>NC_137846.1:40911147-45711147 GCF_948465745.1 Chenopodium album | reverse complement strand
CCCAAATAAAATCAGATTAAAATATTGTGTAGAACAAAAGATATAGCCAAAATAGTGAGACGGTGTCAGTTTTGGATAGAGTTTTTTATTTAATTCATATCATTTTCGTTATAGCTCGAAATTGACATTATAATATATAATTGGAAAGATAATTTCAAGGGCTATCTAACCATATAAAATTTGGATAAAAACTATAAGACACGAAAATAATATCTGTCTATCTTTGAACGTCTTTCAATTCGGATATAAATAGGATTTTCAAAAAAAGGAGTTTTATTCAATTTCAAACTATTTAATCTTATCTTTTCAAAAAGGATAATTAAGATCTTTTAGAAACTTATAGAAGCTTCTAATTAATCCTAATTGGTTTAGGATTGGGATTAAATCATTTGGACCCTCCATATGATCATTGGGTCGTAGGTAAGGTGGGCTTAGGTTCGGTTTGGGCTCGGTTTAATATTTTGGCCATAACTTATTCGTTATAACTCGGATTTGGGCTTATAATATATCGTTGGAAAGCTCTTTTAAATCCCCATCCAATTATTCAATCATTGGACCCAGATTATGGACCAAAATAAACTGGATTAAACGTTTTTATAAAAAGGACACGAAATGAATGATTTTAAAGGACACGAAATGAATTATTTTGGGTTTAAAGGCACGAAAAGTGAAAAATAAGTTATGGTTTGGGGAAATGGGCTAGGAATTGGGTTGATTTATGAAATGGAAATATGGATTTAAGCACTCCAAAAATTAAATACTCAACCCAACCAATAATGGCGGTGAAAGGTTGGTCATCATCGGGTTTGGTTTTGGGGAGACATTTTTAGGTGTCTACAGCGCCAATAGCGCAGCCAGCATTGGCGCTAATTAATTTTTATTTGCGTCAGAAGTCTGTTTTGATATTTTATCTTTTTGGCTGATTTTCTTTATAAATAACGTGCTAAAAACTCCGTTTTGGATCATCAATTTCCATGAACCAATTTTCATTCATCTACAATCTACCAACTCTCATCAAAATTTTCTTGATTACTCTCTCTCTCTCTTTTTTCTAAACTAGCCTTTTCTCAAATACAAAATTCCGCACTCATTACATCTAGATACACCTAGCCATATTCGAAGTTGCCTTCGCCCTAGACGTGAAAGGTTTTATTTCTGAGGGTATGGCCCCAAATCTCTATTTTAATAATTATTTAATTTAATTGTTTTGCTTATTATTTTCCTTGAAGTTACTAACGTGTGTATTTTGTTGTTTGAAAGAGGTACGAGGCATCAAAGTAAGTGCTTTAATTGTTTTTATTGATGTTATGACATAGAGTTCATGTTTAGGTTGTTATTATGATTCCTAGTATCATGTTAGGACACTTGATGTTTTGAATGACAACAATGATTCTTAGTATTATGTTTAGGGAAAAAGTTATAATATCAAGTATGCTTATTATGATTCCTGCGATGCTTCCTATTTCCTTTCCTAATATGGTTGTTACTTGTTAGTATCATGTTAGGGCTAAATATTTGATCTTTATTGTTTAGTGACATTATAAGGTTTGCTATTAATCTTATTAGTATCATGCCTAGGATCTTGCTATTTTTTAATATTGACATGAATATGATTATTATAATTATTATTATGATGATTATGGTTTTGATTATTATTATGATTATTATTATTTTTATTTTGATTATTATGTTGCTTGATATATTTATTGTTATTGCTTGATCACACCTTTTATGCATGTTTAAAGGGAATTTGTACTTGTAATCATGCTTAATAAGATATTTAATAATCTTGTTTAGGGTTTATTTGATTATAATTCAAGTGATCGCCAATAATAGTTTTGTTTGTGCATTTATATTCAACCAACATAGATTAAACAAGTTTAGGGTTAAACCTATTGATTACATGTTAATCAGAAAGCGCACGTGAATACGATCAGAATAAAGTAGAGGCCTATTATTAGGGCAGGTTCAATCTCTTTTAGGTTGGATTTGTACCTTCATCCCCGAACCCTATTTGGTTCAAGACCTTATGGAGTTGACGATCTCTTGGATCGTTAAGTGGTGTAACCTTCACCTCGTGAACGGTTTACAAGTTCCTAAAAAACTTGTTGGCGACTCTTTTGCTCTATCTTCTTTCCCTTTGGATGCCACCGTACTTTAGTGTATGATCACAGTGGGGTTCAAGCTAGGGGATTAAAGCTTGAAATATTCCCTACTGTTTTTGGCGACTCCACTGGGGAGGATTTCTATTTTAATTCCTGAATTTGTTTCGGCAATGATTTAGAATGAGTGGATGAGACTCGAAACGTTCTAAGTATTTCATGTGCGTAATTTTGATTGACATTATTGTCATATGCATAAAAAAGATCTCATTGGAAAGACCATCCATAATGAGTTAAAAACATAGGATTTTACACGTAGGAAATTTGAGAAATATCTTTCACAACTAGGACCGAAATAACACTGCGCGAAACTGGAAAATTTTATCGAGCACAGAAAGCTGCAGAGGCATGTAGGAATTAGCGTCAGCGAACAGAAGCTGGCGCCAGACATTTAACCGTAGCGCTAGACAACAGCTCTGTCGTCAAGCGCTACTGCTAAATCATGGCGCCAACCTCTGTTTGCTGGCCCCAAATTCTTCCAATACCGAGCCAGAAATATGCGCTCTAATTTCGACCAGTTTTTCGCATTGTTTGCTCGATCCTACTTCCTGACTGAGTTTTTTCTCACTTTTCTGAAACCCATATGTGTTCTACATATGGACATAACCCTTTGGGAATTCATGCTTCATCTACCTGATTGAACGCTCTGAGCAACAAAGGGTACATCCGAGAATGTTGAATTCACCAAACCATGGAAGCGAGTTTTTCTAAAACTCGCGGTGTCCCATCCACTCGCGCCAACCCTTCATGGTTAGGCTTCCGCGTGGTGCATCCGGACAATTAACCATGGACCCTCTATTGACTAAACCATATCCCGAACTTTAGAGAACTAGAGCCATGGTTAGGTTGCAAACTCATTGCATCATATTGTGCCTACTTGACTAATTGTGCATTATTTGTTGTGCATATACTATGATTTCTTAACCGTTTGTTTTACTTGTGTTGAGATTTAATAATTAATGACTTAAAGAACTTTGCCTAATTAATTAATTGATTTATTAATTTGAGTAAATAAAGTCTAATATTTTAATCAGAATTGACCTAGTACGACTTTAGGCATGCCCCTGTTGATTAATAACACCGAAAACAGTCTCAGATTGAAGCTCCAGCATTGGCGCCGAAGTCTGAACTGTAGCCCCACTCTGTGGAGTGTGGCGCCTGGCGACAGCTCTGTCGTCTGGCGCTACACTACACAGTGCGACGCCAGTCTTGTCGTTTTGACGACGGTTCGGATTATTGATTGAGTCATCACCTAGTGTCTAATTAACTAGTTTACTAATTAATTCGGTTAAATTTCGCTGTCAATAACACTTTGTTAAGTCATTAATTGAGTCTAGTCACATAGTCTAGCCACATGGTCATGACACGAGTCTTAACATATCACCTACACTCACTAGTCTTAATTAGCACACACTTTGAGTATATGTCACCATGACCATGTCTTAGGTTCATGCATGAGTCGATTTTTTCCATCATTTAAATTGGGGGTACATCCTATTCCTAATTCTTCATATCCCTCCATCTACATCATTTTTCTTCACATTCTATTCCAATCTTTCTTCACTTCCTCCACCCATCGCATGTTGAATAAAGTTTGAGCCAAATAATTAACAATAGATATCCCCAAATTCCTTTTCCACAATACTTGGTCGAGGAGAGGAGGGCGATTAATCAAGGACAACCTCTTTATTCAAGTTTCACTTTTTGATAAACCAATTCGTCAAAAGAGGAAGGCTAAAAAGATAATGGCAAGTCAAGAAGAGGTCAATGAACTTAGGAATCAATTGAATGACGTGACTGAGGTGTTAAAGGCTTTAACCCTTAAAATTGATGACCCTGTGAAACAACAACAAATGAACCTTATGCAAGAAAGCTTGAGCAAGCTATCTAGTGACTATAAATTTCAGGGCATTAGTTCACAAGGGGTCTCGCTAGACAAGGAACTTCTTCCGCATAAGTTCAACGCCACTGACATCCCTAAATTTAAGGCAACAGATAACCCTTACTTTCATCTAAGAGCTTTTGAAACTATAATGAGCATTAAGGGTATCGATAAGAAGGTGTTCCCCTCTCTATTCCCACTATCTCTCGAGACCGTTTGCCAGCAATGGTTCTTTTCTCTCGAGAAAGAAAAAACCTCTTCCTGGGAGTCCATAGCAAACGCTTTAATAGACGGATATAAGTGCAACATCCAAGACGAAATAGACCATAGACAACTCGAGATGTTAAAACAAAAAGAAAACAAAGGGTTCACTTCTTTCTTCAATAAATGGAGGGAAACTTCCGCCAATATGGTCAAGGCTCCTATCGAAAAAGAATCTGTGAGGATGTTTATCAAGAATCTTCAAGGGAAATATTCAAAGCACTTAAGATACCAACACAACTTGAATACTTTCAAGGCTGTCTATAATATTAGGCATTGACATTGAAGATGACCTTCTGAAAGATAATAGTGCGAGAGGAAAGAAGAACGACCATCCTTCTTCTTCCTCTCCCATTAATGAGGTACATGCCACGAACGCCTCTAAATCGCGAATCCAAATGTCAAAAAGAGTGCTCACTCCACTTGGTATGAGTTATGAAACAGCTTTCGAGAAGCTACACCACAAAGGACTAGTCATGCCCATAGGGCCCATCAAAGATCCGGTTCCAGAAGCCAGGCCACCCAAGTGGGACCCCAATAAGCACTACAAATATCACCAAGGAAAGGGTCACGACACTGAGGAGTGTTGGAAATCAAAGTAGCTATTCAAGATCTGATCGATAACAATGAAACATTCGAAATTTTAGCCATCGAAGATGATCAAACATCCTTCGATCCATCATTTCTTATCAC
The DNA here is from genome assembly GCF_948465745.1 of Chenopodium album. Lineage (NCBI taxonomy): Eukaryota > Viridiplantae > Streptophyta > Magnoliopsida > Caryophyllales > Amaranthaceae > Chenopodium > Chenopodium album. The sequence goes on along the minus strand of NC_137846.1, from coordinate 45,706,149 downwards.
ACCTGTAGGAGAGCCCATGATCGAGACAGCTTATGTAACCTGTCTCGATGAAGTGGCCATGATTGGGGAGGATGAAAGTCCTTTCTTAGATAATACCAGGGAAGAATCGTCAAGTCTAAAAGAGGACGTTCGGAAATTGCAAGATGTCGTTGCCATGCTCTTGAACGTGGTAGAAGGATTAGCAAATCAGGTGATGGTCATCGAACAAAATCCTCGCCAAGGGTTTAACGAAGAACTCAATGCTCCTAAGCCACGGGCAAAACGGACCATTGAAGAATACACACCAATAGGAATGACTTACAATGAAGCTTTTGACTGTCTTCATGATCAAGGTCATATTCACTCCATTGGTCCCAGTCAATACCCTCCATCTGAAAAACGTTTTCCCAATTGGGATCCAAATTCCTATTGTCGATACCATAAAGGTTGCGGTAACACTACTGAAAAGTGTCTCGCTCTTAAGGATCGTGTTCAAGACTTCATTGATTCAAATCTCCTTCATGTTCCTCCGCGCGACAAGAAGGCCAAGAGTAGTAACAATAACAACAGTGGCTGTAAAGGGAAGAATAACGACTATCCTTCTCCTTCCGAAAACACCTACTCTAGCAACGGTGTTGGTACTTTCGACCTTAATGAGGTCTTAGGATTTAGAAAGCAACAAAAAAGGGATTTTACCCCTATTGGAATTAGCTACGATGATGCTTTCGATCGACTCCATGCCAAGGGACTCATTACTCCTATTGGACCTCTTCAAGATCCCCCGCTTGAGAAGAGAGTTCCTAGTTGGAATTCAAATGTGTGCTGCAAGTACCATCAAGGTAGGGGTCATGCTACTGAGAGCTGTTGGAAGCTAAAAGAGGCTATCCAACATTTGATTGATAATAACAAGCTTCCCATACCTCCAGTTAACAAGAAGAGCGAGTGATGATAAAGCAAACAACACAAGACAAGAGGCGAGATTCAACGACGAGATTTCATGACATCTTTTTTCTTTTTCTTTATTTACCCTTTTCCCAATAAGTCTAGCATAGGCACCTTTTCTTTTCCCTTAGATTAATTTTGTAGATTCTTTCTTTTCCTTTAATAAAATGAGCATTTATTTCTTACATATGATCATTTCATTATATTGCATTAAAAAAAAAAATCATGTCGAATTAAGCACAAGGTATACCAATGGTTTAAGGCACCTCTTGTAGCCACATCATATTACCTTTCACCCTTTAAATATGCAATCCTTTCTTGATAAACCACTTATCGTCTAACGATAGACCTTTCTTTCTTCAATCTACATCTACCTAACCTTGGGATGGGATAGTGTGCAACTTATGCAGTTTTCAATATCATAAAAGCTTGAGTGACTTCAAAAGATTAAAATAGCGAAAAAAAAATAAGCAAATAATAATAATAATAATAATAATAAAAGTGTACAAAAGGGTAAGTGTTCTAATGTCTTTAACATGAAAATGTCTTTGATATGAACACGTCTCAGATTGCGTCTCTTGTCGAGAGCTCGGTACCGTGCCAGAGAAACATGAATGCCAAGTGAGTGATAGACCGCATGATCGGGATTTCCCACACTTATAAAAATGAAATAAACGCTACAGCAAAAGAAAGAGCTAAAAAAGAGTAGAAACTCAAGTATAAAAACAAATATTCAAAAGCAAGGTTGCACACCTTGGGGGCTTATCGAGGGTCTTGAGCCTTTATCCCCTTCTTCTATAACCTTTAGCCTAACCATGCTACAACCCTTAAAAAGACCTTTTTTGAGGTATACACACACTTGTGCGAGGTTCGGCTAGAGCTACGTTCGGCCTGATTCCTAACGGATACATAGGCAACCTCACATCGAGGTGCGGTCGTAATAAACATGCATTCATATTCATATTCACATTCTCACACCATGATCATATCAAGGGATTCCCTATGCTCATTCCTATCTACTTAGAGTTAGACTTGGGGGCTTGATCCCTACATCATTAGCTTACCTAGCCTAAAGTCACCATTTGACTCTTTTAAAAAATAATATCTTTCCACACACTTAGCTCTTGCGGCCTAACTTTAGTGTCACTTTCACACACTGCACAGATACATGACCAAATAGTCTTTCCCTAAGGAACCCTTTGTCATGAAATCTTAACACAACATTGAAGCATGCCTTGTCATATCAACATCACTCATCAATCATAATCATCATTGCATCACAAAGTATGAAGTGCTTAGCCTCTGTGCTTAAGATACCTAAATACTTTCATTATCGAGTCAACTAGGATAGTCTAAGATGTTACAATCATTGTACTGTGAGAAACAACATTTGACCAAGCTCATTTAACATGCATTCAAAACCTTCGATTCTTTTTTCGCGTCTTTCTTTTTCGGGAGAAAGTCGGTACCCTCCACAAAAATGACGGAAAATTTTTGCCTTTTTGCATTTTCGAGTTGCACAATCAACACTATGCACACACGGGTCATGAGTCACATGTGTCAAACACTTCGAGTCGAGTCAACCTCGAGTCAAGTTTATACCTTGAGTCGTGTCAAGTCGATGAGTCAAGCAACGTTAAACCTTAGGTCAACCCTAAGATAATTAAAGAGATTAGCAAAAATCTATAGTCGAAAATAAATACATGTGCAGCAGAATAGGGAAGACCCTACTACAGCGCCAGGCGAAAACATCTAGCGTCTGGCAATAGTTTTTAGCGCCTGGCACTAGATCATAGCGTCTGACGACAGAATCAATTTTTGGCGCCAGAGATATTTCAGCAGCTACAGAGCTCGAAGCCTCTTAGAAAGGTGATTTCAACCTCATACAGCAATTTCGGGTTCCTTGGTACACCAGTTAGCCCCTATAAGCAATTTGACATGATTAAGTAGTCAGTTTGATTACAATCACAATAAGTGATCGACCTGATGAAAGATCGTCTCACTTAGCTTAAAGCGCCTAAGAATTGGCTCATCACGGAGACACCGACATACTGGTTTTAGCGGAAGCAAAGTTCAAGCGAGCTTTAGAGATCGACAAGCGTTGGTCTTCGGAAATTTTTTTTCGGAATATTATCATCGAAGCTCTTTTGTTCAGAGACGCATGGACATTTCTTTCAAGCTCTTTTGTTCAGAGACGCGTGGACATATCATCAAAGCTCTTTTGCTCAGAGATGCTTGGGCATCCTATTATCAAGCTCTTTGTTCAGAGACGCGTGGACACATCATTCAGAAGTTCATATTAAAAAAAATAAAGAAGCTCTATTGTTCAGAGACGCGTGGAGATATCATTCAAAAGCTCTATTGTTCAGAGACGCGTGAACATTTCCATCAAGCTCTTTTGCTCTAGAGACGCGTGGGCATATCATCAAGCTCTTTTGTTCAGAGACGCGTGGACAATCCTTTCAAGGCTCTATTGTTCAGAGACGCGTGGACATATCATTCAAAGCTCTTTTGTTCAGAGACGCGTGGACATATATAAAAAAAAAAGAAGCTCTTTGTTCAAAGGCGTGTGAACATATCCAAAAAAAGAAGCTCTTTGTTCAGAGACGAGTGGACATCGAAACAGCAAGATGGCATTCCCTAGATTGTGGAGAGTTGTCATAAACAACTGAAGGTAATTTCAAGCGAAGTTGTCTTCGATTATGTTCCCTTAGACGTGGAGGATGGTCATAAAGCGGAAGAGGATTGTTTCAAGCGAAGCTATCTTCGATAGTATTCCCTTAGACGTGGAATGTTATCAAAGCGGAAGAGGAAAGTTTCAAGCTAAGAAATATTCTATATTGGAGGCAGTTACAAGCGTAGCGGTTTTCAAGCGGGATGACATTCTTTTGGCAGGAGGTCATCAAAACAACAACAATGCGGCAATGAATCGGTTACCTTCAGAGACGTGTGCTCGACGGTGCAAGATATGCGTTTTTTAACTCTTTTATATGTTTAACTAACGCTAGTTTGCAGGTATCGGCGTTACAAGATTGATTTAGGATCGCAGAACGTTTTGAATCACTCTCCGTCCCTATCGATACATTGACTTTTGTTTTCAAAACTTACGTTTCTCCAAACTCAGTCAAAGTGGGGGCTTCTGTAAACACCCATTTGTGTCTCCCAAAAACCAAACCCAGTGATGAGTACCTCTCACTTCGAATCATAATCGAATGAAGTGAAAGTGTGGAAAGTTTAGTGTTGCGGATAGTTTTACTTTCTTTTCTCTTCTCTTTGTTTTTGAAATTTTATTTTAAGAAAACAGTCAATCCAGTTTGATTGGTCCATGATATGGGTCCAATAGTAGTGTAGTTGGATGGGGCTTGACAAGAGCTTTCCAACAATATATTATAAGCCCAATTCCGATGAATATTGAGGAAGTTATGGCCAGATTACTAAACTAGGCCCGGTTTGAGCCTTATATGCGGCCCAATGATCTAGAGGAGGGCCTAATATAGATTTATCATTCGTAATGCAATTAGGAATGGTTTTAGTCTTCTAGATTCTTCTAGAAGGTTCTTTTCATTCCTAATTCAATTAGCATTGATAAATTGACTTTTGTTGACTTTTCAGAGTTTTAATTTAAATCAAAGAACGTTTTTTTGAGGAAGATACAATTTTATCCTCCTAAACGGCAATTTCTATCTGACTTTAAGAAAATGCGTGAATTTCTAAATCAGCGTCAAACGCCAGCTGTAGCGCCTGGCGCTAATGTTGGCGTCTGGCGCCAATAGCCAGCATTGGCGCTAATTAATTTTTATTTGCGTCAGAACTCTATTTTGATATTTTATCTTTTTGTCTGATTTTCTTTATAAAAACGTGCTAAAAACTCCGTTTTGGATCATCAATTTCCATGAACCAATTTTCATTCATCTACAATCTACCAACTCTCATCAAGATTTTCTTGATTACTCTCTCTCTCTTTTTTCTAAACTAGCCTTTTCTCAAATACAAAATTCCACACTCATTAGATCTAGATACACCTAGCCATATTCGAAGTTGTCTTCGCCCTAGACGTGAAAGGTTTTATTTCTGAGGGTTTGGCCCCAAATCTCTATTTCAATAATTATTTAATTTAATTGTTTTGCTTATTATTTTCCTTGAAGTTACTAACGTGTGTATTTTGTTGTTAGAAAGAGGTACGAGACATCAAAGTAAGTCTTTTAATTGTTTTTATTGATGTTATGACATATGACATAGAGTTCATGTTTAGGTTGTTATTATGATTCCTAGTATCATGTTAGGATGCTTGATATTTTGAATGACAACAATGATTCTTAGTATTATGTTTAGGGAAAAAGTTATAATATCAAGTATGCTTATTATGATTCCTGCGATGCTTCCTATTTTCTTTCCTAATATGGTTGTTAGTATCATGTTAGGGCTAAATATTTGATCTTTATTGTTTAGTGACATGCTATGGTTTGTTATTAATCTTATTAGTATCATGCCTAGGATCTTGCTATTTTTTAATATTGACATGAATATGATCATTATAATTATTATTATGATGATTATGCTTTTGATTATTATATGATTATTATTATTTTTATTTTGATTATTATTATGTTGCTTGATATATTTATTGTTATTGCTTGATCACACCTTTTATGCATGTTTAAAGAGAGTTTGTACTTGTAATCACGCTTAATAAGATATTTAATAATCTTGTTTAGGGTTAATTTGATTATAATTTAAGTGATCGCCAATAATAGTTTTTTTTGTGCATTTATATTCAACCAACATATATTAAACAGGTTTAGGGTTAAACCTATTGATTGCATGTTAATTAGATAGCGCACGTGAATACGATCAAAATAAAGTAGATGCCTATTATTAAGGCAGGTTCAATCTCTTTTAGGTTGGATTTGTACCTTCATCCCCGAACCCTATTTGGTTCAAGACCTTATGGAGTTGACGATCTCTTGGATCGTTAAGGGGTGTAACCTTCACCTCGTGAACGATTTACAAGTTCCTAAAAAAATCTTGTTGGCGACTCTTTTGCTCTATCTTCTTTACCTTTGGACGCCACCGTACTTTAGTGTATGATCACAGTGGGGTTCAAGCTAGGGGATTAACGCTTGAAATATTCCCTACAAAGCCCTCAATTAACAAATGAACCTTTAAATGAGGAAAAGAAAATAAATAAATAATAAAAAAAACCTAACCTTTGATGTAGACATGGCAAATGGTCATTCGGGTCGGGTCAGTTCGGATCGGGTCAATTTGGGTTTCGGGTCAATGGTAATTCGGATCAGGTTGGGTATCGGGTCAACCCTTCGGGTCGAGTTTGGGTCAGGTCAGTTTTCGGGTCCAACTATCGAGTCAAGTTCGGGTCGGGTGAAATTCGTGTCAGGTTGAAATCGTGTCGGGTCTATTCGGGTTAGGTTAATTTTCGTCTATGTCAATGTAGAAATTTGACCAATAATATATTATAATTACCAATAAGTATAAAGTATAACAACTGAATATTAACAGTACTAATTTATTCATTAGACAATTCCAACAACACTATATATAAAAGACTGTATTGTTTCATATGTATGATCACTATCTTTGATTAATTGGTTAAAAAATCAAATTAGATAAAGTGAATAGTGGAAAAAAATTCAATATAACACTTAAAATAAAAAGCTAAGAGTAATAGTAATAATAACAATAACAATAACAAAAACTAATGTTGCTAGTCAAATAGAATTCTTTATGAATTATGAGTAATAAATTACAAGCACATTTAACAATATTATACACACAATATTATACTGTTTAATTTAAACTATTTTCGATAAGTGTTTATTCGGGTAAAGTAATTAAGCCTTGAAGCAGATAGATCATTTTGAGTATTTGTTAATTTTGGGTCAGGTAATTTCGGATATAGTTTGGGTCACTTCGGGTTTTGGGTCTGTTCGGGTCAATCAATTCGGGTTAAAATCGGTTCGAGTCACTTCGGGTCGGGGACACTTCGAGTATCGGGTCAATTTCGGGTCGGGTTAATTCGGGTCGGGTCAATTCGAGTATCGGGTCAATTTGGGTATCGGGTCAATTTGGGTATCGGGTCAATCCGGGTATCGGGTCAACTCCACTTCGGGTCAGGGTTTGGTCCAATCAGCTTTGTGTTCGGGTCAATTTCGGGTTTACGTTTTCAGGTCACAGGTCGAGTCAGGATTGCCAGCTCTACTTTGTGTAGCAGAGGGTAAGGGGTCGGTTCTTTTTTCCCAATGTAATTGCTTTCTACGTTTTTTTTTTTTTTTTGGTAAGACCAATGATAAAAATAGGATTTGATCTTATCATATAACTAATATCTAAAGCTAAACTTTTAGTCAGGTCACGAGGCAGCGATACTTGGCGTTCCAACTTTTCGCCAAGTGTCTCGCCACGTTGGATAAATTTAAATAGACTTCATAAGATAAAAAAAAAAGTTTAAAATTTTATTTGGATAGAATTTTAGGATAAAATTGTTAGTTTAAAAGTTTTATTTTCGATAAAATACCAATATTTCATAGGTACAAATTGAATTATAATTTTATTAAAAAAAAATTAGGTTATAATCCTAAAAAATTTATCATAAAAATTTATTTTTTATATCGTAATTTTAGCATGTTATAACTTAAAATGTTAAAGCGTAAAATATTCATTTATAATATATACAAATCGGTTAAAATAACATACTTCACAATTCAATAGAATTTTAATACTACTATGTAGATCTGTCATTAGGATCGCGTCATGAATTATCTGGGATTGGGTCACTTTAGGTTACGAGTCAAAAAATGTTCAACCCTTGCCCAAAGTTTTAGGCTCGGGTCAACCCAACGGGTTTTGAACATTTATTTCAATTAATTTATTTTTTGCTAATTTTTTTTTATTTTTTTAATGTATTAAATTCAATCGAACATTTCCACTGACATTATTATTAGTCATTACATGTCTATCAGATAGCAAATCGTCACAAAAACATAATAATTCTTAACTTATTTTGTATTTTAAAATTTGACATATAGAACAAAAATTTATTTTAAAATTCAATAAACAACCCGGGCATCGCACGGGCACAAAAATAGTTTATATAAAAATAGGGCGCGTTTGGCAAATATAGCTATGAAGGTAGGTAATTAAGGTATGAGTGTTCGATAAAGTAACGGCTGATTCCCCTTAAAAAAAAAATTAAAAAAAAAAGTAACGGTTGATTAGGTATAACATAGATTAATAAATATTTTTTCTTAAAGCTGTAGATTAAATTTTCAAAAGCTAATATTTAAAATCTACCTCTGATCTTCAAAAGCTAATTATTTTTTATTTTTATTTTATTTTTTTAATTTTTTAAAAGTTACCTCTACAACTCAACATTACTTCAACCATTATATTGACAAATTTTCAAATTATCTATACTTCTATACTTAAAAACACAAACCACATATTTTTCACATGACACGTGTCATCACAAGTCACTCATTATCCCATATGCCACATGTTGCCTCCCTTAATTTTTTTTGTTCAAGTCTTTATGCATTCTATAACTTGGAAATTCAAGAAAGAAAATAAAGTGTTTCATTTCCACCATAATTTGTACATATTACATAAATATATGAATTATTATAATCAAAATTGTCTTTTCATCTCCTACACTTAAAATATAACTTAAACCAATATGTCATTTCATATTCCACAATCTTCATGTATATGTACCTAATCCATCATCTTCTTTCAAAGTTCTACTCTAAACATTTTTTTTTAAGTTTTAGCAATAAAACAATTATTTCGTATACTATATCAAAATTAAGTTTCAACTTATGAAAAGTATACCTTTATTTGAAAATAATTTATCCAAGTAACAACCCGTGCATCGAACGGGTCAAAAGGCTAGTTTTTATTAAATAACCACTAAAAGCAACTGCCGAACACGCTCAAAGACAAGTTGGTCATTTACTTAATGCAATTGTGACTATTGGTTAGCTTTAGCTTTTATAATTTTGTATGTATGGAATTATTGCGTGTAATAGGTAACTAATTTCCGTTAAAATGGGAGAAGAAATTATAATGTAATAATGTTGGTATTTATGTATCAAAACGATATTTGGTTTACCTAATTTATCTCATGTTACGAAATTTGCCTTTAATAGAAGCCCATTAAGTTAATGTATGAACTAAGGCAATACACAACTTCTGTAAGTAGCTTCCATTTGATGAAATGATCCTAGAGCCCCATGGATTGCTTAAAAAGGATAGAATTGTGAAGATCAATTACATTTATATTTATTAGAACAATACTATATATATGTGAGGTAAAATCTTGTATGAAGCAATATAAAATAATAATCAATCTTTATTTTGTGATTCAACAAAATTTCAAATTTCAAGGGATGACTCCTTACTATTTACAGGAATTTTCTTATGCTCATTTAAAGTTCTTAGTAAATGTGCCAACCAATAAGTGTTAAATAATGAGAAAGTGTCATAAGACATACTCCCTCCGTTCCCAAAACTTCAACCCTTTTATCCTAATTCTAGTCCCAAAATGATCGACTTATTTGCATTAAAAAATCTACCAATTTACAACAATATTTGTGCAAAATTAGGCCTTGTTTGATTCACCTTAAAAAAAAATATTAAGTAAAAATAATTTCAGTTCAGTAAAAATAAATTCGATTCAGTAAAATTAATTTTAGTTCAGTAAAAATAATTTCAGTTCAGTAAAAATAAGTTCAGTTCAGTAAAATTCAGTTTTCTTAAAGAAGAATTATAATAGAAAATCAGTAAAAATAATTTCAGTTCAGTAAAAATAATTTAAGTTCAGTAAAAATAATTTCAGTTCAGTAAAATTAAGTTCAGTTCAGTAAAAATAAGTTCAGTTCAGTAAAAATAATTTCATTTCAGCAAAATTAAGGTGAATCAAATAGGGCCTTAGCTTCCCTATATAAAATTTTGTTTTTCATGTAATATTTTTAATACTTTATCTCTCTACTTTTTTACAAACCCTGTGTAATTTTATCTTTTCTATATGTTTTTATTTATTTTTATTTAAATTTCTTAATAACCGCAAAATCAACCTAAAAAGGTCAAAGTTTTGGGGATGAAGGGAGTAGAATACTATAGACAAATAAGATGCTTTTATTGTTGATGAACCACACCTGATGTATGTAAATTAAATCGAGTGTCTTAATTTTATGTACAGACATATAGTTCAATACAATATGCATGTCTTGCGTGCAGTGCAAATGTTCAAGCTTGCTTGAAACTAAAAGTGATCAATAATCCCTTTAATCTTTGTGCTTGCTTGTTTCATTGCAAGAGCGTTCATGTGATTCACAAAATCACAACCCAAAATTTTCTTATTGATTCACAAACAATACAGATTCATTTACATCGAACCATGTTATACGTATTAATCCTTTTATTTTTGAATACACATCAGAATGGATACAATATTTTCCCCTTTTGAGGAAGATACGTAACAAACATTTGGACCAACTAACACTAATATACTCCTTTTTTTTTTTTTTTTTTGGTGTTTAGGAGCCACAAGGGCGGGGGTGAGAATTAATCCCAGGATATCCTGAAATTGGGAGGGAAGCTCTAACCACTTGAGCTCTAACCAACTAACACTAATATACTCCAATTATACTATGATTGAATTGTATATGACACACCAAAATATCTTTGAATTTGATAAGAAATTTCATTCCCTGAAACCAAACTCTACATTATTGACTTATTGTTTGATATAAAAGCTCTCACTCTATTGTAGATGGATACGATATTGACTTGGTATTATGCAACAGTTTGGTTAGAAAAAAATGTGTTTACATTTACCAAAGTCAGGATTTTCATTAATAAAATTCCACAACTATCCCATAAAACTGTATGAAGTAAGATACAACTGCATTAAAAACTTGAATTTAACATTTTCAGAAGACTTGAAGAAATTAGATTTGTAAGCTACAACAAACTTTAACCCTGCATAGTCAAAATATAGCTCACCTGAAAAAAAACTTCATGAGTTTCACAAGAAAACTTGCGTCGAAAAATCGATGTTTAAACAAGTAAAACTGGCTTACTAACTTCAGAAACCTAGAAAAAGTAGACAAACAGCCAAAGTTGGTGAGTTTGCTCATCTTCTTTTTATTATTCTATCTATTCAACTCTCTTAGACTGCATTCTTCTGCTTGATTACTCTACTACCTTCTTCCTTCAAATAATTTTCTCTCTTTCTTCTCCTATCTATGGAGCTCCCAGTTAAGGCACCAGATTCAGGAGGCCAGAGGACAACATCGTACAGAATTGAGACTGAAAGCCTTTCATACAAACTCCACAACTCCTCAAATTATAACTTTGGCTGGTTTTCTAATAAGAAGGATAAGGAAACATCGTCGAGGCTAATTTTGCAGGATGTAAATTTTGAAGCGAATCCAGGCGAGGTCACAGCAATAGCGGGGCCAAGTGGTGCAGGGAAAACTACACTGCTAGAAATCCTTGCAGCAAAAATCCCACCAAGCAAGATACATGCAGGAAAAGTACTTATCAACAGCTGCCCTTTAGAGCCTAAATCCTTTCGGAGGTTATCAGGGCATGTTACACAAGAAGATGCATTATTTCCGCTTCTTACTGTTGAGGAAACACTCATCTATAGTGCCCTTCTAAGGTTACCAGGAGAAAGAAAAGGAGCTGCTCAGAGGGTAAGAAAGTTGATGAATGAGCTGGGGCTGGATCAAGTAGCGCAATCAAGGATTTGTGGCGGTCCAGATCATGGGATTTCTGGAGGGGAGAAACGCAGGGTATCTATAGGAGTTGAGCTAGTTCATGACCCTTCTGTTTTGCTTATAGATGAGCCAACTTCAGGTTTGGATTCAGTTTCAGCCCTAAATATCATGTCAATGCTTAAAACTTTGGCAATCAGACAAGGCAAGACAATAGTAATAACCATTCACCAGCCTGGTTCTCGAATCCTAGAGTTGCTTGATCGAGTTGTTCTGCTGTCAGATGGCATCCTTGTCCACAATGGTCCACTAAGCCTTCTTGACAGGAAGCTTCGAGCAGTGGGCCATCACATCCCTCCACATGTCAATGCACTTGAGTTTTCTATTGATGTTTTGAGCACCTTGGCTGTGGGGATACAGTCGTCAACTGAAATGAGAAGAGCTAGAGAAGCTGATGAGAGGCCAAAGGCAAGAAGTCTGACTCCTATATCCTGCACAGGGAAGAGTTCATCTTACCCAAATTCTCGGTATCGAGAAGTTCAAATCCTTGGGGAAAGATTTTGCAAGAACATATTCAGAACAAAGCAACTTTTTGCAGGAAGAATTATACAAGCAGTTGCAGCTAGTATTGTACTTGGAACACTTTACTTGAAGAAGGAAGATAGTGAAGGGGACCTAGAGTTACAAACCCGACTAGGGCTCTTCGCATTTACCCTTACTTTCTTGCTTTCTTCTACAACCGAAGGCTTGCCAATATTCTTGCAAGAGAGGAGAATTCTAATGAGAGAAACATCCAGAGGGGCCTACAGAGTTTGTTCCTATGTTTTAGCAAACACCCTTGTTTTTCTTCCTTTTCTGCTCACAGTTAGTCTACTCTACGCTACACCGGTGTATTGGCTTGCTGGTCTACGAAGAGATTTGGGAGCTTTTTTGTACTTCTCTCTTGTGGTGTGGATGGTGGTGCTGATGTCAAACTCATTCGTTGCTTGTTTCAGTGCGCTGGTCCCAAACTTCATCATGGGAACATCAGTTATAGCAGGACTGATGGGGTCATTTTTTCTCTTCTCAGGATACTTTATCGACAAAGATAGGATACCCAAGTATTGGACATTCATGCATTATCTGAGCCTGTTCAAGTATCCATTTGAGTGTTTCCTGATCAACGAATATGGAGGTGAGCGAGGGAAGACAAGATGCCTACAGAAAGATTTAACCGGATGTAGCTTGTATGGAGACGGGTTCTTAAGACAGCAAGGTCTGCAAGAATCACAGAGGTGGACTTATCTGGCTGTAATGTTGGGTTTCATATTTGGCTACAGAATACTATCTTTTCTGATTCTATGGTACAGATGCCACAGGGGTAGAGATTAGAAACTAGTACATGAATAGAAAAGTAAGAAAAAGTTTATTTTTCATAGATTAACTGCTGTTATTTCTTATTATTGTTTTTCTCAATCTTTCTCACATTCCTTAAAAATCATGTTCTTTTTCAAAGGATGAGCAATAAAATTACCTAACAATCAATTCCATTTGTAGCTTCAATTAACAAGAAATAGTCCGTGTTCTATACATCTTAAGTCTGATTACTTTCTGAAGGTTTCTAAGATCCTTAAATCATACATTTGGAAATACATCCTCCAAACACCCTACCACAACATCACGGAAATAGGAAGAGGATGCGTGTAACAAGTAACATGCGGCTTCCTTCAGATCTACACAGTATAGACTACAGATTCAGAAGCAGAATGATGATTAAAACTGGGGCTAAGAAGCACAAAGCTTTTAGTGGACTAATTTATCAAACACATACGAAAACTTTGATAGCTGGGACAATCAGTTCGAAACATACCAAAATAGAAACATGAATGATTCCAGAAAAACAGAGATAGTAACATAGATTATCATACAAATTCTAGAGGAAGAAAGATCGCTTTGGATATACAAACTGCCAAGTTAACCATTAAGTACTTGAAATCCAAAACTAATCAGAAAAACCGTCTTTATACAGTTAGACGGAGTTACAATTCCAAAACAGATCTTTCTCCTCAGGTTCATCAATTTTCTTCACTTGCAAGTTAGCACACAGATTAACAGTAATAATAATATGAAATATAAAAAGTAATTCGCAAGTTATATGGAATGAGATATAAGAGAAAGATAAAGTGTTGCAATGGAGGGAGAAGAAAAAAGATTGATGTCACGGCGACAAGAGGCAAAAACATTACTTAAAACTGCCTTCAACTCAAAATGGAAACGTAAGAATAACTTAATCTGCCAAAACTGAAGTCATCATCTTGTCCCTTTCTTTTAGACTATTATCTCTTCTAATAACATCAATATTAACAAAAAGATACGGAGTAACATCTCATAATTATTTAGACATCATAAAACACCACCTAGTGTCACTCCATATCCAAATAACCAACTTTACCTGCTTAGCATTTTCCAGTCATTTTATTCAAGATATGCCATGTCTACACTTCTGAGAAAAATTAATCTTAAAAAAGAAGCAAACCTTCTAACTAACTTTACAGGATTAATAAGTACTGTGATTATAAGAAAACGAACATTTTAAGTTGGGTTACTCCGTACACACTACACTATTGCCAAAATATTTGTCCCCCCCCCCCCCCCCCCTCTCCTCCTCGAATTACAGGCCTATTGATACAGCGGACTTTGGATTAATTTATTAGGTAGTGAATTGTGGTCCGCGGATTAGTAACACTGCTCATTACATATGTAAAGTCCCATTGTCTCAAGTCTCTTAACCTTATCTTGATGACCTAGCTCCTTACACAATTGGCTAGTTAATTCTACATGGTCAGACATCGTATTTTGCCTTCCAAACTGGTTGCATCACTTTTCTCAATAAGAATTTGAGAAATAACACAACACTAATTCAGTGACCGGTGAACTATGTTCGTTCTCTCAGATAAAAACAGGACCTCCAACTGATCAGAAACTATACACAGAATAATGAATGTGCTAAGAAACAAATCATTTCTTTTTCTACCAAGTTTCATGACATTACATCAGTTTGGGGGAGCACAAGAGCGAGGATCTAAAACAAAAAGAGCAGCAAGTAGGAATATATAGAGGGTATAGAAAAAAAGGAACAGGTAAGTCTTAAACAAGAATTACGCTGCTGAACTAAAGCAACTGCTATGAATTTGGCCTTTACATAAGGTCTATAGAAACAATAAGGGGGGAAAAATAATAATAAATATAATGAGATATACAATAAAATAAATCCTCAAAATTATTATATATATTCAATTAATAAGTAAGAAGAGGGTATGTTTTCATCCCGTATTACTTTTTACATTCAGGCTCTCTAAAAGAGTTTTTACTGCATATATGCTAAATCTACAAAAAGAAAGAAAAAAAGATTATTGGGAAGGGGGAGTGGGGGACAGATAGAGAACAACAAAATCTACCTGTTATTGATTTATCAATTGCTCCGGGTACTTATTGATGTGAATGTTATAGTAGCACAAGTGGGATTTGTCTGCTCTGACGGTAAGGTTGAGGAACCTGAGCTCGGGGAGAACAATGAAGAAGGCTCTGCTGCGCTTTCTTTTGCTTTTAAATCAAATTCTGAAAGTAGCCCTGGTTTTGTTATGCTCATTTCATCAATTTCTACTTCTCCCTGGAGCATCCTAACCACAGTAGACATCATAGGTCGTAGTTTTGGTATTCCCTGGGTGCAGAGTAGAGCAATCTTCAAGAATCTATTGGCCTCTTCAATATCAAGATCTCCCCTAAATGCTTCGTCTATCAACTCCACAAGTGTCTCTTTTTCAAACATTCTCCACGCCTGCATCAGGTTTAATCCGATGAGATACTTCATATGTAGAGCATAATCATTAAAACTTAACTATAGATACTAAAGGTGTAGACAGTTAAAATAAGATCGTATACTCTCTCAGTCCTCCGTTCCAAAACAAAGTCTGTTCTAACCTATTTCTTTTAATTTATAATATAAGTCAGTCTACAATGTCAACGTAATACCAAATGTCACTTATATACAAATATCGAGTAGCAATGTAGCCTTTGTAGGTCCTTTCACAGCATGAATTACTCCCTGAGTTTTTTGGTTGTTCCACTTCTTTTTTCAAGGTCAAATTCTATAAAATCTACCTCCTCCGATTTTTAATAATAGCAACGCCTGAGTTTCACGCTTGCCAATGCACATATTGTATCATTAAAATCTTTAATTATATTTTAGCAAAATCAAATGTTAATCATTTGAAAGTACACATCGAGACGACTAGACGAGTCTACCAAGACCTCACATAATTATGATTTTCCTAATGTATAATATACAAAAGAGGAGTGTGTGTGTGTGAGCAATGTAAATTCACCAATGGTGGATGTGTGATTACAAGGAACCTTGACGGATTCATTTTGATGTAGTTATGAATTATAGAAATATTATACTCACACTTGGGGCCACTTTATCAACTACATTCTAAAAAACCATTAAAAAAAAATAAAAATCAAATGCACACCCCTCAAAATGCAATGATCCACCTCTCACTAACTCTAATAAAACTACCCCGCTACCAATTAACACACAATAAAATAAGAAAGTCAATTGTTTTGAATAAAAACCTGCGTCGGTCAAACTCGTGCAACTAATCCGGGACGAAAGGATTAGTTTGTTTAGATTGAGGTCATGAGATGGGAAGAGAAGACAATCCATTTGTTACTATTCAACGTTGTAAAGGCAGAGGGAAGGAAAGGAAGTTGGAGAGATAAATTGTCTTTCCCTTTCTTAAAAGAAATATAATTTCAATGTTGGAAAGATGTGGGAGAAAAATGCAAGCCTTCTTCTCCCTTCATCTCCATAATTACCAATCAAACTCACTATAAAAGAGCAATTACACAGCTGATGGAAGGCAACACTGCAGTAATTGATCAAACATGGATTCCAATAGTCCAAAAAACATGTATTACCCTTTGAAGAAGATAAAATCTAGACAGATATGCATGCACAAACAACAAATTTCAAGTGCCAATATGTATTACCCTTTGAAGGAGATGCTGGTCTCCAGCAGGAAGCCGTCTATTTCTATTGCATCTACCACAGACAATTTCCAAAAGGAGAACGCCAAAACTGTAAATGTCAGCTTTTCTTGTCAACTGGCCTCTAAGAGCATATTCAGGCGCCAAATAGCCTCTGCATAAAACAGTCACAATGTCAGGTGATCCAGGTCACACAATGAAGAACTGCAAATTGATTATATTAAATAATAAATATATGTTAAGAGACATAAATATCATCTACATTATGGTTAATCCAGCTATATAGCATCTTAGTGCAGCCAGAAAATATCATAAAATTCATATTAGCATGCATAATACAGAGAACTATATAATAATATTATAAATTTGAAAACAAAACCACAAAGATATCTCATTATCAATTAATAAATGGACATATTAATTTCAATACTCCCCTCTTTTCCGAAAGATGTATCCATATTCTGTTTTGAGGTGTTTTTATTTGATGTGCTCATTTCTACTTTTCTATTTTCGGTAAGCATATGTTATCATCTTACCTCCTTATTCAACAATTTTTGTACCTTCTCACTCTTATTTTATTCTCTATTTTCTTGCACCCACCCACCTTACCCTTTGACTCCTAATTTATCCACCTTATTCTTACTCCCACTCAACTCACCTAGAAACCAGGTCTACAGCAGATGAGTATATCAAAAGAAAACGGTGGGAGTAGTTAGATACTTTAGAAGACTAAAGGCTTTGCTGAGATAGGCTTGATGAAATGTACATAGGTTCTCTAAGAAGCACCTTTCATTAATATAAGCAACAGATAACATGACAAACTAAAAGAATTTGTATCGGGTGGAGAGTCTACGTCTTAGAGGAGGTGATTTCAGAAAAAAATACTATGACAAAAAAGGCACACAATTCAAGAAACACTGCAACATATATGGCCCTCCACATATGAACAGCTTCCCAATATTTTATCAAGCCTAGTATTAAAATTGTAATTTGAATTCCACATTTCTCAAGTTCAGTGCAATCAAACAGTTTACAGTATAAGCAATTGGACAAACCAAAAAAGAGAAATCAATTACTCTGCAACTCACAGTGTCCCTGCAACCCTTGTGCTAACATGCGTCATGTTTGCTGGTATAAGTTTTGCCAAACCAAAATCTGTAATTTTGGCTGAGAAATCTTTGTCAAGGAGAATATTGCTCGCTTTGATATCTCTATGCACGATACGAGGATGGGCTTCTTCATGAAGAAATGCAAGCCCCCTTGCAACACCAATACATATATTTCTCCTTATTCTCCAATTGAAATCAATGCCGCCAGGGTTCTGACCTAAAAGTAAACAAACTTTCATTATATATATTTGTTCAAATTAAAAAAAGGAAAGAAAAAGAAGCAAAGCAGGAATTAATCTAGCCATTAGACCAATCATTGAACAGAAAATTACCAAGTAAACTCTGGGAAAGGCTGTTATTCTCAAGATATCTCGAGACCAAAATTCTATTATTTCCTTCTGTACAACAACCTAGAATCCCAACCAAATTTTCATGCTCAATAGTTGCAAGGACAGTCAATTCTGTCACGAATTCACGCAAGCCTTGTCTTGATTCTGGCGAAAGCACCTTAACAGCAATCAAAGTTCCATCTTTGAGCCTTCCCTGCTCACAATCAAATTTGCAAGGACTGTTAGTATAAAAAGGCATAATGAAATGGCTGCAATGTTAAGATTTTACAACTGTCTCAACATAAAAGACCATCACGCATGCTTCTTCAAATTACATTGTTACAATCAGTCAAGATAAGTTTTATGACATAAGAATTTCTTTATTAAACAAATAATTAAGTTACAAGTAAAATAAGTACCAGCTGAAATGCAACATTGAAATTTATTTTTTCATATTTGTCCAATTCTAATCATGATGATAACAGCTACTGTTGCAAATCCAGGTTCATTATCCTAATGACCACCACAACTGCAATTTGTTATTAAAGGAGAGATTGGATGCCAAGAACTTGTGCATCCCCAGGAATTACCTTGTAGACAAGCCCAAAACCACCCTCCCCAATCTTATTTACTTGGCTGAAGTTTCCCGTTGCATGTTGTAATTCCTTGTAAGTATAGAACTTTATATATTCTACACCTGAAACTACAGGAAGCACGGGAGAAGAATTACATACACAAAACTTAATTCATGAACAGTCTCACATATGCAGGCATCAGATCAATTAATTTCAAATAACGTTCGTATTTATAGAATCCATAGCAGAATGATCAAGGCTTGAAGCTATAACCATTTACTCCTTTTGTCACTTTTAAATCATCACATTTTTCATTATGCTGAACCTACTCTAATTGTCACACTTCCTTCTATGGAATGGGTGCATATTATTCCCTTCCCACTACCAAAAGTTAAGGCTCACACTCTCTCTCACTCAATTAGAAAATTCCTCCGCTATCTCTCATCACATCTACTTTTCTATTAAATTAAAAATATAAAAATAAGCCAACAACTTATCACCTAGACACGTATTACAAACCTTCCTTCAAAGATTAAAGTTGGACAAACGCAGTATTAATTATGTGCATCTGTTAATGTAAATCCTTAATCCTACAAACAAAATATTACAGAATGGCAACGTCAAGATACAAAAGTGCAATTTCACCATGAAGTTGAAGATCATTTACAATGAACCAAACCCAAAATAATAGGTTATTAAGTATAAACCACCAAATCTATCAAATCAATACGACATTTGTAGGCTCATACAACATAAGCTTAAACCAAAAATAATTTTTTCAAGTTATATACTACCTTTGTTTCTTTAAGTTTTTCACACTTCGACTTTTGCATTATTCACATATTTCACTTTTACCATTGTTTGTAATTTATACTAAGGAAAAAAAATATTCGTGTGGGATCTTGTAAGATAATTAGATTGATCTCAATATGTACTATTGTGATAAAATTTTTATAATTTTTAATGATACATGACTAGAGACATTTTAGTCAAAGTTTTATATTGGCAAGTATGAGTAACCGAATAGGTAAAATGTATTGAACTTGAAGAAAAGGTTGTAGTAGCAACTAGAAGACAGATAAATTAAAAATAAATAATAATAATAATAATAATAATAATAATAATAATAATAATAATAATAATAATAATAATAATAAATAAATAAATAAATAAGATATCTCATAATAGTAACGTTTGATAGCTAGCAAACCCTTACTAAAAAAAAAGAGTGAACCCCCGCCCCCCAAATTTTCATGGACCTAGTTCACAACATCAAGATTACAAGCTTTTGCCTTCATTTGAAAAAAAAAAAAAGGCTAACGCCACTAGGGCCCCTTTGTTTGATCTTTACAGTTTTAGCCTTCTAACTAGAAGTAATACTGCTGAGTGCTTTCTTCAAGACCTTCAGCTCAAAGAGAGCTTCATGGACACAAACTTTTAGGGACGGTTGTTGAAGACAAAGTATAAGTATGTTGTTTAATATCAAAAGACAAAATCGAGTGCTTTCAGTTTATACAAAAGTGGATTACTCCTATTTGCCAATTGGTGTGTGCATGTGTCTACACATACCTAGCATGTATACATACAAGTATGTTTATGTATTTCACAAGTATAGCTATGAAGAAAGTATTAATGACTTATCTTTTCCCTCAAGGGCTTCCACTAATTTCCAACTTCAGGATCATTTAATTAAAGATATATGCTAATACATAATACTAGTATACAAGATTATCCCAAAGCCTAAATTTAGTACGAAGTATATTGCAAAGTGGCTCAACCTATGCACACTCCTTTTTTTACCAAATGTGGAGAGTTCACCATCAATTGTGCTAACCCTAACACATTAAAGTTACCAGGGCAAAATTTCATGTACAACTCCACTCGTTAACAAATGCAAACACAAATTGGTCAAGGAATCAAGTAAAAGCAATGTAGGTTACTAGGTTGGCAATTCATGTATAAAAACAAATGAGATTGCAACATATAACTGTCTTAGTCTTTTAAGGAAATGCTTCTACCTCCAACAATGTCAACAGTTGGTTCATCAACGGACCGGGCTCCATTTCCACAAATGAAGAGGAAGCAAGTCATTACTAGACTTGCTATGTTAAACTCCTATCAAATCAACCTTGCAAATCCTTACCTTCAAAAAAACTATCAAAAAAATTAGCATGTTTCTCGTGCTCACCAAATATCCGAACACTCAGCTTCAGCTAAACACCCGAAATTACATTCGACAACCCGAAAGAGTAAATGGATTTACAGAATCATAAAGGAAGATAATGTCTAAAACTAGTAACTTAATAGAAATTGAATATCCGGCAGAATATTTCCAAATATTAAGATAACATATTCCAATGTACTATAAAAGAATTTGGATTAAGTTCAAGTAATCAAGTATAAGAAATTGACAACCAATAAAAAAAATTGCTTTAAAAAGGATGGTTTTTCCTCAAATTTTATTTCAGAAAATAAAAAAATCAATCCAGCATTTTCTAAATTAAGCATATGACATAGATGATAATTCAATAGAAAACTATCAGCTCACTTAAAATGAAATTTTGCATAATATATAGAAACTAAAATCAGCCCTAGAAAACTGAAAATCAAATACAAAAAAGCTCAAATTAGACAATAATTCACTTCTGTTCATCTAAATTCAATAAGAACTAAATGGGCCTGTTTGAAAATTCAAGTAGATAGAATTTCCCAGTTTAACAGCAGCAATTTAAAGCAAAAATATTTACACATAAATATTAAAGCATAAATATTTATACAAGACTCCTAATACCCAAGTCAAATAATGAAAAATATAATTAAACCCCACAAAAATAAATGATGATTAAAGACAAAATCTGCATAAGAAAACCAAAAATCTTACCTTAGATTTGTAGGAGAGAGAAACAAAATTTGCACAAACCAGAAAATTATTGAGAGATTATTGAAAAAAAAAAAAAAAAAATGTACTAAATGGTACAGCAATTCTCGGTTGGAAAAACCCAGAATTTGATCAATAATTAATAATTAAAAAAAAAACAAATACTCAATAATTAAGTTAAAAGTGTATGACTTTTCGAAAAAAAAAAAGTAATAAAAATAAATAAATAAAAGTGTATGAGAAAAAATGTTGAAGAGGAGAGAGAAAACGTGGTTGTATGAATTTCTGGACTTTCGGCAACTCAGCGAAGTTTAGATAAATGAATACGAAATTGACTTTTCTAACACGTAGAAAAAGCAAGTCGTACTGTGTTTCGCAATTTGCTGTGTTGAATTGTTGATTCTTGAATTAATTCGTTTTATTCAAATAGACTACCATAAATATTTTCACAAAGGAATTTTTGACTTCTTTGGTAGGGCGAGGTTGGGTGAAAGTTTTGTATACATAAATGACCTTATTTAAAAGGAAAATTTGATTAGCTGTATCTTAATGTATTTTCTGCTCATTTAGTTTTTTTTTTTTTTGTTGGTTTTTAAATCTTAAAATGAGTAAAAAAAAAATTTTTTTTTTTTTTTTTTAAGTCACCTTTTGGTTTCTCTCAAAAAAAAAAAAAATGTCACCTTTTGTTGTACTTATCTGCATCCGGGTGAATATAAATGATTTTGCATGGTTGAAGGCTTGAAGCTTAAATGTTGGAAGTTACGAGTAGGGTTGTCCATAATTCGGATAAAAACCGAAATCCAATCCAATCCAAACCGAATTATCAATTCGGATCGGATCCGAACTTTAAATCGGATCGGATTGAGATTTTTTGGAAATTCGGATTTTCGGATTGGATCAGATTGATCCTAATTGGATCCAATCCAAACCGAAAACCGAATTGTAAAATTAAGCTTGTATAAATATGGATTTCTGTATATTTTGAAGTTTAACTCAAATACTTACTACTACATAAAATAAATTAGAGAGACTTTGTATTAATTAATTAATGACTTGACGTTGAACTATTTATTTTAATCATGATTTTGAAGATTTTTATTTATAGTAAAGCTTTATGTTTATAATTGTATTAGGGGCTAAAAAATAATGTATTATAATTCGGATTTTCGGATCGGATCCAAATAACCGAATTTAATTCGGATTGGATCAAGAGAGAAATTCGGATCGGATCGGATTGGAAAATTGAAAACCGAATTATATTTCGGATTGGATCAGATTTGGACTAAATCCAAACCGAAAACCGAACGGACACCCCTAGTTACGAGTCTTATGACTTATGAGTAACGTGAACATGCGTTTTGGTTGGAGCTTAAGAGTTGGAAGTTACGAATATTACGACATATGAGTAATGTGAACACACGGTCTAATTTTAGAGCGAATCAAATTAAATTGATTATATGATTTGGGGTGCCAATTTTTTGGATTGGAATATATTTTTATGCTATTGTTGATCTTCAGTTTTGATTGAGTAAATTGTTTTGCCTAAATGTCAAACCAAAATGTTTTCTAGTTCAAGCCATGTTTGTTACGTGGTTAGCTCCAATGCTTGATCTTTATTACATTAAATGCCAAGAACTAGGTCAGCTGATTTTTTTATTTTTTTTTTTTTTTTTTTTTTTTTGATTAAGTTATTAGTAATAATATAGCAATATTATGGTTTTCTTATATATTGATGTTTTAAAAATAAGTAGAGTAAGGCTATGTTCACTTCACCTTACAAAAATAATACTAAGTAGAAATAATTTTAGTTCAATAAAAATAAATTCAATTCAGTAAAAATAAATTCAATTCAATAAAATTCAATATAATTAAAGAAGAAATATAATTAAAAATTAGTTAAATAATTTCAGTTCAGCAAACATTTTATATGCAGTAAAATTAATTTCATTTCAGTAAAAATAATCTAAGTTTAGCAAAAATAATTTCAGTTCAGCAAAATTAATTTCACTTCTGCAAAAAAACAAGACTTATTTAAAAAACAATTGAATTTTCATACATGTCAGATGAAAATAAAACAAGAGATTCTGACTATATATATAGAAATGATAATCTGACTATATATATAGAAATGATAAAAAAAAAAAAAAAAAAAAAAAAAAAAAAAAAAACCAATAATTTTCAATTGTTTTTAGGATTTAGGAAAAATAAAAAAGCTGCTTGTATATATATAGAAGTCAGATCCATAAACTCATCTGACATGTATGAACTGATATAGAACTGATAAAAATTTGCTTAGTAACTTAGTCAGAAACCATAAACTCAAGATTCTGACTAGCTTTATTTATCAACGCAACAACGTTACAAGGTCATTGCTTATTATACAGCAAAGCTCATCTCTCAGAATTTACAGCTCTCGAGAAGTCAGACTACTACAATACACACACACAAGGCACTTATGGATTCACAAACAGCATCACCTTTGCAAGTTCGATTGCTTTCTGGCGACCGAAAAATTTCTCCACTATGGCAAGTGCAAACTCAATGCTGGTGCCCGGCCCTCTACTGGTAATAAGGTTGCCATCGACCACAACCCTGTTCTCAATTTCACTTGGATCTGACAGCTTATTGCACATGGCAGGGAAAGCTGTTGCCTTCTTGCCCTATATACCAAACAACAATTACATAAATATCCTTACATAAACAGAAGTAAAGCAAATAACTACACATTATTATTTTTTTGATCTTTTTAAGTATTAATTCCAAAACACTAATATTATTAGATCAATCAAATGCCTGAACGGCACCAAGTCCAACTTGTCAACATGTAGTATAGCATAGCTTTTTTGGGTACTGGAAAGCAATCTGCATGAATTACCTTAAGCAAGCCATGAGGTTCGAAGACTAGAGCTGGAGATGCACATATTGCTCCATAGGGTTTGTTTGATTCCCTTTGTTTCTTCAGCATCTCAACTAACTTCTCTGACGCTGCAAATGCCTGGGCGCCTCCAAGTCCACCCTGCCAACAAGTAGGGCATCTAATGTTTAAGCCTTTTTATTACGGGCTAATCTGGAATTCTCTCTATCTTTTTTTCTCCGGGTCCGGGAGGGGGAGGGGGAAGGGGGAGAGGGAGAGGAGAAAAAAGTTCAATTGTGCACTACTTACCGGCAAGACAATAAGATCATAAGAGGACTGTGCAGCCTCATCAAGATGCATATCTGCCACTAGTTTCACATTCCGAGAAGCCAATATCTCCAGCTTTTCTCCAACAGAAGCCACCACAACTTTTGCTTTAGCTCGTCGCAAGACATCAATTATTATGACAGCCTCCATTTCCTCAGAACCATCAGCTATTGGAACAAGTATCTAAGGGCAGAAAATCCACGATCATTTGCAGAAAGAGAAAATAGGTAAGAAGAAGAATAAAAAGAAATCTCGATTCCAGCAGTTTTGTTACAGAATAATCTAAGCCAGACTTGTCTATTTCATAGCTAGCAGACTAGCAGTCTTACTTTCTTCTTATCCAATTAAAATGAATTAAGCATCTCACAAATGTCATATATCCCGAGTCCTGAATTCTGGCCATGATCAAGAGCATTCTTTCCCATGTCAGTATTAACTAATTTAAATTTACAGAGTAATAAGTTAATCTGAATCAAATTATATGAGTGTGTACACACGTGTACGCATGTACATGCGTGTGTATGTGAGCGCGCGTGCGTGTTCATGTATGTGTGTGCATGTAGGCTGTGTGCATGTAGGCCGTGTGCGTGTGTGTGAAAAAGTAGTTGCAGCAGCTAATATAGGCTTTAATGTGGCATACAAAATCGTTCTAGGGCCCCAGGGGCAGCCAGCCTATTAAATCTAAAACTTTAGTGAAATGGACCTAAATTAATTACTTGACTAGCTAGAAGAAAATGACAGGAGTGTGGATGATAATGTGATATGATTGTCCAGAAAGCCAAACAGTTGAAACATAAGGATGACAAATCTCACCTGTGGACAATCATTAAATGTCCACTGCATTGAATTTAGCTCCCGGATTAAATATTCGTCCTCGTGATTGGAACGCATGATCTGAACAGGTTAGGGGAATCAGAATCAAGAATATAACAAGACAATCAAGCAAAAGTTGCTTTGTTATTTTGGTATTGCCAAAAAAGAAAAAGGAAGATAATGAGTTTACACCACACTTAGGCGTGACAGACAATCAGGAAAATAGTACGTAACACTTTTCTTGTAGGCACATTTTCGTAGAACTAAAATGTCATGGTTATGACCCAAGGGTATCACTGCTAGGTCAACTACTCAAGTGACCCTTACAGTTGGTAGAAGATGATATTCCAGATCTAATTATTCATTTTGTTCAACTCAACAGAAATAATAAAAACCCTTATTACCACACTGTTCATGACTTACGATTTATCACAGTTAAAACAGTTTATCAGTTTATCTATGTATGTAAGGCCATCCAGATTTCATCACATTCTTTAACAAGTATATATTTCCACTCTTGTTTGAAAATGTGAGAGACAATACTCATAAGAAGAGTATTAATAATGAAACTGTAATCATTTATAGCAATACAATTTCTAAGCTAGTTGAAAAGAGGAAACACTAACATTCAAAACAAAAATATGAACAGAAGTGACTGCAAAGTATTTCTTAAATATCTTCAAAAAACCCCCACAAAAGAAAAAAAAATTAAAATAATAATAATAATAATAATAATATATATATATATATATATATATATATATATATATATATATATATATATATATATATATATATATATATATATATATATATATATATGGGGGCAAACAAGGAAGAAAAAAGGCGCCATTATAAACAGCACAAAATAATTGCATCTAAATGATACCATGTTCCACTTATTGTGATCTAATAAAGACAATAATGCAAAATAAAGAGTGCAGGCATTGCCCACAGAAGAAACTGTTCTACTATAAATATTATTAACTCAAGGAAAATTCCAACATTCTGAGACATAATTCTCAAAATCGAAAGAGTCCTTAGGATTCAATTTGATTAAACAATTAAGGAACTTTGAGGGGAGAATTAGCTCCGCTGCTGTGCTCAATAATGCAATGCTTTCAGTCCAGGAGTAAAACCTGTTCAAAAATTATAACTCAAGATACCTATGTTTCCACATGGACACAAGTGCTTGATCTGTAGATGAAGTCTTTAACCTAAAAGAAACAAGGAACAAAAGACCTCAACATGTAAGAGTCCCTTCCCTTAGGTCAATGTACCAATTACAACTTAAGAGTGCTAGTTGCATCGGGATATGACACCAAGTTCCTTCTTCCATGCTATACAAGTGCCCTAGGCCCGTTCTTATCGACATACATAGTATTACATACAAGGAGCTATAAGAGATCCAAACATCCCAAAAATGGGAGCTGCAGGCAATGAGAATCATAGAAAAGGAGTAATCTCAAAACTAATATCGTAGAGTTATAATAGCCAAAAGAGCTAATTGATAGTAATTCAAGTCTCATACAAGGTAATACTCTCGTAGGACTATAACAGCCAGAAGAGATGAATGATAGAATTACAAGTCTCATACAAAGGTCATATTTTTGCAGGATTATAACCGCCAAAAGAGCTAATTGCAGTAATTCAAGTCTCATATAAGGTTATTCATGAATCAATACATTTAGATGAGCATACAAATGGTTGAGAGCTACTTCCATCAATTGATAAAATTACTTTCAAGTATCTTCAACATTAGTAGTATATGACATCAAATACTTCAGCATTAGTCTATAAGCAGAAATCACAATCTAAAAGTCTGTTTTCAAGAACGCACAGATGTGTCCATGTATCTATGTCTAACCAACCCAAAAATTTAGCTAAATTATTCCTTATCAAATATTTAAATACATGTGATTTGAAGAATAGTGTACATGAGAAAGCATACCAGTGGCCCAGCAACTCCATCAGCCTTCTCCTTCCCATATAATTGTTCAACTAGTGTCACAGAGTATTCCATGGCAGTACCTGGTCCTCGACTTGTCACAACTGTACCATCCTGCTGAACCCTTGATTCAACTGCAGTTGCCGAAGATGACAATTGTTCCATAAAGGAAGGGTAACAAGTTGCCTAATAGACCACAAATGCAATGTTATTTCCGGTTTTCCACATATTTAATACCACAGCAATAATAGTAACTATATAAGAAGCACAATTGTCAAATTTTCATGAACCCAATAGGTAATAACTTGGCTAAGCAGCAGAACTAGATGACCGCATATAATGATAACATCAGAACTTACCTTTAAGCCTTTGAGCAAGCCCCATGAACCCAAGGCAACCGCTGGCGCTGCACAGATTGCAGCATGAAGGCGGCCATCAGCAGCTTGTTTCTCCACCATGCTCTTTAAGGTTGCAGAGTCTTTTAAAGTAGAAGCACCTGGCATTCCCCCCTGCCAATATTAAAATACACATGTTAAAAAATTTGACATTAGTGAAAATCTCCAAACAGGATATACTACAAGGAAGAAATGAAAGAGAAGATATTCATTAAAAATCCAACAGTGCTAGGGATTCTTGTAAAGAAGTACCAACTACCAAGGGGGGATATCTGAAAATTTTTGGAGTACCTGTCGTGTTAAGTAATGGTGCAAACACCTTACTAGTAGACCACAGCAGAATTAAACTACTTCTTTTTGTTCCAGAATGTATATGGTACTATTTCAAAACGGAATCTAACGGTCAGTCCTTTCTAATAACTTAAGGTTCACAAAGCCAGAGATCTGAAGTACAACTTGACTAATCAGTTCATGGTGTACAACAGCAGGCCCAATATTATTATTGTACCACAATTCTTTTTAGCATGAAACATAAAATTTTCCTTTCCTTGCAAATTATCAAAATTTCTTATGTTATTAGTGCACAGAGAAAGCCTCACTATAACTTTTTCCCTCTTCTTTCCCAGTTAGCACAAGATGCAAAGGATTTGAAATAACGATGAGATCCAACAAATGTATTTAAATTTAATACCTAAAAGTTTTTGCTTAAGAGATAGGACTCTCCATACGATGCATATTTTCTGGTTCCTACAACAGAGGTAGAAAATGAATATTAACAGTTTACACTAAAATCTCAATAATTTTGTAACTAGGATGTAAGACAAAAACTTGCTTCAATCTATTTAATACATTGTAACACTAAGGCAAAATACATCATCGAAGTAGAAATTATATAAAGTAAACCTTATTCTAAGACGTA
Source organism: Chenopodium album (assembly GCF_948465745.1). Classification (NCBI taxonomy): domain Eukaryota; kingdom Viridiplantae; phylum Streptophyta; class Magnoliopsida; order Caryophyllales; family Amaranthaceae; genus Chenopodium; species Chenopodium album. The sequence continues at coordinate 45,677,320 of NC_137846.1, read as the reverse complement.
TATTGCCAATAACGGTTTAGCATTTATTTTTTTTCCTAAAATAAAAAAAAGGAAACAAATGACTATTAGATACATAATTCTGCTAACCCTTTTCCTAGAACTGATGCTTATTAGCAGCAGTTTAGGCTTCAACAAAATTCCATTAAGACACCACGTAAATTTCTCAAGTACACAAAAAAAAACCCGTTTTTGAGTGCCTTGATCAATACATCAGCAAGTTAAACTTCAATTTTTTAATGCATTAGAGTAATTATTTCATTGATGCACAGTCCTATCAATTGATAAATTTTGCATCAATGTGCTTGCGTCTTTCATGTTAACTACCAACGTACCATACAAAGAAAGCACACAATTTATAATGCACCACAACAAAATAATGTGCCAGAGACGAAAAAATTGAACCATTCTCAATATAGTGAGATATTTGCTGGCAAATAAAAAATAAAAACTGAAGACATAGGTAGTAAGCTGGAGTATCAGAAGTTTAACTTGGTGTTCACAATAAGGTACCAAAGGAGAATTGGACAGGACATCAGGAAGGTAATTATGCGTTGTTTTTGCAGGTGTTCGGAATAAAATAAGAAAGTAAGTTGATTAAAGAGCTGAAAATGCGGCCTTGTTAGTTTGGGATGGTTATCCAAAGTATACAAATAACTTAAACCCCCAATAAAAAAAAATTTGCTTCCAAAACTAAAATTCAAATTCAGAAATTATTACAAGTAGAGAATTTTTCTCAAACCTTTGATTTTTACTCCAACATTTTAACCACTCCTTTAACACTTTCTTGAATTTTTTTTTTTTTTGGCTCTCTTTTAAGACTCCTTGATTTTTCTTGGGTGCCCTTTCGTTTGCTCACTCTGCTCACCTTTTTTCACTCTTTCAAATGATTATCTTGTTATATCCCTTTCTTTATATTGTATGGTTTCTTATGACAATTTATGTTAGCCAATAGCCACCCCAAATTATTTTGGGACTAAGACTTTGTTGTTGTTGTTGTTGTTGTTGTTGTTGTTGTTGTTGTTGTCGTCGTCGTAGTATTACCAAGTAGAGAATTTAGTATGAAAGCATATGAAGTTTGAAATACGCATCAACCAAAACTAGCACTCTGTGATGATATAGTTGATCAACAGCAAGTTTCAGCACTTGATACTGAGAATTACTCATAATACACTCAATACAAGTCATACAACTCAAAAAGCCATAGATTCTTCACCGCCAATTGTTCAAGTTGATGAAGAAGAATCTTAGAAAATTTGTTGTGTAACTTATGTTAGAACTTAGAGGAAGGCCGCCTTAAGGCCCTATTCTCTTCACCTTAAGAAAAATAATATTGTATTCAGTAAAAATGATTTCAATTCAGTACAAATAAGGTCAATTCAGTAAAAATATTTAATAATTTTCAATCAGTAGAAATCAATAACTTTAAAGAAAAACTATAATTGAGAATCAATAAATATAAGTTTTATTTTGTAAATTCCTTTCACTTCAGCAAAAAATAATTTCAATTCAATAAAAATAATTTCAGTTCAACAAAAATAAGGTGAAGTGAACATGGTCTTAGATGGAAGATTATGAAGAAACTATATTCAGAACTAATTACATACAAGTATTTTACTTTGTTACCACATAATGATCCCAAAATTATCTACAGAATCTATGAAAGAAAAATGATAATTGGGGCGCTGGAGGGTGACCATTTCAAGAAACACAAGATCATGGATATAAAGAGGGTTTCCAAAAAAAAAATAGTGAACTTGTACAAAGTACATCACTAGTCACCAAATAGTGCAAGTAAAAAAACAACAGAAGATGTACTATATAAATTGAAGCAAGCTTTCATTATTCATCTTTTACACTTCCTATAAATTAACCCCCCCCCCCCCCCAACTATAAGGAACCTCAACATCACATTGCAGTATCAAGCCACTGTGACAGCATTATCATTAGTTCATAATGGTGCAACTTCATTGATTAATAAAGAACAACAATTTCCAAGATCACAAATGGAATCATAAGCATATATGTCAGTGATGTTAGATGTTCCTTACATAAGTATTACAAGATTTACATCGCATAAGCAAGACTTTAAAAAGCTTATACCAGAAAAGACAAAAGCTTTCCAGATAAAGGAAAACTAAATCATTAATTCTATTATGTTAAAAAGCATTTGTGATATGTTATAAACCAAGATTGAGGTCATCCCTCTCTCTTCTCCAAATCTCACTATGCTAAATTAAAGGTTTGCAATTAACAACTAAGCTACATTAATGACTTTGTACCAAACCAACTGGATTTGAAACTTCAATACCATGGTATTAACAGATAAACGTATAGCTATAATAACTGGTTTGGTAGGTGACTAGGTGATAGTAAACTCACTACATATGCAACCGTAAATAAATAGAGTGGGGGAAAAAATAGCACTTACAGGAAGAGAAATGAGATCAAAAACCGTCTGACTACAGTCATTTATCAACGCATCAGCGACAATCTTCACACTGTGACAAGCATCAACCTGGAGCCCCTTTTCAACGGAAGCAACAGTCACTTCAGCACCAGCTCTCCTTAAGACATCAATGGTAATCACTGCCTCCATAGGCTCTGTTCCATTTGCTATTGGAACTAAGACCTAAAACCCACAAACCCACAGTAAACAAATAGCATAAAACGGCATGAGTTTAAGAAGTTTCAACATTGCTACAGCCTCTGTACCAAAATAAGACTTCCTTTGTTCTTTAAAGCATGCACAATTGGACCACTTTTGACCATTAATATCTTTAGCAATTAAAAATTATAAAAAGTTACTCATAATGTATATTTACCTCAAATAATAACATTTATATATGAATAGGGCAAACGTCAAATTATTGCAAATTTTAAAAAACGGAGGAAATATGCTAATGCCACATTATATTGAAGGTCAATCTTGAAGAAATGCATTGATATACAGTACATGATTTCTATTTCATCTTTACCATGCCACTATTTAGTCCTTTCTTCAATTTATCAATTCGGGCAACATTTAGTCTAAGTTTACAAACTTAATTTTAACAGTCGAATATCAGTTCCAACACTCCAAATACAAATATGGCCTATTATATAATAAGGTACAGTTGTACAAAAAAAAAAAAAAAAAAAAAAAAAAAAAAAACAAACAAACAATTAAAGAGTATAATAACCCCAACAAAAATTACACATGATCACATAATTTAAAGAGATTATATTGCTAAGAAAAACAAACAATTAAAACCCACAAAACTCCATTAACAAACAACAAAGTTGAGGCAAGTAAAAAATAGATTAAGCTTAGATTAAAACCCAAAACCCAAAAACACAAAATAAGCAAAATCATGAATTGAAGAATATTACATCTATTAAAGAGATTTTCATCATTCGAAAAAATGAAACGAACCCATGAATAGTACAAGAAAAATAGATAAGAAATTGTACCTTTTTAGCATCGGAAGCCATGGATGAAGCTGAAACAGAAGCAGAGAAAGTGGAAAATTAAGGAGAAGAAAGAGGAAATCTGGAGAATAAATTGAGAGAAGTTGGAAATGGAAAAAGGGGTTGTTTCGAGAGAGTTGTAAATGGGGAAAGAGAGTTCAGGTGACGCGTGGCCATTTGGCTAGCTGGGCTGGGCTGATACTGTAAGAGACTCGCTAACCATGGATGCCAATTTTTTGCGTCATTTATCCTTTTATTACGGAGTATTAGGTAATACCAATTACCAAGTATTATTTTAAAATCAACTAGTTTTGCACATGTTTTACTTGGGTTAATTATTTTCATATATATAGGCATGCTTTATTTCTATAACTTAAAAGAAAAACAAAAAAAGATTGAGGATAGAACTGTGAAAGAAGATAAAGGAATTTAGTTAGATGTATATACATAAAGATTGTGGGATATGAAATGACATATTAATTAAGATTATATTTAAATTAAAAGACAATTTTATTATAATTCATGAGTGACTTTGATAAAAAAAAAAATAAAAAAAAAATCATGAGTGACTTATGATGCCACATGTCATTTGAAAAAGTTGTGGTTTGTATTTTTAAATACTAATAAAGTATAGAGTATAGATATAGATATAGATATAGATATAGAAGTATAGCTAGATATAGATTTGTATCTTACGAGCTCTATTTTTTTTTTTTTTTAATAAACACGTTTTGACTTTATTATTTTTCAGTGGAAAATTTGTAAATTACAGTTATATTAAGTTAGTATTTTGCAAATTGCAGCCATTTAAAAGCACCCCACAAGTTTGTGTAAATTGTAAATTGCAGTCTGATTCAACTTTTTCATCGGTTTTACATGTTAAAAAATCTTCGGTTAAGGTTTTAGGAAGGGATGTCAGTGGGGCGGGTCAAGTAGGAGACCCGCCCCATCCCCGATGGGTCTTGGTTTGGTGGGTGGTGGGGCAGGGATGGAGATAAAAATCATACCTGCCATGGGTGATGGACGGGGGTGGATTTTACATTGTACCCGCCTCGTCCCCGCCCCACTTTGTACCCGTCTTATCCCCACCTCACACCCACATCTATATATTTTATAAAACAAAGTTATATACTTTATACTATTTTATATATTAAAAAAATATGTAAAATAATATAGTACATATAATAATTTGTAATACACTAATTTTATTTGTTGTAATTTATACGTAGTATTAAATATGTTGGATTGTGTATTGGGAGGTGGGTCTTAGGTGGGGATTAGGAGGGTCTTAGGTGGGGATTAAGTGGGGATGGATATTCAAGTAGGGGGTGGGGCGGGGATGGTTTTGGAATTGTACCCGCAGGGGCGGGGATGAGGATGAATTTTGGACCCACTGTGGGGATGGGGACGGGGATGGGGATGAAAATTTTAGGTGGGGATGGGGATGGGAAGGCCAACATCCGCCCCGACCCGCCCCATTGATATCCCTAGTTTTAGGGACCATTTAAGGTCGTTAGAGTCTCGATTGAGCTCGAAATTAGCAAAAAAATAACGCAAATGTTTCCTTTTTACAGCAAAAAATAGTTGCCCACAAACCGATACATTTTTGTTATGCAAAACGAGGCACTTACGTTATTTTTTTGTCAATTTTGAGCTCAATTTTGACGCTGAAAAACAAAAATGGCCCATGAAACCTTAATCAAAGATTTTTCTACATATAAACCGATGAAAAAGTTGAATCATGCTGCAATTTACAATTTATACGAACTACAATTTGCAAAATTTTTTTAAATTGTTGTAATTTGTAAAATACTAACTTTAAATTGCTGCAATTTGCAAATTTTCCTTATTCAGTATTCACATAATTTTTCTTTGACGGTGTTTGGGAATTATATGCAATGCATAATATAGTCATGTGAAATCTTGATGGATTCATCATGATAAATTTTTTTTAAAATATCAACTTTGTTTACTTTTGCTTGTCGGTAATTAAATATATTAATGGTTGAATTTGTACATATATTAACAAATGTGACTAAAGAAACGTGTCTACTAAAAATAAACGAATGAAGTATCTTACTTTGATTTTCTCGCCAAATATTACCTTGAATTATATTTTGTTTTTAAATCAGTGTTTTTTCTATGTAGCTGACCACACCATATGGTCGGGGTTACTTATAGGAGTTACTTATTCATGGGTTACTTATAGATGTTACTTATTTAGGGTGCATTTTATTCACCTGATTTTTGCTTATCTGAACTTAACTTAACTTGTTATTTGAATTTATCTTAACTTATCTTAACTTAACTTATTTGAACTTATCTGAACTTATCTAAACTTAACTGAACTTATCATAACTTATTAAACTTACTGATGAATCATATTTATATAGGATTCTTAAGCATGTTTATGTTAGTTTTTATACCTTTTTCTTAGTCTTTTTGGTCGAATTTAGGGTCATATTTGCATAAGTCATCATATATAGCTCTATTACGCTCCGTTTGTGTATTTCTTAACGTTTCAAGTGATTTCGTAGTCATTTGGACGCTTTCGAAGTGTTTGGAGATGATTCGAATGATATTTGAATGGAAATAGATGGATCGAGTTCATTGACCGAGGGATTTATGCTCGTGGATGTTGTCTCTAAGGATTATATGCATGGGAATTGAAAATAGCATCCACAAGGATCGATGTGCACTTTTCGGAATTGAATTTGAGTTAGGAACAAAGGAAATCGAAGGCTTGCAAAGTATCAAAAAGGAACTTTGTGCATTGTTTCAGCCATATCTCGAGTTCTACAGATCAGATTGAGGTGATTCAAGTTGGGTTGGAAACTAGACTTGAACGTCTTTCCAATGATAGGTTGCACGCCTTCATACAATTCCTAGATTGTGAGTTACAGCCTTCCGAAATTGGTCCTGCAAATCTGCCAGCAAGCGCCCAGCCATCGGGTGATGGTTTAGCCGCACAAACGACCCTTCGAATCTGCCTAGCCTAATGGAAAACCATCGGGCGATGGTCGAGCGTCAACTTCGCCACAGCCTACAGCCACTCGACCATCGACCACCCATCGGGCGATAGGTCTGGCGTGCAGGAATCTTGTTTTCCGTCGATCATAATTCTCGCGACCAATTAAAAGACGACCTTTGTTTTTTTTTTATTTCCTTATTTTATTTTATCTATTTTATTTTTACTTAGGATTAGGCTTTAATATAAATATAAATACTTGAGAGGATTTTATTTTCTTCTCTTTATGCTTTATTTTTCTAGATTAAACGCTTCTTAGTTTTCTTTCTCTCCATCGTTGAACCCTAGCTTTTCATTCCTCCATTAATTCAATCATTGAGGTATTTTCATTCAATCTTTCGTTCTTTATTTATTTTATTAATTATGAATTCAAGTTTATTTATCTCTTTTGTTTTGTTTATTTCAATTAGGGTTAAGTGAGGGAAGCCATGTTTATACCATGATTATTTGTGCTTAATTATTTTTAAATTTATGAATTAGGGTTTGAATAATTCCAATTGATTTGTGCTTTATTGTTTGATTCATGTAATTGGCCAATATCATGAGTTAATTATTTAGCTAATAAAAATTAGAATTGAAAGATCATATTTTTAGAGGCTTAATTACAATTGACGAATTTGATTATGTTAGCGACCGAACTACATATGTTAATTCGTAAGTGTTAATTCCTGACCGTAGGATTAACAAGTGCTTTAATTATTTGACCTAGTTTGTTTATTAATGGATTGTTTGCATTTCTTGGTTTGGTATAAGCATAGTGGACCGAACGTATGCCCTAGACTATAATTTATCTGTGAACAACCTTATTTTCATTATTGTCATTCTTTAGTTAATTAATCATCAAATCACTCTTCGTTTATCGAAATCGTTTATAATAATTGGGCAAAAACTAATAGAACCTATCTCCCTGTGGGATTCGACCTGTATTTGCTAAGTCTCTGCTAACAACAGACACCATGCACTTGCGGTATAACTTTTTATTCATCAAGTTTTGGGCGCTGTTGCCGGGGAGACGGCTAGATTCTATTAGTTTTAGTTTGATTGTTTGAACTGTTTCCATTGTCCCATTGGAACTTCAAGTTTCAATTGGGACATTCTCATTGCTTTCTTTTCTTTTTGTTTATGCCCAGGTCAAAACGAACAATTGATTTGATCCCTACGGATCCAGACTTGGACAAGACCCTTAGGCAACTCAAAAAACAAGGGAAAGGAAAGCAGAAAAATACCCACTCACAGAAGAGCTCTACAACACAGTCTGATACACGCAAAGAGATGACTGATAATAGGTCTCTTAATTCTTACGGGGTACCATCCCAAGATGGCATTCCAACAGGTCTTAAAATCCAACAATCACTACAGAGAACTTTGAAATTAAACCCGCATTGCTCAGTATGGTACAAAAAAAATCAGTTTAGCGGCCATCCTACTGACGAGCCAATTAATCACTTGCAGCGATTTCAACAATTGTGCTCCACTGTTCATCACAAAGGAGTCACTCAAGATCAATTGAGAGTGATGTTGTTCGTATTTTCCCTTTGCGATAGAGCTCAAAAATGGTTGAATACCGTTAAGGAGATGGAGTGGAGCAAAATTTCTCAAGCATTCCTCAAAGAGTATTTCCCTCTTGAAAAAACTGAAAAGATTCAACATCAAATATCAACATTTTCTTAAGAGTAGGGGGAATCTCTTAGGGAAGAATGGGATAGATTCTTAGATCTTCAACGATCATGCCCGCATCACAATTTTGAGGAGTGAAATCTTGTCCGTATTTTCTATAACGGACTAGAACCCAAGACTAAATGTATTGTTGATTCTGCCGCAGGTGGTGTTTTCCTTGACAAGACAATCGAGGAAGGGTATGATTTTCTTGCAAATCTTGCAGCCAATCATTTCTCTTCTCCAAGAACGCGAGCAAAGAAAGGGAAGATGGAAGTTGAAGCCTATTCAATCTTGACCTCTCAGATGGCTCAATTAACTGCAAAGATTGATGCATTACAGGCTACTTAAGACTCCTCTCTTGTATCTGTTAATGCTATGTCTTCTCAACCTCTGCAAACTAACTTTTTTTTGTGAATTGTGTGGTATACAGGGTCACTTTGGATATCAATGTGCTCAGAGTTCTCAAGATACCAATTAGATGGAGCAGGTGAATGCCTTTCAACAAAGGCAACCAAATGACCCATATTCTAACACATTCAATCCAGGTTGGAGGAATCATCCTTAATTCTCATATAAAAGCAACAATGTTCAAAATCCTCAATCTCAGCAATAGTGGTCACAGCCTCAGAACCCTCAGTATGCTGCAAGGCCTCCACTCAACCAACAAGGAGCCTCTTATCATGCTCCTCCGGGTTTCAAAAGGCATACCGACTCAACCGTCTCAGGTACGAACGATATCCCCTCATCATCCTCGGCCGCAGGAAGGGTCTCACGAATTACCGATCCGACAGCATCGGTATACGTGATCTCCGCTGTAGGAGGCACCTAACCACCTAGCTTGACCCGCTAAAAATACATGTGACAAAAACGATAAAAAGGTCAAAATTTCGAAAAATAAATAGAAACACGAAAAAAGAGAGTTAGAAAACTAACCGGAACAAAGGCCGGAAAAGGAGTCAGCCTGGATGCTACAAAAGCCGGATAAGAAGCATCCGACAGCACCAGCTGTGTAATATCCCGTATTTTTAAGTCGTTTAATAATTATTAAATATGGATTTTCCGATATATTTTATTTTACAAAATATTTATATGATAATTTTATACCTACATTTTATAATGATTTTAATTATACGAGTCAAGTTAAAATTTGCCGTATCCAAATCAAATTTTCAACCACTTATACCTTGCACCCTATTCAAACGACAAAGTATCAAATTAATTTTTTTTTTTATATATATATACTCAAGTCTAATTCATATTTTTAGTATACTAGTACTACACAAAAGTACTACACAAAAGCATATGTCAACCTTAGCTTGCATCCTTCTTCAATGCTGCCTTCTCATCTTTCTCCTCATGATACGTAAGTATCATTCCTTCCATTCACCATAACACCTCCATGGAAGCTCCTCCTCCACAACTTCACCTTTTACCACCTCCCTTCCTCCAAGTGTCAAAAATAAGGTGAAACACCATTACAATTACCTTAATCCTCCTCCGATCATATGTGGCCTCATGATAATCATTCACCAAAAATGAATTTCAACCAGAATTTCCAATCCAAATTGCCTTTAAATAGTTGAAGTTTTATGCTTAATTTCATCCCAAAATCAGTAAAGAAACTCCAAATTCTTTCCCCACCTATTCATCCACCCGAGTCGTGCCGCACCACCACCCCCAATCCGCCTTGCGGGCTGCTGCACGCACCACCTCCTCCTTCCTCCCTTGCTATTCCTTCCGTACTCCTACATCAACCAAGAAACCAAGTTGGTCCTTGCTTGTTCCTCGATAAATTAACAAAGAGTAAGACTTTCATTTTTTGAACTATTAGTATTACAATTGGTTACTACTACTTGTGATATCTAGTTATCTACTACTACTACTTACTATACGTATACTACTTTTTCTACTACTACTACTACTACTGTTGTTGTTGTTGTTGTTGTTATGACTACTACTACCTACGTATAATATCACTACTACCACTATGTACTACTCATATTGTATACTCCAACCCACTACAATCATTATCATTATTACCTTGATAGATTATTAAAGATTGATTTATAAAGTAACTTTTAAATTATAAACGGATTAAATTAATCAATTGTTCATGCACAACTAGTAAAGTCGGTATTTTAGTCCTCGTGTCTATGGTTGAAAAATATTTGATTAGAACTATTGATTGTTATAGGAGGAATTTCGGGTTCGAAATTAGGAGTTCCGTACTTGTGTGCAAAGATCGAGGTACGTACACGTGGCTAGATCTTTTAAAAAGTGGCTTTTATATTTAATGTGATTTACATGTTAATTGATTTCGAACCATGTTTAAATGTTTGTGAAATATATTTCGGTGAAACATGTTTTAAGTGTTTGATCTCAATTGTTTAAATATTTCATACGGTTGATTATAAACTTGTACTGATATTCAAGATGTTTTAAAAAGGAAGTTTTATTGTTTAAATTATCCCGAGTATGGAATATTGGAAGGTTTATTTAATAGGATTTATTCTTTGGATCTTTGGAGTTTTAACTCCCACTATGCGGAGTAAGTTGAAGACTATGGACTTTGTATGACCTAGTCTTTCCCCTTGATAACACTATGTAAAGGAGTTACTAGCTTGGGGGGTGTGCACACTTAGATGGGAAAATGATTTATGAAAATATGGACTGATCCGTCCTATTCGGAATTATCTTTGGAAAGTTGGTTATTTCGGAAATTGGTTCTTTTGACAAGTTTTATACGTGAATTTATATTCAGGAATGGTTTGGATAAATTATGATTTATTAAAGTTAAATCCTTTCGAAAGCATGTTTAATTAATTAAATTGATTTTACATGTCTAGCATTTGTATGTACTTAGCATTTTGGCTAATACGTATTTGTTTTGTTTTGGCTTGGCCCTACTTATCATTTTGATAAGTAGATAGGTGATGGCGATCGGACAACGTGAACTATATGCTGCATTGGGAATGATGGGCGGTGATCACCTAGTTTAATCTAGTAGACATAGTATTAGTGGTGTAGTTACTTTGAAAATGTATCAAACTATTATTACTACTATTATTATCATTAACGAAAGTTAAGTACTATTTTCAGCTGCAAAACTCTGTTAAGCCTTACGTAATCACGTGGCGGTAATACTCCCATGTTACTCCCTAAAGTTGGATTATTAGAGAGTAATTTGGGGGTGTTACAAGCTGCTCCGCTGGATAACCAAGGATCGCCAGTGCTCGGTCCTCGGTAGGCAGCAGGTCCGGACGCAGCATCCGGATCGGGAGATCCGCAGGAACAAAAGGCTCCTCGGTCGAAAGCTGCCAGAGAACACGCTCGCCTAAAAATCAAGCGTCGGTCCTCTGGAACACCGAAAGTCCTGTATAGAGGGCTCAAAAACGGCAACGAACCATGCCAGACCGGATAGCCTCAGGGACTCCAACGATCAAACTCCAAGGACGAAGATCGATTTATAAAACACAATCACATGAAAAATCGTCAGAAAATGAATAAAATAATAAAAAAAACGAAAAAGAAAACATGTAGTTGGAATATTCACTGACGCACGAGTCGCCGAAAGATCCTCTGGCGAAAGTCATCGGCAAAAATAGCTCGTCTTCTCTTAATCTCGACCAATCGATGGCCGATAGGAAAACAAGTAGCCCCAAGCACCGTGGGGGCTAAGAAAGGTAGGTACGAGTATTTCCAAGCCTGAAATCGAGAAAAGATAAGCCTAAAGGAAAATCCGAAAGTAATAAACCGAAAAAAGCTTAAAACACGAACCTCAAGGATACGACCATGCCATGTAAGTGAGATCCGAAGCACCTCAGTAGCTGCCGCGGAATCCATGACCCGGGTCGCCTTGCCCATAGCCGTAAGCATACGGGCATACGACACCTCCGCCAAACTCGGGTCACCTACTTGCCCCAAATCGCTGAGGCAAATAAGTAACCCAATGGCGAAACGCTCTCCTCGATCACTCAAGATGGTGACGGAAAGAACGTGGGCAATGTATATCCGAGCCAGCTGCTTAGGTGTACACTGCCAGTCAAACTCATCAGCCGACAACTCGCCAGCAAGAACCGATTACGAACAAGATTGCACGTACACGTGAAGGGCCGACGCAAGACGGTCCCCCACAAGGTCGCGCAATCTCTCGTTTGACCCCTTAACGAGATCTATAACTACAGGCTCGCCTCCGAAAGGAAAACCCGTAATCATAAAGAAATCGAATGGGGTAACCATCATCTCTCCCCATGGAAAGTGGAAAGTGTTGGTGGAATCCCACCAAAACTCCAACAATCCACGGAGGAAAGCTGACGATGCAAACTGGCTCGATAAATCTCGAAGAGCTGCCAGCTGGGAGTCAATCCCAGAAAGTGAACAATCTCCTTTGCTACCTCGGGCAAACGCTTAAAATAGGTTCGCAGGTCACCAGAGCCGTACAAACGCATGCCAGGCTCACTCTAAAAATAAAATGATTATGGTTTAAAAAGGAGAAGAAACAAAGGAAAAGAAAAGAGACGAAGGCACGGAAAACTCACGATGCCGCGCCACCCTCGGATCGAAACGTGGTGGTCTGGGTCCCACTTAAGGACCCTAGGGTCCCAGTTGAGAGGAGCCTCCCAAACCACCTCCTCCTAGGGACGTCGATCGGCTGCGACGCGTCGCTCTCGAACCTCCTCTCGAGGACGGGTTACCATCTTCTGAGGGCAAACCGCCTCGTCCGGACCAACAAGAACCTCCTCGGCAACGACAAATGGAGGCGAGTCCATGCTATACGGATAAAATTTCTTTACTTAGTTTATTTTATTTCCTAAACTAAACTAATATACATATTCTAGACCCATTTCGGCAGCATAACGGCTACCGATAGGGCAAAACACGAAAATCGAATGCCACCCATACTTGGGGGCTACGATACCTGCAATTAAACTCAGTAAATGGGGGCTTTTAACACCCATTAAAGCCATCCTATACCAGTTTCAACTAAGCATTCAAGGGATTATATTCTAAAATCTCAAAGAATCAACTAGTTCTAGACGAATAACAGTAATATAAACATGATTATTGTCTACCAAACAATTTTGAAGTTCGAATATGGTGAAAATAGGCTAAGTATACACTTCGCGCCATTTTTTCAGATTTAAAATTTTCTAAATGTTAATTATGGAAGCAAAACTAGTTCCAATACTACAATTGTTGCATAATTAACAAGTATAACCAAAATGGGCAAACAAAATAACAAAAAATCAAGCAAAAATTCGAAAAAAGAAGCAAGAACAAACTTGAAACAAGAAATGCTCATACAAGGTTCAATGCTTAACCATTTTTCATGAAATTTGTTGCAAAACACTCCTTAAGCATAGCATAAAAACATAGAGAAAACAATTTCAAGAAAGATAAGCCGAGTCGAAAACCCCCAAATTCGAAATTTGGGGTTTAACGATTCAAAAATCGTTCGAATTCAGCCAAAAAAGAGCAAATTTTAGCAAAAAAACTTACAATGGATTACGGAAAATATGAATTTAGAATGAGATTAGCTTCCTTTAGCTTCAAAAATTGCAAAAAACCGAGCTTTTTAGAGAGAGAGAGAGTCGAAAATGGCTGAAGAAGGAGAAAAATGGTGAAATGAAAAATTGTGTCTGCGATTTTCATTTTACTGACATAAATGTCGCGCGCAACTTTAGATGTTGCGTGTGACATACCAACGCAACTCAGAAAGATGCGCGCGCCTGGCCAGCTTGACCATCTGAGTTGCGCGCGGATACTGGTCACCAAAAGACCGCGATTTCGATTTTAATCCTTTTGATCATTTTTTTGAACGGTTTTTGCTCGTTATTAGACGTAATGGCGCGCAAATTATCAAAGTCTTTTTAATTGCTTTGCATATTGTAGTTTATTTTCTTTTTTGTTAGTTTTTTTGCATCATATCGCATGCACACCGTGCTTTGTGCCTTCCCCAAGCATACGTTTTGAACGTTTTTCGTAAGAGTGCCTTAAGACGTTCCAAAGTGGTGCTTTACGTAAGAGCACCCATAGACAGGTTTGTCATTTTACTGTACTAACGTTACAAATGTCTGGGTTATCTTCTTTTTTAACGTCCGAAGCAAAAAGGAAGGCGTTTTCATGCAGCGTAAAAATGCAAATGGCGTATCGTATGGCGCAAAATTGTACGGCGTAGGTGTTGCGTAAAATTTCACTCAGCTCAAGCTTTGCGATATCTACCTCTCGAAACTAATAGGTAGAGAATTACTGTAGGCGTTACCTTCAGGAACAGGCACTTCTTGAATAGGAACAAATACGGTAGTTAGTGCGCTTACTAACTTACCAGACAGTTAGGGTGTCGAATCCACCCCCTGTATAAAGAAGCGACAAGACGATGTCGCGCCTATGTATTCACGTGCCCCCAATCCTAAGACACGTGTACTCGTCTTATGGACAAAACTGATGAGAGAGTTGCTGACTTTCTTCCCTCTCACTGAATATGGATTATATGCCTCCAGTCCTGAGACATGTATTTCTGTCTTGTGGACGTCCGGCTCGAATACTGGACCCGACTCGAATACTGGACCAGTTCGGCTCGAATACCGAAAACCCCTTTTTTATCTTTTACGTTGTTAAAAACAGGCTAAAGTTTCAATGACATATCAAGGGACTTTAGACCAACGATGACATGATTGAGAGGAAATCCTCCCCTTTTATTCTTTTAAAACTGATCTCTTCTCATGACCTGACATCACCCAGAATACTTTTACTTGTAAGAGCGTTCTACAATTGCAAAGGATCAATCTAGATTCTTTAGCGTGTTAAGACTAGGAATGACTTTTTCTAGCCTTAATAGCTACTTGTTTTAAACACTTAGCGAATCAAGGATTGTTTCGACATCCTTAAACATTACTAAAAGATTCTCTATCCTTACAGAACTTCGCAGAATGAGTCTCGGATTTATTTCCTTGACTACTTTGATCATCGTCTATTCTAGACTCGATCAAAGTGGGGGATAACTGTAGACATCTACTTTTGGCCTCCTTTCCTGACAGGAAGTGCAATGACGATAAATAAAGCCATCTTCGTGTTGGATCAAAGTGAAGAATACTTATGGATAACTGGTTAAGCCACAAAACACAAAAGACTAGCCCAAATTAAAGAAAAGCCAAAACAAAGGTCCAATTAACTAAACCCGATCATAATTAGGCTTAAGCCTATTCTTAAAACCCTAACAATGATGGATTTAGGAGCTCCTAGGTTAAAACATAGTGCTGCCGCAGAAAAAGCCGTGCGCATCTCACAAAGCCGCGCTAGGCTGCCGCGCGCAACTAATTCAGTTGCGCGCGACACCTAGCGCAACTTTCAGAGTTGCGCTGTGGAAGATTTGTAATTATTCAGAAATTATACGAAAAATATAAAATCGAATCTTACCATAAAGCCGCGCGCAAGACAAAAAGTCGCGCTGCACATAGCAGCGCAACTATATAACTTGCGCTGGGATGCCACGCGCAACTTCATCTGTTGCGCGCGACACCTGCTGCGGAAAAAAGCTCGAAACCCTAAACTTAATCCTTCTCTTTAAATACGAGCTTAAACCGAGGCTTCAACAGAAAGAAATTAACCTAAAACTTTGGCGAAATAACTTGTGAACTTGTGCAACCTAGCCCTCTTGTCCTAAACACTCACCCTTTCGATACTTTGTTACTACGGTGGAGGTTCCCCAACAAGAAGGTGTCCATAAGTGTTATAAACGGAGATCTAGCAAAGACAAGTAGTAAAATCCCGAGCACTTAGTTAAATCACCTTTATTTTTCTTGTTTAAAAGGAATTTAATTAATTAATTAGTGTTGTTTGATCACTTTTAAAATAATTAATTAATCAATTCCACATAGTATCTTCCGTTAAATAAAGACTAGAATTGAATTAAATAATTGTTTGTTGATCACTTAAGCCAAGGCGAATCTTGTTTATTGTTCTTTCACGAATATTATTAAATAAGAATAACGACTTTTGCAATGTAATTCCTACGTGAATTAATGCTTGTAAATAAAATCAACTAACATAGTTTTAGGTTTCGCGTTGCATATATTGTTTGGTGATGAGATTGTGAAAAAGGAAGAGCTAGTGGAGGCCGTACTAGGGCTAGGATGACGATTCCCCTCTAAAAGGAACGTTATCTTAGTACCCTCGCTCCCGAACTCATTTCTGATTTATAGACCAATTTGGGCATGGGTAAACTTATGATTTGTGCTAATTATTCCATGAACTCCACATGGAAGAAAGGCATGAACGAGGTTTATGAGTTTTTCCTAAAACTCATTGGCGACTCCTACTTGTTTCTTATAAAAAAGCGTGATGATGGAATCAATTCTAATTCAAGGTCCCCCAAACAGTCAGGAATTCAAATCCTACTACACCTTAACAAGTGTAAAGTCCTAGGCTTTTAAGTGGACAAGGGAATTTAAGGAGAGTACCCCTTACGATGGGATCACCTTCCTTACAGTGGCGACTCCACTGGGGACTTAGAGGTTACATGATTAATTTGTAGTTATGGTCCAAGGTATCCAACACTAGGTTGCCTATGGGTTGTAACGAGAATTAACTTGGATGATAATCTCTAGTTAGAGAGCGAGACTTAAACGCATAATATCTTCCTTTTTCACAAAAGTAAAACCCAAACAAGCAACATTGCATCATGCATAAGCATAGCACACTTAAACCATTGGGGATTGGTTCATTGACTAGGGGTCGCCAACACTAGGTGTCTATCCCAAAATCAATAACAATCATCCCACCTATATCACCAACAAAATGTTGGGAGGGCGATTGATTTATGCATCGTTTCTTAAGGTATGGTACCTTTGGACACCCAAGCCTTTTTTTGACCTTAGAATAGCATTGCGTGAATATTGACTTATAACATGCTTATGTGACTATGCGCAACATGTTAGGATAGTCTTCTTCTTTTTTTTTTTTTTTTTTAGTTTGGTCTAGGTTCCCAATTACGAAGTTGTCTCTTCGTGATTTAGCTTCATATTCAAAGGATAACATTAAAAAAAAAAAGAAAAAAAAGGGTCAAATAAAAAAAAAATCGATTAAAAAAAAACGCTCGAATTTAAAAAAAAAAATACTACGAGCAGGTGGCGAGCGCAACTCAAAAAGTTGCGCGACCCCTCCCAGCACAAGTTATTTTGTTGCGCGCGACAGTCGCGCGCAACTTAATAACTTGCGCGCGCCCACTAGACGAGTTAGTTTTGATTTCTCAAATAAAAAAACAAATTGACTCGTCCGAATAATATCTTCATTGAAGAATTGTTAAGGGCGATGTTATCCGTTTGTGTATATTTTGCGTCTTTTTTTTCCTTCTTCAAAAGCAAGCGTATCGATTTACTTATCATTTCGTACTCCTTTAGGGCCGGTTTTCAAGCTTGGGAAAGAGGACCCCCGGGCACTCGCATTCTACGTTTACCACCCAAAGATCAACCTCTTTCAAACCACTTTCATTCGACAACTAATCCTAGTCCAACAACAATGACAACTGTCGAAGAACTTCAACAAGAGATTCTTTGTACGAGAGAGGAAAAGGCTCAATAGGCCGAGGAGAGGAGAATTAAGAAGATGGAAAATGCTGAAAAGAAAAAAGTTGAAGCATTAGCCTTACAAGAAAAGATTGAGCAATTATCCATCAAAGAAAAGTCGTTAGATTAGCTAGTTCTTCGTTCTACAATGGGGAACAAGTACTTTGACGCAGAAAAGTTTGCTCCTCCCCCAGGACTTGCTTTACCAGAAAAGTTCGTAGCTACGAACTTGCCAATATTTAAGGTGACCAATAATCCACAAAATCATTTAATGTGTTTTACTGGCACTATGGCACTAAAGGGAGTTGATCCTAAGCTTTATGCTTTGACTTTCCCTCTATCACTAGACCCAACCGCGAGAGAGTGGTATTATGGGCTAGATCCAAAATTCAAAGCAACATGGGAAGATGTAGTTTCGGCTTTCATCACCCAATACGACAGTAACGTAGGGTTCAAGTCAACTTTACGTGAACTCGAGATGCTTAAGTAAGGCGACAATGAAGGTTTCCTTGCTTTCTATGGTAGATGGAGAGAAAAGGCGGCCCACCTTAGAAAGTTTTTAAAGGAAATGATTACTAAGAATAAATACTTTGGTGGTGTAGAAACAGTCGCTCTAACTGCAGAGTGTAGTGCAATATTGCAAAATAAATCCCCACCTAAGCTTAAGGACCTTGGTAGTTTTTCCATCCCATGTCATGTAGGTGCATTATTCATTGATAAAGCTTTATGTGACTTAGCTACTAGTGTGTTTGTTATGCCTCTTTCTGTTTGTAACAGGTTGAATATGGGAGCTTTAAAATGCACACAGATCAGTTTGCAAATGGCGGATCGTTCTATAAAATACCCTTTAGGTGTTTTGGAGGATGTCCCCGTTTGGGTTGGGAAATTTTTAATTCCTGTTGACTTTGTAGTTTTGGATATGGAGGAGGATAGTAATATCCCGATCATTTTAAGTAGACCTTTCTTGTGTAATGCAGGTGCTGTTGTTGATGTCAAATCTGGGTCCCTTACTTTGTCTGTTGGTGATGATACAGTGAGTTTTAATCTAACCAATGCGATGAAGTCGCCTATGCTTGAGAATACTTTTTGCAGGATTGATGTGCTTGATGA
This sequence comes from Chenopodium album, assembly GCF_948465745.1. NCBI lineage: Eukaryota > Viridiplantae > Streptophyta > Magnoliopsida > Caryophyllales > Amaranthaceae > Chenopodium > Chenopodium album. The sequence continues at coordinate 45,658,513 of NC_137846.1, read as the reverse complement.
GATTGTGAGAGATGATACGCCTCGTGAGTTAGCTAATGATCCATTAGAAGATGTTTTCACCCTGGAGGTCTCTGAAGGAGAAGGAGATGCAGAGATTGACTCCTTGATTCGTGACTTGGATGCCCCTAACACTGAAGGGTTTGAGGTAATGGAAACTATTTATTATACTTTTGAGTCACAAGTAAAAAAGGTAAAATTAAAACCTTTACCTTCTCATCTTAAATATACATTTCTTGATGATAATGAGGAATGCCCTGTAATTGTTAGTGCTAAACTCGATGATAACTAAGTTTTTAAGCTTTTGACTGTGCTTCGTTTGCATAAAAAGGCAATCGGGTATAGCATTGACGATCTTATAGGGATAAGTCCTAATTTTTTTATGCATATAATCAATTTGGAAGAGAATCATCGCTCTTGCATCCAACCACAACACCGATTGAATCCTAATATGCAAGAGGTGGTGAAGAAAGAGGTAATGAAACTTCTTGACGCGGGCATCATCTACCCCATGTCAGATTCTAAGTGGGTGATCCCGGTACAAGTCGTTCCTAAGAAAGGGGGGACAATTGTTGTTAAAAATTATAAGAATGAACTAATTCCTACTCGTGTTGTCACATGTTGGCGTATGTGTATCAATTATCGCAGGTTGAATATGACCACCTTAAAAGATCACTTCCCCTTACCTTTTATAGATTAAATGCTTGAAAGATTAGCAAAACATAGTTTTTTCTGTTATGTGGATGGATATTTAGGTTTCTTTCAGATTCCCATTCATCCGGAAGATCAAGAGAAGACAACGTTCACATGCCCCTATGGTACATTTGCTTATCGCAGAATGCCATTTGGGTTGTGTAATGCCCTTGCGACATTTCAAAGGTGTATGATGGCCATTTTCTCTGATTTCATTGAGAACATCATGGAGGTATTTATGGATGATTTCAGTGTTTATGGTTCTGACTTTGATATGTTCTTGCATAATCTTTCTAAGGTGCTTAAACATTGTACTGACGTTAATTTGGTCTTAAATTGGGAAAAGTGCCACTTCATGGTTAATGAAGGAGTGGTACTTGGTCATCTTATTTCTGATCGTGGAATCCAAGTTGACAAAGCAAAAATTGAGGTGATTGAGAAACTTCCCCCTCCCATGAATGTCAAAGGAGTGAGAAGTTTTCTTGGTCATGCAGTTTTTTATCGCCGATTTATAAAAGATTTTTCGAAAATAGCGAAACCCCTCACTCAATTATTGCTTAAGGATGCCATATTTGAGTTTACTGATGCTTGTATGGAGTCTTTTAACAAGATTAATTAAGGAGGCATTAATTTGCTCCAATCATATAACCTTCGGATTGGGATTTGTCGTTCGAGATCATGTGTGATGCGAGTGACTATGCCGTGGGAGCCGTGCTTGGACAACGAAAGAACAAGGTTTTGCATGCCATTTACTATGCTTGTAAAACCTTGGATGAGGCTCATATGAATTATGCCACCACTGAGAAAGAGATCCTAGCTATTGTGTATGCTCTTGACAAGTTTCGAACTTACCTCATTGGTTCAAAAGTAATTATCCACACTGACCATGCGGCTCTGAAGTATCTCCTAGCAAAGAAAGAGGCTAAACCGAGGCTCATTCAATGGATTTTTCTCCTTCAAGAGTTCGATTTAGAAATTCGAGATAAAAAGGGTGCCGAGAACGTTGTTGCAGATCACCTCTCTCGATTGAGATTTCAGTCTAATTCAGATAGCCCTATAAATGACTCTTTCCCCGATGATCATTTATTCTCTGTTTCTTCTGTATCTCCATGGTATGCTGACTATGCTAATTTTTGTGTAGGTGGTTCACATCCTCCGGATTTGACTTACCAACAACGCAAGAAGTTCTACCATGATGCCAAACGGTACTTTTGGGATGACCCTCATTTGTATCGTAAGTGTGCTGATGGAATGTTTCGGAGATGTGTAGCAGATTGGGATACTAATGGTATCCTTCATCATTTCCATAACCTACCTTCTAGTGGACATCTTGGTTCTACTGTAACTGCCTGCCAAATGCTTCAATGTGGTTTCTATTGGCCCTCATTATTCAAGGATGCTCGTGCCTTTTGCAATGCATGTGATGAGTGTCAAAGAACAGGAAATATATCGATGAGGTAAAAGATGCCACAAAATGGGATTCTTGAGGTCGAGCCTTTTGATGTCTAGGGCATTGATTTTATGGGACTGTTTCCCTCTTCTTGTGGGAATCGGTACATTTTGGTTGCCATTGACTATGTCACCAAGTGGGTCGATGCTATTGCGTTGCCTACTAATGATTCGAAGGTCATTATGAAGCTATTAAAAAATATCATCTTTCTGCGCTTCGGAGTCCCAAGAGTTGTTATTAGTGACGGTGGTTCTCATTTCCATCAACGAACTTTCAAGTCTCTTCTTAAGAAACATGGAGTTACTCACAAGGTTTGCTTGGCCTATAATTCTCAAATGAGCGGCCAAGTTGAGGTATCTAATCGACAAATCAAGAGAATCCTTGAAAGGTAGTCAACAAATCCCGCAAAGATTGGTCATTGAAGTTGGATGATACACTGTGGGCATTGCGAACGGCTTACAAGACTCCGTTAGGGACAACTCCGTATCAGTTGGTGTATGGCAAAGCTTGTCATTTTTACCAGTCGAAATGGAATACCTTTCACAATGGGCCGTCAAGGAGATTAATTTAGATCTAGAGAAGGCCAGTGAAGCGAGACTTCTTCAATTGAACGAGCTAGATGAGATTCGGCTCGATGCTTACCAGAATCATAGGCTCTACAAGGAGCAAACGAAGAAGTTTCACGATAAGATTATCCAAAAAGAGTTCAATAATGGTGACAAGGTGTTGCTTTATAACACAAGACTTTGACTCTTTCTTGGAAAGCTTAAGTCTAGATGGTCCGGGCCTTTCACAGTCACCGATGTCAAAGCATAGGGAGCCATAGAGGTTGCTAGCGAAAACGACACGAAATTCAAGGTAAATGGACAACGTTTAAAGCTATATATCAAGGGTGCTTTCATCAGCAAATTGGAGACGATTGATCTCTCCGATACACCAATTGATGCTTGATACTAGGTAAGAAGTCGAGATCACGACTCTAAATGAGCGCTTATCGGGAGACAACCCGATTTCCTAATTCTTCTTTTATTTTAGTTCTTTTTAGTTTTGTTTTTCCTTTTCTTTTTAGTTTCTCTTCCTTTTTGTTTTTAATTTTTTTTACTTTCCTTCTTTTATTTTTATTTTTTATTTTCTATTTATTTATTGTTTTATGTATGCTATTCTTCTAGTTTTAATCTTTTTTTTTTTAGTGTTAGTTTCGTTTCTTTTTTTGTTTTACTTCACTAACTCTATTAACGTTATTTGTTTTTTTTAAAAAAATTTAGTGAAGGTATAATTTTTATTGTATTTTCATTCTAAAAAAACGGGAAAGCAGGGGCAGCCAGCAGCAGGCACCAGCCCGCACAGCCAGTGGCAGGCCAGCAACCGCTGGGCCGAGCAACCATAAGCAGCCCACCATACTACCAAGGCTGCTGGAATTCCAGCGCCCGCTGGTTCTGGCGCCTAGGCAACCTACACGCATCCCAATAAACAAAAAAAATAGAAAAACGCAGAAACTGCGTTACTGCTACAGTCTTGCACACATCCCAAGGGCGCCCTTCTCTCTCCTCCACCCCATAACCGCGCACCAGCGCCCACCCTCCGGCGCACTGCCGCTGCACCCTCCGACGACCCACCAGCGTACCTCCGGCGACCCAGACATCCCCCCTCCACGAATTAAACAACAACAAAAAAAGAAACCCCTAATTCTTTCAAGGTTAGAGCTTTTTTTTTAATTTTCTTTTTCAATTGGGAGAATTATTTGGATTTGCAATTTAATCAATGCTTATTTGAGATAATCAACAACAATATAGTCTTAATTGCACAAAAAGGTATTATTTTCAATACAAATTTTTCTTTTTCAATTGTTCACATTCATATAAAAGTTGGAAATTTGCCTTTGTCTTATATTATTGGATTATTGTTGAGTTTGTGGTGATTAATTATGATTGAACATTGATATTTGGTTGGTGGTTGATTGGAATTGATTCTACTTTAGGTTTTGGAATTGTGATTACTAGTGTTGGTTGGGGTATTTTGTGCTTATTGCTTTTTGATTGTGACATTACATCATGAGAACCACAAAAACAACTAGTTCTCACCCAAAGTCCACCCCTTCTCCACTTGCACCACTACGATCCACCCCCACAAAGAGAAACCCACCTCGAAAAGCAAGAGCCTCACCTTCAAAGAAGCATCCCAAACCTCCACAAAAATCTACCAAAATATCACATAAATCCCCTCCAAACACTTCTCTTACGAACCCACTTTCCACCTCTCACCCTCCTCATGTTTGAGTAAAGAAGGCCTTGGTTTTTCACTTCAAGACCGAAAAATCAAACCAACACTTCGTTATTCACAAGACGATGGTAGGAAGCTTGGGGTTGACGATTGTTTGCAAGAAATAGGTCGAAGGTGTGGTTGGTCAAAAGTTCTTAATTTGAAGGAATATGTTTATCCGGATTTGGTTATTGAGTTTCTTACTTCTTTAGTAATGTCTGATAATGGTGACATATCTTTTTCTCTTGATGGAGTGGCACATTCAATGGCACCAAAGGAGGTTAATGAAATTTTCGAGTGGCCTTGTGATGGAACTATTGGCCCATCAAAGTTTCGTTCGTTTTGGGGTGACAAGAATGGATTACACTTTCACTAAAAAAATGTTTTGGAGAGAACTCATAGGTCGAGATGATTAGAAAATTGGTCTTACTAAGTCTTTTTCAATTGTGAACCCTGTGCCTCTTATTCTACATCGCTTTCTTCTACAAGTGTTCTTTCCAAAGATAGAGATGGGATAAATTGCTACAAGTGATTTCAAGATGCTTTAGTGGTTCTTACATGGTGATCAAGATAGGATGGGTCAATTGGATTTCAGAAAATTCCTCATTGCTGCATTTCTTATGGAGAGAAACAAGCCGAAATGGCCTATCACTATGGGAAGCTTTGTAACCGTCCTTGCTACGCATCTGGGGATCGATTTGTCTTACTTTAAGAAGTTGAACACATATGCACTCCTTGATAATGTGAGCATGGAACGATATGGATGGTTGTTGTTACCAAAGATTTGTTTGTTTGTATGGAAGGTTAAGGGAGAGGAGAAGGACTCACACCCGACTCCTTATGCTGTTTTGCCCACTCTTGCGACTCGAATGGGAACTCCCGATACCCTTTTGTTTCCGCCTACCCCCGACATCAAAATAATCATCCAAACAGGCGTGCATTCTACAAAGCAAGGTTCTTCTTTGGCCCCTCTGCCTCTGGTTGATGACAATTCAAAGATCTCTCATACTCCTTCTCATGGGACTATTCCATCCCACCCTTTTCGTGATAGTGCCAATTTCGAGGGGTCTAGCAGCGATCCAGTCACTATAGAGTTGTTCAAGCAGTTCATGGCTAACATTGGTATGTTTGCTCAGGAGGTTATTGATCATTTCGCCAATTTGGAACAACGGTTTCAGGCCTTGAATTCAGAGTTGTTTCTCTACGTCAGCAGATAGTAGCTTATGGCACCACCGCTACATCTAATGACACTACAGTCGACACCTCTTCTGTCGATGAGGTTCCTGCTGAGTTAGCTTGTCTTTCTTATCTTTCTCTCTCTTGTCTTTTATTTTTCCACAATGAGGACATTGTGTTTCATTCTAGCTTGGGGGAGGGATATCTATCTTTTAATGCTTTCATAGTGTAGTTTTATTGCTTTCCGTAGGTGTTGCATGGTTTTTACCGTCTATTAGGGATGGGAGTTTACATGTAACGAAAAAAAAGTATTGCTTTCTTAGTTTAGTTGTGTTTTTGAATAATACATTCTTGACTTTGAACCGTGTGCGGATTAGATTAGACTCTCTTGAGCTTCATCTCATTATGGTTATGATTTTGAAATTCGGTCGGTGTGCTTTATACGTTGATAACTGCGTAGCAATGTAGCTTGCGATTAATGGGTTTGTGGCAAGATGTTTTGCTCTTTTTGAGTCTAGTTAGTTGAGATTTTGTAGACCCGAAGCCATGTGAGTTTTTGAAACCTGATTGATTGACTGTCACGTTTATAACAGTCTATATTTTTGTATGTGTGATAGTTCCTGGTGCAACTCTGATCTTGATTTTGCCTTGAGACTCGTAGTAATTTAGTTGTGATGAGTGCATGATTGAAATGATAAAGGTCTTTCTTTTTCTCCAAGCCTCCAGAAGCTATTTTTGTACATTTGCTCCTTAATTGTTACCCATGTTGAGCTTTACCCTTCATTGAATTGGTTACTATTCCCAAGCCTAGCTTGGGGGAGTGGTCTATCTTGTGATTTGTGATTTTTATTTGGCTAAATATTTGCTTTGTGGTGAAATAAAGGAGATTTTGAATGGAAGCTCAAGGTTTTTTAAAAAAAAAAAGAAAAAAAAAAAGAGAAAATGAAGGGGTGAAAAAGAAAAAAAATGCTTATAAAAAAATATTAAATAAATAAATAAGGGTTGAAGAAGAAAGGGAAGAAGAGAAAATCAAATTACTTTGGTGTATAGTGATTTTTGTCTTGGTCTTTATGGTGTATGGAGAGGCTAGATGCTAAACGAGGTTATCTTCGACATGCATTTGGTTGTGTTGTTATTATAAACTACTATTACCACTCTCCCGGCTAGTTCAACTCTCACATCTCCCAAAATGTTAATCCTACCTCTCACCCTAGCCCCATTACAACCCTCATAAAGACCTTTTGATCTTCGTGCATAAGTTATGATTAAGTGAACTGAGTTTTGAGTCAAAGTTAAAGAGTAATGGTTGCATTCCGAGTCGACATGGTATAGGTTGAGTGTCTATTATAACCCTAAGCTATTAGGGCACCTCTCGTGCTCGACTTCAGCATATCTACAGGAAATCGGCGGAGACTAGCTTGGAAAGAGACTGTTTGTGGCCTCTAGATTGGTGAGTTAATTGCAGGACTATGAGTGCTACGTGGTTCTATATGTATCCGAGCCAGATTTCAGTTTCGCTAACTTTGGTTTGATAGTTTGCTCGAGAGTCAAGTCGGTCTTATTCTGGTTCCCTGTAAGTCTTATTTGTCTTGTTTCTCAGTCTTGAGTAAAGTGTTTCTTAGGGACAAGCAATGATTTGCTTGGGGGAATTTGATGAATCACATTTATATAGGGTTCTTAAACATGTTTATGTTAGTTTTTATACCTTTTTCTTAGTCTTTTTGGTCGATTTTAGGGTCATATTTTCATAAGTCATCATATATCGTTCTATCACGCTCTGTTTGTGTATTTCTTAATGTTTTAGGTGATTTCGTAGTCATTTGGGCGCTTTCGAAGTGTTTGGAGATAATTCGAATGATATTTGAATGGAAATAGATGGACCGAGTTCATTGACCGAGGGATTTATGCTCGTGGATGTTGTCTCTAAGGATTATATGCATGGGAATTGAAAATAGCATCCACAAGATGACCTTTGTTTTTTTTATTTCCTTATTTTATTTTATCTATTTTATTTTTACTTAGGATTAGGCTTTAATATAAATATAAATACTTGAGAGGATTTTATTTTCTTCTCTTTATGTTTTATTTTTCTAGATTAAACGCTTCTTAGTTTTCTTTCTCTCCATTGTTGAACCCTAGCTTTTCATTCTCCATTAATTCAATCATTGAGGTATTTTCATTCAATCTTTCGTTCTTTATTTATTTTATTAATTATGAATTCAAGTTTATTTATCTCTTTTGTTTTGTTCATTTCAATTATGAGTGAGTAATCGTTTTCTAGGGTTAAGTGATGGAAGCCATGTTTATACCATGATTATTTGTGCTTAATTATTTATAAATTTATGAATTAGCGTTTGAATGATTCCAATTGATTTGTACTTTATTTTTTGATTCATGTAATTGGCCAATATCATGAGTTAATTATTTAGTTAATAAAAATTAGAATTGAAAGATCATATTTTTAGAGGCTTAATTACAATTGGCGAATTTGATTATGTTAGCGACCGAACTACATATGTTAATTCGTAAGTGTTAATTCTTGACCGTAGGATTAACAAGTGCTTTAATTATTCGATCTAGTTTGTTTATTAATGGATTGTTTGCATTTCTTGGTTTGGTATAAGCATGGTGGACCGAACGTATGCCCTAGACTTTAATTTATCTATGAACAACCTTATTTTCATTATTGTCATTCTTTAGTTAATTAATCATCAAATCACTCTTCGTTTATCGAAATAGTTTATAATAATTGGGCAAAAACTAATAGAACCTATCTCCCTGTGGGATTCGACCCGTATTTGCTAAGTCTATGCTAACAACAGACACCGTGCACTTGCAGTATAACTTTTTATTCATCACTTACTTTAGTTGTAATTTGAACTTGAACAATCCTTATGAGAACTTATTTCCCCTGAAATGATATATGAACTTATTTTTCCTAATTAAACTTATCTAAACTTGTCAAACCTGAAAATGAGGTGAACATAGCATACCCTTAGTGGTTACTCAGTCGATCAAGATTTACTTATTTTGGGGTTACTCGATCGGTTAATGCATTTTTGCCGGAGTTACTTATTAGGGGTTACCTAGTCGGTATGGGGTTACTTATTCAAAATTTACGCATGAGTTATAGAACATGCTACTACTTTTCAAGTGGTAGATATAAAGCTTCTTTCAACCTATTGTCCGGACGCCCTTGGCTTCATGACCTTAAGGTTGTCCCTTCATCGCTTTATCAACAAGTGAAGACTATAGTTGGAGGAATTCCTGTTACAATCGATGCCTCCCAACTAAGAATCAAGGCAATTGATAATCCTCTCATAAATGTGGAGCACGATGACAATGATGAAGACCTATAGGGCTTTAAAGCAGAAGAGGTCTCCTTAATCAAGGAAGATGAAAGGACCTCTCTCTGCTACGACCTCCATTCAAATATGATAGTTAATGGTATACTCCAAAAACAGAGACACTTTCTTGGAATGACTCTAGGAAAGAAGAAAGGAGTAGCAATATAATGCAAACGAAATCGCATGGCCTTCCTAAATTAGATACTTTTGGACTTGGTTTTGAATCGTCTCCGAAAGACTATAAGCAAGCCCAGGAAAAGGCTAATGCGCGGAGAAATGCTCCTACCCAAAAGAAAGCAATCCCAATGGATCAATACCCCCTCACTCTAAATGGACAATTTATAAGAGAGGGTGAAGATTATCCATGCTATGAATTTCCCGAGCCCTTTGTCAAAGATGGAATAAGACAACCTGGGTTCGAAATCTTCCTGTATTTCCACTTCTTATATGACATCTCAACTCCTATCTATAAGGCGAAAGCACCTCCGTGCTTCGAATTTAATGTCATGGGACTTCTTTTTGGGCACGAGAAGAATGAGTCAAAATATGTTAAAGACAACTCCACGCTCATTCAGACAACACTACAAAGTGAGAGCTTTGACCCCTCAAAGATTATCACTCCAGGAGAGGGATTAGCCTAGGGATGGTGAAAGACTATGAAAGTGACTACAACAAGCGGACGAAAAATCTCCATAACAGCAGGACAAGGACCTATGTTCGAAGAGTCATCTAAGTCAGATTCTGAATTTGAGTCTTCCCCTATAGGGTCTTCAAAATCTCTAACTATAGTACCTCTCCCTAGTTCCTCTACTTTAGCACCTACTCCTAGGATAGTTAGTAGTCAAGTACCAACGAACATTTCTTTATTTAATGTAATGGTTTCCGAATTCAATAATAAGTCTTCTTTTGCTTACTCCTCGTGTCATTCCTTAACCTAAGATGACGAGCATTGCTTAACTAAAAATGGAAGTGACATAGAAATAATTAAATCAATGGAAACACTTGAGAATAAAACACCAGTAATAGAAGACACTGAAACAGTGGATATCTCAAAAGATCCAAATGTTAAAAGAGAGGTTAAAATCACACTAACTCTTACTAAAGAAGAAAGAACCGGTTTAATTAATCTACTAAAAGAATTTATCGATGTATTTGCTTGGTCATATGAAGATATGCCAGGAATAAATAGAGGAAAATCTCAACACACAATACCACTAATTCCAGGAATGAAACCTGTAAAACATAAGTTACGTCGAATGAAACCCGACGTAGCTCTTAAAATTAAAGAAGAAGTTCAAAAACAAATTACGTACTACAGATTTATTAGGGTATCTAAATACCTAGAATGGATTGAAAATGTGGTGCCAATTCCAAATAAAGATGGAAGGGTAAGAATGTGTGTTGACTATAGAGATCTAAATAAGGCAAGTCTAAAGGAAGACTTCCATTTACCACACATCGATATTTTGGTAGATAACACAACAAATCATGCGCTTCTCTCATTTATGGATGAATACGCGGGGTACAACCAGATTCTCATGGCCGAGGAAGATATGGAAAAGACTACATTCATAACGCCATATGGCACTTACTGTTACACGACAATGCCATTTAGATTGAAAAACGCGGGTGCCACTTACCAAAGAGCAGCGACTGCTTTACTACATGACATGATGCACAAAAAAGTTGAGGTCTACGTGGATGATATGATTGTAAAATCAAAAGAACATCCAGGATATCTAGTAGCCTTAAGAAAATTCTTCGAAAGGCTGAGGAAATACAGCATGAGGTTAAACCCATCTAAGTGTGTCTTTGGAGTCACCTCAGGAAAACTCTTGGGATATATCACTATCTCTAGAGGAATAGAGATAGACCCAACCAAGATTAAGGAAATCATGTCAATGCCGCCGCCCAAGATTGAGAAACAGATTCGAGGATTCATTGGCCGGTTGCAATACATAAGTAGGTTCATATCCAAATTAACCACGATTTGTGAACCAATATTCAAGAAACTAAAGAAGAACGTGCCAGTATTATGAGACGATGAGTGTAAAAAAGCCTTTAAGAAAATCAAAGCCTATCTCGCTAATCCTCCCGTACTAGAACCTGGGCTCCTGGAAATCCCTCTTAGGTTGTATTTAACAGTCATCAAATAGACAAGGGGGGCTATGCTCGCACAGTCGCACAGAAGTAGAAGGAAAAGAAAACGCCATCTATTACTTAAGCAAAAAGATGCTCGAGTATGAAGTATGCTACACACCACTTGAGAAATTGTGCCTCGCATTAGTGTGGGCCACAACCAAGTTAAGACACTACATGCTCGTTCATACAGTCTATGCGGTATATCGGATGGATCCACTAAAGTATCTCTTCGAGAAATATACACTTAATGGGCGAATATCATGATGGATAGTCAACTTAGCCCAATTTGATGTAAGGTTTATGCCCCAAAAGGCTATCAAAGGTTCAGTGGTCTTGGACTTCTTAGTGGATTTCCCAATAGAAGATTTGACGCCTATATAATTTCCACATGAAGACTTAATGCTTACAGAAGATGATACTTAGACGTTATACTTTGATGGAGCATCAAACCAAAGGGTTGTGGTGTAGAGTATTATTAGTATCACCTAAAGAGGAACATGTCCCAATCTGCATAAAGTTATATTTTAACGTTACCAACAATGCTGCGGAATATGAAGTATGAGTGGTAGCCTCGAAACAGCTTTGGAATTAGGAGTAAAGAAACTTTGAATATTCGAAGATTCTTCTTTAATCATCAACCAAATTTCCAAAAGGTGGAAAGTAAGGAGCAAAAGCTTGTCCCCATATCAAACATATCTAGAAAATCTCACTAATTAGTTAGAAAAGGTATAATACACATATCTACCCTGAGAAGAATGTCAATTCGCTGATGCTTTGGCAAGACTAGCCTCAATGGTTAGAATTCCCACAAAATTAAGCAAATGTCTTTGACGATAGAAAAGAGGCATAAACTTGCTTACATTCAAGCCATAGAAGACGATGAGGTAGTCCAAGTAGAAGAAGAAGAACCTTGGTATACAAACATCCTCAACTATGTTACCAAAGGAGAATATCCACTCCACTCTCAAAAGAGCAAAACGAGCCTTAAGACTTTTGGCTTCCCAATATGTACTCATAGACAATGAACTACACAAAAGGGTACCTAAAGGTCGATCTCTTTTGTGCATAGGCATAAAGGAAGCCCAAAGAGCAATGAGAATAGTCCACGAAGGAGTATGCGAAACTCATGCAAACAACAAAATGCTAGTCCAAAAGATAATGCGCGAAGGATATTATTAGACTATCATGAGTAGGGACTGTTATCACTATGTAAAAAGATGTCCTAAATGCAAAATATATGCTAACTTGCAGCACGCTTCTCCATCACTCCTTTACACCTACACTTCACCATGATCATTCTCAACATGGGGATTATATATAATTGGAAAGATCACTCCTCTTGGGACATGAGGTCACGAATACATCCTAGTAGCAATCGACTATTTTACAAAGTGGGTTGAAGCACCATCATACGCAAAACTCACTGCAAAACATGTAGCACTCTTTATCGAAAGAAACATCATATGTCGGTAAAAAGTCCGACATGAAATGATAAAAGACAATGGAACTCACTTTCAAGCAGAATGTGAAGAATTGCTACAAAAGTATGGTATTCAACACCACCATTCTTCCCCATAAAGGCCTCAAGAGAATGGTTCAGTAGAGGCAACCAATAAGAATCTAAAGACCATCATCGAGAAAATGACAGAAATTACAAGGATTGGCCTGACAAACTCCATTTTGCTCTTTAGGGTTATCGCACATCAATTCGCTCATCAACAGGAAATACACCATTCTCCTTAGTCTATGGAATGGATGTCGTACAACCTGTAGAGCTATAAATACCTTCCCTATGCATTGCGTTGGAAAGTAAACTCAATAAAGTTGAATGGACTATAGCGAGATATGAGGAGCTAATTCTACTTGATGAAAAACGACTAGAAGCTCTACATCATACTCAATGCTACCAAATTCGTATGGCTAGACACTTTAACAAGAAGGTCAAGACAAGAAACATCAAAGTAGGAGACTTGGTGTTAAAAGCATTAAGAAAAAATTTTCTAGACTCAAGAGGCAAATTAGGCCTAATTGGTCTAGACCACATATCGTCAAAACTATTGTAGACACCTAAAAATGTCTCCCCGAAACCAAATCCGATGATGAACAATATTTCACCGCCATTATTGGTTGGGTTCAGTAATTAATCCTGAAAGTGCTTAAAATTCATATTCAATCAAATTCAGTTCATGAAACAGTCAACGGATCAGTCCTAATGTTTAGTCAAAGCATAGTTCAATTTTTATTTTGGTCCAAACCTTTTTATTCATTCCATATTATTTAATATTTTATCCCAAACCTTTTTATTCATTTCATATTATTTATTATTTTAGCCCAATTAATAAATAATAAACCTAAAATAGCCCAAAATTATGAAGCGGCACTTAAAAAGGCTGAACGTAATTAGGGTAATAATGTATTTGGATGGAAAAAAGGAAGCAGAGTCTGCCGCGTCACGGGAAATATTGCCGCGCCACGACATATTCTCCCGAGACACGGTGCTAATTCCGTGACACGAGACAGCTCAGTGTCTTCTCCGCGTAAACCCTTCACGCATTTTTAACTTCCGTAGGTTTATTATTTTTCGCGTCACTCTAGGATGTCACGCGTCACACAAGGTTTCCCCGTGTCGCGGCAATGTTTTTAGGGTTTTTTATCCTTTTTAGGTTTCTGTGTATTCCCTCTACTCATTTTCCCCATAAATACCCCCTAATTTCTGATGTTTGACATTAATGAATTCTCTCTTCTCTCTTATATGCTATAGCCTAAACACTAGCCTACCTTTCTTTCAAAATTCCTTCATTAAGAACTCCAAGGAGTCCGTACTTTACTCGAGGTTCTGTTCTTAAACCAAGGCGTGAAAGGTAGAACTGTTTGAGGGTTTGGCCCCAAATCAACTCTATTTAATTTAATTTTAATTATTATTTTATTACTTTTCCTTGAAGTTACTAACTCGTTATTGTTTATAGTTGCAAGCAGACAAAATCAAAGTAAGAATTATGTTCCTTTTATTTCTATTATTTTTCTAACGATTTTATATTGTTGGATTTATTGTTAATTTTTTTTCAATATTAATGTTTATTCTACTATTATTTATGATCACTATATTGCATGTTAAATGGAATATGTAATTGAAAATCACGCCTAATAAGGTAATTTGGACAACCGGTTTAGGTTTCTTTTTAATCTTGTTATTAATTCAAGTTATCACTAATATTTTAGAATTATATGTTGCATTAATATTTAACCAGTTTAGCATTATAATAGTTTGGAGCAAACTGAATCTTCGTTTTCATGCCTTTGAGATCGCAGGAATCACTTTTCATAATAAGAATCGAGTAGAGGCCAATACGGGCAAATGTGACTCCATGACTCATTTCATAACATCATCCCCGATCCTCCTTTCGTGGTTCCAAATCATATGGAGTTAGTAATCTCATGGATTATGAATGGGGTGTAACCTTCACGGGGCAATCGTTGTTGCCTATCGTTGTCCCTTATTCGTGGTTGCCTTTTATAATCTGTGAACGGTTTACAAGTTCCTTAAAAACTTGTTAGCGGCTCCCTATTTTCCTTGTCCCTAATCGTGTCCCTAATTGTATGTTAATTCCCACTTCCTATGAGTGCCAAGCATATTCACAACATGCTTAACTTACGCATGCACTTCAAACTACGCCTACAACTATCCTATTAGGAGGTGCCACAAAACTAACTGATATTAATGTCAATGAATTCTCAAATATGAAAAATCTTGACCAACTTAAGAAGTACTACCCATAATTACTTGAGTAGGATACTCAAGAGAGCTACGTTTGGCCTGATTCCTTAAGAAAGGATAAGTAGGAAACCCCTTACAGGGTGCGGCCACTTTAATCTTCAAAGAAATCAATTCGTCAACAATAAATCATTATGTCTAGCACGATGCGCCACAACTGTCGCACAGAATTATGTCTAGCACGATGCGCCACAACTGTCGCACAGCGACAGGAAGCAGCACATTGCGACAAATTGCTCTGAACGGCGACAAGTTCAAATCCGCATCGCTAGACGTTCTGCGTTGATCAGGACAAATTTCGGTGTTTTTTTGGAAATTTTCGACTTCCACACTCAAATAATTCTTGGTAAAATTCAAGGCGTTTTCATTACTTTAATAGAATTCTAATATAAAAAGTTAGTTTAACTTTAAAAAAGCTGGAGATTGCATTAATAAAATAAAGTAAAAATTACATTATTGATGGAATTTTAAATAAAGCTTAAAAATAAAATTGACTTAAAAATTAAATTTGTCTAATAAATTGAAAGTAAAGCAATGCTCTAATCTATCTTCTCTTTTCTAGCTCTTTTACAATTCTTGTCCGCTTCTTCTTCATCATCCATCACTTTTGCTAATAAGCATCCTTTGGAAGATCTACACTCAGTCTTGGTGTTAATAGTTTCTCCAATAGCCATTACACTGTGCTTCTTTTCAACCCACACTTTCTTTTCTATAGAGACAACTTTTCTTTTCTCTTTGCCCTTAGTAGAACTATTCTTCTTAGGCATAACCAGAGTCTTGAATTCAACTTTTTTACCCAAATGCTCCTTAGGAGGAATCTTATTATCCCCTTGGTGGTCCTTCTTATTGGTCTTAGTTAGCTTATGAGCTTTGTTCTTGTCCTTTTGAGATCTACCAAGTAGCTGTTTCTTCATATCCCTAGATAAGGAAGGTGGGACCTTTTGGGTAAAAACTTCTCGTAAAGGTCTAGCACACCAATAATCGTCAAATCTCTCTCCATCCTGTGAAACAGGAAATTCATATGGACGACGAAGATCACCAGATGGAATAGTTTGAGCAAGACCATTTATCTTCTCACCCTGGAAGGGTAATAAAAAGTCAATGACAAGCTAGGATGACGACAAAAAGGTTGGCTATTGACACCAACCATCTTCTCAATTTTCCACCAAGGAACGACCCACTTGATGGTAAAATCACAAGTTTCATAGATCCTACTCCACTCCCGGTGGCCTATTTTTATGGAAAAGCGTTTCTTCCGTCTCACAAAGCAATTCGGTGTATAGTTATAAACATTGCCAGGAGGGCTAATTAATTCAAGCCTCTCCATTAGCCACATCTGCAAAAAAATTCAATGCAAAAAAAAATTATTAATACTATACAAATTTAAATATATTTTATTTTTGTAATTAAAAGTATTGATTTTCTACCTGTAATAATATTGGAGAACCTCGAAAAGGTGCTTTTGGATTTTGTTTTAATTCATCTAAACCAAGCATGGTTTTTCCAACGATCAAAGGAATTGGATTTCTACTTGATTCAATTTTCTCCATAACAGATCCTAAAATAGCTTAGCCCTCATGACTATTACCACTAGTGAGCAGATATCGGTTTAACATGCAAAAAAGGAAGGCTCTCTTCCTATAAACATGAAAAGATTCGGAGTGTGGTCTGTCAAAATAAAAACGTGCAAATTCCCTCATATAAACTACGTTCCCATGCACTATATCTTTCAAGTCCTTATCCTTAAGGTTAAGGAAACACTCAAAATCTTTGTAATAATACTCGCTTACTTAAGGAATTACCGCAAGATTTAGGGAAGGGAAGCCTAAAATGGCACCAAATTCTTCCGGTAAAGGACAAATTTCATCATAATCAAGTCTAAAGCAATGAGTATCTGAATCCCAATACTCCAAAGCGGTATGAATAAAGTCCATGTCAAGATCTACCCCCTTTATACCATATATACCCCCCAAGTGAAAAAAGTAAAGCTCTTTTCTCTCCTTAGCAGTCAGAGACCATCACCACTCACGAGTGAAATCGCTAAAACTCTTAGACATGATTAAGAAATAAAAGTTAGAACTATTTTTAATCTGTTCGACTATACATAATCGACAAATTTGGGGCTATTTGTGCACAAAATTGGCGAAAACGATAGGTCTAGCGCCATGTGACAGAAATCACACATTGCATGATGCATGTCACACCGCGACAGCTAGGTGTGTATCACACTAGCCTCGCGCACTACGCTAACCGATTTTTGTTCGACTTTCACTCAGTTTTGTACTACAATTTTATGGTTTTTACCCTTTTTTCAAAGCCTCATCCACTCAAATCTGACCTTATTGCAAATACTTATGCCATATTTGACTGTCTCGAGTTTAATTAAATTTAAGCTTATTAAAGACAAACTCGATTACTTTTTTCCTTTTTTTCTTTTTGGGGGAGAAAGTCGGAGACCCTCCATTTCTAATAAAAATGACGAAAAAATTTTGCACAAAAATTAGTCATAATTTTCACACTCACATGAACAATAAAATGAAAAATAAAAAAATGCAAAGCTAAAAATTAACATAAATATATATACGAAAATGATGAGTAAAATAAGCAAAGTCCTACAAAGTCAAAATAAATACAAGTACATCTATGATGGTGGACCCTGCAAATGTGAAGGAACATCAAACATGTCAAAAACTGTGCAGTCCGAGGGGTCAAGCCTGATCAGAAGGAGTCGGAATTGAGAGAGTAGGGCCAGCCCATCCAGGCTCACCCTGCTACTGCACTCTCAAATTCTGAGGCTACTGCGATGACGAGCCAACCTTGTACGTCCCACCACCCGCTGAAGGAGCTGACGTCGTGCCTCCTTGGCCGGTCGGCCTCCCTGATGCACCCTTAGACGAAGAGCCAGAACCCTCTAGTTTGGCAATACGGTCTGACTTTGCTCAACCGCCTTGACTCCCAATCGAGATACAACGATGCCTCGAGTCAAACCCCGACCTCTCCCTCATAGCCTCGGGCCTCGTACAAGTGCGCGTCGGAGGAATAGCCTGAAATAGAAAACGAAAACTAAGTCAAGTATAGAAAGACAAATATAAACATAAGAGGAGGTTAAGAGAAATACCTTCATGTCGTCAACACCGCGACGACACATAGCTCGATGGCTCAACCTCACGAGCTGATAACGGAAGGTGTCCATGCCTCTCGCCATCCTTGCCAGCACCTCACGAGAAAACTGTCTCAGACACAAAGTCAGAAATAATCAAAGCATATATGCAAATGAGATAACAAATAAAGTGACTTAGCGAAGTCAGGTGTCGAGGTATCGAATCCTCTATGTAGCATAATGGCTTGGGATCCAGGGAAATCGTCTCCTCGACAGGACCCGAAGTGCCCTGGTAGACGATGGATACCGGCGGAGGCACGAACTCTCTAGTCGAAGCCTATCAAGTTAAACCTGAATAATTAGGATTGGCTCGGGGGATATCAAATGAATAAATGAAAAGTACAAAAGATACCTCTATCGGCTCTAGCAAGCAAGGTGGTGGGGCCAAACGCGGTAAAAGCCTATCCCCATAACTGCGGTTCGGATGGATATGACTCCGTTTGTAATCCCCCGTATTTTAAAAATATTTTATAAATGAAATTTTATTTAATTGATAATATTTATTTGTTATTTACCGGAATTTAATTTCAAAAGTTTCAAATTATTAATCTGGGTTGAAAATTATTTGAATAAATTGTTTTATACAACTTTATTCTACAATTTATGTCCAATCAAACAAGCCTAACCCATTTGTTTACTTAATTGACCCATTATTTATATGAGGCCCAATCTTCCTTTTTACCCTACAATAATTCTCTCCTATAAATACCCCATGAATCTCCAAAAATTTCCCACACAAAAAGGTTAGTCTTATTTTCATCCTCCTTTGTTTCATTATTTTGCTTAATGTTAATTTAATTGTTTTAGGTTTTGATTTTAGTATAAAGATTATTTTTAGTATCAAATTATATTTTGATGGTATAAAGATTATAAATTTCAGATTATATTTATGTTATAAATTTTCATATTTTATGAATTATAAACCTAGGGTTTCAATTTATTGAAAATCATGATTTTAGGGTTTTTATGAACAATTGATTTAGGGCTTTTATAGTAATGATGTTGAAATTTTGGTGATTATAACTAATGATTAGTTTAACTTAATTCCAGATTATTTTGAACACTTAAATTCGTGTTTTAATTTTTAGATTTTTGTTCGTTAATATTAATCCCATTTTAATCTCAATCAGGTTCTGAACTCATCCGATTTTGATGGAAAAGTAGTGTTTTTCATGTAGAAACAACGTTTTAAGAAAGACTCACTACCTTTGATAGTGAGCACCACCCTTTCGTGGCCAAATTCAGCCTCTAAATATGATTTTCGGGCAGTTTTTGATTTTAACGAAGTTTTTTTATACTTTAAATATTATCCTTGAGTCTGTTTAATAAAATTAATTATGTTTAAAGTTAATTAAGCATAAATATATATATGTTTTTATTGAAGTTTTAAGTGTTGGAAATAGTTTCTAAGTACTACTTTTGATGTTTTATAAAGAGGGTTTAATCACCCATGAAAAAGGGAGATTATTAGGGGTTTTTAAATAATTTTCAGATTTTTATTAAACTTTAAAATTGCTGTAATTTCATGTATAAGAGTGTATTTTAAGGTTTTTATGAATAAAATTTAAAGAACTATACATAAGCCTTTAATTTTAAATAAAGGGAAGGTTTTAAAGTGTTGTTTGATTTGGATTTTGAAGGTTTTAAAGTAAGTTAGTATTGCTGTAAATTTGATTGATTGGGTATTGATTGAGATGTTATTGTTTGGTTTAGGAGAGGAGTTTATTGAAGGTGAAATCTAGTTAGTAAAGTGGCATACCAATTCGTTTATTCAAGGTACGTACAAGTTACAAAACCTTTCTTTTAGGTGCATGTTTAAAGACGGATCGAGAACTTAGTATCATGTATAGGGATGACTAGGTTAAATTATTTGGTTATACATTGTGAATTTCATATGATGTGCACTATTTTATATTTCAAGTATTATTTGTGCTCTAATTATGCAAGGTGCGCTTAGAGGCAAAGGTATGTGATTGGTGTAACGATTAATTTATTACTCATTCATGATTATGCAAACAGGATGAGTAAAGGAAGAATTCAAGTCTTATAAGATAAGGTTAAGGTTTTGGTTTTGGGGTGCCTTATGCACTCAAGGTGTTTATACACTGAGGTAGTAAAGGAATAAATAATAAATGTTGTTCGTCACTAATAAATCAAGATTTGAATTGGAAACTTGCCATGTTTGATTGAATTGTGTTTGGAATGTTTGTATTATTATGCATATGAGTCATCACCAAGTCTAAACCTGTAAATCACGTAAAGTGCAAGATGGATGAGCAATAAAACTCTGGATTGGTGCACTTCTGGAGTAATGACAATCAGGGGTTGGGGTACACGGGGTATTAGCCGTGCACTTTTCTCGAGGCCGTCTGATCTACGAGTCTCTTATTTCAAATACTTTTCAAAAGTAGGAGTTAGATGAGATCTCATACTAACTATGGTCACGGAGTCGCGCCCATGGTCGTTGGATGTGTATTGATGTTTCCGAAAGGAGGCATGGGGTTTTTCTTTTATTAATGTTCCAAATGGAGCATGGGTTGGACAACCTTGTCTATTCCGTAATCCAATGAAATAAATAAATGAGTTAGTTAATATCAACTAGTGAAGTCTTAATAAATTTGATAGTTGAGTCATGTGTTGAGTCTATAATTTAATGATGCATGATGATTGATTATTAGTAGCATGTTAGGGATTTCTTAATTTATTTCGCAGCTTGTATGTACTCAGTTTTGCTGATTGCGTGCTTTTGTGTGTGTCTTACTTTGGTCATGGCCTTCGCCTTTCAATGACCCTGTGACGATCCAATTTTTACACTTGTAATATTGGGGAGCAAATTAACCACAGGTTCTTACATACACAGCATTCGCATCAGGGTTGTGGGATTTTGAGTAAAGAGTTGGTTATTATTCGTAGTTTATTTCTTTTCATAAGTTTGAATTTATTTAAACTCTGGTTTTATTTATTTACTACTATTGTGGGGTTTTGAATAAGGGCCTTAATGGTTCCAAGTTGTAAGATTTAATTTGGTTTTGGTTATTGGTTTTGAAACTTATTTATAACTGAGTAAGTTTTTCCGCTGCTAATTTCTGATAAAGCCTTAACGTTTGAACACGTGCCGGTAGCACACCAGTAATTCTCTTGGATTTTGTTCAGGGTATTCACAGGTTTTAAGAGAGAATTATTGGGGGTGTTACACCGCCAATCTGTACCCGCTGGCGTCCTAGCCTCCCGAGCCCTCGGCCTCGAATGATCGAACATATGTCGTGGAGGGCAAGAAGGAACAATAAGGGACTCTAAAGAGTGTTGAATCGCAACTCTCTCACCTAGATATACCACAACGTCGTATGTCCCCTAAAAATACCGACGTTGGGCAGTGTACATAACGGCCAATGCAGAAAAGATGAAATTATCTTACGGCCGAAACTGAACATCAGACTCCTAAAAAATGAACATCCATAAGTTCAAATCCTACTAAGGGTAATACCAACAAAAAGTGTTAAGAAAACATACCAAGAGAATCAACTCTCGAACACGAGCAGTAGCAGTCTAGTCGTTATGACGGCCTCCCCAACTGGAAACAATGGGGAGCTTTCGAGGCGAAGGCCTCGCTGGTGAAAAAGAAGGGAAGTACTCGTGGAACCAGATTTATAAAACAATGAAGCGTCAGCGAGTGATAGCATCAAAACCTAAGACAAACTTTGGTTAAAGCAAATAAGGTATACCTCTACGAGTCCCTAGAAACTGGAAAGTGTGACTTCCCTATCAAATTTGCGGTGGCGACAAGCAAGTCGCAATCCAAGTAGGAAGTCAGCATAGGCCAAGCTGGCCCAGTCATATGATCCGACCATACGAAGGTCGCAAAGAGCAGGCAAATAGTAGAGTAGCACACGGCTACTCTTGTCAAGGGAGAAGGTCCCTAACAAAAGGATCAAAGCAAAGATGCGCATCCGCTGCTCCAGGGTAGTCACACCATCCTGAAATGCCTCCGTTAGCATGGTCCGACGAATGCACTGAGCGTTGATCTGCGTCGAGCGAGCCTCTCCACAAGCTCGAACAACTATAGGGCCGATCAACTCCTCTACCTCCGGAGAGAAAACAGTAATATCGCTATCGAATGGAACCGCATCTGGCCAAAACTCAAGTCCGGTGATCAGAGAGAAGTAAAGGGGAGTGATAGACATCTCATCACAAGGAAAGTGAAAGGTGTTGGTGGTGTCCCAAAAGAACTCTATCAAATCTCGAACTAGAGAACGGATTGACATAAAAGAGTACATGGCCCGAGTTGCCTGAAGTAAAGGAGTCAGACCACAAGACTCCTATAGCTCGCGCAACTCATTGTTGTCGCAAAAGTGAAGATCGTACAACGAAGCAATGGCCTCGTTGCCTAGTATGTGGCAACGAACATGATTGCCAGTCATCCCGAGCCGTACCCACTCCGAGATGTGAAACTTGGGCTCAAAGTAAAGAGTGCGCTCATCCCACTCAGGGAACTCCCCTAGCCTAATGAAAGCTCCCCCGTCAATGGGCTCGTCCTCCCGATGAGCCTCGCGAGAACGAGAGCCAGAGCCACGATGTCAAGACATGCTAAATTATGCAAAACAATAGTAAATCAAAGATTCTATAGTGCCTAAGGTTCGCCTAGCCTCATGATACTATGTTTGAACAAAAACAGAGTACGTAGTACTAAAACAAAGCATGATTTTGATTCGAGCAGAAATAGCATTTTCAAGCAATAAAATAATTTCTTACAATACTATGACAAATACTGTGACAAATTAAGCATGAATAGCTAGCAAGAACATCAAGAACGAGCCACATTGTTCTCACGAACTCAAAAGGGCACAACAATAGCAAAATGTTCTTTTCTCCGCCAAATTGAGCAAACAAGTCTCACACTCCCAAGGCAATATACATGCATAAAAAACCAAATTCATGGCATAAGATTCAACAAACAAGGAGAATTGAGCAACGTAAGTTTCGAATTTTTTGAAAATTCGTAAACAAAAGCATGCAAAATTCAGTAAAACCGAGGTGGGTTTGAGTAAAACTTACATGGATCGGGAAACTAGTGATCGAAAGCTTTGATTTTTAAGAAACTTGAGCGAATTTAGTTGAGAAACAAGTGAGAATGAGCAATTCGAACTTTTGAGCAAAATTGAGTAAATGAAAGCAGCCACGGCAAAATGGAGAAGAACATGGCTTTTATTTCGAAAACCCGACTCTAGCGCCAAACTATAGAAATCACGCAAAGCATGATTCATGTCGCATCGCGACAGCTCCTGCGCGCGGCAAAAGCGTGTCAAGCATGCCCTGGCTCTGCGACAAAAGCCTGTGACCCCTATAATGGTTTATGTGGACCTAATGCAGCGGTTTTAGGTTCCTTGGTACGCCAGTTAGCCGATGTAAGCAAATTGACATGATTAGTAGTCAGCTCGATTACAATTGCATTAAGTGATCAACCTGGAAACGATCGTCTCACTTAGCTTAAAGCGCCTAAACATTGGCTCATCACAAGCACCAAGGTAATGGCTCACAAGCAAGCACAAGTGCCAAGGCACCGACCCATTTACAAAATATGCCGAGGTAATAGCACAGCAAGAAATTACAGCAAAACAAAGCATTAACACAACAAGCATTCCAACAAAGCATCAGTAGATAGAGGATCACAAGGCAACGAGGTCCTTGACGACTTTCACTAGGATGAGAAGGTTGTCAATTAAATAATCGAGTCAAGACACATACGAGATTTTAAAGTAGCAGTCTTTGACGATGTTCCCTAGGATGAGGAAGATTGTCATTTCAAGGCTGAAGACAACTACAAGCATTGTTCTTCGACGATATTCTCTAGGATGAGAAAATTGTCAAAACTGAAGATGGCTAAAAACAGTCACCTACGACGGTGTTCCCTAGGATGTGGAAGATTGTCACAGCAAAGCTGAAGATGGCTACATGCAGTCATCTTCGACGACGTTCCCTAGGATGTGGAGAGTTGTCACAAACAATCGAGGATAGCTACAAGCAGCGGTCTTCGACGATGGCGTTCAAGAGGCACTGTGGAGGTTGTCATAAATGCAGCAACAAAATCGGTTACCTCAGAGACGTGTGCTCAACAGTGCAAGATACGCATTTCTTAACTCTTTTATATGTTTAACTAACTCTAGTTTGCAGGTATTGGCGTTACAAGAATGATTTAGGATTGCAGAGCGTTCTGAATCATTCTCCGTCCCTATCGCTACTTTGACTTTTGTTTTCAAAACATACGTTTCTCCAAACTCAATCAAAGTGGGGGATTCTATAGACACCCAAATGTGTCTCCTTAAAAATAAAACCCAGTGATGAATATTTTTCACATCGCTTGATTATCGAACGAAGTGAAAGTCTTGTGATGCGGTCATGTTAATAAAAATCTTTCTTTCTGTTTTCGAAAATCTTCTCTATTTTATGAAAATAGCTAGTCCTATTTAGCTTGGTCCATGATAAAGGTCAAATAATAGTGTAGTTGGGTTGAGCTCGCAAAGATCTTTCCAGTGATATATTATAAGCCCAATTTCGATGAAAAAAGAGGAAGTTATGGTCAAAATACTAAATTAGGTCTAATATGGTTTTATGGCCCAATGATCTAATGTAGGGCCCATAAATTACTATTCCTAAAATTGTTAGGATTGATTTTTATTTTCTAGAATAGTCTAGAAGGTTATTTTGAGTTCTAATGACGTTAGGATTGATAATTATTCTTTTTAGAAAAATAGTGAATTTGATTAGAAATAAAACAAGAGTTTTATTATGATAAAATCTTATTTTAAATTGATAAACACGGAGTTTACTTGTTTAATTATATTAAGAAGAGAACTCCGTACGAAAGCGCGTTTATCTTTTAATCAGCGCCAAACGACAGAGCTTGTCGCCATGTGTGATGCTTGTTGTTTCATGGTGGGCTCAGTCGCTGGCAACAAGGGTCAGTTTTATACCGATTCAAATTCAATCCTTGATTCTATTCTATCATTTTGGGACTATTTTTTTTATAAATAGGGTCGTATTTCCCCATTTTCATTCATTAAGAATCATCAAGATTCATCAACAATTCTTATTCTCTCAAGCAATATCTTATTCTTCTATCTTTTTCTAAACCTTTCCCTTTTACAAAATTCCGCATTCACAAGTTTTAGATACACCTAGCCAAGTTCAAAGTTTCTTTCACCCTAGACGTGAAAGGTTGATAATTTCTGAGGGTTCGGTCCCAAATCTCTATTTCAATTATTTAATTTAATTGTTTCATTTAATATTTTCCTTGAAGTTACTAACGTGTTTATTTTGTTATTAGAAAGAGATACGAGGCATCGAAGTATGTAATTTAATTACTTTGCTATTCTTTTGATATAGAAATCATGCTTCTATTATATTAGTTCCTAGTATCATGTTAGGATGTTTTTATTGCTTTCTAGTATCATATTTAGGTTGCTTCCTATTCTTTCTTATATCATGTTAGGGTTAAAGCCATGATCTTTATTGTTTAGTGACATGCTAGGGTTTGTTTGTTATTAATCTTGTTAGTATCATGCCTAGGATCTTGCTAATAATATCATTATGCTTTATTGAATATTATTATGATGATTTGTTGTTATTATGTTGCTTGATATATTATTATTGTTATTGCTTGATCACGCCCTCTCTTGCAAGTTTAAAGGGAATTTGTACTTGTAATCATGCTTAATAAGATAATTAATAATCTTGTGTAGGCTAATATAATTTTAATTCAATTGATCGCCAATAATAGTTTTGTTTGTGCATTTAATATTCAACCAACATAGATTAAACAAGTTTAGGGTTAACCTATTGATTTTATGTTAGTCAGAAAGCGCACATGAATATGAGAAGAATAAAGTAGAGGCTTATTTTTAGGGCAAGTTCAATCTCTTTTAGATTGGATTTGTACCTTCATCCCTGAATATCCAATCATGGTTCCGACCTATGGAGTTAGCGATCTCATGGATCGTGAAGGGGTGTAACCTTCACCCTATGAACGATTTACAAGTTCCTAAAATTTGTTGGCGACTCTTTTGCTCTAGCTTCCTTCCCTTTGGACGCCACCATACTTAAGTGTATGATCATAGTGGGGCTCAAGTGTGAGTTACTTGAAATATTCCCTACACACGTTAACTCTTGCCTGATGGAACAAGTTTAGGGTGAGTGGGAAAATGATGAGGAAATCAAATTTAAGACACATAGTTCCTTGCCTTACTCAATCACCACAATTGTCGTCTAATCTTGTCCCTAGATTGACATGTGCAATGGAATGTGATCGTATGACTGGTGTAACCTCGTACTCATAAAATTTATGGGTAGTGTCATGAGCTTTTCAAAAAGGTTTTATGCCATAGGCTATGCTGGTGGCAGCGGGGCTTGTTTGTTGTTCATTGTGGTTAGTGAACTGATGTCATTCGAAGTATACATTGTGAAATATCATTCTATCTCGCACAAATAATTTACATTTTTGTGCATAGGTTTATTATCTAGACCATTTGAATAGAGACCCTGCGAAGTGGTCTGTTTATCCAAGGTTGAGTGTATGGGATATGCAAAACATTAGCGATGCTATCAAGGTTAATCATCTCTATGCAAACGGTGATTACGGAAAGTTGGGGGTAAGTAATGATAAATTCATATCACTTGGGTGGTAAGTAATTCTTCATTAATGTCGCAATTAGACTAATGTTTGTGTCCATTCTTAGATGTTGGATGTAGCGTACGAGGAAAAACATCCAAGGGATTCTCGGGACAGTGACGATCCTTTTACCGGTGCCCATTTCCGGTAAACACTAGTAATTGCAAGTATTGTTCTATACGTTTTTTTATATTAATGATTTTCTGGTTTGATACATACCCGACTGTCATCAGGTATGTGCTTTTGGATTACTGGAAACGTCGCATGTGAAGCCTAGGAGGAACCGAATCGCACTGGGGAACCCTGGTTTGCAAAGTGTATCGCTCTTATAAATGGGAATTTCGGTATAGACATAGATATGTCAATTTCAGAGGAAGATCTTCATGATGATTCTACATCTGCAGCTCGTAAGTCCACTCGTAATTTAATGTGGTAGGTTGGATGAGTGAACAGTGTAGTCAGTTAATTGTGACGTCGTGATTTGATTACCGGCATTGTACTCTACAAAACGTGAATTACGTTTATTTGATTAGCGGCATTGTACTCTACGAAACAATAATTATTTATTACCCTTTTATAGTCACTGGTTTAATTGAGACTCAATAGTCTGTAGGAGCCTATAAGGCACATCTACTTTCTTATGGGCTAATGTTACCCACTATAGGACCCACGTATTTAAAGCAAATTAAGAAAGATAACTCCTCTTATTTCTAAATTTGCATGTTTGTTTCTTGACAATAGCTAGTGGTTTAATTAATATGATGTCTTATTGTGTCTACTAAAGAATTTCATAGCCTTGCTAGATGATAATTAGAATGGCTGGTTGTTTTGATTTATTTGTTTAACTGTACCCAAAACAGTCATTTTTGCCAATCCTATTCAAAGACTAAACTACTATACTACAAATTTCAAAACTTGAACATGCCTATCATATACTCAAGTTCATTAACCTTATTATTATGTAACACCACCTTCATGAACCCATAAGTGTTCTGCTCCACCTACAATCTTCATTCCCTTTGTCTTCTACCCTTCTTTAATTAAAATGAGGTTGACACAAGTTGAGAGCAATTAGAAAACACTATGATTGAGTTGCTATGGTTACAATATGAATGTAACTCATTGAATTTGGTAAAGGAACGAATTAGGCAACCTTAACCATTTTGATGGCTTTTAAGCTAACAATTACAGTGCAACATCCAAGCTTTCTCGGAATGTTACAAAGGTGATTAAGTGAAAGGAGGTTTGAAATGAACAGATGGAAGACAAAATGAACAGGCTAGTAAGGCTTCAACTCTAAATGATGTCTTTTTTTTTTTTTTTTTTTTTTTTTTTTTACAGGAAGCAAAAGCATTTTGTTAAGCACCCATTACATAACTATGATACTCCTATAACCAAACTATAAGGTCAGACTACTTATTACAAGCTTTTGCCACAAAATAAGCTAATCGATTTCCAAACGAATTTAAAGAAAAATGACACGAACGATAGAAGGTTAGGATATCATTGACAATTCTGACACAAACCTTCTCCAAATAGAAGCTTCAAACATATTAAAACAAAACTACACTGCTTCCATTTGGATATGATTTCTCTAAAACTAATCAAAACCATCCTCTATGCTTTTTCTCCAAAACTAATCAAAACCATCCTCTATGCTTTTTCTCCAAAACTAATCTATGTAATCTTAATATTAATTGCCATGAAGGATGACCACTCAAGTCTCAGAATGACCACTCAAGTCTCAAGTCTCAGCATAAACGAAACACCCCAACACAATGCATCTACACCAACCTGCATCATGACTACTCAAGTCTCAGAATCACATCGTCAATCCAGACACTTGGGGGGCTAGTGGTATATGAGGAAGTTTAGCCGGATGAGCCGTTGAGCACCATCCGATAAGACCATACGCTCAGAATAGCTGGCATGAGCAACCTCATACCACCTCTTCAGGGGCTAGTTGTAGGGGATAGCTCATGCTGAGCTATCTCCTCCAGCTGGAACCACTATGAAAGGGGATTCATCACACAAGAAAGAGCCGACATGAGTGACCTCATACCACCTCTTGAGGGGCTAGTTGTATAGGATAGCTCCTGTTGAGCTATCACCAGGCTCCCATATTGGCCCTCGGGGTGCGCACTCACCACTAGAAGGATAGCCAACGGGGCTCCTCAGCCTGATAGAGTCAGCCCGTAGGCTGATCAAGTACGACTTTCCACAAAGGGGATCGTACTCCTATAAACAGAGGACAAAGTACAACAAAAAGGAGGTTAGACACACAAGTTATTACATTCACTCTATCTTTCTAAGTACACTTTCTCCCTCTAAACACATTCTAACTTAAGCATCGGAGGGGGGTTCCTCGAGCCACCCCCGAGGGCAGTTTACGTGTGCTGCCTTGTGCAGGTCGTCGACGGGACCCAACTCGTGCCAGCAGAACCCTTGAATCCACACCTAGAACAAATACTATATCAATTACCCTTGTATACACATATTCCAACAACTTAAACTCACTTTAAACAACTTATAATATTCTGAAAATTATTTAAAAACCCCTAAATAATCCCTTCTTTAATGGGTAATTAAACCCTTTCATTAAAATCACAATTCTACTACTTTAAATAAAATTCCAGCTACATTAATTGATTAAAATTCCCTTAAAAACTTTATTAAAACATACTTTTATGCCTTAATTAATCAATAAAATCATTAGGTATACAAAAGCCCTAAATCAATTTGTATAAGAACCCTAAAAATCAAGTCTTTAATAAATTAGAAACCTTTACTTTAATCATATCAAAATATGAAAATAATACTCATAATAATAATCTAAAAATATAAATTAAAACCTTTAAAATATGGTTTTGATACTAATTAAACAAGTTTTAGGGTCTGTTCTCATACGTTTATTTTCAGTTCAGTTCAGTTCAATTCAGTTCAGCTCATAATTTCCTTCTCTTATAAAATATTCATTTCAGTTCAGTTCAGTTCAGCTCGGTTCAATTCAGTTCAGTTCAGTTTAGTTCAGCTGAGTTCAGTCAATGAGAACATGCCCTTAAACAATAAAACCAAAACCATAAAAATAATCATCAACACCCATTAAAATAAAAAGAGGAGAGAGAAGGAGTATCCACGGTGGTGGCGGCTGCATGGCGGCTATAGGACGCCGAAGGGTGGTCAGCAGTTAGAGGGAGGCTCGATGACGTGACTGCAATACTTGAGTGGAATTGTAGTTCACTTGGTCCGTTCCCACGCATGAACTCACGGGAAGGAGCGAGGAAAACAAAAAGGAAAAGAAAGAAAGAAAAAAAAAGAAAGGAGAAATATATAAAAGAAAGAGGAAAAGAAAGAAAATTTACCTTTTTTTTTTACTTTTGTGTGGCAAATTTTTGGGATTCAAGAGATATTTATATAGTAGGGTAAATTAGAATTATTTGGGCCTTGTAAGAAATGATATGATGGAGAAATAATTGGCCCAAATGAATAAGTAAATAGGATGATTGGTCTTATTGTAAAAATGGGCTATGTTTGAATTAAATACTTATTAACCCAAATATTAAAACTTGTTTTATTTATGATCCAATAATTAAAATAGTTTGATCCAAAATATATTTTATAATTAAATAAATAATTAATAAAATATATTTAAAATATGGGAGTGTTAAATACCGCCATCCAAAATGATCAAAACCGCCAACATTTAGTGTAAATTGACAACCATACCCTTAGTATGTCACCACTATCTTCCCTCTTGCCACCAATCACTAACACCTTGACACCACCACCCCAAGTGACAACTAACACCACCACCACACTGGCCGACGACAACCACCACCACAACCACCCTGACCGGCGTTAACCACCACCACCACCCTGACCAGCGACCCACCACATCCCCCTCAAAGATGACCCACCACCTTCCCTCTTTGGCGGAAAGGTGGTGGGGTTTTTTTTTTTCCTAACAATTGTACCAACCGGAGCTCAAACCGGTTACCGGGCAGGATAACCGGTTTTGGGCTCCGGTTACCATGGAATCAGTTAAGGTGCACGGTAACCGAAGCCCAAAATCGGTTACCATGCGTGGTAACCGGAGACCAAAGCCGGTTACCGTGCATGGTAACTGAAGCCCAAAATCGGTTACCGTGCACCTTAACTGATTCCATGTTAACCGGAGCCCAAAACCGGTCACCATGCACGGTAACCGGTTTTGGGCTCCGGTTATCTCGCACGGCAACCGGTTTTGGGCTCCGATTACCGCGGTTGCCTGAAATAAAAAATATATATATTAAACCACCACCTTTCCGCCGGCGAGGGAAGGTCGTGGGTCGTCGTAGAGGAGGGTATGGTGGGTCGTCGATCATGGTGGTGGTGGTCATCGCCAATCGAAAAGGGTTGTGGGTCGCCGGGAGGATAAGGGGTGGTGAAGTAATACGGGTACGATTGTCCATTCACACCGAATGTTGGCGGTGGTGATCATTTTTGTTGGCGGTGTTTAGCAATTCACTTAAAATAAGGGGTACTACAATTTGGTTGGGGGTATTCATCAAAGTTAATGGGAATCAACAGTCGTCATTCCCTTTGTTGTCGCTTGTTAGGTCTTTTTTCCCGTTCCATTTACCCTCTTTACTCTCCCAAACCCTCTAAGTTGATTCCCCACCCCTAGTCATTTCCATTCCCATTCCTTAGAAACCACCACACCACCACCCTCCTACCTACCCACACCACCGGAAAACAAGCCACTGCACCACCGTCCCTTCCCCACCATTCGTCGCCCCTCATCATCCCCGAAACCCTTCCCCACCCCTGCAAAAACTAAAAAAACCCTTCTCCCTCCTCGTGAAACGCCCAGCCGATAGGGCTGAGCAAAACTATCTGATAATCCGAAAAACCGATCTGCATCCGATCCGAAAATTTAGGATAACTGATCCGAAAACATTTTCGGATCGGATATCCGATTCAAAAATTTCGGATATCGGATCGGATATCGGAATTTTAGATTTCGGATATCCGATATCCGAAAAAAAACACTTACTGAGTTACTGTTACACTTTAATTTTTGAGTCATTGTTGGATATTTAAAATACTCCCCAAAGCCCATGGCCCAAGACCCAAATCAGTTGACCCTAAATAATCAATACCCACCGCCTCTCAATCTCTCTCCTTATATCTTCTCTCTGCTTATATCTTCTCTATCCTCTCAAATCTAAAATCAAACTCCCTCACTACCAGCGGCAGCTTGACCGACTTTCATCCTCAAGCCACCAACAACAACGATTACCGATCATCATCAACAATTGGAACGACGACGACCTCCCTCCTCTAGATCTGACGGCTTCCTTAGCGGCGTCGCTCCAGTTGTCCAGCCACCATCATCAACAATTGGAACGACGACGACTTACCAACCTCCAACACCATCATCTATATAATCTTTTTCCTTGTTCAGATTATTGCAATGATTCAATGAATTAGTTTTTTTTAGAGAATTTTTGCAGTGAGTAGATTTGCTTGTAGTTAAGTTCAATTACGTTAATTTACCTTATAAAAAATCATTTTTCCCATTTTTTTTTTTTTTGCCTTATAAATATTTATTTAGAATTTAATTAAACAATATTATGTTAAAAAAATATTTAAACAACAATATTAAAAGGTCGGATATCGGATATACGGAGTATCCGATTCGAAATTTTCGGATATTCGAATGTCGGATATCCGAAACTTTTCGGATCGGATACAGATATCAAATTTTTAAAATTTCGGATACGGATATCCGATCGAAAATCCAATTTCGGATACGGATATCCGATCCGAAATCCAATTTCGGATCGGATATCTGATCCGTGCTCATCCCTACCAGCCGAACACGCTAGACGCAAGATTCCTCACCACCGAACACCCAAGCCACCCTACTGCAACCCCTCGACGCCCCACTTTATCCCGAAACCCTTCTCCTTCCCCATTGAAAAACCTTAAAAATTCTTCTCCTTCGCCATCTGCAACGGCTAAGACCTCTCTCCCTTTGTCAGAAAAGATTTCGCCGTCGGATTGCAACCTACCCTGTATATGGCCACGATTGCAACGATTGTCCTTGTCAATTGTGCAGCCATTGCCGAGCTTTCTCGAGTGCTAGGGTTTCGTGGGTAGGGAGAGGGGCGGCGATGGGTTGCGGTAGGGTGACTGGGTTGTTGGGATATTCACAGTGGCTAGAGAAAGAGGGAAAGGAGAAGTAATATTGTAGTTTTTGTGGTGGTTGTATGGTGGTTGTGATTTTATTGTTGTATAAAAAAAACAACATTGCAAAAGAAAGGGAATTATATTCTATTCTTTTCCATTCCCTTTGTTTAATTCATTCCCTTTCCCTTTGACGAACCTAACGACCCCTAAGTAATAACTTGTGCATGGAACGGGCTAGAAGGCTAGTTTATATTGAGAAGTTTATCTAGCCTTATTTTCATCATTCCCCACAAAAGAAGTATGGGTATTTCTTTAATTTTATCCAACAAGGCAAATTGAATTTGACGGATGTTGGGTGACAGGAACTAACCTGGGGTTTGCTACCAAAGTAACCACGAGAGAGAAAATCGAAAAATAATTGATTGAACATGAAGAACCCTAACCACGAAGAAGACAAAGACGAACTATAGACAAATTGAATTAAAACATGAACGAAGAAGATATAGTACACGAAGAAGTGAAGAACCCTAACCTAAACACAAAGAAGAAGATGAAGTACAAAACCATAGACAAACGAAGAAGACGAAGTACAGACAAAGAAGAGGCTTGATAGTCTGTACTGTCCTAGTTGGGGTCCCATAAGGCTATGAAACACATCCCTTCCTTCATTGTTCACTGTCGGAGAATTACTCATATAGTTAGTTTCATCTAATGGCAGCTAAGAACCGAAGGACCACATTTTTTGCTTTTCACTAAGCTTTTTCCAGAGTAACAAATATTTTATTTACCTAGCACAAATTAATGTGATTGTATTATTCCCCTTTCTTAGGATATCTTGCTAAAGTTTATTTAGGAGATAAATGGAGACCTTATCATTTATATTACCTTGAATTGAATTATCAATTTTAGGTAATTAAGCAACTAGTTTTACTAAATAAATAATAATGAGTACAAGTTATCTTATCAGTTATCCCTTCTTATTAGTTTCGAGTGTCGATTTACAGTTTTACCTAAATTATCAGTTTCAACTCCATTTCAGGTTGTGTTGCACTATCGCCAATTACAACCTATGACAAATTTAAATTAACTCATATCATATCAAATTTTAAAAAATAATTGCACTTAGTAACATAAACACAAAAGTGCATATTACAACAATGTAGAAACAACATAATTTAGAACAAGTTATGTGCTTAAACAAATCTTAATTACATATAATTTCCATTTACCCACAAATTAAGTGCATAAAATAGCAACTCTGTACTTGTAATAATTTACAAAAACATGTATGAATATAACATCAAAGATAAGTGGTCTGAAGATAGAATAGACAATAGGACATGCACACACCCAACCCAACTGACTTCACCTCACCTATGGCTTAACTTTGCCAGGTTAGAGAGAGAAACCCATTGCCATTTGTTGAGCTTTCAGCAGAATTCGGGTTCAAAAATCAAGAATTTTTCACAATTTTTTTCACTATACTTCGTATTTATTCACACCTTTTTGCTCAGTTTTGTTGTTGTTGCCTTGGGTTGTGATTTTGCACTGAAATTTCTGGGCTTTTCGGCAAATTTGAAGAAAAAAAAACCCAATTTCTGAATCCCTAATTCATACCATTTGGAGCTCAATTTGCATGTTATTTTGGGATTTCTCTTAAAAAGGTTAGTAGATCTATTCTTTACTATTTTACTTAAGTGTTGTTCTTAGCTTAATTTCAGATCTTTCATTATTTTATTTCTCAATTTTTTGGCTAGATTATGTAATTTTTTTTAGCAATTTCTGTACAAATGTTATCGTTGATTTTGGGATTTATTATTTTTGTTTGATGGGTTGATGTTAGATTTTGGAAATATTTTCTGGGTTTTGTTCATAATTAGTGTTTGTATTGAAATGGGAATTCTGTATAGTGATATTTGCATGCACAGAAAAGGAATTTTATGGCTAATGTTTTTATGGGTTGTGTTCCATAATTAGGATACTATGATGCTTGTGTTTATGTAATATTATATTGCACTTTGTGAAGAAGTTTGTTGCCAAAAAATAAAAAAATTACATTTTTAGCTAATTACTGTAGAAAATGAATTCAGAGAGAAGTAATTGATGTTTAAGGTACATATGTGTGAGCTCTAGAAAGAGTGAAGGCTTTTTGTCGAATGAACAATTACAAATTTACATTAATACTCCTGATACAATGCTTGCTTGAGAAACCAAGTGAAGTTCCTTATACCTAGAAGAAATCTAGAACTATCTCATGTACCATGATAATGGAGAGATTGAACACTGAATTCCGCTTATCTGTTAGCTCTTTACTTGAGGCTAGATTATGTGACTACCAGGGAGGAAGGAGAATGTAAGCCACACATTCCTGATCTCGTTGCTTGGTTGGGGCATAGATTATATGACACATTGATCTAGGTTCTATGCCTGCAGTCTGTTTGAATGTAGAGTGTAGTTCGTGTTCTTGGAAAGAAAATAAGAAATGACTTGAAGTTACTAGAGTATGGCCTTTCATTGCTTCTTTCGTGTGGGTTAAAAAACCAATTAGAGAGAAAAAAAATTGTGTTTTTATAATTCTACATTTAGGGTTGATAACAAGCTAAATGGACCTTAGGACTTAGGTAGCCAGACTTGGCCCACAACAAGTTGGGTTGATCTTAGAAGCTTTAGTCTTGACTCACAATGCCACTATTGCATGAGTACAGTTCAAAGCTTACAATTACTGTTGGGCCCCGAATACCTTGTTTTCCGTTAAATGCATCTTTTGGTTTTATATCAAAATGTGGAACTGAAAGTTTTTTTCCCTTGAAAAGTTGTCAAACATTTGCCTCCATAAATTACGTACGTAGTATTCAACTGCCGAATACATCACAAGTTCTCCATAAGTTTTATTGTAGGATTTTAGTTTTTTTTGGAAATTCTGAAGCTTTGTTGAATATCTATAGTACTCCGGAGTATTTGTCAACTTAAAATTACATTATTGTCACCCAGATGGCTTGTAAATCAACTTTGATGTTTAGTGAGAAGAAGGACAAGTAATAAGTTATTCTAAGTCTCGCTCGTAAGTTTAACAATAAAGATATTTTTTTGGGGGAGATGGAGGGGGTCTACAATAGCTACCTCCATCCATCAATAGCATACTGACTGTCCCGGCCCCTTAAAATTAAAGATCAACTTGAGTTCCTTAAAGCACTCATATTAGTTGTGTTATCCCCTTCCTCTTTGCATTAATTGAATTAAAGGGAGCATTCTGGGGAATGCAACTGTGATCTACTATTAATTTTGGGAAATGGAATTTTCTTTGGACATCTTGAAATAATATATAACTATTAATTCTAGACAAAGAAAATGCTTTGCCAATTATAATTAACTTCAGTTATAAGGTATTCAAATAAAAATTATAGTTGTTCCTCTATGTTGGAAGTTTGAGAATGAAAGGTGCTGCCCATTTATCCTTTCTTTCACTTCTTGGGTTTTCTATTAAGTACAAATCATTAAATTAAATGATTATTATTGTAGTTCATTTTCAAACGGGTGGGTCTGTCTGAGACAGTTGAATTATTTGTTTTTATCATGTGTACTATGTAGTATTAAGCTAACTCCTAACTGAATCATTATTGTACGATTCTTGCGTAAATCCAGGGTTTTAGATGACTTCAACTAAATTTTACTATTAAAAGTTCTGTTAGAGGTAATATTTATTATTAAATTTACTGCAGACACTAATGCAACTATAGGACATTTAATATATTTACATCATAGTATTAACTTAATAAATAATTAATCCAGTCTTTTTGAATTGCGACATTACTTTTCTTGGCTTAAGTCCTTTTTATCTCTCTCCTCTCAATGGGTTGCTTGACTTGCCTGTCTCCATATCTGTCCTCAGCATATGGGCTCTTCAATATGCGTGCCTCTCACCTCCCCTCCCCTCTGTTGCAGCTAAAAGAGAACAAAGAAAGTAACTATATTATTGTTAAGATGCAAAGACGCCTACAAGATATAGCGATTTAGGATTTCAAAAATTGTTGCTAGGGTGAATATGACATATTTAATTACTTCTATTATTTTGGTGCAGGGTTCGAGATGCTTTACAAAGATATTGATTCTGACCTTTTCAATGTAGCAAGCTGGAAGGAAGGTGCATTCTAGTGAAATGAAATTAGCCTAAGGCCAGAGATGATGTTCAGCCAGGATATCTTTGATATAGTAGATGATGGCTTTGAGGACTCAAATGATGAGATCCGCATTTCCCAGGAGGTGTTCTATGGAAATGCTTCAGTTGCCTGTGGTAAAAAATGTGAGATTCCTGGAGTTACCAGATGCTTAAATGAGCATGATGAAATGCTAGAGATTTCACCTAGTTCTCACAGTGAAAACTCTGCCGTAACCCATGAAGCTTCCTCAAAAGATCTGAGTCAGAAGGAGGGTGTTTCTGATGAACTCCAAAGGGACTTACAAGCAATAAGCTCCACAGAAGGGTCTATTATGGATGAAAGGATTGATCATGATGTTCATGCAAAGCGGATGAGATATTCAGTGAATGAGCTGTCTAATTTTAAACCTTACCTTGATAAGGCTGTGGCCTCATCTGTTCCGCTGAAGCAAGTTGTTTCTGAAACATATTGTCCTGTGTTGCCTTCTCCCTGCCAAATTCTTATGTGCCATGTGGTTGAATCGTGCTGTGAAGGTGTGACATCTAGTTGTTACCTGTTAAAGCAATATCCTGAATCAGACCAAGAAGGCAACTTAGGAGATAGCGTCACTCTTAATTGTAGCTTGTCAGGCTTGGATGGAAGTGAAGTAAAGCAAGTTGGCTGCAGTAAATCTATAGCCTCACCTATTTCCCAGGAAAGTTCTGCTACCAAACTTTTGGCCCCCAGCCCCACAGCTGTTGCAGTCAGTGAGTGTGGAACACCTGAGCGTGCTGACAAAAGTACTAAAAATGAAACTTATCTTGAATGCGAAGATGATGAAATATTGAATTGTGACAACATGAAGGATGCCCATGCTATTCTTCGTTCCCGAGTATACCTCTTGCTTGAAAAAGCTGGATGGTCCCCTGAGAAGCGAATAAGAAATGATGGGAGGAACAGATATGTTTACCGATCACCAGATGGAAAGCTTGTTCGTGAATTTTCAAAAGTTTGGGACTTGGTTGGTCAGAGATTATTTGCCTATGGTAACAGTAAAGTGACTGTAGGTGATAAAGAGTGGACTAATGTTCATCAATTCTGCTCTGATATGTATGAGACACTAAGGTATATTGACAGTACAATGACCGATGGGGAGCCTAAGTGCTCATTGAGTTGTCAATGGAGACTTCTGGATCCCTTTGTGAATGTGGTTCTCGTGAACAGAAAGATTCATGCACTCAGAGCTGGAACTGTAGTCATAGCAAAGCAAAGTTACGTACCTGATGTGGACAGAGAAGGTGGGATAGATTTTAGACCAAAATCCAGGAAAGGTGATAAGAAGAGGCCTTCCATGGACTCTAATCTTGTGGAGACTCATAATACCAAATCATTTTATGTTTCTGAAGGAAATAGCATGCGTCTTGTAAAGACAGTTGCTAACACTGATAATCACTATGTAGGAGCTTGTACGGATGAAATTATGAATTCTTGTCGCTTATCAGCATGTGGTTCTGATAGCAAATGTTTACAGCATCCTGCTTATCTGTATGACGTTCCTGTTGGTTCTACTGAGACCCATGCAATCTATAAACAGCCTTTATCTCATCAATCGAGTTGTATGAGCTCTCCAAGCTTTGATAAACATAACCTGGAATTTATCATGGAAAGCTCCAAAGATTTGTCAGTTTGTTTGTTGGAGGAAGGAGCTGAACCGTCGGAAAGATCTATCATTAATGCAGGGCTGAAGAAAATGGACTGTGAAACTGAAGGGTTTTCTGGTGTTGAACTCTCCAAGCTATGCCAAGCAGAAACTGATGATACTCGTCCGACCAGTGATAGGAGCAGCCAATTGAAGTTGGTTGATGTCCAGGGTTGGTCTATGGATTGTGCTGGCAATGATAGAATATCAGATAGGTTTCCAACCGGCCTCTTTGAGCATCAAAATGGATTAAAAAGGTCTATACTTGGAAAATCTCACCAAAGCAGATATCTTAGTGATTGCTGTTTAGAAAAGGTAAAAGCTGGCCATAATACCAATAAACCCCATGCATATGATGGATCTTTTGAATCTCAGTCCTGCAAGAAAAGTATGAAGCCTAGAAAGCGTCACAGCAGCAAGAGGCGGTCAATGGGTTCCCGGCTTAAGGATGACGACTTGTTAATCTCGGCAATAATAAAGAAAAGAAGCTTCAGATCCAGGATTGATGAATGCGGTTCTGAGCCTGGGAAGTTTAAGTTAAAATCTCTGCAGAAGCGCAAGACTCAGAAAGGTAGTTGCAGGTTGCTTCTGCGGGGCACTGGTAAGGGTGGGAAACATGTCACAGATAGGTGGACATTGATTGATAATAGGACGGTTTTGGCGTGGTTAATTAGTGTTGGGGCTGTACTTGTAAAGGAAGCAGTTCAATACCGTGACCCGAAGGATGATGCTGTGGCTAAAGAAGGTGTTATTACAAAGAATGGGATTCTGTGTAATTGTTGCAGTGAGGTGTTTTCTGTCTCTAGGTTTAAAATCCATGCAGGTTTTAATCAGAATCGTCCTTGTTTGAATCTGTTTGTGGGGTCTGGCCGGCCATATACTCTATGCCAGCTTCAAGCATGGTCGGCTGAATACAAGGTCAGGAAAAGTGGCCCAAGACATGTGTCAGCTGATAGGTTTGACAAAAATGATGATTCTTGTGGACTTTGTGGCGATGGAGGAGAATTACTGTGTTGTGATAACTGTCCTTCCACATTCCATCAGTCATGCTTGTCAGCAGAGGTTTGTTTGTGGCTTATTTGCTTATGTTTCTTCCTTCCACTATTAATTATTCCTACTCATATTGGCTATTTTTTTAAAAAGAAATTATTGGTTACACTCCTTTATATGACATCACCTGCCCCCCAGTGCAGAATAGCCATATCGAACTGTGTCAAGGGTGTGAATTAAGTGTAATATTAACTGGATAAAATTGTGCTTCTGAACTTTTTTATTGTTGCTGATGTAAGCTGTTCTAGTATACTCAGGCTCTAATTTGGATGGGAAATATGCATGCATTATGTTGTTTACGTCACTCAAATTGGTACCAAAACTTTTTTGACTGGTAATTAGCTATGATTTATCGACCTGCCTGCAGAAAGGTCTCAGAATTTATTCTGCTAAAATATATATATAAGACTCCATTTGCTGACAGAGTTTCCGTCCACAGCGCTTATTTTGTTGATCAATACCTTCTGAAAATGGAGCAGCCATATTTTAGGCTGGAAAGATCTTTTTGTTTATTGACTTGATTGATGAGGGTTCTGATCACGTATCAATAGATTTTTCAGGCTTCACACCATAAATAGTTATCTCAGTGACTCAATCCTATCCTCCCTAGGAATAAGGGATGCTTTCAGTATAGAAGAATACATGATAAAAAGTTTATCTGGCACAAAAACTTCCCTGCTATCTATTTGCAATATGACTTTTACTAATATGGATTACTCGAGTATGGTAAGCTTAATGCAAAGAGTACATGAGCTTTGAATTAAAGTAGAGAGCTAGAGACTATACAAGTATGTACATGAATGGAGATGTCAATCTTCATGTAAGAAGATTAAGATCTCCTACCAGGCTACTATGTATATCCTTTTTGCACTTTGTATAGTGCTATCCATTTGTTACTTTCAATCTTTACTTTGAATCCATGAACATTTACTAATATGTATGAAGGTGCAACTGGAAGCAGTCTTTGCCTTCAAATATTACTGTCGTGTTTGTGGCGTAAGTCTTGGTATGCTTAGTTTTTCTCTCTAGCCTGCATGTGTTTAGGTGTTGTTTCTTACCTTCTGAATGGTTTGGTCTACTTTTGAATACATGAACTGGTATTGGTGTAGAATACAATAGTCGAAGCTGCCACAATGATACTTCATGTTAAAATCACTGGCAGGATTGGTATTTGTTCTTATCTAAGGAGCATGTATTGTGCATGCTCCTATGCATGTATGTCTTAGCTGTTGAAATCTGTAGAATGTTCTGTGTTCTGGTTTAAGATTTCAGTGTTGATTATGTATATACTATATACTAATTTCTTTATTTCACTTTGTGTTTTGCTTTTTCTACAATTTAGCATCCACAATATGAAGTTATTCTGATTTTTATTTGTTTGGCACAGGAGCTTCCTGAAGGAAGTTGGTATTGCCCAAACTGTACTTGTGAGGTATGTGGAGCACTAGCCAACGATGCAGGAACCTCAAGTTCTTATGCTGCACTGAAGTGTTCACAATGCGATAAAAAGTGTATACTTCTTTTACTGTTCTAGAATGTTCTTTGCTATAAGCTTCTTTCTTTTCACCTAAAAAACCCTTTCTGAATAGATTAGTCGGTTAGCCCTTTTATGAACTTATCTAAACCTACCATCTAACTTGTTGGTCCTTTTCTGAACTTTTTTGAACTTATCAGGATTAACTGTTTTTGTGAATTGAACAAGGGTAGGCCCTTTTCAATTTTTTTAATTCCCTGAATTTGTTAATCTTTGTATTAATTTATAAAAATATATTATCTTAAAGAGACAGGAACGGAATATTGCTATCAGCCTATGAACGTTGGTGATAGTGGCCTGTTAATAAAAAAAAAGACTTCACTTTAAGGCTATGTTTGGATAACAAAAAATGGAAGGAAAGGAAGGGAAGGGAAAGGGAGGGAGACAAACTTCCTTGTTTGGATAATATGTTGGGGGAGGAAAGGGGAGGGGGATGGAGGGATCCATTTTCCCTCCTCCTTTAATAAAGACCATCCCTTCAAAATTGGAGAGATTTGGAGGGAAAATGGAACTCATCATTTCCTCCACTTTCCCTTCCTTCCCCTTCCTCCTATTTCCCTCCCTTCCATTTTCCTTCTAATTTGTTGTCCGAAC
Source organism: Chenopodium album (assembly GCF_948465745.1). Lineage (NCBI taxonomy): Eukaryota > Viridiplantae > Streptophyta > Magnoliopsida > Caryophyllales > Amaranthaceae > Chenopodium > Chenopodium album. The sequence goes on along the minus strand of NC_137846.1, from coordinate 45,616,668 downwards.
ATAGCATAAAGTCTTTTTGAGATTCTCTATATTACGGGCATGATTAGTAATTTATCTTTTCCTTTGTGAAGTAATGACTGTCAATTCTGCTAACAGATCATCAAGGGTGCTTGACGGACAAGAGTATGAGTAAGCTTGGCGGTGCACCTTGGTTCTGTGGCTCAAATTGTGAAGAGGTAATCTGGTCTATAACTTTAGTTCCCAACTTCCCATCAGATATGTTAATGTTGGCTGTACATGTAGGACAAATTATAAAAGATAGTGGAAGAGTGTAAGCTATCCATTATTCCATTTAGACATTTAAATTGTTCATGGATCTTCCTCAATTTTGGTTGACCTTCACAGTCCTGCAAATGATTTTGCAGGTCTTTGGTGGTATACAATCTCGTATTGGCTTGTTGAACAAAATTGTTGATGACTATACCTGGACCCTTCTGAGATGCATTCATGATGACAAAAAAGTTTCTTCTGCTCAACGTTTCGCGTTAAAGGCTGAATGCAATTCTAAGTTAGCTGCTGCTGTTACCATTATGGAGGAGTGCTTCCTCTCTATGATCGATCCAAGAACAGGCATAGATATGATACCACAAGTGGTGTACAATTGGGGGTAAGTACCGTTGTTTGGATGTTAATAGCAATAATAATATATACTGTATATTTTTTTCCCATGTATTGATACCTGAGTTATGAATGCAGTAGTAAATTTGAGGTCATACTTAATTTGTCCACATGATCCACTCCATTTATATTGTCCTTGATGACAATCTAATAGCATGCATATATAGTGTGAAGTTTTCTCTGAGTGAAGTCTCTGATTTATTGGAAAAAAGAACAAAAACCAAACATAAGCTTCCCCAACTTCTATAATAGGATTATTCACGAAAATTCAGAAAATATATTCTTTCTGCCCCTCAGTAATTGGACCATCATGCTTTGTCCATCAAATTGCTATTATCTGATTGGCTTGAAGTAAATTTCTGTGAAGCACCCTTCTTTCATCTGTTTGACTGATTTTGATGTTACTGATGCCAGGTCAGAATTTCCAAGACTGGATTATCATGGATTTTATACTGCTGTCTTGGAGAAAGATGATGTACTGATATCAGTTGCATCTATAAGGTATCATAAGTGGTATTTATGATCCCATAGGCTCATATTTCTTCATTATTCTTGAATGATTTATTTGAAAGTTACAATTCACTTACCATGTCTAATTGTCATAATCATATTCTTGTTATTGTGCTTTATTGCTGCACTTAACAACTAACTATAGTATTTGACCTCAACGTTTACAGAGTGCATGGAGTAGCTGTTGCAGAGATGCCACTCATCGCAACTTGTAGCAAATATCGCCGACAGGGAATGTGTCGAAGTTTGCTAAATTCTATTGAAAAGGTATTTTACTTTGTATTTGGCTGCCTTCTCTGTGGTGTTGGGTTGGTTATGGGGTTGTTTGACTTGTTTTTACCCCTGGTATCTATAACTGCAGAAGCCAATAATACTTACTTTCACCAGAATCTATATTAACAAAGTTGGATTAATGTGTCTTCCCACTTTTCATGTATATGAAGAAACTCATTATTTCTTTTAACCTTTTATGGCTGTAGATGCTCATATCCCTGAAAGTTGAGAAGCTTGTGATTACTGCAATTGCTGATTTAGTAGAAACTTGGACCGTTGGTTTTGGCTTTGTTCCTGTGGAGGAAGAAGAGAAAAGAAGCTTGAACAAAATCAACCTGATGGTGTTTCCAGGAACTGTGATGCTTAAAAAGACACTCTACGTGAATCAAGCTGCAGATCTACCAAATGGTGATTTAGGTTCAATGATAGTCACAGTCATTTATCGTAGATGATTTTCTAATTACAATGATAAAATGATACTGACTAAAATTGTCCTCAATTCAGGAGTTGAAGATTTCTCTGCCGTTGGCAGTGATGAGTCTTGTAAGGTAGGTAAGTGCTTGGAAGGGAATCCTGAAACAAATGCCATGTATGGAAATGCTGGAGAGGATACTTTTAATGGAAATGCAAATGCACTAGAAGTTAAGCCGGTGACCTTATCTGATATGGAGACAGGTGAAGCTCCAAAGAGTGCTGCTGCTGCTGATGAAATGGATACTGAAATTTTCAATGGTTTGGGTTCTTTGGAGCAGGAGGATAGGGTTACAAATGTAACAACAGGTTTTAGAAATGAGGAAGAGGTTTTCCACGTACCAGTTGGGTGTGGAATAGAAACAAATGAGTTTGAGGATAGGAAAATTTTGCAATTTGGTTTATTTAAAACGAGTGAAGGTGATATCCAGATGAAATCCCAATTTTCTGACGTGGGGTCAGAGATTGGACTTGATATAGAAGATCAGAGCAATCGTTTGCAAGCTGCTAATGACCAATACATTGTTAGTGCTGTGGAATGCATGGAAACACCACCTGCCCAGAACAAGCCTAATAGCAGAGCTGAAATATTAACAGCAGATAAATTTTGTGGATTTCCAAAATTACTAGAATATATAAATCAAGACAACTCTCTTTCGAACCAATTCACAAGGGAGAGTCTAGATGATATTGTCTTCAAAAAAATGGAAAAAAATGTAGAACTTCTGCTTGATGATGCAACTCATGCTGAAAGCATGGTTATGGAAGCTGAATCAGTTTTAGAGCTCAGAAATCACGTGGGTTGTAAGGGTGGGGAAAGTGAGATCACCAATGATGCATGTAAAACTAATCAAGATGTGCAATGTAAGTTTGAAAGTTCAGAGACAGTGAAGGGAGATGAAGGATCTGCCGAAGCCATGAAAGTTGATGCTTCAAGTAACATTCATGAAAATGTGGCAACTGAAATGGTGAAGTTGGAGGCAGAAAAGGAAGATACGCAATCTCCTGGAGGTATTGAAGTCAGGTCTGCAAGTAATGTGAGAGAAACTGTGACTATTAAGTCAGATTATATGGAAGTTGCAGAGGAAGAAGAGGAAGGTGCTGTAGGCATTAATTGTGGTGAGCTATCTTCTGGAGCTATTGATGTGAGAGAAAGTCTGTCTGTTAAGTTGATGAATTTAGAGGCTGTGAAGGAAGATGAAGAAGCTTCGGTAAGCATAGGTATAGGAGTAGTGAGTGATAGGAGTAAAATTATGGTAAATAGACTGGTGAATTTAGAAGTCGTGAACGAAGAAGATGAAGTTGCAGAAGGCAAGGAAGCAGGGGTTGCAAGTGCCAGTAACACTTGGGAAAACATGTTGACCATGGATGATTTGGTGACAGTGAAGAAAGATGAGGAAACTAAGTTGGTGAGCTTGAAAACAGTGAAGGAAAATGATGAGGCTACAAGTAATCTTACTGAAGGTGTGATGGTCAAGCTGGCTAATTCTGAGGCAGACACAGTTAAGGAAGATGGGATTATCGGTAAAGGCGCTGCAAATAATATGAGAGAAGATCTGAAATTCAAGTTTGTGAAATCGGATGATTCGGATCTAGTGATGGAGGATGATGAAGATACAGAAGGCATGGAAATTGGAGCTGCGAGTATTATGAGTGATAATGTGCCTGTTAAGTTGGCAAGTTCGGGGGTGATGAAGGAAATCGAGGACTTTACCATCTCAAGTGATTTGAACGCAAATGCACCAACCAAGTTGGTCAACATGAATTTATCAATTAATGTCAAGGTGGTGAAGGAAGAAGAGGAAACTGCTGTAGCCATGGATTCAGAAGCTGCAAATATGACAACAAAATTGACGTATTCCGAGGCAGTTAATTATGTAAAGACTGATGAAAGCATGGAAATAATCACCACAAATAACACAAGTGATGCCGTGACTCCTCGTTTAATTAACACGGGGACAGTTCAGGAAGAAGTTGCTGTTGAAGCTATGGAAACAGGTCCTGAACTCATTGACCATGATGAATTTAGTTTAGGAAAGCGTTCACCGGAACTGTATTGTGAATATAATGTAATCCAAGAGGAGGGGGAATATGGTCAAGAAATCCAGTATGTAAATGTTGCTGAAAACCAGCTTTCTGTGGTTAAACAATCTCAGCAAGCTAGTGTTTTGCCTCCGTAGTAATAATATCAGTGCATATTTTGAATGTTTCTTGTCTTTGTTGCTGTTGAGCCCTAACCGAGTCATCGGATTCTCAGATTCTTCTTAATCAAAGCTTGAGTCAAGGTGAGCTCAGACAGACCTATGTTGGGTGACTTGGGTCCAAGCTTAAGATCAGATATACGGGTTTCAGAGCAAGATTAACTGATTTTTTTTATTTTATTTTATTTTATTATTTTTTTTTTGAATAGAGTGATTTTCCTTGGTTTAAAAATTAATAATATTAAGCACACTATTATATATAAATAATACTGGATAATATAGTTTAATAAATCAAATCATTATAATAAATGGTCGTGTACAAATTATATCATTGGTCTAAAAATATATAATCTGTTTTTGTTATCGGGAAAAATTAGTAATAGTTGCGAATTATTTTTATTTAGACTAGTAGTTTGACTAGAACTGGGACTCCTAATCCAATTAAATCTTGAAAGTTATAATGGGAAATAAATTCTGTTTGAAAGAATCACTATATATAATTGCAGAGCTACCCACAAATCATTGCTTTGGAAAAACGTTGTTTCGCATCACAGGTTATGCTCTCTCCTTTCTTTAATTTGCTCTTTTCTTTAATGTCTATGTCTTTTTTCTTTCTTCCCTGCATCAAGAATTGATCTTTTTAATTACTACTTGCTCTGCCCAGATATAGTTGTCGTGTTTTTAATTCAAATTACACTATCAACAACCCAAAGTACTCTTTATGTCGCGTTTTTACAATGATTGTTACTGTTTTTTTTTTTTTTTTTTTTTTTTTTTTTTTTTTTTTTTATAGAGTAGCATTCAAGAAACCAAGTATACTTTAGTTTTTGTGTTTCAATTCTTGTTACTATCTAAACTTTGGGTTTGTGTTTTTGTGTGATTTACATGGTGACTTAATTTGTAATGATTAATTAGACTATTATTAGGAATCATAACGTTAGAGTTGGTGTTTTAACGTAACAAAATAAGGTGTAGTACTTATTTTTAATTTTTTAATGATGTAAAATAATGTATAGATATTAATGTTCATAATTCTTACATTATAATTAACATTATTACCAGTTTCCTTATTTTATTTTTTTAAGGCACATTATTACCAGTTTCTAATTAAGTGCTAACTTCTGAATATTGCAGATTACTTGAGTTGCACAAAGTTTAGGAGTGTTGTTAATCTCCATTAAAAGCGCCATCATGTTGAACTCGATATTAAATTGCGGGTGTATGTCGTTTATTGAAGTTATATACGAGACAATCAGTGATATGTGCCGTGAAATTGATGACACAATGATCCAGGTTATTACTCTTCATGTTACTATATTAGTACGTTAGGATGTTAGTATTATCCGTTTCACTGCAAAGATCGCGGTTCTTTCAGGCCTTTGTTACTGATCAATGTTTGATTTTATTCGTTTGTAAATGCAGAATTCTCGTGGGAACGTCAGAGACCAAGTGCAAGTGCAGACAACGAGTGAGAATGACAAGAAGAAATTAGCTGTTGCAATGAAAAAATTATCTCTCTTTGATGATGATATTCAAGAAGATGATCTCTCAACTTCATTCAGAAGAGCATATGGCCGCGATATATATGGAAGTGATTATGAGGTTTTTCCAATTAAAACCTTCTTTTAGAAAGAAAGACAGTTGTGAACTAAAAATTTGCTGTTAGTTGATAGTTGAATTTGTATCGAAATTTTTCTTAGGCTTGGAATTAAAGGCAAGAATTAGTATTAATTTGTTTCCTAAAAGTGGATTCTCATTTTCTGCCTTTTCTTTTATAAAATGTTCCAGATTCCAACTAGGGAGACACTGGAAGAAAGTAAAGAGGTCCAAAAACCATATCGCAACTGTGATAGAGATTTCAGTCACCTCAGTGAAAGTGCCCAAAACATCCTGAAGAATTTCGAAACGGAGTATGTTGAAGACATAGACTGGGAGATTGTCAGATTATATGGTGTTCATGGTGATAATATATTTTGACTTGTATCTTATAAACTTGGGTAAAGGGCATTTGACTTAGTTGGTTAAAGATTTAGAGAACTATTAGGCAGAAATTTCGATTACTAATACAACTTGTTTAGTAGAGCTAGAAAATTTTCATTTTATCTAAATATATGCTTCTTTTTTTTACTCAAATATATACTTCTTATTCCAATGCAATTACAAAGAACAGTTTATTGAATTCTAAACTACCAAAAATGCAAAGTGTGTGATTTACAGGATTAAGTGTTACAAAATCGTATAACGTCGCTTTTTATTCATGTCTAATTTCCTAAATCATACAAAGAATTTTCCGTTCTCTTCTCTGTATAGGCTGGGATTTAACTTGCAATAGGGTCTTGAGTCAGGCTCGTTTCATAACCATCTCGAAAAATAGACCTCCTGATTTTCTCCTCTCAAAGTCTCATTGCAATCTTTCGTGTTAAAACTTTTGTTTTTGATAGAATATAGTAATTAATATGAATCAAAATTTGGTCCTAACAAAGAGATTAGTTATAAAACTCTTGTAACAAATGTGCATACAAAATCTCGTTCCATGTATCAGGAACTCCTGGTAAACACCAATGAATGCAATCTGCAAAGTTTTTTGGGTCAGCCTTTTGTTCCTTAGTTAAAAGTTTTCCTTTCCTTTCTGTATATATTGTAGTATGTGCATCTTTTCTGAAGTCTGACAACTGTGTTATGTTCAGAAATGTTACTTCTGTCTTTAGACCTTGTATTGTTTCTTGCACTATTTTCATGATTTCACGATTTGTTCCCATCCCCCAGTATGGTCCATGGATCGGTTCCTTTTCGTTGAAGCAGTTGCCGTCACTTCCTGGGTTCCATTCTGAGCTCCTGTTATTTGCAAAGAGTAACATTAATATTACATTGATTAACAAGCAAGGTAATCCGGCTGCAATTTAGGCTCTAAGAAGGATTAGTACATGTACATGTTCGAGCTTTGAACACTGAATGTTCATTGCCCTGTTTCATTCAGGGGTTAGACAAGTTCCAAACTTTTAGACCCGGACAGACTGACCTGGTTAAAACTACCCGGCTGGAACAACAGGACTCGGACCCAAATTTAACCTGAATTGACCTCATTCGAATGTGTAGGAGATTAACTCGAATCAAATTCAATCCGAAACAGCCTTTTTACGACTTCTCAGACATTGATGCTACTTACAAATAGAAGAAAATCTTACCACAAATGAGTAGGAGACAAACTCATGAAGAAGACTTTCTGTGTCTGAGGATTGATGCTCGAGTCCAACCAGTTTCCCCACATTTCCAATGCCATTTTGTAAGCAGTAGTAACATTATATTCTTGTACATCATTGAGATTTCTGTACCTGTAACATATATTTCCAACAAATTTAGCCATCCAAAGAAAAGAAAATCGCGGAAAAATCAATCAGCTAGAACACAGCACCTATAGTATAAATGAAGCACATCATTGATTGAATATGTAATTACCATTCACACTTACGTTGCGTTTATGATAGGCTTGTACATCCACCAAACATAGCTTTCAAATACCAAAATGTCCACTCCTTCCCAGTTTTTACTGTGATCTGCAATACGATCAAGCTTAACCAGCCTCTTAAGCACTGAATGATTTGTAGAATGGTCTGAATTCGACTCGATTATAAACGGAGCCCAGTAGAACTCAACTGTAGCATTATATTCCTGCATGACAATTCCATATATATAATTAATCTTCTTTTTATGTCACTAAAGTTACATTAAATTTGAATTAGTGAAAGTAGTTGTAGTAAGAAATACTTTGTAATTAAAATTACCTGAGCACGGAAAATCTTCTTAGAAGGAACCTTATGAAGTGATTTCTTTCCATCAGGTATTGCAGACTGTAACATGCAAACCATCGAGTCGAATTGACCTCTTTGAATCGAGTCTCCTACGAACATCAAGCGTTTGTTCCTTAGTATACGCAATAGCTTTACTGCATTAAACCTGTACACATCATATATGCCATCACCTTACTTTTAAAAACAGTACGTAAATTAAAGTAGGTCTTGTATACAACAGGTGTATTCAACATAACCAATGTTTTTCCTTACAAATTTTTCGACATTAGACATTAAGATGCTCCATCCATAATATTGAACAACATTTCCACATTAATTTTATCTCATACTCAAAACTTCTTAAGTCAAATCTTCAAAATAAATTCACATCAAAATTTTTTACCATACACTAAAAAATAATGTTACCGTGGTAAATTGCATTCATTAGGCTGCCATCTCCAATTCTGGTAAGATTTATCAGGTCTTCCATTTCTTTGACAAGTAACTTGTTTAACCAAAAAGGGGCAACTCTCTTCACTATACAACGGGCGAGACACATTATCCCAAACCCATTTCCCGTCGAAAACGTTACAATCTTCTATATCTTCGTAACTATTATCATCATCATCAAATGCATTGAATATGTACCTATGAAATCCACCCCCTCGTAACCAAAATTGCCATTGGCCAAAAATACTTTCTCGGTTACTCTTTAGGTTGTCAAACACTAGCCTCGCGGTCCCTAGCACAAGTACACAGGCCAACGCTATAGGTAAGATGGAATGGTACTTAGCGCGATTGGGAGATTGTTGGGTCGTCATTTCGGGTTTTGGCTAATCTTGGAAGGTTAAGAGAAGGAAGGAAGAAAGATTTGTACGAGTTTGGTACGTGTTTTGAACATGGTTTTTGCAATGTTTAGCTTTAACTTTAGATTCAAGCATTTTGAGAAGTAACCTGTTACCCATGCAACTACCGGTTGGTAAAGTATCTGAATTTAGGTGTCTTTTGCTACTATAATGTTTTATTAAAATGGTTCTTGGTGATTTTAATTATTTATAAGTAGACTTACGTATTGTAATTTGTAAGAGTAAGAGCTAGTCAATCATTGTTAATAACATTTGGCGAGGGCGATTAGGAAATCATGGTTACATTGATTTCTCGCTATCCAAATAAGGTGTAAGTTTAATTTAGAGAAAATAATTTAGGAAAAATTGACAAAAATAATCCCAACTTTCGCTAATTCGCTCAAAATAATCCCAACTTTGGATTATTTTTAAATAATCCTAACTTTAGGGGTTATTCGCTTTAAACGGTCTCAACCGTCACATAACCTGTTATATCATGTTACGAGGACACGTGGCACCACATGATAGGTTGAAAATTTTAAATAAAAAAAAAAACTAATTTTTAAAAAAAAAAAAAATAAACATCCCACCCACGACCGCCTCCCTTTCACCACCGCCGGCTGCTTCCAAAGCCTCAAACCACCGCCGCCAACCTCTGTCATGCTGGCGCCGGTTCCCAGAACCTCCCTCCAACACGCCGGCGTCGGCGCTTCCCTTCTCCTCCCCTAAATCACCAAGCCTCCACCGAAATTAAACCCCGAAACCCTTAAATAACCCAACCCCACCGCAAAACACCCCAATCGACCCTCCCCCACCCTCGGCGCTAGGGTTCCGAGGTTGGGGGAGGGCCGATTTGGGGTTTTTATCGGTGGGGCTGGGTTATTTAAAGTGTTTTCGGGTTTTTGGTAAGGTGGTTTTGCGGTGGTGGTTTAGGTGGTTCAGGGGTTAGGAGAGGGGGAAGCGCCAGAGCCGGCGCCAACACGGGGTTGAGGCGGTCTGGCGCGACATTAGGGCTGGGGTATGGCTGGGCGGTGGGAGAAGGTTGCCGCCTGCCGGAATCCGGGGGTTGATGGTGGTGGACCAGTGGTTTTCAAGTTTTTTTAAAAGAAAAAATGAATAAAAAATTAAATATCAACCAACCATGTGGTGACATATGTCACTTAAACAACAAAAAAAAAAAAAAAAAAAAAAAAAAAAAAAAAAAAAACCTCTTTAACAAGTTACCGGCCACTTGGGATCGTTTAAAGCAAATAACCCCTAAAGTTGGGATTATTTTGAGCGAATCAGTGAAAGTTGGGATTATTTTTGTCAATTTTTCCAATAATTTAAGAGAAGGTATTGCGTATGTACGGACGCACGAACTGTTTGGTGCGAGAGGCTTGGCTGATATCTTTTACTTGTTGGCTATATGTTTCATGTGTTGGCTGATATGTTTCATTTGTTGACTTATATATATGGTTTTTGTGTTGGCTAATATATTCCTTTTGTTGGCTGATATTTTTTTTTTTTGAATTGCTAAATACTGCCAATGTTTTTTTTTTTTATCAAACCGCCGACAAAAATAATGAAGGGACAAAAGTACGGACCCTTACTCATCCCCCGACTTTGCTTTCTCTCTCCTAATAAATCAAGCCTCAAAGGCTCAAACTAACGCAACCATCAACCACCAACGCCACCACAACCACGACCACCACCCACTGCACCATCACCTGCCAAACCATTAAGAGGGAAAGAGGTTAGAATAACCAATAAGGGAGCCTTATTTAGAACAATCATTCATCAATACGAGCCCCTTTGGTTTCGTGACAATAGCAATTGAACAGCGACGACCCACCACCTTCCTCGTCGCGCAGGAAGGTGGTTTTTTTTATTCCCAACGACCATAACAACCAGCGCGCAAAATTGGTCACTGGGAACAGTAATTAGTTTCCAACGCCGGCTGACCACGGTAACCAACATCCAAACCAATTACCATCCCTGGTGACCGGTTTTGCACACCGATTGACCACGGTTGACTGGTGTACAAAACCGGTTATCGTGGTGCCGGTCTTTCGGAGATTTTTTTTTTTAAAAAAAAAAGATTGGAGGTGACACAATTTATTACCTCCGATCGTCGCTGTCGCCACTCATAATCCACCACTGATGTAATGCCGCCCATTCCCTTCCACCTCCGACGTACTACCGCCGCTTGTACAACCACTGTTGTGTTGATGGTGGTTGGGAAGTGGTGGTTGCAGCCCTTATGGGTGATGAGAGAGAAAAATAAAAGAGGAAGAGGAAGGTGGATAAGAGGTATAAATAGGGGTATTGATGTCCATTCACCTTAAATGTCGACAGTTTTAATCAAAATTGTTGGCGGTGTTTAACACCCCCCCCTTTTTTTCCTTTTGTTGGCTAATATCAAATATCATTTGGCTTATATTTTCTTTAGTTGGCTGATGTATTTATTTTATTGGCTGATATGTATATTTAATTGTTGGCTTATATGTTTCATTTTGTTGGCTTTCATGTTGCTTTTCTTAGGTGAATTCATCCTTTTGTTGGCTGATACGCTTCATTTGTTGGTTGATATGTTCTTTTTGTTGCTGATAAGTAGTGTTTGTTACGTTGGCTGATATATTCTTCTAGTTGGTTGATATGTATCTTTTATTGGCTAATATATTCCTTTTGTTTGCTGATTTCATCCTTCTGTTGGCTGATATATTTCTTCTCTTGGCATATTTGTACATTTTGTTGACGGATATATTCCTCTTGTTGGCTGATATGTATTTTTTTTGTCAGCTCATAGATTTCTTTTGTTGGCTATTATGTTTATTAATGTCTGATACGTCTATAATGTTGACTAATATCAGACATCAATTGGCTTATATGTTAATTTTTATGGGCTTATACATGTCATTTATTGGCTGATATGTATACAAACAAAGAGAATCTTGAGATAAAGCCAACAATTCAGCTTCACCACCAGCCAAGAATTCAACAATTCATCTAGGAATGGCAACGGATCGGATTCGGGTCGAATGTGGCTAAATCCGAATCCGATCCGTTTAGTGAACGGACCCTAGACTCGGATCCTAATCCGAGTCTGAATCCAAAAAATAGGAGTCTGAATCTGATCCGACTCGTAATTTTCGGATTCGAATCCGACCCGTTTATACGGACCTCCAAAATGATCCGAATATTTTTTTATTTTTATTTTTTGTAATGTCATATACCTATAATTGCTTATATTGTCATACCAATTAAAGTATAAACATAACATATTAAAATTATAAACTAAGTTACATAACAAAATTTTGCTACAAAACAAGCAAATAATTGTACCAAGTTATAGAGCATATGCTTATACTCTCGGATCGGACTTCATCGGATTTTGCGTAGGGTCCAAGTCCGATCCACCTCCTATTCGGATTCGGATCTATTTTATCGGATTCGGATTCAGACTAATTTTAAACGTATTCGAATCAGATCAGATTCGAATCGAACTCGGATTAAATTGTCATCCCTAAATTCATCATACCATCATCATCATCACACAACAAACAAACAAATAAAGCCACCATCCATATCATATCATCATCATCAACAACAACACCCAAAACCACTTCATCTGCCATTTTCGAACTCTAACCCGGAAATTATAGAGTCAACATGTTTGAAGTTCCATGTAATACCCCGTATTTTTATGTATTTTTATAAAGTATTCAAGTATTAATAAATGTATTGTTAAGGGCTTAATTAAATATTTTAAAGGGTTAAAGTATTTTAAATATAAAGTTTTATAAAAGTAAAATAAGTTTTGGGCCAAACGTTTATTAATTATTGGGCAATGTAAATTATTCCTACATACTCTTATTGGAATAACCCATTCCAAAACTCATAACTTAAGCCCTATCCCATAACTCAAGTCCTATCCCATAACTCAAGCCCACATTCTTATAAACCCAAATTTAACCCTACACTCTCTACTCTATAAATACCCATGAATCCCCAAAAATTTTCCCACACAAAAAGGTTAGTCTTATTTTCTCTCTCCTCTTTTATTTTGTTTTAATAATTATTCCTATAATATATACTTTGGGGTTTTGATTTTAAATTGTTTAAACATGATTAGTATGTTCTACAACTGTGTTTTGATGATTAAAGGTTGTAAATATTAGATTATAAAGTGTTTAATTTTCAGATTTTATGAAGTATTAAAAGTTAGGGTTTTAATTATTAAAGTGTTGATTTTTAGTGTTCTAACTTACAATTGATTTGAGGGTTTTATATACCCATTGTTTTTAAGTGGTAATAAAGCTTAAAGATTGTATCTTTATGGAGTTTTAATGAAATTTTAATGGGTTTTTGTTAATAGAATAATGCTGGAATTTTTATTTACATACTACTTTTGTGTATTAATTAAAAGGAGTTGATTACCCATAAGTAGAGAATATTTTAAGTGGTTTTAATATAATTTTCAGATTTTATTTAAGGGGTTTAAGCCTAAAAAGTATGCTGGAATTTTTATATGAACACGCAAATTCATGTTCTAATAAATAGATTTTCGTTCGTTAATATTAATCTCGTTTTAATCCCGATCAGGTTCTAAACTCCTCCGATTTTGATAAAAAAAAATTAGTGTTTTTCTAGTGGAAACAACGTTTTAAGAAAGACTCACTACCTTTGGTAGTGAGCACTACCCTCTTGTGGCCAAATTCAGCCTCTAAATACGATTTTCGAGCAGTTTTTGATTTTTAACGAAGTTTTTTTTTATGCTTTAAATTTTATCTTTGAGTTTAAAAGGGGTAAGAGATAATTTAATTTTTTTATGGATGATTTAAGTATAAAGATGTATTTTGATGAAGTTTTAAAGGATTTTTGATTAGTTTAAAATGTTGGAATTTTATTTAAAGTAGTATAATTGTGATTTTTAATAAAAGGGTGTGATTATCCATTAAAAAGGAGTTTAATTAGGGGTTTTTAAATAATTTTTAGATTATTATAAGTTATTTAAAGTGAGTTTAAGTTGCTGGAAATTGTGTATACAAGGGTAATTAATATAGTATTATTGTCCCTTTATGTAGGAGACTTGGTTCGAGAATTGTTGTAGAGTACTCGATTATTTTAAGAGTTTATTTGAGGTACGTTCGCGTACTTAGCATATTTTGATGATGTAGAATCATGCTAGGCTTGATTTCAATCAATTACAAGTAGTATCATGCTAAGGTTTATGTATGGAATTTGTGAATTAATGGTGTTGGTGATTGAATGGTGAAGCATGAATTATTTGTGATGGTTATGGATTGGAAAATTATATTTTGGCTTGGTTATGTGGACTACATATTTATTTATGGCATGATAGAGAGCTTGTTTAATTTAACTAATGGTTTAATTATGTTTGGAATATTGAAAAGGAATTTAATTATGGTTCATATAATTTTTATTGATGCTTTAAGCATGAGGAAGGAGCTAGATAAGTGTCTATGTACACGAGGAATAAATTGTATGTCGGTGCCTTTGTGCACTTAAGGTGTGTTTAACACCGAGGGATAGGATTTGTGGCGCATTATGCGTTTAAGGTGTCTTTGACACTGAGGTAGAATTAAAAAGGGTTCAACATTAAATATTATGTGGTCACTAAATATTCAAGAATTAAATTGGCATGTTTGTTGATTGAGCAATTATTGATGATTGAATAGTTATGCTTTGAGAGTCATCACCAAGTCTAATAATATGTAAATAACGTAAAGTGAAAGAGATTACGCACCAAAACTCTTGGAACGTATATACCTTGAGTATGAACATATGGGGGGAGTTATGTGACTTTATATTTGATCATAACTTCCAATGGAGTACAGGACGCTGTATATTCCTTTTTATTATTTATTATGCGCAGGAATTCCGCCGCCTTTGTGTGGTTTGTCGCTGGCACGGTTAGCTCCCGTGCCAGTTAACCTCAAATTATATTTGGGGGAGGTAGAGTTGGAAACCCGTTCGATGCGTAATCAAGGCAAAATGAATTAATTATTGTCTAGTCATTGTGTCTTGTTTGTTGTTGGGTGTGCTTGTAAACAGGTGCAATGAGGTAAGTGTGTGTGATGATAGGAGAATGCATGCTAGTGTGTTTAGCTACGCTTATGTACTCAGCTTTGCTGATTGTGTGTGTTTGTGTGTTTTGGCCATGTCTTTATCTTGGCCCTATGATGACCCATTTTTAATGGAGAGTAGTGGAGACAAGTAGAGATAAGCTTTTCAGGTATTGAGGCATATTCATGATGGGGCACGAGTGAAGAGCGAATCATGATAGTTTATATTAGTTACAATGTGTTTCTGCTTTAATTATTTATGCTAATATTTATATGTGGAACTAATATCAAGTTTGGATTTGGTTTGGTTTTTAATAAGGGCCTTTAATGGTTCTAAGTTGTAGGTTGATTTTCATTTACTTCGCTCATTTTGGTTTTAACTTTACTTTTGTTTGATTAGCTTTTCAAGTTGGTTTGTTTTGGAAAGGTTTTTTAAATTAGTCTTCCGCTGTGTATCTTTGATATTTGCCTTAACCGTTTTCACGGTGGCGGTAATGTCTTAGATATTCCTATTTAAAGTTTTATACAGGGCAAAACAAGAATTTTAAAATAAAGGAATTTCTAGGGTGTTACATTCCACCACCAGCTAAGAGCCCAAGATCATCGACACATCGTCCACCGAACCCAGCCACAAATCCTCACGGCACCCTACCCCACCGATCCCACCATCCAGCGAACCACACTCAAAGCGCACCCAATCGCCACCACAAATTTGTACCCAATTCGCACCCAAACCACACATAAACCACCACCACAAAATCGCACCCAAAAATCACACCCAAATCGCACCCCAATCGCCACCAACAAATCACACCACCAAATAGCCACCAAATCGAACCCAAATCGCACCACCGAAATACACCACCAAATCGCAAGAGAGAGAAGGGAAAAGAAGAAGGAAAAAGAAAGAGAAAGGAAGAGAAGGAGGAGAATTGTGCGACAACCGCACGAATTGTTTAGTGCGAGTAGACGCACCAAATAGTTTGCGATAATTTAATTTCAATAAGTATAACATCATGTAACATATGTTATTATACAAGGAAATAACGGTTACATTGATGTAAAAGGTGCTGCGTGAGCAATTGTGACTTATCTAACTTTAATTGTACGGAGTATACTTTTATTACTAGTACTAGTTTGGTGTGTGCCCCGTGCGATGTCCGGGTTGTTTATTGAATTTTAAGATAAATTTTTTATTTATGTACCAAGTTTTCAAATATATCATTGATACAAAATTAGGTTGAAATTGATGTAATTTTGTGACGATCTAAATTATATAGTAGGCATGTAGGGCATGTTCTCATACGTTGAAATTCAGTTCAGTTCAGCTCATGTGTAATGATATTGCTAATGATATAAAGCCAAATTTCATTCTTTTAAGCTCTTATTACAACGATGATAATAATAATAATAATAATAATAATAATAATAAATAAATAAATAAATAAATAATAATAATAAATAAATAAATAATAATAACAATAATAATAATAAATAATAATAATAATTATAATAATAATAAAAATAATAAATAATAATAATAATAATAATAATAATCAATAAATAGTAATAATAATAATAATAATCAATAAATAATAATAATTATAATAATAATAAAATAATAATAATAATAATAAAATTATAATAATAACAGTATATTTTTCTTAAATATTTTAATATGTATATTTGTATATACACATATGTATAATAATAAATAATCAAAGATCACTAATCCGTAGTTAAAAATCACTTCAGTTCAATTCAGTTCAGCTCAGTTCTGTTCAGTTCACAGTTCAGCTGAGTTCAGTCAATGAGAACTAGCCTGTAATGCCTAATAATAGTTTTGGTGAAAATGTTAGATTTAAAATATTATACTTGTAGAAAAAAAAAATCATGCTTGAAATATTAGAAATTTCTTAAAATGCAAAAAAAAAAAAAAAAAAAAAAAAAATGAAAAAAAAAAGTTCTAAGCCCGTTGCCCGTTGGCTTAACATAAATTCAAAATTTTGGGCTAGTGTGGATATTTCTTGGCCCGTGACCTAAAGTGACTTGACCTAAAATGACCCGTGACCTAAAGTGACTTGACCAAAAATGACCCGTGACCCGACTCGGTTGTTGTATACGTGATGCGATGTTTGGTGAAAAGTTGAAACATCAAGTGTCGCTGTCTCGTGATCTTTTTTTTTTTATTTGTAAAACATAGGTATTTTATCAGAAATAAAACTCTAAACCAAAAATTTAATCCTATAAATCTATCCATATTTATTGAAAATATAACTCTAAACTAACTTTTCTTTATCCTACAAAATCTATCCTAGCTTTTGTCCTATTAAAAAATAGGACCTTATTATTCATAAAAAAATATATCCAAGTAAATCTTACGTGTCATACTAATATCTAATTGTTGCCTACATGACGCGACACTTGGCGAAAATTTAAAACGCCAAATGTCGCACTCTCGTAAGTTGGGTAAAAGTTTAGCTTTATATATTAGTTATTATTATATGATTTTAGCTTAGATTTGGCTTGCACCTTACTATTATCATTCATTTGGAAGTTTTTTTTTTTTTTTTTTATGCGGGAGCATCCTTGAAACCTACAAATTATATGACTATACGATTCTTTTAGTGACATCTAAGGATCAATTAACATTTTGGATGAATTCTCTTTGTTATGATGTGATTTAGCTGAATAAGAGCAACCTTTGTGTATTAATTTTACAATTGATGGTTGAAGATAAAGCATGGGAACAAGGATGAGAAAAAAAAAAAAAAAGCTTTTACTAGGTAACAAAATGCAATACTCAACTTCATTCAGCCATATCTCCTTCTTTACAAGGAATTTTCAGGCGATTCAAGTTGGAGGTGAAAGTAGAGTTCAATCTTTCCAACAACAAGTCACATGCCAAATTTGAGCAAGAAGCGAAGAAGTTATGAACATTTGAAGTTGAGTTGTCCAGACAGTCGCGAGGAGCGGCCGATCCACTTATAAGGAGCGCCCGCTCCTATGGGCGTCACTTGAAGTTTCAGTAGTGAGGAGCGCCCGCTCCCGGGGTCTTGTTTCGAGCGGGCAACTTCTTTTCTTTTGTGCTTCATTTTGCTATCTTTTAATCTTAGCCTTTCATTTGTAATCCAAGGGTTGTAATTTAAGAACTTTAGGTTTGTTAAGTCTATAGGGCTAAGATTTCTTTTTGGAAAGAACTTTTGCTTAACTTTGAAATCATTGAGCTAGATTTTCTCTCTGTACCTATAATCTTTCTGATTATTTGCTTTATTCATTGTGATTGCTACTTTGTAATCTTTGTGGTTACACCTTAATTCTAGCTTTACTTTGTGTTAGCTATGATTAAGAACTCCTATTTCATATATCTTGGTGATTGTTGAGATAGATTTATCTTGTTTTGTATGAAACTTGTACAAAGTAAAAGATGTATACTAATATTTTATATAATAAAAGAAAATATGTGAATATTTTTTTTAGGAAATGCATCACAATTATATGACTTGGGATATATAGGAAAAATAAGATTTAAAGGGAAAAAAACAGAACCAAGTAATGACACGTGTCATTCTTGGTGTCTGTTTTAGTATCATGTCATTATTGATTGATTAGGTATTTTTATTTTTTTTAAAAAAAATAGATTTGTTTTAACATAGATACATATGTCAAAACATCGACTTTTGAGTTTTATTTTGGTATGTACTTTAATAATTTCCACTTAAATTAAATCTTAAACACAAGCATTCAAATTTAACTTTTGAATTACGCTTCAAAAGGTCAATATGATGAGAGTAATTGCACGTGCCCATTCGAGTCACTAGATTAGGTTCAGTTAACTCAGTTTTTACAACCCTACAACTAATGTAAAGATTAGTATGAAGTAATGATATTGATTTATTCAGTCACACAACATAAATGATAGTTTTTTACAATCATAAATTTTTTTTTTATATATTTCTATTGTCAGTTTTCAAATTTATCATGATTTTAATACTGTTAATCCCTTACTTTTGGTATACAAGTTAATGTTCCAACCACTAAGCTATTAGTAAGTTTGAGCAATATAGTTCACTTTGTATTCTATTTAAATAAATTTTAACTAACTTTTTTAAAAAAAAAAAAAAAAATAAAAAGAAAGAAAGAAAGAAATTTTGGTAGGGCACTCCCGTTATATACCCACCATAATTTAAATACAAAATTTATAGAACATTTCCCAATAAACAATGATCATTATGTCACAAATAAATACATTACACTGACAATTAAATAACATATGCATATGTTCTTTTTCATTCTTTTTTAGCATAAATATGTTATTTTATTTTAGGTATATGTTCATTATATTTTAACATTATATTATTTTCACTATAACTAAATATAGGTTCATTATTCTTTTAAAAAGGTTCTTTTCGTCTTTTTTTTTTTTTTTTTTTTACCAAACGATGTGCATCGTACAGACGACTGTAAACTGTAATAACCACACACTATGTTTTACCTCTAATCCTCTAATAAATGGTAGGAGTACAAAATTACGCCTTTTAATTACAACTACGCAAAATAAAACTTGTACTTGTTGAACAAAATCAAAAGGTATTACCAAAAATCCATAAATTATAAAACCCTGGGTTTAAAATTTGTCATCATCAAAAACAATGAGCGGAGTAAGCCGAGGTTTACGTCAATGGGGATTGCGCCACCACTTTCAATACTCTTCCACCACCACTCGTCTCCGCCGCCACCTATACTCCTCCTTCTGCTCCTCCTCCTCTTCTTCTTTTCCGAGGAGAGAGAAAAAACACAAGGTTATTGTCATCTCCGGCCCCACCGGCGCCGGTAAATCTCGCCTCGCTTTCGAGCTTGCTAAGCGCATTAATGGTGAAATTATCACTGCTGACTCTGTTCAGGTTTTTTTTTTCTATCTCAATTTAATTGATTTTGTTTTTGCTAATTGTTGTTTGAAGAAGTTTATTAACTAGAATATTTCAATTTCTTGGGATTTGTTTATAAATTTTATGTAATTGTTCTTAATTTTGTGTTACTGTGTCATTTTAATATTGTGTGAGTGAAGTTATAGTGCGAAATACATTACTTATCATATAGACTAAGGGGGTGTTCGGCAAAATATAGCCGTGAAGGTAGCTGTAGCTGTTAGCTGTGTAGGCAGCTGTTAGCTGTGAAGATAAATAATTTAGATATGAGTGTTCGGTAAAGTAGTGGTTGACTAGCTGTTACATATAAAAACTATAGATTAAATTTTCAACAGCTACTTGAAAAGCTACCTCTAATTTCAAAAGCTAATGTTTCTAACTTTTCACAAAAGCTACCTCCACCACTAAAAGCTACCCTAACCACTACTTTGCCAAACACTCACATTTTTTGTTGAGTAGTGGTTTGACTTGGTCAAACCACTAAAAGCTACCTAAAAGCTACTCAAAAGCTAACGCCGAACACGCCCTAAACTCATTCCATTATTTTTATTATGTGATTTGTACTGTGATATTGTGATATGGTCGATATTCAACAAAGTTTAATAGAAGAATTTTATTCATTCCGTCTCAATTTGATAGGCCACATTTTGTTAGAGGTCAATTCATTTGACCTTTTATAACTAGTATTGATAATATAGAATTGTTGAGAACAAACATGTTATTATCATGGAAAAATTGGCCACAACGCCCTAAAGTATGGCTTAGGCACGAGGACCCTGTACTATGCGTAGTAGCCAAAACACCAACAATTATGGTGTTAGGTGTGACGTGTGCTTTAAATGAAGATGTCCGGCCACTTATTTCATTGGAGAAGGTGAATCCATGGGTGCGAAGTAGATGGAAGACTACATAACTGTTCTAGAAAGTGAAGATTCACCTCTTCTTGGTGTAATAAGTTGCCGGAAATTTTCATTTATGGTATGCATTGCACCTAATATCATAGTTGGTGGTGTTTTGGCTACTATGCAAAGTTCAGGGTGCTCAGTGCACCTAAGCCATACTTCAAGGTGTTGTGGCCAATTTTGCCTAGTATTATTTGTTTTTAAAGTAAGAGTTTTATGGGAAAATATATACTTTGTATGATTTAATTTGTTTGCTATGAAAGGTTTGTTTTATCATTTTAAAAAAAAAAAGTTAAGTGGGATGGACCAATGGAGAGAGTAGTATATGTTAATGTCTATTTTGAAACGGAGGAAGTGCCACTTAAATTGATTATAGCTAATTATGCTTTACTACAAAATTTTCCGGATTCGAAATTTAGCTGTAGAGTTAATTGTCCCCAATCACTCCCCATCAGTATTTTGCCATATTTGGTATTGCTACTTTCCTGAATATAATGATGGTATAATCATGTTCTTATCTCTGGAGGCAAGTTGCTCTGAGTTCCCTTATCTTTTACTTTTGTTGCATATGACATCTTTTTGCTGTTGATCACTTAATGATGTGTTAATTTTAATTAGTTTTCTTCTGATGATTTTCTCCATTTTTCCCTTATTTTTGCATGATACAGGTCTATCAAGGTCTTGATGTTGGGTCTGCAAAACCTTCACCTAGTGAGCGAAAGGTGCCTTTGATTTGTTTGTTACAAACAAATTAGTTGTTGGCAATATTGACATGCTTTCATAAGATGATTTTGTGTTTAACATAATTAAGCAAATGTGTTAGAACATATTTTATCTTTATCACATAGTAGTTTTTGAATTATTTTTTTTCCGTCCTTGTCCTGATTAGGCATTGTAGGTCTGTAGGAACCCTTTGGTAAGCAGTTGATTTCGTTACTTCTTTCAACAGCCATTTTTCACTCTTTTTTTTTAATCAATTTTGTTTAATTATTTTTCAGGAGGTACCTCACCATTTGTTGGACATGTTGCACCCAGCTGAAGGTAGAAATGAGAGCTACATACTATATCTGCTTAATGAGTGACTGCTAACCTAACCTAATGCAGAAGCCTGTAAAAGTGTAAATCAAATCAATTTTGACAAAAATCATTTTTTGTGAGGAACAAAACTTCTCTAAAATTTTGAGCTATTGGATGAATAGTCTTTTAACATGCATATGTGCCTACACTGGATAAAAATGAATCAAAGTGCATGTAATTAAGTATATGCAAATGATTGATCCTTCTGATTGTAAAATACAATGGCCAATTTATGTTGCTTTGTATCTTCATTTTAATTCTTGTACCTCCCATATTTGTAGAATATTCTGTTGGTCGATTTTATGATGATGCAAGGCAAGCAACAAGAGATGTCCTTAACAAGGGCCATGTTCCTATAATTACTGGAGGAACTGGTTTGTATTTGCGTTGGTATGTTTCTACAATTTCTATTTTTTGTTTGGATGAGCTTTAAAAGTTCATTTTGCATTAAGTTTGCTGTCACACAAAAGACAAGATGCATAGTATCTCATGGATCATATTAGCTATACTTGTTTTCTACAGTTGGGTAATGCAACGTGGAACCTTGAATGTGAACTATAAGTTTCCTCTATAGATATTGCATTCTCTAATATTATTTTAAGGTTTCAACCAAAAGCTGAATGTGGTATTTGGTTCAGTTGAGCATACCCTGGGTAATTGTAAGAGGATGGGTTCATTATAGAGATGTCACGAATTGTTTTTCAAATGCTAGGTTCATCTATGGCAAACCTGATGTTCCAATAGCATCGCCCAATGTTACTTCCCAAGTGTATGCAGAGCTTGAAAATTATAAATATAATGGGGATTGGGATGCAGCTGTAAAGTTGGTGCTTGAAGCGGGAGATCCGAACGCCCCGTCTTTACCAACAAACAATTGGTATCGCCTACAGCGTAGCCTTGAGATTATTAAGGTTTAATATTTTCATTGTCATTTTATTATCTGGCTGACAATCAAAGTACTTCCTCTAATTTCATTTCCATTTATATTGTAATGCCAAGTGTGATTTGAGCCATAAAGAAGATAAACTAAGTTAGATAAATCACCTTTTCACTTGTTATAGATAAAGAATTAGAGCGAATCATACTGCAAGGTTTTGTTATTGACTTTATGGTGCGTTGTTCTTTTCTAAATTTTTTCGAACCTTGAAAAAGCTATATTCTCCACTAATAATTTTTATGTTGTATTAAATCATAACCTGGCTAATTAGGTCAAGCTGCCAGGCTAATTAGCCAGGTCATTGGCTGGTTTAGCTAATTTTCTGGAAACATAGGAAAGTGCACATGCCTTAACTGAGATCCTATGCTCTTAAAAATCCTCTATTTTCTATAATTCTCCTAACCTCTGAACTAGGTTACTAATTCTCTATCAATGAGTCTTCTGATAATATTCTGATTTCATTTAAGTTATATTGGAAGCCTTCCTGAGTATTTTAAGGATTGTCATGGTTTCATGTTGTAGGAAAAGGAGCATATAAACCTGCCTGATTTCTCCATGCTTTCTCCTATTTCCACTTTTTTATATTTCCTGTCCGTTTTTGGTAGGGTAGCTCTATACTAACTAAGCAGTTGATAAAAAATTAAATAAATAAATAAATAAATAAATTATTAAATGAATGTTCTTTTACCTGGCAGTCTAGTGGATCGCCTCCATCAGCCTTCCAAATGCCATATGATTCCTACAAAGAGAAACTCAATTTAGCTGCAACGGATGATTGTCAAAACATGGATGGAATGCAAGGGGGGCAATTAAAAGAGCTAGAATATGATTTCATTTGCCTTTTCCTTTCAGGCCCCCGACTAAATTTGTATAGATCAATTGATTTGCGATGTGAAGAGATGCTTTCAGGTATGGTTTTTCTTGTTGTTTTGTTATGTTCTTCATTACAAAACCAAGTAGCACAGTGTTAAATCAAATATTTTTATTCTACACTAGAGCATTACCTGTTCACAACCTAAATCCCCATTCGGCCGCTCCTACCCACAAAATTAATAAATGGATGCATCTCAATGTTCCAAATAGTCTTGCAGGTGTATGCGTATGTTGATAATCATAGTTTTCGTATGTGATTTATGTGTGTCATTTCAAGTTTTGTATTTGCTTTCTATCTGATGACGTGACTATACTCGTTAGTTCCACTTGTAAGCTGTATACTGCATCTGATTGCAGGTAGTGATGGGATTCTAGCAGAGGCCAAATGGCTTCTAGACATAGGTCTTCTTCCCAATTCAAGTCCTGCTACCCGAGCAATTGGTTATCGACAGGTGTAATTTGAATTAGCTCTACCTACCAATATTATCCTGCATTTATCAGTTCTGATTATAGAGGCATAACTGCTCATACGAATATGGGAGGTGCATGTTGATATGTGATAAATTATACTTCCTCCATTCCCCTAATATCGCAACATGGGGAGGGAACAAGGATTTTAAGAAGAGGAGAGAGATAGAGAGGAATAAAGATACGGAGTAGGGATCCATGTGATGCGGAGAGAGAAAGAATAAAAACAAATGCAAATAGGAAAATGTTGAATATTTGTGAAACTTCCTAAAATGGTAATTGTTGCTATATTTGTGAAACGGAGGAAGTATTTACCTTCATATATGATTTGCACTAATAGTCTAAATGAGGCACTTCTTGTGTATGCTTATCTCATCCAAGTTATTGAGACATACTTTGTACTTAGTAATTCTCAGTAATGTGTTCAAATGGGACATACTAGTTACGGCAGTGAATCTGTTTGCCGGCACAGATTTGTATAACCTCACCTTAAAATTTGGTTATGTCCTTAAACATGAATCATCTTCTCAAGAGTAAAAGGGGTGTTTGGAGCAATTGAAAATTAACTGCTCAAAAAAGGAGTTGACAAAATTGGTAATTAGCAAAATCAGTTGAAAGGATTGGATTAATGACAACTCTAAGATTTTTGTTTGTGTACATTTTGCTCCATGTTGATTTTCTATGTAATAAAATTGAGACTCATCCTGTCAGCTATTATTCAGGGCATGGAGTATCTCTTGGAATGCAGAAAACAAGATGGTCAGAGCTCTGCAAAGGAATTTTTTTCCTTTCTTTTTGAATTTCAGAAGGTGTCCAGGTTTGTACAGAACCCCAGGATGGAAGATTGCTCCTTGCTATTTATATATTGATAAGTGATAACTGCCTTTATTGCATTTGGGGAGGATAAGGTTGTATCAAAAAGGCTATTGTTTGAGTTGTAGAAAATCAAGGAATTAGAAAAATTTATGACAAAGAAGAAATTTCATAGTAGAAGTCGAAATAAATTCTGTTATGATAGGAGTTTATAAAAGAAAAGAATTCTGAAAAAAAAAAAATTAAAAATTGTATGCCAATGTTATGGAGATTAGTATGAATGATAAAAATGAGGAAGATGAAAAGGCTAGATGATAGAGTAAAGAAATCTAAAGGAGAAGTCACTCCAAGTTCACCTATTAAAATAGCTAAGGACTCAGTATGTATAATTAGAACAATAACAAAGGGTTTAAAAAGATAAAAGCTATAAAATTAGTCTCAATGTTAAGTCATTGTATCAGTGTAATGAGGCTCTATCTAGGGCTTGTAAGGATTACTCCCTCTGTCCCAAAATAAAGGTCCACTTAACTACTGATGCAGATATTATAGGTGCATGTGACTAGAACAATTTTCCTTTTTAACATATTTACCCCTGTCAAAGGCATATATTATTACTCCAATCAATCAGTTTTTCAAGGGGAATATATAGAAATTCCTGTAGGCATAGCTTTATTGCCTTGAGATATAATTTTGAAGTTTTTTCAGGAACATCTCTGAAGTGCTTAATGTGGAACTTTATTTAGGTATGGCTGGAGTAACTTGTTGTAATTTATAAATGTTTTTATAGCTCCACCATGGCAACACTCTAGACTCTAAGTGGCCTCTGTCTCGTCCTCAACCAGCTATAAATTACTTAAAGTTTTATTTCTTTCCTTCACATTTTCTTACCTACTACCTATTAAGGATTTGCATCTCTGCCACCTGTTGTATTGGGGTGTGTAGGAAAAGGTGGACATTCTTACATAGTATTTTCTATGCCAAGTGCATTGTGTGATATCTTCTACTCAAATAAATGAAATAAGGAGTCTTCTTTGAATGTATTCCATGCTCCAAGACCGATGTGGATATGTGCTTAACGTTTTGTTTTAAACCCTTCTTTTTCATCTACTGAGGCATCCTGAGCTCGATCACAATCATAACAAATAGGGTTGTGGCCAAGCTGTTGATGGCAGAACAGTCTATCCTGTTCAAGCATCATAACATAAGTCTTTAACCCTTTATATCTATCTGTAATATATTCAAACGTTGGAACATTGCCTTGTTCTTTAGATACTTGGCTTCTCTAGGCACTCTGTCTATGTAATTCCGAGTTTAGTAATTCAATGTATGACCATCTTTGTTTTGTTTTAAAAAAAGTTGCATCTCTAACTAGGGGTCCAATACCATCTAATAAAATGAGCGATATTGAATGGCTGAATGAAATACAACTTTGCTAGTTTGTTATGTTTTGAGTGATTTTAAATTTTATTCTGGCTCCATAAAACCTCTTTAAACGACCTTTTGTTCCAAGTTAAATTATGACATTTGCATTTTGACGTAGACACTTTTACATGGGAATGCTTTATTGATTCATCTCATCTACACAACATATAAATCTGCTTTTCTAATTTCTGTTTGCCTTGCTTTGCTACTTGTTGAACTAACTGGACTAAATGTCAGAACATTACATTTCAAATTATGATTTGAAAAACTCTGTATCACGGTGTTTACACTGCAATGCATCCCTATTTTTTATCTTATTTCAAATATTAACCAGAGAACGCCTTAAAAATATTCAGGAATTTTGCAAAAAGACAAATGATATGGTTCCGTAATGATCCTATTTATCATTGGCTTGATGCTTCTCAACCCTTGGTATGTCATCTATTACATGTGCACCATAATCTTTGATTGATTAGATACGTAAGTGTGTGCCATAAGCTTTAATACAAATATTCGTAATGCAGGAGAAGCTTCTGGACTTCATTCATGATGCGTATCATGATCAGAGTTCTACTTTAACTGTACCAGAATGGCTATGGATAAAGAAAGATGCACCCAACCGTCAAGAACAGAAAGAATATAAAACTTATATGACCAAAAATAGGTACAATTTTTATAGCAAGAAAAAAATTTATCATTGAATGCTTCTATGACTACTTAGCTCTGTATTTTGTTTGTATTTGAAGGCATTTTGTTAAACCCGAAGATTGTGCTGATATTCTGGCATGGATAAGAACTGAAGGTAATATAGCAGGAACGCTTCCTACTAGCCGCTGCAGCACACTATAGAGGAATTATCATTTAGGAAGAATCATAGTGCCTTGCAAGAATTACTGTCAAGTGTTCGATTCCTGTCTCACGCTTGTGCCTCCTTGACTGATCTACTTAACAGAACATTTTTGTTTATACAATACGGCTACATCTGTTCGCGCTACAAAGCTTTGATGAGTGTCTATTTTTCCCACTCTTTCTGTCTTTCACCTATTCTGGTGAAAATCAGTAACACAAGCAATTGAATGTCGTCATGTACTCTTAATCCCTTATACCATTTTTTTTTGTTCATTTTAGTTATGTAATAAAATACTACGTATGTAGGTTTTTACCAAATTTGTATAACTGGAAGGAAATTTGCAATGGCAAAATTGCCAAAATAAACAACCGAATTCCTTCTATATGGCTTTCTAAATTAAACGTGATGCAGCTTCACTTTCATTAAAACAATTTGACCACACTTGTATGTTATTAACATTGAAAATATTAAAATTACAACTTGAAAGTAAATACTAGTATGTCTTTAGGTGGGAATGATAGGGAATAGTGATTTTCTACTTTCTCTCTCTCTCTCTTTTTGTGTATTGCATTCCGAATTGCGTACTCGTATGATAGAAAATAGATACGGAGTTTACTACTAACTACTCTGTACTGTAAAAAGGAAAGTTATGTACTTTCTCTGTCCTTAATAAATGATATAGTCAAATGTTGTACAGATGTTAATGTATTAATTTGACTTTATTATTAGTGAAAATTATTTTAAAGATTATTATATTACTACCTCCGATCCAATTTAGTTGCAACTTTGGGGGTGATTGTGGAGGCTGAGGCAAAATTTCTTAATCATGTTTATTATATACAATTAAGTATTAATCCAATTAATTAAAAAAAAAAAAAAAACAAATTCAACCCAATTTTAAAAAAGAAACCCACCAGGCCACCACCACCGACACCACCTAGCTGTACAGAAACCACCCACCGGGCCACCACCACCACCTACCACTGAACCCAGCCACCCAAGCATCGACAAACCCAGCAACCACCAAACCACCACAGTTGAACCCAGCACCGCCAAAACAACCAACACCAAAACCACCAACCCCGAAACAACCAACCCCGAAACCACCAACACCGAAACCACCATAGCCGAACCCACCAACCACCAAAACAACTAACACCGAAACTCACCGATGAGCCGCATTAACCTCCCACCTACCACCAAACCCACAAACCCACACACCCATGAACCCAAAGATCCACGAACCCACAGATCTGGAAAAATAATAGAAATGGCTGAAGGAGGAGAGAGAAAAAAAAATGGGAATGAGGAAGAAGACGTAGAAATTTGATGAATTATGGTGATGAGGATTGAGGAGGAAGATGAAGGTGGCTAGAATTGGTTTCGGTGGCTAAGGGGTTGATTTTGGTGAAAATAGATTATTTAATTAATGTTAGGGTTAAAGCTAATTAGATAAAATCAGTTTTGTAATTAGGGTGTTTTAAAAAAAAATTAGAGTAAAATGGTAATTTTACCACTAAAAAGTTACTAAAAAAGGAAAGAAATTGAATGTTGCAAGTAACGTGGACCGGCCCAAAAAGGAAATAGTTGCAATTAAATTGGACCAGAGGTAGTATAAAATTTTATATTATCTAACAACATATTATTATGATAAAATATATTTTTATTATGTTTGTAAAAAGTTATAGTCAAACCTAATGCATGAATAGTGGAAAAAAGTTCAACGTCTCATATACTATGGGATGGAGGAAGCAACTAATTTGAAACTTCTATTTTAACAAAGTGATGCAATTAAAAAAAAAAAAAAGAGGAAGTATTAAAAATCAAGTTACAGATTAATTTGGGTCACAGAAAGAAATGAACAATAATAGCCATTTATTCTGTCAATTGATCAATTCGTTATAAATGTCACTTTTTGTTGGGGGACCAAACGGAATATTGATACAAATTCTATGTTAGGATAGTTTTCAAATGGCTACAATAAAATTGCGGCCATTGTATTAAAACAAATCACAACCGTTTATTTGTATTGACTAAAATTAATTCTTTAATCACAACTGTTATTGTTATTGATCCCATAATTCTTATTAAAAAGAATTAATTTGTAAATTTGTTGGTTGAGGTAGAAAACTACATACATAGTAATTTTTTTAAGTGTATAATCGATGTTGTGTTATACTACCTCGGTTAACGTATTTGGTACCAATTTTCAGTTAAAGTAAAAAATATAAATCACTTTTTAACTAACTCGAACATGTTATAACATACAATGTTGTTGTATAACTTGCACTAGCAAATAATACAACAAAATCTTATTGCGTAATAATACAACAAGGCTAAACATTAAAATAAAAAAAAAAAAAAAAAAAAGGATATATGCAAAATAACAATACAACTTTATAAACTTCTATTAATTAAAAACAAACTTTATTAATAATATCAAACTATTATAATAATACTAATAAATCATCTACTGCTAATATCCCTAAATATGTGATTAACACATTTATTTCACTCTAAAGTTCCTAATGACTTTTATGGCATTATATAAAATAATAAAACTATACTCTAATGCTAATTACGTACTAAATTATTTTCTTAAGCACTAGGAGGAGATGCAACACGCCAACACCACTAGAGCATGCTTGGTTATAGATACTCTTGACTAAAGGGCTAGGGTTGTTTTCGAGTAACGAACAACATTCATCACTCAAGGAACCTTGTTGACGATTGATAAGATAATTTCCTACTTCATTCTTGCAATCAATGCCAGCAGGCAAAGGAGGCAACGGCGGCAAATCGGACAATGGTGGCAATGACCATTTCTATCCCGGGAACATGTGGCGGTGATGAGGTGGCTTAAGGAGAGGCTGTAGGCGCGGGTGTAGGAACCCCTTCGGTTGCACTTCTTGGGCAAAGGAGCCTCCTATGAAAAAGAGCTAGTAAACTAATGAATATAATTGTCTTCATTGTTTTTGCAGGGTTTTGTTTTGGTTTGTTTTTTTTACTTCTTAATAAAGGTTGTGAAAGTTGATTTGTGTAATTTTTAAATTCGAAGCTAAGGTATAAGGCCAATAAGAGGGTTTATATAGAGTATTTTGAGGATTTGTTACATAAACTTGGACTCTCTAGGACTAGATATTATTAGGCAATGATATTACGAGATAAATTCTTAAGAGTTAGTATTTGATTCAATCTCAAACTTTATTATTACAAGCGTTTAATCATATAAATTTTATAATTAACAATTATTATCATTGTTATGAATTACAATAATAATAATTGTTGTATACAAAGTAAAGTACTTATATAATATCATAAGTGAAGTTTATGTTATAAGGTATTGTTTGGTTGATATGGGATTTTATTTCCTAAAGGCAATTGCATTTCATTGGAATTAAATTTTCACATTCAATTTCTTAGGAATTGCATAAATTTGTTTGGTTCCTATAAAGGAAATTGTAATTCATGGGAATTTTGAGTTACCAAGGGGGACTGGGTAATTTATTTCCCACATTTTGTAGGAATTGAAAATTTCCATGAATTTACAATTTCTACATATATCACTTTTTATAGCCAACCAAACAACCCCCACCCAACCCCCCCCCCCCCCCCCCAATTTTTAAATTTCCATAATTTTTCAATTCCTCCATTTTTTTTGTTCAACTAAACAAGGCCTAAGTATACGTAATAGAAAACAATCATTGGCTAAATGTCTTCTTTTAAAACCATAACTTGACAAAGAGAAAGTTCATCATAACTCGGGTAGCAATTTCATAGAGTCAATCAATATAAAATTATTTACGAGGTATGTTAATGATTATATAAGTT
This sequence comes from Chenopodium album, assembly GCF_948465745.1. NCBI lineage: Eukaryota > Viridiplantae > Streptophyta > Magnoliopsida > Caryophyllales > Amaranthaceae > Chenopodium > Chenopodium album. The sequence goes on along the minus strand of NC_137846.1, from coordinate 45,585,793 downwards.
TTTTTTTTTTTTGAATAGATTATACGAAGTCTTCGTATAATCTTTCTAGTTTTAAAATTTCGCTTCTTAATTAACTTTATAATTCATTTTCAGTTTCATAATATAGTTTTGGGGTGAAAGAATTCGGATTAAAACCAAACCAAAACGAAAACCAAATCAAATTAGTAATTCGGTTTGGATTTTTTAAGAATTTGGATTGGATCGGATTGGAAAAATTAAAAAATATGGATTACGGATTAGATTCGATTTGAGGTTTAAAAAAAAACCGAAAACCGTTACAAACCGAATTTCGACCCAATACTTTAAGCCCATTTTATTTTTCAAAGTATCCAACCACTTTCCCCTTTCATATATAAACTTAAAAAAAAGAACCTAATCCTCAATTCTCCTTTCTCAATATTTTACTCTCTCACAAAGAATGTAGTTAACAAGAAATGATTGTAGGAATTTTCAGGGTGAAGTTTGAGTTTTGGATTTGAATGTTGCAAAAGAAGGGAACAAATTTCGGTTTGGATTGGATTCTAATTTGAAAAACCGAATTAATTCGGTTTGGATTGGATTGGATTGAATCTTAATTCGGTTTGGATTCGGATTGAGATTTCCGAAACCGAATTAGTTCGGATTGGATTCGGTTTTGGCTATAATCCAAACCGCAAACTGAACTTTCACCCCTACCATTAATAATATTGGGGTCACATTTTTTTTACCCTTAATTGTCATTAATCTATAACTCTATAAGAGATAGTATAATCATGTGGGATATTTATCTAATTATATATTTTATTAATATCGTGTTTTCATAATTTTTACGTTTATGAAAATAGAGATAAATTTGATTTGAGATAGATGCATTTTTAAATGGGCAAAAAAAAAATATTATTCATCCACTTTACATTTTTTTTTTTTTTGTAGGTAAGAAGAATTCTCTTACAAGTAGTAAGGGGGGAAATTGGGGATCCTACTTGCTTGGGGTGAGAATCAAACTCCTCTCATAGGGATGGAAGGAGAGCCTCCAACCAATTAGACTAACCCTCATTTATAGGTCATATTTTGTACACGTGGTAGAAAATGGATGAAAAAAAAGGGTTCAAATTGAAATTAAAACCAATTGAAATTGGAATCTTGATGTTTCCATGAAGCTTGGATAAATAGTAATCCTAAAAAATTCTTGACGAATTGTTTTATTTATTTTTCTCAAGTTTGTTTCTTATTAAAGTTATCTCTCACTCTCCTAGAATAAACCTTGACAAAATCATTATACATTTATACCTAAGTTAAGATTCAAAAATACATTTACAAATTGTCATCAATTATACGGTTATATCTTGTTAATTATTAAATACAACTAGCTATATGGTAAATGACCCGATATCAAATTTTTTTCATAGTATCCAACTGAATCGATTAAAGGCCTGTTCACATTTACTGAACTGATTGGAGCTGAATTGAATTGAACTGAACTGAATAGAGCTGAAATGAATATTTTATGAGAGAAGAAAATTAGGAGCTGAACTGAACTGAAATAAATTAATTGGAGCCAACTGAACTGATTAGAGTTAAACCAAACTAAACTAAAATTAAGATAAAGTAAACATGCCCTAACTCTGTGACTCTTTAAGCTTAAAATTAGATCAAGGAGTTAGGTGGTATGGTAACCACAATACTACTACTGTCGTTTTTACTTTTTGGTTTCCTTTTGAACCAACAATCAAGTATGCTTACATACAATCACAGTGAAAATAGAACTTGCACCAATTTCCGGCAACGGAACTTATCATTAAGTTGGTTTGCGATGTTTTTTTTTATTTTTTATTTTTAGGGGAAGTAATGATATTATTTTACTTTAAATTTTTTTAATTTTTTTTTTCTAATAATTAATTAAGTTGGTTTGCGATGTTTTTTTTTTTTTTTTTTTGGAGGGGAAGTAATGATATTATTTTACTTTAAATTTTTTAAATTTATTTTTCTAATAATTAATTAAGTTGATTTGCGATGTTTGCATTGTTGATTTATTGTCAATAAAGACGGTGTCACGCGAGGACTAGTGAGATTTATGACATGCTTAAACTTGTAATAATAATTTTTTTTGTAAAAAATCTAGAAAATTCCTTTGAGTTCTAGTAATATACTTCCTCCGTTCTATTAATATTGCAACAATAGACTTTTTGCACTATTCATCACTTTTGTTTGACCATATAATATAGATTTATACGTTAAGCAAAATATAGTCATGTGGGATCTTATTGGATTCGTCTCATAAATAACTTTCACAATATCAACTTTTTATAATATTTACTCTTACACAATTATAGATATTTAGCATATAAAATGTGCTTTGGGATGCGTAATTTCCTCCTTGTTGCAATATTAATAGAACGGAGGAAGTATTAGTCATATTACAGATTATTAATATACAAATTTTTTTTACAAAAAAAAAAATTAAGATGAGATGATACACTGCAGTTTCAATTTAGGAAACATATAATTAGATACCTACTTGAAAACAAACTCTACTCCAAATCAAATTTGCTTCGGTCTTGTATATAATAAATATATAAATAGTTACATGAATAATTATTATATACATACATTATAAAGTGTAAGGTGAAGCGAGAGAAAGTAATTAAATTAAATCAACGAACAAAGATGAATATAAATTTCTCGAAACTCTATGAATGGCCTATTTCGGATGTTGAATTTTTAAAGGAAATAACTCAAAGAGAAGAGAGAAGTCACGACAACGAAGAACATTACTCTAAATTTTCCATACCATCACTACCATTGCCGTCACAATTGTTGTTGTTGAAATTGCAATATGCTTCTAGACAAAGGTATCTAAGAAGCTACACTTTCACCAAAGAAAACAGGAATACAAAGAGCAAAAGCATGAACAAGAGGTGGTTAAAGATTGATAATGTGAAGAATAAATGGAATAAGTATCTACAAATAATTAATGGTAAACCATTCTTTAAAAAGAATGGTAACAAGGGATGTTTATGTGGGTTAGATACGGTTTTACGCATGAATTTTTAAGCTTTGATCTTGATTGTTTAATTATTGTTCAATTTTCTTTTTTTTTTTTTAAAAATACTCGAGTAGATTATATATTGAGAGTGTAATTTTCAATTGCATTAAAATTAATAAAGATTCTATATGAAAATATCATTAAGAAAACTACTTGTAAATCAATTATATTATAGTACTATTATTTTTTTTTACGACGTAAAGGGTTAATAAAATTTACGGACTTCTAATATGAATCCAAGTCGCAATTTACTATTGTTCTTAGATAAGATGGCCCTAAACTATCCACGGCTCCACCGGTAGTGTTCTTGCTGAATTCAATTTGGATTATTGTAGTTTCTAAATCAGGCAGCCCAAAACATACCGCTTAGAATAGAGTTTGATGGGCCATACACCGTTGATTCAAAATTATCAGCAATCAAGAGTTTGGATAACTATACGGAGTAATTTTTATTTTTTTTTCTACTAGAGTAAAAATAAATTAGGAGTATTTGGCAATGTATAGTTTTTTTAAAATAAATGTGATCTTCCTCTCATTTGTTATAAACTCCGTATTTTGATAATATTCCTAATCTCAAAAGATAAATTTTAATACTCCGTATTTAATTACACTTGAAAATCTCGTTCGCCAATTATGCTTATGAGACATTTGAATTATTTAATTTTAAAAGAAATTATAAATTTCTTATTTAATTGGTTATAACTAATATTTATAATCCTATATGGTGTGTTGAAAATTTTTAACCCTATGTGGCTCTGTAAAAACTCGAGAAACAACTCCTCTTTATTTTCTTTAAATAAGACACAACTTGTACCGGGCTTGCTACAACATGTTACACCTAGGTTACAAACTCTTAAATGGACCTAGTTCACGCTAGCTTATTGTGGACCACAAGTATTAGAGACACTATGGTTGTTTAATTAATAAAAAAAAAAGTCACTATATTAAAATAAAAGTTATTAGGTTGAAATACAAGGCACACTGACTTTTTTTTTTTTTTTTTGGACAAGTTATTGTGGAATTATAAAGGCTCTAAGAGGTTTTCTTATTTTTAATGAAATATTTTATATTCTGATCAATTTGAATAATAAAGGTCACCATGTTAAAATTAGCATCATTATGTTCAACATAACGTCACACTTTAGGTTCACAATAATATTAAATGTCACACAAGCTTTTATAAAGGTTACTATGTTAAAAATAAGGTTAATATGTTAATATTAGGGTCACAATGTTCAAATATAACATCAGTTATTGCATGCGTATAAACCTTAAGTTCATAATAATATTATTGTGGATCAGGTTCACGCAAGTTTTTTCCCGTATAGGGTATGTGTATTGTAATAAATAATCATCCTAATTAGTTTACTTATTAATTAATACACAATTTTACCTAACTTTTTTAAATAAAGTTTATTAAATCCTTAATAAAACCTAACTAACACAAGTAATCAAACTATTTTAAAATAAATAAATAAATCTAAAATTACTCATGAATAATACTAGTAGAAAGTATACAAGAGGTTAAAAAAAAAAAAAAAAAAAAAAAAAAAAAAAAAACATTTACAACAAGCTCCCTATTAGTTAAAAGAGAATTTTATTTTGAAGTGGATAATTCTTCTATTCCTTTCCCTCTTGTACACCAAGTGTACCCCTACCCTTTCCTGTAAATTTTTCCTATTCAAAATTAAACTTAAATTCAGTTGAAATTGGAATCATCCATGTTCCCCTGAAGCTTGGATTAATAGAAATCCTAATAAATGCTCAACGAATTATTATTTATTTTTCTCAAGTTTATTTCTTATTAAATTGATTATACCTTATTAAATACAACCAGCTATATGGTACATGACATTATACTCATGTTGTTCTTTTCTTTATCTTTTTCTTTTCTTTTTTTTTTTCCTTTTTTTTTTTTTTTTTTTTTGGAAACATGGCTGGTATCTTAATTTCCAACTAAATTGATTCACTTTGTGACTCTTTAAGAGTTATACACCTTAAAATCAGATCAAGGAGTTAGGTGGTATGTAGCCCCGGATATATTATAGCAATGTTGACAGTTGACACCAGCAAACACATGAAACAACCACGGACCACACAATTCCACCATACTGATGCATTCAAACCAGGCTCCACCTCTAAAAACTATCTTAAATTACTACTTAACCATTGTTACTATCTCTATTCTTTAGTAGTATTGAATTAGTGAAAGGCATTATCAAGAACCAGGCTCTTCCTTTTTCTTATTTTCCCTTCTGAGAAGGGTTAAGGAACACAACTTTCGGAAATCAAATAACTACTATGTACGACATAAAGGGAAGGAGGTGTAAGGAAGCATAAAGTTCATGCTGAAATTGACTGACACAAGACGTATGGTAACCACAATGCTACTACATTCCTTTATAGTTTTAGTTTCCTTTTGAACCAACAATCAAGTAAGCTTACATACAATCACAGTGAAAATAGAACTTGCAGATGGATGTCTGCCACTAAAGAAACTGAAGTTTAATCAGTCTTCTGGCTGTGCAACTCAACTGGCTTTCGATTCGGATCTGTCGTTGAAGATTCGGATTCTACATTCACCTGTTAAGTTCAAAGTAATGAGATAACCTATAGTCCAACTGAATAAAGTCGATAAACTCAAAAGCAGCATGCTCCAAACAGCACTAGATGATAAAAGAAGGTTCACATATAAAACAAAACTTTATTTAAGATTGCAACTAAATTTAGTCTTTCCTACAGTGCACATGATCTCATATAGGTAAGACCATAACAGCATAAGCCCAACCAACCAAACACAAAACGAAAACTTAGCAGCCATTTAAAGTAAGCATCACCATTAACTTTGTAAAACATATCCAACTTCGAAAAAACTTTATACTTCGAAATTTAATTTGCCTCCTAAAGTAAACTTTTGTAATCTATATTTATAGCCTGTGTATCATGTTGAAGACTAAATCTCACCGGCCAGAATGTAAAATTGCTACTCCAGTACCTCAAGGCACATTATCAAGAATATCAAAGCTTCTTCCTGCATGAGCCTGAAAGCTTCGTCATCACAATTTTCATGAATAATTCATTTTGTGTTGCTATTGCCTCCAAGGAGGGAAACATCAACTCATTCAAGGACACTAGCTCATATGACCTCTATAATAGAAATTCAAAGGAAAGCTACAAACTACAGTAGATCAGTTTACTTATCTATGGGGAAAGTTATAGTAGGAGATTTTCTTCCATAGGTAAAGAAAGTATATAACGATAAGTTCAACTTATTCATAGTAACAGATATGGCCAGCATTGCAAAGTAAGATACATTAGATACAACACTAAGAGAAATTCAGGTTTAAAATCTAAGCCACACCTTACAAACTAAAGTGGAGAAGCTTCACTTTTGCATACATCTGATTATGTGGAAATATGTGGGTTATCAAGCATGAAACCTTGGATAATTTCACACTCTGGGCATCAAGTGGCACAGGGATTGATAAGATAGGATGCCATCTTTTTTTAAAGCTACTGCCTACCTCTTTCAAAAGCATACTTCAAAAAACCCCTAGTCACAATAGACTATTTTCTTGACATCACAATGTCATTCATAGCGCCCTTATCAATTTCACCATCTCCCAAGCAAACAAACATATTTTTTTATTACTGATTAGCTTTATGCTCTAACTACTGGCATTACCACAACAAATAAAATGATGATAGCATCACATCAGAAGTATTGACAGCCTATGTTTCTGGCATGATGCTACACTATAATCCAATAAAATGGTGTCATATGCAGATTATATGCATCAAAACAGAGATTAAAGGCAGCAAACAAGTTACTCATAGGCCATATACAAAGTACGAGGTAAAAAATTAAAAACTTGGCAGTCACGTAAGTTGGTACAGTTTGAGAAACCAGTCAACTCTAATTCACATTTAAAATACCAAATTTTAAATCCAATTGGTTCTTATGTCAGCTCATTACATCTCATTAAAGCTATTCCACCAAGTCACCAACCTTTTGTAATAGTTTAAACAAAATTTTGTAACTTGCATGCATAAAAGGCTTCAAAACCAGATATCTCTCCAACATCCAAATAACTGAATAAACGCAGACATAATTAATGGATAAATTGGTGCAAATATTTTCTTGATTAATTAGCCTTAAAACTACAGCAGAACAAGGGTAAGAAAGAAAGGATTCATGTAATTGTAATTTCTCTTTTGGAATAAGTACACCATTTGCCATAAATGATCCCACCTTTTGAATGCATATACATCATCTCAACTTTTTAATCATTCCAAAAAGCAGGGCATCTATCCTCCCTAATGCCAAAATCTCAACATTTTTTTCTAAAAAAAATTAAAAAAAAAAAAAAGTATTGATAGCAAAGACTAATCAATTAAAGCCTCTATGGAGGAATTACTCGATTTTGTTGAAGAAATGCAGTCAATGGAGTACATAGCCAAAGAATGAAGTATCAGTAATTACATATTTACATGTACATAAAAAAGTGTTTTAAGCCCAAGAAGATAGGGGTCAGGCACTAAGGCACTTCTAGAGAGGTGCGAGGGAGGCACACAACAGCATTAATTACACCAATTGTTTTAATTAAAATAATTGTGCCTCAAATCTGTGAGACACGTACCACACTGGCACACCCTCCGCTTTGCACAATGACTCTTAGACTCTAATCTCCTAAAATTAATAAACTAATATGTTCAAACAAATTAGTTTAGTTTAGCAAAAATAAGTAGAGTTCAACAAAAAGATTGAGTCTAGATAAGTCAACAATTGAACTTCTCAACAAACTGCGATATACTCCACATCTAGCTTATAATATTAAGTGAGCGATCTCTTAATCCTATGATTCCTATCATTCAATCTAAAACTTCAAAATGGATTAATATGATTCACTTATATTACCAAAAGGGTATAAACTTTACACAGCCATTTGGTCAATTGGCTTTCTAACGCCAAATAAACTGTATACATAATACATGTATTGAAGAAGCTAACTCCCAAACCACCCCACCGCAATCAAGAGGCTAAGATTTTGCAAACAATTCGACATTGGAACAGCCCAGAAGTTAAGTAATCCTCAAAACACCTTCCACAGTTCTTTCCTAAATATAAGCATATACCAATAATACCATCATATCATCATCAAATTCATCATACAATTCTACAAATAAAGAATTCACACCAAAAGATCACAAATTTATAGACAACCATCATCATTAGTATATTGGTTTACAAACAATCATTACTCATAACTTTGATTTTAAGATCCAAAAACAACAAGATTATTTATTCATACAGCAAAAAAATCATATAAATTACTTTAAAAATGTAACTTACCCCAGATTTATTAGTGTTGTTGGACATTCCTGGCTTGAAAGGGCATGCTGGAGGAACCCTCTCAGGTTTCCTATATTCCCAGCCTAATAATCGATACACTCTTGCCTGAAATCCCCAAAATCAATCAATTAACACAATCAAATTAACCTAAATTCAGATTAAATTCATAAAAAACAATTTTTACAAAAACCCAGAAAAATCAAAAACAGGAGAAAGGCTTACCATGAGAATATGATACAGAAGAGGAAGAGCATTAACAACTGGGATCAGAAAAAGAGGCAACAAACATGCCAAACAAACCTAGAAATTATATTCAAAAAATCACAAATTAAATTAGAAAAAAATCAAAGAAGATACAAAATTCAACCAAATATAATGATAAATTAAAAGGGGTTAAGATAAATTTACCATTTTTTCAAATTGTGTAAAGTTGATAGAAGTGAACAAGTTGGATTTTTCTGGATTTTAGGAAGAAGAAATATGAAGAAGATGGAAATGGTGCGATGCGAGGCTGTTTTTTTTAAGTATTATTTGGATGAAATCACACGATTGCACACTCGTTGAATTTTATTGATGTCGTTAGAGTTACTACCTTCGGGTAATTGGATCTGGTCTATTCTAAGGGTGATAAAAAAAAAAAAAAAACAATCCGTGTCGGACCTTGACATCATATCTCGTGTCTAAATTCGTAAAAAAGTATCGGGCTTGTTACGCAAAAATTTAATTTTATTTTTATTGAGTTCAGATTTTTAACTAAAAATGCGTTTAATGCTTGCCCAAACCTGACCTATTTTCGAGCCGGGCTAACGGGACGGACCGATATTAATCACCTCTAATCATTTTCAAATTTAAGTCACTCACTTCATATTTTTTTTAAGTGTTACATTTTTTATCGGCATATAATTTAAGACAATTTTCTCCTTGAAGCATCTCTAAAGTTAGGTTAGTTTTTTACAGCTTTATAGCATCTCTAATGGTTGCAGAGACTTGCTATAAATTAGCTTAGTGTTAGCTATTTTGACTTGATGATCGTAATTAGTTGTGTTGTGTTAAAGTGTTATGTAAATATTTGCTACTATTGTTTTAGTGTATAAACAACCAAAAAAGTAAAAGACACTGTCTAGCAATTAGCTTATATTTGTTAGTTGTTTTGACTAATTGCTAATCGGTAAATGTTTGCATTAACTGTTTTGACAAGATGATTGTAATTAGTTGTTTGTGAAAAAGTGTTTGGTAAATAGTTGTCAACTACTCCATATTAATTATTTCAGTATATAAGCAACCAATAGCAAATACTTCAAGCTTTTTGATATGTTCGAACAACATTTTTTTACTCCTAAAAGCTCTTAACCAAAAACCATCTGTATTACTCCCTCCGTGTTTTAATAAGTGTTACACTTATCAAATCCGGCCGTATTCTAATAAGTGTTACACTTCCTTTTTTTTTGGCAAAAAGCTATATTAAAAAATTATATATCTCTCCTCTTATGGTCCCCACCTAAACCGACTACTACTTTTTTATTATATCTTTCCTCTCACATTCATTGCTTTTCAATAAACTATTAACCCCATTATCTTTCTTGTACAATTTTTAATACTCCAACCACCCCACTTACCTCTTAATTTATTTAAGTCAATTAAATTGTCTAAAACTATGTGTCGGTCAAACTATGACACTTAAAAAAACACGGAGGGAGTACATTTTTTTTTATTACCGAAACCAAACAATATTTTAATAATAAAACCTTTTTGACGCAATCTTACAAAGAGATTGTTTGATTAAGAGTTTGGAGCAAAAAGGGCTTTTTAGATTAAAAGGAGTCATTTGTCCTTTCTAAAAAAACTCTAAGATACTTGGTAAAGAGTTACAAAGTATTTGAAAATACTTTTTTGGTCTAATAAGCTCTTTTTTCAAATGAGAAAATACATGTTCGCAAGCCTGATATACTAACAGGGGTATATAAGATATTTCACTTATTTATCTTGAGGCAAACTAGTACTTTCTTCCTTTTCTTACTCCCTTATCCCTCCTCCATCACAGTCCATCCCAATTTCTTCCTCCTCCATCACAGCAACGCCATCACCACCTATGGTGATTACACTAGTAGAAAAAACGCATTAGGCAGCGGTTCAAACCCGGTCTAAGGCACCGGTTTGAACCGCTGCCTATTTGAGGGGTGCCAAAAACCTACTTTTTGGCACCGGTTCAAAACCGGTTCCATAGGGTTTAATAGGCACCGGTTAACCGGTGCCATAGGGTAGAATAGACACCGGTTAACCGGTGCCTAATACTGCTCTCCCGCCATTTTTTTTGGGTGGTGGATAGTTTAGGCACCGGTTCCTGCCTAACCGGTGCCTTTTGTATAATTTTTTTTTTTTCGTTTTTTTTTCCATCGTGCAATAATATTTTAAAAAAAAAACCTGCAATAATAATAACCTGTAATTCCAACAATTATGTTAAATATAATAATTAATAATTTTATTATTATAATAACTAATAATAATATTATTAGTTATTATATACAAAAATAATATTAGATACAAGAATTCAATTATATATATGTAGGAGATTATAGGCACTAAATGCGGAATTAACATGAATCATATTCATATAGCACCAAACCAAGGATCTCATGCATAACACATAAAAAAGTAAGAATTATACCTTTGAAGCGTGATTCCACTAGTGATCGAGCAAGAACAAGGGAGACAAAGAACCCCACGTGTGATTCCTCTACTTAGTCCACGAGCACGGATTAAACCTCCACTAATGCTAGTTAGTTGTGACCGAACGCTTCAATCAATCTTCAACGGAGATTAGAGTCACGAGCACACCACAACACCACCCACGCACCACCACACGCATCACCAATGGAGGGGAGACGCACGGAATAGGGGAGGAGAAAAGGGAGGGCCGAAAGTGAGAGAGAATTAGGGTTTGGGATCTCTTGGTTGCTTGTCTGACAATTCACAGTGTGTAAATTGTTATGTCATGCAACCCTAGGCATGGTTTATATTTATAGATCATATCTAGAAATAAAACCATGTACAAATCCTAATTGAACTCTACTTACAATCCAAGCCCAAACATAAGGTGTGTCATATACTCATGAGGCCCAATAATGGGCCTCTAACTTGTTTAACCCAATACTCTAGTGTGTGACCTTGTAGGATCCATCCTATAAGGCTTTGGACCATTTGACAAGCCCAAAGTCCAATTGTCATATCTAGCAACAGACATTGGCAACCTTATAGTATGAACTTATTATCTCCATAGCTGTGATCCTATGATATATCTAGTGATTGCACTTATCGAAGACATAACTCCTTCAATCTCCCACTTGTCTGAGACAAGTGCACAATATTCAAATTCCTTAAGTCAATGTGTGTCGATTTGATAATATGATTGCATCTCATGTCATGATCATATTAGTCTACAAATCTTATCTTGAAATCTGAGTTAGAATTACAAAACAAATGGTTACTATGTAACACATTTGAGCACGGCCATGCATTTTTCTGAATTCTCCCCCTTCAAGGGGCCAAGACACATTCCTAGTCAATAGGTAGACTCAATCCAATCTTGTGGCAACTAAAGCTCCCACTCAATTCATGAAGTGACCGGGAAACATCCTTTATAATCTCCAGTTACGGCAAGACGTTTGAATGTACCACAGTCAAAACAATCATTGAATAGAATCAGTGTTCCACTCATGTCAAAGGAATCCACTAATATATCCGGAAGTTCTATACTTGAACTTCAAAGTAGGTCTATAGTTCGATCCTGCATCATTCATGCATACCCATGTGATTGACCGAGCATTATCACTATGCTCCCATAGCCCATGAAACTGCACTATCCAATCAATCTTACATGCTAGTTCTAATTTGTGAAATCATTTATGTCCAATTTAATGATTTCGAACTAGGAACTTAAATAATATATGAATTTTGTTCACCTGTGGGGTTTCATTCAAAAGGTCATCAACCTAGTGAGCCCATCAATTCATAATTATTTTGGACATTTTATTTAATATTAAAACCACAATTAAATAAGATAAATAATAGAATTTATGATTAAACATAATTCTGCAAATGAATGTATTACATATGTAATTTATTTTTCTCAAAACAAAAAACAACTTTTAATTACATCATTCGCCTCAATCCAGCTTCATTAGCATGTTTCTCATGCTTTGGAGTTGGAAGGGGTTTAGTAAGTGGATCAGTTATATTCTCATCCGTATGAATTTTGCACATCTTGACATTTCCTCTGTCAACGATCTCTCGAATGAGGTAATACTTCCTCTCTACATGCTTAGATTTGAAATGTGACCTAACTTCTTTTGATTGAGCAATAGCACCATTATTGTCACAAAAAAACTCGATTCCCTTTTGAGCACTTGGTACAATGTCCAGCTCAATTAGGAACTTCTTTATCCAAACTGATTATTTAGCTGCTTCAACAGCAGCCATATACTCTGATTCTGTCGTAGAGTCTGCGACAATGCTTTGCTTCGAACTTTTCCAGCTCACTGCTCCTCCATTCAGACAGAAAATGTACCCAGATTGAGATCTAAAGTCATCTCTGTCTGTTTGGAAACTCGCATCCGTATAACCTGTGACAACCAATTCCTTTTCCCCACCATACACTAGAAACATCTCTTTAGTCCTTCTCAAGTACTTAAGGATGTCCTTGGCAGCTATCCAGTGTGCTTCTCCTGGATTTGCCTGAAACCTGCTACACATGCTTAGAGCATATGCAACATCCGGCCTTGTACATATCATGGCATACATGATTGATCCTATTGCCGAAGCATAAGGTTTATCACTCATTCTTCTCATCTCCTCTGCCGTTTTAGGGCACTGAGATTTACTGAGAGTGATGCCATGAGACATGGGGAGAAATCCTCTCTTAGAGTCTTTCATGGAGAACCTATCAAGAACCTTATCAATATAAGTCTCTTCCCATAAGAAGTATGTCATCCACATACAAGACTAAGAAAACTATGCTGCTCCCACTAGACTTCTTGTATACACAAGGTTCCTCTTCACTTTTGACAAAATCAAACCTTTTGATTGCTTCATCAAAACGAAGATTCCAACTCCTGGATGCCTGCTTCAATCCATAAATGGATTTCTCAAGCTTGCATACCTTTCTAGGATTTTCTGGATCTTCAAAACCCTCAGGTTGTGTCATGTACACTTCCTCTGTCAAGAACCCATTCAAGAAGGCGGTTTTGACATCCATCTGCCAAATTTCGTAGTCGAAAAATGCGGCAATCGCTAGAAGAATCCGAATGGACTTAAGCATTGCTACTGGGGAGAAGGTTTCATCATAGTCAATACCATGAATCTGTCTGTACCCTTTTGCAACTAGTCTTGCTTTATGGATGTAGGCATTTCCATCCTTGTCTGTTTTAATCTTGTAGACCCATTTGCAACCAATGGGTTTTACCCCATTAGGCAAGTCTACTAGGGTCCACACTTTATTTTCAGACATCGATTCCATTTTGGATTTCATGGCCTCAAGCCATTTATCTGAGTTGGGGCTCACCAAAGCTTGCTTGTAGGTTGTGGGTTCCTCATTTTCCAATAAGAAGATTTCAGAATCCTCAGTTAACAGAACCTCAACAAACTGTTTGTTTCTGATTCTGATAGACCTACGTGGGGTAGGAGCAACAGTAGAAATTTTCTCTCCAACTCCTTGAAGATTTTCGCATGAATTAGATTCAAGTGGGACGATAGGAGTCTCGCTAGTGGAATTAGCTTGCTCCGACGCACGATTAATCGTCTCATGTGCCCTCGCCTCTGACGTGGTGTTATCCACATCCATTTGTTGCTCGTCTCGAATTTCTTCGAGAGCCACTTTACTCCCACTTGGCTTTCTAGATAGAAATTCCTTTTCTAGAAAGACACCATCGCGAGCAACAAACACTTTGTTATCTTCGCGATTGTAGAAGTAATACCCTCTTGTTTCTTTAGGATAGCCCACAAAGAAACACTTGTCTGATTTAGGGTGTAGTTTATCGCTTTGTAAACGTTTTACATAGGCTTCACATCCCCGAGATAAGACAAATTTGGAATTCTTCCATGCCATAACTCATATGGTGTCTTGTCAACTGCTTTGGATGGGCTTCTGTTTAGTACTCTGGAAGCTGCTTCTAATGCATATCCCCAAAATGATATGTGAAGATCAGTAAAGCTCATCATGGACCGAACCATGTCTAGTAGAGTCCTATTCCTCATTTCTGACACTCCATTTAATTGAGGTGTCCCTGGAGGGGTTAATTGTGAAAGTATTCCACAATTAATCAGATGTTCATCAAATTCTTGGGTTAAATATTCGCCACCACGATCAGATCGTAATGCCTTAATTGTTTTCCCAAGCTGGTTTTGTACTTCATTCTGGAATTCTTTGAACTTTTCAAAGGCTTCAGACTTGTTCTTCATTAAGTAAATGTAACCAAATCTACTTAAATCATCAGTAAAAGTAATGAAGTAACTAAACCCTCCCCTAGCTTTTGAACTCATTGGTCCACACACATCTGTATGTATGAGTCCCAAAATGTCACTAGCTCTTTCACCTATACCCGTAAAGGGTGACTTAGTCATTTTCCCAAGCAAGCATGACTCACAGTTTTCAAATGATTCATAATCAAAGGAAGAAAGGAGTCCATCCTTATGTAATTTCTGGACGCGCTTTTGGTTAATATGTCCAAGCCTACAATGCCATAGGTAAGTTGGGTTTGAACCATCTGTTTTCTGCTTTTTATGATCTATGTTGTAGACATGAGTTGCATATTCTAAAACATACAAGCCATTAATTAACTTAGCATTAGCATATAACATACTTTCTTTCGAAATAAAACAACGTTTGTCTCTTATTTCAAATGAAAAACCTTCAGTATCTAAAACTGGAACTGAAATAATGTTTTTAGTAATGCTAGGTACGAAATAACAGTTATTAAGTACTAAAATAAGTCCAGAAGGAAGTCTTAAATGATAACTCCCAATAGCAAGTGCAGCAACTTTTGCTCCATTTCCTACTCGAAGTGTTACTTCCCCTGGATCTAGCTTCCTACTTCCTTTCAAGCCCTGCACGTCATTAACGATATGAGCACCACAACCGGTATCGAATACCCAAGTGGAAGATGAAGTAAGATTAATCTCTACAACAAAAACATCAAGTAACTCCTTACCTTCTGTTTTCACTGGTGTGTAATGGGGACACCCTGGTGTATGGGCTTGCCATCCACCACAAAAGAAGCACTGGCAATCTCTCCTTATCAGGTACTCCTCAGCATGGTTAAGTAAGATGTTGATCAAATTTGCTGATGATCCCTCATCATTATGAGAGAGTCTTACAATGTCAAAACCAGCATGGAGTGAGAACAAGATTATGTCACGCGCAGAATCATCATCGATCGGTTTCCCAAGGACATCCATTTGGTTGATCATATCAACCAATTCATTGACATGGTTCCTCACTGACTGACCAGGTAAGAGTTTCTTTGCCATTATCTTACCATGAATTCTGTAAGTCTCATACCTTAAACTGTCAGCCCAGGAATAGTAAATCTGAGGGATCGAGTTAACGATCTCTCTTACATTTGGATCGTTGACACCTCCACTACCCAATGCCCCCATGCCACCTCTACAGATAGCACGAAGACACTGATACAAGTTGGTCACCTCATACCGTCTGAACCTATTATACCAACAGTTTGGAATAGATTCCAGTATTAGGAACTTGACCTTTTGTGCATCCAAAACTAATTTTGCATGCATTTCAGGGTCCTGACCAAGAGCACACTTGTTCTCAATGGGTACATACAGACGAGCTTCAAGCTTGTGGCTTGTGAGAACATTTCTCAATTCGCCCTCCCATTGCCTGTAGTTTATGAGATTTAGCCTTAAATTGAGTTTCATTGGTAAATCTGTGTTGTCATATAAGTTATTCATCTACAAACAAAAACAAAACGAGGCAAAATTCAATAATTATGTTTAATAAATTTAAAGTACCATAAGTAATTTTAGAATTTATTGGTAACTTTAAAGCATTTTATTCAATTTTAAGTTGACCCCAATCGAATAAAATGATTCCAAGATCCTTTATTTGTGCAATAATTAACCAGAGTGAGGCCCTGCAATCAACCATTACATTTTCAAGGTGAGTAAACTCTTTACTGATTACAACTCTTGTAATTCTTGGTTGAATAATTAACCATCGCATGTTTAATTAATACTCTTAGCTTCAAGGTTCTAAACGCTTTAGGTAACCTTGTTGAATATAACCAATTAAAAGTGTAGATATGCGGTCCTACCCCCACTTCCCCAAGATATATTATGATGCTCTGCTGAGGGCCGACCCATCACAAACGATCAAGGTTTTCGTCGGGTTTTTAATTGGAAAAGCTGCATCAATATTACTGGGATCTAGATTTATTATGTTGTGATTATATAGTGAACTCTAGCGCATCATCAAGCAACATAAATAAACCTAAACATGCATAATCTACTAATGCAATAGAACATGACATAGTATGGCCCCTTAATCCTAAGAAAACTAATAAAGCAAAATGCTCCCACTTGAACCTTCATGGATCTCATCCATCTTGCTCCATTGGGCCTTCACTTCATTGGCTTTTGGATCAATTGCAACCTGTAATTTTATTCTACTCTATCTACTACTTAAATAAAATAAAATAAATTACAAAAATACTTAACGATACGCAGACCGTATTTAGATTACAAAAATACATCACGATGCGCAGATCGTATTTAGAATCTATGGGCCATACTAGTATATAAATATATAGCAATAAACAATATCATATATTATAAAGTGCCATATAATAAATCACTCATCATGCTTTCCTAAACTACAACATCGAATGTTCACAATAAAGGAAACATGGCTATAAATATCTCATATTTTAATTAATTAATTACTGTAATTAGATAATATCATATATTATTCATGACCAACCATAAAATATCATATATTTTAATTTAGGTATGAGATAGAATCAAATCTTATTTGAATTATGGAAGATAAATCATATTTATTTTCCATGATTATCCTAAATAATTTAGGAAATTCTATCCTAATTACTAACCAATCACATATTTTAAATCAATTATTATCCATAAATAATTATGAGATAATCATATTATTTAATCAATTATTATCCAAATAGAATCTTTTGCTCCATAATTATCCAAACTTAACAAAAATAACAACTTTAAATTTGTTAATTATCTTTTCAAAATTTAAACTTATCCTTTTTTTTTTTTTTTGAAAAACTGATTTTATCCAAAAATAAATAAAATAAAATAATTTTTTTTTTTTTTGAAAAAGCCGCGTCAGCCACCGTGGTGTGGCCAGCCGAAGCCAGCCACGGTGGCCGCACACCTTGCGGTGTGCGCTGCCCCTGCAGTGACGCAGGAACAGCAGCAGCAGCGCACGCAACGGGGTGGTGCACTGCTGCGCTGCCCCTTGCTGCCTGACCCCAGCCCCGCCCCTCCCTGCTGGACCACCAGCAGCAGCACCGCCGTGGCAGCGCCACCCAGCCGCGGTGGCTGCTGCTGTAATTTCCCCCTTTTTTTTTGTTGATTTTAATTAATTAAAACAAAACAGATTTTTGTAAAAATAAATTAAACTTTATGTGGTCCAATTAATTCCAAAACTAAATCATATTCAATTTTGAAATTAGGGTTCTTGATGAAATTAATCCTCAATTTAATTTAACACTTAAATTAAATAATTTGATCATGCAAATTCATAATTTTAACATGTAATCAAATAGATTAAATTCCTTAACATATTACCATCGAAATAAATCAAAATTAAACACAAAATTTCACAAATTAGGGTTTAAAATTTCGAAATTTTCGAAATTAGGGTTTATGGGGTTCGAATTTTTTGATTTTTATGGGGCAAAAACGGATCAAACTATGGCTAATATGGAACAAATTAAACACCTTTAATGATTCTATATTGTTAAATCACATTTAAAATAACAATTGACCCATAATTAAATTATTCTCCCTCCTAATTGAATTAAAATTGTGGATTATCAAAGAATTATTACTCAATATATGTAAATGCAAGAGGCTAACTGATACCACTGTAGGAGATTATAGGCACTAAATGCGGAATTAACATGAATCATATTCATATAGCACCAAACCAAGGATCTCATGCATAACACATAAAGAAGTAAGAATTATACCTTTGAAGCGTGATTCCACTAGTGATCGAGCAACAACAAGGGAGACAAAGAACCCCACGTGTGATTCCTCTACTTAGTCCACGAGCACGGATTAAACCTCCACTAATGCTAGTTAGTTGTGACCGAACGCTTCAATCAACCTTCAACGGAGATTAGAGTCACGAGCACACCACAACACCACCCACGCACCACCACACGCACCACCAATGAAGGGGAGACGCACGGAATAGGGGAGGAGAAAAGGGAGGGCCGAAAGTGAGAGAGAATTAGGGTTTGGGATCTCTTGGTTGCTTGTCTGACAATCCACAGTGTGTAAATTGTTATGTCATGCAACCCTAGGCATGGTTTATATTTATAGATCATATCTAGAAATAAAACCATGTCCAAATCCTAATTGAACTCTACTTACAATCCAAGCCCAAACATAAGGTGTGTCATATACTCATGAGGCCCAATAATGGGCCTTTAACTTGTTTAACCCAATACTCTAGTGTGTGACCTTGTAGGATCCATCCTATAAGGCTTTGGACCATTTGACAAGCCCAAAGTCCAATTGTCATATCTAGCAACAGACATTGGCAACCTTATAGTATGAACTTATTATCTCCATAACTGTGATCCTATGATATATCTAGTAATTGCACTTATCGAAGACATAACTCCTTCAATATATATATAGATATAAATATTCCCAAACGCAATACAAAAAAAAAAAAAAAATTTGCTTACATATACAAATAATAGTAAGTACACATATATAATGAATAATAAGTTATATATAGTTCAAAAGTTAACATAAATAATTTACAATTACAATGCATGCCATTTACATGTTGAAGGTGATGAAAGACGCCAACATGTCACGAACTTCATTAAGCTCCTTGATTGTCAACGGACCATCCTTTTGGACCTTGCAAAACTTGAAATACAAAAACATTATTTTAAAAATAATTAATTAGGCAAAAAATATGTATTTTATCAAATATTACCTATACGACTTCTATATAGCCCATTTACTACATTACTTATCAAATGAACTATTTCTTTCTCATAACATGTCAATATTGGATAGTTGTATGTGTGTAAGCCCTAAAATTGTATAGGAGAGCATTTTGTTAAGGTTTATGACGGTTTTTACCCAAAATGGCCCGAATATGGCCTATATGACCTTACTTTGCCCATTTCCTACATTTCTTATTAAATGAACTTTATTTATCTCATAACATGTCAATATTATCTAGTTATAGGTGTATAAGGAAAGAAATCACATCAAAAGAGCATATTAACACAAAATGGCCCTAATATGGCCCCATATGACTTCTATTCAGCCCATTTTCTACCTTTCTTGTGAAATAGCCTTTTTGTTTCTCATAACATGTCATTGTTGGATAATATTAGGTGTCTAAGGCTAGAAATCACATCAATATAGCATTTCAAGAAGTTTAACAACGCATTTTACTCAACATGGCCCAAATAGGGCTTATATGACTTCTATGTGGCCCATTTTCTACATTACTTATCAAATGAACTATTTCTTTCTCATAACATGTCAATGTTGGGTAGTTGTATGTGTGTAAGCCTTAAAATTGTATAGGAGAGCATTTTATTAAGGTTTATGACGCTTTTTACTCAAAATGGTCCGAATATGGCCTATATGACCTTACTTTGCCCATTTCCTACATTTCTTATTAAATGAACTTTATTTATCTCATAACATGTCAATATTATCTAGTTATATGTTTATAAGGAAAGAAATCACATCAAAAGAGCATATTAACACAAAATGGCCCTAACATGGCCCATATGACTTCTATTCAGCCCATTTTCTACCTTTCTTGTGAAATAGCTTTTTTGTTTCTCATAACATGCCATTGTTGGGTAATATTAGGTGTCTAAGGCGTGAAATCACATCAATATAGCATTTCAAGAAGTTTTAGGACTTACCTCATCAAGCTGTTGAGTGTCCGTACAATGAGTCACAATGTCAAGCATGAATCTCATCACATACAAAGCACAATCAAGTCCATTCTCTTGTTGTGCGCACTAGCATATGACAAACAAATCACATCAGTGAAACATGCAAAGGAAATGAGCAAATATTTACTACCATAGATTTTCAAGATAATCACAATATCATGTAAATTACCAACGGTGTCTTCCATGTTGGACCCTTTGGAGCACGACAATGTAGCTTCTTCATAACACTGTAGTATAAAAAAGTACATTCAAAATTGATTAGTCGTATGATTACTAAATTAGTTATTATTAGCAATAATCATCACTATAGGTTGCTATATATATTTACTTTTGCAATATAGACTTCACGAGCCACTTCTCCGATGATCGAGCTGAATCAAGGTGATAAATTGTGTTGGTGGAATTACAAATCACCATGAGGCTCTAATGCTCCCTACATAAGTTCACAATAGACAAGGTAATTAATATTTAGGAGTCAACATATAATGAGGCCAAATCGATTGAATTTGACATGGTTAGACTTACTCTCTATAACATGGGGCGAATATGAACTTGTCTCCCGCACGCGCTGATTCCCTTATACTCTGTTCAACATAGTACAACACGTCATGGGGGTTGTCTATGATTTTAGTAGTGGATAACTGCTCGGGGCATAACCACCCAACTTTACAAGGAGAATCAGTGTCAGTTAAGTGCTCCTATAGTACTCTGCGTGCATGAACATTGAATAATTTATCAGATGTAGGATAATCACCATTAATTTGAATAACTTGAAAAAAGTATAGATTATGTGGGCATTGAAGTACCTCATGAATGTTTGAATGAGGGAAATGTTAAGCTTTGCACCACGTAGAAATTCCTTCACATCTTCTTTGCTGATCCATGCAATTGCATCCTCATCATAGTGGAACATTGCCTTAGGAAGTGCAACTTCCATGGGATCGACCAAATGACAAGCACGGTTGTGAAGAAAGGTCATGTCAGTAGAGAGCGATTGAAGAACAATGTCTTCAACAAGTGGAGTAGGTGGCATGGGTGAACCTTTCGAAGAGTGCAACTTCGACGCTTGTTCACTCTTGGACTGTTGTTCACTTAGCTTCTTCTTAGGTTGATCAATTCTTTTATGCTTCTCCACCCTCTTTCTCTTTGAAGTTTTGCTTCCATTGGAAATCTGAAATAGTTTGAGAAATAATAAGTTTCAACTCACAATCACTTATAATAGCCAAGTGAGTAGCCATTTCGGGTCAAAATGGCTTTTTTTGATGAATTGGGCCCAAAAACTTAGAACTTGGCGATTTTTATGTAATTTCAAATGACAAACACTTATAAATATGTGATTATGAGTTATTTTGAGATGTGAGGAGTTTATAAGTTGAGAAATGAAGAAAATAGTCATGTGAGTAGCCATTTCGGGTCAAAATGGCTTTTTTTGATGAATTTGACCCAAAAACTTAGAACTTGGCGATTTTTATGTAATTTCAAATGACAAACACTTATAAATATGTGATTATGAGTTGTTTTGAGATGCAAGGAGTTTATAAGTTGAGAAATGAAGAAAATAGCCAAGTGAGTAGCCATTTCGGGTCAAAATGGCTTTTTTTGATGAATTTAACCCAAAAACTTAGAACTTGGCGATTTTTATGTAATTTCAAATGACAAACACTTATTAATATGTGATTATGAGTTGTTTTGAGATGCAAGGAGTTTATAAGTTGAGAAATGAAGAAAATAGCCAAGTGAGTAGCCATTTCGGGTCAAAATGGCTTTTTTTGATGAATTGGACCCAAAAACTTAGAACTAGGCGATTTTTATGTAATTTCAAATGAAAAACACTTATAAATATGTGATTATGAGTTGTTTTGAGATGCAAGTAGTTTATAAGTTGAGAAATGAAGAAAATAGGCAAGTGAGTAGCCATTTCGGGTCAAAATGACTTTTTTTGATGAATTGGACCCAAAAACTTAGAACTTGGCGATTTTTATGTAATTTCAAATGACAAACACTTATAAATATGTGATTATGAGTTGTTTTGAGATGCAAGGAGTTTATAAGTTGAGAAATGAAGAAAATAGGCAAGTGAGTAGCCATTTCGGGTCAAAATGGCTTTTTTTGATGAATTGGACCCAAAAACTTAGAACTTGGCGATTTTTATGTAATTTCAAATGACAAACACTTATAAATATGTGATTATGAGTTGCTTTGAGATGCAACGAGTTTATAAGTTGAGAAATGATGAAAATGGGCAAGTAAGTAGCCATTTCGGCTCAAAATGGCTACTTTTTGATGAAATGATGAAAATTGCTTAAATTTTATTTATTTTTTTAAAAAATGCAACGGAAGCCGCACCGGGACACCCGAGGGAGCCGCCCCCGCTGCCGGAACAGCGAAGGCAGCCCGTGCCGAGGCCACAGCAGCCCCGACAGGTGGCTGCCAAGGCTGTAGCAGCCACGGCAGGTGGCTGCCAGTCTGCTGCAGCCTTGGCAGCAGCCTGCCTGGGCTGCTGCTGCCTCGACAGGCGGCTTCCATGGCTGTAGCAGCACAGGCAGCACCTGCCGAGGCTGCAGCAGCCATGGCAGCCGCCTGTCGAGGCTGCAGCAGCCCAGGCAGGCTGCTGCCGAGGCTGCAGCAGTCTGGCAGCCACCTGCCGTGGCTGCTACAGCCTTGGCAGCCACCTGTCGGGGCTGCTGTGGCCTCGTTGGGGCTGCCTTCGCTGTTCCGGCAGCGGGGGCGGCTCCCTCGGGTGTCCCGGTGCGGCGGAAGTTGCTCATTTTTTAAAAAAAAAAAATTTGAACTAGGCGATTTTTATGTAATTTCAAATGACAAACACTTATAAATATGTGATTATGAGTTGTTTTGAGATGCAAGTAGTTTATAAGTTGAGAAATGAAGAAAATAGGCAAGTGAGTAGCCATTGAAACAGATTGAAGTTAAATTATATTCTAACCTAAATTTTAATTTGCCTAACAATTCTTCAATATGCAAAACAAATTAATATAATTTCATAAATGGGAAATTATTGAGAATTAAAAAAAAAATTATACCTAAAACACTCAAATTGAGATTGTAGCTAGTGGTCAGTGGTGCGGTGGTCAGTGGTGCGGTGGTGCAGCGGCAACCTTCAGCAGGGAGGTGGTGCGGCGGAAACCTACAGCAGGGAGGTGGTGCGGCGGCAACCTTCAGCAGGGCGGTGGTGCGGCGTCGAACAGATGAGGTCGGCGTGGAGGGGGTTGAGCTAAGGGGAGAAACACCACGGCAGGGGAGAAGAGAATGGCAGGGGAGAAAGAGAAGGCCAGGGGTGGCGGCGGTGATGGTGGCTGGCGACTGTTGCGGCGGTGAGGTGAGGGGTTTCGTAGGTGAGGTGAGGGGTTTAGAGAATGGAACAGTGAAGAAGAGAATTGAACAGCGAAAATGAAAGAAAGAGAAAGAGAAGGAAGAATAAGGAAGAAAGAAGACGCGCTTTTTTTTTTTTTAAATGAGGCACCGGTTCATTTGGCACCGGTTCAAACCGGTGCCTTTTACAATTTTGGCACCGGTTTGAGTTGAATCGGTGCCTTTTCCCTTTGTTTAAAATCCCGCCCAATTTTGGGCCGGTTTTTGGCACCGGTTTGGGCTGAACTGGTGCCATATGGGGGGTGCCAAATGCAATTTTTCTACTAGTGTTAAAAATTCTGTTGCGGAGAAGATGCTTCTCCATAGGGAATGATATGGTCCTACTTGACACTCTTTTTACTAGGGTTTTGTTTCGTCACGAATCAGCTTTGAGGCCATTAATGTCGGAGAAGGAAGATAAAGAGGATGACAAGGGTTAGAAGAAGAGGACGACGAGAAAACAAATAGATCGATGGGAAGACAAAGAGAGGATTTTGGCTTGATATGGTTGTGATGATACTTATGGCTGTGGCAATGATTGAAGAAATGGTTTATTTTCATTTTTTTTTTCGAAAAAAGAATAATAAAAAAAATATTACTCTCTCCGTCTCATAATACAATGTCACTATTTCTTTTTGGGTAAACCAAAATACAACGTCACTTTTTATTTATTTATGAATAGCATGTCTCTTTTTATTTAAAGTTTGTACTTTTTAACATTATTACTCTTATTTTTGATGAGTTGTTTTTTTTTTTGTACTTTTAACATTAATTTTCAACCCTTTTTATCTCTGTTCAATTGTTTTCAAAGGAATTTTCAACTTTCTTAATTTTTGCATAAAAACCTAAAGAACATCACGTGATGAGACGAAAAAAGTATAAAATAATTTAGTGATCAAGGCCACAAGAGTATTGGTTTGATCATATGGGCACTCCGCACTACCGTTTCAAATTGGTAATTTCTTAAAGGGATTTTTAATAAAAAGGCCAAAATAATAATAATAATAATAATAATAATAATAATAATAATAAAAAAACACACACATTAAAAAATCTTTTTTTGTTTTGATGCAATCTACATCTACATCTAACAAGAGTGACAAATATCAACATAAATAGCCCCACCTTTCTCCCCTCGCCTCCCCCATTTCTTTTCCGACTCTTTCTTCCTTCCTTCCATTTTCTCTCTCCTCCATTTTTAACCTTCAACAATGAGGTCCCAAATCCTGAGATCCGTCCAATCAGCTGCTCGCAAATCCAACTACACCCGCAATTATGCCTCCGCCGCTAGTCCCGAGCGCAAGGTCACCATCCTCGGCGCCGCCGGTGGTATCGGCCAGTCTCTCTCTATGCTTATGAAGCTCAACCCTCTTGTTTCCACCCTTTCTCTTTACGATCTTGCTGGTACTCCTGGTGTTGCCGCCGATGTCAGCCATATCAATACTCGTGCTCAGGTTTACCTCTCTTTCTCCGTCATTTTTTGATTTTGGATTCTGGGTTGTGTTTGTTATGGTGTTTTTGTTCTTGTTTGTATCTGATCTTGTACATTTTGATGATTCATTGGTTTTGATTGTGGATTGATGCATTTTCAGGGTTTATGTGATTCAGTTTTAGGGTTTTGGTTTAATTACTTATTTGCTTGATATTTATGGAATTTTTTTTAGTGTTGTGGTTTATTGCATTATACGAATTTAATGGGGTTTTAAGGGTCATTGTTATATTTCTAGGGTTTTTGTAAAAAATATTTTCTGGGTTTATGTGATTCATTTCTAGGGTTTTGGTTTAGTTGCTTACTTAATTGCTAATGTTTTGGATTATTGGTGTCATATTTTTTATAACGGTTGTTGTTTTGAAAATTGGGGTTTTGTCAAAAACACAAAACCCAGTTCATTTTGTTTGTTCAATTTTGGATGAATAGGGATTTTGGTGCTTGTATTTTTTAATTTTAGTTGTAGTTAGAAATGATTCTGGTAGCTAGGTGGTGAGGTTGTGTATTATCATTGGGTACCATTAATACCGGTACAATGTGTGCATGAATTGTTTTATTGAAAGTTTGATACTTTTTATTTCTATTACATGGAAAGAATGATACTTTGATTAGCTTGAATCTTAGCTTCTCACTTCACTGATACAGCGGAATGTAATGGTACAATGTGTGCATGAATTATTTTATTGAAAGTTTGATACTTTTTATATCTATTACATGGAATGAATGATACTTTGATTAGCTTGAATCTTTGCTAAAGCTTCTCACATCACTGATACGGTGGAATGTAATGTGATAGGTAGTTTTGACATGGTAGCTTTACATATTATCTGTTAATACCATATTTGTTCCTAATTAATGGTTCTGCAGTTTAGGATGGGTAATGGAAATTTAATTTGTAGATGTGATTTATATTTTGCACAGGTTTTTGGTTATGCAGAGGACAAAGAATTGGGCAAGGCACTTGAAGGATCAGATGTTGTTATAATTCCTGCCGGTGTGCCTAGGAAGCCTGGTATGACTCGCGATGACCTCTTTAAAATCAATGCTGGTATCGTGAAAAACCTCTGCAAATCTGTTGCCAAGTACTGTCCTAATGTGAGTTCAAACTTGCTTTTCATTTTTTTTTTCATGTTTAGTGTATTCTGTAATCTGCTGAACGAATTATGCATCCTATATCTTACGTAGTGATCTTTCTGGTGACTGTCTGAATTAGGCTCTTGTCAACATGGTTAGCAATCCCGTGAACTCAACAGTTCCTATTGCATCTGAGGTTTTCAAGAATGCTGGAACTTATGACCCCAAAAGGTTGTTTGGTGTGACAACCCTGGATGTCGTTAGGGCTAAGACTTTCTATGCTACAAAGGCTGGCCTTCCAGTTGAAGGTATGCCATTAAAGTCACATTGTAACATTGCTTGAGGGTCCATGTCCATGTGTGCTGATTTACATTGTAACATGTTATGCTGGCCTTTTCAATTGTCTCATATCCATGTAGGGGTAGTTGGCAATATATTGATTGTTTGTCAAGTGGCCTTTTGTTTAAGTGGTATGATTTTGCTAATTTATATTGTCTGCTTACTTGCAGAGGTCAATGTGCCTGTTGTTGGAGGTCATGCTGGCATAACCATTCTTCCATTGTTTTCTCAAGTATGTACATGGACTGTGTTCATCCTTTCCGCTTAACCTCACTTTTTTAACAATGTTGTTTACGGGGCAGTAATTGGCTCATTTAATATGTCTTTAAACTTCATTGGTTCTAAGTTTTCTTGTTGCCCTGTTAGGCTCACCCACAAGCCAATCTTTCCAACGCTGACATTCAGTATCTTACAAAGCGAACACAAGATGGAGGAACAGAGGTGGTTGAGGCTAAGGCTGGAAAGGGTTCAGCAACATTGTCTATGGCGTAAGTCTGATCTTCTAAGAAACCTCTTATGCTTAATTACTGAGGATTTAGGAACAATATATCGCTAGTTTTCATTCTAGAGATAGGTTTTACTTGAAATATCAATGTCAAATCTAGTTGTCCCTTTTTATTGCAAATGGAGTGAAAGTTATGGCAACTTGAAACAAGTATGATTTCATGTGAAATCAGTTGAGGTCGGGCAGAAGTCGCAGAACATTTCTGACCCTTCATATTAGATACACAGAATATTTGGAGGCCAATATGTGGCCACTTTGTTAATAATAATTCTGATTTAATATTCTTCTTTTCTCAAAATATTACAATGACAGCTGTTCTTTTCGTCTATATGATTGCTGATGCTCCTGGCTTAAATTCTTATCCTCTGTAGTTATGCTGGAGCCATATTTGCCGATGCCTGCTTGAAGGGACTTAATGGTGTGCCAGATGTTGTGGAGTGTTCTTACGTAGCATCAACTGTCACTGATTTGCCCTTCTTTGCTTCTAAGGTATTAAATGTTACTGGTTGAATATCCAGCAGTCGTAGCTTCAATTCTGTTTTCCCTCTTTGCGTACTTGTAATTTTTCGTAGCTGTCTTTGCTCTTTCTTGTTACTGGTCTGGTCTGGTCTGGTCTGGTCTGGTCACTCAACAAATCTACTTGTAGAGTTCTAGTAGTAGCGTGTGTCACCCTCTATTTGGTTCCACTAAACTACTCAAATCCCTTTATTTCTATTTTAGAATGTACTGACTGTTGTAATGAGCAAGATATGCCTAGCTGTTTACATATCGTCTTTGTAATTTATGTTCTCTACTGCATAGTTCCAAGTTAATAAGAAACCCTTGGCTTTGGCTGATGAAATTGGCAAATAAAATTCTTGTGTGATACATATTATGTATGTTTAAGTGATTAAGTGGCTGCTGATTGTCATTGATAAAAAATAATATGTAGACTTGTTACTGGCAGAAAATCAGAAACCTTTGCCATGTAGGGATTGGATGGTGTTCTGTTACATTTGTGTTTCCTTACCTGTGTCGGGATTGGATTACTGTACACTTGACTAAATAGCTGATACATTTGGAACTTGTCTGTTTGCTTTATAATAAGATTTGATTATTTTTTGTTTAATTGGTAACAAGAAAATGCCATTGCAAACTATTCTCGCACTATTTTTTCCAGTCAATTACAAATGTTAAGTTTAAGGCTCAAAAATGGATAATGTGTGGTTGTATTGGTTTCGGTGGTTAGATGATCCTGTATTTTTCGCATTTCTTTGCTGTGGTTATTTTGGTCTCGTTTTCAGTCTTGTGATTGGATGATTCCTTCAAAGTCGTCTTCCTCTGAATGATTAGCATTCCCATTTTGTTTTTTTTCTTTAGTCTATAATTTTTTTAGTGGGGTGGTAAAAGGTATCATTGTGAGTTGTGATGTTGAGTACATGTAACTCCTCTGTTAGTTAATTTTGGTTGAAAAATACATGGAATCATGAAGTGCTGATACATCATTCTAGTGGCTTTTCTTTTGCTATATACATAGTCACATAGATCTAGGTTATGTATATGTTTATATACAATTTTTCCTAACATTGCTCTACTTGCAGGTAAGATTGGGGAAGAATGGAGTGGAAGAAATATATGGATTGGGCACTCTATCCCAGTATGAGCAAGAAAGTCTAGAAAAACTCAAGGCTGAACTTAAATCATCCATTGATAAGGGAATTGAGTTCGCCAGCAACGAATGAGAGTTGCGAGAACATCCCTCTTTTGTGTAGAGGTGAATATAAGTCCTTGTTTTAGGAATTGAACCATTTAAGATTTTTAGTTGGTTCCGGCCCTTTAAACTATATAATTTTGCTCGCTGCCATGTTGTATGGAGTGTGGCACTATTTGAAAATCTCCCAAATGCTCGCCGTTTTTTTTGTTTCGGCTGGATTCAAATGTCAATAAAGAATCGTGAACCTTGCCATTTGTTGGGTTTAGTTCTACTATCAATAACCTTCTAACAAAATCATTTTGATCAACAAACTTTATTTCTAGACCTGTGAAAATCTTTCATGCTTACCAATGCATATTTTAAATACAATTGTACATGGCCGGTTGAATTTATCAAATTCAGCTAGACTGTTTCTAATTTATAAAAAGCTAAAAAAAAAACATAGTAAGTATGGGTAAGACAGGGTAAAATTTCCAGACTAAAACAGAACGAAGATCATTATTATTTTGTATAGTTGAAATTTTATATCAACTACCGTACAGTTTGACAGCAAGTTCAGAAAGAACAGGAGGCCACAAACCCAAAACAGAAAGTGTTCCACTCTTTCACGAATTGAAAAGGCGAATTGAACTACAGATAACACCCCTAATATAGCTAAACAAGATGGATGAATGGATCTTTAAACTGCGAATGAACATATCTGCGAACAATCTAGTCACTGAAAGAATTCCATCTATCCTCATACAACAAAATTAAACTGTACAACAGCTAAAGCTAATTCAAAGATAGAAATTCAACTCCAAGCCTAACCACCTACACGCCTACAGCGAAATCCTGAACTTACCACCCTATATGTACGCCAGTGACAATCAAGTATAGTCATTTGCTTGCCTATCACATACTTAGGCAGAAATGTGATTAGCAAAATCTAGGGAAAAATATACAATTGCTACACCAGCATCTTGAAACTGCCAATGTATAGATTATGATACAGGTATTATAGAGCCATCAAATAAAAAAAGTTCTATTTATGAGGGGCAAGCTGAAATCCCCCAGGATGGGCAGCAACTTCAAAAGGAAGGCTTCATAATGCAAAGGCAATTCGGGAATCCATCAACTGCAGCATGCACCATTTGCATCTAACTACCTAACACTGTCAAGTAACAAAAGAAAGTTCATATAAGAATCACATACATGTATCACTATTAATAATTTATATAAAACCTAAGCGAAACATGCTAGACAACTTGTCAGTTGTCACAAAAAAATTTCAAACTAACACCTATACTGGAAGTATTCCTTTAAGAATATCAATCTCAGATGATTGCCATGAACTACTCTCACTTCCACAAAGGGAAATATCACATCAAAACAGATAAAATGACCCTCAGAAATTCAAAAGACAAAGCCAAGCAACTTAACAAGATGCCAAAAAAGTTCTACATGCATTATGTTTTACTTCATCACTCTAGATGTCAAAAAATTCAAAATTACATATGCACAACAATTCCAATATTGACATCAGTCTATTTAGTAGAGGCTTAATTCAAGAAATTGAATGCATAGGCAGTGCTGTAAAAAAGCACAAGAAATACAAAGATCATTAAGGCCCCTGTAACTAAGCAAAAGTAAAAGTACAGTGACACCTTTTTAATAATTAAAAAGCTTATAGCATGGAGTACAATATAAGCTAAATAAAACTCACTAAACTTTCAAAAAGAGGCACCAAATTATGCATTACAATATCATGTAAAGTAAAAAGGATTTGTGGTTTTCATCATTATGGAAAACATTAATTAATAAATACTCTAAAGATAACCAATTAGGTTGAAGTGCCTTAAGGCACCTTACAGGCAATCATCTCCAATTAATTCAGTGCCTTAAGCTAGGCCGAGGCATGCTTTCATATAAACAGGGTCCAGATTGAACTGTGTGCCAGGATCACAACTTAATTACGTGGATTTAAGCCAGATGCTAAAACATAGTTTGTACAAAATATACTAGTTACAACAGAGACCCCCCAAAGGTAATTGTGTCAGTAAATAGATGAATGCAAAGTAGGGTGAGCCCCCTACAAATCATTCCCTTTACAAGAATGGCGAGCCCAATAGAATTTTACTTGGGGTAGGTCTTACACATATTTGGCATGCAGGTTATCAAACTATCACAATAAGCAAGTAAAATATACAAAGTACAAGCTAGCAAACCAAAATTAGCTTCTCAAATGCTAAAAACTCGAATTATATGAAGAAAGGAAGAGGAAATTACTCAAAAGTAGTTGCTACCCACCTTAACAAACATTAGATCCTATGTTAATGGCCTCCATCTGAATCAGAGCCAGAAGAGCTATCACTATCTGAATCTGCAAGAAAATAATCAGGGTAAGATTGAATGTTTTTTATTTTTTTTCTAAAGAAAGGAGGGTGGTTTGGCACTAGAAGTTTACCACTTGAAGATCCCGAATCACTACTAGAACTGCTTGAGCTACTTGAATCACTTTCATTATCACTGCGCCTCTCTTGCTGAGCAGGAGGAGAAGCGGCAACATTTCCTTTATCTAGGAGACATTCATTTAAACCAATTATTCATAAGAAAAAATAATAATCAAACTAGTGAAACATCCTGATCCAAATCTTTTAGCTAGTTACCTGCTGTGGTTTCTCTAGGCACTTCAACAGTGGCAGGAACTTGAATCTGTAACAAGCGAACATACAATTCATTTAGCATACAAAGATCCACATGATAATTATCGATCTAAGACTGCAAGCTGAGGATTAAAAAAAAAAAACTCACTGTTTCTTGAACAGCCTGCGCTGCTGCTGCTCTAGCCTGAGCAAGTTCAGCTCTCCTCTTATGCTTGCTTAGGCTCTTCTTGTAATTAGTCACAAATCTATCCAGCTCCCAAAGTGTCTCTGCATCAACACTGTCAATATCCACTTCAATCTCATCATCATGTTGTGATAGAGCTGAATTCCTCTTCTTAATGATCTGCACTATAGCATCAAGCTTCTCTGAAGGCAAGCTCTGAAGATGAGTGCTAAGCTTTTGCTTTTCCTCAAAGGTCATGTCCCTTTTGTGGGGATCCTTGGCTTTAGGCTTCTTTGGAGCAGGCTTCCTTCCTGCCGAATATGCAGGCCTTGGCCTAGATTCCTGTCTAACAGGCATAGATTGAGACCTCTCCAGATTTCTTATCTCTTGAATGGTTGGAGGGGGGTGAAGAAGCGGAGGTGGAGAGAAGGACATAGGCACTGAAACATGAGCAGGAGCATATGTCTTCCTTGATGTTGGGGTTGGCAAATCACGAATCATTTCGTACCTCAACCTACGATCATATTCACTCTCAATAGCAGGCCACTTATCTTCAAAAATATTTAGCAACTCTGTAGCCATGATGTGAACATCCTGGCCAGGAGGATTATAGGTAAGAGCATTATGAAAAGTAAGTCTTACATCCTCGGCAAACTCCCTCGGAGTTTTGTACCAATTCTTGGTCAACCTACCCTTCACTGTACCCAAATCCATTGGATGCTTTATAATATCGAAATAATCACGAAGACCAAGCCTCTTCACATCCACAGGTTGATTAAACACCCACCCATGCTTATGGTTCATTATCTGCTTCAGCAAGCTGCTACATTTGCTAAAAAATTTCTTATCAATTCTGTAAGCAAAATCCATTTCTCCTCCCCCATGCTTCTTACCACCACTTGACTTTGTTTTCCTATTACTCTCAGCAGGTGGGAGCCGATCTTTACCCAAAAGGAACTCTGAATTTCGATAGTATTGATTCGCCTTGGGAGTCCTCTTTTCTTTCTCGACAATTTCACCTCCGACTCCATGGTGATTGTTATCCATCACAGAAACTGACAGTTGCCTGAATGACCTCGAATTACTATAACCAGCAGAACCCGCTTCTGAATGCATTCTAATACTACCACCCACCCCCTTTTCAACTCCGCCATTAACCGGAAAATGCAAGCGCCCAACAACAGGAGGTGTTGTTTCAACTACCATACTTGAATACGTACTAAGCTGATTCTCTTTGTCCTCAAGTTTCTTCGCCATTTTCCTAACTTGATCAAGCTCATCCACTAACTTCCTTTTCAACCCTTTAACCTCCTCTTTCGACCTAGCAGCCGAAACACTAATACTCAACCTATCATCTACTTGAGTAACCAACGGTCTCAGCACCACCCCATTTTCCAAATTCCCATCATGCCCATTCGGAACAGGAGCTGCCTCGCCTCGATTAAGACTCGATGAATCCCCCGACAAAGTCCCCAATCGCGGTGAATTCTGCTGGGGTTGCGAGGAATTTGCTCCCTCAGCCGGCAATTCAAGCGGCAAGGACACATTTTCCTGACCATCCTCACCATTCTTCTCATTTTCACCCTCCTTACCATTGTTGTCTACATTCTGACTGCTGTTGCTGCAGCTACTGTTGTTATTAGCCGCAACACCATTACCATTACCGTTGTCAACACGATCATTTTCGACGTTATTATCATTCAACGCATCATTATCGATGTTGTTGGTGGCAGTGACGGTATGTTCCGTTTCACGGCTTTCGACAGCGGCAGCAGCGGCAGAAGTTGTGGTGGTGGTGGTGGAATCATCAAGATTTTTGACAACATCATTGTTTTTCTTGATGTTATTTTTATACTTTCGAGTATAAACCTTATAATTCTCACTCCAACGATGTCTTTCCCTAGGAAGCTCATCAGCTCCTAAAGTCTCCGAAGCCATACATGTACGGTTTGCTTCCTTAATTTTTCCAAAACCCCTAAAAACTTTGGACACTTCTTAAAAACCCTAAATTCTTCAATCCCTTCGAACAAGATTCCAACTTTAAGGGTCTGAAAAAAAAAATTAGGGTTTTGGATTTGAAATTGGATAGGATTTCATGAAAACCCTTAACCCTAAAACATTCATACAAAAGATAAGAACTTTACACCAGATCTCACCATAAACCCTAAATTCAATAATACCCAGATGCAGAATTAAATTTAAAAAAGCATAAAACAGAATAAAAAACGGATCTTTCTGATTTTTTTTATCTCCCAAATAAAAATAATAAATAAAAATCAAAACTTTATAATAAAAAGTACATCAAAATGAAATTAATTTACAAACCTTAATCTTTGATTGATGAAGATTCACCCAAGCAATTGAACAAAGGGGTGTTTGTGAATTTGGGGATTTTTTTTTTTTTTTTTTTTTTTTTTTTTTTTTTTGGAGAGAGAGAGAAAAGGGGCCGAAGGAGGCCGTCGAGGAGAGAGAAAGAAAAAAATTAGGGTTTGCGAAATTGCGAGAATATTTGCAAAGAAGGCCCTTCGAAAACACAGAAATTGAATTAATTTCTTTGTCTTAGAAATTTTCAAGTGTGTATTTATAATTTTCTCCCTCTTATTGTAGTTTTTTTTCTCCCACGCGCCGACAAGGATTTCTTGTGTTGTTGTTGATTAAGGTTTTAAATTCTTAAATGGACCTGGTTCACACTAATTTATTGTGCACCACTAACATTAGAGACAATATGATTTATTTGTTAATAAAAAAAAAGGTCACTATATTAAAATAAAGGTTATTATGTTGAAATAAAAGTTAGTGTGACATTAAAAGCTATAAGAGGTTAATTTTTTTAATAAAATTTTAATATAATGGTCAATATGAATAATAAAGATTACTATGTTAAAATTAGGTCACTATCTAGCATAATATCGTTCTTTAAGTTCATAATAACATTAAAGGTCACACAAGTTTTTAAAAAGGTTATTATCTTAAAAATAAGATTACTATATTAAAATTAAGTCACTATGTCGAATATAATGTCAGTTACGTGTGTATAAATCTTAGGTCCACAATAATATTATTGTGGACCAGGTCCACGCAAGATTTTCTATTGAGTTTGAAGATCACCTACTCATAGTCATAGTAAGTTGGTAACACTAACTAAAAGATTTTAAGAGTTGTACTAAAGATTCTAAAGTAGTGATATAAGGGAGGAGTTTAAAAGATTTCAAGCTTTTGATATTATCATTATTGCTTTTGCTTTTTGAGAATATGTGAAATAGCTGTATCGTTGTGTGAGTAAGATTCTAAAATGGTGTTAACAGTTCAGAAGAGTTTAACCTTTTGGCAGTGTTTCTTTTGTAGACCATTGAAATGGATTACTATTGTCTGAAAATTAGATACAGCAACTATTTTATGCTTTTGATTTTGATTTTTTTCCCTACTGTTTCGTGAACCAGTGAAATAGTTACACTGTTGTCTGAAAAATGAAATTCTAAAGCGGTATAAAGAGTACCAAATATTCAAGCTTTAGATTATCTCTCTTTCAGAAACCACTAATGTAGTTGTACATCTGTTTGAAAATAAAATGTATAATTACTGCTAAGATAACCAGTGAAATAGTTAAATCGCTGTCTGAAAAGGAAATTTTAAAGTAAAGTGTATAAAAGATTTGGCCAATTGACCAAATTGGTAAATAAAAAAGACCCTTAGCGACAATTTGGTAAAAAAAATAATTCCGGCGACAATTTGGTAAAAAAATTAACCCTAAGCGACAATTTGGTAAATAAAATTATCTCAGGCGACATTTTACCCAAAAAATACAAAAATTTCCAACAAATTACTCGTGAACACTTAATTTAGTTCTTTTTCGTGGTTATTTATCAATCCTTTTTTTTTTTATAGAAATAACAATTTCAAGAAATTACATGTTTAGTATCAATTTTCACTTAAGTTTCATACTTCCTATTAACGAAATGTTTTTAAAAAGGGGTAGGAAATAAATTTGGTATCAAGATTTTGCAAAATGAAAAAGAAATGGCATAGGTATTCAAAATTTATAAAAGGAAAAATAAATTTAAAATCACAAAAACAAATTAAATTATGGTTTTTAAAGAGTTTGTCGGAAAAAATAGAATTTTTGGTCTAAATGTCGCCGGAGTTTATTGTTTTTACCAAATTGTCGCATATGGTTAGGTTTTTTTACCAAATTGTCGTCGGATTAAGTTTTTTTACCAAATTGTCGCCAGGGGTCTTTTTTATTTACCTATTTGGTCAATTGACCTAAAAGATTTCAAGCTTTAACTTGTATTTTTTCTCTTCTGGGAACTAGTGAAATAATTGTATCATTGTCTAAAAAGATGAGAAATGGTCAAATAATTGTACCACCTTATGAAAGAGGAGATTTTAAAATAGTGTTTAGAGTAAAAAAAATCTTAAGATATTGCTCTTCTAAGAACTAGTGAAATAATTTTACTACTATCTAAAATGTATATGATTCTTAAATAGTAGTAAGAGTATCAAAGATTTCAAAAAATTTGATTTTCTATAAAAAAAAAAATTTATCCTTTTGAGTGCTAGTGAAAATGAATGAAGCTGAGTTGAGGCATTTATGATCATGATCAGATTAGGCAATATGAGATATTCAACCCTGGAAGTATTAAACTTTAATGATACAATTTTATTCCATATTGAAACATTGATAATTTATTCATGAGATCAGAGGTGAGTTAAAAAAAGAGATAGGAATAGGAAATTGTAGACACCTGATTATGTCTTCCCAAAAACAAAACTCGGTGACGAGTACCTTTCACGTCTTTGATTATCGAGTCAGGTGAAGAGTTAAAGAGTCTCGTGAGTTTCCCTTTAGCCTTAACTATTTATAACATTTCTTAAAATGTTTTATCCTAAAATCATTCATTTCGTGTCTTTAAACCCAAAATCATTCATTTCGTGTCCCTTGAAATCATTCATTTCATGTCAAATCATAAAAATGTCCAAACCTGATTATTTTGGTCCATAATCTCGGTCCAATTATTGTTCAGTTGGATGAGGCTTAAAAAGAGCTTTCTAATGATATATTATAAGCCCAAATCCGACTTATAACGAAGAAGTTATGGCCAAATCACTAAGCCAAGCCCAAACCGGACCTAGCCTACTGTTTCTCAAGAGGCTAGTAGACCTGCTGATCCACCTATCTCTACTCCTGCCCCAGATCATAGTAATGTGAACTCTGATAATGGCTGTAGAATGGTTGGGAAGAAGACTAAAACTCATAACACTAGACAGACTCAACAGGTACTTACAAGTGTGAATGCTTACAATTCTCTAATGGCTGATGAGGTGGCTGCTATTCCTATCAAGGGTGAAGGTAATCCCCCTCTGGTTCCATGATTATTACATCTTGGAACATTAGGGGTCTCAATGACCCTAATAAAGTAACTAATGTAAAGCAGGTACTTAGAGATCAATCAGTTGATGTTTTAGCTATCCTTGAAACCAAGGTTAAGGTGCATAATCAAGCTTCTGTCCAAAAGAAATTTGGTAGAGCTTGGGAATGGGTTTGTAATTACTCTTTCTCTCTTAAGGGTAGAATTTGGGTAGGGTGGAAACATGATGCTATTTCTTCTGAGGTCATTGTTGTTACTGAACAATTCATTCATGCCATCATCACTCCTAAAGACTTGCAGCATCATATTGCTTATACTTTTGTTTATGGCCTTCGTTCATTTCAACATAGATTGTCTATGTGGACTGGTATAAAGGCTTTACGCAACATTCAGCTTCCATGGCTTTGTATTGGTGATAATTCTGTTTTATCTGCTCAAGACATTTTTAATGGGAATCCGGTTATTGATTTTGAGATCAGAGATTTTCAAGATTTTATCCATGACTTAGAGCTGGTTGAAATCAAGAGTAAAGGTTCTTTTTATTCTTAGAATAATAAAGGTCATGTCACTAGTAGAAAAAGATAAATAGGCACCGACAAATACCCACGGGTTATTGAAAACCGGTGGTAAAAATGCAAGACTAGACAAAAAAAATAAAACAAGTTTAATAACCGGTGCCCTTTTCCCAAATAAATAAATAACCCCTAAAATTAGAGCACTCACGCTCTCTCTCCTCACCTCTCTACTCTCGAACTCTCTCGCTCTCTCTCCTCACTCTTCACTCTCCTGTTTTCTCTCTCCTCTCTCCTCTCAAACTCTCTGTCTCCTCTCTCTTCTCGCGCCAACGCAGCCACCACCAGCGCAACCATCCTCTCTCTCCTCTTTCTCCATCATAGCTTCCCACCGCAGCCACCACCAGCGCAACCCTCCTCTCTCTCCATCCTAGCTTCCCACCACCAGCCACCACCACCACAGTCGTCACTAATGGAGATGTTAAAGCAAGCCCTTAAAAAACTAGGAGAACGATGCCTAGATCTCTACTGGCGACGCTGCTCCTCACAAGGTTTGTCCCTCCTTTTTTTTTGTTAATTTTGTAAAATTTGGGTTAGGGTTTCAATTTCGTTGAGTTTTTGGATTTTGATTTTGGATTTTGTGATTTGGTTGTTGTTTTTTAGTTTGAATTTGTATATGGTGTTTGATTTTGTCCCTCTTTTTGATTTTGAGTTTTCGCGGCATACTCAAACAAAGGTATCATCGTCAAAAAATCATCACTTAATGAGTTAATTCTAATGTTATCTAGTTAAAAATGTGTTGATTTTGCTTTAATTTGGTTGAATTTTTTAGGTATTCGGATTTCATTGCAATTGTGATGAAGTTGATTTGGATGGAAATGTTGTGTATTTAACTTCATTGCATGTTTCTCCTGAGGTATTTACCTAATTAGTACGAAGTATTAGTTTAAGTTTAGGTGTTCTTCAATTTTTGGATTAGTTTGTGATTGTGAAATTTGAGTTTTGTTTGATATTGTTAGTTGGCTGAGAATAAGGAAGAGATTGTAGCTGAGCAATCAGATGAAAGTTACACTGAAGAGTGAAGAAGGTGAGTCATTTCGGTTGTTAATTTTATTTGCTGATTGTATATTGTATTATTTAATTTATGAATTAATTAAGTTAATTTAATTTAATTTGGTGATTGGGGGTAGGCTTGAGCAAGAGTCAGGGTTTTTCTTCAATATGAAATACTTTGAGGAGAAAGTGCAAGCAGAGGAGTGGGATGAGGTTGAAAAATATTTGTCTGGGTTTACCAAAGTGGATGACAACAGATATTCAATGAAGATATTCTTTGAGATTAGGAAGCAAAAGTATCTCGAAGCTCTTGACCGGTATGTTTGATTTCGGTTTTGTTTTCATCGAGTTTGATTGATTTGCTGTCATTATATGGGGGGAGTGAAATTGGTATTAAAATTTTGGTGTTTGTTTGAATTTGTTAGGCAAGACAAGTCCAAGGCGGTTGAGATACTTGTTGGTGATTTGAAAGTATTTTCGACATTCAACGAAGAGCTCTACAAGGAAATCACACAGCTTTTAGCTCTAACTAACTTCAGGTATACTTTACAAACCCCACAATGGTTCATTTAATGCTTTATAGGATATAGCACATGTGGACAACTGATAGACTGTTTTGTGCCCTTGACTTGTGTCTTTTGGATTTTGGAAAATTAGTTAGTGAACACTGGGGTATTCTCCGGTAGTTTATCGAGCTATTGCTCCCTGGTGATGGTAATAATTTAAGGATGGATCCTTGTATCCTTTTAATTTGTACAGTTGTACCATGCCAGTTGGGAATAGAAAATATTGCATGCACCCGGGGAGATCTATCGTGCAAGACCTCAACTCCCAAAGTGGAGTGGTCATAAGAGCTATAGTAATAATTTGGAAAATTAGTGTTTCTAGCTGATGTGGTAATAATTTAGTTCTTGGCATGTCAGTTGGGGACAGGAAATCTTGTTTGCTCTCGATTTCAAATGTTTTATCTAATGGGGAGATTTCCCTGAAAAACATTTCTAGTGTGCGATGTGATATGCAGTCTTCCTTTGATTGCCTTTTATAAAATTGTTACAGTACTTAGAACTTTTTTGGATACCTCAGGGAAAACAAGCTGCTTTCAAAGTATGGTGACACCAAAACTACTCGTAACATAATGTTGGTAGAGCTTAAAAAGCTGATAGAAGCAAACCCGCTTTTCCGTGACAAGTTGGTGTTCCCGACTCGGAGATCGTCAAGACTGCGTACACTAATTAATCAAAGGTAAAAGGCCATGCTGTCAGTTTGTTTGTTGGTTGAATGGTTTTATGTTCATGGTGATATTTATGTTCATAAATTCTGTCATACAGGACAAGAGTGACTTATTATGTCTCAGTTTCTTCAAACTTCAGTTAAGGCCAATGTCTAATAAATGAGTGAGGTAGTGTGTTTGTTTGATTTGCTGAAAACTATGAAAAGCACGTAAAATAAATGGAAAAGATTAGGGTGCGGAATAGTGTTATCTAAGTTGCTCTCACTTACCCAGTCACCCCCCATGAACCGTGAACTGGAAAAGCATATTATAGTAATAAACAATGTTACTTTGATTTTTAATTTAGTCTTCCTTACTTGACACGTCAATCATCTTGAACCACATAATCGTAGAAGAAAATTTAAAATAAGAAGGATCAGTGTTTTGAAAAGCACACCTAAGGCGCGTCTAGGCACTAAGGAATTAGGGCAAAGCGTGTTTTTTTTCTCTAGGCTAGAAGTATTTAATAGGCGCACCTGATGCGCACCTAATTGATTGTCATGCATATTCTTAAAAAGACTTGATCTATTTGGTATCTGATTGTTATGTATGACTGCATTTGTTGTATCAAGTAAGATTGGGTATATATGTTTACAGATTTTTTAACTCTCTGATTTGTGCAGCTTGAATTGGCAGCATCAGCTTTGTAAGAATCCCAGACTAAACCCTGATATCAAGACGTTGTTCACTGATCATACGTGCACTCCTCCAAATAGAGCTGTTGCGCCTGCTCTTGTAACTCTTCCAGTTGCTGTTGTTGCAAAGCCTGCTGCTTATACACAGCTAAGAGCTCATGGTGTATGTTGTCTACAATCATTTGCTAGTTTGTTTTTTTTTTTTTTCTTTTTTTTTTCTTTTTGAAGTTTGCTTTGGATTTGTAAAATAGCTTATGGTGATATGTAAACCTGCTGATCATGTGACCTTTAAATCCCAAGGCCTAGAGGTTTAAACCTACTGCTGCAACTGCTGCCTCGCAAGGCTTTAACATTATGCAAGGCTGCTGCTGGCTCCGCTGCCTCGCAAGGCTTATGCAAGGCTGCTGCTGCTGCAGCCACTGCCTCACAAGGGGGCTGCTGTTGCATGCTTCTATGCTCCTTGTAGGGAATAATTTCAAGCCTTTAAAATCCCACTAGCTTGAACCCCACTGTGATCATACACTAAAGTACGGTGGCGTCCAAAAGGGAAGAAGATAGAGCAAAAGAGTCGCCAACAAGTTTTTTTAAGGAACTTGTAAACCATTCACGAGGTGAAGGTTACACCCCTTAACGATCCAAGAGATCTTCAACTCCATAAGGTCATGAACCAAATAAGGGTTCG
Source organism: Chenopodium album (assembly GCF_948465745.1). Lineage (NCBI taxonomy): Eukaryota > Viridiplantae > Streptophyta > Magnoliopsida > Caryophyllales > Amaranthaceae > Chenopodium > Chenopodium album. The sequence continues at coordinate 45,544,402 of NC_137846.1, read as the reverse complement.
GGGATGATGGTACAAATCCAACCTAAAAGAGATTGAACCTGCCCTAATAATAGGCCTCTACTTTATTCTAATCGTATTCATGTGCGCTTTCTGACTAACATGCAATCAATAGGTTTAACCCTAAACCTGTTTATCTATGTTGGTTGAATTTAATGCACAAATAAACTATTATTGGCGATCAATTGAATTATAATCAAATTAAACCTAACAAGATTATTAAATATCTTATTAAGCGTGATTACAAGTACAAAATTCCCTTTAAACATGCAATAAAAGGCGTGATCAAGCAATAAATAATATAAGAAACATAAATAATAACGATGATAATAATTATAATAATCACAATAATAATAATATCATCATAAATAAAATAATCATCATCAAAATAATAATAATAATATTCATAATCATCATAAATTATAACAATTATAATCATAATCATGTTCATGTTAATATTAAAGCATAATAAAAGCAAGATCCTAGGCATGATACTAACAAGATTAATAACAAACCCTAGCATGTCACTAAGCATTAAAAGTCAAATCTTTAGCCCTAACATGATACTAACAATCATAAATATTAGGAAGAACATAGGAAGCATCGCAAGAATCATACTTAATATTAAAAATACCCTAGACATGATACTAGGAATATCATAATAACAATGTAAACATGATTTCTACATCATAATATCAATCAAAACCAATAAAGTACTTACTTTGATGCCTCGTACCTCTTTCTAATTACAAAATACACACGTTAGTAACTTCAAGGAAAATAATAATCAAACAATTAAATTAAATAATTGAAATAGAGATTTGGGACCAAACCCTCAGAAATTAAACCTTTCACGTCTAGGGCGAAGGCAACTTCGAATATGGCTAGGTGTATCTAGATCTTGTGAATGCGGAATTTTATATGAAAAGCAAAGTAAGAAAGAAGAAAGAGATGAATGATTTAGAGAATGCTAAGGAATTAATGATTGTAGATGAGAACTTGTGAATGATGAGAGTTGGTGAATGATTAGAGAGAATAGATGAATGAAGATAATCGGTGAATGAATGAATGTAGATGATTCCTCAAAACGGAGTTTTTAATACGATATTTATAGAGAAAATCAGCCAAAAAGATAAGTTAGACAAAACAGAGTCTGACGCTCAGAAAACAGAGCTGGCGCCAACCCTGGCTAGCTGGCGCCAGGCACCAACACCAGCGCCAGGCACCAATGGCTAGTGCCAGGCGTCAGGCCTGTTTCCAGGCGCCAAGGCCTGGGGTTAGGCGCCAAGCCTGATTCCAACGCGTTTTTCAAAAATCCAATAAGTTTGCCGTACTGGAGGATAAAATAATACAATTTCCTCAAAAATGCTATTTGATTTTGATTAAAACTCTGAAAAGTCAACAAAAGTCAATTTATCAATGCTAATTGAATTAGGAATGAAAAGAACCTTCTAGAAGAATCTAGAAGACTAAAACCATTCCTAATTGCATTAGGAATGATAAATCATATTAGGCCCTCCCCTAGATCATTGGGCCGTACATAAAGCTCAAACCGGGCCCAGTTTAGTAAATTGGCCATAACTTCCTCAATATTCATCGGAATTGGGCTTATAATATATCGTTGGAAAGGTCTTTGCAAGCCCCATCCAACTACACTACTATTGGACCCATATCATGGACCAACCAAACTGGATTGGCTGTTTTCTTAAAATAAAGTTTTCAAAAACAGAAAGAAGAGAAAAGAAATTAAAACTTTCCGCAACACTAGACTTTCCACACTTTCGCTTCATTCGATTATGATTCGACGTGAAAGGTACTCATCACTGGGTTTGGTTTTGGGGAGACACAAATGGGTGCATTCAGAAGCCCCCACTTTGACTGAGTTTGGAGAAACGCAAGTTTCAAAAACAAAAGTCAAAGTATCGATAGGGACGGAGAATGATTCAGAACGTTCTGCGATCCTAAATCAATCTTGCAACGCCGATACCTGCAAAACTAGCATTAGTTAAACAGATAAAAGAGTTAAGAAACGTGTATCTTGCACCGTCGAGCACACGTCTCTGCAAGTAACCAACTGTTTGATGACCTCCTGCAAGCTAGAGAATGCCATCCCGCTTGAAAACCACTACGCCTGTAACTGCTTCCAAATTAGAAGATTGTTTCGCCTGAAACGATCCTCCTCCGCATTGATAATATTCCACGTCCAAGGGAATACTATCGAAGATTGCTTCTCTTGAAACAATCCTCAGTTGTTTGTGACAACTCTCCACAATCTAGGGAACGCCACCTTGCTGTTTCGATGTTCTGAACAAAGAGCTTCTTTTTTATATGACTCCAATTTTCGCTGTGATAGTCTTCGAAAAGATCACTGCTTCTTAATGTTGCTATGCCAGTACGTCGGCGCTTTACTGCTTGTGAACCAGTATGTCGGTGCTTTTGCTGTGATGACAATCCTCTTTTCTTTGGGAATAGTTGCCAACACAACTCCTGTATGATGTATGACAATCCGATTTAGGGAAAGTTGTCAATGCCACGTAACAATTCATCCTTGGAAATGTTGCCACGATGAAGCGACAATCCGTATCTCGGAAAATTTGTCAAAATCCAATCTTTGGAAAAGTTGCCAATGCTTCGTAACAATCTGTCATAAGAATTTTGCTACGATCGACAATCCTCATCTTGGAATATAACTCTTGAAAGCAATCCACCTTGGAAACTTACCAACGCTATGCGACAATCCTTTTGGGAAAATATTGCCACAATTGACAATCCGCGTCTTGGAACATTTGCAAAACAGAGTCAACCGACAATCCACTTCAGGAAAATTTGCCATTTGCTGAAGACAATCCACGTTGAGGAACTTTTGCCGAAATTTATGATGAGTAGAGACCTACGACAATCCTTTGGGAAATTTTGCCATAGGGAACTAGGTGTGTGACAATCCAATCTCGGAAAACTTGCCAGCGATCTATGAATGTATGACAATCCGAACTTGGAAAAACTTGCCAATAAAGAAGGAGCACGACAATCCATACTTGGAAACTTTTCCAGAGATGACAATCCAATCTTGGAAAAATTGTCGTTGAAGAAGATGCACGACAATCCATTTTTGGAAATATTGTCAGTGAGGGATGACAATCCAATTTTTGGAAAAACTTTGTCGTTTAACAAGAATGCGCGACAATCCATATCTGGAAACATTGTCGTTTAAGTGCTTGCTTTTGAACTGATGCTTTGGCGCTTGTGATGAGCCAATACTTAGGCTCTTAAGCTAAGTGAGACGATCTTTTGTCTGGCCGATCGCTTAGACTGTAATCAAATCGACTACTCAATCATGTCAAATTGCTTATAGGGGCTAACTGGCGTACCAAGGAACCCGAAATTGCTGTATGAAGTCGAAATCACCTTTCTGAGAGGCTTCGAGCTCTGTCGCTGCTGAAATATCTCTGGCGCCAAGAATTGACTCTGTCGCCGAACGCTGTGATAGAGTCTTCCCTGTTCTGCTATACCTGTATTTATTTTGACTATAGAACTTTGCCAATCCCTTTAATTATCTTAGGGTTGACCTAAGGTTTAGCGTTGCTTGACTCATTGACTTGACATGACTCAAGGTATAAACTTGACTCGCTGTGATTGACTCGAGGTTGACTCGACTCGAAGTGAAATAACACGTGTGACTCGTGACCTATGTGTGCATAGTGTTGACTCATGAAACTCGATATGTATATGACTCGAAATGCAAAAAAACAAAAATTTCCGCCATTTTTGTGGAGGGTACCGACTTTCTCCCGAAAAAGAAAGACGCGAAAAAGAATCGAAAGTTTGAAGATGCATGTTGAATGAGCTTAGTCAAATGTTGTTTAATACTATCTCTCAAGGTGCAAGGATTAATTCATCCTAGGCTATTTCAATGGTTGACTCAATGATGAAAGTATTTGGGTAACTTAGGCACGGAGGCTAAGCACTTCATACCTCGTGATGCAATGATGATTATGATTGATGAGTGATGTTGATATGACAAGGCATGCTTCGGCGTTGTGTTAAGATTTCATGACAAAGGGTTCCTAAGGGAAATATATTTGGTCATGTGTAGTGTGTGAAAGTGACACTAAAGTTAGGCCGCAAGAGCTAAGTGTGTGGAAAGAATATTATTATTAGAAGAGTCAAATAATGGTGACTCTTAGGCTAGGTAAGCTAATGATATAGGGATCAAGCCCCCCAAGTCTAGCTCTAAGTGAATAGGGATGAGCATAGGAGATCCCTTGATATGATCATGGTGTAAGTGTGTGAATGTGAATATGAATGCATGTTTATTACGGCTGCACCTTGATGTGAGGTTGCCTACGTATCCGTTAGGAATCAGGCCGAACGTAGCTCTAGCCGAACCTCGCACAAGTGTGTATACCTCAAAAAGGTCTTTTTAAGGGTTGTAACGTGGTTAGGCTAAAGGTTATAGAAGAAGGGGATAAAGGCTCAAGACCCAAGATAAGCCCCCAAGGTGTGCAACCTTGCTTTTGAATCTTCGTATTTTATGCTTGAGTTCCTACTCTTTTTTAGCTCTTTTTCTATTTTATTTTTATAAGTGTGGGCAATCCCGATCATGCGGTCTATCACTCACTTAGCATTCATGTTTCTCAGGCACGGTACCGAGCACTCGATAAGAGACGCAATCTGAGACGTGTTCTTATCGAAGATATTTTCATATCAAAGACGTTGGAACACTTACCCTTTTGTACACTTTTATTTATTTTTTGCTATTTTTGCTTATTTTTTTTCTATTTTAATCCTCTGAATTACTCAAGCTCTTTTTTTAGAATTTCATAAGTTACACACCATCCCATCCCAAGGTTAGGTAGATGTAGGTTGAAAAAAGAAAGGTTTATCGTTAGACGAGGCTCAAAGTGGTTTATGAAGAAAGGATGTAAATTTGAAAGGTGAAAGGAGATATGATGTGGCTGCAAGGGGTGCCTTAAATCATTAGTATACCTTGTGCTTAATTCGACATGGATTTTTTTTTTTTTTTTTTTTTTTTTAAATGCAATATAATGAAATGATCATATTCAAGGAAATAAATGCTCATTTTATTAAAAGAAAATATATAGTGATCCTACAAAATAAATCTAAGGAGATTAAAAGGGTGCCTATGCTAGACTTATTGGGGAAAGGGTAAAATAAAAAAGAAATAGAAAGAAGAGGTCACGAAATCTTGTCGTTGAAGCTCGCCTCTTGTCTTGTGTCATTCGCTTCATCATCACCCAGTCCTCTCGCTAGCTAGAGGCAATGGGATCTTATTTGCCTCTATGAGATCTTGAATGAGATTTTGAAACCTGTAGCATTCATCAGTAGTATGACCGTTTCCTCGATGGTACTTGCAATAGGAGTTTGGATTCCATCTCGAAGATCGATTTTCTGGTGTTGGATCCTCGGTAGGGCCAATAGGTTTGATTAATCCTTGATCGTAAAGACGATCGAAAGCAGCATCGTAGGTCATTCCAATGGGTGTGAACTCTCGCCTGGGTTTCCTTTTAGATCCTTGATTGTCCATGGCTAAGACACCATTATGGTCAAAGGTACTAACATTATTACTAGAGTGGGCGTTTTCGGAAGAAGAAGGATTGTCGCTCTTCTTTCCTTTCCAGCCATCGTGGTTACTATTGTTAGTAGCTTTTTGCTTTGCGAGGTCGTCTTCGATTTCAATTCCGATGTCATAAACGGCCTTGAAAGTATTCAAATTGTGTTGATATTTCAAATGCTTCGAATACTTCTCTTGAAGATTCTTGATAAACATCCTCATAGACTCCTTTTCGGTGGGGACCTCAATCATCTTGGCGGAAGTTTCCCTCCATTTATTAAAGAAAGAAGTAAAACCTTCATTCTCCTTTTGTCTTAGCATCTCAAGTTGTCTATGGTCGGTTTCAACTTGGATATTGCACTTGTACCTATCAACGAAAGCGTTTACTATCGATTCCCAGGTAGTGGTTTTCTCCTTGTCAAGGGAGAAGTACCATTGTTGGCAAACGGTTTCAAGAGATAGTGGGAACAGAGAGGGGAAGACCTTCTTATCGATACCCTTGATACTCATTATTGTTTCAAATGCTCTTAAATGGAAGTAAGGGTTGTCAATTGGTCTGAATTTTGGGATGTCGTTGGCGTTGAACTTCTGCGGAAGAAGATCTTTGTCCATCGAGACCCCTTGTGATGTAAGCTCTTGAAACTTGTAGTCGCTAGACAACTTGCTTAGGCTCTCTTGCATGAGGTCCATCTGTTGTTGCTTCACGGGGTCATCGATCTTGAGTGCGAGAAGTTTCAGTGTCTCAGTCCCAGTAGCCAGTTGGTTCTTAAGATCATAGACTTCTTCTTAAGTTGCCATTATCTTCTTATCCTTCCTCTTTTGACGAATCGGTTTATCAAAAAGTGAGACTTGAATAAAGAGGTTGTCCTTGATTAATCGCCCTTCTCTCCTCGACCAAGTACTGTGGAAAAGGAATTTGGGGATACTTATTGTTAATTATTTGACTCAAACTTTATTCAACATGCAATGGATAAAGGAAGTGAAGAAAGATTGGAATAGAATGTGAAGAAGATTTAGATGGAGGGATGTGAAGAATTAGGAGTAGAATGTACCCCCAACTCAAATGAAGGAAAGACCGACTCATGCATGGACCTAAGACATGGCCATGGTGATGTACTCAAAGTGTGTGATAAGACTAGTGAGTGTAGATGGTATGTTAAGACTCGTGTCATGACCATGTGGCTAGACTATGTGACTAAGACTCGATTAATGACTTGACAAGGTGTTATTGACAGCGAAGTTAACCGAATTAAACAGAAAACTGATTAATTAGACCCTAGGTGATGACTCGACCAATAATCCGAACTGTCGGCCAAGCGATAGGACTGGCGTTACACTGTGGAGCTTGGCGCCAGCTGTCGTCAGGCGCTACACTTCATAGTGTGGCGCTACAGCTCAGACCTTGGCGTCAATATTGGAGCTTTGGTCTGGGACTGTTTTCGGTGTTATTAGTCAATTGGGGTATGCCTAAAGTCGTACTAGGTCAATTCCGATTAAAATATTAGACTTTATTGACTCATATTAATTAATTAGACAAAGTTCTTTAAGTCATTAATTTATTTAGTCTCAACACAAGTCAACAAACGGTTAAGAGAAACATAGAATATATATGCACAACTGTAGACACCCATTTGTGTCTCCCCAAAACCAAACCCAGTGATGAGTACCTTTCACGTCGAATCATAATCGAATAAAACAAAAATGTGGAAAGGTCTAGTGTTGCGGAAAGTTTTATTTCTTTTCTCTTCTCCTTGTTTTTGAAAACTTATTTTAAGAAAACAGCTAATCCAGCTTGGTTGATCCATGATATGGGTCCAATAATAGTGTAATTGGATGGGGCTTGCAAAAACCTTTCCAACGATATATTATAAGTCCAATTCCGATGAATATTGAGGAAGTTATGGCCAATTTACCAAACTGGGCCCGGTTTGAGCTTTATGTACGGCCCAATGATCTTGGGGAGGGCCTAATATGATTTATCATTCCTAATGAAATTAGGAATGGTTTTAGTCTTCTAGATTCTTCTAGAAGGTTCTTTTCATTCCTAATTCAATTAGCATTGATAAATTGACTTTTGTTGACTTTTTAGAGTTTTAATCAAAATCAAATAGCATTTTCGAAGAAATTATATTATTTTATCCTCCAGTACGGTAAACTTATCGGATTTTCGAAAACGCGTTAAATTTGAGCTTGGCGTCTAACCCCAGGCCTTGGCGCCTGGAACCAGGCCTGGCGCTAGTGCTGGTGCCTGGCGTCAGCTAGCCAGGGTTGGCGCCAGCCCTGTTTTCTGATCGTCAGACTCTGTTTTGTTAATTTATCTTTTTGGCTGATTTTCTCTATAAATATCGTTTTAAAACTCTGTTTTCATTCATCATCTAGACCAATTTTCACCAATTCTCCTCATTCGCAAGTTTTCATCAACAATCATTAATTCTTTAGCATTCATCTCTCTTAAACATTCAATTCTTTCTTACTTTGTTTTTTATACAAAATTCCGCATTCACAAGATCTAGAAACACCTAGCCATATTCGAAGTTGCCTTCGCCCTAGACGTGAAAGGTTTTAATTTCTGAGGGTTTGGTCCCAAATCTCTCTTTCCATTATTTAATTTAATTATGTGATTATTATTTTCCTTGAAGTTACTAACGTGTGTATTTTGTTATTAGAAAGAGGTACGAGGCATCAAAGTAAGTACTTTAATGATTTATTGATATTATAATGTAGAAATCATGTTTATATTGTTATTATGATATTCCTAGTATCATGTCTAGGGTAATTTTAATATTAAATATGATTGTTATGATGCTTCCTATGCTCTTCCTAATATTTATGGTTGTTAGTATCATGTTAGGGCTAAAGATTTGATTTTTATTGCTTAGTGACATGCTAGGATTTGTTATTAATCTTGTTAGTATCATGCCTAGGATCTTGCTATTATTATGCTTTAATATTAACATGAACATGATTATGATTATAATTGTTGTTATGATTATTATTATGATGATTATTGTTATGATGATTATAATTATTTTCATTATTATTATTATGTTGCTTGATATATGTTTTATAGTTATTGATTGATCACCTTTATGCATGATTAAAGGGAATTGGTACTTATAATCACGCTTAATAAGATATTAATAATCTTGTTAGGGTTAATGTGATTATATTTCAAGTGATCGCCAATAATAGTTTATTTGTGCATTTAAATTCAACCAACATAGATAAACAGGTTTAGGGTTAATCCAATTGATTGCATGTTAATTAAAAAGCGCACATAAATACGATCAGAATAAAGTAGAGGCCTATTATTAGGGCAGGTTCAATCTCTTTTAGGTTAGATTTGTACCTTCATCCCCGAACCCTTATTTGGTTCATGACCTTATGGAGTTGACGATCTCTTGGATCGTTAAGGGGTGTAACCTTCACCTTGTGAATGGTTTACAAGTTCCTAAAAAACTTGTTGGCGACTCTTTTGCTCTATCTTCTTCCCTTTTGGACGCCACCGTACTTTATTGTATGATCACAGTGGGGTTCAAGCTAGTGGGATTTAAAGGCTTGAAATTATTCCCTACAGTTTTTGGCGACTCCACTGGGGAGGATTTTTATTTTAATTCCTGAATTTGTTTCGGCAATAATTTAGAATGAGTGGATGAGACTCGAAAAGTTCTAAGTATTTCATGTGCGTAATTTTGATTAACATTATTGTCATATGCATAAAAAAGATCTCATTGGAAAGACCATCCGTAATGAGTTAAAAACATAGGATTTTACACGTAGGAAATTTGAGGAACGTCTTTCACAAATAGGACCGAAATAACACCGCGCGTAACTGGAAAATTTTATCTAGCACAGAAAGCTGCTGAGGCATGTGGGAAGTAGCATCAGGGGCCAGAGCTTGGCGCCAGACTTTTAGTTGTAGCGCCAGACGCCAGCTTTGGCGCCAGGCACTACAGTTAAAAACTGGCGCCAATTTCCCCCAATACCGAGCCAGAAATATGCGTTCTAAATCGACCGATTTTTCGTATTGTTTGCTCGATCCTACTTCCTGATTGAATTTTTTCCCACTTTTCTGAAACCCATATGTGTTCTACATATGGACATAACCCTCTGGGAATTCATGCTCCATCTACCCGATTGAACGCTCCGTGCAACAAAGGGTACATTTGAGATGTTGAATTCACCAAACCATGGAAGCGGTGTCCCATCCACTCGCGCCAACCCTTCACGGTTAGGCTTCCGCGCGGTGCATCCGGACAATTAACCATGGACCCTCTTTGACTAAACCATATCCCGAACTTTAGAGAACTAGAGCCATGGTTAGGTTGCGAACGCATTGCATCATATTGTGCCTACTTGACTAATTGTGCATCATTTGTTGTGCATATATATGTTTCTCTTAACCGTTTGTTGACTTGTGTTGAGACTAAATAAATTAATGACTTAAAGAACTTTGCCTAATTAATTAATTATTTATTTAATTAATTTGAGTCAATAAAGTCTAATATTTTAATCGGAATTGACCTAGTACGACTTTAGGCATACCCCAGTTGACTAATAACACCGAAAACAGTCCCAGACCGAAGCTCCACCATTGGCGCCAAGGTCTGAGCTGTAGCGCCACACTATGGTGTGTAGCGCCTGACGACAGCTATGTTGTCTGGCGCCAAGCTCCACAGTGTGACGCCAGACCTGTCGCTTGGCCGACTGTTCGGATTATTGGCCGAGTCATCACCTAGGGTCTAATTAATCAGTTTTCTGTTTAATTCAGTTAATTTTGCTGTCAATAATGCTTAATTGAATCAATGGTCGAGTTTAGGCACTAAGTCCCATGGTTTTACACAAGAGTCCAAGCATGTCACTTACACTCAACGCACACACCAATACACATACTTTGACCATGATTAAGAGAGTCTTGTGCGCGCGTTTTTCCGTCATTTTTTAAGGGGGGTAAGTCGGATATTAATCCTCCAATAAAAATAATAATACTTAATTCCCTAAAAATATGTACATTATTTTTGCCAAAAATATGCACCCTTTTCTTTTTCTTTTTTCCCTTAAAATAAACCATAAAGTCGAGATGATTTGAGTCAAGTAATTAAAACGCAAAATGGTTTAATTTACAGCGCGTGGTCAAGAAAGGAAGGATGATTAATCAAAGATAACCTCTTCGTACAAGTCCAACTTTTCGATAAACCTATAGCTCGCAAGAGAAAAGCTAGAGTTATAATGGCAACTCAAGAAGAAGTCAATGATCTTAAGAACCAACTGGCTATTGTGACCGAGACACTGAAGCTTCTTGCACTTAGGATCGATGATCCCGTGAAGCAACAACAAATGGACCTCATGCAAGAGAGTTTAAGCAAGTTGTCCAGCGACTACAAGTTTCAAGAGCTTACATCACAAGGGGTCTCGGTGGACAAGGATCTTCTTCCGCAGAAGTTCAACGCCAACGACATCCCAAAATTCAGAGCAATTGACAACCCTTACTTTCATTTAAGAGCGTTTGAAACAATAATGAGTATTAAGGGTATTGATAAGAAGGTCTTCCCTTCTCTTTTCTCACTATCTCTCGAGACCGTTTGCCAACAATGTTTCTTTTCTCTCGAGAAAGAAAAGACCTCTACTTGGGAGTCTATAGCAAACGCTTTCGTTGATAGGTACAAGTGAAACATTCAAGTCGAGACTGACCATAGAGAACTTGAAATCCTCAAACAGAAAGAGAATGAAGGCTTCACCTCTTTCTTTAATAAGTGGAGAGAAACCTCAGCTAAGATGATTGAGGTGCCAAGCGAAAAAAAGTCTGTGAGACTGTTTATCAAGAATCTCCAAGAAAAATATTCCAAGCATCTTAAATATCAAAATAATCTCCATACCTTTAAGGCTGTTTATGACATTGGGATCAATATTGAAGATGACTTGGCTAAGTCAAAAGCTGCCAACAATAACTCCAACAGTGGCTGGAAAGGGAAGAAGAACGACAATCTTTCTTCTTCCAAAACCGCCCACTCAAATAATGTTAGCACCTTTAATTTAGGAGAAGTTCTTGCCATGAACAACCAAGGACAGAAGAAACCATTTAGGAGGAACTTCACTCCTATTGGCATGAGTTATGACACCGCATTTGATCGATTAAATGCAAAAGGTCTTATAACTCCTATTGGACCATTTGGGGACCCACCAGTCGAGAAGAGGTCAGTTAACTGGAACCCCAATGCACACTGCAAGTATCACCAAGGTAGGGGCCATTCCACTGAAAGCTGTTGGAAGCTTAAGGAAGCTATCCAAGACCTAATCGACAACAACAAACTGTCGTTGCCCCCTGCCAGTAAGAAGCCAAGTATCGACAATGCACCTCTAGCTCATACTCTAGCTATCTCCGATGAAGAAAACGAGGTTGACCCTTCCTCTCTCATTAAACCTGTCAAAGAAATCTGTGCCATAGAAAAAGAAGAGGAGATCTTTTTCGATGTCAAGGATAGTCTTCCAGAACCGGCAAATAAGGAAGATATACAATTGCTCACACTGTCTATGAAGGAGGCATCGTAATTACTACGTGAAGCTCTCAAAGTTATGAACGAACTCCACAGGAAATATGATGAGCTTCCACTTCCAAAAGAAGAACCTAAAAGAGAATTCACACCAGTAAGGACGACTTATGAGGCAAAGAACTTTCCCTTACAAGTCCCTGAAAAACCCAAGAAGAGCAATAGAGTTTACACTCCAATTGGGATCCCATATGCGGAAATGTTCAAAATGCTCTCCGAGAGTGGCGAGATCAAACCTCTCGAACCGAGACCATTCGAGTCATTGAAAAGGACAGATAGATATTACTGTCAGTATCATCAATCAGGGGGTCACACTATAGAAAACTGTTTCAAATTCAAGGATTTGGTACAGAAAATGATTGATGAAAAGAAACTAGTCCAAGTTCAACAAGAAGAGGATACAACCATTAATGGAGTTTGGGACAATGATGAAGAAGATGTCTATCTAAAGGACATAGTAGGACCTTCACTCTCTGTGTCATACACCACAGATGACATTTGGGCTGAAGAAGATTCATCAATAGACGTCCTCACAAGATCTGGGAGAATGCAACCTCCCGTTTCAAAACAACCTATGCCTACCATACATCAAGTTCCCATACCTATCATCGAAGACAATGACATTGTTAAACAGTTTAAGAAGACAAAAGTTGAGATGAATGTGTGGAAACTTCTGGCAACATCTCGAGAGCATAGGTTGGCTGTAATGAATGCCTTGGATAAAATCGGGATAGATTTTGACACTACTCCTGAGGGATTAGCCAAATTCCTCACAAGTGACCTTCCTAGTCCTATTAATTTGATCACCTTTTCTGACAAAGATTTACCTCCAGAAGGTGACAAACATTACAAGGCATTAAACCTCACGGTAGTCTGCAAAAGGATGAATGTTCCCATGACTCTTGTAGACAATGGATCGGCTATCAATGTCTGTCCACTTAGGACTGCGAGGATGCTCGGCATAAGGGGTGAGGACTTAACTCCGTCCACACAAGGAATAAGAGCCTACGATAATACTCGTCGTCAAGCTCTTGGCAAGATCACCCTAAATGTAATGGCAGGAGCAATAGAACATGCTACTACTTTTCAAGTAGTGGACATCAAAGCCTCATTCAACTTATTATTGGGACGCCCTTGGCTTCATGATCTAAAGGCCGTCCCTTCATCTCTCCACCAACAAGTGAAAGTTATAGTTGGAGGAATTCCAATCACCATCGATGCTTCGCCTATGAGAATCAAATCCATAGAGAATCCAATCATTAATGTGGAGCACGACGAGGATGATGAAGACCTATGGGACTTTAACGAAGAAGTCTCCTTAACCCAGGAGGATGAAAGGACATCTCTTTTCCATGACCCCCATTCCAACATGACCGTCAACGCCATGCTGAAGAAACAAGGACACTTTCCTGGAATGACTTTAGGAAAGAAGAAAGGAATAGCAAAACCGCTAGAGTCACCTGGCCTCCCTAAGTTAGATACTTTCGGACTTGGTTTTGAATCGACTCGGAAAGATCTCAAGCGAGCCCAGGAAAAGTTGAAGGTGCGTAGGGACGCTCGCATTCAGAAGAAAGCAATTCCAATGGATCAGTACCCTTTTACGCTTAATGGTCAGTTCATAAAAGAAGGAGAGGACTATCCATGCCATTAATTTTGCGAGCCATTTGTTATAAACGGCATAAGACAACCGGGATTCGAGATTTTCTTGGTTTACTACTTCACTGATGAAACCCCAACTCCCGTCCATAAGGAGAAAGCACCCTCATGCTTTGACTTTAACGTCATGGGATTACTGTTTGGGCGAGAAAAGAATGAGCCAGCTTATGAAGAAGATAACTCCTCATTCATTCAAACGGTCCTACAAAGTGAAAGCTTCGACCCCTCGAAGCTAATTACTCCAGCTGAAGGATCACTACATGGATGGCGCAAGACTATCAAAGTGACTACTTCAAGCGGAAGGAAGATATCAATCACGACAGGACAGGGACCGATGTTTGAAGAGTCGTCTGAGTCAGAGTCCGAGTTAAAGTCTTTCCCTTTAGAGTCTTCTAAGTCTTTAGTAGTAACACCTCCCTCTCCTATTTCTTCTCCTAGGATAGTTAGTGATCCAGTCCCTGAGGACATATCACTATTTGATGTAATGATCTCAGAGTATAATAATATTTCTCATTCTCCTTACTTCTTGTGTTCTTCCCTAACCCAAGATGACGAGCATTGCTTAGCTAACGATGAAAAAGAAAAAGAAATTATTAAAGCAATGGAAACACTCGAAAAGAAAACACCGGTAATTGAAGAAACTGAAACGGTTGATATCTCGAATGATTCAACCCATAAAAGAGAAGTTAAAATCGGATTAACATTGAATAAACAAGAAAGAACCGATTTAATTAACTTACTTAAAGAATTTATCGATGTATTTGCTTGGTCATATGAAGATATGCCAGGCATTAATAGAGAAATAACTCAACACACTATACCACTAATTCCAGGAATGAAACCTGTAAAACAAAAGTTGCGTCGAATGAAACCCGACGTAGCACTTAAAATAAAAGAAGAAGTTCAAAAACAAATAACTGCAGGTTTCATCAAGGTATCCAAATACCCCGAATGGGTCGCCAACGTCGTCCCAATTCCAAATAAAGACGGAAGGGTAAGGATGTGTGTCGACTATCGAGATCTAAACAAGGCAAGTCCAAAGGACGACTTCCCTTTGCCACACATCGATATTCTGGTAGATAACACGGCAAATCACGCGCTTCTCTCATTCATGGATGGGTACGCAGGGTACAATCAGATTCTCATGGCAGAAGAAGACATGGAGAAAACAACCTTTATAACACCATGGGGCACTTACTGCTACACGGTAATGCCATTCGGGTTGAAAAACGCGGGTGCTACTTACCAACGTGCAGCAACTGCCTTACTCCATGACATGATGCACAGAGAAGTTGAGGTATATGTCGACGACATGATTGTAAAATCAAAAGACCGTCCAGGCCATCAAGTAGCCTTAAGGAAATTTTTCGAAAGGCTAAGAAAGTATAACATGAGGTTGAATCCATCAAAATGTGCTTTTGGAGTCACCTCAGGCAAGCTCTTGGGATATGTCATAAGCTCTAGAGGAATAGAGGTAGACACAACCAATATTAAAGCAATCATGTCAATGCCACCGCCCAAGACTGAGAAACAGATTCGAGGATTTATTGGCCGGTTGCAATACATAAGTAGGTTCATATCAAAACTGACGACGATATGTGAAACAATCTTCAAGAAGCTCAAGAAGAATGTACCAATAATATGGGATGACGAGTGTCAAAAAGCCTTGGAAAAGATCAAAGCCTATCTCACAAATCCTCCCGTATTAGCACCAGCACTTCCCGGAATACCTCTTAGGTTATATTTGACGGTTACCAAAGAGACAATGGGAGTCATGCTAGCACAAGAAGTAGAAGGCAAAGAGAACGCAATCTATTACCTAAGTAAAAAGATGCTCGAATACGAAACACGCTATACACCGCTCGAAAAATTGTGCCTCGCCTTGGTGTGGGCCACAACTAAGTTAAGACATTACATGTTGGTGCATACCGTTTTCGTAGTCTCCCGATTAGATCCACTCAAGTATTTGTTCGAGAAATCTACACTCAATGGACGCATATCAAGATGGATAGTCAATCTAGCCCAGTTCGATGTAAGGTTTATGCCACAAAAAGTTATTAAAGGATCCGTGGTGTCAGACTTTCTAGCAGATTTTTCAATAGAAGACTCGACGCCAATACAAGACAATGACTTTCCAGATGAAGACCTAATGGTCACTGAAGATGATATTTGGACCTTGTATTTCGACGGAGCCTCAAACCAAAAGGGATGTGGCGTCGGAGTGCTACTAGTATCACCTAAAGAAGAGCACGTTCCAATCTCAATAAAGCTTGATTTCGACGTTACCAACAATGCTGCTGAATATGAAGCATGCGTGGTAGGCCTTAAAACAGCTTTGGCATTGGGAGTAAAGAAGTTAAGGATATTCGGAGACTCTTCTTTGATCATCAATCAGATATCTAAAAGATGGAAAGTAAGGAGCAAAAGCCTAGCCCCTTACCAAACCTATCTGGAAACTCTTACCAATCAGTTAGAGAAGGTAGAATATACATATCTACCTAGAGAAGAAAACCAATTTGCTGATACCTTGGCAAGATTAGCCTCAATGGTTAGGATTCCTACAGAAATCGAGCAAATGCCTCTAACTATCGAAAAAAGGCACAAACCAGCATACATCCAGGCTATAGAAGACGACGACTTAGTCCAAGAAGAAGAAGAAGAAGAACCGTGGTACACGAAAATACTCAATTATGTCACCAATAGAGAATACCCTCCTCATGCTGACAAAAGAGCAAAGCGAGCGTTGAGACTTTTGGCTTCTCAATATGTACTCATAGACAACGAGCTACATAAAAGGGTACCTAAAGGTCGAGCTCTCTTATGTGTAGGAAAGATGGATGCACAAAGAGTGATGAGAATACACTAGTGGAAAAAAGGCCATCCGTAACGGGCAAAAACTGCATATGCGTAACGGGCAGCGGCCGTTACGGATGGCCTTTGTTATTCGTAACGGACATTTAAATTGCCCGTTACGAATAATAGGTTATTCGTAACGGACATTTAAGTTGCCCGTTACGAATAACCTGTTATTCGTAACGGACTTTTAAGTTGCCCGTTACGAATAATAGGCTATTCGTAACAGACACTTAAGTTGCCCGTTACGAATAATGTTCAAAACATGCTAAAATTAGGGGTATTTGTAACTGGCACTCTTTGGTACTAGTTACAAATGCCCCAATTCTTTTCTTATTTCCTTTTATTTTTAACTATAAATTGGTTATCATCCCTGATGAAAATATCAAAACATTATACATACAAAAGCTAACTATATGTTTCAAAAGAAGTTAAAAAAAATATATTATGACACCACTTAAAAAAAAAAAAAAGATTAGAATTACAAATAATTTCAGCAGCCCCTTCTAATCACAGAGGCGTTCTTTTAACTCCCTCTTAATTTCAGCAGCCTCCTTTTAATCATTTCCTTTTATTAATCTTGATTCTTTTGATATTTCTTATCTTTATTAAAAGCACCATCAGATTCAGTTCCATGGGAACCTTTAAACTGCTAACTCCCATCAGAATTTCCTCGTTTCCCATCTGCATTTCTCCGCATACTTCTACTTCTTCCCTGCCTAACAACGCCTACTTCTTCTCCAAATAATCGACAAGTCTCAACAACAGTATGATTCTTCGTCCTTCTAAGAGGAAAAGCTTTTGAACCAACAGCAACCATACGAACCCAAAGCTGCCACAGGACCATAATCAACAACAACCATTTTAGCAAATTGACAAACAATAAGAAGTGTTCAAGTTCTTTCAATTTAACTCTTGTTATCAATTGCACAAAAATTTAATGATTCAAGAAGCCTACAATATTCCTAAGTAACACCACACTCCTAACCTGCCACACCATATTTCTTAATTATTTGAGCATTTCAGCGAGACAACAAGCATTCACCTCGGCTCATGTGCTCAATTCGACTTAAAAATGTGACACATTAGAAACCAGATTTGACTCAATCAACAAATTAGGCTCAAAATATCACATAAATTCCTTCTCGTTTAAGAATATCAACATAAAATGCACATAACGTTCTAGCAAGTAATAAGTATCAACTCCAAAGGTATTAAGCGGTAAAATGATTTTACAAGCTAGCAAAAAGCCAAATTAGAATAAGATGTATAAAATTTGACTTCCAAACAATATTCCATAGAGTCCATGATACAAAGTTAAAATTGGCAGACTTAATTACGAGATAAGGGTACAAGATAACAAGCTAGTGGAATCATACTGCATTAGTAATTTTGGTGCCCTTAATTATCAAGATACGATACAAAATTAGTACTTTTGATAAAATTGAGGAAAAATTTAGAAGTAGAGAGAGTGACAATGAAAATACCGGTGATGGAGGAGAATTTGGAGCCGGGTTTAGCGTGGATGCATCAATACAGTTACAATTGTCAAAGCTTATCTAATACATCATTACAAACCCCCACATATTGCAAGGATTACTTTGCATGCCCAACACATGGCAAACCAATTTTCCCAACCAATTTAATCCACACGGACCACACCTATATCAATTGCTTTGGGATTGAAACCAAAACTAAAACCAGTTCATACAGTAGACAAGTAACACAATCAACCAGTAAGGTCTTCTAGGAATCTCTTACTGCAACCATGCCATTCCTAACCACAGTCTCTGATGAGGCTCTTACCTATGGCAAGATAGGGTCCAGATAAAGTGATAAACAACCTAACCCCCTTTGAAATTAATTAAATAGGTGCCCTAATTCATATAGCTACTACTTTCAAGAGTTAATTTATAATAAATCCCCCCAAAAATTAATCTATTGTGACATGTTTCTGTCCAAAATCTGTTCATCTATTGAGCGTGACACTGGAAAATGTTCCAACACTTTCTACTGAGAAATCCAACCTCTTTTGTGGGACTGAAATGATAAGGATTGATAAACAACCCCTCCCCCCCACCCCCTTTATTTTTGTCCTCTCCCTTCATTTGCATTACATGAAGAAAACTACAGAATAATAAGTTGCCCAACACAATAGATAGGAAGGAAAAAGGAGCTTCTGTTTTGATTCTCAGTCCAACATATAATAGGTTTATAGCTTACTGTAGACTGAGAAGAGCTCAAAAAAGAGAAATGAACACCTAAAGTCAAGCCTGTTCAATGAGTTTAGGATACAGTACATTAGCTCATACCTGCAAGAAACTGCTGTTTTTGACTTCTTCGAAATCATCTTTGATGTACAAAAGTGCCCCTGATATAACACCTGCAATTCGAGATCTCCTTAAGAACATATGACTTCCAAAAAGAAAATGAAGACAAATCTAGCAGAAGCTAATAATGGTTGTAAAAGTAAAACAGAAAATTACTAAGAAAATTCACTAAAACTATTATCGTCGTTCCGATAATTGAAACTTAGCCAAATCTTCTATTACATAAAAATCACAACTCAAACTACAAAATCAAGACTAACCTACACATGAATTGTTTTCCAAAAATTATAGTTTACCACGGACTGGAACTTTAGACTAACTATAGGAGTGTGGTTCCACTAAAAAGTATAAACACACTACTACGAGACACTTATATACAAGTATAAAAGAAAGGCCCAACCAGCAAATAAGATAAGAATTACGGAGTACATAATACCCAAAAACTTCGCTTAGATATTCACTTTC
Source organism: Chenopodium album (assembly GCF_948465745.1). Taxonomy (NCBI): domain Eukaryota; kingdom Viridiplantae; phylum Streptophyta; class Magnoliopsida; order Caryophyllales; family Amaranthaceae; genus Chenopodium; species Chenopodium album. Next base: position 45,524,981 of record NC_137846.1, on the reverse strand, counting down.
GGACACATTTCATCATAAAAAACATCAGGATGTCCATTACACACATTAGATGCATAAATTAATGTCATTGATTATATAACTATACGATTTAAATCGAATTGTTTGCACCAAAACCCTCAGCAATAAACACTTACAGAAATCATACTGAAGAACAAAGCATCAAATAATTCAAATTTTATACATTTACCTTACTGCTGGTAAATAATAGTTATTCCCCATGTTCATTTTTCCATGACATAACTTGTCCCCCGTGCAAACTAATCTGTAAAATTGAAAAGCATACAAATCAATAACCCCATTTTATTTTTAATTTTTTTAAAAAAATGGAGATAAAGAAAAAGATGAATCGTTTTCAATAGAACAAACAAAAACTAAGATTTTCCTTAAAGCTACAACAACTCTTGATTTAATTTTAAAATTAGTTTAAACTTGTGAATGTAATAATCAATATTATAAAATAATACCGAACAAGATTTTTTGTACTAAAAACATCACCATCAACCAAGATTACAAAAATGAATTCCATCAATAAAACAAAAAAAAAATGGCACAAATGAAATTTCATTCTATCAAAATCAACAACACAAAAGAAATTAATCCAATCAAAATACAATTAAATTCTGTGACTTCTAATTCAAAAAATTAAAAAAAAATAAAAGTTAAATTACTCACAAAAATCCCAACTACCAATACCTACTTTACTCGACTTTAATTAATAATCTTCAACAATAAATAACCCAGATCCAGAAAATAATAACCTCAAAATTTGCTAAAAAATGAATTTTTATTTTCAAAGGTACTCAAAATTATGAACCCAGAAAAATTAATTAAAACCCATAAAAACACATCATTTGGCAAAAACCCAGAAAATAATTTACAGCACTTCTTTGAATTTTTGGTATCAATTTGCCAGATGTTGGAAAAATTTCATACTCACAACAAGATTTAATCAACTCCAAACAATAAAAAAAAAAAAATTTAAAAAAAAATTAAAATGAAATCGCAAAAGCTCAAAAAATAAAAAAGAACTAAATCAAATCAAAAATCGAAAAAGGGGAAATTACCAAATACGGCCACGCACCATTAGCGAAGCTCTCTAATGAAAATTTCGTGGAGTTCGGAGTAGAACTGTACACAAGAGAGCGGCAATTCGACTTCAAAAAACTTAGGGGTTAGCAGAAATTGGAGGTGAAAATGAAGGGAGCTTCAACAATGGTTGTAGGAGAGAGAAGATGGAGGTAAGGAGAGTGAAGTAAAAGAAAATTCGCCATTGAAGAAGCAGATCTATGAGAGAGAGAGAGAGAGAGAGTGACTGAGTGTGAAATGAGAGAAAAGAGGTGAATGACGGCTAGGTAAACCCTAATAAAAAGCCAAAGCCAAGTAATGGGCTCCTCTCATCATTTGGGCCACGCTCAAGCAGTTGTATCGGGCTCAATATGCCCGTTACATGTAATATAATATCCGTAACGGGCAAATGATGACGGTTACAACTAAATAAGTATTCGTAATGGGCACTATTTTTCCCGTTACGAATAACTAAGTATTCGTAACGGACACTATTTTGCCCGTTACGAATAACTAAGTATTCGTAACGGACACTAATTTGCCCGTTACGAATAACTAAGTATTCGTAACGGACACTATTTTGCCCGTTACGAATAACTAAGTATTCGTAACGGACACTAATTTTGCCCGTTACGAATATATTTAATGTAACGGACACTAATTAGTTATTCGTAATGGACACTATTTTGCCCGTTACGAATATATTTAATGTAACGGGCATAGCTTTGCCCGTTACAAATAGCCTGTTACGAATGAGATTTTTCCCACTAGTGATAGTTCACGAAGGAATCTGTGGCACTCATGTAAACGGCAAAATGTTAGTCCAGAAAATAATGCGAGAAGGATATTATTGGACTACAATGAATAGAGATTGTCATCAATACGTAAAAAGATGCCCTAAGTGCCAAATTTACGCCAACTTACAACATGTCCCTCCATCTTTGCTCTACACCTACACATCGCCATGGCCATTCTCTACATGGGGAATTGACATAATTGGCAAAATCACTCCCCCAGGAACAGGAGGCCACGAATTTATTCTAGTAGCAATCGATTACTTTACAAAGTGGGTCGAAGCGCAATCGTACGCTAAACTCACTGCAAAACATGTAGCACTCTTTATCGAAAGAAATATTATCTGTCGATATGGAGTCCCACATGAGATGATAAGTGACAATGGAACTCACTTTCAAGCCGAATGTGAAGAATTGCTACAAAAATACGGCATTCAACATCATCATTCTTCCCCTTATAGACCTCAAGCAAACGGAGCAGACGAGGCAGCTAATAAAAATTTAAAGACTATCATCGAGAAAATGACTAAAAATTATAAGGATTGGCCTGACAAGCTTCACTTCGCATTGTGGGGTTATCGCACGTCAATCCGTACATCAACAGGAAATACACCATTTTCCTTGGTATATGGAATGGATGTCGTACAACCTGTCGAATTAGAAATACCATCTCTACGCATTGCGTTAGAGAGTAAACTCGATGAAGTTGAATGGACTAGGGCAAGATATGAAGAATTGATTCTACTCGACGAGAAACGACTAGAAGCTCTACATCATACTTAGTGTTACCAAACTCGTATGGCTAGGCATTTTAATAAGAAGGTCAAGACAAGAAATATCAAAGTAGGAGATTTGATATTAAAAGCGCTAAGGAAAAATGTTTTAGACCCAAGGGGAAAATTTAGACCTAACTGGTCTGGCCCCTACATTGTCAAAACAATCCTGTCAGGAGGTGCAGCAAAACTAACTGACATGGATGGCAATGAATTCTCAAACATGACCAATCTTGACCAACTTAAAAAATACTACCCATAATTACTTGAGTAGGATACTCAAGAGAGCTACGTTTGACCTGATTCCTTAAGAAAGGATACGTAGGCAACCCTTTACGGGTGCGGCCACTTTATTTTTCGACATCTCCGCGTTCCAGAATTAATTAAAAATTCAACAGAAAATCGGCGAATTGTTGGCGTCGCAGAACAGAGCCTGGCGCCAGCCAGAAGTCATCAGGGCTAGCCGATTGAATTGGCGCCTGGCGCCAGACTTCAATAACTGGCGCCAAATACCAATGACTGGCGCCAATTCGGGAATAGAATCTGGGCAAATTTCAGTGTTTTTCGGAAAATTTTCGACTTCCGTACTCGAAGAAAATCTGGAAAATTAATTTTTCGATTTTCATTGCTTTAATAAAATAAATTTAAAGTAAATAATTTAATTGAAAGCTGAAATTTCATTAATAAAATAAAATTACATTATTGATGGATTTTAAATAAAAGCTGAAATAAATTAACTTTAAATAAAAATAACAATCTAAGTCTAATAAATCTAAAGCTAAGCAATGCTCTTAATCTTTCTTTTCCTTTCTAGCTCTTTTCCAATTCTTGTTTGCTTCCTCCTCTTCATCCATGACTTTAGCTAGTAGGCATCCTTTAGAGGACTTACATTCAATTTTGGAGTAGATGGTCTCCCCTTCAGCTAACACTCCATGCTTCTTCTCCACCCAAGCTTTTTTGTCTGTGGTGTTAGCTTTCCTTTTTCCTTTGTCTTTGGTAGTATTTTTCTTCCTAGGCATTGCAGGTGTTTTGAATTCAATTCTTGCACCTAAGAGTTCCTTGGCAGGAGTCACTCTGTCACCTAGACGATTCTTCACATCGGTTCTACCCTGATCAATCGAAGATTTCTTCAGCAACCACTTCTTTACATCATTGGGCAAAGAAGGAGGAACCTTTTGGGTAATCACTTCCCATAAAGGTCTAGCGCTCCAGTAAGCATCGAATATATCTACTTCTTGAGATATAGGGTACTCAAAGGGAGGACGAAGATATCCGGAAGGAATATTCTGAAGCAAGCCGTATTGTCTTTTTACCCTGCAGGGATAATAATATGTTACACGAGACAAGCTTGGAAGACGGCAGAAAGGTTGCTTGTTAACACCAACCATCCTTTTTATTTTCCACCATGGGATGATCCACTTGATAGTAAAATCACGTGATTCAAAGACTTTTCTCCACCCATGGCGCCCAATTTTAGGGATGCGCTTCTTCCTTCTCACGAAGAAATAAGGAGTATATTTTTCAATGTCGTCCGGAGGGCTAATTAATCTAAGCCTCTCCATTAGCCACATCTGTAAAAAATTGCAATGCAAATAAATTATTATTACAATACAAAAATATATTTTTTGATTTATGTAATTAAAAGTATTATTTTTCTACCTGTAATAAAATTGGAGAGCCGCGAAGAGGCGCTTTTGGGTCCCTTTTCAATTCATCTAGACTAATCATAGTCTCTCCAACTATTAATGGCATTAGATTTCTTCCTGATTCAATTTGTTCTAGTACAGTGGTTATAATTGATTGACCCTCATTATTTTTACCACTACTAAGAAAAAATTGGTTAAGTATGCAAAATAGGAACACCCTTCTTCTATATATATTAAAAGATTCAGAAAGAGGTTTATCAAAATAATGGCGTGCAAATTCTTTCAAGTTAACTATATTGCCATCTACTATTTTTGATAAATCCCTTTCCTTTAAATTAAAGAAGCACTCAAAATCCTTATAATAGTATGCATCTATTCTAGGGATTGCTATAAGGTCTATCGCAGGGAAGCCTAAGATAGCACCAAATTCCTCCGGCAAAGGGCTAATCTCATCATACCCTATTTTGAAACAATGAGTATCAACATTCCAAAATTCTAAAGTGGTATGTATGAAGTCTAGGTCTAGATCTACCCCTTTGATGCCATAAATTCCCCCAAAGTGAAATAAATCTAATTCTTTTTTGTCTCTAGCGTTAAGAGATCGACACCATTCATGAGTGTATTGGGTGAAGTTTTTGGTGACTAAAGACATGATTATTATTTTTTCTAAAGAAGAGAATTGTTTTATTCGCTGGAATTATGAGAAGAATCGGCTGGGCAGGGGGCTATTTATACACAAATTGCGAAGAATTTTAATCAGAATGAAACACGGAGTTAGCATCAATTGGCGTCAAAACCCCGTGATTGGCGCCAACCGCCAGCGCTTGGCGCCACACGCTAAGTGTAGCGTCTGGCGCCATGCGCCATAGTGTGGCGCCAGCTGGCGCCAGCTAGCGCCAAGTTGCCAGACCAACCGCGCGTGCTCAACCTGTGTTTTTAATATTAGACTCGAGTCGGTTAATGACTTTATGGCTCCGTTTAATTTTCCTAAACATCTTTTCTATCCTTTTTTCTTAATTAATTAAATATAGCTATTATTTTTAATTTATATTATTCTTTTTGGACTTTATTTTAATTTCCAAACACCCGACATTTCATTTGATTTTTTCCTTTTTTATTTTTTCTTTTTGGGGGAGAGAGTCGGATATCCTCCATCAATAATAAAAATGACGGAATTTTTGTGCAAAATTGTTTGTCACACCTTTCTTGCACACACTAACATACACATAATAATAACAATCGAATAAACTCATAATGGCATAAATATACAAAATGTGTCTATAAATAATGAGTCTAAGGCAAAGTTCTATAAAAAAGTCAAAAGAAAATATACACAGGAACAAACTACAGCGCCGGAGGACATAGGCCCATCATGTCATAAAATTGCGCCGTACGAGGAGTCACCTCTCCACCAGCTCCAGCTCCAGCACCAGCTCCAGTCTTCGTAGGAGGAGGAAGACTCAATATAGGACCACTCCAGCCAGGATTAACCTGAGGCTGAGGCCGCGGAGGCTACTGCGATGACGAGCCTACCTGGTACATCCCACCACCTCTGAAAGTCGAGGTAGCCTCTCCTACCGGTGCAGCATGACCACCCTCAAAAGAGGGTCCCGAGCCCTCTGCAACATCAGCTCGAGCAGCCTCAGAGCGACCGCCTCTACCCCTTGAAGAAGTGCGACGACGTCTCGAGCTAGACCTCGCTGGGTCCCTCCGTCCCTCAGGTCTCGTGCGGGTGTGAGAAGCGATAGGCTGACCCTGCAAAAAGAGTTAAATCAGAAACAAAGTAAAATTGAAGCAGCAATGCAAAAATAATGAGTAAAGAAAGGCTACCTCTCGGATGACGTCATCCCGACGACAAGTGGTCGCGTTCCTCATCCGGACGAGCTGGCTCCGGAAGGCATCTATGCATCGTGCAATCGCCGAAACCACCTCGCGTGAAAACTGTCTGAAAAATAAGTTAGTAAAAATGCATGATATATGAACACAAAGATTCTGAAAAAAACTAGGCTTACTCTAGTCTGGTGGCGAGGAATAGACCGCTCTACGAAGCGCTCGCCCTCGGGAGCCGGGAGAAATCATCTCCTCGATCGGCCCGTACATCCCCTGGTAGTGGATGGACATACGGGGTGGCACGAACTCAGCAGCACCATCTTGATAAAATGGAAAAAATCAGTAAAGCATTACTTGGGGGCTACTTAGTGGAAAGTAAAGCTAAGAAAATCTTACCCTCACATCCTCAGCCGGTACGGGCGCTGGAGCTAACAAAGGTAGTATCTCCTCAGCATAACACCGCCCGAGGATCACATGGGACCGCCAAGAGGTATCAGCTCCCTCAGACATGCTTGACAATCGCGCCTCGTCGAACATATGACGTGGTGGAGCAGCGGGAACGACGAAGACATCAGAAGAATGCTGTCTAGCGACCCTCTCTCCTAAGTACGCGACCGCTCCATAAGTCCCCAGAAAATAGCGACGCTCAGCAAAGTACTATGCGGCTAATCCAGGGACTGTCCAACCGCCCCACGGCCGGTATACCACCTCAGGTCCCTATAAAGCATCAATCAGGCAAGGATATATCTAAAGCACCGTGGAAAAGCAAGATGAACAATAAAATTCATACCGAGATGATCCGGTGCCGGACATGTGTAGTGGACATGTCCACATGGTGGCCGCCCCAAGAGGTGCTCACTGGAAATCCCCGCGGCGATGGTCTCGCCGGCGCAATGGAAGGAAAGTACTCGTAGAACCAGATCTACAAAGAGCTAAAAGTGTGAGCAAATGCTAACTAATATGCAGAGCTAAACTTTATAGGGAATAAATGTTTACCTCTACGACCTTCCAAAAAGCAGACAAAGCAACGTTCGTCCCAAAGGACCGATGGCGACACGAGTCCCTCAGTGCACGAACGAAGTCAGCATAGGCCAAGCTGGCCCAGTCATAAGTCCCGATCCGGTGAAGATCACAGACAGCAGGAAGATAGTAAAGCAATTCCCTACTACCCTTATCAGGGGAGAATGTCCCTGACAACAACATCAGCACAAAGATGCGCACCCGCTGCTCTCGGGTGGTCGCATCGTCATCAAGAGCCGCTGCCAGCGTCGAGCGGCGAATTCCTCTAGCACTGAACTGAGTCGTCTCGACCTCAGCTCAGGCCCGAATAGCGATCGGTCCCAACAACTCCTCGACCTCCGAAGAAAAGACGTCGATTCCACTGTCAAACGGCAGTGGCACAGAAGTGAACTCCAGTCCTGTGATGAGACTGAAGTCCGTAGGGGTGACCATCATCTCGCCCCAAGGGAAATGGAAGGTGTTGGTGGTGTCCCAGAAGAACTCCACCAAAGCACGCACTACATGATGACCCCCGCTGGAGGCAACCATAGCCTCAGAGGTCTCGAACAGAGTAACTAGCCCGCAAGACTCCCATAGGAGTCTCGTCTCAAGATCCCTGGCGATGTACATCCTGTACAAATCGCCTAAACCTTCACAGCCAGAGCCGTGATGCCGTGTTCACCCGGGCGCGATGCCCTGTCTCACCCTCTCAAAAAATGTGGTGGACAGGGGCGAAGAACAAGGTCCGCTCATCCCACTCCGGAAGCCGACCAAGCGAAGTGGAAGGCGTAACGTCATCCTCTACGGGCTCATGCTCCCGTCTAGTGTTTCAGGACCGTGAACCCGAGCCTCGTTGTCTAGCCATGCTACATTATGCAGAATTATCATAAATTAAAGTTCTATAGCATCTAAGGTTCGCCTAGCCACATGATACTATGTTCGCAATAAATAGAGTACGTAGTACTAAAACAGAGCACAAATTCAAATTGAGCATGACAACATTTTTCAAGCAATCAAACAATTTCTTGCAACACTATAGTGATTATTGTGACAAATTGAACAAGAATTGCTAGCAAAAGTGTCAAGAACGAGTCACATTGTTCTTCACGACCTTAAGAGGTCCAACAATGGCAAATTGCTCATTTCTTCACCAAATTGAGTCAAACAAGTCTCAAATTACTCCCAAGGCAATATATAAACATAATCAAGCAATTTCATGGCATAAAACTTGACAAACAAAGCAAATTGAGCATTATAAATTTTGAATTTTCATGAAATTTGCGAATAAACATGCCAAGAATTCATAAAAACTAATGTGAGTTTGAAGAAAACTTACATAGATCAGGAAAATAGATAAAAAGAGCTTTGATTCGCAACAAATTTGAGCGAATTCGGTTGAGAAACGAGCAAGCAATGAGCAATTGAAGTTTCGAATTTCTTTCGAGCAGTTTCGCGACGAGCAGCCAGCAAAATGAAGAAGGAAGGGGGTATTTAAGGAAATCCCCGTGTTGGTGCCAGGCCCCATGCATTGGCGTCACAAATTTTGCATGGCGCCTGGCGCCAATATCAGCGCCTGACGCTAAGGCCAGCTGTGTGGCGCTGATGGTTTTTCAGTGACGCCAAAGCACCCAGCCACCTGATGAGGTTGAGCTAGCCTTCTACAACATATTTTTGGGTTCCTTGGTACGCCAGTTAGCCCCTCTAAGAAATTTGACATGATTTAATAATCGGCTTGATTACATAAAGTGATCGACCTGATAAGAGACCGTCTCACTTAGCTTAAAGCGCCTAAGCATTGGCTCATTAGCAAAAAGCACCGACATATAGGTTCAAAAGCAAAAGAGAACCGACATACAAGTTCAAAGCAACGGAAGCGCCGACGTACAGGCATAGCGGAAGCAAAGTTCAGGCGAACTTTTAAAGATCGACAGGCGTGGATCTTCGGTAATTTCCTTTGGAAAATTATCGCATCAAACGAAGGTGACTTCAAGAGAAGATATCTTCGACAACGTTCCCTAGCTTGCGGAGAGTTGTCACAAACAACTGGAGGTAATTTCGGGCGAAGTTGTCTCCGATCATATTCCCTTAGGCATGGAAGATGATCAATACGGATGAAGATTGTTTCAAGAGAAATAATCTTCGATGGTATTCCCTAGGATGTGGAATATTATCAATGCGGAAGGAGATTGTTTCAAGAGAAATAATCTTCGATGGTATTCCCTTGGACGTGGAATATTATCAATGCGGATGAGGATTGTTTCGAGAGAAATAATCTTCGATGGTATTCCCTAGGATGTGGAATATTATCATAGCGGAGGAGGATCGTTTAAGGCGAAGCAATCTTCCAAATTTGGAAGCAGTTACAGGCGTAGCAGTTTTCAAGCGGGATGTCACTCTCTAGCTTGTAGAGGTCATCAAGACAATTGGTTACTTTCAGAGACGTGTGCTCGACGGTGCAAGATACGCGTTTCTTAACTCTTTTATATGTTTAACTAACGCTAGTTTTGCAGGTATCGGCGTTGCAAGATTGATTTAGGATCGCAGAACGTTCTAAATCATTCTCCGTCCCTATCGTTACTTTGACTTTTGTTTTCGAAACTTGCGTTTCTCCAAACTCAGTCAAAGTGGGGGCTTCTGTAGACACCCATTTGTGTCTCCCCAAAACCAAACCCAGTGATGAGTACCTTTCACGTCGAATCATAATCGAATGAAACAAAAGTGTGGAAAGGTCTAGTGTTGCGGAAAGTTTTATTTCTTTTCTCTTCTCCCTGTTTTTGAAAACTTATTTTAAGAAAACAGCCAATCCAGTTTGGTTGGTCCATGATATGGGTCCAATAATAGTGTAATTGGATGGGGCTTGCAAAGACCTTTCCAACGATATATTATAAGTCTAATTCCGATGAATATTGAGGAAGTTATGACCAATTTACCAAATTGGGCCCGGTTTGAGCTTTATGTACGGCCCAATGATTTTGGGGAGGGCCTAATATGATTTATCATTCCTAATGCAATTAGGAATGGTTTTAGTCTTCTAGATTCTTCTAGAAGGTTCTTTTCATTCCTAATTCAATTAGCATTGATAAATTGACTTTTGTTGACTTTTCAGAGTTTTAATCAAAATCAAATAGCATTTTCGAAGAAATTATATTATTTTATCCTCCAGTACGGTAAACTTATCTGATTTTCGAATATGCGTTAAATTTGAGCCTGGCGTCTAACCCCAGGCCTTGGCGCCTGGAACCAGGCCTGGCGCCTGGCGCTAGCCATTGGCGCTAGTGCTGGTGCCTGGCGCTAGCTAGCCAAGGTTGGCGCCAACCCTGTTTTCTGAGCGTCAGACTCTGTTTTGTTAATTTATCTTTTTGGTTGATTTTCTCTATAAATATCGTATTAAATACTCTGTTTTCATTCATCATCTAGACCAATTTTCACCAATTCTCCTCATTCGCAAGTTTTCATCAACAATCATTAATTCTTTAGCATTCATCTCTCTTAAACATTCAATTCTTTCTTACTTTGTTTTTTATACAAAATTCCGCATTCACAAGATCTAGAAACACCTAGCCATATTCGAAGTTGCCTTCGCCCTAGACGTGAAAGGTTTTAATTTCTGAGGGTTTGGTCCCAAATCTCTCTTTCCATTATTTAATTTAATTGTTTGATTATTATTTTCCTTGAAGTTACTAACGTGTGTATTTTGTTATTAGAAAGAGGTACGAGGCATCAAAGTAAGTACTTTAATGATTTATTGATGTTATGATGTAGAAATCATGTTTATATTGTTATTATGATATTTCTAGTATCATGTCTAGGGTAATTTTAATATTAAATATGATTGTTATGATGCTTCCTATGCTCTTCCTAATATTTATATTATGGTTGTTAGTATCATGTTAGGGCTAAAGATTTGATTTTTATTGCTTAGTGACATGCTAGGATTTGTTATTAATCTTGTTAGTACCATGCCTAGGATCTTGCTATTATTATGCTTTAATATTAACATGAACATGATTATGATTATAATTGTTGTTATGATTATTATTATGATGATTATTGTTATGATGATTATAATTATTTTCATTATTATTATTATGTTGCTTGATATATGTTTTATAGTTATTGATTGATCACCTTTATGCATGATTAAAGGGAATTGGTACTTGTAATCACGCTTAATAAGATATTAATAATCTTGTTAGGGTTAATGTGATTATATTTCAAGTGATCGCCAATAATAGTTTATTTGTGCATTTAAATTCAACCAACATAGATAAACAGGTTTAGGGTTAATCCAATTGATTGCATGTTAATTAAAAAGCGCACATGAATACGATCAGAATAAAGTAGAGGCCTATTATTAGGGCAGGTTCAATCTCAATTAGGTTGGATTTGTACCTTCATCCCCGAACCCTTATTTGGTTCATGACCTTATGGAGTTGACGATCTCTTGGATCGTTAAGGGGTGTAACCTTCACCTCGTGAACGGTTTACAAGTTCCCAAAAAACTTGTTGGCGACTCTTTTGCTCTATCTTCTTCCCTTTTGGACGCCACCGTACTTTAGTGTATGATCACAGTGGGGTTCAAGCTAGTGGGATTTAAAGGCTTGAAATTATTCCCTACAACAACAAATAATGCACAATTAGTCAAGTAGGCACAACATGATGCAATGCATTCGCAACCTAACCATGGCTCTAGTTCTCTAAAGTTCGGGATATGGTTTAGTCAAAGAGGGTCCATGGTTAATTGTCCGAATGCACCGCGCGGAAGCCTAACCGTGAAGGGTTGGCGCGAGTGGATGGGACACCGCGAGTTTTAGAAAAACTCGCTTCCATGGTTTGGTGAATTCAACATCTCGGATGTACCCTTTGTTGCATGGAGCGTTCAATCGGGTAGATGGAGCATGAATTCCCAGAGGGTTATGTCCATATGTAGAACACAAATGGGTTTCAGAAAAGTGAGAAAAAATTCAATTAGGAAGTAGGATCGAGCAAACAATACGAAAAACCGGTCGAAATTAGAACGCATATTTCTGGCTCGGTATTGGGGGAAATTGGCGCCAGCAATCAGAGACTGGCGCCAGTTTTTAACTGTAGCGCCTGGCGCCAATGCTGGCGTCTGGCTCTACGGCTAAAAGTTTGGCGCCAAGCTCTGGCCCTGAAGCTACTTCCCACATGCCTCAGCAGCTTTCTGTGCTCGATAAAATTTTCCAGTTTTGCGTGGTGTTATTTCAGTCCTAGTTGTGAAAGATATTTCGCAAATTTCCTACGTGTAAAATCCTGTGTTTTTAACTCATTACGGATGGTCTTTCCAATGAGATCTTTTTTATGCATATGACAATAATTTTAATCAAAATTACGCACATGAAATACTTAGAACTTTTCGAGTCTCATCCACTCACTCTAAATCATTGCCGAAACAAATTCAGGAATTAAAATAGAAATCCTCCCCAGTGGAGTCGCCAAAAACTGTAGGGAATAATTTCAAGCCTTTAAAATCCCACTAGCTTGAACCCCACTGTGATCATACACTAAAGTACGGTGGCGTCCAAAAGGGAAGAAGATAGAGCAAAAGAGTCGCCAACAAGTTTTTTTAAGGAACTTGTAAACCATTCACGAGGTGAAGGTTACACCCCTTAACGATCCAAGAGATCGTCAGCTCCATAAGGTCATGAACTAAATAAGGGTTCGGGGATGATGGTACAAATCCAACCTAAAAGAGATTGAACCTGCCCTAATAATAGGTGTAGGCGTCGCTCGAAGTGCGCTTATGTTAAAAGCATGTGGTGAATATGCTTGGCACTCATAGGAAGTGGGAATTGACATAATACAATTAGGGACAAATAAAGTAGGGAGCCGCCAACAAGTTTTTAAGGAACTTGTAAACCGTTCACGGATCATAAAAAGGCAACCACGATAAGGGACAACGATAGGCAACAACGATTGACCCGTGAAGGTTACACCCCATTCATAATCCATGAGATTACTAACTCCATATGGTTCGGAACCACGAAAGGAGGATCGGGGATGATGGTACGAAGTGAGTCATGGACTCACATTCGCCCGTATTGGCCTCTACTCGATTCTTATAGTGAAAAGCATTCCTGTGATCTCAAAGGCATACAAACAATAATTCAATTCACTCCAAACTATTATTTAACTAAATTTGTTTAATATTAATGCACACATAATTCTAAAATATTGTGATCACTTCAATTAATAATAAGATTAAAAGGATCCTAAACCGGTTGTCCAAATTATCTTATTAGGCGTGATTTTCAATTACACATTCCCTTTAAACATGCAATACGGTGATCAATAATAGAATAACATTAATATTAAAAACCAATTTAATCACAATTCCAACAACATAAAATCGTTAGAAAAATAATAGAAATAAAAGGAGCATGATCCTTACTTCGATTCTGTTTGTTTGCAACTACAAAATAATAAACGAGTTAGTAACTTCTAGGAAATAAATAAACAATAATTAAATTAAATTAAATATAATAAAGTTGATTTTGGAGCCAAACCCTCAAACAGTTCTACCTTTCACGCCTTGGCTTAAGGACAGAACCTCGAGGAAAATATGGACTCCTTTGAGTGCTTGAAGAAGGAATTTTGAAGTGAAAAGGGTAGGCTAGTGTTTAGGCTAAAGCATAGAAGAGAGAAAATAAAATAATAAAATTCTCAGTACCCCGTACATCAGAAATGAGGAGGTATTTATAGGGAAAATGTGCTGAGGGAGCGCACGGAACCCTAAAATGATAAAAACCCTAAAAAAGTAACCCGTGACACGGTCAAACTGTACCGTGACACGGGAAAGCTCCACCGTCAGGCGGTACACTTTCCCGTGACACGATACATTTTTGGCGTGACGCGGGAAATTTTCAGAAAACGGGATAGAAAACGCGTCAAGGGTTTACGCGGAAAAGACACGGAATGTCCCGTGTCACGGAAGACCTCTCGTGTCACGGGAAATCCCACCGTCAGACGGGAAGGATTCCCGTGACACGGTAGGTACCTGCCGTGGCGCGGGAAATTCCTACCTGTTTTTCCGTCTAAATACATTTTTAACCCTAATTTCCTTCGGCAGTTTAAGTGCCGATTGACAATTTCGGGCCTTTTCTGACTTTTTATTATTCGGGCTAAAATAAGATTATAATTAAATAAAAATAAATAAAGGGTTTGGGCCAAAAACAAATAATAAAACAATAAAATAAAAAAGCTTTGGGCTAGAATTAATTAATAAGTTTGGGCTGAAATTAAAACTATGCTTTTACCAAACATCAAGACTAATCCATGGACTGTTCAAAAATATGAATTTAATAAAATACGATTTTTTAAGCACTCTCGGGATTAAATACTGAACCCGACCAATAGTGGCGGTGAAAGGTTGTTCATCATCGGGTTTGGTTTTGGGGAGACATTTTTAGGTGTCTACAGAAGCCCCCACTTTGACTGAGTTTGTAGAAACGTCAGTTTCGAAAACGATAGTCAAAGTAGCCGATAGGGACGGAGAATGATTTAAGACATTCTGCGATCCTAAATCACTCTGTATACGCCGATACCTGCAGAAAAATGTTAATTCCACAGATGAAAGAGTAAAGGGATAGAATACGTATCTAGCACCAGTGTATTGGTGACGAACGAATTTGGCAGCTTCCTAAGCTTGAAGGAATCCACCGAGTGACATTTGTTGAAACGCTTTCCATGCTTGAGGAAAGCCGACTGAAGAGTTTGGTACCTTTCTAGGCCTGAGGAAAGTCGACGAACGAATTTGGTGTCATTCTATGCTTGAAGAAATCCACCGATAATGCCTTCCATGCTTGAGGAAAGCCGACAAAGGAATTTGGCGGTTTTCTATGCTTGAAGAAAAATCCACCGATAACGCTTTCCAAGCTTGAGGAAAGCCGACTTGGCGGTTTTCTATACTTGAAGAAAAATCCACCGATAACGCTTTCCAAGCCTAAGGAAAGTCGACTTGGCGGTTTTCTATACTTGAAGAAAAATCCACCGATAACGCTTTCCAAGCCTGAGGAAAGCCGACTGATGAATATGGTGTCATTCTATGCTTGAAGAATTCCACCAATAATGCCTTCCATGCTTGAGGAAAGCCGATTTGGCGGTTTTCTATACTTGAAGAAAAATCCACCGGATAATACTTTCCATGCTTGAGGAAAGTCGAAAGATGATGAGATTGCAAGTCTCTGTGTATCGAGAACCTTGCGTCATGAAATGATGGTGATCCGCTTGTCCCCGGACGTGGGCTGTAGATGGTCCGCTTGTCCCCGGACGTTGGCTGTAGATGGTCCGCTTGTCCCCGGACGTGGGCTGTAGATAAGACCTGCAAAAATAAATTTGCCAATGGACTCGTATATACTGTGATTGACTTGACCACTAACTTGACCAAGTTTGACTTGATGTGACATGACATGTGTATGACTTGTGAGTGTGTTTGTGTATATGTGTGTGTTCAGACACAAGCAAACGAAGATGCAAAAGCAAAAATTTTCCGTCAATTTTTGTCATGAGTGGAGGATACCGACTTTCTCCCGAAAAAGAAAGATGTGAAAAATGAACTTTTATTTTCGAACTTCCTTCGATGAAAACTTGGAAAAAGTTTTTTGAACTTCCCCAAAATAAAATAATGAAAAGGGAAAGAAGTTTTGAACTTCCTCCTTGAGCAAGACGAAATGATTCGTATGGATTGAATTGTTTGTCCTGAAAATAATGTATGCATGATTCATGTTCTTAGGCCAGGAGGCTAAGGACAATTACATCATGTGACACGATAGATGAATGAACTTAAGTCATGGAGCTAAGCATCATATATGGTGTAAAGAAGCGATTTTGAATGTCACTTAGGTCTGGAAGCTAAGCACGTATAGTGATTATTGCATAATGAACGTTGCTTAGGTCAAGGAACTAAGCACGATATGCTTTGTATGATTAAAAATCATTGATATATAAATGTTTCTTAGCACATTATGCGAAACAATTAATATTGCTCAGGTCAGGAAGCTAAGCAAGAATACAATGTTTCTTCTACTGAATGTTGTCTTTAAATATGATGAAACATGGACAGTGTTGAAACAAGATTTCATGACAAAGGGCTCTTAAAGGGAAGGATAATTGATATCGATATGGATGTGTGAGTGAAGTGTGTGAATGTGATACTAAGGCTGGCTGCAAGGGTTATAGCGATGGAAAGAGATGTGAGAAGAGTTAAAGATGATGACTCTTCAGGCTGGGTAAGCTAATGTGATTTGGGTTTAAGCCCCTAAGTCTAGCTCTAAATGGGTAGGGATAAGCATTGGATATTCTTTGACTCGATCATGTATGAATATGAATGTGAATGTGGGCGCACCTCAATGTGAGGTTGCCTACGTATCCGTTAGGAATCAGGCCAACGTAGCTCTAACCGAACTTTGCACAAGTGTATGTACACCTCAAAGAGGTCTTTCAAGGGTTGTAATGTGGTTAAGTTGATGGTTTAAGGAAGAAAGGCGTAAAAGGCTCAAGACCCGAGAGAAGCCCCCAAGATGTGTAATTGTGAATTTGAAATTTTTGAATTTTTCAAGTTTATTTTCAACACATTTTTTTTTGTTGAACTTTTTTTTTCTTTTTTTCATTCTTTTGAATCAATGTAGGCAATCTCAGATCATGCGGTCCATCACTCACTTAGCATTCATGTTTCTCAGGCACGGTACCGAGCACTTGATGAGAGACGCAATTTGAGACGTGTTCATATCAAAGACATTGGAACACTTGCCTTTAGACATTGTTTTATTGTTGCTTTGCTGCTTTCTTTTTTTTTTTTTTTTACTTGCTTTTTGAATGTTATACAATTACACATCTTCCAATCCCAGGGTTAAGTGAATGTGGGTTGAAGAAATGAAGGCCAAACGTTAGACGAGGCTCAAAATGCTTGATGAAGAAATGGAATGTGATTGAACGGTTAACAGGGAATGACATGGTTGCAAAGGTGCCTCAAGTCATTGGTGTACCTTGGGTTTAGTTCGGTAATTGATTTTTTTTTTTATTTTGCAAATGAATTCGATGATCGATTGCAAAGGAAAGGAATGCTCATTGATGGAAAAGGTAAGAAATATGACACATAGACAGTACACATGGATAACGGGAACCTATGCTAGACTTATTGGGGGAGAGGGTTAAAAAAAACCATGAAATCTTGCACGAAGGATCTGTGTGCCTTGTATTCATTACTTCTTGCCGCCTGGAGGGACAGGAAGTTTATTTGCATCCATCAAGTCTTGAATGACGTCCTTCAAATTCCAACATTGCTCCGTAGTGTGGCCCCTTCCTTGATGGTACTTGCAATGGGCATTGGGATTGCATTTGGCGCTCCTTTCTTCAGGTTTTGGCTCTGGAAATGGCCCAATAGGTGTGATCAAGCCTTAACTGTAAAGGCGATCAAAGGCCGCATCATAAGTCATTCCTAAAGGAGTGTAAGTTCTTTTCTTCTTAGGCAATGGAGTATCAAGAGCTAACACTTCATTGAGATCAACTTGGCTTATATTGTTGGTAGTATTTTCGTGCTTAGAAGACGAAGAAGAAGGATGGTCGTTCTTCTTGTTTTTCCAAGTGTTATTATTGTTACTAGCAGCAGTCTTTATTAGCTCATCCTCGATATTGATGCCGACGTCGTATACAGCTTCGAAAGTGTTTAGTGGAAGAAATTTGAGATGTTCCCTATATTTATGAGTCAGATTTTGAATAAAGAGGCGAACCATCTCTCTTTCTTTAGGGGGATCTACCAAGAGTGAAGCTGTTTCCCTCCACCTGTTCAGGTAAGCGGTGAAGCCTTCATTCTCTTTCTGTTTGAGAATGGAGAGTTCACGTTTAGAAGTTTTAGTTTGAATGTTACACTTGTAACGATTCATGAAACTTTCAGTGACATCTTGCCAAGTCGCAGTGTGCTTGGCATCTAAGGAATAAAACCATTGTTGGCAAGCATGTTCTAAGGAGAGAGGGAACACCATAGGGAAGAGTGTTACGTCCAATCCCTTAAGAGCCATGGTTACAGAGAATGCCTTCAAATGGAATATTGGATTGTCAGTAGGCTTGAACTTTGGAATATCAGCAGCGGAGAACTTTTTAGGGAGTCTGTCCTTCACATTCAAAGGAGTGGGAGGCCGTTCCACATAAGTGAAATCCTCAGAAATCTTACTCATTTGTTCCTTCAGTTGGTCAAGGGTGGAAACAGTGACCTTGTTTTGTTCCATGGTAGTGACCCTAGTGGTAAGGGTTTGCATCATGGAAGACAGTGCCTCAATGGATTTGTTGATGTTCTCAATGTCTTCTTTAGTGGCCATTGAAAGGTGATGAGTAACAGAGATGACAAAGTTCTCTTTGAACGCCTATTAGATCTGAGAGATTGTTGCGGTAATGGCTCGAACCGTATTGATCTATCCCTGTTCCTTGACCAAGTACTGTGAAATAAAATAATTCACTTAATTGTTTGACTCATTGCTCAAGATAGGAAAGGAAGGAAAAAAATAGACATTTGAAAACAGGTGAGAAAACTCCACTCATTTTTTATTATGACGAAAAAAGGGTGCATGAACCTAATATACGATCATAAACGACCTGATGCACGACTCGAGTCGGAACATAAAGAAAGTGTGTGGACTATACTTGACTCGTGAGTTACTAAATGATGTTATAAGACTCGTGGTATGATCGTATGGCTAGACATGTGAACAATAACCAAAATGACTGACGCGAGGACCAAATTAACACGGAAGACTTGACTGACGCTTTCTTTTTTTTTTTTTTTGAAAATTCCATCGTGTCACGGTGGAAATTTGCCGTGACACGGTAGAGTTTCCCGTGGCGCGGCAGCCATTCCCGTGCCACGGTAGATGCTGACGTGGCACGAGATTTTTTTTTGTTGCCGTGACACGGGAACTTCTCCCGTCAGACGGGAAAAAATCCCGTGTCACGGGAATATTTTACATTTTTTTTTTGCCGTGACACGGGAACTTCTCCCGTCAGACGGGATAAAATCCCGTGTCACGGGAATATTTTACATTTTTTTTACAGGTCCACCGTGCCACGGTGGACTGTGCCGTGACACGGTGGACAGTCCCATGTCGCGGCGACCATTCCCGTGCCACGGTGGATGCTGACGTGGCACGGGATTTTTTTTTTTTTTTTATAAAAAAAAAACTATAATTTTGAAATTCTACTTGTTTATTTTTAAAGGGAGGATACCATCCGACTTACTCTAAAAAAAAACGACACCAAAACAAGACTTCCCTAAAATACGGTCAAAAAAGTTGTGCACGACTTAAAGCAAAAAAGTGTGTGAACACGACATGTGAGTGATTAAGTGAGGTTATGGACGCGTGTTTTGACCGTAAAACTAGACACGACACAAAACTGGACACAACATTCGCACAAAAATCGAAAAAAGGACTGATAGGACACTTTTCTGGGCACCGTGTCACGGTACAGTCTGTCGTGACACGGTGCTGTGACGGCAGACTGCCCCGTGTCACGGTACTGTTCACCGTGGCGCGGCAGAACATGCCGTGACACGGTGCGCAGTTCCAGGTCAGTTTTGTGATTTTTCCAGATTTTAACCGATTTTAGATCCGTACTAATTACTATGTGAGAATAAGAACCCTCGGTCGTGGGTTAAACAAAAGAGCAAACACATGAAGGTTAGCACCAAACAACCACATAGAATTTAGGCACGATGATGTAAAAAAGTTCGCAACCTAGAGTTCAGATCTATGTTCAACTATTGGTCAAGCTTTGGGTGTCAAAAGGGTACCATGGTTAAGAGTTTGGACGCGTTAGCAAGGCAGCCTCCCTTGAGGGTGTATGCCAACGGGCGGCTCCGCGAGTTCGTGATGAAATCGAACTCGACTCCATGGTTTGGGTGGATTTGATAACTCGGATGAACCCTTATTGCCATGAGCGTTTTTGGGTCGATAGAGCTTAAATCCCCCGGGGCTAAGACGCATGTAGAACACATACGTTTTTTCAGAAAAATCGAAGGAAGTCGACTGTGAGGAAAGAAAATAAGCCACCGGACTGATTTTAGGACTGCCGTGACACGGCAAAAATTCCCGTGTCACAGTACTTTGCACCATCAGACGGTGCACTGTACCGTGACACGGCAGATTCTGCCGTGGCACGGCAGATTCTGCCGTGGCACGGCAGTCAGAAGATCTGATTGGTACCCTGTTTTCCTTCGCGCGCAACCAAGTTATCCAATTTTTTCTTACGGGACAGACCTGAATGCGACGTTAAAACATCTATGCAGATGCAAAAATGCCAAATTAATCACAGGAATATTTTTCAAGAATCTTTCAAGTCTCATCCACTCATCTTAATTAAATACCGATCACTCAAATCGATAAATAATTAAGAATCCTCCCCAGTGGAGTCGCCAAATTGTAGGCGTCGCTCGAAGTGCGCCTACGTTAAAAGCATGTGGTGAATATGCTTGGCACTCATAGGAAGTGGGAATTGACATAATACAATTAGGGACAAATAAAGTAGGGAGCCGCCAACAAGTTTTTAAGGAACTTGTAAACCGTTCACGGATCATAAAAAGGCAACCACGATAAGGGACAACGATAGGCAACAACGATTGACCCGTGAAGGTTACACCCCATTCATAATCCATGAGATTACTAACTCCATATGGTTCGGAACCACGAAAGGAGGATCGGGGATGATGGTACGAAGTGAGTCATGGACTCACATTCGCCCGTATTGGCCTCTACTCGATTCTTATAGTGAAAAGCATTCCTGTGATCTCAAAGGCATACAAACAATAATTCAATTCACTCCAAACTATTATTTAACTTAATTTGTTTAATATTAATGCACACATAATTCTAAAATATTGTGATCACTTCAATTAATAATAAGATTAAAAGGATCCTAAACCAGTTGTCCAAATTATCTTATTAGGCGTGATTTTCAATTACACATTCCCTTTAAACATGCAATACGGTGATCAATAATAGAATAACATTAATATTAAAAACCAATTTAATCACAATTCCAACAACATAAAATCGTTAGAAAAATAATAGAAATAAAAGGAGCATGATCCTTACTTCGATTCTGTTTGTTTGCAACTACAAAATAATAAACGAGTTAGTAACTTCAAGGAAATAAATAAACAATAATTAAATTAAATTAAATATAATAAAGTTGATTTTGGGGCCAAACCCTCAAATAGTTCTACCTTTCACGCCTTGGCTTAAGGACAGAACCTCGAGTAAAATATGGACTCCTTTGAGTGCTTGAAGAAGGAATTTTGAAGTGAAAAGGGTAGGCTATTGTTTAGGCTAAAGCATAGAAGAGAGAAAATAAAATAATAAAATTCTCGGTACCCTGTACATCAGAAATGAGGAGGTATTTATAGGGAAAATGTGCTGAGTGAGCACACGGAACCCTAAAATGATAAAAACCCTAAAAAAGTATCCCGTGACACGGTCAATCTGTACCGTGACACGGGAAGCTCCACCGTCAGGCGGTACACTTTCCCGTGACACGGTACATTTTTGGCGTGACGCGGGAAATTTTCAGAAAACGGGATAGAAAACGCGTCAAGGGTTTACGCGGAAAAGACACGGAATGTCCCGTGTCACGGAAGACCTCCCGTGTCACAAGAAATCCCACCGTCAGACAGGAAGGATTCCCGTGACACGGTAGGTACCTGCCGTGGCGCGGGAAATTCCTACCTGTTTTTCCGTCTAAATACATTTTTAACCCTAATTTCCTTCGGCAGTTTAAGTGCCGATTGACAATTTCGGGCCTTTTCTGACTTTTTATTATTCGGGCTAAAAGAAGAAAATAATTAAATAAATATAAATAAAGGGTTTGGGCCAAAAACAAATAATAAAACAATAAAATAAAAAAGCTTTGGGCTAGAATTAATTAATAAGTTTGGGCTGAAATTAAAACTATGCTTTTACCAAACATCAAGACTAATTCATGGACTGTTCAAAAATATGAATTTAATAAAATACGATTTTTTAAGCACTCTCGAGATTAAATACTGAACCCGACCAATAGTGGCGGTGAAAGGTTGTTCATCATCGGGTTTGGTTTTGGGGAGACATTTTTAGGTGTCTACAATAGGCCTCTACTTTATTCTGATCGTATTCATGTGCGCTTTCTGACTAACATGCAATCAATAGGTTTAACCTGTTTATCTATGTTGGTTGAATTTAATGCACAAATAAACTATTATTGGCGATCACTTGAATTATAATCAAATTAAACCTAACAAGATTATTAAATATCTTATTAAGCGTGATTACAAGTACAAAATTCCCTTTAAACATGTAATAAAAGGCGTGATCAAGCAATAAAAAATATAAGCAACATAAATAATAACGATGATAATAATTATAATAATCACAATAATAATAATATCATCATAAATAAAATAATCATCATTAAAATAATAATAATAATATTCATAATCATCATAAATTATAACAATTATAATCATAATCATAATCATGTTCATGTTAATATTAAAGCATAATAAAAGCAAGATCCTAGGCATGATACTAACAAGATTAATAACAAACACTAGCATGTTACTAAGCATTAAAAATCAAATCTTTAGCCCTAACATGATACTAACAATCATAAATATTAGGAAGAACATAGGAAGCATCGCAGGAACCATATAATATTAAAAATACCCTAGACATGATACTAGGAATATCATAATAACAATGTAAACATGATTTCTACATCATAATATCAATCAAAACCAATAAAGTACTTACTTTGATGCCTCGTACCTCTTTCTAATTACAAAATACACACGTTAGGAACTTCAAGGAAAATAATAATCAAACAATTAAATTAAATAATTGAAATAGAGATTTGGGACCAAACCCTCAGAAATTAAACCTTTCACGTCTAGGGCGAAGGCAACTTCGAATATGGCTAGGTGTATCTAGATCTTGTGAATGCGAAATTTTGTATGAAAAGCAAAGTAAGAAAGAAGAAAGAGATGAATGATTTAGAGAATGCTAAGGAATTAATGATTGTAGATGAGAACTTGTGAATGATGAGAGTTGGTGAATGATTAGAGAGAATAGATGAATGAAGATAATCGGTGAATGAATGAATGTAGATGATTCCTCAAAACGGAGTTTTAATACGATATTTATAGAGAAAATCAGCTAAAAAGATAAATTAGACAAAGCAGAGTCTGACGCTCAGAAAATAGAGCTTGCACCAATCCTGGCTAGCTGGTGCCAGGCACCAACACCAGCGCCAGGCGCCAATGGCTAGCGCCAGGCCTGGTTCCAGGTGCCAAGGCCTGGGGTTAGGCGCCAAGCCTGATTCCAACGCGTTTTTCGAAAATCCGATAAGTTTGCCGTACTGGAGGATAAAATAATATAATTTGCTCAAAAATGCTATTTGATTTTGATTAAAACTCTGAAAAGTCAACAAAAGTCAATTTATCAATGCTAATTGAATTAGGAATGAAAAGAACCTTCTAGAAGAATCTAGAAGACTAAAACCATTCCTAATTGCATTAGGAATGATAAATCATATTAGGCCCTCCCCTAGATCATTGGGCCGTACATAAAGCTCAAACCGGGCCCAGTTTAGTAAATTGGCCATAACTTCCTCAATATTCATCGGAATTGGGCTTATAATATATCGTTGGAAAGGTCTTTGCAAGCCCCATCCAACTACACTACTATTGGACCCATATCATGGACCAACCAAACTGAATTTGCTGTTTTCTTAAAATAAAGTTTTCAAAAACAGAAAGAAGAGAAAAGAAATTAAAACTTTCCGCAACACTAGACTTTCCACACTTTCGCTTCATTCGATTATGATTCGACGTGAAAGGTACTCACCACTGGGTTTGGTTTTGGGGAGACACAAATGGGTGTCTACACTCCTGTTGCTGTTCTGGTCTACGCTACTGCTTCTATGCTCCTTATGCTGCTGCTATGCTCTACGCCACTATTGTTCTACTCTCGCTGTAGCTAATATGCTCTACGCTACTGTTGTAATATTATTACAGTCTGTCTATTGACAATATAAAAGTATTTTCTGTAAAAAAATTTTTGAATTAAAATTGTCAAGTACTCATGTTACAGCTTTATATTAATGAAAATAATAAGTTTATATATATGTAAGTGTTTATATATCAATTTAAGTAAAAAAAAATGCAAAAAAAAAATTTATTTTTTATTTTTTTGGGGCATTTAGGGCACCTGTTCTGAACTGAACTGGTGCTAATAATTGTGTTATTGCCACCGATTCTGAACCGAACCGGTGCTAATAACTGTGTTATTGCCACCGGTTCTGAACCGGTGGCAAAAACTTTCACTTATTGGCATCCCTCAAATGAACACCGGTTCAAAACCGGTGCAATAGGGGGGTTTTGAACCGGTGCTCTTTTACATTTTTCTACTAGTGTGTTATGGATAGGATTGCTACCAAACTAGATAGAGGGCTGATTAATGAGGCTTGGATACTGGCTTATGGTCAAACTGAGGCTCTATATCTTCCTCCTTCTCTTTCTGATCATTGTCCTGTCCTTGTGGATATTTCTCATTCTGCTCCTGGGAAGGGTATACCCTTTCATTTTCTTAGTTGCTTAGCTTTTCGTGATGAGTTCCAAGATACTATTTGCTCTCATTGGGACATTCCTGTTTCTAGTAACTCTATGCTGCAGGTATGAAAAAGTTGAAGTCTGTTAAGATCGGTCTTAAAAGTCTTAATACTAAGCATTTTGTTAATATAACTGATAGGCTGGAAGCTGCTAAACCCTCTTTGCATGAAACTCAGGCTAAACTTGCTGATGATTACACTAATAGTTCTCTTCATAATCAAGAAGCTGCAGATATTGAGAAGGTGAAGTATTAGATGATACTCATGAGAGTATTTTGAAACAGAAGTCAAGAGTTGATTGGATTAAGTTAGGTGATTCTAACTCTCACTACTTATTTTCTGTTCTAAAGCAAAGACAGAAGAGGAATAGAATTGATTCTATATATATTGATGATGATGTGTTACTTAAGGAGCGTGATCTGATAAAAGCTGAAATTCTTGGTTTTTATCAGAACTTGCTTGGCTCTGCTACTAGTAGTTTACCTGCTGTTGATATTACTACTATGAGGGATGAATGTATTTCATGAATCATATTCATAAGCACCCAAGCAGGGTCTACAAGCATGCATAACACATAAAGAATCACATAATTCATACCTTTAATGCGTGATTTCTACGAGCGATCAACCACGAACAATTAGGAGAATAAGAACCCCAAATGTGATTCTTGTACTTGGTCCACAAGCAAGGACCGAATCTCCATTAATGCTAATTAGTTGTGATTGAACCTTTCAACCAACCTTCTACAGAGAGGAGAGGAACGAACAAACCACGAACCACCACCACCTCCGAGCAACCACGTTGCGTCGGCGTCCGTACTGTACGAATATGAACAATGAGGAGGGGAGAGGTGTGTGAGATAGAGAGGGGTTGGGAGTTGGTTGCTTGCTTCACAATCTACTACTTAGGTTAGTTATGATTTGTATCCATAACCTAGGCAAGACCTCTATTTATATATCACATATATAATTAGAGTCCATGTGAAGCATAAACCCCTAACCCAATCCAAACTACTCTAGCCTTACTACTTATGTGGCTTGTCATTACTTCATGAGGCCCATTAATGGGATTCATACTTTGTGCAATCCATAACCCTTGTGTGTGATGACCTCATAGGATTAGACCTAACAAATGGGTCATTCGGGTCGGGTCTAGGTCAAGTCACTTTTAGGTCGGGTATGGGTCGGGTTGGGTCTATTCAGGTTTCGGGCATGACTCGGTTCAAGTATCAGGTCAAGTTCGGGTCGAGTCAATTTCGAGTCGGGTATGTTTGGGTGGGCTCAAGTATGTTCGGGTCATACTTGGGTCAGGTCAAAATCTGGTCGGGTCATGTTCGGGTTGTTTCATCTTTGGATCAAGCTCAAATCAATAATTTTATACGGAGTATATATTTTGTTATAATAAAGACTGTCAATTCGGTTTATGAGCTTGGCTAGGGTTGAAGATGAACATTTTGAGTTATTTTTGGTACAATACATTTTTAGTTCAATTATAAGGTAATTTTAGTTCGGTACATTTCGGTATCGGGTCTGTTTGGGTCAATTTCGGGTTTCAAGTCTATTCGAGTCAAATACTTCAGGTCAACTTCGGTTCGGGTCAACTTCAGGTTGTGTTAAGTTGGGTGTCGGGTTAGGATCAGGTCAACACAATTTTCGGGTCGGTATGGGTCAAGTCGGCTCAATTCCGAGTCGATATTTTTAGGTCAATTTCGGGTCATTCAGGTCAGGTCATCGAGTTTGGGTTAGGATTGCTAGGTCTAAATAGGATCTATTCTATTGGGCTTTGGACTATTTGACTAGCCCAAAGATTATTTATCATATCTAGCAACAAACAATGACGATCCAAAAGAATGAACTAATTATCTCCATAATAATAATCCTTGATATATCTAGTAATTGCACTTGATGAAGACATAAGTTCTTCATGGGAAGCAACATGACTTTGAAGATGTTACTTTGTTTTCTGTTCCTGTTACTCACAATGAGATTGATCAAGCTCTTTCTTTAATGTTGTTTTTTGTAAGCATGCTTGGAGCCATGTAAAATTTGATGTGTACAAGGCTGTTTTGGAATTCTTTGATCATGGTGTTTTGGCTAGGAATGGAACAGTACTACCATTACCTTGGTTCCAAAGGTTTAAAACCCTTCCTATGTGAAATAATATAGACCTATAGCATGTTACACTCTAGTTTATAAGCTTAATTCTAAGGTCATTTCAGCTAGATTGGTAAAAGTTATAGGTTTTGTGGTGAATGATCTCAGGATGGGTTTATCCCAAGCAAACATATAGGTGATAATATATTGCTTACAACAGAGTTGATCAAAGGATATTCTCATAGATTTATCACTCCTAGATGCTTGTTAAAAATTGATCTTAAGAAGGCCTAGGACTTTGTTAAATGGAAGTTTCTAGAGGTTGTTCTTGGTGAATTGGGGTTCCCTAACAAGGTTATTAGTTGGATTATGGGATGTATAACTTTAGTTTCATATTCAGTCCTGATCAATGGCTACACCACTGTTCCTTTCAGGCTAAGAAAGGGTTAAGGCTAGGTGACCCTATGTCCCTTTTCCTTTTTGCTATCTGTAAGGAGTATTTGTCTAGGTGTTATAGAAAATGACTAGTAATCCAGACTTCAACTTTTACCCTAGATCGATGTGAAAAACCTTGGATTACTCATTTGATGTTTGCTGATGACTTGTTATTATTTGCTAGAGCTGACTTGGTTTTTGTCAAGCTTCTTTTTTCAGGATTTCCGAAAAAATTCTACAACCCCTGGGTTGTTTGCTAAACTTGACAAAATTAATGCGTATTTTAATTTGGTGGCATATCTGAACATGACCAATCAGTTTTATAGCAGGTGCTAGGAATGACTAGTGGCTGGGTAGCCACTAGAATTGATATTTGGGTTGCTAAGAATCGATCCCAAGACCTCCTGGAATCGAGAGGGAAGCTCTAACCACTTGAGCTATCCCTTAATATCAAAAGAAATTAATTATTTAAAATAATATGTAAGTGTGTATAAAATTAAACGAGTCATGAATCGAGGCAATAAAAATATTTTGAATTGGGTCAATCTTGTTTAAATGATTTGACCAACCTATTAGGAAATTAAGGAAACTTTAGAGCCCAATAAGTTGGCCCCTAAAGGAAAAGTTAAGGGGAAGTAGGATTTAATAACGGTTTTTACACCACATACCCCTGAGTTTTTTGTTTATTCACCATATACCTATGAAATTTTTCAAATTCACCATATACCCCTAAGTTGTTACAAAAATTCACTATATACCCCTAATGAAAATAAGATGAGTGGAATTTGGTTAATTAAACCTTGAAACTACCTTATATCTCTCCCTCTCATCCCAAAATCACCCCTCTCCTTTTTCCAGCCTCCGAACCACTCCAAATCTCTCAAAATCTCGATAACCATATCCGTATGATTGATTTTTTGGATGAGAAAAGGAAATTTAAGATGGTTTTGGGGGTGGGAAAAAGGAATGTGGGTGGTTTCAAGGGGTAGGGGAATGTATTTAGAGTGGTTTCCTTTCATAATTAACTCTAATGATTAACAATATTAACAATCATTAGTCATCAAGCGTATATGATGTATTTTAGTGAAAACTCGGGGGTATATGATGAATTTAAAAAAGTTCAGGGGTATATGGTGAATAAACAAAAAAATTAGGGGCATATGGTGAAAATCCCGATTAATAATGGCAGTTTTGTAATTATTAGTTTTTGTTTTAAAAGAGGAGTATAAATACTTTAAAACCTCAAAATTTTTCCACTCAAGAATCATTATTGTCAGATTTCACAAAAACTTCAAAAGTTCTCTCTTTATTTTTCATCTCCTTTTTCTCTCTCTTTCCCACGCATCTCTCTCTCCTCTTTTCTCTCCAACCGGTGACCACCAGTGCCACCACCAACTACCGGCGATCAGCAGAAGCACCGGCGACAACCGCTGGCCACTGTGCTCCCTTCTCTCCCCTTCTTCTTTTTAATTTTGGTAGTTATAAAAAAAACTCTTTCTCTTCCTAATTTAAATTAATTCTATTGATTTATTGTTTTCAAAGCATGATTTTAATTATGTTTTGGAATTGATTTGGGATTAAAATGTCAAATTATTCTCATAAATTTTAGATTTTTATTTAATCAAAAATCCTAAATTATGTATCCTAGAAATTGGGGATTTTATGTAATTGGTTAGGGTTTGATGTCAGGTTGTTGTTATTGATTAATTCATGATTTAAACATGTTTTAATGAGTTTAAAGCCCTCAATGTACAAATGTAATTTAATTATACACACTACTTTTTAATTATTGAGTTAGGGTTTGATTACCCATAAAAGGGAAAAAGGTTTTAATGATATAAATATTATTTCCTAGTCTAAAAGTGGTGTTTTATATGAAATAAGTATGCTAGAATTTTATTTAAGTCATACAAAACTAAGTCTTTTTATTTGAAAGGATTTAAGGTACCCACTTAAAGAAAATGTTTTAGGGCTTTTGTGTCATTACATTGGGTTGAATATTAGTAAGGTTTAAAGAGTATTATAGTTGCTGGAAATTTGTGAGAATAGTGGATTAAATATAGTTATGTATTTTATTTGTAGAAAGCTTCGAGCTAGGTGTAGGGAATATTTCAAGCCATCCCAAAACTTGAACCCCACCGTGATCATACACTTAAGTATGGTGGCATCCAAAGAGAAGAAATCTAGAGCAGAAGAGTGGCCAACAAGTTTTAGGAACTTGTAAACCATTCACAGGGTGAAGGTTACACCCCTTCACGATCCATGAGATCGCTAACTCCATAGTGGTCTGGAACCATGACTGGATATTCGGGGATGAAGGTACGAATCCAATCTAAAAGAGAAAGAACTCGCCCTAAAATAGGCCTCTACTTTATTCTTCTCATGTGCGCTTTCTGACTAACATGGAATCAATAGGTTAACCCTAAACCTGTTTAATCTATGTTGGTTTAACATTAATGCACAAACAAAACTATTACTGGCAATCACTTGAATTAAAATCATATTAGCCTAAACAAGATTATTAATTATCTTATTAAGCATGATTACAAGTACAAATTCCCTTTAAACATGCATAAAAAGCGTGATCAAGCAATAACAACAATATATATTAAGCAACATGATAAAACAATCATCATCATAATAATTATAAAGCTTAATAATAATAGCAAGATCCTAGGCATGATACTAACATGATTAATAACAAATCCTAGCATGTCACTGAACATTAAAGATCAAAGCTTTATCCCTAACATGATATTAACATGATATTAGAAAGAATAGGAAGCACCCTGAACATGATACTAGAAAGCAAATAAAGCATCCTAATATTCCTAACATGATATTAGAAATTAAAATAATATAAACATGCTTTTTATATCAAAAGAACAATAAATAAATGATTAGATTAAATACTTTGTTGCCTCGTATTTCTTTCTAATAACAAAATACACGCGTTAGTAACTTCAAAGAAAATATTAAATCGAATAATTAAATAAAATAATTGAAGGGATTTGGGACCAAACCCTCAGAAATTATCAACCTTTCACGTCTAGGGCGAAGGCAACTTCGAACTTGGTTAGGTGTGTCAAGAACTTGTGAATGCGGAATTTTGTAAAAAGGGTAGGCTTAGAAATAGAGAGAAAGAAAATCTCTTAGCTTAAGAGAGAGAAGAATAGAATTAGATGATGATTGTTGATTGTGAATTGTTGGTGATTTGAAAACGGGGGTCAAGGACCCTATTTATAGAAAAATAGTCCGAAAACGATAGAAAATACTTCAAATTCTATACGGAATAAAACTGGCATCTGTCGCCAGGCAACAGACATCAGCGCCAGGCGACAGGATTAGCGCCATGCGACAGACATTAGCGCCATGCGACAACTCTGTCGTCTGGCGACAAACTCTGTCGTTCGGCGCTAATAAAAAGATAAGACGCGCTTGTGCGGAATCCTTTTCCTAATATAATTAAGTAATTGGAATCCGCGTAAAACAGTTTTAAGATCAGATTTATCAAAAAACACTTACTTTATCCCAAATAAAACTCTTTAAAATATAATTATCAATCCTAATTCCATTAGAATTTAAAAGGACCTTCTAGATTATTCTAGAAGACTAAAGTCAATCCTAATAACTTTAGGAATAATAATTAATAATAGGCCCTCCTCTAGATCATTGGGCCGCATATAAAAATCATTCCGGGCCCAACTTAGTATTTTGGCCATAACTTCCTCATTATTCATCGGAATTGGGCTTATAATATATCGTTGGAAATCTCTTTTTGAGCCCAATCCAACTACACTATTATTGGACCTTTATCATGGACCAAACTAAATTGGACTAGCTATTTTCATAAATAGAGTACATTTTCGAAAACAGAAAGAAGGTTTTAAATAAAAACAACCGCATCACTAGACTTTTCACACTTTCACTTCGTTCGATAATCAAATGACGTGAAAGATACTCATCACTGGGTTTGGTTTTGGGGAGACACATTTGGGTGTCTACACTAGGTGATTTCTAGTGAGTGTGCCGAGTTTAGGCAATATTCAAGATACATATATATGTGCGCAAAAATATTTGTATATGCGTAGTATCATGTTTGGTTAAAGTGATGGTTTAGTAGCATGTTTGGTTGATTATATGCTTGGAATCGATGTTGAATGAACATGATTTATTATGCAAGTATGTGAAAATGTTATTTAAAGCATGATACAAGTTGAATATGTACGAATCATGAAAGTATGTTTTATTTTCAAGTATCAAGAAAGCATGAAATTAATAAGCAAGGCTTATGTATGTTTTAAAGAGCTATGATTAGAATTATTGAGCATGATTCATGAATTTAATTCTCACCCATTTATTATTGGTATTGATTCAAGAAGTTAGTTTATATATTTACTCGCTCAAGTAAGTTGAGATTGAGTCAAGGAAGTTAATTAGCGCATTATATGCACCAAGGTAGTAATCATGCAATTTTGTGCACAAAACTAGACAAGAAACCTTAATTACAATAAATAGTATGTGCTCACTAATTAATTCAAGAATGAATTGGAAGTGTTTGTGTGTGTGAATGTTGTTATGATTATTCTTGATTGATTGGTTGGAGTCTTCACATGTTAAATTGGTAAATCACGTAAAGTGTAAGAGGATTCGCACCAAAACTCTTGGAATGTATATACCTTGAGTATGAACATATGGGGGGAGTTATGGGGACGTTGTACTTTCTTTGTTCATTAGTATGCGCTGGAATTCCGTCACAAGTTCACACTAGTTGGTACTCGCTTGGTTAGCTCCTAAGTGAGGGGTCCCTTATTATTTTAAGGGATAGTTAAGACAAGGAAACTCGTTCGATGCGTAATTCAAAGCTATTAATAATAATTAATATTATTAGTTATGAGTCAAAGGTAAGTTGACGTGTGATTGAATGGCAAGCATGTTTTAATTATTTCTATTGATGTTAGGATGTTCATGTTATTGTGGTGCATATGTACTCAACTTTTGTTGATTCGTACTCTTGTGTTTGTGTTTGGCTTATCTCTGGTTGGTCCTACTATGACTTATTTATATGGTGAGTAGAGGGTTGAAATAAAGGGGAAGTGACAGGTACTTGAAGCATGAAGAGCATGATGGGAATTAGTGCGGAAAGTTACTTGTTATGCTTTCCTAGTTTATGTTTAGATTCATTGGATTGATTATGGACTAACATTGACGTGTTTATTTTTAAGTTGGATTTTAAAAGGGCCATCTTTTGAATTGGTTCTAACTTGTGAACTATTTAATACTACTTTGTTGTGAGGTTGTGAACTCAAGTTTTATTTTTAAAGTTGGTTTTTATTTGAGTCTTCCGCTATGTGTCTTTGAAAAATATCCTTAGACGTTATCACGGTGGCGGTAATATTTTGGATATTTCCTAAAAAAGACTTTTATTGCCTGGAAGTTCTTGTGTTTGTCTAAGTCTTGTGGAGGATGGAATGTCACCTCTCTTGAGGACTGGAATAAGGCAAATATTGTTAAGATTCTCTGGGACTTGGCTCACATATTTGATAATCTATGGGTGAAATGGGTGCATATTTACTATTTTGCTAACAAAGACATGTGGACTGCTTCTATTCCATAGAAATATTCATGGATCCTAAAGAAGATCCTTTCTTGCAGAGACATGGTGAATAATATTGGTGGTTGGGCTAGTATTAGTGTAAATGGCAAAATGAAGATCAGGAAGCTCTACAGTATTATTCAGCCTCAAGGTCCTAGAATGTCTTGGAAGAGAATTATTTGCAATAACCAGGCTTCCCCAAATAGTGTCTTTATTACCTGGTTAGCATTGTTAAACATGTTGGTTACTAAGGATAGGCTTCTATCCAAACAAATCTCTTGTGATCCTGGGTGCTTTCTTTACTCTGATAATGATGAAACTGTTGACCACCTATTTTTTTACTGTAAGTATTCTAAAGAGGTCTAGTCAGTTGTACTGCAGACTCTTGGTTTCTCTAGACATATCTTTGGCTTCTCTGAAGAACAACAATGGATTTCCAAATGCTGCAAAAATTCTACTATAAGAAACAAAATTGCTGCTATGTGTTTTGTTGAATGTCTCTATAATATTTGGCTTTAGAGAATTTCTATGATGTTCACAGGAAGTTGCAAGCCTATTACTGCTCTATTCAGAGATATAATTTTCTTAGTAGCTTGTAGATGTAATAGTAGTGATAGACACTTACTGTATTTGCTTTAGGCTTTATTGTCTTGTCCTGGCTTCTTAAAAGGTGGCTAGTTTCTTGAGTCAAGTAGCTGTTCATGGTTTAGTTTAGAAACCTTTCTAGAAGGTGGTTGAACTTGATTGGTCTTGTGGTGTTTTGGTGTTTGTTTGTTGCTACTTCTTTTGTAAGTTGTAACTCCTTATTCTTTGGTAATACAATCTCTATTTACCAAAAAAAAGATAGATATATAAAACAATACACTAGTTAGCATATGAGATATTTAAGGAAAAGCTTGATTATGTTACCAAAACACATGCATGACTTATTGTAGACACCTAAAATGTCATACCCGTCCCGCTAAAATAGCAATTTCGTGGGACGGGACATGGGCCACACTGTGCTTATCTCGGGTACCCAAATACTCGGTAAAAAATAAATAAAAAAATTCGTTACCCTCTTACCTAGCCCAGCCCACTTAGACCTAGGGTTTTATTTTTCTCACTCCCAATAAAATAGAACACTGTCTTATGTCGGAACTCTCTCTTGCACCGCATCTCCTATCTCAAAAAACCACCTCACTCAATTCCTCAAGCTTTCATTCAGTCGATTCATCCTCACAGTTCACTCGATCTCAGGTTAGTTTAATTTGTAGTATTTTCGTGGTATTTTTGTAGTATTTTTCATGGTATTTATTTTAGTATCTATGAATCTAATTATTTTCTTTAATATCAATTGGTAGATCCAAATCATTTCGTGGTCCTCATTTTCTTCAGTTCACTCTATCTTCTTACCACCTCAGGTTAGTTTGTTGTAATTTTGTTCATTATAATTTGTTATGTTGCTGATTATGGATGGGTATTTGCAATTTTTCATGGGTAATTGAATATTTATTGTGAATGAGTTGTTGATTGTAGTATGAAACTAATTTGAGTTGATTTTGTGTTCGTTTGATTTTTTTAAAACTTCCTATTTTTCGTCCTAATGCGAAATTTGCATGGGTTGTTGATTTTTTTACTTCCTGTAATTGTAAGGAAAAATTGAATTTTGGTACATCGAAAAAAAGGGGTCTTGAATTTTGGTCCCGTTTAAAACTTTACTTTAAATTGGTACCTCCAAAGACACATAACTGTAGCTTTCAGTACCTCTATCCAACTTCTGTTAATTTTTCCGTTAGTGGGGCCCAGCCATGGTCATGCCACCTTCCACCCACCCCCTCCTCCTCCTCAGCCACTACACTGCCAGCCTCCCTCCTTATACCGGATGCCGGCAACCACCAAGCTACAACAGCCTACCACTGCGGCCAGGCCGAAGCCCAGCCACAGCAGCTGCTGTCGCGGCCAGGAACAAAGCCCAGCCACAGCAGCTGCCATTGCGGCCAGGCATGAAGCCCAGCCACAACAGCTGCCGCTGCGGCCAGGCACGAAGCCCAGCCATAGCAGTTGCCACCGCGGTGAGGCACGAAGCCCAGCCACAACATCTGTGCCGCGACCAGGAACGAAGCTCAGCCACAGCAGCTGCTGCCGCGGCTAAGAACGAAGCCCAGCCATAGCAGCTGCCACCACGGCCAGGCACGAAGCCCAGCCACAGCAGCTGCCGCCGCGGCCAGGCACGAGGGAGAGAGGGAAGGTGGTGGTTGCGCTAGGGTTTCAGGGAAGGGGATAACAGGGGTTCTGGGCCCTTATGGTTAAGATTGGAGGAGGGAAAGGGAGGGGGTGGGGTGGCCGGCGCCGGTACCCGGGGAATTCGGCCACCAACAGCCGGAAGTCGACACAGGGGAAGGGTGGCAGTACTGGTGTTTTTTTTAATTATTATTTTTTAAGTTATTTTGTTTTTATAAAAAGTTTTTTCTTTTTTTTAATAAATTAAATTATTAAATAATTAGATAATGGGCCCCACTAACGGAAAACTTAACAAAAGTTGGACGGAGGTACTGAAAGCTACAGTTATGTGTCTTTGGAGGTACCAATTTAAAATTAAGTTTTAAACGGGTACCAAAATTCAAAACCCCCTATTTTCGAGGTACCAAAATTCAATTTTTCCTAATTGTAACTAATTTGTTTTTGTTTGACTTTTATTTTTAAGTTCTTGTTTTTGCTTTTTCTTTTGAAGTTCCTGTTTTCGCTTTTTTTGTTTGAAGTTTTTGTTTTCGTTTACTTCCTATAATTTTGTTTTTGTTTTTTTATTATGTTTTATTTATTCTGTTTATTTTTTAAACTGTTTGAATTTTTTATATTCTGTTTTTATTACTACGTATTTAGTTTATATTATTCAGTTTTTGTGTGTGGAATTCTGTTATATGTGATATTTAATTATTTTATTGCATTATTTTTGTTTTTGTAGGAATTATTTGGCTTGGTTTTGGAACAACCGACGAGTGTTATTGAAGAGACAATTGAAATATCGGATCTCACAAGTGAATGAATCGATCCCCTACCATTTTGTTTGTTGTGTCACTTAGTGCCATTATTTGTGCTTTGTATGTTTTGAAGTTGTAACTAAAGACTTAAAAACTTTGTATTCCCGTCCTACTTTGATTCTTAGTTTATAACTTTAAGTTATTAATTAGTATGTCATCAAATTTAAAAAAAAAACATTACAGGTATTTTGCAGGCTATATTCAGGCCTACAACAAGAGGTTGTCTTTTTTAAAAGAATATAATAATTTTTTTTATTTGAAATTCGACAAATATATATATTTTTTAAAAACACAGCAGGTTTATTAAAAGAAAAATTTGCAAATTGCAGCCATTTAAAGTTCGTATTTTGTAATTTACAACCATTAAATTTTTTTTTTTACAAATTACAACCCAAAAGTTCGTATAAATTGTAACTTGCAGTCCGATTTAACTTTTTTATCGGTTTATATGTCAAAAAATCATTGGTTAAGGTTTTAGGGGTCATTTCAATCATTAGGGGCCCGAATTGATTTCGGAATTAGCAAAAAAATAACATAAGTGTCTCATTTTTACAGTTTCCCACAAATCGATGCATTTTTGTTACGCAAAACGAGGCACTTGTGTTATTTTTTTTGCTAATTCTGAGCTCAATTCGGATTCTTAAGGGCTAAAATGGCCCTAAAACCTTAATCGAAGATTTTTCGACTTGTAAACCGATGAAAAAGTTGAATCGGGCTGCAATTTACAATTTGTACAAATTTTTGGGCTGCAATTTGCAATTTTTGTTTAAATGGCTGCAATTTGCAAAATGCGCACTTTAAATGGCTGTAATTTGCATATTTTCCTTATTAAAATGAAAACAACACAACGTATAACTTGCCAAATAAAAAAGATTTTAGGTACAAACTTATTTATAAATAGATAATTTAAAAAAATCCGGGTACCCGTGTCCCGTCCCGGATAATTCGGGTACCCGGACACGGGCCGACTTATCAACTACCTAAAGATCCGGGTACTCGAGAATTTGGGTACCCGAACATCCGGATACCCAGATTTGAACAATCCTACACCCAATCGAGTAACCGAACCGAAAGGACGAATTCATCCGAAGGATTAAATGAGTCATTAGAGTATTACGAACATAGACGTCGAATTTTGAGCTACGTTGGAACCGAGCGTCGGAGGTCGAGTCAAATTTAGAAATCATCGAGACGAGAATCAAACAAACAAGTTACAAATATACCCCTAGCCTCGGAATGCCCCGAGCAATCCGAGGGCCAAAGGGTAATATTGCTACCCAAAGCTGCTAGCATGCAAGGCATGATCGCAAGCCCAGCCGCAAGCATTCACATGCTAGCTAGGCAGTCGCACCATGCCGAGCTGTGCTAGAAGCATGTGCATGCCAAGCATCGCAAGCTAGCAGCAGCTGGCGCAGCATGGCAGTATAGCTAACGCGCCAGCAAGCTAGCATGCGAGTAGCTAGCAAAGCATGTTGGGCCTCTCTAGCTACTGCTAGCAATACTCGACCAGCAGCTTGCAAGCACACGCAGAGCGTTGGATCGAGTATGTTGGCGCGACGAGCTGCCAGGCCCAGCCAAAGGGCCAGGCTGCCAGCAAAGGCATCCTTGGCGCCTAAGGTTGGCCATACCAGCTGGCGCGTGGTGATTGGCCGCGGGTATCGGAAGCCGGTTTGTGTGGGTTTTCTTGGGGAGAAAGGGGAGGGTGGTCCCCCCCTTGTGGTCCTCACCTAACCCTTTGCTCTCCACTTGACACTTGTTGTTTGTTGATTCATTTGCATTTTAATTTAATTTTAGATTTAAAATTAAATTGAATTATGTCTTTTATCAATTCTCCCACATTGATTAGAGATGGGAATTTTTGAGGGGATTCCTATAAATACCCATCATGGGGTATTGGGAAAATCACTTGAGTTGTGAACTTGAAAGGATCTCCAAAAGCGAGAACACTTTGGTTCTAATACTCTAAATACCTTTTTGTTCTAGCCCCGACTAAGCTTCGGGGTAGGGGCCGTTCGGGCCAAGTCTCAAGGGTGAGAGTCATTGGAGGCTTGGGAATTGCGGGGCTCTGCACTTTTAAGTACGAGCTTTAAGAAAGAGCGAAGCACACATCAAGAGTATTATCGTCTTTTCCTCTTTCTCCCTCTTTGGTTATTAATCAATTATGTGATTATTAATATGCATGTTTAGTTACATTGATTTGTGTGCGGATCATGGGCAGATTTTTATTTCGCGTAATGTTGGACATTATGAAACCCAACAGTGGTATCGGAGTCGGGCTCATTTAATTATTGTAACTAATAATTAATTAAGGTGATTTAAATGGAGTTAAATTTCTGTTTTGCTTTCTAATTAAATTAGAAGCTCGTTTTTAATTAGTTTTAATCTCGTTTTTATTATCCTAATTTTGGCTAAAGAACTCATATTTCAACTCAAAAGTAGTGAATTTTGGGTGGAATCGATGTTTTAAATCAGACTTCGAGGGTGCTCCAGGAGCCAAAATCCACCTAGAAACATGTTTTTCGAGGGGTTTTTCGTTTTTGACGAAATTTTTTAAAGTTTTAAACCTTGATTAATTATGGCATGTTAATGTTAGATTATGTGTGTGGTTACAACATTAATCTAAAGCCTCATTAAGCATGATTATAAATTTATAATAGGTGCTTAATTAATTTGGTGGCTCTTTTTTCACATAAACTTGCAATTTCACATTTTTGCAAAATTATTGCTTTGAGTGTGAATGTTTGTTGTGAAAATGCATTTTTGAAGCTCTAAAATATTAAAGATCTAATCTTTAATTGTTTATTTGGTTGGATCTTTACTTTCTAAATTCCATATTGAACTAATTTTGATTTAATCATTTTGAGTTGATTAAAGTCTTAAAAGTTCGAAACTTGTGATTGAAATTTGATTACTTTTCATATTGGAAGATGTAATTTTTCAAGTTTACACAAGTTAGTGTTTGAAAATTTTTCATTGGATGATTGTGTTCATATTTCCAACTCCTTTTATTTTGTCAAATCTCATTATTAATTTAAGTTTGGTTCAATTAATTGTGAGTATAGCCCTCATTTTTGTAGCATCAAGTTGAGCCAAAATTATTTAAAGAATGGTTCTTGAATTAATTTTTTGTGCACTAAAAATTAAAATTATTTAAGTTAGACTTGTTTTATTTTCATTTTGCTCAGGCCCCTTTCTGAGATTTCGGTGGCCTGGGGCAAAATCATAAATCGGGGCCCTAATTCACATATAATATATAAAATTTTAAAAAATTGGGTATGCAAAATGAAAATACATGTATTATTATTAATAATCTTTAAAAACATCAAATTTCATAAAACATTGAAATTACATTTCCGTAACTCTCGTTGAAGTAATTACACCAGCCGAACCATTCAAACCAAGTATCCAACCAATCAATTAGATTATTTTGTAATATTTGAATGAAAGTAGTTATACAGGTTAAGAAAAATATAATTTAATACAAAGAAGAGATCTTGATGAATAAAGTCGTGTATGCACCGTTAAAAAAAAAACAAAAAGTAGGGTATGCAAAGAGAATTATATATAATTAG
The DNA here is from genome assembly GCF_948465745.1 of Chenopodium album. Classification (NCBI taxonomy): domain Eukaryota; kingdom Viridiplantae; phylum Streptophyta; class Magnoliopsida; order Caryophyllales; family Amaranthaceae; genus Chenopodium; species Chenopodium album. The sequence continues at coordinate 45,485,512 of NC_137846.1, read as the reverse complement.
ATAAATTCCCGTTGAAAATTGAAGAGTAAAAGGACCATTTATTATAGTTTTCATCTTCAATTGAATCGCGAAAGAGACGGTATTTGACTAACTGAAAATTGTAATGAGATACATTTTGAAAAATAAAATTACCAAAAACGGGGGTACAATTAAAATTAATGACATTTTTTTTTGTTAATCAAATTCACATAGGAAAGTGAATAATTTGGGCAAAAAATTAGGGAAGAAATACGTTGACCAAAAATGCCATTTGATATTTTGGAATTCTACATTACTATTGTAGTGTTGTACAGTACACACTTGTTGCTTTCTTTCTTTTTTTTTTTCAAATGTGTATATACGTAGTATTATTTAGTACAAAGTATATTTTTTTGGGGCCTTGTATTGTATTGAAGATGGGCTTTTTAACAAGGGGCCCAGGGCAGCCGCCCCAGCTTCCCTCCCCTTGCTACGGCCCTTCTTGATAGCAAGGGGTAGGCAGCTGGGGCCTCCCCTTTTATTGTATTGCATTTTTTACTTTGTAAAATTCATGAGCCATTCATGATAGCGAAAATTGTTTATATCACACAAAGATAGGGATAATCCCGAGGCGTAAGCACGCAAAACGAGGCATGAAACCCCAAGCATCTCTCTCGGCTAGCTGGGCTGCTTGTGCAGCCCACATGTGGCTGCCGAGGATGTGGGATGTTGCGTCGTTGGTGCGCTGTTGGTGCGTATGTGCGGGTGTTGTGTGCATGCTTAGTGCGAAGGTGGTGTGGTGTGTGGGTGCTGCAGTGTGCGGCAGTAGGCAGCACAACCTCGCGCGCCTAGGGCCATTGAGGCCACGATGCGTGTGCGCAACACGCTGATGTGGCCTACTGTAGGGAATAATTTCAAGCCTTTAAAATCCCACTAGCTTGAACCCCACTGTGATCATACACTAAAGTATGGTGGCGTCCAAAAGGGAAGAAGATAGAGCAAAAGAGTCGCCAACAAGTTTTTTAGGAACTTGTAAACCATTCAAGAGGTGAAGGTTACACCCCTTAACGATCCAAGAGATCGTCAACTCCATAAGGTCGTGAACCAAATAAGGGTTCGGAGATGATGGTACAAATCCAACCTAAAAGAGATTGAACCTGCCCTAATAATAGGCCTCTACTTTATTCTGCTCGTATTCATGTGCGCTTTTTAATTAACATGCAATCAATAGATTTACCCTAAACCTGTTTAACTATGTTTGTTGAATATTAATGCACAAATAAATCTATTATTGGCGATCACTTGAATTATAATCACATTAACCCTAAACAAGATTATTAATTATCTTATTAAGCGTGATTGCAAATACAAATTCCCTTTAACATGCAATAAAAGGTGATCAAGCAATAACAATATAAAATATGATACATAACAAGCAACATAATAAATAATAATCATGAATAAAATAATCATCATTAAAATAATCACAATCACCATGATAATCACAAATTATAATTATAATCATGTTAAAGCATAATAAACATAGCAAGATCCTAGGCATGATACTAACAAGATTAATAACAAACCCTAGCATGTCACTGAGCAATAAAAATCAAATCTTTAACCCTAACATGATACTAACTATCATAAATATTAGGAAGAAAATAGGAAGCATCGTACTTTTAATCATACTTGATATTAAAGTTACCCTAGACATGATACTAGGAATCAAAATAACAATCTAAGCATGATATCTACATCATAATTATATCAATTAAAAATCCTTAAAGTACTTACTTGGATGCCTCGTACCTCTTTCTAATAACAAAATACACACATTAGTAACTTCAAGGAAAATAATAAACAAAGCAATTAAATTAAATAATTGAAAGAGAGATTTGGGACCAAACCCTCAGAAATTAAAACCTTTCACGTCTAGGGCGAAGGCAACTTCGAATATGGCTAGGTGTTTCTAGATCTTGCTAATGCGGAATTTCGTATGAAAAAGCAAGAAAGAATATTTATTCTAAAGAATTACTCCCTCCGTCCCTAAATGATAGTCCCTTATGGGCAAAAATCACGGGAATTAAGAAACTTTAATAAAACTAGTAAACTTACATTGGAAATATAAATTTACATTGGGTATGTAAAATAGTAGAGAGAGAAAGTAATAAAAGTACATTGAAAAAAAAAATTTACATTGAAAAGTTAAATTTGCACAAATATTGTTGCAATTGGAGAGAATTTTGATAAAAAATTGATATTAATGGTACTTGAAAAAAGCAAATGGGACTATCAATTTGGGACTAAAAATATGCCATAAGGGACTATCATTTGGGGACGGAGGGAGTAGTATTATTGAAAATTAATGAATGAATGATGAATGAATGAATTGTTTGTAGATGAAGAGAATGAATGATTTGTGAATGAAGAGAGTTGATGAATGAAGAAGAGAATTGATGATTCTTGGTGAATCAAAACAGAGTTTTTGATACGATATTTATGGAGAAAATCTCCAGAAAAGATAATTTAACAAAACAGAGTCTGGAGATCGAAAATCAACATTGGCGCCAGACCTGGCTAGTTGGCGCCAATGGCTAGCGCCTGGCGCCAATCCTGGTTCCAAGCGCCAAGGCCTGGGGTTGGACGCCAAACTGATTTTTAACGCGTTTTCGAAAATCTGATAAAATTTCCATACTGGAAGATAAAATAATATAATTTCAGTCGAAAATGCTATTTGATCTTGATTAAAACTCTGAAGAGTCCTAATTGAATCAGGAATGATAAAGACCTTCTAGAATGTTCTAGAAGACTAAAACCATTCCTAATTGCATTAGGAATGATAAATTATATTAGGCCCTCCCCTAGATCATAGGGCCGTACTTAAAGCTCAAACCGGGCCCAGTTTAGTAAATTGGCCATAACTTCCTCAATATTCATCGGAATTGTGCTTATAATATATCGTTGGAAAGGTCTTTGCAAACCCCATCCAATTAAACCACTATTGGACCCATATCATGGACCAACCAAACTGGATTGGCTGTTTTCTTTAAAATAAAGTTTTCAAAAACAGGGAGAAGAGAAAAGAAATAAAACTTTCCGCAACACTAGATCTTTCCACACTTTCATTTCATTCGATTATGATTCGACGTGAAAGGTACTCATCACCGGGTTTGGTTTTGGGGAGACACAAATGGGTGTCTACAGAAGCCCCCACTTTGACTGAGTTTGGAGAAACACAAGTTTCGAAAACGAAAGTCAAAGTAACGATAGGGACGGAGAATGATTCAGAACGTTCTGCGATCCTAAATCAATCTTGTAACGCCGATACCTGCAAAACTAGCGTTAGTTAAACAGATAAAAGAGTTAAGAAACGCGTATCTTGCACCGTCGAGCACACGTCTCTGAAAGTAACCGATTGTTGTTGTTGCTATTGTTTTGATGACCTCACGCAAGCTAGAGAATGCCATCCCGCTTAAAAACTGCTACGCCTGTAACTGCTTCCAAATTAAAAGATTGCTTCGCCTGAAACTATCCTCCTCCGCAATGATAATATTCCACGTCCAAGGGAATATCATCGAAGATTATTTCTCTTGAAACAATCCTCATCCGTATTGATAATATTCTGCGTCCAAGGGAATACCATCGAAGATTGCTTCTCTTGAAACAATCCTCAGTTGTTTGTGACAACTCTCCACAATCTAGGGAACGCCACCTTGCTGTTTTGATGTTCACTCGTCTCTGAACAAAGAGCTTCTTTTTGATATGTTCTTCTGAATGATGTGTCCACGAAGAGCTTGATAATAGGATGCCCACGCGTCTCTGAGCAAAAGAGCTTGAATGAAATGTCCACGCGTCTCTGAACAAAAGAGCTTTGATGAAATGTCCACGCGTCTCTGAACAAAAGAGCTTTGATGATATGCCCACGCGTCTCTGGAGCAAAAGAGCTTCTGATGAAATGTCCACGCGTCTCTGAACAAAAGAGCTTAAATGATATGTCCACGCGTCTCTGGAGCAAAAGAGCTTGAATGAAATGTCCACGCGTCTCTGAACAAAAGAGCTTTGATGATATGCCCACGCGTCTCTGAGCAAAAGAGCTTGAAAAGGATTGTCCACGCGTTTGTGAACAATAGAGCTTCAGTACTTGAACGTTTGTTGCGATAATGTTCTGAAGAAAAATTTCCGAAGACCAACGTTTGTCGATCTCTAAAGCTCGCCTGAACTTTGCTTTCGCTAAAACCAGTATGACGGCGTCTCCGTAATGAGCCATATCTTAGGCACTTTAAGCTAAGCGAGACGATCTTTCATCAGGGCGATCACTTATTGCGATTGTAATCAAACTGACTACTTAATCATGTCAAATTGCTTATAGGGGCTAACTGGCGCACCAAGGAACCCAAAATTGTTGTATGAAGTCGAAATCACCTTTCTGAGAGGCTTCGAGCTCTGTTGTTGCTGAAATATTTCTGGCGCCAAGAATTGATTCTGTCGCCGAACGCTGTGATAGGGTCTTCCCTGTTCTGCTACACTTGTATTTATTTTTTGACTATAAAACTTTGGCAATTTCTTTAATTATCTTAGGGTTGACCTAAGGCTTAATGTTGCTCGACTCATCGGCTTGACACGACTCAAGGTATAAACTTGACTCGATATGTGTAACTGACTCGAGGTTGACTCGACTCAAAGTGAAATGACACATGTCTTAGACTCAAATCAAAGTGATATGGCACGACATGACTCAATGTGTACATGACTCATGTGTGCATTGTAATGTGATCGTGCGACTCAAAAAATGCAAAAAAGCAAAAAATTTCCGTCAATTTTGTGGAGAGTACCGACTTTCTCCCAAAAAAGAAAGACGCGAAAAAGAAAATCAAAAGTTTGAAGATGCATGTTGAATGAGCTTAGTCAAATGTCATTTGATACTATTTCTCAAGGTGTAAGGATTAATTCATCCTAGGCTATCTCAACTGTTGACTCCATGATGAAAGCATTTGGGTGACTTAGGCACGGAGGCTAAGCACTTCATACTTCTATGTAATGACAATTATGAGTGATGAGTGATGCGACAAGGCATGCTTCAACGTTAAGATTCCATGACAAAGGGTTCCTAAGGGAAATATATTTGGTCATGTATGTGTGATGTGTGTGATAGTAACACTAAAGTTAGGCCGCAAGAGTTAAGTGTGTGGAAAAATATATTATTGAAAAGAGTCAAATGGTGGTGACTCTTAGGCTAGGTAAGCTAATGATGTAGGGATCAAGCCCCCAAGTCTAGCTCTAAGTGAATAGGGATGAGCATTGGAGATCCCTTGATATGATCATGGTGTAAGTGTGTGAATGTGAATATGAATGCATGTTTATTACGGCCGCACCTCGATGTGAGATTGCCTACGTATCCGTTAGGAATCAGGCCGAACGTAGCTCTAGCCAAACCTCGCACAAGTGTGTATACCTCAAAAAGGTATTTTTAAGGGTTGTAACGTGGTTAGGCTAAAGTTTATAGAAGAAGGGGATAAAGGCTCAAGACCCTAGATAAGCCCCCAAGGTGTGCAACCTTGCTTTTGAATATTTATGTTTTTATGCTTGAGGTTTTCTACTCTTTTTTTTAGCTCTCTTTTGTTTTTTTCTTTAACATTTATTTTACTTTTGCAAGTGTGGGCAATCCCGATCATGCGGTCTATCACTCATTTGGCATTCATGTTTCTCAGGCACGGTAACGAGCACTCGATAAAAGACGCAATCTGAGACGTGCTCATATCAAAGATATTTTCATATCAAAGACATTGGAACACTTGCCCTTTTGTACACTTTTATTTATTATTTATTTTTTGCTTATTTTTGCTATTTTGATTTTCTAAAATCACTCAAGCTTTGTTCTTTGAAAATTGCATAAGTTGCACACCATCCCATCCGAAGGTTAAATAGATGTGGGTTGAAAAAAAGAAAGGTCTATCGTTAGACGAGGCTCAAAGCGGTTTATGAAGAAAGGATTGCATATTTGAAATATGAAAGGAGATATGATGTGGCTACAAGGGGTGCCTCAAATCATTGGTATACCTTGTGCTTAATTCGACATGTTTTTTTTTTTTTTGCAATGCAATGTGATGATCATATGCAAGGAAATAAATGCTCATTTTTATTAAAAGAAAAATAAATAAAGAATCTACAAAAATTAATCTAAGGGAAAAGAAAGGTGCCTATGCTAGACTTATTGGGGAAAGGAAAAAATGAAAAAGAAATAGAAAAAAAAAAAGGTCATGAAATCTTGTCATTGTAGCTCGCCTCTTGTCTTGTGTTGTTCGCTTCATCATCACCCGGTCTTCTCGCTAGCTAGAGGCAATGGGATCTTGTTTGCTTCTATGAGATCTTGAATGAGGTTTTGAAACCTGTAGCATTCATCAGTGGTATGACTGTTTCCTCGATGGTACTTGCAATAGGAATTTGGATTCCATCTTGAAGATCGATTTTCTGGTGTTGGATCCTCGGTAGGACCAATAGGTTTAATTAATCCTCGATCATAGAGACGATCGAAAGCAGCATCGTAGGTCATTCCAATGGGTGTGAACTCTCGGCTGGGTTTCCTTTTAGATCCTTGATTGTCTACAGCTAAGACATCATTATGGTTAAAGGTACTAACATTATTACTAGAGTGGGCGTTTTCGGAAGAAGAAGGATTGTCTCTCTTCTTTCCTTTCCAGCCACCGTGGTTACTATTGTTAGTAGCTTTTTGCTTTGCGAGGTCGTCTTCGATTTCAATTCCGATGTCATAAACGGCCTTGAAAGTATTCAAGTTGTGTTGATATTTTAAGTGCTTTGAATACTTTTCTTGGAGATTCTTGATAAACATCCTCACAGACTCCTTTTCGGTGGGGACCTCAATCATCTTAGCGGAAGTTTCCCTCCATTTATTAAAGAAAGAAGTAAAGCCTTCATTCTCTTTTTGTCTTAGCATCTCAAGTTGTCTATGGTCGGTTTCAACTTGGATATTGCACTTGTACCTATCAAAGAAAGCGTTCACTATCGATTCCCTGGTAGAGGTTTTCTCCTTGTCAAGGGAGAAGAACCATTGTTGGCAAACGGTTTCAAGAGATAGTGGGAACAGAGAGGGGAAAACCTTCTTATCGATACCCTTAATGCTCATTATAGTTTTAAAAGATCTTAGATGGAAGTAAGGGTTATTTGTTGCCTTGAATTTAGGGATGTCAGTGGCGTTGAACTTATGCGGAAGAAGTTCCTTGTCCAGTGAGACCCCTTGTGAACTCATGCCCTGAAATTTATAGTCACTAGATAGCTTGCTTAGACTCTCTTGCATGAGATCCATCTGTTGTTGCTTCACGGGATCATCGACCTTAAGTGCGAGAAGTTTTACTGCCTCAGTTACAGTAGCCAATTGATTCTTAAGATCATTGACTTCTTCTTGAGTTGCCATTATCTTCTTAGCCTTCCTCTTTTGACGAATCGGTTTATCAAAAAGCGAGACTTGAATAAAGAGGTTGTCCTTGATTAATCGCCCTTCTCTCCTCGACCAAGTACTATGGGAAAGGAATTTGGGGATACTTATTGTTAATTATTTGGCTCCAACTTTATTCAACATGCAATGGATGGAGGAGGTGAAGAAAGATGGAAGAATGTGAAGAAGATTTAGATGGAGGGATATGCAGAATTAGGAGTAGAATGTACCCTCAACTGAAACGACAGAAAAGACCGACTCATGCATGAACCTAAGACATGGTCATGGTAATGTACTCAAAGTGTGTGCTAAGACTAGTGAGTGTAGATGGTGCGTTAAGACTCGTGTCATGACCATGTGGCTAGACTATGTGACCAAGACTCGATTAATAACTCGACAAGGTGTTATTGACATCGAAAATTAACCAAATTAATTAGCAAACTGGTTAATTAGACCCTAGGTGATGACTCGACAAATAATCCGAACTGTCGGCCAAGCTACAGGACTGGCGTCACAACATAGTTATTGGTGCCAGACTTTTTAGTAAATGTCTGGCGCTACACACCATACAGTGGCGCTACAGCTCAGACTTTGGCGCCAACATTGGAGCTTTGGTCTGGGAATGTTTTCGGTATGCCTAAAGTCGTACTAGGTCAATTCCGATTAAAAAGAAACTTTATTGACTCAAATTAATTAATTAATTAATTAATTAGGCAAAGTTCTTTAAGTCATTAATTTTAATCTCAACACAAATCAACAAACGGTTAAGAGAAACATAGAATATATGCACAACAAATAATGCACAATTAGTCAAGTAGGCACAATATGATGCAATGAGTTCGCAACCTAACCATGGCTCTAATTCTCTAAAGTTCGGGATATGGTTTAGTCAAATAGGGTCCATGGTTAATTGTCCAGATGCACTGCGTAGAAGCCTAACCGTGAAGGGTTAACGCGTGTGGATAGGACACCGCGAGTTTTTAGAAAAAACTCACTTCCATGGTTTGGTGAATTCAACCTCTCAGATGTACCCTTTGTTGCCAGGAGCGTTCAATCGGGTAGATAGAGCATGAATTCCCAGAGGGTTATGTCCATATGTAGAACACATATGGGTTTCAGAAAAGTGAGAAAAAATTCAATCAGGAAGTAGGATCGAGCAAACAATACGAAAAACCGGTCGAAATTAGAACGCATATTTCTGGCTCGGTATTGGGGGAAATTGGCGCCAGCAAACAGAGACTGGCGCCAACTTTTAACTGTAGCGCCTGGCACCAATACTGGCGTCTGGCGCTACGGCTAAAAGTTTGGCGCCAAGCTCTGGCCCATGACGCTACTTCCCACATGCCTCAGCAGCTTTCTGTGCTCAATAAAATCATCCAGTTTCGCGCAGTGTTATTTCAGTCCTAGTTGTGAAATACATTTCTCAAATTTCCTACGTGTAAAATCCTATGTTTTTGACTCATTACGGATGGTCTTTCCAATGAGAACCTTTTTTATGCATATGACAATAATGTTAATCAAAATTACGCACATGAAATACTTAGAACTTTTCGAGTCTCATCCACTCATTCTAAATCATTGCCGAAACAAATTCAGGAATTAAAATAGAAATCCTCCCCAGTGGAGTCGCCAAAAACTGTAGGGAATAATTTCAAGCCTTGAAAATCCCACTAGCTTGAACCCCACTGTGATCATACACTAAAGTACGGTGGCGTCCAAAAGGGAAGAAGATAGAGCAAAAGAGTTGCCAACAAGTTTTTTAGGAACTTGTAAACCATTCACGAGGTGAAGGTTACACCCCTTAACGATCCAAGAGATCGTCAACTCCATAAGGTCGTGAACCAAATAAGGGTTCGGGGATGATGGTACAAATCCAACCTAAAAGAGATTAAACCTGCCCTAATAATAGGCCTCTACTTTATTCTGCTCGTATTCATGTGCGCTTTTTAATTAACATGCAATCAATAGATTTACCCTGAACCTGTTTAACTATGTTGGTTGAATATTAATGCACAAATAAATCTATTATTGGCGATCACTTGAATTATAATCACATTAACCTTAAACAAGATTATTAATTATCTTATTAAGCGTGATTGCAAATACAAATTCCCTTTAACATGCAATAAAAGGTGATCAAGCAATAACAATATAAAATATGATACATAACAAGCAACATAATAAATAATAATCATGAATAAAATAATCATCATTAAAATAATCACAATCACCATGATAATCATAAATTATAATTATAATCATGTTAAAGCATAATAAACATAGCAAGATCCTAGGCATGATACTAACAAGATTAATAACAAACCCTAGCATGTCACTAAGCAATAAAAATCAAATCTTTAACCCTAACATGATACTAACAATCATAAATATTAGGAAGAAAATAGGAAGCATCGTACTTTTAATCATACTTGATATTAGAGTTACCCTAGACATGATACTAGGAATCAAAATAACAATCTAAGCATGATATCTACATCATAATTATATCAATTAAAAATCCTTAAAGTACTTACTTGGATGCCTCGTACCTCTTTCTAATAACAAAATACACACATTAGTAACTTCAAGGAAAATAATAAACAAAGCAATTAAATTAAATAATTGAAAGAGAGATTTGGGACCAAACCCTCAGAAATTAAAACCTTTCACGTCTAGGGCGAAGGCAACTTCGAATATGGCTAGGTGTTTCTAGATCTTGCGAATGCGGAATTTTGTATGAAAAAGCAAGAAAGAATATTTATTCTAAAGAATTAGTATTATTGAAAATTAATGAATGAATGATGAATGAATGAATTGTTTGTAGATGAAGAGAATGAATGATTTGTGAATGAAGAGAGTTGATGAATGAAGAAGAGAATTGATGATTCTTGGTGAATCAAAACGGAGTTTTTGATATGATATTTATAGAGAAAATCATCCAAAAAAGATAATTTAACAAAACAGAGTCTGGAGATCGAAAATCAACATTGGCGCCAGCCCTGGCTAGTTGGCGCCAGGCGCCAAGGCCTGGGGTTGGACGCCAAACTGATTTTTAACGCGTTTTCGAAAATCTGATAAAATTCCCATACTGGAAGATAAAATAATATTATTTCAGTCAAAAATGCTATTTGATCTTGATTAAAACTCTGAAGAGTCCTAATTGAATCAGGAATGATAAAGACCTTCTAGAATGTTCTAGAAGACTAAAACCATTCCTAATTGCATTAGGAATGATAAATTATATTAGGCCCTCCCCTAGATCATAGGGTCGTACTTAAAGCTCAAACCGGGCCCAGTTTAGTAAATTGGCCATAACTTCCTCAATATTCATCGGAATTGGGCTTATAATATATCGTTGGAAAGGTCTTTGCAAACCCCATCCAACTACACCACTATTGGACCCATATCATGGACCAACCAAACTGGATTGGATGTTTTCTTTAAAATAAAGTTTTCAAAAACAGGGAGAAGAGAAAAGAAATAAAACTTTCCGCAACACTAGACCTTTCCACACTTTCGTTTCATTCGATTATGATTCGACGTGAAAGGTACTCATCACCGGGTTTGGTTTTGGGGAGACACAAATGGGTGTCTACAGAAGCCCCCACTTTGACTGAGTTTGGAGAAACACAAGTTTCGAAAACGAAAGTCAAAGTAACGATAGGGACGGAGAATGATTCAGAACGTTCTGCGATCCTAAATCAATCTTGTAATGCCGATACCTGCAAAACTAGCGTTAGTTAAACAGATAAAAGAGTTAAGAAACGCGTATCTTGCACCGTCGAGCACACGTCTCTGAAAGTAACCGATTGTTGTTGTTGCTGTTGTTTTGATGACCTCCCGCAAGCTAGAGAATGTCATCCCGCTTAAAAACTGCTATGCCTGTAACTGCTTCCAAATTAGAAGATTGCTTCGCCTGAAACTATCCTCCTCCGCAATGATAATATTCCACGTCCAAGGGAATATCATCGAAGATTATTTCTCTTGAAACAATCTTCATCCGTATTGATAATATTCCGCGTCCAAGGGAATACCATAGAAGATTGCTTTTCTTGAAACAATCCTCAGTTGTTTGTGACAACTCTCCACAATCTAGGGAACGCCACCTTGCTGTTTCGATGTTCACTCGTCTCTGAACAAAGAGCTTCTTTTTGATATGTTCTTCTGAATGATGTGTCCACGAAGAACTTGATAATAGGATGCCCCCGCGTCTCTGAGCAAAAGAGCTTGAATGAAATGTCCACGCGTCTCTGAACAAAAAAGCTTTGATGAAATGTCCACGCGTCTCTGAACAAAAGAGCTTTGATGATATGCCCACGTGTCTCTGGAGCAAAAGAGCTTCTGATGAAATGTCCACGCGTCTCTGAACAAAAGAGCTTGAATGATATGTCCACGCGTCTCTGGAGCAAAAGAGCTTGAATGAAATGTCCACGCGTCTCTGAACAAAAGAGCTTTGATGATATGCCCACGCGTCTCTGAGCAAAAGAGCTTGAAAAGGATTGTCCACGCGTCTCTGAACAATAGAGCTTCAGTACTTAAACGTTTGTTGCGATAATGTTCTGAAGAAAAATTTCCGAAGACCAACGTTTGTCGATCTCTAAAGCTCGCCTGAACTTTGCTTTCGCTAAAACCAGTATGTCGGCGTCTCCGTAATGAGCCATATCTTAGGCGCTTTAAGCTAAGCGAGATGATCTTTCATCAGGTCGATCACTTATTGCGATTGTAATCAAACTGACTACTTAATCATGTCAAATTGCTTATAGGGGCTAACTGGCGCACCAAGGAACCCAAAATTGTTGTATGAAGTCGAAATCACCTTTCTGAGAGGCTTCGAGCTATGTTGTTGCTGAAATATTTCTGGCGCCAAGAATTGATTCTGTCGCCGAACGCTGTGATAGGGTCTTCCCTGTTCTGCTGCACCTGTATTTATTTTTTGACTATAGAACTTTGGCAATTTCTTTAATTATCTTAGGGTTGACCTAAGGCTTAATGTTGCTCGACTCATCGGCTTGACACGACTCAAGGTATAAACTTGACTCGATATGTGTGACTGACTCGAGGTTGACTCGACTCAAAGTGAAATGACACATGTCTTAGACTCAAATCAAAGTGATATGGCACGACATGACTCAATGTGTACATGACTCATGTGTGCATTGTAATGTGATCGTGCGACTCGAAAAATGCAAAAAAGCAAAAATTTGGATTGGGTCGGTTATTTGGATCGCACCACTTTCGGAGCCCAAGATCGGTGAGAGCCGGTGACTAAGGGCTCGGTTATTTGGATCACGAGGCAATTGGACCATGTATTCGAGACCCGAGAGGAAATATGGATTGGGCCGAGAAATCTAGCCCAATCGAAGTCCGAGCCTTGAAGATGAAGACCGGGCCCAATCGGGCAAGCATACGCCCGATCGGGCGGCTGCGCGCATGAGTGCCATCAAGGAAAGGCGCGCCCGATCGGGTGAGAGTAGGCTCGATCGGGCGCGGCATATCAGAAGGAGCATAGTAAAAAAGGCGGGCCCGATCGGGCGCCCCTTCGCCCGATCGGGCGCGTGTTTTTCCTAGAGTCTGATTAAGTTTAGTTTAATTCTTGTTTTAGTAGGAGTTTATATACGTTTTTGTACGGAATAATTACGGACCTCTTTCTCTTAGACTTTCTCTCTCTACTTAGTATTTTTCTCTCTCTTAAATTCTCTCTAAACTCTTGTTCTTAATTCCTTCATTAATTCCAGATTTATTTTGGTACAATTTCTTCCCTTTTTAATTTCAGCTATTTTAATTGTTTTCTTGATTATGTTCTTATTTATTTATTTGATTGGTTTAGTTATGATGATTAGTGAGTAGTTTAATTCTAGGGTTTATGGGGATCCATAATTAATATGAAGGGATAGTTTATTATTATTGATTGTTGATATTGCATGATAATTTCCTATTGAATTGTTTTAATTTTTTGCAATTAGATTATGAATCGAGCAGATGTAATTTGATTGTGAATGTTTAGCAATATTGAGTTGATGAATCGAGCAGATGTTGATTTAATATTAAAGGCTATTTTTAATAGGAACTTAGGTCTAATAAATTGCGAGAGCCTGTTAGATCTATGTTGGTTAATAAATTGCGAGAGTATGTTAATCATGTTATTTGTGCATTGTTAATTATTACTTCGTTCTATCCCGGAATATTAATTATTGGTGAACCTGTGACCCTAGGATTCCTTATTATTGATTCTTTTCTCCCTAAAATCATTCTTCGTAGTATAGAATTCACATTTAAAATATTGATTACTTAGATAATTTAGATTATATTAATTAATTAGAATTAAAAAGACTTGTTTCCCTGTGGAGTTCGACCCTACTTCCCTATCTACCTTAGTTAGTGATTTAGGTAATTATTTTTTATTAGGGGATACGACTCTACCCTGTCACTAGTTTTAAATTAGGCGTGTTAATTGGATTAACCATCTAAATTATACTAGTATGCACGTGTTTTGCTTTATTCCTTGTTTTACTTGGTAAAATGTATGGGCCATTCATGATAGCGAATGGATGAATGAAATGAATATTCTATCACAGGTTTTCTAAAATGGCAACTATTGGGGCCTGATTAGGATAGTAAATACGGAATGTGATCCGTTATGTATTTTTGTAAATCTAAATACGCACTACGCGCCGTTAAGTATTTTTGTACTTGAATTATTTAGATTAGTCCTAGTCTTAGCTACTAGCAGTTGCATAATTAATGTGATGTCTCGAAGACGGCGATTCTAAGTAGCCATTCTTTGGTACGTAACTCCTGCATTTTTAAGACCAAATGGCATGACTGTATAGCAATAAGTACCCCAAGGGGTAATAATGTATGTCTTTTCTTCATCTTCTTTTACCATTAGAATTTGGTTGTAACCTGCGTATCCATCCATAAAGGATAACATCGCATGCTCAGCCGTATTATACACCAATATATCAATATGTGGTAGAAGGAAATTGTCTTTGGGACTAGCTTTGTTAAGGTCCCTAAAGTCGACACAAATGGCATGACTGGGACGATGTTTTGCTACCCATTCTGGGTAAATACATATGCGAATGAAACCTGCGTCCAATTGTATTTGTACTTCTTCTTTTATTTTTAAAAGCAACGTTAGGTTTCATTCGTCGAAGTTTTTGTTTTACTAGTTTAGACATAGGGTTCAAGGGAATGGTATGTTCCGCGATTTCCCTATCTATTACAGGCATTTCCTTGTATAACCAAGCGAACACGTCTTCAAATTATTTGAGCGTCGATATGAGAGTCGATCGTTCTTCCGGATTTAAAGTTAAGCCAATTTTGACTTATTTCTTATTTTCATTTGTTCCTATGTTGATCGTTTCAGTTTCTTCGATCACATGATTCTTTTGTTCTCGGTCATTCATTAATTCAATCAATTAATTAATATCATCATCTTTGTTAGATTGATTATTATAGCATTCAAAAGATTCAAGAGAAGGCATATACTCGGACATAGAGCTTATCTTATTAAAATCAAAAGCAAGTACATCAAGAAAGGATTCCTTTTTGGGACCCTCGTCCTCAGAACTAGAAAAACAAAGACTCAGTAATGGCCACAAGGCCTAAATTCTCAGATTCCTTAAAATCTAAACTAGACTCATCGTTAGATTCTTCAAACATTCATCCTTCGCTTGAGATGACTTCAAGCTTCTCACCTTTGTGGTTCGTCCATTTGAAGTTTTTCCTCCATCCATGCTCAAAGGTATTATTAAAAGGAGTGATAAACGAAGTAGGATCAAAAGCTTCATCTTGGATGGCATTTTGGTTGGTTATGATAGAAACATGGTTTTGCTCTAGTCCAAATACCAAGTTAAAGGCTTGCCTATCGTAGCACCATGGAGCTGTGTGTTTTAATTGAATGATACCTAAGTCATCATTCAACAAGTAGCAATTGTGAAAAATTTCGAATCCAGGCTTCTTAATATCTTTAAGAACTAGTGGTTCTGAAAAGTCGTAGCATGGGTAATTCTCTCCCTCCCTAATGAATTGTCCATTAAGGGTTTGATTGTAAGATATGTGAGTAAAGAAATTATCCCTTTCTTATTGTTGCTCCTACATGCCCTTATTTCGGCATCATGAGCTTCAAGTTCTTCCTTGGTTGGCTTATATCCCAATCCCAAGGAGAAACTTTTGTTTGGGATAGGAAATAATTAACGTAGATTTCTTCATTCCTATTCCCAAAGGCATCCCAGGAAAGTAGCTACTCTTGAATAAGATGTTGTTTACAATTAGGGTGGAATATGATCAAGTTTGAAAGGTACTTCAAGAATTTCATCTATTTCTAGTGTGTAGATAGCCTCTGCGGCAAATCCCCACATATCTTCTTCATCATTGTCATGATTTACCTCTAGAAGAGATTGATCGTTTTTTGCGACTTTTAGAGGAGAAGCATGTATGGTCATAGGAAGACCTTGATAGTTCAACCTAATCATTTGATGGAGCGAAGATGGTATTGCTCCAAGTTTATGTATCCAAGGACGTCCAAGAAGAAGTTTGAATGTAGGTTTTATGTCCATGACATGGAATTCAACCATCTTTTTGTATTAGGCCAGTGCTAATTGGTAGCTTAATAGTTCCACATACCGATCTCCTTGAATTGTCATATGCCCTAATGCTTTGTGCTGTTGCATGAAAATCTTTTTCCGGGTTTAGGCCTAGATATTTTACGGTTCGTAATGGGCACACATTAACGATTCGTAATGTTTATTTTAGGGTTTTTCTATGTCGTACCTTTGTGTTTTCACTTTTCTACGTTGTACCACCTCTTTTTGAAAATTACGCACAATATCCTTGTATTTTATATTATTTCGTATCTACTATGCCTTCATTGTTAACCGAGCGTTAAAAATTCCATTAATTTTGTTAATACTAAGAATTTTTCTATGTTGTGACCCCTTGGTTCTTTATTTTTAAGATGTACTTATTTTTTTATCAATTTTAAAATGAAAAATGTCATCATTAATGTACATTGATAATGGATGTCAAAGCATCATTTTTTTGAAACAAATCAATCCATTAATAAAAAGCCATCCAACATCTATAAATGAAATCTAAATTAACAAATACATAAAATTGAATTAAATTAGGGTTTCCTTCATCAAAGCTACGATCATTGAAAAAAAATCTTGCACTGTGGTACATCTCTCGCACACATCGCTGGAATATACAACCTTTTGATGGTCTAACGATTAGTTGTAGTCGTAATAAGGATGATTTTCATCTGATTCGCTTGAACGCATTTGAAAACTTGACAGTTGTTGCGATCCCGAACAAATCTTTACCAATGAACTGACAATAGGGCAAAAGATGATTACCTTTTTGATAAACCCTAACACACAAACAAACCCTAAACATAAACAAACAAGTAAACAACAAAAAACTATCGACTCCACCATAGGGAGACACTCCACCAAAGGGAGACGGACGAATATCTCTACACTACTTGTGTAGATTTATTGAAACCTAAATAACAAAACTAAAGATAATTAAGGTAAAAGGGTCGGAAATAGTCTAATTTCCGAAGAAAATAGACTATTTCTAGACTATTTCTGGCCTAAACGACCAAGATTTTGGAGAAACCCTAGAAGAGAGAAAAAGAGGAGAGTGTCAAAGCATCATTAAACGAGTTTCAAAAAAATAAAAAATTAAAACTGAGAAAAGGTAAAACTTAGAAATAAACGTATGAGTTTGACTAATAATTAATTTAATTACCAATAAATACAAATTATAAAAGAAAAATTGATATTCAAAAATTATAAATTGAGACGATTCTAACAAGTACGAATATGACTATATTTAACACTAATATTAGTTAAAGACCTTAAAGTGGTGTAGGTAAATATTGTATAAGTTAAAATAATGTATTCATTTCGAAAAGGAGAGTAATATATTTTTTTTTTATTTTGAGACTCATTTAATAATGCTTTGACATCCATTATCAATTGGACATTTAATTGTGGAATATAATTTCTCATTTTAAAATGGAAATTTTGTTCAGAAAAACCATTAATTTTAAATTGAGCATTTTGTTCAGAAAAACCTTTTAAAAATTTTTTGGCCAGGAGAAACCTATTTAAAAATTTATTTTGATCAAGGCAACCAAGTGAGACTTTGCGATGTTACTCACACTTTTTTGGCGTTGACCACCCTTTATCCCTTATGTGCGACTTACGTGACTCTTAAATCTCTAATCACACCCCCATTTTCCTAATTCCAATCCTTTTCCCCTTCAATTACACACTCTGTCTCTTGCTCACTCTCCACCCTCTCTCCTTCTCACTCTCCTCTTTCTCTCCTCTATGTGAACAAGCCATTGTTGAAATCCAGTGAATTCGAAGCAATCGAAGGCATTCCCAACTAGTTTCTACCAGAGGTAATTGCTTAATTTGTCCAACTCTTAAGGTTTCGAAAGTTGATTAGAAATTAGGGGTTTTCTCTCCCTTTTAAACTTTCTCAATTATGCAGCAATTATGGTACAAGGAGGTGATTTGTGGTGTGGGTATGGATTTCCTGTTGCGAAGAGGACTTCATGGATCCATGATAATCATGGGAGGGGATAAATTGCCTCAATGCTTGTTTATAGAAAGGAGAGAGAGTGTGTGTAGTTGGAGGAAAAAAAGATTGGAATTAGGAAAAGGGGTGTGAAAAGAGATTTAAGAGTCACGTGAGTCGCGCACATGATGGGAAAGGGGTGGTCAACGCCGGAAAAGTGTGAGTCAACATCGGAAACTCTCACTTGGTTGTCTTGAACAAAAAAATTAAAACAGGTTTCTTCTGGCCAAAAAATTTAAAAGATTTTTCTGAACAAATTTTCCTTTTAAAAATTGATAAAAATGGTACATAAGAATAAACAAAGAACCATAGGTGCATAACATAAAAAATTCTTATTACTAACAAAGTTAACAGAATTCCTAACGACAAGTTAACAACGAGGGCATAATAGATAAGAAATAAGGGTACATTTCATGAAGATATGATACAATGTAAAATAAGTGAAAAACACAAAAATAATACAACGTAGAAAAACCTGTTAGTTTAAGATACTATTACTACTTTTAATCATCTTATTATCTAAAGCGGACGTACATTAGTTTTTGCCAAATAAAAAAGAATAATGGAGTAAGGGAATGAGTTAAGCATGTCTGAAACGAAAACGGAGATTAAAAAAAAAAAATCTAAAAACCGCAAAGCTTTATTATTCTCACACATTCCCAGAAATAATAACCAAAATCTTTTCCCAAATAAATCAGTCTTAACGTTTGGAATTAAGAACTAAATTAATTCCGTAACAGGGTAAAGGAAGCATTTAAAGCAGCTACAATTTTGTTAAGTTGTTCCCATATAGCAAAAACTGCAACAGATTTAAATTAAAGGTTGCTGGAAGACGATTACACTGTAAATCAGCAAGTCCATCCAAAAAGATTGAAGTCGTTGCGAAATTATCCTTAGATAGTTAACTGAAATTGCAACCTCCCCAAAAATATATAAGCATGAAATACAAATAAATAAGAGTATATAAGATTAAAGACGAGCACGATAATCAGGTTTAAAAGGCTTGAGATCAGGAAAACAGTCCCGGAGAGGTAAATCACACTTAGATGGAGCACACTTACTACAACGGTCTCGAGCGCATTTCAGGTGCACCTTAACACCAGCAGCCTTACACCGAATCTCCTCTTCATTCCACTCTAAATATTGCGACACCCAATCGCTAAACAATATCCTGCAGTCAGGAACACGAAAACTATGGCGAGTATCCAATAACTCCAAATCTTTGTGGCCATCCAATATAATAGACAATGCATTGATCGATAATGCACAATAGTCGAGCCTCAATCGCTTGAGTTGAGGACATCTGTCACGTATAATTGTTGCAATATCATCATCCACAGCACCAAATAACCGCAGAGTTTCGACCTCAGTAAAGTTTCTTCGAAATTGTGCTATTAATACTGAAGGACACTGCACTTTCTTCAGCTTCTTCCAGTATTTCATAGCAGGCAGAATAAAAGTAAAATTTGTACGCACTGCCCGAGGTATTATCAACTTCTGCATGGAAGGTGTCCTGCAAAGTACATACAAACATGTAAGTATTGTCTATACAAGATAGCATTTGAGGTAGATGTAGCAAACAGGTCATTTGGGTCAGGTATTGTTCTCGAGTCAAGTCAGGTTCTAAACTACACTTGAATTTAACTGATTTGATGTTGCTTTTCTTCCATGTAATTACTAATTTTTACAAAAGCAAAGCTGTAGTAAGCTTATACTACAGCTTGAATTGTTTCTACCGATTAAAGTCCTATGTTTAATGAATATTCCATATTAAACTTCTTAAAATGAAAAGCTCAAATTTACCAAATGAATCAGTTTTAATCAAGGAAAAATTCACAAGAATAATCTCAGCTTTGGCAAGTCTTCTAAAAATAATCCCACCTTTTCTATGTATCTTCTCGAATTGGACCCTTTTACCGGGTACTTGGTCAAGCGGTATTAGGTGGACTTTTATTTTGTTTTCCCTCCCTTATCAATTAGTTATCCTAACTACCATCCCATTTCTGAAACACCATTACTCGCTCTTTCCCCCTCCATTAATTAAAGACCAGAAAATTAGCAAAAAATAAAATAAAAATTCGTTGGGTTTGTGGGGATTACGCATAAAGTACAATGGTGGATGTTAAGCATCAAAATTTAAGGTATTGTTTTATGAATTACTGTTTAAATTTTTTGAAATTGTGTGGCTTGGATATGAAACTGTGTTTTCCTTTTTTTTTTTTTGTGTTTTTTGAATAGGTGATTGTCGATTCTTGTTTGTTGAATGTTGATAGTTGCTTGTTGCGATTAGTGCTCTACATTTCTACAAAATTGAGTCTTAATTGTTCCGATTATTATTGTAATGGAGAATGTGACGTTGAAATTCTGGCATGGTGGTGTATTTAAGGAAGGGGAAAAGGGATTAAGAGAAGAATGGGGAGCACACTTATCGTGGAAGACAGGGGAGAAGATAATTATATAGCATAGCAATTCCAAGTTATATAGAAACCCACAAACTGTGCAATAATAAGTGCCACATAGGCCAATTCACCTGTTGCAAGTCATAAATGAAAGGGGTCCATTTTGAGAAGATTCATAGAAAAGGTGGGATTATTCTTAGATTTTTAAAAGGTGAAACTATTTTGAGAAGACCGGCAAAAGGTGGGATTATCCTTGTGAATTTTTCCTTTAATCAATAAGAATTAGTATAATGAGTTTTGATCAGTAAAATTAGTAACCCCAAGAAGAAAAGCAGTGAAATCAGTCAAAATTAAGAGAACTAAATGGGTAAATACAAATTAATCTCTGAGCTACACAAAATTTGTTTATCACATAGCAATTTTGTAAATAAATCAACAACTTTTTCAATAAAAGTCATCCCACAATGATGATGATTGAATAAAGTTGTTGATTTATTTACCAAAATGTCATGTGATTAAAAAAATTTTGTTTATCCCAGAGATTAACTAGGGCTTCCACTAAGTAAGCCTAAATTGAATTTTATAGATTAAAAACATATTTTAGCCAATAATTTACTCCTCGAAGTAAATGGGGCCTAAATTGAATTTTATAGATTAAAAACATATTTTAGCCAATAATTTACAAATTTTTAAATCATGAAGTTTAACGATTAAAACTTACTTTCACTAATTTAAACAAATTAACAGTTTAATGATAAATTATTGATTTTAATTAACAAGCTAAGTTTAAGGTAAATCAATAATTTCTTGAATAAAACAACATATTGACAATAAATACAACAATTACCTTTGAGCAATATACCGATACTTATATTCTTGAAGAAAGGTTTCGCCATGATAAAATGCAGAGCAAGAGTCAAGTGGCATAGTATCGAGCCTACGCTTCAAGAAAACAAGATATCTATGGTTCATTCGTTGGAAGTTAGGGCAATCAAAGAGTTTGAGATTGATCACACCAGGGGGTGACATTGAATCTAATACTGCCGACAACCATGTCTTGCTCACCAAACACGCTACACAAAGCCTCTCCCACAATGGCACTCTCTTCATTATCTTTAACAATACATCGTAGTTCATTTCATCCCAACTCCACACTGTCGTAGTGCCACTTTCCGCCCTAAATAACTTCAATCGCATCTTTATCACAGCAACATATGATGGAAAAAAAAAAAGACAATCAAAGAAAGTTAAAATAATAGTTATTCAAGATATTTCAAGTGGTTATCGAATAAAACACTGAAACCTTACTCATCCTCCAGGAAGTTTAAATTATTGATACTCAGGATATTTCAAGTGGTCACCAATTAATCAATCAATCAAAGCCTTAATTCCATAAGTGTGGTCGGCAAACAAACTATGAAAGGGCAGATTACCAAATAGAACATTAAAATATAAATCATCCTTCAGGCTTACTTCAAAACCAACTATGATAGGGCAGATTACTCCACTAAATCTAACCTAACTTATGATTTCTTCTCTCCAATCAATATTTCTACTCCCTACGACACTGCCCAAATTAGAGGTGAGTAGAATAACCATCAGGATCAGATTTAGTTTTGCTTAGTCCTCCTAATAACCAATTAAAATGTAGAGTAATAACAATAGGGTTCTTAAATATTGAAAAATTGCAAAATTCAAATATATGAAGCTAATTTAATATGCTAGAAAACTCTAAACTTATACAAGAAACTGAGCCCAAGTAGAAGAGGTCTAATTACATAGTTCAATCCTAACATTAAAGGGTTCTGCAATATATTAGCAACCAAATTTGATTTAATTATGAAATAAGGCTAGAAAAATTACATAATTGTAGGGATGTTTTATTCAATTATCAAATTAGGCTCATAATTTTCTTTTCTAGCAACAAGATCGCTGGTTATAATCTTAGTAATTAGAAACAATATTCGAACCCTAAATTTACTGCACTGAAAATTAAATTAAATTAGATCAAATAATAAACCCTAGATTGTGAAATTGATATGATGATTACAAAAAGAAACAACAACTTACCGCAGAAGCTGCTTCAATGGGGGATACAAGTATTTAATGGAGAACTGAAAGAGAGAGAAGAGCAGGAGCAGGTGGAGGAGAGGTAGGCTTGTGCCCGAGGAGAGGTAGGCTTCGTTTATCCTCCGTTTTGGTTTTTTTTTTTTCTTCAATTAGGACAATTCAATGGGTTGGAGCCCCATTAAAAGCCCTGACCCGCCCCAATTTATAATAGGTCAAATCGGTCTAGTAAATAAATGGGGCGGATCTTTATAAGGTCCATTATAATTATAATATGCTCGAGCAAATGCTCGAATTTTTGAGTTGTTTGCAAATATAGAATTTTTTAAAAATTATTAGGGAAATTTGTAAACCATTATCATTTATTTTCCACTTTTTTAAAACAACTACTATTTAAGTTTTTTCTTAAAAACAACTACTATTGTTAGAAAATTTGTTTGAGTATCACTAAGGGGTGTTAAAAAAAACCCGACCCGTTTGATCCGACCCGAAAACCCGAAGACCCGCAAACTACCCGATGGGTAATTTTGTAAATTTTTCCGTGAATTGCTATTTGTCGCTCCCATTTTAACTTGAATGGATAAATATGCCCTTTATGCAAGTTGTAATATAAAAAGAGGACTTTGTTGGTCATGAACATATTATATCAAACGGTCCCCTCAAAGTAGTACCACGTGAATCCCGAGCTCACCACATTGGTCCCCCACGACCTTCAAACCAAATCGATCCCCACGACCACCTTAAATCGTTTTTTTTACACAAATTTAATTATCAAGTTTTTGCGACGGGTCTTGGATGATGGACAACTGGAACATTCGTACGCCGGATATTGCATTTTTTTTTTATTTTCAGGTAAAGGGACATCCACCAAAAAATTTCGGATGTCCCAGGGTGGATCCGCCCAAAATTTCCGGATCTTCCAAGGTGGATCCGGAAATTCCAAACGGATCCACCTTGGGACATCCGGATTTTTTGGGCAGATGTCCCTTTTCCAGAATTTTTTTTTAATATTAATTAAATTACTTTGTTTAGTTTATTTTTTATTGTTGTTGTGATTATGTTTTTGATAATTTGAGTAATTAGTAATAATGTTATTATTGTTTTGTAATTGTTGTTGTTATTATTGTTATTGTTATTAGTAGTAATATTATTATTATTATTATTATTATTATTATTATTATTATCTCAAAAACAAAAGTCATACAACCTACAATAAATTAGTGGGAAGCCGAGATACAATCTGGGCCCCCACTCCTCTACCTATTGCAAATCCTACCCCAATAAAGATATGAGCTGCAGCACGAGCCCCAATGTCTTGCGTCGTCGAGAACCTCTGAATCCGCTTCAGTAACACAACAACCTCTTTCTCTAATTCCCCAAGCGAAGAAAAGGAGAAGGGAATGAAACCATATCCAATCGCCTGGCATCGAGCTTCATACTTAACCCGCTTTCGATGAACTGCATCAGCCACAACCCGCCCAAGAATGAAGTCAGATAGCCATGACTGTGTCAAAGGAGAAGACCCTGTCAAATCAACACATACATCGCGACCACGATCCCATGAATAAAGTAACACATCGGCAGGTCTAAGGGCCCCGATATTTCCTCCAAACAACCCTATGTCAACCTCCTTTCTTGCTGAAATCCCAGATCTGTAGCAAATGCCAACAAGTGTATCCCGAACAACATTATGCCGATGTTTAATACCTACAATACCAACACATGACACCGAGTGGTCGCCGAAAATATCTCCAGTAAAAACCCGAGAATAAGCAGAGCACGGCGTCGAGACAGAGAACAATGGAACGCCCATCTGGTAACACAATACACATCAGTATGTCTTTGCGTTCATCGTCTGACCCAACCCAGAAATAGGGACTGCCCGAAGCCAAGCAGAGGTGTGATCTCCCTGCTGCGATTTCCACAATGCCGACTGACGAGGAGACAAAGAAAAGGCAGATTCTGCAGAAGCGGTAACCTTTGTGAAATATATATATCTGCCAATTTCTTCATGATTTTAGGGGCAGCGATCTCACTAGGATTACTCAAAATGTCAGACCCAACCGTTCCATTAAACAGAAGCAACGCATCCGCGAAAGCTCGACCAAGGCCATCAACGCTAGCATGTCGGAGAAGCTTTGTCTGCAACCCAGCAGACTGTAACCGAGAGGCAAGAAAAGCATAATGACGAACATCACCTGCGGAATAAACACCAAGTCCACCAAACGCAAAAGGTAAGGTGGAAAGCCGCCACTGTCAATCGCCAAACCCAGGCCCCGAAGTAGTAACGATACGCTCCAAGGAAGATCGAAGAGCCTTGTCGAAAGTGCGCTGAGCCACCTCAAAAGTACTAGGAGGACAAGTACGCAAGGCAAAGTAGAGTTTAGAAACTCCGGTACATGCCCTAAGCAACAACAACTCACACTGGGGATCATCGAGCTTAGCAACCCTATCCATTAGAGCAATGGTCTTGGACACCCTCTGCAGCACAAGGTCACCTCCAAATGGGGATCGGAACTAGCGGGACCACCTAGCAACTTGACACCATGAGAAGGTCGAGCAATATTATGTGGAAATACACCCACGAGCCTGCTTCGAGGGTCCTCAGAAGGCCAGAAAACTTCATTTTTTCCACATTGAGATGTAACCCAAAACGAGGCCCTTCCTCCATAATCAACTGCAGAACCTTCCCGACCACCAAAGTGTTATCAATAATAGTGTCGTCATCCAAATACCACGCCTGAAGACATAAGTCAAAAACATCTCTGATTTTACAAACCAAGGGCTGTAAAACCAAAGAAAAAAGTAGAGGACCAAGGGGATCACCCTGCTGCACTCCCTGACACGACCATAAGGATTGGTCCCCATAATACAATCTGGCTGGATTTGAATAGCAGAATTCAACCCATCGGGAAATGCCTGGACAACGACGACGAACTTCACGCAACATGACCTTACGATCAACAAGATTGAAGGCATTATGAAAATCCACCAATAACATAGAAAGACCAACCTCAGAACCACGATCCTCAATCAACCGATTCACAGCATGAAGAATTGCCTCACTACCCGAAGAAACCCCAACGCCAAATTAAAGACCATCAAAGTAACTACCTAAAGACTGGCCAACCATAATAGCACCCACCTTCGAAACCAGACGCCGCCAAATAGTACTCACAGCTATAGGACGAATACCACCACCGGGCTTGACAAGCGGTGTAAGAGGAGAACTTGCAATATTATTATTATTATTATTATTATTATTATTATTATTATTATTATTATTATTATTAGTAATTATGTTATAATTATTTTGTAATTGTTGTTGTTATTATTGTTATTGTTGTTGGTGGTGTTTATGATTATTATTGTTGTTGTTATTATGATTGTTGTTATTAGTATTAGTATTAGTATTAGTTATTAATGTTAATAATATTATTAGTTGTAATATTGTTTTATAAATATTATTATTAATATTATAAAAAAGAACATATTGTCTTAGACCATTGTTTTGTTTAATTTGTATAGGATTTGGAATATGTAGACGGCGGTGATGGTGTGAATTATAGTGGGAATTTCGTCACGGACACGTTATTTCCAATGTTTGAGGATGCAGTTAAATGGGCGGATGTTGTTTCCATAAATCTCGGATTTATTTTGGTGAAATCGTCATATAACAAAACCAGAGATGGTCGGCCGTATCGATATTTGAAATGTGATCATGCAAGGCGGAGCAAGCCGAGAGATTTGGAGAACGCGATACGGAAGGACACAAAAACCAAAGCTAATGGTTGTCCTTTCTACATCAAGATATATTATGAATTCACCACTGATAGTTGGAAGATCCGCGTGAAAAATTATCACACCAGGACACATAACCACCCAATGATTGTGTATCAAGAGGGTCATCGTAAAGTTAGCGAATTGAGCCCGGGTGCAAAACAGGTTGTGCGTGACATGACAAAGTCCAAGGTTGCGCCCCGTAACATCATGGCAACTATTGCAGAGCAATTTCCTGATGATCATCCAAACATCAGGCACATTTACAATTGCCGGAATGACTTCAGGATGGAGATATCTGAAGGAAGAGGAGTTGTTCAACAATTTCTTCATTTGGTGAGAGAGAGTAAGAACATTTACTAGGTCATGGCCGATGATCTCAACGTCCTGCAACATGCATTTATGGTGCACCCGATCACGGTCAACATACTCCGCACATACCCACATGTCATAGGTATGGATTCTACTTACAAGACCAATCAATATGGGATGTCGTTCTTTAAGATAGTAGGTGTGACACCGACAAACCAGAATTTTCTAGTTGGTTATGTTTTCATGCGCAACGAGTGCACGGCTAGCTATCGGTGGGTGTTGTAGAGATTAAGGGAGTTGATTGGGTTTGATAAAGAGCCATCGGTATTTTTGTCAGACCGTGAACTTGGGCTATGTGCGGCTTTGAGAAAAGTGTTTCTAGGGATGTCGCATTTACTCTGTCGATGGCACATTAACAAAGATGTGGAGGCTAGGGTGACGAAGATGTTCACAAACAAGAAGATTGGTAGCAGTTTTAAAAATGGCAAATGGAAACGTATCATGGATGCAAAAACCGAGGCGGAGTATGATCATGCTCTAGCTACCATGAAAGCGAGGTGGGCAAGTTATCCGGCAGTGATTGAGTACGTTAAGGGAACATGGTTAAAGGAATGATGTCATTCGAACAAGTGTATTATTCCGATAGAGGGTTCGGAATTATTAGAAAGCTAATTATTCAGTGAGGTCAAGTGATCGGAATGCCTGGGTGGAGGCTGCTTCCGATCAGTAATATTAATGTATAATTAATTTTACAGTTTAATCTTGATCGAACCCTTCGGGTCACACCCAAGCAACTAACGAACCGACGCGACGAATTAATTCAGAGGGAATTAATGAGTCGCCCGAGTAATTAATATTTAGACGTCGGAAATTCGAGCTTGGAGCGTCGAAACCGAGCGCCGGAAGTCGAGTCGAAAATAATAAAAGACGAGACGAGAAAATTACTAATAAACCAACAAAATTACCAAAATACCCCTAGCATCGGAATGCCCCGAGCAAACCGAGTGTTAGGGGCATATGGCCTAGCAAGGTGGCTAGCAAGCGCACCAAGCCAAGCCTAGGCTGGCTGGTGCGTGCTAGCGCACCTTGGCTAGCAAGGCTAGCTAGCAGCCCACACCATGTGCAAGGCATACTAGTAGCTGGCCGAGGCTAGCAGCCCGCACCAAGTGCGAGGCATGCTAGCAGGCTGCAGCTAACAGCCCGCACATGGTGCATGATGCGTGGCATGTTAGCAGCAGGCCTCGTCCAAGCAGCCCGCACAATTGGTGCATGGCTTGCTGGGCTGAAGGCTTGGCAGCGGCTGTCATCCCACACTTAGGTGCCTTGGTGCCCAAGTGTGGGGGTGCCACGTGGCGCGCATTGATTGGATTGAGGGAATGTGTTGGCCGGCAATGGGAGAGGAGTGGGGAGCAAGTTTGGTCCCCCTTCTCCAAATGGTCCTCACCTAACCATATGCCTTTAATTTTCAAGATTGCACAAATTACATCAAGTGTCTTTGATGTAATTTTGGAGTTTAAAGACTACAAAGTAAGCATCAAAAAATTTCAACAATTTCTCACAAATTTCGCAATAAAAATAGCAGAAATTCGAGTACCAAAATAAACCCAAATACCCAAACAACAAAATAGTCACAACCCATATGAAATCACAAAAATAATTCAAAGAAATTACATAAAGGAATTCAAAAAATTTAAAGGAAATTAGACAAAACCTCAAGATTACGTCCTCAAGAATAATTTTCAAAGGTAAAATACACATAATATACCAATTTAAATAAAAAATGGAAAACGCTACAGCAAAAATACATAAACCCTAACTCATACTATAAAACATGTAATACCCGAGATTGGATCTTCTACAGCTTCGTGCTAAACTGCTAATTAGGGGTGTTCATAAATCGGTCCGGACCGACCCCCGACCGGACCGGACCGGACCAAATTAATCAGTCCGGTCTAAAAATTTATTTTCCCGGTCTTTGGTCCGGTCCGGTCCAAAACCCTATAAAAACCGGTCTTGGACCGGACCGATTTTTTTTCAAAAATATGTGTGAAACCTTAGATATTGGTTAAGATTATCCTTAATAAGCTTAGAAAACTTTAAATTTATGAGTTTTTTTTTGTAATAAATATACAAAAAAAAAATGATAAAGTGTAGATTTTCCTTTACTTTTTTCGAGTTTTCCATAAAATTATTAAAAAAACTAGAATTCTTTTTTAATAAATTATTAAATTGGTCTAAAGTGGTCCAGTCTGGGTTTTGGACCGATCCTTTCGGTCCGGTCTGAGTTTGGTCCTAGCTTAATCGGTCCGCGCATATTCTTACATACAACCTTATGCAACTAACAACATGAAACGCAAGAATTTATGCATGAAACGCAGCCCAAACTCAAATCATACAACTCAGCTCTAACGTTCTTCCCGCGTTAGTTTGTTTCCTTTTTAAAATTTTTAGTTTCCTTCTTCCCAATTCTATCTCTTCTATTTTCTTTCCTAATTCTCATCAAAATTTTCGATCAAAAATTTCATTATAGTTTTCTTTTGCTCTGTTTTTTCTCCTTCCTTCTTTAATTTCAATTGATTTATCACAAATCCAACCACGAATGTTCTTGATCAAAAATTTGCAATAATGATGATATAATTACAATAATGATCTTCATCCCTTTATCATTTAGTAAAATGATTCTAAGTTTCAGAGAACTAATGGAGAAGAAGGTGGGTTTTATTTTATTTTCTCTCTCCTCTTTTTTTTTCTTTATATATATATATATATATATATATATATATATATATATATATATATATATATATATATATATATATATATTTCTTTTATTCTTAATCAATCAAATATATAATCAATTTTTTGACGGAATAATTATAATCAAACTTTTGTATAATTTCTGTAAGAAAAATGAACATGTATTAGTTTAAAAATGAACATTAATTACAAAATGAACATTAGTACATTAAAAATGAACATTTACTACAAAAAAGTGAACACTTTTTAGCGATTTATTTTATTATATACAATGAATTTGAACTATATGAATATATGAAAAACATGTTCATTTTTAATATACTAAATGTTTATAACTTTTTTTTTAACATGTTCACTGATTATTTGTCTATTTCGTGATATATTTTGATTGATTTTGTGAATTTGAAGGATTCTTCAAAAAAATCTGTTTTACGAAATGAACATACAGTACAAATATTATAAACATAAGGTATTTAGGCCCTATTCTGTTCACCTTATTTTCACTTATTTCGGGGTTAATAATTTCAGATAAGTTCAGATAAGGGTAAATAAATTTAGATAAGATAAGTTCAGGAAAAATAAGTTTAGATAAGTTCAAATAAGTTGTGATAAGGGTTAATCAGGGATGTTTTGGGTGTTTTTAGTCCCTCGCGGGAGAGTTACAGCACAAGGTCTGATCCGGAAGCGCCCGTACCTGCAAAACAACGGAGACTCCGGGTGGGTGGAGCTCCGCCTCCGACGATCAAGTTTGTACTTGAATGAGAAGGAAAAAGGTGCGGAAATTGAGGTGAGATCATCTCGAATTCCGAGCCGGTCGGGTGTTTTCTCTGTTGTAAGAGAATGTAGGTAATTTTAGATAATTTTTTAGATGCCCCCAAAATGGGGTAATTCTCCCTATTTATAGGGTCATTAGGAAATGTGCCATGATTAGGTCATTGCCCTAATCATTAGTGGGTTGCGCCGCATTGCGGCTACCTCGGGATTTGGGCCTAAGGCCGCCGTTTCTCCCAGGTCTTTGGGATGACACGTGTCAAATGGAGATTGGTCCCATTGAGACCAATGAGGGTTTGACACGTGTCAAGCAGGGATTGGCCCACGTGGCATGGGTAAAATTACCCAAAACATTTGCCCCTCACAGGTGTGACGTGGCGCGCCACGTGGCATCTGTGACATGTGTCACTCAGTGTAGGGAATAATTTCAAGCCTTAATCCCACTAGCTTGAACCCCACTGTGATCATACACTAAAGTACGGTGGCGTCCAAAAGGGAAGAAGATAGAGCAAAAGAGTCGCCAACAAGTTTTTTAGGAACTTGTAAACCGTTCACAGGGTGAAGGTTACACCCCTTAACGATCCAAGAGATCGTCAACTCCATAAGGTCTTGAACCAAATAAGGGTTCGAGGATGAAGGTACAAATCCAACCTAAAAGAGATTGAACCTGCCCTAATAATAGGCCTCTACTTTATTCTGATCGTATTCATGTGCGCTTTCTAATTAACATGCAATCAATAGGTTAACCCTAAACCTGCTTAATCTATGTTGGTTGAATTTAATGCACAAATAAATCAATTATTGGTGATCACTTGAAATTATAATCAAAATTAACCCTAAACAAGATTATTAAATATCTTATCAAGCGTGATTACAAGTACTAAAATTCCCTTTAAACATGCATAAAAGGTGTGATCAAGCAATAAATAAATAAGCATCAAGCAACATAATAAATAATAAAAAAAATAATTATAATCATGACAATAAAATTATAACAATGAAATAATAATAATAATAATAATCATCATAAATTATAACAATTATAATCATAAAATCATAATCATAAATCATAATTAAAATAATCATATCAACATTAAGGCATAATAATAGCAAGATCCTAGACATGATACTAACAAGATTAATAACAAACCCTAGCATGTCACTAAACAATAAAAATCAAATCTTTAGCCCTAACATGATACTAACAATCATAAATATTAGGAAGAGAATAGGAAGCATCGTAACAATCATATTTAATAGGAAAATTTGTAAATTACCATCCATAAAGGGGTCCTATTTTGAAATTACCACCCATTAAAACTTTTATTTTAAATAACCACCCATTAAATTAAAAAACATTTCAGATTACCACCTTTTATGAATTTCCGATAGAAAATCCGGTTGAGGGCCCCACCTTATTAACTTCCTTCCTTTTTTTTTCATTTCCCTCGACCTAACCTTCTAATTGAAACACTAAACTCAAAAAAACATCTTCTCTCATCAATTTCTTCAATTAATTCATCCAAAAGCATCAATCTTTCCCCTTTTTCTTCCTTTAATTCTCTGTCAACTTTGCAACTACCCCTTAAGGGTTGAATCAGAACCCTAACTTTTATTTTCTGCAAGAAATCACCATTTGACAGGAGCTTCACCTACGAGCTTGCATTTGCTGTTGAAGTCGCCATCTTGGGGTGTTTTCTGGGGACCAAAAGCGCGTAGGTGAAGCTCCTGTCAAAAGGTGATGTCAATGACGACGCCTGAGGTAAGCAATTGGGACCCTTTACAATTTCAGACACGTAGCCTAATTGCAAAAAAAAAACCCAATTTTAAAGCCCAGGAACCCTAATTCCAAAATTTCAGACATGTACCAGCAGCAATTTGAGGAAATTTGGATGAAATTTGGGGCAAAAGTTGTGAATTGATGTTGGATAATTTATAAAGAAAAAAAAAATTGAGGATGGAAACATCCAAAAGAGCCAAACTCGCCATTTTTAGCCGTTATGTGGGCCCTCAAACGGATTTACCACCGGAATTACAAAAAAGGTGGTAATCTGAAAACTTTTTTAATTTAATGGGTGGTTATTTAAAATAAAAGTTTTAATGGGTGGTAATTTCAAAATAGGACCCCTTTTTGGGTGGTAATTTACAAATTTTCCTATTTAATATTAAAATTACCCTAGACATGATACTAGGAAATCATAATAATAATAATATAAACATGATTTCTACATCATAACACCAATTAAAACCATTAAAGTACTTACTTTGATGCCTCGTACCTCTTTCTAATAACAAAATACACACGTTAGTAACTTCAAGGAAAATAATAATCAAACAATCAAATTAAATAATTGAAAGAGAGATTTGGGACCAAACCCTCAGAAATTAAACCTTTCACGTCTAGGGCGAAGGCAACTTCGAACTTGGCTAGGTGTTTCTAGATCTTGTGAATGCGGAATTTTGTATTTGAGAAAAGGCTAGTTTAGAAAAAGAGAGAGAGATAGAATAATCAAGAAAATCTTAATGAGAGTTGGTGAATATAGATGATTGAAAACGGAGTTTTTAATACGATATTTATAGAGAAAATCAGCCAAAAAGATAAAATAAACAAAATAGATTCTGACGCACAAAAAACAGAGCTGGCGCCAACCCTGGCTAGCTGGCGCCAGGCACCAACACTAGCGCTAGGCGCCAATGGCTAGCGCTAGGCGCCAGGCCTGGTTCCAGGCGCTAAAGCCTGGGATCAGGCACGAAGCCTATTTCCAACGCGTTTTCGAAAATCAGATAAGTTTGTCGTACTGGAGGATAAAATCATATAATTTCCTCGAAAATGCTATTTGATTTTGATTAAAACTCTGAAAAGTCAACAAAAGTCAATTTATCAATGCTAATTGAATTAGGAATGAAAAGAACCTTCTAGAAGAATCTAGAAGACTAAAACCATTCCTAATTGCATTAGGAATGATAAATCATATTAGGCCCTCCCCTAGATCATTGGGTCGTACATAAAGCTCAAACCGGGCCCAGTTTGGTAAATTGGCCATAACTTCCTCAATATTTATCGGAATTAGGCTTATAATATATCGTTGGAAAGGTCTTTGCAAGCCCCATCCAACTACACTACTATTGGACCCATATCATGGACCAACCAAACTGCATTGACTGTTTTCTTAAAATAATTTTTCAAAAACAAAGAGAAGAGAAAAAAAAACTTTCCGCAACACCAGACTTTCCACACTTTCACTTCATTCGATTATGATTCGACGTGAAAGGTACTCATCACTGGGTTTGGTTTTGGGGAGACACAAATGGGTGTCTATAGAAGCCCCCACTTTGACTGAGTTTAGAGAAACGCGAGTTTCGAAAACAAAAGTCAAAGTAGCGATAGGGACGGAGAATGATTCAGAACGTTCTGCGATCCTAAATCACTCTTGTAACGCCGATACCTGCAAACTAACGTTAGTTAAACAGATAAAAGAGTTAAGAAACGCGTATCTTGCACCGTCGAGCACACGTCTCTGAAAGTAACCGATTGTTTTGATGACCTCCTACAAGCTAGAGAATGTCATCCCGCTTGAAAACCGCCACGCTTGTAACTGCTTCCAATTGGAAGATTGCTTCGCCTGAAACGATCCTCCTCTGCTTTGATAATATTCCACGTCCAAGGGAATACCATCGAAGATTATTTCTCTTGAAACAATCTCCATCCGCATTGATAATATCCCGTGTCCAAGGGAATACTATCGAAGATTGCTTCTCTTGAAACAATCCTCGGTTGCTTTTTGACAACTTTCCACCATCTATGGAACGCCATCTTGCTGTTTATTTTGACGATCTTTCGCAATCTAGGGAATGCCGTCGATCAATGTTGCTACATCTTGAGCCTTTTCTTGAGTCATAGTGACAACCTTTCCAATCATAGCAAAAGTCGTCGAAGACCGCCTCATCATGAACCGTTCTTCTCATATCTTGGTGACAACCTCCACAATCTTAGCGAACGCCGTCGAAGACCGCCTATCTCGTGCTATCTTCTCAAATCTTTGGTGACAACTTCCACAATCTTAGCGAATGCTGTCGAAGACCGCCCATCTCGTGTTATCTTCTCAAATCTTTAGTGACAACCTCCACAATCTTAGAGAACGCTGTCGAAAATAACTTTACTTGAAGTCATCCTCAGTTGTTGCGATAATATTCCGAAGAAAATTACCGAAGACCAACACTTGTCGATTTTTAAAGCTCGCTCGAACTTTGCTTCCGCTATGCCTGTACGTCGGCGCTTTCGTTGTTTTGAACCTATACGTCGGTGCCTTTTCTGCTTTTGAGCCAATGCTTAGGCGCTTTAAGCTAAGTGAGACGATCTTTCATCAGGTCGATCACTTATTTGCTGTTGTAATCAAACCGACTACTTAATCATGTCAAATTGCTCATAGGGGCTAACTGGCGTACCAAGGAACCCGAAATCGATGTATAAAGTCGAAATCACCTTTTTGAGAGGCTTCGAGCTCTGTCGCTGCTGAAATATCTCTGACGCCAAGAATTGGAGTAGGGTCCTCCCTATTCTGCTGCACCTGTATTTATTTTGACTATAGAACTTTGCTAATCTTTTTAATTATCTTAGGGTTGACCTAAGGTTTAGCATTGCTTGACTCATTGACTTGACACGACTCAAGGCATAAACTTGACTCGATATGATTGACTGACTCGAGGTTGACTCGACTCGAAGTAAAATGACACATGTGACTTGTGACCCGTGTGTGCATAGTGTTGACTCAAAAAAGCAAAAAATTTCCGTCATTTTTGTGGAGGGTACCGACTTTCTCCCGAAAAAGAAAGACGCGAAAAAAGAATCGAAGTGTGAAGGTGCATGTTGAATGAGCTTAGTCAAATGTCATTTGACACTATCTCTCAAGGTGCAAGGATTAATCCATCCTAGGCTATCTCAATGGTTGACTCAATGATGAAAGTATTTGGGTAACTTAGGCACGGAGGCTAAGTACTTCATACTTCGATGCAATGATGATTATGATTGATGAGTGATGTTGATATGACAAGGCATGCTTCAACGTTATGTTAAGATTTCATGACAAAGGGTTCCTAAGGGAAAGTATATATGGTCATGTATCTGTGCAGTGTGTGATAGTGACACTAAAGCTAGGCCACAAGAGCTAAGTGTGTGGAAAGATGTTATTTAGAAGAGTCAAATGGTGGCGACTCTTAGGCTAGGTAAGCTAATGATATAGGGATCAAGCCCCCAAGTCTAGCTCTAAGGGATGAGAATAGGGAATCCCTTGATATGATCATGGT
Source organism: Chenopodium album (assembly GCF_948465745.1). Taxonomy (NCBI): domain Eukaryota; kingdom Viridiplantae; phylum Streptophyta; class Magnoliopsida; order Caryophyllales; family Amaranthaceae; genus Chenopodium; species Chenopodium album. Next base: position 45,450,115 of record NC_137846.1, on the reverse strand, counting down.
GCAAGTGTGTGAATGTGAATATGAATGCATGTTTATTACGGCCGCACCTCGATGTGAGGTTGCCTACGTATCTGTTAGGAATCAGGCCGAACGTAGCTCTGGCCGAACCTCGCACAAGTATGTGTATACCTCAAAAAGGTCTTTTTAAGGGTTGTAACGTGGTTAGGCTAAAGGTTATAGAAAAAAGGGATAAAGGCTCAAGACCCTAGATAAGCCCCCAAGGTGTGCAACCTTGCTTTTGAATGTTTGTATTTTCATGCTTGAGGTTTTCTACTCTTTTTTTAGCTCTTTCTTTTGCTTTAGCATTTATTTCATTTTTATAAGTGTGAGCAATCTCGATCATGCGGTCTATCACTCACTTGGCATTCATGTTTCTCAGGCACGGTACCGAGCACTCGATAAGAGACGCAATCTGAGACGTGTTCATATCGAAGGCATTTTCATATCAAAGACATTGGAACACTTGCCTTTTTGTACACTTTTATTTATTTTTTGCTATTTTTGCTATTTTAATCTTTTGAATTTGCTCAAGCTTTCTTTAGAATTGCAAAAGTTGCACACCATCCCATCCCAAGGATAGATAGATGCAGGTTGAAAAAAGAAAGGACTATCGTTAGACGAGGATCAAAGTGGTTTATGAAGAAAGGATTGAATATTTGAAAGGTGAAAGGAGATATGATGTGGCTACAAGGGTTGCCTTAAATCATTGGTATACCTTGTGCTTAGTTTGACATGGATTTTTTTTTCTTTTTAATGCAATATAATGAAATGATCATATGTAAGGAAATAAATGCTCATTTTTATTAAAAGAAAATATATAAGGAATCTACAAAAATAATCTAAGGGAAAAGGAAGATGCCTATGCTAGACTTATTGTGGAAAGGAAAAAAAAAGAAAAAGAAATAGAAAAAGAGGTCACGAAATCTTGTCGTTGAAGCTCGCCTCTTGTCTTGTGTTGTTTCATCATTACCCTCATTTTTTTGTTTGTCAATCATATGACTCAAACCCGATTCAACACACATGGATGGAAGAAGTGAAGAAGGATCGGAATAGAGTGTGAAGAAAAGTGAGGTAGATGGAGGGATATGAAGAATTAGGAATAAAATGTACCCCCAACTTAAACGACGGAAAAGACCGACTCATGCATGAACCTAAGACATGGCCATGGTGACATATACTCAAAGTGTGTGCTAAGACTAGTGAGTGTAGATGGTGCGTTAAGACTCGTGGCATGACCATGTGGCTAGACTATGTGACTAGACTCGATTAAAGACTAAGTTAAGACCTCACGTATATGCATTAAACTTGACAGACTGTGGTATTTTAGTCATAACTTTTTATCTGTGACTCTGATTTGGATGAAACCAACGCCAAATTAAAGATAAAACTCGGGGCTACAGATCCATAGGCTGTACGACTCGTAACTCTTCCTAGAACTCCGGCTATGACCAAAACAAGTTGACGCTTGTGCAGTATACGGGAATAAAAATCCGGGTTGACTTAAAGGAACTATGACTCGATTTTATGTTTATTTATTAGCTCAAATTAATTAATTAATTCATTAAACTAAGTCCTTTAGTCATTAATCAGTTTATTTAGTCTTAACACAAGTCAAACAAACGGTTAGGAAAAATCACATAGAGTATGCACAATAAATAATGCATAATTAGTCAAGTACGTACAATATGATGCAATGAGTTTGCAACCTAACCATGGCTCTAGCTCTCTAAAGTTCGGGATATGGTTTAGTCAAAGAGGGACCATGGTTAATTGTCTGGATGCACCGTGCAGAAGCCTAACCGTGAAGGGTTGGCGCGAGTGGATGGGACACCGCGAGTTTAGAAAAACTCGCTTCCATGGTTTGGTGAATTCAATATTCTCGGATGTACCCTTTGTTGCACGGAGCGTTCAATCGGGTAGATGGAGCATGAATTCCCAGAGGGTTATGTCCATATGTAGAACACATATGGGTTTCAGAAAAGTGAGAAAAAAAATTCAATCAGGAAGTAGGATCGAGCAAACAATACGAAAAACCGGTCAAAATTAGAACGCATATTTCTGGCTTGGTATTGGGGGAAATTGGCGCCAACAAACAGAGACTGGCTCCAGTTTTTACTGTAGCGCCTGACGCCAATACTGGCGTCTGGCGCTACAATTAAAATACTAGCGCAAAGCTCTGGCCCTTGACGCTACTTCCCACATGCCTCAGCAACTTTCTGTGCTCGATAAAATTTTCCAGTTTAGCGCGGTGTTATTTCAGTCCTAGTTGTGAAAGATATTTCTCAAATTTCCTACGTGTAAAATCTTATGTTTTTAACTCATTACGGATGGTCTTTCCAATGAGATCTTTTTTATGCATATGACAATAATGTTAATCAAAATTACGCACATGAAATACTTAGAACGTTTCGAGTCTCATCCACTCATTCTAAATCATTGCCGAAACAAATTCAGGAATTAAAATAGAAATCCTCCCCAGCGGAGTCTGTAGGAGTTTATAGGTACTACGCAGCGGAAAAACATGAATCATATTCAATCAAGTACCAATCCCAAGAATCACATGCATAACACACAAGACACATAATCATACCTTTGACGGTGAATTCCACGAAGCTATTCGACAAGCAAATCAGGGAGAGAATAGAGCCCCAAGCGTTGCTCCTCTACTTAGTCCACAAGATTCGAACGAGCCGTCCACCAATACTAGATTAGTCGAGTGATTGAGGAAAACCGCGATCACCACCTTTATGGACAATCGACCACCGCACGAACCACCACCACCACGAGACACCATCGGCGCCTGGGAGGAGGAGTGAGCCGTGAGAGAGAGAGGACTTTGAAAGGGTTGGGTTTTGTGTTTGCTAATTAGGGTTTGATCACACTGAGTTAATTGCTTACTTCCTGCAAACCTAGGCACCTAGTCTATTTATAATCTCATTATAATTAGACTAGGGCACGAAGCCCAAAACTTCCTTTTCCACTCCATATGGCCGACCACCTAGAGTGATGAGGCCCGTGATGGGCCTCGTCCTCTAATGCTCGATCTAGCCCCTTTGTGTGACCTTATAGGATCCGTCCAATTGGGCTTTGGGCTATTTTACTAGTCCAAAGATCGTTAGTACCTCTAGCTATGGCAAAACGACGACCCAAAAGTACGAACTTAATTATCTCCATAATTTGATCCAATTATATATCTAGTAATTGCACACGACGAAGACATAACTCCTTCAATCTCCCACTTGTCTGAGACAAGGGTGCAATATTCAAATTCCTTAAGTCAATATATGTGTCTATGCGGGACACAATGGCCAGAATTAAGCAGACCGCCTACAGACGGCGTCGAAGAGACGGTACATTGGAAGTGTCGTCCAATGAAACGACCCCGGTTGAGGAGGGGAGAATAAACCAAGATTCGGGGGAGTATTCCCCGTCTGGGATCCCTAGGACCCCCAGCGACTCAATTCTTGATGAAGTTGAGGACAGAGACTGTGAGGGAACCGTCTCACAAAGAAGAGCCCAAGGAGCCTCTGCTTCATGCTCTGGGTCATCCGGAGAGTCCGCCTAAGAATCAAGCTCTGAGGACAGTGATGCTCCCTCCTCCCCGCTTGTGGAAAGCGAGGCTAAGGAAAGGAAAAAATGGGATGATAAGGATGACCCATTCAACATTCACATCTCCGCCAAGGACAGGCGGGCTATGCTTCAAAACATCGAAACCTTTTTTCGAAAGCGGCCCTTAGGCGAGGGGTTTACCGTTCAGGTACCGCCTGAGATGGGCACCATCGCTTGGGAGGATGACAAGCCGAACGCCAACGCCTACTTTGGCTGCTACGAGGCGGCCTTTCTAGCCGGCGTCCGTTTCCCTCTTTATCATGCGGTAAAGGCTATACTGAGAGGATATGGCCTAGGCGTCTGGCAATTAACCCCCAATTCGTGGGCTAACATCCTAGGCTATGTCGCCGCCTGCGAGATGTAGGGCTTGAACCCCAGCTGGGAGGTATTTTCTCACATGCATTATCTCAGCCGTAACCCAGGCGGCTGGAGGGCTTGGTATACCCTGACCACTCTCCCTCAGTACCAAATGACACTGGACAAAGTGTCCAAGTACGACGGCTGGAAGAGCCGCTTCTTCTTACTGTCTGCCCCCACAAAGCGGGAAAACCGGGAGCTTCGCCGGTACAACAAGAAGCTAGAGCTTTTAGGCAGGAAATGCGTTCTGCCCCGGATCCCTAGGGACGATTACGACAAGATACTTGAGACCGAGTTCTTTGAACTCGAGGCGGCAACCCTGTCAACCGGGGACGTAATCAAAGTCCCTAGAAATTGGATTCCCATGTGCGCATGGTTCAGGGATGAGGCGTTCCTGTCCGCCTGCGGCCTGAGTACAATGTTTCCAAAGCGTACGTCTGCTACACATCCGGTTGCATATCGTCTGTGATGTTTTCTTGCAAATTGTGATTAATGTTTGTTGTTTCTCTTGTAGAATAAGCTTTGGAAATGGTGGCTGATGATAAAACCCCCAGACGGTCTGCCGCCCAAATTAGGAGAGATCTGGCTGAGGCCAAGGCAGCCAAATTGAAGGTTGCGGTAAGTAAAGCGCCGCCTGAGTCATTATCCTTGAGATTGCGAATTTTGCCGGCTGATTTTACTCACATTCTTTTTGCAGGGTGGAGAAGTTCCAAGGTCCTTCTCGAAGAACCTTGTAAAAAGAGGGCGGGATGACTCCACCTCTACTCCTAAGGGCACCAAGTCTGCCCGAACCAGCTCAGCCAAGATTGGGCCTGACAACAACACTGGGACCCGCCTGACTGTCGACAGGAAAAGCATTACACTGGGGGGATTTGGTCTAGGCTTAGACCTGACCTCACTCTGAAGGTACACATAACCCTTTTGTTACCCCGCCGGAGCTGGGATGGCCTTTTCGGGTGAAATCTCACTCCTAGCAGACGTCTTCTTCAGACAGCCGGCATCAAATTGGTGCCACCTATATAGGTCACTCACCCAGTTTCACATCTGGTGCAGATCAATCGCCTAGGTGGCCGAACGTGCAGGCGCATGCCAAGGCCATGCTGGCGGCTGTTCCCAAAAGGGAGAAAGATGCCATTCTTGGCATTGAGACGTTCAATCTAGAACGGATCACTAGCTTGCTGTCTGAGGTATGCTTATTTACTTGTAATATAGTTTCGTTAGATTACCCCGGATGCCTAATATATACAATCTTTTCTTCAGGCAATGCTAGGTAGATGGGCTCAAGCGGCCGTACACCCGGAAGAGGGAGGAGGTAAAAAGGGCAAATAGATCTGCTAGGGAATCTCAAGATGTAGCTAAACATACATGCCTCCTTAATAATCTTGAAACTAAAGCCCTCTTGATGGAACAGGCGGATAGGCTCAACGAAACAGCTGCTGCGCTGAAGGAGGCTAAAGAGAAAAATCAGGCGGTTGAGGCCGACCTCAAGAAGGCGCAAGCTGACCTCAAATCTCTCCAGAGTGCTGCTAAGGAGAATGCTGAGCTCAAGGCGGAGGTGACCCGCTTGAAAGAGGATGCGGAGAAGGTCTAGGAGAACCTCCAAGCGACCATCGAGGCAGATCAAAACCGCCTAATTTCCGAGCAGGAAGAGGACACCTCCCTCCGCATGCAGATGGCTTGGAGTGCTCTCTACCCAGACAGCGACTACGGCCACTGGGAGCAAGCTTTCCAATATGCCGAAGAGCTTATGCGCAAGAGAGACATTGGAGAGCCTCTGCCGGAATCTTATGAGGCCTGGGCGGCCGAGCAATGGGGGGAGCCGGCGACGAGTGAAGACGCGGCTGATCCCCAGGCGGAGACCAAGCCGGTAGAGAAGATTGTAGCCGAGCAAATCCAGCCAGCCCAGGGCTAGCCATAGTTTCTCAGCGGCAGTATGCCATTTAAGCTTCTTTTTGTTTCCGGCCTGCGTGCCGAGTATTTCTCTTATAATTCAACAATTACTTCTTTCCTGGACGTAGATCCGGTTATCTTACCGCTTATCCCGGCTAATTTAGCCGTTTTATTTATGAATGTGCCGACTGAGTCGGTTTGCTTTGCATCTATGTTTTTAAAATTTTCTCTTTAAGCTTGTTTACATATGCGTGTGCCTGAAACTGCCCAACTTATTTAAAGCACGCGGCGGTCAATACACCGGCTACTTTTTTCCCTGACGGCTGGGTGATTGGTTTCAATACTATGATTGATTGGACTTGGGAATTTTGATACTTTAAGGAGTATGGAATGTTTCCAAGTTCAATCAATCACAATGGTGATTGCCCCAAACCAACACACAGCCGTCATGAAGCTAGCATTTATCCGTCTTTCCAAATGGTTGTTTGGTTAAAATAATCTTTACCACATTCAAAGAGCAATTGCGGTCTTATGGTACAGCTGGGGACATACTGTCCACCTGACCTTTAATGAGATAGGAGACATTTAGTCCGCCTAAATAATGGTCCCAGGGCAACTTTAAGGCCGCCTGTGGTACCTGCAATCCATTGCACTTATCCAGTTGCCCCATTGGGGTAACTTGTGCAATTTCGTCGAATAATCCAACTCTGAACTTAGGTTATCTACCGGCTGCTTTCGCAAAGCACCCGATTTAGATCCCCTCGCTCTCAGACTATTTTGGTCAGACAACTATGAGTTGACCAATTAGGTCGTTCAATCTTTTCCATCTGCATATGCTTATAGAGCATTCGATAGAAATGCCCTCTGCGACGATAACACCAGGAGGGGCGTCGCCGGACGCCATACTCATAACGGACCAGACGAATTTATAAATTTTAATCCGGCCATTGGCCTCATTTTTTGCCCGTCTGTGTATCACACAGATGGTGAATCGATGGGTTACACAGGTGGTGAAATAAAAGTTACTAAGTTATATAACTTAGTCTGCCCGTCTGTGTATTACACAGATGGTGAAATAAAAGTTACTAAGTTATTTAACTTAGTTTGTCCGTCTGTGTATTACACAGATGGTAAAATAAAAGTTACTAAGTTATTTAAAACTTAGTTTGCCCATCTGTGTATTACACAAACGGTGAAATAAAAGTTACTAAGTTATTTAAACTTAGTTTGCCCGTCTGTGTACTACACAAACGGTGATATACAAGTTACCGCATGTATGCATAGACAACAATATTAAAACATAAAGAAACTCTTTTTCATTGATAGGCTTTTCATTTACAAAAATTTACAAAATCTCAGAAGTAGTACTTTTTCAGATTGTCTACATTCCAAGTTCTAGGCAGCCGCCTGCCATCCGGAGTTTCCAGACGGTAGGTGCCGTTTCTTACTTCATCATAAATCCGGTAGGGGCCTTCCCAATTAGGAGTCAACTTTCCCTGTTCATTGGCCCTACCGGTTGCCTCCATTTTTCGTAACACAAAGTCCCCAACTTTCAGAGAACATTTGTGCACTCTCTTGTTGTAGGCACGGGTCATACGCAGACGGTAAATCTCGTGACGCAAGGCGGCATTGCCCCTGCGCTCCGTGAGTGAGTTCAATGCAAGCCGCATGGCATCCCAGTTTGCCTCCTCATCATAAAGCATGACCCTTATAGTAGGCTCGTAATGCTCGATGGGCAAGACGGCTTCAGTACCGTATACCATGAGAAATGGGGTTTCACCGGTTGCCCCTTTTTCAGTTGTCCGGATGGCCCATAGGACGTGCATTAATTCCTCAGCTCATAAACCACCAGCTCTTTCTATTTTCTTTTTTATACCGTCTGAGATGAGTTTGTTGAAGGCTTCAACTTGGACGTTTGCTTGGGGTCGGCCGACTGATGCAAAACAATGTGAGACCCCTTGGTCTCCCAACCAAGTCTTAAGATAAGGCGTCTCAAACTGAGGGCCATTATCAAACACCATAGACATAGGTACCTCAAACCGGGTGATAATAGTCTTCCAGATGAAGGAGATGACATCCTTTGTCTTGATGCCTTTGACCGCCTCAGCTTCCACCCACTTGGTGAAATAGTCCACAGCCACCAAAATGTAGCACTTTCCGCCTGGTGCAGGCGTATAAGGACATAGAATGTCCATGCCCCATTTAGCAAACGAGACTGGGCTGTGGATAGCCGTCAGATCAGTAGCCGGGTGATGGATTAGCTTGCCAAAACCTTTGACACTTGTCACATTTTTTCACAAACTCCATGGCATCTGACTCAAGAGTGGGCCAGAAATAATGCCGCCTGGCTCTGACGGCTAATGACCTGCCGCCTGAGTGAGAGGCGCAGTACCCCGCGTGCAAGTCTTCGAGAATTTCCTTCCCCTTTTCTGGGGTAACACACTTCAATAGAGGTTTCAAAAAACCCGGCTTGAAGAGTTCTCCGTTTCTCATCTCAAAGCTTGCAGCACGCTTCTTCAGTACGACCGCCTCCTGTGGTGAATCAGGAAGCACACCGTCTGTCAAAAATGCCCGGATGAGATCCATCCAGGTAGAGCTTCGGTTAAGAACTCCGATGGGATCTTCATCAGATATACTTCTTTTTTCCATAACTTCCCAGAAGACTGACCGAGCGTATCACAGGAGGCGGAGGATGCCAATTTTGACAGACCATCCGCCTGATTGTTCTCCGACCTAGGCACTTGACTCAGATGAAATTCTTCAAGAGTCCCAGCCTCGGTTTTGACCGCCTGCAAATATTTGATCATAGCCAGATGGGTGGCTTCATACTCACCATGGTATTGGCTAACAACCAATTGAGAATCCGAGCAGGCGTCAATTCTGGTTGCCCCTACCGCCTTACACATATGTATACCGGCTAGCAGGGCTTCATATTCCGCCTCATTATTTGAGGCCTGGAACTTTGAACCGTAGTGCATATTCATATTTATCTCCTTCCGGAGATTGACAGATAATGCCTGCACCACAGCCGTTCATAGTAGAGCTCCCGTCTACATGCACCTTCCAAACCTGATCAAGGTTATTCAGAGCAGTCGGCCTTGTCATTTCAACAATGAAGTCGGCGAACACCTGACCCTTCACTGCCTTTCTTGGTTCGTAGGTGATTTCAAATCTTTGCATTTCAATAGCCCATTTGAGCATTCTACCGGATGACTCCAATGTTGTCATTGGCCGCTTGAGTGGTTGATCTTAGTAGATCACCACCGGATGTGCCAATAAGTAAGGTTTCAACTTCTTAACAGCCATGTAAAGAGCGAGGCCAAATTTTTCAACCATAAGGTACCGGAGTTCTGCATTCCTGAGAACATGGCTAATGAAATAGACCGGGAGCTGTACACCGTCTCTCTCAGCAAGGAGAACGACACTAAGGGCATGATCTGAGACGGATAAGTACAGGAATAGCTTCTCCTTTGGCAGAGGGCCGACCAGCCGTGGCAAAGAGTGCAAGTGATCTTTCAATTTCTGAAAGAATTCGAACCTAGTCTTCTTCCTGATTGCTTGGAAGAAGTAAAGGCACTTGTCACCTGACCGGCTCATCAGGAATCTCCCAAGTGCAGCCAAGCAACCGGTAAGCCTCTGAGCTTCCTTGACAGAGCGGGGTGACTTCATGTCAATTACCGCCTGTATCTTTTTGGGGTTAGCCTCTATCCCCCTTTGATCAATCAGAAATCCGGGAAACTTCCCAGACTCAACACCAAAGACGCATTTCCTAGGATTTAACATGACCTTATGCAGCCTGAGTGTGGTGAAGGTTTCTCGGAGGTCAGCCAGGTGATCTGTCCGGAGCTTGGATTTGACTATCATGTCATTGATGTACACCTCTACATTCCTCCCAATTTGATTAATGAAGACTGTATTAATCATCCGTTGGAAAGTAGCAGGCGCATTCTTCAACCCAAACGACATCACCGTATAACAGAATAACCCCTGATCTGTGACGAAGGCCGTCTTCTCTTGATCTTTCTTCCACAGGGGTATCTGGTGGAAACCTGAATAGGCATCCATGAAACTCATCAAGGCATGCCCGACTGTAGTATCGACCGGACTGTTGATCTTTGAAAGTGGGTAACTGTCCTTTGGACATGCCTTGTTGAAGTTAGTGTAATCAACACAAATGCGCCAGGTACCATTCGGCTTCTTTACAAGCACAACATTAGCTACCCAATCCGGGAAGTTACATGGCCGAATGAACCCAGCGTCTAACAGCTTTTTTACCTCGGCAACTGCCGCCTGAATTCTCTCCTCGCCGTGACTTCTTTTCTTTTGCCGGATGGGCTTCTTTTTTAGATCAACGGCGAGTTTGTGGACAGCGAGATCCGGGCTGATGTCTGGCATCTCTTCCACTTCAAAGGCAAAAATGTCTTTGAATTCCTTCAGCAGAAGGTGCAAGTCTGCACCCAACTCTTTGTGAGCAACCGTCCCCACCTTAACAGTTCGCTCCGGATGGGTATCATCCAGAGGAATATCAATGTGCTCTCCAGTCGGCTGGGGACGGAGATCATCTGACCCTTCCCTAGTCAGTGATTGCTATTTCTTCTCCTTCTTCACCTCCACCAGCTGATCAGCTTTTCTTTTCTTCCCGACTGCTGGTGAGGGTGAATCAGGGTCCTTGACATTGTCAAGGTCTATTGGCTCCTTTGGAGGACCGGCTGCAGCAGCCGTTGGTTTGACGTCTGAGAGGTAACACTCCCTTGCCGTCTTTTGATCCCCACAGACGGCGCCAAATGTTTTGGGTGTTTTTAGTCCCTCAGGAGAGTTACAGCACAAGGTCTGATCCGGAAGCGCCCGTACCTGCAGAACAACGGAGACTCCGGGTGGGTGGAGCTCCGCCTCCGACAATCAAGTTAGTACTTGAATGAGAAGGAAAAAGGTGCGGAAATTGAGGTGAGATCGTCTCGAATTCCGAGCCGATCAGGTGTTTTCTCTGTTGTAAGAGAATGTAGGTAATTTTAGATAATTTTTTAGATGCCCCCAAAATGGGGTAATTCTCCCTATTTATAGGGTCATTGGGAAATGTGCCCATGATTAGGTCATTGCCCTAATCATTGGTGGGCTGCGCCGCATTGCGGCTACCTCGGGATTTGGGCCTGAAGGCCGCCGTTTCTCTCAGGTCTTTGGGATGACACGTGTCAAATGGAGATTGGTCCCATTGGGACCAATGAGGGCTTGACACGTGTCAAGCAGGGATTGGCCCACGTGGCATGGGTAAAATTACCCAAAACAAGGGCTACCCAAGTTTATTTTATAACTAAAATAAGGGCTAATAAGTTAAGATAAGATCAGATAAGTTAATATAAGTTCAGATAAGATCAGATAAGTTCATATAAATAAAAATTAGGTGAATAGAACGCACCCTTAATTATGAGCACAAGAAAATTGAAGAAATTTAAAATAAAATGATTATGAAACATATGCATTATAGGTATTAAAAATATGAACATATGCATTGCACATGTGAATATATGCATTTTAGAAAATGAATCTAGGCATTCAAAATATGAGCATCGCATTGGTTCCCTGAAAGTAAACATATGCATTTCAGAAAGAGAACATATGCATAAAAATATATGCACATATGCATTTAAGAAAGTGAACATAAGCATTCAAAATATGAACATATGCATTGGGTCCCTAAAACATACACATTATAAGTATTAAAAATATGAACATATGTATTTTAGAAAATGAACATACACATTCAAAATATGAATATATGCATTGGTCCATTTTTGAATGCGTATGAACATAATTAAGCATTTTAGAAGGTGAACATATACATAAAAAAAAAATGAACATATAGATTTAGAAAGTGAATATATGCATTTCAGAAAGTTTACATAAACATTTCAAAAAGTTTACAAAAGGATTCAAAATATGAACATAAGCATTTAAGAAAGTGAACATATGCATTAAAAATATGAACATATGCATTTCAAAAAGTGAACATAAGTATTCAAAATTTGAACATAAGAATTAAAAATATGAACATATGCATTTAAGAATGTGAACATAAGGTATTTTTTTGATTTCACTAATTTTTTTTGACAATTCCAATAAAAAATTTCGAACAATAGAGTATCAAACAATATTCAAACAAAATTAAGTGGTAATCATTTTATCTTTATTTATATTCTGAAAATTATTATTTTTATTGGTGCGCTAGTCCAAATGGACCCTCTCCACTTTTGTCAAATATACTTCCTCGGAGAACAGGCCCGTCGAAAAAACAGGCCCGTAGTCTCTTTTGTCGAGCACACCACGAAAGGAGAAGGAGAGAGAGACACACAGAGACAGAGGAAGAAGGGACCGGCGGCCGCCCAATCACCGTCAACACCAACCCAACCCCTTTAATGTAAGTCCTTTTTCTTTCCTAAAATTTGCGTTTTTTGGTTCTTTCTCTCTCCTCTAATTTGAGTATATCTTCAAAACTTAATTTGTATTCATGTGATCAGTTGTTTATTGCTTAATGCTTTCTCAATTTTTTCTTCATTGTTGCAGTTTATATTGTTTCGAATTTGGGTTTTCTGGGTAAGTTTTGGACATGTTAATTGTGCTAAAATTTTGGTTTTGAATTTGTTAGGGTTAGGTTCTAACTGCAAAATCTAAGTATTCCATGGAGTAATGGGTTGAGGGTTTTTGGTTTGATTGAGTTGCTTGATGATAGTTTATATCATAGATTACATTCGTTGATTTTGGGTTTTCGTTTATTAATTAATTTGAGTTTTTCTTCAAACTTTAACATTGTTGCGCTACTTTTCAGTGTCCATCAATTTGCTACTGTTTACTCTTAAAAATGAGCGATCCTGAAAATTTTTCTGCTAGTCAAGAGGAGTTCTCTTCTCATGAACATGATGATGATGTTACGGATTCTATGGATGATGATGCTGATAATGGGGAGGTTCCTGTTGAAGAAGTGAGTATATTTTACTTGTATTAACTGTACAACTACTGATATATTGCTGGGTATAATTATTATAATTTTTTTTTTGTTTCCAGGTTCTACAGCTTGATGATGTTCAGAGAATTTGTTGTATTGGTGCTGGAAGAGTGGGAGTTTTGTCTATGGCTGTTCTTTCACGCCACTGGCTAAATAAGACATTCGTTGTGGTTGACAGGGATATAGATCTCATCAATAATATAAATGGTGTTAACGAAGAGAATGAAAGATTGATGTTGTTTTCAGAACCTGGTATGGATGATTTACTGGATGAAGCTATGAATGTTAATCATAATTTGGTATTTAGCTCCAATATTGCTGCTGAGCTTGACCTTTGTCGGGTGATATTTATTGCGGTTGATATACCGTTAAAAGAACAGCCCAGACAGGTAAAGAGTGATTTTGATGTCCAAAATTGGGAAGATGCGACCAGAGCCATATTGGATTCAATTGGCAGGGAACCAGTATTGCGATCTAGATATGTGGCTGTAAAGTCCACACTTCCAATAGACTATAAGAGGAACATTCATGATCGTTTCTCTGAGTACAACAACTTCAACTATCTTCATATCATTACCAACCCAGAATTTTTCTCCGAAGGCACGGCTGTTGATGATCTGTCATATCCTCATAAAATAGTGTTAGGAGAGTTTTTTAATGGTGGTCGAGAATTCTTTAGGGATTTATACTTGCCAGTGGTGGAGCATGATTATGATAGGATTGAAATGGTTGCCTCCCTTTCTTCTGTTGAACTAGGTAAACTTTTGTCTAATGTTTCAATTGCAGCTCAACTAACTATTATGAATATCGGGTCTACCATTTGCGAAAAGGTTGGTGCTAATTTTGATGATGTGAAGAGATGTTTTACGGCCAACCCTAGGGTTGATGCTTTTTCTGTCGATTCAAGACCGGGTTACGGAGGATTAGGCTTGAACAAAGATGTGTCCTATCTTTCATATTTATGTGATTATATTGGATTGAAGGAAGAGATGGAACTTTTTAATAAGTTAATTAAATTAAGAAGGAAGAAAATGGATGATTTGGTGAAAACAATTTTATCCATGATAGGATCTTCAAAGAGAATAGCTATCTATGGTTTCTCCAACAAAGTTGATACCGATGATATTCGCGAGTCTCCGGCCATTTACATTTGCAAAGCATTGTTGAAAGCTCGTGATGTTCATTTGGTGGTTTATGATCCTGCTGTTCCTGATGAAAATATCATCTCATCATTCTCTGATAAAGCTAAAAATCGAGTTCATGTTGCTGCAAATGCGTCTGCCGCTTGGACTAACACACAAGCTATGGTTTTTCTGGGTGAATGGACGGAGTTTAAAACGATGTTGCAGCAAGAACTTCATCAAATTCTCCTTGCCATGAGAAGACCAAAATTTATTGTTGATTGCTGTGATTTGTTTGACAACACCGTTATTATTCCAAATACTCATTTTAAACTCTATAAGCTTGGAAAGCCTATTTAGACTTGAAATTGTTGACTTATTCAGTTGAAGTGTAATGGGAGTTTGATTTAGTTATATATGTCAATCTCTTGGATTTTATGGTTAATTTTTTAGGCTATTAATCTATATTTAAATTTATCATATTTACTAATGTATTTGAGATATTGCATTTACAATTAGAGATTTAACTCTAAATATCTATCTGCTTATCTTTTTATCTATAATCCATGAAAAAAGTAAAAGTAGGCTGTGGATTTTATTTCTAATTAGAAAGAGCTTTAAAGCAGAAGTTTTCAGGTGGTTAATAAGCTAAAACCTCGAAAGGATGAAGTGATTTCTACTATAAAAATGGAACTCTAAGTTGAAATAGTTTTACTGGTCCTATTTTTAGTTGGCTGCCTTTGTTTTTTATTTTTTTTTTATGTTAGGAAATTATGTTGCATAATTAGCAATAGTTTCCTTCATTTGATTGTGTGCTGATGATGTATATTTTAATATATGTGCACTGTTCTAATGTTTGCCCTTGACTATACTTTTACCGAGTTTGTTGGCTTTCTGTTTTGTTCATAATTTGTTAGAGATGTTCTGGATTTGGGCATTTCCCTTTGGTCATTTGTGTTATAAGGTTTTTTGAATGTTCAGAGTGGTGTGGTGGATCTATTTGGGATTGTTCAAACCTCATGGCAGTATGATGCAGTAAGTTGTTGCCAGATTTTGTGTGATTTAATGTTTAGCTTTTATTCCCTTGGGGATTACATAGAGGGATTAGAGGGAATGATTTGTTAGCAATTTTTTGCTTTCAAGCTCCTATTTTTATAAAAAAAAATTGTAGGGGGAGGGGAGGGGGAGGGGAGGGGGGGGGGGGTGATTTTCTAAGTGCTTTTTCCCAACCTACTCTAAGCAGTAGATTTGCTAGTCGTTTGTTCACGAATTTATAGCTTTTGTTGTGCTTCAGGTTTTCCTTACCTGCTATTCTGTTCTGCTGCTTTCTGCCTTTTGTTCCAATTTGCAAGGCATTATAGTTGTTGATTTGCTGAATAGCCAATCTCCTCCCTCTCTTTTATGGCCTCTTGGATCGATTGAATATTTGAGGAAGGGCTATTTAGAGATTTTATATAGGAGTTGTTGTTAGTAGCTCAACTGTCTTATTTATGCTATGCCTTCTTCTTTGCAGGTCAGCTACTATTTAAAGACTAGTGTTGTTCTTTTCCAGATTGTTTTTTTTTTTAAAATTTTTTTTTTAACCTATTCTACGTAGTCAGAAACTTGCTGACAGGGAATTCAATGTGTGGTGGATGATTTGGGGGGGGTTTTTCCAGTGTGGCAGTAGACTTCCTGCAGAACGTTGCTGATGAATACACCAATACTCCGGCGTTACTTTATACGTTTGCATTTCTGGTTCATCAATGAGCTCTAGAAGTCGAAAAAAGAACATATCTCGGGACCTTTATTATGCAGTTTCTTTTGCAAAACTATCTCCTTTCTGCAAACTTAATTGTATTGGTTGGTTTACCTTCTCTGGGTGGAAGTAAGTTTTGATACTTTTTGACTAATATAACTTGTTGCATTTGGGCTGACTTGTAGCTTATATTGTATCGTTCCCTTTTTGTTTCTATAACCCTTCTTTGTGAAGGCAATATTTTAACACATCTTGTGAATGATAATAAGCCTTTCCACTGCAGTTCAATCTATGCTTCTGCTCTTCACACCATCAGCCTGCCCTTTCTCATGGACTTGCTTGGGCCCACTGCAACTTCTGGCTGCTGGTGTATTGGATATCAGTAGCATTACACATATTTTATCTGGCCACCCTCAGCAAAATATGGTTGCCATATTAACCGCTATTGGTATTTCCTAATTTAATTGTCCAAGCTTAGTGTCTTATAATTATGTCTTCTCATGGTGCTCAGGGGAACCTGGTCAGGAACAGTTATTGGGTAAATTGCAGCTGTTGACTCTAGAATAATCAGAGGACGTGGAAGACGTGCATTCTGTAGAAACATTGGTGATTGGAGCTCTTACATCAGGTACTGTGTATCTGCATATGCTTGTTTTATGGTGTAAACCAAATATGTTGATATTCACCACGTTCATAGATAATGATCATTATTTTTGTGTGTTATTTACATCACCTTGGATTTAAGGATGTTACATGGCTTGTCCCAAGTACAATTGTGCTACTTGCAACCTGAGCACCTCATGCCATTATATTAGGTCTTGCATCACCTTAAATTAAAGGATGTTACATGGCCTGACCTAACTTCCTGTAGTATTCTATCCGTATATTTGTATTCAGCATTGATAAAAGTGATTCATGGTTTTCATGTTTAGTATCTGTTGCATCTTTACGATAGGCGGTTATTAGTTGTGATTATTTTGTTTAGGTTTTTTTTTTGCTCCATGGTCATTTGACTTATTAAATGAGTCTGTTTAGTGCTTGCTGTGTTATGCAGTGCTGATTTGTTTTGTTAGGAATCTATCATATGCTTTGGTTGTTTCATCATTACATGGTATGTAAGAATGGTGAATTAAACTTGATGTTTTTAGGATTCTACTCAGGATCTTTACTGTGTAAGGCCTGTGCTTGTAGACCACACTGCTCCTTTTCAAGGCCTTTATTGTTTTTGGTGCTTAAGTGGCAGGTAAATTACTTACGTTTATGTGCACTTTTTATTAGGTCGGCCTTAAGTAATAATGGATATAACTATGTGCAAGGAATTAATATTAGGGGAAGGGTATGTTAGTCATAGCCTATTAATAGTAGCTTGGGGAATAAGTTAGAGTTTGTTATGAGAGTTTTTCTATATATAGGCTTCATTAGGAGGAATAATCATCATGTTGAATATTGTGAGGATTCTTATTGGGAGAGAGTGAGCCTCTCGAAAGCTCATGTTAGAAGAGCATCCACCTCTCGAAAGTGGAATTATCGTTCTATTAGTGTAATTCACCTATTATCAATATAATCAGCATTGTTCTTCCCTAATCTCTGCCATAATTAGAGCTGTAATCTTGTCAGAAACCATGCTAATTCCTAGCACTATGCTGATAGAAGTAATATTTGAGCCTAAATAAAGTTGGGTAAAATGACTTTTGATACATTTGGTTTAAACATGTGTCTGAACTACCTATCAGTGGATTAAACAAATACATGCACTTGCATATAAGCTTAAAATAAGCTTTAAATGATAAGTCCTGTGTTGTCTTTATAATTAAAAGATTAACCAAGGTTCACATGCAGCCAGTTGGGCAAAAACCTAGATTAACAAAGAGACATCTATTATCTCTCTTATTTCAATTATTTGTGCATGGCGGTTTTGTTTGCTATTAGAGCTCAGATATGAAAACATCAAGGTCAATATTTTTCATATACGTAGTAAAAGGTTTTATAGAGCCCGCATTTAATCAGTCTAGCCAATTATTGTAATAATATTTGTCTATTGCAATAACCCTTTTCGATATCAGTCAGGCTAGGCTGTTATCCATAGTGGCTTGTTATAGCAGCACTTCCACAATGATAGACTATGTAAAACATTAAATTTAGGCTATTTCATTGTTCAACTTGTAACAGAACCCTATGAACAGCTAGTCATAACCAGGTGTGAAACTAAAAACAAAATAGTTGTGTTAGGCTTTGAAATGAAAATTAAAATTTTTGTGATCTCGAGATTACAAATCTATACACCTTCTATAAATATGAGAAGATTGTTACTGTTGAATGAATATTGATGAGACATTTTGGCCCTTCTTTCCACATCGGTTCCTTATTGCCTTTTTTTGCTTGTCATGTGGACGTTGTTTGAGATTAGTACTTTTTCTCTCTCTCCTCCATTGAAGCACGCTGAAGCATTCTCTCCATTAAAACAGCTTCTTGAGGTAGATGGTTATCCTTCTTTATAGTCATCAAATATCTTCTCTCCTTCTGATTCACTTTCTCTCTCCTCTGAAATCAAATTGTACCAGAAATTCAGCATCAATTTGATCTAGGTTTTTAAGTTTAGGTGATGAAATTGCAGATGATGCTTGGGTTTTCTATTTCCTTTCATCAACACTGCTTCTTCTTCAATTCAATCTCTACAATGTATTTTCTCTCTCCTAATTCGGGTTTCTTTTGATTTTTTTTTTGGTTTATGATCTATAATTTCTCGGTTGATTTTTTTCTTATATTCTGAGATTCGAATTTATTTTTCAATTTGATCGTTGGAATGGTTTTTCACTTTTTTATTATTGGTTTTCTTGTCATTAGCAAGTGAATTTTCTTACGCACGTTAGGGTTTCCGCAGTCCAGTTCTCCATTGAAGCAATTGATTAGCGAAAAAAATGCGTCAGATCCAGTACTATGAGGAACACTTTGACGATACTTTTGATATCAGGTATGAATATATGATGATACTTATGAATACATAGTTTTCAGCTTACATGTATTCACCATACAAATTTTACCCACTTCCTGAAAACCCTATTTGAAAGCTCTATTTCCTTAATTGCCCAGATTATTGCGCATAACCCTTTTTTTGTTTTATTTTATGGGTTTTAAGATTTGAGTTACTAGGATGAAGGACAAATCATCGAAATTGCCATCAGCATCACCTTTTAAATTGGCAAGTTGTTTGATCTTGATGTTTCTTGGGATAAGTTTAACTTTCTTGTCTTTGAGATTATTTCTCCTTTTAAATTTCTTTTATTTTTAGAAAAATTATTCTTGAATTCGTATTGATGCCCTACAACTGGGTTTGTAAGTTAAGTTTGACATCAATATGATTGATTTAGGATTATGTAGAAGATTGTAGTCCATCTTAATTAGTGGGATTTATTGGAGTTTTCGCCAATTTTCCAAATTAATGAGATTTATTGCAAGGTATAATTGAATGAGATTTATTGCAAGGTATAATTGATTTTAATTGGTGAGGGAATGACTTCAACGAGAAGGGGTGAACTAATGTTAGGGTGAAAGGGCAACATATAGGATAACATGCATAGAGGAGGGAGAAAATATGTAGAGTACTTCAAAAGACCATTATAGTGTGAGGTAAAGATATGCACTTTCACCGGTCCATAGGCTCCATACTTATGTTGGAAACTTGGAATGTCGAGTGTTACATGGATACTCAAGTAGGGGTGAAAGTTCGGTTTGCGATTTGTATTATGGCCAAAACCGAATCCAATTCGAATTAATTCGGTTTTGGATTTCTCAAATCGAATCTAAACCAAATTGAGATTTGGTCCAATCCAAACCGAACCTAACCAGATTAATTCGGTTTTCATAATTAGATTCCAATCCAAACCGAAATTTGTCCCTCCTTTTGCAACATTCGATCTCGAAACCCGAACTTCACCTAGAAAATTCCTGCAATTATTTAACTTTTTCTCGTTGAGTACATTCGTATGACTCCATTTCCCATTTCCACCACCACTCAATCTTTCATCAACCTTCCTTTCTCTCTCATCAATGGCAGGCAATTGATCTGATCACAACATTTTTCTCTCTCCTAAATTTGGGTTTTTCATTTTTGCTTGGTTTGAAATCAACAATTCGATGTCTACATGTATTTTCTCTTTGGCTATCTTTTGATTTTTTCTTGGTTAATAATCTTTAATTTTTGGGTTGGATTTTTCTTATTTTCTGGAATTTGAATTAGATTAACGAAGAAAATGGGTCAGATCCAGTACACTGAGAAGCACTTCGATGATACTTATGAATTCAGGTATGAATACATGATTTTGAATTTAAATTAATATGGGGATTTTTCTGCAACTTTTTAGGTGAATCTTTATTGTTTGATATCGAAGGATTAAGCTTCGTGTTGTTTATAGTGTATACTTGCTGTTGCTTGCTTTCCATGACCCTCTTTTCGTTGATCCTTATTTTCCTTTTGCTTGTCACATAACAGCCATTGTTCCCCCGTGAGAATGCAGTTGGATCAACTTGTGGTGATTATCAAGGTCAGAATCTAGAGCATTCATGTTGAAATTGCCACAAACTCAAGTTATGCAATGATTACAAAATTAATTGACTGTGTCCATATATTTTCAGGTTCTTGGTACTCCTACTAGAGAGGAAATTCGATGATGAATCCCAACTATATTGATTTTAGGTTTCCACAGATTAAAGCTCACCCTTGGCACAAGGTATTATTGCTGTTTCCTCCCCTCTACTTTTTCACTCCATTTTTTTTTAAGTGGATCATAGCATCATACTATAATGTGTATCACTTGGGCCAATTTCTTCATATGATGAATTTATGAAAGGGGATGAGTACTGCTGCAATGTTGATTACATTGTTCATTTAATAAGATTAAGGTGAGGTGGTCAAGTGGCCTGTACTTTGAGAGAATTGAGCCATTGAAGTGTTAAGCATTAGTACCTAAACCCTTATGGCCTTGTGAAACTTATATGGCATTCATATGGCCGTCTTTGGGTGAATTTTATTTTTTATTTTTTTTATTTATTTATTTTTATTTATTTTTTATTTATTTTTTTTTCTTGGGAACAAGACGGTGTGTTGTTGGAAGTCCTTACATGCATCTGATTCCCTAAACATTTTTGTGTAAATCTGCAATGTCGTATACAAGTATCTATGTAATTTTCAATCAATGAACAATTTGATGCTTGAAAGAATTTGTATACTGATAATGATGTTCGCTGATGCAGGTTATTCCTAAATGAATGCCTCCTGAATGAATGCCTCCTGAAGCCATCAATCTTGCTTCAGGACTACAGTATTCACCCAATCTTTGTTGCACTGCAGTAAGCAACCATCCTCACCCATCACCCTTTTCTCCCCCACATTTTCGCACAATCTCATTTGGCACAATCTCATTCTTATTTTCTTATTTGACCTTGCCTTCATGTAAAAGCCTCCCTCCCCTTCCAAGGGAAAAAAAAGTTACAGGAAATGATGGAATGGGTAACATTCAAGGAAACATGAGAACGTCTAGATTTATATTTCCTATAAATAATCTTGTTAAATTATATTGTATGGTATTACCTGTTCGTAACTTTTTGCAAGTTTTAGAATCTGAACTTATCTTTTTGCCTTACTATTAGCTTGCAGTTGGAAGCATGTGTTCATCCTTTCTTTGATGAGCTTCGTGATCCCAATACTCGCCTTCCAAACGGTCGCCCACTGCCACCTCTTTTCAATTTCAA
This sequence comes from Chenopodium album, assembly GCF_948465745.1. Taxonomy (NCBI): domain Eukaryota; kingdom Viridiplantae; phylum Streptophyta; class Magnoliopsida; order Caryophyllales; family Amaranthaceae; genus Chenopodium; species Chenopodium album. Next base: position 45,428,655 of record NC_137846.1, on the reverse strand, counting down.
GCAAGAAGTAAGGTAGGTAATCAGTAAAGCAAATTTATGATCTTTCTAATCTATTTGAAATTACTGAGCTCTTTTCTATGGTTTTATGTTCTATCTTTTCCTAGCTATAAACAAGTTACTTTGTTCTTTTCCTAACAGATGTATATACTGAGGGTTTCAATGGTATCTATCAGAGCAGCTTTGAAGCTCCAACATGGCGGTGTCAAGGTCTATTATTGGGACCTTGACAATGAAATGGCCCTGATAATTATATTTTCTATTCATTTGCATCTTCTTCTGCTAACTTATATCTTAACAACCTGAAGCATGGGAACTACGGGCTACTGACGAGGTGCAAGGTTGAGGAATGACTTCCGAGGCATTGAAGTATGAATGATCTCTTAGGTTCTTACACTCCTTGATTACTCTATGTATTTGGTTGCCTGATTGGATGCGTTGGAAGGAACTCATTAAATCATCTTTGCAGAATTGGTGCTGTCGCTCTCTATGATGTTCTTTAGAAAAGGGCAGGGGTTGGCAACTTGGTAAGTAGTACAAAGAAAAATATATTTTTAAAAGCCTTACAAAGAAGAGTGGGTTGAAGAAAGAAAGAAGGGGGGAAGGAACAAGAGGGGGGTGAATAAAAGATGGGATAGTGGTAAAGACCAATTTTAACACCTTTAGGATACTTTTAAATTTGCAAAGCCTTAAAAGACGAGTTTGAGGATGATGGAGGAAGAGGAGGGCGAGAATATAAGTTCACCATTTTTAAAGTGTAGTTGAGGAAGAGATATGGAGCACTTTTAGAGAGAGAGAGAGAGTGAAAGGGAGGGGAGTAAGTACAACCTATAATTTTCAAAGCCATTTAAAGGAGGGAACATGGAGAAGAAGGATTTGGCATTTTATTGGGTAACATGGTACAAATCAAAGTTGGGTTGAGTATAGTTCGCATTGAGATCAATTAGAATTTTCAGAAATTAGTTTAGATCGATGAAATCGATTGGAACAGCCAAATTTACTTTAAATTGCTAAAGATTAGTTATGATCAATTGAATTTAGTTTTACAGTTTGGTACGAATCAGAGTTGGCTTGATATAAAGTATGTAGAAGAGAGCAAGACCTGTTGTGTGAAGCTGATGCTGCCCCGTTGCTTCTGTTTTGATTTAACTCTGCATGTCCCATCAAGTCAGCCAACTTCATTTTTTATAATCACGTTAACAACAGTAATCTGTTAGGGTTACCTTTGGGCTCTTGTAATTTGTCCTTGTTAGTTTGGTCAAGGGCGGTGTTGTGGGTTGGTGTTTTGGGTAAACAGCCGCATAAGAACAGGGATTCAGTGGGCTAAATGTAAGATCTTTGGGAAGTCTCAAACAAATAATTATGAAACTACCCATTTTGCTTTTAAATTTGCGATTTATACTGGTTGGATTATAAATGCACTCTTTTTACCAAAAAAAAAAAAAAAAAATATACTCATTGTGATGCTGAAATTGGCCTTATTGTCTTTTCGTCTACTTGGAAGCTCTTTGAATAATCCAATTCAAGGTCCCTCTTTCTTTCTGTCTTCTTCTTGAAACATTATTCTTGGTTTTTTTGCTCCTTTAGGTCTTGATCTGATGAATAGTGACTATGATTGTGTGATTACCTTGTGACTTTTTATACGATATCTTAGAATTAATTAGAATTAAAATTTATAAAATTTTGAAGTTATTTTTCTGATAGATCCAATCTTTGGTTAGTAAATTTGTTAGTGTTTGCTAATTGATTTCAGAGATCTTGCTTGCTACACCTGCAATTAGGCCTAAAAAAATATAGCTTATGAAACAGTTGTGTCTGAACCACCAAGATAATAATCATAAATTATTAGAGGGGGGAAGCTTTTCAGCTTATTGATATTCTTCTGAGAAGTTAAATTGGCGGATATGATCAACATGGAGCAGTGTATGTATTTGTTTAATAATTAGAAGAGTTGACCTTTAAAGTGGTTGTTAGCTCTTTGTTTACCTTTCCAGTACCGGTCCTTGTATTTGCTCTGGATTTGCATTTGCTTGCAATGTTATTCAAAATTCCTGTAGCTGTATTTGCTGTCAGTTTAGCTTGCAAATGTTTGTTGAAGCCGAGTCTTCAACTAATGCCTGTATGTTAGCCAATTGAAAATTATATATACCTGTATGACCTATGAAGATTAATTGATAAATTCTATACTAATTATGGGCTAAATATCTGTGCAATTTTGAGGTCATTAAGGAACTTCAATGATGTTAACATCGATTCGTTGTGAAAGTTGATTTTCCGCTCTGTACATCTTCATTCTGTAGTACTTTTATTTCAGTTTTCAGTTTTAATATAAAGATACCATGTCATGTTACATTGATATGCTTTCCTTGTGATACTTTCATCAAGTGGGATTGTGGGTTTTCGGAGGAGCTTTGCAAGTTGATGCAGTCACTGCTGCAATTCTTGGATTATCTGTGCAGCTCATTACTGGTGTTGTCACCTAGAAAGAATGCTTATTTGAGTCAGTTGCTTGGGATACCCTTACATAGTTTGCTGCACTTATTGCCTGGTTATTTCAACAAGTATGGGCTCATTTCCTGGTTCAGGGAAACCATGGTCAAGGTCTGTGTTCTTTCCTCTTCCCCTGAATATTTTTCCTCTTTTTCCTTTTGATGGTAAAAAATATGTAAGTAATAACCATCCTTAATTAGCAGAATTTAAAGTGTCTACATTCATAGTAAGTTCATCATTATTTACCAACTGGATTTTGTGATATGTATTTCACATGAGTTTGGAATCATTGTCTTTAACTTTACTAAGTTCAGAAAAATATATGCTTGGTAAGTTAATCATTCTTTATATGATTCTGCTAATCCTTTTACTAAGTTCAGCAAAATTGTATAGTAGGTAGTAGTAGCCAATTATCCAGAAAGTTGTTGAGAGAATCCTTGTGAGAGTTGTAGCCTAAAGCTACTGTGAGATTAATAGCCTAAAGCTATTGTTATCCTTGTAACCTTTAGTTTCCATTGTTAATCAAATTAATCAAGCTTGCCTTAAATTAACATTAATTAATTGTACTTATTGTGTGAGAAAACCGGTTCTTGACAAAGTATCCAAAGGAGGGAAGGAAGAGGATGAGGGACAGATTGTTTAATTTAATTTGCTATAAATTGTACATTAGTAATGTATAAGTGAAGTAAGACATAGCAAGGGGGGGAGGAAGAAAGGAGGTGAGGTTGAAGATGAGAAAGAAAGAGAGAGTGAGCCTCTCGAAAGCTCATGTTAGAAGAGCATCCACCTCTCGAAAGTGGAATTATCGTTCTATTAGTGTAATTCACCTATTATCAATATAATCAGCATTGTTCTTCCCTAATCTCTGCCATAATTAGAGCTGTAATCTTGTCAGAAACCATGCTAATTCCTAGCACTATGCTGATAGAAGTAATATTTGAGCCTAAATAAAGTTGGGTAAAATGACTTTTGATACATTTGGTTTAAACATGTGTCTGAACTACCTATCAGTGGATTAAACAAATACATGCACTTGCATATAAGCTTAAAATAAGCTTTAAATGATAAGTCCTGTGTTGTCTTTATAATTAAAAGATTAACCAAGGTTCACATGCAGCCAGTTGGGCAAAAACCTAGATTAACAAAGAGACATCTATTATCTCTCTTATTTCAATTATTTGTGCATGGCGGTTTTGTTTGCTATTAGAGCTCAGATATGAAAACATCAAGGTCAATATTTTTCATATACGTAGTAAAAGGTTTTATAGAGCCCGCATTTAATCAGTCTAGCCAATTATTGTAATAATATTTGTCTATTGCAATAACCCTTTTCGATATCAGTCAGGCTAGGCTGTTATCCATAGTGGCTTGTTATAGCAGCACTTCCACAATGATAGACTATGTAAAACATTAAATTTAGGCTATTTCATTGTTCAACTTGTAACAGAACCCTATGAACAGCTAGTCATAACCAGGTGTGAAACTAAAAACAAAATAGTTGTGTTAGGCTTTGAAATGAAAATTAAAATTTTTGTGATCTCGAGATTACAAATCTATACACCTTCTATAAATATGAGAAGATTGTTACTGTTGAATGAATATTGATGAGACATTTTGGCCCTTCTTTCCACATCGGTTCCTTATTGCCTTTTTTTGCTTGTCATGTGGACGTTGTTTGAGATTAGTACTTTTTCTCTCTCTCCTCCATTGAAGCACGCTGAAGCATTCTCTCCATTAAAACAGCTTCTTGAGGTAGATGGTTATCCTTCTTTATAGTCATCAAATATCTTCTCTCCTTCTGATTCACTTTCTCTCTCCTCTGAAATCAAATTGTACCAGAAATTCAGCATCAATTTGATCTAGGTTTTTAAGTTTAGGTGATGAAATTGCAGATGATGCTTGGGTTTTCTATTTCCTTTCATCAACACTGCTTCTTCTTCAATTCAATCTCTACAATGTATTTTCTCTCTCCTAATTCGGGTTTCTTTTGATTTTTTTTTTGGTTTATGATCTATAATTTCTCGGTTGATTTTTTTCTTATATTCTGAGATTCGAATTTATTTTTCAATTTGATCGTTGGAATGGTTTTTCACTTTTTTATTATTGGTTTTCTTGTCATTAGCAAGTGAATTTTCTTACGCACGTTAGGGTTTCCGCAGTCCAGTTCTCCATTGAAGCAATTGATTAGCGAAAAAAATGCGTCAGATCCAGTACTATGAGGAACACTTTGACGATACTTTTGATATCAGGTATGAATATATGATGATACTTATGAATACATAGTTTTCAGCTTACATGTATTCACCATACAAATTTTACCCACTTCCTGAAAACCCTATTTGAAAGCTCTATTTCCTTAATTGCCCAGATTATTGCGCATAACCCTTTTTTTGTTTTATTTTATGGGTTTTAAGATTTGAGTTACTAGGATGAAGGACAAATCATCGAAATTGCCATCAGCATCACCTTTTAAATTGGCAAGTTGTTTGATCTTGATGTTTCTTGGGATAAGTTTAACTTTCTTGTCTTTGAGATTATTTCTCCTTTTAAATTTCTTTTATTTTTAGAAAAATTATTCTTGAATTCGTATTGATGCCCTACAACTGGGTTTGTAAGTTAAGTTTGACATCAATATGATTGATTTAGGATTATGTAGAAGATTGTAGTCCATCTTAATTAGTGGGATTTATTGGAGTTTTCGCCAATTTTCCAAATTAATGAGATTTATTGCAAGGTATAATTGAATGAGATTTATTGCAAGGTATAATTGATTTTAATTGGTGAGGGAATGACTTCAACGAGAAGGGGTGAACTAATGTTAGGGTGAAAGGGCAACATATAGGATAACATGCATAGAGGAGGGAGAAAATATGTAGAGTACTTCAAAAGACCATTATAGTGTGAGGTAAAGATATGCACTTTCACCGGTCCATAGGCTCCATACTTATGTTGGAAACTTGGAATGTCGAGTGTTACATGGATACTCAAGTAGGGGTGAAAGTTCGGTTTGCGATTTGTATTATGGCCAAAACCGAATCCAATTCGAATTAATTCGGTTTTGGATTTCTCAAATCGAATCTAAACCAAATTGAGATTTGGTCCAATCCAAACCGAACCTAACCAGATTAATTCGGTTTTCATAATTAGATTCCAATCCAAACCGAAATTTGTCCCTCCTTTTGCAACATTCGATCTCGAAACCCGAACTTCACCTAGAAAATTCCTGCAATTATTTAACTTTTTCTCGTTGAGTACATTCGTATGACTCCATTTCCCATTTCCACCACCACTCAATCTTTCATCAACCTTCCTTTCTCTCTCATCAATGGCAGGCAATTGATCTGATCACAACATTTTTCTCTCTCCTAAATTTGGGTTTTTCATTTTTGCTTGGTTTGAAATCAACAATTCGATGTCTACATGTATTTTCTCTTTGGCTATCTTTTGATTTTTTCTTGGTTAATAATCTTTAATTTTTGGGTTGGATTTTTCTTATTTTCTGGAATTTGAATTAGATTAACGAAGAAAATGGGTCAGATCCAGTACACTGAGAAGCACTTCGATGATACTTATGAATTCAGGTATGAATACATGATTTTGAATTTAAATTAATATGGGGATTTTTCTGCAACTTTTTAGGTGAATCTTTATTGTTTGATATCGAAGGATTAAGCTTCGTGTTGTTTATAGTGTATACTTGCTGTTGCTTGCTTTCCATGACCCTCTTTTCGTTGATCCTTATTTTCCTTTTGCTTGTCACATAACAGCCATTGTTCCCCCGTGAGAATGCAGTTGGATCAACTTGTGGTGATTATCAAGGTCAGAATCTAGAGCATTCATGTTGAAATTGCCACAAACTCAAGTTATGCAATGATTACAAAATTAATTGACTGTGTCCATATATTTTCAGGTTCTTGGTACTCCTACTAGAGAGGAAATTCGATGATGAATCCCAACTATATTGATTTTAGGTTTCCACAGATTAAAGCTCACCCTTGGCACAAGGTATTATTGCTGTTTCCTCCCCTCTACTTTTTCACTCCATTTTTTTTTAAGTGGATCATAGCATCATACTATAATGTGTATCACTTGGGCCAATTTCTTCATATGATGAATTTATGAAAGGGGATGAGTACTGCTGCAATGTTGATTACATTGTTCATTTAATAAGATTAAGGTGAGGTGGTCAAGTGGCCTGTACTTTGAGAGAATTGAGCCATTGAAGTGTTAAGCATTAGTACCTAAACCCTTATGGCCTTGTGAAACTTATATGGCATTCATATGGCCGTCTTTGGGTGAATTTTATTTTTTATTTTTTTTATTTATTTATTTTTATTTATTTTTTATTTATTTTTTTTTCTTGGGAACAAGACGGTGTGTTGTTGGAAGTCCTTACATGCATCTGATTCCCTAAACATTTTTGTGTAAATCTGCAATGTCGTATACAAGTATCTATGTAATTTTCAATCAATGAACAATTTGATGCTTGAAAGAATTTGTATACTGATAATGATGTTCGCTGATGCAGGTTATTCCTAAATGAATGCCTCCTGAATGAATGCCTCCTGAAGCCATCAATCTTGCTTCAGGACTACAGTATTCACCCAATCTTTGTTGCACTGCAGTAAGCAACCATCCTCACCCATCACCCTTTTCTCCCCCACATTTTCGCACAATCTCATTTGGCACAATCTCATTCTTATTTTCTTATTTGACCTTGCCTTCATGTAAAAGCCTCCCTCCCCTTCCAAGGGAAAAAAAAGTTACAGGAAATGATGGAATGGGTAACATTCAAGGAAACATGAGAACGTCTAGATTTATATTTCCTATAAATAATCTTGTTAAATTATATTGTATGGTATTACCTGTTCGTAACTTTTTGCAAGTTTTAGAATCTGAACTTATCTTTTTGCCTTACTATTAGCTTGCAGTTGGAAGCATGTGTTCATCCTTTCTTTGATGAGCTTCGTGATCCCAATACTCGCCTTCCAAACGGTCGCCCACTGCCACCTCTTTTCAATTTCAAGCAAGAAGTAAGGTAGGTAATCAGTAAAGCAAATTTATGATCTTTCTAATCTATTTGAAATTACTGAGCTCTTTTCTATGGTTTTATGTTCTATCTTTTCCTAGCTATAAACAAGTTACTTTGTTCTTTTCCTAACAGATGTATATACTGAGGGTTTCAATGGTATCTATCAGAGCAGCTTTGAAGCTCCAACATGGCGGTGTCAAGGTCTATTATTGGGACCTTGACAATGAAATGGCCCTGATAATTATATTTTCTATTCATTTGCATCTTCTTCTGCTAACTTATATCTTAACAACCTGAAGCATGGGAACTACGGGCTACTGACGAGGTGCAAGGTTGAGGAATGACTTCCGAGGCATTGAAGTATGAATGATCTCTTAGGTTCTTACACTCCTTGATTACTCTATGTATTTGGTTGCCTGATTGGATGCGTTGGAAGGAACTCATTAAATCATCTTTGCAGAATTGGTGCTGTCGCTCTCTATGATGTTCTTTAGAAAAGGGCAGGGGTTGGCAACTTGGTAAGTAGTACAAAGAAAAATATATTTTTAAAAGCCTTACAAAGAAGAGTGGGTTGAAGAAAGAAAGAAGGGGGGAAGGAACAAGAGGGGGGTGAATAAAAGATGGGATAGTGGTAAAGACCAATTTTAACACCTTTAGGATACTTTTAAATTTGCAAAGCCTTAAAAGACGAGTTTGAGGATGATGGAGGAAGAGGAGGGCGAGAATATAAGTTCACCATTTTTAAAGTGTAGTTGAGGAAGAGATATGGAGCACTTTTAGAGAGAGAGAGAGAGTGAAAGGGAGGGGAGTAAGTACAACCTATAATTTTCAAAGCCATTTAAAGGAGGGAACATGGAGAAGAAGGATTTGGCATTTTATTGGGTAACATGGTACAAATCAAAGTTGGGTTGAGTATAGTTCGCATTGAGATCAATTAGAATTTTCAGAAATTAGTTTAGATCGATGAAATCGATTGGAACAGCCAAATTTACTTTAAATTGCTAAAGATTAGTTATGATCAATTGAATTTAGTTTTACAGTTTGGTACGAATCAGAGTTGGCTTGATATAAAGTATGTAGAAGAGAGCAAGACCTGTTGTGTGAAGCTGATGCTGCCCCGTTGCTTCTGTTTTGATTTAACTCTGCATGTCCCATCAAGTCAGCCAACTTCATTTTTTATAATCACGTTAACAACAGTAATCTGTTAGGGTTACCTTTGGGCTCTTGTAATTTGTCCTTGTTAGTTTGGTCAAGGGCGGTGTTGTGGGTTGGTGTTTTGGGTAAACAGCCGCATAAGAACAGGGATTCAGTGGGCTAAATGTAAGATCTTTGGGAAGTCTCAAACAAATAATTATGAAACTACCCATTTTGCTTTTAAATTTGCGATTTATACTGGTTGGATTATAAATGCACTCTTTTTACCAAAAAAAAAAAAAAAAAATATACTCATTGTGATGCTGAAATTGGCCTTATTGTCTTTTCGTCTACTTGGAAGCTCTTTGAATAATCCAATTCAAGGTCCCTCTTTCTTTCTGTCTTCTTCTTGAAACATTATTCTTGGTTTTTTTGCTCCTTTAGGTCTTGATCTGATGAATAGTGACTATGATTGTGTGATTACCTTGTGACTTTTTATACGATATCTTAGAATTAATTAGAATTAAAATTTATAAAATTTTGAAGTTATTTTTCTGATAGATCCAATCTTTGGTTAGTAAATTTGTTAGTGTTTGCTAATTGATTTCAGAGATCTTGCTTGCTACACCTGCAATTAGGCCTAAAAAAATATAGCTTATGAAACAGTTGTGTCTGAACCACCAAGATAATAATCATAAATTATTAGAGGGGGGAAGCTTTTCAGCTTATTGATATTCTTCTGAGAAGTTAAATTGGCGGATATGATCAACATGGAGCAGTGTATGTATTTGTTTAATAATTAGAAGAGTTGACCTTTAAAGTGGTTGTTAGCTCTTTGTTTACCTTTCCAGTACCGGTCCTTGTATTTGCTCTGGATTTGCATTTGCTTGCAATGTTATTCAAAATTCCTGTAGCTGTATTTGCTGTCAGTTTAGCTTGCAAATGTTTGTTGAAGCCGAGTCTTCAACTAATGCCTGTATGTTAGCCAATTGAAAATTATATATACCTGTATGACCTATGAAGATTAATTGATAAATTCTATACTAATTATGGGCTAAATATCTGTGCAATTTTGAGGTCATTAAGGAACTTCAATGATGTTAACATCGATTCGTTGTGAAAGTTGATTTTCCGCTCTGTACATCTTCATTCTGTAGTACTTTTATTTCAGTTTTCAGTTTTAATATAAAGATACCATGTCATGTTACATTGATATGCTTTCCTTGTGATACTTTCATCAAGTGGGATTGTGGGTTTTCGGAGGAGCTTTGCAAGTTGATGCAGTCACTGCTGCAATTCTTGGATTATCTGTGCAGCTCATTACTGGTGTTGTCACCTAGAAAGAATGCTTATTTGAGTCAGTTGCTTGGGATACCCTTACATAGTTTGCTGCACTTATTGCCTGGTTATTTCAACAAGTATGGGCTCATTTCCTGGTTCAGGGAAACCATGGTCAAGGTCTGTGTTCTTTCCTCTTCCCCTGAATATTTTTCCTCTTTTTCCTTTTGATGGTAAAAAATATGTAAGTAATAACCATCCTTAATTAGCAGAATTTAAAGTGTCTACATTCATAGTAAGTTCATCATTATTTACCAACTGGATTTTGTGATATGTATTTCACATGAGTTTGGAATCATTGTCTTTAACTTTACTAAGTTCAGAAAAATATATGCTTGGTAAGTTAATCATTCTTTATATGATTCTGCTAATCCTTTTACTAAGTTCAGCAAAATTGTATAGTAGGTAGTAGTAGCCAATTATCCAGAAAGTTGTTGAGAGAATCCTTGTGAGAGTTGTAGCCTAAAGCTACTGTGAGATTAATAGCCTAAAGCTATTGTTATCCTTGTAACCTTTAGTTTCCATTGTTAATCAAATTAATCAAGCTTGCCTTAAATTAACATTAATTAATTGTACTTATTGTGTGAGAAAACCGGTTCTTGACAAAGTATCCAAAGGAGGGAAGGAAGAGGATGAGGGACAGATTGTTTAATTTAATTTGCTATAAATTGTACATTAGTAATGTATAAGTGAAGTAAGACATAGCAAGGGGGGGAGGAAGAAAGGAGGTGAGGTTGAAGATGAGAAAGAAAGAGAGATACAAGACAAAAATGAGAAAGAATCGAGAACTTTTAAAAGACAGTTTTCAAAATGTATTTTGTTTAATAATAAGACATCTCTACCCTTTTAAAAACCAAAAGTTGTGTTACTATTTGAATCTACAGTGTGATTCTGAAAATACCCCTCTGTTGTTTTTTTTAAAAGCTGTCTTGGTCTTTTAGTCAGCTTCTTTTCCTCTACCTCTCCCGAATTCCCTCATAGCCATTCATCTCTTTTACTTCATTTCCATTTCCAAATTCCCACAACAGTCAACACTCAACACTCATTTTATATATATATATATATATATATATATATATATATATATATATATATATATATATATATATATATATATATATATATATATATATTTTTTTTTTTTTACAACACTCAATCTTTACTTGTCTCTCTCCTCTATTTCATTCCATGATTTCACCTTCATCAGATGGATTACCTTCATCTTAATCCCCCTCAAATTCTTGGTTTCAGAATTTTGCCTCTCTGTTTGCGATTAATCAATGAATTTGGGGATTGGGTTTAATCTGTAATTAGAAATTTCGATTGAAGATTTGAGGAAGGATTATACTATCGATCTGAAATTCTCCCCGAGCAACAACAACGAAGAAGCAAATTAAAAAAATGGGTATTTTTTTTTTGATTTTATTTGTTGTTAGCTTACATTCATCAAGAGCTGATTTTTCTTTTTGATTTTTTAGGGTTTTAAGGGAGCTCAAGGATCTATAAATGGAGTTCGATATTTTCATGCCAAATTGGAGAAATCTGCTTCTTTTGTTCGACCTGAGGAAGCTATCGTCGATCCCTAAATCATTAGGGATGAACTGGAAGAAGTTGATGAGGAAGATGGCGAAGATCTTTACAATGACGATTTTCTCAAGTAATCGTTTTCTTCCTCTTTTATTTAATTACCTTTAAGGAGCGTTCATGTTTCATAATTTCGTATTTTTATTTTTTGGGTTGTGGGAATAGTGATTACCGGGATTTGGGAGAGCAAGATCAGTATGAAGAAGAGGGGTTGAATAATTCCTATTGGAAGATTATGCAGCTGATGGGATTTGAGTCAGATTATGCCGCTGAAATGGAGCTTGATTTATAAAGAACTGTTAATGAAAACTATATATGCTGTAAATGATAATTTATAAAGTGCTGTAAATGATAATTTATAAAGAACGGATTTTTTGTGTGAATTTTGTTAGGAAGGATGATAAATTTTGTTGAATCGATTTTGGTAAAGGTTTTGACTTTGATTATATATGGTGATTTTGGTTAGATCAAGCTGCATAAGTTATATATTACACAATATTACTAATTTTGTATGTTAATTGATGAATAATTATAATTTTGAGAACTTGTGAAATTTGGGGAATTGCAGCATTGGATTAATTGGGGAATTGCAGCATTGGATTAATTGGGGAATTGAGGTTGGAAACCGGAAATTGAAGGATTATTCTATGATTATATGGGTTAAATGCAGAGATGAGGAATTTATGAAGGGAAATTCTGTTTATTTTTTGATGTGGTTGGATGTGTTAGATCAATGTATATGGATACTCGCGATTTAAAGGTATATTTGACGTGGTAATGGATGGTTGGATTGTGGTGGGGCTAAAGTTGGATCATCTGTTGGACGACGAAGGAAGTTATATGATTCTTGGCATAAATAGATTATGGTTCAATTGGCTAATGGGAGGAGATTCTTGGTAGAAAGTGGTACTGAAGATTTGCTCTATATGGTTGAGCACTTTATAAATTATCATTTAGTTGTTGATGGGATTACTTAGAAAGTGTTGTTAATGTGTTGGTCATACTGTTTTTGCATAGCTGTTAAGTAGGGAGAGAGTGAGCTATGAGCGAGCTGTATATTTTCCATAAATTTATCACATCATAATGTCACCGTTCTGTAATATAGGTAATCTATGTGTAAATGTGTGTTAAGCCTGTTAACTATGAACCTAAGAATTTTGAAGGAAATATATCTGTTGTTGCTTAGTACTAAAAATTGCAATCTGGATTCTAATACCAAATTGATAATATTTAGAAGCATTAAAAAAAAATCTCGGATCTCACCATATGGGTTTTTCCCTCTCTGATAACCCATCACTTAACATAGAAGCTAAATAAACAGTTCTGGATTGTAAAAGTAGAAACACAAATTGTGGCCTATATGCTTTGATTACCACTGATAATTTTGATAAATCTGATTAGATTTTATCCTGTAATGAAAGCTATCATTTGCACTTGTTCTGGTTGTTTCTGTAGGCTGTGCCATATATGCTGAGTATTTTATCGGAATAGTTAGAGATGAGTTTTGTTATCTTGCTTAGGTTCATAAATTGCCCTACACTGTTGATTGCTTTTTGTACTCGTGGTTTGGACTGTTGTTTTTAATATGCTTGGTTCCTGCTTTTGTAAGTCACCAATAAATTAGAGAACAAAATAATTGATGGCATAGTCTCTTAACGCAGAGAGTTAGGGCAGTGGGTTACTCTCAGCCTATCAATATCGGTGAAATGTTTTCCGAAGGGTCTCTGAATCCATATGTTGATGGAGACGATCCTTATGCATTTAATTAAAGGTAGAAAATTATGTTCTTGTATCTTTCTACATAAAATCATGCTATTTGATTCTTTTTACTCTGATGTTGGTTATTCATTTGTTTGTTTTTGATGTTGGGTATATTGCTTTGCATTATCTTTTGTTAGGTCAGATTAATTGTGTTGAAATCAGAGGGGTGGATCGGAAAAGCTATGGAGAATCGTAGCATTCTGTTCACTCAATTGTGGTTCAATTTTTTTTTTGCTTTTTTTTTTCCTATAATTTGGGTTATAATGTGAGATTAATTGGGTTATATGTGTGGGATGAACTGGGTTATTTTTCTTGGCTTAAAGAGGTACTTGGGATCGAAAGAATACTACTCCTATTGAAATCAATTATAAAATCTGAAAGTCGTGTTAAAGTGCATGGATTAGATAGATTACCCATAATAAATTGAGGAAATTTACTGCTATAGATGTATAAAACGTCGGCCATGAGTTGTAGCTGTGTGTGTAAACTCTAATGCCTCATCTACTTTGCTTTATTATCATGGCAGTGCTGGTGATTTAGGTCAGATGTTTGATCTTTTTGTGGAGCTTAGCAGTCGTCTTCGTGTTAATCTTATGGGTAATTTTGTAAATTTTTCTAATCTCTGATATGTTTTAGTTTTCAAGGGTTATTAAGCTGAAATTTGTTTGCCCCATAAAGTATGAAATTTTATATCTCATGATAGACAATTTTCAAGTCCCTGTGAGTAGATGGTAAACAAGTGCTTTAGGGTTTTGGTTCATTTGGTATATATTAGAGGCATAGATAGCAGGATTTAGGAAAGTCATGAACTAAATCTGGGGTTTTGGATTTGGAGTGTATCTTGAATTTGGAACTTGTATAACAAGTTTTGAGTGTAATTAAGAAGCACAAGTTATAAACAGAAGTTAAAAATATAAATTTTAAATTATGATCCTCTTCTTATGAATAATGCTGCGGCAGAAGTTAGGGGCTGTTGGTTTGATTTTTACTGAACATCTTATTGCTTTTACAGAGGAAGGTCAAGTAATTTGCCGTCAGATCCATCATCTGTAGGTCGGGGGATTGTAAAGGCTGAACTGAGATAGTTGTGGAAGCTCGCTCACTGGAAACGAATAACTTTGAGATGATCTCGAGAAGATACAGATTCAATATTTTTAGGTAAATTGTTTTATATTTATACTGATTCAACTTGCAAGTTGTTTTGCCTTGATAAAATATTGGCGGACAAGTGAAGAATCGGTGCTTATAGTCATCTACTCATCTCATAATAAAACAAATGAACATGAAGAACTATCTTTAGTGACAAATTTTGGGCTAAATTTGTTGCAACACTTTTGAATATTTGTATAGAAAGGTAGCAATATATCATGTATTTTATATCTTGTATTATTGAGTATGACAAAATTAAACAATGTTCATAAATTATTTGAGACAAAGGAAGTGGCATGATTATGGAAGACTTGAAGTGCCATAGTAGATTAAGTTCGTAAAAGGCCTGCATTACGGATGCATATTTAATTAGTGGTAATCAAAGCATGTAGGCCATCATTTGTGTTTCTACTTTTACAATCCATAACTGTTTACTTATCTTCTATGTTAAGTGATGGGTTACCAGAGAGGGAAAACCCCATAGATTAAGTTTCAAGCATGCTTTGATTATTGTCAACTACTCCGATTTGCTATTCATTATTTTCATAAATTAGTTTATGGGTAATATTGATATTGTGCTTTTAGTGTCAGATCTGATTTCTAGTCATACTGAAGATTTTATTTAATTCAGATATGGGTTTCTCTATTATTTTTTTTAAAACCGTCAAATTTCCAAACTATAATTTTTTTTTTTTGACAAAAACCACACATTTTATTAAATCAAGAGCAGAATATCATCCTTTACAAAGTATGCTGTTTCATGAGGAACTTCCTCAATCCACACATGCAACCCATCACAATTCTTACTAATCTGAGCCAAGTTGTGTGAAACTTTGTTTGCCTTCCTGCCTACATAAGAATGTTTAATAGATATACAAGTTTTTGCAATCTCCAAAATATCATTCATGATAAAACCAAAGCTACTGTACTCCGTTCTTTGGTTCTTCAGAAAGTGAAAAGCCTTGATGTTATCATTAATGATAATTTTAATTTTCTTATGTCTGAAGGAACCGTTTTAATTACTTTAGTCATGAGGTTTATGCTCTTGCGGAAAACTTCCGAACAAAAATTATAATTTATTAAAATAACATGGTGAATTTATGATAAAAAATGCCCTTTTGATTTCTTGATTATCCTTGTTGAGGCAGTGCTTGTACCTTGATAATATCCGTAGACAGAAAATTATATTGGTATTGTTTAAAGAGTTATCCTTTGTAGGTGTCGTAGTTTCTGCTGCAGATGGATTGCATAGTTCTAATAATTTAAAGAGGTATTGGAAAAGGGAATGGGTTATCAGAAGGTTGGTGGAGCTTAGAGATAGAGGTGCCTGGAACGGCAATCTCTGTGATGATGTATGGAGGAGGCTTTGGTATGGTAATGACATGAGTTTGATCTAGAGATCGTAAAAATTTTAATTCTCCCTTGTGTATTGGCTATTTCTTTCAGGTTGTAGGTGTTATGTGTTTATTGGTTTGACTATTATGGCTATTATGGAGATTGAAGGCCTTTTCCACAAGTTGCCATGTTCTTGGATTTGCCCCGCATAATTTTCAATGAATTGATAATTTCTTTTGGGTTATTAGGTATCTCGAATCTTGGCTTTTAGGTGTTGTGGCCTTTTCAGCATCAATTTCTAAGGTTGTATTGAGACTATTGACTGTAGGTTGTCATACAAGTGTCTTTGATTTTTGTCTCCTAATGGATGTATGAGGCTTGTTGTACTCATGTTATAGTTTTCCCATATATATCTAACTATTTTGCTAGATATTAACCAACCGAATCATATAGTCTTTCATAGGTATCTAACTATTTTTTTGAACTAATTTAAAGATAAATGACTCCTTACTATCGTTAGTTGAAAAAATTAAGTATATGACAAGTTTCATATTTTGCAGTGGGGAACTCGACTACCTTGTGATTGACATGCCACCGGGGACTGGTGAAATTCAGCTAACTTTGTGTCAGGTTCTTGTTGCCTGTGCTTATTCTAGGTTTAAAAGAAAAAGTGGAGAAAAAATGGAAACATAGTTCTTTTCCCCTGCATTTGCTGAATTTTGTAGCATATTTTTGTCAGGTTGTTCCATTAACAGCAACAATTATTGTTACACTCCTCAAAAGCTGGCATTTACTGATGTTGCTAAAGGAGTTCGCAAGTTCTCAAAGCTCAAGGTTTGAATCTTATGTGCAGAAACCCCTATTGTACAGTTAATTACCTTCTGCTTTTCTGTTTACAACCTGTGATGGGACTGTATATTAATATATTTGACGTAAACAAATATATTTATATACAGTCCTATCACAGCTACTTGCAAGAATTTTCTATCTTCTTCGGAATCAATATTTAGTCTACTCTCGAAATTGAAAGGTTTGTTTTCAATTTACCCTTTTCTTTCTAGCTTTAGGGTTTTTATTTCTGGGTTTTGATTTGAAATTCTGGGTTTTGATTTGAAATAGTACAAAAGTAACGTGAATTAACAATCATAATTGCTACTGTAAATGGAAATTAAGTTGTGTAATTTCTATATATCGGGAGGTTGTGCTCTGGTACTTGCATTGTTATCTTTTCTTATTCAAGTTTGCTACTTGTATGATTTTAGGGCACAACTATATTTATATACAGTCCTATCACAGCTACTTGCAAGAATTTTCTATCTTCTTCGGAATCAGTATTTAGTCTACTCTCGAAATTGAAAGGTTTGTTTTCAATTTTCCCTTTTCTTTCTAGCTTTAGGGTTTTTATTTCTGGGTTTTGATTTGAAATTCTGGGTTTTGATTTGAAATAGTACTAAAGTAATGTGAATTAACAATCATAATTGCTACTGTAAATGGAAATTAAGTTTTGTAATTTCTATATATCGGGAGGTTGTGCTCTGGTACTTGCATTGTTATCTTTTCTTATTCAAGTTTGCTACTTGTATGATTTTAGGGAACATAATGTGGATGTTATGCTCTGGTAATTCCAGTCTTGAGGGTGCTGTCAACTGGATAGTTGAACATGAGAATGATGCTGACATTGATCAGATGCCCATGGTCCTCATGCTCTTATCAATACCAATTTTATTTCCTATTTAATGTTCTTTGTTCCAACTTTGTTCTGTCATTTCTCTCCTGCTACGTGTATTTTTGGCTGAAAAATGTGAAAACTCCATGCACCATTTAGGCAATGTTGCTAATGTTTTTTGTTGTTTATTTTTATCATAATTTTCTTTATTTGTGTCCTTGATTAGTACCTATCTCAAAATTACACTAGAAATGGTTGGGTGGAGCAGAAACCTCCTGTTCCCCTTAACAAACATGGGAATTTGAGAGTTGGGTAGAACTTTTCAATCCCACCTACACTCCCTATCAAACATATACCCTGTGATAGGTGTTGGTTGCATGGCTAATTATTTTCACTTTGTCCATCGGTCCATCCCTTAATGGTATTACTGGTTGTCGTTTTGGGCCTTGGGCTTTGTTCATCCTCAAAATTTACTGCTTATTTTAGCATACGAGAGAGAGAGAGAGAGAGAGAGAGAGAGAGAGAGAGAGAGAGAGAGAGAGAGAGAGAGAGAGAGAAATTAGATTAGATAAGCAAGAAAGAGAGAGAGAGAGAGAGGGTGTAAGGAAATGGAGTGAAAATTTTAATCAAAAGGTTGGAGTCAGAATTAGAAGTAAAAGAAGGAAATGAAAATGAGTAGAATCTAAATGATGGAGTGAAAATTTTAATCAAAAGGTTGGAGTTAGAATTAGAAGTAAAAGAAGGAAGATGCCTTTCGCACCTTGATGACCATTATGTGATATCACCTTCCATAACTCGAGTCCTCTTCTTGCTCTGTGGTCTTTGTGCTGTACATAAAAGGATAGATTTGATATGTGGTTATAATAGGTGTTTTACTGTGGAAGATAGATATCATGTATATTCTTGTTGGCTTTCTTGTTGTGCTCAATTCATCAATTGGATATTTGATGTATTGTAATAAAGATCCAGGATACGTCGTCAAAATATCTGATAATTTTGGTGATCCTAGGAAAGCATAGGTGTTACAAAATAGCTGTTATACAATCATATATAACTGTATTTTGTTTAGGGGTATTACGTATATTAGACATTCATTGGTCAATGTTGTTAAGGAGTGTACTGTGGGCAGTTAATTGTGATGTATGCTTGCTTAGCTTATACTTGGAATTCATATGAATGTTTTATCATGTGTCCTTGTAAGTCTTGTTAATATGTCAATCCTTTTTTGCTCCTTAAGCATGTTGTGCAGTAGAGGGGTGTTTAGAATAATGAATACGCTGTGTATCAATTTTAAAAGTTGAACTACGAGTGCTTGCCTGTTTATACCCTTAATTGTGGCTCTAATTAGATAATTCAATGTACACTATATAAGAATTGTTTAATGAACATCTGAGTATTATATAGTTTCTGTGTTTGGTAATTATATTTTTTTTATGAATAGTGTAGATTATTGCAGATTTGCAGGTGTTGAAAATGTCTCATTTTGGGTAAAATTTTGCTTATCTTTTCTGCATGTTATTTTCTTGTGTGTTTCAGGAATAATTGGCTATTTTCTTACCAAAGGACTTGTGTAAATCACCTACTAATACTCTAATATGAGTAGTTGAGTACTCTTCTATCTTGTGATTTTGAGAGGCGACTCACATTTCCATCTTAATTGGATAACTATTTTGTACGAGGATTTTTTGCGATGTCTATTTGGTTCATCAATGCTATAGAACAGTTGAGCAAAAATGTGTATCCTATTGCTTTCAATTATATATACTACTATTTGTTTGCTACTTAGAAAAGATACTTTAATCAGTTTAATTGTCGTTAACGAATGTATTGAACCAGCCCATATTATTAGTTATCTTGATGATGTCTGGTGACTGCATTTTGTCATGTATATGCATTGTAGTATTACACTGTGGATGGCTGAATACAGTCAATGCCACTCTTGATAGATAAATTTTGTTCTTGCCTTTCACTATTACATGCAGATTTGATATCTTGTTTGAGTTTTAATGCTTGATACTCTTAAAAATCTTGAAAATAATAAGAAGAAAATGGTCCGTAATTATTTTGTAGAAAATTGGACATGTTTTTATTTTTTTTTATTTTTTTTATTTATTATTCTTGTTATTTATTATAGTGGTTTATTTCAAAATTCCCTTTGTAGTTTATGTGAATACCATTTTATCAAACTTTAATACTTGTAGTTTCATTTGGCTATATATATTCATATTTTACTTTAAAAGTTTCTTTTGTATTTTTTCCATGCTTTTGCTAATTACAAAATACCTTATTTTTTTCACAATAGTAATAATTTCTAACAATAACTATAGCAATTACTATCACGTATTTGCTTATACTACAAATTATCAACACTTGGTTCTACTTTATTGGGCTATCGCGCATAAAGAACTTAATACCAATTCTCAAAACTAAACCCAAAACCCAACCTAAGCAAATAAATCGAATTAGTACAATACATCTATTATAAATTAAAATTAACTACACTCCATTCGTGTGTATTGGGCTATTGCGCGCGATGGCTCAACTAGTAAACATAAAAAGTGTTTTGGATGAAAACAATGGGACCTTTGGCAAGGTCCTTTCTGGTGGGCTGAAGACTGGTCTCGGTCCAAGTGACGACTGGGCCGAGGATTTCTTGCACAGCAAACACACGTAAACTGGCCTCGGGGGTTGTGCCGAGGAAGGCCCCTCCGATGCCGAAGTCAATACAGTGTTTAGAGAGAGAAAGCTATGCAAGAGTATTAATTGCTTGAGGCTCTAAATGAATGAATGTAATGTGAGAGTAGTGATGACTTTTATACCTTTGCACAATTGGAGATATGGGCCACAAGTCAGGTGGGCTTGCCACATTGACTGGGCCATTGACTTGACTTGGCATGGATTGGAGAGTTGAGCCTTTGACCTTGGGCTTGTAATTGAATCATTTATGGACTGGCCCAATTAGGCTAAATTGGACCCAAACAACTTGCCCCCCAGACCCGATTTGGAAGTATGACGGGTCGGGTTTTAATTTGTAAAATGGAGGGAAGTAAATGATTTAATTATTCAAAAAATTTGAACTTGAACAATTATTAGTGAAACAATTGCTATTTGGGTAATAATTAAGGAAGTTGGAAGATTTAGTGGGAAGTTTAAGCGAAGGTGGGGTGTTTAACGACTGTTTGGAGTGAGTTAGTGGGGAGTTTAATGGCGCGGACTCCTAAAATTCCCATTTTAGGAAATATTTAAGCCAAACGACCTACACTCTCTCCTCATTTCTTTGCTAAACACTTTCAAATTCACGCAAATCTCCACTGCGAACCTTAGTACTTCCGATTTTCACTCGTTGGCCGAGATTTGTACCCCGAAACAAAAATCCGTTACTCCGAACTTGCAGATCGGTGAATTCCGCTTCAAATTAAGGTAATTTTCTTTGAATTTCCTTCGGTTTTCGATGAGTTTCGAAGTACCTCTCTTTTTTCGATTTTTCTCTCGAACTTTCGAACAGTTTAACTATGGCACGAGGCCGAACCCGACATCCAAGAGATAGAATTAGGAACGAGGGTGAGGAAAACCCTCGGCCTACTGAGGGAGTAGGAATTCCCGCTGTGCCGATATCTTCGGCGCCTCCCCGAGGGACGGAGGAGACAAGTACTTCTGGTCAGGAGGAGGACCTGGCCGCTGCGCCCTGGGAATTGCCTCCGGGTGCTACAGAATGGGTAAACGTCGAAGGGAACTTTGGGCTGATGACTTGCGAGCCCTATTCTTGGTGGGTGAAGAATGGGGAAGTCTACCACTTTACCGAACAAATTGAATTGTTCTACGGCATTCTGGAGGAAGATGGGTACTGGTGTCGAATGCCTAATGCAGCTGATAGAATCCATCGTCCACCCCCTGGTTATGTGGGGGTGTACACTCGGCAACTGCAGTATGGGCTTCGGTTCCCTTTGCACTCCTTTATGACGAAGGTGCTGAATATGTACTGTATCTCTTTGTGTCAACTGACACCAGTCAGCATCCGAAGGGTGATGACCTATCTTTGGGTGTGTCTGTTCTACGCCCTTGAGCCGAGCCTGCACTGCTTCAAGAAGATACATAGGCTCGTGCCAAACAGTCAGAGTGGGTATGGCGACCATGGCCCTGGTTGGTGGCACATTGAAAGCCTGCCGAGGTATCTGATTATGTGGTTGAACGACACTTCAGTCAAGGACTGACGAGACCAGTGGATTTGGGTTAGGGCTCCTTCGGATCCTGATCATCCGAACTTCTTTGGTGCCCCCCGTTACCTAACGGAGCCTTATCCGAAGATGGATGGGCTTGGTCCCGAAGAGCCCGGTGCAGCCAAGGATCCCAATTAGGCCCAGATAAACCTCTTCGGGAAGTAGGAGAATCCTGGTGGGACAGGCCGATGGAAATATGTGCCTGAGACTTGGCTGCCATGCTCCCATTACGCTTTTCAGGAGCGCATGCTTGCCGCCGTCGGCCTTAGCCGAAAGTACCGAGGCGGTAAGTATCTTCGGCTGGGGCCGAGGACTATTTTTCTTGCTTTTGCTTTAGATTTTAGTACTTTCAGCGTTTGCTTTATTGTACTGATGTCTCTAATTTTCATTCTTCAGTGTTGCACGAGAGCAACGTCGGCATTAACTACCAACGGCTTGGAATCAACGCCGACAGGGTTGTGACGAACAACGCGCCGGCGATTACTGACTCGAAAGATCGTCCACTACATCTGCACTCCAACAAGTTTCATATCACCCTTGCTGCAGATTATCTGCAGCAGAAGCGTTGGTGGGAGAAGAGAGACCCATTCTTCCGCTTAACTCTCGAAGAGGAAGAGGTTGTCGCTACTGCCGCTGAGGTAGCTCTAGTAGCTGAAGCTCTTGAAAGCGAAGAAGGGACTTCTACTGCTGCAGAGGTGCAAGAAGGAGTCGCTGAAGACGAATATCCGTTGAAGACTTCGGTGAGTCCTCCAAACTTTGACTTAGCTTTTTTTTTTTTTTTTTTTTGCTGAAGGTTTTCTTTGAATGCTTGCTTATCTTGCTTCTTGCCCCCCATTTTCTGCAGTCTGACGAAGGAGAGGGCGGCAGAAAAAGAAGAGAAGGAAAAGCTCCTGCAACTGTCGAAGACCTTTCGTCTGACAGTTCTGATTCAGACAACGATATGGATGGGGCGCCGAGGAAGAGAAAAAGGGTGGTGTTCCCTCTTGGGCAGTTTTCAGTAACTGCAATGCCAACTGGGGGCATTAAAATTCAAGAGCCCCGGGATGGAAAGGCGTCTCCCAAGGCTCCTCCAATTGGGAGCCCTCCCAAGACATGGAGGTCGATCAACGGACTCTTGAGTCAAAGGAGGTGGTTTAGGAGGAAGAGCTGAACCAGGAAAGTGCTGCTAAGCACTCAGCCAGGGATGATGCTGCCATTATATTGGTGCAGCCGAAGAGAATGCTACTGTCGCAGCTGAGAAAGGGTTCGCTGAAGACATTTAGCGAGAGACTGATGCTTTCCTGGCGCATCAGCCCGAAGAAGAGGAGGTTGAAGTGATCAACCTAGAAGATCACATGGGCTCCACTGAAGAGGCAAAGGATGGAACTAATCCAATCAAAGCTGATGAAGTTCCTTCGTCCTCTATTCCTTCCTTCCGGACCTTTTAGTCCGGCGATATGGGGTTTTCAGTGCCTTCATCCCCGCCCCCTCCAGCGTTAGAGATACTATTTGGGGACAAAATCGGGAAGAGGTTGCGGCCTTCTTCGGGTACTTCTCCAACTTGTTCGAGGTTGATCGGGCTAGAGAATGGTCCATCCGAGCAACTACTGGGATTGGTGAGCCTGGCCGAAAGATCCCTGTTGCTGCTGTTGACAACCAAAGGCTGCTGATGCAGGTAACTTCAGCTTCCTGCTTCACTTGCATTTTTTTTTGGTTCAGCTGACTTATGTTCCCTGAATTTACAGGTTGTTCATAATCATACTCTTACTGTAGAGATGATTGAATCACTTCAGCTGAAGGTTGAAGAGGCTGAAGCCCAGGCCAAACTTGTAGAGCTAAAGGCTGCGACAGCAGAAGAGAAGTACGTAGATGCCGAGAGCCATGAAAAGAGAATGGTTGAAGCCTTCAACGTCTTTTTCTCGGAAATGGAAGAATATGCTCTTCCTACCGTTGATCAAGGCTCAGCATTGCTTAATGAGTTTGGGGTCGTTGATGTCCCCGGTCTCCGAGCCCGAATTGAGCATAGAATTGAAGAGGACACTAGGGCTCGGATTGCCAGCCGAGAAGAGAGGTTCTGAAAGAGGGAAGAGACGCTGGACGAAGAGATGAAGCGTCTTAACCAAGCTGTTGAGAGTAGAGATGTCCAGCTCCTCGAGGCCCAAACTACTGCTGAAGCCTAGGACAAGAAGCTGCAGGACTTAGATGCTCAACTGAAAGAAAAGGAGACAGAATTGTCTCAAGCCCTAACTGCAGTGGGTCTTGTCTGGGATCAACTGAAGAACCAAGGAGATGAAGCTGCAAGGGTTCGGCTTCAGCTTGATGAAGCTAAGAAGCAGTTGGCTGGTTCTCAAGAGCAGCTGAAGGAGGCCCAAAAACAACTAGAGGTCAAGATCTATACTCAGGTTGAGTATGACCAGGGTTACGAGAACGGCTTCAACGTGGCCAGGAGGTTGGCTCATCATGCAAAGATAAACTAGGACTAGTGTGAGGTCTGGGCTGAAAACATCAACGACCCTCACATGGTCTATGCTAGCCAGGCCGAGTTGGATCTCCTGGCTCGTCTTCAAGCTGTTGAGCTGGAAGAAGCTCTGAAGAGGAAGGAGGCCGAAGAGGCCAAGACGAAGGCTCAACCTGCCGCTTCCTCAGCCGGGGCTGAAACTGCTAAGAGTCCCAACGCTGCTGCTCTGCCTGACCCTTCTGCTGAAGCCTAGGAACTCGGGCAGTCGTCTTCAGAATCTTGCAGATCGGATCAACATGCAATTAATTTCTGACTTGCCGCTTCTGAATTTTTTGCCTTGAATGTTTTTTGCTTCAGCTTGCCTTGATGTACAAACTCTATCTATTTTTGCTTTTTTGAGTAGTTGTACGTAGCTCGGCAGCTGTAATTTCTCGTTTGTGGGCGGCTGCCAATATTAGTACTTGTTCTGAAACATTTATTTGTTGTAGCTCGGTTTCCGAGCGTATTTCTCATGTTATAAATCTGCTGCTTTTCTTTCCATTGTCTTGCTTTAGAACTTTGCATTTGCTTTTCTAAGTTTTCGAAAATTCGCAAAAATCTTCCAAGTAAAAAGCTTCGGCTTGGAAAATTTCAGCTGAAGATAATTTGCACTTGTATGCTTGTTGCCCCCAGAAATCTGAAGGCCTTGTCTTCGGATTTATAAGATGACTACTTGTCCTTTGTTGATTCAGGCGAAGCTTTTAATGTTAACAATATTTCTAATACTTCACGCTCTTTTTCTTTGCTTTCTGTCTGTCCTTCAGAATGGATATCTGAGACACAGGGCCAACTTAAGGCAATGTCTTAAACAATAACCGTCTGGGGTACAAGGCTCAGTTAAGGCAATACCCCATATTCGTCCACGGACTCATTGCCTTCAGGAACAAGTCTGTCCGAAGCATTTTCTTCGGCTGGAAGACTGATGTTCCGTGTTAGGCGGGTTTTGTAGCGATCCAAAACATGGTGCCTATAAGGCGAATGCTTCGGTCAGTGCCGAAGAAAAACCCTTTAAGAGAAAATAGAAGACAGAAAAATAAAAGAACAAAAAATTGCAATTATTTGAAGAAATGGTGGCTCGGAGGCCTTTTCATTAATAATTGAAGATGCACTTACAAAGATTGTTCCGCCTCAAAGGGTTTACACATGATATTTCTTAAGTACATCAGCATTCCAGTGAATTTTCAGCTCAATTCCATCCAACTGCCGAAGTCGGTATGTTCCAGGCTGAAGCTCATCATAAATTTCATAAGGTCCCTCCCAAGTGGCTGAGAGTTTCCCATGAATTTGGCTCTTCTGCACAGCTGCAACATTCCGAAGGACGAGGTCTCCAATTTTGAGAGGCCTCGCATGAACTCTTCGGTTATAAAATTTACTAATTCTCTGTTTGTATGCAGCCATTCTGTCTCGGGCTGAGTCTCTGACCTCGTCTAGGAAATCGAGGGATTCCTTCATGAGTTGCTCATTCTCAGCCGAGAAGTGGTGCACTCGCAGACTTTCGGAGCCGATTTCTACTGGAAGAATGGCTTCGGCACCATACACCAGCTGAAAAGGTGAGTGGCCCATTGTCTCTTTTTCGTTTGTCCGAAGTGACCATAGGGTTGCGGGGAGTTCCTCTATCCACTTGGACTTTTGATCTTCAACCCTCTTTTTCAAAGCGTTAAGGATTTGCTTATTTACAGCTTCGGCTTGACCACTGCTTTGTGATTGACACACTGCTGAGTATGCCAATTTAATGCCGAACTGGTCAGTGTATCGCCTTAGCGGCAAATTATCAAATTGCCTTCCATGATCAAAGACAAAGACCCTCGGAATACCGAAGCAAGTGATAATGTTCTGCCAGATGAACTTCCTGACAATTTACTCTGTGATGTTCGAGGCTGCTTCGGCCTCGACCCATTTGTTGAAATAGTCAATGCCGACTATCAGCCATCTTTTTTGATATGGAGCATCCGAGAAGGGACCCAAGATATCCAGCCCCCATTGTGCGAATGGAAGCGAATTCAAGATCGGCTGAAGATCTCGGGCTGGCCGATGGATGACTGGTGCGAATTTTTGGCATTTTTCACATTTTCTAACCAGCTCCTTAGCATTTGAGATCATGGTGAGCCAGTAGTACCTTGCCCTCAATGCCTTGTGGGCTAAAGTCCTTTCCCCAATGTGGTTCCCGCATATGCCGAGATGGATTTCCCGAAGGATGTAATCAGCGTCTGTTGGTCCCACGCACTTCAGGAATGGGGCTGAGAATGACTTTTTCAGGAGCTCTCCTCAGAAGACAATGAACCTTGAGCTGGTTCGCATCACCTTGGAGGCTAGGATTTTGTCTTCGAGAATTTCTCCCCGAAGCTTGTAAGCTAGAATGGGATCCATCTAGCTCGGCTCGTGGTCGACGCAGCACACTTCAGGTACTTCGTAGATGCTTTTTTCTCGGCTCACTTCCACATATACAGATCGGTTCAGCTCGGTTAGAGTTGAACTAGCAAGCTTGGAGAGTGCGTTGGCTTGTGCATTCAGACCCCTTGGGATCAGTTGAACTTCAAAAGTTCTCAGCTTCACCATAACTGGTTTGATCTTTGCGAGATAAGCTATCATTGAGGGCTCTTTGGCCTCAAATTCGCCTCGGATCTGATTTGCGACGAGCTGAGAGTATGTCTTGAGACAGACATGTTCGGCTTCCGAAGAGATGCACAGCTCTAGGCCAGCGATTGCTGCCTCATATTCGGCTTCGTTGTTTGAAGCCTTGAAAGAAAATTTCAGAGCATACACGAAGGATTTGCCTTCGGGAGAGGTTATCACTACCCCTACTCCTGAACCATTTATGGTGGAGGATCCATCCGTAAAACAGTCCAGATTTTCTTTTATTCATCTAGCATCTCCTGGTACGAGCATTCAGCTAGGAAGTCCGCTAGAGCCTGAGCCTTAATGACTGCTCTCGACTGGTAGCTGATGCTTAACTCAGTGAGCTCGAAAGCCCACTTGGCTAGCCTACCAGATTTTTCAACTTTGCTGAGGACTTTTTCCAGCGGCTGATCAGTTAAGACAACTATTTGTTGGCAATCAAAATAGGGCCTCAGCTTTCGAGCGGCTACCACTACTGCATAGGCAACCTTTTCGAGTAGGGGGTAGCGAGTCTCGGCGTCCGTCAGAGTGTGGCTGACGAAGTAGATCGGCTGCTGAACTTTTTCTTCTTCCCTCAGCAGCACTGCACTTATAGTGGCTGGACTGACTGCCACGTATAAGTACAGAGTTTCTCCTTCAGCTGGGCGAGCCAGCTTCGAAAGTTGAGCTAGATGCTCCCGAAGTTGCTTGAAGGCTTCTCTTTGCTCGTCTTCCAAGATGAGCTCTTTTGATTTTGGGAATTTCAGGGCTTTGAAGAAGGGTAACCCTTTGTCTGAGGCTCTAGAGATGAACCTTGACAGGGCGGCAATTCTTCCGGTGAGCCGCTGAACGTCCCTCTTTGTTTTCGGCTCGGGAAGATCGAGCGCTGCTTGCACCTTTGTAGGATTGGCATCAATCCCTCTTTTGCTAACCATGAAGCCGAGTAATTTCCCAGATTTCACGCCGAAGAGACACTTCTTCGGATTCAGCTTCATTTGGTGCTTTCTTAAGGTGGCGAAGGTTTCAGCCAGGTCCGTAACATGGTCTTTATCTTCCTTGCTTTTGACGATAGAATAGTCGACATAGACTTCCATGTTTTGGCCTTTTTGATCGGCGAAAACCTGATCTACCAGCCTTTGATACGTTGCCCCCACATTTTTCAAACCGAAGGGCATCATTTTGTAATTGTACACCCCGGCGTTTGTGACGAAGGCCGTCTTTGCTCGGTCGTCGAGGTGCATGAAGATCTGATGATACCCCGAGAATGCGTCCATGAAACTAAGCAGAGTATCACTAGTAGAAAAATGCTCATTTGCGTCGCCTTATTTGCGTCACTCGTAGATGTAAATGACGCAAATGAGATATTTTGGCTTCAGTTTAAGTTATTTGCGTCGGACATTAGCGTTGAAGCGAAGCAAAAGTCTGATATATTTTCGCCTATTTGTATTTGCGTCGCTTATATAAGTAGGAACGACGCATATAGTTTTGTTATTTGCGTCATTCATTTATCAACAACTGACGCAAATAACTATGTGAACTAAATTGCGTCACTTCTTTCTGTAATGAGTGACGCAAATGTCTACTCAGTATACAAAAAAATACAATATTAACTCACGCTGCCGTTCGAAATTCAAAACCCCTAGCAAATTCAACCCCCAAATCCCCATATTTTCAGCAGCAAAACCCTAGAAACCCACCGCTGCCGTTCAACCCAAAAACACCAGTGAATTCAACAGCAATACCTCGAGAAATTTGATCCCAAAAACTACTAATTCGACTACTAATCAAAACCCCAGCAAATGTGAGGCAAAATCGCCTATATTCGAGCAAATCCGAGCCAAAACCCCCTAATTTTCGAGCAAATGATCGACCCAAAACCCCCTCTCTAAGTTCGAACAATAAAAACCCAATTTCCACCATAAATCCAAACAAAATTATGAGAGAATTCAAGTTTGTGTTTCGAATTTAGGGTTTGTTCAATTTTTCACATAGATCTAAGCAAGGAGGTTGGAGTTTTGTTCAAATTAGTAGCAATTTGTCTCGATTATTTGAAAAGTTAGGGTTTGTACTCGATTGTGGAATTTTGGCTCTAATTTTGCTGAAGTTGCAAGCTCGATTTCATCCAATGTAAGACTTCCTTATCTCTTTATCTTATTTTTCAATCTACACGGATATTTGGAGTTCAATTGTAAATGGACTTAGTTTAATTTACTATTTTGTTGTTTATTTTTTTGCACAAATTTTAGAATTACAAGCAGATTTCTTAGTAACAGATTTTTATGGTTCGTTTTCAAATTTAGGGTTCATCAATTGCAATATATATTTTGCACAAATAAAATAAATGAGCCGGTCCCCATTGATATCATATATCAACAATCTTTGTTGATATCATGGCAATCTCGTAAATAATAGCCTAGCTTTTAGTAAAGTATTCATAAAATATTCGTTTTGCTGAGTTGTACTCCGTTTTGTACTTTTGTTTTCCTAGATTTGTTACGGAAGTTGAATTCACAGAAAGACTACCGATGTTTACTTGTTTTACTTTACAGAGATCTGAGTAGGAGGAGAGAGAAAATCGTGACCCAAAAACTTAAGGAGAGAGAAAACGAAGATGATCTGCTAGCTCTAGGTTAATGAGGTTGACCGCCCAAAAAAAAAAAAAAAAAAAAATCGAAACTTCGATCTTGGCTACAGAACTACTCAACTCCACTTCCGCTTTGAACACCTCCGCCCATCCAATAGCTACATTTCCAGGTTATTATATCAAACAACATCTTAACAACTGGGGTGACAGTTAACAATTTCTATGATTATCATCAGAAGCAACAGACGGATAACATAGTAAGTCATAGGATTATACAACAATATCAATATTCAATCAAATTAAAACAAGTTCAATTGCAACATTTATAATCCAAGTTGAATCGCAATTAAAAAAAAAATACTTACAATTCTAATTGCATTCAAAATGAGAAAAAGACCAAAATACCCTCGTTATTAACAAAACAAGTTAACGTCAAGACTCAAGAGTTAACGTCAAGATTGTTCAAAACGGGATGCTTTTTACGGGAACGCCATAGTAAATGCGAAAAGACATATTTGCCCATCATTTAAATGAGAAAAAGACCAAAATACCCTCGATATTAACAAAACAAGTTGATATCAGATATCAACTTGTATTTTCTCAAAATAAATTAAGGGTTTATATACTCGATTCTAAGGAATTTTGGTTCTATTTTGGTGAAATTTATGTAGTTGATTTCAACGAATTGAAGGCAAGATCTGTTCTTTTATTCTGACTATTTTTATACTAGATGGAATTTAGGATTCGATTTTGCATTAACTTGGTTTAATTTTAATATTTTGTTGTAATTTTTTACACAAATTTTATAATTTTATTTTTCAGATTATCTGCTTTATGCTTATGTCTATTAATTTACTTTTGAGCAGCTGAAGTGAATAGGATTAAGATGTAATAAGGTGTTCTTGAAAGGGTAAATTGACTTCATGGAATAAATTGTTCTTGAATAGGATTAAGATGTAATAAGGTGTTCTTGAATAGGATTAAAATGTAATAAGGTGTTCTTGTTTCCTCTCCTAGTTGAATGGGTAAATTGACTTCATGGGAAAAAATTGGCACCCAGTAGCAGATATGCTCTCTATATTATTCATGGAATTGGTCATAGTGGCTCCTCACTTTTCTTTGCCAATCTTTACTGGTTATAGGTGTTTGGTGTTGTGGCTCACTGAGCTTTATAGGCTACAAAATATGCAGTTCACTGAGCTTTGTATGTGTAAGCTATGGTAATGGTAAATGTTAAAGTTATATGTGAGTATACTTTGTATGTTTAATACTTTATACTTTATATATTTAGCATTTGTGCAGTTCTATGAAAGTTGAAGTTCTGTGCTATCAAGATTAAGCCTCAAGTATCTGATTTAGTAGATACTGATGAAGCCAAAGTAGAACAAATTTAAACCCTATTCACCTTCTTCTTCCTTTTCGACCTCTTATATATTATTGGCTGCTTGAAAAGGTGTAGTTATAGAAAGCTAAACATGCCAAGGGGATCCCTCAGCTCTTTCGACTGTCTGACTTTGAGATTGAGTGTTTATTGGATAACTTCCATTAAAGATGTGATTAAATCTGATCTTTTTTTGCATACAATTTCCATTCGGGATTTCAAACTACGGGCTACAATGTACTCTGCCTTTTTTGAGGATTCTTTATTAATCTTAGGCTGTAACCTACATCTTTAAATGTGCAAAATGTTGCTAGCTCTATGCCAGACACTAACAGGCTGTCTATTTTTTTTTGTGTTGCTGCTCATTTTATTGGTTTTTAAAAGGGTTGAAAATTAGTTCTAGTGAACATTGAATATATAAGATGGACATGTATGTATATTTTGTAGCTCTTTGTTCCCCTGCTTAGTATTTATTATAGTTGTTTAAATAATTGTAGAATATTATTTTGTTGCTTTGATGCTTCATTCTCAACTCTGATTGTTTATTGATTAATTGTATTTGATCAGGAACTGGTGACTTTATTTAAACTGTTTGCAAGAGAAAAAGGAAGTGGACTTCCATTATGGACTTGTTCGATCGTGTTAGGGAAAATGAAGATTTTGTCCCTAAATTGAATTACGCTGGCTTCAAATTCCATATTATTTATTGGATTATTTTGTTATAGTTCTTAGGCTTGAAATGAACGCATTTGATTTGGTGCTTGTGTTATACTTATTAATGATGAAGAGGTCAATATTGTTTTGTTGTAAACTTAGCGCATGTTGGACTCTTGTTTTGGATTATAGGCTTGAAATGAAATTTGGTTAATTGGTGTTGGGATGATGAGTATAATGTCTATGATATTGAGATGTAAATTATTGGACAGGTTGTTAATATAATGCCGTCATTCCCAATTTTATGGGTAGGCCAAATTACAAAGGAGACTCTGCCGAAATTTACATTTGCATTATTCAATAATATTGCATTTTAATTTCAATTATATTAGCGTTAGCATATTACTTTATACCACTAGTGAGGAAAACAGGTACTACAAACATATACAAGGCAATTATTATAATTAAAAAAAAAAAATTCACCTCATTTGCGTCACTCATTAAACAAACAAGTGACGCAAATACAATAATTTTGTATTGTCTAGTCAGTCATTTGCGTCACTCCTATATAAACAAGTGACGCAAATAACAAACAAGAAGTTTATCAGAAGAGTCATTTGCGTCGCTCCTTTATAAAGGAGTTACGCAAATAACAAAAAAGAAGTTTATTAGAAGAGTCATTTGCGTCGCTCTTTTATAAAGGAGTGACGCAAATAAGAATCATTTGCGTCGCTCCTTTATAAAGGAGTGACGCAAATAACAAAAAAGAAGTTTATCAGAAGAGTCATTTGCGTCGCGAGCAGTTGCGTCGCTCATAGAAGCGACGCAAATACACTATAAATGAGCGACGCAAATGAGCCTTTTTCTACTAGTGTATGCCCACTTGTCGAGTCGACTAGCTGATCGATCCTCGGTAAGGGGTAAAAGTCTTTTGGATAAACCCTATTTAGTTCCGTGAAGTCAACACACATTCTCCAGGTGCCATTTGCCTTCTGAACCATCACCACATTAGCCAGCCATTCTGGATACTGACAGGGTTCAATGAAGCCTGCATCCAACAACTTTTTGACTTCGGCTGCGATGTCTCGGTTCTTGCTTGCGGAGTAATTCCGCTTCTTTTGCTTAACTGGCCGACACGTGGGGTCGACATTAAGCTTGTGGGAGATGAGTTCCGGATTTATCCCGGGCATATCAGCTGCCGAGAAGGCGAACACATCTCAGTTATCCCGAAGGAGTTGGATGAGCTCAACGCGGACGTTCGGATCGAGATCCAGTCCGATTGTAACGCACTTTTCAGAGTCTCCTTCGGCCAACTCTATGGTTTCAGTCTGCTGATCTAGCTCCATTGCTTTGGGGCCGAATTCTTCACAATCGGGCCTGCTGTCAATATCAGCAGGTTTCCCAAACTTTTTCCTCGGTTGGCCTTCCGAGTCTTTCGGCTCGGAAGAGGAACCATACTTTTCTTTCCCTAACGATTTTTCTTTTGCCAGGGTACCTTGGGCTGAAGCGCTTAGGCCTTTCGGCTTCTTCGCACTTCGCTCCATTTCTTTTTCCTCCTCATCCTCATCAGAACGACTTGTGGATGGCTTGAGGTAGTTGCATCTTCGGGCTTCCATTTGGCTGCCCTCAATTCTTTCGGGGTAGCCGGCGTTTGAAACGTAGATCATAATCTGATGGTACGTGGAGACTACCCCCTGAATCTCGTGAATCATAGGTCTCCCCATGATCATGTTGTATACGGATGGAGCGTCTATGACCAAGAATTCAGCCATGAAGTTCCTGGCTGCTTTGTCGCGGTCGATAGTGACAAGAAGTGTGATTTTCCTGTCGGGGTAAGTTGAAGACCCGTTGAATCCAGATACCGGGTAGGGTACTGGCGTGAGGTGCTTGGTCTTCAGCTTAATCTGGTTATAGGCCTTTCGGAACAAAATGTTTGCTTCGCTACCACCGTCGATGAGGATTCGCCTGATGATCACCAGAGGATCTTCATGAGGGTACGTTACCCCCCGGCAGTCGGCGACTATGAACGTCATGTTCAGCACCGGCGATGGGGAGGCTGGATGTCAGCATTGTTCACATGATGGGTCATCGCCCTCAAGTGACGTCTTCGCTCTCTCCGAGAACTTAGGCCCCCGGAAATGGTAAGGATTGGCGGAAAAGTTTCCTTGTCCGACGAATTGCTGTTCTTCCGGGGGAAGTCAATTTCTTGCCGAGGGTCTTTCTCTGCTATCTCAGCTTTTTTCTCGCGGTGATCCGCGAGATACTTTTTCAAGTAACCTTTCCGGACCATATCCTCAATTTGGTCCTTCACCTGGATACATTAT
The DNA here is from genome assembly GCF_948465745.1 of Chenopodium album. Lineage (NCBI taxonomy): Eukaryota > Viridiplantae > Streptophyta > Magnoliopsida > Caryophyllales > Amaranthaceae > Chenopodium > Chenopodium album. Next base: position 45,394,938 of record NC_137846.1, on the reverse strand, counting down.
TCGGTGTGATGTCCCGGTGATTCGTAGAACTCACACCATCGGTCTTTATTTTTCTGCTGATACCACTGGGGAAGTGGTCTCGGCTTCTTGTACCTCTGCTCCTCCTTCGTCACGCTGTAGATTTTAGCGTGAGGGCGAGAGGAGTATAAGATTCGTATCTACCCAGGTGAGGGGTAGATTTGTCCTTCTTTGGCTCGGCCGCTAAAGAAATTTCGGAGGCTTTTGCCTTGCCTTTCTTCTGGCCTTGGCCTTCAGACATTTGCTGTTTTTGTTTCTAAGCCCCTGTTTTGGGATGAGTTTTTGTTTTGTTTCACTCTTTGGCTCGGATGAACTTGTCCGAAGCATTCAGAGCTTCCTCCAAGGTCCGTGGGGGATGCATGACCATGAAGTCGAGGAACTTGCCAGTCTGTAGGCCGTTTTGCAAAGCAAAGACGGCCAACCCTTGGTCCAGGCTTGTGATGCCGGACGACTCGTTGCTGAAGCGAGTCAGCTAGTCTCGGAGACTCTCGGTCTCCCCTTGCTGCAGGCCCATGAGCTCTGCAGTTGTCTTCTCTCGGCGGTTTGCCGTAGAAAACTTGCTTTTAAATTTGATGGACAGATCGTCCCACCCAGTTATTGAACCCTCCTAAACACCCTTGGTGATCCACGCTTGCGCGACCCCCTTAAGAGTGGTAGGAAAGTATTTACACCAGGTCGCTTCGGACCTAGGGTTCAGATGCATGTGCCCCTCGTAAGAGGCAATGTGGTCCTTCGGATCCGAAGTACCGTAGTAAGTAATGTGCGACGGAATTTTCACCGTCAGCACATGCTCTTCCAGAATCCATTTTTCAAATGGAGAACTGGTGGGAAGCATTACGACCTTTCCCTTGTTCCTAGCCGTTGGGACCGTGCTCCGCCCTCTCAGAGAGGTAGAAGTGGTTTTTGTCCCCGGCTGGGAAGACTCAGGACGAGACTCGGTACGATCAGGGTAAAAGAGGCGGTTGTGCACGTTCTGCTCCCTGGAGGCGAGACGGTCGTAAACGATTCGGCGAGCATACTCTGGTCGAGCTGAAGCAGAGCTGCTGCTTTTATTACTTTGATAATTTTGGGTGTTGGATTCCCTGAAGAAGTGCGAGTTCCTTTTTCTTTCTCGCTCGGTTCTCCAAGTATCCTCTTCCCATTGGTCCCCCAATTCCTTGAAGGATGGGGGCTTTACTCCCCCCTGGCCCGTTTTCCTCCGCAGCTGCCTCGGCTGAGGGGGTGAACGGTCATGAGGTGGTGGCATTGCTTGGGCTTTCATCATTTCCATGAAGACCGCGACCGCTCTCGCCACTTCCTCAGTCGAGGGCCCTGTCTGAGGGGTCCTCGGCTGAGAACGGGAGTGGATGCTCTGAGGATGACTCTTAGCATCCGACCGGCTCACATGACTAGAACTGGTCGGTTGTTGAGTGTGATGAGGCGGAGATGGAGATTTCTCTGAGGGAACCCTCTCCGAGCTGACTGATTTCCTACTCGGTGGGGGTGATGGAGACGGTGATGGCGAGGGCGTGGAAAGTGGCCGGACCTTTCCGCGCACCCATTTGGATCGGGTTCCTCCTCGATGGGGAGGAACCAGATTTGTTAATGTTTTTACCGTTCTTACGGTTCTTAGCCATTGCTAATGAGACTACGTAGAACGATAGAGATTGACTTGTTTTTTTTAAAGTCTTCCCCACAGACGACGCCAAATTGTTTCGGATGAAAACAATGCGACCTTCGGCAAGGTCCTTTTTGGTGGGCTGAAGACTGGTCTCGGTCCAAGTGACGACTGTGCCGAGGATTTCATGCACAACAAACACACGTAAACTAATCTCGGGGGTTGTGCCGAGGAAGGCCCCTCCGATGCCGAAGTCAATACAGTGTTTAGAGAGAGAAAGCTATACAAGAGTATTAATTGCTTGAGGCTCTAAGTGAATGAATGTAATGTGAGAGTAGTGATGGCTTTTATACCTTTGCATAATTGGAGATATGGGCCACGAGTCAGGTGGGCTTGCCACATTGACTGGGCCATTGACTTGACTTGGCATGGATTGGAGAGTTAAGCCTTTGACCTTGGGTTTGTAATTGAATCATTTATAGACTGGCCCAACTACGCTAAATTGGACCCAAACAAAAAGTTAGGAATAGACTTTAAATTTCACATAAATATATGGACAAGGGAAGGGTAGGAGAAGGATGTAGCAGATGCGACTACAGTTACTATATTTTGTAACTAGATTAAAAGAGGAATCTGGAACAAGAGTAAGAATTTGACAATGAAGATGAGATGATAAAGAAAAAGACAGGATTAAGCCAAAGAAGAGGAAGCAAAGATAGAGCATTTCTAACAGACTATTATAGATTATAACTGTTTAATACTACTACAACAAAGTCACGGTTGACGGTTAGTATTTTCTTTATCCAAAAAATACTCAAAGAATGAAACTACATATTCGAAAATCAAACAATAAGCCAAGATAAAGGGGCAAACAAACAGTCCCAGGAAAAAAAAATACCTAACAGTAAGTAAATGCTATGATCTTGATTCTTTTTATAGCTTCTTTATGTGTATTTTTGGATGTTCCTATCAATGTTACAATTCAGTTTCTGTAACTTTTGATTCATTCTTGTTTTTTGTAATGCATAAAAAAAAGGTATTCGGGAAAAGGGTGAATGAGAGTGATAGTTTGAGGGTAATGGCAATGAACCTAAAAACTCTTTTTTATAATCCTTTTGGAAATTAGGTTTTATCTTAACTTTCAAATAAACCTTTTGGGAGTTGAGTAATATTCCATATCCACTCTTTCCAAGCTGTCCAAGCATATCCTTTTGGAAATTAGTTGTTTCAATTACTTGTTGACAAGTCGTGTAAATTGAAGTAATGTAAACTATTTATCTATCCAATCAGAACTTATATTTACTCCAGTAGAAAGTGAAAAGGACAAAGGGCAAAGATCAAGTCCAAGATCAGTAAAAGGTTTGATAATAAATCTCTGTTGAAACTTGTGATCTAGAAAGTGCAGATAAATTTTAATTGCAATGTGTAACTAGAGTAGCTATTGGATATTGGTTTAATTTAGTTTATGTACTCATCCTTGTATTTCTTGTTTCAAAAGTGATTTTGTATCGTGATGCAGATTACAACAGAACGAATAAAGGATGAATAAGTATTGCTTGACAACGAAAATGTTTTTTTGAAATCCGAAAGCAAATAGTTCTTCAGAAGGCTAAAAAATTTATTTATCTTAAAACTAGAAATTTTGTATTAACTTTGAATTCTACTTGTAAAGGCCCTCTTAGTTACATTAAATGTAACAAGCAAGATAAATCTTACACTATCTATACTTTTATATAACTATTTATTTGGGTATTCAATTTGAGTTCATTTTGTGTTATGCTACCTTTCACGCATAGGTTGGGTTCAATTTTATCAATTTTGGGTCGGGTTTAATTTTAGTTTAAACTTATGTCGAGTCAGGTTTTGAGCAGGCGTATGACGGGTTGGGTTCGGGTTATTTTTGGGTTATATTTGATTAATATCAGGTTAGATCAAGTTGGACCTAAATAATTACGCTTTTCATAATATGGCCAAACATCATTAAGAACACCTTCTACTTGTATACTTATTATACTCTATGAATTTATTCTCTTGCCTTCTACCTTCATTATCAATTTTGGAATGGTTGTAAATAAAGTATGAACTTATGTAATATTTGTGTATGATTTTAACAAATAAAGATCACAAAAGAAGAGTATGTCTAAGGAATACCAAGATTAGCCATGAGATCTAATTATGAAAAAATATCACTTATCCATGTCCACAAGATGAAAATACTAGTCCCGGGGATAAAGTATCTAAGACGGGAAAAGCAAGACGAATATTGGCAACTTGCTCTACCGGTGAGCTCAGAAAAAGAAAGTAAAAAAGAGGGCGGATCCAGCTATTGTGTTTCTGCTTTATTTGATTTCAGCAACTATCGTGAAGAAACTAGACATACAAATTCATACCTACAATCACGACTCATGAAGAGCTAGCTATTAAACCGGCACAACAAGATATGGTGCACCCGTTCACAAACCATAGTGGCGAAGGAAAGCTTGTAGCAAACTCTTTTGCAAAAAAAAAAAAAAAAAAAAAAAAAAAAAAAAAAAAAGAGCTCAATTAAGGGAGATTGATGGCATAACACATAACCACATTCTTGTCACCACGTGAATAGTAAAAAAAAAAATTTAAAAATTATTGATTTTTTTTTATAATAAAAAAAACATGGCCACCCTTTCCGGCAGACCCACCACATTAACCACCTCCCCTAACCAGCCCATCCACCGAAACTTCCTCCTCATTTATTGATAAAATGAGCAAATGATCACAAGATGTACATACCAAATTCTATTGTTTGGGGGGGGGGGTAAGTGGTACATTTTTATTATTATTATTATATTAATTGGAGGAGAGAGAATCTAACAGTTGAAAGAAATGAATTAAATATTGTTTAAACTTTTCAAATAAGGAAATGGAGTAAGTAATTTAATATAGTAAAAAATGTAAAGTGGAATAAGTAATTAAATTCGAAGGGAGTACTAAAATATTTACTAATGCATACTTTTAAATGTAATATCTTTTACTCCGTATTACATATATTAGCAAAAGTTAGAAAAAAAATATTATTTGAAAAGAGGATTTTGATACGAATCTAATAAAGCGCGTATAACTAAGTTTTTTCTTAAAACTAATTTTGAATTCACAAAAATAAGTTACAATAAATTATGCAAAAAGTGGACAAAGTCAAAACGTATCAATTAAAAAGAATTAGAAAAAGTATATATTATTAATTTAACAATGCAATTGTTGTCCTTCCTTGCATATGACATGACTCTTCTAACACCCAACTCACACAATACAACCTTTTACCAACCCAAAAAAATTAATAAAGTTGTTTACAATTTTAGGATAAGCCCAAAGATCTAAGAAGCAAAGCAGAAGAAGCCACAATGAGAGCAGAGAACAAAGTGGGAATGAAGACATCCAACGTAGACCTCTTCAACATGTGGGCAGGCAAGCATACTCTTTCACCTGGCATGTCTAGTGGGATCCTCACGTATCCATCGCCGCCACACGATGGTGAGTAACGGGTTATTGCCGCCATGAAGGCTAGCTCCGGGGAGAATGATGCCACCACTACCGTTAAAATCAACATTGTTGTCCATATTCCAGCGTAATAGAGTGTTGGCCGTAATGTTGCAAGTTGGCGATATGCTGATATGAAGACTAAGGCTAGAGACATTGTTTGATATATAGGTACTAATATATATTGTGGAGACTAGTGTAAAGGTAAAAGTGTTAAAAATCGATCGATGTAGGTTTTAATGACCTACAAGGAAAATAAATATTTAGTCTCGAGGATGAGGTTAAAAATATAATAGATCGAGGTAAACCCCTTTGATGACTATGTTAGTGATTGAGTGAATGTGTTTGTTGGCTATGTAGGACAATAGGACACACATACTTCATGTCAATTTCCATATATGTGTGGTATATTACTCCCTCCGTATATATTTTAATAAGTATTACAGTTTAACCGGCATATATTTTTAGGCAATTTAATTGACTTAAATAAAATAAAATGTAAGTGGTGTAGTTGGAGTATTAAAAAGTTGTAAAAGAAAGATAGTGAGGTTAATAGTTTATTGAAAAATAATGAATGTGAGAGGAAGTATATAATAAAAAAAAGTAGTAGTGAGTTTGGGTGAGGATCATGAGAGGAGAGATATATAATATTTAAAGGTAGTATTTTGCCAAAAAAAGGAACTGTAACACTTAGTAAAACACGGACGGATTTGGTAAGTGTAACACTTATTAAAACACGAAGGGAGTACTAGTTTAATGACATACAATAATGTAGTATCAATGTGAATGACTAGTGTGTAGACATTCATGTTATGTCATAACCATGGTTTCTTAATAGTTGTATCATTTTGACTTATACCTTTGAAACACTAACTTAAGTTATGTTTACAGACCAAGGTCCTATATACTTCACCTTAAAACAATAACATTTAATAAAAAATGATTTTATTTTAGTAAAAATAATTTCAGTTCTAATAAAAATAAGCTCAATTCAATAAAAAAAATAGTTTAATTAAAAAAATATGTGCCTCTTTTCCATTTAGAAATTATGCATTTTTTTGGCTTTCACATTAGCCAAACAAAACTTTGACATTAATTATAATTATCAATTATTGAAAATAAGAAGGTTGATATTTTGTAAATAAACACTTAGATATAATTAAACAAGTATGCCCCTACAATTCTTCTCATTAATTAATATAACTATGAACTTATAATAATTCTAGTTGATCACAAAACAACAAAATACAAAATTTAGCATTTAGTAAGTATAATTGTATGCAATACACCCGTTACATACAGGATTTTGCCAATGATAAATAAGCTAGTAATCATTCATAATCATATTATGATTTGGTAGGATCAAGAAATCCACTGCTTAGGAGTCTCTCCACATATTTTCCTAATATATCAACTTCTAAATTAACTTTTTGACCAACTTTTTTGAGTGGTATCACCACATTTTGTTGAGTGTAGGCAACTAACATGATGTTAAAGCATGCTTCTTTGTCTAACACATCAACCACTGTTAAACTTGTGCCATCGATTGCAATGAACCCTTTTGGTACGATGTACCTTAGTATCTCTGGGCTTGTTTTTATCTTCACCCATAAAGAATCACCTTCTTGATCAAGTGATACTATTTCTCCTGTCCCATCAACATGTCCCTAAATTAAATTGAAAATTTGGCGTTATTGCAATATACTTATTAATAATTGAAATTTGGAAGCAAATCACAAAATTATGTTTACCAAATTATATATTGTCTAGGTGTGTACTAGTTTGTATTATATATTTATAACCCATACTCCGTTCGATCAAGCTATATGGCATGTAAATGACTCGAAATTTAGGGTATGTTCTGATTTACTAAAAATAACTAAATTGAATTGAACTGATTGGAGCTGAACTGAACATAGCTGAAATAAATTGTTTATGAGAGAAGGAAATTAAAAACTGAACTGAAATAAAATGAACTGAACTGATTGAAGCTAAACTGAACTGAAATTAAGATGAAAAAAACATGCCCTTAAAAACAAATATGTTTCATTCAATTTAGAATTGAGAGAACTTAGCTTAAGTCCCATTGAATTCTAGACTTTTATATTTCATTGAGGCTATTGGGAAACGCAATAGCCTCAAATCCCAAAAAGAATCTTCCCTCATAATTCCAAGCTCCGTTCAACAAATATTGAATCACACGGAAAGTTTTGCACTTCTCAACATATAACTCTGATTATTAATGTATTTAATCTTATCCTTAATATGTAAATATTATATATAGGCAAAAGCTAACGAATGTTCTCGGAGCGTTGGACAAGCTAGCTAAAAGTAGAAAGATTAAATTAACATTAATTACTCCGATCGACACGTGATTTTGTCATACTTTCCCAAATTAATACCACTTTAAGTCATATTTTAACTGCTTATCCAACGCTTCGGAAACGTTCGTCAGCAAGATCCTATTATAAAACTTGATATCTTAAAAGTATAATTTGAGACAAATTTGACAAAAATCGTATATGACTATTTTTCTTTACATAGCCAATAAATAGTCAAAGAGAATTTGTGAAATGGTATAAAAGTCAATATGGTGCAATTTCTGTAAAATGGAGGAAGGAGGTCACAAAGGATAAAAATAAAAGCTGCTATTGAAGAAAGAACTAACCTGAACAAAATGACCACCCATCCTTGTAGAAGGCAGAAGGGCTCGTTCCAAATTAACAATCGACCCGGGTTCGAGGTCCATCAACGTCGTCTTCCTAAGCGTCTCAGGCGCTAACCCAAGCGTAAATTCCGAAGCATTAGTATCAAATTCAGTCACAGTTAGACATGTACCATTAACTGCAATACTGTCACCAAGATTAACATCTTGTAGGACAATGTTTCCTTCAACTTTAAGGTGAAATCCACCATCTTCATCATAACCCATATGCTTAACATGGCCAAGCTCTTCAACAATGCCTGTGAACATGGAGTTTATTTGATTTCTTACGTATCGAAATCGTAAGAATTGGGGGTTTTGGGTGGTGTTAAAGAGTTTAGAGACTGAGGATTTCAGATTTGGATTGAATTTGATGTGCCCATTTGAAGGGTTGTGGTGGTGGTTTTTGAGGGTGCAAAATATAAGATTTTGGGTTGTGACTTTTGGAGATATTAATAATGAAAGAGATGTTGTAATTGCCATGTATGGTTAAGTTTTTGCTACAAATGCGGTTATTAGCTGCAAATGTTAACAAATTAAACAAGTTAGAGTATCATTTCAATCCAAAATCTAACTTAGTTCATACTTCTCATCATAGGGCATTTGCACAATGCTATGAGCAAATGTTAAAATAATAAGTAAAAAATAAAATAAAAAAAGTTACAGAGTAGCATTTGGATTTATATTCTATTTCCTCCGTTCTTAAAAGAACGACCCTTTTAGCCAAATTTTAATACCAAAATGTTCATTCCATTTGCATTAAAATACCCTCTAATTTGCAATAATATATATTGTGCAAATTAGCTTCTTGTTCTACTTATTTTACAGATCTCATATAAATCTACCTTTCCAATGTACTTTTATTAGCTTCCCCATACATTTGTACTTCCCACTTAAATTTCTTGATCACCATAAAAAATACCCAAAAAGGTCGTTCTCTTAGGGACATATGGAGTAGTATATATACGGTCTAAGGGCCTGTTCTCATTGACTGAACTCAGTTGAACTGAACTGAACTGAACTGAAATGAATTGAGCTGAACTGAACTGAGCTGAGCTAAGCTGAACTGAACTGAACTGAACTGAATTTCAACGTAAGAAAACAGACCCTATGTTAACAGATGAAAAACTCAAGCATTGTCAATTATTCTATAGCAAAGGTAAAATCTATATGTCCATACAAGCAAAGTTTCAAACTACTCCCTCCGTTTTTAAAAACTTACTCTAGTTCTCCATGCGCGGAGTTTTAAAAGAAATTGGAGAAAGTAATAAAATATGGAGGTAGTAATATAGGGGAAAAAATGAAAGATTGTACGAAGCAAAAGTAGTTGAGAAAAATCGGAGGAGATAGAATATTAAATTAATAAATTATTATTTATGTTGGATTCATTAGGTAAGAAAAAGTGAATTAAATATTGTAAAAATTTTCCAAAATAAGAAAGTTGAGCAAGTATTTAAAAACAAACAAAAAAGGAAAATGAAACAAGTGTTTAAAAGTGGAGAGAGTACAAATTAATTTAAATTTACCAATTAAACTCTTATTGTTATTCACCTAAATGATATAATTGGAGTCATGTTTAGATTATTTTGGCAACAAACCAATCGATGCATACCATACCAATAACGAGAGTATGAATAATGAATGTTTTAGGCAATACTTAATTGAATGAATAAAAAATAAAGGAAGTACAAACCTTAGGTGGTTGAGACTTGGGAGAAGAGTGCGTTGGAGTGAGACAGATTGAGAAGGGTAGAGTCATGAAAATGAAGAGTAAGGAAATTCACTTTTATGCAAATCCTTATACCTCATGTTGTTGGGAGAACGGCATGATTAATCACTGTCTCAATAAGCTAAGCATGTTTCATGCCTTGATTCCATATTACTGCATGTTTGACAACTCTTTGTGATACTTCGTCACAGAGTATTGAGCAAGTCCGGCTCACCATGACGAATCTATTTTGTGGCATTTACTTTGGTGAAAATTTGTAGGAATTCCAGAGTACACTTTTTTTTTTTCGTTAATATTATTACTTTGAAAAAAATACAAGTTCATCTTCATAATAAATAAATAAAACGTTTATTTAGTGGTACTTTTTTTTTAAGCAAATCAAAAACTTTTGTCAAATATGGGTTCTACTAATGTTAATTACTTTACAGAAATGTCATGTTGACTGAGATTTTCTATTGACTTATTCACGAAATTGCTACTGGATAAACGTTTTTTGTTTATCGAAGATGAACTGGGGCTCTCTCCTTTAGTAGTACACTAGCATAGTGCCCGTGCGATGCACGATTTATAAATCAACTTATTAATTTTTGAATAAGGTATTATTAATCCGTAGGGAAAAAAACTAACATAATTCAATTAGTAATAAAGGGTTCATTTTTACTAACAAATTAATTTTGTCATTTGGATTTATTTTATTTCCTTTTTTTATAAAATGTTATTTGTTTATTTGAAAAATAAATGAATAATACTAATATGTCTATTTTATATAGTATTTTACCCCGTCCCTTGGTCATAATTAGTAGTGTTTTTGGCTCTTTAGAGCCACTTTTATTACTAATATGTATTTTCTAGTGTTTTCGTAGTTTTGGTTGAGTTTTGTAGGGAATTGCACCTTTGGAGCATTTTCCCGGGATTTTATGGAGCAACTACGAGCATTGGAGGAGCACGACCATCTTTCGTAGCCCAAGATCGGTTAGAGTAATCAAGCCGGTGAATAAGGGCTCGACTTGTGTGAAGACGATGCATTTGGACCGAATGATTTAAGCCCCAAAGAGGATATTTGGTTTGGGCCAAGTTACGAGCCCAAACGAGGAGTCCAAGCGGCCCAAAGGTGTCCGCCCGATGGTCCGCCCGATGATCCGCCCGATGGTCCGCCCGATGATCCGCCCGATAGCGCGCCCGATCGGGCAAAGAAGACTTATATCGCAGCAGCCCTTCGCCCGATCAAAAAGGCGCGCCCGATCGGGCGGTGCCTCGCCCGATCGGGCGCGTGTTTCTGGAGGACGTTTTAAGCGTCGTTTAATTTGTTTTAACTTAGGATTTTCTAGCTTAGTATAAATACGCTTTTGTTAAGCGAATTTAGGGGGGAATTCTTTTCTCCCTTCCCTTACTCTCTCTTTTCTCTCTCTAACTTTTTTCTTTCTCTCTTCTCTTAAACTCTTAGTATTATTTTCTCTCTCTACAACTCTTGTTCCTTTTAACTTTGGTAACGAGTTCTTCTCTTTTAATCTCAGTTATTTATTTTATTTCTTTACTCTATCATGACTACTTTTATTGCTTCGTTTAGTTTAGGTATTACTTATGTCTGAGTAGTTTAATTCTAGGGTTTATAGGGATCCATAATTAATATGAAGGGATAATTTGTTATTATTAATCATTGATATTGCATGATAATTTCTTATTGAATTGTTTTAATTCTTTGCAATTGGGATATGAATCGAGCAGATGTAATTTGATTGTGAATGTTTAGCAATATTGAATTGATGAATCGAGCAGATGTTAATTTGATATTAAAGGCTATTTTCAATAGGAACTTAGATCTAGTAAATTGCGAGAGCCTGTTAGAACTATGTTGATTAATAAATTGCGAGAGCCTGTTAATCATGTTATTTGTGCAATGTTGATTATTGATTGTTATGTTTTATCCCGGAATATTAATTATTGGTGAACTTGTGACCCTAGGCCTTCTTATTATTGTTTTTCTCCCTGAACTTGATCTCCGTAGTTTAATTCCTTTTTACAATAACAATATTGGTTACCTTAATAATTTAGATTATATTAATTAATTAGGAATAGAAAGACCAGTTTTCCTGTGGATTCGACCCTACTTCCCTATCTACTGTAGTTAGAGGACTTAGGTATTACTTTTGATTAGGGGATACGACTTTACCCTGTCAAATACTCACATAATTATAAGAGATATAAACTAAGGGCCTGTTCTCATTGACTGAACTGAACTGACTGAACTGAATGGAGCTGAGCTGAACTGAACTGAATCGAACTGAGCTGAGCTGAACCGAACTGAAATGAATTGAATATTTTATAAGAGAAGGAAATTAGGAGCTGAACTGAACTAAACTGAACTGAACTGAACTAAACTGAGCTGAACTGAACTGAACTGAACTGAACTGAATTGAACTGAACTGAATTTCAACGTAAGAGAACAGGCCCTAAATCTTTCCTACCTCCCATAGATATAAACTAAAATTTTCTTACTATAAGCAGCTATACAATCGAATATTTGTTTTACTCGTTGTATTCACCAAATTTTAGACACAATAATAACTTACCTTATATTTGACCCACCACTATATACATTTTTCCTATGCAAATCATTGTGTCAAAAACAATTACGGAGTACATAATATCCATACGACTCTAGGGAATAATTTCAAGCGTTAAACCCCTAGCTTGAACCCCACTGTGATCATACACTAAAGTACGGTGGCGTCCAAAAGGGAAGAAGATAGAGCAAAAGAGTCGCCAACAAGTTTTAGGAACTTGTAAACCGTTCACGAGGTGAAGGTTACACCCCTTAACGATCCAAGAGATCGTCAACTCCATAAGGTCTTGAACCAAATAAAGGTTCGGGGATGAAGGTACAAATCCAACCTAAAAGAGATTGAACCTGCCCTAATAATAGACCTCTACTTTATTCTGATCGTATTCATGTGCGCTTTCTGACTAACATGCAATCAATAGGATTACCGTAAACCTGTTTATCTATGTTGGTTGAATATTAATGCACAAACAAAACTATTATTGGCGATCACTTGAATTATAATCACATTAACCCTAAACAAGATTATTAATTATCTTATTAAGCATGATTACAAGTACCAAATTCCCTTTAAACATGCATAAAAGGTGTGATCAAGCAATAAAAATAAATATCAAGCAACATAATAAATAATAATAAATATCATGACAATAAAATTATAATCATAATAATAAATTATAATCATCATCAAAACAATAATAATAATAATAATAATAATAATAATAATAATAATAATAATCATCATAAATTATAACAATTATAATCATAATCATGTTCATGTTAATATTAAAGCATAATAATAATAGTAAGATCCTAGGCATGATATTAACAAGATTAATAACAAACCCTAGCATGTCACTAAGCAATAAAAATAAAATCTTTAGCCCTAACGTGATACTAACAATCATAATTATTAGGAAGAGAATAAAAGGAATCGCAGGAATCATAATAAACATATTTGATATTATAACCTTTTCCCTAAACATGATACTAGGAATATCATAATAACAATATAAACATGATTTCTACATCATAATATCAATTAAAACCATTAAAGCACTTACTTTGATGCCTCGTACCTTTTTCTAATAACAAAATACACACGTTAGTAACTTCAAGGAAAATAATAAACAAACAATTAAATTAAATTATTGAAAGAGAGATTTGGGATCAAACCCTCAGAAATTAAACCTTTCACGTCTAGGGCGAAGGCAACTTTGAATATGGCTAGGCATTTCTAGATCTTGCGAATGCGGAATTTTGTATGTAAAAGACTAGTTTAGAAAAGAGAGAAAGAGATGATGGTGAATGATTAAAGAGAAGAGAATGAGAGAATTAATGATTGCGAATTAAAACTGATTGTAGGTCAATGAAAACGGAGTTTTTACGTCGTTATTTATAGAGAAAATCAGCCAAAAAGATAAAATTAACGTAGCAGAGTATTGGCGCACGAAAAACAGAGCTGGCGCCAGCACCAGCTAATTGGCGCCAGGCGCCAGCCGCCAGCCTTAGCGCCAGGAGCCAGACGCCAGGCTTGGTTCCAGGCGCCAATGGCTGGCGTTGGACGCCAAACCTGTTTTTGACGCGTTTTTCTAAAATCAGATATATTTTGCCGTACAGGAGGATAAAATCGTATATTTTCCTCAAAAATGCTCTTTGATTTTAATTAAAACTGTGAAAAGTCAACAAAAGTAAATTTATCAATGCTAATTGAATTAGGATTGAAAAGAACCTTCTAGAAGAATCTAGAAGACTAAAACCATTCATAATTGCATTAGGAATGATAAATCATATCAGGCCTCCTCTAGATCATTGGGCCGCATATAAGGCTCAAACCGGGCCCAGTTAAGTAAATTGGCCATAACTTTCTTCCTCAATAGTCATCGGAATTGGGCTTATAATATATCGTTGGAAAACTCTTGTCAAGCCCCATCCAACTACACTACTATTGGACCCATATCATGGACCAACCAAACTGGATTGGCTGTTTTCTTAAAATAAGTTTTCAAAAACAGAGAGAAAAGAAAAGGAATTAAAACTATCCGCAGCACAAGACTTTCTACACTTTCGCTTCATTCGATTATGATTCGACGTGAAAGGTACTCATCATCGTGTTAGGTTTTGTGGAGACACAAATGGGTGGCTACAGAAGCCCCCACTTTGACTGAGTTTGGAGAAACGTAAGTTTCAAAAACAAAAGTCAAAGTATCGATAGGGACGGAGAATGATTCAGAACGTTCTGCGATCCTAAATCATTCTTGTAACGTCGATACTTGCAAAACTAGCGTTAGTTAAACAGATAAAAGAGTTAAGAAACGCGTATCTTGCACCGTCGAGCACACGTCTCTGAATGTAACCGATTGTTGTCGCTTTACTGTTGTTTTGATGACCTCCTGCAAGCTAGAGAACGCCATCCTGCTTGAAAACTGCTACGCCCGTAACTGCTTCCAAATTAGAAGATTGCTTTGCCTGAAATGATCCTCCTCCGCTATGATAATATTCCACGTCCAAGGGAATACCATCGAAGATTATTTCTCTCGAAACAATCCTCATCCGCATTGATAATATTCCGCGTCCAAGGGATACTATCGAAGATTATTTATCTTGAAACAAACCTCATCCGCATTGACAATATTCTGCGTCCAAGGGAATACTATCGAAGATTATTTCTCTTGAAACAATCTCCAGTTGTTTGTGACAACTCTCCACAAGCTAGGGAATGTTGCCGAAGATTTCCTCGCCTGAAGCTATCCTCATTCGATGCTAATTTTCCAAAGGAAATTAGCGAAGATCTCCGCCTGTCGATCTTTAAAAGCTCGCCTGAACTTTGCTCCTGCTATGCCTGTACGTCGGCGCTTCCGTTGCTTTGAACCTGTACGTCGGTGCCTTTGCTGCTTTTGAACCTATATGTCGGTGCTTTTTTTCAACGAGCCAATGCTTAGGCGCTTTAAGCTAAGTGAGACGATCTTTCATCAGGTCGATCACTTTACGTAATCAAGCCGATTACTAAAAATCATGTCAAATTGCTTAGAAGGGCTAACTGGCGTACCAAGGAACCCAAAATATATTGCAAAAAGATAGAACAACTCGACTGAGTGGCTGAGTGTCCAGGCGCCGCAAAATTGTTGAGTATGTTAGAGGGAACTAATCCCCCTTGGTGATCTTGCACGATCCCTGGGTGATGCTATGGAGAGGAGCTACTACCGTTGTTAGCTCCAGTTCTTGTACCGGCTGAGGATGTGGCGGTACGCCTTTTCAGCTCTTATCTTTCGTTAAGTAGCCCCCAAGTAATGCTCCACTGACTTGGTTTTGCTTTGTCCGGATGATGCTGCTGAGTTCGTGCCATCCCGTATGTCTATCCATTATATGGGTTCTTTGACAGCTCTCGCGCGAAGTAATTTGTACCTGTGCTTATTATTTTTTTGACTTTGTATAGAACTTTGCCTTTTAATTAAACTCATTTTTTTAGACATATTTTGTACATACATACTATTGCGAGTTTATTGATGTTTGCTATTATTATGTGCATGTTTGTGTGTGCAAGAAAAATGTGAAAAACAATTTTGCGCAAAAATTCCGTCATTTTTATTATTGATGGAGGGTATCCGACTCTCTCCCCCCAAAAAACAGAAAAAATTAAAAAGGAAAAAATCAAATAAAAGCTTGTGTGTATAAAAACTTGGAAATTAATCTAAATAAAATCCAAAAAATAATAATATAATTAATATAATAGCTATATTAATTAATTAAATAAAAGAAAAGGATAAAAAGATGTTTAGAAAATATTATCGGAGCCGTAAAGTCATTAACCGACTCGAGTTTAAGGTAAAAACGCGATTTAAGCAAGCGCGCTTGATGTGGCAACTTGGCGCCAGCTGGCGCCACGCAATGGTGTGTAGCGCCAGGCGCTACACTTGGCGTGTGGCGCCAAGCGCTGGCGTCTGGCGCCAATTGAGGAGTCTGACGCCAATTGGCGCTGATTTCGTATTTCATCCTGATTAAAACTGCTCGCAATTTGTGTATAAATAGCCCCCTGACCAGCCGATTTTTCTCATAATTCCAGCAAATAAAATAATTCTTTGCCTTAGGAAAATAATACCATGTCTCTAGTCACCAAAACTTTCACCCAATACACTCATGAATGGTGTCGGTCTCTTAATGCTAGAGACAAAAAAGAATTAGATTTGTTTCACTTGGGGGGAATTTATGGCATCAAAGGGGTAGATCTTGACTTAGATTTCATACATACCGCTCTAGAATTTTGGAATGTTGATACTCATTGCTTTAGAATAGGGTATGATGAGATTAGCCCTTTGCCAGAAGAATTTGGTGCTATTTTAGGCTTCCCTGCAATAGACCTCATAGTAATCCCTAGAGTAGATGCATATTATTATAAGGATTTTGAGCGCTTCTTTAATTTAAAAGAAAGGGATTTATCAAAAATAATAGATGACAACATAGTTAATTTGAAAGAATTTGCACGCCATTATTTTGATAAACCTCTTTCTGAATCTTTTCATATGTATAGAAGAAGGGCGTTCTTATTTTGCATGCTTAATCAATTTTTTCTTAGTAGTGGTAAAAATAATGAAGGCCAATCAATTATAACCACCGTTCTAGAACAAATTGAATCAGGGAGAAATCCAATGCCATTGATAGTTGGAGAGACTATGATTAGTCTTGATGAATTGAAAAGGAACCCAAAAGCACCTTTTCGCGGCTCTCCAATTTTATTACAGGTAGAAAAATAACATTTTTAATTACAGAAATCAAAAAACATATTTTTGTATTGTAATAATAATTTATTTGCATTGCAATTTTTTTTACAGATGTGGCTAATAGAAAGGCTAAAATTAATTAGCCCTCCGGACAACATCGAGAAGTATACTCCCAATTGTTTCGTGAGGAGGAAGAAACGCTTCCCTAAAATTGGGCGCCATGGGTGGAGAAAGGTCTTCGAATCTCGCAGTTTTGCTATCAAGTGGGTCGTCCCATGGTGGAAAATAGAAAGGATGGTTGGTGTCAACAAGCAACCTTTCTGCCGTCTTCCAAGTTTGTCTCGTATGACTTATTATTATCCCTGCAGGGTAAAAAGACAATACGGCTTGCTTCAGAATATTCCTTCCGGGGATCTTCGTCCTCTCTATGAGTACCCTATTTCTCAAGAAGTAGACAGATTTGATGCTTATTGGAGTGCTAGACCTTTATGGGAAGTGATTACCCAAAAGGTTCCTCCTTCCTTGCCCAATGATGTGAAGAAGTGGTTGCTGGAGAAACCTTCGAAAGATTCGAAGAAAGATCAGGGTAAAACTAATGTGAAGAGTCATCTAGGTGACAGGGTGTAACGCCCCGTATTTTTGAACCACTATTTTGTGTGCATTTCAACTTATTAAACCTAAATTCTAGTTTGAAACTCTATTTTTCTAAATTAAAATGCTAATAATTTAATTACTAATCGTTATTTGATTTAAGGGTCATCCTAGCTTTTAAGACCCTAATTATAATATTTTGACAAAATGTTTGAAAGGTATTATGTTGTATATTTGAGTTTTAATAATTTCAAACTGTATTTGACTTGTCTGAATTGAGATTAGCTTTAAAGGGTGATTCCTTAAGTTTAAGTGTCAATTCAGATATTTAACCTATTAAAATTGATACAGGTCATCATGGGTGATTCCTTAAGATATGCTTGTTTATTAGCTTCCTTATCCCATTCTAACGCGTAAATTAATTATTCAGTCAAGCCCAAAAGAGAAGCCTTGAATCCTAGCTTTGTGTGGCCTTTTTGTGAGCCTCATTTGAGCCCATTCTAGGCTGTTTTACACAGCATCTCTGAGGGTTTAGAAGCTTCCCATATTCCACCTATGTAACCCCCCATATTCAATTTCATTAATTCTAATAAAACCTATTAATTTGCTGCCCAAACCCTTTCTCTTCCTCTTCATTCTCATTTCACGTACAAAGAAGGCAAAAATACATCAGTTTTTTTTCTCCACCAAAAGATGCAGCAAATCACTCCTCTTCTCCCCATCTTTTTCGTGGAATTCAAGGTGGGAATCAAGGGGAAATCAAAGCTTAACTTGCTGCCATAATCGTTGCCAAAATCGTGCTCTATCTCTCCTCTAGAACAAGCAAAAACGAGGCAAGGGAACAAGACTGTTTGGGTGGGTGTTGTGCGTGTGGTTGCTGCTGTTTGTGTGCGGTGTTGCTGTCCTTTTCTTTGGGTTTTGGTGGCCTATATATCAAGGTAACTAGCCTTTCTTCCCTTAGATTAGAAATGCTAGGTTTTAGGGTTGAATTGATGGGTAGAAATCATGTTAAGGTTAGGAATGGTTTCAATTTTCGTATGTAGTGAGTATGTCTGGTTTCGGAATGGAGTTGGCCTTATTTTATATGTTTAACACATGAATTTCATGCCTAGTTTGATTAACTATCAATCCCTAATTGTTTTATGATGTTTTTGATGTGTTTTAATCAAGTTATAACATGATTTTGGGGCTTACAAGTATGATGTACGTGACTGATGTGTGTGTGTGAGACTGCTGTTTCTGTAGTTCTTTCTGGTCATGGTTAAGCCTTAATTTCAATGACTATATTTCATATTATTGTAGAGGATTGTTTTACGATCGATTTGATATATTATGGGTAAAATTCGGAGGTGTTTAAGGCCTCCAAATGACTGATTTTGTGAGACAAGTTGTGCTGCCAACGTGAATTAAGAACGTGATGTTAGATTGAGTTTATGAGCATGTATATATCTTATATTTGTGACCAATTGAATATATCTTCCAGGTTGTCATGTTAGGATTATTTAGGAGTTTATATCATAGCGAAATTCCATGTTTATAGGCAAAATTCTATCTTTTAATGAGCATGTATATTCTAAAATCTTGGACTGCTGGCACGCAGCATGTTTAATATGTCTTCTTATGTCTTAAATTAATTATCTTGATTGATTTTATTACCTAATTTGAATTAGCATCATGTTAGGATATTCCCTAAATTGATTTGGCATGATTTTATATAATTTAAGATAGTTTAAAGTGCCTAAATTAGTGCAACATAGCTGCTGCCCCTAACCTGCTAGGCGTGTGAAAGATGGTGATTTTCAATAGTGTATTCCTTGATTTTTATGAGCAAATGCATGTTTAACATGGCCTATTATGTTTTTAGAGTGTGTGCTAAAATGGGCTAAACTTAGTTTCATGTTTAAGGTTGGTTTTTTGGAGATTTGGTGTGATTGGTGCTGCTGCATATTAGTGTAGGGGCTGCTGTAAATATGATTTTATTTTGGCATGTTCTCTCTTGAATTTCAAGTCCAGAATGGTTTTATATGATGCCTAATGAGTGTATGTATATGCCCTAATTTTTATTTCGCATTTGAAGCATGTTTGGTTGGGTTTTTATGATGATTATTGGACTTGTATGTTGCTGTCCCGTTTTGGTTGTTTTATGAAATGATAGTTTGGATATTTGGTTTAATTAAATGATTTTATCTAATTTTTTTTATTGTAAGTATTATAATTTATTTGAGATTATATTTTAAGGGCCTGTTCATATTTACTTAATTTCAGTTCAGTTCAGTTCAGTTCAGCTCCAATCAGTTCAGTTCAGTTCAGTTCAGTTCCAATCAGTTCAGTTCAGTTCAGCTCTTAATTTCTCTCTCACATAAAATATTCATTTCAGCTCAATTCAGTCCAGTTCAGTTCCAATCAGTTCAGTTCAGTTCAGTTCAGCTCCAATCAGTTCAGTTCAGTTCAGTTCAGCTCAATTCAGTAAATATGAACATGCCCTAAATAGGTGATAATTAAACTTTTGGGTATTATAAATCCCTAAAGTGAAATATTTCTATGTGTGTTTGAATATGTGTGGGTTGTAATTGTATTTTCGACGTCGTAATGCTTTAGAGAAGGATAACATTGTCTTTAGCATCACTTCGCCAAGAGTTGTGAATGCACTTAATTGTTGAATTTCGATAATTAATTATATTCTCGAACTCAGACGATACCTTTGTGATTTATTAAGTTGAAGTGCCTTTTGAAATGGAGTTTCAATTAAATTTAAGAAATATGATTTTCTTATGCAATTTGAATTGAGTATAAGACCATTTTTGGCTTCTCTACAGATTTTTGAGTGAAATATATTGTATTATCTATTTTAAGTGATTTTTGAATTGTGTATGGGGCCATAGCCGGGTATGAGGCCGAGTTGCTTCCCGATGGTTAATAAACATGCTAACTACCTAGATTGAGAGTCTTAGGCAACTCAACTTGGGTTAATTGTTGTCGTCCGGGGGTGTGTAAGACCTTATAGGCATCTACCCATAACCGGGAGTTGGCCAATCTTAGACACGGTCTCTGCGAGATGACCGGGGGTTCGTCATGACAAACCTTAGGAAGTGGATTGCGAGGCCACTAGCGTTCCCTCCATGCCAGTTCTATTGTTTTGAAGGTTTTGGGTTTGAAATATTTATATTATTAAATTATTACTTATTTGAAGTCTATATATTAATATGATTGAAATTGAGTGATTTAATATCGATAAATCTGTTTTAAGTTTATTTTGAAATATTTCATTGTTTGTATGGTTTAATGGTTTTAAGTGATTTCATTTGAGTTTTCAAGTTGATTGTGGTTATGGTTTCTTTCTGTTAATTTAAGTCTAAGATCTTCTATTTCTGATTTGAGGGAGAACTGCTAGTTGCTCCCCACTGATTGTGGAACGTTGTTATAATTTGCAGGTTTCATTTGTTTATTTGATATCTGTGACGATTGGATGGGGATTGAGAGTTTAGAACCTAATTTTAGGCTTGTATGCCTTTGTTGTTAGTTTATTGTTTAATTACTTTGAATTTAGTCCAGTTTGGCCGACAAGGGTTGTTCTGCCCTTGGCTTTTTGAATGTAATTGATTTGTCCATGTTAAAGTTTGTTTGCTATTTTCTTTTGTTCACATAGTTTGCGCTTAGCTTAAACAACTTAATTTGGTTGTGTGAATGAGTTAAATTTGTCCTTTGGACATAGGTTAAGCTTGACTTTGCCAATCGAAGTTAAGTAGCCTCCCGTTCAAGCGTAATTCCGCTAACGCTTCCAGTTCCAAAAGGACGGGGTGGTATACAGGGTGATTCCTGCCAAGGAACGCTTAGGTGCAAGAGTTGAATTAAACACACCTTCAATGCCTAGGAAGAAAAGTGCTATCAAAGATAAAGGAAAAAGGAAAGCTGACAAAACAGAGAAAAAAGCTTTGGTGGAAAAGAAACATGGAGTACTAGCTGAAGGGGAGACTATCTACTCTAAGATTGAATGTAGGTCCTCTAAAGGATGCCTTCTAGCTAAGGTTATGGATGAGGAGGAGGAAGCAGACAAAAATTGGAAAAGGGCTAGGAAAGAAAAGAAAGATTAGGGGCATTGCTTAATTCCAAATTATTAGACTTAGTTTAAATTCTTCATTTAAATTTAATTTATTTCAGCTTTATTTAAATTCCATCAATAATGTAATTTTATTTTATTAATGAAATTTCAGCTTTTAATTAAATTATTTACTTTAAATTTATTTTATTAAAGCAATGAAAACCGGAAAAAATTAATTTTCTAGAAATTCTTCGAGTACGGAAGTAAAAAATTTTCGGAAAAACACCGAAAATTGCCTAGAATTTATCTGCAAATTGGCGCCGATTATTTGCAACTGGCGCCTGCCAGAGCAGTCTGCGCCAGGCGCCAATTCCATCTGCTGGCGCTGATGGTTGTTGGCTGGTGCCAGAGCTTACTCTGCGACGCCAATATTCCGCCGATCTTCTGTCAAATTTTTAACTAATTCTGGGACACGGGGATGTCAAAAAATAAGGTGGCCGCACCCGTAAAGGGTTGCCTACGTATCCTTTCTTAAGGAATCGGGCCAAACGTAGCTCTCTTGAGTATCCTACTCAAGTAATTATGGGTAGTATTTCTTAAGTTGGTCAAGATTTGTCATGTTTGAGAACTCATTGCCATCCATATTAGTTAGTTTTGCTGCACCTCCTGACAAGATTGTTTTGACAATGTAGGATCCAAACCAATTAGGTCTAAATTTTCCTCTTGGATCTAAAACATTTTTCCTTAGTGCTTTTAACACCAAGTATCCTACTTTGATGTTTCTTGTCTTGACCTTCTTATTAAAATGCCTAGCCATGCGAGTCTGATAACACTGAGTGTGATGTAGGGCTTCTAGTCGTTTCTCATCGAGTAGAATTAATTCTTCATATCTTGCCATAGTCCATTCAACTTAATCGAGTTTACTCTCTAACGCAATGCGTAGAGATGAAATCTCTAGTTCGACAGGTTGTACGACATCCATTCCATATACCAAGGAAAATGGCGTATTTCCTGTTGATGTGCGAATTGACGTGCGGTAACCCCACAATGCGAAGTGAAGTTTGTTAGGTCAATCCTTGTAATTTTTTGTCATTTTCTCAATGATAGTTTTTAGGTTTTTATTAGCTGCCTCGACTGCTGCATTTGCTTGAGGTCTGTAAGGGGAAGAATGATGATGTTGAATGCCATATTTTTGTAGCAATTCTTCACATTCGGCTTGAAAGTGAGTTCCATTGTCACTTATCATTTCATGTGGGACTCCGTATCGACAAATAATATTTCTCTCGATAAAGAGTGCTACATGTTTTGCAGTGAGTTTAGCGTATGATTGCGCTTCGACCCACTTTGTGAAGTAATCAATTGCTACTAAGATGTATTCGTGGCCTCCTGTTCCTGGGGGAGTGATTTTGCCGTTGATGTCAATTACCCATGTAGAGAATGGCCATGGCGATGTGTAGGTGTAGAGCAAGGATGGAGGGATATGTTGTAAATTGGCATAAATTTGGCACTTAGGGCATCTTTTTACATATTGATGGCAATCCCTATTCATTGTAGTCCAATAATATCCTTGTCGCATTATTTTTTGGACTAACATTTTGCCATTTATATGAGTGCCACAGATTCCTTCGTGGACTATCCTCATTGCTCTTTGTGCATCCTTCTTTCCTACACATAAGAGAGCTCGACACTTAGGTACCCTTTTATATAGCTCGTTGTCTATGAGTACATATTGGGAAGCCAAAAGCCTTAATGCTCATTTCGCTCTTTTGTCAGCATGATGAGGGTATTCTCCTTTGGTGACATAATTGAGTATGTCCGTGTAACACGATTCTTCTTCTTCTTCTTCTTCTTCGCCTTGGACTACTTCGTCGTCTTCTATAACCTGGATGTATGCTGGTTTGTGCCTTTTTTCTATAGTTAGAGGCATTTGCTCGATTTCCGTGAGAATCCTAACCATTGAGGCTAATCTTGCCAAGGCATCTGCAAATTGATTTTCCTCTCTAGGTAGATATGTGCATTCTACCTTCTCTAACTGATCGGTAAGTGTTTCCAGATAGGTTTGGTAAGGGGCTAGACTTTCGCTCCTTACTTCCCACCTTTTAGATATCTGATTCATAATCAAAGAAGAGTCTTCGAATATCCTTAACTTTTTTACTCCCAATGCCAAAGCTGTTTCAAGGCCTACCACTCATGCTTCATATTCAGCAGCATTGTTGGTAACATCGAAATCAAGCTTTATGGAGATTGGAACATGCTCTTCTTTAGGTGATACTAGTAACACTCCAACGCCACATCCCTTTTGGTTTGAGGCGCCGTCGAAGTATAAGGTCCAAGTATCATCTTCAGTAACCATTAGGTCTTCGTCTGGAAATTCATTGTCTTGTATTGGCGTCGAGTCTTCTATTGGAAAATCTGCTAGAAAGTCTGACACCACGGATCTTTTGATAGCTTTTTGTGGCATGAACCTTACATCAAACTGAGCTAGATTGACTATCCATCTTGATATGCGTCCATTGAGTGTAAATTTCTCAAATAGATACTTGAGTGGATCTAATCAGGAGACTACAAAGACGGTATGCACTAGCATGTAATGTCTTAACTTGGTTGTGGCCCACACCAAGGCGAG
Organism: Chenopodium album; assembly: GCF_948465745.1. Classification (NCBI taxonomy): domain Eukaryota; kingdom Viridiplantae; phylum Streptophyta; class Magnoliopsida; order Caryophyllales; family Amaranthaceae; genus Chenopodium; species Chenopodium album. The sequence goes on along the minus strand of NC_137846.1, from coordinate 45,370,846 downwards.
GCACAATTTCTCGAGCGGTGTATAGCGTGCTTCGTATTCGAGCATCTTCTTGCTTAGGTAGTAGATTGCATTCTCTTTTCCTTCTACTTCTTGTGCTAGCATAGCTCCCATTGTCTCTTTGGTAACCGTCAAATATAACCTAAGAGGTATTCCGGGAAGTGCTGGTGCTAATACGGGAGGATTTGCGAGATAGGCTTTGATCTTTTCAAAGGCTTTTTGACACTCGTCATCCCATATTACTGGTACATTCTTCTTAAGCTTTTTGAAGATTGGTTCACATATTGTCGTCAATTTTGATATGAACCTACTTATGTATTGCAACCGGCCAATAAATCCTCGAATCTGTTTCTCCGTCTTGGGCGGTGGCATCGACATGATTGCTTTGATCTTGGTTGGGTCTACCTCTATTCCTCTAGAGCTTATGACATATCCCGTGACTCCAAAAGCGCACTTAGATGGATTCAACATCATATTATATTTTCTTAGCCTTTCAAAAAATTTCCTTAAGGCTATTTGATGGCCTGGACGATCTTTTGATTTTACAATCATGTCGTCGACATATACCTCGACTTCTTTATGCATCATGTCATGGAGTAAGGCAGTTGCTGCACGTTGGTAAGTAGCACCCGCGTTTTTCAACCCGAATGGCATTACCGTGTAGCAATAAGTGCCCCATGGTGTTTTAAAAGTTGTTTTCTCCATGTCTTCTTCTTCCATGAGAATCTGGTTGTAACCTGCGTTCCCATCCATGAACGAGAGGAGCGCGTGATTTGCCGTGTTATCTACCAGAATATCGATGTGTGGCAAAGGGAAGTCGTCCTTTGGACTTGCCTTATTTAGATCTCGATAGTCGACACACATTCTTACCCTTCCATCTTTCTTCGGAACTGGGACGACGTTGGCGACCCATTCGAGGTATTTGGATACCTTGATGAAACCTGCAGTTATTTGTTTTTGATCTTCTTCTTTTATTTTAAGAGCTACGTCGGGTTTCATTCGACGTAACTTCTTCTTTTATTAATGCCTGGCATATCTTCGTATGACCAAGAAAATACATCGATAAATACTTTAAGTAAGTTAATTAAATCGGTTCTTTCTTGTTTATTCAGTGTTAATCCGGTTTTAACTTCTCTTTTATGGGTTGAATCATTTGAGATATCAACCGTTTCAGTTTCTTCAATTACCGGTGTTTTCTTTTCAAGTGTTTCCATTGCTTTAATAATTTCTTTTTCTTTTTCATTGTTAATTAAGCAATGCTCGTCATCTTGGGTTAGAGAAGAACACGAGAAGTAGGGAGAAGGAGAAATATTATTATACTCTGAGATCATTACATCAAAGAGTGATATGTCCTCAGGGACTTGATCACTAACTATTCTAGGAGAAGAAATAGGAGGGGGAGGTGCTATTACTAAAGATCTAGAAGACTCTAGGGGGAGAGACTCCGACTCAGACTCTGACTCAGACGACTCTTCAAACATCGGTCCTTGCCCTGTCGTGATGGATATATTCCTTCCACTTGGAGTGTCACCTTGATAGTCTTGCGCCACCCTTGTAGTGATCCTTCAGCTGGAGTGATTAACTTTGAGGGATCGAAGCTTTCGCTTTGTAGGACTGTTTGAATGAGCGAGGAGTTATCCTCTTTATAAGTTGGCTCATTCTTTTCTCGCCCAAACAGTAATCCCATGACGTTAAAGTCAAAGCATGGGGGTGCTTTCTCCTTGTAGACAGGAGTTGGGATTTCATCAGTGAAGTAGGAATCCAAGAAAATCTCGAATCCCGGTTGTCTTATGCCGTTTACAACAAATGGCTCGGGAAATTCATGGCATGGATAGTCCTCTCCTTCTTTTATAAATTGACCATTAAGCGTAAGAGGGTACTGATCCATTGGGATTGCTTTCTTTTGAATGCGAGCATCCCTACGTGCCTTTGACTTTTCCTGGGCTCGCTTGAGATCTTTCCGAGTCGGTTCGAAACCAAGTCCGAAAGTGTCTAACTTAGGGAGGCCAGGTGACTCCAGCGGTTTTGCCATTCCTTTCTTCTTTCCTAGGGTCATCCCAGGAAAATGTCCTTGTTTCTTCAGCATGGCATTTACAATCATGTTGGAATGGGAGTCATGGCAAAGAGGGGTCCTTTCATCCTCCTGGATTAAGGAGACTTCTTCGTTAAAGCCCCATAAATCTTCATCATCCTCGTTGTGCTCCACATTAATGATCGGATTCTCTATAGATTTGATCCTCATAGGCGAAGCATCGATGGTGATAGGAATTCCCCCAACTATAGCTTTTACTTGTTGATGGAGAGATGAAGGGACGGCCTTTAGATCATGAAGCCAAGGGCGTCCCAACAGCAAGTTGAATGAAGCTTTAATGTCTACTACTTGGAAAGTAGTAGCATGTTATATTGCTCCTGCCATTACATTCAGGGTAATTTTGCCAAGAGCTTGACGACGAGTGTTATCATAGGCCCTTATTCCTTGTGTAGACGGAGTTAAATCTTCATCCCTTATGCCTAGCATCCTCGCATTTCTAAGTGGACAGACGTTGATGGCGGATCCATTGTCTACAAGAGTCAAACATTCATCCTCTTGCAAACTACTGTGAGGTTTAATGCCTTGTAATGTTTGTCACCTTCTGGGGGTAAATCTTTGTCAGAAAAAGTGATCAAATTAATTGGACTAGGAAGATCACTTGTGAGGAAGTTGGCTAATCCCTTAGGAGTAGTGTCAGAATCTATCCCAATTTTGTCCAAGGCATTCATTACAGCCAACCTATGTTCTCGAGATGTTGCCAAAAGTTTCCATACATTCATCTCAACTTTTGTTTTCTTAAACTGCTTAACAATATCATTGTCTTCAATGATAGGTATGGGAACTTGTTGTGTGGTTGGCATAGGTTGTGTTGAAACGGGAGGTTGCATTCTCCCGGACCTTGTGAGGACGTCTATTGATGGATCTTCTTCAACCTAAAAATCATCCATGGCATATGACACCGAAGGTAGAGGTCCTACCATGTCTTTTAAGTAGACGTCTTCTTCATCGTTGTCCCAAACTCCATTAATAGTTGCATCGTCTTCTTGTGGAACTTGGACTAGTTTCTTTTCATCAATCATTTTCTGAACCAAATCCTTTAATTTGAATAGTTTTCTATAGTGTGACCCCCTGATTGATGATACTGACAGTAATATCTATCCGTCCTTTTCAATGATTCGAATGGTCTCGGTTCGAGAGGTTTGATCTCGCCACTCTTAGAGAGCATTTCGAACATTTGTGCATATGGGATCCCAATTGGAGTGTAGATTCTATTGCTCTTCTTGGGTTTTTCAGTGACTTGTAAGGAAAAACGCTTTGCCTCATAAGTCGTTCCCTTGCTAGCTAGAGGTAATGAGATCTTATTAGCTTCCACAAGATCTTGGATAAGGTTTTGAAACCTGTAGCATTCATTAGTAGTATGACCGTTTCCTTGATGGTACTTGCAGTATGACTTGGGATCTCACCTCGGAGATCGCTTTTTTGGTGTTGGATCCTCTGTTGGACCAATAGGTTTAATTAGTCCTTGATCATAGAGATGATCGAAAGTAGCATCATAGGTCATTCCTATGGGTGTGAATTCTCTTTTAGGTTTATCTTTCAGAAGTGGAACCTCGTCATATTTCTTTTGGGGTTCCTTTATGGCCTTGAGAGCTTCACGTAGTAGATGCGATACCTCCATCATAGACATTGTGAGCAATTGTATATCTTACTTACTTGCCGGTTCTGGAAGGTTATCCTTGACATCGAAAAAGGTTTCCTCTTCCTTTTCTGTGGCATAGATTTCTTTGACAGGTCTAATGAGAGATGAGGGGTCAACCTCGTTTCCTCATCAGAGATAGGGTATGAGCGAGAGGTGCATTGTCAATGCTTGGCTTCTTACTGGCAGGGGGCAACGGCAGCTTGTTGTTGTCGATTAAGTCTTGGATAGCTTCCTTAAGCTTCCAACAGTTTTCAGTGAGATGGCCCCTACCTTGGTGATACTTGTAGTGTTCATTGGGGTTCCAATTAGCCGACCTCTTCTCGACTGGTGGGTCCCCAAATGGTCCAATAGGAGTTATAAGACCTTTTGCATTTAATCGATCAAATGCGGTGTCATAACTCATGGCAATAGGAGTAAAGTTCCTCCTAAATGGTTTCTTCTGTCCTTGATTGTTCATAGCAAGGACTTCTCCTAAATTAAAAGTGCTAACGTTGTTTGAGTGGGTTGTTTTGGAAGAAGAAGGATTTTCGTTCTTCTTTCCTTTCCAACCACTGTTGGAGTTATTGTTGGCAGCTTTTAACTTAGCCAAGTCGTCTTCAATATTGATCCCAATGTCATAGATGGCCTTGAAGGTATGGAGATTATTTTGATACTTGAGATGCTTGGAATATTTTTCTTGAAGATTTTTTATGAACAGCCTCACAGACTCTTTTTCACTTGGCACCTCAATCATCTTAGCTGAGGTTTCCCTCCATTTGTTAAAGAAAGAGGTGAAGCCTTCGTTCTCTTTCTGTTTGAGGATCTCAAGTTCCCTATGATCAGTCTCAACCTGAATGTTGCACTTGTACCTATCAACGAAAGCGTTTGCTTTGGACTCCCAGGTAGAGGTCTTTTCTTTCTCAAGAGAAAAGAACCATTGTTTGCAAACGGTCTCGAGAGATAGTGAAAACAGAGAGGGGAAAACCTTCTTATCGATACCCTTAATACTCATTATTGTTTCGAATGCTCTTAAATGAAAATAAGGGTTATCAATTGCTCTGAATTTTAGGATGTCGTTGGCATTGAACTTCTGCGGAAGAAGATCTTTGTCTACCGAGACCCCTTGTGATGTAAGCCCTTGAAACTTGTAGTCGCTAGACAGCTTGCTTAGACTCTCTTGCATGAGGTCCATCTGTTGTTGCTTCACGGGATCATCGATCTTGAGTGCGAGAAGCTTCAGTGTCTCAGTCACGGTAACCAGTTGGGTCCTAAGATCATTGAATTCTTCTTGTGTTGCCATTATAGTCGTAGCTTTTCTCTTACGAGCTATGGGATTGTCGAAAAGTTGGACTTGTACAAAAAGGTTGTCTTTGATTAACCGTCCTTCCTTTCTTGACCACGCGCTGTAAATTAAACCATTTTGCGTTTTAATTACTTGACTCGAATCAACTTGACTTTACGGTTATTATAAGGAGGAAAAAAGAATTAAAAAAAAAATGGGTGCATATTTTTGGCAAAAATAATGTACATAAAATAATGTACATATTTTTAGGGAACTAAGTATAATAGTTTTTTTAAAAAAAAAAAAAAATTGGAGGATTAATATCCGACTTACCCCCCTAAAAAAAATGACGGAAAAACGCGCATGTAAGACCCTCTTAGACATGGTCAAAGTATGTGTAATGGTGTGTGCGTTGAGTGTAAGTGACATGCTTGGACTCTTGTGTAAGACCATGGGACTTAGTGCTTAAACTCGATTAACGACGCAAACAAGTACTATTGACAGCAGAACTTAACCGAATTAATTAGCAAACTGATTAATTATGCACTAGGTGACGACTCGACCAATAATCCGAACTTTCGGCCAAACGACAGAACTGGCGTCACACTGTGTAGCTTGGCGCCAGACGACAGAGTTGTCGCCAGGCGCCACACTCCACAGTGTGGCGCTACAGCTCAGACCTTGGCGCCAATATTGGAGCTTCAATATGGGATTGTTTTCGGTGTTATTAGTCAATTGGGGTATGCCTAAAGTCGTACTAGGTCAATTCCGATTAAAATATTAGACTTTATTGACTCAAATTAATTAATTAATTAGGCAAAGTTCTTCAAGTCATTAACTTATTTAATCTCAACACAAGTTAAACAAACGGTTAAAAGGAATCATAATATATATGCACAACAAATAATGCACAATTAGTCAAGTAGGCACAATATGATGCAATGAGTTCGCAACCTAACCATGGCTCTAGTTCTCTAAAGTTCGGGATATGGTTTAGTCAATAGAGGGTCCATGGTTAATTGTCCGGATGCACCGCGCGGAAGCCTAACCGTGAAGGGTTGGCGAGAGTGGATGGGACACCGCGAGTTTAGAAAAACTCGCTTCCATGGTTTGGTGAATTCAGCATTCTCGGATGTACCCTTTGTGGCACGGAGCGTTCAATCGGGTAGATGGAGCATGAATTCTCAGAGGGTTATTTCCATATATAGAACACATATGGGTTTTGGAAAGGTGAGAAAAATTTCAATCACGAAGTAGGATCGAGCAAACAATACGAAAAACCGGTCGAAATTAGAATTCATATTTCTGGCTCGGTATTGGGGGAGTTGGCGCCAGCAATCAGAGACTGGCGTCAGGATTTAGTTGTAGCGCCTGGTGCAAATGCTGGCGTCTGGCGCTACAGTTAAATGCATGGCGCCAATGCTCTGGTCATTGGCGCTACTTCCCACATGTCTCAGCAGCTTTCTATGCTCGATAAAATTTTCCAGTTTCGCGCGGTGTTATTTCGGTCCTAGTTGTGAAAGATGTTTCTCAAATTTCCTACGTGTAAAATCCTATGTTTTTAACTCATTACGGATGGTATTTCCAATGAGATCTTTTTTATGCATATGACAATAATGTTAATCAAAATTACGCACATGAAATACTTAGAACGTTTCGAGTCTCATCCACTCATTCTAAATCATTGCCGAAACAAATTCAGGAATTAAAATAGAAATCCTTCCCAGTGGAGTCACCAAAAACTGTAGGGAATAATTTCAAGCGTTAAACCCCTAGCTTGAACCCCACTGTGATCATACATTAAAGTACGGTGGCGTCCAAAAGGGAAGAAGATAGAGCAAAAGAGTCGCTAACAAGTTATAGGAACTTGTAAACCGTTCACGAGGTGAAGGTTACACCCCTTAACGATCCAAGAAATCGCCAACACCATAAGGTCTTGAACCAAATAAAGGTTCGGGGATGAAGCTACAAATCTAACCTAAAAGAGATTGAACCTGCCCTAATAATAGGCCTCTACTTTATTCTGATCGTATTCATGTGCGCTTTCTGACTAACATGCAATCAATAGGATTACCCTAAACCTGGTTATCTATGTTGGTTGAATATTAATGCACAAACAAAACTATTATTTGCGATCACTTGAACTATAATCACATTAACCCTAAACAAGATTATTAATTATCTTATTAAGCATGATTACAAGTACCAAATTCCCTCTAAACATGCATAAAAGGTGTGATCAAACAATAAAAATAAATATCAAACAACATAATAAATAATAATAAATATCATGACAATAAAATTATAATCATAATAATAAATTATAATCATCATCAAAACAATAATAATAATAATCATAATCATCATAAATTATAACAATTATAATCATAATCATGTTCATGTTAATATTAAAGCATAATAATAATAGTAAGATCCTAGGCATGATATTAACAAGATTAATAACAAACCCTAGCATGTCACTAAGCAATAAAAATCAAATCTTTAGCCCTAACGTGATACTAACAATCATAACTATTAGGAAGAGAATAAAAGGCATTGCAGGAATCATAATAAGCATATTTGATATTATAACCTTTTCCCTAAACATGATACTAGGAATATCATAATAACAATATAAACATGATTTCTACATCATAATATCAATTAAAACCATTAAAGCACTTACTTTGATGCCTCGTACATTTTTCTAATAACAAAATACACACGTTAGTAACTTCAAGGAAAATAATAAACAAACAATTAAATTAAATAATTGAAAGAGAGATTTGGGACCAAACCTTCATAAATTAAACCTTTCACGTCTAGGGCGAAGGCAACTTCGAATATGGCTAGGCGTTTCTAGATCTTGCGAATGCGGAATTTTGTATGTAAAAGACTAGTTTAGAAAAGAAAGAAAGAGATGATGGTGAATGATTAAAGAGAAGAGAATGAGAGAATTAATGATTGCGAATTAAAACTGATTGTAGGTTAATGAAAACGGAGTTTTTACGTCGTTATTTATAGAGAAAATCAGCCAAAAAGATAAAATTAACGAAGCAGAGTATTGGCGCACGAAAACAGAGCTGGCGCCAGCACCAGCTAATTGGCGCCAGGCGCCAGGCTTGGTTCTAGGCGCCAATGGCTGGCGTTGGACGCCAAACCTGTTTTTGACGCGTTTTTCTAAAATCAGATATATTTTGCCGTACAGGAGGATAAAATCATATATTTTCCTCAAAAATGCTCTTTGATTTTAATTAAAACTCTGAAAAGTCAACGAAAGTCAATTTATCAATGCTAATTGAATTAGGAATGAAAAGAACCTTCTAGAAGAATCTAGAAGATTAAAACTATTCATAATTGCATTAGGAGTGATAAATCATATCAGGCCTCCTCTAGATCATTGGGCCGCATATAAGGCTCAAACCGGGCCCAGTTTAGTAAATTGGCCATAACTTCCTCAATAGTCATCGGAATTGGGCTTATAATATATCGTTGGAAAGCTCTTGTCAAGCCCCATCCAACTACACTACTATTGGACCCATATCATGGACCAACCAAATTGGATTGGTTGTTTTCTTAAAATAAGTTTTCAAAAACAGAGAGAAGAGAAAAGGAATTACAACTATCCGCAGCACTAGACTTTCTACACTTTCGCTTCATTCGATTGTGATTTGACGTGAAAGGTACTCATCACCGGATTTGGTTTTGGGGAGACACAAATGGGTGTCTACAACAACCAATCAACAACTGATAGAATATACAACACACATATATAGATATGGATTTGGTAAATTTTTATACGAATGAAAGATATTTATTAAGATTTATAAGAATAAAAGACAAATTTCATCAACTACCCAATCATGTATGTAAATATATTTTTTTATGGATATGTATTCTTATACTGTAATTATTTAAAATTTGAATATTAGCATGAAATTAGTAAGGAAATATGAAAAATTAATGGTTATAGAAAAATAATATTTTAAAAGTGTGCCAAATCTTTAATTATTATATATGCGTAAATTTTTGGCATAATTATTGTTAGGAAAATATTGTTTAACTCTTTTTTAAGAAAAAATTACATTAGATATATATTTATAATCTAAGTTAATTTAATTTCAATAAGTTGTTTTCCCCTCAAAAAAAATTTCAATATATTGTATATTAACAATTCATAGACTCTACATTAATCTAAAATTAAATTATTAGATATATATTTTTTTAATCAAATTTAATTTAATTTATTCACCATGATTCTTTAAGAGGGGTATGGTCAAATATCATAGTGAATGTCATATTGAAGAACAATGTATTAATATTTACATAATATAGATATATAATATGGCCTTGAAATGAAAAATATAAAACATATATGTTATGAATATGGCTATTATTTATATAGATGATAATACAAAAAAAAATATTGTATCTTAATTTAAAGGCAATTCCCAAAAATAATCCTAACACTATTTTAGAAATAATGTTGCTAGACTTAACTATATTAGTTTATGTAGTTATTTAGAATAAAATATTTAGAATATTTTTTATATGGAAACATAAATGTATAATAAAAAATTAAAAAATTTAAAAAAGACAGCGAATCATAAAGAGACATTTTTCAGTCTCACATTGAGGCGCTTGTCTTTTAATCTAATATATACAAGATAGATTACAGATACAAAGTATCACAACTCATCAACTAAGTGAAGTAGTGAATTAACAATGTTATGTACTTTCAATTCAATGTTATAGTTCAATCATAACATTAAAGGGTTGTGTAATATATTAGCAACCAAATTTGATACAATTATCACATAATTTTAGAGATATGTGATTTATTACTGCACTGACAATTAAATTTAATTTGATGATAGATGAACCCTAGATTGTGAAATTGAAATGATGATTACTAAAAGAAACAACCAACTTAAGACTTACCGAATGGAGAACGTCAAGTGCGACGTTGAGTGGAGCGCGCTTCCATGGAGAACTGAGAGAAGGCGGGGCTTTTACCCTTATCATTAACAAAGCAATTCAATTCAAGTCGATGAGTTGGAGCCAGGCTCGTATTTGACCCGGGAGGGCCCATTAAAAGAGAACCATAAATGGGTATCCAACATTCATTACATGTGTTTGTGATTTTGTATAGCTTGGTGGTAGAAGCATTTTGTGAAAACTAAGCTTTCCTATCATATTACGGGTTCAAAACTTCAGATACTCCGTACTCTCTTTGTGTTTAGAAATATACTCCATCCGTTTTTAAATACTTGCTTCACTTTTCATTTGCGGCCGTTTTTAAATACTTGCTCCATTTCCTTATTTAGAAACCTTTTACAATATTTAATGAATTTCTCTCACTTAGTGGTCCCAACATATATTCTCTCTCCTCCAATTCTCTCCACTACTTTTGGTTTCTATAATTTTTTATTCTTCCACCAACACTACTACATCCATATTTTATTACTTTCTCTAATTTCTTCTAAAACTCCGTGCATGGAGAAATGGAGCAAGTATTTAAAAACGGAGGGAGTAGTTTTTTTTTTATTTTTATTTTTATAAATTATTATTATTACTATTTGGTGCTTACGAGGGGCAAGCCCCAAAAGGAGAATAAAAACTTAAACTCAAACAAACAAAAAAGAAAAAAAAAACAACTTAAATAAAATCATCTTGATCAGGAACCATCCTCGTCCAAGCTACGAAACAGAGGTCCTCCAATAAAACGGCACCAAGATCCAAAAAAGAACGAAATTCTTCTCCATCCTTTCACCATAGTTAGCAAGCCAATCGGTTGCACAATTAGCTTCTCTAAAACATTGGCTTATTGTAACCTCCTATTCTCTTTCAAAAACAAGAACCTTACAACGACGGATCAAATGAATATAAGGAGATTGCGCAGGGACTTCACCTTACAACATTTGAGCAACAACCGCCTTGAGACTCTTCAAAATACCCATAAGTTCAGCCTTAGTGAAGGTACAACTTTCACAATTGATAGCAAAGATTTCAAAAACTTCACCATTACACCCCCTGATCAAACCACTAGCCCCTGCACTACCTGGATTTCCATTGGATGCTATATTAGTACCAACCCACTTGTAGCTTCACCCAACTAATCAACTTCTCAACTTAACCAGCCTTCTTCACTTCTCCTGCCGTTTTTCTCTCTAGCGCAGCTCGAATAAGGCCAACTCGAGTAAAAACAAATGCAGCTTGATCAATTGGAATATTAGGGGATCGATTAAAACTTCGATCATTTCTTTACCTCCAAAGCCACCAACAAGTCACAACAAATACTCGTGGCCACTCTTCCCCTAATCTAGCCCCATCGCAACCAATATTATCGAGAATCCAGTACCAAAAGGAGTATTTATTAATGATCTTGTGCATAGGAAATCCTATCTTTCGCCAGAAAACCCGAGCAGCTAGACACTTTCTCACCACATGCTCTGCATTTTCATCAACCTCCCCACATACAAGGCATCGAGGATAATAAGTTAGATTTCTCACAAATCTATTCCTATTTGTCATTAATCGTTCTTGAGATGCTAGCCATAAGAAAAACCTCATGTGTTGCGGATCTGGGAAACTCCAGATTTCTTTTCCACCAGAAGCTTCCTCCGAATTACCTCCTCCTTATTTCTAATTATATCAATAGAAAACCTCAAATAAAAACCCCACAAAGGCTTATCATTCCAATATACCTCATCAACAGTTTCATCATAAAAAAATACCTCATGAGCTGCGATTTCCTTAAGCACACTAGCAGGGAAGTAGTCCATAAACTCTTCCATTTCCCAGCCAAAATTTGAATCCCACATCTCTTGAACAGTTCTGCCTTGCATCTCAAGTAGAGGTTCCACACTAACATGTTCTAGCAAAGGCTGCTTCGTGGCCCATCAATGATGCCAGAAGAAAGTACGAGCACCATTCCCTCCATCCATGTTTATCCATTTGAAAATGATATCCACACTACGCAAAATCCCATGCCAAGCATTCGAAGCATTACTCTTCTCTTTAAAATTATCCAAATTGCAGCGATTTTCACAGTTCTTTGCCCGCAAAACTCTCGTCCACAAGTGTAGGCGTCGTTTGAAGTGCGCCTACGTTAAAGCATGTTGTGAATATGCTTGACACTCATAGGAAGTGGGAATCGACATTACGATTAGGGACAACGATTAGGGACAAAGCAAAGTAGGGAGCCGCCAACAATTTTTTAAGGAACTTGTAAACCGTTCACGGATCATTAAAAGGCAACCACGATAAGGGACAACGATAGGCAACAACGATTGACCCGTGAAGGTTACACCCCATTCATAATCCATGAGATTACTAATTCCATATGGTTCGGAACCACAAAAGGAGGATCGGGGATGATGGTACGAAGTGAGTCATGGAGTCACATTCGCCCGTATTGGCCTCTACTCGATTTTTATAGCGAAAAATGATCCCTGCGATGTCAAAGGCATACAAACAGAGATTCAATTTGCTCCAATCTATTATTAAGCTAAATTGGTTGAATATTAATGCAACACATAATTCTAAAATATTGTGACCACTTGAATTAAACAACAAGATTAAAAAGGAACCTAAACCGGTTGTCCAAATTATCTTATTAGTCATGATTTTCAATTACATATTCCCTTTAAACATGCAATATGGTGATCATAATAATAATAGAACAAACATTAATATTGGAAGTAATTTAACAATAAATCCAATAATATAGAATAGTTAGAAAAATAATAGAAATAAAAGGAACATAATTCTTACTTTGATTCTGTTTGCTTGCAACTATAAAATAATAAATGAGTTAGTAACTTCAAGAAAATAATAATAAAACAATAATTAAATTAAATAAAATAAAGTAGAGTTGATTTGGGGCCAAACCCTCAAACAGTTCTACCTTTCACGCCTTGGCTTAAGGACATAACCAAGAGTAAAGTATGGACTCCTTGGAGTGCTTGAAGAAAGAATTTTGAAAGAAGAAGGGTAGGCTAGTGTTTAGGATAGAGCATAGAGGAGAGAAAAATAGAGAATTAATTGATGCCCCATTCATTAGAAATGAGGAGGTATTTATAGAAAAAATGTGCTGAGAGAACACACGAAACCCTAAAAAGATAAAAACCCTAAAAAAATGCACCGCGACACGGCGATGTGTACTGTGACACGGGAAATCCCACCGTTAGACGCAGGAAATATTTAGTGAATGGGGGACAAAACACGTTAAGGGTTTACGCGGAAAGGACACGGAAACCCCCGTGTCACGGGGAATCCCACCGTCAGACGGGACATTTTCCCGTGACACGGTGGACAAATGCCGTGACGCGGGAGTCTGTGGTCCATTTTTCCGTCTAAATTCATTTTTAACCCTAATTTCGTTCAGCATTTTAAGTGTCGACTGATAATTTCGGGCCATTTCTGATTTATTATTTTTATTATTTGGGCTAAATTAAATAATAAATAAAAGGTTTGGGCCAAAATAAATAATAAAACAATAAATAAAAAAGGTTAGGGCTGAAATTAAAAAACTATGCTTTGACTAAACATCAAGACTGATCCATGGACTATTTAAAAACTGAATTTAATTAAATACGATTTTTTAAGCACTCTCGGGATTCAATACTAAACCTGACCAATAATGGCGGTGAAAGGTTGTTCATTATCGGGTTTTGTTTTGGGGAGACATTTTTAGATTTCTACAAAAGCCCCCACTTTGACTGAGTTTGTAGAAACGTCAGTTTCAAAAACGATAGTCACAGTAGTCGATAGGGACGAAGAATGATTAAGACGTTCTGCGATCCTAATCACTCTGTATACGCCGATAACTGCAGAAAAATGTTGATTCCACAGATAAAAGAGTGAAGGGATAGAATACGTATCTGACACCAGTGTATCGGTGACAAATGAGTTTGGCAGCTTTCTATGCTTGAAGGAATCCACCAGATGACGTTCGTTGAAATGCTTTCCATGCCTGAGGAAAGCCGAATGATGAATTTGGTGGCTTTCTAAGCCTGAAGAAACCTACCGGATGATACTTTCCATGCCTGAGGAAAGTCAACGTATGATTTTGGTGTCATTCTATGCTTGAAGAATTCCACCGATAATGCCTTCCATGCTTGAGGAAAGCCGACTTGGCGGTTTTCTATACTTGAAGAAAAATCCACCGATAACGCATTCCATGCTTGAGGAAAGCCGACTTGGCGGTTTTCTATACTTGAAGAAAAATCCATCGATAATGTTTTCCATGCCTGAGCAAAACCGACAACTTATATAATTGCAGAAACTTATAAGTGTATGATGGTTCAATTATCTCTGAACGTGGGCCGCGGATGATTCACACCTTCAAGTCGACTATCCGACCATATTAGGTGTTTGAAATGTTGACAAATTGACTCTGAAGCTTGCTAGGGGTAAAACGGTAATTTTGATACCCTTTAAATGTCAGTTAGAATTTTTCGCGTAATTTTAATGAGAAACTAACTGTCCAATTTGTGCGGAAAATCGTGCAATTATGGTCAAAATGCCAGGAATATTCGCTGACAGCTTCAAGGAGCGTGTAGGTCACGCGCGAGACCACTGTGTCACGAAGAAAAACTCCCGTGACACGACAGCTAGTCCCGTCACGCGGTATAAGATCTCGTGACGCGGGATTTTTGTGGTTGCAGAATTGGTCAAATGCTTGATTTTAGTGTTTTTGACCAGCTAAAATACACGTGCGTCATGTCAGTTCTATGACGTTACACGGTAACGGTCACCGTGGCACGGGAAACGGGGGTGTATAACGGGATGCTCTTCTCTTTAAATCTGAGCTTCCATTTTCCATTTCATGCTGCTCTTTCACCATTTTCATCTCCCTGTTCTTCTTTTCTCCTTAAATTTTTTATTTTTTTTTAATTCCGAGAACTACCGTGCCACTTCAGCTCGGCACCGGCGATGTTTGTTTTCACCGTGTCACGTTTTCAGTCACTGTGACACGACGGTTCTGCTGCTGTGTTTTTTTTGTTTTTTTTTTATTTTTCTCCGCTACTGCTCGCCGTTGCTGCTGTTCCGGTGCTCGTCGTCTCCGTCACAAGGTCACCGCGACACGGGCAGGTGTACCATGCAACGCCTGGAAACACCGTGCCGCGGTATTTGGCTACTGCGTTCCGCAGTTTTTCTCGAGCATTTTCGAGCTTTTCGATCTTGTTTCTTCACCATATTCACTCAAATTTCTACTATCTTGTTTTTGAATTCCTACGAAGTTCCATGTAAGTTCTCTTGCTTTTCGTCTCGAATTTTGCTTCAATTTGAGTAGCCTTTAAAAAAAACCCTTGAAAAAAAATCAATTTGGGGATTTTTGATTTTGAGGTTTTATGTTGAAATTCTTGCCATGAATTAGCTTGTATATGTATGTATGTGTTTTTGTGAGCGGTTTGAGACAAAAATTGCATGATTTGGTGAAGAATTGAGCAAATCCCCCTTTTTGGTACTACTTATGTGAAATGGTGTTCTTGTTGTTCATGTCGTTCTTTTGCACTTGAAATGATGATATATTGGTTGTAGATCTTGTAAAATATGCCATGATGTGCCAATTTATCATTCTTGTGCAATTTTGAGACATGTTTTGTTTTGTGTATGTACTACATTATCAGGGAGAACATAGTATCATGCCATTAGAAGAACATAGTATTAGTTCGTCATGGAGAAACTAAATACTAGAAATAATTCCATTATTTTGCTAATTTTTAGCCTTAAGGTAAAAATTTAGCGTATAATAGAAAATGCCATTTGAAATAACCGTTAAGTTGTTTTGAATAAATAACTAAATAACTTAGGAAATGATACTAAGCATTTAGACTTTTATTTTTGTTATAGCTTGCTTAGACAACGGGATCGCGATCTTTCCACTCGTGGCTGGCGTCAGGCTTTTCGGGAGGACACTCTCACAGTTCCTAAGGGCATGGACGACGACGCCCTAGAGACCGAGCCTCGTCCTTCTTCGAGTAGGGACAGGTGGGTTCCACCTCCGTGGTCGTCAGATGAGTTGGTTTTCTGCAGTGAGAACCACGTATCTCACCGTTCACTTGCCGGCATAGTCGATGGCACACTTCGCCATCACGGTTCCGAAGCTGGAGATTTGATTCCTCGGCTTCATGGGATTATCACGAGCGATCCTGTTACGAACGCCTTGTGGGAATCTGCTAGCTCAGTAGATTTTTATTCGGTGGTCGTAGGGTTTCGCAGCCCCCGGGTTGTGGCCTGACATTTGTTCGCGCGTTGTTGGAGTATTTTTGGGATACTACCAACACTTTTCACTTTGCTTGGGGGGATATGACAGTGACCCCTCTAGATTTTATCATGATCAGTGGTCTACGCTTCACCGACCGGGTCGTTCAGCAGGTGTCTGATCTTTCTTGGGGGGCGGCTGAGGCAGCCAATTTGTTGGGTCCGATCGTTCAGCACATCAAGACTCGGCTGGTGTCTCGAGGTGGTCCTAGGAGCGAGCGATTAGAGTTGGCTTCTGTTCTGGCCCGTGGCTTTGATATGGATGAGACATCACCTGAGCAGCGAGTGCGGATCTTCATTTTGATTCTCATTTCCATGACTCTTTCTCCCGATAAGAGTTCGCGTGCGCTCGTTTTCTACCTTCCTTCTTTGCTCAGGATCAGTGAGATAGAATCCTTTAGCGGGGCTAGTCTTGGATATGCTGATCTTCTTTTGTCATTACGTCATGGCTGTAAGCAGCTGAACGACCAGGCCCCTGTCACTGTCTACGGTTTATGGAGAGTCGTAGAGGTGACGATCTTTCCTCTTCTTGTTTTGTTTTAATTTGTTCGACTCATGTGCTCAAAGATTGCTTTTCATTGAAGCTATGGTTCTATGAGTACTTTCCGGGATTGGCCCCTCGACGACGTCGTGGAGCGGTCTCTGAATTCCCCGTCGGAGCCAGCTGGCGTGACCGAGGCGAGCCACGAGTGGAGTCTGTTCCTGCGCTACGCGGGCTGCTACACCGAGGCACCTCTTCAGTTGGTGCAATAATTACTTTTGTAACCTGCTATTTTCTATCTTGACGTTATTTTCGGCGTTTCATTGCAACATTTTGTGGTTTTCAGGTTGCTATTGATATCCAGTATCGGCCTTGGGCTGGGATGACTAATCTTCCTGAGGCCTTGCAGCTTTCAGCGTACCACACTGTTTTTGTTGGTACTGGACGCTTTGTCTTGTATCTGGGGGAGCGTGTCGTTTGTCAGCACAGTGGTGATCGCTTTGTGGTGCCCTTGTATCCACCGGAGTTGATGCTGGACTCACGCTTGTATAGGGAGTTGATAAACAAGGGAGAGCGCTACACTTTTCCTTAGCAGGAGCTTGTGCGTATGGAGGTCGATTATGCGCAGGACTTGCTTCCCTCCTTAGATCCTCCATCCTGTCTTCGTTAGGTATGATTTCTTTTTAGAATTTTGTTGCTAGTCTCTGTTTAAACTGTCGAATAACCTGATTATTCGATCGTATTTTCAGACGATTATTCGCCGTGTGAGGAAGATTGAGATCCCGCCTCAATCCGTCAGCTACCCACGGCCGATTGGTATTACTGAGGACCATATTGCTGACGTGCCAGAGGGTTTCAGACAGGCGCAAGAGTCTTTGCCTGATGTTTTTGAGCCGGTAAGCTTTTTGATACATTATTCATTCCTTTTAATACCGCTTGTTACTGATTTTTTCTTTCCTTTGTTCTCAGCCTACTCACCCAGAGATGATGGGCTTCATGAAGATGGTTGACACTTTGAAGTACTGCATCATTAAGCTTCGGCGTGGTACAAATTGTCGAGGCGCTTCTGGCGATGTTCTTGAGGTATGTTCACTTATTTTCATTTTTACCATTTTTCTGTCTTTCACCATTAACATCTTTTGATTTTGTGTCTCTCAGGAGAGACAGAGGTCCCGCTCGCGCTTGAGGCATAGAGGCTCGGACGAGGGGGAGCCTAGTCGTGGCAGACGATCTCCTGAGGTTCGTCGGCATTCTCAGTCTCAGCGGGAGCCTCAACTTTCTCAGCCGCTTCAGGAGGCTCAGTGGCAGCAGCCTCAGTCTTCCCAGCCGTTCCAGCACTTTCAGGGTCAATGGCAGCGACAGTCGTTTTCACAGCCTTCACAGCCTGAGTTAAGCCAGTTATCACTCCTGTGGATCAGGGCCTATACTCAGCTCCATCGTCTAAGGCGCTTCCTCCACCGATGCCAGGCTTGTTTTCAGTTCCAGGCTTGTGACTCGGGATTTTTGTGGTTGTAGAATTGGTTAATTGCTTGATTTTAGTGTTTTTAACCAGCTAAAATACACGTGCGCCACGTCAATTCTGTGACGTTACACGGTAACGGTCACCGTGGCACGGGAAACGGGGTGTATAACGGGATGCTCTTCTCTTTAAATATGAGCTTCCATTTGCCATTTCATCCTGCTCTTTCACCATTTTCATCTCCCTGATCTTCTTTTCTCCTTAAATGTGTACCGTGACACGGGAAATCCCACCGTCAGACGGGGAACATTCCCGTGACACGGTGTACTGCTGTGTGACGTGGGAAATATTTAGTGAACGGGGGACAAAACGCGTTAAGGGTTTACGCGGAAAGGACACGGAAACCCCTGTGTCACAGCAGGTGCCCCGTGTCACGGGGAATCTCACCGTCAGACGGAACAGTTTCCCGTGACACGGTGGACAAATGCCGTGACGTGGGAG
The DNA here is from genome assembly GCF_948465745.1 of Chenopodium album. Taxonomy (NCBI): domain Eukaryota; kingdom Viridiplantae; phylum Streptophyta; class Magnoliopsida; order Caryophyllales; family Amaranthaceae; genus Chenopodium; species Chenopodium album. The sequence continues at coordinate 45,352,145 of NC_137846.1, read as the reverse complement.
TCTGTGGTCTGTTTTTCCGTCTAAATTCATTTTTAACCCTAATTTCGTTCAACATTTTAAGTGCCGATTGATAATTTCGGGCCATTTCTGATTTATTATTATTATTTGGGCTAAAATAATTAATAAATAAAAGGTTTGGGCCAAAATAAATAATAAAACAATAAATAAAAAAGGTTTGGGCTGAAATTAAAAAAACTATGCTTTGAGTGAACATCAAGACTGATCCATGGACTATTTAAAAATTGAATTTAATTAAATACGATTTTTTAAGCACTCTCGGGATTAAATACTGAACCCGACCAATAGTGGCGGTGAAAGGTTGTTCATCATCGGGTTTGGTTTTGGGGAGACATTTTTAGATGTCTACAACAAGGTTGAAGGCTCAGCTAACAATCGCCACCCCAACTTAGCAAGGAAAGCTGAGTTAGTATGACGCATAGCCTTGATTTCCAACCCTCCTTCAATCTTATGAGTGCTAATTTTCTCCCAGGAGACTAAATTAGGCTTACGCTGACCCTCTAACTCACCCCACAAAAAGCTACACGCTTTCTTATCGATATCATCACACGTTGAACGTGATAATTTTGTGGACTGCATTGTGTACATAATAATCAAGTTAAAAGTGGATTGAATCAAAGTAGCTCGTTCTGCCATTGGCAAGGTCTTCCCATTAATTTTGTCAACTAAATATTGGTATCCCCTTTTCGAAGTATGTCCATTAATTGTAGGAACACCCCAAAGTCATTTGTCTCTTCCATACCCAATTCTGCTACGTACAATAGCCTATCTAATCTCATGATCCTTATTGTACGAGAAAAAAATGCGAGATTTATCAATACTCACCTTACTCCCAGATGCACTACAAATTGATCAAGGCAATATTGTATAACCTTAGCTTGCTCCATCGAGGCCTTTCCAAACAAGATCAAGTCATCTTCAAATGCAAGGTTAAAGATAGTAGGACCATTTCGACTTACCCAAACTGGTTTCCATGAGCCAACTTGAACCTCCCTATCAATTAAATGAGCCAATCTCCCATAAAAATTACATGCAAGTACAGGGAAAGTGGGTCACCCTGTCGAATACCTAGGGCCAAAGGGTTCCAAAGGTTTTCAATTCCAAAGAATGCTTAACTTAGCCAAAGACACATATTTCATAACAATATCGACCAAATGTTGAGGAAGTCTCAACTCCATTAAAGACACACAAATGAAACTCTATTGAAGATGATCGTAGGCTTTATCAAAATCTTTTTTTAATGCCATAAATCCTTTCTTTCCCTGATTTTAGCGCATAGTATGGAGCATCTCTTGCACTATAATCACATTATCTGCAATCTGTCTCTTCGGGACAAAGCTACATTGATTAGGGGAAATCAACTTTGGGAGAATTGGTTTAAGTCTATTAACAATAGCCTTGGTAACTAATTTATAAACAATCTTGCACAACCTAATTTGTCTAAACTGCTTAGCTTTCTCTAGAACATCAATCTTAGGAATAAGCACACAAGATAGGTGATAAGTGGTTTATTTGACCACTTATTGTGTTAATTTAAACCCGATTTTGCATTCATTTCCCCTCTTTCTAACCCGTTTTTGAATGAAAATATTTTGTCTCGGCCTTGCCCCATCTTGGTTTGTGTTTGTCCATGTTTTGCAGGTCTATTGACTCAATTTGGCAAGCATTCAATGCATGGTTTGTGTTCAAGGCAAGGAAATTAGAGAATGGAGAGGGCGCTCCAGCGCAGTTGGAGCGGGCGTGCACCCCTCAGGAGCGGGCGCTCCAAACCTTCTGCCAAGTTTTTGCCAAACTTAATGTCAAGTGCACCCTGTGAGGAGCGGGCGCTCCTGGCCGTGGAGCGGGCGCTCCTCCCCAAACTTTCAAAACTGTTTGAATTTTGAAGACATCTGGAGAGGGCGTGCAACATTCTGGAGCGGGCGCTCCTTCGCTGGGAATCCGTTTTCTTTTGACGGATTTCCCTATGTGTTTCGGGGAGTATAAATACTTCCCCTTTAGTTCATTTGTAACTTAGACAGAATTAGCCTAGTTTTTAGAAACTCTTCTTAGTTTGAAACATTAATTTAGCTTAGTTTTCATCAAATTAATCATAGTAATAGTTGGTTTCAAGATTCATCCTCAAGAATTGGCACTTTGTATTCAACATTTCCAAGCCTTAATTAGTAATTTCCTTATACTTTTCTCCATTCAATTTCTGATTTTATTTGTTCTTGCATGATATTTAAATCTTCTTAGTTCTTGATAATTTGTTATTGGATGATAGTTATTTCAATTGTTAATCACTTTTCCCCAATTATTGAAGAAGTTAGAACCCTAATACTTGTTTGCATGTTGATAAACATGAGTTGTGAGTAGTCTACTTGCTAGGGGTTGGGTGAAGCTCAACCTTTTGGGTTAATTATGAAAATGTGGGAGAATCATTGATGTTTGTATTGCAATTAAATTGATTATATGAGATTGCATGTTAGTTATTCATGATAGGATTAGCTACCTTTGACTTAGGAGCTTGATAGCATGATATGCTTAGTTTGACATAGGAATGTAAATTGAGTATGTCAATACTTATTGCAATTTGATTATGTATCATCTATTGCTAGACTAATGAGGAATCTAAGTTTAGTAGTGTGAATTGTTTTCTAATTGCATGAGGTTGATTTTACATATTGTCCTTGCTATACCTTTTCTATTTTACTCCCCGTTTGCCTAATTGCCTTGGTTGAGTGGATCCCATTCCCTAGTGTCTTTAATCCATCGATTTAGAATCATAGTTTGTTTGTCTACTTGACGAACCCCAATTGACATAGACTTTGAATTATCTTAAGTGTTAAGGTCTTTAGCAACCATATCCTGTTCCTTGTGGACCGAACTCTTACTTATCACTATGCTTGGTGTGTAAAGTGTTTGTTAATAAATGTGTTTAATTGAGTGTGGAATGTGCGACCGTTCTAACGCCCATCAATAGGCATCATGATGACCATTTGGAAAATCTTTTCCCTCAAGAACATCTCAAACTAGTCGAACCACATTCGGATGAACAAGCTCCCAGAATATCTGGTAGAAAATTGGTTGGAACCCATCGGGCCCCAGAGCCTTGTATGGTTTCATATCCTTCAAAGCAGCAAGGACATCACAAGTACTAAAAGCCTCGCTTGTTAACTTGAAATCCTTAGTATCAATTTGCGAAAAATAATCCCACAAAAGCTATCTTCCTGGAAAAGATCTTTGTAGTATGATAACACCAAGTTTCGCACTTCTTTTTGCTCAGTTACCCAATCGCCACAAATATTTCTCAACATCTCTATCTTATTTCTTCTTCGACGAAGAACAGTAGGGATATGGAAGTACACCTTGCTTCGCAACCGAGTTGTGGCCTACAACTTTCCACCACAGGCTACCCGCAGCTAGCATATCAAAGGGAAGAAGAAGAGTGGCATGGCAACACACTCCACAACCCGCCTGTGGCTGCGCCAAAACCTACTCGTGGCTAATGATTAATGAGTGCTTTGGATGCGACTTTTGAATATTTTATATCTCACACATAATACCCCAAAGTTGCACATAACATTTAACGGAAGTAGTATATATATTCATTAATTAGATTTTAGGGGGGGGGGGTGTTTCACCACTTTAGTATTGAAGGAGGTGTTCCTCGATCGTCGTGTATTCTAGCAACAATGTTGACATTTTCTAATAAATTAGTTATTAACTTTGCTTTTGTTCTTCATTATTTGTAATTACTTTAGTAATTTAGTTTAATGATTTCATTCTTGCATTCAATCTTGATTCATATGTCTTTTGTTTGCAAGTAGAATTTATTCTAGATTTAGGTTCAACCTTAGCCATGATTAATACATGTTTTATTCTTTTAAATTCACAATTAATTATTTATATTGTTCATGCTTAATTGATTGTGCTTATGCCAGTACTAGATTAGGGATAATTGGTATTGTTATTATTCCATTGTCTTGATTGAAACGGGAGTTAAGTTTTGACGGATTTAAAATTGATCAATTGAGGGCCTATTCTCATTGCTGAACTCACCTGAACTGAACTGAACTGAATATTTTATAAGAGAAGAAAATTAGGAGCTGAACTAAACTGGACTGAACTGAAATGAAATGAATATTTTATAAGAGAAGAAAATTAGGAGCTGAACTGAACTGAACTGAACTGAACTGAGCTGAACTGAACTAAACTGAACTGAATTTCAACGTAAGAGAACAGGCCCTAAGGGTATGAAATTCTCCATGAAAGTGGATAGAATGGATATTAGATAGAATGTCTATAATTTGTATGATTCCATGAAAGTAGGTTTGATTGTTAATTAGGGAAGTCTTTGACAACCTGGGAGAGATTTTTGGTATTTTATTGGGCATGCCTTTCCTTGTGAACATATAATTGATTGATTGGGGTAAAAGTTAGTCTTTTATTCATTATGCTTGTGGTGATACTTAATTCTTGATTTTTTTTGTATTGTTTTTTCGTGCTTTAGTAGTATAATAATTTCGACCCTATTTTGATTGACTTGACTAGTTATAATTCATAACAACCTAATATCGATACTTCCTTCTCTGTGGGATCGACCCTGACTTACCCTACTATATATTAGGAAGTTTAGTTAGGTATTATTTTTTTTATCTGTGCGACCGCCTATTAAGTAGATAGTAACTCTAGATCGATTATTGTCCAAAAATGAAATTATGCACAAAAAAAAAAAAAACACATAGTAAGAAAACTCTTGAAATAGTCAATGATGCTTTTGTTTTTGGTTGAAAATTCTCTTATCATATAATAAAATACAAATATATAATCAACAATCTCACAAATTTCTATATTTAATATTTTGTTGTTGAAAATTCTCTTATATGTTTTTGGTTAAAATATGATTATTGCTTTTGTTTCTTGAATTGATATTGTAATTTTGTGTGAAATTTACTTACATTTAAATAATAATATTAGTTCCCACATAAAAATAGCAACTACAAAATATTTATATGTAGCAGGTGTTGAAATAAAAAATCAATAAAATCTAAGGGTTTGTTCTGATTGACTAAATTGAGCTAAACTAAACTGAATTGAACTTATTAGATTTGAATTGAACTAAAATTACAAGAGCTAAATCGAACGGAACTGAACTGAATTGAAATGAATATTTTATAATAGAAGGAAATAAAGAGTTGAACTGAACTTATTAGAGCAGAATTGAACTGAACTGAACTTATTAGAGCTGAACTAAACTGAAATAATCGTATGAGAACAGGACCTAAATTAGTAACAACGAATCCCTTATTTTGAACTCAAAATTTGTGTTTAATCAGTTGTTGGGATAAATAAAAGAGATCCATGCATGTCACTAGTAGAAAATATCAAAAAGGCACCCCCTAATTAGCACTGGTTCAGTCCAAACCGGTGCAAAAAATGGCCTACAAAATGGGTGGGAAGCTGAACCAAAATAAAAGGCACCGGTTCACTTCAAACCGGTGCCAAAAACATAAAGGCCACCGGTTTGAACCGGTGCCTTTGTGAACCGGACCTTTTAATTATTTAAAAAAAAAACCACCCTTACTCTCTCCCTTTAAATAAAACCCTAAACCTAAACCTTTCTCTCCTTCTCTCTCCTCTCACTCCGCCTCCTTCACTCTCTCCTCTCCCTTCTCGGATCTCTGCTCTCCCTTCTCTCTCCTCTAGCTTACCTTCTCGAATCTCGATCTCTCCTTCCCAATCTCTTTTCTTTCTCTACAACAACAACACCACCGCAACAACAACAACAACAACACCACCGCAATGCCGCCACCACCACCGTAACATCACCACCACAAAGTTCGATTTCCTCATTTTTTTCGGCCATTTTTACCACCACCGTAACATCATCACCACCACCAGCGATTTCCTCATTTTTTTTCGCACTTTCTCTCCCCCCCCCCCCCCGTGATGAAATTAAAGGTTTTTAGGTCAAATTCGACCGTGAAAACTCTAGATCTGGAGTTTTCATGGTCGAATTCGAACCTAAATTTAAGCTAATTTTGGGGGGTTTTGGTGTAATTCGAGGTAAATTCTCTTTTTTTTTTCTCAATTTTTTTTTTTTGAGATTTTTGGTGGAATTCGAAGGTTTGAGGTTAGTGTTTCTGAGTTAGCTTTGCGTTTTGGGTTTAATTTGGTTGCCGGTGGTTGTGGTTTCATTTGGTTGCCGGTGGTTGTGGGTTTAATTTGAGGGATTTTTTTTTTTATTAGCCGAACACTATTTTTATTGGTTCCATATTACCAGATTTTTTGCTATTGTTTTTTGCTTTAATTTGGTTGCAATTGTTTTTTAATTTTATTTTATTTTTTTTTATTTTTTATTGTTCTATAATGAGATTGTAGTTTATTGAGGATTTTTATTAATTTTGGTGTCCAAATTTGATGCAGGTTTTACACTCCACAAAGAAAAAGGATTCAAATATCAAGATGATGTAGATTTTGGTGTTTTAATTTGATGTTGTAATGTAATTTTTTTTTTTTTTCTAAAATTGTAATATAATGTATTAATGTAATGTAATATCAATTTTTTCTGTAATTTGATGAATATATGTATATATATATATATATCATTATTAATTTATTTGATGAATGTGATTATTGTATGTATTTTGTTTTTAATATTATTTTCTGTTAATTTTAAGTAAAAAAAAGACAAAAAAAATTATATTTTTTGGGCACTTTTGGCACCGGTTAATTGGTGCCAAAATTTTTGGCACCGGTTCAAACCGGTGCCTTTTTAAACGACTTATTGGCACCCCCCACACTGGCACCGGTTCAAACCGGTGCCATTTTCATTTTTTCACGTAGTGTGTTTTATGATTATGATTACTACATCTTGTATCTTGTGTTACTAAAAACATAACCTAACTTATCAAACATTGATGTTGATGACAGGGAAAAACCAATAAACATTGGAATTAACGATGTGTCATTTTTTTCAACGAAATATTATGTTTCAATTCACTAGTAGAAAATAGCAATTTGGCACCAGTTCAAAATCGATGCAAAATCAGATTATCCCACCCGTTTTGAACCAGTGGTTATTTGAGGGATGCCAAAACCAATTTTTGTCATCGGTTCACTGGTGTGAAAAGAGCAAAATAGCACCGGTTAACCGGTGCCCATATTTGGGTATTAGCACCGGTTAACCGGTGCCCTTAATATCCCAAAAAATTAAATGTTTTTTTTTGCTTATTTCACTTGAATTTATCTTCAAACTGTACCACTAGCCCACACCACCCCACCACAACCAGCCTATACTAGCACCCCCACTTTCAGCCCCTAGCGCCACTTTGCTTAACCAATTCACTCGCCTTCACCCACAAATCGCTAGGGTGAGCATGGGACGGGTACCCGTACCGTTGGTACTAATGGTTCGGGTACCCGATCGATAACCAAAATCACTAAAAGTGATACCCATAACCAGAACCGATAAATTTGGGTACTGTAGGGAATAATTTCAAGCCTTTAAATCCCACTAGCTTGAACCCCACTGTGATCATACACTAAAGTACGGTGGCGTCCAAAAGGGAAGAAGATAGAGCAAAAGAGTTGCCAACAAGTTTTTTTAGGAACTTGTAAACCGTTCATAGGATGAAGGTTACACCCTTAACGATCCAAGAGACCGTCAACTCCATAAGGTCATGAACCAAATAAGGGTTCGGGGATGATGGTACAAATCCAACCTAAAAGAGATTGAACCTGCCCTAATAATAGGCCTCTACTTTATTCTGCTCGTATTCATGTGCGCTTTCTAACTAACATGCAATCATTAGGATTAACCCTAAACCTGTTTAATCTATGTTGGTTGAATTTAATGCACAAATAAACTATTATTGGCGATCACTTGAATTATAATCATATTAACTCTAACAAGATTATTAATTATCTTATTAAGCGTGATTACAAGTACCAATTCCCTTTAAACATGCATAAAGGTGATCAAGCAATAAAATAAAATATCAAGCAACAATAATAATCATAATAATAATAATAACCATAAATAAAATAATCATCATTAAAATAATAATAATAATAATAATAATATTCATAATAATCATAAATTATAACAATTATAATCATAATCATGTTAATATTAAAGCACAATAGAAATACCAAGATCCTAGGCATGATACTAACAACATTAATAACAAACCCTAGCATGTCACTAAGCAATAAAAATCAAATCTTTAACCCTAACATGATACTAACAATCATAAATATTAGGAAGAGCATAGGAAGCATCATAGGAATCATATTTAATATTAAAAATACCCTAGACATGATACTAGGAATATAATAATAATAATGTAAACATGAATTCTACATCATAATAAATCAATAAAGTACTTACTTTGATGCCTCGTACCTCTTTCTAATAACAAAATACACACGTTAGTAACTTCAAGGAAAATAATAAATCAAACAATTAAATTAAATAATTGAAATAGAGATTTGGGACCGAACCCTCAGAAATTAAACCTTTCACGTCTAGGGCGAAGGCAACTTCGAATATGGCTAGGTGTTTCTAGATCTTGTGAATGCGGAATTTTGTATTAAAACAAAGTTTTTAAAAGAAAGAAAGAGATGAATGAGAGAGAGAATGCTAAAGAATTAATGATTTGCGAATGAAAACTGATTGTTGATGAATGAAAACGGGGTTTTTATACGATATTTATAGAGAAAATCAGCCAAAAAAGATAAATTAACAAAACAGAGTCTGACGCTCGGGAAACAGAGCTGGCGCCAACCCTGGCTAGCTGGCGCCAGGCACCAGCACTAGGTTATTATTAACGTGTTTTCGAAAATCCGATAAGTTTACCGTACTGGGGGATAAAATAATATAATTTCTTCGAAAATGCTATTTGATTTTGATTAAAACTCTGAAAAGTCAACAAAAGTCAATTTATCAATGCTAATTGAATTAGGAATGAAAAGAACCTTCTAGAAGAATCTAGAAGACAAAAACCATTCCTAATTGCATTAGGAATGATAAATCATATTAGGCCCTCCCCTAGATCATTGGGCCGCATATAAAGCTCAAACCGGGCCCAGTTTAGTAAATTTTTCCATAACTTCCTCAATATTCATCGGAATTGGGCTTATAATATATCGTTGGAAAGGTCTTTGCAAGCCCCATCCAACTACACTACTATCGGACCCATATCATGGACCAACCAAACTGGATTGGCTGTTTTCTTAAAAATAAGTTTTTAAAAACAGAGAGAAGAGAAAAGAAATAAAAACTTTCCGCAACACTAGACTTTCCACACTTTCACTTCATTCGATTATGATTCGACGTGAAAGGTACTCATCACTGGGTTTGGTTTTGGGGAGACACAAATGGGTGTCTACAGGTACCAGATTTCGGGTACCCGGATTTTCAGATCGTTTATCGGGTACCCAATAAAATATCCAATAATGATAATTAAACTTAATTATGTAGTTATTATGATATAATTTACAACTAATTAAAAACAATACCATATGATCTTGACCAAATTATTAATAATATTACTAATCATTGATATTATAAAGTGTTTATGAAGTAAACTAAAAGTTAAGATTTATATTAATAGATTTAAGTAGGGAAAAAAAGCAAAAAAAATGTTTATCGGATCGGATCGGGTAACCGTTAATTTTAAAATGATACCCATAACCATACCCGATAAAAAATATCGGAACGGGTACCCAAATCGTTATGGTTATCGGATCGGGTACCCTAATTTTCGGAACGGTTACGGATCGGTTTTTCGGGTAGTTTTGCTCAGCCCTACCAATCGCACCACCTTAATCCACCTTAACCCGAACCCACTCACTAGACCCACCTTACCTGAACCTACCTACAAGACTTACCACCTTAACCCACCTAACCCAAACCCACCCACCAGACCCACCACCTTAACCAGCCTAACCCTAACCCACTAAACTACCTCATATCTATCATCTAAACCCACCTAATCCGAACCCACCCACCTTAAACCACCCAACTAATCTAGATCTATCACCTAAACCCACCCAAATAAAACCCAAAACTACCACCCTAACCCTACATATTCCGACCAACTAACCACTAAAAACTACCCACTATAATCGCCCAAAACCACAACCACCAGTCCACCATCCAAAACCACAAACCAAAGCAAACCACCCACTACAACCCTCCTAAAACCAAGACGAACCACCACCCTAACCTTTACCCCGAACACAAACCACCCTCTGCCACCACAATTTAACCATACATCATCATTAAATATAACAACAAAACTCAAAAAACAAAATAAAAGAAAGAAAAAAGAGAAATTACCTCGAATTCCACCAAAACCCCCGAAATTTGCTTGAATTTGGGTTTTAAAGGTCAAATTTGACCATGAAAACTCTAGATCTAGAGTTATCATGGTTGAATTTGATTTGAAAACCGTTGGTTTCATCACAAGGAGAGATAAAGTGAGAAAGAGGTGTTGTTGTTGATATCGGTCTTGGTGGTGTTGTTTTTGCGGCGATGGTTAGTGGCGGCGGTAGTGGTGGTCAAAAGAGGGGAAAGATCGAAGAGGAGAGAAGAAGAATATGAAAGAGAAGAAGAACGAGAGAGATCAGAGAACGAGAGGGGAGAAAGAGAGGAAAAGGAGGGAGGGGAGAGAGGAGAAAGAAGAGGATCGGAAGAGGCTAGGGTTTTGGGAGATAAGTGTTTTATATATGAAAAAGGTCAAAAGTTTTTTTTTTATTTTTTTTAAGACCACCGGTTCAAACTGGTGGCATTTCCCTAATTTGGCACCAGTTTGGTTTGAACCGGTGCCAATTCTATCAGTGTAAATCCCGCCTATTTTTTTCCCTAAAGGTTTTTGAAAACCAGTGGCCTTTACTCGGTGCCAAATTGTTATTTTCTACTAGTGATTTATTTACATCACAATTGAATTGGGTTGATGTGAAATAAATCATATAATGAAAAATGCCAAGTTTAATTATTAGAACTATGTTATCAACAATATTAAATATTACCAATTCACATTCATTTACAAAAATAATTGTGCAGCAACAAAAATTTCTTCAAAATTGACAAAAATGGCAAACTTGATGATCTCCAAATTATTGTTACACATGCAATTCCTAGTTTAATTCGGATCATTTTGCCGGGGGTAATTCTATCTCCAATCACGCGATTATGAACCATAGAAATTGGGAATTTCAAGGGATGTGAAAAGATAATAAAAAAAAATTCTTAAAAAAAATATGGAGCAAATTGTGTACACAAATCCAAAATATTAAAGATCATAAACATGTAGATTATTTCACAAACAAATCTGGAAAAAAAATATAGAAGAAGAAATGAACATTATGAAGAACGATGGAGGAGAGAGAGGAACCCTAGAAATTGGGGATTTCATGGGTTGTGAAACGAAGATTAAAAATAAAAATCGTAAAAAAATGAAGCAAATTTATTCCAGAAATCCAGAATATTTAAAATTTTAACCTGTAATTGTAGGAAATATGACTAATAGAAATAAAGATAATTAAATGACTTATCTGGAAAATGTCGTGGCGTGACAATAAATCACTACCCGACCCTAAAGTCAAATTTGCCCCGCATAGATACACACGGACTCATAGTAATCGACCTCCAGGGTTACATGACTCCAACTCTTCGGTGTATTACGGAGAGTTAGATTGAAAACACCTTCGAACAATGCCCAATAGAAAATGAGGTCATGAAGAATAATTGTAAGAGAGGATAAATTCCCACTTTTTTCTGTGTTTGAAAATGGACAAAAGGAGATGTTTATATAGTACTTCCTCCGTTTTCTTTTAGATGCAACACACCCTTTAGCACGGTAATTAAGAAAGGTGGGGTTTACATGATATAATAAACTTTAAAATATGGTGAGTGGTTGTGTAGGAGTGTTATTTAGTGGATCATGTGCTTTAAATAAGGGAAACAGTATAGTTTTTTCCTAAAGTAATTTTCCTTTTATAGTGTGTTGAAAATATTGTGACATTTCCTTTTTAGGGAAGTGTTGCAAGTAAAAGAAAACGGAGGAAGTATATCAGTGTGAACTGGATACAACGAATCTAGTCACGAATGAGAGTGAATAAGGTACAACGAATTTGGTCACGAATTTAAATTGAAAAAAATGGTTAACATCTAAATCCCCCAATTAAGTCCAAAACGATTGACTAATTGAGCATATTTCAAGGAACCAACTTAATTTGGGAACCAATTTATACAATGCAATCTTTGAAAAATGGGAATTAATTCTTTTGAAGCACAATTTATTTGAATTTCTCTACCTAAACTCCAACAGTAATGTATTTTTATAAACAAAATTTGAAAAAAAAAATAAAGAAGAAAATAGGAACATGAAGAACAAGAAGAATGGAGGAGAGAGAAGAGAGAAGAGAGAAAATTAGACAAAAAAAAAGAGGGGGGGGGGGCTGGTCGAAATAATTAAGAGAGGAGAGAGAGGGGTGGTTGGGAGACTGGAGTCCAAGAAAATTGAAATTTGAATATGAAATTTGAGGGCTTGTTTGGCATTGTTTTTTGTTTTTTGTTTTTAATTTTCAGTTTTTTTGAAAACAAAAAACCAAAAGCAGGAAACAAGAAAAAGATGTTTTCACTTTTCTGTTGTCAGTTTTCAAAATTAGCATGATTTTAATATGTTTGACTAATTTTTTATTCATTATATGACATATATCAAACACTTTTAAATTACAAAAAACCAAAAAACTAAAAACCACAACAATGCCTAACGAACCCTGAGTTTTTTGTTTTTTTGGTTCCCAAATGAAAAGCCAATGGAAAGGCGACATGTCACTGGTGTATGTATGGTTCATATACACTCAGCGTATGTGTAGCCTTTGCGCCCAACCCCAAACTTCATGTTTTTCATTACTCGACTTAAAAAATAGTTTGTGTGTTTTTTCGTATGATTTTGCGTACATTAAATGATAATTTTTATTTTTTACATGTTACTTAAAAACGATAGTCAAATTTAACACTAGTAATGTGTAATGAAAAATTCAAACATATATATTAGTTAGAAACGGAATGAATATACAATAACACTAGATGAAGTCCGTGCGACATACGGTTTGTTTAAATTTTAAAAATAATATATATATATATATATATGTGTGTGTGTGTGCTAAAATTTGTTATATATTTAGATAAAATCCATGATATCAAAAGATAATATTTTATATTTAATTAATTTAAACTGAGAAATCTCATTCGCCAATTTTGCTTACGTGGCATTTGAATTAATTAATTCTTACAAAAATCAATTATCTCGTATTTAATTGGCTACCACTAAAATTTATTATCCTACGTGGCACGCTAAAAATTAAGTCTTACGTGACTCTCTAAACACTCGGGAAAAAACTCCCCTTTATCTATATATATTACTCCCCCCGTCCTCGATTGATATTCACTTTTGCCATTTTTGTGACTCAAAGTGTTAGTCACATTTGCTTTTTTCAAATACTATTAATATTATTTTTTTACCACAATTCTTTAACATTTGCAAAAATATTTGTGCAAATTTAACTTTCTCATGTAAATTTTATTTTCCCATGTACTTTAATTACTTTCTCTCTCTACTTTTTTGCATACCCAATGTAAATTTACTTTTCAATGTATTTTCTTTAATTTCCTTAATTCCCGTGATTTTTCTTCAAAAGTGACTATCAATTGGGGACGGAGGGAGTAGATATTAGATTTACTTATTTTGCAATACTAAAAAAAAGGTCAAAGATGAGATATGAGTTATGCAAAATTCAAATTAAAGCATTTACCAAATTTCAAAAAAAAAAAAAAAAAAAAAGAAAAACGGAGGGAATACGTACTAGTTAGGCCCTGTTCTTTTGAGCTTCTGGGCAGAGCAGAGCAGATTTCAGCAGAGTAAAGCAAAGCAGAGCAGATTTCAGCAGAGCAGATTTCAGCCGAGCCGAGCAGAGCAGAGCAGATTTTATTATTATTATTATTATTATTATTATTATTATTATTATTATTATTATTATTATTATTATTATTATCATCATCATCATCATCATCATCATCATCATTACTACTACTATTATTATTATTATTAAATATTAATTATTATTATTATTATTATTATTATTATTATTATTACTACTACTACTACTACTACTACTACTACTACTACTACTACTACTACTACTACTACTACTACTACTACTACTAATATTATCGTATTATTATTATAATCATTAAATTTTTAAAGTTAAATATTAATCATTACTATATTAATTATAATTATTATTAAATATTATTTAATTATTTTTATTATTAGAAATTAATAATTAGTATTATCTTTAAATATTAGTTATTATCTTAATATTAATTGCTATTATAAAAATCAATTATTGTTATTATAAATAATATTATTAGTTATAAGTATTATTATTACTATTAGTATAATTACTATTATTATTACTATTATTATTATTATTAAATATTAATTATTATTATTATTGTTATTAATAATTATTAATAATTTATTATTATTGTTATTATTATTATTATTAAATATTAATAATTATTTATTATTATTTTTTTATTATTTTTTTATTAAATATCAATAATTAATTATTGTTATTATTATTATTAAGTATTAATTATTATAATTAAATATTAATTATTTATTATTATTAAATATTAATTATTTATTATTATTATTATTATAAAATATTAATTATTATTATTAAATATTAATTATTTATTATTATTATTAAATATTAATAATTATTATAATAATTAAATATTAAGTATTAATTTTAAGTAGAGCAGAGCAGAGCAGATTGAAGCAGAGCAGAGCAGAGCAAAGCAGATTTCAGCAGAGCAGAGCAGAGCAAAGCAGCTCTAAAGAACGGGGCCTTACTCTGTTAAATTGCAGTATAAGATCGATTTCAACAAATTATGAAAAAATCAATGAAGAACAAAGTGTAAGATTAATCAAACCATTTTATTGAGCTCAAGAACTAGAGAGAAAGTTCTAGATTACAATTGTACATTTCTGAATGAATTAAAAATGGTTAAGGCAACCATTACTATACAATTGAACTATTGTAGCAAACTTTAGTTACAACAGAATTCCAGAGTTTGTTAGAACTTAACTGCTGTAATAAGATGCTCTGCTGACTCTGCACAATTAGACATTCAACTCATCTTCACTTGCCAAGTCATCAGCTTCAATATCTAAAAATAACTTTGCTGCCCTCGCAATTGCGACATGTTTGTGGATTTTTTCAATCAGGATCAACTTATAAATATTGTCTGGACAATCAATCAAATTTGGACAATTATCAACAATAATTCCATTTGGAAATTTAGCAGAAAGTAACCAACTGCCAACCATAGATTTCAGATTTTGCATATTAATGAGAATCAATCTTACAAGTTTAAAGAAACTTGTACACCCAAAATCTAGCATTTCACCAACAAAAGCATTATTTAGACTTAGTTCCATCAGATTAGGGAGCCCTTGAAGACTGGTTAGTGGGTCTTCCTTTAGTCGCGAAGAAAACAAGTGCAATGAGGTCAAGTTATTCAGCTTAGCGATCCAGTCTGGTACCTTCTCTAATAAACCATGCAAGTAGAGACGTTCGAGTAGATCAGGTGGTGTTAAGTGATGTATATCAAGAATCTCATCCTTGCTCACTGATCCAATTCCAAGTGATCGAAGATCTTTCATTTTTTCAATGGCGTAACATAGTTGTCTCCCATGTTCTTTTCTGAGCTTTGTGATTCTTAGAGTCCTTAAATGCCTCAAATACCCCAATCCATCCACTATACTTGCTTCATCGGCTTTTACACAGACTAATTTTGCAACTCTTCAAACTTTTCTAAAACTCCACCCTGTATCTTCACAGCATTTGCCTTTTGATTATCACGGTTGAAAAAGGTTTCCCTAGGATAAGCAAGAAGATGACGCGGCTTGCAACACTGAGCTAGTTCTTTGGGAAGCTTAACTATTAGAGAATGCTTAACATCTAGAGTTTGCAAATTTCAAAGCTTTCCTATCGACTTTGGAAGCACTTTGATGTTTTTTAAATCTCAAGCTCAAATATTGCAAGTGCTGCAAATTTCCTAGCTCTTCAGAGGCATTCTCAATTTTAGTATGACTAAGGTCTAGTACTCTTAGGAGTCTTGCTGCTCTTAGGAGCCGGTTTAAGTAACGTTCAGAAAATATTTTATCATTCCAAAGTGAAAACAGAGAGCGAATACTAGAGCTAATAAGGCCCTCCAAGATAGACTTCTTGGCAAATTTTGAATCAATACTGAATCGTCGGAAACACTTGGTTGAGGAGAAATTACTCTCCTGGAATAAATGTAGACAGAAACCCAAGTTCTTCGACTTTGGAACAATAATCATCTCCCGTAGGATGTCATGGACCTTGTAAAATATGTCTCTGATAAGTGATATTTATGTCACTCCTAGGGGTAGTGTTTAGGTTATTTTCGTGTTTATTTTCCCTTATTTTACCTTTTATTCTCTTGTTTTCTCTCTAATAAAGTCTCTAGTTTATTTTGGTAATTTTGGTGTGTTTTAGTTTATTTTCTTTATTTTATTAGTTTTAGTCTTTTTTCCTATTTTATTTTATTTATTTCTATTTTATTTATTTTATTTTATTTGTCTTGGTTTTAATTTATTTCGTCCTTTATTTATTTTCATTTTTTTTTATTTATTTATTTTTATTTTATTTATCTTATTTTATGTCCCGATTCTCCCTTATGTTTATTTGGTTGTGTAGGATCGTGCTCGGAGGTCGGAGGTTCGAGGTCCGAGGTTCGAGGCAAATGCATAAGCTGCTCCAATACGCCAAGCAAACCTGCTGCCCCTTATCCATCACCACATCCTTCTTTATCCTACACCACCCCAAGCTACAACAAGCACAACTCCCCTGCTCCACAACTCACCTTCCCCTGCTGCTCACTGCTTCATCCCAACCACAACACCATCAGCCAACGCCAATAACACCCTCACCCACACAATCAGCCACACCCAGCAGCCACGCACCACCAACTCCACCAATCACAGCCACCACTACCCCCTGTTCTCACGCACACCACAAACCAAGCTCCCCTGCTCCAATACACCGAGCCGCTGCGCCCCCTCACAACACCACTCACCTGCTGCCACCCTTACCAACCACCAACAACAGCAACAGCAACAGCAACTGCAGCAACAACACCAATCAACCACCAACCTCAATTCACCCCAAAATTCGTACCTCCCCTGCTCTCTTCCACCACCGCAACAACAACAAAACAACCATCAACAACAACCACGCACTCCACCATTGCTGCCTCCTTCACCACGCAAATCAGCAGCGATTTCCCAAACAAAACCACGCGGCCGCGCAGCCCTGTCAGAAGGCGCACGTAATTGAAGTCCAAAAACAGAGTCTAGGCAGAAGCAATTGCGCGACCTCTGTGCGATGTCTGCGCGGGCGCACAAACGAGGGTCAATCACGAGCTTTTCACGTGATTTTTAATGAGAATTGGACGGCCACGATTTCTTGATTGAGTGATAATTGCTGATGATGATGGAGTATGAACAAAGATGATGTTGCGTGATGTTGGATGAGAGTTCAGAGCAGCCAAGAATGCGAAGAAGGAGAAAGGTCTGATGGTTCGTGATTTTTTGGGGGAAATTGTGGGTTTATTTTTTCTTTTTCTTTTATTTTTATTTCCTTTACTTTTCCTTTTCTTATTTTCTTTTCTCTTTTATTTCTTTTCTCTTTTATTTTCTTTTTATTTCCTTTTCTTTCTTTATTTTATTTTCTTCTTTTATTTTTCTATTTTTCCTAGTTTTATGAAGTTAGTATAAATACCCATTTTTGGGGGTAATTAGGGAAGAACAATTATTATCCATTATTCTACTCTCTAATTTAGTTTTAGGAGAGATTCTCTCTCTAGGTTTAGTTTAGGATTAGGGTAGTTTAGAGAGAGAAAGTGAGGGTTTCACCATTGTTGAGCTTGGATTTTGAAGAAGAAGATTGATCATCTTGTTTGTAGATTTACATTTTCAATCAATGAGAATCTCTAACTCTCTCTCCTCTATTTTTATTAATTTCTTTTTATTATTGTTTTAGTTGTTGGTATTACTTGTTAATCATGTTGATTCTTGATTATTTGTTGATTAATCTTGTTATTGTCATGATTAGTGAGTAATTTCCCCATTAAGGGGATGGTTGTGGTGTAGTTGGATCTTGAGCATGTTCTAGGTTTAGAATTGATTTAATTTGTGATTAAAGTCTTTATATGCTTGATATTCTTTAATCTTCTTGCAAGTGCACATTGTTGGTTGATTAAAGGTGAATCTTTGCTAACAAGGAACGGAAGTTGACTTAGTTAAGGTTCATTGTTATCGATTGTTATTTGATAGTACCTCCTAGTATATGGTTCTAATGTGGAAGCATAGAGGCTATGTTAGGAGAAGCCAATTGACCCCGGAAGGCGGCTAGATTGGACCCTTTATTTCGATATTTGAGCATGTTTAGTTCATAATTAATTCAACTTCTATGCTTTTGTTTATGTTCAAGTGAATGCTATACCTAAACCATTTCCCTTAATGTTTTATTTCTTGTTTTAGCATTTTTAGACTTTAGTTTATTTATCTCCTATTCCGGACTAGCTTAATTATTGATAACATTTGGTGGTGTTTAACCGTTCTCTGTGGTTCGACCCCTATGCTTGCCTTATACTCGTATTAGGTTTGTTTAGGTTGTATAAATTGTATTTGATCTAGGTGTAGTCGTTTGACGACGCGATTATTCCCTTGTCAAATTGGCGCCGTTACCGGGGACACGGCTTTCATTACCATTGTGTTATCTTATTGAGACTAGTCCATTGTGTAAATTTATCTTTCTATTTGTTGGTTTTTATTTGTGTTGCTTTATTTGAAAAATGGCTTGTATTTCTATTCCTCAATTTGATAATGAACCGTTTTGGGTGTATTTTAATAGACTTGAGGATTTCTTGGATGGTGTTAAGGGTTTTACCAAGGGTGATTATTGTGAAATCATTAATTTGGGATTAAATGAGCATTTTAGAGGAGTGGTTGATAATATGTTAAATAGTGATCTTGAAACTATGTCTTCGGATGAAGCTTGGGATTTCTATTCATGGTTAGCTAGGGATAATTATGATTGGGAGAG
Organism: Chenopodium album; assembly: GCF_948465745.1. Classification (NCBI taxonomy): domain Eukaryota; kingdom Viridiplantae; phylum Streptophyta; class Magnoliopsida; order Caryophyllales; family Amaranthaceae; genus Chenopodium; species Chenopodium album. The sequence goes on along the minus strand of NC_137846.1, from coordinate 45,332,927 downwards.
GGCCAATCATGAGACTTATGTTCGGGATTCTCATGCTTTTAATGTTGATGCTAATTGTCATGATTTGTCTAATATGAATTCCCATGATGTGCTTGATGCTCCCCATAGTGACCATGTAATGCATGATTTCAACTCCCCTCCCTCTATAGCTCAATGTAATGAGGTACATTCTAATGATGATGAAGTGCATGTTCTTTCTCATATTGCATCAAATTTTTGCATGAATTCTAAAGGTGTGTCCCATAGTTCCCTAGATGATTCCAATGAGCAAGCTTTTGATTCGTCTATCCACGATGATTTGGACTCATTTGAGATTATGGCCCAAATATTTCTTGCATTTCAAACGAAAGCCCATAACCTTTTGAGTGAGTTCATTGATAATGCTTCATTAGAAAGAGATGAGTTTGAGAGGAATTTGCCCCCATTCACTCTTGGATTTGAGATGGTAGGACTTGAGAAATGTATGGGAGATGTTGTTCAAGATGATGAAGAGGAGGTTGAGGTTGAATCATTTGGAGTTTTTGAGCTTGAGGGAGATGTAGATCGTGAGGGTTCTTCATTTGAGGATTCCATGATTGATTTCCATGCCCTCATTAGTGATGTGAGACCTTGTGGTGAGGGAGTAGCTACCCCTTTTCCCCTTTCTCATACACCTTTCTCTCAAAGGTTTAACCATATCCCCTACTATCCTATGTTCCTCCCTTCTTTTCTCAAAGAACCGCTTAGGAATCCTCCTCCTATCCATGCTTCCGAAGCCCCCAACTCTTTTATTGTTGATGAGGAAAAGAGTTATAATGCCAATCAAAAAGATTTTTGTGAGGATAGTTTGCCTCCCTATCTTTCTTTTTCTTCTTATTTTGTTGTTTTTTCTTTTGATTCTTTTACTTTTTCTTTTCCCCCTTCTCTCAAACATAAAGTCTCCTTGCACTTTATGTTTGCTTGTCATATGAGCATCGCGTATGCTCTATTTCTTGATATGTTTGCCGATGCATATGACAAGCTTTTGCATTCTTTGTCGGGTTATTTACTAGTTTGGTCATGCTTGGACGTTAAGCAAGCCTTTGCGGGAAGTAACCCGTGTTTTATTGCTTTCATTTTCTTTTGTTTTTAGATTAGATTTTCTCTCATGGACGTGTTTGTGTTCCTTGCTAGGTACACAACTTGATATACTCTTGCGCATTGGTGATGATCAAGAATCAAGGAAATGTGCCTCAACTTACCTATCATGTGGAATTCAAGCCTTATTTGTAGAGATTGTGGCTCATATGAGGTTATTTCGGGTTTTTTGTGTGATTTTGCATTTATCCCATATCCGGTAATATCCTTCTTTTCCCTCTCTCTCTCTTACTTATTATGACTTGAAGATCATGTGTTGGTAATGTTGGATTAATTTTTCCTTGTTTTCCCCTCCTTGGTTTCATCGTTTATGATTTGAGAGCTTGGTTTCATTCAAGCTTGGGGGAGGGTATTCTATCATGTTTGGTGGGATGTTGATTCATACATGTCATGCACTTGAGTATATGCATTTCCATGTTTTTCATGCTTTTGGAAAATCCAAAAAGATTTTTGTTTACTTCAAGGCAAGTTTAGCAAAATGTGTTTTGTTTGTACTTATTTTGGACATTATATCTTTTGGATTTGTTTACTCTTGAATGCCTTTCTTCCTAAGTGGTTAATGTGTGCACAGTTTGAGAGTGTCATTGGTTGACTCTAGGATATTACATGCTAAGGTAGCCGGGTTAAGAACTTTTTGGGCGCCATGAAGCCCTAGTTCGCGGGTATGTGGTAAGATGGTGTTGCTCTCTATAGTGGATTTGGCACCCTTGGTTGGTATTTTCTTAGTTATAATCCCGTGTGAGGTAACATTGTTCTAGCCTTCATCACTTTGTTGTGTGGCGCATTTGGATCCTTAGCTATGCATGTCTTGATCCTTGTTTTGACTTATAGTTCCCAAGATCGTGACCGAAGCACTCTAGGGGAGGAAAAGGGCATTTCTTTCTCATTTTTCTTTATCTTCTTTTTATTTTGTTACAAATTTGATTTTCTATTTTGCATAAACCTACTTGCTAACCAATTTGAGCCTTATGTTTCCCGCTCTTGTTTAAACCACATTACAAACCTAATGGCCTATGTTTACCAACCTTTTAGTTAGTGAAGCATTGGCATGTGAGGTTTGAGTTTTGAGTTGTTGATCATAGACAAGATGCATTTTGAGATTTGGTTAGAGTTGAGCTTGTAAAGTAATATGCAAATTTATGGAAATCAAATGAAGTTTCAAGAAAAAGTCGTCCAAAGTTAAAAAGGCAAGGACATTGACTAAAGTTAAAAAAAAAAGAAAAAAAAGTGAAAAAAAAAACAAAAACAACAAAAATATTTTAGTTGGTTTCATTTTCTTCCTTAGTTTAAGCATTGAGGACAATGCTTTGTTCAAGCTTGGGGGGAATTTTGTGTGTTTGTGTTGAATAAGCTTTGGGGAATGGCATTAGTGGTATTTTTGCTTGATATTTAGTGAATTCTTGAGTTATTTTTGAGTGTCGGCCGCACTTTTTGCTTCACTTAGGAAATTTCACCAAATTTTAAATTTTTACCTCGCCTTAACCCTTAGCCTTACGTTACAACCAATAAAAAGACCCTTAGACTATAGTGGGTTAGGTCAAAAGAACGGTGGAGGGAGATAGACCTCAAACCTATGGAAAGAGTATGCATAGTTGAGACGTCGGGATTACCTTCTCAAAGTTTTTCATTTCTTTATCTTTTTCCGGTTCCTTCGTGGAATCTTGAGAAGCTAGCTTAAGGGTTGATTTGAAGCTAGTAGAGAGAACGTGGCCCGATTGGTTGGGGCTAGGGTGGATTGAGTCCTAAGTAGTTCTCTATGCTTAGCATGTGTTATGTTTCAATCAACCATTGACATCTTGGAACGTGCATACATTTGTCCATTTAGAAAGGTTTGCATTCATTAGTACTTGTCCTTATCTCTTGTCCATATATAAGCTTGTGTTTTGCTTTTTCTTTTCGTGTTTCTTTTTCTTTACCTTTGGTTTTTGTTGCCTTGCCTTGGTTTTTGTCAAGAGTACTTGTCATTAGTACTTGTCCTTATCTCTGATAAGTGATATTTATGTCACTCCTAGGGGTAGTGTTTAGGTTATTTTCGTGTTTATTTTCCCTTATTTTACCTTTTATTCTCTTGTTTTCTCTCTAATAAAGTCTCTAGTTTATTTTGGTAATTTTGGTGTGTTTTAGTTTATTTTCTTTATTTTATTAGTTTTAGTCTTTTTTCCTATTTTATTTTATTTATTTCTATTTTATTTATTTTATTTTATTTGTCTTGGTTTTAATTTATTTCGTCCTTTATTTATTTTCATTTTTTTTATTTATTTATTTTTATTTTATTTATCTTATTTTATGTCCCGATTCTCCCTTATGTTTATTTGGTTGTGTAGGATCGTGCTCGGAGGTCGGAGGTTCGAGGTCCGAGGTTCGAGGCAAATGCATAAGCTGCTCCAATACGCCAAGCAAACCTGCTGCCCCTTATCCATCACCACATCCTTCTTTATCCTACACCACCCCAAGCTACAACAAGCACAACTCCCCTGCTCCACAACTCACCTTCCCCTGCTGCTCACTGCTTCATCCCAACCACAACACCATCAGCCAACGCCAATAACACCCTCACCCACACAATCAGCCACACCCAGCAGCCACGCACCACCAACTCCACCAATCACAGCCACCACTACCCCCTGTTCTCACGCACACCACAAACCAAGCTCCCCTGCTCCAATACACCGAGCCGCTGCGCCCCCTCACAACACCACTCACCTGCTGCCACCCTTACCAACCACCAACAACAGCAACAGCAACAGCAACTGCAGCAACAACACCAATCAACCACCAACCTCAATTCACCCCAAAATTCGTACCTCCCCTGCTCTCTTCCACCACCGCAACAACAACAAAACAACCATCAACAACAACCACGCACTCCACCATTGCTGCCTCCTTCACCACGCAAATCAGCAGCGATTTCCCAAACAAAACCACGCGGCCGCGCAGCCCTGTCAGAAGGCGCACGTAATTGAAGTCCAAAAACAGAGTCTAGGCAGAAGCAATTGCGCGACCTCTGTGCGATGTCTGCGCGGGCGCACAAACGAGGGTCAATCACGAGCTTTTCACGTGATTTTTAATGAGAATTGGACGGCCACGATTTCTTGATTGAGTGATAATTGCTGATGATGATGGAGTATGAACAAAGATGATGTTGCGTGATGTTGGATGAGAGTTCAGAGCAGCCAAGAATGCGAAGAAGGAGAAAGGTCTGATGGTTCGTGATTTTTTGGGGGAAATTGTGGGTTTATTTTTTCTTTTTCTTTTATTTTTATTTCCTTTACTTTTCCTTTTCTTATTTTCTTTTCTCTTTTATTTCTTTTCTCTTTTATTTTCTTTTTATTTCCTTTTCTTTCTTTATTTTATTTTCTTCTTTTATTTTTCTATTTTTCCTAGTTTTATGAAGTTAGTATAAATACCCATTTTTGGGGGTAATTAGGGAAGAACAATTATTATCCATTATTCTACTCTCTAATTTAGTTTTAGGAGAGCTTCTCTCTCTAGGTTTAGTTTAGGATTAGGGTAGTTTAGAGAGAGAAAGTGAGGGTTTCACCATTGTTGAGCTTGGATTTTGAAGAAGAAGATTGATCATCTTGTTTGTAGATTTACATTTTCAATCAATGAGAATCTCTAACTCTCTCTCCTCTATTTTTATTAATTTCTTTTTATTATTGTTTTAGTTGTTGGTATTACTTGTTAATCATGTTGATTCTTGATTATTTGTTGATTAATCTTGTTATTGTCATGATTAGTGAGTAATTTCCCCATTAAGGGGATGGTTGTGGTGTAGTTGGATCTTGAGCATGTTCTAGGTTTAGAATTGATTTAATTTGTGATTAAAGTCTTTATATGCTTGATATTCTTTAATCTTCTTGCAAGTGCACATTGTTGGTTGATTAAAGGTGAATCTTTGCTAACAAGGAACGGAAGTTGACTTAGTTAAGGTTCATTGTTATCGATTGTTATTTGATAGTACCTCCTAGTATATGGTTCTAATGTGGAAGCATAGAGGCTATGTTAGGAGAATCCAATTGACCCCGGAAGGCGGCTAGATTGGACCCTTTATTTCGATATTTGAGCATGTTTAGTTCATAATTAATTCAACTTCTATGCTTTTGTTTATGTTCAAGTGAATGCTATACCTAAACCATTTCCCTTAATGTTTTATTTCTTGTTTTAGCATTTTTAGACTTTAGTTTATTTATCTCCTATTCCGGACTAGCTTAATTATTGATAACATTTGGTGGTGTTTAACCGTTCTCTGTGGTTCGACCCCTATGCTTGCCTTATACTCGTATTAGGTTTGTTTAGGTTGTATAAATTGTATTTGATCTAGGTGTAGTCGTTTGACGACGCGATTATTCCCTTGTCAGTCTCTTAAAGTAATTTTAAAAGCCCAGGCTTTATTTTGATCAACCTCAACTAGATTCCTATTCACGAGTTCATCCAAATAATCTTCCGCTACCTCTTCAAGTGTTTTTCCTTGTTGATTTTGTATGAAACCCTCCGCAATCCAAAGACGGACTAGTTTCATGCCTCTAATAGAGAAATCTTCAGGAAACATGCCAAAGTACAAAAAGCAAGGCTTGAGATAATATGGCAATTCATGATAGCTTAAAAGCAGGATTCTCTTGGTGCTCTCAAAGCAACGATTGCCTCCAAGCTCAGAGCCAATGCTATTGCGCAGTTTGTTCCATTCAGACAGAGCCTTTTTCTTGGTGGACAAAAGACCTGCTACTGCTACAATTGCCAGTGGCAATCCATTGCATTTTGCTACCATGTCACGAGCCGGTTCTTCCAGATGTTGAGGACAATGTCCTTTACCAAAGATTTTATGAGTAAAGAGATCCCATGCTGCTTCTCTAGGCAAAGGTTCAAGATCATAAATATGACCCCCTCCTAATGATGCTTCCCATTCTCGGGCGATGTTGCTCTCTCGTGTCGTCACTAGTATTCTACTACCCTTATTAAGTTATTATTAGGGGGCAGAGCAGATTTCACCAGTTTCCACAGCTCTGCGTCCCAAACATCGTCAAACATAACCATATACCTGCAAATTACAGAAGGATTGATATAAATAACTGCACCCAGGAATAAGGAATTAAGTTGCTAAAACATTAATAGTTAAACTCTTGAGAATAATGGTATTTTCATAATCTCATTTCCCCTCCATCCTCAATATATTGTGCTCAATCCTTATGTAGTTAAAACATAACAGTAAATTCTGTTTTAGTGTTATGTTTTATCTGACTAATTCAAGTAATCATTCTGAAATCAAATCAATATAATATGGGCTTTCATAAAAATTTGTAAACAATTATACTTCCAATAATCCTGTCAAATTAGAAAACATGCTTATAGAGTTTTAGATTTGTAAAAATAATCATTTCATCCCAAAACTGAAGTCAGTCATAAAAGCTACCAGAAAAATAATATAGGTAAGACCGTAAGAGTATGCAATAGGAAGGTAAAAATAATATTACGTTGTGGATATTAAGCCATCTGAAGTACCTTGTGCTCTTAAGGTGGTTCCTCAATGCACTGATAATATCTTCTACAGAAGCGTCAACTATTGGAGATGACTCCCTGTGCACTTGTTTAAATATGGTCAACAGCAAATCTCTAGATTTGTAGGATTGCGAGACTGACCCAAGCATGGACTTCGAAGGACTGATTCTCAATGAATTCTTCATACACTTTGCGGACTAGAGTTGTCTTCCCTATTCCTCCCATACCAACCACTGCAATCACAAAGCGATCTTCCAGTTCCAAATTCATTGATTGAATTAATTCTTCCTTACGATTTTCAATGGCAACAACCTCTGAGCCATCCATAAAGAGGGAGTAAACTCGAGGGTCTTGCAAATGAATCTCTTCTGCTGTTGTGCTGAATCTATATCGTTCCCTTCTGCTGTTTATCTCAATTATGCCTGTTTTTATCTCTTTTATTTTATTGGATAACTCATGCTTGGGTTTCAGCTGCAAGACACTAACAACTGCTTTACCAAGCCAGCTCCTGATTTTGCTTATCATCCAGATTACTTGGTGATAGGAATGTTGTGGTGATTGTTTCTGCTGCTGCTTGAGTAGAAGGAATTCATCTATGACATCCTCGATATCATAAGCAATTGTTTGCACTTGGATTAGCCACTCATTGATGGTATCATCTTCTTCTGCTTTCTTCTCAGCGTTTCTGAGGACTGCTTTGATGGTTCGTAGTTCCATTTCCAAGTCTCTAATGTCTTTCGGAAGGCTGCCTAGCAACCCTGCTTCGGCTGCTAACAATGCTGCTAGCTTCTCCATTGCAAGGCTCACCATACTCTCAGCCATATTTCCAGTAAAGTTCTATAAACAAAACAAATTGGAACAACCCTGCTTATTAAAACGCTCATAAAAAAAAAAAAAAAAAAAAAAAAATTAGGCCCCGTTCACTTCACCTTATTATTGTTGAATTGAAATTATTTTTATTAAACTAAAATTATATTTGCTGAACTTAAATTATTTGTACTGAACTTAAATTAACTTTACTGAAATAAAATTATTTTTATGATTTTTTATTATAATTATTCTTTAAGATAACTGAATTTAAATGAACTGAACTTATTTTTACTTAATATTTTTTTTTAAAGGTGAAGTGAACAGGGCCTTTCTTTCTACCCAACAAAAAATGCTCGCTCGTCATTTTTTTTTATCAACATATCTAATTAATTTCCCGTTCAGTTCACCTTTAAAATGAATAATATTTAATAAAAATAAGGGTCAGTTCATTAAAATATCAGTAACTTCAAAGAAAAAAAATATAATAAAGAATCTTTAATAATGTATCAATTCGGCAAAAATAATTTTAAATCAGGAAAATTAATTTCAGCTCAGCAAAAATAAATTTAGTAATAATAACTTTAATTTAGTGAAAATAAGTTCATTTCAGTAAAAATTAGTAACTTCAAATAAGAAATATAATAAAGAATTAGTAAAAAAAAAAAATTTCAATTCAGCAAACATAACGTGAAGTGAGCTGAACCTGGCCTTCGATCACTTACACATCATAATATACTCACTTCAGTTCATTTACTACCTCTGTTTTTTATTAGTTACAACAAAGAAATTTTTTACTCGTATATCTCATAAATTAAATAACATCACTTTGTTGCTCCTAAGCTAATAAGAAATGACAGAGTAGTAATTTCTACTGTAATAAATTTTGTGCACAACCTAGTGATGCACTTTTTTTTTTTTTTTTTTTAATAGATACAAATGAAATATTATATTAAAGTCAATTAAACTACCTAAAACCATGTTGATGCCCGACTGCCCGAGCATTTAAAGGTTTCTTAGTTGGTTCATTCTAGCTTGATAGGCTTTAATGTTTCTTTACTTTTAAGTAGTAGGATTTTGTTTACAATGTAAGGGTTTATTTTTTACTAAAAAGGGTTTTCTTGTTTTAATCACACCTTAGGATATTAATTTCTGTTAGTTCATTAGGTTTCATTAATTAATTAGTCTTGTGTTGATTTTAATTGAATGCAGAGTAGTTTTAAATCTATTTTTAGTTGAGTATTCAGTTTGATGTAGTTGAAATTCAAGTTATAATTAGGCCTTATTTTCCTCACCTTAGAAAAATAATATTCAGCAAAAATTATTTTAGTTTAATAAAAATAACTTACTCCCTTTGTTTTATAATATTAGTCACATATGAAATCCATCACATAAAATAAGAACAGGGCTGTATCTGGGCCAGGCAGCTGCCCGGCCCCAAAATAGGAAGCTCAAAGTGTATTGTACAACTTGAATGCATAACCCCAAAATAGGAAGCTCAAAGTGTATTGTACAACTTGAATGCATAATTAACGTTAAAAATCCTCTTCTAATGTTTGGAAAGTTAAAAATCAACTCCTTCAATCAATCTTGGAAATTTGAATTAATTAAACTCAATCATTTACTCCCCTAAAAATCATCACCTTCCTTAATTAATGTATATTTTACGGAGAAATTTTCAACATCTATTCCAATTTATTCTCTAAATAAATTCCAAACTAGCCATAAGAATTTCACATAAACGTTTTGAATTTTGAAATTTTCATCATACATATACTCAGGTGTACCATTCTCATAGTACACCCGGTAAAATACAAGAGTTTTATAAACGCGTAAACAACATTGTGTGCAATTACGATGTACACGAGTAAAAAAAAAAAAAAAATCAAAACGATTATTTCCTTGATTTATGGGATTGATTATTTATTCATATTCTTTGATTTATGAAATTGATTTATTATTTACATTTTATATTACTTTTGGCAAACAAAATTTCTTTCTTTTTTTTTTTTTTTTTTTTGTTAAGAGAGAGAAACCATGATAAATTTTAGATTTCGAAGTGATTTAATGTTATTACGGAGTTGATTTTATCATCCCGATGAATCTTTTAATTGGAAGATGTAATTGGCAAATTCGTTGTTGAAAGAAGGTTTTTTTTAAAAAAAAAAAAAAAAAATTATCAATGTTTTGGTATTATTTTCTAAAGTTGAAGATGATGTTCTTCATTTTATGATTAATGTTCTTTTATAATTTTTAAAATGGAATGAAATATGTTTTTTTTTTAGTCTAATGAACATGTTCTTTGAGTTTAAACTATATGCTCTTTATATTAACGACAATGTTGTTTAAGGTATACTTCGTATAAATTAAGCATGTTCTTTGGGTATTACCAATACAAATTATGTTCTTTTTACTTGAATAATATGCTTTTAAATTTTGAATTTTTGAAATTTAAAAATGAAATTAAAATTTGAATTATATTTGGGTGAAATTAATTCTAGATAGATAAATTCTTGATATCTGAAGATTTTGAATGATTTGACATTAAATTTTTGGTAAGACTCAATTAGTATTTATCTTTTATTTTTTTTTTAGAAACCCTTTCTAAGAAATTATTGAGTTCTTTATATTTCAGTCTTGTGTTCTTTTATAAATTCATGATGCTCTTTACAATTATATGCTATGTTCATTTCACTTTAATCCGGGTGTACCATGTGCATGGTACACCCGGGTGTACGAACCACCAATTGCAGTGAATATTTCACTGTTCTTCACATTTTATTTCTCATTTGTTTTTTTTTCCCGTTTTTTACTCCTTATTATCTACTTTGTTTCTAATTTTTGCTCACCCAATTTGTGGTATTACTTTAGGTTTTGAGAGCATGTTCTGTACATCAGGTTATTTGCTCATTGATTTTTTTCTCATTTAATAAATGAGCAAATTTTTTTTGTTCATCTATTAAATGAGAAAAAAAAAGAGAGCAAATTACCCGGGTATATGGCGCATCCAGTTGTATAATGTAACAAATTATATTAGGTTTTAGATTTTAATTATTGTTTTTTCAAAACTTGAAGATAATTGAAATATACAATTGTCAAATTTATTCAATTATTTATATTTAGTAGTATTAGGAATAAAGTGTGTTGTGTAAAAGTATATTTTTGCATACCCAAATTACTTATCTAATAAATACTGTATAAGTGTTAGGGCCCAAATTTTAGGTTCGCTCGTAAGCCACAAAATTCTTAGAAACGGGCCTGAATAAGAAAAGAATAATATTTAGAATTTAACGTTAAAATACAAAATAATTCATAATTAGTTTACCTTATTTATGTTTTTGGATTTTTTTTTTGGAAATCATAAGTCATAATGTATAATTAAAGGTAAGATTTCCTTACTTAGTACTTGTCATCAATTTACAATTAATTAATTCCAAAAAAAAAAAATTAAGTTACAAATGGAACATATTCAATGTGGATAGGTGTTTTTGAAAAGCCAAAAATAGTATATGGGATTAATATTATGAAACGGATAGAATAATAAATATAATAGAAAATCAATAAAAATAATTTAAATTTAGTAAAATTCCAGTCCAACAAAAATAAGGTGAAAAGAACGGGTTCTTAATTTTCCTAAACTTATTAGAATTCTATCTACTACGTATTTATTTATTTCCTTATAAAAGTTTATCAATAGGCCACGAAAATACAAAAATATAAAAGTTTATCAGTTTATCCTCAAACATATATTCACAAAGGTTTGAGTTTAATTCCTTTATGATTCGGATTAAAATCCGCATCACATGCATGCACTACTCAAAATTTAACACTTTTTTTTTAAAAAAAATGGAAAAAATAGTTGGTGAAGGTATATACTACTCCCTCGGTGTTTTTTTAAGTGTTACAATTTGACCGGTACATAATTTAAGACAATTTAATTGACTTAAATAAAATAAGAGGTAAGTGGGGTAGTTGGAGTATTAAAAAATTATAAGGAAAAAATGGTGGGATTAATATTTTATTGAAAAGTAATGAATGTGAGAGGAAAGATACAACAAACAAAATAGTAGTGGGTTTGGGTGGAGACCATAAGAGGAGAGAAATATGACAGTTTAATGTAGCTTTTTTGTCAAAATAGGAAGTGTAACACTTATTAAAACACGGCCGAATTTGTTAAGTGTAACATTTAAAAAAACACGGAGGGAGTACCTATTACCTCCGTTTCTTTTTAGTTGACACGTATTCCTTTTTAGGAAGTTTTTTTTTTTTTTTAGTTGACACGTTTTCTTTTGGGTAACTTTTTTACTTTGCATTTACAAGCTACCCCACTTGTTTTTTTATTCTCTCTCACTCTCTCCCTTTTCCTTAATATATGTGTCTAAATCAAACGTGTCAACTAAATATAAACGGAGGAAGTATATAGTCAGTAGAAAAAAAATAAATAATAAAATATTTGACAAATTCTCATAAATAACATTTTCCTACTTTTTATACTCCCCCGTACTAATGTACCATAATACTTAATACGTTGACATGGATACGTAGTTTAAGAAAATTACAATTGGGTCTATTTAAAATATTTGTTTATTATAAAAAATTCTCTTTTGTATTTTTATATTACAAGAAACAATAAGTGTTGAGGGTAAAAATATCTCGTATACGTGGACCAATCCCATAGTGACACGTGGCCCAGTTATAGGGTGACACATGTCACTACGAGAAGATGCCACGCAATTCAGAGCACTTAGGGTTTTAGGCCAATCTCGTAGCGACACGTGGCCCAGTCAGAGGGTGACACGTGTCGTCACGAGAAGATGCCACGTGTTTAGGGCATGTGTTCCCTTTCTAATTAGCACGCCAGAAAGCCCTAACAACGTCAGGGCCCAAATCCCGAGGGGTATCAATGAAAGCCGCAAAACGGCGTCCCCCCCCCAAAGTAGCACGTGGCATCATCTGATTGCGCAGCCAATCACGTCACGTAAATCTAGGGTACAAACCCTAGAAAGGGGCACGAGTCCCACCCCTATAAATACCCCAATCATTTATGATGGGAGGGGTGGATTAAGACATTTACAAACAACAGGGCATTAAATAGCTCCAATTTCTCTCTACTTTCTCTCTCTAGCCTTTTCCGTTCTGATCACTGACTTGATCGTCGGAGGCGAATATTCCGTTGATCGTAATATTCGTTGTTTTGTAGGTTGGACCATCTCGTTGCCAGAAGAGCGTGACCAGTATCCCAGGAAATCCAAAAAACCCCCGAAACATTTGGCGCCGTCTGTGGGGATACTCGTACGTAATGGCGATAGACGGTCAGACACCTAATCCAGGCGAGGACGGACATGTAGAGGATTTAATCCCTACAATCCGTACTAGCGATCCTCTGATAGCCACATTTCAAGAAGCTAATGACCCTCCTGTTACCGCAGCCTCTCTTAAGGCCGCGCTTAACAAACTCAGAAAAGAGATTGAAAACAATGGAGCCTCTACCTCTAGGCAGCCGCCCAGGAGAGAGGAACAGAGGGCTCTAAAGAAGACACACAGCAATGCAGTCCACGCAACGGACGCTGGAAACACTCCCTTCCGAAGGCCGACCGGAAGGTCCCCAAGGGTACCACGGACAAATTTCTCTGATTTGCTGGCGAAAACACAGTCGGCTGGGGGGAGGGGTAGGCAGCCTCGAAGAGAGGAGCCTGAGCCGTCCAGACGATGGAAGGACGCAAGAGATTACCTTCGGCATAAGCAGCGGGAGCGCGCGCCTACTCGGACACGGCCTCAACCCCAACTATGCCGGATGGTTTTTCACATCATTCTCTTTCCCAACATACCAACACGGCTATCTCCAGTGGAAGTCAGGTGGTCCGCACCCCAACTCCTATTTCAGTCTTCCACACTGTAACTCCTATTCCAGCCCAATCATTGCAATATCAACCTCCTCAGGGGTTCAACGGCTTGATGCAGCCGAACCCCCAGGCATACAGACAATATGGGCCATACGGACAGGTGTACGGACAGGCTCCTTACCTGGCTGGACCGTCCGTGCAACCACAACCCATCGATTGGAAGATGCGCCTGCTTACTCTTGGAGATAAGCCGCCCCCGTTTTCGCAAGATATTTTAAATGCCCCTCAGCCGCCAAAGGTGAAGAGTGTACTTGTGGGAGCCTATGATGGCACGGGCAACCCAGAAGAACACATCACCTCGTACAGAAACCTGATGTACTTGCAAAGCGTAGACAACGCTACTTGGTGCAAATGTTTTCCGGCCACTCTGAAAGGTGTGGCGCAGGATTGGTTCAACAGTTTGCCGCCCGGATGTATCAATTGTTTTACTACTCTTAGTTTGCTGTTTGTGGGAAATTTTTCATACAACATACCGCCTCGAAAGACTAGCCTTAACTTGGCGACAATCGTCCAAGGAAAGAATGAGGGCCTACGCTCGTACGTCCAACGATTTAACCAAGAAAAAGCCCAAATTCATAATCTGTTGGACGAAATGGCTTACTCTGAATTTCTCCGGGGATTAAGGCACAATGGTTTTAAATTTGACCTGGTAAGGAAAAAGATTCGAACATACGCAGGTGTCTTGCGGGAAGCCGAAGCTTATATTGAGGCGGCGGACTTTTGTTCGCTCACGAAATCAGAAGCGCCGGCCAAGGGGGCTGAGAAAAAACCTTCTCAACAAGAGTCAGCCGACCAAAAGAAGGAAGGAAAAAAGAGAAAGGAAGTTTGGGTGGCTGATGCCCAGCCACAGAAGTCCAAGAAGGTCAAGGCGTACGAGCCTCAGTACGAATTCAATAAGGATTGTTATTCTATCTTGATGGAAATCAAGGATAAGTTTGAGTTTGAGAAGCCACAGCCGCTGAGAGGCCCAGCTCAGTATAGGAACAAGAACAAGTACTGTCATTATCACAAGGACGTGGGACATGACACAAATGATTGTGTTAACTTGAAGAGATTGCTGGATAAGCTAGCCGAGAAGGGCATGCTGAATTCGTATGTGATGAAGTCCAAATTCACTTACACGCGGACAAATAACACGTCCGAGCAAAGACAGAAGAATGATAAGAATAAAGATAAGGAAGATGATGGGAACATCACTGATTCAGGCTTTGTGGCCGTGATATCAGGAGGATTTGCCTCAGGCGGCCCCACTATGAAGGGGATCAAGCAGGACGCCCGGAACTTGGGAAAGGTGATGCAAATGGACTCAGTGAAGGCCGAACCCTTCCCCGAAGTAATCATCAGTGAGGCCGATCGGGGGGAGGTCAAAGCCTTACACAATGATCCCATGGTATTCATTATGAAGATAGCCAATTTGAAGGTCGGACGAATATTGATTGACACGGGTAGCGCGGCTGATATCATCAGCCTGGCCGCCTTGAAGAATCTAAGCTTTCCAGAGGATGCTCTCCAAGACGTCACTCACCCGTTGGTCGGATTTGGGGGAAATGTCATCCACCCGGTGGGGCGGATAGACTTACCTGTCCGATTTGGGCAAAAGGGGAAGGAAGGGATATGGTTGTCCGCTTCTTGGTTGTGAAAGAACTGACTGGATATAATGTCATACTCGGCCGTCCTACACTGAATGCAGCAAAAGCAGTCATTGTGCCTCACCTAATGCTGCTAAAGTTACAATCCAAGGAAGACAGAAGATGGCAAAGGAATGTAATCAGTTGGCGGTTAAGCCTACAGCGCGCGGACCAAAATCGTTCGAGCCAAAAGAAGAAGGAACCTCACTCCCAACACACCAGGTCGGCCAGAAGCGTAAGGCGGCCAAGATAGAGCAAGCATAGCAGCTAATGGCTGTCGGTCGGCCAGAAGAGTTACGACCCCAGCCGGCCGGCAGCCACCAAGATATAGTACTTGACCCCGACTAACCAGGTCGGACGGTTAGTGTGGGCACTATCGCTTTGGGAGTGCTTGGGGATGGGTTAATTCAATTGTTGAGAGAGTTCAAAGATGTATTTGCATTTGATGTTGGCGAGATGCCAGGTATAAGCCCTGACCTGGCCGTGCATAAGTTGGTTGTAAACCCAGCCATTAAACCTGTCCACCAGAAGAAAAGGAATCATGGAGAAGAGAGGAATCAGGCAGCCGCAGCAGAAGTCAAAAAGCTTCTGGACGCCGGTTTCATTCGGCAATGTTATTACCTAGAATGGGTGGCCAATGTGGTCCTTGTGAAGAAGCCGAATGGAACTTGGAGAATGTGTGTGGATTACACCGATCTGAACAAGGCATGCCCTAAGGATAGCTTTCCCTTGCCCAAAATCGACCGCCTGGTTGATTCGACGGTCGGGCATGCCCTGATGAGTTTTATGGACGCATACTCCGGATTCCATCAAATTCCATTATGGGAAGAAGATCAAGAGAAAATAGCGTTCGTAACTGAGCAGGGGTTGTATTGTTACAAAGTTATGCCATTCGGCCTTAAGAATGCCCCAGCTACCTTTCAACGACTTGTTAATACAGTCTTCAAAGATCAACTCGGCCGGAATATGGAGGCGTACATTGATGACATGATTGTCAAGTCAAAAGAACCGGCCGGCCATTTGAAGGACCTACGAGAAACTTTCACCGATTTCAGGCAGCATAAGATGATGTTAAATCCAAAGAAATGTGTCTTTGGTGTTGAGTCCGGTAAATTTCTCGGATTTTTAATTGATCAGCGTGGAATAGAGGCCAACCCTGAAAAAATCCAAGCCGTCATGGACATGAAGTCACCAAGGACAATTAAAGAAGTCCAAAGATTGACCGGCTATTTAGCAGCACTTGGTAGATTTCTTTCAAGATCAGGGGACAAGTGCCGCTATTTCTTTCAAACCATAAAAAAGAAAGCCATGTTTGAGTGGACAGAGGAGGCCGAGGAAGCATTCGTACAACTAAAAGGCCATCTACATACATTGCCTCGGCTTGTCAGTCCACTTAAGAGTGAGAAGCTATTTATCTATCTTGCCATCTCTAAACACTCCCTAAGCGCCGTCCTACTTGCTGAACGGGACGGCCACCAGATCCCTGTCTACTTTATTAGCCACGTACTTCATAACGCCGAGCTAAGGTACCCCCCTATTGAAAAATTTAGCTTGGCATTATACATGGCATCGAAAAAGCTGCGGCCATACTTCTTGGCACATTCAATTGTGGTCTACACAGACCAACCTCTGAAGAAGCCATTTACAACTCTAGAGGCAAGCGGCCGTATGCTTAAATGGGCCTTGGAAATGAGAGGCTTTGACATTGCATTTGAGCCAAGAAAAGCAATTAAGGGGAAAGCCTTTGCTGATTTTTTAGCTGAAATGACTCGGCCAGATCTTCAGACGGCCGGAGACCAGATCTGGAAAGTGTTCGTGGATGGTAGTGCGACAGCTACTGGTTGCGGTGCATGTGTCATATGTCAGTCTCCTGAGGGAGATAAGTTTGAGTACGCTCTGAGATTCCAGTTTCAAGCCTCTAATAATGAGGCCGAGTATGAAGCCCTCTAGCTTGGCCGGCCTTAGAATGTGTAAGGCGGCAGGAGCGACAAAAATTGATGTGTGCTCGGACTCCCTACTTGTAGTCGGCCAGGTGAATGGAGACTTCGAGGCGAGGGAGCCGGCTATGATAAAATACTTGAAGATTGTAAAAGAGGAGGCTAAGAGCCTAGATCATTTTACTTTACAGCAGGTTCCTCGTTCGTCCAATCATTAGGCGGACGCCCTCTCTAAGTTAGCGTCCTCAGCATCATGTGATACTCCCAGGTCGGTATTTTGGGAAGTAAAAGAAAAGAGGAGTATTGATGCTGAGCCAGTACATATCATTGATAGAAGCTCCACTTGGATGGACGGGATCATATCTTACCTAAAGGACGGATTACTCCCGGCCGATCCTAAAGAGAGCTGGCTGATGAAAAAGAGAGCGGCCTGGTTTAAAATTAAGCAAGGAGAGTTGTTTAAAAAGGCATTTGTGAAGCCGTACCTGAAATTTATCACTCCTGAGAGAGGGCATGATGTCTTGGACGATCTTCACCAGGGGCAGTACGGCTCTCACATTGGAGGACGAGCTTTGGCTGAAAAGGCTGCCCGTCTGGGTTACTACTGGCCGAGCTAAAAGTCGGACACCATGGAAATGGTAAAGAAGTGTGACAAGTGCCAGAGGTTTGCAACCTTGATCCACCGACCCGCCAACAGTCTTTTGGCCATCAGTAGTCCGCTCCCCTTTGCCAAATGGGGGATGGACATATAAGGACCGTACACACCAGCGTCCGGCCAAAGGCGGTATGTGTTTGTAGCAGTAGACTACTTCACAAAGTGGGTAGAGGCCGAGGCTGTCCGGGGCATCAAGTGGACGGATGTTTCAGCTTTCATATGGAAGAGTATCATTACACGCTTTGGCGTTCCTCAGTCTATGGTGTTCGACAATGGACCCCAGTTCGAAACGCCTCAACTCAAAGAATGGTTGGAGGACCAAGGCATAGCTCATTGCTTTGCTTCAGTCGGCCGACCACAAGCCAATAGTCAGGTAGAGGCATACAATAAGTTGATCTCCAATGGAATTAAGCGCAAGCTTGAAAGGGCAGGCGGCTTATGGGCTGATGAGTTGGTCAATGTGTTATGGTCCATACGAACCACGGCCAAGAGTTCCACAGGAGAAACCCCATTATTCTTGGTCTATGGTGCCGAGGCTGTCCTCCCAATTGAAATGTATGAGCCCACCCTTAGGGTGATGCTATATGATGAAGCGGCTAATTGGGAAGCCATGAAGACCGCCCTAGACTTCCTTCCTGAAGCTAGGGGCAACGCGGCGCTTAAACACGAAATATATCGTCTACGGATGACAAGGGCATACAATCGCTGAGTGTCAAAGCGGCCGATAAAATTGGGAGATCTGGTCCTAAGGATGTTGGAGGCTGTGGGACGAGCAAATGAGGATGGAAAGCTGACCCCAAATTGGGAAGGGCCGTATCGAGTCAGGGAAGAGGTCCAAGATGGGACTTACCGTCTTGAAGCCTTGAACGGCCGACCCATTTCGCGTACATGGAACACTGACAATTTGAAGAGATATTATGTTTAATTTTTAGTACTTAGCCAAAAGTTGTGTATACAGCTAGGTCTGTTGACTAAGCAATGTAAGCCGTACGACCACAACAATGTCATTTTGACAAATTAATGAAAAGTCAAACATTGTTATATTATTTTCCATTTAATTTATGCTTATTTGCACGGTCATAACCTATACATATATGCCGCGTGAAATTTGCGAGTAGGTTGCTTGCAACACAGCAACTCGGTCGCAGAACAAAAGTAAATTAAATAAAATAAAAACGGGCAACTTGACCCCGAGTCATATGTATACGTCCGCCCCTAACTAAGGTGGACGAAAAAGGTAAGGTACCTTGTGAAACCTATTTAATGGGGCAAGGGCATACCTAGGCATTCCAGCCCAGCCAAACTTAAAAATTTTAAGTTGAGATCATACTTGAAATTTTCTGAGAGCGACCGAACGATAGTTTCAACGGACAAACTCACATAAAGTCAATTGAACGGCCAAACAATGTGTTGATTCGGCGTACCACCTAGTTCAAGGGCAATCATTACTATGATTTGATTAACTTGTTAGAAGTCATACCACCTAAGGTATAAATTCTACAAAGTCAATCAAATCACCCAAAATATGGACTAGGCGAACGCCGAATAAAGGGGCATACCCCCTGTAGGAAATAATTTCAAGCCTTTAAAATCCCACTAGCTTGAACCCCACTGTGATCATACACTAAAGTACGGTGGCGTCCAAAAGGGAAGAAGATAGAGCAAAAGAGTCGCCAACAAGTTTTTAAGGAACTTGTAAACCATTCACGAGGTGAAGGTTACACCCCTTAACGATCCAAGAGATCGTCAACTCCATAAGGTCTAGAACCAAATAAGGGTCCGGGGATGAAGGTACAAATCCAACCTAAAAGAGATTGAACCTGCCCTAATAATAGGCCTCTACTTTATTCTGCTCGTATTCATGTGCGCTTTCTGATTAACATACAATCAATAGGATTAACCCTAAACCTGTTTAATCTATGTTGGTTGAATTTAATGCACAAATAACTATTATTGGCGATCACTTGAATTATAATCATAATTAACCTAACAAGATTATTAATTATCTTATTAAGCGCGATTACAAGTACCAATTCCCTTTAACATGCAATAAAAGGTGATCAAGAAATAACAATATAAATAATATGCATATCAAGCAACATAATAAATAATAAACATCGTTAATAATAATAACATTAATTATAATCAATAACCATCATAATCATGATCATGTTAAAGCATAGCAAGATCCTAGGCATGATACTAACAAGATTAATAACAAACCCTAGCATGTCACTAAACAATAAAAATCAAATCTTTAGCCCTAACATGATACTAACAATGAATTAATATTAGGAAGAATATAGGAAGCATCGTACTTTTAATCATACTTGATATTAAAGTTACCCTAGACATGATACTAGGAATCAAAATAACAATCTAAGCATGATTTCTACATCATAATATCAATTAAACCATTAAAGTACTTACTTGGATGCCTCGTACCTCTTTCTAATAACAAAATACACACGTTAGTAACTTCAAGGAAAATAATAATCAAAACAATTAAATTAAATAATTGAAAGAGAGATTTGGGACCAAACCCTCAGAAATTAAAATCTTTCACGTCTAGGACGAAGGCAACTTCGAATATAGCTAGGTGTATCAAGATCTTGTGAATGCGGAATTTTGTATTAAAAAGCAAGAAAGAATATTAGAAGGAATTCTAAAGAATTAATATATTGAAAATTGATGAATGAGATGACTGATTGAATGAAAAGAATTGTTGAATGGTAATTCTTGGTGAAGAGAATTGATGAATGATTTGTGAATGAAGAGAGTTGATGAATGAAGAAGAGGATCGATGATTCTTGGTGAATAAAAACGGAGTTTTCGATACGATATTTATAGAGAAAATCATCCAAAAAAGATAATTTAACAAAACAGAGTCTGAAGATCAAAAAACCACATTGGCGCCAGCCCTGGCTAATTGGCGCCAGGACCAGTGGCTAGCACCAGGCGCCAATGGCTAGCGCCTGGCGCCAATCCTGGTTCCAGGCGCCAAGGCTTGGGGTTGGACGCCAAACTGAATTTTAACACGTTTTCGAAAATCTGATAAATTTCTCGTACTGGAAGATAAAATAATATAATTCCAATCGAAAATGCTATTTGATCTTGATTAAAACTCTAAAGAGTCCTAATTGAATCAGGAATGATAAAGACTTTCTAGAATGTTCTAGAAGACTAAAACCATTCCTAATTGCATTAGGAATGATAAATTATATTAGGCCCTCCTCTATATCATTAGGCCGTACTTAAAGCTCAAACCGGGCCCAGTTTAGTAAATTGGCCATAACTTCCTCAATATTCATCGGAATTGGGCTTATAATATATCGTTGGAAAGGTCTTTGCAAGCCCCATCCAACTACACCACTATTGGACCCATATCATGGACCAAACAAACTGGATTGGCTGTTTTCTTAAAATAAAGTTTTCAAAAACAGGGAGAAGAGAAAAGAATTAAAACTTTCCGCAACACTAAACCTTTCCACACTTTCGTTTCATTCGATTATGATTCGACGTGAAAGGCACTCATCACCGGGTTTAGTTTTGGGGAGACACAAATGGGTGTCTATAGAAGCCCCCACTTTGACTGAGTTTGGAGAAACGCAAGTTTCGAAAAAAAAAGTCAAAGTAACGATAGGGACGGAGAATGATTCAGAACGTTCTGCGATCCTAAATCATTCTTGTAACGCCGATATCTGCAAAACTAGCGTTAGTTAAACAGATAAAAGAGTTAAGAAACTCGTATCTTGCACCGTCGAGCACACGTCTCTGAAAGTAACCGATTGTTTGCTGCTGCTGTTTTGATGACCTCTTACAAGCTAGAGAATACCATCCCGCTTGAAAACCGCTACGCCTCGTAACTGCTTCCAAATTAGAAGATTGCTTCGCCTGAAACTATCCTTCCCGCTGTGATAATATTCCACGTCCAAGGGAATACTATCGAAGATTATTTCTCTCGAAACAATCCTCATCCGCATTGATTGCTGTTTCGATGTTCACTCGTCTCTGAACAAAGAGCTTCTTTTTGATATGTTCACGCGTCTCTGAACAAAGAGCTTCTTTTTTATATGTTCACGCGTCTCTGAACGAAGAGCTTGATAATAGGATGCCCACACGTCTCTGAGAAAAAGAGCTTGAATGAAATGTCCACGCGTCTCTGAAAAAAAGATCTTGAAAACAGGGAATGTCCACGCGTCTCTGAACAAAAGAGCTTGAAAAGGATTGTCCACGCGTCTCTGAACAAAAGAGCTTGATTGATATGCCCACGCATCTCTGGAGCAAAAGAGCTTTTGATGGAAATGTTCACGCGTCTCTGAACAATAGAGCTTCAGTGCTTGAATGTTTGTTGCAATAATATCTTGAAAAAAATTTTCTGAAGACCAACGTTTGTCGATCTCTAAAGCTCGCCTGAACTTTATTCCGCTAAAACCAGTATGTCGGTGTCTCCGTGATTAGGCGCTTTAAGCTAAGTGAGACGATCTTTCATCAGGTCGATCACTTATTGCAATTGTAATCAAACTGACTACTTAATCATGTCAAATTGCTTGTAGGGGCTAACTGGCGTACCAAGGAACCCGAAATTGCTGTATGAAGTCAAAGTCACCTTTCTGAGAGGCTTCGAGCTCTGTCGTTGCTGAAATATTTCTGAGTAGGATCTTCCCTGTTCTGCTGCACCTGTATTTATTCTTGACTATAGAACTTTGCCAATTTCTTTAATTATCTTAGGGTTGACCTAAGGCTTAATGTTGCTTGACTCATCGACTTGACACGACCCAAGGTATAAACTTGACTCGATATGTTTGACTAACTCGAGGTTGACTCGACTCAAAGTGTAATGACACATGTGACTCAATGTGTACATGACTCGTGTGTGCATTGTAATGTGATCGTACGACTCGAAAAATGCAAAAAAGCAAAAATTTTCCGTCAATTTTGTGGAGGGTACCGACTTTTTCCCGAAAAAGAAAGACGTGAAAAAGAAAATCAAAAGTTTGAAGATGCATGTTGAATGAGCTTAGTCAAATGTCATTCGATACTATCTCTCAAGGTGCAAGGATTAATTCATCCTAGGCTATCTCAATTGTTGACTCCATGATGAAAGTATTTGGGTAACTTAGGCACGGAGGCTAAGCACTTCATACTTCGTGATGCAATGACAATTATGAGTGATTTTGACGAAGCATGCTTCAGCGTTAAGATTTCATGACAAAGGGTTCCTAAGGGAAATATATTTGGTCATGTATCTGTGCAGTGTGTGAAAGTGACACTAAAGCTAGGCCACAAGAGCTAAGTGTGTGGGAAAATATTATTGTAAAGAGTCAAATGGTGGTGAATCTTAGGCTAGCTAAGCTAATGATGTAGGGATCAAGCCCCCAAGTCTAGCTCTAAGTGAAAAGGGATGAGCATAGGAAATCCCTTGATATGATCATGGTGTAAGTGTGTGAATGTGAATATGAATGCATGTTTATTACGGCCTCATCTCGATGTGAGGTTGCCTACGTATCCGTTAGGAATCAGGCCGAACGTAGCTCTAGCCAAACCTCGCACAAGTGTGTATACCTCAAAAAGGTCTTTTTAAGGGTTGTAACGTGGTTAGGCTAAAGGTTTAAAGAAGAAGGGGATAAAGGCTCAAGACCCTAGATAAGCCCCCAAGGTGTGCAACCTTGCTTTTGAATATTTGTATTTTCATGCTTGAGGTTTTCTACTCTTTTTTTAGCTCTTTCTTTTTCTTTAGCATTTATTTTATTTTTATAAGTGTGGGCAATCCCGATCATGCGGTCTATCACTCACTTGGTATTCATGTTTCTCAGGCACGGTACCGAGCACTCGATAAAAGACACAATCTGAGACGTATTCTTATCGAAGATATTTTCACATCAAAGACATTGGAACACTTACCCTTTTGTACACTTGTTTTTATTTTTTTTCTTTTGCTTATTTTTGCTATTTTGATTTTCTGAAATCACTCAAGCTTTGTTCTTTGAAAATTGCATAAGTTGCACACCATCCCATCCCAAGGTTAGATAGATGTAGGTTGAAAAAAGTAAGGTTTATCGTTAGACGAGGCTCAAAGTGGTTTATGAAGAAAGGATTTGTAAATTAGAAAGGTGAAAGGAGATATGATGTGGCTACAAGGGGTGCCTCAAATCATTAGTATACCTTGTGCTTAATTCGACATGGATTTTTTTTTTTTATTTTTTTTTTATTTTTTTTTTAAATACAATATAATGAAATGATCATATGTAAGGAAATAAATGCTCATTTTATTTAAAAAGGGAAAAGAAAAGAAAAACTACAAAAATAATCTAAAGGAAAAGAAAAGGTGTCTATGCTAGACTTATTGGGGAAAGGAAAAAATGAAAAAGAAATAGAAAAAGAGGTCATGAAATCTTGTCATTGAAGCTCGCCTCTTGTCTTGTGTTGCTTCCCTTATCATCACTCGCTCTTCTTGTTAACTGGAGGTATGGGAAGCTTGTTGTTATCAATTAAATGCTGGATGGCCTCCTTTAGCTTCCAACAGCTCTCAGTAGTATGACCCCTACCTTGGTGGTACTTGCAGTGTTCGTCTGGATTCCAACTAGGCGATCTTTTCTTAAGTGGGGGATCTTTAGTAGGTCCAATGGGAGTAATGATTCCCTTGGCATGAAGTCGATTGAAAGCATCATCGTAGCTAGTTCCAATAGGGGTAAATTCCCTTTTCGGTTGCTTTCGATTACTTATGGCTAGGATCTCACGAAGGTCGAAAGTACCAACACTATTACTAGAGTAGGTGTTTTCGGAAGAAGAAGGATAGTCGTTCTTCTTCTCTTTACAGCCACTGTTACCATTGTTACTGATCTTGGCCTTCTTGTCGCTCGGAGGAACATGAAGGAGATTTGAATCAATGAAGTCTTGAACACGATCCTTGAGGGCGAGACACTTTTCAGTAGTGTGACCGCGACCTTTATGGTATTGACGATAGGAATTTGGATCCCAATTAGGAGAACGTTTTTCAGATGGAGGGTCTTGACTGGGACCAATGGAGTGAATGAGACCTTGATCGTGAAGACAGTCAAAAGCTTCATTGTAAGTCATTCCTATTGGTGTGTATTCTACAATGGTTCGTTTTTCCTGTGGCTTAGGAGCATTGAGTTCTTCATTAAACTCTTGGCGAGAATTTTGTTCGATGGCCATCACCCGATTTGCTAATCCTTCTACCACATTCAAAAGCATGGCAATGACGTCTTGCAGTTTTCGAATTTCCTCTTTTAGACTTGACGAGTCTTCTAAGAAAGGACTTTCATCCTCCTCAATTATGGCCACTTCATCGAGAGAGGTCATATAAGCTGTCTTGATCATAGGCTCTCCTACAGGTGTGATAAGAAGTGATGGATCAAAGGATGCTTGGTCATCTTCGATGGCTAGAATCTCAGAAGTTTCATTGTCATCGATCAGATCTTGAATAGCTTCTTTGAGTTTCCAACACTCTTCAGTGTCGTGACCCTTTCCTTGATGATATTTGCAGTGCTTATTAGGGTCCCACTTAGGTGGATTAGCTTCTGGAACCGGATCTTTGATGGGCCCTATGGGCATGACTAGTCACTTTGTGATGTAGCTTCTCGAAAGCCGTTTCATAACTTATACGAAGTGGAGTGAACACCCTTTTTGATCTTTGGATTCGTGGTTTAGAGGTGTTTGTAGCATGTACCTCACTAGAGGAAGAAGAAGGATGGTCTCTTCTTTCCTCTCGCACTATTATCTTTCAAAAGGTCATCTTCAATGTCAAAGCCTATATTATAAACAGCTTTGAAAGTATTCAAGTTGTGTTGGTACTTTAAGTGCTTTGAATACTTCCCTTGGAGATTCTTGATAAACATCCTCTCAGATTCTTTTTCGGTAGGAGCCTTGACCATATTAGCAGAAGTTTCCCTCCATTTATTGAAGAAAGAAGTGAACCCTTCGTTTTCCTTTTGTTTTAACATCTCGAGTTGTCTATGGTCTGTCTCGTCTTGGATGTTGCACTTACATCTATCTATGAAAGCGTTTGTTATCGACTCCCAAGAAGAAGTTTTTTCTTTCTCGAGAGAAAAGAACCATTGTTGACAAACGGTTTCGAGAGATAGTGGGAACAGAGAGGGGAAAACCTTCTTATCGATACTTAATGCTCATTATAGTTTCAAAAGCTCTTAGATGGAAGTAAGGGTTATCTGTTGCCTTGAATTTAGGGATGTCAGTGGCGTTGAACTTATGCGGAAGAAGTTCTTTGTCCAGCGAGACCCCTTGCAAACTCATGCCCTGAAATTTGTAGTCACTAGATAGCTTGCCTAAGCTTTCTTGCATGAGGTCCATCCGTTGTTGCTTCACGGGATCATCAACTTTAAGTGCGAGGAGCTTCAGTGTCTCAATCACGGTAACCAATTGGTTCCTAAGCTCATTGACTTCTTCTTGAGTTGCCATTATCTTCTTAGCCTTCCTCTTTTGACGAATTGGTTTATCAAAAAGCGAGACTTGAATAAAGAGGTTGTCCTTGATTAATCACCCTTCTCTCCTCGACCAAGTACTGTGGGAAAGGAATTTGGGGATACTTATTGTTAATTATTTGACTCCAACTTTATTCAACATGCAATGGATGGAGGAGGTGAAGAAAGATGGAAGAATGTGAAGAAGATTTAGATGGAGGGATATGAAGAATTAGGAGTAGAATGTACCCTCAACTCAAACGACGGAAAAGACCAACTCATGCATGAACCTAAGACATGGTCATGGTAATGTAATCAAAGTGTGTGCTAAGACTAGTGAGTGTAGATGGTGCGTTAAGACTCGTGTCATGACCATGTGGCTAGACTGTGTGACCAAGACTCGATTAATAACTCGACAAGGTGTTATTGACAGCAAAAATTAACCGAATTAATTAGCAAACTGGTTAATTAGACCCTAGGTGATGACTCGACCAATAATCCGAACTGTCGGCCAAGCGACAGGACTGGCGTCACACTATGGTGGTTGGCGCCAGACTTTTTAGTAAATGTCTGGCGCTACACACCATACAGTTGCGCTACAGCTCAGACTTTGGCGCCAACATTGGAGCTTTGGTCTGGGACTGTTTTCGGTATTATTAGTCAACTGGGGTATGCCTAGAGTCGTACTAGGTCAATTTCGATTAAAAAAAAAAACTTTATTGACTCAAATTAATTAATTAATTAATTAGGCAAAGTTCTTTAAGTCGTTAATTTTAATCTCAACACAAATCAACAAACGGTTAAGAGGAACATAGAATATATATGCACAACAAATAATGCACAATTAGTCAAGTAGGCACAATATGATGCAATGAGTTCGCAACCTAACCATGGTTCTAGTTCTCTAAAGTTCGGGATATGGTTTAGTCAATAGGGTCCATGGTTAATTGTCCGGATGCACCGCGTAGAAGCCTAACCGTGAAGGGTTAACGCGTGTGGATGGGACACCGCGAGTTTTTAGGAAAAAAAACTCACTTCCATGGTTTGGTGAATTCAACATCTCAGATGTACCCTTTGTTGGCAGGAGCGTTCAATCGGGTAGATAGAGCATGAATTCCCAGAAGGTTATGTCCATATGTAGAACACATATGGGTTTCAGAAAAGTGAGAAAAAATTCAATCAGGAAGTAGGATCGAGCAAACAATACGAAAAACCGGTCGAAATTAGAACGCATATTTCTGGCTCGGTATTGGGGGAAATTGGCGCCAGCAAACGGAGACTGGCCCCAACTTTTAACTGTAGCGCCTGACGCCAATACTGGCGTCTGGCGCTACGGCTAAAAGTTTTGCGCCAAGCTCTGGCCCCTGACGCTACTTCCCACATGCCTCAGCAGCTTTCTGTGCTCAATAAAATCATCTAGTTTCGCGCGGTGTTATTTCAGTCCTAGTTGTGAAAGACATTTCTCAAATTTCCTACGTGTAAAATCCTATGTTTTTTACTCAATACGGATGGTCTTTCCAATGAGAACCTTTTTATGCATATGACACAATGTTAATCAAAATTACGCACATGAAATACTTAGAACTTTTCGAGTCTCATCCACTAATTCTAAATCATTGCCGAAACAAATTCAGGAATTAAAATAGAAATCCTCCCCAGTGGAGTCGCCAAAAACTGTAGGGAATAATTTCAAGCCTTTAAAATCCCACTAGCTTGAACCCCACTGTGATCATACACTAAAGTACGGTGGCATCCAAAAGGGAAGAAGATAGAGCAAAAGAGTCGCCAACAAGTTTTTAAGGAACTTGTAAACCATTCACGAGGTGAAGGTTACACCCCTTAACGATCCAAGAGATCGTCAACTCCATAAGGTCTAGAACCAAATAAGGGTCCGGGGATGAAGGTACAAATCCAACCTAAAAGAGATTGAACCTGCCCTAATAATAGGCCTCTACTTTATTCTGCTCGTATTCATGTGCGCTTTCTGATTAACATACAATCAATAGGATTAACCCTAAACCTGTTTAATCTATGTTGGTTGAATTTAATGCACAAATAACTATTATTGGCGATCACTTGAATTATAATCATAATTAACCTAACAAGATTATTAATTATCTTATTAAGCGCGATTACAAGTACCAATTCCCTTTAACATGCAATAAAAGGTGATCAAGAAATAACAATATTAATAATATGCATATCAAGCAACATAATAAATAATAAACATCGTTAATAATAATAACATTAATTATAATCAATAACCATCATAATCATGATCATGTTAAAGCATAGCAAGATCCTAGGCATGATACTAACAAGATTAATAACAAACCCTAGCATGTCACTAAACAATAAAAATCAAATCTTTAGCCCTAACATGATACTAACAATGAATTAATATTAGGAAGAATATAGGAAGCATCGTACTTTTAATCATACTTGATATTAAAGTTACCCTAGACATGATACTAGGAATCAAAATAACAATCTAAGCATGATTTCTACATCATAATATCAATTAAACCATTAAAGTACTTACTTGGATGCCTCGTACCTCTTTCTAATAACAAAATACACACGTTAGTAACTTCAAGGAAAATAATAATCAAAACAATTAAATTAAATAATTGAAAGAGAGATTTGGGACCAAACCCTCAGAAATTAAAATCTTTCACGTCTAGGACGAAGGCAACTTCGAATATAGCTAGGTGTATCAAGATCTTGTGAATGCGGAATTTTGTATTAAAAAGCAAGAAAGAATATTAGAAGGAATTCTAAAGAATTAATATATTGAAAATTGATGAATGAGATGACTGATTGAATGAAAAGAATTGTTGAATGGTAATTCTTGGTGAAGAGAATTGATGAATGATTTGTGAATGAAGAGAGTTGATGAATGAAGAAGAGGATCGATGATTCTTGGTGAATAAAAACGGAGTTTTCGATACGATATTTATAGAGAAAATCATCCAAAAAAGATAATTTAACAAAACAGAGTCTGAAGATCAAAAAACCACATTGGCGCCAGCCCTGGCTAATTGGCGCCAGGACCAGTGGCTAGCGCCAGGCGCCAATGGCTAGCACCTGGCGCCAAGGCCTGGGGTTGGACGCCAAACTGAATTTTAACACGTTTTCGAAAATCTGATAAATTTCCCGTACTGGAAGATAAAATAATATAATTCCAATCGAAAATGCTATTTGATCTTGATTAAAACTCTGAAGAGTCCTAATTGAATCAGGAATGATAAAGACCTTCTAGAATGTTCTAGAAGACTAAAACCATTCCTAATTGCATTAGGAATGATAAATTATATTAGGCCCTCCCCTAGATCATTAGGCCGTACTTAAAGCTCAAACCGGGCCCAGTTTAGTAAATTGGCCATAACTTCCTCAATATTCATCGGAATTGGGCTTATAATATATCGTTGGAAAGGTCTTTGCAAGCCCCATCCAACTACACCACTATTGGACCCATATCATGGACCAACCAAACTGGATTGGCTGTTTTCTTAAAATAAAGTTTTAAAAAACAAGGAGAAGAGAAAAGAATTAAAACTTTCCGCAACACTAAACCTTTCCACACTTTCGTTTCATTCGATTATGATTCGACGTGAAAGGCACTCGTCACCGGGTTTAGTTTTGGGGAGACACAAATGGGTGTCTACACCCCCCAATTGTACGAAGATACAAAAACGTGAAAAAGTACGTGTACGAAAATACTAAAACTTAAGTGTAAAATTTGCAAAGTATGAAGCAAAATCTGAAAGCTGAATTTATAAAAGACCGCTCAATGGGCGGCAAAGTGCTTTACATAAAACCGCACAAAAAGGCGGCAGATACAAAAAAAAAAAAAAAAAAAAAACAAAACTGAAATCACGGGGCGGCTGGAGTAGAAGCTGGACTCTGGCTTGGGCCGGGCTCTTGAACGGCGGCAAGGGACGCGTCATTAGCAGGCGCCTCCTTGCTCTCAGCCTCACCATCTTTGTTGGCCGCCACTTCTTCGTTTTCCTCCTCTTCCGAGGTAGTTAGCGTGACGTCTAGCTCAGGTGAGGCAGACAAAGTTAAGACGCTTGGTGAAGCGTTCCTGATAAAAGGCCACCTCGCCCTCGTCCACCATAAGCTCAAAAGCCTCAAAGAAGTGGCTCTTCAGCCTGTCCTCAACATTCTGCTCAATGCGGACTACCTCATCCGCATTGGGGGCCCGAGGTGTTTGCAAGTGGAGAGTTAAGTCCTCAACGGACTTCTTTAAACTTTCCACTTCGGCTCTCATAGCGTTCGCCTTGTCCAAGGCCTCCTTCAAGTGTTTTTGTGCCAAGGCCACATCACTTCGAAGCTTCTCGGAGGCCTCGAACCCTTCCCTCCAGCGCTGGCCGTCCAGCAGGGCCTGATCCCTCTCTTGTCTCATGGCATCTCGGGCCACGGACTCTTGCTTTAGGGCCTGGCCTAGCTTTACCAAATCTTCAGCCTGCCGCGCCGCTTTGTCGGACAGAGCATTGATTTGGGTCTCAAAATACCGGCGCTGGACGACCGTCTCCCCAGTGATGGCATCCTAGGTCTTCTAAATCTGGGCCCAGGCATGCTTCAACCGCTCATTCTCCTTGTCCTTCCATTCCAGGAAGGCATTCAGCCGCAGGAAGAGCTGCGTACAGGGTAAATGTGTTAGCAAAGTAAGAGTGAAAAATTGACTAAGTGCATTTGAGGGTAAAAGTTACCTTAGCGCTGCAATTGATCATGGGGCCGAGGAAGCCCTCATGTATTCCTCGCAGCTTATCTCGCTGCTCAGTAGGGACGGCCCGGGCCATGGCTTCCCGCATGGCCTTCCTATCCGCCCCAGTAAGGGACTGGCCGGGCAGCTTCATTTGTAGCTCCTCTGCAATATCTGTATGCGGATGCAAAGAGTTTAATTTAAGCTCAGTAAAAAAAAAAAAGAAGAAACGAAGTAGAAAATTCAAAATTACTCGGACTGACCGTCAGAGAAGCTTGGAGGGGTTGGAAGGTTGAAAGTGAATGACGGGGGCAGCACAGGCTCGTCACTCTCTTCCCCCGTCCGGCCAGGCTGGTCGCTGGCCGACTAAGTGGCTTCAAGCCAATCAGATTCATTGACTCTTTGAACAGGCGGAGTCAATTCTGGCCCGATCGGTTTTGCCAGGGTCGACTTACCCCTATCGTTCGATTTCTCGGACCCAACATGACCCGGCATGGCGGACGGATCTATGGACTTGGAAGCCCCGCTATCTCTTAGCCGGGGTTGTTCTCCTTTGGACTGCTTAGAGGCAGTCCGCGACGTCGTCTTGGCCGCAGAAGTGGAAGTGGTCTTGGACGCGACCGTCTTCCTTTGTTTGGACGCCTTACCGTCCTTGTCCGTCTTGGATACAGGGGACGACTGCTTCCGTTTGGACCTAGGGGTTGGAGTGGCCAGCTGTAGAGGCAAAAGTTAGTAAAAAGAGATCAAGATAATATAATTGATAGGCCGTGCCAAGTTAGGAAGAAGATCTCTTTCGTAATTCATACACGGACGAAAAGAAGAAATCAAGATGGGTATACTTACTCCTTTAGATTGATCGTACATCTTCTGGCGAGCCTTGTACCTAGCCAAGTCAATCTCTGCCATGTTGACCTCCCCTTTCTACTCTAGGTCAAGCATCTCGTACGCCTCAGCTGAAAAAGAGAAGCAAAAAATGTTAGAAATTTCTTCAAAATCAAATAACCTACGTACGTGTAAGAATATATGTCCATGCGTCCACCTTGGGGCAGGTTCTGGTACAGGCCGTAGGCGGACATAAATGTGGGATCCCGCAGCCAGCTGGATAAAGGGACCCAGTTACTTGGAACGCACTCAGTTTTGCCGTTCCTTTGCACCCGCTTGACTTTGAAATATTCAAGATGGTGCTCCTGGCTGGGGTGGACGGGTGGCTTATCAGGCTTAAGATCCCCGCGTCCAAGCTGAATTGGCTCAGCATTGAACCGATTCATCCACAAGTTAAATTCAACATCTTTGGTTTTGATGCGGTAGAATCGGTGCTTCCAGTCACGCC
Organism: Chenopodium album; assembly: GCF_948465745.1. Classification (NCBI taxonomy): domain Eukaryota; kingdom Viridiplantae; phylum Streptophyta; class Magnoliopsida; order Caryophyllales; family Amaranthaceae; genus Chenopodium; species Chenopodium album. Next base: position 45,300,903 of record NC_137846.1, on the reverse strand, counting down.
ATTTAGAGACGCGGTCCACCACCATCATGTAGTCTCCTGTGGAGCTCAAGATGAACCAGCCGTCCGCGTCGCGTCTAGCTTAGTAAGTGAGTGCATCTCACAGAAAACTGCAAAGTCTGGCATGAAGCCTTTGCAGATGCACGTCACCAAGTACCTAAAAATGTTCAACCAGCTGTTGGGCATCAGCTGGAAGAGGGCTATGTCGTATTCGTCCAAGATGGTGCGGACGAAAGGGTGGAGGGGGAAGCGTAGTCCAACGTCCAAGGCCGCCCTATAGACGCTAAAGGACCTTTGGCGCGACCTCTCTTCTTCCCAAGCGGCCACGGCGCGAGACTTCCGTGGGGGCTGAATCTCGAATCCCTCCCCAAGGTGGAGGAATGCCTTGTAATCCTCAAATTTGTAGTTCAGGTAGCCCAAGGCTATGCTACCCACTGTGCAGGCGTACGGATCCTTGAAGTTGTCAATGTTGGCAACATCCTCCTCAGCCGCCTCTTCGCCCTCTACGGCCGCCGCTCCACCCTCGGCCGCATTCTCAACCTCATCCTCCTCTCGCTGAGGAGCGCTCCCAAACTCGGAAGACAGCACTCTGTCCAGATCGGCTGCCTCCGCTGAGCTGCGGCTTCTAGAACTTTGGTCGCCTCGGGGAGAGACAATATCTTCAAGGGGCCTTTTGCCTTTCTCTTTGGCACCGGCCGCCTGACTCCCCGTAGGAGGTGCTCTGCGAGGGGGCAGGTCGGACGGTTCATTAATTGAAACCCCCGTTCTTGGTCTGTCCGACCTGCCATATCGGAGATAGAGTTCTGAGGGGGTGGGGACGGACGTATCAGCGTCTGCCCGAGAAGAAGAAGGAGGTCCTTCACAAAGTAGCAACTCGGCTCCATCCATGACCGAGCTAGCATATTGGGGGAACCTCAACCCCGGAGTTCTCCCGGACGTTCCCCCCGTAGTGGAAGCGCATTGAGTCCTTTGGCGCTCCTCGAATGAGGAAGTCACTTCCACGGCCGAGCAGTGAGTGCCCGTGGAAGCGCTCGTAGGAGTGGAAGAAGGGGTCTCTAAGTTATTTGGGTCATATGGAGGCCTAGGGTTCACCAGACTTTCGTCTGGGTTTCTGGCTGCATGGCGGTCGTACGTTTGCATCGTTCGTGCCATGTTCGACTGCAGGGACAAAGAAGAATGGGTGGATGTGAGCTGGTACGCACTAGAAATGGACCCACTCCATGAAGGAGACAACTCGTCTCCGTCCACTCTAGACTCCTCAGTCCCAGGCGAACGGCCGGCCTCATGAGGAGAAACGGACGAAGCTGAGTGTTAAGCCAGCTTTTAAATGAACAAAGAAATAAAAAAATGCAAGGAAAAGAAAACAGGCGGCCTACCTCTGTACGTGTTGAAAACTTGGAAGCCTTGAAGATTGATCGGAAAACTCAACAAATGTTCCCGGAAAACTCAAACGCACGGCGGAGCTCTTGAAGATTCAAAGGAAAACACACTTTCTCTCTCTAGAAGCTCTGATTTCTCTCTAGAAAATGTAAAGTTCCAAAGTGCCAAAATGAAGTCAAACCCCTTATATATATAGGCAAAATTTATGGGGGTAAGATAGTAAATTCATCTTTCCCGCCTAACAAAATTGAACGGTTATAATTTAAAAATTTGACCTAGAATTTGGAGGGACAAGGAGCAACGCCGTTAAAATAGGCAGAAAAGAAAATGACCTAATAAACGGCGCGTCCAAAGAGAAGTTGACATAGCTAACGCTCCCTCCGCAATGGCAAGACGTCCGTATCTCTTAAAAGCGAGACGGCCTACCTTCGTCCGCGCCGTTCGTACAGATAAGCACTCACCCCAAAATTGCCAGGCGGGCAGGAATCTAACAAAACCCTTATACACATGTACGCACCAAGGCTATTTGAGGTCAGAGGAGTCGGCTTGTAAGCGTACGAGCCACCCCCTCTGAGGGGCAAATGTTGAGGGTAAAAATACCTCGTATACGTGGACCAATCCCATAGTAACACGTGGCCCAGTTATAGGGTGACACATGTCACTACGGGAAGATGCCACGCAATTCAGAACACTTAGGGTTTCAGGCCAATCTCGTAGCGACACGTGGCCCAGTCAGAGGGTGACACGTGTCGTCACGAGAAGATGCCACGTGTTTAGGGCATGTGTTCCCTTTCTAATTAGCACGCCAGAAAGCCCTAACAACGTTAGGGCCCAAATCCCGAGGGGTATCAATGAAAGCCGCAAAACGGCGCCCCCCCCCCCCCAAAGTAGTACGTGACATCATCTGATTACGCAGCCAATCACGTCACGTAAATCTAGGGTACAAACCCTAGAAAGGGGCACGAGTCCCACCCCTATAAATACCCCAATCATTTATGATGGGAGGGGTGGATTAAGATATTTACAAACAACAGAGCATTAAATAGCTCCAACTTCTCTCTACTTTCTCTCTCTAACCTTTTCTGTTCTGATCACTGACTTGATCGTTGGAGGCGAATATTCCGTTGATCGGAATATTCGTTGTTTTGCAGTTTGGACCGTCTCGTTGCTAGAAGAGCGTGACCAGTATCCCAGGAAATCCAAAAAACCCCCGAAACAATAAGTGACGGTGAGAGTAGGGTAGGTGAGGAGAAAGAAATAATGGTTATATATTTTGTTTATTAGTGGTCTCATTTCATAACGTGTGAAGTATTATAAGATGAACGAATATGAAAATTGTGCTAAGTATTATGGAATAAAAAAAAGTAACTTTTTTTTTAATATAATACTTCCTCCGTTCTTTTATTATTGCACCACTTGCCTTTTTAAGAAGTTTTACAAATATTCCACCATTTCCTCTTTAGGAAAAAAATTATTTGTGTTCACACTATAAATACCCAACATACACTTGTTTTTTCACTCTTACTTTTTAATTTATCAATATGTCACATGGGCAATTTTGTAATTTTACCTTTCTCTCTCTTACTTTTTTCCACAACCAAAATATTTGTATCCAACCCCTGTGGTGCAATAATAAAAAAACGGAGAAAGTAATATTTTTACAATTAGCAACTTATTAACTTGATTTAACAATAATTAACAGACAATAAAAAAAATTTAATCATACACTCCTCACCGAAATCCCACCCAGCCACCCCTAAAACCTGATCCTCTCACCTAAATCTCACCCTGCCACCTCTAAAACCACACCCTCCCCAAAATCCCCCACCCTTTACCGAAACTCCCTAAGTCCCTAACTTAGTTTATTATACCCAACATACTCCACACTCATAACACATGAAATTCAACATTACTATACCTTAAATTAATGTAAGCACATTACAAGAACTTAAATAAACAAATAAATAAAAAAAAAAAGAAGAAGAATAAATGTAAGCGAAATACAGTATACCTGGTAAGTTGAAGAGATGAATGGCAGGTAGCTGGTCGGGTGGTGACAATTGGAAGACTGAGAGAGTTGAAAATAGAGGAATAATTAGCATTTGAAAATGAGGTTATATAAAGTAAACTATCTTTCCTTGTAATTTCCGATCAGGCCGCCTACGTAGAATACTATTTTGCCCCCAAATTCATTATTGATCCTTTCCAGCAAGTTTGTCATTATTTAATCAAAACAATGTCAATTTTTTTTATATTTTTTTTTATTTTTTAAACAAGAAGAATAAGGATTTACTTCAAACGCTACTTACAAACAATTATTAGGAAATCTAAAATTTCAACACAAGCACATCACCTTAGAACTAGTTACATCGTAGATTCGATCAACGATCGCCTTAATAAAAAAAAAATCATTCAAAACAATGGATATTTCCACTGTGATTCACTTTATTTGGACCATCACTATCCTGAATCATCATTAGCCGAATTTTTAATTTTTTTTAACCTTGGTCAAAACTATTTTTTGTATTCCTTTTTTAATTCAATTTTTATTTTCCAAAATACAATTACTGAATTTTCAAAATTTATTTATTAAAATCTGTTTTTAATTAAATAAGAAAATAACATTAAATTTATAAAAAATAAAAATTAAAAAATTGTTCACCAATGTTCTTCATTATTCATCATTGTTCTTCAATTTGTTCATCCATGGATGAGATTAACTACCATTATAGTAATCTTTGTCCCGTAAATACACTCTCATATCAATAAAATTAGAAATATACGTCGATTTATATATTATATGTGAAGAGTTCATTCGAAATTTGGATTCATGTATGAATTTGGGATTGTTTTTAATCCTAAAACAATATATGTTAATTGGATAATCGCAAACAAGGGATGCAAAATCGGTCATTATATGTATGCGAAAAAAAAAATTAAAAAAAAAAATAATTTTTCGAAATCTAGGTTTGTGAGTAAATTGGAGAAGACAACGATTTTTGTTTTGGTATACTTGTTTGATCCGAAAAAAAGATATAATTTTCAATTCTGTTTGCATATAAGACATTAACCCAAGTGCTAATAGGACATTACCTAATAGGACATGAACCGTCGTTGGTTATTATCATAATTTTACAATAATTAAGGAGATTGAGACCAATTCTAAATATATAAGTAATGTCATATCTTAATATTGGACAAATCGCATATAATAACAAAATGAATGAAAAAAAAAGTGGAGGTGAGCAATTACATAGCAATTTTATTTATTTATTTATTTTTTTTTTTTTTTTTTTTTTTTTTGAAAGAATACAATGACAAATTGTTAAATATATTTTTGTATTTATAAATTAGGATAGCCAATATTCAACCCCTTATATTTAGGCTAAATGCATGCTACTATTCCTAGTTGTATTCCTTATAATTTGTATATACACGTATTATTCTACTATATCATGCTTTTGTTTTGTATATACACGTATTATTCTAGTTATATTAATGAGAATCGAAAATATTCTTTTTCCTATTTGTCAAAATAGATTACACGTTAAATGTGATTTTTTGTATCTAGTTTTTTTACCCAATGGTTAGTAGAACGAATCTACGAGTATTTTTTTTTTTATTAGTTTAGTTTTTTTTAATTAAATTTATAGTCTATATTTTATGTATCATAAAAAATAACTGATAACAAACTATTGTATATCACTGAATATTTGAAAAAGATTTGGACGACAATTTATATGGGATAACTTATTTTATCATTTAGTAACAATATTTCCTAAAAATAAGCAATCAACAGCCATAATATATGCAATATTCTATTTCAATTTTTATTGGTTGCTTTAAATACATGATTTTTTTTTTTTTTTTACCTTATAGAATTTTAAATTACACAAACCAACAAATAAAAATTAATGTCCAAACCCATATAATGAGAAAATCGATCAAAGGAAGAAGACACAATTTTAGGATACATACGATTAGAGAAAAAAGACGCAATTATTTTTTAATTTTCTTCTCACAAAACCTTGTTTGATACGTAGAACACAAGTACGAATTTTGTGATCTATTTATAGCTCAGGAATTAACTTATGTGTACTTTGGTTATTACCTAAAAAAGAAAGTTTATTGAGTTTGACGAATGACCATATGTATTTTGGATATTGTAAAAATTCCAACTTTATGATTTTTTTGACGTGGGTTGGGGGAAACCAACATTTTGATTTAAATTTTTTTTTTCGAAAATATGCTCTTATATATTTTAGAAAAGAAAGACTTAAATTATTTCCTTAATAAAAATAAGATAGATTTAAAATCATAAACCTTAATTAAAAAATGGTATTTACCTAATTTTATCTTTTTTTGAGGAAAAGTACATAAGTTATTATCCTAAGATTTTGTTAATATTCTATTAACCAAATTTTGTGAAGAAATAACAAAATTTTAGGAAAATCTAAAATTTGAGGGAAAGTAAATCTGCTATTATCCTAAGATTTATTAATATTCTATTTACCAAATTTATCCTCTTTTTAAATTCATTTTATACGATTGTTTATCAGATATTTTATTGTATTATTAAAGATATATATTACCATAATTCTTTGTGTGATAAAATTCAATAAATCTATAAAATCATAGGATATGTCGACAAAATTAATAAGATATATATTCTAATATTTAGAAAATATTATAATATAATCTTTTGAAATTTGAATATTATACTGATTTTATGTACATGTTTAACCCTTTTAATTAAAAATAAGACTTCCCTTTTATGAATATTGTTAAGACCATTATTCCACTTAAAATATATTTTTTACAAATTTACAGATTTTAAAAGTGTGAATAATAACAGTGTTGAGACTATATAAACTACTATACAACCATTAGGTCATAAGATATATACAAACTATTTAGACAACAAAGATAAAAAGATATTAACAAATTATAATCTAAAAATTGGTAATGTCGTCCACAACATTTTATGACCATATCCAATAATTAATTAATTTGTTTTCGCAGGTAAATCCCTTTTGGATGTTTGGTAAATTCCTTTTTCATAAATAAGGTTTAAATTTCAATCTAAGTTTTTTGGGATGAAAAAAAATAAATAAATAAATGTTAGTTTCTCTTAAAGTATTTAATCTAATATTAAAGTATATGCATACATAAAGCAAACCACAATAGTAAATAAATATTAGTTACCATTTATACCAAACCTGATTAACATGAACTGTGGTTATTCAGTAAAGACCACATACATTCATATTTACTACCAATTAAGAAGATAACAAGATATTAATGAATTATAAATCAGTAATTGGTAATGTCTAAAAGAACTTAATGTCATATGTTTTTAATAATTACAACTTTCATAACAGGTAATGTTCTATCCTTTATTTGGGTATAACATTTTGCACAAACAAGATTTCAATATCGATTTCCGTTTTTTGTTTTTTGGATCAAACAAGGTTTCGAAAAAAATTAAATGATGATGCGGTTTCTTTTTCAGATGTTCATAACAAACCCCGATTATAGTAAAACTTAAAAATTGTTATTTCGATTACATAAAATCATCGTTTTTGCAAATGTTGGATGATTTAGTACAATCCAAACCTATTATTTAGGGATTTAAACCGCTGCCCAAATTCGCAACGACTACAACTTTTTGATATCATAAAATTTCGCATTTGCTTTTTAAATCAGTCCATATTGTTAATCGCTTTCAATGCGCGAGTGAATTTATTGGACATAGATCATGTGTTCGTGTTTAATCTCATCCATGGATGAGAAAAATTGAAGAACATTGATGAACTATAAAGAACATTGATGAACAATTTTTTGATTTAATCGTTTTTTTTATTTTATTAAAATATAATTTTAATAATTAAATTTTCAAAATGTATTAAAATGATTTTTGTAAATTTAGTAGTTAAATTTTGAAAAATAAAAAAAGAATTAAATCAGGAAATAACTAAAAATAAGGTTTGGCCAAGGTAAAAAACAAAAAATCGGCCAATGATAATTCAGTATAGTGATGGTCCAAATGAAGTGGACCATAGTAGAATTTTCGCAAAAGGATACAATTTGTGAGTTAGCACTAATTCGACTTGAGATCCACGGATGAATAGTTGTTTAGGTGAAAAAACTCATATGGCCTTCTGGATACCTTTAAAAATTATGAAAACCTAAATTTTCAATCTTTGGCAAACAAACAAATAAAGAAATTAATCTTAATAGAATAAACATCATCCTAAAGATGGGATCCATTTATTGAAAAGCTATTAAAAAAAATTTAGGGTTTACTACCGGTAAAAATATCGGTGGAAGCCCAGTGCCGTCGCTGGCCAGGGCAGCTGGGGCAGTCGCCCAGGGCCCCGAAATCAAATTCGTTGTTTTAAGGAAAAATAGTTAAGCTACAAATATATATTTCCTTAAATGTTATACTAATAAACAAGCTAGCTTAGTGGTCAAAGCATGTTGTTATAGTGGAATTTAATTGGCCTTGTATTTCAGCATTCTAGGGTTCGAGACCTAACAGTTTATCTTTTTGTTTCTTTTTTTTACTTCTTTCTTTACTTTTAGTCTATATTCTTCTTTTTATTTTAACCATTAGTTATTTTGTTTGGTTTTGTTTTTAAATTTTTTTTTCCAGAGCATATAATTTTCATTATTTTTACTTGTTTTCTTTTTTGTATTTGTTTCAATCTTCCCTCTCATTTTTTTTTTTAATTTTTGAGTTTCATTTTATAGTCGCCTTTACAAATTTTTTATTTACTACTCTCCCATTCTATAATATTTACAAAATATTTTGAGGCACTTAAGAAGATGAAGGAAACATTTTGAAAGTATGTTAAATAAAGTGACATTTTAAAACACCAAAAATAGAATACATGCAGTATAATCTGAGACAAACAGGGTATAATATTTCTAATAAATCTTATGAAAAGCTAAGTATATTAACACTATTCATTTTTATTATTTCTAATGCACATTAGTACATATATGATATTCCCAAGTCCCATCCGCAGGACTTTCTTCTTGTTTTTTTTTCCCCTACTTCTTTCAAGTTTGTTTATTTTTGTTTACATTTTTTTTTGGGTTAGTGAATTTTATGCTACATAGATAAACATTTTATTTTAACTATAGTACATTCGCACTTTAAGTTAATACAGTGCTACTATTTTTTTAAGTATAGTTTTACGGAAATTGAATGTATATTTAGTATATTGCACACATCCAAATTTATAGGGGCCCCTAATTATTAGTTTGCCCTTAGGCCCCTAAAAACTCAGAAACGGACCTGTGGAAGCCCTTCCAATTGAAATCAGAAGAAAAAAGATGAAAGAGAAAAGGAGAAAAAAGATGAAAGAGAAAGAGAGAAAAGGAGAATAGTAGAGGAAACCTTCAAATAAAATTAGAAAAAAACTACCAATAGAGGATAGAAAAACCTGTCTACAAGATACATAAACGTCATAATAGTCAAGAAGTAAGCCAAGTTGTTTAATAATAGAATCGTCATCAAGAGTTTAATGAAAAACAAATTTTGTAAACAACTATGGAGTAATGAGTACTCCTTCCATAGTTCCATTTTATTATTAATTTTTTATTTAAAAAAATTAGTGGTTTAAGGTGAAGACTGTGGAAAAATACAGGTAAAAATCAAGAATAAAGACAAGAAATACCGTTACAACTGATCAAGATCCGTCCTCCTTCAATTGTGTCGTGGTTTGGAACTCACTACTATACCATAGAATTAAAATACGCCATCACCGGTACAGATATCCTAGTGACACACGCCTCCTAAGTTTTACACAATGACCTTCGCAATCTGTGTACCCGAACTCGAAAATTGAAATTGCTCAAGAACTGTTCAAATCTGTAAGGGTAGGTTTGAGTTTTTGGGTTTCATATGAATGAAAATTTTAAAAGACATAACACTCGTACTTATATGTATCCCGAAAATAGGAAACAAAAAGCAAAGCCGACTAGGGAAAGAGGCGGGCCTGGCCGGGCATAAGTTCGAGATTCCCAGACAAGGTGTTGCGCCCGACCGGTTGGGAAATCTAAAACACTCTACCCGTGCAGACACCGTTGTACCGAGCTCGTAAATAAGAAGTCTTGCCACTTGGTCGGGCAAACCACCGCCCTTTTAGGCACGAGAGAGCAACTAATCTTGCAGCCAAAATCGCCCGGTCAAGCAATGACCAAACATCGTCGTTTAATCTTCCACGAGTGTGGAACGTCAAGGCTTTGCAATTCATCTGATTGCATTAACATTTCTCAAAGGGGAAAATTCGTCATTTCTAGCGCATAATTTGGGTTAATTTTGTAATTTTGTCAAAAAAAATCTGTACTTTCAAGCTATAAGAGAATGCTTTAATAGAGCATTGAAGAACTTCAACTGAAAATGGAAGAACTTCAATGGAGAAATGAAAGAGCTTCAACGGGTTTCAATGGAGGACGACTTTAACCTTTTGTGTAAGGGTTAACCTTGCCCTTTTTTCTCCCTTTATAGCTAGGATTTTTGTTTAATTGGCGGCGAAGCCGCCGATATTATGGTGGTGATAATGGTTGTTCACGATCCAATTTTATGAATCGGGAAGAGGAAGCATAAAGAAAATGAAGATGAAAGAGGTAGGTTAAGAATAAGAAGAAAGCATAAAAGATAATATAAAAAATATTTAAAAATTCATATAATTTCTCTTATTTACAAATATGCCATTTGAGATACATCAATGTATCTCATGTTGACTGGGCTAGCTCTTTAAGTACACCAAATTTTTTTGATAATCTCCTGGCCTTTATAATATAAAAATAAATCAAACCTTAATCCCATAAGTAGGGGTCAGCTACCCTTCACCTTACTTTTATTTAGCTGAAATTTATTTTTTCTAAAATTAAATTAAATTAGTTTTGTTGAACTAGAATTATTTTTACTGAATTTAAATTATTTTTTTTACTGACTCCTTAATATATTTCTTCTTTACAAGTATTGATTTTCTTTGAAATTAATTTATTTTTCCTTTAGTGAACTTAACTTTACTATCTGTGCTAATATTAGTTTTTTAAGGCGAGAAAAACAAGGCCTAACTATAACTTGAATTCCAAGTTTCCAACTACATCAAACTAAATCCTAACTTAAAATGAGATTTAAAAAGAAGTCCGTAATCAATTAAAAAATTAACACATGACTAATTAATGAGACCTAATGAACTTAAAAAATTTATAAATAATAAGGTGCTTAAAACAATAAAAATAAAAAAATAATAAAAAAAAAACTCTTTCAAGTGAAAAGGAAACCCCTAGATAAAATGAAAACCTTGGATGCTCTCGCATTAGCATGGTTTTAGATAGTTTAATTGACTTTAATGTAATATTTCTCCGTATCTATTTAAGTGCATCAACAAGTTGGGCACAAAATTTAAAATTAATTACTACCTCCGTCGTTTCTTAGCTTATAAGTTGCAACAAAGAGGTACTTCCTCCGTTCTATCATTATGGCAACAATGGTGAAATTACGCATTTCAAAGCACTTTTTATATGTTAAATATCTACGAAGTATAATTGTATAAGAGTAAAATAATTTAAAGTTGATATTGTGAAACTATATTGAGAGACAAATCTAACAAGATCCCATACGGCTATGTTTTTCTTAATGCATAAATAATAATATATGGTCAAACGAGTGTGATGATAGGGCTAAAAGTCCATTGTGGTAATAATATTGGAGCGGGGGATGTATTATTTATGAGACTTATGAGTAAAAATATTATTTGTTATTAATAAAAAACAGAGGTAGTAAATGAATTAAAGTGAGTATTAGGATGTGTAAGTAACAAAACTAATTTAATTTTACCAAACTTAAATTATTTTTGTTGAATTTAATTGAAATTATTTTAATTTGATAAAATATGATATTTTTGTAAGTGGAAGTAAACAAGTTGGAAAGTAATTAGATATGTTAATAAAAAAATGAACGAGTGAGTGTTTTGTGTTGTGTGTAAAGTAAGTATACATTTTTTCTGATGAGTGTTTTAGTAAGCGGGATTGGTCCAACTTGTTTGGTTTATAGAACTTTACTAGAAAAATGGCTGAGAGTATGGTGAGCCTTGCAATGGAGGAGCTAGCAGCATTGTTAGTAGCGAAAGCAGGGTTGCTGGGCAGCCTCCCAAAAGATGTTAGAGACTTAGAAATGGAACTAGGAATAATCAAAGCAGTCCTCAGATTCACTGAGAAGAAAGCAGAAGAAGATGATACCATCAACGAGTGGCTAATGCAAGTGCAAACAATTGCTTTTGACATTGAGGATGTCATTGATGGGTTCCTTCTAATCAAGCAGCAGCAGAAACAATCACCACAACATTCATATCAGCAAGTAATTTGGATGATAAGCAGTATTAGAAGCTGGCTTGGTAAAGTAGTTGTTTGTGTTTTGCAGCTGAAACCCAAGCATGAGTTATCGTCCAAAATAAAATATTAAAACAGAAATAATTGAGATTAATAGCAGAAGGGAACAATATTGATTCAGCACAACAGCAGTAGAGATTCCTTTGCAAGATCCACGAGTTTCCTCCCTCTTTATTGATGACTTAGAGGTTGTTGGAATTGAAGATCGTAAGAAAAAGTTAATTCAGTCAATGAATTTGAAGCTGGAAGATCGCTTTGTGATTACAGTGGTGGGTATGGGAGGAATAGGGAAGACAACTCTTGTTCACAAAGTGTAAGAAGAGGTTATTGAGGATGGTAAGTTCTTCTTCCATGTCCATGCGTGGGTCACAGTATTGCAATCTTACAAACTGAGAGATCTGCTGATTACCATATATAAACAAGTGTAGAGGGAGTCATCTCTAGATGTTGGTGCTTCTGCTTAAGAAATTATCTCTACATTTAGGAATTGCAAACTGAAGTTATATTGTCGGAAAATTCAAGTTTATCAAATTGATAAACAAAAATTGTTAATCAAAGGGGTATATTTGGTACTTCACCCGTACTGACGTGTATATTTAATTCAGCAAGCACAATGAGATGGACTCCTCCTTGCTACATGGATAGACAATGTTACTAAATACTAAGGCTACCGTTACGTAAGAGACTTAGGGTTTAATTTGTCAATTCATAATTACAGATCGAATTCGACTGCTCTTAAAATCAAAATCACGAAATACAATAATCTTACACCAGTTTTTTTTGAATTGTAAACACAGAGGAACTATTTACCGACAAAACTGCACATCAGATTATCAATCAATCAATCAATCAATCAATCAAAGCCTTAATCCCAAAAGTGGGGTCGGCTAACATGAACCAAATTTGATTATTCCGTGTAGTCATCAACATAAATCTTTCTCCTCTATCCCTTACGATCCAAAACTTCATCCTCACGTAAATCCATGCACTTCATATCCTTCCTCACTCCTTCCAACCAAGTCATCTTTGGTCTCCCTCTTCCTCGTTTAATCCCTCCATGGTCCCACTCTTCCACTCTTCGCACCGGTGCACCCTCGGGTCTCCGTCTTACATGTCCAAACCAACGCAGACGATTTTCCCTTAATTTATCTACAATGCCCGCCACACCTACTTTCTTGCGAATAACCTCATTTCTGATTCTATCTCTTAAAGTGTTTCCACACATCCACCTTAACATGCGCATTTCCGTAACCTCCATCTTTTTAATATGCTCTTTCTTAGAAGCCCAACATTCTGTACCATAGAGCAACACTGGTCTTATGGCAGTCCTGTAGAATTTTCCCTTCAACTTTAAGGGAATGCTGCGGTCGCATAGCACTCCCGTGGCCGCTCTCCATTTAAGCCACCCTGACTTAATCCTGTGGGTCACGTCTTGATCAATGTCACCATTCTTCTGGATGATCGACCCTAGGTACTTAAAACATTCACTCATGGTCAAATCCTTTCCATCCAAACTCACCACTTCATTGCTTGTCCCCCTCTGAGTGCCAAAACGACATACCAAATATTCAGTCTTACTCCGACTTAGCTTAAACCCTCTAGATTCCAACCTTTGCCTCCATTGCTCCAACTTGACATTAACCCCATCCTTAGTCTCATCCACCAAAACGATATCATCTGCGAACAGCATACACCATGGAACCTCATCTTGAATTGGTCTAGTTAATTCGTCTAGAACCGTTGCAAAAAGAAAAGGGCTTAATGCAGACCCTTGATGCAATCCGATTGTAATAGGGAAATCTTTTGTCAACCCTCCGCATGTCCTCACATTTGTTGACACATCCCGATACATATCCTTAACTAGGTCTACATACCTTCGTGGGATACCTTTCTTCAACATTGCCCACCAAAGTATCTCTCTTGGCACCTTGTCATATGCCTTCTCTAAATCAATAAAGACCATATGAAGATCTTTCTTCTTTACCCTATAAAACTCCATCATTTGTCTTATCAAATGGATTGCCTCCATAGTAGATCTCCCAGGCATAAAACCAAATTGGTTATCTGAAATGCTTGTGCATGCCCTCAACCTTTGTTCAATCACCCTTTCCCACAACTTCATAGTATGGCTCATAAGCTTAATTCCTCGATAGTTAGAACAATCTTGAGCGTCTCCTTTGTTTTTATAAACCGGGACCAAGGTGCTCTTCCTCCAATCTTGTGGGATCCTTGTAGCCGTCCATATCTTGTTGAAAAGGTTTGTTAACCAATCAATACCAATCTTACCCAAACACCTCCACACCTCTATCGGTACCCCATCAGGGCCAACCGCCTTCTTAGGTTTCATCTTCCTCAGTGCAATCTCCACCTCTACTCTCCTAATCCTTCGCACATACTCCATGTTGATTTCTTCATCACTCATAGAGGTATCTCCTATCACAACTCCATTACTTCCATTAAATAATTCATCGAAGTACCCCTTCCACCTGTCCTTGATGCCCTCCTCTTGCACTAGGACCATTTGGTTCTTATCTTTGACACACTTCACCATGCCAATATCCTTCCTTGCCTCTTGTCTTCTCTTTGCCATCTTATAAATGATCCTTTCTCCCTCCTTGGAATCAAGCTTTTCATAAACCTCCTGATATGCCTTTTCTTTTGCTTGGCGAACAGCTGCCTTTGCCTTACTCTTAGCCTCCTTATACGCTGCAAAGGTTTCATCACTCCTACATTTTCCTAAGGCTTGATAGCATTCCCTTTTTTGCTTAATTACTGCTTTCACCTCTTCATTCCACCACGAAGTATCTCTCTGTACCGAAGTTCTTCCCCTTACTTCCCCTAAGACCTCTTTGGCCACTCTTAGGAAACAGTTCTTCATTCGTAACCAGGTCATGTCCGGATCCACCTCTCCATCCCAATCCGCTTCTTCAATTACCTTTTCTGTAAAAACCTTAGCTTTTGCATCCCTTAGGGTCCACCATCTTATCCTTGGTTCTTCTTGTCTAACTTTTTTCTTCGCCTTCTCTTTCAGACGAATAGTCATTACCAATAGCCGGTGTTGGGTGACCACACTCTCCCCTGGGATAACCTTACAGTTTATGCAACTTTGTCTATCTATGCTCCTTGTGAGCAGGAAGTCTATTTGAGTTGCATTTGCTCCATTCCGAAAAGTTATCAAGTGTGAATCCCTCTTCTTAAACCAAGTATTAGCCAAAATTAAATCATATGATTGGGCAAAATCCATAATAGCTTCACCACCGGCGTCCCTCTGCCCATACCCAAAGCCTCCATGGACACTCTCATAGCCATCTCGGCTCGCCCCAACGTGCCCATTTAGATCCCCTCCAATATATAACTTCTCTGAGTGGTGGACACCCTGCACCACCTCGTCTAGGTCCTCCCAAAATTGTCGTTTCTCTTCTGCATCTAAACCCACTTGGGGAGCATAAGCACTGATAACATTCACAATCTCCTTGCCACATAGCAACTTCAGCCTTATCAACCTATCGTTCTTCCGATAGACCTCGATCACCTCTTTTGCCAACCTCTCATCGAGAACCACACCAACTCCGTTCCTAGCTCCACCATTCCTTGTTCTGTGGCTCGTTTCTTGCCCAACATACCATACCTTATACCCCAAAACCAAGCCTCGAGCTCCTTCTCCTGTCCATCTTGTCTCTTGGAGGCACATGATGTTCACGCGTCGTCTTTTCATTACTTCTACCAATTCTGCTGATTTTCCCGTAAGAGACCCCACATTCCAAGAACCAATCCGCAAACTAAATTCTTTTCTCCCACGCTCCCTCCTGATCCCAACTCCAAGTCCTTGATTATTTGACACCACAATTGGGCAATATGGCGCGTCGCTTCTGGGAGACGACCTAGCAACCCTTACATACTTATCACTGCACCCGGGTCTGGGAAGTGCAGCGCGTCGCTCAGTAGGGAACGCCCCAATGGCACGCCCTTGCTCATTTGACACCACACTCGGGCAATGTGGCGCGTCGCTTCTGGGCGACGACCTAGCAACCCTTGCATACTTATCACTACACCCGGGTCTAGGAAGTGCAGCGCGTCGCTGAGTAGGGAACGCCCCCACGAAAATATCTGTTTGGCTCATGTCATGGGATGTGACGAAGTTTTATACTGGCTGTCACTGGCCTACCGTAACCCTCCTCCTTTATCCAGGCTTGGGACTGGCAGCGGGAAACCCACTGGCGGAGTTGCACATCAGATTATCACAACATTGGAAATCATGACAGCCATTTCGATGTCTACATCTGTTGGTAAGAGAAAGAGATCGTCAATTGTAGGAGCAGCTGAATTTGAAGAACAGCCTGCATAGATTGAGAAGGTGAGTTATTGATTTAAAATTTGTTTAATTTAAGTCAAATCAGTAGTCAATTATCTCACATGAAATACGACAAATCCAATTAATTAAAGATATTAACGTTGTTTGGTAAATTTATTCTTGTTTTCAAGTAAGTCAGAAATGTACTATATCCTATCTCAAACTTTAGTATATGAAACAAATGAATGTAAATTGGAGATAAAACAAGGAGCTACAGAATAATACATGTCTGGGCTATTGTAATTTGAGGGCTATTTTCTGTTATTGCGTAAAAACAAATGGGATGGCCAATTAACAACAACTGGTTGGTCTTTTTGTGCAGTCTATGTGTGTGGAAAATGGGTAAAAGGTAATACAATTACATACAGGATTGTTTATGGTATTGTAGACACCTAAAAAATGTCTCCCCGAAACCAAACCCGATGATAAATAACCTTTCACCGCCACTATTGGTCGGGTTTAGTATTTAATCCCGAGAGTGCTTAAAAAATCGTATTTTATTAAATTCATATTTTTGAAAGGTCCATGGATCAGTCTTGGTGTTTGGTAAAAGCATAGTTTTAATTTTAGCCCAAACTTGTTAATTAATTTTAAGCCCAAACCTTTTTATTTTATTATTCATTTTTGGCCCAAATATATTATTTTATTTTATTTTATTATTTTAGTCCGAATAATAAAGTCAGAAAAAAGCCCGAAATTATAAATCGGGACTTAAAAAGCCGAAAGAAATTAGGGTTAAAAAATGAATTTAAACGGAAAAATGGACTGGAACTGACCGTGTCACGGTACAGCCTGACCGTGTCACGGGAAATCTTCCCGTATGACGGTGGTACTACCCGTGACATGGGAGGTCTGCCGTCACACGGAGAGTTCCGTGTCCTTTCCGCGTAAAACCTTAACGCGTTTTCCGTTCCGTTTTCTGAAAATTTCCCACGTCACTCTAAAACTGACCGTGTCACGGGAACTTGTACCGTCTGACGGTACAGTTTAACCGTGTCACGGGATACTTTTTTAGGGTTTTTATCATTTTAGGGTTCCGTGTGCTCCCTTAGCACATTTCCCTATAAATACCCCCTCATTTCTGATGTACGGGGCAACGAGAATTCTATTATTCTTATTTTCTCTCTTCTATGTTCTTAACCTAAACACTAGCCAACCCTTTTCACTTCAAAATTCCTTCTTCAAGCACTTAAAGGAGTCCATATTTTACTCGAGGTTCTGTCCTTAAACCAAGGCGTGAAAGGTAGAATCGTTTGAGGGTTTGGCCCGAAGATCAACCTTATTTTATTTAATTTAATTTAATTATTGTTTTATTATTTCCTTGAAGTTACTAACTCGTTTATTATTTTGTAGCTGCAAACAAACAGATTCAAAGTAAGGATCATGCTCTTTTTATCATTGTTATTTTTTCTAACGATTTTTATGTTGTTGGAATTATGATTAAATTGGTTTTTATATTAATATTGATTCTATTATTTATTTTGATCACTATATTGCATGTTAAAGGGAATATGTAATTGAAAATCACGCCTAATAAGATAATTTGGACAACCGGTTTAGTATCCTTTTTAATCTTATTATTAATTGAAGTGATCACCAAATATTTAGAATTATGTGTGCATTAATTTTGAACCAATTTAGTTAAATAATAGTTTGGAGCGAATTGAATAGTTTGTTTGTATGCCTTTGAGATCACAGGAATGCTTTTCAATATAAGAATCGAGTAGAGGCCAATACGGGCGAATGTGACTCCATGACTCACTTCGTACCATCATCCCCGATCCTCCTTTCGTGGTTCCGAACCATATGGAGTTAGTAATCTCATGGATTATGAATGGGGTGTAACCTTCACGGGTCAATCGTTGTTGCCTTCGTTGTCCCTTTATCGTGGTTGCCTTTTATGATCCGTGAACGGTTTACAAGTTCCTTAAAAACTTGTTGGCGGCTCCCTACTTTCCTTGTCCCTAATCGTATTATGTCAATTCCCACTTCCTATGAGTGTCAAGCATATTCACAACATGCTTTTAACGTAGGCGCACTTCGAGCGACGCCTACAATTTGGCGACTCTACTGGGGAGGATTCTTAATTATCTATCGATTTGAGTGATCGGTATTTAATTAAGATGAGTGGATGAGACTTGAAAGATTCTTTAAAAAAATATTCCTGTGATTAATTTGGCATTTTTGCATCTACATAGACGTTTTAACGTCGCATTCAGGTCTGTCCCGTAGGAAAAAATTGGATAACTTGATTGTGCGCGAAGGAAAACAGGGCACCAGTCAGATTTTCTGACTGCCGTGTCACGGCAGTCCTAAAATCAGTCCGGTGACCTATTTTCTTTTCTCACAGTCGACTTCCTTCGATTTTTCTGAAAAAACGTATGTGTTCTACATGCGTCTTAGCCCCGGGGGATTTAAGCTCTATCAACCCAAAAAACGCTCATGGCAATAAGGGTTCATCCGAGTTATTAAATCCACCTAAACCATGGAGTCGAGTTCGATTTCATCACGAACTCGCGGAGCCGCCCGTTGGCATACACCCTCAAGGGAGGCTGCCTTGCTAACGCGTCCAAACTCTTAACCATGGTACCCTTTTTGACACCCAAAACTTGACCATAGTTGAACATAGATCTTGACTTTAGGTTGCGAACTTTTTTTTTACATCATTGTGCCTAAATGCTATGTGTTTGTTCGGTGCTAACCCTAATGTGTTTGCTCTTTTTGTTTGACCCATGACCGAGGGTTTTTATTCTCACATAGTAATTAGTACGGACTTAAAATCGATTAAAATCTGAAAAAAATCACAAAAACTGACGTGGAACTGCGCACCGTGTCACGACATTGTCTGCCGTGTCACGGTGAACAGTGCCGTGACATGGGAGAGTCTACCGTTTGACGGTAGGCTTAACCGTGTCACGCCAGTCTGCACCGTGACACGGTGCCCAGGAAAGTGTCCCGTCAATCTTTTTTCTCGATTTTTGTGTCCAGTATTGAGTCGTGTCTAGATATACGGTCAAAACACGCGTCTATAACCTCACCTAATCACTCACATGTTATGTCCACACACTTTTTTTTTAGTCGTGCACCATTTTTGACCGTATTTTAGGGAAGTTTCGTTTTTGTGTCGTTTTTTTTTCGGAGTAAGTCGGATAGTATCCTCCCATGTTTTTTCTAAAAAAAAAAATAATAATAAATAAGTAGAGCTTCAAATTTCTTTTTCTTTTTTTTTTTAATCCGGATAGGTTAAGGTTAAGTGTGGTCATTAAAGGTGTGTTTGTTTCGGTGTCACAGCGCTTGGGCAAGAAGCAAGGGTAGATTGTTACGGTTCGAGTCCATACCTCAACAACCTCTTGTACGAAAGAGGCATACAAGGAAACCACCTCAGTCATCTCCACAAGATCCGTCTCCAACCTACTTTCAACCAATGGCCACTAAGGAAGACATCGAGAACCTCAACAGGACAATCGAAAGGTTGTCTGACATGATGCAAACACTCACTACTAGAGTCAGCACTGTAGAGCAAGACAAGCAAAACAGTGTCACTGCTGCTGCGATGGACAAGATCAAGGAACAGATGAGCAAGATTTCAGAAGAGTTCACTTATGTGGAACAGCCTGTCACTTCCTCGTCCATAAGAGAGAAGCTTCCTGAGAAGTTTCCCACTGCCGATATTCCCAAGTTCAAGCCTACTGATAACCCGCTTTTCCATTTGAAGGCTTTTTCTGCAACTATGGCTCTTAAGGGAGTAGATGTGACACTCTTCCCTACGGTGTTTCCTCTTTCCTTAGAGCATGCCTGTCAACAGTGGTTCTATTCTCTGGAATCCAAGCATGTCGCGACCTGGGAAGATGTTGCTGAAAGCTTTATGAACCGATACAAGTGCAACATCCAGGCCAAGACTTCTGAACGTGAACTCTCCATTCTCAAACAGAAAGAGAATGAAGGCTTCACCACTTACCTAAGCAGATGGAGAGAAACAGCTGCGCTCTTGGTAGATCCTCCCAAGGAGAAGGAAATGGTTCGCTTGTTCATTGCCAATCTGACGCATAAATACAAGCAACACTTGAAGTTTCTGCCTTTAAGTACCTTTGAAGCTGTATACGATATTGGAATCAATATCGAAGATGAACTGATAAAGTCTATTGGTAGCAACAATAACAACAACACTTGGAAAAACAAGAAGAACGACACTCCTTCTTCTTCGTCTTCTAAGCCCAATAATGCTACCAACAATATCAACATCAATGATGTGCTGGCCCTTAATGCTCCTACTCAAAGATTCCAAAGGCAAAGGAGGATTTATACGCCATTGGGAATGACTTATGATGCGGCTTATGACCGTCTACATGGTCAGGGACTGATTATGCCAATCGGACCATTTCCAAAACCTCGACCTGAGAATAGGACCGCCAACTATGACCCCAATGCTTATTGCAAGTATCATCAAGGAAAGGGTCATAACACTGAGAAGTGTTGGAGGCTGAAAGACGCAATCCAAGACCTGATAGATGCTAACCAACTTCCTGTCCCTCCAGGGGGCAAGAAGCCTAACATTCAAACATGTCCTCTTTCTGATGATTTGGCTATCATGGGAGATGAAGTCTCCTTTGATCCGTCAATACTCATTCAACCTGTGAATGAACCTCTGCCGGAAGTTGTATTTATCTCAAGCACTGCAGAAGTGAATGGGATTTGGGATAGTGATGATGAAGATGTCTATCTCAAAGATATAGCCTATTCATCTCTCGACACCAGTAAAGATGTTTGGGGGGACCTTGAGGTCAAGGTTCTCACTAGAAGTGGACGGTTGCAACAACCTAACCCACCTCCACCTCCACCACAATCAAATCCGATAGTTGATCCCATCAACCCTGTGAATAGCGATGTGGTCAAACAGCTACAAAAGACCAAGGTGGAGATGAATGTATGGAAGCTTTTGGCCACTTCCCACGAGCATCGAAAGGCTGTAATGAATGCTCTGGTGAAGATAGGAGTCGATGACGACATGACTCCCCAAGGACTGGTCAACTTTCTCACTACTGAGCTGCCGAGTACCAGCAATCTGATTTCCTTTTCTGATAAGGATCTACCCCCGGAAGGGGACCAACATAATAAGGCCTTACACCTCACTGTGGTGTGTAGGCAGATGAATGTTCCTATGAGCCTGGTTGATAATGGCTCTGCAATCAATGTGTGCCCACTCCGTACTACAAAGAAGTTGGGTATAAAGAATGAAGAGTTGACTCCCTCCACTCAAGGGATTCGAGCTTACGATAATACTCGCCGTCAAGCCGTGGGTACTATCATACTGAATATAACTACTGGGGCCGTTGAGCGTCGCACCAAATTTCAGGTGGTGGACATTAAGGCCTCTTTCAATCTGTTGTTAGGACGCCCTTGGCTTCATGAGCTAAAGGCGATTCCGTCGTCGCTTCATCAGAAGGTGAAAGCCATAGTTGGAGGGGTTCCGATTACCATCGATGCTTCTCCTATGCGCATTCAAGTTATTGATACTCCCATCGTCCATGTTGAACACGACGAGGAAGATGAAGATCTTTGGGGGTTTTCACTAGATGATGTTCTTGCGATCGAAGAAGAGGAAAAGTGTCATCTCGACTTCGATCCTTATTCAAACACCAGTATCAACTCCATTCTGAAAAAAGCAAGGTCACTTTCCTGGAATGACCCTTGGGCTCAAGAAGGAAATGGCTAAATCTTGGGGCCATCCTGGTGCAGTCAAGAAGGACACTTTCGGCTTAGGATTCGAGCCGACAAAGGAAGATCTGAAACAGGCTGCGTTGAAAATGAAGGCTCGCAACAACGCTCGAATCACGAAAACGGAAATGACCATGGATCCATATCCTTTCACTCTCAACGGCCAGTACATCAAAGAAGGGGAAGACTTCCCATGTTATGAATTCCCCGAACCATTTGTCCATGATGGGATCCGTGAACCGGGATTCGAGGTGTTCCTCAATTGTGACTTCATCGATGAAGAGCTCTCCACAGTCGAGAAGTCAGCTAGCCTGGACTCTGATGATCTGGGAATTAACCTTCTTTTCGGAATGGAGAAGAATGAATCCAAGCCGGTCTGCAATGACAACTCTGAGCTCGTTCAAGCGGTCATAGCAAACAAGGAATTTGATCCCTCCGAGTTAATCGTCCAAGCTGACAACATTTCAAGGGGATGGCGCAAGACATTGAGGATCACTACGCCAAGTGGAGAGAAGTTAGAAATAACCGCTGGCGAGGGTCCTATGTTTGATGAGTCTGAGTCGTCTGGGTCCGAGTCTGAGTCTGAGTCTAAGTCTGTAGATGAGTCCTTAGAGTCTGAGGCTGACCCTCTTTCTGCTATAGAGTTCAACCCTGAGTCTCTTGTTGAGCCCTATCCTTCTAGTCCTAATAATTCTGGTGAGGTCGCAGCTGACCTTGCCTCTCTTGATGTATTAGCCAGTGATTTCAATAAATTGAGTACCTTTGCTTACGATGTGTGCCATTCCCCTAGCCCTGATCAATATTGCTTTGCTAATGATAAAAATGACAAAGAAATAATAAAAGCAATGGAAGAACACGAAAATAAAACAGCAGTTATTGAAGATACAAAAACAGTTAATATTTCCAATGATACGACTGTTAAAGAAGTAAAAATTGGATTAACACTAAGTCAAGATGAACGCAAAGAGCTAATTAACTTGCTTAGTGAATTTGTTGATGTATTTGCTTGGTCATACCAAGATATGCCAGGAATTGACAGGGATATAGCTCAGCATACGATACCACTCATTCCAGGTATGAAGCCTAACAAACAAAAGCTGCGCCGAATGAAACCAGATGTGGCTCTTAAAATCAAGGAAGAAATCAGGAAGCAATTGACCGCAGGTTTCATCAGAGTATCCAAGTATCCGGAATAGATAGCAAATGTGGTTCCAGTTCCAAAGAAGGATGGAAGGGTCAGAATGTGTGTTGATTACAGGGATTTCAATAAAGCAAGCCCAAAAGATGGGTTCCCTCTACCTCACATTGACATTCTGGTCGATAATACAACAAACCATGCACTCCTGTCATTCATGGATGGTCACGCCGGATATAATCAGGTATTGATGGCCGAAGAAGACATGGAGAAAACCACATTCATCACACAGTGGGGTACATATTGCTATACGGTAATGCCATTCGGGCTGAAAAACGCGGGTGCCACCTACCAAAGAGCAGCTACAGCACTCTACATGACATGATGCACAAAGAAGTGGAGGTTTATGTCGATGATATGATTGTCAAGTCTAAGGATCGCCCAGGCCATATCGTCGCACTTCGCAAGTTTTTTGAAAGACTCCGTAAGTACAACATGAGATTAAATCCAGCAAAATGTGCATTCGGAGTCACATCAGGCAAATTACTTGGATATGTGATCAGTTCTCGAGGAATTGAAATAGATCCTTCAAAAGTAAAAGCAATCATGGCCATGCCACCACCCAAAAACGAGAAGGAGATTCGAGGCTTCATTGGAAGGTTGCAGTACATAAGCAGGTTCATATCAAAGCTCACAGCGATATGTGAACCTATATTCAAGAAGCTCAAGAAGAATGTCCCAGTCACATGGGATGATGACTGCCAAAAGGCTTTCGACAAAATCAAAGAGTATTTGGCAAACCCACCCGTGCTAGCGCCAGCAATACCTGACTTTCCTCTTCGACTCTACCTTACGGTCACAAGAGAAACGATGGGGGGAATGCTAGCACAAGAGATCGAAAGCAAGGAGAATGCAATTTATTACCTGAGCAAGAAACTCCAAGGATATGAGACGCGATACACGCCCCTCGAGAAGTTGTGTCTCGCACTTGTATGGGCCGCACAAAAACTAAGACATTACATGCTCACTCATACGGTGCAAGTCGTGTCTAAGATAGATCCTCTCAAATACCTGTTCGAGAAAGCAACACTCAACGGCAGATTATCAAGGTGGATAGTCAATCTGGCTCAATTTGACTTGAGATTTGTGCCACAAAAAGCCATCAAAGGTTCCGCAGTTTCTGATTTCTTAGCAGACTTTCCGCTAGAAGAAGCTGAAAAAGAAGAAGATGAGTACGATTTCCCTGACGAAGATTTACTCATGACCGAAGACGATAGTTGGACGCTCTATTTCGATGGAGCTTCAAACTAAAAAGGATGTGGTGTGGGAGTCTTGCTCGTATCGCCCAATGAAGAACACATCCCAATTTCCATGAAGCTCGACTTTGATGTCACCAATAATGCCGCAAAATATGAAGCATGCATTTTGGGATTAGAAACAGTTGTCGCCTTGGGAATCAAGAAACTCAGAATCTACGGTGACTCTTCACTAATCATTAACCAAATCTCTAAGAGATGGAAAGTGAGGAGTGAAAGTCTCGCTACGTATCAAGCTCATCTGGAAACTCTCACGGAGCAACTAGATGAAGTGGAATATACGTATCTGCCAAGAGAAGAAAACCAGTTCGCTGACGCACTAGCTAAGTTAGCATCAATGGTGCGAATTCCAGCTGACACGATCAGAATGCCACTGACCATAGAGAGAAGATATGAACCAGCTTATGTTCATACACTTGATGATGAACAAGAATCACAGGAAGAAGATGAAGAATCATGGTATACAGACATCCTTAATTATGTGACAAGAGCAGAGTATTCTCCTAATACTGATAAAAGGGCACGCCGTGCTTTGAGGCTCCTGGCCTCACAGTATGTGCTCATCAGGGGAGAACTCCACAAGAGAACCGCAACGGGAAGGAATCTCTTATGTATAACCAAGAAAGAAGCACATAAAACCATGGAAAACCTTCATGCTGGTATATGTGGAACTCACATGAATGCAAAGATGTTAGTCCAAAAAATTCAACGACAAGGTTACTATTGGACTACTATGGAGCGAGATTGTCACGAGTACGTCAAAAAATGTATGAAGTGTCAAATCTATGCAAACTTACAGCATGTTCCACCTTCACTTCTCTACACGTATACTTCTCCATGGCCTTTCTCCACTTGGGGCATTGACATCATTGGAAAAATCACACCACCAGGACAAGGGGGGCATGAATTCATTCTCGTAGCAATCGACTACTTCACCAAATGGGTCGAGGCAGCCTCATATGCCAAGCTGATGGCAAAACACGTAGCTCAATTCATTGAGAAAAATATTATATGCCGCTATGGGGTACCACATGAGATGATCAGTGACAATGGAACACATTTCCAAGCCGAATGCGCGGAATTGTTGCAGAAATATCATATCAAACATCATCGATCATCACCTTACAGACCACAAACGAACAGAGCAGTCGAATCGGCCAACAAAAATGTGAAGACCATCATCGAAAAGATGACGGAAAATTATAAAGATTGGCCAAGTAAGCTACATTTCGCCCTTTGGGGTTATCGAACCTCTGTTCGTACATCGACAGGGGCTACCCCTTTCTCTTTAGTCTATGGTGTCGAAGCTGTACAACCAATCGAGCTCGAGATACCTTCTCTCCGAATCGCATTGGAAAGCCAACTAGAAGAAGTCGACTGGATTAGAGCAAGATACGACGAACTGGTCTTGCTTGATGAAAAACGCTTGGCAGCTTTGCATCATGTCCAAACCTACCAACAGCGTATGGCACGAAATTTTAATAAAAAAGTCAAGACCAGGAACATCAAAGAGGGTCACCTAGTGCTTAAGGCACTTCGCAAAAACGTGTTAGATCCAAGAGGAAAATTCAGACCGAACTGGTCAGGCCCGTACATTGTTAAAGCCATCCTATCTGGCGGAGCGGCACAATTGGTAGACATGGACGGCAACGACTACCATAATTTAACCAACTTGGATCAACTCAAGAAATTCTACGCCTAGTCGCATGGGTTCATGACCCAATAGAGCTACGTCTGGCCTGATTCCTTTTTAGGATACGTAGGCAACCCCTCAAGGGGGCCCGGCCACTTTAAAATAAAAAAAATCCTCCCTCTATTGATTTAATATGTGCCCGGTTCAAAATTGCGTCACGGCAAAAAAAAAAGGTAAATATACCGCGACACGGGAAATATTCCCATCTGACGGGAGAAAATCCCGTGTCACGGCAAACTCTGAGCGGCAAAAAAAGGACAGAGTGCCTCCCGTGACACGGGATTTATTCCCGTTTGACGGGAAAACTGTTCCGTGCCACGTCACCCTGTCTGTCAAAAAAAAAAAAAAAAAAAACTTGTCGTGACGCGGGAATTTAAACCGTGTCACGTGACCCTTTGACTGTGACATGGCAGATTTTCAGTTTCCCGTTTTATTTATTGGCGCATTCGTTGCGAATTTCCTGTTCGAGTTTTTGTTTTCGTTCTTCCATTACGTCCGACTCCTTGACTCGGATAATAAATAAAAATCATTGTAATTTTTATTTTAAGAAATAAATGTGCTATTATTATTAAAATAAATGCGACTACAATATTGGCATCATACGCCTTATTTTAAATAAAAATTATAAATAATAAAATGCAAGGCACTATTGATCTAATCTCTCTTCTCTTTAGGAACATCCTTCTCTTGTTCAATTAGGTCGGCCTTCACCATTAGTGTGTCTTTTGTAGCCCGAACCGTCACACCCCTAGTCGAACTTTCGCCCCTTTCACCTTTCTTGAACTTTTTCGGTTGTTTCTCCCTATACACCATCTTTTCTTTACCCTTTCCTTTCACATAGGTCTTCTTTCTTGGCATCTTAGGAGTCTTAAACTCAATTCCTTGTATTCTCGGACCTAGGCGATCTTTAAGAGGAGCTTTCTTCTCTCCAAGACGACTCTTTACATCAGACTTGAGCGATCCGAATCGTTCCCTCCTACTTCTAGGATTCAACCACGCCTTGTATGCACTAGATAATGGAGGAAGAGCTTGGTCACTTGCAGAAACGGTCCACAAAGGTCTTCCAATCCAATAAGCCTCGTACTTGTGAACGTTACTTTCATGCAACGATACTTCACGAGGACTATCGTTATAGCGTGGAATTACTTGTTCCAGTCCATACTGCCGCATTAGTCGAGAGGGACAGTAAAAAGTCAGTTTGGAGATACTAGGAACACGGCAATATGGAGTTTCATTCGTGCCAACCATCCTAGTAAGCCTCCACCAAGGCACCACCCAACGAATGGAAAATTCTCTCTTTGCAAAGAAATTTTTCCAATCTTCATACGACATGTTCGCAGAATAATTCTTCTTCCTACGGACTAAGTCGTTAGGGCCATATTTTTAAATATCGTCGGGGGCTTCAAATAATTCCAAACGCTCCATCAACCAAATCTACAAAACAAGAAAAAAAAGAATATTAAAAAAAAAAACTGCAGATTCCCGTGACACGGCAGTTTTGACCGTGTCACGGCAGACCCTAACCGTGACACGGTGACTGTTTTGTGTCACGGGGGCTATTCAGAGCGTATTTTTACCTGTAATAGTACCAGAGAGCCCTTCCTGATGGCTTTTCGGTCAGATTTTGCCTCGTCAAGGCCACGAAATGTTTCTCCAAGGCACGTTGGCATAGGAGATCTTCCGGATTCTACATGCTCAAGTACAGACGCTAGACAAGCATGTCCTACCCTACCGTTTGCAAATAGTAGCTTGCTAAACATGCAAAAAATATATGCCCTTCTACGATATACATGATAAGATTCAAAGATAGGGCGATTAAAATATAAGTTAGCAAGTTTTTCTAAGTCTACTTCATTACCACAAACAATTCTATTTAAATCTGGATCTGTTAGATTCAGATGGCGTTCAAAGTCTTGGTAATAATATTCACGTAAGGTAGGCATGGCTATAAGATTCCTAGCAGGAAATCCAAATATCGCACCAAATTCCTCCAGTAGAGGACATATTTCATCATAATCAAATTTGAAACAGTGCGTTTCTGGACTCCAATAATCTAATGCTGCTATAAGAAAATCATGTTCAATAGCTACATGTCGCAGGGCTAACAAACCCCTGACATGAAATAATTCTAACTCTCTTTTTTCAGCATTGGTCAAAGAATAAGACCAGTCGCGCAATGTATTATCAAAATTCTGAGACATGATTATTGAAATATGAAATTCTAAATTATTTTGTGTTTCGTAATTATGCATATCATGAATAATCTGGTCTTATTTTATAGCAAAAGCGCTCGGAACTGCCCAGAATTTATCTTTTCGCACGCGTGAAATAAACCGCTGAATAATACGCTTCCCGTGACACTGGAAATTCCACCGTGTCACGGGAACCTTTGCCGTGACACGGCAGGTTTTGCCGTGACACGGTGAACAGTGCCGTGTCACGACACTTTACGCGCCTGATTTTTTTTCATCTTTTCCGTATCTATCCGGATTTTTTATATTTTCTTATCTTTAACGTTTATTTTTTTAGTCTTTTCTGAGAGTTTTATTTCTAATAAAATTCTCACCTTCTTTATCTTTATTTTAAAATTTTATTTCCGAGAGTTTTATTTCTAATAAAATTCTCACCTTTTTATTTTTATTTTATTTCTTTATATTTGTTTTGTTTTTTACGAAAATATTTTTTATATATTTATTTACTCATCATTTTATTTTATTTCTTTTCTTTTCTTTTGGGAAATTTTATTTTAAGTATTTATTTCTTTTCTTTTGGGGAAGGTCGGTACCCTCCATTACTCCACTTATATTCTTCGTCGCGTCATTAATAAGTACACAATCACACACAAAGAGTCTCAAACACACACTAACACACGTGATAATAGATGTATAAACTGTAAATAATGTACAAAGAGTCGTAATATATAAATATGTCAAGTGTCATCATAGTATGTACAAAGAGTCATAATACAAACCCCTCGGTCAGAAATCTCTAGAATCAGAATCAGTCGCGTCTCCACCCTGTGCATGTGGTTCGCCCTGGGTATATGGGAACGGCGAACCAAAGAGTCCCTCGACCATCCGAGTATGGGGAGTAGCGTCCCTACTAGTCCCCGTAGGCCCAGTAGTAGTCAAGCTCAAAGCAGGACCCGTCCAGCCGGAGAACGGAGTAGACTGGCCCAAAGATACGGGAATCGTCGGCGAAGGCATCGTCCCATACAGCGGAATCGAGAACAAGCCCGAAAAAGGTGGAGGAATCCCGGATAATGGGGCCGAGAATGAACCAGGATCCAAAGGAGACCCAAACTCAGGAACTGGAGGCTGTGAAAATGACGGACGCTGAGAAGACTGACCCTGCTGCCACTAAGCCTCCTGGAACGGCTGAGTAGTCTGCGGCTCTCGCTGAGAACGCCGGTGAGCCTCGGGAGATTGTCTACCACGACCAAGCTCCTCCTCGTCCGAGCCTCTGGGCCTCGAGCGCGAACGGGACCTCCGTCGCTCCTGAAAAACACAAAATCAAAAGGTGTCAATGATGCAAAATAAAACAAATGGTAGAAATGAAAAAATAATAAGTGATACCTCAAGGACGTCGCTAGAGCTCTGACAACTCGCACCACGCCGAAGCTTGATGATGCAATACTTCAGCGTGTCCACCAGCTTCATGATTCCCATCACCTCCGGGCGGTTAGGCTGAAGATAAAACAAAGAAAAATCAGTAATAAGCAGCATTAAAAGAGTGGATAATGCGTCGAAGAAAACTCACCGGCTCAAAAACCTCGGGCACTGACTCCTGCTCCTGTCTGTAACCCTCCGGCGCGTTGGCAATATGGTCCTCCGTGATACCGATCGGCCCAGGGTAGCGGACAGACTGAGGAAGAATCTGAATCCTCCCCACAGGGTGAATGGTCGTCTGAAAATATGATTGAATAATCAAGTTATTCGACTATTTAAAACAGAGATTAGCAAAGAAGATTCTCGAAAGAAATCATACCTCGGGAAGACGGGGTGGAGGAGCCAGAGAGGGAAGCAAATCCCGCGCGTAGTCACTCTCCATGTGAACGAGCTCCTGCCACGGAATAGTGTAGCGCTCTCCCCTGTTGATCAACCCTCTGATCAAGCGGGAGTCCAGCATCGACTCTGGCAGGGAAGAAGGCACCACAAAGCGATCGCCGCTATGTTGACGGACGACTCGCTCCCCTAAATACCAGACGAAGCGCCCGGTACCAACCAAGATGGTACGGTACACTGAAAGACGTAGGGCCTCGGGTAGGTCAGTCATCCCGGCCCAAGGACGGTACTGGACATCGACGGGGACCTGGAAATCAGAAAAAGTTAGGCGTGAACAACGGAAACAACATCAGAAGGAAAGGACACGACAAAACTAATCCTTACGCCAACAGAAGAGGTGCCACGGCGTAGTAGCCCACGAAGCGCCGGAACAGACTCCACCCGCGACTCTCCTCGGTCGCGCCAGCTGGCCCCGACAGGAAAGTCGTGGACCGCTCCCCGACGCCGGCGAGGAGCCAAGCCTGGGAAGTACTTGTAGAACCATATCTGCAACAAAGTGATACTTAGTACACGAGTCGAACAAGTTAAAATGAAACAAAAAGGGAAAAGATCATCACCTCTACGACTCTCCACAGGCCGTAAACGGTGACCGGGGACTCGTCATTCAGCTGACGACAGCCATGACGCAGAGATAGAAGAAGATCCGCGTACCCAAGACTGGCCCTGCTGTAGGATCCTATCTCGGGAATCCTGGCCAAAGAGGGGAGGTAGCAGAGGAGCACGCGTGAACTCCTGTCGGGAGAGAGGGTCATAGAGATCAGGATCAAGATGAAGATCTGCACCCGCTGCTCGGCCGTCGTATCCTCCATATCGAAGCCGCAAGCAAGAATTGAAGCCGACTCCGATCGTCCACTCCTAGGACCACCTCGAGACACCGGTCGGGTACTGATGTGCTGAACGACCGGACCCAACAAATCAGCTACCTCGGTCGATGTCCAAGATAGATCAGACATCTGGCCTACTGCCCGGTCAGTAAAGCGCAGCCCGCTGATCATGCTGAAGTCCAGGGGGGTCACCGTCATCTCCCCCCAAGCAAAGTGAAACGTGTTGGTAGTATCCCAGAAATACTCCAACAATGCGCGAACGACCGTCACGCCGCAACCCCGGGGGCTGCGAAACCCTACAACCGCCGCGTAGAAATCGACCAAGCCAGACGACTCCCATAGGGCGCTCGTAGCAGGATCCCCCGTAATGACCTGGTAAAGTCGAGGGATCAAATCACCGGCCCCGGAACCATGCTGGCGGAGTGTGCCATCGACTATGCCGGAGAGTGCGCGGTGAGAGACGTGGTTTTCACGGCAGAAAACCAACTGGTCTGGGGTCCACGGAGGTGGAACCCACCTACCCCTACTCGTAGAAGTCCGAGGCTCGGACTCCAAGACGTCGTCGTCCACGCCCTCAGGGACAGTGGGAGTGTCCTCCCGAAAAGCCCGACGCCGACCGCGGGTAGAAAGGTCGCAATCTCGTCGTCTAGGCATGCTATTATAAAAATCCAAATGTTTAGCATCATTTCCTAAACATTTTTTTAAGGTGCATATTTAAAATAAAAAATAAATATCTAAATACTTAGCATCATTTCCTAAGCTATTTAGTCGTTTATTGAATTATATGCTAAATTTTATTAAAATCTAAATGTTTAGCATCATTTCCTAAACATTTAATTCAAGTTGCATATTTAAATGTTTAGCATCATTTCCTAAACATTTAATTCAAGTCGCATATTTACAATAATAATCTGAATACTTAGCATCATTTTCTAAGTTATTTAGTTGTTTGTTGAATTATATGCTAAATTTTTACCTCAAGGCTAAAAATTGGCAAAATTATGGTATTTAGTTTCTCCATGACAAACTAATACTACAGTTCTCCTAGCCGCATGATACTATGTTCTCCATGACAATATAGTACATATGCAAAATATGAATCAACACATCATTTCACAAGATTCACCACCATTTTTTTTCACCATTTCAAAGCATGAACATTATTTCACAAAGTAGCACCCAAAAATGGTGATTTGCTCAATTCTCCATCAAATCACGCAATTTTTGTATCAAATTTCTCACAAACACACATGTACACATATACAAGTAAAATCATGGCAAGAGTTTCAACATAAAGCTTCAAAATCAAAACCCCCAAATTGATTTTTTAGGGTTTGTCATGAAATTGTTAATGTGAAGCAAATTCAAAGCAAAAATCAAAGGGAGCTTACATGGATGTTTGTAAAGGGTTGAAAATGAGGAGAAGATCGAGAAATTACAACAAAATTGGTGAAATTCGAACTCCAAAACTTGAAAATGTGTTCCGGCTACCAGAGCAATTGCCGCGACACGGGCGAGACTAACCGTGTCACGGTCAAGAGTAACCGTGTCACGGCAACCTTCAAGCTTGACGGAGCTCCGGTGAACTGGGCGGCAGTACCGGAACGGAAACAGAAGCAGCAACGAAACAGCAGCGGCGCGGTACGGTAGCCAAACAACCGCAGCAAAGCAAAAAGGAGAAGAAAAAAAAAAAAGAGACTAACCGTGTCACGGTCGCCGTTACCGTGTCACGGCGAGTTTCGAACGGCCGGCGGTTAACCCCAGGCGTGGCGCGACAGCTTTTGGGAAGAGCTAAAATGGTGAAAGCAAGTATGAAAGCAAGAAAAAATGTTAAATGGTGAAATGGTGAAATGGTGCAAGCGGATTTAAAGGCAAAAAAGGACAAAAAAGGAGCAAAAAGAGCCGTTGTTGACTGATTCAAACAGCGAAAAAGGAAAAAAAGAAAAAAAAAAAAGAAAAATAGGTGTCCCGTGACACGGGATGCTAGTCCCGTCAGACAGGAATCCCTGACCGTGTCACGGGAACCTGATGACGTGGCGCGACAAATCTGAGCCTGGTCAGGGAATATTCTTAGCTTTTTGATCAGTTTGGCTGACTTTCCGAGTTTATTGGGTGATTATTTTTCGCTACAGTTACGCGGAAAATCCCAACTGATGTTTAAGGGGGGGGGGGCTAAAATTACCATTTTACCCCTGGCAAGCGTCAAAGCCTATTTTTCGGCATTTTAAGCATTTAATATGGTCGGATAATCGGCTTAAAATTGTGAATTATCTGCGGCCCACGTTCGGGGATAATCAAACCACCATACACTTATCAACCGTCGGCTTTCCTCAGGCTTGGAAAGCGTTATCATTGGATTTTTCTTCAAGTATAGAAAACCGACAAGTCGGCTTTCCTCAGGCTTGGAAAGCGTTATCGGCGGATTTTTCTTCAAGTATAGAAAACCGCCAAGTCGGCTTTCCTCAGGCATGGAAAGCATCATCAGTGGATTTTTCTTCAAGTATAGAAAACCACAAAATTCCTTTGTCAGCTTTCCTCAAGTATGGAAGGCATTATCGGTGGAATTCTTCAAGCATAGAATGACACCAAATTCGTTCGTCGACTTTCCTCAAGCATGGAAAGTGTCATCCGGTAGGTTTCTTCAGGCTTAGAAAGCTACCAAACTCATCTGTCGGCTTTCCTCAAGCATGGAAAGCATTTCAACAAACGTCATCCGGTGGATTCCTTCAAGCATAGGAAAATACCGAACTCATTTGTCACCGATACACTGGTGTCAGATAAGCGTTCTATCCCTATACTCTTTTATCTGTGGAATTAACATTTTTCTGCAGGTATCAGCGTATACAGAGTGATTTAGGATCGCAGAACTTCTTAAATCATTCTTCGTCCCTATAGACTACTTTGACTATCGTTTTCGAAACTGACGTTTCTACAAACTCAGTCAAAGTGGGGTCTTCTGTAGACACCTAAAAATGTCTCCCCGAAACCAAACCCGATGATAAATAACCTTTCACCGCCACTATTGGTCGGGTTTAGTATTAAATCCCGAGAGTGCTTAAAAAATCGTATTTTATTAAATTCATATTTTTGAAAGGTCCATGGATCAGTCTTGGTGTTTGGTAAAAGCATAGTTTTAATTTTAGCCCAAACTTGTTAATTAATTTTAAGCCCAAACCTTTTTATTTTATTATTTTATTATTTATTTTTGGCCCAAATATTTTATTTTATTTTATTATTTTTTTATTTTAGTCCGAATAATAAAGTCAGAAAAAAGCCCAAAATTATCAATCGGCACTTAAAAAGCCGAAAGAAATTAGGGTTAAAAAATGAATTTAGACGGAAAAATGGACTGGAACTGACCGTGTCACGGTAGAGCCTGACCGTGTCACGGGAAATCTTCCTGTCTGACAGTGGTACTTCCCGTGACACGGGAGGTCTGCCGTCACACGAAGAGTTCCGTGTCTTTTTCGCGTAAACCCTTAACGCGTTTTCCGTTCCGTTTTCTGAAAATTTCCCGCGTCACTCTAAAACTGACCGTGTCACGGGAACTTGTACCATCTGACGGTACAGTCTGACCGTGTCACGGTACAGTCTGACCGTGTCACGGGATACTTTTTTAGAGTTTTTATCATTTTAGGGTTCCGTGTGCTCCCTCAGCACATTTCCCTATAAATACCCCCTCATTTCTGATGTACGGGGCAACAAGAATTCTATTATTCTTATTTTCTTTCTTCTATGCTCTTAACCTAAACACTAGCCTACCCTTTTCACTTCAAATTCCTTCTTCAAGCACTCAAAGGAGTCCATATTTTACTCGAGGTTCTGTCCTTAAACCAAGGCGTGAAAGGTAGAATCGTTTGAGGGTTTGGCCCCAAGATCAACCTTATTTAATTTAATTTAATTTAATTATTGTTTTATTATTTCCTTGAAGTTACTAACTCGTTTATTATTTTGTAGCTGCAAACAAACAGATTCAAAGTAAGGATCATGCTCTTTTTATCATTGTTATTTTTTCTAACGATTTTTATGTTGTTGGAATTATGATTAAATTGGTTTTTATATTAATATTGATTCTATTATTTATTTTGATCACTATATTGCATGTTAAAGGGAATATGTAATTGAAAATCACGCCTAATAAGATAATTTGAACAACCGGTTTAGGATCCTTTTTAATCTTATTATTAATTGAAGTGATCACCAAATATTTAGAATTATGTGTGCATTAATTTTGAACCAATTTAGTTAAATAATAGTTTGGAGCGAATTGAATAGTTTGTTTGTATGCCTTTGAGATCACAGGAATGCTTTTCAATATAAGAATCGAGTAGAGGCCAATACGGGCGAATGTGACTCCATGACTCACTTCGTACCATCATCCCCGATCCTCCTTTCGTGGTTCCGAACCATATGGAGTTAGTAATCTTATGGATTATGAATGGGGTGTAACCTTCACGGGTCAATCGTTGTTGCCTTCGTTGTCCCTTTATCGTGGTTGCCTTTTATGATCCGTGAACGGTTTACAAGTTCCTTAAAAACTTGTTGGCGGCTCCCTACTTTTCTTGTCCCTAATCGTATTATGTCAATTCCCACTTCCTATGAGTGCCAAGCATATTCACAACATGCTTTTAATGTAGGCGCACTTCGAGCAACGCCTACAGGTATATATGAACCCCGTGATAGGAATTGGAATTAATTTACATAAAAACCCAGAATTGTGATAATGACAAAATGGTATTGAATTATAGGAAAATTCATTAAGCGATGGCGGACTTGTCAAAGATAGATGTGAAGTTATGAGGGAACACTCGGTCAGTAGCCGAAGGGTGAGTGTGTTCAGGTCTTAATTTGTACAGTCGTTGTGCATGGAATTCACAAATGTAGATGTGTTCATAACTACATGATGTGTTCTTGAATGTTAATTTATATTAATTTATTTTATGTATAGCAGTAGAAGCGAAGTTTTGTTTAATGCTTACTGTAACTTGATGAGGTCAATCCGGATTAGGTAATGACAATCCTAATTAATTTCATGAGTGCAGCCTCCTAATATGAACTGTCGTATAGAGTCCTTTGGGAGAATATGTCAAAAATTTGATGACAGGAGGAGAAGGTGGGTGTATGAGATGGGTTTTGGAGGTCTGCTCCACTTTGCTTGCAATATGCATTTGCTAAGGCAGCTATCCTATTGGTTAATGACTAGGGTTGACCCTTTAAACAAAGTATTTATTGCTCCAAGTGGTCGGGAGTATCGATTATCAAAGAATCAGGTTAGATGGGTTCTAGGTATCCCAAATGGTGCAAAGGAAGTGCGTACTATGAATTGGATGACTGATGAAGTTCGTGAGAAGGTCCATAAAATGTTCTTAAAATATGGTAAATCATGGGATACTAAATCAAAGAACGAGTGTGGAAATGTTTACACATCCTTAGGTATTCCTGTCACGAGTGAGATGAAAGACAGGCTAGAAGGGTAATTTGAGGTAAATCAGGAGGAAGAATTCAAAACACTATTCTTGATTGTCGCATTGCAAATGGTATTGTTCCCTTCCCAGTCACCAAGATTAGCGTCTAACTTAATGCCTGCACTTAGGTGTGTAATGGAAACTTGTGAGTATGATTGGTGTGAGTTGGTGTTGTGTAAGTTAATGGACCGTATATGTAGCTTTGCGCGTCAATTTTACGCAAATGGTTATGCCGGAGGTTGCGGAGGGTGTGCAATGTTTGTAGTGGTAAGTGTACAAGTAAGCATACTCATTCATAAATTGTAAAAAGTAAGCCTCATTCCTAGAAATTTGTTTGTATGTGTTGCAGATATATTACTTGGACCGGTTAGATAGGGATCCGATTCAATGGGGTGTATATCCTCAAATTAAAGTATCGAATATGAAGCAAATTTGGAAGGCCGGTTAGTGTGATAAGCTGAGAACGGGGGACTACGGTTGCTTAAGGTTAAGCATCAAGTGACCTAATATATGTTTGTTTCAGTACATTGACATACATAATGTAAGCTAATACTAAAAAATGTTGTAGCTGTTAGATGTTGCATACGGTGAATCTCATCTTAGGGGGGCGAGGGACACGGAAGGCCCTATGACCATAACAGAATACCCTGCAAGTTCCCTTGAATTCGTTGCATGGTTATTAATGAAATGATCACGAAGTATAATGTAATGTGGTAATATGTACAGGATTTGTCCAAGATGGTGCGGTGTAAGGACAGGCAAAGGCGAGCTCCGATACGTAGCCATATAAGAA
This sequence comes from Chenopodium album, assembly GCF_948465745.1. Taxonomy (NCBI): domain Eukaryota; kingdom Viridiplantae; phylum Streptophyta; class Magnoliopsida; order Caryophyllales; family Amaranthaceae; genus Chenopodium; species Chenopodium album. Next base: position 45,263,760 of record NC_137846.1, on the reverse strand, counting down.
AAGGCAACCCCATGTAACATTGCAAGCGAAGATGTGTTGATTTTGAAGGCTGATACATACTGAAAAGAAAAAGTTGGAATGGGAATGCATTTCAGTTAGGATACATTTTGTATAACATCGTGTCTTTGATGATTCTTCTTAAAGCTTTATTGGTCAGTAATGGTTCGACTGGAATAGTGCATGTAGCCCAATTGATATTGGGTTGTGTATAGGAATGTTTGGTCACAAATGGGTGTAGTGAAACACTGAGTGAATAGGATTTTTAACACTTGCATTTTGAGGGTGATTGGATTAACTAAGTAGTTGCACCAGTAACTAAAACTTGTTTGTACTATAAGTTGGTTTTTTAAACCATACAAATTTAGTCGCAATGAATGGCTTAAGGGCTGGGCTCCAATTACATAAATGGGCATGTTTTTACACTTCCAATTGCGCGTTGATGCCTAAATTTATGGGATATATCCATGAGTATACAACACTAGTTATGTTTAATGTGAAATGATCAAACTTAAGAATGTGAATGTAAGTGGGTGAGCATAAGTCGAATAAGAACCGAAATTGAATCCAATCCAAATCGAATTATCAATTTGGTTTGGTTCCGAAATAGTAATTCTACGGGAACGGTTTTTAATATACTTCGTATTTGAAATATCGGATTTATGGATCGGATCAAATAGACCATGTTTAGATCCAAACTAAAACTGAAACCAAATTATAACATTAAGGACTTATTAAAATGACTTATAGATACAAACTTTTTCAGTGTGGCTCTAATATGATATCCTTATATTTTTGTATTTAATTTAATTTCAAGTTTAATATATCTTGTCAATGTCTATATTATTTAAATTATAATTCTTCTTCTATCACCAACTTATGATATATATATATATATATATATATATATATATATATGCATTATCGAACAAATACTATAATGTATATATGTTTGTATTGTTTTATCTATTATGTAGTTCATGTTTTAATTCATGTTTTCTTAATTACAATCATATAGTATTTCTGAACCTTTTGAGTATATGGGCATAGTATCAAATTTGGTATATTGTTTTAAAAAAATTTAATAAAATAATTTTTAAAAATTAAACAAGTGACCTAAAATGAAGGCCAAATACCACTCTATTAGTAACAAAATAAGGGTTACATAGCATAAGTTAGGACCAGAATAGACGAGCCGGAATATGTATGCGGCCAGTTCAAAGAAGTTTGATTTCAACTTTAAACCTTCAATCAGTCATCGATATTTTCACTGATACAACACAAATTGAAATTAAGCAACCTAATCACAAACCCAGACAAACCAAAATCTTCATTTAGGGACTTTTACCATTGCTTCAATGTCAACACTATTACCATTTGAGTCAATTCCTTCAGTATAAGACTGATTTTCATACGTTTTAGGGTAGAATAAATCTTCATGCTGAACATCTTCAGGAATGGCTGGTAACATACGGAAAACATGTTTCCTAGTTTTCCCATTCCCTGCACCGGCCTGTGATGTGGACCCCACTGTAGGACCAACACTAGAATGCATTTGCTTATGACGATTACACTTTGCATTTGGTTCAATTTCAGTAGCCTTTGCCTTCCGTTTATCCCATTTTAGATAGGCTCCGGACTCAACAGAACAGCAGCTATGCCCCACCTCTTCAACATAGGACTTCCCCTTATCGGCCTTCTGTTTTCCCTTAGAAGAAGAACCCTCAAATTTGATCTAAAGACTATTTTGTTCGGACAGAATATGATTTGTTGTAGAGTACGACGTTGAAACAACATTGACAATGGTAGGAGGGTGAGTAGGGGGTAGAAAGCAGTGGTTAGAAAAACCATTAAAGAATTTTTTAGAGAGTATAAATGGGAAGCAATTGGTTTTAGATCTGTTGAAGGAATATGATGACCGAGTTGGACTAACATATTTGTCTCTGGCCGCCATCGAGGATAGATGTGCTCTAAGCATGCTGTCGAAGTCTGCTTTAGTAAGATTAGGGCCTCCAGCTGGTCCAAATTTGCAGGTTGGTATGAAGGGATCACACATTTCAAGGTCAGGGAAGGAAATTTGGTCAGTTGCAATTAAAAAACTGGCCAGTTTATGAGAAGATCTTATGTTGCATAAAGAAGCAAATGTGATGGGTTTATGTTAATCTTCCATGGAACTAGAAAGTTTTGGACAGAAATGTCTACTTGGGGATGAATATTTTTTGTTTAACAGGCACCTCCTTTAAATAAGGAAAGTATCCCTATTAATAGTGACATGAATAAGTTAGTTAGTCAAGAATTAAAGACAACAACTATGAACAAAAGTATGACACAAAACCCATGTTTTTAAAAAATAAAATAAATAATAATCTTTTATAAGTTTAGGACCTTTAAGTTTAGGGTGGACAAAGGCCATATGCTTTTTTGTGTCTCATGGGCAATAACCATATAACTGGTATGAGTTAAAATCATAATTTGTTATGTTACTTGTCTAAGAAGAAAATTGGAAATGTGTTAAATAGTAACAAAAATATGCAGAAAAGTGCTTGCTTATCCAACATATCACCCTAAAAGCGTGTAGATATAGATATAGTAATCATGTATACCTATGTCTATAATATTAGTACGTTTACGTAGGCATGACTACATTTGAATTGACAAAACCTTAGTTAACAATGTACGGTATGTCATACAACACTACCAAAAACTATGAGTATTTCTTACTTGACATCAATGTAAATGAATTACTTGTTGATAAGAAGTCCATGCATGACCGAGCGCGTAACTTGTTATAACACTAAGTAAGGAAGGGCAAAGTGGAATTGATTTAAAATACAAAATGTGATAGAGTGTGTTGTAATATTGTTATGTACATGTTTATGTACTTTTGTGTCACAAGGCATTGAAAATATAAACCTTTTCAACTGATATACTTAATTACTCTGCGATTATCGACAAATAATTTACATATGCACGTAATCGAAGGTTATGCTAATGAGTTACACAATCAATTTTAAATAAAATGTTATCAAATACTTTAGGTTTCTCCAAAGGAGTGTCCTATTATTCTACAAAACCCTTGATATGTAGGTATTGATATCAAGTGGATTGTATAGTTACAATCCATATCAAGTGGAATTTGCTGTATTTTTAGTATTAGGGTTTTTGGACTTCATTTTTCAGTATATATATATGTTTCACACATACAACCTATTATATGTCTTGAAGCCTGTTCAGTGTCCGTAATTGGTAATCAACTATATGTTTACATATGCATAAAGCCATTTGACAAGTAGATATTAGACTTCAATTCTGGAATGTTTTGATTTGTTGTCTCCAAAAAATAAAAAATTCTCCTAATACCCTATGGTAGTTCAATTAGGTGGGTGGAACCATCAATTTGCATTTAAACGGCCAATTTACCGGTTTACAATTTTCACTTATTTCATTAACTAAAGCCTACCACGAACATTTATGACAACCTATACTGGTCATTTAAGGTTTGAAACGTCATTATATGACCCCGAAATGTATCTAATAATATATCAATTCTTTTCGACACCTGGCCCCGAAAACTTTGAAATTTCTCAAAAAGCGTGGATATTAGGATTCAACTTAGGAATATTATTAATTTGTTTCGCTCGAAAATAAAAATTGTCGAACTGTTTACCATGCTCCCCAATAACCCAAGGGGTTCCAAATGGGTGGGTGGAACCATCCCATTTGGCTTTATAAAGACTAATTTGACGGTTTACAACTTGCACCGATTTGCAGTAACTCAAGCCTAAAACGAACATTATATGACCCCGAGATGTATTCCCTAGAATTTTGACATTGTTAGACAACGGGCCCCGAAGACACCAAAATTTCTCAAAAAGCGTGAGTGGCCTTCAACTGTGGAATGTTTTAACTTTTTTCCCTCGTAACTATAAAATCCCAAATTTTTGAATAGGGTCCCTAATACCCTCTTGGAGTTCAATTGTGTGGGTGGAACCATCCAATTCCCCTTTAAACGGCCTATTTAATTACCGGGTTTACAACTTGTACCGAATTCATTAGCTCAAGCTTATCACGAACATTTATGACAGCATATAACGACCATATATGGTTCTAAACGACATTATATGACATCGAGATGTGATCCTTAAATTTGAAGGCTTTTTGACACACCAGGCCCCAAAATCTTCTAAATATCTCAACAAGCATGGATCTTAGACTTTAATTACGGAATTTTTTTTACTTTTATTTCGCCCGGGAATAAAATTTGCCGAAAAGTTTACAATGGTCCATAATATACTTACGGAGCCAGTTGGATGTGTGGAACCATCCAATTTTCCTTTAAACGGCCAATTTACCGATATACGACTTGCATCGATTTCATTAACTCAAACATTACACGAACATTTATTTGTAAATGCATGGTTTCATATTTCGGTTTTCTTTGGAAAAAAAATTTAATGTTACTATGATTAATTGTTATTATTTCATAGGTATAACTACAATAGTAAAACAAAGTTGTGTAAAATTATGTCGATTTTAGCCCTAAGCTCTTTATAACTATTTTCTTTTTTTGTACATGCTCCAACTATAATTTTTTAGGGAATACAAAATAGTACATTGTAGCTTTACATTTAAATATTTATTTGTGTATAATTTTCATACTCATCAGCATGACCACTGTAACATACTCTTTTGGCGAGTTAAGCTAATAAAAGGGTCCTAAACTTTTACATTTTTCACCTATAAGGACCTTAGGTTTTTTTTCACCTTTAAGGACCTGAGTTAAGGTTTTTGGTCACTTAAGTCACCTTTAACCATAGGTTGACTTATCAAATGTTAATACAATAATATTTATATTTTTTTAGTTTATTTATAAAAGTGAAAAAAAACACATAAAATTCCAAAGTACATGTTGCATAATAGTTATTATTTTAAGCTATTATAATATTAATAATTATGATATTATACTTAAAATAAATAAAACATAAATAACCTACAAATGTACTCTATCTCTTGAGTTTTTTTTTATTTTGTTTGACAACACATTATGTTATTCTAATAAGCAACACCTATTGATTTATTGTAATTAAATATATCTCATGTTAAATACTTTGACTTATTCTTTTTTAATCTAATAATTTGACTTATTTATTGAAATATATATATAATAAAAAAATTTAAACTTCTTTAATTATATAATTACATCTATTAATAATTAATTTACACCCACTATTTCAATAAAGGAAGGTAGAGGAAGGATGGCTTTCTAAGATTGATAAAAATATATTTTAGCAAAGAATTTTAAAACCAACAATTGTATCAATGTTAAAATCGACTCTTATAAATTTAAAATCAACATTTGTACGAATACTCAACACTTATAGCAAGTTATAAATCTGTATCTCCATGAATTTTTTTTTGCTTTTATCCAAAAGTGTATGAAGTAAAAACAAAAGAACTCTTGACCAATATCAAGCATTTTAATTCAAAAATTACCCCTTTATTCATCCAAGAAATCGATCTACTATGAAACTTTAACTTATATGTCATTATAATCTTCCAAATATTTTGCCTTCAGTTTTCTTATTTTTTTATAAGTGTAAAGGTGAAAAAGATGGTTAAGTCCTTCTAAGTGAAAATTATATAGGTTTAGCTTTTGTTCTTTCTTATTATTATATTTTAACCTAAAGAACTCACTAATCTAACTAGTGTAGTTAACTTTTGACTAATGAGATCCTTAAAGGTGAAAAAAAAATGAGGTCTTTAACGGTGAAAAAAACCAAAACTTTGAATCCTTCATGTATGTTTAACTCCTCTTTTGCCATTTGCTAATAAAATCAATTATTGGCCTAAACAAAGCTTTCCCTCCATAATTTCATTATGTCAATTAGGGAAAAAAAAATCTAAATCATATATCCCCTCAAAAAATTAGGTTGCAAGTTAAGGCTATTTACACAATATAGGTAGTACTTGCACTAAGTTGGTCACAGGTACTGGGGATGACATCCTAATGCACTGAGTGTATATTAGGAGGGGTACATAATCCTTGTTTGCCATTGCAAAACCTGAATTTCGATATCCATAGTTAAACAATCTATCCTTTTACCTCTGTATTATCCTCAAGTTGCATAGAACATAGTAGTCATGCCCAGAAGGTATGTAACAAACATTGGAGGCCACAGTCTCATGTGTTTTTTACCCCTCCCTCAAGACTAGAGTTGGAGATAGACTTCACCACCTTCACTTACCTATTCAAAGACCACGTTGGTGGTATATACACTGATATATCACTTCCTACTATTGTTGTCCTCATACTTAACCCTTCGACACCAAACAACAACCAACTTAACAACCTTTTAATGAGAGAAGAAGGTGGTTTACCACGCACTTCACACTTGCCAAGTATCTTAGATATTTATCCAATTAGGTTTGAATTCCAAGTATTCCTTACATGGTGCCTAAGATCATTGCCCTTAGGGTCATTCCATCCACCCCATATTAGGCTAGCCTTACACATCCTAGACCCTAATCCAACAATCAACCTAGATGGTCCCATATTTAACCTTGACAACCTTCCCCTTCGCCTTTGCATAGGTACTTACACTGATGCTTTTCAATTACTTAAAGTACCTTCCTATCCACATGTGTTACATTTGTTCATCACTTTTAATAGGCAGTCTAATATTGTGCCTAAGTATCATAAGGTAGACTTGACTACTTTTCCTAAGAATTTTCTTCCCCTTGGAATTCGTTCTGATGGCGCGGCCTTGCCAGAAGACACGGTTATAGCTTGTTGGAATGTTCGTGGCTTAGGTAGACCGTCTCTTACTGAAAATTTCCTTCGCCTGTATAAAAAGCATAGGCCAAGCATTGTTGTTATGCTTCAGACAAGGCAAAGCTATGAAAACACTCAGGTCTTGGTGAATAACTTTCCCGGGTCTTATAACTTTGCTTGCAGTCCCCCAATTGGACTAAGCGGAGGAGTTGTTGTACTTTGGTTGGACGTGAATTTACGCGTGGATCAGCAGCGAACATGCTGAATTTGTTAAGATGGATATGTACTTTAAGGTTACATTTATATTAACACTCAATATTTTTTTTTGTAATCATAGGCAAGACTATAATAATATTTTATTAGGGAAATCTAATGTCTATGTTTTGTAGGGCCATGCTGTGTATCAAAAAAGACTCTTCAATGAGTGACTCTAAATCAATGAAGACACATTACCTAAATGATTAACTGTTGCCTAGTTAGAAGCTTCGTTTTATTTTCTCATTTCAAATGTCTTTCTTAATGCTTTCCATGTACTTTTGCTTTCTTATAGACGGTAATGGTTATGTCACGCTTCATACGTAATTTGTCATGATATATCGACTGGTCACTTATAAATCAATGATGCATGTCACTTTCCCCACACCCATTCTCAAGCTACAATGTTAATTTTCGAAGACAAAGAGTTACATATTATACAAACAATATTATTCTTTTTGTTATATTGTGAAACATAAAATAAAAGGGCAAACGCCAATTAGAGTCACAACTAGAAGGAGTACAAGAAGGTCGCTGAATTAACCACAATTACCTTTCCAGAAGCCCTAGCTATTTAACCTAACCTAGCACAAAAAATACAATTATTCGTACTAGAAGCCCTAACCATTTAACCTTACCTACGACAATTACCACAACCAAGCCACAAAAAAATACAAGGATAATGACATATAATATCAAAATGCCATATATCAGTTTACTAGTACTCTTGTTAAATGTAGCCCTTTGTAAGCCTAATTGTTGTTCCACATTATATAAATCATGAGCTAGTTCCACGTTCAAACGTTTGTATTTATATAATTTTAGCCGCACTCTATCTAGTCTTCCTCCAAGATCAAAAATTGGTTTCTCTTCCTCTTCCATCCAAGCAAAAAACAAACAATCCTTGTTTTTTTTCCTGCTAACCGAATATATTAAGTAAGGAACAACCTTAGGGAGGAATATAAAACACAGGAGCGGAATGAATTCCCCTGAATTTATACACTGAAAAATTATAAACGATGGGGATAAAAAATAATGTACCTGCCAAAAAGGACATGCATAAAATTTTTTCCCATACATTGGACCTTTCTGTGTCGTGTATATCTTCGCATATACACCGTGTTTACAACTAATTTGATCCAAATTTGGGGAAGGGGTATCCATGGGAGTTTGTAGAATGATGGTTTTTTTGACTGTGTGAGGTGATTTATTCCTGTTCAATGTTAGATTTTTTTGGATTTTTTTAGATGCTGACTTTTTAAACAGTACAATAACAACTCATATATAAAGGACTCTCAGGAGTTTCTTGGAAGATGTATTCAGGTCATAAACTTGGATAGGGAAGCTTAGCAAAATAGGACGATAAATAAAATAGGCCTTCATAAAAGAACAACACTTCAATAATATAGGAAACTTATTTATACGAAGGGGAATACATTTTTGCATACGTACATTGAGTACGAATATTTATACGTAGGATTATTTACCATAAGCTTATCAAATAGTCGTATTTCTGGTATAAATTTTAAAAATACATTACTTATTTATTGTATAAAAAGGAATACATTATTATATTTTGTAATAACTCGGAAATTATTATAGTTAGATTTAAAAAATGGACAATGACTTATTGTTTCTTTTAGGTTCTACAAAAAAATTAAAACATCAAGTTATTATAAAATATTTCGCCCTTTCTTATTATCCATAGTGTCGACAATACATTATGTGTGTCATGACGTTTTTATAGGTAACATTCACATATATTGAATAACTTATTAATTCCAATTAGCAGATTTTGTCACATTATTGATTTCTTAATAGTCATATTTACATAAAATTTACTTGTAGGACAACAATTTAATGTGAATAAAAAAAAAGTACAGTGAGTTAGTTACCACGGTAACTCATTAAGGAGGCTGGCTTGAATTATATCTGATTTGCTTACAAAGGGTTGGGTGGCAGTGCTAAACAATTTTAGTTAACCCAAAATCAATTCCTTGTTGGATAGTAGATGTGAACACTTAAGTCTTGTAATGTGAAAACCCTATTTTACAATAATACAACTGAATATCCTTAATATTTGGACATTGGTTATGTAAATATATTTGAAATTAGTTAAACTAAGGTTTAATTTTATTTTTGCCATTTACTTATTTTTTTATTTATTTTATTCATTTTTTATTTTTTGAAAGGCATTTTTTCCATTTACTTTTGAAAACTGAAAAAAATAAAAATTTGTGTAGATGGGTAATTCATGAAAGCACTCCTTGAATTTCGAGAGTAGGATTAAAATCATAAGAGAGGTGAAGATGTGTTGCAATCTTTAAATATTATTGGTAATTAATGAAATGATTGTAAATAAGAAAATTGGAAACTCTTTTGAATTAAGGGATACAATCTTTACAAAATAAAAATCTTTACAAAATAAAATTAATACAAAAAAGTTACTCAATTTATTTTTTTATTTTTTTTATTAATGGAAAGAAGTTACTCAATATCAATGTGAATTGCGTATTAGCCTATTATATTTTCCACTTTAGAAAAAATTGCACTTTAATAACCATAACATATGCTAGTACATACCTTGTCCCCCAATTCTAGTTGGTCAAAAGCAATACCATTTAATGTGGATATTGAAAGTAAAGGATCAAGCCTAGACAATGTCCAGTGGTATAGAACTTCAAAATCAAATCACAAATCTTTTGGTAATTTTTAAACCTTATTAACTAATTAAAAATTCTTTAACTTATTTACTTCTATATATATGTAGAGATTTATTTTGTTTATTGGTTATTATTTGATGCAAAAGTGGGATGAAACATTTTATATTTGTTGTATTTTATATTGTCAACAAAAAGGGTAATTACTGTGCTAAGATAATATATTGAGTAATTTAATTTATCCTTTTTTTAAGAACAAGAACCTAAATATGTATTTCGGATAATTTCATAAATTATCGGGTCTTATCTTTTTTCGTTTTACTAGATATATTAGCGGGTCATTTCATTAATCATTTATCTGTTTCATCATGGGATATAAATTGTTTACTTTGTCTGGGTGATCAGATTGAGATATGTTGTTGTTAAGATATGATATATTCCTCTATTGGCTCCATATTATAGATCAGTTATTATAGACACCTAAAAATGTCTCCCCAAAACCAAACCCAATGATGAACAACCTTTCACCGTCACTATTGGTTGGGTTCAGTATTTAATCCCGAGAGTGCTTAAAAAATTGTATTTAATTAAATTCAATTTTTGGATAGTCCATGGATCAGTCTTGATGTTTGGTCAAAGCATATATTTTTTAATTTTAGCCCAAACCTTTTTTATTTTATTTTTTTATTATTTATTTTGGCCCAAACCTTTTATTTATTTTATTTACTTATTTTCTTTTTTTAACCCAAATAATAATAAATCAGAAATGACCCGAAATTATCAATCGGCCCTTAAAATGCTGAACGAAATTAGGGTTAAAAATGAATTTAGACGGAAAAACGGACAAAAAATTTCCGCGTCACGACAATAGTCCACCGTGTCACGGGAAACTGTCTCGTCTGACGGTGGGATTTCCTGTGACACGGAAGTTTCCGTGTCCGTTCCGCGTAAACCCTTCACGCGTTTTATTCCCCGTACCCTAAAAAATTTCCCGCGTCACACAACTGTTCACCGCGTCACGGGAATTTTTCCCGTCTGACGGTGGGAATCCCCGTGTCACGGTACACAGCGCCGTGTCGCGGTATACTTTTTTAGGGTTTTTATCATTTTAGGGTTCCGTGTGTTCCCTCAGCACATTTTTTCTATAAATACCCCCTCATTTATGATTTACGGGGCATGAATGAATTCTCTATTTTTCTCTCTTCTATGCTCTAGCCTAAACACTAGCCTACCCTTCTTCTTTCAAAATTCCTTCTTCAAGTACTTCAAGGAGTCCATACTTTACACATGGTTCTGTCCTTAAGCCAAGGCGTGAAAGGTAGAACCGTTTGAGGGTTTGGCCCTAAATCAACTCTACTTAATTTAATTTAATTTAATTATTATTTTATTATTATTTCCTTGAAGTTACTAACTCGTTTATAATTTTGTAGTTTCAAGCAAACAGAATCAAAGTAAGAATTATGTTCCTTTTATTTCTATTATTTTTCTAACGATTTTATATTATTGGAATTATTGTTAAATTTCTTCCAATATTAATGTTATTCTATTATATTTATTGATCACTATATTGCATGGAATATGTAATTGAAAACCACGCCTAATAAGATAATTTGGACAACCGGTTTAGGTTCCTTTTTAATCTTGTTGTTTAATCAAGTGATCACTATATTTTAGAATTATGTGTTGCAGTAATATTAAACCAATTTAGCATAATAATATTTTGGAGCAAATTGAATCTTTGTTTGTATGCCTTTGAGATCGCATGAATCATTTTTCACTATAAGAACCGAGTAGAGGCCAATACGAGCGAATGTGACTCCATGAGTCACTTCGTACCATCTTCCCTGATCCTCCTTTCGTGGTTCTGAACCATATAGAGTTAGTAATCTCATGGATTATGAATGGGGTGTAACCTTCACGGGTCAATAGTTGTTGCCTTCATTGTCCCTTTATTGTGGTTGCCTTTTATGATCCGTGAACGGTTTACAAGTTCCTTAAAAAACCTGTTGGCGGCTCCCTAATTTCCTTGTCCCTAATCGTATTATGTCAATTCCCACTTCCTATGAGTGTCAAGCATATTCACACATGCTTTAACGTAGGCGCACTTCGAGCGACGCCTACAGTTATATCTCAATTTTATTAATGTATCTTTAGGACATTTTAAAATTTAAGAATTCTATAACAATTTTTTTGTTTTCGAATTTAACGTGGCTTAAATTCCTGCACAAATGTTTACGACAATTTTAATTTTCATTAGGGGGAGAAAACTTCAATACGAAAACACTCAAGGAAGCAAGCTGGTTGATGATTTTTACGTAATTATCCCCCCATATTAGAAGCACCAAACTAGCAGTTTTACTCCAGGGAGCTATTAAATTTTGGCGGCTTGGGATGTTGGGAGACCTGCAGCTTTACTAGTTACCATGCATATAAAATCTAAATAAGATTTCTTGAGCCCCAATAAGATTTCATGAGCCCCAATAAATGTATTGAAGCAATTGGTGGTTGGCTTATTTAAGTTAAAGTTCACCTCATTTTTTTATTTATTTGATTTGTATTTTATTATGGTGTGTATTATTATCTTAATTAGTATGTTGTTGATTATAAAATAAAGCTTAAATTACGTTGTAATTAACAATAGGGAACCATTTATAATTCCAGATTATTTACAACCGTAGTATTCTGCACTTGGTCAACCCAAAAAAGTTACCCTCACACAACAATAATGTCTGGTTTTAAAAAAAAAACACAAAAACCCTGTTATGACCCTTAGAAGAACTAGATCAGTTGCAACTCTTCAATTGAAAGCTTTTGTAATCAATATGACGTGTATTACATATTATAACTCCAAGTAGCTTTCGTAAATAACTTGAGTAAGTTACGATCGTTGATGGTTAATTTAGGTAGGTATTTTAGGTTATTACAGTCCAACATTATGTTTCATAAGGTGTCACATTTATTTAGGCCCAAAAAATTAGTATAAACGACAAATGAACACCCTAACCTCACTTTACAATAGGAAACAACTATTTGAAAAATGTCAAATAACTTTTGCAATGATAACCTATGTAATAAGTTTTCCAACTACCCCTAATAAGTAGATAAGATATGGTCGTGGAATCGTCTTCATATTAAAAATTACCTCTATCTACATTTACACGTTCGAAAAGGCATTTCCAAATTTTGGAAATAAAGTTTAATAAAAATGGAATGGGCTACTATTTACATGTCAGGGAACACAAATTGAACTATTGTGAGGAAGCTATCTATTGGGTCCACTAACTTATGATCCATTAGAAAATCAGTAGTACAAGTGATTGTTGGGATTCTCTCATACTGTGTTAAATGCCACAAATAGCTATGTACATAGTTTTTAACTCGACTACTATTGAATTTGCATAGTGTGAAAGTGGTTGGATGTTCTTTCCTTGAATCCTCGTTAATGTTTAAAACCAGAATCCATAATACTCACATAATCAAACTACTTATAATGTGATAAGCTTAAAACAAGAATTATTACATTATGATATTTTATCATTATCGTTTTCCCAATCTGGGTTTAGAGTTAATAGCCCTTTATGTTAATACATAATGCTATCATGTTCTCCACGGAATGTGCTAATATACATTTCTTATATATACATCACCAGTATGCTATGTGACCAAGTTATTTTTGTTGTTTTAAATTAGTTTCGTTTTAAAAGTCTCAGGTAAGCCAAGTCACAAATTATCTAACATTTTAATCTTATTGGTGATTGTATTAATATTCAGGGTATGTTTCGTCAAATTAATTGAAACGATATATTATGATTGGGTAAGTTTACTAGGTGAGTTATGAAGTTTTGAATTTTGCACCGATAAGGACTTCATATAAAGACCTCATTAGTCAATAGGTAAGTAAACTTGTACATAACCAAGTAGTTTAGGTTTACCTAGAATACTTTGTAATATGAACAAACAAAAACTAAAACCCTAAGAAAAACACTATAAGTGAAGACAAATTATGTGGAAGATTGTAATTAGATATCCAAGTACTTTAGGTTTAAAAGTTGTCATAGGTCATTGATTTATTGGCTGTAAATATGTAATAATGGTAAGAAAAAAAAAATTAATAACTCAACTAAACCAAAACCTTCAATCTGACCCATATTGGTGAGATAATGTAATGAGCGAAAAAAAAACAGAAAATGGGGTTTGGGGGCCTTGTAGGAATCGAACCCTTGACCTTAATGCGTAGAGGTATGGTGAGATTTGCAAATTAAAGATTATAGACCATTGGGACAGTGCTAGCACCATGTTAGCGTCCACAACAGAATTATATTTATTCGTGTTCACACAAGTATTTTGTAATTTATTTATACTTCGTATTTTCCGTAGTGTTCATATTCAATTTTTTCTTTTTTATTTTGGTTTTTCTTTTTATGCCGTATGTAGGAAATTTTATTTAAAATTTACTCCCTCTGTTATTAAATATTTGCTCCATTTCTCTTGGATACGCATGCCGATGCTAATCTTTTATCACTAATATATTTAATTATCAATAAGTATAAATTCTAACAATTGAAAATTAATAATCTATTCAATGAGATGATTTCGACAAGTACCCACAAGACTATATTTTTTCTTGTGTATAAATCACAAACATTAGTCGAAATAGGACAAATGAATAGTGGAAAAAATAGAAATGGAGCAAGTATTTAAAAACGGAAGGAGTATGTTTTTCATAAAAGTAGTAAATAGATCTGCCAAAACCTTTTAATCAACAAATGTTTATATCCATTTGGTAAAGAGATATTGCATAATTTGTTATTGACAAATCTATCATAATATTTAGATATATGAAAGATGAAGGGCATTCTAATTCCTCATTTTTAATAAAATAAAAAAAGTACATCCTGGGAGTTGCCACAATACCTAAGTAATGAGGGTCGCTTTAATTTTTCGGACATTGACTTTTGTTTTGGTCATTTTGTTTTATTATTATTTTGGGAATTTTGGACATTGACTTAGGTAAGGTAGATACCATGATGGGTGGCCGTGCTAAATATTAATAGAGATTTGCATCAAAAAATCAAATTGTATTGTCCAACGACTATTTACACCATATACTTAATCAAATCACTACACATATTTTATTATCTATATTATGCATAGAATTAACATTCAACCATTTTTTTTTTTAAAAAAAAAACATCTAGCATGGCTTGGGCATTAACTAGTATTGGGATATAGTTGGTTCAATGTAAATTGTGAAAAAATAGCTACATTCTTGTGATAAAATAATATTATTTAATTATAAGCCTTAAAATTAAACAATTGCGTTGATTGTAATATCATTCATTATTATGTTTCTTCACTTTAACAAGATCTAAATTCTGTATTTACAATATTATTAGGATATAAATAGTGATTTTATTTTATATTTTTTTTAAACATATAGCGTAAATATTCTGATGTGTAATAAGGTAAAATATATTCCTATGATTAACACAAGTATATCTCCACATTATTGTTATTAATATGTGACATGTTTAAAAAAAATAGAGATTAAGGGACGGTTCATTGGCATAATTGATTTCAACTTGTGCAATGTGACAATGTAACAATGACAATTTAGGAATTGTTTTACTCCCTAGTTACCATCTTTAAGAAGATACATAGAGCTGTCAAAATTGTTCCGACCCGAAAACCAGACCTGAACCGATAATGATATGAATTTGACCTTTACTCGAACAATGGGGGTGAAACTAGTGACCCGTAACCCGACCTGAACCAACCTGATGCTAACCGACAACTGATTTGAGGCTAGATTGACCCGACACAACCTAATCCTGATTTGAGGCTAGATTGACTCGACACAACCTAATCCTGATTTGACCCGAGAACTAAATTGACCCGACCCGAACCCGACTTGAATACCAAAAATGACAGCTCTAAAGATACATAAGTGTTGTGGTTCATTTGGGCTTAGATTAGACATCTATTTTTTTAAAAAAAAATTCTAAAGAAATAAACAGCTAATTTAGAACATAAAAAAGTAACAAAATAAGTAGTATGCATAAACATTAGATTTGGCAAAAAAAAATTATATTAATGTTTGTAATTAACACCTTAACCTCACACTATAAAAACCTAATATGCAACTACTGTACAAAAATAACAACACACTTTTGCAATGATTGTCTTAACTCTTAAGTAATAATTTATAGGACTACCCATAAGTAAGTAAAATATGGTTGGGGCTGCCTATAAATATAATTAGTTCAAGAACTCTTTACATATACATGGTACAAATAGCAATAAATCTTCATTTCCTTGAGCATAAAAAATATGGATATGTGACTGTAGGCATCGCTCGAAGTGCGCCTACGTTAAATCATGTTGTGAATATGATTGACACTCTTAGGAAGTGGGAATTGACATATACGATTAAGGACAACGATGCAAGGAAAGTAGGGACCCGCCAACAAGATTTAAAGGAACTTATAAACCGTTCACGGATCATAAAAAGGCAACCACGATAAGGGACAACGATAGGCAACAAAGATTGACCTATGAAGGTTACACCCCATTCATAATCCATGAAATTACTAACTCCATATGGTTCGGAACCACGAAAGGAGGATTGGGGATGATGGTACGAAGTGAGTCATGGAGTCACATTCACCCGTATTTTTTGGGGTTTGGTGAGTCCGACTCACCGCGGAAACAACCCCGACCCAAGGAACCACTCGCAATAAATAAAATCATAAAGCATAAAAAATAATCACAAAAGGGTAAAATTGGAATTTACCTTTGAAGCGTGCTTCGCCCTCAAAGACGGGCACTTACTTGAAAGCTTGAGCTCCGAAAATACGCGAGCCTCCTTCGGAAATCCACCCCCCAAAAACTACTAGCAACTTTTAGGTGCGTTACCTCGAGGTTAGCGAGGTCCGACCAAAACCCGAGTATTATATGAGTTTAAGAGTTTTTGCTAATGTAATGCACTATTGAACTCCTACTCAAGCACTCTTCCCAAAAACCCAAGATGGGTATTTATAGGCAAGAGGGAGAGTGGGAATTTCTATCCCATCAATGTGGGATCATGAAATTCCTCAATTTATTTTAAAGCTAAAATGAATTAAATAAGCAAGCAAGTAATAAATCAACAAGTGTCATCATTGTATGTAAAGGGAAGTGAGGACCACTTGGAGAGGAGGGGACCATACTTGCCCCCCACTCCTTCCTCTCCTTGTGCCACTTCTCCCTCACACTTGAGGAATCCCTCACATGCATTCCCAAGGACCACGACCCTAGCTACACGGCCCAGCCAATCCCCGCACATGCGGGCTGCTTGCTGCCAGCCTCTTCGGCCAGCACGCCCACACACGCTTGTGCGGGCTGCTGCTGCCGAAGGCTGCTGCTGGCAAGCCTCGCACATGTGCGGGCTGCTAGCTGCAGCGTGCCAGCAAGCCACGCATTATGTGTGGGCTGTTGGCCGTAGCTTGCTAGCATGCCTCGCACATGGTGCGGGCTACTAGCTTGCCTAACCCCTAGCACAAGGGGTTCCGATGCTAGGGGTATTTTGGTTATTGTTGATTTATTACTAATTTTGCCGTCTCGTCTTTTACTATTTTTGACTCGACTTCCGACGCTCTAAGCTCGATTTTCCGACGTCTAAATATTTAATACTCGTGCGACGAATTAATTTCTTCCGAATTAATTTGTCGAGTTGGTTCGTTTACTGCTAAGGATGTGACCCAAAGGGTTCAGTCAAGATTAAGCTGTAATATTAATTATGCATTAATATTACTGATCGGAAGCGACCTTCACCTAGGCATTCCGATCACTTGACCTTACTAAATATATTAGCTTTCTAATAATTTTGAACCCACTATCAGAATAATACACTTGTTCGAAGGACACCATTCCTTTCAGTATTGGCCTCTACTCGATTCTTATAGTGAAAAGTGATTCATGCGATCTCAAAGGCATGCAAACAAAGTATTCAATTTGCTCCAAACTATTATTAGGCTAAATTGGTTAAATATTAATGCAACACATAATTCTATAATATTAGTGATCACTTGATTAAACAACAAGATTAAAAAGGAACCTAAACCATTTGTCCAAATTATCTTATTAGGCGTGATTTTCAATTACATATTCCCTTTAAACATGCAATATGGTGATCAATGAACAATAATAGAACAAACATTAATATTGGAAGTAATTCAACAATAATAGCATTAGTCAAACAAAATAATAATAAACCTAATCATGATACTAACAATATTAAAATAAAATAAGAGTAATTAAATTAATTAATTACTCACATTTCGCGCGTTCCTTTAAATTGCTACATCATGAATAAATTGTTAGTAACTTCAATAAAAATATAAATCAAATGAAAATTAAAGTAAATAAATGTAGATTTGATTTGATCCAAACCCTCAGTTATTTATACCTTTCACGCCTTAGTTTAAGGGCGGAACCTCGGTTGTTGCATGGACTCCTTGGAGTGCTTAAGGGAAGAATGGTGTAATTAGAAATATAAGTTTGCTCGCGCAAGAGCGCTCACGTTTTTTGGCTGAACCGTATCTTGTTGGGGGGTTAATCCGGCAAAGTATTTAACCTACCCTGTTGACCACCCAGAAAGCAAACCGGGAAGGCATAGAGTGCCCGGATGTTGTGAGGCCGTCCCAGAATGGGCGTTATGGCAAAGAACAAGAAGAAAAGTAAGGCTTAGAATATGAGAGTGAGAGAAGAGAATGACTTTTGGTGTAAAAGAAAGGAAGAGAGAATGATTTTTGGGTCCCCGAACTGCAGAAAGGAGGGTCCTATTTATAGTGAAAATGAGTAGAGGGAACACACGGAACCCTAAAAGGATAAAAACCCTAAAAATAACGCCGCGACACGGCAAAATGCGCCGTGACACGGGAGAATTTTGTGTGACGCGGAAGGTAAAATGCGTGAAGAATTACGCGGAGAAGACACTGAGCTGCCCCATGTCACTGGATGGGCGACGTGACACGGGAAATTATATCGTGACACGACATTAATTCCCGTGTCGGGGCAGAGTTTCCCATGACGCGAGGACGTGGAATGAACGCGGAAAAAAAGCATGAGAATTCTCGTGTCACGGTACCAGGCAACATAACACGTTTAGAATTCTCGTGTCATGGTACCAGGCCCCATGCCACGTCACCATATCCCGCAATGCGGCAATTTTACACAGTGCGCGGTAATTCCAGTTTTTTATGCGTTTTTAAAATTACGATAACTTTTGATCCGTAACTTGGAATAAGGAATATAATATATAGTTGGAAATCTTAACAAGTCTAATTTCCAACAAAATATAATATATTTTAGGCCTTCGAAGTGACTTTCATGCCTTCATAATACTAGCACCCTATTATATGTAGGGTAATAATATATAGTAGTGATAATTTATCACTACTATATATTATTACCCTACATATAATAGGGTGCTAATTTTATGAAGGCCTAAAATTAGACTTGATAAGATTTTCAATGATATATTATATGCCTTATTCCAAGTTACGGATCAAAAGTTATGATAATTTTAAAAACGCGTAAAAAACTGGATTTGTCTCGCAAACAACATAACTGCCGCGTTGCGGGAGAGAATGACGTGGCACGGGACCTTGTACGGTGTCACAGCAGTCAGTAACGTGTCGCGGTACACATACCGTGACACGGTGCTTTTCCGCAAGCTTTTTTCACCGTGACACGGGGCTTTGTATCGTGCCGCGGTGGGATTTGCCGAGTCACAATCACCGTTTTCGCATTTTCACATGCTTATTTCACCGTGACACGGTGTACTCTACCGTGCCACGGTGGGCTTTTCCGTGTCATGGTACATATACCGTGTTACGGGATTTTTTCGTGTTTTCTCCGCTTAAACCCTTCACGCGTTTTATCTCCCGCATGTTAATTATTTCCCGTGTCACTCCAAGTTGTCCCGCGTCACACAAGGTTCTCCCGTATCATGGGATATCTTTCCGTGTCGCGGCATTATTTGTCGTGTCACCGTAGTCTTTTTAGGGTTCCGTGTGTTCCCTCTACTCATTTTCCCTATAAATACCCCCCTCCTTTCTACATTTCGGGGATAAAATCATTATCTCTTCCTCTGTTTTACACCAAAAATCATTCTCCTCTCTCTCTCTCTCTCTCTCATATTCTAAGCCTTAAACCTTTATTCCTAATTACACCATTCTTCCCTTAAGCACTCCAAGGAGTCCATACGACACCCGAGGTTCCGTCCTTAAGCCAAGGTGTGAAAGGTACAAATAACTGAGGGTTTGGACCAAATCAACTATACATTTATTTAATTTAATTTTCGTTTGATTTATATTTTTTTATTGAAATTACTAACAATTTATTCATGATGTAGCAATTTAAAGGAACGCGCGGAATGTAAGTAATTAATTAATTTAATTACTTATTTTATTTTTAATATTGCTAGTATCATGTTTAGGTTTATTTATGTATGATTTGACTCACGATATTATTGTTAAATTGCTTACAATATTAATGTTTGTTCTATTATATTTTTTATGATCACCATATTGCATGTTTAAAGGGAATATGTAATTGAAAATCACGCCTAATAAGATAATTTGGACAACCAGTTTAGGTTCCTTTTTAATCTTGTTATTAGTTCAAATGATCACAATATTTTAGAATTATGTGTTGCATTAATATTCAACCAATTTAGCATAATAATAGTTTGGAGCAAATTGAATACTTTGTTTGCATGCCTTTGAGATTGCAGGAATCACTTTTCACTATAAGAATCGAGTAGAGGCCAATACGGGCGAATGCGACTCCATAACTCACTTTGTACCATTATCCCTGATCCTCCTTTTGTGGTTCCGAACCATATGGAGTTAGTAATCTCATGGATTATGAATGGGGTGTAACCTTCACAGGTTAATCGTCGTTGCCTTTCGTTATCCCTTTATTCGTGGTTGCCTTTTATGATCCGTGAACAGTTTACAAGTTCCTTAAAAACTTGTTGGCGACTCCCTACTTTCCTTGTCTTTAATTGTATTATGTCAATTCCCACTTCCTATGAGTGCCAAGCATATTCACACATGCTTTAACGTAGGCGCACTTCGAACGACGCCTACAACTATGTTTTCAAAAAAAAAAAACTAAACGTGTACTAAATAGATGAATTTATTCAAATGTATTTAATTTACTTAATGGCCGAATAGTGTTACATGAAGTGAAAAATGTAAGCACTTCATGCATGGAATTGAGTGGATGCCACCCATGCAACCCAATTAGGAAGATTGATTAAACGATGTTATGTACGTAGGATTATGCAAAGGCTAACGCCGTTTATAGTTGTTGAAATAAACGAACAGTGGAAAATTGCTTTTCTGTTACTTTTGACAAAAACGGTGGTGAAGTCTGTCAAATCTAACCATATAGTAAAAAGAGTGAGGCTTATAGCTCTTCAAACTTTTTGTTACAAATACGAGCTTTACTAACACTGGCAATCACACCACTCAAGTTTCCCAGTAATTAATATCATCTTCCTTTTTTATCCCAGCCATAATGAATATTCCACCACCCTGTTCCTCTGTAGCCGGTGAAGCCAGCCTTGGCAATCCACCTTCAAACTCTAGGGTTAGGCCACACAGTTCATTCAATGACCGTCGTCGTCATAGCCCTCGCCGTCGGCTCCAAGAGCACAATTTCTTCTTAGCCTACCGTCGTAGTAGGATGGCTGCTAATTGGATGGTTGGGGGTAGTTCAAGTGGGAATCTTTTCTCCAACTCCAACGCTGAACTCGTGCACGAAAGTGGTAGCAGTGACGAGAAAGATGTCAGTGATCCTAGCTCCGAGGATGATGTCACTATGCACGAAACTCCGGTAGGTTCTCAACACCCTATCCCCCCTGTCCAGGTAGCTACTGTTGCTTCAACCACAACCTTTGCTCCTGCTTCTACTAGGGTGATATGTCCCGCTGCTGCCCCGTATTATCCTTTGAGCAGCTCAACACCTACCCAACCTATGACTTCAACTGTTACGTATCCTGCCTATCTACCAGCGGCACAAGTTCCTCAAACTAGTGTTGGAAACATTAGGAGTTTTGGGAGATGTCCGAGTTTCAAAAGTGGATATATTTCAGTCTGTGTTCGAAGCACCAATGTCCATGACATGGGTGTTTTGTACCACCTTGTGTTGATGTTACATTTCAACACGTGTACGCTGACTATGCCAGAAGGGTTAATCGGAAATCGTATGAAATTTTAATCAAAAGGGGAAGCATGGTGGTTACTCCTTATGACACGCCTTTTTCCATTGGTCTTCACAATGGTGAAGTGTTCTTTGTTAGAGGAATGGTAAGATTTTAAGTTAAAATTTTGATTTTTATGTTCACTCATTTTGTATATTATGTTCAAACTGGGTGTGTTACGATTTCTTATAACTACGATTCATGTTGGAAGTTTTTGAATTTTCCTTGCACTTATGTTCGTTCTATTTTATGAATATCGCAGAATCTGGAGCATAATGTTGACACTAATCTGTAGCAATTTTACGTTTGAGATCTAATTACGTACCCAATTGTGCTCAAAATGGTTGGACATGTTCTTACCTCGCTGTTAAGGGTAAAGGAAGAATGGGGTAGTCGCTTTGGTTTCGCTGCTCACTCTGTCATGGTTATCAGGGAAAACAAGATTCTAACTTGTTACCACACCATTGGTGAGGCTCAAATTAAGAACAAAGACGTCGTCTACGTTTTGCCACAATTTGTATGAAGTGGAAATGGTGGCTTGTTCCCCTTTTTGTCCTTGCTTTTGTTGCTTTAAAAGATATATATGTGTTTCCTATGTATGTAGCTGCAAGGAACTTTTGTAGGCGAATTTGTTGCGTTATTTCTGTTTGAATCTACTTATAGGCCCTGTTTTGTGTAATATAGCCGAATGAATGGCTGGCCAAACAGTTTAAGTATTAGTCTTAGGTGGACGAACTATGATAACAAAGTTTGGGTGACTTTTGGGAATCCTTGCATTATAAGCCTTAGTTGGTTTATATTGTTGTAGGATGTAAGTGTTATGATCTTTGATCTTGGTTCATGAATGAAAATCTGTAGTAGTTGTGGACATCTCCATGTGTGTAAAGAAGTCTATATTCTTTTTTTCCCTTGCTTAATTAATGTTTGTTTGTTAAATTATTTTTTGTTACATTTTCAATTCTATTTAGATGTATATTAAGTTAAAAAATGGTCATGTGTATAAGTACTATAAAAACTCAAACATTATAAGAATAGTTTAGACCAAAAGGAAGTCAACGATTGAATGATAAAATTCTCTTTAGATGAATGTAGTAAAAAATTATATGGATGACAAATCAATGTCATACATGTACAATTCTTTATAATCTACTGCTTAGTATGACTGATGACATTGTAAAACATATACATTACATTTGTATGTATACGCAAATTGGTGTTTTGAAATATTTTCATTTTACTAATCATTCAGTGGTTATTTTTTTTTTTATAAAATTACAATTTTAGGGAGAACAAATAAAAGGGGTAAAGGGTATATTTTTACTAAAAATCATTGATGTTGGAAACGAACCCAAGACCAGTTACACCAGCGAAAAAAATGGGGGAAGGGGGGAAGGGTTGGTAGGCATCGAACCCACGACCTTATTGCTTGGAAGGATGTTGAGATATGCATAGACCTAGGACCATTGGGACAGTGCTAGCACCGTGTTATAAATAACGAAAGAATTATATTTATACTTCTATATGTTTTTAATTGGAAATGGGGACATGACAATTGGGGAAAAAAATAAAAAGAGGGGGGGTAGGAATCGAACCCATGACCTTAATGCTTAGAAGGATGTTGAGAGTTGCGAAGAGCATGGACCAGTTGCATCATCTACAAAAATAAAAAAAGCGGGGGGGGGGGGGGGGGGAGGAATCGAACCCATGACCTTAATGCTTAAAGCAAGGGTTGTTGAGAGTTGCAAAGGACATAAACCATTGGGATAGTGCTAGCACCGTGCTATAAATCACCAAAGAATTATATTTATACTAGGTGGTGGTAGAAATTGGAATTAATTTTTTTAGTACAAGTATTATTGCATACTCAATTACATTGTTAATCTAATTGCCTCGAATGATTTAATTATGTAATTATTTTTTAGTATTGTAATGAAAAAAATTAAAAATAATGTTACATTAGAGTTCGCATCGAAAGAAAAAAAAAAGGGGGGGGGTGTCTGGTAGGAATCGAACCCATGACCTGAATGGGCAGCATGTTGATAGTTAAGAAGAACGTGGACTATTGGGACAATGCTATCACCATGTTATCATTCACCAAATAAATATAATTATAGTTGTTTTCACAAGTAATTGGAAAAATTGCAGACCATTGGTACAGTGTGAGTGTTTTTGCAAAATTATTAACAATGTAATGAAATTATGAAAAGATCATGATATTGCATAATGTAGAACAATCTCATAATCTATAAAACCGAAGATTATCTGTTCACTAATAATGTATGTAAGAATATTAGTCTCCTTTCTATTAGTTAACTTTTTGTTATAAGTCAGGTACACTATAATTAAAAATCTACATATATGTAAAATTTGATCTTAAGTAATATTTTTTCCAATTAGATATAGTTCTTAACTACGGTTAAATTTAAGTTAGAAATTATTGTTAAGAACTATATCTAATTGGCAAAAATATTACTATGGTATATTTGTTATGAATTTCTAATATAATGTGTACAAGCTGCTATAACTTATCTAATGAAATAGATCAATATTTTTTTTACATTTAACAAACAAAACCAAGATATCTTATTTCTTTTGACAAACATTCATACACACATTTAATAATGAGAGAGTGAGGGATAACTCAAGTGGTTAGAGTTTCACTCCCGATTCCAGGAGATCCATGGATCGATTCTCACCCCTGCCCCTGAGTGAGGGATAACACAAAAAATACATATATAATAATGAATCTACAATTTCCTTTGTATAGCCAATTTTATTTTCAAGTGTGTGACAATTAAAGCTATCAATTCAAGTATTCAAGTCGGGTTTGGGTTGGGTTAAATCCCGTCTCGGGCCAAATCAAGATCAGGTTGTATCGAGTCAATCTAGCCTCAGATCAGGTTCAGGTTCCGGTCGGATCAATTTTGGTTCTGGTTATTCCGGGTCGTTGATCCTGTCGGGTGTAGGTCGGGTCCGATTCGAATCAAATTCGTAACGGGTTCAATTTCACGTTCGAGTTGTATTGAGTCGAGTTTGGTCGGGTTAATAAATGGTACATTCGGGTTTGGGTTAAGGTTGGGTCAGATAATTATTTAGTCAGATAATCTTAAAGTTGGATCATTCTTGGTTTTGGTTCAAATTCAAATCGAATACAGCCGATGTAGTTAAATTAATATATTTAATTACGCTCTACATAATTTGTTCAAGCATTATCAAGATTTTTTTACACATATATACAAAGTAATAAAGAACAAAAGGTATATAAAATTTTATTAAACATTCCATGACTCGCTTCAATAATAGGTTGTGTTTGGTTATAAACATTTTCGAGTTCTAATAGGGTCAAGTACTAGTTCGGGTTTTGATTGTTATCGGGTCGGACAAAATCGGTTCACGGTTACTTTTGGGTCGGGTGTGGGTTCGGATTAAGGTCATAAAGTTTTGGATCCAATAAGTTGTGGGTAACATAAGGTTGGTTCAGGTCGTCTTACGGGTAATTAGTTTCACCCCATAGTTCGGGTGCAGGTTCAGATCATAATCGGTACAAGTCTGATTCTCGAGTCGGGTAAATTTTTAACATCTCTAGTGACAATTGTTATCAGAGGACCCGGGGCGTTGTTTACCAAGATCATTTTATTAATCCCCAAATATTCAAGTTTTTTTTAGGTGGTCATATAATCACATTGGTGGTGTTTCGCATATAAACAAGAAAATATAATCCATCCATTAAAAACTTTAAAAATTACTACTTTAAACTCAGCCGCACTTGTACCTCCTGCTTATTAACTACAAGCTCACATTTACTAGTGATCCGTTCACCACATGACACGTGTTACTTAATACGGACAATGAAATATTTTTTAGTAGAAATAAAATTTTTGATGACTTCCCATGCACGATTGTACATATATCAATATTAGTCCTCCTGACAACATTGACAAATATACTCTAAACTGTTTTGTGAGGTAAAAGAAGCGTTTTTCCATAAAGATGGGTCGCCGGGAGTGGAGCAAAATATTCGCCTCTCGTGATTTTGCTATCAAATGGATCATCCCATGGTGGAAAATTAAGAAGATCGTTGGTGTCAACAAGAAACCCTTTTGTCGTCTTCCAATCTTATTCAAGATGACTTTTTATTACCCCTGCAAGGTAAAAGACAGTACGGCCTTGCTCAAACTATTCCTTCCGGAGATCTTTGTCGTCCTTATGAATTCCCTGTTTCACAAGAAGTAGAGAGGTTTGATGCTTATTGGAGTGCTAGGCCTTTATGGGAAGTTGTTACCCAAAAGATTCCTCCTTCTTTATCCAAGATGTGAAGAATTGGCTACTTGATAAGCCTAAAAAGGATAAGAAGAAAGATTAAAGTAGAACCAATGTGAAGAATCGTCTGGCAGACAAGATAGCTCCTGTTAAGGAACGCTTAGGTGGAAGAGTTAAGTTCAAAACACCTATGATGCCTAAAAAAAAGACACTACTAAAGGCAAAGAGAAAAGGAAAGCTGACTCTACAGAAAAAAAAATATGGGTAGATGTAGGGAATAATTTCAAGCCTTTAAATCCCACTAGCTTGAACCCCACTGTGATCATACACTAAAGTACGGCGGCGTCCAAAAGGGAAGAAGATAGAGCAAAAGAGTCGCCAACAAGTTTTTAAGGAACTTGTAAACCGTTCACGAGGTGAAGGTTACACCCCTTAACGATCCAAGAGATCATCAACTCCATAAGGTCATGAACCAAATAAGGGTTCGGGGATGAAGGTACAAATCCAACCTAAAAGAGATTGAACCTGCCCTAATAATAGGCCTCTACTTTATTATGCTCGTATTCATGTGCGCTTTCTGACTAGCATACAATCATTAGGATTAACCCTAAACCTGTTTAATCTATGTCGGTTGAATTTAATGCACAAATAAACTATTATTGGCGATCACTTGAATTTATAATCACAATTAACCTAACAAGATTATTAATTATCTTATTAAGCGTGGTTGCAAATACAAAATTCCCTTTAACATGCATAAAAGGTGATCAAGCAATAATAAAAATCAAGAAACATAATAAATAATCAACATCATTAATAATAATAATATCAATCATAATCATAATCATGATAAAGCATAGCAAGATCCTAGGCATGATACTAACAAGATTAATAACAAACCCTAGCATGTCACTAAGCAATAAAAATCAAATCTTTAGCCCTAACATGATACTAATAATCATAAATATTAGGAAGAATATAGGAAGCATCGCAGGAATCATATTTAATATTAAAGTCACCCTAGACATGATACTAGGAATTAAAAATAACAATCTAAGCATGATTTCTACATCATAATATCAATTAAACCATTAAAGTACTTACTTGGATGTCTCGTACCTCTTTCTAATAACAAAATACACACGTTAGTAACTTCAAGGAAAATAATAAACAAACAATTAAATTAAATAATTGAAAGAGAGATTTGGGACCAAACCCTCAGAAATTAAAACCTTTCACGTCTAGGGCGAAGGCAACTTCGAATATGGCTAGGTGTTTCTAGATCTTGTGAATGCGTAATTTTGTATGAAAAATCAAGAAAGAATTGAAGAAAGAAAAGAATTCTAAAGAATTAATGTTTGAGAATTGATGAATGAGAGATGTAGATGAATGAATGAATTGCGAATGAAGAGAATTAGTTAATTAATTGATGAATGGTAATTGGTGAATCAAAACTTGCGAATGAAGATAATTGGTGAATGAAAACGGAGTTTTTGATACGATATTTATAGAGAAAATCATCCAAAAAAGATAATTTAACAAAACAGAGTCTGAAGATCGCAAAACAGGATTGGCGCCAACCCTGGCTAGCTGGCGCCAGGGACCAGTGGCTAGCGCCTGGTTCCAGGCGCCAAGGCCTGGGGTTGGACGCCAAACTGGATTTCAACGCGTTTTCGAAAATCTGATAAATTTCCCGTACTGGAAGATAAAATAATATAATTTCTTCGAAAATGCTATTTGATCTTGATTAAAACTCTGAAAAGTCAACAAAGTCAACTTATCAATGCTAATTGAATTAAGAATGAAAAGAACCTTCTAGAATATTCTAGAAGACTAAAACCATTCCTAATTGCATTAGGAATGATAAATCATATTAGGCCCTCCCCTAGATCATTGGGCCGTACATAAAGCTCAAACCGGGCCCAGTTTAGTAAATTGGCCATAATTTCCTCAATATTCATCGGAATTGGGCTTATAATATGTCGTTGGAAAGGTCTTTGCAAGCCCCATCCAAATACACCACTATTGGACCCATATCATGGACCAAACAAACTGGATTGGCTGTTTTCTTAAAATAAAGTTTTCAAAATCAGGGAGAAGAGAAAAGAAATAAAACTTTCTGCAACACTAGACCTTTCCACACTTTCGTTTCATTCGATTATGATTCAACGTGAAAGGCACTCATCACCGTGTTTGGTTTTGGGGAGACACAAATGGGTGTCTACAGAAGCCCCCACTTTGACTGAGTTTAAAGAAACGCAAGTTTCGAAAACAAAAGTCAAAGTATCGATAGGGACGGAGAATGATTCAGAACGTTCTGCGATCCTAAATCAATCTTATAACGCCGATACCTGCAAAACTAGCATTAGTTAAACATATAGAAGAGTTAAGAAACGCGTATCTTGCACCGTTGAGCACACGTCTCTGAAAGTAACCGATTTGCTGCTGTACTGTTGTTTTGATGACCTCCTGCAAGCTAGAGAATGCCATCCCGCTTGAAAACCGCTACGCCTGTAACTGCTTCCAAATTAGAAGATCGCTTCGCCTGAAACTATCCTCCCCGCTATGATAACATTCCATGTCCAAGGGAACATCATCGAAGATTATTTCTCTCGAAACAATCCCCATCTGCATTGATAATATTCCACGTCCAAGGGAATACTATCGAAAATTATTTCTCTTGAAATAATTCTCATCCGCATTGATAATATTCCACGTCCAAGGGAATACTATCGAAAATTATTTCTCTCGAAACAATTCTCATCCGCATTATGATCATCCTCCATGCCTAAGGGAATATGATGGAAGATATCTTCTCTTAAAGTCATCCTCATTTGATGCAATAATCTTCTAAAGGAAATTACCGAAGATCCACGCCTGTCGATCTTTAAAAGTTCGCCTGAACTTTGCCTCTGCTATGCCTGTACGTCGGCGCCCTTTTGCTTTGAACCTGTATGTCGGTGCCCCTTGCTCTTGAACCTATATGTCGGTGCCTTTTGCTAATGAGCCAATGCTTAGCCGCTTTAAGCTAAGTGAGACGATCTTTTTATCAGGTCGATCATTTTATGTAATCAAGCCGATTACTTAATCATGTCAAATTGCTTAGAGGGGCTAACTGGCGTACCAAGGAACCCAAAAATATGTTGCAGAAGGCTAGCACAACCCCAACAAGTGGCTGGCTGCTTTGGCGTCGCTGAAAATCCATCATCGCCAGCCTAATGGCATTAGCGCCAGGCGTTGATGTTGGCGCCAGGCGCCAAGCCCAGAAGGTGACGCCAATGCCTAGGGACTGGCGCCAGCACGGGAATCTCTTTAAATTCCCGTTTTCAGTTCATTTCTTGGCTCTGTTTATCGCGAACGCTGCTCGAAGAAACCGAAAGCTTCAATTGATCATTGCTCACTCGTTTTTCTATAATGCTCAATTTTCCTTGTTTATCAAGTTTTATGCCATGAAATTGCTTGTTTATGTTTATATATTGCCTTGGGAGTAATTTGAGACTTGTTTGACTCAATTTGATGAAGAAATGAGCAATCTGCCATTGTTGGACCTCTTAAGATCGTGAAGAACAATGTGGTTTGTTCTCGACGTTTTTGCTAGCAATTCTTCTTCAATTTGTCACAATAATCACTATAGTGTTGCAAGAAATTGTTTGATTTCTTGAAAAATACTGTCATGCTCAATTTGAATTCGTGCTCTGTTTTAGTACTACGTACTCTGTATTTTGTGAACATAGTATCATGCGGTTAGGCAAACCTTAGATACCATAGAACCTTAATTTATGATGATTCTGCACAATGTAGCATGGCTAGACAACGAGGCTCAGGTTCACGGTCCCAAAACACTAGACGGGAGCATGAGCCCGTGGAGGACGACACCACACCGTCCATTTCGCTTGGTCGGCTCCCGGAGTGGGACGAGCAGACTTTGTTCTTTGCCCCTGTCCACCACATTTCTGAGAGAGTGAGACGGGGTACCGAGTCCGGGAGGACACGACATCACGGCTCTGGCTGTGATGGTCTAGGCGATTTGTACAGGATGCACATCGCCAGAGACCGTGAGACGAGACTCCTATGGGAGTCCTGCGGGCTAGTTTCTCTGTTCGAGACCTCCGAGGCCATGGTCGCCTCCAGCGGGGGTCACCACGTAGTACGCGCTTTGGTTGAGTTCTTCTGGGACACCACCAACACCTTCAATTTTCCTTGGGGCGAGATGATGGTCACCCCTACAGACTTCAGTCTCATCACATGACTGGAGTTCACTTCTATGCCGCTGCCATTCGACGGTGGGATCGACGTCTTTTCTTCAGAGGTCGAGGAGTTGTTGGGGCCGATTGCTGTTCGGGCCCGAGCTGAGGTCGAGACGACTTAGTTCAGTGCTAGAGGGATTTGCCGCTCGACGTTGGCAGCGGCTCTTGATGATGATGCGACCACCCGAGAGCAGCGGGTGCGCATCTTTGTGCTGATGTTGTTGTCAGGGACGTTCTCCCCTGACAGGGGTAGTAGGGCATTGCTTTACTACCTCCCTGATGTCCGTGATCTCCAACGGATCGGGACTTATGACTGGGCCAGCTTGGCCTACGCTGATTTCGTTCGTGCGCTGAGGGACTCGTGTCGTCACCGGTCCTTTAGGACGAACGTCGCTTTTTCCGCTTTCTGGAAGGTCGTAGATGTAAACATTATTCCCTATAAAGTTTAGCCCTACATGTTAGTTAGCATTTACTCACGCTTTTAACTTTTTTTGTAGATCTGAGTCTACGAGTACTTTCCTTCCGTTGCGCCGGCGAGACCATCGCCGAGGGGATATCCGGTGAGCGCCTCTTGGGGCGGCCACCATGTGGACATGTCTATTGCACGTGTCCGGAGCCGAATCATCTCGGTACGATTTTTAGTGTTTATCTTGCTCTTCTGTGGTGTTTTAGACATATTCTTGCCTGCCTGATTGGTGCTTTTTATAGGGACCTGAGGTAGTATACCGACCGTGGGGCGGTTGGACAGTCCCTGGATTAGCCGCACAGTACTCTGCTGAGCGTCGCTATTTTCTGGGGACCTACGAAGCGGTTGTGTATTTAGGAGAGAGAGTTGCTAGACAACACTCTTCTGAGGTTTTCGTCGTTCCTGGTTCTCCGCCACGTCATATGTTCGACGAGAGACAGTTGTCGAGCATGGCAGAGGGATCTGGTTCCCTCTGGCGGTCCCATGTGATCCTTGGGCGGTGTTACGCTGAGGAGCTACTACCTTTATTAGCTCCAGCCCCTGTACCGGCTGAGTATGTGAGGGTAAGATCCTTAGTTTTTTTATTTTTCGCTAAGTAGCCCCCAAGTAATACCTTACTGATTTCTTTCTGTTTTATCAGGATGGTCCCACTGAGTTTGTGCCGCCCCGTATGTCCATTCACTACCAGGGGATATACGGGCCGATCGAGGAGATGATTTCTCCGGCTCCCGAGGGCGAGCGCTTCGTGAAGCGGTCGATTCCTCGCCACCAGACCAGTGTAAGCCTAGTTTTAATTCAGAATTTTGTATTCAGTTATATGCATTTTCACTGACTTATTTTTTCTGACAGTTCTCACGCGAGGTAGTTTCGGCTATGGCACGATGTATAGATGCCTTCCGGAGCCAGCTCGTCCGGATGAGGAACGCGGCTACCTGTCGTCGGGACGACGTTGTCCGAGAGGTAACCTTTCTTCACTTATTATTTCTGCATTATGGCTTCAGTTTTACCTTGTTTCTAATTTAATTCCTTTTTGCAGGGTCAGCCCATCGCTTCTCACACTCGTACGAGACCTGAGGGGCGGAGAGATCCGGCGAGGTCTAGCTCGAGACGTCGTCGTACTTCGTCAGGAGGTAGAGGTGGTCGTTCCGAGGCTGCTCGAGCCGACATTGCTGAGGGCTCGGGATCTTCTTCTGAGGGTGCTCCTGCTGCACCGGTAGGAGAGGCTACCTCGGCTTTCAGAGGTGGTGGGATGTACGAGGTTGGCTCGTCATCGCAGCAACCTCCGCGGTCTCAGCCTCAGGTTGATCTTGGCTGGAGCGGTCCTGTCTTGAGTCTTCCTCTTCCTACGGAGACTGGAGCTGGTGCTGAGGCTCGAGTCGGTGGAGAGGTGACTCCTCGGATGGCGCAGTTTTATGGCATGATGGGCCTACGTCCTCCGGCGCCGTAGTCTGTTTCTGTATATGCATTTTATTTTGACTTTTTTATAGAACTTTTGCCTTTGACTCATTATTTAGACACTTTTGTATTATTATGTTATTGTAAATTCATTTGATTGTTTATTATTATATTAGTGTATGTTAGTGTGTGCAAGAGAAGTGTGATAACAATTTTGCGCAAAAAATTCCATCATTTTTATTATTGATGAAGGATATTATCCGACTCTCTCCCCCAAAAAGAAAAATAAAAAAGGAAAAGAAAACGGAAAAATGTTGTTTTTTTGAAAATTAATATAAAATCCAAAAAAGAAATAAAATTAATTAAAAATAATTGCTATATTTAATTAATTAAGAAAAAAAAAGATAGAAAAAATATTTAGAAAAAATTAAACGGGGCCATAAAGTTATTAACCGACTCAAGTTTAATATCAAAAACGCAAACTGAGCACGCGCGGCTGCCCTGCTGACTTGGCGCCAGCTGGCGCCAGACTGTGGCCCGTGGCGCCAGGCGCTACACTTAGCGTGTGGCGCCAAGCACTGATGGGTGGCGCCAATGTCGGGGCTTTGACGCCAATTGACGCTGACTCCGTATTTCATTCAGAGTGAAATTCTTCGCAATTTGTACATAAATAGCCCCCTGCTCAGCCGATTCTCCTCATAATTCCAGCGAAAAAATTATTCTCCTCTTTAGAAAAAAAAAATAAAAAATAAAAAATAATCATGTCTTTAGCCACTAAGACCTTCACCCAATACACTCATGAATGGTGTCGATCTCTTAATGCTAGAGAAAGAAAAGAATTAGATTTATTTTACTTGGGGGGAATTTATGGCATCAAAGGGGTAGATTTAGACATAGACTTCATACATACCGCTTTAGAATTTTGGAACATTGATACACATTGTTTCAGAATAGGGTATGATGAAATTAGCCTTTGCCAGAGGAATTTGGTGCTATCTTAGGCTTCCCTGCAATAGACCTGGTAGTAATCCCTAGAGTAGATGCATATTACTATAGGGATTTCGAACGCTTCTTTAATTTAAAGGATAGGGATTTATCAAAAATAGTAGATGGCAATATAGTTAACTTGAAAGAATTTGCACGCTATTATTTTGATAAACCTCTTTCTAAATCATTTCATATATATAGAAGAAGGGCGTTCTTATTTTGCATGCTTAATCAATTTTGTCTTAGTAGTGGTAAAAATAACGAGGGTTAATCAATTATAACCACTGTACTAGAACAAATTGAATCAGGGAGAAATCCAATGCCATTGATAGTTGGAGAGACTATGATTAGTCTAGATGAATTGAAAAGGGACCCAAAAGCGCCTCTTCGTGGCTCTCCAATTTTATTACAGGTAGAAAAATAATATTTTTAATTACAGAAATCAAAAAATATATTTTTGTATTGTAATAATAATTTATTTGCATTGCAATTTTTCACAGATGTGGTTAATGGAGAGGCTAGGATTAATTAGCCCTCCGGACGACATTGAAAAATATACTCCCACTTGCTTCGTGAGAAGGAAGAAGCGCATCCCTAAAATTGGGCGCCATGGGTGGAGAAAAGTCTTTGAATCACGTGATTTTGCTATCAAGTGGGTCATCCCATGGTGGAAAATAGAAAGGATGGTTGGTGTTAACAAGCAACCTTTCTGCCGTCTCCCAAGCTTGTCTCGTGTAACATATTATTATCCCTGCAGGGTAAAAAGACAATACGGCTTGCTTCAAAATATTCCTTCCGGGGATCTTCGTCCTCCCTATGAGTATCCCGTATCTCAAGAAGTAGATAGATTCGACACTTACTGGAGTGCTAGACCTTTATGGGAAGTGATTACCCAAAAGGTTCCCCCTTCTTTACCCAATGATGTAAAGAAGTGGTTGGTGAAGAAATCTTCGATTGATCGGGGTAGAACCGATGTGAAGAATCGTCTAGGTGACAGGGTGACACCTGCCAAAGAACGCTTAGGTGCGAGAATTGAATTCAAAACACCTACAATGCCTAGGAAGAAGAATGCTACTAGAGACAAAGGGAAAAGGAAAGCTAACACCACGGACAAAAAGGCTTGGGTGGAAAAGAAGCATGGAGTGCTAGCTGAAGGGGAAACAATCTATTCCAAAATTGAATGCAGGTCCTCTAAAGGATGCCTACTAGCTAAAGTAATGGATGAAGATGAGGAAACAGAAAAGAATTGGAAAAGAGCAAAAAAGGAAAAGAAAGATTAAAAACATTGCTTAGCTTTAGATTTATTAGATTGTTAATTTTTATTTAAAGTTAATTTATTTCAGCCTTATTTAAATTCCATTAACAATGTAATTTTATTTTATTAATGAAATTTCAGCTTTCAATTAAATTGTTACTTTAAATTTATTTTATTAAAGCAATGAAAATCGAAAAAAATTAATTTTCCAGAAATTCTTCGAGTACGGAAGTCGAAAATTTTCCGAAAAACACCGAAATTCGCCCAGGATTTTACTGCTGAATTGGCGCCAGTAATTGTAGTTCGGCGCCAGCTATTGAGGTCTGGCGCCAGGCGCCAATACCATCGGCTGGCGCTAATGGCTTGTGGCTGGCGCCAGACTCTGTTCTGCGACGCCAATAATTTGCCGACTTTTTGTTGACTTTTAGTTGATTCTGGAATGCGGAGATGTCGAATAATAAAGTGGCCGCACCCGTAAAGGGTTGCCTACGTATCCTTTCCTAAGGAATCAGGCCGAACGTAGCTCTCTTGAGTGTCCTACTCAAGTAATTATGGGTAGTATTTTTTAAGTTGGTCAAGATTGGTCATGTTTGAGAATTCATTGCCATCCATATCAGTTAGTTTTGCTGCACCACCTGACAGGATTGTTTTGACAATGTAGGGGCCAGACCAATTAGGTCTAAACTTTCCCCTTGGATCTAAAACATTTTTCCTTAGTGCTTTTAATACCAAATCTCCTACTTTGATATTTCTTGTCTTGACCTTCTTATTAAAATGTCTAGCCATATGAGTTTGATAGCACTGAGTGTGATGTAGAGCTTCTAGTCGTTTTTCGTCGAGTAGGATCAATTCTTCATATCGTGCCCTAGTCCATTCAACTTCATCAAGTTTACTCTCTAGCGCAATGCGTAGAGATGGTATTTCTAGTTCGACAGGTTGTACGGCATCCATTCCATATACCAAAGAAAATGGTGTATTTCCTGTTGACGTACGGATTGACGTGCGATAACCCCACAGTGCGAAATGGAGCTTGTCAGGCCAATCCTTATAATTTTCTGTCATTTTCTCGATGATAGTCTTTAAATTCTTATTGGCTGCCTCAACTGATCCGTTTGCTTGAGGTCTATAAGGGGACGAATGATGATGTTGGATACCATATTTATGTAGCAATTCTTCACATTCGGCTTGAAAGTGAGTTCCATTGTCACTTATCATTTCATGTGGGACTCCATATCGACAAATGATATTTCTCTCGATAAAGAGTGCTACATGTTTTGCGGTGAGTTTAGTGTATGATTGCGCTTCGACCCACTTTGTAAAGTAATCAATTGCTACTAGAATAAATTTGTGGCCTCCTGTCCCTGGGGGAGTGATTTTGCCAATTATGTCAATTCCCCATGTAGAGAATGGCCATGGTGATGTGTAGGTGTAGAGCAAAGATGGAGGAACATGTTGTAAATTGGCATAAATTTGACACTTAGGGCATCTTTTCACGTATTGATGGCAGTCCCTATTCATGGTAGTCCAATAATACCCTTCTCGCATTATTTTCTGGACTAACATTTTGCCATTTACATGAGTTCCACAGATTCCTTCGTGAACTATTCTCATTATTCTTTGTGCATCCACCTTTCCTACGCATAGGAGGGCTCGACCTTTAGGTACCCTTTTATGTAGCTCGTTGTCTATGAGTACATATTGAGAAGCCAAAAGTCTCAATGCTCGTTTTGCTCTTTTGTCAGCATGAGGAGGGTATTCTCCATTGGTGACATAGTTGAGAATGTATGTGTACCATGGTTCTTCTTCTTGTTCTTCTTCTTCGTCTTGGACTGAGTCGTCATCTTCTATAGCCTGTATATATGCTGGTTTGTGCCTTTTTTCGATAGTTAGAGGCATTTGCTCGATTTCCGTGGGAATCCTAACCATTGAGGCTAATCTTGCCAAGGCATCAGCAAATTGGTTTTCTTCTCTGAGTAGATATGTGTATTCTACCTTCTCTAACTGATCAGTAAGAGTTTCCAGATAAGTTTGGTAAGGGGCTAGGCTTTCGCTCCTTACTTTCCACCTTTTGGATATCTGATTGATAATCAAAGAAGAGTCTCCGAATATCCTTAACTTCTTTACTCCCAATGCCAGGGCTGTTTCAAGGCCTACCACACATGCTTCATATTCAGCAGCGTTGTTGGTAACGTCGAAATCAAGCTTTATTGAGATTGGGACGTGTTCTTCTTTAGGTGATACTAGTAGCACTCCGACGCCACATCCCTTTTGGTTTGAGGCTCCGTCGAAATACAAGGTCCAAGTATCATCTTCGGTGACCATCAAATCTTCATCTGGAAATTCATTGTCTTGTATTGGTGTCGAGTCTTCTATTGAAAGTCTGCCAGAAAGTCTGACACCGCAGATCCTTTAATAGCTTTTTGTGGCATAAACCGCACATCAAACTGGGCTAAGTTGACTATCCATCTTGAAATACGCCCATTGAGTGTTGATTTCTCGAACAAATATTTGAGTGGATCCAAACGGGATACCACGAAAACGGTATGTACCAACATGTAATGTCTCAACTTAGTTGTGGCCCACACCAAAGCGAGGCACAATTTCTCGAGCGGTGTATAGCGTGTTTCGTATTCGAGCATCTTCTTACTTAGGTAATAGATTGCATTCTCTTTGCTTTCTACCTCTTGTGCTAGCATGGCTCCCATTGTCTCTTTGGTAACCGTCAAATATAACCTAAGAGGTATTCCGGGAAGTGCTGGCGCTAATACGGGAGGATTTGCGAGATAGGATTTGATCCTGTCAAAGGCTTTTTGACACTCATCATCCCATATTACTGGTACATTCTTCTTGAGCTTTTTGAAGATTGGTTCACATATCGTTGTTAGTTTTGATATGAACCTACTTATGTATTGCAACCGGCCAATAAATCCTCGAATCTGTTTCTCGTTCTTGGGCGGTGGCATCGACATGATTGCTTTAATCTTGGTTGGATCTATCTCTATTCCTCTAGAGCTTATGACGTATCCCAAGAGTTTGCCTGAGGTGACTCCAAAAGCACATTTTGATGGATTCAACCTCATATTGTATTTTCTTAGCCTTTCGAAAAATTTCCTTAAGGCTACTTGATGGCCTGGACGGTCCTTTGATTTCACAATCATGTCGTCGACATATACTTCAACTTCTTTGTGCATCATGTCATGGAGTAAGGCAGTTGCTGCACGTTGGTAAGTAGCACCTGCGTTTTTCAACCCAAATGGCATTACTATGTAACAGTAAGTGCCCCATGGTGTGATAAAGGTCGTTTTCTCCATGTCTTCTTCTGCCATGAGAATCTGATTGTACCCTGCATATCCGTCCATGAATGAGAGAAGCGCGTGATTTGCCGTGTTGTCTACCAGAATATCGATGTGTGGCAAAGGGAAGTCGTCCTTTGGACTTGCCTTATTTAGATCTCGATAGTCGACACACATCCTTACCCTTCCGTCTTTCTTTGGAACTGGGACGACATTGGCGACCCATTTGGGGTATTTGGATATCTTGATGAAACCTGTAGTTATTTGTTTTTGAACTTCTTCTTTTATTTTAAGTGCTACGTCGGGTTTCATTCGACGCAACTTTTGTTTTACAGGTTTCATTCCTGGGATTAATGGTATAGTGTGTTGAGCTATTTCTCTGTTAATTCTTGGCATATCTTCGTATGACCAAGCAAATACATCGATAAATTCTTTAAGTAAGTTAATTAAATCGGTTCTTTCTTGCTTATTCAATGTTAGTCCGATTTGAACTTCTCTTTTATGAGTTGAATCATTTGAGATATCAATTGTTTCAGTCTCTTCAATTACTGGTGTTTTCTTTTCAAGTGTTTCCATTGCTTTAATAATTTCTTTATCTTTTTCATCGTTAGCTAAACAATGCTCGTCATCT
The DNA here is from genome assembly GCF_948465745.1 of Chenopodium album. NCBI lineage: Eukaryota > Viridiplantae > Streptophyta > Magnoliopsida > Caryophyllales > Amaranthaceae > Chenopodium > Chenopodium album. The sequence continues at coordinate 45,225,289 of NC_137846.1, read as the reverse complement.
TGGGTTAGGGAAGAACACGAGAAGTAAGGAGAACGAGAAATATTATTAAACTCTGAGATCATTACATCAAAGAGTGATATGTCCTCAGGGACTGGATCACTAACTATCCTAGGAGAAGAAATAGGAAGGGGAGGCATTATTGCTAAAGACTTAGAAGATTCTAAAGGGAAAGACTCTGACTCGGACTCTGACTCCGACGACTCTTCGAACATCGGCCCTTGCCCTGTCGTGATAGATATCTTCCTTCCACTCGGAGTAGTCACCTTGATAGTCTTGCGCCACCCTTGCAATGATCCTTCGGCTGGAGTAATTAGCTTCGAGGGGTCGAAGTTTTCGCTTTGTAGGACCGTTTGAATGAGTGAGGAATTATCTTCCTCATAAGCTGGCTCATTCTTTTCTCGCCCAAACAGTAATCCCATGACGTTAAAGTCAAAGCATGGGGGTGCTTTCTCCTTATGGACGGGAGTTGGGATTTCGTCAGTGAAGTAGCAATCTAAGAAAATCTCGAATCCTGGTTGTCGTATGCCATTTACAACAAATGGCTCGGGAAATTCATAGCATGGATAGTCCTCTCCTTCTTTTATAAACTGACCATTAAGCGTAAGAGGGTACTGATCCATTGGAATTGCTTTCTTTTGAATGCGAGCGTCCCTACGTGCTTTTAACTTGTCCTAGGCTCGCTTGAGATCTTTCCGAGTCGGTTCGAAACCAATTCCAAAAGTATCTAGTTTAGGGAGGCCAGGTGACTCCACCGATTTTGCTATCCCCTTCTTCTTTCCTAAGGTCATCCCAGGGAAGTGTCCTTGTTTCTTCAGCATGGTGTTGATAATCATGTTGGAATGGGGGTCGTGGCAAAGAGATGTCCTTTCATCCTCTTGGATTAAGGAGACTTCTTCGTTAAAGCCCCATAGGTCTTCGTCATCTTCGTCGTGCTCCACATTGATGATTGGATTTTCTATTGATTTGATTCTCATCGGCGAAGCGTCAATAGTGATTGGAATTCCTCCAACTATGGCTTTCACTTGTTGGTGGAGAGATGAAGGGACGGCCTTTAGATCATGGAGCCACGGGCGTCTGTAGGGAATAATTTCAAGCCTTTAAAATCACACTAGCTTGAACCCCACTGTGATCATACACTAAAGTACGGTGGCGTCCAAAAGGGAAGAAGATAGAGCAAAAGAGTCGCCAACAAGTTTTTAAGGAACTTGTAAACCGTTCACGAGGTGAAGGTTACACCCCTTAACGATCCAAGAGATCGTCAACTCCATAAGGTCATGAACCAAATAAGGGTTCGGGGATGATGGTACAAATCCAACCTAAAAGAGATTGAACCTGCCCTAATAATAGGCCTCTACTTTATTCTGATCGTATTCATGTGCGCTTTCTGATTAACATGCAATTAATAGGATTAACCCTAAACCTGTTTAATCTATGTTGGTTGAATATTAATGCACAAACAAATCTATTATTGGCAATCACTTGAATTATAATAAAAATTAACCCTAACAAGATTATTAATTATCTTATTAAGCGTGATTACAAGTACCAATTCCCTTTAAACATGCATGAAAGGTGTGATCAAGCAATAACAATAATAAGTATCAAGCAACATAATAATAATCATGATAATAATAATCATCATAAAATTATAATCATAATCAAAACAATAATAATCATAAATAAAATAATCATTATCAAAATAATAATAATAATAATATTCACAATCATCAAAAATTATAACAATTATAATCATAATCATGTTCATGTTAATATTAAAGCATAATAATAATAGCAAGATCCTAGGCATGATACTAACAAGATTAATAACAAACCCTAGCATGTCACTAAGCAATAAAAATCAAATCTTTAACCCTAACATGATACTAACAATCATAAATATTAGGAAGAGAATAAAAGGTATCATAGCAATCATATTTAATATTAAAAAATATCCTAGACATGATACTAGGAATATCATAATAACAATATAAACATGATGTCTACATCATAATATCAATAAAATCAATTAAAGTACTTACTTGGATGCCTCGTACCTCTTTCTAATAACAAAATACACACGTTAGTAACTTCAAGGAAAATAATAATCAAAACAATCAAATTAAATAATTGAAAGAGAGATTTGGGACCAAACCCTCAGAAATTAAACCTTTCACGTCTAGGGCGAAGGCAACTTCGAATATGGCTAAGTGTTTCTAGATCTAATGAATGCGGAATTTTGTATTTGAGAAAAGGCTAGTTTAGAAAAAGAGAGAGAGAGAATAATCAAGAAAATCTTGATGAGAGTTGGTTATTGAAAAAGGGGAGATATGACCTCTATTTATAGGAAAAAAGAGGGTCGAAGAATTAAGAAAAGAATCCAAATTCGAATCGAAATAAAACTCGTAGACAGCAGTTTTTGTGGATTTTGTTTTTATCATATCTTTTGATCCAGGAATCGGAATAAGATGTCGTTGGAAAGATATTGAAGTCTACTTTCTAACCCAATTGGAATCAGATTAAAATATGTTGTAGAATAAAAGATATGAACGAAATAGTGAGACGGTGTCAGTTTTGGATAGAGTTTGATATCTTATTCATATCTTTTTCGTTATAGCTCGGAATTATTATTATAATATATCATTGGAAAGATAATTTCAAGATCTATCCAACCATATAAAATTTGGATAAAAAATATGAGGCACGAAAATAATATCTGACTGTCTTTGAACATGTTTAAATCCGAATAGAATTAGGACTTTAAAAAAGGAAAGTTTTATAAAAAAAGGAAAGTTTATATTTAAATCAAATTCCTTAATCTTATCTTTTTAAAAAAGGATAATTAAGATATTTTAGAAACTTATAGAAGATTCTAATCAATCCTAATTAGTTTAGGAATAGGATTAAACCTTTGGACCCTCCTCATGATCATTGGGTCGTAGGTAAAATCCGGTTTGGGCCCAGTTTAGTATTTTGGCCATAACTTCCTCATTATCCATCGGAATTGGGCTTATAATATATCGTTGGAATGGTATTTTCAAGCCCCATCCAACTACACCATTATTGGACCCTTATCATGGACCAAACTAAACTGGATTGACTGTTTTCTTAAAATAAAGTTTTCAAAACAGGGAGAAAAGAAAAGAAATAAAACTTTCCGCTACACTAGACCTTTCCACACTTTCGTTTCATTTGATTATGATTCGACGTGAAAGGTACTCATCACCGGGTTTGGTTTTGGGGAGACACAAATGGGTGTCTACAGCGTCCTAACAACAGATTGAATGAGGCTTTGATGTCTACCACTTGAAAAGTAGTAGCATGTTCTATTGCTCCTGCCGTCACATTTAGGGTTATTTTGCCAAGAGCTTGACGGCGAGTATTATCGTAAACTCTTATTCCTTGTGTGGACGGAGTTAAATCCTCATCCCTTATGCCGAGCATCCTCGTAGTCCTAAGTGGACAGACATTGATAGCTGATCCATTGTCTACAAGAGTCATGGGAACATTCATCCTTTTGCAGACTACCGTGAGGTTTAACGCCTTGTAGTGTTTGTCACCTTCTGGGGGTAAATCTTTATCAGAGAAGGTGATTAGATTAATCGGACTAGGAAGGTCACTTGTGAGGAAGTTAGCTAGTCCCTCAGGAGTGGTGTCAGAATCTTTCCCGATTTTATCCAAGGCATTCATTACAGCCAACCTATGTTCTCGAGATGTTGCCAAGAGTTTCCATACATTCATCTCAACTTTTGTCTTCTTAAACTGTTTAACGATGTCATTGTCTTCGATGATAGGTATGGGAACTTGCTGTACAGTAGGTATAGGTTGTGTTGAAACGGGAGGTTGCATTCTCCCGGATCTTGTGAGGACATCTATTGATGAATCTTCTTTAGCCCAAATGTCGTCTGTGGTGTATGATACAGAAGGTGAAGGTCCTACTATGTCCTTTAGGTAGACATATTCTTCATCACTGTCCCATACTCCATTAACAGTTATGTCCTCTTCTTGTTGAACTTGGATTAATTCCTTTTCATCAATCATTTTCTGCACCAAATCCTTGAATTTGAAGCAGTTTTCAAGGGTGTGCCCTCCTGACTGATGGTACTGACAGTAATATCTATCTGTCCTTTTTAATGATTCAAATGGTCTCGGTTCGAGAGGTTTGACCTTGCCACTCTCGGAGAGCAGTTCGAACATTCGTGCATATGGGATCCTAATTGGAGTGTAAACTCTATTGCTCTTCTTGGGTTTTTCGGTGACTTGTAAGGGAAAATACTTTGCCTCGTAAGTTGTTTTCACTAGTGTGAATTCTATTTTAGGTTCTTCCTTTAGGCATGGAAGTTCATCATATTTCTTGTGAAGTTCGTTCACAATTTTGACAGTTTCACGTAATAGTTGTGATGTCTCCCTCATAAACAGTGTGAGCAATTATATCTCTTCCTTATTTGCTGGTTCTGGAAGGTTATCTCTGACATCGAAAAAGATCTCCTCTCTTCCTTCTTTGACATTGGTTTCTTTGAAAGGCTTAATGAGAGATGAGGGGTCAACTTCGCTTTCTTCATCGGAGATAGCCAAAGTATGAGCTAGAGGTGCATTGTCAATACTTGGCTTCTTACTGGCAGGGGGCAACGGCAGCTTGTTACTGTCAATTAGGTCTTGGATAGCTTCCTTAAGCTTCCAACAGCTTTCAGTAGAATGACCCCTACCTTGGTGATATTTGCAATGTGCGTTGGGGTTCCAGTTAGCCGACCTCTTCTCAACTGGTGGATCCCCAAATGGTCCAATGGGAGTTATAAGACCTTTTGCATTTAATCGATCAAATGCGGTGTCATAACTCATGCCAATAGGAGTGAAGTTCCTCCTAAATGGTTTCCTTTGTCCTTGGTTGTTCATGGCGAGGACTTCTCCTAGATTAAAGGTGCTAACATTATTTGAGTGGGTGGTTTTGGAAGAAGAAGGATTGTCGTTCTTCTTTCCTTTCCAGCCACTGTTGGAGCTATTGTTGGCAGCTTTAGATTTAACCAAGTCATCTTCAATATTGATCCCAATATCATAAACAGCCTTAAAGGTATGAAGGTTATTTTGATATTTAAGATGTTTGGAATATTTTTCTTGGAGATTTTTTAATGAACAGTCTCACGGACTCTTTTTCACTTGGTACCTCGATCATTTTAGCTAAGGTTTCTCTCCACTTGTTAAAGAAAGAAGTGAAGCCTTCATTCTCTTTCTGTTTGAGGATTTCAAGTTCTCTATGGTCAGTTTCGACTTGAATGTTGCATTTGTACCTATCAACGAAAGCGTTTGTTATGGATTCCCAGGTAGAGGTCTTTTCCTTTTCGAGAGAAAAGAACCATTGTTGGCAAACGGTCTCGAGAGATAGTGAGAACAGAGAAGGGAAGACTTTCTTATCAATACCCTTGATACTCATTATTGTTTCAAACGCTCTTAAATGGAAGTAAGGGTTGTTAATTGCCCTAAATTTTGGGATGTCATTAGCACTGAACTTCTGCGGAAGAAGATCTTTATCCACCGAGACCCCTTGGGATGTGAGTTCTTGAAACTTGTAGTCGCTGGACAACTTTCTTAGGCTCTCTTACATGAGGTCCATTTGTTGTTGTTTCACGGGATCATCGATCTTAAGTGCGAGAAGCTTCAATGTCTCAGTTACAGTAGCCAGTTGGTTCTTGAGATCGTTGACTTCTTCTTGAGTTGCCATTATGACTCTTGCTTTCCTCTTGCGGGCTATAGGTTTGTCGAAAAGTTGGACTTGTACGAAGAGGTTATCTTTGATTAATCGTCCTTCCTTTCTTGACCACGCGCTGTAAATTAAGCCATTTTGCGTTTTAATTACTTGACTCGAATCAACTTGACTTTATGGTTTTTTTTTTAAAAAAAAAGTATGCATATTTTAAGGGAACAATAATGTACATATTTTTGGGGAACTATGTATTATTATTTATTGGAGGATTAATGTCCGACTTACCCCCTTAAAAAAATGACGAAAAAAGCGCGCACACAAGACTCTCTTAATCATGGTCAAGACATGTGTATCGGTGTGTGCATTGAGTGTGGTGACATGCTTGGACTCTTGTGTAATACCATGGGACTTAGTGCCTAAACTCGAACATTAATTCAATTAAACATTATTGTCAGCGAAATTAACCGAATTAAATAGAAAACTGATTAATTAGACATTAGGTGATGACTCGACAAATAATCCGAACTGTCGGCCAAGCGACAGGACTGGCGTCACACTATGGTGGTTGGCACCAGACAATTTAGTTAATGTCTGGCGTTACACACTGTAATGTGGCGCTACAGCTCAGACTTTGGCGCCAATATTGGAGCTTCGGTCTGGGAGTGTTTTCGGTATTATTAGTCAACTGGGGCATGCCTAAAGTCGTACTAGGTCAATTCCGATTAAAAAAAACTTTATTGACTCAAATTAATTAATTAATTAATTAATTAGGCAAAGTTCTTTAAGTCATTAATTTTAGTCTCAACACAAATCAACAAACGGTTAGGAGAAAAATAGAATATATATGCACAACAAATAATGCACAATTAGTCAAGTAGGCACAATATGATGCAATGAGTTCGCAACCTAACCATGGCTCTAGTTCTCTAAAGTTCGGGATATGGTTTAGTCAATAGAGGGTCCATGGTTAATTGTCCGGATGCACCGCGCGGAAGCCTAACCGTGAAAGGTTGGCGCGTGTGGATGGGACACCGCGAGTTTTAGAAAAAACTCACTTCCATGGTTTGGTGAATTCAACATCTCGGATGTACCCTTTGTTGCCAGGAGCGTTCAATCGGGTAGATGGAGCATGAATTCCCATAGGGTTATGTCCATATGTAGAACACATATGGGTTTCAGAAAAGTGAGAAAAAATTCAATCAGGAAGTAGGATCGAGCAAACAATACGAAAAACCGGTCGAAATTAGAACGCATATTTCTGGCTCGGTATTGGGGGAAATTGGCGCCAACAAACAGAGACTGGCGCCAACTTTTAACTGTATCGCCTGGAGCCAATACTGGCGTCTGGCGCTACGGCTAAAAGTTTGGCGCCAAGCTCTGGCCCCTGACGCTACTTCCCACATGCCTCAGCAGCTTTCTGTGCTCGATAAAATCTTCCGGTTTCGCACGGTGTTATTTCAGTCCTAGTTGTGAAAGACATTTCTCAAATTTCCTACGTGTAAAATCCGATGTTTTTTACTCATTACGGATGGTCTTTCCAATGAGAACCTTTTTATGCATATGACAATAATGTTAATCAAAATTACGCACATGAAATACTTAGAACTTTTCGAGTCTCATCCACTCATTCTAGATCATTGCCGAAACAAATTCAGGAATTAAAATAGAAATCCTCCCCAGTGGAGTCGCCAAAAACTGTAGGGAATAATTTCAAGCCTTAAAATCCCACTAGCTTGAACCCCACTGTGATCATACACTAAAGTACGGTGGCGTCCAAAAGGGAAGAAGATAGAGCAAAAGAGTCGCCAACAAGTTTTTAAGGAACTTGTAAACCGTTCACGAGGTGAAGGTTACACCCCTTAACGATCCAAGAGATCGTCAACTCCATAAGGTCATGAACCAAATAAGGGTTCGGGGATGAAGGTACAAATCCAACCTAAAAGAGATTGAACCTGCCCTAATAATAGGCCTCTACTTTATTCTGCTCGTATTCATGTGCGCTTTCTGACTAACATACAATCATTAGGATTAACCCTAAACCTGTTTAATCTATGTTGGTTGAATATTAATGCACAAACAAACCTAAAAGAGAATTGGTGAATGAAAACGGACTTTTTAATACGATATTCATAGAGAAAATCATCCAAAAAAGATAATTTAACAAAACAGAGTCTCAAGATCGCAAAACATGATTGGCGCCAACCCTGGCTAGCTGGCGCCAGGGACCAGTGGCTAGCGCCTGGCGCCAAGCCTGGTTCCAGGCGCCAAGGCCTGGGGTTGGACGCCAAACTGGATTTCAACGCGTTTTCGAAAATCTGATAAATTTCCCGTACTGGAAGATAAAATAATATAATTTCTTCGAAAATGTTATTTGATCTTGATTAAAACTCTGAAAAGTCAACAAAGTCAACTTATCAATGCTAATTGAATTAGGAATGAAAAGAACCTTCTAGAATATTCTAGAAGACTAAAACCATTCCTAATTGCATTAGGAATGATAAATCATATTAGGCCCTCCCCTAGATCATTGGGCCGTACATAAAGCTCAAACAGGGCCCAGTTTAGTAAATTGGCCATAATTTCCTCAATATTCATCGGAATTGGGCTTATAATATGTCGTTGGAAAGGTCTTTGAAAGCCCCATCCAACTACACCACTATTGGACCCATATCATGGACCAAACAAACTGGATTGGCTGTTTTCTTAAAATAAAGTTTTCAAAATCAGGGAGAAGAGAAAAGAAATAAAACTTTCCGCAACAATAGACCTTTCCACACTTTCATTTCATTCGATTATGATTCAACGTGAAAGGCACTCATCACCGGGTTTGGTTTTGGGGAGACACAAATGGGTGTCTACAGTAGAGAAGAAACATGGTGTACCAGCTAAAGGATAAACTATTTACACCAAAATTGAATGCATATCCTCTAAAGGATGCCTACTAGCAAAAGTGATGGACGATGAAGAACACGCTGACAAGAATTGGAAGAGAGTAAAGAAGGAGAAGAAAGATTAGAGCATCACTTAACTTTCAACTTATTAGACAAAATTAATTTTTAAGTCAATTTATTTTTTGAAGCTTTTATTTGAATTCCATCAATAATGTAATTTTACTTTATTTTATTAATGCAATTTTCATCTTTTTAAATTAAATCAACATTTACATTATAATTTCCATTAAAGCAATGAAAACACTAAATTATTTTTCTGAAAATATTCGAGTACGGAAGTCGAAAATTTCCAAAATTCACCGAAATTCACCCAGTTTAATGCGAAAAAATTAGCGTAACGAATTAGGTTTGTCGCCAGACGCTGGTCTTCGTTGCCATACGATGCTTCTCGTCTCCCGGCACTGTCTTCGTCGCCAGACGCTGGTGTTGTCGGCCAATGCTGACTTCTGTCGTCAGGCGGCAACTTTTCTGGGATGCGTTTGCAAATTTTTGCGCTAATTTTTCTGAGTTGATTTGCTGGAATGCGAGGTTCATAAAAATTAAAGTGGCTGCACCCTGTAAGGGTTGCCTACGTATCATTTCCTAAGGAATCAGGTCACACGTAGCTCTCTTGAGTGTCCTACTCGATCAAGTAATTATGGGTAGTACTTCTTAAGTTGGCCGAGATTTTTCATGTTCGAGAACTCATTGTCGTCCATATCAGTTAGTTTTGCAGCTCCTCCTAATAGGATTGTTTTAACAATATATGGCCCAGATCTATTGGGTCTAAACTTGCCTCTTGGGTCTAAAAAAATTTCCTTAATGCTTTTAGGACCAAGTCTCCTACTTTTATATTCCTTGTCTTGACTTTCTTGTTGAAGTGCCTAGCCATACGAGTTTGATAACATTGAGTATGATGTAGAGCCTCTATTCGTTTTTCATCAAGTAGAATTAGCTCTACATATCTCACTCTAGTCCATTCTACTTCATCGAGTTTACTTTCTAACGTGATGCGTAGAGAATGTATTTCTAGCTCTACAGGTTGTACGGCATCCATTCCATAGACTAAAGAAAATGGCATATTCCCTGTTGATGTCCGAATTAACGTGCGATAACCCCACAGGGCAAAGTGGAGTTTGTCAAGCCAATCTTTGTAATTTTCTGTCATCTTCTCGATGATTGTCTTTAAATTTTTATTAGTTGCCTCAACGGCACCATTTTCCTGAGGTCTATACGGAGAAGAATGATGATGTTTAATACCATATTTTTGTAGTAATTCTTCACATTCTTCTTGAAAGTGAGTTCCATTGTCACTTATCATTTCATGTGGGACTCCATATTGACAAATGATATTTCTTTCGATAAAGAGTGCTACATGTTTTGCAGTGAGTTTAGCATATGATTTTGCTTTAACCCATTTAGTGAAGTAATCAATTGCATGCTACTAATATATATTCATGGCAACCTGTTCTTGGAGGAATAATTCTTCCAAATGTCTATTCCCCATGTTGAGAATGGCCATGGTGATGTATAGGTGTAGAGGAGATATGGAGGAACATGTTGCAAGTTAGCATATATTTGGCATTTAGGGCACCTTTTGACATATTGATGACAGTCCTTATTCATGGTAGTCCAATAATATCCTTCGCACATTATCTTTTGGACTAGCATTTTGCCATTTACGTGTGTTCCACATACTCTTTCGTGGACTATCCTCATAGCCATTTGGGCTTCCTTTTTGCCTAAACATAGAAGAGCTCGACCTTAAGGTACCCTTTTGTGTAACTCATCGTTAATGAGTACATATTAGGAAGCAAAAAGTCTTAAGGCTTATTTTGCTCTTTTGTCAGCATGGGGTGGATATTATCCCTTTGTGACATAGTTGAGGATGTCTATATACCAAGGTTCTTCCTCTTCTTCTTCCTCTTCTTCTTCCTCTTGGGTTACTTCGTCATCCTTTATTGCTTGGATATAAGCCGGTTTGTGCCTCTTTTCTATTGTTAAGGGAATTTGCTCAATTTCCGTGGGAATCCTAACCACTGAGGCTAGTCTTGCCAAGGCATCAGGAAATTGGTTTTCCGCTCTAGGTAGATATGTATATTCTACCTTTTCCAGTTGGTTTGTGAGAGTTTCCAAGTAGGTTTGATAAGGGGCCAAGCTTTCACTCCTTACTTTCCATCTTTTGGAAATTTTATTGATGATCAATGAGGAATACCCGAAAATTCAAAGTTTATTTACTCCCAACGCCAATGCTATTTCGAGGCCTACCACGCATGCTTCGTATTCCGCAGCGTTGTTGGTAACGTTGAAATCTAGCTTTATGGAGATTGGAACATGTTCATATTTAGGTGATACCAATAGTACTCCTACACCACATCCCTTTTGGTTTGAGGCTCCGTCGAAGTAGAGAGTCCAAGTATCATCTTCTGTGACCATCAAGTCTTTGTCTGGAAAATCATTCTCATGTATAGGCATGGAATCTTCTATTGGAAAATCCGCTAAGAAATCTGAAACCACGAATCCTTTAATAGCCTTTTGAGGCATTAACCTTACATCAAATTGGGCTAAGTTGACTATCCATCTTGATATCCGCCAATTTAGTGTAGTTTTCTTGAAAAGATACTTTAGTGGATCCAGTCGAGATACTACAAAGACCGTATGAACGAGCATGTAATGTCTTAACTTGGTTGTGGCCCACACCAATGCGAGGCACAATTTCTCAAGTGGTGTGTAGCGTATTTCATACATGAGCATCTTTTTGCTTAGGTAGTAAATGGCGTTCTCCTTTCCTTCTACTTCTTGTGTGAGCATAGCCCCCATTGTCTCTTTGGTGTTTGTTAAGTGCACCTAAGAAGGATTCCTGGGAGTGTTGGTGCTAATACAGGAGGGTTAGAAAGATAGGCTTTGATCTTCTCAAAGGATTTTTGACACTCATTGTCCTATATTACCGACACGTTATTTTTAAGCTTTTTGAATATTGGTTCACATATCGTTGTCAATTTGGATATGAACCTACTTATGTATTGCAACCGGCCAATGAATCCCCGAATTTGCTTTTCGGATTTTAGCGGTTACATTGACATGATTGCTTTAATCTTGGTTGGGTCTATCTCTATTCCTCTAGAGCTAATGACGTATCCCAAGAGTTTTCCTGAGGTGACTCCAAAAGCACACTTGGATGGGTTTAACCTCATGTTATATTTTCTTAACCTTTCAAAGAATTTTCTTAGAGCTACCAAATGCCCTGGTCGATCCTTTGATTTCACAATCATGTTATCTACATAGACTTTGACTTACTTGTGCATCATGTCATGGAGTAAAGCAGTTACTGCTCGTTGGTAAGTGGCACCCGTGTTTTTCAATCCAAATGGCATCACCGTGTAGTAGTAAGTGCCCCAAGGTGATATGAAAGTTGTTTTCTCCATGTCTTCTTCTGCCATGAGGATCTGATTATACCTTGCGTATCCATCCATGCATGAGACAAGTGCGTGGTTTGTTGTATTATCTACTAGAATATCGATGTGTGGTAAAGGGAAGTCGTCTTTTGGACTTTCCTTATTTAGATCTCAATAGTCGACACACATTCGTACCCTTCCATCCTTCTTTGGAACTGGGACTACATTTTCAACCTATTCAGGGTATTTAGATACCCTGATAAAACCTGCTGTTATATGTTTTTGTACTTCTTCTTTTATTTTAAGAGCTACGTTCGGTTTCATTCGACGTAAATTTTGTTTTACAGGTTTCATTCCTGGAATTAATGGAATTATGTGTTGAGCTATTTCTCTATTAATGGCATATCTTCATATGACCAAGCGAATACATTGATGAATTCTTTTAATAGATTAATGAAATCGGTTCTTTCTTCTTTATTAAATGTTAGTCCGATTTTAACTTATCTTTTAACGGTTGGATCTTTTGAGATGTCAGCCGTTTCAATCTCCTCAATTATCGGTGTTTTATTTTCAAGTGTTTCCATTGCTTTAATTATTTCTTTGTCACTTTCATTGTTAGTTAAGCAATGCTCATCATCTTAAGTTAAAGAATGACACGAGGAGTAAGCAGAAGAAGACATATTATTGAATTCTGAAATTAAATCATTACATCAAATAAAGTGACGTTCGTTGGGACTTGATTATTGACTATCCTAGGGGAAGACACTAAAGAAGAAGAGCTAGGAGGGGGTGCTACGACTAAGGACTTAGAAGACTCGATAGGAGAAGACTCTGACTTGAACTCTCACTAGTAGAAAAACAGAAAAAGGCACCGGTTTTTACCCCATGTATGCCACCTGTTTGAACCGGTGACAATGTGGGGGGTGCCAATTCCTCCCAAATTTTCCACCGATTCAAAACCGATGGTATAAAATCGTTAACCGGTGCCTTTAATAATTTTGGCCACCGATTAACCGGTGCCAATTATTAAAAACCTGCGCATTTTTTTTATGGAAGTCACTTTTGGCACCGGTTAACCGGTGCCATTTTACTATATTTTTTTTCCTGTCTTCTTGCAATAATTTTTTAAAAAAAAACCCGGTAATTCCAGCAATAATAACCTGTTTTCAGGCTTGTAATTCCAACAATAATATTAACAAAAATAATTAATAATAATAATATTATTATAATTACCAATAATAATAATAATAATAAACATTATAATAAGATACAATTAATATTGGACCTTGTCCGGTTGTTATAGAAATCTTTATTCCGCTTGGAATAGTAACTTTCACAGTCTTTTGCCATCCTTGAACTAGGCCCTCTTCCGGAGTGATAAGTTTGGAGGGATAAAAGTTATCACTCCGTAGTACTGTTTGAATGAGTAAAGAGTTGTCTTCAATACGGGTTGGCTCATTCTTTTCATACCCAAAGAGGAGTCCCATGACGTTAAAGTCAAAGCATGGGGGGTGCTTTTTCCTTATGGATGGGATTTGGGACATCATCTATAAAGTAGCAATCCAGAAATATTTTGAACCCAGGTTGTCTTATCCCATTCTTGATAAAGGGTTCAGGGAATTCATAGCATGGATAGTCTTCTCCATCTTTTGTGAATTGTTCATTTAGAGTAAGAGGATAATGATCCATTGGGATTGCTTTCTTTTGGGTATGGGCGTTCTTACGTGCATTTGCTATTTTCTGGGCTCGCTTAAGATCTTCCGGAGTTGGTTCGAAACCAAGTCCAAAAGTGTCCAATTTAGGGAGGCCATGTAGTCCCATTTGTTTTGCTATCCCTTTCTTCTTTCCGAGGGTCATTCCAAGAAAGTGTCCTTATTTATTAAGGATAGCGTTTACTGTCATGTTAGAGTGGAGGTCATAGTGAAGAGGAGTCCTTTCATCCTCCTTAAGTAAGGAGACCTCTTCATTAAAGCCCCACAAGTCCTCGTCATCTTCATCGTGCTCCACGTTTATTATAGGATTCTCAATAGCTTTGATTCTCATTGGTGAAGCATCAATTGTGACAGGGATTCCTCCAACTACAGCCTTCACTTGCTGATGAAGGGACGACCTTTAGATCGTGAAGCTAAGGGCGTCCCAACAATAGGTTGAAAGAGGCTTTAATATCTACCACTTGAAAAGTAGTGGCATGTTCTATGAGTCCTGCCGTCACATTCATAGTGATTATCCCAAGAGCTTGGCGGCGAGTGTTGTCATAGACTCTTATTCCCTATTTAGAAGTTGATAAGTCTTCATCTTTTGTCCCTAACATCCTCGCAGTTTGGGGTGGTCAGACGTTAATTGCTGATCCATTATCTACAAGAGTCATTGGGACGTTCATTCTCTTGTAGAGATTACTGTGAGATTTAATGCTTTATTATGTTTATCACCCTCTTGAGGTAAGTCCTTGTCAGAAAAGGTGATCAAATTTATGCGACTAGGAAGATAACTCGTGAGAATTGGCCAACCCCTCAAGAGTGGTTTCAGAATCTATTCCTATTTTGTCCAAAACATTCATTACCAACCTATGTTGATGGGATGTAGCTAGGAGTTCCCATACATTCATGTCAACTTTGGTATTCTTTAATTGCTTGACAACATCGTTGTCCTCTATGATAGGTATGGGAACTTGCTATGTAGTAGGGATAGGTTGTTGCACAGTAATGGGAGGTTGCATTCTCCCGGACCTTGTGAGGACATCTTTGGGTGAATCTTCTTCATCCCAAATGTCGTCTACCGGATATATTGTGGAAAGTGGGGTCCCTTCCAAATCTTTAAGGTAGACATCCTCGTCGTCACTATCCCAAACTCCATTAATGGTAGCATCTTTTTCTTGTGGATTTTGGACTATCTTTTTATCATCAATCAGTTTCTGAATTAAATCCTTAAATTTAAAACAGTATTCTATTGTATGTCCCCCTGATTGGTGATATGGACAGTAGAATCTATCCGTCCTCTTTAGTGATTCCAATGGTCTTGGTTCGAGAGGTTTAATCTTGCCACCCTCGGAGAGCATTTTGAACATGTTTGCATAGGTGGTCCCAATTGGAGTGTAGGACCTATGGCCCTTTTTAGGTGTTTCAACTACTTGAAGAGAGAATGATTTCTTCGTAGTTGGTCTTACCTCTTTGTTGACATGTTTGTTTCGTTCTTGTTCTGTTCATTCAAGAATCTTTCTACACATGCCTACGAATTTTTCTATTGATTATATAAGGAGCAATATATCTTTCTTAGTGGGCGGTTGTTGCATTGGGGACGGTTCACTCATGGTGTCAAAGAATTCTTCTTCTTCAAGGGTACAAAATTCTTTGACTGGTTTGATCTAAGATGAGGGATCGACAGAATTTTCCTCATCATAAATGGCCAAAGAATCAGAAAGTGGTGCCCTGTTGATGCTTGGCTTCTTGCTTGCAGGAGGCACTGGGGGTTTATTGTTGTCTATTAAGTCCTGGATAGCTTCCTTTAGCTTCCAGCAATTCTCAGTAAGATGGCCCCTGCCTTGATGTTACTTACAGTGTGCATTGGGGTTTCAATTAGGCGATCTCTTTTCAACTGGTGGATCCCCAAATGGTCCAATGGGAGTTATAAGACCTTTTGCAAGAAGACGGTCAAATGCGGTGTCATAACTCATACCAATAGGAGTAAAGTTTCTCCTAAAAGGTTTCTTTTGTCCCTGATTGTTCATAGCAAGGACTTCATTCAGATTAAAGGTGCTAACATTATTTTTCTTGGAGATTCTTTATGAACAATCTCACAGACTCTTTTTCGGTAGGTACCTTAATCATCTTAGTAGAGGTTTCCCTCCACTTATTAAAGAAAGAAGTGAACCCTTCATTCTCTTTTTGTTAGAGCATCTCATGTTCCCTATGATCGGTTTCAACTTGAATATTGCATTTATACCTATCAATAAAAGCATTTACAATGGCATCCCAAGTAGAGGTTTTCTCTTTGTCAAGGGAAAAGAACCATTGTTGGAAAACAGTTTCAAGTGATAAAGAAAACAATGTATGGAAAATTTTCTTATCCCTTAATATTCATTATTGTCTCAAACGCTCTTAAGTGGAAGTAGGGATTGTCTGTTGCCTTGAACTTAGGGATGTTAGTGGCATTGAACTTTTGCGGAAGAAGTTCCTTGTCCACTAAGACCCCTTGCGAGCTAATGCCCTAGAACCTGTAGTCATTGGATATCTTGCTCGAGCTTTCTTACATGAGCTCCATTTGTTGTTTCCTTATAGGGTCATTAACTTGAAGAGCTATGTTCTTCATCAATTTAGTTAGGTTGGCTACATCCTTCTTGAGTTCATTAACTTCTTCTTGAGAGGCCATGATCTTCTTAGCTTTCCTTTTCCGAGTAATGGGTTTGTCAAAAAGGAGTATCTGAATGAAAGTGTTGTCTTTGATTAGCTGCCCTTCCTTTCTTGATCAAGCTCTGTAAATTAAACCATTTATTTGTTTTAATTACTTGACTCGAATTTTATTTGACTTTATTGATTTTAGAAACAAAAAGACAAAAAATGGGGTATATTTTTGAAGATCAAGTAAGGTTTTAAAAAAGTGTGGTTTTATTAGAGGATTAATATCCGACTTATCCCCCTAAAAAAATGACGGAAAGACGCGTATAGAAGACTCTCTAGACATGGTCAAGATGTGACATATTATATGTGTGTGCTTTAATAGTGAATGTGAATGTGAGTGACATACTTTGACTCTTTTGTGAGACCATGGGACTATGTGCCTAGACTCGATTAAGGACTGTACATAATTACTGCTATTAATAAAGTGATTAAACCGTATTAGCAGATTGACTAGACTGACTCGTCGTGAAGACTAGAGCAAAAAATACAGGCTGTCATCAGACGACAATACCATCGCCAGACGTCGAGAGCCAACACCAGACGACAAGATCGTCACCTGGCGCCGAACACTAGCGTGTGGCGCCACAATCCAAACCTCTGCGCCAATCTGGAACATCAATATGGGACTGTTTCCAGTACTTTGCTCTAAAGGGATTAGCCTAAAAGTCGTACTAAGTCAAGTTTGATCAATTTATTAGACTTTAATCAATTATTAATTAAATTAGCAAAGTCCTTTTAGTCATTATTTTATTTATTTAACTTATACACAAGTCAAAAAAACGGTTAGGAAAAACACATAGAGTATGCACAACAAATAATGCACAAGTAGTCATATAGTCACGATATGATGTAATGAGTTTGCAACCTAACCATGGCTCTAGTTCTCTAAAGTTCAGGATATGGGTTAGTCAAAGAGGGCCTATGGTTATGAGTCCGGATGCACCGCGCGGAAGCCTTACCTTTGGAAGGGTTGGCGCGTGTGGATGGGACCCCGCGAGTTAAACTCGTTTCCATGGTTTGGTGAATTCAACAATCTCGGATGTACCCTTCGTTGCCAGGAGCGTTCGATTGGGTAGATGGAGCATGAATTCCTAGAGGGTTATGTCCATATTTAGAACACATATATATGGGTTTCATAAAAAAGGGAAAAACTCAATCAGGAAGTAAAACTGAGCAAACAGTACTAGAAAACTAGTCGAAACAAGAAGGTAGATTTCTGGCTCGATAGTGGAAGAATTCGGCGAGAGAAAATAGTGTTATCGCCAGACGTTGGCATTGTCGCCAAACGACAAGCTTTTCGCCAGGCGACAGCGCCATCGTTTGGCGTTGACGCTGTTTTCTCAGCGCTAATTCCTACATGCCTCGACAGCTTTCTGTTCTTAAATTTTCCAGTTTCTTCGAAGCATTATTTCGACTTTAGTTGTAAAAGATATTTCCCTAGATTCCTACGTGTAAAAATCCTATGTTTTTTACTCATTTAGGATGGTCTTTCCAATGAGAACCTTTTTATGGTTATGCCAATAATGTCAATCAAAATCACGCACATGAAATACTTAGAACTTTTCGAGTCTCATCCACTCATTCTAAATCATTGCCAAAATAAATTTCAGGAATTAAAATAGAAATCTTCCTCCAGTGGAGTCGCCAAAAAACTGTAGGGAATATTTCAAGTCATCCCACACTTGAGCCCCACTGTGATCATCACGTGGATCTAAGAATATTAATTTCATATTCTCTTTCCTTCAATTCTCTCCACTAGTCCACTATTTTTGGTTTTTCACAATTTTTTATTCTTCCACCAACCCCACTACCTCCATATTTTATTACTTTCTCCAATTTCTCCTAAAACTCCGTGCATGGAGAAATATAACAAGTATTTAAAAACGGAGGGAGTATAATTTTATTAAAAGTTATGAATAATAAATTTTGTATATATGAAATGTTAGAACTCTATCCACAATAAAATTCTATACAACAATTTTATCTTAATAAATCTATCCAAAATTGCCTACTTAGGGCTTGTTCGCTTCAACTTAATTTCACTTCAGTTTAGCTATAATTAGTTCAGTTCTTTTCCTAATTTCCTTCTCTCATAAAATATTCATTTCATTTCAGTTCAATTCGTTTCAGCTCCAATCAGTTTAATTCAGCTCAGTAAATCAGAAGAGACCCTTAGCACCATATGTGTCACAATAATACTTATTTTTTTCCTACGTGGCGTGACACGACAGTTGACTAAAAACTAGAATGTCAAATGTCGTTGTTTCATTGCCTGGCTGCGACACCAGTTTTACTTATTAGTGATACATGATATTAGATTATTTGTCATTTGGACACTTCACTACAAGAAAATAACCTTTTCATAGCGATTATTTTAACCTTTAGTATCGATTGTAATTGCAACAAAAAGCTTTCCCAACGAATGGTCATTCGATACAATATCCTTCGTTGTCTTAGCCTTTGTATGATCTTTACAAGATTCGAACATGCAACCTCAAACTCTTATGTTAAATGTTTCACCAATAAACTATGACATATTTTATGTATTCTTTGTCAAACAATATTTATATATCTAGTGTTGAAAAGGCTTTTCGTATCGATTTTTAGGATTTAGTGGCGATTGTAAATTATACGATTTCTCAAAATTATATAAATGTGTAAAAATAGTGTGGATATGTATTATTATGTTTTCCGTATCGATTTTATATGGGAAAACCATGACGATTGTAAAATGATACGACTTCCTTAACTATTTCACAAACATACTTGCATATTGTAGCGATTACAATCGCTACGAAATAATCGTTACGAAAAGACATTTTTCTTGTAGTGCTTTAGTCCCTAAACTTTGGTGACTCGCCTTTTTCATCGAAAAAGTAAGTCATGGATGATTGAGGGACTAATTTGCCTCACTTGAAAGATGAGGAATCAAAATACTACGAAATACAAATAATAAAATACTACGAAAGATGAGAACTAATTTGCCACATTTGAAAGATGAGGCCATATTTTGACTTAACTCCACGTAAAAGTATGTCAAAATCAATTTTCTACATTATGTATACTTGTTTACAAAAATTATTTTCCATTTAAAATGTTGAAAACGATTCTATTATTGGACAAGTTGGCATACTATATGTTGACTAATGACTATTACGGAGTATGTGGTTCATATCTTTTAAACAACCTCTGACATCTTTTTGGTTAATAATGACAAACTTGACTAGAATGTATCACTGATGAATTTAGGGGTAAAATAGTATTCTATCTAGGCGGCCAGATCGGAAATTACAAGGAATTAAAGTTTACTTTTATAACCTCATTCCAACTCCTAACTAATCCTCCCTTTTCAACTCTCTTGTTCATCCACTTTTGATCAACTGATCACCGGACTCGCTACCTTGTCTTGTTTTTCATCTCTTCAATTTGCCAGGTATACTGCATTTCTAGCTGCTTACATTTATTCTTATTTTTTCATTATAGTTATTGTAATTGTGTTTAATTTGATTAAAGGTATAGTAATATTGAATTTCATGTGTTTGAGTGTGGATTTTCTTGACTATACTGAAAACTAAATTAGGGAGTAGCGTGGTTTACAATAAATTAAAAAAAAAAAAAGGTTAGGGAGTAGTGTATAATTCGGTAGATGATTTTAGATTTAAGCTTGAATATACTCCGTATATTTTTTATGGAACAATTTAATATATACGAAGTATATATAAAGGGGAGTTTTTTTTCTGAGTTTTTAGAGAGTTATATAGGATTTAATTTTCTTAACGTGTCACGTAGGATTATAAATTTTAATTCTAGCCTATAAAATAAGAGATTATTAGTTTCTTTTAAAATAAAATAATTCAAATGTCATGTAAACAAAATTGTCAAATGAAATTTTAACTTTAAATTACTACCTCCGTTACAGGTTGTTTGCAACGATTTGTAACAGGGTAGTAATTATATATAAAATGTTCACAGAGTCTTATATGTGGCCGGCCACTATAGGGGTTACTTTGCTAATGTAATGGGGTTACTTCATCAGTGTTAAAGTGGTTACTTCATCATTGTTATAGAGTTACTCAGTGAGTGTTATAAGGGTTACTTGATTGGTATTACAGGGGTTACTTGATCAATGTTATAGGGGTTACTTTAAATGGTCACACGGTGTGGCCGACCGCACACAAGACGAGCTGTAAAATGTTATCTTTTGATATTATGAATTTTATCTAAATATATAACAAATTTTAGTACATATATAAAATAAAATAAATTTTTAAAAATTTAATATCGCACGGGCTTCATCTAGGTTTAGGTAACTTTTATCCTTGTTTTGGGATGAAATTTTTATGTCATAGGCGCATGTACAATGCTTGGTATATACTGGTATATCCACCCAGCAGTTTAAAATAGGGGTGTGTGAGACGAGTACCCGGTCAATATTTTAAGAACCGGACTTGGATTTAGTTGGAACCGAGTTTTGAAATTCGAAATTGAAATTGAAACCATTTTAATCGATTATAAAATTTAGGAATTAGAATACTGGTTCCGATACCCATTTATGTATATAATTGTTGGAATATAATACAAATTATAATACTTATTTTTTTCTATTTTTATTTTTAACGATTATACTTATATTTATATATGCATTAAGCTAATTTATTTGTGTTAGGCATTAATAATACATATTTAGTTTTACTAACTAGTATAAAATATATTAAGTTTTATATACTACCTCTATTACATATTATGTGCAACTTTAGAATTTTTTATCTCTCTTAAATAATGCCCCAAAGTTACAAATAATATCTAACGGAGGTAGTATGTTGTGTAATTGAGTACCCAATCAGTTCCAATTTCGAAAAATTAAGAATTGAAATTGAAACCGATTGTAATTGGTTCCTTAATTTAATACTCAGAATTGAAACCATTGAGTCCAATTCCTGTTCCAAACCCGTTGGTTCCTAACTAGTTTTGATTCCAATTCTCGGTACCCAGAATTTTTGCTCACCCCTGGTTTAAATATAGTACTCCATATTACTTATGTTTGTTTGTATATGTTTTATGTCATTCTGTTATATGTTTTTATGCTCTTATTGTATTATTCTTTGTGTAGTTCTTCTAATTTATCTTCTAAGTTTGTTTTAGGTAGTAACCAAAAATCTACAAAGAATCATTATGAACTTTCAAGAACAAACCAAAAAATAAAGAAAACCTTGTTAGCATGGGCAAAGGTAATAAATTGAGTTGAATAATTAATCCGTATCTATTAAAATCATTACTTCAATAAGTTGTGCACAAAACTTAATACAAGCCAAATAAAATACGTAATAAAAGTATTAACAATGTGTAAATGAGTGAGGTTGGAAATTAATTAGATTTTTTTTTTTTTTTTTTTACAATAATAAAAGGATTTCAACAATAGCCTTAATAAAAAACTGTATGTAAACCAATACAATCTGTTTCTGTCAAAAAAAATATGTGAGTTAGCACTAACTTGGCTTGAGATTCACGGATGAATAGTTGTTTGGGTGAAAAAACTCATATGACTTTCTAAATACTTCTAAAGTACATGATATCCTAAATCTTCAATTTTTGGGAGACAAGCAAAGAAATTAAACCTATTAGGATAAACACCATCATAGAGATGAGCAATAAAATAAAAAAAAATTGGGGCTTACCGCCGATAAAAAATACCGGTAGAAACTTTTATAAAAATTTACAATTGAGACCAGAAAAAAAGAGTTGAAAAAGAAAGAGGAAAAAGGATAGTGGAGAAAAAACCTTCAAAAAAGCAAAATAAATCTAACAATGCAGATTAGAAAAACCTTCCCAAGGAAGAAATCCTAGAGGAAAACAAAATACCTCCCATGGAAAAAATCTAGAGGGGAATATTCTCTAGTTATGAATATGTTTGGAAATAAATTAGATATGTTAGTTGATTAAAGGTTTTGAGTGAGTATTTTGTGTTGGGTGTATGATTTATATGAGAAAGTAAGAACCCTTTTTGTGGTGAGTGTTTTTATAAGCAGGGTTGAGCCAACTTGTCTGGTTTATAGAACTTCTGTGGAAAAATGGCTGAGAGTATGGTGAGCCTTGCAATGGAGAAGCTAGCAGCATTTTTAGCAGCGGAAGCAGGGTTTCTAGGTAGCCTCCCGAAAGATGTTACAGAGTTAAAAATGGAACTAGGATCCATCAAAGCAGTCCTCAAAAATGCTGAGAAGAAAGCAGAAGAAGATGATACCATCAACGAGTGGCTAATGCAAGTGCAAACAGTTGCTTATGATATCGAGGCTGTCATAGATGAATTTCTTCTACTCAAGCAGCAGCAGAAACAATCACCACAACATTCCTATCACCAAGTCATCACGATGATAAACAGAATCAGAAGCTGGCTTGGTAAAGCAGTTGTTTGTGTGTCGCAGCTGAAACCCAAGCATGAGTTATCGTCAAAAATCAAAGACATTAAAATAGAAGTAATTGAGATATACAACAGAAGGAATCGATATCAATTCAGCACTACAGAGGAAGAATTTCATTCGCAAGACCCTCGAGTTTTCTCCAGATTCATAAATGATTCAGAGGTTTTTGGCATTGAAGATTGTAAAAAAAAGTTAATTCAATCAATGAATTCGAAGCTAGAAAATTGCTTGGTAATTGCAGTGGTGGGTATGGGAGGAATAGGGAAGACAACTCTTGTCCACAGAGTGTATGAAGAGTTCAGTAAGAATCAGTCCTTTGACTTCCATGCTTGGGTCACTGTCTCGCAATCTTACAAAAGGAGAAATCTGCTGATGACCATATGTAAACAAGTGCACGTTGAGTCTTCTCTAATAGTCGACGCTTCTGATGATGATGATATTATCAGTGCATTGAGGAACCACCTTAAGAGCACAAGGTATAATTGTTTTAAGCCCATACTATATGGTTTTGATTTCAGAAGGATTGACTAAATTAGTCGGATCAAACAGAAATTAATGTTATATTTTAACTGCATAAGGATTGAGCACAATAAATTGAGGATGGAGGGGATATGAGATAATGAGAATACTATTCCATTAATCATTATTCTTATGAGTTTAACAATTAATGCTTTATCAACTTAATTCCTCATTTCTGGGTGCATTAATTTATATCAATCCTTCTGTAATTTTGCAGTGGATAACTATGCAGAATAATCACTTTTGGTTCAAGTAGCCAACCTCTCTAATGGAATTAAAGCTTTGATTGACTGACTTCTGTAATTTGCAGGTATATTGTCACTTTTGACGATGTTTGGGATGCAGAGCTGTTGACACTGGTAAAATCTGCTCTGCCCCCTAATAATAGGGGTAGTAAAATACTAGTGACAACACGAGAAAGCAATATTGCCCGAGAATGGGAAGCATCATTAGGAGGGGGTCTTATCTATGATCTTAAACCTTTGCCTAGAGAAGCAGCATGGAATCTCTTTACTCATAAAATCTTTGGTAAAGGGCAATGTCCTCAAGATCTGGAAGAGCCGGCTCGTGACATGGTAGTGAAATGCAATGGATTGCCACTAGCAATTGTAGCAGTAGCTGGTCTTTTGTCCACCAAGAAAAAAACTATATCTGAATGGTACAAACTGCGAAATAGCATTGGCACTGAGCTTGGAGGCAATCGTCGCTTTGAGAGCACCAAGAGAATCCTGCTTCTAAGCTATCATGAATTGCCGTATTATCTTAAGCCTTGTTTTTTGTACTTTGGCATGTTTCCTGAAGGTTTCTCCATCAACGGTAAGAAACTATTCCGACTTTGGATTGCAGAGGGTTTCATACAACATCAACAAGGAAAAACACTTGAAGAGGTAGCAGAGGATTATGTGGATGAACTCGTGAATAGGAAATTAGTTGAAGTTGATGTTAAGACTAAATTCAGAGTTTACAAAAGTAGTAAAAGAGACATATCATACAAGGTCCATGATATTCTACGCGAGATGATCATCACTCCCAAATCGAATAACATGGGTTTCTCTCTACATTTGGCCAAGGAAAGTGAATTCTCCTCTACGAATACCAAGCATTTCCGACGATTAAGTATTGGTCAGAATTTCGCCAACAAGTGTGACTTGGAGCTCCTTTATAGCTCCAGGACTCGTACTATCCTTTCATTTTCAAACCCGGAAATATTTTCAGAACCTTACTTAAACTCACCCAAGTCGCCCCTAAGAGTTGCCAGGCTCATTAAAGTGTTAGACCTCGATAATGCTCAAATTGACAATGCCCCTGAAGAGTTGGGAAATTTGCAGCACTTGCAATATTTGAGCTTAAGACGGACAAACATCAAAGTCCTTCCAAAGTCGATAGGAAATCTTTGGAATCTGCAAACTCTAGATCTAAAGTTTTCTCTAATCGTTGAGCTTCCCAAAGAACTAGCTTATTGCTGCAAGCTACGCCATCTTCTTGCTCATCCTAGGGAGACTGACGACTCTATTTCTCAAAAGACAACTGCTGCAAAGATACCAGATAAAGTGTTAGAAAAGTTGAAAAAGTTGCAAAAATTAGCAATTGTGGAAGCTAGTACAGCTAGTATAGTAGATGGATTGTGGCACCTGAAGCATTTAAGAAGCCTAAGAATCACAATGCTTAGAAAAGAACATGGAAGACGACTATGTTGCGCAATAGAGGAAATGAAACATCTTCGGTCACTTAGAATTGGATCAATGGGAGATGATAAGATTCTTGATATACAACACATAACAACACCACCTCATCAACTCGAACGTCTCTACTTGCATGGTTTATTGGAGACGCTACCACATTGGGTTGCTAAGCTCAATAACTTGGCCTCATTGCACTTGTTTTCTTCGCGACTTAAGGACGATCCACTAAACGTTCTTCAAGGGCTCCCTAATCTAGCAGAACTAACTCTAGATGACGCTTTTATTGGTGAAAAGCTTGATTTTGGGTATACAAGCTTCCCCAAACTAGCAACCTTGAATCTCTATCAACTCTACAATCTGCAGTCTATTGATGGAACTCTTCCCGCCCTCGAGGTCGGAGATGTTCATAAATGTCCAAAGTTACAAATTCATTCAGAGAGAATTGAAGGGGTTTTGATGCACAGGCGAAATCTTTTAAGAAAGTTCCAAGCATCCTTTCGAGTAACGAGGGTTGCATATTCATTCAGACAAGCTTTGGATAGAGATAATCAATAGCAATAATAGTTACGCTTTGTTTGGATAGCAAAGAAGGAAGGAAAAGAAGGGGAGGGAAAATGGAGGAAGGGAAGGGAAAAGAAAGGGAGGGGGAGGTGAGCTCCATTTTCCCTCCAAATCTCTCCAATTTTGGAGAGATTATGGTTATTATAGAGAAAGGGAAAATGGATCCCTCCCTCTCCTTCCCCTTCCTTCCCCCAATCTTTTATCCAAACAAGAGATTTTGTCCCCCTTCATTTCTCTTCTCTTCTTTTCCTTCCATTTCTTCCTATCCAAACAAAGTGTTAGGGAGATCAATATCATAGTTGCTCTTTCTCTCTGCTTCAAATATAAGGAAATATAGTTGTAATACCTTGTGCATGTATAATTTTGTTATAACTTGTCAGGTTAGACAGGATCAATGATGATGCCAAATTGTATATATACAACGTAGTATATATGTTTAGAAACAAAATATATCTTGAGATTTATGTATTAAAAAACCATACATCAAGCTTCATCTAGTTATATATACAAAAATATTTAGCAATAGGTAAAAGTTAGTGATATGTGTGTGTGTGTTGGGGGGGGGGGGGGGGGGGGGGGCAATCACGTGGTGTGGCCTACGATAACTACGTTTGTTCACCAGAATAACCCCTATTTATCCAAATCAATAACCTCATTAATTTAGATCATAATAATAACTTACTTTTGTTTATCAGAATAACCTCTATTTATCTATTGATCTATATCATCAATAACCTCATTTATTCATAATGATAACTCTATAGTCCATAAGAGTAACTTAAAATAACTTATATAAAGTAACTTCAATTAATTTTTTAAAAAAAAATTATTCTATTTGTTCATCTAAGTAGTCCATTTTCGATTGTTTTGACGATTAAAAGAACAACACTACTTGTTTATTAGAGTAACCCCATACTTTTATTAGGATAACCCGCATCCATCATGGTAACCCCATTTAATCATTGTCATAACACTACTACTTATTAGTTGTCTTATATGTAAGTAAAGGAGTCATGCTACTATTTGTATGTCCCTATATTATTGTTCCATTTTACTTTTCACAGTCACTAAGATGCGTCATATCCAATTTCAGACGTGTAAAAATTAATCTGTACTGTATAAGAACTTGATAATGATAAAATATACAATGAAACGAATCCAACAAGATCGCACATGACTATATTATCTCTTATAGATACACACGAGTATTTGTGGTCAAAATTTAACCCAAATATTAGCTATGCGGCAAAATAAAAGGGACGGAGGGAGTATCAATTTATATTGTCGCTAGCTATATAAGAAATTGTCATGTACATAACTCAAAATATATTTAAAAAACAAACTAATGTTCTGTTTTTGCACCATAATAGAATATTCTATTTGCATAAACACAATGCTAATAAAAAAAATGGATAATTTTAAAGGGTAACATATACATTCAATTCATTACATACATTGAAGGGGGGGGTACATTTGTGCATGCATGAAGCATGATAGAACAGTACAATTCTATCAAATAGTAACGATCATTTTATATCCAAAATTTAAAAATTAAAAGGAGGAATAATGATCACTAAACTTTAATCATGAATTTCCAGCATCAATGAGCTACTAAGTTGTTTCTTAAAAAACAGAACAGCTTGTAGCTCCCCCTCCCCTTTTCTCCTTGTATATTTGAAGGGAAATAAAAAATAAAAAATAAAAAATAAAAAATAAAAAAAAAATGAAAAGATATATATTGGCCCTTTTTTTTTTTTTTCGGGGTCTCCAAAAATAGTCTTTGAACTCTTTTGAGATCCGCAAATTTAAAGAGAAGAGGACAATATGACTATTATTTTCAAATGGAGGGACTATTTCTTCATCTCAACATAAACGTCTCATTTAATTTGTAAGAAAGTAGATTTTCAAATCGAAACACTTTTTAGGTTATTTGAAAAACCATTTGAGACGTTTATATTGAAATAAAGACATTAGTAATACCTCACTAATTAGTGATGTTGAGCAGCTGGACCTCCAGGTGCAACTCTGTCTCTTTGATCCTCTACCATGGATCTTCTACGAAAATATTCGAGCTTAGATTCATCGTAACCAAGTTCCTTAAACACACGGTAGATGTCAATCGTGTCTAGTTTTGTAGGCAAATAATCACGATAAACACGAGCATTAGCACTCGTTATCATCAATCCGAGAACAAACGCTAGCAAAAGAACAATGATACATACAACTCTTTGCTTAGCCATCGTCGATATTAACTTGAATAAGCTAAACACAAATGATTATAACTAATTAATCAAATTATGTTAATTAATCAATAGATGGAAGACAAGAATCAAGTATATACACTTATGTTTTAGCATGGTATGTAAAACATTATATATATACACACCATAAACTAAATCCGATCGTGTAGCACGAAGATACGACGATTATTATACATTATGTTTAGTGCAAATAATTAGTGATAATTATTATAATATAAGATGCAAATTGCTGCGTAGATTTAAGTACTTTTGACATTATAATAAAACTAAACAGACTGGATATTAACATGTATGATGATATAATATAAGGTTTGACATGTATAATTCTATAAATAACAAGGATTAGGATTAGATTGACGGTCAAATGAGTTGTCATTTTCGTCATACTTTCCATAGTTGAGCATAAACGTAATCAATGATGAAGGGGACCATTAATCCATTAATTAATGATTGAATTAGCCCTTAATTAAGTTGTGACTCGATACTTGGTAAAAATGCTGCAGCTACACGGAGAGAATTAAGTGGTCCAAAATCAAAGGTCCATTAATTGACAACTTAAGTGCAAGTGCAACCTTTTTTTTTTTAATTACCAACTAATTAAGAATATTTACTTGTTTTGCTTTGCCGACTAATTTTTATGAAGTATATATAAGTAGGATCACATATCTAACTAATCTAACCAACCTTTGTGTCCCTTTAACAATAGGGTAAAAGCATATCAACTTTTTGAAAATATATGTTAAACTTGTTGGGCCCCGGTCATCCAACTTGTTGAGTCGCACGCTCACTTTACTCCAAATTAGAATGATACTGTCTGTTTTGAGCCTAATTCGCACAGAATTGTTTTTCAATATCCTCTCAAAATATGTCATAGTAATGGGAAAGATGGACATTTAGAGCATGTTTTGTAAGGGCGATTTTTTGGTTGGAAACATATTCTATTAAGTCATTAGCGTTACCGAATGTTTGGTAACAAAGTTTTGGGTAGAGCTGTCAAAAGCTGACCTGCCCCAAAATACCGACCCTAACCCGACCTATTAACCGACCCGTCTAAACCCAAAAAAAATGGTGACCCGAACCCGACCTAAAACCAACCCTAGACCGAGTTGACCCGAGTATTTGAGACCTGAACCAGAACATTAACCGACCTAGAGACGACCCGACCCGAATGTAACCCGTAACTATTGACCTGAACCGAAATTGACCCAAACCCGTTTTAACCCGTCTAAACCCGAATTCAACCCAACCTGTTCCTAACCTGACCCGAATTCAACCCGACCTGTTCCTAACCCGAC
Organism: Chenopodium album; assembly: GCF_948465745.1. NCBI lineage: Eukaryota > Viridiplantae > Streptophyta > Magnoliopsida > Caryophyllales > Amaranthaceae > Chenopodium > Chenopodium album. The sequence goes on along the minus strand of NC_137846.1, from coordinate 45,196,141 downwards.
CCGAATTTAACCCGACCTACTACAAACTCGACTCGAATTTCAACCCGACCTGTTACAAATTAACCCGACCCGAATCAACCCAACTTGTTATTGACCCGACCCAAATTCAACTTGACTTGTTATTGAATCAATGTGTATAGGTCGTTATCTCATGTTGGTATTGGAACGGAAATGAATCCTAACTCTATTCCTTAAATATTTCACTTTGAATTTTAAGAGGTTAGTTTCACAACATGTTTTTAGGGACGAATTTCAGGGACGAAACATGTTTCACACAAATTATTGACTTGAACCGAGCCCGACTCAAACTCGAGAATGACCTCGACTTGGAAATGACCCGACTTGATTATAACCTGCAAATTATTGACTTGAACCGAACCCGACTTGAACCCGAGAATGACCCAACTTGATTATAACCCGTAAATAATTGACTTGAACTTAACCCAACTCGAACCTGAGAACGACCCTAACTCGTTTAAACCCGTAAAGACCCGAATTCAACCCGACCTATTTTTCACCCGACCCGAATGTAACCCGACCTTTTACTAACCCGACCTAAACCCGACTCAAACCCGATAAGATGTATGACCCGACGTGACCCGACTCAAGCATGACCCAACCCGAACCCGACCTGCATATGTTATGACATTAACCCGTATTGACCGGACCCGAGATGACCCGACTCACACTAACCCGACTCATACCCGACCCATTTACCCGAATTGACAGCTCTAGTTTTGAGTAACAATTACCATTACTTATTACTTAGGGGTATGTATTGGTTTCACAATTCACCTATTTGTTATCTCTATAAAACTTAGGTAACAATTATCCTTATCTCCTTAGACTAAAAGAAATGGAGTTAAAATCAAGTGATTTATTTTCATATATGATTTAATTAAACAGATGAAAAGGTAAAAGATTAAAGATTTCATCCCCCTTAAAAGGAATGCAACTCTTTCTAATTATTTCCGTGTATGACTTGGGTTGACACCCCCAACAAAACGTACATTATTGTACATACCCTAAATAAGGTTGTGTATGAGAAATTAAAAGTTGATGTATCAAACACATAATAAAATTGAATAGTGTGACATTATACATGTTGAGAACTCTCAATCTAGCACCATCATAATGATGAAATATACTTATATGTACATGTGAATAGAGTTTGGACATGAGTCATACCTACAATCACTACTCGTAAAGAGCTAGCTATTAATAAATCTAGCACAACAAGATATGGTGCGCCCGTTCACGAACCATAGTGGCGAAGGAAAGCTTGTAGCAAACTCTTTTGCCAAAAAAAAAAAAAGTAAGAGAGCTCAATTAAGGGAGATTGATTTTTTTTTGTTTTTTTTTTTTTGAGAGAAATTAAGGGAGATTGATGGCATAACACATAACCACATTCTTGAAAATTCCAACTGAGGCCCCTAGGTACCCTAGCTCTCTAGGCTCTTGCAATCTAGGTTATGCTTTACAAAAACCCTACAAACTTATTTTATAACACTTTGAATATAAAGTTGAATCTTAAAAAATTAAAAATTAAAAAAAATAAAAAATAAAAATAAAAAGGTAAAGAGGATAGGATAAATATGCAAGTAGGTCAAGGTGTCATATGGCTTCTAATTAGCTAGATCCTAACCTACTAAGTACTCTATTAATTGTCAATTTAACTATTAAGTTGTAGACCAATATATTATTACGTAGTTGCTAAGACGGCGATGGAAGCGCACAACGGTTCATATATGAATGTCAGCAGCTCCAACTGAGATGTCACTACAAATTTTAATTTCCAAAGCCATAACCAACCTTTTTTTTTTCTTTTACATATTTTATGAGATTTTGCTAATTTGTTTCGTTAAGCTGACATGCGTACATGTCAACTAGAATCATGAGCTAGTGGTGTATGATTTCATACGGCCGCATATGTTTGTTTAATTAAGTGGGGCTAAATGGCTAACTATTAGTGTAGGTATGCACCTAATGCACGTATTGATATTCTTTCATTCTAAATTGATATTATAGAGTTATGTAGCTTTTGGTCATGAGGAGTTTTTTATTTACTTATAATTTGATGGCTCTTAAGAAGATTGAAAAAAAAAAAGAGGGGGGGAGAGGTAGTGAACCAGTGATAGACTGATAGCAACCAGCTATTCGGCTATTCCTGCTAAGAGTACATGAAAAATGAGAATCTCTGTATTCGAGTTTAGGTTGCCAAACTTTTGAAATAATAGCTTAGCTATTGGTGCTAAGAGCTAGTGATGAGTCATAATAGCAATGTGTTTGTGGGTTGTGAAAGGTGTGACACATGTCTAGTCGTTCAGAACTTAAAATTAGTTTTATAAGAGAAAAAAAGATTTAGAGACGTTGAATAAGAGATACTCCCTCCGTTTCATAATGTTAGTTTCATGTGTAATCAATCACATAAAATAAGAAAAGAAGAATATTTAAAATCTGACATTAAATTACAAAATAATTCATAATTAGTTTACCTTATAAACTTTTTTTTTAGAAAGCATAAGTCATAATTACAAAATAATGGGACTAACATTATGAAACGGTAAATTAATACTCCGTAATTCCTTATAAGGTTTTTTTTTTAATTTTTTAGAATTCCTTAATTAGAGTCATGTCATCAATTCACAACCAATAATTCCAAAAAAAATTAATTTAAAAATGGAACATAATCAATATGGGTATATATTTTTGAAACGCCCAAAATATTATATGGGACTAACATTATGAAATGGTTGGAGTAATGTATTCACAAATATTTAGTCAAACGCTCTCCTAATTATTGGAGGGAGATGATGATGCGGAATAGAAGAAAGACTAAGCTAAGAGCCTCGAAAAAGAAAGATTTTCCTTACTAATGCCCCAAGATATGTGATTTCTACTGATTTCCCTAAAATAAAATTAGGGCTTGTTCATATTTACTTATTTTCAGTTCAGTTCAGTTCAGTTTAGTTCAGTTCAGTTCCAATAAGTTCAGTTCAGTTCAGTTCAGCTCTTAATTTCCCTCTCTCATAAAATATTCATTTCAGCTTAGTTCAGTTCAGTTCAGTTCTAATCAGTTCAGTTCAGTTCAGTTCAGTTCAGTTCAGTTCAGCTCCAATCAGTTCAGTTCAGTTCAGTTCAGTTCAGCTCAGTTCAGTAAATATGAACATGCCCTTAGTTTATTTGTCATTTTGTTGTAATGGACTACAATGAATACATGTAGAGCCGTCAAAAATCGATCCGAACTAGTGAATCCAAATCGTTTCAAACTGTTTCGAAAAGGAATCCAACCGATAAAAACCTGTTATTTTAAAACCGTAAACCGACCCGACCCGATTTTTCAAAGCCTGAAACTGAACCGATCCGAATGTTTGAGAACCGTTAATGATGCGTACCCTTTATCAAGCCAAACTGATACAAACCGAAACCGAGAACAAACAGAACCGAGTACTTCCGAACCCGGTAGCAACCCGACCCATTGTAAACTGAAACCGTTTAAACCGGACAAAAATCCGATAAACCCAAATCACTTACAACCTGTAACTAGTTAGGACCGAACCGTTTATAACCCGTAATAAATTACGACCGAACAGTTTACAACCCGTAACCGGTTATAACCAAACCGTTTATAACCCGTAAGTTCGTAACCTGTTATGACCGTAGAGTTTTTTTTTTTTTTTTTTTTTTTTTTTTTTTTTTTTTTTGATAGTAAAACAAAAGGGTTTAATTTGAAATACGAAGTATTTATATTGAATAGGTTTGGAAGATTGATGTCAATGAAACTCTTATGCTAAAATATTATCGTCCTTTTACGAGTAATGGCTTATGGAATACTAAATTGTATTAAAAAAATTTGAATCAAAAGGTAAATCTAGATTTGTTATTATCATTTGATCCTGAAAATCATTATACAAAAAAAAAAAACATAAAGCAAAACAACTAATTAATCCTCCGTATGATCTACATGAATAACTAATTAAAGAATATTGAGGGTATACCAGAAAATATACGTTAACGAAACCCTTTTAAAACTGGCAAAATAAGTTGTCAAACCAACGGAGTTCAACTCGAACTGATTATGACCTGAACCGATTACAACCCGACCCGATTAGGACCCGATATGTTTTACCCAAAACCCGATTTAAACTGATAAACCCCGTTTTTAAACCGACTGAATTTAACCCAAACCGATTATGACCCGAACCAATTATAACCCGACCGGATTAGAATCCGACCCGAAAGAAACTGTGATAAAAATTAACCAAACCGAAACGACCCGAAATTATTTAAAACCAAACCGAACTGACCCGATAATAATTTCAACCCGTTACAAACCGAAAACCGATAAATCGAACCCAAAACCCAATTAACACCCCTAAAGATATGAAAGACATACGAGTACCAAACAAAAGCTGATAATTTAAGAAATGTATAACAACAAAACCAAATTAACCAACGTATATGTGGAGGGAAATTCTGGAAGGAAGTTTTCAATGAAAAAGTTAACATTTCTTGGATCTTTAATGTCCTTAAATTTTAATTTTCAATTTAATTAGCCAGTTTTGGGAGCTTGGAATCCTTTTTTTTTCTTTTAATAATTTGTAACCAAAGAAATAATGTTTCTAATAATTTTCTTTTACAAAGCCTTTTGTAAAACATTTATTACAATTTACTTGGCCTTGCGTTAGTACTCTAGCTTACCAGCCAACGCAATATCAGTAATCAGTAATTCAGTATATCACCTCAACATGGAACGAAATTTAGTTATCAGACCCCGTATATCAACAAGATTTTACTCATCGATATGTACAACTGAACAAACTAGCTGAGGGAGAGCACAAACTTCTTGTACAGCCACTTCAGTCTATCAAAGTGACGCCCAGACAAACTAAACTAGCTGAGGACTGAGGAGAGCGCACAAACTTTATGTACCACCACTTCAATCTTCAAAGCTGTTTTAACTTATAAAGCATCACTAACCATATTAGCCATCAAAATATCACTTCCAAGTTCCAACTTCAATACAAATTGGCCAATACAAATCCATCCAAAATGCCTAAACAATTAAAGATATTAATCTACTTAATGCAATTGTCCTGCTCTCCTGAATAAACAAATCCTTGCCAATATCGTGTAATAGCTCCCTCTTTTGCTCATGATATACAATGATTTTTTACGAAATACTAGCCATCTCTAAACAATGAGGTAGGATGTCACGAAAACAAATCCATAGATGATAGGTTCATAGCAGTATATCAATTATAGCTCAAACATTGGAACAGAACATTGGAGTCAAAAATGTGAGCCAGAGTTTAGCTAGAGGCGATTTAAATATGAAAGTATCATGCTACAAATTCCAAAACGTTTGGAGGACAAATCATCAAAACGTAAAAATAAACTCTCAACTCTGATATTCTACAGCTAACACTTAAGCAGCTGACTTGCCCTTCTTCTTCTGGATTTTCTTCATGTAGAATTCCAGCTCCTTTCCTTCCAAAATATATCTGCCATAGACAAAAGATAAGCTCTATTCATGAGTTTCCAAAAGGTAAATTGCCTATATTAAATATACAGCTAGAATAAAGATTAGCTATATATGCAAATTCAGATCAAATACGACACAAGGACATGGTTAAAGCATTTTCTAAGGGAGTCATTTCATCAGACAGTAATCTAGCTAGACCTTTCAGAATAGAAATAATATGCCTCAGATCAGACTCTCAAAGCATTTTCTAAGGGATTTAACAAATCAAGGCTTGACCCTAGCAAAATAGAGATATCCCTATTATCTCTTAGGTCTATCCATACAGATTGGCAGGTGGTTTCAATGCTTCTACATATAATGAAACAATGGGTTAGTAGATTACCCATCAGCACGACCACATTGACCAGGGCGGGAAGAAATGCAGGCCAACAAACGACCACCACCGAATTGTTCTTCGATGTGAGAGTCTAATGTGCGAGTCTGCTGACGCTTCTCAAGCTTTCTTGCAACGTGGTTGCTCTTTTTTGTTTCTTCTGTGGTCTCACCCTCCTATAAACAGGAAAAGAAAAACATTAAACACACCAAATTTATCACCAAACTAACCAAGTAATCATTACTATATACACTTGCACAAACAAAAAGCTTCAACTATCAAACAAGGAAAAAATACATTCATGCTAGAAATGAAATTCAAAAGAATAATAAAAATAAAAAGCATCTAAATCAAGCGATAAATAACATCATTTCAAAAAACTTGTATATAAATCACATGAAAGTGGAAACAAGGATTACATACATTCGGTGCAAAGAGGCGTTATTTCATAAAGGCAAACCCTTGTAAAATCACCAAAACTTTACTACAGCAATAAATCACAGTTTCTTGTACATAAAATGTCAGAATAAGTTCTCACAGAAAGATAAAAGGCTGATTAGATTTCAACTGGGGATCAGAACATAAAACAAATGTAGCCTTCACTAGGCAAAAAAATCACAAAATGAGTTAGAATAACCTTGGGACTCGAACAATCAGTAGAGCAAATGAGGCCTGGTAATGATCTACTAGGAAAGGGAAAATAGAAATACCTCTGTTTCTTTCTTGGCAGCAGCAGCAGCCTTCTTCTTACGTCCAATTTCAACTCCGTAGTGCTGGAGATACCACTGCTTAAATGGTGCGGCATCAACCTGGACAATGGCACTCTTCACCAAAGTCTGTGTCCTAACCAACTCGTTGTTGGAAGCATTGTAAACAACATCCAGAAGACGGGTCTTGCGAGTGACAGCCTCACTACCCCATGAAAAGTTACCAGTATCCAACCTCAGTGCACGCCACTTGACATTACCACCACGAACCCTAACCCTCCTAACAGTCTTGTTGCTTGACAGCTTAGTGTTAGCTGGCTGTCTCCCGAGCTCGTACCTTTTACACGATAAGGCAAATCATATAAATCATAAGCAGAAGATATATATGGGATGCAACAATTTAGAAACATATCAGCCACAATCAACAAAAAAAACAGAAATAAAACACACACCAAAGTATCAATTGCCAACACTATGATGCACAAACATAAAACAATTAAAAGAAGAGTGACAATGCAAGTAATAAATCGTATGAAGTATATCATATAACTTAAGAGTGAGACAGGACAGGGCAATTACATCAGCACACCATAATTATTAAAAACAATTACATAGGCTAAAACAATTGGAGGAGCATTCCCGAAAGTAATCACCAAGCCGAAGACCTTCTAATCAGCACATTTAGCCATTTGGGTAGGTAGACTTATGATTGCATTGTGTGCTAACGGATGACTGATCAGACGGTTTCCTAAGTACTGTAACATTGCTCGAACGATAAACTTTCCGTATACAAGTATGACAATACTTTGATTACTGAAATTAAAAGCTTTGAATCACTCTAAACTAATTTCCACAAAACTTAACAAACTATAATTTCAATCACAGCAAGTTTTAGCTCCCTAAGTAAGTAATTCAGCACACTACATAATTTTCATTTCACCAACATAAATATCACAATAATATAACCAATCAACCAATACAAACAATATAAAACACTCAATTTCACAGAAAAAAAATCTATCCCAGAATTTCAAACTTGAAGATTCGCAAGTTCATATCAAAACCCAGAAAAACAGATTGAAAAAAATCTAGAAAATGTAGAAAACATACTTTCGCTTCTTCCTCCAAGCCTTCTTCTTGCCACCAGTGGCACGCCTCTTGTGCATAGAATCACGAGAAATACCTAAAAACAAAAACCCCAAATCAATAAAACCCAACAATTATCAAAACCAAATTGAACCGCCATTAGAGTAAAACTTGAAGAAAATCAATGAATCGAAATGGATGATAATGGAGGAGGGAGAAAGTGAGAATAATTACCCATATTTTCGGTGATGAGAGGACAGAGAAACTAGGGTTTCTGCACTTTCGCCTGAAGAGGTTGGGGGGAAGGGGAGGGGGCAGTGAGAGGGTGAAGAAGAGAAGAGTGAGATAAACCCTACTTGCAACGTTTTAATGGGCTACTTTTTGGGTTTTTGTTTGGGCTTTAGATTTAGATGCTAGTAAAATTTGTTATGAACGGATCCGACCCGAAAACATATCGAAAATTTTTGGAGTAGATTAGCATAATTTTTCAGCCCTTACCTGAATATCCCGAAGGTGAATGCCTGAATGGGTAAGGGTTAAGAACTATTCCCTTTACTAGATTAGCACTCATGCGATGCACGAATTAAAATAAAAAAATTCAATACAATATAAAATAATTAATTCACAATTGTGGATTTTTGGAAAGAAAAATATCACTAATACGCTTTTGGTTAATTGATGTTTACCGTTTAGTTATTTATTAAAAATTATTTTCCTAACACTTTGTTTGGATCGGAAGAAATGGAAGGAAAAGAAGAGAAGAGAAATGAAGGGGGACAAAATCTCTTGTTTGGGTAAAAGATTGGGGGAAGGAAGGGGAAGGAGAGGGAGGGATTCATTTTCCCTTTCTCTATAATAACCATAATCTCTCCAAAATTGGAGAGATTTGGAGGGAAAATGGAGCTCACCTCCTCCTCCCTTTCTTTTCCCTTCCCTTCCTCCATTTTCCCTCCCCTTTCTTTTCCTTCCTTCTCTGCTATCCAAACAAAGCGTAATATTGAATTTAAAAGGAGAAAAATATGATAAAAATGATGTCATAAGCAATTTTATAGGGAAATTTTTTCATGAGAAATTGACATGTGTACAGACGTGATGTAAGCGGTTTTTATTTTAGTTATAGTTATACATGTTTAAATAAATGAAACGGTTTGACTTGTTGCACTATTTATCAGCAATATTTGTCAAAAATGAGTGCTCTCTATTATGTGCAACAATTTTTTTTCTTTCCTTTTTTAGCAAATTTTAAAGAGTAAAAAGACTATTTTACCCTTATTAATTTGTTTTAATTTTGTTTAACATGTTTTAATTATCATCAATTATAACCTAATTATCTACCACATTATAATGATTCCCACCAAAATTAAAACCCCTCCAACTCTCTCACATCCACACCCACTCATCTCCCAACCAACTCATTCAATGTTCTTCATTGAATTTGCCTCGATTGTGTTGCCCAAGATGAATATTTCTAGATTTCTCTAGAAGTTCATTAAAAACCCTCCCCCCTCTTTCATTTTCCACCTTCTCTCTCCTGTTCTTTCGTCTGCGAAACCCTAATTTCAATTTCTTCTTCTCTCTCTGGAAAAATGACTAGTAACCCAGATCCAAATAAGTCCCCAAAAAACCAGAACCCTAATGATTAACCACGGTGCAATTATGTACAAGTTACAGTGAGGAAGTGGTGTTCTCAAACATGTTCGTCAGTGCACTGCTTTTTTCCATCGTTACACTCGAGGTAAAATCGGAGCCAAACTCGCTGAGTACACTTCCAGTGATGAAGAACAGAAGATCTAGCGATGTAGACGGTGAAGTGGACCCTGATCTGACTACACATGGCGCAAATATAGCTTTGAAGGAGGCTGGGAAGGGTTAAGTGGGTCCCGATCTGATTGTGGTGGGTGAAGAGGGCCCATTGAATGATCTTGTTGCGGTGGCTGACTATTCTTATGAGTCAGATATTGTTGAGGTTGATGTACCTCAACCTTCTATAGAGGTCGTAGTGATTCCTGACTTCCCGGTGGCTGGGGGGGAAGGGTTTTACCCGCGTCCCTCACTACTGCTCCTACTAGTCTAGCTCCTCTCCTAGGAAGAAAAGGGTGAGATATGTTTTTATTGAGGAATACAGCGACTGGGACCCTTGTTACATGGCATATCTTAGGGACAAATACCCTAATGACTTCCCTTCCAACCACTGACCTGGCATCGTAACTATTTCTAAACCCTAATTTTGATTAAATTTGTTTAATTGTTGTTGGATTGTGTTGGAATGGGTTTAAGAACCCTGTTTGATTATGTTGGATGGTTCATTGAGTCCCATATTGGATTTTTTTTTGTTAATGTTCACTTGTGTATATGATGCTTATATATGCTTGTTTATGCTTGTGTATGCTGGTGTATGCTACTGGTTTATGATGTGCATATGAAGTAGATTTTTGCTACTACTTTATGCTCTGTATATGATGATGGTTTGACCTCTGTATACCCCGTTGGTTTATGCTTCTGGTCCCTTATTGGATTATGATGTTAGATGCTTGTTTGACTACCTTGTTAGATTATACTTGTTAATGGCCAAGGGAATGCATGTTTGATGTATGATGAGGCATGTGAAGGTGCCTTACCAGTCCCATTATAATGTTGCCTTGCAGTTCTTGCATGTTAGTGCTTGTAGATAATTGTATGAGTCCCTCAACATGGGTTATCTGTGTGTACATATTCCAAATGATGAAGGGATTCACTTTGAGTTGGATGTGTAGGGTGGTTTTGCTCCAACAAGTGCATTTTAAACTTGTTGTTGAGGTAACAACGAACCTACAACATCTAAGTGAAACTAAAGTACCTTCTCTGATGGAATTCATTTTGAAGCTACATTTCCAAAAGACATTCATTTCACCACAAAACTTACATGTTTATAGTCCCTTACCCTAATCATTCATTACATGGCTGCCAAAAAATATGCTTGGTTATCTACCAAAATACACATAACCAAACCATAATAAATATCATAAAAAAAAAAGTAGCTTAATTTGACTAAAAAGCATTTTCCAGTACTTGTTGGGCTATGTGTGGCAGTCATATAGTCATTGAATGATGGTCTTGAATGAGTCCCTAGTCTGCATCCACCTTCATCTTATTGTAGTCTGCATGCTCTTGATGAGCTGGATTGAAAAGTGTGTTGAGGTGATCAACTGCTTGTTAAATGAGTCCCCTTTCAATTTCCAAAACCTCAGATAGCAGACCTAGGTGGTCCAACCTTATTTTCCCCATATATATGTGGTGGATTGAAGTTTTTTCCCCCTTATTTTTCTAAAATCTTCATCATTACTCCTTGCAAAGTGATCCATGTATACTTGTTCAGTATGGGATCAAACCATTCATAAGCCTCATACACTTTCTCTATTAGTTAATCTATTATCTTGGGAAATGATTGGTATTGTAGAGACTAAATGACCTTGAACAGACCAAGGTCTAGAACATTCAGATCTGGAGACTGTGCTAGCTGAAATACCATTTGTATGTTGAACCATCAGATGTACAGGCTATAATGCATTCCTCATCCCTGGGAATTTGATGAGGTCTTATATTGTCCCATTGAATGAATATGACTTTAGTAATACTTGGATGCCATTGCCTTTTAATTACTAGAATTATGTTGTCCATGAGCATTTTCCTGATTTCTTCTTTGGTCACACTCTGCACAGCCTTTGTCTCCATGACCCCTGCATCTATGTTCTTGCTTTTTTTTCTTAGCCCTTTGCTTAAAAGTAAATGGGAAGATACCATACTTCCCATCATGCAGCATTAGCCTATCACTGTTATGCAAGGGCTTACCAATCATCTCCATGAACATAGCTTTAATTTTGTATCTCTTGGACTATTGACATCTATATGGGTTTTCCACCTTTGGTAAGAGGTAGAATCTCCTTGTTTAAGGGTTCATATCGAACCATTTCTGATTTATGTGTATGCAATATTGCATATCCATGAAAGTTGGATCACCAACTGCTGGAATAGGTGAATATGCTCTAGTGCCCACTTTATCCTAACCACTTTATAATTTGATGTTAATGCTGGATGGTTGGCTGCTCTATGTGTTCTTAGTCTGCATTTTTTCTTCAAATTATGGACAAACCCATGAGACACCTTTAATGTAGCTGCATAACTCCTTTTAGTTGTCCTTTTGTATAAAGGCACTGACTGCAAGAACTCATCAGATATGTATCTGGGTTTTGGACCAGTTTTCTAGTTTTTTGCTTCTGACATCAATGACATTCCCTTATGCTATGCTTATATTAACAAACTGCCACACCCTAAGTGATGTGCTTCTGTGGATGCCATATTTTCTTGTCATTTCTGATAGAATCCCTCTTGTTAATTCCCCACCTTGCATGTTAATTGCTTCCTACTTGTTGCATGTGGTTGTGCTTCTTCTTCCCATTCACTACTGCCCCCCTCTAAAACTTCATCCATGCTGTCATCACCACTATTGTGTTGAACTGGTCCCTCATTTAGTAGTTGGTCAATACCAAAAAAATCCTGATCAAAATATTCTTCCATGTGTTTTCGTTGCTGTTTTTTTTCCAGATGTGATGGATGATGATGAAGTTTTTTGTGGCTGCTGCAGTTTTTTGTGAAGTGTTGCTGAAGCTGGACCCTAATGCTGCCCTTTGTAAGGAGGGAGATCCCATCATAAGGGGGTCCTTCCTTAGATGCCCATGGCCATTTAAAAGCCTAGGACTTTACACTTGTTAGGGTGCATTAGGATTTGAATTCCTGACTGTTTGGGGGACCTTGAATTAGAATTGATCTTGTCATCACGCTTTTTTATAAGAAACAAGTAGGGAGTCGCCAATGAGTTTTAGGAAAACTCATAAACCTCGTTCATGCCTTTCACCCATGTGGAGTTCATGCGATAATTAGCATGAATCGTAACTTTACCCATGCCCAAATTGGTCTACATAAACCAGAAATGAGTTCGGGAGCGAGGGTACTAAAATAACATTCAATTGCTATTCTAGCTCTAGTGCGGCCTCTACTAGCTCTTCCTTTTTCACAATTTCATCACCAAACAATATATGCAACGCGATACCTAAAACTAAGTTAGTTGATTTTATTTACACGAATTAATCATGTAGGAATTACATTGCAAAAGTCGTTATTCTTATTTAATCAATATTCGTGAAAGAACAATAAATAAACAATATTCGCCTTGTATTAAGTGATAAAACAATAATTAATTATCAAATTCTATTATTGATTAACAAAAGAATACTATGTGAATTAATTAATTAAAATTTTATTTTAAGTGATCAAACAACACTATTTATTCAATTAAAGTTATTTAAACAATAAAAGAAAAGTGATTTATCTAAGTGCTCAGGAAACTAACTATTCTTCTTTTATGTTAAATCTCCGTTTAATATGTTTATGGACTTTCTTTCTTCTTCGTACCTTCAAGAACTTCAATGGATGGATTAGGGTTGAAGAGTAGTTGGGAAGAAAGAGGGAAAAGTAGTATGATAGTAAGAGAAGTTTAGAGATTAGGGTTTTGAGAATACTATGTTTTTAATTCTGAATTTTCGGTGCTCATAATGCTAAATGAAGACTCCTATTAATAGGCGTAGGGATCTAGGTTTAGGATTTTAGAGCCACGCTGTTAGGTGGCGCGCACAACTCTCTGAGTCACGCTGGGTGCCGCGCGCATCTTAATGAGTCCCGCGCGCCAGGCGCGCACAACTGATTGAGTTGCGCTGGTTTGTGGTTTGCCTTATACGGAAGCGCGTTTTTAAAACTTCCATAACTTTTGATTGCGGAGTTGAATTAAGGAATGTGAGATATAATTGGAAATCTCTAAATGTCTACTTTCAATTCCGTTAAAATTAGGTTAAAATATATTATGGGTCAAAAGTTATGGCCGTTGGAGTGCAAGGGTGTCGGTTTTGGGCCCGGTTTAGTGTTTTGATCATAACTTCTTCGTTTTGGCTCAGAATTGGGCTTATAATATACCGTCGGAAAGCTCTTTGAAAAAGAAATCCATCTGTATAGGCCTTGCACGGGAATTTAATAGTTGCTTTATTTGTTTGGCTCGGTTTTCAACAATGTAGGTTCCATTGGATCCAATTATTGCATTTGACGCATTTGGGTCCATTATTAATCAAGTTTAAACATGTATGAACACGTTTTAGGCCTAATTAGTAATTGGAAAAGGCTATAAGATAACTTGGTCTCAAATATGGGTTTTAACTTACTTCATAATGCTTTTCATAGTCCATAAATATTTCAACTTTGATCTAACATGAAGAACGGATTTTTGTAACATCATCGCACTTCCTTTCGGGACAAGAAGTCCTTACTTACCTCGGGAAATTGATTTTTAATTTCTTGCAATTGAATATCAATGACACTTATAAAAACTTCAACTCGAAAATGATGAAGATTTGTCACTTGTGGGCTCTTACCTCTAAACATCCATCTCCCCGGAACAACATATTTAGCCTCCATGTTTGGAATCTCAAGTTAATGTTTAGCCATAAAAGAAGTGACTTTTTCCATAATCAAATCAAATCCTTCATCTCTCAACTGTTGCAAATTAGCCTTGGTTACATCAACCATGGCCATTGCATTCACAATGTCTTGATCATGTTTTTGCAAGGCCTCATTCAACTCCTTTGCAATCGCAAATATATCAACCATCAAGTGTGCCACAAACACAAAATCAAATGACATCAACAAATGTGTAATAGCTTGTGCTTTATTTGAATCAAGTGTATCAGACACTTCTGCAATGGAATCAAGGGAAAGAAGGATGGAAGAATATAAATCAATCACGTTTAAGATCGACTTGAAGTGAGATCCCTAACGAGTGTCACAAGGGTTACCCAAACTTGTTCTTGATTTAATCCTGTTCCTGTTTCAAATTCACCCAAAGACAATGCTTCTACAACATGTTGACGTTGTTTTTCTCTAAGAAATTCTTTCCTCTTCGGTGAAAATCCAACAAATTTAAAATAGGTGCAAGTACATCAACAAAAAGCCACCCACAATCCGAATTCTTTTTAGCAAGTGCAATTTGTGTCAATTGAAATTGATGTGCAAAACAATGCACAAAGTAAGCTTGTTTGCATTCATTCAATATCAAAGTTTTGAGGCCATTAATTGAACCTTGCATATTACTAGCACCATCATAACCTTGACCTCGTACTCGAGAGAAAGTTAAAGAGTGCTGCATAAGTATAGACTCAATAGCATTTTTCAAGGTCAAAGAAGTGGTGTTAGGAACATGCACAACACAAAGAAATCGTTTACATACCTCTCCCATTTTGTTAACATATCTCAAGCAAAAAGCCATTTGTTCTTTATCGGTAACATCTGTTGAATCATCGGCAAGGATGGCAAAAAATCCATCACCAAGCTCTTTAAGAATTACCTTAGTTGTTTCTTTTGCACAAGCATTGATTATATCTTTTTGGATTGGAGGAGAAGTCAGTTGACAATTACTCGAAGCACTTTTTAAAATAACTTTCGAGTAGTCAGGATCATGCTTTGAAAGAAGTGACAATAGAGAAATGAAGTTACCTCTATTCAATGAAGTTTCTTTTTCATCATGGCCATGAAAAGGCAACCCTTGAAGTAGGAGCCATTGAGTAGTTTCAATTGAAGCTTCTAACCGCTTTCGATATGCATTCATTGCTTCTTGTGATTGTTTGGACAATGCGGTTGTAATAGAAGCCTTTTGATTGACAAATGAATTCATATCAACAACCGCAATGTTGTGAGCACTCATGTGTCCACCAACATGTTTTGCAAATGCTTCCGTTCTATTCCAAGCCTTGAATCCCTCATTAACAAAAGTATCGCTTCTAGATGCATTGTCTTTCTTGAATAAGTAACAAATAAAACAAAAAGCTGCATCCTTCTCAACACTATACTCAAGCCATGCATGTCCGCCAAGTATCAAACCATTTTTTGTTGAAGCGACGCAATTTTGGCCCAAAAGGTGTTTGAGGAAATACAAAATCTTCGGGTTGACAAGGTTTTTGTTGAATGTATGTTTTTCTAACCAAATCCCTATCATCCGGATGAAAATCACTTATCTTTCTCCTTTTTTTGGGATCTTGTGGAAGATTAACAATATCAGAAGTACTTAATCTTCCTTCATGAATTGGAGCTTCAGTTTTAGGATTTGAACTATCTCCATGACAAGTTCCCTCCTCTTGATTTTCAGGAAAGTTGTGTGATGGAGAAGAATTTTGTTCACTTGTTGATGTGGAAGAGGAATTTGTTCATTTTCTTGAGGTGGAGGAAGATTTTGTAGAGATTCTTGTGGTAGAGGGTGATTTTGATTACTTTCTTGTGTCGGAGGGGGATTTTGTTCTTGAGAAAGAGAAGGATTTGAAGTAGAAGATCTTTTGGTAAAGAAACTTGAAATATCTCTTGTATTTGTTCTCTTCATTCTGAAATTTATATTATATGTCTAATTAGATAATTTTAAACCAAAATTTTCATATAAACCAACAACATACTTATAAAGTTTAAACATAAATACTAAACTTAAAATTAATCAACTCAAGAAATAATTCATAGCATATTACTCTTAATTTTAGGCAACAAATGTGTGAATAACATAAGTGTAGGGAATAATTTCAAGCGTTAACCCCATAGCTTGAACCCCACTGTGATCATACACTAAAGTACGGTGGCGTCCAAAAGGGAAGAAGATAGAGCAAAAGAGTCGCCAACAAGTTTTAGGAACTTGTAAACCGTTCACAGGGTGAAGGTTACACCCCTTAACGATCCAAGAGATCGTCAACTCCATAAGGTCTTGAACCAAATAGGGTTCGGGGATGAAGGTACAAATCCAACCTAAAAGAGATTGAACCTGCCCTAATAATAGGCCTCTACTTTGTTCTGATCGTATTCATGTGCGCTTTCTGACTAACATGCAATCAATAGGATTAACCCTAAACCTGTTTAATTTGTGTTGGTTGAATATTAATGCACAAATAAACTATTATTGGCGATCACTTGAATTATAATCAAATTAACCCTAAATAAGATTATTAATATCTTATTAAGCGTGATTACAAGTAACAATTCCCTTTAAACATGCATAAAGGCGTGATCAAGCAATAACAATAAATATCAAGCAACATAATAATAATCATAATAGTCATAATAATCATGATCATCATCATAAAGTTATAATCATAATAAAAATAAATTATAATTAAAATAATCAAAATAATAATGATCATAATAACAATTATAATAATCATAATCATAATAATCATATTATAGCATAATAATAGCAAGATCCTAGGCATGATACTAACAAGATTAATAACAAACTCTAGCATGTCACTAAGCATTAAAAATCAAATCTTTAACCCTAACATGATACTAACATGAATAAATATTAGGAAGAAAATAAAAGGCATCATACTTTCAATCATACTTAATATTAAAATTACCCTAGAAATGATACTAGGAATCAAAATAACAATCTAAGCATGAACTCTACATCATAACATCAATAAAAACATTAAATCACTTACTTTGATGTCTCGTACCTCTTTCTAATAACAAAATACACACGTTAGTAACTTCAAGGAAAATAATAAAACAAAACAAAACAATTAAATAATGGAAATAGAGATTTGGGACCAAACCTTCAGAAATTAAACCTTTCACGTCTAGGGCGAAGGCAACTTCAAATATGGCTAGGTGTTTCTTGATCTAATGAATGCAGAATTTTGTATGTAAAAAGCTAGTTTAGAAAAGGAAGAGAGAGAGTAATCAAGGAAAACTTGATGAGAATTGATTAAAATAGAGAGAATTGAAAACTGGTTGTAGGTGAATCAAAACGGAGTTTTTACGACGTTATTTATAAAGAAAATCAGCCAAAAAGATAAAATTATCAAAATAGAGCATCGGCGCACAAAAAATAGAACCAGCGCCAACGATGGCTGTTGGCGCCAGGTGTTTTGGGTGTTTTTGTCCCTCGGGAGAGTTACAACACGAAGTATGATCCGGCCGAGCTGTACCTGCGAAATAACAGAGACTCCGGGTGATTGGAGCTCCGCCTCCGACGGTCAAGTTAGTAACTTGAAAAGGAATAAAGAGGACGGAAATTTAGGTGGGTATCTGCTCGGATTCCAAGCTCAGGTGTTTCTCTGATGTGAGAGAATGCAAGTGTAATCAATGGTAAAACCGTGCCCTCAAAATGAGGGACATCTCCCTATTTATAGGGTCATTGGGAATTGTGCCCCTGATTAGGTCACTGAACCCTAATCATTGGTAGGCTGCGCCGTTTTGCGGCATTCTCGGGATTTGGGCCTGAAGGCCGCCTTTTCCCTTGATTTCTGGAATGACACGTGTCGAGCAGGGATTGGTCCATTTTGGACCAATTTGGGGCTGACACGTGTCACCCTCTGATTGGGCCACGTGGCAGGGTGAAATTACCCTAAACACCAGGCGCCAAGCATAGCGCCAGGCGCTACAGCTGGCGTTTGGCGCTGATTTCAGCAATTCACGCGTTTTCTAAAATCAGATAAAAATTACCGTATAGGAGGATAAAATCGTATTTCCTTAAAAATGCTTTTTGATTTTAATTAAAACTCTGAAAAGTTAACAAAAGTCAATTTATTAATGCTAATTGAATTAGAAATGAAAAGAACCTTATAGAAGAATCTAGAAAATTAAAACCATTCCTAATTGCATTAGGAATGATAAATCATATTAGGCCCTCCTCTAGATCATTGGGCCGCACATAAGGCTCAAACTGGGCCCAGTTCAGTAAATTGGCCATAACTTCCTCAATACTCATCGGAATTGGGCTTATAATATATCGTTGGAAAGCTCTTGTCAAGCCCCATCCAACTACACTACTATTGGACCCATATCATGGACCAACCAAACTGGATTGGCTGTTTTCTTAAAATAAGTTTTCAAAAACAGAGAGAAGAGAAAAGAAATTAAAACTATCCGCAACACTAAACTTTCCGCACTTTTGCTTCATTCGATTATGATTAGACGCGAAAGGTACTCATTACTGGGTTTGGTTTTGGGGAGACACAAATGGGTGTCTACAGAAGCCCCCACTTTGATTGAGTTTGGAGAAACGCAAGTTTCGAAAACGAAAGTCAAAGTATTGATAGGGACGGAGAATGATTTAGAACGTTCTGCGATCCCAAATCACTCTTGTAATGTCGATACCTGCAAAACTAGCGCTAGTTAAACAGATAAAAGAGTTAAGAAACGCGTATCTTGCACCGTCGAGCACACGTCTCTGAAAGTAACCGATTGTTTTGATGACCTCCTCAAGCTAGAGAATGCCATCCCGCTTGAAAACTGCTACGCATGTAACTGCTTCCAATATAGAAGACTACTTCGCCTGAAACGATCCTCCTCCACTTTGATAATATTCCACGTCCAAGGGAATACCATCGAAGATTGTTTCTCTTGAAACAATCCTCATCCGCATTGATAATATTCCACGTCCAAGGGAATAATATTGAAGATTGCTTCTCTTGAAACAATCCTCAGTTGTTTGTGACAACTCTCCATAATCTAGGGAACGCCACCTTGCTCTTTCGATGTTCACTTGTCTTTGAACAAAGTGCTTCTTTTTGATATGTTCACGCGTCTCTGAACAAAGAGCTTCTTTTTGATATGAACTTCTGAATGATGTGTCCACGCGTCTCTGAACGAAGAGTTTGATAATAGGATGCCCACGCGTCTCTGAGCGAAAGAGCTTGAAAATAGGAGATCTTTGATGATATATCCACGCATCTCCGAACAAAAGAGCTTTTGAATGATATGCCCACGCGTCTCTGGAGCAAAAGAGCTTGATGGAAATGTTCACGCATCTCTGAACAAAAGAGCTTGAATAATATGCCCACGCGTCTCTGGAGCAAAGAGCTTTGATGATATGTCCACGCGTCTCTGAACAAAGAGCTTTTGAATGATATGCCCACGCGTCTCTGGACAAAGGAGCTTCGATGATTGAATGTTTGTTGTGATAATATTCCGAAGAAAAATTTCTGAAGACCAACACTTGCCGATCTCTAAAGCTTGCTTGAACTTTGCTTCCGCTAAAACCAGTACGTCGGTGTCTCTGTGATTAGGCGCTTTAAGCTAAGTGAGACGATCTTTCATTAGGTCGATCACTTATTGCAATTGTAATCAAACCGACTACTTAATCATGTCAAATTGCTTATAGGGGCTAACTGGCGTACCAAGGAACCCAAAATTGCTGTATGAGGTCGAAATCACCTTTTTGAGAGGCTTCGAGCTCTATCGCTGCTGAAATATCTCTGGCGCTAGGAATTGGAGTAGGGTCTTCCCTATTCTGCTGCACCTGTATTTATTTTTGACTATAGAACTTTGCCAATCTCTTTAATTATCTTAGGGTTGACCTAAGGTTTAATGTTGCTTGACTCATCGACTTGACACAACTCAAGGTATAAACTTGACTCTCTGTGATTGACTCGAGGTTGACTCGACTCAAAGTGTTTGACACATGTGTTAGACTCAAATCAAAGTGACATGACACGACATGACTCGTGTGTGCATCGTAATGTGATCGTGCGACTCGAAAAAGCAAAAATTTTCCGTCATTTTTGTGGAGGGTACCGACTTTGTCCCGAAAAGGAAAGACGCGAAAAAAGAAAGAAGCGAAGTTTTGAAGGTGCATGTTGAATGAGCTTAGTCAAATGTCATTTGATATTATCTCTCAAGGTGCAAGGATTAACTCATCCTAGGCTATCTCAATTGTTGACTCAATGATGAAAGTATTTGAGTAACTTAGGCACGGAGGCTAAGCACTTTATACTTCGATGCAATGATGATTATGATTGATGAGTGATGTTGATATGACAAGGCATGCTTCAGCGTTGTGTTAAGATTCCATGACAAAGGGTTCCTAAGGGAAGTATATTTGGTCATGTATATGTGCAGTGTGTTAAAGTGACACTAAAGTTAGGCCGCAAGAGCTAAGTGTGTGGAAAGATATTATTTATTAAAAGAGTCAAATGGTGGTGACTCTTAGGCTAGGTAAGCTAATGATGTAGGGATCAAGCCCCCAAGTCTAGCTCTAAGTGAATAGGGATGAGCATTGGAGATCCCTTGATATGACCATGATGTGTGAATGTGAATGTGAATATGAATGCATGTTTATTACGGCCTCACCTCAATGTGAGGTTGCCTACGTATCCGTTAGGAATCAAGTCGAACGTAGCTCTAGCCGAACCTCGTACAAGTGTGTATACCTCAAAAAAGGTCTTTTTAAGGGTTGTAACGTGGTTAGGCTAAAGGTTAGAAGAAAGGGATAAAGGCTCAAGACCCTAGATAAGCCCCCAAGGTGTGCAACCTTGCTTTTGAATCTTTGTATTTTTATGCTTGAGTTCCTACTCTTTTTTAGCTCTTTTTGCCTTAGCATTTATTTTATTTTAATAAGTGTGGGCAATCCCGATCATGCGGTCTATCACTCACTTGGCATTCATGTTTCTCAGGCACGGTACCGAGCACTCGACAGAGATGCAATATGAGACGTGTTCATATCAAAGATATGTTCATGTCAATGACATTGGAACACTTTCCCTTTTGTACACTTTTATTATTTTTTTTGTTTATTTTTGCTATTGCTTTCTATTTATTTTAATCTTTTGAAATCACTCAAGCTTTTTAGAAATTGCATAAGTTGCACACCATCCCATCCCAAGGTCAGGTAGATGTGGGTTGAAAAAAAGAAAGGTCTATCGTTAGACGAGGCTCAAAGTGGTTTATGAAGAAAGGATTGTAAATTTGAAAGATGAAAGGTAACATGATGTGGCTACAAGGGGTGTCTCAAATCATTGGTATACCTTGTGCTTAATTCGACATGGATTTTTTTGATTTTTTTTTTGATGCAATATAATGAAATGATCATATGCAAGGAAATAAATGCTCATTTTATTAAAGGAAAAAAAATATAATGATCCTACAAAATAAATCTAAGGAGAATAAAAAGGTGCCTATGCTAGACTTATTGGAGAAAGGGTAAATAAAAAAGAAACAGAAAAAAGAGGTCACGAAATCTTGTCGTTGAAGCTCGCCTCTTGTCTTGTGTTGTTTCCGTTATCATCACTCGCTCTTCTTGTTAACTGGAGGTATGAGAAGCTTGTTATTATCAATCAAATGTTGGATAGCCTCCTTTAGCTTCCAACAGCTCTCAGTAGCATGACCCCTACCGTGATGGTACTGCATTGTTCGTCTGGATTCCAACTAGGCAATCTCTTCTCATGTGGGGGATCTTGAATAGGTCCATTGGGAGTAATGAGTCCTTTGGCATGGAGTCGATCGAAAGCATTATCGTAGCTAATTCCAATAGGGGTGAAATCCTTTCTCAGTTGCTTTCGATTACCCATGGCTAGGATCTTACTAAGGTCGAAAGTACCAACACTATTGCTAGAGTAGGTGTTTCCGGAAGAAGAAGGATAATCGTTCTTCTTCCCTTTACAGCCACTGTTGTTATTATTACTGATCTTGGCCTTCTTGTCGCGCGGAGGAACATGAAGGAGATTTGAATCAATGAAGTCTTGAACACGATCCTTGAGGGCGAGACATACTTCGGTGGTGTGACCACAACCTTTATGGTATCGATAATAGGAATTTGGATCCCCATTGGGAAAACGTTTTTCAGATGGAGGGTCTTGACTGGGACCAATGGAGCGAATATGACCTTGATCATGTAAACAGTTAAAAGCTTCATTGTAAGGCGTTCCTATTGGTATGTATCCTTCAATGGTCCATTTTGCTAGTGGCTTAGGAGCATTGAGTTCTTCATTAAACTCTTGGCGAGAATTTTGTTCGATGGCCATTACCCGATTTGCTAATCCTTCTACCACATTCAAGAGCATGGCAATGACATCTTGTAGTTTTTGAACGTCCTCTTTTAGACTTGACGAGTCCTCCCTGATATTATCTAAGAAAAGACTTTCATCCTCCCCAATCATGGCCACTTCATCGAGAGAGGTCATATAAGTTGTCTCGATCATGGGCTCTCCTATAGGTGTGATAAGAAGTGATGGATCGAAGGATGTTTGACTTTCTTCGATGACTAGAATCTCATAAGTTTCATTGTTATCGATCAGATCTTGAATAGCTTCTTTGAGTTTCCAACACTCCTCGGTGTCATGACCCTTTCCTTGGTGATATTTGCATTGCTTATTAGGGTCCCACTTAGGTGGCCTGGCTTCTGGAACTGGATCTTTGATGGGCCCTATGGGCATGACTAGTCCTTTGTGGTGTAACTTCTCGAAAGCTGTTTCATAACTCATACCAAGTGGAGTGAACACCCTTTTTGATCTTTGGATTCGTGGTTTAGAGGCGTTCGTGGCATGTACCTCATTAATGGGAGAGGAAGAAGAAGGATGGTCGTGCTTTTTTCCTCTCGCACTATTATCTTTCAGAAGGTCATCTTCAATGTCAATGCCTATATTATAGACAACCTTGAAAGTATTTAAATTGTGTTGGTACTTTAAGTGCCTTGAATACTTCCCTTGGAGATTCTTGATAAACATCCTCACAGATTCCTTTTCAGTGGGAGTTTTGACCATATTAGCAGAAGTTTCCCTCCATTTGTTGAAGAAAGAAGTAAAGCCTTCATTCTCTTTTTGTTTTAACATCTCAAGTTGTCTGTGGTCTGTTTCGTCTTGGATGTTGCACTTATATCTATCTATGAAAGCGTTTGTTATCGACTCCCAAGAAGAGGTTTTTTCTTCCTCGAGAGAAAAGAACCATTGTTGACAAACGGTTTCGAGAGATAGTGGGAACAGAGAGGGGAAAACCTTGTCGATACCCTTAATCCTCATTATAGTTTCGAAAGCTCTTAGATGAAAATAAGGGTTATCAGTTGCCTTGAATTTAGGGATGTCAGTGGCGTTGAACTTATGCGGAAGAAGTTCCTTGTCCAGAGAGACCCCTTGTGAACTCATGCCCTGAAATTTATAGTCACTAGATAGCTTGCTCAAACTTTCTTGCATAAGGTTCATTTGTTGTTGCTTCACGGGATCATCGATCTCGAGTGTGAGGAACTTCTGTGTCTCAGTTACGGTAACCAATTGGTTCCTAAGCTCATTGACTTCTTCTTGACTTGCCATTATCTTTTTAGCCTTCCTCTTTTGACGAATTGGTTTATCAAAAGTGAGACCTGAATAAAGAGGTTGTCCTTGATTAATCGCCCTTCTCTCCTCGACCAAGTACTGTGGAAAAGGAATTTGGGGATATTCATTGTTAATTATTTGACTCAAACTTTATTCAACATGCAATGGATGGAGGAGGTGAAGAAAGATGGAAGAATGTGAAGAAAAATGATGTAGATGGAGGGATATGAAGAACTAGGAATAGAATGTACCCCCAACTCAAATGACGGAAAAGACCGACTCATGCATGAACCTAAAACATGGTTATGGTGACATATACTCAAAGTGTATGCTAAGACTAGTGAGTGTAGGTGACATGTTAAGACTCGTGTCATGATCATGTGGCTAGACTATGTGACTTAGCGTCTAGACTCAATTAATGATTCGACAAGGTGTTATTGACAGCGAAATTTAACCGACTTAATTAGCAAACTGGTTAATTAGACACTAGGTGATGACTCGACCAATAATCCGAACTGTCGGCAAAACGACAAGACTGGCGTCGCACTGTGTAGTGTAGCGCTAGATGACAGAGTTGTCGCCAGGCGCCACACTCCACAGAGTGGCGCTACAGTCCAGACTTTGGCGCCAATACTGGAGCTTCAATCTGGGACTGTTTTCGGTGTTATTAATCAACAAGGGTATGCCTAAAGTCGTACTAGGTCAATTCTGATTAAAAAATTAGAATTTATTTACTCAAACTAATTAATTAATTAATTAGGCAAAGTTCTTTAAGTCATCAATTTATTTAATCTCAACACAAGTCAAACAAGCGGTTAAGAGATCATAGAATATATGCGCAACAAATAATGCACAATTAGTCAAGTAGGCACAATATGATGCAATAAGTTTGCAACCTAACCATGGCTCTAGTTCTCTAAAGTTCGGGATATGGTTTAGTCAATAGAGGGTCCATGGTTAATTGTCCGGATGCACCGCGCGGAAGCCTAACCGTGAAGGGTTGGCGCGAGTAGATGGGACACCGCGAGTTTAGAAAAACTTGCTTCCATGGTTTGGTGAATTCAACATTCTCAGATGTACCCTTTGTTGCTCAGAGCGTTCAATCAGATAGATAGAGCATGAATTCCCAGAGGGTTATGTCCATATGTAGAACACATATGGGTTTCAGAAAAGTGAGAAAAAATTCAATCAGGAAATAGGATCAAGCAAACAATACGAAAAACTGGTCGAAATTAGAACGCATATTTCTGGCTCGGTATTGGAGGAATTTGGCGCCAGTTTTAGCTGTAGCGATTGGCGCCAATGTTGGTGTCTGGCGCTACAGTTAAAAGTCTGGCGCCAATGCTCTGGCCCCTGGCGCTAATTCCTACATGCCTCAGCAGCTTTCTGTGCTCGATAAAATTTTCTTGTTTCGCGCAGTGTTATTTCGGTCCTAGTTGTGAAAGATATTTCTCAAATTTCCTACGTGTAAAATCCTATGTTTTTAACTCATTACGGATGGTCTTTCCAATGAGATCTTTTTTATGCATATGACAATAATGTTAATCAAAATTACGCACATGAAATACTTAGAATGTTTTGAGTCTCATCCACTCATTCTAAATCATTGCCGAAACAAATTCAGGAATTAAAATAGAAATCCTCCCCAGTGGAGTCGCCAAAAAACTGTAGGGAATAATTTCAAGAGTTAACCCCCTAGCTTGAACCCCACTGTGATCATACACTAAAGTACGGTGGCGTCCAAAAGGGAAGAAGATAGAGCAAAAGAGTCGCCAACAAGTTTTAGGAACTTGTAAACCGTTCACAGGGTGAAGGTTACACCCCTTAACGATCCAAGAGATCGTCAACTCCATAAGGTCTTGAACCAAATAGGGTTCGGGGATGAAGGTACAAATCCAACCTAAAAGAGATTGAACCTGCCCTAATAATAGGCCTCTACTTTGTTCTGATCGTATTCATGTGCGCTTTCTGACTAACATGCAATCAATAGGATTAACCCTAAACCTGTTTAATTTATGTTGGTTGAATATTAATGCACAAATAAACTATTATTGGCGATCACTTGAATTATAATCAAATTAACCCTAAATAAGATTATTAATATCTTATTAAGCGTGATTACAAGTAACAATTCCCTTTAAACATGCATAAAGGCGTGATCAAGCAATAACAATAAATATCAAGCAACATAATAATAATCATAATAGTCATAATAATCATGATCATCATCATAAAGTTATAATCATAATAAAAATAAATTATAATTAAAATAATCAAAATAATAATGATCATAATAACAATTATAATAATCATAATCATAATAATCATATTATAGCATAATAATAGCAAGATCCTAGGCATGATACTAACAAGATTAATAACAAACTCTAGCATGTCACTAAGCATTAAAAATCAAATCTTTAACCCTAACATGATACTAACATGAATAAATATTATGAAGAAAATAAAAGGCATCATACTTTCAATCATACTTAATATTAAAATTACCCTAGAAATGATACTAGGAATCAAAATAACAATCTAAGCATGAACCCTACATCATAACATCAATAAAAACATTAAAGCACTTACTTTAATGCCTCGTACCTCTTTCTAATAACAAAATACACACGTTAGTAACTTCAAGGAAAATAATAAAACAAAACAAAACAATTAAATAATGGAAATAGAGATTTGGGACCAAACCCTCAGAAATTAAACCTTTCACGTCCAGGGCGAAGGCAACTTCGAATATGGCTAGGTATTTCTTGATCTAATGAATGTGGAATTTTGTATGTAAAAAGCTAGTTTAGAAAAGGGGGAGAGAGAGAGTAATCAAGGAAAACTTGATGAGAATTGATTAAAATAGAGAGAATTGAAAACTGGTTGTAGGTGAATCAAAACGGAGTTTTTACGACGTTATTTATAGCGAAAATCAGACAAAAAGATAAAATTATCAAAACAGAGCATTGGCGCACAAAAAACAGAACCAGCGCCAACGCTGGCAGGCGCCAACACTAGCGCTTGGCGCCAAGCATAGCGCCAGGCGCTACAGCTTGCGTTTGGCGCTGATTTAAGAAATTTACGCGTTTTATAAAATCAGATAAAAATTACCGTACAGGAGGATAAAATCGTATTTCCTCAAAAATGCTTTTTTATTTTAATTAAAACTCTGAAAAGTTAACAAAAGTCAATTTATCAATGCTAATTGAATTAGGAATGAAAAGAACTTTCTAGAAGAATCTAGAAGACTAAAACCATTCCTAATTGCATTAGGAATGATAAATTTTATTAGGCCCTCCTCTAGATCATTGGGCCGCACATAAGGCTCAAACTGGGTTCAGTTCAGTAAATTGGCCATAACTTCCTCAATACTCATCGGAATTGGGCTTATAATATATCGTTGTAAAGCTCTTGTCAAGCCCCATCCAACTACACTACTATTGGACCCGTATCATGGACCAACCAAACTGGATTGACTGTTTTCTTAAAATAAGTTTTTAAAAACAGAGAGAAGTGAAAAGAAATTAAAACTATCCGCAACACTAAACTTTCCGCACTTTTGCTTCATTCGATTATGATTCGACACAAAAGGTACTCATCATTGGGTTTGGTTTTGGGGAGACACAAATGGGTGTCTACAATAAGAACTCAAGAAGAACAACAAACAAAAAAAATCACAATTCACACAAATTGACACATTCACACATAGTGGACTTACAATTTACATAATTATAATCTTAATAGCCCTTAATATATTCAAATTATGCAATTAATTGAAAATTAATATTGTAGGGAATATTTCAAGCATTACCCCAAACTTGAACCCCAATGTGATCATACACTAAAGTACGGTGGCGTCCAAATAGAAGGAAGCTAGAGCAAAAGAGTCGCCAACAAGTTTTAGGAACTTGTAAACCGTTCACAGGGTGAAGGTTACACCCCTTAACAATCCAGGAGATTGTTAACTCCAATAGGTCTGGAACCATACTGGTGTTCGGGGATGAAGGTACAAATCCCACCTAAAAGAGATTGAACCTGCCCAAATAATAGGCCTCTACTTTATTCTGATCGTATTCATGTGCGCTTTCTGACTAACATGCAATCAATAGGATTACCCTAAACCTGTTTATCTATGTTGGTTGAATATTAGTGCACAAATAAACTATTATGGCGATCACTTGAATTATAATCATATTAACCCTAAACAAGATTATCAATTTTCTTATTAAGCGTGATTACAAGTACAAATTCCCTTTAAACATGCATAAAAGGTGTGATCAAGCAATAACAATAAATATCAATCAACATAATAATAATAATTATTATAATCATAATAATAATATTAAAATAATCATCACAACAACAATAATCATGTTAAATCATAATAATAGCAAGATCCTAGGCATGATACTAACAATATTAATAACAAACCCTAGCATGTCACTAAACAATAAAGATTAAAGCTTTAACCCTAACATGATACTAATATGCTATTAGGAAAGAAAATAGGAAGCATCATAGAAATCATAATTGATATAAGCAAATCACCCTAAATATCATACTAAAGAAAGCATCCTAACATGATACTAGGAACATCCTAAACATGATACTAGGAATCATTAAAACATCCTAACATGATACTAGGAATCAAAATAACAATCTAAGCATGAATTCTATATCATAAAATCAATAAATCAATTAAAGCACTTACTTGGATGCGTCGTATCTCTTTTTAATAACAAAATACACATGTTAGTAACTTCAAGGAAAATAATAAACAAACAATTAAATTAAATAATTGAAATAGAGATTTGGGACCAAGCCCTCAGAAATATCAAACCTTTCACGTCTAGGGCAAAGGCAACTTCGAATTATGCTAGGTTTTTCTTGGTCTTGTGAATGTGGAATTTTGTTTGAGAGAAGGCTAGTTTAGAAAAGAGAAAGAGAGAACAAGCTTTAGCTTAGAGAGAGAAGAGAATTAGAGAGTTGTTAAAGAGAATTGATAGTTGTTGATGATTGAAAAAGGGGAGATATGACCTCTATTTATAGAGAAAAAAGAGGGACGAAGAATGAGAAGAGAATCCGAATTCGAATCGAAATAGATTTCGATGGACAACAGTTTTTGCGGATTTTGTTTTTATCATATTTTTTTATCTAGAAGTCCAAATAAGGCTGTAATATGTCGTTGGAAAGCCCTTGAAGTCTACTTTCTAACCCAATTAAAATCAAATTAAAATCTTTTGTAGATAAAAAGATATGGCCGAAATAGTGGAAGGGTGTAAGTTTTGGATAGAGTTTCATGTCTAATTCATATCTTTTTCATTATAGCTCGGATTTAATATTATAATACATCATTGGAAAGATAATTTCAAGATATATCCCACCATATAAAATTTGGA
Source organism: Chenopodium album (assembly GCF_948465745.1). Lineage (NCBI taxonomy): Eukaryota > Viridiplantae > Streptophyta > Magnoliopsida > Caryophyllales > Amaranthaceae > Chenopodium > Chenopodium album. Next base: position 45,166,949 of record NC_137846.1, on the reverse strand, counting down.
TAAATATTATGAGGCACGAAAATAATATCTGACTGTCTTTGAACATCTTTAAATTCGAATAGAATTAGGATTTAAGAAAAAGGAAAGTTTTAAAAAAGGAAAGTTTTTATTTAACTCAAGTTCTTTAATCTTATCTTTTCAAAAAGGATAATTAAGATCTTTTAAAAACTTATGGAAGGTTCTAATTTATCCTAATTAGTCTAGGAATAGGATTAGACTTTTGGACCCTCCACATGATCATTGGCTCGTAGGTAAAATCCGGTTTGGGCCTAGTTTAGTATTTTGGCCATAACTTCTTCCTCGTTATTCATCGGAATTGGGCATATAATATATCGTTGGAAAGGTATTTTCAAGCCCTATCCAACTACACTATTATTGGACCCTTATCACTGACCAAACTAAACTAGAATGCACGTTTTTCATAAATAAGGTAAGAAAAGAAATGTTTTCAAAAACAGAAAGAAGAGATATTTTAATAAAAACATCCTCATCACTAGACTTTTCACACTTTCGCCTTGTTCGATAATCAAATGACATGAAAGGTATTCATCACTGGTTTTGGTTTTGGGGAGACATATTTGGGTGTCTATAGAAGCCCCCACTTTGACTGAGTTTAGAGAAACGCAAGTTTCGAAAACGAAAGTCAAAGTATCGATAGGGACGGAGAATGATTCAGAACGTTCTGCGATTCTAAATCATTCTTGTAACGCCGATACCAGCAAACTAGCATTAGTTAAACAGATAAAAGAGTTAAGAAACGCGTATCTTGCACCGTCGAGCACACGTCTATGAGGGTAACCGATTTGTTGCTGTTGTATTGCTGTATTTGACAACTTTCCATAATCTAACGGAACGCCTTCTTGCTGTTTTGATGTTCACTCGTCTATGAACTATAGAGGTTTTTTGGATATGTTCACGCGTTTCTGAACAAATAGCTTCTTTTTCTTGAATCATAGTGACAACCTTCCCAATCATAGCAAAGTCGCCGAAGACTGCCTCATCACGAACCTCCCTTCTCAAATCTCGGTGACAACCTCCACAATCTTAGCGAATGCCGTCGAAGACCGCCCATCTCGTGCCATCTTCTCAAATCTCGGTGAAAACCTCCACAGTCTTGCGAATGTCGTCGAAGACCGCCCATCTCGTGCTATCTTCTCAAATCTTTGGTGACAACTTCCACAATCTTAGCGAACGCTGTCGAAAATAACTTTGCTTAAAGTCATCCTTAGTTGTTGCGATAATATTCCGAAGAAAATCACCGAAGACCAACGCTTGTCGATCTTTATAGCTCGCTTGAACGTTTCTTTAGCCAGTGCATCGGCGCTTCTGCTGCTTGTAAACCAGTATGTCGGTGCTGTGAACCATTACGTCGGTGCTTCTGAACCAGTATGTCGGTGCCTTTGTGATGAGCCAATGTTTAGGCGCTTTAAGCTAAGCGAGACAATCTTTCGTCAGGTCGATCACTTATTTGCGGTTGTAATCAAACCGACTACTTAATCATGTCAAATTTCTTACAGGGGCTAACTGGCGTACCAAGGAACCCGAAATTGCTGTATGAGGCTTCGATCTCTGTCGCCACGGAAATTCTGCTGGCGCCAAGAATTGGCTCTGTCGCCAGACGTTGGTTGGGATCTAGCGCCAGGCTCTGTAATCTGCTGCCGACGCTGGATGTCGTTGTCTGGCGCTGGAGTCGGGTCTTCCCTATTGTGCTCTTACTGCCACTGTTGCTCGGTTTCACTCCGAACTTTGAACTTGGTCATTTCCTTTCAACCAAATACGCTCAAATCTTTTGTAAATTAAAGCTCTTCATCTCCAATTTACCGATCAATGTAATTCCTCTTATCTCGGAGGAATCTCCTGTGTCATATTCGCGGTTTTTTCAAAAAAATCTGGGAATGTCCTCGCTAGCTAGGATGTACCTGCATTTATATCTTTGAGTATAGGACTTTGCTTATCTTTCTTTAGGGTTGACCTATGGTTTAGTGTTGCTTGACTCATTGACACGACATGACTCAATGTGTACATGACTCGTGTGTGCATTGTAATGTGATCGTGCGACTCAAAAATGCAAAAAAGCAAAAATTTTCCGTCATTTTTGTGGAGGGTACCGACTTTCTCCCGAAAAAGAAACACGCGAAAAAAGAATCGTAGTTTTCGAATGCATGTTGAATGAGCTTAGTCAAATGTTGTTTGATATTATCTCTCAAGGTGCAAGGATTAATCCATCCTAGGCTATCTCAATGGTTGACTCAATGATGAAAGTATTTGGGTAACTTAGGCACGGAGGCTAAGCATCATACTTCGTGATGCAATGACAATTATGATTGATGAGGGATGTTGATATGATAAGGCATGCTTCAACGTTGTGTTAAGATTCCATGACAAAGGGTTCTTAAGGGAAGGTATATTTGGTCATGCATCTGTGATGTGTGTGAAAGTGATTCCAAAGTTAGGCCGCAAGGGCTAAGTGTGTGGAAAAAGATATTATTTCAAGAAGAGTCAAATGATGGTGACTCTTTAGGCTAGGTAAGCTAATGATGTAAGGATCTAGCCCCCAAGTCTAGATCTAAGTAGATAGGGATGAGCATAGGAGATCCTTTGATATGATCATGATGTGTGAATGTGAATGTGAATGCATTTTTATTACGGCCGCACCTCGATGTGAGGTTGCCTATGTATCCTTTAGGAATCAGGCCGAACGTAGCTCTAGCCGAATCTCGCACAAGTGTGTGTATACCTCAAAAAGGTCTTTTTAAGGGTTGTTGTATAGGATAGCTCCCGTTGAACTATCGCCCAGCCCCCAGGGTGCACACTCACCGCCGAATAAGCAACTAGAGGAGGGCTCATCAGCCCGGCAGAGTCAGCCCGCAGGGCTGACCAGGCTAAACTCTCCACGAATGAGATAGTACGCCTATAAATAGAGGGTAAATTACAATGGAAAGGAGGTTAGACACTCAAGTTATTACGCTTTCTATATCTCTCTAAGTACACTTTCTCTCTCTAAACACTCTCTAACTTAAGCTTCGGAGGGGGGGTTCCTCGAGCCACCCCCGAGGGCAGTTTACGTGTGCTGCCGTGTGTAGGTTGTTGACGGGACCCAGCTCACCCAGCAGAACCCTTAGATCCATACCTGGAACAATTGGCGCTAGAAGGAGGGGCTAGGACCATCTAACCTGAGGTTCACCAACTGAGCTAGGGACTAGTTAACTAACCACCATGGCTGGAGAAGAAACTGTACAAACACCCACGTCCAAAACTAATGAGACTAGCCAAACACCACAAAAAACACCCCACAGTAACCAGCGATCTAAAAGGATCCACCGGAAACCCCAAATCGACCATCTCACAGAAATCCAACCCCATCGGATCGACATCAGCCACTGCTAAAGCAGCGGCGAAACTAGTAGATCCGGTAGGATCCAACTTTATTTTCAAGTACAGAATGTCGTTAACAGGCGCGAACAATGAGCTTATTGTTTCAGCACCTGTAACCCAGAAACCGCAGCCCGTAAATATGCCAGCCATTATGCAGAACCTCTCTAAGTGCAGCAAGGAGCAGCTGGCTGCAATGACAGCGGTCCTTACCAATATGGGTAAGGGGGCAAGCCCATCACCAACAACGGCAGTTGCGGAGCCCGCAGCGAAAAAGCCGGAAGTCTCAACTCTCACCCCGAGCAGAAAGAACTCATTCAGCTGAGGAAAAAGGTATTGGAGCTGGAAGCTCGCAACTTGAATCGAGAATGGAGTGTGGAGGAAATAACCCTCGCTCGAATCAGCCCGGAGAAGCGGGTCCCTCGCAGTAGGTCACCGGTCGCAGAGCGAGGACCCAGCCCGAAGAGAGACAAACGAGCGTGAATCCAAGTTGTTCCAGATGATTCCCCATTTTCCTGGGAGATTCTGGAAGAACCCATGGAGAAGGTGAAGATGCCGAGCTGCAAGTACAATGGAACCACAACACCCAAAAGCCACATATCAGCTTTCAAGAATCATATGGTACTTTACACCATGACAGACTCAGTCTGGTGTAAGGCTTTCCCACCAACTCTGGAGGGGCTGGCAGCGAAATGGTACGGCGCCATCCCTAAATGTTCTGTAACAACCGAGCTGATGTCCCTAGTTTAGGGAAAGGATGAGCCCTTGAGGGAGTTCATCACCAGATTCAACAAGGAGGCAACAACCATTCCAAATATGAGCCAGGAGGTAGTGATGTTAGCAATGCAGAGTGGCCTACTGCCAGGGTCACCATTCAGAGCATATATGGGGCGTAAGAGCCTCAAAACGCTCGCTGAAGCGTTGGGTAAAGCGCATGAGTTCATCAAAGCAGACAAGACTGACAGAGCAATGCTGGGTAGGAAAGCAACAGGTAACTCAATTAAGCGGGCAGAGGTCACCCGGGTAGAGAACACACCTAGGGTGGACCAGCCAAGCAGGGCTGAGCAAAACCGCAGAGAAGCGGACAGGGCAGTGGGACTGAGAAGGTCCGATCCAATGAGAAGGCCAAGGCCTGGGAAGTTTGATCAGTATACCCCACTAACCCATTCCAGATCTCACATATTCAGCGTAAATAAGGCTGATGATAAGTGGCAGAGACCTCCAAGGATGGTAAACAGGAGTCGTGATACCAGTAAGTGGTGTGACTTTCACAAGGACTATGGCCACACCACTAAAGAATGCACGCACTTGAAGGACAACATAGAGGACTTAGTCAGGAGAGGATACTTGAGTCAATTTAAGCAACGTGATGACCCTCCCAGAAGAAGGGAGGAGGATAGAACGGGCCGAGCTGACCGCAGAGGAGGTCATAGGGGCCCAGCTGGAGACAAGGATAGAGATGCCAAGCCAAAGGGCAGGGTGTACGTGATCAGCGGGGGTCCAGTACATGGGGGGACAGTTAATAGAGCGCGGGCTGACCTGCGGTCAATGATACATCAAATAAACGACAATGATAAGCGTAGATGGACACCTCTTCCCCCGCAGCCACGAGCCACGTTTGACGAGTATGACCAGAAGGGCATAATTTACCCTCATGATGACCCGCTGGTGGTGACAATGAGAATTGCAAACTGGGAGGTGGATAGAATACTAATAGACGGAGGCAGCTCAGCCAACTTTATATACATCAGTGCGTTCAATGAGCTGAAGTTGGACATAAAAGACCTGAAGAGAGTAAACTACGAGGTCACCGGGTTTAATGGCTCGGGGCTTACCCCAGAAGGCATAATCAAACTCTCAGTCCGGGTAGGAGAGAGGTTAACAAGGCATGATGTCCGAGTAGAATTTCTCGTGATAAACTCCCCTTCACCCTACAATGTAATCATGGGAAGACCGCTCATATACAAGATAGGCGGGGTGGTATCCACTTACCACCTGGCCATGGCTTACACATCTAATGAGGGTCGGTCAGCAAAGCTCAGGGGAAGCTAGAAGACAGCCCAACAATGTTACATAACTGCCTTAAAGCAGCCTGCCAAAACCAGACATCAGTCTGGTTCCGAGAGAAGGCTCCCTGAGCAGCCTGAGAGGAAGTCGAGGAAAAGGAAGCGTGAAGAGTATCACAAGGAAAAAGATAAACAGAAGTTGGTAATGGAAAACTTCGAGCCTGCAAAAGAAGAAATGGCCAGACCACTTCCCATCGGGGAGAATGTCACAGTCGAGCTCATAGAAGGTGATCCCTCGAGGACGGTGAAAATTGGGAAAGACATTGATCCAGGAGTAGGGGTGCACCTCATAGAGCTGCTGAGAAAGAATAAAAACATTTTTGCATTTTCGGCAGATGAGATGCCCGGAATTGACCCAGCAGTCATGGTGCATAGGCTAAATGTGAAGGAGGATATTAGGCCAGTCAGGCAGAAAAAGCGAAGCTTCTCCACGGAGAAAAACCAGGCAATCCAGGAAGAGGTGGAAAAACTCTTGGAAGCAGGATTTATTGAATCCTGTGACTATCCAGAATGGTTAGCCATTGTGGTCATGGTGAAGAAGGCAAATGACCAATGGAGAATGTGTGTTGATTTCACGGATCTTAATAAGGCCTGCCCGAAGGACTGTTACCCACTGCCACGGATAGATCAACTGGTAGACTCAACCAGCGGGCACGCCCTGCTAAGCTTCATGGACGCCTTCTCAGGGTACCATTAGATCAGCCTGCACGAGCCAGACAGGTAGAAAACTGCATTTATTACCGAAGAGGGAGTGTATAATTACGTAGCTATGCCCTTCGGGCTGAAGAACGCTGGAGAAACTTTTTAGAAGGCAATGGATAGAGTGTTCCTTCCCCAGAAGGGAAGAAATGTGGAAGTATACGTTGACGACTCAATTGTTAAGAGCGTCACGCAGGCTGGACATATCATGGATCTGGAGGAAACATTTGCCACCCTGAACAAGTATAAAATCAAGCTCAACCCGAAGAAATGTGTCTTTGGAGTGAGCTCGGGAAAGTTCTTGGGTTTTCTGATCAGCGAGAGAGGAATAGATGCCAACCCAGAAAAGGTCAAAGTAGTCCTCAGTCTGCCCGAGCCTAAGAGCATCATAGATATCATGCGGTTGACAGGAAGAATGGCCGCACTGACCAGATTCATCAGCAAGTCAGTAGACAAAGCCTTGCCATTCTATCAGCTATTGAAAGGAAACAGAGAATTCAAGTGGGGGACTAAGGAGAAAGAAGCCTTTGAGGGTATTAAGGAGCATCTGACTAAGCTCCCAACAATGATCAGCCTGGAGCTGAGGGAAAAACTGCAGTTGTACATCTCAGCGTCAATACAGACAATCGCAGCCGTTCTCCTGGTAGAAAGACAGAAGCAACAAAGGCCGATATATTTCGTGAGCCACGTGCTGAACGAGGCAGAGCAAAGATACCCCCTGGTAGAGAAGCTAGCCTTCGCAGTGGTCACAGCAGCAAGAAAGCTAAAACCATATTTTGACGCGCATATAATAGAGGTCCTCACAAACCACCCGCTGGAGAGAGCATTACAAAAGATGGATGCATCGGGTAGACTCTTAAAGTGGGCAATCGAGCTTTCTGAGTATGAATTCAAGGTCAAGCCTAGAGCAGCCATCAAGGCACAAGCTTTAGCAGACTTCATAGTGGAAGCCTCCTATGAGGAGAAAGAGGATGACATTGGGGTCTGAAAGGTGGAAGTGGATGGATCCTCAGCCCAAACGGGGAGTGGGGCAGGAGTCATAATTACGTCTCCAGAAGGAAACGTATTTGAGTATGCCATCAAGTTCAAGTTCAAAGCGTCTAATAATGAAGTAGAGTACGAGGCGACGCTGGCATGCCTGCGTATGAGCCTCGCAGCCGGAGCCCGCTAAGTACACCTGCAGACTGATTCTCAGCTCATTGCCAGCCAACTGCAGGGGCGTATGAGATAAGGGAAGCCACTATGATGAAATATGTAACCAAAGTGAAAGAACTGGTAGCCCAGCTAGTCCATTTCCAGATAAATTTGGTCCCTAGAGCAAGAAACTCTCAGGCTGACGCCTTATCTAAGTTAGCTAGCTCCACCTTACAAAGCCTCACAAGAACAGTGATGGTCGAAGTGTTAGAGGAAAGCAACATCGCTGAAAAGGAGCAGGTAAACTGCGTTGGGAGTCTGAGAGCCTGGTTCCCATACATCTTGGCGTACAAACTTCATGGCTCGCTGCCCGATGATGAAGTACAGGTTAAAAAGGTGAAGAAAGACGCAAATTGGTATGTAGTGATGAATGGAGAGCTCAACAAGAAAGGCTTCTCAAAGCCACTGCTGAGGTGTATTCCAGAATGGGAGCAGGAGGGCATTATGGAAGAAGCCCACTCCGGAATATGTGCCAACCATATCGGCGGGAAAGCATTGGGAGTAGAGGTCCTCAGAAGAGGGGCATATTGGCCAACTCTCACGCAAGATGCACTAGCATATGTTAAAAAATGCGACAAGTGTCAAAAATATTCACCAGTCATAAAATCAGCCAGCAAACGATCTGACTCCAATCCTTAGCCCGATCCCGTTCGCTCAGTGGGGAATGGACATATTGGGACCTTTCACCACTGGGTCAGCAGACAGGAAGTATCTCATTGTGGCAATAGATTACTTTACAAAGTGGATAGAAGCTGAGCCCACCAAGTACACAAAGGCAACCCAGGTCAGAACATTTATATAGAAGAGCATCATCACTAGATTCGGGGTGCCATAGTGCATAGTCTTTGATCATGGGTGACAATTTGACTGTGACACCATAAAGGACTACCTGGGGATATGGGCACCAAGTATGCAAGTGCCTCAGTCTGCCACCCGCAGAGCAATGGCCAAGTAGAAGCAGCAAACAAGTTGATCTTGACAGCCCTACAGAAGAAGCTGGAGGAGTAAAAGGCCTGTGGGCAGACTTAATCCCAGAGGTCTTATGGGCAAATAGGACCACTGAGAAGGAGTCAACCGGTAAAAGCCCTTTCACCCTGGCCTACGGGGTTGATGCAGTTGTCCCTGTGGAAGTGCAAATCCCCAGCCTGAGGATACAGCACTATGAGCAGCAAGGAAATGAAAAGCGCATGCTGGAAAAGCTAGACTTCCTGCCAGAAGTAAGGCTAAAAGCAGCCCTTAAGCTGGCAGCCCAAAAGAGCAGGATCTCAAAAGCTTTCAACAAAAGGGTCAAGCACAGGGAGCTCCTGCCAGGAGACTTAGTCCTCAGGAGGACAGCAGCAGTTGGAAGAGGAAATCAGCATGGAAAGCTGTCAGCAAACTGGGAAGGCCCTTTCATCATCCACGAGCAGGTTGGACCAGGCGCGTTCCTCCTTGCAGATCAAGAAGGTCAGATCTTAAGAAACAGTTTCAATGCTGATGTGTTAAAGAAATATTTTGTTTAAATAGCCTGAAACATAGCCGTTTCAAATCGATAAACCTTTATTCAGTCCATGTTATGTTAACTAAGGCATTTGAGCCATTTTTATTCAATGAAATACAAGCCTATGCGTGAGGAGTATGTTGCATAAATTTGTTTAATATAGTATGCCCAAGCATCATATACTAACATGCAGAAATCAAACAAGAATAATAATAAAGTGTTAGAGGCAAGAAGCACTCTAGCGCAAAATGACAAAGTGAAAGCATCCCTCCTTAAAACCTCACTTCACCTGCAAAACAGGGCACCACCTCGGGGACGTTTGAGGGGGAGCCTGACACGTTCAGCTTGAGCAGGGGAAAAAAGAAGAAAAGAAGAGGATGAGCTACATGGGCAACACTAAGGTTCTCTTAGTCCCATTCAGCCCACCTCTTCGAGGGGGAGAGGAAAGGAGAAGACAGTCAAGCAGTAAGCCCTTATAAAAAGAAGTAAGCCGGCAGTAAACAAGCTGAATGACATAACTAAGTCGCAGCATAAACAAGCTGAATGACATAAATAAGTCGCAGCATAAACAAGCTGAACGACATAAACAAGTCGCAGCATAGATAAGCTGAACGACACAAATAAGTGACAGCAAAGCAAGCTGATGACACAGACGAAATAAGCAAAAAGTTGATCGACACAAACAAGTCTCAGCAAGGATAAATCAAATAACGCTCAATCAAATATGTCAACCAACACGTAAACGAAGCCTTTGGTCAAAGCCAAGCGAAGTACACAACGCGCAAACACTTGAAGCAGATAAAGCAGAAAGGACAAAATGTAACAAAGTCCCTGCTGAAGCACAGCAGAGCGCAAAAGAAACAGAAAGCGCTAGGCAGCTAAATTAAAAAGACAGGAAGGCCCAACCTACATGGCCCCACCAAACGTAATAAAGAGAAACCATGCAAACAATGAAGTAAACAACAACAAAAGTAGCAAGAGGAGATCATAAGGAACATACATTATAAGGCTGAACCCCTGCCCACCAAGGTAGAGTAAACATTCAGCAGGTCAGTCACAGAACAAATAAAGCTGAGCCCCTCATCCACTAGGACAAGGAAACACTGATCGGGTAAAGTTAAAAGATCACAAATTCAAGTTAAGCTGGACAGACCCAGCAACGAAAGAAAAAGTATTCTGAAAATACACAGAGAAACATAATCTTTGGCAGCTATACACCCCAAAGAAAGTAACAAAAACTACCTAAATACAACAGATCTAGGTGAGGGAAACTCATAGGAACCACTGGAGTAGGAGGGTGACAGCCGCCATAACCTTTATTGATCATCAGTCAGAGACTCCACTCCAATAGCTGCAACAACGTCAAGGAAGAGAGGCACCTCCAAGTTCAGCACGGCCTGGTTGGGGATCTTGTAGCCAGTAGCGCGAGGGTGATCAGCGGGAAGATCGAACAAACCAGCCTCACCTGCAGCTTCAACCTTAACCCAGAAGGCATTAAAGCGAGCCTGCCGCTCTTCACCCTCACCATACAAGCTGCTAACGCATCGAGCCGCAGCTTCCCATCCTCCATCATGGCGATCAGCCAGGAGCTTAGCAAAAACAGGAGAAAGCGCAAAAGACTTGAGAGCCTCTCTCCTAGCAGCCTCCAGCGCAACAGCATGCGCAGCAAGTAAACCTGCCACCTTCGCCTCTAACGTCTTCACCCTGGCCTGAGAAGTCCCCAATTGCTCCTCGTAGTCCTTCAGCTTGGTCTGAGTGAGCTGAAATTCTCCCAATTGGAGCTGCAAGGCATCCGCCTTCTCCCTCAGCGGAGTCACCTCATTGGCCATAACATCCCTCTCAGCTTGAGCCTGCTGAACCTCCAGAGTCTTCAGGGAAAGAGTTATACCCTGGTTCTGATATTCCTTCTCCACCGACAGCAAGGCATTGGACAAATCTCCCACAGACATAACAAGCTGCAAGAAAAGAAGAAAAGAAGAGTCAGCCAAAGTAGGAGTTAACAAAAGAAGTTAACAATAAAAAATAAATAAATAAAGTATAATAATAAGTAAAACAAGACAGCAACAACAAAACAAGTATAGAAAAGCTGAAACGAGAAAAAGAAAAGCCAAAAGCAGAGACTAACCTTCTACAAATCACGGAAAGCAGTAGCTGCTGGAAGGCGAAAGAATCCGCAGGGAGACGAACCCCCTGAGTCAGGCGGTATCCGCAGGGAGACGAACCCCCTGAGTCAGGCGGTATCCTAGCGTACCACCCTTCTGAGGGTTGTCTACAAATAAAGACTCATCAGCCCTCACATTCATCAAAGGCCGAAAGGGAGCGTTCTCAGCTCCAGAAGGACAGAGTATTGGGCGAAGATGAATGTCAATAGGGACCTCAGCAAACTCAATGGCCCCAGTAGGGCGAAAAGTCCCTCCAGCAGAGAGTGAGGATGCAGAAAGAGGATTCTCAAAGGCATCACCCAAGAATTGATGAACGCAGCGGTTAAGCTCACTGGAGTTCTGAGTGTCTCCCCCACTAACGTTCCCACCTAGAAGTCCAGTGTTGGCAGACGTGGAAGCAAGAGGGTCTAGGCCAGGAGAAGTGCGAGCCTTTTTCACCTCTGGCTCATCACTAGCAGGGGCAGAAGACACAGGATCGTTCTCCAGGTCAATCACTAGACGATCCTGCTAGAGAGAGCCCGCAGCTCGGGAGAGCCCACCCCGGGTAGCGCTTCGGAGCCGCCCCCTCAGCCCGTAGGGACGCGGCGGAATCCTTGGAAGCTCTATGACAGATTCATCAGGGAGTTGAAAATCAGTAGCTGCAACAGAAGGAATTGTAGTGCCCTTCGCAGTAGCAGCATCATCAGTAGAAGTAGGAAAGAGCAGAACATGCTGAGCAGAGGAAACGGGTTTTTCACCCGCAGCAGTGATCTCAATCCCCTCAGAGGGAAACTGGAGAACACTGTTAGCAAAATCATCGGCAGTAGCCTTTGGTTCTTCAGAAGCTTGTTCACGTGGCCTTTTGGTAGCAGAAGTCTGAGGTGCCACCCGGCCGGAAGCCGCGACAGACTGCTTCTCAGGGGAAATAGTAGGCGCCACTAACGCCTCAGAATCTGAAGCCTCCTTTCGAGGAGTAGGGCGAGTATCATGCCTACTCCCAACAGCAGATGACGAAGGCTCAGGCTCTGCGCGGCTGGACCCAGCACGCTCGCCAGTAGCCACGGTGCCAACAACAGCCCGTAGCTCAGCAGAAGCCAAACGCACCTCGCCCTTCAGGGAACCCGCAAACACCTCCAGCGTATCAAAGAGCTGAGGAGGGTTCTCAGGAGTGGCAGTTAAAGGGTCCTTCCATTTATCGGCCAGCCCGAGCATGCGTTTGTCCAACTTGTCATAGCCTAAAAACACAAAATGACAAAAAGTCAAATAAGGCGGGGAGGCAAGAGCCAAAAAAAAATGGAAAAAAAGACAGAAAACAGAAAAAAGGCAGAAGACAGAAATAGCTTACCAGACTCATGTGTACGGCACAAACGCATGGCAGAAAGCTCCTCATTACCCACGATGTAAATAGAGTTGGGCAGCCAGACCTTGGGAAACTTGGAGTCACCTGTCCCCGCTCCCTACAGAGCCTCAAAAGCTTCTGTCTCACGAGCAGGTTCAGAGGGAGAAACTGTGACCCCAGCCATGTTGGTGCGAATCTCTCTGAAGTTGCGCGGAGCAGCAAAATTGGAAGGCACCCTAACCCAGAAGAACTTACCAGTCCAGTCCCTGAAACTCCCAAGTTTTGGGTAGGACAAGACTCTACTCTCTTTGGGAGCGACATAGTACCACCCTAACTTAGTCCCAGAGGCTGATCTTTTCAGGCTCATGAGAAACTTAAACAAATGCAGGGACTCATGGTACCTTCGAAACCTTAAAAACCACAGTAGACAAATCAGGGTATGAAGGGAGGCAGGGTGCACCAGAGATATGCAGATGTTAAAAGCACGTAGCAGCTTCTCTAAGGTAGGGTCCAAGGGGAACCTCAAGCCCAAGTCTAGCTGCGAGGCAAACACAACAATATGACCTGCAGGAGGGGTTGATAACTTCGTACCGTTAGCAGGCAGAACCAGCTCGTAGCCCTCCCCAAAACCGTAAAACTTCTGCCCAACAGCAGCCAGGCCCAGTCTCTCAGCGTCCTTACGCCAACTGGAATCTAGCACATAGTTCTTAGGCCCATAACACTTGTCATCAAGGAAGAATTCAGTCTTGCCCTCCTCTACGGGCTCAACAACATAAGTGGGCTGACAGTCGAAGTATGAGCGGTCACCAGGAGACTCAGCCATTCTACTTGATTGAACTGCTAGAGAAGGAGAAGGTGATGGAGTCCTAGTATTCCCACCGCGCACTACATAATGATCAAACCGATGCATGTCAGCCATGTCATCAAGCCAAGCAAAACTGTTTAAAGGCTGAACATGGGGAATGGGGCTAACAAGAGACACATTAGGGGGATTGGCCTTAACAGCATCAGCCAACATTTTATGGCGCATTGCGCGCAACCTCAGGCAAGTAAGATGGGATAAGGGAATCCCATCCAACGTAAGCACTCGCTCACAGTAAGGATCAAAGAAATCAGGACAAGGTCTACGCTGGAAAGGGCGAAATGCATTACCCTCAGCGGGACGACTACTGCCTGACCCAGACGCAGCAGTAGGAGTCGCAGCAGTACCCATCCCGCTCACAGCGGGGGGAAGGTTAGGAGGCATAACAGTTTGTAAAGGAGTAGGAGAAATAGAAGAAGTGCGCGCAGAACGCTCACCTGAAAAAGAAGATCGGGAAGAGGAGGAATCCGAACCTGTGGTCGTTTGAAGCTCACTCATATTCTGACTACCAGAGGCGTTAGACATTATGAAATCTACAAAGGAATACATGCCCGAAAAGGAAGGAAAAAGCAATAGGGCACGAGAAAATCAAATAATCAGTTTAGAAACAATGAAGGAATAAGTAAAAAAAGCCAAGAATGTAAATGCAACAACAAGAGAGAAGAAATGGGAATAGCGACAATTGGGAAGAATCAAAAGGCACAATCTTGCGAAGAAAAAGTAAAAAGAAGCAAAATTGGGAAAATACAAACAACAAAAGGTACAAAGTAAGTACCTTTAAGGAAAAAAGTTGCAGAAGCAACAGAGTACAACAACAATGGCGGAGATAAAAGCCCAAGCAAGACAAAAGTCCGAATCTGCAATTAAGAAGAACAAAGAAGGAAAAAGTTAACAAAAGAGCAAGAATTAAAGGAGAAAAAGCAAGTAAAGCGAAAGTCAGGACAAAAATAAAGACGAAGAAGCAAGAACTTACCACAACAATAGAGGAGCATAGACGCTTGACAGAGGAAGAGCAAAGAGCGAAAATTTCAAAATGTCAAAGTAACGAAGAGGGAAGATGAAAAAATTGGAGGCGTAAAAGAAATAAGTGAAAGAGGGGGACAGTGAAATTAATATGGAGTAAATGGGCAGTTAGACACAAGGCAAAGCCAAACCACCATGTCACTTCAGTAAAATCAAACTGACAGCCCGGATTGCCAACACGTTTCCCACTCATGCAAATGCGATTCCCGCCTAAAAAAAATTGAGAAGAGAGCACTTCAGCGGGAGTGATCAAAAATCCTCTCTGCAAGCTCGTCATTTCTCAGATTTCAGCGGGAGTGACCGAAAATCCTCTCTGAAAGCTCATCATTTCTCAGAATTCAGCGGGAGTGATCGAAAATCCTCTCTGCAAGCTCGTCATTTTTAAGACTTCAGCGGGAGTGATCGAAAATCCTCTCTGCAAGCTCGTCATTTCTCAGACTTCAGCGGGAGTGATCGAAATTCTTCTCTGCGAGCTCGTCACTTCTTAAGTCTGGAACCAATGTCACCATACAAGCAATAGGGCAACGGACTCAGAAATAGCAATGCCTGACCTCCCAAGTCTCCAAGGCGCCTCAACACCTTAGAGACTTGAGGGGCTAGGAGTGTGCAGGTTATTTCAGTCAGACGACCCGTTGAGTCAAGGCCGATAAGGCTACACGCTCAGAACAGCTGGTATGAAAGAACCTCACGCCATCTCTTGAGGGCTAGTTGTAGGGGATAGCTCCTGCTGAGCTATTCCTTCCAGCTGGGCTCAGTTGAGAAGAACGTTCTTACAGGAAAAGAGTCGGCATGAGTGACCTCATACCACCTCTTGAGGGGCTAGTTGTATAGGATAGCTCCCGCTGAACTATCGCCCAGCCCCCAGGGTGCACACTCACCGCCGAATAAGCAACTAAAGGAGGGCTCATCAGCCCGGCAGAGTTAGCCCGTAGGGCTGACCAGGCTAAACTCTCCACAAAGGAGATAGTACGCCTATAAATAGAGGGTAAAGTACAACGGAAAGGAGGTTAGACACTCAAGTTATTACACTTTCTATATCTCTCTAAGTACACTTTCTCTCTCTAAACACTCTCTAACTTAAGCTTCGGAGGGGGGTTCCTCGAGCCACCCCCGAGGGCAGTTTACGTATGCTGCCGTGTGTAGGTTGTTGACGGGACCCAGCTCACCCCGCAAAACCCTTGGATCCATACATGGAACAGTTGTAACGTGGTTAAGCTAAAGGTTGAAGAAGAAGGGGATAAAAGGCTCAAGACCCTAGATAAGCCCCCCGAGGTGTGCAACCTTGCATTTGAATCCTTTTATTATTATGCTTGAGGTTTCTCACTTTTGAATTCTCTTTTATATTTTTACTCTCTTCTTTTTTTACTTTTGCATTTTTTTATTTTTATAAGTGTGGGCAAACCCGATCATGCGGTCTATCAGTCACTTGACATTCATGTTTCTCAGGCACGGTACCAAGCACTCGATAAGAGACGCAATCTGAGACGTGTTCATATCAAAGATATTTTCATATCAAAGACATTGAAACACTTGCCCTTTTGTACACTTTTATTTATTTTTGCTTATTTTTTGCTATTTTAATCTTTTGAATCACTCAAGCTTTTGTTCATTGAAAATTGCATAAGTTACACACCATCCCATCCCAAGGTTAGGTAGATGTAGGTTAAAAATTGAAAGGTCTATCGTTAGACGAGGATCAATGTGGTTTATGAATAAAGGCTTGTATATTTGAAGGGTGAAAATGATATGATGTGGCTACAAGGGATGCCTCAAATCATTGGTATACCTTGTACTCAGTTTGACATGGATTTTTTTTTTTAATGCAATGTAATGAAATGATCATATGCAAGAAAATAAATGCTCATTTTATTAAAAGGAAAAAAGAAAGAATCTACAAAATTAATCTAAGGGGAATAAAAAGGTGACTATGCTAAACTTATTGGGGAAAGGGTAAATAAAAAAGAAATAGAAAAAGAGGTCACGAAATCTTGTTGAAGCTCGCCTCTTGTCTTGTGTTGTTTGTTTTATCATCACTCGCTCTTCTTGTTAACTGGAGGCATGAGAAGTTTGTTATTATCAATCAAATGTTGGATAGCCTCCTTTAGCTTCCAACAGCTCTCAGTAGCATGACCCCTACCTTGATGGTACTTGCAGTGTTCATCTGGATTCCAACTAGGAAATCTCTTTTCAGGTGCGGGATCTTGAATAGGTCCAATGGGAGTAATGAGTCCTTTGGCATGGATTCGATCGAAGGTAGTATCGTAACTCATCCCAATGGGGGTGAAGTCTTTCCTTAGTTGCTTCTTAGGTCCTTGGTTATCCATGGCTAAAACTTCACTGAGATCATAGGTACTAACATTGTTACTAGAGTGGGTGTTTTCAAAAGAAGAAGGATTGTCGTTCTTCTTTCCTTTCCAGCCACCGTGGTTACTATTGTTAGCAGCTTTTTGCTTTGCGAGGTCGTCTTCGATCTCGATTCCGATGTCATAAACGGCCTTGAAAGTATTCAAGTTGTGTTGATATTTTAAATGCTTTGAATACTTTTCAAGTAAGTTTTTGATGAATATCCTCACAGATTCTTTTTCGGAGGGCACCTCAATCATCTTAGCGGAAGTTTCCCTTCACTTATTGAAGAAAAAAGTAAAGCCTTCATTCTCTTTTTGTCTTAGCATCTCAAGTTGTCTATAATAGGTTTCGACTTGAATGTTACACTTGTATCTATCAATGAAAGCGTTTACTATCGATTCCCAAGTAGAGGTTTTTTCTTTGTCAAGGGAGAAGAACCATTGTTGGTAAACGGTTTCAAGAGACAAGGAAAACAAGGAATGAAAGACTTTCTTATCAATCCCTTTAATGTTCATTATAGTTTCAAAGGCTCTTAAGTGAAGATAAGGGTTATCTGTTGCCTTGAATTTTGGGATGTCGTTGGCATTGAACTTATGTGGAAGAAGTTCCTTGTTCACCAAGACCCCTTGTTAAATAATGCCTTGAAACTTGTAATCACTAGATAGCTTGCTCAAGCTTTCTTGCATAAGGTCCATTTGTTGTTGCTTCACAGGGTCATTGATTTTGATAGCTAAAGCCTTTGACGCCTCAGTCGCGTCAGTCAGTTGACTCCTAAGTTCATTAATTTCCTCTTGAGTTTCCATTATCTTTTTAGCTTTCCTCTTTTGACGAATCGGTTTATCAAAAAGTAAGACTTGAATAAAGAGGTTGTCTTTGATTAATCGCCCTTCTCTCCTCGACCAAGTACTGTGGAAAAGGAATTTGGGGATATTCATTGTTAATTATTTGACTCAAACTCTATTCAACAGGCAATGGATGGAGGAAGTGAAGAAAGATGATGTAGATGGAGGGATATGAAGAATTAGGAAGGGAATGTACCCCCAACTCAAATGACGGAAAAAACCGACTCATGCATGACCTTAAGACATGGTCGTGGTGATATATACTCAAAGTGTGTGCTAAGACTAGTGAGTGTAATGAGTGTAGGTGACATATTAAGACTCGTGTCATGACCATGTAGCTAGACTATGTGACTAGACTCAAGCAAAGACTAAGTTAAGACTTCATGTATATGCATTAAACTGGCAGACTGTGGTATTTTAGTCATAACTTTTAATCTGTGACTCTGATTGGGATGTAACCAGCTCCAAATTAAAGATAAAACTCGGGGCTACAGATCCATAGGTTGTACGACTCGTAACTCTTCCTATAACTTCGGCTATGACCAAAACAGGTTGACGCTTGTGCAGTATACGGGAATAAAAATCCGGGTTGACTTAAAGGAACTATGACTCGATTTTAGACATATTTATTAGATCAAATTAATTAATTAAGCAAAGTCCTTTAGTCATTAATTATTTTATTAAGACTTATTTACAAGCACAAATCAAACCAAACGGTTAGCTTAGTCACATAATAAGTATGCACAAGTAAGTGATGCACAAGTAGTCAAGTAGTCACAACATGATGCAATGAGTTTGCAACCTAACCATGGCTCTAGTTCTCTAAAGTTCGGGATATGGGTTAGTTAAAGTGGGTCCATGGTTAATTGTCCAGATGCACCACGCGGAAGCCTAACCGTGAAGGGTTGGCGCGAGTGGATGGGACACCACGAGTTATGAAAAACTCGCTTCCATGGTTTAGTGAATTCAACATTCTCGGATGTACCCTTTGTTGCACAGAGCGTTCAATCAGGTAGATGGAACATGAATTCCCAAAGGGTTATGTCCATATGTAGAACACATGTGGGTTTTAGAAAAGTGAGAAAAACTCAATCAAGAAGTAGGATCGAGCAAACAGTGCTAAAAACTGGTCAAAATTAGAACGCATATTTCTGGCTCGGTATTGGAAGAACTTGGCGCCAGCGAACAGAGGTCGGCGCCACAATTTGGCTTTAGCGCCTGGCGACAAAAACTGTCGCCTAGCACCAGAGTCAAATTAGTGGCGCTAAACTCTATTTTCTGATGCTAGTTCCTACACGCCTCAGCAGCTTTCTGTGCTCGATAAAATTTTCCAGTTTCGCGCAGCATTACTTCGGTCCTAGTTGTGAAAGATATTCCTCAAATTTCCTACATGTAAAAATCCTATGTTTTAACTCATTATGGATTGTCTTTCTAATGAGATCTTTTTTATAAATATGACAATAATGTTAATCAAAATTACGCACATGAAATACTTAGAGCTTTTCGAGTCTCATCCACTCATTCTAAATCATTGCCGAAATAAATTTCAGGAATTAAAATAGAAATCCTCCTCAAAGGAGTCGCCAAAAACTTTAGGGAATATTTCAAGCATTACCCCAAACTTGAACCCCAATGTGATCATACACTAAAGTACGGTGGCGTCCAAATGGAAGGAAGCTAGAGCAAAAGAGTCGTCAACAAGTTTTCGGAACTTGTAAACCATTCACAGGGTGAAGGTTACACCCCTTAACGATCTAGGAGATCGTTAACTCCAATAGGTCTGGAACCATACTGGTGTTCGGGGATGAAGGTACAAATCCCACCTAAAAGAGATTGAACCTGCCCTAATAATAGGCCTCTACTTTATTCTGATCGTATTCATGTGTGCTTTCTAACTAACCTGCAATCAATAGGATTACCCTAAACTTGTTTATCTATGTTGGTTGAATATTAGTGCACAAATAAACTATTATGGCGATCACTTGAATTATAATCATATTAACCCTAAACAAGATTATCAATTATCTTATTAAGCGTGATTACAAGTACAAATTCCCTTTAAACATGCATAAAAGGTGTGATCAAGAAATAACAATAAATATCAATCAACATAATAATAATAATTATTATAATCATAATAATAATAATAATAAAATAATCATCACAACAACAATAATCATGTTAAAGCATAATAATAGCAAGATCCTAGGCACGATACTAACAATATTAATAACAAACCCTAGCATGTCACTAAACAATAAAGATTAAAGCTTTAACCCTAACATGATACTAACATGCTATTAGGAAAGAAAATAGGAAGCATCATAGAAAACATATTTGATATAAGCAAATCACCCTAAATATCATACTAAAGAAAGCATCCTAACATGATACTAGGAACATCCTAAACATGATACTAGGAATCAATAAAACATCCTAACATGATACTAGGAATCAAAATAATAATCTAAGCATGAATTCTATATCATAAAATCAATAAATCAATTAAAGCACTTACTTGGATGCCTCGTATCTCTTTCTAATAACAAAATACACACGTTAGTAACTTCAAGGAAAATAATAAACAAACAATTAAATTAAATAATTGAAATAGAGATTTGGGACCAAGACCTCAGAAATATCAAACCTTTCACGTCTAGGGCAAAGGCAACTTCGAATTATGCTAGGTGTTTCTTGGTCTTGTGAATGTGGAATTTTGTTTGAGAGAAGGCTAGTTTATAAAAGAGAAAGAGAGAACAAGCTTTAGCTTAGAGAGATAAGAGAATTAGAGAGTTGTTAGAGAGAATTGATAGTTGTTGATGATTGAAAAAGGGGAGATATGACCTCTATTTATAGAGAAAAAAGAGGGACGAAGAATAAGAAGAGAATCCGAATTCGAATCGAAATAGATTTCGATGGACAACAGTTTTTGCGGATTTTGTTTTTATCATATCTTTTTATCTAGAAGTCCAAATAAGGCTGTAATATGTCGTTGGAAAGCTCTTGAAGTCTACTTTTCAACCCAATTAAAATCAAATTAAAATCTTTTGTAGATAAAAAGATATGGCCGAAATAGTGAAAGGGTGTCAGTTTTGGATAGAGTTTCATGTCTAATTCATATCTTTTTCGTTATAGCTCGGATTTAATATTATAATACATCATTGGAAAGATAATTTCAAGATATATCCCACCATATAAAATTTGGATAAATATTATGAGGCACGAAAATAATATCTGACTGTCTTTGAACATCTTTAAATTCGAATAGAATTAGGATTTAAGAAAAAGGAAAGTTTTAAAAAGGAAAGTTTTTATTTAACTCAAATTCTTTAATCTTATCTTTTCAAAAAGGATAATTAAGATCTTTTAAAAACTTATGGAAGGTTCTAATTTATCCTAATTAGTCTAGGATTAGGATTAGACTTTTGGACCCTCCACATGATCATTGGGTCGTAGGTAAAATCCGGTTTGGGCCTAGTTTAGTATTTTGGTCATAACTTCTTCCTCATTATTCATCGGAATTGGGCATATAATATATCGTTGGAAAGGTCTTTTCAAGCCCTATCCAACTAAACTATTATTGGACCCTTGTCACTGACCAAACTAAACTAGAATGCACGTTTTTCATAAATAAGGTAAGAAAAGAAATGTTTTCAAAAACAGAAAGAAGAGATATTTTAATAAAAACATCCTCATCACTAGACTTTTCACACTTTCGCCTTGTTTGATAATCAAATGACATGAAAGGTATTCATCACTGGGTTTGGTTTTGGGGAGACATATTTGGGTGTCTACAAATACCCATGATTCAAAGAAATGATTTAATTAGAGACAAATTTGTATAACATTAAACCCTAAATCATAGAATGAAATTGAAAAATTAAAACCCAATAAATTTTAATACCTCGAATAATAATGGTAGAGATGAGTAGAAGCAAGACCTTGATGGAATGGTAGGAGGTGGGCCGCTGGAATCCGGCGCCAACACCAGCAAGCAGAGCCGTAACGAGGAGTCGAGGAGAGGACCGAGTCAGTGTTCACACTTTTAATATTTTGAGAGAGAAAAAATTTGGGGAAAATTCTAAAAAAATTTTTAACTTTTTTTACTTTTAATATGTTTTTAGTGACTTTACTAACTAAGTGACTTATTGTCACGTGAAAATGTGATTGGAATTTTTTTTTAATTAATGTTAAAAAAAAATTAAAGTCATTGGAAATTGGGGGGGAGTGGGGGACAATACACTCACAATGGCAGGGCATTAATGTAGCAAGACTAGCAACAGTAATATGGAGTTAAAATATAAGAGTTTTTTTTTTTAATAAACGTAATTTTTTTTTTTAAAAAAAAAACCTTGTAGGGCACGTGCCCCACCAGGACATGAACTGCCTCCGCCATTGTTCCCTCTCTTTTGGGGAATGATTTCCAGCCAAAAAAAAGGGACCACTTTTTTTTTCATTTTTTTCCCACTCACTTTAACCCACTCAAACACTTAAACACATGGGACCACTACTTTCCCTCCTTTTTTACAACTTAATTAAACCCACCCATATGTAATTAAATAACACTAAAAGTTTTGCCTAAGAGTCCTTAAAAACTTGGTTTGGTGCAAATAATTGTGGGCGGAGGGAGTATATATATTGTAGATACTTGTTGGGATCGTCTCAATGAATAATTTATTAATATTCAACTATTATAATTTATTTATTGATGATTAAAAATATTATCAATTAAGTGTTGCATTAATATGTGAATAGGGGAAACGTTACACTTATTTAAAAATAGAGTGAGTAATTTTTATCATGTATTTTACTTGCAACACGACTAGCAATTTAAGAATACAAACTAATCTCTCTCTTTTTTTTCGTTTTCTTTTTTTTTCTTTTTTTTTTTTTTTTGAAAAATTTGTCAAAAATAAGTCAATCTTTACATGATTTGCTCAAAATAAGTCAACATTTTGATTAACTAAAAATAAGTCAATCTTTATAAGATATTTTCCCAAAATGAGTTATGACCTATTGATGTTAGGGGTAACCTGTTATTTAGGTTAAGTATGCCATGTGTCCTCATATGGTTGGGCTCAATTTAAAATTTAAATAATTTTTTTTATTAGAATAAAATTTTAAATTAATTAGTGTTTAAAAAATTCCTCAGCCCCCCATCGAAGGGCAGTCCTCCTGCTAGATCACATCAGTCGAAACCTTTGCCGATGCTAATACCTTTATATATTTCCCTTCCCACCATTACCTTTACTCCTATCCTCTCTCTCTAATTTTTTTTTTTAAGAATTTATGGACGGGGCAATTTTTGGATGGGTATTAGCCTATTAGGTTTTCAGGGTGAATTTTTCAAGTGGGTTGTGGTGGTTAGGGTCGGGTTTTAGGGTAGATATGGTGATAAGTTGGTGTTTAGTGTGGGGATTCGAGGTGGGTATGGTGGTTTAGAGGTGGGTTTAGGTGTGGGTCTATAGGTTTGGGTTAGTTTCGACCGACTAAGCCCGGTGTATAGGGAGGGGAAGGGAAAGGGGTCAGGGTGGAGGAGATTGGTGGTCGGCCGACGCTTTGGGAGGGGAAGAGAAAGGGGTAAGTGGTGGAGGTTTAGCGGTATGATGGCAGAGATAGAAAAAAACAGGGGGTAAAGGAGGTGGTCCTTGCGGTGGCAGGCAAGGCGCGTAGGGGTGTGATTAGTGACGGGGGTGGAATTTTTTTCAATTCTTTAAAAAGATTTTAATTAATTAATTAATTAAATAAATCATTTTTAATTAAAAAAATGGAAGAAAATGACTTGTTCAATAGGCTGTACGTCATTTGACCTATTCAAAGAAAATACCTTTTAAAAGTTAACTTATTCTTGGTTAATTGAAAGATTGACGTATTTTGAGCTAACCACGCAAAAGGTTGGCTTATTCTTAACAAAATTTCCTTTTTTTTTTTAAGAAAATAAATGCAACACTTTGACTTTTACACTATTTACATACCATGTTTGACTTAATTATTTTATTATTATAAAATAAATAGGAAAAATATACTTTAATAATCCCAACTTTGCCTAATTTACTTTAAATAATCCCAACTTTTGATTATTATGTAATAATCTCACACTACAACAAATCATCACTTGTGCCACGTATTATGCCACGGGAGTTCAAAATTCGTGGCATAATTTCATCTAGCCCCGGGAAAAATAAACAATGAACAAAACCTAAATAAGATAAATAACTTATGTCACGGGTATTTATTTTCCCGTGGCAAATACTTCACTTGTGCCACGAGTAGCACATTTCTCGAGGCAAACTATAAATTTGTGCCACGATTAGCTCTTTTACTGTGGCAAACTTTACATTTCTACCACAAATACTTTTTTTTTTTTTTTTTTTTTTTTTTTTGCGGCTAAGTTTACACTAGTGTATACAATAACTTTACTAAGCTAAGAATACATATTTACATGACAATTAAATTAAACATCATGAATTAACTATGATACTTCAATATTTTTTTTTATATATATTTTTACTTCTTAAATTGAAGATATTTGAAATACCATGTATAAGTACTAATTGAGTAATTGATACAAAGTAGAATATTAAACATAATACAATACAAAATAGAGGTCGAATATATTTATATACTACGTACATGATCTATTTTTGTATAGATATCCTTTAAAACATGATCTATGTATCACTAGTTAGTAGTAGAAAAATTTAAAAAAACACAAAAAGAATGCACGAATATTATAAAAAATTCGGTCCTTATTATAGTTAGGAAGTTCAAACCTCATGATAAGAGGGCGTTATTTTTTTTTTAATTTGTCTTATATTATATGTATGATCTATTTTTGATAAACACTTAAGGGACGCATTGTCAATTGCATATCACTAGTCACTAGTAGAAATATTTTTAAAGATGACACCTCAAGAATGCACTAGTTTTATAAAAATCTCAATCCCTATAATTTAAAATTATACCTAACTCTCTTTTTTTTTTTAGTTGACACATTTCTTTTTAGAAATTTATTTTTAGTTGACATGTTTTCTGTTTGGGTACCTTTTTATACCTTACATTTATTAGTGCACCCCACTTGCTTTATCATTCTTACTCCTCAATATATGTGACTAAATTGAACGTGTCAACTAAATAGAAACAAAGTATTAAAACTACATGACTAGAGGCACATTAATCTTTTGTTAATTTTTTTGACAAAGTCTTTCTTAGTATTCATATAGGGGCTTTAGTCTTAAAACTAAGAAATCGATCCACCGCAACAATAATTGAGACGGGACTAGAATCTAACCACCTAGCACGATCTCCGAATCCAGAGCATCCCAATTCCCAAAGGATGGAACTGTAGTGAAAATTAAAGTAACCCAAGTAAGGGTGTCCTCTCTCCTGCTCGTGATTTCATATCACAAAAGCAAGTTCCCTAATCCCCTCACTTGTCACTTTCATCCATCACGTACAACCGCCACCTCCATATCGTCGTCCACTCCATCGATGCCCCTCCGTCGCCGCCAAATCCACACTACCTCCTTCATCTTCGCTGCCCAGTACTCCATCTTCACCCACGGTGCCTCGTTCAGTTCGCCGCCCACGCTTGTCTTCATTGAAGATCGGCGACTACCACCAATCGGAAGTATCTACCTCCACTGTAGACTCTTGCACCTAGTCAAGTTAACTCCTTTTCTCTCTCATTCATTTTCAACAATTGAGGAAGGTTAGGGTTTCGATAATTTTTTTTTTCTCAATTTGTATCTTTAATCCACTACAATTATTTTCTCTCTCCTATTTTGTTATGACTAATTTTTCTACAGTTTAATTAACTTAGTTTGTTATTTGTGTGTGATTCAACTGATTGCGGGGATTTTGGTTTGTTATTTGGCGAATTTCTGATTTTGGGGATTTTTAGTTCATGTTTTCTGGGTGATTTCTTGATTAGGTCTTACATTGCTCAGTTTATCTATTTAATGAACCTGATAATTCTGCAAAGTATTTAGCTTTTATGGAATTTGAGTTTGGTTCTTAGAATTTTATAATAACAACCTGATTATTTTTGTGTTATTATGTAATTTTTGTGTGGTAGTTTGAATTTGGTCATATTATATCACATTTTACTTTCTAATTGCCCTGTAAATTGTTATTATTTTTTTTTTTGTCAAATTTGTGATTTTTATTCTTTCTTTATTTCAGTGTAAATGTAATTATGCAGCAGTAAATTATTGAACAAAAAGCTTATAGAACACCATTGATTTGGTTCTTACGACTCATCCTACTTTATCAATCTGTAGATCTTTGCTTCAGAAACATGGAAGGTCTGCTTTTGAACTACTCTGCTTTTAAAACTTGTAAGGCCACAATCATGATTTTGATATGCTTATTAAGTTAGTTGTTTACTTGATTAGGACTTAGGTTTTTCTTGATTATGCATCCTAATCCTAATTCCCAAAGTTGAGTGGATTGCGTATGGATTATTCTGATATTTATTCTTTATGGACTGATGGGGTTGGGATTCTTGAAAAATGAGATTAAAATTTGATCTCCTTAGAATGATACAATGATACATGGTGAATTTGGGATCTTCTAAACACTATGTGTTTCTTTCAGCCGTTCATTGTGTCCCTGTTATCTTCCGACATCAGCTAGTAGCTGATCTATCATGCGATCTAATGAAATCATGAAAAATGTTCTGCTGATTGTACCCTTAAAATGTTGTTGAGGCCTATGTCTAGCTGCTTTTCATCTTAGCTTACGACTTACAACTGTTTGAGCTTGATAATAATCATTGGTCTGTACTTGAAATCATTCTAATCGGCACTACTGTCCAGTACAGGATAGGAACTGGTGGTTGTAAATTTATAAGCAGTGCTGGAGAAACCGAGCTTGAGCTTCGAAGGTTTGTGTGTATCAGTGAAGGTTGCAATGCAAATTACACTGTTAATATTGATTAAACATTAAATCATATAGAGCGATTACTTGCCCTATTGTTTCTAGTCTTTCTACTTATAAACCTTGATTTTTTGGGTATAAAAATATTATTTCTTTTCAATATGTAGCATTAGTTTTGTTTCTTATAATTGTGTAATCAATGCTAATCCTGAAACCAGTGTACTTGCAGAAATCACACTTTGGAGGAGCTTAATATTTGGAGCCAATCTTTTTTGTATGGAAGTGTAGTTTATACTTTCTTTCTTAGTGTTCTATATTCTTCTCCTTGAGTAATGTCTGTTACATTGGCTTATACCCTTGAGTATATGCAAATATACTTCTTCTGATTGCAATGAACTAAATTTTGGACTTATAATAACTAGATCTCAGAAAGAAGAAAGCACCTATTAGCAGAAATTGAAGAAGTTTGTGCTTTGTAGTGTGCTAGGCAGAGAAACAAAGGTGTTTTAAATACTTCACTGTTGTCGTAGTTGGACGCTGTTGTTGCTCTATGCTAGACACTACTACTTGCTTATTGTTGTTTCTCCAATCATATTGTACTCTTTGTTTTTTTTTAAAGACAATTATAGTGTACTCTAATTGATTTATTACTTCATTTTTTTGGGATGAAAAGTGTAAATTTACAATTTATTAATACAAATATCTAAGTTTTATGCATACATATGTATTGTGTCTATTGATCAATTTGGTTGAAAAATGCAAAATAATATATACATTTATATATTGAGAGAAAGAGAGAGAGATAATTAGTCATGGTAATATGTGGCAAACAAGCTTATTAGCCACGGTAATATTTGTGGCAACATTGTTTATTAGCCCCGGTAATATTTGTGGCCAATAATATGTTAGCCACGTTAATATTCGTGGCAAGTGAATTTGTTTGCCATGTGAATATCCGTGGCATAAAAATTAAAATTTGCCACGACATCCATTTTCTCGTGGCAAATTCCTAGCCACGGCCTCTTGTGCCACGGGAGTAAATTTCAAAAATCCTATGGCTAAATATTATAGCCACATAAATTTTAAACTTGTGCAACGACTTTATCCATGGCACAAAAGTCAATTTGTTGTAGTGTCAGTTTTTACCCATGTTTTCTTTCTTCAATCCCGATTATCGGTAACCTAAAGAAAAGGTTTTTTTTTTTTCAAAACAAATCATCTTCCACGTGTTAGCATTTTTTGGCTAAACTATTTTTGAACAAATATTAAATTAACTTAATTTTTTTTTGAACCAAAATGAAACTAAATTTACAAAAAAAAAATCTATAATATATAGTAAAGTAATTAGCAAAGGGGACACTTGGCATTATTTTGTGAGAAATTTTCTCTCCAAAATGCTATGTATTTTTAATTTTATTAAAAATATAATAAAATTATTTTAATAAATTTTATTTTTATGTATATGTAACATATAAGAATTTAAAGGGCATGCAATGATAAATTCAAATTTCAAAAAACAAAAAAAAAAGTATTACATAAATCATTTAATTTCAATCCGTGCATTGCACAGGGCATAAAGTTTTTTAAAATAATAAATAAATAAATAAAACACTAGCCACCACGCTGGTGGTCACCCCTTTCCCGAGCCGGCCATCACCACCCCTGAATCACTTACTTTGATCCCCAACCCAATAAATCGGACTTCCCTCCCTTCCCCCACACCGGATAACTTCCCCTCATCCACTTTATTTGCAATTTCTGACATATGGAGGAGAGAGAAAGTGAGGGGTTTGTGTTTTTGGAGATTTTAGGGGTGGAGGGGAGGTGGTTTCAATTCGATAGTTGCGATTGTGGATAAGGGTGGTTTTTGGGGTGGGGGAGAGGAGGAGGAAGGTTTTGGGTCGAGGATTGGTTAATGGCTGTTTCGTGGGCAGAGTTTTGATCATTGGTTGTTTCAGGGGTGGGGGAGGAAGGGGGCGGTTTGGGGGTTGGGAGAATGAGGGGGGTTGTTTCTTATGTAGTGCGGCAGGAGAGGAGGTGGTTTTGTGGGTAGGGCTAGAGCTGTCAATTCGGGTAAACGGGTTGGGTTTGGGTCGGATCATTTTGAGTCGGGTCAATTCGAGTTAATGTCATAACCTATGCGGGTCGGGTTTGGGTTGGGTCATACTAAAGTTGGGTCACGTCGGGTCATACATCTTATCGTGTTTGGATTGGGTTTAGGTCGGTTAATAACAGGTCGAGTTACATTTGGGTCGGGTGAATAATAGGTTGGGTTTAATTCGGGTTATCACTAGTTAAAATGGGTTAGAGTCATTCTCGGGTTCGAGTCGGGTTCGGTTCAAGTTAATAATTTGCGAGTTATAATCAAGCCGGATCATTCTCAGGTTTAAGTCTGGTTCGGTTCAAGTCAATAATTTGCGGGTTATATTCAGGTCGGGTCATTTCTAAAATGGGTCATTCTTGGGTCCAATTCGAATTCTATTTAAGTCAATAATTTGCGAGTTTGGTTCAAGTAAAGACAAAATACTTTCAATATTAACATAGAGTAGTTTTAGCCTTACGAAATTATGACTTTACAAGTAGATTACATTATAAATAACATATATCTTTATTTAGCTAGTCAATATCTACAATAATAATGATGTACAAAGTATAAAATAATAAGTCGAGTTGATTTCGGGTTGGGTCAATAACAAGTCATGTTGAACTTGGGTCATGTTTGTAACAGTTCGAGTTGATCAATTTTTAGTCGGGTCAATAACAGATCAGGTTAAATTTGAGTCAGGTTAGGAATAGGCTGGGTTGAATTCAGGTCAGGTTAGTAAAAGGTTGGGTTAAATTCGGGTTTTGATAAGTTAAAACGGGTTTGGATCAATTTCGGTTCAGGTCGAGATCGGTTCAAGTCAATAATTTACAGGTTATATTCCGGTCGGGTCATCTCCAAGTCAGTTCATGTTCAGGTTTGGGTCTTAAATACTCGGGTTAACTCGGGTCTAGGGTTAGTGTTAGGTCGGGTTAGATTGGGTTCGGGTCACCATTTCTCCGGTTTTAGACGGGTCGGTTAATAATCGGATTCGAGTCGGTATTTCAGGTCGTACAGCTGTTATTTTATATGTATTTTTATATGCTATTTTATCCCCCATCCCACGGTTATTTTTATGCATATTTGAGCTCTTTGGAGCTACTTTTAGTACTCATGTGTGGTTTCGAGTGTTTTGTAGAGTTGACATTTGTTTTGTAGGAATTTCCTAGAATTGTCGCTAATTTCTATTAATTTTGTGGCAATTATGAGATATAGAAACTTTTGTCACATTCATGACTGTTGATCCTAGCCCAAGACTGATCATATCGGTGATTAAGGGCTTCTTTAGTGGAATTGTTCGACATATGGACCAAGGAAGGAGAAGAATTGGGCCTCACAAGTAATTGTAGCCCAAAGGAAAAGGAAGAAAGAGCTTTAGCCAAGAGAAGACTGGGCCCGATCAGGCAGATGCCCAGATTGCAGAGAAGAGGAAAATGGCGGGCCCGATCGGGTAGGTGGTTTAGGAGTCGTTTTAGCTCATTTTTAGCTTAGTATTTAAGCTCTTTTTGTAATCTTTATTAGCTACGTTTTTCCATTATTACTTCTTTGATACTCAAAACTTCTAGAGAGATTCTTAGTTGGTGATTATTGTTGAACTCATGTTTCCCCTTTTAGTGCAATTTCATATTTCCTTCATTCGGTATTATATCTTGTCTCTTTTATCGCTTTATTCATTGATCTTGATTTTAATTGTTTTGTTAATTTGTGTTTTGATATTAATCATGTCTTATTCATATGCTTTGATTAGTTTAGATTTAAATAAGTTTAATTCTAGGGTTCTTGGGGGATCCATAATTAATATGAAGGGATAATTTGTTATTATTGACTATTGATATTGCATGATAATTTCTTATTGAATTGTTTTAATTCTTTACAATTAGATTATGAATCAAACAGATGTGAATGGGTTGTAAAAGTATAGCAATATTGAATTGATGAATCAAGCAGATGTTAATTTGATATTAAAGGCTATTTTCAATAGGAACTTAGATCTAGTAAATTGCGAGAGCCTATTAGATTTATATTGATTAATAAATTGGTAGAGCCTATTAATCATGTTATATGTGCAATATTAATTGTTGATTGTTATGTTTTATCCCGGAGTATTAATTATTGGTGAACCTGTGACCTTAGGCTTTTTATTATTGATGTCTCCTTAATTATTCTCCTTAGTTTAATTCTATTAAAAAATAATTTAGTTACTTAATAGTTTAGTTTATATTAATTAATTAGGAATAGAAAGACTTGTGTCCCTGTGGATTCGACCCTACTTCCCTATCTTCTTTAGTTAGATGCTTAGGTAATACTTTTGATTAGGTGATACGACTTTAGCCTATCAAAATTTAGCGTCGTTACCGGGGAAACTGTTTTATTTTTATTTCTAATCGTTTTTGTAGTTTAGATTATTTTCCTTCGTCTTAGAGAACGCAAGTTCTTTGGGACAGTTTCTCATATTTGTTTGTTTAGTTCTGTGTTTAAGCCTAAGAGTTCTAGATTAGGCTACTGTAGACACCAGTTTGTGTCTCCCCAAAACCAAACCCGGTGATGAGTACCTTTCACATCGAATCATAATTGAATGAAGTGAAAGTGTGGAAAGTCTAGTGTTGCGGATAGTTTTAATTTCTTCTCTCTATTTTTGAAAACCTATTTTAAAAAAACAGCCAATCCAGTTTGGTTGGTTCATAGTATGGGTCCAATAATAGTGTAGTTGGATGGGGCTTGAAAAGAGCTTTCTAACGATATATTATAAGTCCAACTCTGATGAATAATGAGGAAGTTATGGCCAAATTACTAAACTGGGCTCGGTTTGAGCCTTATATGCGGCTTAATGATCTAGAGGAGGGCCTAATATGGATTTATCATTCCTAATGCAATTAGGATTGGTTTTAGTCTTCTAGATTCTTCTAGAAGGTTCTTTTCATTCCTAATTCAATTAGCAATAATAAATTGACTTTTGTTGACTTTTTGGAGTTTTAATTAGAATAAAAGAGTGTTTTTAAGGAAAATACGATTTTACCCTTCTGTACGGCCAAATTTTATCTGAATTAAGAAAACGCGTGAAAAAATTAATAAGCGCCTGGCGCTAATGCCTGGCGCCTGACGCTAGCCTTAGCGCCTGGCGCTAATGGTCAACGCCTGGCGCTAACTTCTTTTTTCCTCGTCGAAACTCTTATTTGTTTTTCTATCCGTTTGGCTGATTTTCTCTATAAATAGCCTCCTAAAATCTCCGTTTTTCATCAACAACTCTCTAATTCTCTTCTCTCTCGTAGCTAAAGCTTATTCTTACTTTCTCTCTTTTCTAAACCAACTTTTTTACATACAAAATTCCGCATTCACAAGACCAAGAAACACCTAGCATTGTTCGAAGTTTCCTTAGCCCTAGACATGAAAGGTTTTAATTTCTGAGGGTTTGGTCCCAAATCTCTCTTTCAATTATTCAATTTAATTCTTTGATTTTATTATTTTCCTTGAAGTTACTAACGCGTGTATTTTGTTATTAGAAAGAGATACGAGGCATCCAAGTAAGTGCTTTAATGGTTTTAATTAATATTATGATGTAGAAATCATGCTTAGGTTGTTATTATGATTCCTAGCGTCATGTTAGGGTATTTTGATCTTCCTAGTATCATGTTTAGGGTAATAACTAAAAATTCCTAATGTCAAGTATGATTAAAAGTATGATGCCTTTTATTTTCTTTTCTATATTCGTGTTAGTATCATGTTAGGGTTAAAGATTTGATTTTTGTTGTTTAGTGACATGCTAGGGTTTGTTATTAATCTTTTTAGTATCATGCCTAGGATCTTGCTATTATTATGCTTTAACATGATTATTTATTATAATTATTATTATGATTATTTTTGTAATTGTCATGATTTATAATAATAATAATAATAATTATAATTATTATTATTATTATTATTATGTTGCTTGATAAATATTTATTGTTATTGCTTGATCACACCTTTTATGCATGTTTAAAGGGAATTTGTACTTGTAATCACGCTTAATAAGATAATTAATAATCTTGTTT
This sequence comes from Chenopodium album, assembly GCF_948465745.1. Lineage (NCBI taxonomy): Eukaryota > Viridiplantae > Streptophyta > Magnoliopsida > Caryophyllales > Amaranthaceae > Chenopodium > Chenopodium album. The sequence continues at coordinate 45,134,591 of NC_137846.1, read as the reverse complement.
AGGGTTAATTTGATTATAATTCAAGTGATCGCCAATAATAGATTTATTTGTGCATTAATATTCAACCAACATAGATAAATAGGTTTAGGGGTAAACCTATTGATTGCATGTTAGTCAGAAAGCGCACATGAGTATGATCAGAATAAAGTAGAGGCCTATTATTAGGGCTGGTTCAATCTCTTTTAGGTTGGATTTGTACCTTCATCCCCGAACTACCAGTCATGGTTCCAGACCTATTGGAGTTGACGATCTCCTGGATCGTTAAGGGGTGTAACCTTCACCCTGTGAACGGTTTACAAGTTCCTAAAACTTGTTGGCGACTCTTTTGCTCTATCTTCTTTCCCTTTGGACGCCACCATACTTTAGTGTATGATCACAGTGCGGTTTAAGTTTGGGATAATGCTTGAAATATTCCCTATAGTTTTTGGCGACTCCACTGGGGAAGATTTCTATTTTAATTCCTGAAATTTATTTCGGCAATGATTTAGAATGAGTGGATGAGACTCGAAAAGTTTTAAGTATTTCATGTGCGTAATTTTTATTAACATTATTGTCATATGCATAAAAAAAGATCTCATTGGAAAGACCACCCGTAATGAGTTAAAACATAGGATTTTTACGCGTAGGAAATTTGAGGAATATCTTTCACAATTAGGACCGAAATAATGCTGCGCGAAACTGGAAAATTTTATCGAGCACAGAAAGCTGCTGAGGCATGTAGGAATTAGAGTCAGCGAACAAAGTCTAGCGCCAATTATTTGACGTTAGCGCCAGGCGACAGTTTCTGTCGCCAGGTGCTAAACCAAATTGTGGCACTGGCCTCTGTTTCCTGGCGCCAAGTTCTTCTAATACCGAGCCAGAAATATGCGTTCTAATTTCGACCAGTTTTTAGCATTGTTTGCTCGATCCTACATCCTGATTGAGTTTTTCTCACTTTTCTGAAACCCATATGTGTTCTACATATGGACATAACCCTCTGGGAATTCATGCTCCATCTACCTGATTGAACGCTCTGAGCAACAAAGGGTACATCCGAGAATGTTGAATTCACCAAACCATGGAAACGAGTTTTTCTAAACTCGCGGTGTGCCAACCCTTCACGGTTAGGCTTCCGCGCGGTGCATCCGGACAATTAACCATGGACCCTCTATTGACTAACCCATATCCCAAACGTTAGAGAACTAGAGCCATGGTTAGGTTGCAAACTCATTGCATCATGTTGTGCCTACTTGACTAATTGTGCATTATTGGTTGTGCATCCTCTATGTGTTTTTCCTAACCGTTTGTTTGACTTGTGTTAAGATTAAATAAACTGATTTATGACTAAAAGAACTTTTCCTAATTAATTAATTAATTTGAGTAATTAAAGTCTAATAATTTAATCAGAGTTGACTTATTACGACTTTAGGCATACCCTGCAGAGTAAAAATACCGAAAGCAGTTCCAGATCGACGTTCCAGCAATGGCACCAAGATTTAAACTGCAGCGCCACTCTGTGGAGCGTAGCGCTTGGCGACAGTCTTTTCGTCTGGCGCTACACTGCAAAGAGCGACACCAGTCCTGTCGTTTTGGCGGCAGTTCGGTTTGTTGCTCGAGTCATAACCTTATGTCTAATTGAAAAGTTTTCTAGTCGATTCAGTTAATTTTTACCTTGTCAAGTTCATAATTGAGTCTAAGCACTAAGTCCCATGGTCTTACACAAGATTCAAAGCAAGTCACTTACACTCACCACATAAAACACACACTAATGTACACTTTGACCATGTCTAAAGGAGTCTTGTATGCGCGTATTTTCCCTCATTTTTTTAGGGGGGTAAGTCGGATATTAATCCTCCAATTAAACCACTTGTTTGAACCCTATACTTAACTCCCAAAAATGTATACCCTATTTTTGCATTTTTTCTTTTTCCAAACCGTAAAGTCAAAGTCAATTTGAGTTAAGTAATTAAAACAAAAATGGTTTAATTCACAGCGCGTGGTCAAGAAAGGAAGGGTGTTTGATCAAAGACAACCTTTTTATTCAAGTCCAACTTTTCGACAAACCGATCGCTCGTAAAAGGAAAGCTAAGACAATAATGTCAACTCAAGAGGAAGTTAATGAGATCAGGAACCAATTGATTACTGTGACTAAGGCGTTAAAGGTTTTAACCCTCAAGATTGATGATCTTGTGAAACAACAATAGATGGACCTCATGCAAGAGAGTCTGAGCAAGCTATCTAGTGACTATAAGTTTCAAGGAATTAGCTCACAAGGGGTCTCGGTGGACAAGGATCTTCTTCCGCAGAAGTTCAATGCCAACGACATCCCGAAATTCAAAGCAACTGACAACCCTTATTTTCATTTAAGAGCCTTCGAAACAATAATGAGTATCAAGGGTATTGACAAGAAGGTGTTTCCCTCTTTGTTCTCCCTATTTCTTGAAACCATTTGCCAACAATGTATCTTTTCTCTTGAGAAAGAAAGAACCTCTACTTGGGAGTCTATAGTAAGCGCTTTCATTGATAGATGCAAATGCAATATTCAAGTTGAGACTGATTATAGAGAACTTGAAATCCTCAAGCAGAAGGAGAATGAAGGCTTTACCTCTTTCTTCAACAAATGGAGAGAAACCTCTGCTAAGATGATTGAGGTACCAAGTGAAAAAGAATCTGTAAGGTTATTCATCAAAAACCTTCAAGAGAAGTACTCCAAGCATCTCAAATACCAGAATAATCTCCATACCTTCAAGGCTGTCTATGACATTGGAATCAATATTGAAGACGACCTGGCTAAGCTGAAAGCTGTTAACAGTAACTCCAACAGTGGCTGGAAAGGCAAGAAGAACGACAATCCTTCTTCTTCCAAAACCACCCACTCAAACAATCTTAGATCCTTTAACTTAAGTGAAGTCCTTGCTATGAATAATCAAGGACAAAAGAAACCATTTAGGAGGAACTTTACTCCTATATGTATGAGTTATGACACCGCATTTGACTGATTAAATGCAAAAGGTCTTATAACTTCTATTGGACCATTTGGGGACCCACCGGTCGAGAATAGGACGGCTAATTGGAACCCCAATGCACATTGCAAGAATCACCAATGTAGGGGCCATCTTACCGAAAATTGTTGGAAGCTTAAAGAAGCTATCCAAGATTTAATCGACAACAACAAAATACCATTGCCTCCTGCCAGTAAGAAGCCGAGCATTGATAATGCACCTCTCGCTCACTCTTTAGCCATTTCTGATGAAGAAAACGAGGTTGATCCCTCATCTCTCATCAAGCCTATCGAAGATATCCATGCTATTGAAGAAGAGGAGGAGATCTTTTTCGATGCCATGGATGACTTTCCAGAATTAGCAAGTAAAGAGGATGTACGGTTGCTTACATTATCCATGTTAGAGGGATCAAACTTGCTACATGAAGCTCTTGAAGTTGCGAAGAAACAGTTAAAGGAGCTTCAGAAAAAGTGTGACAAGGTTCCACCTACGAAAAATAAACCCAGGAGAGAGTTCATACCCATGGGAATGACCTATGATGCTACTTTTGATCGCCTCTTTGATCAAGGACTAATCAAACCTTTTAGCCCTACCGAGGATCCAACACTAGAAAAGCGATCTTCAAGATGGGATCCCAATTCCTATTGCAAGTACCATCGAGGGAACGATCATACCACGAATGAATGCTACAAGTTTCAAAACCTCATTCAAGATCTTATGGAAGCAAACAAGATCCCATTGCCTCTAGCCAGCAAGAAAACTAGGAGACCCTTCTCTCTACAAGTAATTGACAAGCCCAAGAAGAGTAATAAACTCTATACTCCAATTGAGATTCCATAAGCTCAAATGTTCAAAATTCTCTCCGAGAGTGGCAAGGTCTAACCTCTCAAACCGAGACCATTTGAATCATTAAAAAGGACAGATAGGTTTTACTGTCAATACCATTAATCAGGGGGTCACACTATTGAAAATTGCTTTAAATTTAAAGATTTAATTCAGAAAATGATTGATGACAAAAGGCTAGTCCAAATTCCACAAGAGGATGACATAAGTATTAATGGAGTTTGGGAAAGTGATGAAGAAGATGTCTACTTATAAGACATGGTAGCACCTCCAGCTTCAGTGTCATATGCCATGGATGATTTCTGGGTGGAAGAAGATTCATCCATAGACGTCCTCACAAGATCTGGGAGAATGAAACCTCCTATTTCGACACAACCTATACCAACTACGGAGCAAGTTCCCATACCTATCATAGAAGACAATGATATTGTCAAACAGTTCAAGAAAACCAAGGTTGAAATGAATGTATGGAAACTTCTAGCAACATCTCGAGAGCATAGGTTGGCAGTGATGAATGCCTTGGATAAAATAGGGATAGATTCTGACACCACTCCTAAGGGGTTGGCTAACTTCCTTACAAGTGATCTCCCTAGTCCTATCAACTTGATCACCTTTTCCGACAAGGACTTACCTCCAGAAGGTGACAAGCATTATAAGGCATTAAACCTCACGATAGTTTGCAAGAGGATGAACGTCCCTATGACTCTTGTAGACATTGGATCGGTCATTGATGTCTGTCCACTCAGAATTGCGAGGATGCTAGGCATAAGGGATGAAGACCTAACCCCGTCAACACAAGGAATAAGAGCTTACGATAACACTCGTCGTCAAGCTCTTGGCAAGATCACCATGAATATAACGGCGGGAGCAATAGAACACGCTACTACATTCCAAGTAGTAGATATTAAGGCTTCATTCAATTTATTGTTGGGACGCCCTTGGCTTCATGACCTAAAGGTCGTCCCTTCATCTCTCCACCAACAGGTAAAGGCCATAGTTGGAGGAATTCCCATTACAATCGATGCTTCACCCATGAGGATTAAGTCTATAGAAAATCCAATAATTAATGTGGAGCACGATGAAGATGATGAAGATTTGTGGGCTTTAATGAAGAGGTCTCCTTAATCGAGGAATATGAAAGGACCCCTCTCTGCCACGACCCCCACTCCAATATAATAGTGAATGCTATTCTAAAGAAACAAGGACATTTTCCTGGGATGACTCTAGGAAAGAAGAAAGGAATAGCAAAACCGCTGGAATCACCTGGCCTCCCTAAATTAGACACTTTCGGACTTAGTTTCAAACCGACTCGGGATGATCTTAAGCGAGCCCAGGAAAAGTCAAAAGCACGTAGGAACGCTCGCATCCAAAAGAAAGCAGTCCCAATGGATCAGTATCCTCATACCCTCAATGGACAATTCATAAAAGAAGGAGAGAACTATCCATGCTACGAATTTCCCAAATCTTTTGTCGTAAATGGTATAAGGCAACCGAGATTCGAAATTTTCCTATATTTCTATTTCATAGATGAAGTCCCAACTTCTATACATAAGGAGAAAGCACCCCCATGCTTTGACTTTAATGTCATGGGATTACTATTTGGGCGAGAAAAAGATGAGCCAACGTACATAGAGGATAACTCCTCGCTCATCCAAACAGTCCTACAAAGCAAAAGCTTTGATCCCTTAAAGCTCATCACTCCAGCGGAAGGGTCACTACAAGGGTGGCGCAAGACGGTCAAGGTGACTACTCCAAGCGGAAGGAAAATCTCCATCACAACGGGGCAAGGACTGATGTTCGACGAGTCGTCAGAGTCAGAGTCAGAGTCAGAGTCTTTTCCCGTAGAGTCATCTAAATCTTTAGTTGTAGCACCCTCTTCTTCTATCTCTTCCCCTAGGATTGTTAGCGATCAAGTCCCTGAGGACATATCGCTCTTCGATGTAATGATCTCTGAATTTAATAATATGTCTTCTTCCTCTTACTCCTCGTGTTTTTCTTTAACCCAAGATGACGAGAATTTCTTAACTAACAATGAAAATGACAAAGAACTTATTAAAGCAATGGAAACACTTGAAAAGAAAACACCGATAATTGAGGAAACTGAGACGGTTGATATCTCAAATGATTCAACCAATAAAAGAGAAGTTAAAATCGGATTAACACTTAATGAACAAGAAAGAACCGATTTAATCAATTTGTTTAAAGAATTCCTCGATGTATTTTCTTGGTCATATGAAGATATGCCAGGCATTAATAGAGAAATAGCTCAACACACCATACCGCTAATTCCAGGAATGAAACCTGTAAAACAAAAGTTGCGTCGAATGAAACCCGACGCAGCTCTTAAAATAAAAGAAGAAGTTCAAAAACAAATAACTGCAGGTTTAATCAAGGTATCCAAATACCCTGAATGGGTCACCAACGTCGTCCCAGTTCCGAAAAAGGATGGAAGGGTAAGAATGTGTGTCGACTATCGAGATCTATATAAGGCAAGTCCAAAGGACGACTTCTCTTTACCACACATCGATATTCTGGTAGATAACACAGCGAATCATGAACTTCTCTCGTTCATGGATGGATACGCGGGGTACAATAAAATTCTCATGGAAGAAGAAGACATGGAGAAAACAACCTTCATAACACCATGGGGTACTTATTGCTACACGCTAATGCCATTCGGGTTGAAAAACGCGGGTGCTACTTACCAACGAGCAGCGACTGCCTTGCTCCATGACATGATGCACAAAGAAGTTGAGGTATATGTGGACGATATGATTGTGAAATTAAAAGATCGCCCAGGCCATCAAATAGCCTTGAGAAAATTCTTCGAAAGGCTAAGAAAATACAATGTGAGGTTGAATCCATCCAAGTGTGCTTTTGGAGTCACCTCAAGAAAGCTTTTGGGTTATGTCATAAGCTCTAGAGGAATAAAGATAGACCCAACCAAGATCAAGGCAATCATGTCAATGCCACCGCCCAAAACCGAGAAGCAAATTCGAGGATTTATTGGCCGGTTGCAATACATAAGCAGGTTCATATCGAAATTGACAACAATATGTGAACCAATTTTTAAAAAGCTTAAAAAGAATGTACCATTAATATGGGATGACGAGTAACAAAAAGCCTTTGAAAAGATTAAAGCCTATCTCGCAAATCCTCCCGTATTGGCACCAGCACTTCCGGGAATACCTCTTAGGTTGTACTTAACAGTCACCAAAGAGCCAATGGGAGCCATGCTCGCACAAGAAGTATAAGGCAAAGAAAATGCGATCTACTATCTAAGCAAAAAGATGCTCGAGTATGAAGTACGCTATACACCACTTGAGAAATTGTGCCTCGCATTGGTGCGAGCCACAACCAAGTTAAGACATTACATGCTCGTTCATATAGTCTTTATAGTTTTCCGATTGGATCCACTCAAGTACTTATTTGAGAAATCTACACTCAATGGGCGCATATCAAGATGGATAGTCAACTTAGCCCAATTTGACATAAGATTCATGCCACAAAAAACTATCAAAGGATCTGTGGTTTTAGATTTTCTAGGGACTTTCCAATAGAAGATTCGACGCCAATACATGACAATGAATTTCTAGACGAAGACTTGATGGTCACCGAGGACGATACTTGGACCTTATACTTCGACGGAGCCTCAAACCAAAAGGGATGTGGCGTTGGAGTATTACTAGTATCACCTAAAGAAGAGCATGTTCCAATCTCCATAAAGCTTGATTTCGACGTTACCAACAGCGCTGCTGAATACGAAGCATGCGTGGTAGGCCTTGAAACAACTTTGGCATTGGGAGTGAAAAAACTACGAATATTTGGAGACTCTTCATTGATCATCAATCAAATTTCTAAGAGATGGAAAGTAAGGAGCGAAAGTATAGCCCCTTATCAAACTTATCTGTAAACTCTCACTAATCAGTTAGAGAAGGTGGAATACACATATCTACCTAGAGAAGAAAATAAATTTGCTGATGCCTTAGCAAGACTAGCCTCAATGGTTAGGATTCCTACGGAAATCGAGCAAATGCCTCTAACTACAGAAAAAGGGCATAAACCATCCTATATTCAAGCTATAGAAGATGGTGAAGTGATCCAAGATGAAGAAGAAGAAGAAGAACCATGGTATATGGATATACTCAACTATGTAACCAAAGGAGAATACCCTCCCCAGGCCGACAAAAGAGCAAAACGAGCATTAAGACTCTTGGCTTCCCAATACGTACTCATAGACTACAAATTACACAAAAGGGTACCTAAAGGTCGAGCTCTCTTATGTGTAGGAAAAAAAGATGCTCAAAGAGCAATGAGGATAGTCCACGAAAGAATTTGTGGAACTCACGTAAATGGAAAAATGCTAGTCCAAAAGATAATGCAAGAAGGATACTATTGGACTACAGTGAATAGGGATTGTCATCAATACGTAAAAAGATGCCCTAAGTGCCAAATTTACGCCAATTTACAACACGTTCCTCCATCTCTACTTTACACCTACACTTCGCCATGGCCATTCTCTACATGGGGAATTGACATTATTGGTAAAATCACTCCCCTAGGAACAGGAGGTCACAAATATATTTTAGTAGCAATTGACTACTTCACGAAGTGGGTTGAAGCACAATCATACGCTAAACTCACTGCAAAACATGTAGCACTCTTTATTGAAAGAAATATTATTTGTCGATATGGAGTCCCACATGAAATGATAAGTGATAATGGAACTCACTTTCAAGCCGAGTGTGAAGAATTGCTACAAAAATATGGCATTCAACATCATCATTCTTCTCCTTATAGACCTCAGGCAAACGGAGCAATCGAAGCGGCCAATAAAAATTTAAAGACTATCATCGAGAAAATGACAGAAAATTGCAAGGATTGGCCTGACATACTCCACTTCGCATTGTGGGGTTATCGCACGTCAATTCGCACATCAACAGGAAATACGCCATTTTCCTTGGTTTATGGAATGGATGCCGTAGAACCTGTAGAGCTAGAGATACCATCTTTATGCATTGCATTAGAAAGCAAACTCGATGAAGTTGAATGGACTAGGACGAGCTATGAGGAGCTAATTCTACTTGATGAAAAACGACTAGAAGCTTTACATCACACTCAATGCTATCAAACTTGTATGGCTAGGCATTTTAATAAGAAGGTCAAGACAAGAAACATTAAAGTAGGAGACTTGGTGTTAAAAGCATTAAGGAAGAATGTTCTAGATCCAAGGGGAAAATTTTGGCCTAATTGTTCTAGACCCTATATTGTCAAAACAATCCTATCAGGAGGTGCAGCAAAATTAACTGATATGGATGGCAATGAGTTCTCGAACATGACAAATCTTGACCAACTTAAAAAGTAATACCTACAATTACTTGAGTAGGACAATCAAGAGAGCTACGTTTGGCCTGATTCCTTAAGAAAGGATACGTAGGCAACCCTTTACGGGTGCGGCCACTTTTTTTTTTAAACCTCGCATCCCAGACTCAATAATAAATTCGACTAAACATCGGCGTCACAGAAAAATTCCTGTCGCTAGCCGCTTAACATTAGCGCCTGACGACAATGGCTGTCGCCTGATGCCAGACTGCCGCAGCAGCTGGCGCCAGTCGTAAAAGCGCGACACCAGTTTCTGCAAAGTACCTGGGAATATTTTGGTGTTGTTCGGAAAATTTTCGACTTCCGTGCTCGAAAAAATTTCTGGGAAATTAACTTTTCAGTTTTCATTGCTTTAATAAATTAAATTTAAAGGAGATAATTTAAATAAAAAAGCTGCAATTTCATTAATAAAATAAACTAACAATTTCATTATTGATAGAATTTAAATAAAGCTTAAATAAATTGACTTTAATTTTAAAACTAAGTCTAATAATTAAAAGTTAAGCAATGCTTTAATCTTTTTTCTCTTTCTTTGCTCTCTTCCAATTTTTATCTGCATCCTCTTCTTCATCCATAACTTTAGCTAGTAGGCATCCTTAGAGGACCTACATTCAATTTTAGAGAAAATAGTTTCTCCCTTAGCTAGGACTCCATGTTTCTTATCTACCCAAGCCTTCTTCTCTGTAGTGTCAGCTTTTCTCTTTCCTTTATCCTTCGTAGAGCTTTTCTTCTTAGGCATTGTAGGTGTTTTGAAGTCAACTCGTTCACCCAAGCGTTCCTTAACAGGAATACTTTGTCACCTAGACGACTCTTCACATCAGTTTTACTCTGATTTTTCTTCATGTCCTTTGAAGGTTTCTTCAGAAGCCACTTCTTAACAACATTGGGCAAGGAAGGAGGAACCTTTTGGGTGATCACTTCCCATAAAGGTCTAGCGCTCCACTAAGCATCAAATTTGTCTACTTCTTGAGAGACATGAAATTCATAGGGACGACGAGGATCCCCGGAAGGAATTGTTTGAAGTAGGTCGTACTGTCTTTTTACCCTGCAGGGATAATAAAAAGTCATTCTGGACAAGCTTGGAAGACGCCAGAAAGGTTACTTGTTGACACCAATCATCTTTTCTATTTTCCACCAAGGGATGACCAAAATTGCAAGATCCGAAGACCTTCTTCCATTCATGGCGTCTTATCTTAGAGAAGCGTTTCTTCCTTCTCAGAAAGCAGTTTGTAGTGTACTTTTCAATATTGTCTGGAGGACTAATTAATTCTAGTCTCTCCATTAGCCACATATGTAAAGTAAAAAAAAAATCAATGCAAATAAATTAATAGGTTATTTTAGATTTTAACACCTCACAAAAACACGAAAATTGATTTTAACACCCCCATAAAAAAAATTGATTTTAACACCAGATAAATTTCCAAAAAATTGGTATTACCACCACTTAACGGTTTCCATCCAAAAATTCCGTTAAGTGTGGCCCACATTAACACGTGTCAGCATTTTATTTGTTAAAAAAAAAGAGAAATTAAAAAAAAAAAGAAAAAAAAATAAAAACCTAAAACTACCCAGCCACCACCACAGCACCACCCCCGCGCCATCGCCGGCTTCCCCCCAACTCACCACATCCCTCCACGAAACCACCACCCCCAACCCACCGGAACACTCCCCCTCCCTTTCCCGCAACCGTAACGCCCCCAAAACCCTCGTCCCCCCTAAACGGCCACGAATACGGCCTTAAAAGGCCGAAATCGGCCGGTTAAGGCCACTAATCCCTAAAACCGGCCAATTTCGGCCATTTTTTGCCAGATTCGTGGCCGTTTTGGGGAACAAGGGTTTTGGGTTTGGTGGTTTTTGGGGGCGATACGGTTGCGGGAAAGGGAGGGGGAGGGTTCAGGTGGGTTGGGGGTGGTGGTGCGACAGGGGTGGTGGTTTCGTGGAGAGATGTGGTGAGTTGGGGGGAAGCCAGCGGTGGCGCGGGGGTGGTGCTGTGGTGGTAGCTGGGTAGTTTTAGGTTATTATTCTTTTTCTTTTTTTTAAAATTTTTTTTTTATTTTTTTTTTATTTTTTTGGCCAATAATAACACGACACGTGGCTTATGGACCCACTTAACGGATTCCTAAACAGAATCATTTAAGTGGTGGTAGTATCAAATTTTTAGAAATTTATCTGATGTTAAAATCCATTTTTTTATGGGGGTGTTAAAATCAATTTTTGCGTTTTTGTGAGGTGTTAAAATCTAAAATTTCCTAATTAATATTACTATACAAAAATATGTTTTTGATTTCTGTAATTAAAAATATTATTTTTCTACCTGTAATAAAATTGGAGAGCCCCGAAAAGGTGTTTTTGGATTTTTCTTTAATTAATCAAGACTAAGCATAGTCTCTCCAACAATTAATGGCATTGGATTTCTCCCAGATTCAATCTGCTCCAAGACAGTTGATATGATTGCTTGACCCTCAATAGCTCTACCACTAGTAAGAGATATTAATTAAGCATGCAAAACAGGAAAGCCCTTCTTCTATTAACATGAAAAGACTTAGAATAAGGTCTATCAAAATAATGGCGAGCAAATTCTTTCAAATTAACTATGCTACCATCTACTATATTTGTTAGATCTTTGTCTTTTAAATTAAAGAAGCGCTCAAAATCCTTATAATAATATTCATTTATTCTAGGATTACTACAAGATCTAATGTAGGGAAGCCTAAGATAGCACCGAATTCTTCCGGAAAAGGGCTAATTTCATCATACCCTAGTCTAAAACAATAAGTATCCACATCCCAATATTCTAAGGCGGTATGAATAAAGTCTACATCAAGATCTACCCCCTTGACATCATAAATACCCCCCATATGAAAAACATCTAACTCTTTTCTCTCCTTGGTAGTTAGAGACCGACACCATTCATGAGTGAAGTTGGTAAAACTTTTAGAGACTAAAGACATGATTATTTTTTTCAAAAGCTAAGGTTATATTTAATTTGCTGAAATTATGAAGAAAATCGGCTGGGCAGGGGGCTATTTATGCTCAAAATCGGCACAGTTTCAATCTGGAAAGGATTCTGAGTCAACGCTCATCAGCGCCAGACGCCAGGAATTAGCGCTTGACGCCAGAGCCTGGCGCCAAGCGCTAAGAGTTAGCGTCTGGCGCTAACCCAAAACGCGTAGCGCCAGATGGCGCTGATGTGTCTTATCATATGAGCTTTTCAAAACCGCGTATTTTGCCTGATTCGAGTCTGGCCAATGACTTTGCGGTCTTTATTCTTTTTTTTCTAAGTATATTTTTCTTTCTTTTTAATTAATATATCCATTATATTAATTATATTATTGGATTCTATTTAGACTTACCTTTTAAGTTTTTGTAAATCCAATATTTTTATTTTTATTTTTTCATTTTTTCTTTTTGGGGGAGAAAGTCTGATACTGTAGACACCTATTTGTGTCTCCCCGAAACCAAACCCAGTGATGAGTGCCTTTCACGTTGAATCATAATCGAATGAAACAAAAGTGTGGAAAGGTCTAGTGTTGCGGAAAGTTTTATTTCTTTTCTTTTCTCTTCTCTCTGTTTTTGAAAACTTTATTTTAAGAAAACAGCCAATCCAATTTGGTTGGTCCATGATATGGGTCCAATAATGGTGTAGTTGGATGGGGTTTGCAAAGACCTTTCCAACGATATATTATAAGCCCAATTCCGATGAATATTGAGGAATTTATGGCCAATTTACTATACTGGGCCCGGTTTGAGCTTTAAGTACGGCCCAATGATCTAGGGAGGGCCTAATATGATTTATCATTCCTAATGTAATTAGGAATGGTTTTGGTCTTCTAGAACATTCTAGAAGGTTTTATCATTCTTAATTCAGTTAGGATTCTTCAGAGTTTTAATTAGATCAAATAGCATTTTCGACTGAAATTATATTATTTTATCTTCCAGTACGGGAAATTTATCAGATTACGCGTTGAAAGCCGGTTTGGCGTCCAACCCCAGGCCTTGGCGCCTGGAATCAGGATTGGCGCCAGACGCCAGTATTGGCGCCTGGCGCTAGCCACTGGTCCTGGCGCCAATGAGTCAGGGCTGGCACCAAGGTGTTTTTGTGGTCTTCAGACTCTGTTTTGATAAATTATCTTTTTTGGATGATTTTCTCTATAAATATCGTATCAAAAACTCCGTTTTCATGGACGGATTGTCAATATTCATTCACCATTCATTCATCTACAATTATCATTCATCAATTTTCATTCATTCATGCATTCTTTCTTTTGCTTTTTAATACAAAATTCCGCATTCACAAGATCTAGAAACACCTAGCCATATTCGAAGTTGTCTTCGCCCTAAACGTGAAAGGTTTAATTTCTGAGGGTTTGGTCCCAAATCTCTATTTCAATTATTTAATTTAATTGTTTGTTTGTTATTTTCCTTGAAGTTACTAACGTGTGTATTTTGTTATTAGAAAGAGGTACGAGGCATCCAAGTAAGTGCTTTAATTGATTTATTGATATTATTATGACGATGTCCGGGTACGAGAAGGAATGGGCTGACCCTGCAAAAAGAAACTAAGTCAGAAACAAGCAAAATAAAAGCAGTAATGCAAAAATAAGAAAGGCTACCTCCTGAACGGCGTCGTCGCGACGACAAGTAGCCACATTCCTCATCCGAACGAGCTGGCTTCGGAAGGCATCCATGCACCGTGCCATCGCCGTGACCACCTCGCGCAAGAACTAACAAGGAAATGAAGTAAGTAGTGATGCATAACATATACAGACAAAAAATGCAAATAAATAAAGCTTACCCGAGTCTAGTGACGAGGAATCGACCGCTCCACGAAGCGCTTACCCTCAAGAGCCGGAGGAATCATCTCCTCGATCGGCCCGTATGTCCCCTTATAATGGATGGACATACGAGGTGGCACGAACTCAGTAGGTCCAGCCTGACAAAAGCAAATCAAAGTCGGTAAAACATTACTTGGGGCTTGTAGACACCCATTTGTGTCTCCCCAAAACCAAACCCGGTGATGAGTAACTTTCGCGTCGAATCATAATCGAATGAAGTGAAAGTGTGGAAAGTCTAGTGTTGCGGATAGTTTTAATTTCTTTTCTCTTCTCTCTGTTTTTGAAAACTTATTTTAAGAAAACAACCAATTCAGTTTGGTTGGTCCATGATATGGGTCCAATAGTAGTGTAGTTGGATGGGGCTTGACAAGAGCTTTCCAACGATATATTATAAGCCCAATTCCGATGAATATTGAGGAAGTTATGGCCAATTTACTAAACTGGGCCCGGTCTGAGCTTTATGTGCGGCCCAATGATCTAGGGCAGGGCCTAATATGATTTATCATTCCTAATGCAATTAGGAATGGTTTTAGTCTTCTAGATTCTTCTAGAAGGTTATTTTCATTCCTAATTCAATTAGCATTGATAAATTGACTTTTGTTGACTTTTCAGAGTTTTAATTAAAATCAAATAGCATTTTCGAGGAGAATATATGATTTTATCCTCCAGTACGGAAAACTTTCTGATTTTCGAAAATGCGTTAAAAACAGGCTTGGCGCCTGACTCCAGGCATTGGCGCCTGAAACCAGGCCTGGTGCCAGCCATTGGCGCCTGGTGCTAGCCATTGGCGCCTGGCGCCAGTTAGCCAGGGTTGGCGCCAGCTCTGTTTTTCGTGCGTCAGACTCTGTTTTGTTATTTTATCTTTTTGGCTGATTTTCTCTATAAATAACGTATTAAAAACTCCGTTTTCATTGACCAATTCTCACGAATTCTCATCAACAATCAGTTTTCATTCATAATCATTAATTCTCTAATTCTCTCTTAATTCATTCATCTCTTCATCTTTCTCTTTTTCTAAACCTTGCTTTTCAATACAAAATTCCGCATTCGCAAGATCTAGAAACATCTAGCCATATTCGAAGTTGCCTTCGCCCTAGACGTGAAAGGTTTAATTTATGAGGGTTTGATCCCAAATCTCTCTTTCAATTATTTAATTTAATTGTTTGTTTATTATTTTCCTTGAAGTTACTAACGTGTGTATTTTGTTATTAGAAAGAGGTACGAGGCATCAAAGTAAGTACTTTAATGGCTTTAATTGATATTATGATGTAGAAATCATGTTTAAATTGTTATTATGATATTCCTAGTATCATGTTTAGGGAAAAGGTTATAATATCAAATATGCTTATTATGATTCCTGCGATGCTTCCTATGTTCTTCCTAATATTTATGATTGTTAGTATCATGTTAGGGCTAAAGATTTGATTTTTATTGCTTAGTGACATGCTAGGGTTTGTTATTAATCTTGTTAGTATCATGCCTAGGATCTTACTATTTTTATTATGCTTTAACATGATTCATGATTATTTTATAATTGTTTGGATTATGATTATAATTTTATAATTATTATTATTATGATTAACATGATTATTATTATGGTTAATATGATTGTTATTATGATGATTATTTCATTGTTATAATTTTATTGTCATGATTATAATTATTATTTTTATTATTATGTTGCTTGATATTTATTGTTATTGCTTGATAACGCCTTTTATGCATGTTTAAAGAGAATTTTGTACTTGTAATCACGCTTAATAAGATAATATTGTTTAGAGTTAATTTGATTATAATTCAAGTGATCGCCAATAATAGATTTATTTGTGCATTAAATTCAACCAACATAGATAAACAAGTTTAGGGTTAATCCTATTGCTTGCATGTTAATTAGAAAGCGCACATGAATACGATCTGAATAAAGTAGAGGCCTATTATTAGGGCAGGTTCAATCTCTTTTAGGTTGGATTTGTACCTTCATCCCCGAACCCTTATTTGGTTCTAGACCTTATGGAGTTGACGATCTCCTAGATCGTTAAGGGGTGTAAACTTGACCCTGTGAATGGTTTACAAGTTCCTAAAACTTGTTGGCGACTCTTTTGCTCTATCTTCTTCCCTTTTGGATGCCACCGTACTTTAGTGTATGATCACAGTGGGGTTCAAGCTAGGGGTTTAACGCTTGAAATTATTCCCTAGAGGGCTACTTAACGAAAGGTAAAAGCTGAAAATCATACCGCCACCTCCTCAGCCAGTACAGGGACTGGAGCTAACAATGGCAGTAGCTCCTCCTCATAGCACCGCCCAGGGATCGTATAAGATCGCCAAGGGGTACCAGCTCTCTCTGAAATGCTCACCAACCTCGCGGCGCTGAACATGTGACGCGGTGGAGGAGCGAGAACGACAAAAGTGTCTGAGGAATGCTGAATAGCAACCCTCTCTCCAAGATATGCAACTACTCCATATGTCCCCAAGAAGTAACAACGCTGAGCAGTATACTGCGCGGCTAACCCAGGGAGAACCAAGCCAATCCACAGCCAGTATTGCACGTTAGGCTCCTGCAAAGAAAGCGTAGCCTATCAGATAAGAATCCATGGAAGGTAATACGAAAGTGTTCAAATATATAAAGAACCATATCGAGATGATCTGATCTCGGACATAAGCAGTAGACATCCCAGCGCGGCGGCTTCCCCAAGAGGCACTCACTGGAAACCTGCGTGGCGACGGTCTCGCCGGTGCAACTGAGGGAAAGTACTCGTAGAACCAAATCTACAAAAGGGAAAAAGCATCAAGCAAGTGCTAATAAAAGCAGAGCTAAACTTTATGGGAGATAAAGTATACCTCCACGACTCTCTAGAAGCCGGATAGAGTGACGTTCCCTGTGAAGGACCAGTGTCGACACGAGTCTCGTAGCGCTCGAACAAAGTCAGCATAGGCCAAGCTGGCCCAGTCATAAGTCCCAATCAAGTGTAGATCACGGACTGCAGGTAGGTAGTAAAGCAGCACTCTACTACCCTTATCAGGGGAAAACGTCCCTAACAGCAAGATGAGCACAAAGATGCGCACCCGCTGCTCTCGGGTAGTCGCATCATCCTCGAAAGCCGCCGCTAGAGTCGAACGGCGAATCCCCTTGGCACTGAACTGAGTCGACTCTACTTCGGCACGAGCCCGAATAGCAATCGGACCCAACAGCTCCTTGACCTCAGGAGAAAACACGCTGATCTCGTTGTCAAACGGCAACGCAACAAAGCTAAACTCCAGTCCCATAATAAGACTGAAGTCGGTCGGGGTGACCATCTCACCCCAAGGAAAGCGGAAAGTGTTGGTGGTGTCCCAAAAAAACTCCACCAGGGCACGAGCCACGTGCTGACCCCCGCTAGAAGCAATCATGGCCTCCGAGGTCTTAAAAAGAGCAGTAAGTCTGCAAGACTCCCAGAGAAGTCTCACCTCTCCGTCGATGCCGATGTACATCTTGTACAGGTTGCCCAAGGTGTCGAGGCCTGAACCGTGGCAGCGCGTCCTACCAACCGTGATCCCACGTTGCACCCTCTCAGAAATGTGGTGGACGGGAGAGAAGTACAGAGTCCGCTCGTCCCACTCAGGGAGAGGACCGAGAGAAGTGGACGGGTCGGCGTCGTCCTCTATGGGCTCGTGCTCTCGTCGTACGTCCCGAGACCGTGAACCGGAACCGCGCTGTCTAGCCATGCTACATTGTGCAAAATCATCATGAATTAAGGTTCTATAGTATCTAAGGTTCTCCTAGCCGCATGATACTATGTTTGCAAAAAACAGAGTACGTAGTACTAAAATAGAGCACAAATTCAAATTGAACATATACGGCATTTTTCAAGCATTCAAACAATTTCTTGCAATACTATGGTAATTATTATTACAAATTGGACAAGAATTGCTAGCAAAAACATCAAGAACAAGCCACATTGTCTTCCTGACCTTAAGAGGTCCAACAATGGTGATTTGTTCGTCTCTTTACCAAATTGAGTCAAACAAGTCTCAAATTAATCACAAAGCAATATATAAACATAACCAAGCAATTTCATGGCATAAAATTTGACAAACAAAGAGAATTAAGCAATTAAAGTTTTGAATTTTCAAGAAAATCGTGAACAAACATGCGCAAAATTCATAAAAACTGGAGTGAGTTTGGAGAAAACTTACATAGATCGGGAAAATGGATGAAATAATCTTTGATTTGCAACAAATTTGAGCGAATTCGGTTGAGAAACGAGCAAGAACGGATGAATTGAAGTTCACGAGCGATTCACGAGCAAAACTGAGCAGCAGCAGCGAAAATGAAGAAGAAAGGGGTATATATGGAAATCCCGAATCTAGCGCCAAGCGACAGGCCTTGGCGCCAGACGATAAGGCTTAGCACTTGGCGCTAGTGCCAGCGTCTGGCGCTAGAGCCAAGAATGCAGCGCTAGCAATATTTCAGCCACTCATTGCGGTTATTTCGACCTCTTGAAATATTTTTTGGGTTCCTTGGTACGCCAGTTAGCCCCTCTGAGAAATTTGACATGATTTGGTAATCGGCTCGATTACAATTTAATAAAGTGATAGACTTGATGAACGATCGTCTCACTTAGCTTAAAGCGCCTAAGCATTGGCTCATCGCAAAAGGCACTGACATAATGGTTCAATCAACAAAAGGCACCGACATACTGGTTCAAAATTCAGCAGAAGGCACCGACATACTGGTGCAAAAGAAGCAAAAGCACCGACGTACTAACATAGCGGAAGCAAAGTTCACGTGAGCTTTTTAAAGATCGACAAGCGTGGGTCTTTGGTAATTTTCCATGGAATAGTATCGCAATAGATGAGGATAACTTCAAGTGAGGATATATTTGGCAGCGTTCCCTAGCTTGCGGAGAGTTGTCACAAACAACAAGAGGTGATTTCAAGCGAAGTTGTCTTCGTTCGTGTTCCTTGGCTTACGGAAGATGGTCACAAAGTGCTAGAAGGTCGTTTCAAGCGAAGCAACCTTCGATGGGGTTCTCTAGCTTGCAGAAGTCTATCATGGCGGGATTGGAGGCAGTTACAAGCGTAGCATTCTCTAGCTTGCAGGAAGTCATAAAAAATTACAGAAATACAGCAATGCAGCAGCAAATCGGTTACTTCAAGAGACGTTTGCTCGATGGTGCAAGATACGTGTTTCTTAACTCTTTTATCTGTTTAACTAACACTAGTTTGCAGGTATTGGCGTTACAAGAGTGATTTAGGATCGCCAAACGTTCTGAATCATTCTCCGTCCCTATCGATACTTTGACTTTTGTTTTCGAAACTTGCGTTTCTCCAAACTCAGTCAAAGTGGGGGCTTCTGTAGACACCCATTTGTGTCTCCCCAAAACCAAACCCGGTGATGAGTACCTTTCACATCGAATCATAATTGAATGAAGTGAAAGTGTGGAAAGTCTAGTGTTGCAGATAGTTTTAATTTCTTCTCTCTATTTTTGAAAACCTATTTTAAGAAAACAGCCAATCCAGTTTGGTTGGTCCATAGTATGGTTCCAATAATAGTGTAGTTGGATGAGGCTTGAAAAGAGCTTTCCAACGATATATTATAAGCCCAATTCCGATGAATAATGAGGAAGTTATGGCCAAATTACTAAACTGTGCCCGATTTGAGCCTTATATGCGGCCCAATGATCTAGAGGAGGGCCTAATATGGATTTATTATTCCTAATGCAATTAGGATTGGTTTTAGTCTTCTAGATTCTTCTAGAAGGTTCTTTTCATTCCTAATTTAATTAGCATTAATAAATTGACTTTTGTTGATTTTTTGGAGTTTTAATTAGAATAAAAGAGTGTTTTTAAGGAAAATACGATTTTTCCCTTCTGCACGGCCAAATTTTATCTGAATTAAGAAAACGCGTGAAAAAATTAATTAGCGCCTGGCGCTAATGCCTGGCGCTAATGGTCAGCGCTTGGCGCTAACTTCTTTTTTCCTCGTCGAAACTCTGATATGTTTTTCTATCCGTTTGGCTGATTTTCTCTATAAATAGCCTCCTAAAATCTCCGTTTTTCATCAACAACTCTCTAATTCTCTTCTCTCTCGAAGCTAAAGCTTATTCTTACTCTCTCTCTCTCTCTTTTCTAAGCAAACCTTTTTACATACAAAATTCCGCATTCACGGGACCAAGAAACACCTAGCATTGTTCGAAGTTGCCTTCGCCCTAGATGTGAAAGGTTTTAATTTCTGAGGGTTTGGTCCCAAATCTCTCTTTCAATTATTTAATTTAATTCTTTCATTACAAAACAACTTTATATGTTCATTCTGTAGGAAGAAATTTCAGTGATTCATTGTTTGACTTTGAGGTTTGCGGGTTTGACTTAGGTTTATGGGCTTCAAATAAGGGCTTTCAGTGATTTAAGCAGAGCAGAGTAGCTAAAAAGAATAGGGCCTAAAAATTAAGAGATTTGTTTAGGCATGCATTATAAACACCATCGTTGCTCATTGAGCTGATGTGCAAGTGGTGATTTCATCATCAGATGCTAAAGGGGAAGACACCTTTTACATATCTACACTAAGGACCTGTTCTCTTCGGCTTAATTTTAGTTCAGTTCCTAATTTCCTTCTCTCATAAACAATTCAGTTCAGTCCAGTTCAAATTAAGCTCAGCTTAGCAAATTTGAACATGCCCTAACTCAAATCCGAAGTTAGTAGTTAGCACAACACTCAATATCAATCCAAGAGCATGCATGCATACATTGTCCTTTTTTCAAATCCCTAGACTAAGGAAGCAAGGATGCCAGTTAATACATTGTCCTTATATTTAGAATAGAACTAGTTATTGGCCCGGGCGATGCCCCGGGTCATTATGAATTAGTTACTTCAATCGAACTATATATATTTTGGCTTGTTTGTCATTGAGAGCTTTAGTGGTTTCACATATATATATATATATATAATATGATAAATTTGTTGCTTGTATGAGCTGGTTTGATTATAAGAATAACTTTTTTACATTAAAATCATAAAAATATGATAAATCAAATCTTTATAAATTTGATGTCAAAATATATAATACTCCTGCTCAAAAATCTTTTACTTTATGATTACAATTTTATGAGTTAATGCACAAAATAAAAATGGAGTACTGTTTAATTTCTTACAAACTTTATTATTGTGTAATTATTAAAGAGTTACATTCCAAGGGAAATTGTCATGGATAAGAAGAGTTCATCAATTAAACTTAACATTAATACATGGAAGTTAATGCGTGGAGTTTCCCAATAATTAATGTTATGGTATGATTTGGCGACAAATCATATGCTAAATGGCAAAATTGGTGACACATGGCAAAACATCATGTCTTGCCATGACTTTTAATAATATTTATTGATGATATATTGATGGCAGAACAAAAAATTTACAAACTAGAAGAACATAGAAAATCCAGTGAGAGATGCAAATGCCTCATAATATTACAAAATTTATTCACAAATAATAATACTCATACAATGGAGAGTCCACAAAACATTTTGTTGTAACACACAAACCATTTAATCAGTTGTTACACGGATAAACCAAAGATGCTGCCTACTTAGAAAGCGACAACTGATCGAGGGTAATGCATGTAAACAAAAAGAGGAACATGTGCTAATAGATGGAGATCATCTATATTACACGCATGATATGTCGTCAAATTGGGGGTATTTTGTTGTGTTTCTTTTGCGAACTTGAAATAAAACACCTTCGTACGTATATCATTATTGAACGAAAAAGGAAGGTGTTGCGATCATTATATGATCAAGTTCATGCACAAGAAGGTGGTATCTTCGGAATGCCTTGACGCTGAAGTTCCACCATAACACTGTCCATGGATGGAGGTTTTAAGCCTATAGGAAGCGGCAGCCACGGTTTTGCTAAAACGTCTCCAATGGCTGAATCTATAGTCTCCTTCGACTGTTTTAATTTATCATGTAAACAAGAACACTTGTTAGAGTGATTAAACATGATAAATTGATGTAAATACTCGTAGGCAAAATCAGCAAACAATATAATAATTAATGATTTACATAATTTAGTTTATACATAGAAATAGAGATGCAAACATCTATTAGTACTAGTACAAGTACGTTAGTATAATTAAGTCAATATTTGAAATTTTGAATTCAAGTTTACTTTACACAAATTAAGCATAAAATAACTTAAAACTTTGGGTTGAAAAGGTTGAGACTTTTTTTTTATAGGTTAAGAAAAAGGATCCTAACCAAACCTACATTGTAATAGTAGATAATTTATCAATAATTTAGAATTATCTACTGTTACAAGTAAATACAGAATTTGTTTTAAAGCCCTACTATTACAATGTATTTGTTTGTAAAGCCCTAATACTGTATTTAGCTAGTGGGTCTGTGTAAGTAGCTGAATCTCCTTGATTTCTTGAATTTAGGTTGTATATATAAACCTTGTGAATAGAGAAATACAACTTAGAAAAATTCAATTCTAACATGGTATTGGAGTCTCTACAATTCTAAACCCTAAAACACGGCATGTGGTATATAGTATCATGACTACACACTAACACCAATTATTCTATCTACTGTCACGGGTGTGCTTACTTGAACATTTTGGTTCATTTACACCTTTATTAACAACTAATTGGAAATATTGGTTTTATGTAGTTAAAAGAGGCTAATCTTTTTGTATTGTTCTAATAAGGTGTAATTAGCAAAAAAATAATTAATGATATAGATGCACACCGGATGAAGGTCAAATGAAGAGTGGGGCCCAGACTGCGTCGCTGGCGGTGGCCGGAGGCCTTGTTGATCTGGTCTGTACATGGTGTGTGGCGGAATCCCTTGAACTGGTGCTACTCCGACTCTCTGCGTACAAAAAAGGGTTAATTATTTCTTTCAAATATTAACATCATACAAAGTACATTGCCTATTTATATAATCCAGCTTGTACGAGAATAATCCATAGATGATGTCAAAAAAAAAAAAGAATAATCCATAGAATAATGTTGAATATTCAAACAATATGTTAAATCTATATTATTTTTAAAAAATCTCATAACTTGTGGTTGAAAAATCGGGACCATTAAGTTAAAATTGACTTTTTGTTCGTTTATATTAAGCCTGCATGTAAACAAAATTTGAAAATAACCATTTAGTTTTTTTTTGGTTTTTTTTTCAATTATTACTCTGTTTTTTTTTTTTTTTTTTTTTTAATTATTATTATTATTTTTATGCACAACATAATTTAATATATTTCTCATTATCACATCTCGTGTTAAGGTAAGTAAGTGTAAATATTATAAAGTAAGGTTGTGTTCACTTCACCTTAAAAAAATTTAATATTCATAAAAAAATAATTTCTGTTCAATAAAAATAAATTTAGTTCAATAAAATAATTTTTGGGTAGCAAAAATCAGTAATTGTAAAGAAGAAATATAATAGAGTATCAGTAAAAATAATAAAATTAATTTCCGTTCAATAAAAATAATTTAAGTTTAGCAAAACTAATTTCAGTTCAGCAAAAATAAGATGAAATGAATGGAGCCTAAGAGGGGCAAGTTAATGTTAGTACAAAAAAAGTTTGTTATACAAAGCATATGCTTAAAACATTAAGCGATGATAAAAAATATATATATATGTCAAAAACATTATGAAGCAAAGGTAATATAAATGAGAAAATTTTTATTTAGATGAGAAAGATGTGAATCATTTTGTGTGCATTTATTTTTATATTAACCGTGCATATTATTCTTAATTTTTCTTAATATATTAAAACTACAAAATGTGAAACCTTTTTTCTTAAAATAAGACTTGCATATTTTCAATCAAAATATTATACAAACCTTTTATATTTTCTAGAAAATCAGAAATTCTTTTACACTACTGTTTTTTTTTTTTTTTTTTTTTTTTTTTTTTTGTACATATATATATATATGCTTCCTCCATTTTTTTATACTTTCAACACTTGCCTAAGATGAAAATATCACAATACTTACAACCCAATATAATTTTATTTTATTTTATTTATTTATTTTGTTGAAATTTGTAATATTATCCTAATTTTAAGCTCACAACCCACTAAATTATTCTTCTAACAATCTCTCACCTCCATATTAAGAGAATTATAACATGTGAGACCCACTTTTCTTAAACATCGTGAAAAATTATGTGTTGTAAGCATTAAAATCGGACAAAGTATTTTGTTTTTTAAAAAAGGTGGTATATATGCTCATACATATTTCTCAATTTAAGAATCTTCTAATTGGATATATAAAAGAGTGAAATAAATATAAGGAGAAAGAGAAGGAACTACATATTACCTACTATTAAAGCAATGTTCTCGTTTCATTCTTTTTTGTTGTACTCACTTTTAATTTTAACCTATTATTTTTTGTTAAGCTTATTTTACTTTCTTTAATCTTGGCTTATCTCTATTATCTCCTCCTCTCTAACTTAAATTATTTAATTTTATTTGTCACACAATCTCATCTTTTTACATCCCACATTCTTACTTTATTCTATTTCTTAAACCTAACTTATAACTTTACCAGTCGTTAAAATTAAGAATTGATGTAAAAAAAATCATATTGACAAGCACATTTATATGTATGCTCGTTGTATACAAAACTATCCCTTTGTCAAAAAAAAAAAAAAAATAAAAATAAAGCCATCAAATAAAACACAACTATAAAATGGTTATTTACTGATGGCTAAAATTTAAAAGTTTTGGTAAAAAAAAAAAATAAAATAAAAAAAAAAATTGATGAGGTGTTAGTACTGTTACTGTTGGTGGCGTGGATAGCAGGGCGGTGATGGGGTCACCACACACACCAATTCAATATGCCGTTTTAGGGTGAGGGACAATGATAGAGACTCCCACACGAGACTTGGATTTATTCTAACACATTATTGGAACTGGATATTATTCCACTTTCTTCTTATTCCTCTCTCTCTATCTCTCTCTTTTCTTTTTTTTTTTTTTTTTTTTTTTTTTTTTTTTTTTTTTTTTGAGAAGAAAGGCATACAAAGTTTTATTTATTTTCTTTTAAGACTCCACCTTAACTTTTCTCAAAAAAAAAAAAAAAAAAAAAAAAAAAAAAAAAGGTCTCCACCTTAACCTTTACCAAAAAAAATAATAATAATAAATAAATAAATAAAAAACTTGATTGTCTATAAATAGATTTATATCTCGGCGAGATTGCATTATAAAAAGTAATACCCTAGTGAAACAACATAATGATGCTCGATTGACTTCTTATTAGTCCTTTTTGTTATTTTTGGAAATAGATAAATTGTTTGTGTTTGTTAAATAACTTCATATTATTATATAACTAGGGTGGCTAAAGCGCGCAATGCGTGCGTCATTGGTAGCCTTGTTTGAGGAGCTTTAATTTTTTAGTTTTTGGTTAATAAGAGAAATATTTAATTAAATAAGTATTTTATGGGTATAAATGTCTGCACATTATTTAATATAGTTAAAAAAAAAACACAATTAACATTAGCAAAGGCAAATAAAAAAAAATAATAAATAAATGCAAAATTGAAATTTGTATATATTAATAGGGTAAACATGCATGTAAATACATATTTTAAAGGGTATAATTAGCAACACACTATTCACAAGAGTAATCTTGTATTTTTTTATAAAGTACGGTAGGAATTTACATTTCTAATAAAAACATGCTTGATATATAGTTTCTTCACATATAAAACCTTTGGGTGATATGCACCGAGTATGTAGATCATATAACTTTGTACATGTGAGTTAGTACTTAGTACTAAGTGTCGTATAAAGTTCCAAAAAACTTTATTGTATTAATACACTCTTCCATTATGAACTTGTGCTTAGCCAAATATATTTTCGATATCTTAATTCTTACTCGTATAACATTAATAATAACAATTATAATTATTATATACCCCGTGATGAATTCTAAATTATGTAGATCAAAATTTAGTAATAAATCATAGTCTATAATATATAAGCCTTTAATAAAATATAAAGCAAATTTGTTCAAATCAAGTAACATATTCTCTCTAATTTAATTTTACTTTACCATATCGAACATGAATTTAGAAGATTCTTTTAGCATATACCCCATTATTTGTAAAAGTTCCTCTAGTCCTTGGGATAAATTAAATAAAAAATTATAAATTCGTGGGCTCAACGAGTTGAATTAGAAAACGAGTTTAAGCTTTAACTTATAAATTTAAATATTTAGAGTATTGTCAAAATATCTTATTTTAAAACATTTTTTAAGATTTTCTAACAGCTAAAATCATTTGGGTATGCACATATGAGCTGGCTACATACATTGGTGAGAAAAGAGTAAATACCACCTTATAACCTAGAGGAATTATTACTCTTATTATTAATCAATTGATATTCATAAAATACCCCCTCCAGGCTTTTAAGCAGATTATAGAATTTTTATAATTATTATTTATTTTATTTTTTCTAATAAGTAGCTTAAATATTTAAATAACTTTATGAAAATCAAACTTTACTCCTTTTTTTTAAGTCTATCTAAAGATTATTTTTTAACATCAAATTCTATATATTCTTTGCAATATATTTAATTTAATTTTTAGGTAATGTTATGTAATATGACATGCCCATATAGGCATGTAGCTAGCCCTCTCCACGCTATTAAACTCATATTTTTAGTTTTTTAAAAGCAAATTTATTCTTATATAGATAGTTTGAATCCTCCGTTTTTTTGAATTAAACTGATTTTTAAACAACAAAAAAAAATTATTAAAATTTATAGGGTAAAACAAATGATAAGGTCTATGCATGTAGTATAATAGGAGCTTACACGTTGGTGAGCTGAGTGCCAAAATGATGGATCCGTAGGCGGCGGTGGATGCGGTGGAGGTGCCCATGTTGGTGGTAGCGGCGTAGTTGAAGGAGGAGCAACTTGTTTTGGCCACAAATGCAACCTTGCTTGAGGATTCATGGTTGGATGACCCCATACATGTAGTGGCCTAAAAGGCGGGTGCATAGCTGTTGTCATCGGAGGGAAACACATTGTTGGTGGATACCATGGGCTTATATTTGCACCACCTTTGCCACCACCTCCCATCGCGACACCATACATTTGTCGCTTTTGGGTCCAACTCGCTGCCTCGGCCTCCCTAGCTAGCAAATGCTTCCGATGTGATCGATATTTCTGAGAATCATGCATACATGGTTTATTTTTTAGAATGTTACATATAAATAGATATCTAAGTAAGCTTGTGATATACTTGTAATAAACATTGGCTTTGTTATGGTAATATAATTTTATAGTTTCTTTGTAAAAATAAAATTGGTTGATTATAGAATTTTGTGACTAATGGTGTTTGGCTAAAATACCAATAAAATAATAATAACAACCCAAAATTAATTGAACCCTAATTCTGTAGTAGCGATCACAACTAAGTTATAATCATAATGCTAGTTAGGTTTTTATATAAAATTCACGTCATATATTCTTGTATATAGCCATATGTATGAATAGATTATTTCAATTCATTTACAACAAGGTCAAGTATATCCTATAAAGTACAAATTGAATTGAAATTGTTCATCAACAATTAAAATTTTGCACAAATATCAAGAATATAAATGGAAGTTTATGTTTATGTTTATGTTTATGAGCAATATGACAAGACAATAATTGCCAAGATTTTGTTTCATTCATCAAAAGTAAAATCACCTAGACACCCATATAGGATACTAAGAAAATTCCAGTTGGGTCAATCAAATAATCTTACAAATGTTAGCGTTCAATATAATAATACTGTAGAAAGAAAAATTGGTTTCATAAATCCCCAACTTTGGACCATCTCACTTTTTACTAACAGTTTTATTTTACTTGTTAGTAATTCCTCCGTGCCTAAATTACATTCCTACTTTTCTCTATTATGTGAGGAATAAATGTTAGAAGTAAGAATGTAATTTAGAGACGGATGAAGTATCAATAAATGTGAATACTCTCTCTAAAGTTCGAATTATTGAAAAATATTGCAAAGTAAAAATTGATAAAATATACGGAATACTAAAAAGTAAGAACCTGTAAATGGCTGGCTATGTTATGGCGAGTAAGACAATCAATTCCCATAAGCTCTAAAATCCTCGAAGGGACTGCCTTATCAACTCCTAGTTGCTCCACTGCTTGCACGAATCTTCTATGAAGTTCGGGTGTCCAATCCACCTAATAACAAACATTGATTTATGCAATGCATCTAATTAGTGATTAATGAAGAGTTATGTCTCGTTTTATTTTCATAATAATCCCAACTATTAATTATTTCAGAATAATCCAAAATATGCGCGTGTCTGACTTTTCAAAATAATAGTCCCGTGAACTATTATTTCGAAAAGATTGACAATAGTCCGTGTAATAAATTTAAGATAAGTTATGTTGGCTATTTTGTACTAATACATACATAAATATTACACATGTACTCATTTAGTACCTTTGTTTTTCGTTTCCCTTGATGATTGCTGTTATTATTACCCCCGGATTTTGAACTCGAGGATGATGATTTCTTCATGTTATTACTCTCTTTCGAGGATGAAATCGTTGATGTTGTAGACTCCGACTTAACATCCTTCTTCCCCTCGATCCCCTCCTTTTCCAATGTCTTCAATCCACAACCATCATCATCTTTATCCATACCCTCCATCGACGTCTCAAGTACTTGACTAACAACATCATAGTTACCTTCATAACTAGCCTCAAATGAAGCTATGTTACCATCATCATTAGGACTAATAATGTTCTCAACAGACATAGCAGACGACGAGTTATTAAACTCGGATGATTCGTCTTCCCCGGTACTAATGGAGAAGTCTGCCAATAACTCCGGATCCATTTCAAGATCCGGTAGCACATCACCATCGTGCATGCCCATAAACAACTCATCGAAATCGATGCTATCGAGCAGATTTGTACCGGAGAAGTCCGGGAAATCGTCCGTTCCCATCGAGAAATTCGCCTCCATCGTACCTCCTTTGTTGTTGCCATCTTTGGTACTCCTTAGGGGTGATATTGCAAGCATTACAAAGCCTCCCTAGGCCACTTACTTACCCTAGAAAAATAGTTAATCTAGATAAGGCTAATTAATAATAAACTATATAATAATAATAATAATAATAATAATAATAATATATTCAAAGATATAATAATATATGTATAGGATTATAGTTTAATTATATGTGACAGTTTAATTTATGTATAGCAATAGTATTACGTACGAAGTATATTTAATTGAACATCAACTAACGACTTGATTATAAGGTTTTCGATTTAAGGGAGGACGGAGAAGGAGGTGAAGAAATCGACGGAGTGTCAATTGTATGATGGTGAGATGAAGGAGAGTGTGTGTTTGTGCGAAGGAAAATGGATGATGGCCACAACTTGTGAGTTAGAGGTTTATTCAAATAAGATTTTGTATTTATGTTTTTGTTTTGGCATTGATATATATCAGTGTTTATTTTGTTACTATTAGACTTGTGGACTGCTATTTCTTGCATTTATTTAAAATCTTCAAGTGGCCCTTCATAGTTTAGAATAACGTCACACACTCACATACACCTGTTTTTACATGTTAAAGAATGTGTGTGGTACGAAGAAGATTTATACAAGTAATAGGTATGGTAAAAAAAGAAAATCGTTCCATATATGTTTCAAAATCTACAACTCTCTCATTAAAAATAATGTCCCAATTTGTCGAACACTTGCACTATTAATATATACCACTTTAATTAATGTTTATGCTTATAAAATTGGAAAAACTCATTTTAATAGTCTCAAATTTGCCCAATTTTTAAAATAATCTCAACTTTCGCATTTTCTGCAATAAGCTCAACTTTCACTTATGTTTTCTTTCTTCAAACCCGTTTACCGGTAATTTTAAGAAAAGGTTCCACAACCGATGGTTGGTGGCTAGAATTTTATTTACTCTGTATTTATTTTTTGGACCAACGACCTGACACGTGTCACGCAACCTAGAATAACAGGTCGTTAACTTTAGTGGACTGGTTTGGGATTATTAAAAGAAAATGCAAGTAAAAGTTGAGATTATTACAGAATAAACGAAAGATGGAATTATTTAAAGTAAATTAGGTAAAGTTGAAATTATTAAAATGAAGTAAATTAAATATAGTTATATACATAGATGCTAGTTAGAATAGTTTTAACTTGTACTCCTTTCGTCCCTAAAAGAACGACCCTTTTGGGGAATTTTCACGGGTATTAAGAAATTTAAGTTGGAAGTACAATTACATGGGAAGCTAATAAAAGTAAATTGAAAAGGGAAATTTACATGGGATTTGAAAAAAAAAATAGAGAGAGAAAATAATATAAGTACATAGAAAAAACAAATTTACACCGGGAAGCTAATTTTACACAAATATTGTTGTAAATTAGAGAATATTTAAATGCAAATGGGATGAATATTTTGGGATTAAAATTTGACCAAAAGGGTCATTTTTTTAGGGACGAAGAGAGTATTATATAACTTTTTTACTTATTTATAGTTAAAGATACTATTGATTAATGTGTTAAAAAAAAAAAAAAAAAAAAGATATTATTGGTTAAACTTATAATTTGTACCTAAAGCCAGAAGGGTGAAAAAAATGGAAGAAGTCGAGTCTAGAAATCCTACCTTAGCTCAGGGTGAAAAAAATGGAAGAAGTCGAGTCTAGAAATCCTACCTTAGCTCCTACCTAGTTCTCTATTGATAGGAAGTCGACCCACTGGTTTAGCTCAACGTAAAGAAAGCTCTTGACATATGTACTAAATAAAATGAGGCATTTAATTTAACAGCGATGAAATTTGGCTTTTCAAAAATTAAAATCATAAATATAAATAATACTATCTCCGATTTTTTTTTAATTGCAAATTTAGAATATTTTATATCTCTTAAATAATACCTCAAAGTTACAACTAAAAAAAAAAAATCGGAGGTAGTAAAAAAAAATACTACAGTATACATAGTATATAAGCCTTATATATAAGCATTAAATTTAAACTAGAAAATCGTACAAATTTAGGATATCATAAAAATATAAACACTAATTACACTGATTTGTTCGTGTTTTTGTTATGAATTCCTAATTTCATACAATTTTCAAGAGTATATTTAATGGTTATATGTAGATGCATACAAGTTAAATTGAATTCTTTCAAAAACTAGTCCCTCCGTTTTTCGGATCTTTTACCAAAATGGCTAATTTTACAAAAGTATTCACCAAAACAGTTTCCAAACTAGTTAATTTATTAACTTAGAAGGAATTTATCTATTTCTTATATTCCTTTGAACCGGTTTGGTTCATATTATGGGGTTTTTTTTAAAAAAAAAATGTTTTATTTAAAAAAAATAGCTTTTTTAAAAAAAAAAATTTGGATTTTTGTTTTTCTATGGGAAAATCTAATGCCACAGTTTAAAATATCCCATTAATTTGAACAATAACATTCAACATAATATATTTTACAATTCTCAATTTTTAAAAATTTTACACAAAATAAACAATTACTCAAAAAAATTGATCCAAACTTCCAATCGAAAAATTAAAAAAAAAAAAAAAAAAAAACATAAAGATAGAAATATATTAAGGTCTGAAGGCCCAAAGTTTCTAACGCACTTACAGGGAGAAAAGGTGTATTAGAATAAGATAAAAGTTTAAAATTTAGAAAGCAAGTAGGAACAATCAAGTCTTGATTGTAAATAACTAGAGTTATACAACTCTTGACCATAGAATCATTTTATTTACTCCAGAAAAGATGAACAATACTTTATTTCCCTTATCGTGGTATAATTTGCGATAGTCTTGATAGAGCATTACTACTTGAAATTTCAAATTTTTGTGATTGATATGATCTAGAAGTAAAATTAGGGCTTTTTTTGGATCGAAATTAGAGTTCTGCCACTGTTTGCATACTCGTTTTTTTTGTATATTGCTTAAAATTTCCAACTTAAAAAATCTTTTTAAAAATTAAGAAAAACAAAAAAATTAAAAAATAATAAAGTGAACCAAACACGTTCAAAGAAAAATAAGAAATAGATAAATTACTTCCAAGTTAATAAATTAGCTAGTTTGAGAATTAAATTTTATAATTAGCCGTTTTGGCAAATACTTTATCAAATTAGCCGTTTTGGTAAAAGATCCCCATTTTTCCATTTGCGGAGTTTTAGGAGAAATTGGAGAAAGTAATAAAATATAGAGATAGTAGGGTTAGTGAAAGGTAAATTAGAGGAGAAAGAATCTAAAAGTAATACAATTGGGTACCACTAGGTAAAAGAAATGAATTAAATATTATAAAAGTTTTCCAATTAAGAAAATAGAACAAGTATTTAAAAACGGTCGTAAAAGAAAAATGAAGCACGTAATTAAAAACGGAGGGGTAACATACTAAAAAATTACTACTCATACTAAATAAGAAAAATAAAAATGGATAAAAATATACTCGTAAATGTACTTTAGTGGATTTAGATTGATTGACATTAATAGCCGGCAACAATAATAACGATGCTACAGGATCGTGAAGCTGCTTTCATAGTACTTATTTGTATTACATTTATTTTATTTATTGTTGTTGTTAATTTAGTCTCATTTTTTCAGAGAGTTTGGACTTGGAGTATTATTGTTCTTCTACAAAAATTAAGATTCAAAGAAGAACCTTTGAATCAAGTTGACTGACTGTTATAGCTCAATTATATATTGCTCAGTTTTGGTGGGAAAATTAGTTACTTGAGTTTGTTACTCGGTTTTGTCCTTTTTCTGGTTGTTAGAAAATAAGATTCCTTTTGCTTTGTTGTTAAGCTTAATTAGCTGGTTATATAGGTCACGCATTGTATTAAGTCTCATTAAGAAAATTAATACATTGATCTTATCTCTCTCTCTCTCTCTCTCTCTCTTCTTTCTCTCTCTATTCTGTTACTTCTTCTTCCTCCTTCGTTTCCTCCAATTTCTCTGAAAATCCCCTGTATTTCCTGGGTTGGAAATCTCATCAGATTTCTCCCTATATCAGTGGTATCAGAGCTGCCGCTGTTTTCTCTGTGTCTAAAAACATTTTGGCACCTTCTCTCACTACTCGAGTAACTAGAATGGAAGCTCAGCTCACAGCAATGGAGAAGAAGCTCGAAGCTGAGGCCGTTGCATCTGCTGCTTCTGCTAAACAGATTGAAGACCTTTTAGGGATGATGCAGATTATGAAGGATTAGATAGCTAAATCTTATGCTCGAATAAGTCAGCCTAAATTGGGGTATAATCCTAAACTTGAGTTTCCAAAATTTGATGGTAGTAATCCTAGAATTTGGGTTAAAAAATGTTGTAAATATTTTGATCTTTGTAAAATCCCTGAGGATCAAAAAGTTGATTTGGCTTCTCTGAATCTGTCTAGCAAGGCTGAAAACTGGATTTCTAGTTATTTAGCTACTCGTTCTAGGGTTGATTGGAGTGATTTTGTTATTGATGTTAATGCTCGTTTTAAGGATGAGAAAGGGTTGAATGTAGTAGAGGAATTTAACAAGCTCCAACAAACTGATAGTATTGAGTCATTTGTTGATGAGTTTGAGAGTCTGAGGTCTATTATGCAGCAAAATAGTTTGTGTTTGACTGAGCAATACCTGCTTGAAAGCTTCATTGGAGGCCTTAAGCCTGGCCTTAGACCCTTTGTCAGAGCTTTCAAACCTCAGACTATTGCAGCAGCTGTTGGGTATGCCAGGTTGCAAGATGAGTTAATTTTAGCCAACCCACAAAAATCCTACAAACCACCCACAACATCCCAAAAATCTTACCAAACTCCTAGCCAAACTTCCAAACAACCACCCTTACTGCCTACACCTCTAACACCACCCTTTTCTTTTTACAAACCCACCTCTAAACCTTACCAGAAGCCAAAGTATGTCCCTGCGCTGCTGATGTTAGAGCTGAGAAGATAGCCAAGGGTTTGTGTTACTATTGTGATGCTCCTTATGATAGGAATCACAAATGCTCATTTAAGGAACCTCAATTGTTTACTATTGTGATTCCTGGAATGGATGAGGTGGATACTGATGTAGTTCAGCTAGAAGAACAAAAGGTAGAGGAGGAGTGCATTTCTTGCATTTCTTGCAGTGCATTGACTGGTGGTCAAAGTTTTCACACCATGAGGGTTAAAGCCATAGTGGGAAGGACTCCCTTGCACACTTTGATTGATTTAGGGAGTACACACAATTTCCTGGACATTCACTTGGCTACCAAGCTTGGGTGTAAGAGTGAACCAATAGAAGGCCAAGCTATCATGATTGTTGATGACAATCAGTTGGTCTGTCAGTCTATCTGTAAACAATTCACTTGTTCCATTGGAGGGCATGAATATGTTGCTGATGTTATGCTCATTCCTCTAGGAAGCTGTGATATGGTTTTGGGAATTCAATGGTTGAGCACTCTGGGTTCTATTTCTTGGAACTTCAACCAGCTTACAGTGAAGTTTCAATTGAAGGGTGCTGATATTGAACTTCAAGGAATTCCTATTAAGAAGCTAAAAGTTCTGGCAGCTGGTCCCTCTCAAAAACTATTAACTGATGCTTCACATATTTGTCTTATACAAGTCTCTGACATCTCCATCCCTATTAATTCTTGTATGGTGCAGGTGTGTGACAAGAATGGTGAACATTTGGAGCTGCAGACTCTAAAACAAAAATTTGCAGCAGTCTTTGAAGAGCCTACAGGATTACCTCCCAGTAGGGGTGTTTTTGACCATAGGATTCACTTGGAGAAAGGTATGGGAGCAGTGAACATCAGACCTTATAGATATCCTTTGAAACAAAAGGAAATCATTGAACAGTTGGTGCAAGAAATGTTGGATAGGGGAATCATTCAATCTAGCACCAGCCCATTTGCTTCTCCTGTTATGTTAGTGGAAAAGAAAGATGGTACCTAGAGACTCTGTGTGGAGTATAGAGAATTGAACAAGAGAACTGTTAAGAACAAATTTCCCATACTTGTTTTGGATGAGCTCATTGATGAACTATCTGGGGCAGTTATCTTTAGTAAGTTGGATCTGAGAGTAGGATATCACCAGCTTAGAATACATCCTAATGATGTGTTCAAAACTGCTTTTAAAACTCATGATGGGCACTATGAATTCTTAGTTATACCCTTTAGTCTAACTAACGCCCCCTCCTCATTCTAAAGTTGGATGAATGCTGTGTTCAAACCTTTACTGAGAAACTGTGTTTTGGTGTTTTTTGATGATATTTTAGTGTACATCAAGAGCTTGGAGGAGCACTAGCATCATCTAGCTGAAGTATTTATTGTAACGTCTTAGCATGCTATGTATGCCAAGGAAAGCAAATGTTCATTTGTTACTGCCAAGGTTGAATACTTGGGGCATTTCATTTCAGGTCATGGTGTTGAAACTGATCCTAGCAAGGTGGCTGTTATTGATTCTTGGCCTGCTCCAGCTTCTGTGAAAGAGTTGAGGAGCTTTTTGGGGTTGGCTGGGTATTACAGGAAGTTCATTAGAAGACATGCCATAATTAGCAAACCTTTGACAGATTTGATGAAAAAGGGAGCATTTGATTGGCATGATGAGGCCCAGGCTGCTTATGAGTTTAAAAAAGTCAATAGTGTCTGCTCCTGTGCTTGCTATTCCAAACTTTTCTAAGCAATTTAAAGTAGAGACAAATGCATCTAAGACAGGAATTGGGGCAGTCTTGATACAGAATCAGCACCCACTAGCTTTTATTAGTAGATTACTTGGTTCTGAGTAGCAAAAGCTTTCTGCTTATGAAAAGGAGCTTTTAGCTATGGTTTTTGCAGTCCAAAAGTGGGAGCAATACTTGATGGGATCTAATTTCATTGTCAAAACAGATCAAAAGAGCTTAAAATGACTTTTACAACAAAAGATTTCAACTCCCTTTCAGCAATTTTGGTTGTCTAAGCTTATGGGCTTTGACTATGAGATTCAATACAAGGCTGGGCATGAAAATAATGTTGCTGATGCCCTATCTACAGTGCAGGGATATGAGTTCTTATTATTGGCTATATCAGTAATAGATTCAGACCTAGTTTAATACATCAAGTCTAGCTACACCTTGGATGTGAACACTCAAGCTATTCTTGGCAAACTCAATCAAGGTGAAACTGTTGCTGGGTTTAGTCTGCAGGATTATTTACTCAGAAGAAATGGTAAGATTGTGGTAGGGCCAGATGATAACCTCAAGAAGAAATTGATTGGCTGGCAACATGCTTCACTAGAAGCAGGGCATTCTAGAAGGGATCAAACTCTAAAGAGATTGAAACATATCTTTCATTGGAGGGTATGGCTAGGAATGTGAGTCACTATGTCAGGAAATGCTTAACCTGTCAGGCCTCAAAGTATGACACTGCTGCTAAACCTGGTGCATTACAGCCTTTGCCAATTCTTGAGTAAATCTGGACATACATCTTTATGGATTTCATTACTGGTCTTCCTATGTCTATGCATAGAAATGTGATCTTTGTGGTAGTGGATAGACTAAGTAAATATGCTCATTTCATAGCTTTAAAATATCCTTTTACTGCTGTAGAGGTGTTTTAAGCTTATTTGGATAATGTTTTTAGGCTCCATAGGTGGCCAAGAAGTATTGTGAGTGATAGAGACTCAATTTTCCTGAGCCAGTTTTGGAAGAGACTGTTTTCTCTCTATGGAACTGAGTTTTTATTGTCCTCAACATATCACCCTAACACTGATGGCCAGACTGAGGTGGTGAATAGGTGCCTGGAAACTTACCTGAGATGTGTTACTAATGCCAAGCCTAGTGAGTGGTGTAAGTATTTACCAATGGCTGAATGGTGGTACAACACTCATTTCCACTCTTCGGCTGGAATGACTTCATATGAGGCTTTCTATTGTCAACCTCCTCCTATTCACTTACCTTATCTCCTTGGAGAGTCAAGTAATGAAGTAGTTGACAGGAGCATGCAAAAAGGGAGGTTGTGTTGATGATTTTGAAGGATAACTTGGTCAAAGCTCAACACAGAATGAAGGTTCAAGCTAACAAGAAACGTTCTAAGAGAAGCTTTGTGGTTGGGGATTGGGTCTGGCTTAAATTGCAAGGATATAGACAACAGTCAGTTCAATTCAAAAGCAACACTAAGATTTCTGCTAAGTACTTTGGTCCTTTTAAAGTACTTGCAGTAATTGGTAAGGTTGCATATAAGATTCATCTCCCTAGCACAGCAAAAATTCATAATGTGTTCCATGTGTCTCAGTTGAAACGTTTTCATGGTGCACTGCCTACTGTAGCTGTTATACCTTTTGTTTTGGATAAACCATCAGTTCCTTCTCAAATTCCTACTGCCATCTTAGCAAAACGAACTGTTTAAGTTGTTGGGGTCCTTACTGAGCAATTGCTAGTTCAATGGCAGGATACACCTAGGCATGAACTTCTTGGTTGAACTACTCTGACTTTGTAGCTCAATTTCCTGAATCTACTCATCTCTTGACTTGAGGACAAGTCTGCTTAAAGGGGGAGGATAAGTTATAGCTCAATTATATATTGCTCACGGAAAAATTAGTTACTTGAGTTTGTTACTCGGTTTTGTCCTTTTCCTGGTTGTTAGAAAATAAGATTCCTTTTGCTTTGTTCTTAAGCTTAATTAGCTAGCTATATAGATCATGCATTGTATTAAGTCTCATTAGGAAAATTAATACATTGATCTTATCTCTCTATCTCTCTCTCTTCTTTCTCTCTCTCTTCTGTTACTTCTTCTTCCTCCTTCGTTTCCTCCAATTTCTCTGAAAATCTCCTGTATTTCCTGGGTTGGAAATCTCATCAGATTTCTCCCTATATCACTGATAGAATGATATGGAGAGGAAAAACTGGGGAAGTAAGAAGCCTATTTCAAAGCATGTCGTTAAATATAAGGCAATGATATGATTGAAAACTTACTAGATGACTTGGTAGAGCCACAAGGGAATGGGCATGTAAATAATTATGATATTGAGTTAGAACTTAGAAGGTAGTCATAAGGTGTTAAAAGCTTATGGAACATGACCGACTGAGTCCTTAATAAACTGTTTAATTTATTTTGACTTATTTCAAACAAACAAAGTTTAGAATATTCAGATAGATATAAAAAGATCAAATAAATTCAAATAAAAGCCTTTACACCAAAATAAATTTAAATAAGTGAAATATAAATAAAATATCTTAATAGCCTTAAGATGAGCCTTGTTGCCTAAAAGCTTTTTCTAATTTTTTAATAATTTTGAGTAGTGAATGGAATAGCAAAATCAACCTGTAAAGTAGCTCAA
This sequence comes from Chenopodium album, assembly GCF_948465745.1. NCBI lineage: Eukaryota > Viridiplantae > Streptophyta > Magnoliopsida > Caryophyllales > Amaranthaceae > Chenopodium > Chenopodium album. The sequence goes on along the minus strand of NC_137846.1, from coordinate 45,096,293 downwards.
AGTGGTTATTAAGGGAATTCCTAGGACCTAGCCCATAAAAGGCTAGTAAAAGCATTTATAAGAGCAAGAGTCTTCATAACTATATACCCGTTTTGCTTGGATTTTGATAGTCTTGGTTTGACATGGTTCACATTAAAACAATTTTACTAGAGCTCATCTCTGAAGAATGGTGACTTGACTTTTTGAAATATAGAAGAACTTCTTCGTGGGCAGTATACATACAAGGTTGTTCGGACTATTAAAGATGGTTAGTTTTGAGCTAGGCCCGCTCACCTGCCGCCTAGACAATCCATCTCTTAAAAGGTGGCCCAGCCACCTAAGTCCATGTAAAACCCAGCCAACCCGCTATTGTTAAGGCCGGGCTGAATGCCAAGTGTAGCTCAGATTTGTATTATGTTTTGTACTTGTACAATTGTTAGTTAAGGTTAATATGGATGTATTTTTTATCAAATAAATTAGCATATATAGTAGATAACACAAATGTACTAATTTATTTTTTTCTTACAGAATCCCACGGGCCAAGTGGCTAACCCTTGGATCAACCCTTGGACTGCCCATGGGTTTGCCTTGATTGGTCCACGTGTCTAAGGTATTTTTACCATAAACAACTATGATTATTATTATTATTATTAGAAATCAAAAACCAACAATGTCATACAACTTACAAAAAGTTAGTACAAATTTTTATCTACACCCCATGGTAAGGAACATTACTTGCCCCCCCCCCCCCCACACACACACACCCTCCTCGCGTGCCCAAATCCCTCCTCTTTTCAATTATGAACTAGTTTTAAACCCGTGCGATGCACGACTGTTTATTGTATCGTAATTTTTATTAAATAAATATTACTAAAATAATATGGGATTTCAACATCATACATAATGAGTTCATATATAATAAGAAAAATAGAATAAAGCCATAAAATTTTATCAACAAAATTAAGAATAACCAAACAAAATGTTTGTCTATTTTCATTTTCATTGTAAATTAGGGAGTAAAAGAAAAAGTAAACATTACTATCGATTCTTATAGTAATAGGAAATATTATAACAATAGTGTTAGGTTAGTATTTTTGAAGTACAATACACTTAAAAGTATGTCAAATTTAAAACAATATGTCATCTATAATAGTTACAATTTATAAAAATTGTTCAACAATTTATATAGACATCTTGTACTCCACTGAATACATATAAGGGCAACAATTTATTATTTTTTTTATTTTTTATTTCATTGTTCTGCAATATACATAAAATAGAAGAAACATGCTTACTTAAGATAATTTGTAACCCAATTTGAACTTTACTCACTATTGGTCCGTAATGACCTTTTTGCATGCAAATCAAACATAGCAATTGAGTTAAATGTGAAAAACAAATGTTGATCATACATAATAATCGAAACTTTAAATATGAATGCATTATCAAAACTTTAAATATAAAAGCATAAGCGAAACTTTAAATAACACAGTTTGATCATATATAAGTGACACGTTAAATAAGAATGCATAGTGAAATGGAAATAGAAAGGAATTTACTGTGGGTTTATGAACAATTAACTTTCCTTGAGATAAACCACTGATTTTGGTTTAGCATTTCTATGTTTATATTTTTGAAAAAAAAAAAGAGAACTGACGCTATGGTAAATTTGTGAAGGATATTTTCTTTTGACAGAGGATTTTTAAAAAACGTATAATTTAAATATATAATTTTTTTTTCCAAAACATAAATTATTTTTTTAAATAAAAAACAAAACATGTACAATGTATTTAATTAGTACTACGTAGTGAGAATTCACTCAAAAAAAGGGCTTTTTCTTTTGACAGAGGATTTTTTTTTTAAAAAAAACATTTAATTTAAATGTATAATTTTTTTTTTGAAACCAAAATCTATAATTAATTAATGTACCTAATTAAGGCTTTTTTTTATTAAAACATAAATAGTTTTTTTTTTCAAATAAAAAAAAACATGTACAACGTATTTTATACTCCATAGTAGCAGTGAGTATTCCCTCAAAATAATAATAATAATAATAATAATAATAATAATAATAATAATAATAATAATAATAATAATAATAATAGTATGCATAGAAACTTGGATTAAAAATTATCAAATACCTTAGGAACATAGTCATTGCATTGTATTAACAGTTGTATAGATAAGATTTTTTTTATTTAATTTCATAACTAAACTCTAAGTTTAGCTATTATTGTTGTTATCATAAAAAGCAGGCAATAATTGATTTTAGGGAGTTATAAATTAGTTCAAAGGGTAATTATTGTAATTAGTTTAATAAAACTTATAGAAGTAGTATAAAATAGTTCAAAGCGTATTTTTATACTAATAAGAACTTATCTATACTACTTAAATTATTGATTTTAACAAATCTATTTCTAAACATAGTACTCCGTATGATTCAAATAAAATCTAGGCATGAGTAATTGGGATGGAAGAGATGTTTGATTGATTTTTTTTTTTTTTTTTTTAAAAAAGGTAAATATATCGAAAAGATACAATCTTATAATCCGATAACTATACTTCGAATAGGCATGATTAATATAGTTCGGAATTGGGTGATATGAATGGTGTCCTTCGAACAAGTGTATTATTCCGATAGAGGGTTCGGAATTATTAGAAAGCTAATTATTCAGTGAGGTCAAGTGATCGGAATGCCTAGGTGGAGGCCGCTTCCAATCAGTAATATTAATGAGTAATTAATATTACAGCTTAATCTTGACTGAACCCTTCGGGTCACACCCAAGCAACTAACGAACTAACACGACGAATTAATTCGGAAGGAATTAATGAGTCACTCGAGTATTGTGAACAAAGACGTTGTATTCCGAGCTTAGAGCGTCGGAACTGAATCTTTAAAGACGGGCCAAAATTTAGGAATTGGCGAGACGCGAAAATGCTTCAAGTAACAAGTAAAAACCCTAGCCGCACGAAAGGCTTGAGAAGCGCGCCAAATAGAAGTGTGCCACGTGGCAGCACCATGTGGCAGTGCCATGTGGCAGCCACCAAGTGGCAGTGCGCCACGTGGCAGCCACCAGGGTGGCTGTGTGCCATGTGGCGGAGTGCCACGTGGCGACACGCCAAGGTGGTGGCGTGCCACGTTGGCAGCCACCAAGTGGCAACACGCCACGTGGAAGCGTGCCACGTTGGCAATGCCATGTGGCAACTGGCCGCGGACCGGGTTAGCGGGTCATGGACGCGAGCCGAAAGGTGGCGGCCCAACCGAACCCAACTTGGGGCTCAAGGTTGGGTGCCACATGGTTAGATCACAATGCATGTGAGTTGCCTTGGGGAGCAAGTGAGGAAGTGGTCCTCACCTAACCATGTGACACTTGTTACTTTGTTATTCCTTGGTTTAGTTAAGTAAGGATTGAATTCAACATTCTTTCTATGTGGGATTTTTTTGTGAAAAAGTCCCACATTGAAAGATGAGTGGAATTCACAAGGAAGCACTCCTTGTATATAGTTAAGGCATACCTTGGGATTGTTCACTTGAGTACGGTGTTAAAAAAGGCATCTCCATTGAGAAAACCTTTAAACACATAATTACTCGAGTTTAGGTCAGGCTTAGCTAACCTCTAAGCACTGGACCTTGTCGGGGTCGTGTTGTGGGTGGACTTCCGTTGGAGGTCTTCGTGCGAGCGAAGCTAAAAGCTTTCCGAAGTAACAGCTCTTGTTGAAAGCGAAGCACGTGTCAAAGGTATTAATCTTTCCTTAATTCTTGTTGTTTAAGTTAATTATGCTTTGTGATTTTATTAATTGTGAGTGTGGTCTTGGCTCGGGTTTCCTTCCGCGGTGAGTTAGACTCATCGAAACCCAACATTGGGATGGTAGGGATGTTTGATTGATTGATTTTTATAATCATAATTTTCAAGGTGTTTTTTATGGCTTAATTTTTCTTGTTTTAAGTTGCTAATTAGATTAGTAGCTCGATTTTATTATTTTTAAGCCCGTATTAGAGATGTCTTCAGCCCAGAACCCAGATTTTTGCCCAAAAATAGTGAATTTTGGGTGGAAAACGTGTTCTGCAAATAATTTTACGCTATTAGGACTGTGTTTTTGGCCAAAATCCGACCAGAAATGCCTTTTTCGAGGGATTTTTCGTTTTGACGAAAATTTTAAAGTCTTTCTAACCTTGAATCTTAATGGCATATTTATGGTGGTTATGTATTTGGTTCTTTCCTTGATTTTTCTGCAATTTTAAATCTCTTTAAGCATGGTTACTTTGTAGTAATTGGTGCTTGAAAGATTGGTTCATATTTTCACATAATTGCAAATCCATTGCATTAAGTGTGAAAAATTTGTTCTTTGAGGCTTCTAAGTATTAAAGATTCAATCTTTAATTGTTTTAAGTGATTGAAACTTTGAGTTACTAAATTCCATGATTTGTTTGTTGAACTTTTGATTTAATCATGTATTAAGTTGATTGGAATCATAAAGTTTGAATCTTGTGATAGAAATTTGATTTATCTTCATGTTGGAAGATATAATTTTTCAAGGATTCACAAGTTAAAGTTGGAATCTTTATTTGAATATTTGTGTTCATAATTCCAACTCCCCTTTATTTTGTCAAAATCTCATGGTTAATTTAAATTAATTAAATAATAATGAGTTATTACCCTTGTTCATTTTATTGCACCAAGTTAATCCAATTTTATTAAAGAATAGTTTTTGGAAATAATTTTGGTTATGTGCACCTTGATGAATTTTTAATTTAAGTTGGACTAGTATTAATTTTTCATTTTGGCTCATTTTATTAATTCTAAAATTAATTTGGTGTTAATTAATTAGTCATGCAAAATTGGGGTTAAAAACCCGGGGTATTGCACCAAAATCGAGGGCAAAATGCCCCTTGGCAAGCCGGGCTGCATAGCAGCCCGCATGTGGCTGCCAAGGGCAGCCTCGACGTAGATGCAGCCCATGCGTGGTTGCTGCCACAGCCAGCAAGCACAGCTGCCCGTGGTTACTTGCGTGTGGTTGAGCCTTGTGGCGCATGCGTTTCTTAGTGTGGCTAGGTGTGCGCACAACCCCTCACTTACCACTTGTGCTTCGTTTTAAGGCTATGTTTATTTGCAATTTTGCCGTTTTAATTATTTTAATTAATTATTTTGGTTTTAAATATTTTAATTAAAATTTTGAGGCTAGGCTTCGGTTTTGGGCGGCATTGGTAAAATTCAATTTTGACAAAATCTTGGGTTTATCGACTTAATTAATTGGATTAATTAAGATGGATGCGGAATTTTATGGGAGCTTCAATATTAATTGCGCTAAATTACATAATCGATTTAACAAACTTTGACTAGTTTTAATTAGGCATGTTAATTGGATTAACTAGGGGTGAGCAAACCGGGCACCCGGTCAAAATTTTAGGACCCGGACTTGGAATTGGTTGGAACCGGGTCCTAAAATTCGGAACCGGAATTGGAATTGGTTTAACCGGGTCCTAAATTTTAGGAATTGGAATTGGAACCACCGGGTACCGGTTCCGGTTCCGGGTACCCACTTATGTATGTAATTGTTAAAATATAATACAAATTATAATTCTTATTTTAGTTAGTATCATTATTAGTGTTTAATACTTATATTTATATATGCATTAAGCTATTTGTATTCATGTTAGGTATTAATAATACTTTTTTTATTGTACAAATTAGATACATTTAACATATTTTTATTATTTAAAATTTATTTAGTTTAAGATATATTGGGTAACCGGGTACCCAACCGGTTCCGGGTCCAAAAAGTTGAGAATTGGAATTGGAATTGGTTATAACCGGGTCCTTAATTTATTACCCGGAATTGGAACCACCGGGTCCAATCTCGGTTCCGGACCCGCCGGTTCCTAACCGGTTCCGGTTCTAATTCCGGGTACCCGGAATTTTTGCTCACCCCTAGGATTAACGACCTAAATTAGTTACTAGTTTATGCGTGTTTTATGCATTGTTACTTGTTTATCGTTGTAAAATATGTGGGCCATTCACAAATAGTGAATGGATGAATGAAATGTATATTCTCTCACAGGTTTTATGAAATGGCAAGTAGTGGGGCCCGATTAGTATAGAAAATACGGACTGCGATCTGTGATGTATTTTTGTAAATCTAAATACGGTCTGCGAACCGTTGAGTATTTTTGTACCTTAATATTTAGATTAGTCCTAATCATAGATACTAGTATTTGCATAATTATGGTCATGTCTTGAAGACGGAGTTTCGTGGAAGATGAAGCCATGAAGTTGCAAAAGTCGTCTCTTGAAGATTCAAGGGGTCATGCTAGTTGCCAAATGCATCTTTATTTATGTTTTCGATATATATATTTATGATTTTACATATGTGTGGTTCATATATTAGATGCATGTTTAGGATTTCAAATATTGCGATGATTAATTAAGTTCACTTAAATAAACCAACATAGAAACCCTAGGTCCCTAAAATATTGAGTGAAATTGTCACTCCAAAACAACACTTATCGACCTATTGAGAGTAGTGATTGGCTACGCCAAATCGAGGCATCACTATTTCTCTCTAGGATACGTAAGGTATGATGATGGGTTTGCCAAAGTAAGACATTACATACATGTTGGTTTTGGTTATAATCAACGATATGAGTGATGGAGTCATAACATATCGTGGCAAAGTGGATAAGTTGTTGAGAGAGCATTAGATGCGACGATTTATCCAACCAAGAGTGGCTTGGAGCCATTAGCAAAGAGTTGCTTACCTTAGAAGATTGAGTGTTAAGACAAGCCAAAGCATGCTTAACCACTCTTTGTTTCTTTGGATCTTGGAATCAACTTATTCTCCAAATGGGGACAATTTTAATGTGTGAATAAGACGTTTAAATAAGTTTGATTAAAATTCATGATTTCAATCTTATTTAAGTATTATGAATGGTTTTTCATTTCAAATTCTTTCAATTGTAGAATCATGTCTTCAAATAACTCAAACAACCAATTCTCGTTGCGCTCAATTCTCGACAAGGAGAAGTTGAGTGGGCCAAATTTTCTTGATTGGCAAAGGAAATTGCGTATAGTTCTCATGAAAGAGCAAAAGGAATATGTCCTTGATGAGGAAATGCCCGAGACTCTCAATGAGGAGGTGACTCAGGCTGCCCTAAACCGATGGCAAAGTGCCAATCGGGATGTCAAATGCATCATGTTGGCCACAATGTCTCCCGAGCTTCAAAAGACTTTCTTTGAAAAGGTGACAGCTTTTGAGATTATTTCTGAGCTGCATAACATATTCCAAGAGCAGGCCCAAACTGAAAGGTTTGAAACCCACAGGCAGATCCTTGAGAGCAACCTCAAGAAAGGAGAGCCAGTCAGCCCACATGTACTCAAAATGATAGGATTGTTTGAGAACATGGAAAGGCTTGATGCGGGGTATTCAACCGAGATGGCAATTGACATCATTCTCCACTCGCTGCACAAAGGCTATGATCAGTTCAAAATGAACTATCATATGCACAGCATGGAGAAAACCCTCACCGAGCTTCAGGTATGTTGAAGCAAGCCGAGCAAATGCTCAAGGATGAGGGGAAGCATAATATGCTCATGATCAAAAAGGGCAAGCCGTTCAAATTCTCAGGCAAAAAGAAGAAAGGCTGTAAGGGGAAGGGTAAGAAGAAGACCTTTCCGCCTAAGTCTAAAGCTACCAAGGATAAAAAGGAAAAGAAGGTAGCATCTTCTAAATCTGATTCCGAATGCTTCTATTGCAAGAAGAAGGGACATTGGAAGAGAGATTGCCTCAAGTTCAAGGAAGAAAAGAAGAACGGAACCGTTGCTTCTGGATCAGGTATATTCGTTATAGACTTAAACTTCACTAGCTCAACATCATGGGTATTAGATACCAGATGTGGCTCACACCTTTGTTTCAATTCTCAAGGACTAAGGAACATTAGGAAGCTAGAGAAGGGAGAGGTTGAACTCCAGGTCGGCAATGGAGCCAGAATTTCAGCCGTATCTGTAGGAACTTTCAGTTTGTCTTTGCCCTCTGGGCTTCTTTTGGAAATTGAAAACTGTTTTTATGTTCCAAACATTATTAAAAACATTATTTCAATTTCGGCTTTAGACGCCAAGGGTTTTGAATTTCGAGTAAAGGACAATGAATCTTCGTTTTATCTCGATAATGTTTTATATGGTATTGCACATTCTGAAAATGGTCTTTATGTGCTTTCTTTAGACAAACAAGTTTATAATGTGAATAATACCGCCAAAAGGGCTAAGACCATGGAGTCAAATCAAATGTACTTGTGGCATTGTCATCTTGGCCACATTAACATCAAACGCATCAAGAAACTTCTACAGGAATGTGTTCTTGACTCTTTCGATTTGCAATCATTTGAGAATTGCGAATGATGTTTATTAGGCAAGATGATTAAGCATCCATTCTCCAAGTTGGGAGAAAGGGCAAGAGACTTGTTAGGTCTAATACACACTAATGTATGTGGACCAATGAGCTCCGCCACAAGGAACGGACGTCGATATTTTATTACCTTCACAGACGACTATAGTAGATATGGCTATGTCTACCCCATGTCGCACAAATTTGAATCATTTGAAAAATTCAAAGAATTTCAGAGTGAAGTTGAAAATCAGCTTGGCAAGAAAATCAAAGCCCTTCGATCGGATCGAGGTGGTGAATACTTGAGCCAAGAATTCGATGACCATCTGAAAGAAAAGGGTATACTTTTAGAATTGACACCTCTAGGAACTCGACAATGTAACGGAGTATCCGAAAGGAGAAATCAAACCTTGTTAGACATGGTACGATCTACAATGGGTCTTAGTGATCTTCCTATCTCTTTCTGGGGACACGCACTTCTAACTGCAGCACTAACACTGAACTGTGCTCCATCAAAAGCTGTAGAAAAGATTAAATATGAGTTATGGACGAAGAAACCTCCTAGGTTGTCTTTTCTAAAGATATGGGGATGCGAAGCATATGTCAAGAAATTTATTTCTGACAAACTTCATCCCAAATCTGACAAGGTTTACTTTGTGGGCTACCCAAAAGAAACCAAAGGGTATTAGTTCTACAATAAATTTGAGAACAAAGTGTTTGTTGCTCGCGATGGTGTCTTTTTGGAGAAGGAGCACCTTTCCAAAATGACAAGTGGGAGAAAAATCAAACTCGATGAAATTCGAGAGGACGAGCAAAAAAATTAGATTGATAGTCAAAGTGCTCAAATAGCATATGTTGACGCTGGTCAAAATGGTCAAAATGTGCAAACTCAAACCGACAATGCAAATGCTCAGTCTGTTACCCTACGTAGGTCTCAGAGGACGAGATCTCAACCTAATAGATATCTTGGTATAGTATTAACTGAGAATCAGGACATCCTGATTATGGATGGAGATGAACCGGCAACCTACAAGCAAGCGATGGCAAGCACCGACTCTGCTAAATGGCAAGAGGCCATGAGATCTGAAATGGATTCCATGTTTGAAAATCAAGTCTGGGACTTGGTTGACTTACCCGAGGGTTACACACCTATCGGATGTAAGTGGATTTTCAAATTGAAAACCGACAAAGATGGAAATTTATTCATTTACAAAGCTAGATTGATAGAAAAAGGTTACATGCAAGTTCATGGTATTGATTACGATGAAACCTTTTCTCCAGTCGCAATGCTTAAATTCGTTCGGATCCTCCTAGCGATTGATGCATATTACAATTATGAAATATGGAAGATGGACATCAAAACCGCCTTCCTCAATGGTATTTGGGAAGAAACTGTGTATATGACACAGCCTGAAGGTTTTGTCGACCAAAAAAATGCTGGGAAAGTTTGTAAGCTTAAAAAGTCCATTTATGGGCTAAAGCAAGCTAGCAGGAGTTGGAATCTGCGATTCGATGAAGCCATCAGTAAGTTTGGTTTTATCAAGAATCCAGATGAATCTTGTGTTTACAAGAAGGTTAGTGGGAGTGACATCGCCTTCCTAGTCTTATATGTCGATGACATATTGCTCATTGGAAATAGCATTCCGTTGTTAGAGTCTGGAAAGGCCTCACTCGGAAAATGTTTTTCAATGAAAGACTTGGGAGAGGCTCATACATATTGGGCATCAAGATCTATAAGGATAGATCGAAAAGGATGATTGGATTGAGCCAAAGTACTTATATTGATAAGGTACTGGCACGATTCAGCATGGAGGAGGCCAAGAGAGGTCACCTACCCATGTCACATGGCATAACCCTGAGCAAGAAGCAGTGTCCACAGACACCTGATGAGCGGAAAAGGATGAATCAGATTCCAAATGCTTCGCTAATTGGATCGATCATGTATGCCATGATATGTACTAGGCCAAATGTATCGTATGACTTGAGTGCTACGAGCCGTTACCAATCAGACCCAGGAGAGGCCCATTGGAATGCGGCCAAGAATATCTTAAAGTACCTAAAAAGGAACAAGGATAAATTCCTGGTGTATGGTGGGTTAGAAGAATTAGTTGTTGAAGGTTATACCGACGCAAGCTTCTAGACAGACAGAGACGATTTCAAATCGCAATCTGGATATATGTTATGTCTTAATGGAGGAGCGTTTAGTTGGAAGAGTACCAAGCAGACCACAACTACAGATTCTACAACTGAAGCCGAATACGTGGCAGCTGCTGAAGCAGCTAAGGAGTCTATTTGGATTCGTAAGTTCATTGGTGAACTTGATGTTGTACCCTCGCCCTCTATTGTGACAATAATGGAGCTATTGCTCAAGCTAGAGAGCCGAACATCAGAAGGTCAAACATTTCAAGCGGCGATTTCACATGATTCGAGAATGGAAATCAGAAGGTGAAATCAGAATTTGTAAAGTTGGAACGGACGACAATGTAGCCGATCCACTTACTAAACCTTTGCCTCAAGAGAAGCACAACAAGCACGTTGAGGCAATGGGAATCAGGCACGTTGGAGACTGGCTTCGATTTCCCTGTGTAGTGTTTCAGTTAATTTTAAACATTTTAATGTAAGACACTAAGAAAAACCATTGGAGTAATTTAAATTTCATGCAATTTTATCACTCCGTTTGCTATTTAATTGTGGTTGGATTAAATAATGAGTCCATTCGATTATGAGAATATTAAAATAGGGTATTGTAGACACCCAAATGTGTCTCCCCAAAACCAAAACCAGTGATGAATACTTTTCACGTCGCTTGATTATCGAATGAGGTGAAAGTGTGAAAAGTCTTGTGATGCTGTCGTTTTAATAAAATACTTTCTTTCTGTTTTTGAAAATGAACTCTATTTATGGAAATAGGCAGTCCAATTTAGCTTGGTCCATGATAAGGGTCCATTAATAGAGTAGTTGGGTCAGGCTCGTAAAGAGCTTTCCAATGATATATTATAAGCCCAATTCCGATGAATAATGAGGAAGTTATGATCCAAATACTAAGCTGAGTCTGAAATGGTTTTATGGCCAATGATCTAGTGGAGGGCCCATTAATTATTATTCCTAAAATTATTAGGATTGATTATAGTCTTCTAAAGTAGTCTAGAAGGTTATTTTGAGTTGTAATAGCATTAGGATTGATAATTAATCTTTTAGAAAAATAATGAATTTGGTTTGAAATAAAACAAGTGTTTTGTTATGATAAAATTTGATTTAAAATTAATTAAAACGGAGTTTTAATTGCTTAATTATATTAAGAAGAGGATTCCGTACAAAAGTGCGTTTTATCTTGAACCAGCGCCAAACGACAAGCCTGTCGCCAAATGACAGGGCCTGTCGCCATGCGTGATCCTTGTCGTTTCGCGCTGGGCTTTGTCGCTGGCGACAGGGGTCAGTTTTATTCCAATTCAAATTCTGATTTGTTTCTATCGATTCCGAACTATTTTCTTATAAATAGGGGCCGTATTTCCCCATTTTGATTCATTCACAACGATCTAATTCTATTCTTTCTCTCTCTAAAAGTTAGAAGCTTATTTTCTTTCTCCCTTTTTCTAAAGCCTCCCCTTTTACAAAACTCCGCATTCACAAGTTCTAGACACACCTAGCCCAGTTCGAAGTTGCCTTCGCCCTCCACGTGAAAGGTTGATAGTTTCTGAGGGTTTGGTCACAAATCTCTATTTCAATTATTTGATTTAATTGTTTGTTTTAATATTTTCCTTGAAGTTACTAATGCGTGTATTTTGTTATTAGAAAGAGATACGAAGCATCCAAGTAAGTAATTTAATTACTTTTATTATTCTTTTGATATAGAGATCATGCTTTATTTATTTTAATTCCTAGTATCATGTTAGGATGTCTTTATGATTCCTAGTATCATGTTTAGGATATTAACTAAGATTTCTAATATCATGTATGTCCTAGTATCATGTTTAGGTTGCTTCCTATTTCTTTCTTTATATCATGTTATACCATGTTAGGGCTAAATCTTTGATCTTTAATGCTTAGTGACATGGTAGGATTTGTTATTAATCTTGTTACCTAGCATGCCTAGGATCTTACTAATATTATTATGCTTTGATGAGATTGAGAATATTATTATGATGATGATGATGATTGTTATTATTATTATTGCTTGATCACGCCTTCTATGCATGTTTAAAGGGAATTTGTACTTGTAATCACGCTTAATAAGATAATTAATAATCTTGTTTAGGTTAATATGATTATAATTCAAGAAATCCCCAATAATAGATTTGTTTGTGCATTAATATTCAACCAACATAGATTAAACAGGTTTAGGGTTAATCTATTGATTGTATGTTAGTCAAAAAGCGCACATGAATATGAGAAGAATAAAGTAGAGGCCTATTTTTAGGGCAGGTTCAATCTCTTTTAGATTGGATTTATACCTTCATCCCCGAATATCCAGTCATGGTTCCGGACCACTATGGAGTTAGCGATCTCATGGATCGTGAAGGGGTGTAACCTTCACCTAGTGAACGGTTTACAAGTTCCTAAAACTTGTTGGCGACTCTTTTACTCTAGCTTCCTTCCCTTTGGACGCCACCATGCTTAAGTGTATCATCACAGTGGGGCTCAAGTGTGGGATGCTTGAAATATTCCCTACATGTATCAAGACCAGTCTTGATAAGAAAACACCTATTAAGTGAACATTGAATATTATAATCGAAAATTATCCCTAATTGAGGTCATTTAAACGATGGATGATTAATGACCACTTGAGATTAGTGTGTAGTTTGATTTATAGCACTGTTTCTTGTGCTACAAGGACATGATTGTTGTAAATAATTTGCACAGGTATTGGTTTGGAACCATACTGGATCGACCTATGAGGATACTTTAAGAGAATTAAAAATCGTCATAAGTATACTTTTCATTATGGCTATCGGAACCTATTTCCTTGACCATGAGTATTGTGTGTTCTCTTGTTTGAATACTAGTCCGCTTTAATGTTGTCAAACGTCTGTCGTAAAAGGGGATTATAACGACAACATTCGGGCGGCTAGGTCCTCTCAATAAGAGAAGCTACATTACAAGACTGGGAATGTCCCCCCTACTAAAATAGGGAAGATGTCTTTGTTGTTTACAAGGCCTCTCGAAGAGCAAGACTGTAAAAATGCATGGCCGTGCTCGGATGGATTTTAGAAATCATCTGTTTATTGACAGATCGAGAAACACTTCTGAACATAATAAGGATAACGAATAAATCTGACCTTATAGTTCATGAAGAGACATTAAGTGACATAGGAAAAAGGTTATACACTAAATGCGCACTTGTCCGGAAGGACAAGTGTGAGATTGATAGGAATGGTGTCCTTCGAACAAGTGTATTATTCCGATAGAGGGTTCGGAATTATTAGAAAGCTAATTATTCAGTGAGCTAATTATAATGATGATTATTATGTTTCTTGATGTTATATTCATTGTTATTGCTTGATCACGCCTTTTATGCATGTTTAAAGGGAATTTGTACTTGTAATCACGCTTAATAAGATAATTAACAATCTTGTTTAGGGCTAATTTGATTATAATTCAAGTGATCACCAATAATAGTTTTGCTTGTGCATTAAATTCAACCAACATAGATAAACAGGTTTAGGGTTAACCTATTGAATGCATGCTAGTCAAAAAGCGCACATGAATATGAGAAGAATGATGTAGAGGCCTATTATTAGGGCAGGTTCAATCTCTTTTAGATTGGATTTGTACCTTCATCCCCGAACCCTATTTGGTTCAAGACCTTTTGGAGTTGACGATCTCCTGGATCGTTAAGGGGTGTAATCTTCACCTTGTGAACGGTTTACAAGTTCCTAAAACTTGTTGGCGACTCTTTTAGTCTAGCTTCCTTCCCTTTGGACGCCACCATGCTTAAGTGTATGATCACAGTGGGGTTCAAGCTTGGGGTTAATGGCTTGAAATATTACCTACAGTTTTTGGCGACTCCACTGGGGAGGATTTTTATTCTACATATGGACATAACCCTCTGGGGGTTCAAGCTCCATCTACCCAATTTGAGCAAATTGTCCAATGACTATAGATTGCAGGGCATTAGCTCACAAGGGGTCTCGCTGGACGAGGATCTTCTTCCGTAGAAGTTCAATGCCAACGACATCCCGAAATTTAAGGCAATGGATAACCCTTATTTTCATTTAAGAGCCTTTGAAACTGTAATGAATATTAAGGGAATAGATAAGAAAGCTTTTCATTCTGTGTTTTCTCTATCTTTAGAAACCGTTTGTCGGTAATGGTACTTTTCTCTTGATAAAGAGAAAACCTCTACTTGGGATGCTATTGTAAACTCTTTCATTGATAGATATAAATGTAACATTCAAGTTGACACCGATTATAGACAACTTGAGATGCTAAGACAAAAAGAGAATGAAGGCTTTACCTCTTTCTTTAATAAGTGGAGGGAAGCTTCCGCTAAGATGATTGAGGTACCCTCTGAAAAAGAATCTGTGAGGATGTTTATCAAGAACCTCCAAGAAAAGTATTCAAAGCACTTAAAATATCAATACAACTTGAATACTTTCAAGGCCGTCTACGACATAGGCATCGAGATCGAAGATGACCTAGCAAAGCAAAAAGCTGCTAACAATAGTAACCACAGTGGCTGGAAAGGAAAGAAGAACGACAATCTTTCTTCTTCCGAAAACGCCCACTCTAGTAACAACGTTAGTACCTTTGATCTTAGTGAAGTCTTAGCCATGGATAACCAAGGATCTAAGAAACAACTAAGGAAAGACTTCACCCCCATTGGGATGAGATATGATGCTGCTTTCGACCGAATCCATGCCAAGGGACTTATTACTCCCATTGGACCTATTCAAGATCCCGCACCTGAGAAGAGATTGCCTAGTTGGAACCCAGATTCACATTGCAAGTACCATCAAGGTAGGGGTCATACTACTGAGAGTTGTTGGAAGCTAAAAGAGGCTATCCAACATTTGATCGATAATAACAAGCTTCCCATACCTCCAGTCGGCAAGAAGACCGAGTGATGATAAGACACAAGACAAGAGGCGAGCGTCAACGACAAGATTTCATGACCTCTTTTTCTATTTCTTTTTCATTTTCCCTTTCCCCAATAAGTCTAGTAATAGGCACCTTCTTCCTTAGATTTTTTATTTTGTACGTTTCTTTTCTCCCTTTAATAAAATGAGCATTTGTTTCCTTTCATGTGATCATTACATTGCATTGCATTCATTAAAAAAAAACGTCGAACTAAGCACAAGGTATACCAATGATTTGAGGCACCCCTTGTAGCCACATCATATCACCTTTCACCTTTCAAATATACAATCTTTTTTTGACAAACCACTTTAAGCCTCACCTAACGATAGGCCTTTCTTTTTTCAACCCACATCTACTTAACCTTGGGATGGGATGGTGTGCAATTTATGCAATTTTCAAAGAATAAAAAGCTTGAGTGATTTTATAAAAATTTCAAAAGGAATAAAATAGCAATAAAACTGTACAAAAGGGCAAGTGTTCCAATGTCTTTGACATGAACATGTCTTTGATATGAGCACGTCTCAGATTGCGTTTCTTATCGAGTGCTCGGTACCGTGCCTGAGAAACATGAATGCCAAGTGAGTTACAGACCGCATGATTGGGATTGCCCACACTTATAAAAATAAGAACAAAAATGCAAAAAGAAAAAAGAGTTAAAACACTCAAGCATAAAAATACAAAGATTCAAAAGCAAGGTTGCACACCTTGGGGGCTTACCTAGGGTGTTGAGCCTTTTATCCCCTTCTTCTTCAACCTTTAGCCTAACCACGTTACAACCCTTAAAAAGACCACTTTGAGGTATACACGTACTTGTGCGAGGTTCGGTTATAGCTACATTTGGCCTGATTCCTAACGGATACGTAGGCAACCTCACATCGAGGTGCGACCGTAATAAAAATGCATTCATATTTACATTCATAATTGATTATATCAAAGGATCTCCAATGCTCATCCTTTTCCATTTAGAGCTAGACTTGGGGGCTTGATCCCTACATTATTAGCCTACCTAGCTTAAGAGACACTATCATTTGACTCTTTTCAATATATTTTTCCACACGCTTAGCCCTTGCGGCCTAACTTTAATGTCACTTTCACACACTACACAGATACATGACCAAATATACTTCCCTTAGGAACCCTTTGTCATGAAATCTTGACACAACGTTGGAGCATGCCTTGTCATGTCAAAATCAAAATCAATCATCATTGCATCACAAAGTATGAAGTACTTAGCCTCCGCGCCTAAGCTACCTAAATACTTTCATCTTTAAGTCAACTAGGATAGTCTAAGATGTTAAATCCTTGTACTGTGAGAGATAACATTAACGGATTAAGCTCATTCAACATGCACCTTCAAAAACTTTGCTTCTTTCTTTTTTCGCGTCTTTCTTTTTCGGGAGAAAGTCGGTACCCTCCACAAAAAAATGACGGAAAATTTTTGCTTTTTTGCATTTTTTGAGTCGCACAATCACATTATAATACACACACGAGTCATGTACGTTGAGTCATGTCACCTCGAATTGAGTCTAACACATGTGTCAAAACACATTAAATCACATAAGAGTCACACACGTGTCAAAACACATTGAGTCAACCTCAAGTCAGTCCATCATCTTAGGTCAACCCTAAGAAAAACACCAGCAAAGTCTTTTAGCAATCTTTTGATTTTTACAGGATACAACCATTCAGCAAAGCTCATGTTCGCAGCCAACCGAACGATCTCAACAAATATTCAAGTATCAAAGCTCTTTGTTCAGAGACGCGTGGACATTCCTATTCAAAGCTCTTTTGTTCAAACACGCGTGGACATATCATCAAAACTCTTTTTCTCAGAGACGCGTGGGCATATCTTTTCAAGCTCTTTTGTTCAAAGACGAGTGAACATTCCTCAAAAAGAAGCTCTTTTGTTCAAAAACGAGTGAACATCAACGGCAACAAAGCCTGTCGCTTGGCGACAAGAATAAATAGCGGCGACAAGCAGTTCCGGTTAGCGCTGGAGCGGCGACAGAGTACAGGGCTCCATAATATGGTTATGTGAACCTTGTGCAGCAATTTCGGGTTCCTTGGTACGTCAGTTAGCCCCTATAAGCAATTTGACATGATTAAGTAATCGACTCGATTACAATCGCAATAGGTGATCGGCCTGATGAAAGATCATCTCACTTAGCTTAAAGCGCCTAAATATTGGCTCATCTCAAAGGCACCGACACAATGGTTCACAAGCAGCAGAAGCGCCCACGTACTGGAATAGTGGAAGCAAAGTTCAAGCAAACTTTAAAGGATCATCAGGCATTGGTCTACGGTGATATTCTTCGGAATATTGTCGCAACAATTGAAGATGGCTACAAGCAGATTTGTCTTCGATCGTGTCCCCTAGGATGTGGAAGATGGTCACAAAAAACTGAAGATGGCTACAAGCAGAGTTGTCTTCGATCGTGTTCCCTAGGATGTGGAAGATGGTCACAAAAAACTGAAGGTGGCTACAAGCAGAGTTGTCTTCGATCGTGTTCCCTAGGATGTGGAAGATGGTCACAAAAAACTGAAGATGGCTACAAGCAGAGTTGTCTTCGATCGTGTTCCCTAGGATGTGGAAGATGGTCACAAAAAACTAAGGATGGCTACAAGCAGAGTTATCTCCGATCGTGTTCCCTAGGATGTGGAAGATGGTCACAAGCGGCGGAGAATGACTACAAGCAGAGTCATCTTCGATGAAATAGGAGGCAGCTACAAGCAGAGCGGTCTTCAACAAAATGCAACAAATCGGTTACCTTCAGAGACGTGTATTCGACGGTGCAAGATACGCGTTTCTTAACTCTCTTATTTGTTTAACTAACTCTAGTTTGCAGGTATCGGCGTTACAAGAATGATTTAGGATCGCAGAACGTTCTGAATCATTCTCCGTCCCTATCGCTACTTTGACTTTTGTTTTCGAAACTTACGTTTCTCCAAACTCAGTCAAAGTGGGGGCTTCTGTAGACACCCAAATGTGTCTCCCCAAAACCAAACCCAGTGATGAATACCTTTTGCGTCGAATGATAATCGAACGGGGTGAAAGTGTGAAGGGTCACGTGTTGCGGTTGGTTTTTATTAAATTCTTTTTTTCTGTTTTCGAAAACAACTCTATTTTATGAAAACAGCCAATCTAGTTTAGTTTGGTTCACGAAAAGGGCCTAATAATAGTGTAGTTGGATGGGGCTTGCAAAGAGCTTTCCAACGATATATTATAAGCCCAATTCCGATAAATAATGAGGAAGTTACGGCCAAAATACTAAACTGGGCCCGGTTTGATCTTTACATGCGGCCCAATGATCTAGGGGAGGGCTCAATGTTAATTATTATTCCTAGAGTTATTAGAATTAATTATAGTCTTTTAGAATTCTCTAGAAGGTTCTCTTTAGTCCTAATAGAATTAGAATTAATAATTATATTTTGATAAGTTTTATTTGGAATAAAATATTATTTTATGAAAAATGCGATTTCAGTTTTCATACGGACTTTACAAATCGATTTTGATTGATAAGTGGACTCCGTGTTTGAAAGCGCGTAGGAATCCAGGCTGTCGCCACGCGACATAGCTTGTCGCCAAGCGACAAGGTCGGTTTTGCAGCGACAGAGTGGAGTTTTATTCCTTATCAAATTCTACCTATTTCCGGACTATTTTCTTATAAATAGGGTCCTGAACCTCCGTTTTTATTCATTCACAATCAATCAACAAAATCTACAATCATCAATTATCATCAACAATCATCAATTCTTAATCATCAATCATCACCTATTTCTCTATGCTCTCATCTCTCTAGCTTTTCATAAACAAAATTCCGCATTCACGAGATCTAGACACACCTAGCCAAGTTCGAAGTTGCCTTCGCCCTAGACGTGAAAGGTTATAATTTCTGAGGGTTTGGTCCCTAATCTCGATTTCAATTATTTGATTTAATTGTTTTACACTTTTCCTTGAAGTTACTAACGCGTGTATTTTGTTATTAGAAAGAGGCACGAGGCATCAAAGTATGCAATCTTATTGCTCTATTCTTGTAGAAAGCATGTTTTAATTTGTTTAATTCCTAGTATCATGTTAGGATGTTATTAATTCTTTCTAGTATCATGTTTAGGGTGTCTTTTACTCTTTTCTAATATCATGTTAGTACCATGTTAGGGCTAAAGTTTTGATTCTTAATGTTTAGTGACATGCTAGGGTTTGTTATTAATCTTGTTAGTATCATGCCTAGGATCTTGTTATTATATTTAAGCTTTATTATTAACATGATTATAATGATGATTATTATGTTGCTTGATGTTATATTCATTGTTATTGCTTGATCACGCCTTTTATGCATGTTTAAAGGGAATTTGTACTTGTAATCACGCTTAATAAGATAATTAACAATCTTGTTTAGGGCTAATTTGATTATAATTCAAGTGATCACCAATAATAGTTTTGCTTGTGCATTAAATTCAACCAACATAGATAAACAGGTTTAGGGTTAACCTATTGAATGCATGCTAGTCAAAAAGCGCACATGAATATGAGAAGAATGATGTAGAGGCCTATTATTAGGGCAGGTTCAATTTCTTTTAGATTGGATTTGTACCTTCATCCCCGAACCCTATTTGGTTCAAGACCTTTTGGAGTTGACGATCTCCTGGATCGTTAAGGGGTGTAATCTTCATCTTGTGAACGGTTTACAAGTTCCTAAAACTTGTTGGCGACTCTTTTAGTCTAGCTTCCTTCCCTTTAGACGCCACCATGCTTAAGTGTATGATCACAATGGGGTTCAAGCTTGGGGTTAATGACTTGAAATATTCCCTACAATGAGTAATTAATATTACTGCTTAATCTTGACTGAACCCTTCGGGTCACACCCAAGCAACTAACGAACTGACACGACAAATTAATTCAGAAGGAATTAATGAGTCGCTCGATTATTGTGAACAAAGACGTCGGATTCCAAGCTTAAAGCGTCGGAACCGAATCTTAAAAGTCGAGCCAAAATTTAGGAATTGGCGAGACGGGAAAATGCTTCAAGTAACAAGTAAAAACCCTAGCTGCGCGAAAGGCTAGGGAAGCGCGCCAAATAGAAGTGCGCCAAGTGGCAGCGCGCCACGTGGCTGCCACCATGGTGGCGGTGTGCCACGTTAGCAGCCACCAAGTGGCAGCGTGACACGTTGGCAATGCCACGTGGCAACAGGCCGCGGCCCAGGTTGGAGGGTCATGGATGCGGGCCAAAAGGTGGCGGCCCAACCGAACCCAACTTGGGGCTCAAGGTTGGGTGCCACATGGTTAGATCACAATGCATGTGAGTTGTCTTAGGGAGCAAGTGAGGAAGTGGTCCTCACCTAACCATGTGACACTTGTTACTTTGTTATTCCTTGGTTTATTTAACTAAGGATTGAATTCAACATTCTTTCTATATGGGATTTTTTTGTGAAAAAGTCCCACATTGAAAGATGAGTGGAATTCACAAGGAAGCACTCCTTATAAATAGTCAAGGCATACCTTGGGATTGTTCACGTCAGTAAGGTGTTAGAAAAGGCATCTCCATTGAGAAAACCTTTAAACACATATAATTACTCGAGTTTAGGTCGGGCTTAGCTAACCTCTAATCATTGGACCTTGTCGGGGTCGTGTTGTGGGTGGACTTCCGTTGGAGGTCTTCATGCGAGCCAAGCTAAAAGCTTTCCGAAGTAAGAGCTCTTGTTGAGAGCAAAGCACGCGTCAAAGGTATTAATCTTTCCTTTATTCTTGTTGTTTAAGTTAATTATGCTTTGTGATTATATTAATTGTGAGTGTGGTCTTGGCTCGGGTTTTCTTCCGCGGTGAGTTAGACTCATCGAAACCCAACATTGGGATGGTAGTGATGTTTGATTGATTGATTGATTTTTTTTTAGGCATGATTAGGGATTGGGTATGTGTGATTGGTTTTTTTTTTATTTTCCTTTTTTTGTAATAAAAAAATTATTTTAAAACAGGAAAAACAGGAAGCGGACAAGTGTCCTTCCAACTTCTTGTTTTAAAATAATACTTCCTCCGTTCTTTTATTATTGCACCATTTGCCTTTTTAGGAAGTTTCACAAATATTGCACCATTTCCTCTTTAGGAAAAAAAATATTTGTGTTCACACTACAAATACCCAACATACCCTTACTTTTTCACACTTACTTTTTAGTTTATCAATATGTGACATGGGCAATTTTGTATTTTTACCTTTCTCTCTCTTACTTTTTTCCACTACCAAAATATTTGTACCCAATCCCTATGGCGCAATAATAAAAAAAACGGAGGAAGTAGTATTGATTTTCTATAGATTTTTATAACATGTTCGTTTCTGTATTATTAAATGTTCATTTTTGTATCATTATATGTTCATTTTTATAGCAAGGAGTTTTATTTTTATTCAAATTAATAAAATTTCTAAATTATATTTTCAAAATTTTCTCTGTAAATAAAAATGACAGCAAATTTATTTATAAGGATTATTGCGTTTAAATCATTTTTATTATAAAAAGTATCGCATCATCAAATGTTCATTTTGTTTATTCATTTTTCAACAGATTTTCATTTTTAAATCATCAAATGTTCATTTCAAGAGCTATATGTATGCAATATATGAAGATGTATGCAAATACATACGTCTTAGATTTCTATTTATTTAAATAAAAAGTTGTTAAACATTAATGTCCATTATAAATAAATTTAATTGAATTACAATAATAACACATTTTATACTATTACATGTAATTGTTTCATTCCATAAAAAAATAAAATAAAATAAAATGATGTAATTGTTTCATAAACATGAAAGTGAGCCATTAAATCCTTAATGTACATGTGTCTTGTTAAATGAACCTTCTTTGTTACATTAGGTAAGTAGAATCATTCTCCTTGTTGTATGTTTATACCTTTTATTATTTTTTTTGGTGTTTAGAGAGCTACAAGGGCGGGGGTGAGATTCGATCCCAGGATCTCCTAGAACCGGGAGGGAAATGTTTATACCTTTTAATTCATACATAGTCTTATGATGTTTGTGTGCTTTCTTGTCATTTTCACCTTTCTTATTTGCTTAACCTGTGTAGTGGGAAATGAGATTAAATTTTTGTAATAATAATTGTTTGTAAAATCAAGCACTATAAACAAAACTGGATAATTAAATAAGCATTTACAAATACAAATATGAAAACATTGTTGAAAATGAACATAGTTCAATATGATAATAAACAAGTATTGAAATCTAAATAGACATCTTTCAATATGAAAATGAACAAGTATTATTAGTCAAATAAACATTTTTCAATACGATGATGAACAAATTAAATTTAAATGGAACAATATTCAATATTGGTAATGAACAAGCACTAAAATTCAAATCAAGCAAACAACTTTTGATGTGATAAATTACAAGTATTATAATTAATGAACATCTTTAGATTTGAGAATGAACATATTATAAGATTGCTAATGAACATCTTTCAATATATAGGAGAATGAACAAGGAGTTAATACTACTTGAGAGTACTAAAGTTTGCAAAAAGTTTCACCGAAGGTATTGAAGTTACAAAAGTTTCAAATAGAGTACTCAACCATAAGTGACTTACTACAACAGGTAAACATTTGCAAAAAAATATAAATAAAAAAAAAAAGGAAAACAAAAATGCTGACATAAATGCAGAAGGTACTAATGTTTGGTATTCTTCAATAATAATTCTAGTACATCATTAAGGGTAGGAGAGAGAAAGTGAATTTAATTAATGAATTAAACACCACCACTCCGGGCATCACCAATAGCAGCCATCCTACAACCGTCTCCCAACATCATCCACACCAAAACTGCCCAATGACTGCCTAAAACTACCCCCTCTCAGCCCGAACCACCCACACACACCTCGAACAACCCTAAAACCACCCCCACACACCTCGAACAACCCTAAAACCACCCCCACTTAGCCCGAACAAACCCAAAATCACCCCCTCTCAACCCCAACCCCAATGACACCGAAACCACCTCCTCTCAACTCGAACCACACTAAAACCAAACCCCTCTTAGCCGAACCACCCAAAACCACCAACAGTCACCATAAACCACCCCAAAACAAACACCCTCACTCAGCCCCCAAAACCACCGACACTCACCCTAAACCAACCCAAAACTATCTGTACTCACCTTGAACCACACCGTATACCACCCCAAACTAGCCTATTTACCCCTCAAACCATCATATCTAAACAATTAAAAAGAGAGAGAGAGAGAGAGAGAGAGAGAGAGAGAGAGAGGGGAACACTCAGGCGACGACATTTAATATGGTGATGTGTAGCGACGACGTTGACGGTGGTGGTAGATGCAGCGGCAACATTGATGGTGGTGGTTAGATGCGGCGGTGACGACAACGGTGGCGAAAGTGACGGTAACAATGTGGTGTTCTTGTTTTCGTGGGAGTTATATCTAGTTGAATGAATTTTTTTGATTAAATTGTTTTAATTTATCTTTTTAGATATGAGTTAAATTAGGTGAAAATAAATGTTATAATTAGATTAGGAGTTTATTTCATTTCTTTTTAGGACTTTTTGTGAAGAACTACCTTATACATTTCAGTTTTTGTAAAAAACTACCTTATGAAAAAGTGTTTTAAGAAACTACATTATAAACACTAGATGTTGTAGGAAACTATCCTATAAAACACTTAGGCCCCATTCTTTAGAACTGCTCTGCTCTACTCTGCTTTGCTCTGCTCTGCTGAGCCCTGCTCTTCTCAAATCAAATCTGCTCTGCTCTACTCTATTTTCAAATAATAATTAATAATAACAATAATAATAATAATAATTAATATTCAATAATAATAATAATTAATATTGTATTGATGATAATAATTTATTTTGAATAATTATAATAATTATTAATATTAAAAATTAATTTAATTATTATTAATATTAATTATAATTAATATTTATTAATCATAATAATAATTAATAATAATAATTATCAATAATAATATTTAATAATTCAAACTATTAAGAATTAATATTTAATAATATTATTAATTAATAATTTCTAATAATTATAACAATTCTTTACAAAAAAATAAATAATAATAATAACAATTAATAACAATTTCTTTTTATAAACATTTGATATTAGAATCACAATGTGTAGAAACATTTTATGTGGGTATTGATTGTTAGTTCATTGAGTTGAATTATTTTTCAAATCTTTTCATACAATTTAAGAATTAAAAAAAAAAAGGTTGTTTTCAAGTAGTACTTTGTATATCATTATTATTTTGAGGGTTAAAATTATATGATTAAGACAAATTTATAAGTAAAATCATTATTACTCATTAAATTATTTTATTTTAAATTTTTTGTGAAATAAATATAAGTAAACCGTTGTCTTTTATCCTTCTACTATTAACATATGTTAAATATGGTACACATTTATTTATGTTTTCACTCACCTAAATCAATGATATATGCACTTAATAATAATAATAATAATAATAATAATAACATTAATAATAATAACATTAATAATTGTATTAATAATAATGTTGAAATCTACTCTACTCGGCTCGGCTCTGCTCTGCTATCCTGAAATATGCTCTACTTTGCTCTGCTGAAATTTAATCTGCTTTGCTCTGCTGACCCCTGCTCTGCTCATAAGCTCAAAAGAACAGGGCCTTAGTGTTGTAAGAAGCTACCTTTTGCCAAATTATTATATTGAATAAGGGACGTTAAATGACTCATTTTCAATAATTTTTCTCCTATTCTCACCCAATATCTCCATAACCCCCTTATAACCCCTAATTCCCCTTCTATTTCATTGTTTTTGTTTTTTTTTTTTACATGATAGCAACTTACAACATTTAGTTTTTATAAGGTAGTTTCTTACATCAATTTATTTATAAGGTAGTTTTTCACAAAATTTGATGTATATAAGGTAGTTTTTAAAAAAAAAGTCATTTTTATTAGTCATTTTTATTTTCGTTTTTTTTTTTTTTTTTTTTTTTGGCAAATGTTTACGGGTCACTTATGGTTGAGTACTCTATTTGAAACTTTTGTAACTTCTGTAACTTAAGTGAAACTTTTTGCAAACTTTAGTACTCTCAAGTAGTATTAACTCAATGAACAAGTAATGAAAAAAATTAGATCATCATTTTATGTGTGATTTTTATCGTGAAATATCTATAATTATATAATGAAAAAAAATTTAAAATTATATTATAAAATACACATTAATACGAATCTAACAAAACCCAACTTGATATATTTCTTGTTTATAGATTATCATATACATAAGGTCAAAGTTTGATCAAATTAAACAATCAGATCAGATAAGCAAAAATAAGATGAACTAAACAAGCATTTTTTTTTCTAACCTATATAGAATAGGGTGGCATGGGGGAGCAATGATGCACACAAACAAAGTTAAATGAGCCATATCAAAGGAAAATCGCGAAAGTGTTGCACCTTCATTTGTTAAATCAAAAAGAAAGGAAATGCCCGATCTTTGTAAATTACATCGGTATATTTCTACAAATTCATTCGCAATAACCTTTCTATCACAACACGAGACAAGAAACTTCAAGTTTAAGATGCTTAGTTTTTCATCTAGACAATCTTTCAGCTCTTTATTCAAAATGCTATGCAGCTCCAACAGAGATTTTCTATCTAGGATGAATACAATCCATTCCTCAACATAAATTTTGTAATCATGCCAATCATGGTGCTCTTTGCTCAACATATGAACCGGATATTCCAGAAGTGCCAAGGACTGTGACCTACAAGTGAGAAAAAAAAGTATAGTTGAATAATACTGAATTTGCAGTGTACATAAGAATCATGATAAAGGATAACAGAAGTCTGTCTTTTGTTATGGCTCTTCAACCTTCAACAGAAATCTTCATCAAATAGTTGAACATTTTCTGGTATCCACACCTACTATATCAGGTCTAAGATGTGAATTTACCCTCAAGTAAAGAATTTCAAACAAATTCCCAACATCAAAAAATTGGATTTGAACAACAAACTCCTTTCCCCCCATTTACGTTCCGTTTGTTCTGATATAAAACATTTTTCAAAGAAAAAAAAAATAATAATAAAATAAAAAAATCAGTACTAAACATAATGGTGAAAAGCACTTTCCTTTGTCTGATAATAGGAAAGCTAATTGAGAATAAGGAAAATGTAGATGAACGGGAGGGGAAAGATTAAGGAGAGTAAATAGAGAAGTGAGGAGGGAATAGAAAAATGTGGCATACCTTTCCTACAGGAAATGGTTTTCCTTCTCTAAAAAGTAATTTCCACAAATGGGAAAATTGTTTTCCACCCTTCAATAAAACAAACCAAAATTTTTTGCAGAAATGTAGTATAATAATTTTCTATGAAAATGTTTCTATTAAAACATACAGAGCCATTACACAGCAATTTCATCATAATACGATATTCAAATATTAATTATGAGGTTGAAAAAGAGGAGTTAAAAAACCTAAATGAATTGGAAAAAGTTTCTTTTTGGCACAATCATTCTCAGATACTTCTAGCTTAATAAGTTCCCAGCAGATCTCGTATCACTTACATCATTATTATATGAAAGCATAATTATTATACTCTGAAGTCACAGCATGAACGTTAGCTACTAGCTATAGAAACTGGACACACGCAATTAAGCATAATAGTCATAAAGTACAAGTCTCCAAACTCACACCAAGAATCCATCTCTAACTGGAGGATTTTCCTTTCCCTGCAATCATTTTTTATGGCAAAACATTTGTCCCATAATCTGAGTTTCAACTTATTCAGGCCCATAAAATTTTTTTTAAAAAAAAAGGTACGAAGTAATCATAAATGACTTTCCAAGACCTATTTTTTCAATTGACATATCTCAGGCGATTATTTTGATATCTTTTTGGCAATTATAAGACTAATTAATTGTGCCCACAACTATTAAGCCACACTTCAATATTTCAGATGTACTTTGGCTTTACTAACCAGTTCACACAGTGGAACACACAAAATAAATGTCCCTTCTAGATATCCTACATATTATTTTAGAAATCCAGGAATAGACAATAAGATTAAATGCTTTTCATACCTTTCCCCATTGAGAATCAAGACCACCGCACCTCATCTTTAAATGAATCATCCTCCTTCCCAACTCTGACTCTACTTTCTTCTTCAGATAGATTTCATCAGGTCCAAATGAATCCAGATACTTACTATAGCGATCATAAGCTGACTTCAAAGCCTGAGCATAGTGTTCTGGAAGAGGCTTCACATTCTACACAATAAAATGGGCATAATAAGACAGAAAACTCTACTTATAATAAGCCTGTATTTGATAATGTCCCATAATACCTCGCCACTCATTCCAACAAGGTCATCAATTGCCATTTTGAAGGTCTCAAGACTGCCGATGAACTCTTCAGATGCCTCAGCTGCACGGAATATGCTTTTCAAGGCCTCCTTGCCAACTTTGTCATCAGAATCTTTTGATAAGACCTTTAATGCATCCTTGATGAGAGAAGATGGGAGTTCCCCCCAGTCTGCAGCCATGAAGTCCTTGAACACAGCTTTTATTTCTGAATCTTTTATGTCAGGCAAGGGAGCCACATCTTTACTGAAAGAACGGATGCTTCCAATGGCCAACCCAAAGGGAGACCTGCAATCTGTCCATAAGCATATAAGATTAAAAAGAACCAAAAGGAAAGGAATTGCATCAAATAAATGTAGTTATCATGGACTCATCCTGAGGCAGTTATCATGGATTCATCCTGAGGACTATGCGCAGCAAAAAAAGACTGGGAATCAGAAGTCTTGCAATGGTAACAGCAAAGAAGGGTCACCAAGTTTGAAACTATCGTATTAACAATGACCTTGCTTCTTTCTTTACATAATAAAGAGTATCATTTTTTTTGACAATAAAGTTCTTTCAATACCTTCCTACACAAGTAAATCCACTGACACAACCCAGATAAGATGATAACTTTCTTCATTTGAAGAAGCAACAAAATATAATCACACTCCCCAAGGCCCAGCAAGAAAACTAGTAGTTTTTCGCCAAAGCTCTTTAAAAAACAAAAGGATCAAAACCCAAAAACAATAATAATATCCAATGCTGTACAGATAAAAAATAATCCCAGTGTCCATCTTGCTAAGGCACCAGAATAGCACAGCAAGATCTAAACAGTAAGGAACATCAGCAGCAAACGAGTAGCAGCTTGGAGAAATGGAAAGTACCATATCACAGAAGCTTACTATAAGAATCAAGTTTAATGTGACAGTGACACTATGCAATGAATGGCAACAAAATGCATAAATCCTACATTGCCTCCTAACTGCGGTAAGCTTTCTGTGTCTGCTAACAGAGACAGGATGCTACTGTTACCAGAACCTGTGCACTGCAACAAGGCAGTAAAGAGCATGTTTGGGGATTGATATGGAGATGACACAACATAGAAAAGTAGAACAATCTAGCTAGTTGAAGCCTAAAAAGTGAAAGTGTAGAAGCCATAAATTCTTCTCACACGGTTCCAAAAAAGGCTTGATTTGACTATATGCTAGTCAATATGTAATTTAATCCTTGGAATGAGCCCCAAACTTGCAACATAAGCTTGCAAATTGAAGTATGGGCTAGGTATTTCTAGAATGGGAAAATAAGGAATGGAGCAGGGCAATGTTTACTATCCCAATTCTGGGACACCCTTATACCAGCAAGTCAGCAACCACTCATCAGCCATCATCCGCAGAGACAGTGGACAGTCCAAGAATCACATAGAGTATTAATTAATGTTCTAGTAAAGATTACAGACATACAATACAAGATCTTACAACTAAATGTCTACTTTACAAGTATATACAGCACTGTTGTATATAACATTTCGACTGATTTAAAACAACAAACTGTATAGTCCTTCAATCAACTTCAGCTTAATGGGTGTAATACATCTTTCATAAATACTTCCTCCGTAATAAATTAGCTGATACATTTTGACTTTTGACATTATTCAAAATTCTTGTTTGGCTAACTTTTATGATTTATTGATAAGAAAAATTATCAACATGTGGGATCTTGTTAAATTTATTTCAATGTTTATTTTTAAACTATCACCTTTTTTTTTTTTGGTGTATTACAATGTTTATAGTTTTTTCTTATTGATAATTAGATATATTTAAGGTTGAACTGATGCATTGGCAAGCAAGACAAATGAAACATGTTGACCATATTGAAACAGAAAAACGACTTCTTGTTCCCTACCGTTCCATGATTAACAAAAAAATCGATTTCTTGTTCCCTACTGTTCCATAATTTTCCTTTACAAAGTAATCAGGTTAAAGTCTTTTTATGCTATTAACAAGTATTCCGAGCACATTGAGGAAACTAAATTCATAGAAGTTCCCATGAATAAAAAATTACATTGGCAATGAGTACGTCATTAGGACATTGAGGAAACTAAATTCATAGAAGTTCCCATGAATAAAAAATTACATTGGCAATGAGTACGTCATTAGGACATTGAGGAAACTAAATTCATAGAAGTTCCCATTACTAAAAAATTACATTGGCAATGAGTACGTCATTAGGACATTGAGGAAACTAAATTCATAGAAGTTCCCATTACTAAAAAATTACATTGGCAATGAGTACGTCAAAAAATGAAGATATCAATCCAAGAGTCCAAGAGTCTACATGGTGAAAGATTGAATATGTAAAAACCATAATTGCCTTCAATGATTCTTGTACCAAACAGCGTTCATCACTCTATAACATTCATACTAAACCACAATATTCTTAAATTTTTTTTCCTTTATTCATATTAATTAAATGATGTGGGGTGGCCGAGGTTGAACTACTTTACGGAGCAGAACCATTGCAGAGGGCTAGAATGATTGTTTCAACATTACAACTCCTAACAAGAAAACGAATAATCTAATCAAAAACTTAGCTTACATCACAAAATAAGTTTAGTGCACTAATTTGAACTTTATCTTAAAACTAGATATTTAAAAAGTTACACTAAGAATTTCGCACTTTGTGCCAATCATCTATGATTAACAGATCAACATAACTTTACCATTGATCCTAAAAATTTGCATTATTCATGTTCAATAACATAGCCCTAATCAATCACAGACCCAAAATGTTTCACTAAGTAGTTAGAATTCTGTAATTTTCACACTAAATCAGATTCATCAACAAACATAAAAATTAAAACCAGGTGCTCAAAAACCAAAACCAACCTAGAAATTCAAATGAAAAAAGAAAATAAATTACAACAGATCAATCAAAAAACCCAGAAAATCCCAAAAATCATTTTCAATGTTTAAACCCAGAATTCCAATAAACTCAAAATTAAATCAAAAAATTTCCCACAAAAATAAATCAAAACTAATAGTAATTGAAAAATGGATGAAGAAAGAGAAGGAACCTGATGAAGAAATATGATTGAACGGAGTTGACGAAGAACGGGGTGAGAGATTGAAGAAGGAACGAGAAGATTGATGATGGTGGGAAAGTACGGGACGCCATGAAGAAGAGGAGAGAGAAGAGAGGCGCCTTGCTGCCACCCTCAACATCTTCGAGATGATTTGGATTTCCGCCTTTGACGGTGAGAGAAAATGAAGGGTTGGGTGGTGGACGAGGTGCGTACCAAGGAGGAGAGAGAAAATGAGAAATGGGAAATTTGTAAAGTAAAAATACAACACTAGAACTTGCCAAAGTTTGGGAATGAGGAGGAGGTGGAGGTGGAGGTGGAGGTGGAGGTCAAGGTTGATATTATTGTCACGTTAAGGTTGATACTCGGGGTCCGAATCCTCTATCCTACCTTTATGTCCCATTTCATATCTCATTATTTTTTATTGGTCCACGTTAGTTTAAATATTAATATTAATATTAATATTAAAAAAAAATAATAGCAAATTAAATTAAATAAATTTTACATAATTTATATTCTAGTCTTTATCTATTTTTTTATTCTCCTTTTTACAATTACGTTTAATTCAATCTCATTATTTTTTTTTCTTTATACTACCTCCATTACTCTAGAAGAACCCTAATTTTATTTTTTTATTTTTTTTAAGTTACCTCAATTTGTCCTTTCTCTAATTGCATCCATAAATATTAAAGCACTACAATTCACTTTTAATAGATACTCCATGGGAAGTATTGACGAGCGATTTCGATAATTTACCATACGAGGTATGAATTTTTTTGTAGTTGAGTTTAATTCTTATTAAATTACGTATCTATGAAATACTATATGCATATGTTTTGTTTGTTTTTGGTCATTAGGGAAGCTATTAGAGTATATATTGATAATTACTATTAGTATAAGCCATAACATTGTCATTATACAGCGTATATAGGTTTTTTGTTTTTGAAAAACATACTGCGTATATAGTTGCTTAGGTTTGGGATAATTGTATTTTTATTGATTTTTATATGTGTTTTTTTTTTTGTGGTACAGAATTGTTATTTTGATAAAGAAATTGGGTCATTACAAACTAGTCGGAGATTATCTTTTGAGGAGCATGAGCAATTGAATGATAATGATGATGTGGTCAATAACTCTAAAAATAACTTTGAAGATAATAAAGTTGAAGAAGATACCAACACTAATGAATGATTTTCTGCCAAATATGAATGAAATTCACTCAAAGCTGCCCAATGAAGTCATTCCAATGATAGAGATGGAGTTTGCATCCGAGAAAATAGCTTATGATTTCTACAACAGATATTCGAGAGCTATTGGATTCGGAATTCGGTTAAGTAAATTTCATAGAGATGACAACACTGGTACTATTCTAGATAGGATCATTTGTTGTTCTTTTGAAGGTTCAAGGGGAAAAGATAAAAGGGCCCCTTATGTGAAGAAACATCGAGCTTTGACACGAGTTGGATGCTCTGCAATGATAAAAGTAAGCTCCCGAATTAATGGACGATTTCGTATCATTAAATTCAAACCACAACACAATCATGTTCTGTCAACACCATCAAAGACTCATCTATTTTGTTCACATAGAAGTATCAACTCATCTCAAGCTAGTGAACTTGATATGGCATGCACTTCTAGAATTGCACCAAAAGCAAGTATGGAGTTGATGAGTAGAAGGACTGGTGGGAGAGATAATCTTGGTTTTCTGCGTGTAGATTGCTATAATTATTTGAGGAAGAAAAGAGAGAAAGAAATGAAAGTTGGAGATACCGGCGGGGTTTTAGAGTACTTGCAACGCAAGCAAACTGATGATCCAAAGTTTTTTTATGCCATACAAGTTGATGTGGATGATCTCATCACGAATATTTTTTGGGCTGATGCAAGAATGATGTATGACTATGACTATTTTGGTGATGTAGTATGTTTTGATACTACTTACAAAAAACATAATGATGGTCATCCATTTGCTTTGTTTGTTGGAGTTAATCATCATAAACAAACCATAATTTTTGGGGCAGCTTTATTGTATGATGAGACAACAAAAACTTTCAAGTGGCTATTTGACACATTTGTGAAGGCAATGCGTGAAAAGAAGCCTAAAACTATTCTGACCAATCAAGATCAAGCAATGGCAAATGCATTATCTACAAAATGGCCGGAAACTTATCATCGACTATGTGTCTCATACATGTACCAGAATGCTGCAAGACATCTTCACATGTATTTGAGGGATTTAAGGATTTTACTAAAGATTTTAGTAGTTGTGTTTATGATTATGATGATGAAGCAGATTTTATAGATGCTTGGGACAATATGTTAGTTAAATACGATCTTGTTGGCAATAGTTAGTTGAACGGGTATATAATTTGAGAGAGAAGTGGGCACTAGTTTATGGGAGACAGACATTCTGTGCTGATATGAGTACAACACAACGTAGCGAAAGTATGAATGCTCAATTACGGAGGTATAGTAGCAATAAAAATCACTTATGCCAGTTTTTTGAGCATTTTGAGCGTCTTCTTAACGATAGGTGTTATGAAGAAAGTGTGGCAGATTTCAAGACTAAACATAGTTCTCCAGCTTTACCATATCCAGTTCGAATTTTAAAACATGCATCAACTATCTACATTGCCGAAGTGTTTGAGTTATTCCAATGTTAAATTTGGAAAGCATGGGATTGTATAACAGAAGAAGAGGAGGTTGTTGGAACAACTTATAGGTATAAAGTTTATCCTCCAAGGAAAAAGATTGATCATTTTGTTACATATAACCTAGAAAATGATACTATTTCATGTAGCCGTAGAAAATTTGAGTTTGTAGGGATACTTTGTTCACATGCATTGAAGGTTCTTTGTTGAAAAAATATTCACAAGATTCCAAACCAATATATGCTACAAAGATGGAAAAAGGATGCAAAAGTTGAAAATTGTCAACAACATAAGCTATCTACTCGACAAGTAGATGAAAAAATATGTTTGAGGATACGATTTCAAGAATTGGGTAAATTATTTACCCACTTTGCAGGAGTTGCAGCTCAACGTGAAGATACTTACAAATGGGCTTTAGATGTACACCAAAAGTCATTAGCTGAAGTAGAAGCACGTCTAACGAAATTGATATGTGGGGAAGAGGATGATAATGAGGAAGAGAGTTTAGATTGTGAAGAAAATGTTAATGTAGAGCTACAATGTGATGCCTCAACAATGAAAGGAATAAAAATGAGAGGCAGTAGTCATGGGAGTAGGGGGCGTGGAAGAGGTAATGGCTCAGATAACGGTTCTACTCGTTGCAAGAGTTCCTTAGAAAATGGTCTTACTCGCAAAAGACATTGCACAAACGATCAGGTATTGATTATACAAATAGTCTTATAATTACTACCCTGCAATATATTTTCTTATATAAAATTACTAATATTCAAGCTAATGTATAACAGGTCAGTAGAACAACTTTTTTAGAAATGAATTATACTCCTACTTCTGAGAGGCAAATGGGTTATACCATCCCATTGTCAAATAATTACCCTATAATACATTTGAGTTATACTACTCCTTTCTTCTACAAAGATATTGACAGTGTTGACCTTGGCTCAAGAAGTTTAACTCAACTCCTAAATGTAAGTTTACATATCCTTGTAGTACTATATCTATTGAGGATTTAATAGAAGAACTCATACAAGCATTTCTTAATAGGGACAAATGTCAACAGTTGGAGCCCCATAACATATAATGATCAAAAAGACCGACACCTTTTTTAGAGGTATATGACGTACTTTTTTTTTTGTTTTGAACCAAAGTATATGACATACTTGTATAATTTGATAATACTTTTCTTAATATTTTATATTTTAAATAGTTGGTTAGCTTGATACTTTGTAACTTTGATCTCTTGTTGGCATGTTGCAGGATAACGAATCACATTTTCCATGACTATAGGGATAGATCTTATGGAAATTATGGCCTAGTTTTTTCGTCTGTGCTCACATATTTTCATCAACTAAGCTAATCTAGTTCCCAGCTTGCTTTTATTTTTGTGTGTATGTTTTCTGCATTTTCAATTTCCTAAAGGTTTTGAATTTACAATTGTAGGGAATATTTCAAGCATCCCACACTTGAGCCCCACTGTGATCATACACTTAAGCATGGTGGCGCCCAAAGGGAAGGAAGCTAGAGTAAAAGAGTCATTAACAAGTTTTAGGAACTTGTAAACCGTTCACAAGGTGAAGGTTACACCCCTTCACGATCCATGAGATCGCTAACTCCATAGTGGTCTGGAACCATGACTGGATATTCGGGGATGAAGGTACAAATCCAACCTAAAAGAGATTAAACCCACCCTAAAAATAGGCCTCTACTTTATTCTTCTCATATTCATGTGCGCTTTCTGACTAGCATACAATCAATAGACTAACCCTAAACCTGTTTAATCTATGTTGGTTGAATATTAATGCACAAACAAAACTATTATTGGCGATCACTTGAATTATAATCATATTAGCCTAAACAAGATTATTAATTATCTTATTCAGCGTGATTACAAGTACAAATTCCCTTTAAACCTGCAAGAGAGGGCGTGATCAAGCAATAACAACATTAATATATATCAAGCAACATAACAACAACAATCATCAATCATAATAATCTCAATCTCATTAAAGCATAATAATAGCAAGATCCTAGGCATGATATTAACAAGATTAATAACAAATCCTAGCATGTCACTGAACAATAAAGATCAAAGTTTTATCCCTAGCATGATACTATCATGATATAAATAAAGAATAGGAAGCATCATACATGATATTAGAAAAATTAGTTAATACCCTAAACATGATACTAGGAATCAAAATAATGAAAGCATGATTTCTATATCAAAGTAATAACAATTAAATTACTTACTTCGATGCCTCGTATCTTTTTCTAATAACAAAATACACGCGTTAGTAACTTCAAGGAAAATATTAAATCAAATAATTAAATTAAATAATTGAAATAGGGATTTGGGACCAAACCCTCAGAAATTATCAACCTTTTACGTCTAAGGCGAAGGCAACTTTGAACTTGGCTAGGTCGGTCTAGAACTAATGTATGTGGAATTTTGTAAAAAGGGGAAGGTTTAGAAAAAGAAGAGAGAGCTTCTAGCTTAAAGAGAATAGAGAGAGATAATTGTCAATTGTTGATTATTGATGATAGAAAACGGGGAGATACGACCCCTATTCATAGAAAAATAGTCTGGAAACAAATCAAGTCTTATTCGGAATAAAACTAGCATTTGTCGCCAGGCGACAAACATCAGCGCCAGGCAACAAGATTAGCGCCAGGTGACAGACTCTGTCGTTTGGCGCTAATTAAAAGATAAAACGTGTTTGTACGTGGAATCCTCTTCTTAATATGATTAAGCAACAAATTCCGTGTTTATCAAATTAAAATCAGGTTTATCATAAAACACTTATTTTATTCCAAATAAAACTCTTTAAAAATATAATTTATCAATCCTAATTCCATTAGAATTTAAAAGAACCTTCTAGATTATTCTAGAAAATTAAAATCAATCCTAACAACTTTAGGAATAATAATTAATAGGCCCTCCTCTAGATGATTGGGCCGCATATAAAATTCATTTCGGGCCCAATTTAATAAAATCCATAACTTCCTCATTATTCATCGGAATTGGGCTCATAATATATCGTTGGAAAGCTCTTTTCGAACCCAATCCAACTACACTATTATTGGACTCTTATCATGGACCAAACTAAACTGGAGTGGCTATTTTCATAAATAGAGTATATTTTCAAAAACAGAAAGAAAGATATTTTAATAAAAACATCCACATCACTAGACTTTTCACACTTTCACTTCATTTGATAATCAAATGACGTGAAAGATATTCATCACTGGGTTTGGTTTTGGGGAGACACATTTGGGTGTCTACAAAAGCCCCCGCTTTGACTGAGTTTGGAGAAACGCAAGTTTCGAAAAGGAAAGTCAAAGTAGCGATCGGGACAGAGAATGATTCAGAACGTTCTGCGATCCTAAATAATTCTTGTAACGCCTGTACCTGCAAACTAGCGTTAGTTAAA
The DNA here is from genome assembly GCF_948465745.1 of Chenopodium album. Classification (NCBI taxonomy): domain Eukaryota; kingdom Viridiplantae; phylum Streptophyta; class Magnoliopsida; order Caryophyllales; family Amaranthaceae; genus Chenopodium; species Chenopodium album. The sequence continues at coordinate 45,059,359 of NC_137846.1, read as the reverse complement.
CAGATAAAAGAGTTAAGAAACGCGTATCTTGCACCGTCAAGCACACGACTCTAGAGTAACCAATTTTGTTGATGCATTTTTGTTGTGACGACCTCCACATTAGCTCGTGAACGCCATTGTCGAAGACTGCTGCTTGTAGCTATCTTTGGTTTTATGATGATAACCTTCCCAGGAAAGTTATCGAAGACCACCGCTTGTTGATCCTCAGTTTTTTGCTTTATAGATGCTGATTTTACTGTTGTGCCAGTACCTCGGCGCATTTTGTGAATGAGCCGGTACCTTGGCGCTTGTGCTTATTTGTGAACCATCACTTCGGTGCTTGCGATGAGCCAATACTTAGGCGCTTTAAGCTAAGTGAGACGATCATTTGTCAGGCCGATCACTGATTGCGATTGTAATCGAGCCGACTATTAATCATGCCAATTTGCTTATAGGGGGTAACTGGCATACCAAGGAACCCGAAATTAGTGCATGAGATTCGCATAATCTAATATGGGGGCTAGTACATCGGCGCATTTTGTGAATGAGTCGGTACCTTGGCGCTTGTGCTTATTTGTGAATCATCACTTCGGTGCTTGCAATGAGCCAATACTTAGGCGCTTTAAGCTAAGTGAGACGATCATTTGTCAGGCCGATTACTGATTGCGATTGTAATCGAGCTGACTATTAATCATGTCAATTTGCTTATAGGGGCTAACTGGCGTACCAAGGAACTTGAAATTAGTGCATGAGGTTCGCATAATCTAATATGGGGGCCATGTATCTTGTTGCCGCACAATCGCGCGCCGGAGTATGTTGTTGCCGCAATTTCATTCGCTACTCGGTTTCGCTCCGAACCTTCAACTTGGTGGTTTCCTTTCAACCAAATCCGCTCAAATCTTTTGCAAATTAAAGCTCCTCATCTCTAATTTACCGATCTATGTAAGTTTTGCTCAAACTCCTCTTATCTTGGAAGAATTTCATGTGTTTATATTCGCGATTTTTCATAAAATCCTGGAATGTTCTTGCTCGCTTGTTCTTTGGAAGTGATAGCTTCCTATGCCTTGAAACTCTGTCGAAGACCCTATCCTTCAAGATTTTACCAAGTCCAAGTTAATTTCCGTAGAGATCTTTCATCTTGGGAAATTCGCAATTATGACCAATTACTATTCCAAACGAGGTTCTTGATCAAAATCCGAGTGTGCTCAATTAATCAGGCTGATCGTCAATCTAACTACGATCAGGCCGACTCTAGTTGATTTACTAAGCCATTTGCGTCCTTTTGCTTCAAATCTTTTATAAAGGTTGCTCGTACCTGCATTTATATTTCGGACTATAGGACTTTGCTCATCTTTTTTTAGGGTTGGCCTAAGGCTTAGTGTTGCTTGATTCATTACACATATGACTTGTCGTGACTCGACTCAAAGCGTTTTGACATACATGACTTGACATGACTCAAGGTATAAACTTGACTTAATGTGATTGACCGACTCGAGGTCGACTCAACTCGATGTGACTCGTGTGTACAGAGTGTCGACTTACGACTCAATGTGTACATGACTTATGTGTGCATTCGACTCGAAAACGCAGAAATTCAAAAAATTTCCGTCATTTTTGTGGAGGGTACCGACCTTCTCCCAAAAAAGAAAGACGCGAAAAGAGAGGAGTAAAGTGTTACGATGCATGTCGAATGAGCTTAAACAAATGTATGTGTCGATGTCGTATCTTAGGGTGTGTAACATCCTAGGCTATCTCCATGGTTGATTTTGGATGAAAGTATTTAGGTAACTTAGGCACGGAGGCTAAGTACTTCATACTTTGTGATGCAATAAGAATTATGATAATGAGTGATGTTGATATGACAAGGAAGGCTTCAACGTTATGTTAAGATTTCATGACAAAGGCTTCCTAAAGGTAGGATTATTTGTCTATGTATCTGTGATGTGTGTGAAAGTGATACTAAAGTTAGGCTGCAAAGGCTAACGGTATGGAAAAATATTATTTCGAGAAGAGTCAAATGATGGTGTCTCTTAGGCTGGGTAAGCTAATGATGTAGGGATCAAGCCCCCAAGTCTAGCTCTAAATGGAAAGGGATGAGCATAGGAGATCTCTTAATATGATCAATTATGAATGTAAATATGAATGAATTTTTATTACGGCCGCACCTCGATGTGAGGTTGCCTACGTATCCGTTAGGAATCAGGCCGAAAGTAGCTCTAGCCGAACCTCGCACAAGTGTGTGTATACCTCAAAGAGGTATTTTCAGGGTTGTAACGTGGTTAGGCTAAAGGTTGAAGAAGAAGGGGATAAAGGCTCAAGACCCTAGATAAGCCCCCAAGGTGTGCAATCTTGCATTTGAAATCTTTATATTCGTATGCTTGAGATTTCCTCACTTTTTAACTCTCTTTCTTTTGTTTATTTTTTTTTCACTTTTTTTTTTGCTTTTTTTTTGATAAGTATGGGAAATCCCAATCATGCGATCTATCAGTGTAGGGAATATTTCAAGCATCATGATAACCCCAAACTTGAACCCCACTGTGATCATACACTAAAGTACGGTGGCGTTCCAAAGGGAAAGAAAAAGAGCAAAAAGAGTCGCCAACAAGTTTTAGGAACTTGTAAACCCAAAAGACAATCCAAAAGGACCATCAACTACTCCATAAGGTCTTGAACCAAACAGGGTCCGGGGATGAGGGTACGAATCCAATCTACAAAAGAAAGGACCCGCCCTATAAAATAGGCCTCTACTTTGTTCTGCTCGTATTCATGTGCGCTTTTTGAATAACATACAAACATCATATTAAACCTACCCTGTTTATCTATGTTGGTTGAATATTAATGCACAAATAAATCTATTATTGGCGATCACTTGAGTTAAAATCACATTAGCCTAAACCAAATTATTAATTATCTTATTAAGCGTGATTCCAAGTACAAATTCCCTTTAAACCTGCATAAAAGGCGTGATCAAGCAATAACAATAAAACATAAAACAAGCAACATAATAAATCAATAACGATGATAATAGCATGATAAGGCATAATAAAGCTCAATAATAATAGCAAGATCCTAGGCATGATACTAACAAGGTTAATAACAAACCCTAGCATGTCACTAAACAATAAAGATCAAAGCTTTAAACCTAACATGGTACTAACATGATATTAGAAATAATAAGATATCATCCTAACATGATACTAAGAATTAATCAATAATAAGCATGCTTTCTACATTGAAAGAGAGTAATAAGATTACATACTTTGAAGCCTCGTACCTCTTTCTAATAACAAAATACACAAGTTAGTAAACTTCAATGAAAATAATAAAGAATAATTAAAGAATTAAAGAATTAAAATCAAATTAAATAAAGTTTTGGCTAGATTTGGACCAAACCCTCAGAAATTATCAACCTTTCACGTCTAGGGCGAAGGCAACTTCGAACTTGGCTAAGAGACTCTAAGTCTTGTGAATGCGGAATATTGTATTTTGAAAAAAGGTTGTTTAGAAAGAGAGAGAAAGAAAAGAATTAAGTAATTCTTGATGAGAGGGAATAGAGAGAATTAAGGAAGAATTGATGACTGTGAATGATGAGAAAGCGAGAATTGTTTTTAGATGATGATGAGAAAGCGAGAATTGTTTTTAGATGATGTTTGTAGATGATTTTGAAAACAGAGATTCGAACGCTATTTATAATGAAAATAATCCGGAAAAACATAGAATTTGATAAGGAATAAAACTTCACGCTGTCGCCAGGAATTAACTCTGTCGCGAGGCGACAGGGTCTGTCGCGCGGCGACAAGGTCTGTTGCGCGGCGACAGCCTGTATTAGCGCGTTTTTCTTCACGCGGAATCCGATCTTTAATCAACTTGATCTACGGAATCCGTACAGAAGATAAAATACGTATTTTTAAGATAATCAAAACAATATTTTATTCCAAATAAAAATCTTTCAAAGATAATTAATTATTAAATCTAACAATATTAGAATTAAAAGGAACTTTCTAGAAACTTCTAGAAAACTATAATTAATCCTAATAATTTTAGGAATAATAATTAATATTGGGCCCTCCTCTAGATCATTGGGCCGTATTAAAATAAATAACTGGGCCCAGTTTAGTATTTTGGCCATAACTTCCTCATTATTCATCGGAATCGGGCTTATAATATATCGTTGGAAAGGTCTCTTCGAGCCCCATCCATCTACAGCTTTATTGGACCCTTATTATGGACCAAAATAAACTGAAATGGACGTTTTCAAATAAATAAAGTCATTTTCAAAAACAGAGAGAAAAAAATTTAATTAAAACTAAACCGCAACACTTGACTTTCGAATCACTTTCACCTAATTCGATAATAACACAACGTGCAAGGCATTCATCACTGGGTTTGGTTTTGGGGAGACACAAATGGGTGTTTACAGAAGCCCCCACTTTGACTGAGTTTGGAGAAACTTATGTTTCGAAAACGAAAGTCAAAGTATCGATAGGGACGGAGAATGATTCAAAACGTTCTGCGATTCCAAATCATTCTTATAATGCCGATACCTGTAAACCAATAATTAGTTAAACAGATAAAAGAGTTAAGAAACGCGTATCTTGCACCGTCGAGCACACGTCTCTGAAAGTAACCATTTTGTTGTTGCATCGTATGTTGTTTGTGACAACACCCACTATGCCTCGTGAACGCCATCGTTGAAGATAACCATATGTCGTCGTCTTCAATATTCTTGGTGACAATCCTCCACAGTATTTCGGGAACATCGTCGAAAATAACTGTATGTCGTCATTTCCTGGGTGTGGCCATATGTCGCCACAGCAGTATGTCGCCGCTATAGACAATCTCTTCTTTACCTTGAGGGACCGCCGAAGGTGGCCTTGCTTCGCCATCTCCACTATTTGTGACACTACCTCGTCACGACCGTACTTCGCCGCTAAACAATTTCCCTTTATGTCGAGACATTGCCAAAGAATCACTTTACCTATTGACCCTTAATATCATTATTTATCATTGTTTTTTTTATATTTGTGCCGGTGCTTTAGTGCTTTTGCCTTTGTGAACCATTACTTTGGCGCGTTTACTGAACCAATATTTCGGTGCCTCGAACCATTATTTCGGTGCCTTGAACCATTATTTCGGTGCCTTATTACGAGCCAATATGTAGGCGCTTTAAGCTAAAGTGAGACGATCTTTCATCAAGTCGATCACTCAGTGCATTTTGATCAAGCTGACTAAATCATGTCAATTGCTCAAAGGGGCTAACTGGCGTACCAAGGAACCCAAATTACTAAAATGGACCCACGAAACCATAAGGAAGAGCCCAGCACTCTGTCGCCGCTCCAGCGCTGACCAGAAGTGCCTGTCGCGAGCTTTTGCATCTGCCGCCGCGCGACAGAGCCTGTCGCCTCGCGACAATTCTGTCGTTTGGCGACAGAATCGGGGTTTTAAACCCGTCTTCTTCTTTCTCATTTCGCTGCTCTGCTTCACAAATTTCGCGAAAAAACTTCAATCTACTCGTTCTTGCTTATTTCTCAACCAAATTCGCTCAAACTTGTTGCAAATCGAAGCTTTTCTTATCTTTTTTTCCCGATCTATGTAAGTTTTTCTCAAACTCTACTCGGTTTTTGATGAATTACGAGTTCTTATTTGCGAATTTTTGAAAAATTCGAAAATCATTTTGCTTAATTTGCTTTGCTCGTTGAATTTTATGCCTTGAATTTGTATAATTATGCTTGTATATTACCTTGGGAGTATTTTGAGACTTGTTTGACTCAATTTGGTGAAGAAATAAACAATTCACCATTGTAGGACTTCTTAAGTTCGTGAAGAACAATGTGGGTCGTTCTTTGCATTTTGACTGCTTTTACTTGTACAATTTGTCACAATATTCATCATATATTTGCAAGAAATTATTTATCTGCTCAAAGAACACTTCCATGCTTGTTTGAGATTTTGCTCTGTTTTAGTACTACGTACTCTGTTTTTTTTTAACATAGTATCATGCGGCTTAGGCGAACTTTTAATACTGTAGAGCCTTAAACTTAATTACTTTTCATACTTTAGCATGGCTAGACGACGTGGTTCCGGTTCTCGGTCGAGGGACACACGTCGAGAGGACGAGCCCACCAGCGAGGGCGAGGACGTACCTTCTACTTCCGGGCTGGGTGTCATGCCTGATTGGGACGAGCGCACTCTATTTCACGCGCCGGTTCATCATCTGTCGGAGAGAATCCGACAAGGTCTAGCGAGTGGGAGGACCCGTAGCCATGGCTCAGGTAATTCCACCATCATCTCCCTGTACGACAACTTCATCTGCCGCGATGAGGGGCTTCGTCGTCTTTGGGAGTCATGTGGGTTGACTCCTCTGCTGCAGGCCACCCGGGCCATGTTTTCATATGATGGGGGTAACCTCGTCGTTCGGGCTTTGGTGGAGTTCTTTTGGGACACCACCAACACTTTTCACTTTCCCTGGGGTGAGATGACAGTCACTCCAGCTGACTTTAGTCTCATTACGGGGCTAGAGTTCCAGTCTACTCCTCTACCTTTCGATGCTGGCGTTACTATTTACTCGCCGGAGGTTTTGGAGTTATTGGGGCCGATCGTTATTCGGGCCCAAGCTGAGGCTCAGTCGGGACAGCTGAGTTCCCGATGTATCCGTCGCGGCACGTTGGCTGCAGCTTTCGAGGATGATGCGACTACCCGAGAGCAGCGGGTGCGCATCTTTGTGCTGATTCTGCTATCAGGGACATTTTCCCCTGATCGAGGTAGTAGAGTACTTCTATACTACCTGTCTGCCGTTCGCGACCTCCAGTTGGTCGGGACATATGACTGGGCCAGCATGGCCTATGCTGATTTTTTACTGGGCTTGCGACGCTCCTGTCGTTACAAGGCCTTGTCTGGAGAGATTGCCCTTTCCAGTTTCTAGAGGGTTGTAGAGGTACATCTCCTTTCCTTTTGAAGTTTTAACTCTAAATTTAGAAGCACAATCTTTACTAATTTTCATTTGTTTCGTATAGATCTGGTTCTACGAGTACTTTCCTTCTCTTGCGCCTGCGAGGCCTTCTCCTCGCGTGCTCCCCATTGCTGCTAGCTGGGGAGGCCGCAGAGGTCCGCCGGAGGTGCTACGTCTTCGAGAGATGATCCTCACGGTGGGTTTTTCTTTAATTCTTACTTTCTCTTTTATCACCTTTTAGCGTTAGTATCTTACTTAGTGATGTTTCAGGAGCCTAGCCCGGTATATCGGCCTTGGGCTGCTTTTCCTATCTCTGTGCTGGCGGCGCAGTATACAGCTGAGCGTCGTTACTTTTTGGGGACATATGGCGCGGTGGTCTACCTAGGGGAGAGGGTGGCCATCCAGCACTCCTCGGATACTTTCGTTGTTCCCGCTCCTCCACCTCGGCATATGTTCCACGATGCCTTGCAGCGGGATCGTGCTGGTGGGCCTTTGCGAGGTACTCCCTGGAGGTCATACGTTCTCCTCGAGCAGAGCTATGAGGAGGACCTGCTACCGTTGCTAGCGCCGGCTCCTGTCCCTTCAGAGGAGGCAGCGGTACGCTTTTATTCGTTTAGTTTATCTTTCTTAGGTAGCCCCCAAGTATCTTTCTAACTTTTACTTTTAGCAGGCTGGTCCTAGGGAGTTCATCCCTCCGAGGATGTCTATACGCTACCAGGGTACGTATGGACCGATCGAGGAGCTTATTCCACCGGCTCCAGAGGGAGAGCAGTTTGTGGAGCGGTCTATTCCTCGTCACCAGACTCGAGTAAGTAGTTTTTTTTTTATATACCATCCTTATGTTGGCTTTATAATTGTTATTGACTTTGGCTATTTTGGCAGTTCTCTCGTGAGGTGGTGACGGCTATGGCCAGGTGCATTGACGCCTTTCGCAGCCAGCTTGTGAGATTGCGGAACCGTGCTACCTGTCGTAGCAACGACGCTGAGGAGGTATTACTTTTACTTTTACTGCTTTTGGCTTTATTCTCGTTGCATTTGCTAACTTTGATTTACTTTTGCAGGGGCAGCCTATTCCTTCTCCACGCACTCGATCGAGGCCCGAGCCTAGGAGGGAGACTACTAGGTCCGACTCGAGGCGTCGCCGAACTACCTCTGGTGGTCGTTCTGAGGCCGCCGCTGTAGAGGATTCGGCGTCATCACCTGAGGACATTCCGACCGGGCCGACCGTTCGAGGTTGGATGGGTGGTGGGACATACGAGTTTGGCTCGTCGTCGCAGCAGCCTTTGCAGCCCCAGCCTCTTTCCGTCGGGTTTCAGGGTGAGGTTAGATGGCCTGGTCCTGAGCTGCAGTTTGCGCCGTCTGGCGGTCCAGGGGACGATGATGGACATACTCCGCGGAGTAGGGCATTTTTCGATACATTTGGTGTTCCTCGCGACTTGCGACCTCCATCGCCATAGTTGTACCTGTGTTTGTTTTATGTTTGACTTTTGTAGGACTTTGCCTATTGTATTTATATGACTCATGTACCAGACACTTGTATATATATATGCATTTTATTATTTATTGAACATTTTATTTACTTAGTTTGTTACTTTATAATGAATGCATTGTGTATGTAAGTGTGTGAGAAAGTGTAATTTTTGCGCAAAATTTTTCCGTCATTTTTAATATTAATGGAGGGTACCGACTCTCTCCCCCCAAAAAAGAAAAAAGAAAATAAAGGCAAGCTTAAAATTAATTAAGCGTTACTATAATGATAATAATAATAATAATAATAATAATAATAATAATAATAATAATAATAATAATAATAATAATAACAATAATAAGAGTAATAATAATAATAAAAATAAAAATAATAAAAATCATAATATTGAGGGTATGAGAAGAGGAATAGAACGGTAAGTCAAGTCAAAGTCGAAATCAAATACGTAAAAACACGGTTTCCTACGCGCAATAGGTGACGCTGCTAAGGAATAAATTGGCACCGCGTAAACCATCCTGTCGCCACGCGACAATTTTGTCGTCTGGCGACAGACGCGCTTTCCTGTTTCCTACAGGAATTGAAGTCTGTCGTGCAGAAAAAGTTATAAATAGCCCCCGAATCATCCGTTTACTGCATAATAACCAGCTTATTAAATAGTTAATTAACTAGTAATCATGCCTTTAGCTAAAAGAACCTTTTGTGGGTACATGGATGAATGGTGTCGTCACTTAACTGCTAAAGATAAAAAAGCATTAGATCTTTCTCATATGGGGGGTATGTTTGGAGTCAAAGGGATGAGTCTTGATATTGACTTTATTTATTCTGCCATAGACTATTGGAATATTGACACTCATTGTTTTAGATTTTTTCATGATGAAATATGTCCTTTACCGGAAGAATTTGGGGCCATCATAGGTTATTATTCCACAGACCTTGCGGTAATGCCTAGAATCAATGAATATTACTATAAAGATTTCGAACACTTTTTTGATTTGAGGGGGACGGCTTTAAAACACATAGTGCATGGTAACATAGTTGATTTGACAGAATTTGCACATTATTTTTATGATAATCCCAATCCCGATTTCCGTGTCTATAAAAGAAGGGCTTTCCTTTATTGTTTATTTAAACAATTGCTCTTAGTGAGTGGTAAAGATAATGAAGGGCAATCGATAATTATATCTGTTATAGAACAAGTTGAATTTGGGAGAAATCCAATGCCATTAATTGTTGGAGAGACTATGCTGTGGTTAGATGCACTAAGAAAGGATTCAAGGGCACCTTTAAGAGGTTCTCCAATCTTATTACAGGTATAAAATAATGTTATTATTAATTTATCAAGAACTAAAGAATATTATTTTTACACTGTAATACATATTTGCAGATATGGCTCATGGAGAGGCTGAAGCTTATTAATCCTCCTGATGATATTCACACATATGTTCCAAATTGCATAGTTCGCCGAAAGAAACGATTTTTGAAAATCGGTCGCCATGAGTGGAGCAAGGTGTTCGCTGCCGGTGACTTTACCATAAACTGGATTGTTCCTTGGTAGAGGATTGAGGCAATGATTGGTTGTAGTAACCAAGCATATTGTCGTCTCCCGAGCTTGTCGAGACTAACCTTTTACTTTCCTTGTAGAGTCATGAGACAATATGGCCTCGCACAAACCATCCCTACAGGAGATCTTCGCCGTCCTTATGAATTTCCTGTGTCACAAGAGATTGAGCGCTTTGATGGATACTGGAGTGGTAGGCCCTTATGGGAGGTGATTACTCATAAGGAACCACCTTGCTTGTCAAATAAAGTGAAGCAATGGCTTGATGGAAGATTCCAAAAATCTCAAGTTACAATTGAAAAGACCAATGTGAAGGATCGTCTAGGTGACAAGAAGGTCCCTGCTAAAGAACGCCTAGGGGAAAGAATTGAATTCAAGACTCCTATTATGCCTAGAAAGAAGAGTGCCAAGAAGAATCAAGGAAAAAGAAAAGTCGACTCTACTAAGAAGGAAGCTTGGGTAGAGAAGAAACATGGAGTCCTAGCGGAAGGAGAAACTATCTATACTAAAATAGAGTGTAGATCTTCTAACGGTTGTCTCCTAGCGAAGGTTATGGATCAAGAGGAAGAGAATGAAGACACAAATTGGAAAAGAATGAAGAAGGAGAAAAAAGATTAGAACATTGCTTTTCTTTTGATTTATTAGACAAAGTTAATTTGTTTTAGTTAATTTTTCAGCTTTTATTTTATCAATAATGTACTTTCTTTATTAATCAATAAAATTTCAGCTTTTGTTTTAATTAACTTTCAATTAGAGCAATGAAAACAATTACAACATTTATTTTTCGGAGAATTAATTCGAGTACGAAAGTCGAATAAATTTCCAGAACATGCGAAACTGGTCTAGACACTTGCAGAAGACTGGCGCTGCTATCTGATGCACTGTCGCTGACGATTTAGCTCTGTCGCCTGGCGACAAAATTGTCGTCTGGCGACAGAGGCTATCGTCTGGCGCCAGTTTTGAAATTTTACGGACGTGTATTTTTACTTCGGGGATACAGAATTTGAAGGAATTAAAGTGGCCGCACCCTGTACGGGTTGCCTACATATCCTTTATTTAAGGAATCAGGCCGAACGTAGCTCTCTTGAGCGTTTCACTCAAGTACTTATGGGTAGTATTTCTTAAGTTGGTCAAGGTTTGTCATGTTTGAAAATTCATTGCCATCCATATCAGTTAATTTAGCCGCGCCTCCTGACAGGATTGTTTTGACAATATATGGTCCAGACCAATTAGGCCTGAATTTGCCTCTTGGATCTAAAACATTTTTTCTTAATGCTTTTAATACCAAGTCCCCAACCTTGATATTTCTAGTTTTGACCTTTTTATTGAAATGTCTAGCCATGCGGGTTTGATAACATTGAGTGTGATGTAGAGCTTCTAGTCGTTTTTCATCGAGTAGGATTAGCTCTTCATATCGTGCTCTAGTCCACTCAACTTCATTGAGTTTACTTTCTAACGCAATGCGTAAAGAAGGTATTTTTAACTCTACAGGTTGTACGGCATCCATTCCATATACTAAATTGAATGGCGTATTTCCTGTTGATGTTCGGATTGACGTGCGATAACCCCACAGTGCGAAGTGAAGTTTGTCAGGCCAATCTTTATAATTTTCAGTCATTTTCTCAATGATCGTTTTCAAATTCTTATTAGCGGCCTCAACTGCTCCATTTGCTTGAGGTCTATACGGGGAAGAATGGTGATGTTGAATACCATACTTTTGTAGCAATTCTTCACATTCTGCTTGAAAGTGAGTTCCATTGTCACTTATCATTTCATGTGGGACTCCGTATCGACAAATTATGTTTCTTTCGATAAAGAGTGCTACATGCTTGGCGGTGAGTTTAGCATATGATTGTGCTTCCACCCACTTTGTGAAGTAATCTATTGCAACCAAGATGTATTCATGGCCTCCTGTTCCGGGAGGTGTAATCTTTCCAATTATGTCTATTCCCCATGTAGAGAAAGGCCATGGTGAAGTGTAGGTGTAGAGAAGAGATGGTGGGATATGTTGCAAATTTGCGTAAATTTGACATTTTGGGCATCTTTTTACATATTGATGACAATCTTTATTCATGGTAGTCCAGTAATATCCTTCTCGCATTATCTTTTGGACTAGCATTTTGCCGTTAACATGTGTTCCGCATATACCCTCATGGATTACTCTCATAGCCCTTTGAGCATCTTTTTTGCCTACACATAATAGAGCTCGTCCCTTAGGTACCCTTTTGTGTAGTTCATTTCCTATGAGTACAAACTGGGAAGCTAAGAGTCTTAATGCTCTTTTCGCTCTTTTGTCAGCATGAGGAGGATATTCTCCTTTGGTGACATAATTCAATATATCTACGAACCATGGTTCCTCCTCTAGTTCTTCTTCTTGAATTACTTCGTCGTCTTCTATGGCCTGAATGTATGCTGGTTTATGCCTTTTTTCTATGGTTAAAGGCATTTGCTCAATTTCCTTAGGTATTCTCACCATTGAGGCTAGCCTTGCCAAGGCGTCGGCGAATTGGTTTTCCTCTCTAGGTAGGTAAGTGTATTCCACTTTTTCCAATTGATCGGTGAGAGTTTCCAAATATGTTTGGTAAGGAGCTAGACTTTCACTCCTAACCTTCCATCTTTTGGAGATTTGATTAATAATTAGGGATGAATCTCCAAATATCCGGAGTTTCTTTACACCTAGGGCTAAAGAGGTTTCGAGGCCTACCACGCATGCTTCATATTCAGCTGCGTTGTTGGTGACGTCAAAATCTAATTTTATGGATATAGGGACATGTTCTTCCTTAGGTGATACTAATAAGACTCCTACGCTGCACCCCTTTTGGTTTGAGGCTCCATCAAAATATAGAGTCCATGTATCATCCTCTGTCATCATTAAATTTTCGTCCGGGAATTCATTCTCTTCTAAGGGTGTTGAATCTTCTATTGGGAAATCTGCTAGAAAATCCGAGACCACTGATCCTTTAATTGCTTTTTGAGGCATAAACCTTATGTCGAATTGGGCCAAATTTACTATCCATCTTGAGATTCGTCCATTAAGTGTAGATCTTTCGAATAGATATTTTAGGGGATCCATTCGTGAGACTACGTAAACGGTATGCACGAGCATGTAATGTCTCAATTTAGTTGTGGCCCACACCAACGCGAGGCACAGCTTTTCCAATGGTGTGTAGCGTGTTTCATACTCGAGCATTTTCTTACTTAAGTAGTAAATATCATTTTCTTTGTTTTCTACCTCTTGTGCGAGCATAGCTCCCATTGTTTCCTTTGTGACGGTTAAGTATAGTCTTAAGGGTATTCCGGAAGGTGCTGGGGCTAATATGGGAGGATTCGAAAGATAGGCTTTGATCTTCTCAAAGGCTTTTTGACATTCATTGTCCCATATGATTGGTACATTTTTCTTAAGCTTTTTGAATATTGGTTTGCATATCGTGGTTAACTTGGATATGAACCTACTTATGTATTGCAACCGGCCAATAAATCCTCGAATTTGCTTTTCGGTTTTGGGCGGTGGCATGGACATGATTGCTTTAATTTTGGTGGGATCTATCTCTATTCCTCTAGAGCTTATGACATAACCCAAGAGTTTCCCTGAGGTAACTCCAAAAGCACATTTAGAGGGGTTTAACCTCATGTTGTATTTTCTTAATCTTTCAAAGAATTTCTTTAAGGCTATTGGGTGTCCTTGGAGGTCTTTTGATTTTACAATCATGTCATCCACATAGACCTCCACTTCTTTATGCATCATATCATGGAGTAGGGCAGTTGCTACTCGTTGGTAAGTAGCACCCGCGTTTTTTAACCCGAATGGCATTACCGTATAGCAATAAGTACCCCAAGGTGTTATGAATGTTGTTTTCTCCATATCTTCTTCGGCCATGAGGATTTGATTGTATCTTGCGTATCCATCCATAAATGAGAGAAGTGCATGGTTTGCTGTGTTATCTACCAAAATATCGATGTGTGGCAAAGGGAAGTCGTCCTTTGGACTTGCCTTATTTAAATCTCGATAGTCGACACACATTCGAACTCTACCATCTTTTTTCGAAACCGGGACAACATTGGCGACCCATTCGGGGTATTTGGATACCCGGATAAAACCTGCAGTTATTTGTTTTTGTACTTCTTCTTTTATTTTAAGGGCCACGTCGGGTTTCATTCGACGTAACTTTTGTTTTACAGGTTTCATTCCTGGAATTAATGGTATAGTGTGTTGAGCTATTTCTCTATTAATGCCTGGCATATCTTCGTATGACCAAGCAAATACATCGATAAATTCTTTAAGTAGATTAATTAAATCGGTTCTTTCTTCTTTGTTTAGCGTCAGTCCGATTTTAACTTCTCTTTTAATGGTTGAATCTTTTGAGATATCAACCGTTTCTGTATCCTCAATTATTGGTGTCTTATTTTCAAGTGTTTCCATTGCTTTAATTATTTCTTTGTCATTTTCATCATTAGTTAAGCAATGCTCGTCATCTTTAGATAAAGAAAAACAAGAGGAATAAAGGGAAGAAGACATATTATTAAACTCAGAAGTCATTACATCAAATAAAGAGATGTCCGTCGGGACTTGGTTGCTAACTATCCTAGGAGTAGAAAAAGAAGGTGAGGGTGCTACAACTAAAGACTTAGAAGACTCGATGAGGGAAGACTCTAACTCAGACTCTGACTCAGACAACTCTTCGAATATTGGTCCTTGCCCTGTAGTTATTGAAATCTTCTTTCCATTTATAGTAACTATCTTCACTGTCTTGCGCCATCTACGCTCTTGATCTTCTATTGGAGTGATAAGTTCGGAGGGATCGAAATTTTCGCTTTGGAGAACTGTTTGGATAAGTGAAGAATCATCTTCCGCATATCTTGATTCGTTCTTTTCCCTTCCAAAGAGGAGTCCCATGACATTAAAGTCGAAATAAGGGGGTGCCTTTTCCTTATATGTTGGAGCTGGGATCTCGTCTAGGAAACAAACAATCCAAAAAGATTTCGAATCCAGGCTGTCTTATACCATTCACAACAAAAGGTTCAGGAAATTCGTGACAAGGGTAATCCTCTTCTTCTCTTATAAATTGCCCGTTTAAAGTGAAAGGATATTGATCCATGGGTATTTCCTTTTTTTGTATGCGGGCATTTCTTCGTGCTTTTGATTTTTCCTGGGCTCGTTTAAGGTCTTCGCGGGTTGGTTCAAAACCAAGTCCGAAAGTATCCAATTTAGGGAGGCCAGGTAAGCCCATGTGTTTAGCTACTCCTTTCTTCTTTCCTAGAGTCATTCCAGGAAAGTGTCCTTGTTTTCTTAGGATAGCATTTGTTATCATGTTTGAGTGGAGGTCATAATGAAGAGGGGTCCTTTCATCTTCCTCTATTAAGGAGACTTCTTCGCTAAAGCCCCACAAATCTTCATCGTTTTCGTTGTGTTCCACATTAATTAGTGGATTTTCTACTGTTTTAATCCTCATAGATGAAGCATCAATGGTTATTGGAATGCCTCCAACTATAGCCTTTACTTGTTGATGGAGAGACGAAGGGACGGCCTTTAAATCATGAAGCCAAGGGCGTCCTAATAGCAAGTTAAAAGATGCTTTGATATCTACTACTTGAAATGTAGTAGCATGTTCAATTGCGCCTGCCGTTACGTTCATAGTGATCGTCCCTAATGCTTGACGACGTGAATTATCATAGGCTCTTATTCCTTGGGTTGACGGGGATAAATCCTCATCTCTTATTCCTAACATTCTTGCGGTTCTTAGTGGGCACACATTAATTGCTGAACCGTTATCCACAAGAGTCATAGGGACATTCATTCTTTTGCATATGACTGTGAGGTTTAGGGCTTTATTGTGTTTGTCACCTTCCGGTGGTAGATCTTTATCCGAAAAAGTGACCAAATTAATTGGACTTGGGAGATCGCTCGTGAGGAAGTTTGCAAGTCCCTCAGGAGTGGTGTCCGAATCTATGCCTACCTTAGCCAGTGCATCCATGACTGCGACTCTATGTTCTCGAGATGTGGCTAAAAGTTTCCATACATTCATTTCTACTTTAGTCTTTTTTAGCTATTTGACAACATCGTTGTCTTCTATAATAGGCACGGGAATTTGTTGAATAGAAGGTATGGGTTGTGTTGAAATGGGAGGTTGTATTCTCCCGAACCTAGTGAGGACATCTATGGGTGAATCCTCCTCGTCCCAAATGTCACTTACTGGGTATATTGTTGATAGAGGAGTTTCTTCAATGTCTTTAAGGTAAACATCCTCATCATCACTGTCCCATACTCCATTAATCATGGCATCTTGTGGAAGTCGAACTAACTTTTTCTCATCAATCAAACGTTGAACCAAGTCCTTAAACTTGAAGCATTGCTCTATTGTATGTCCTCCTGATTGATGATATGCACAATAATGTTTGTCTGTCCTTTTCAGCGATTCAAATGGTCTTGGCTCGAGAGGTTGGATTTTTCCATTCTCGAAGAGCATCTTGAATATATTTGTGTATGATGTCCCAATTGGAGTATATTTCCTATTGTTCTTTTTGGGAGTGTCAATTACTTGGAGAGAAAATGGTTTCTTTTGCTTAAGTGGAGGTTTATTTTTAAGCAACTCATTTTTCTCTTTTATGGCCTCGAAGGTTTGCGAGATTAATTTTTTCAATTCTGTCAATATTAATGTCAATGCCACTACTTCTTGCTTGGTTGCGGGTTCCTGGCCATGGAATTCGAGAGCATCTTCAAAGATTTCTTCTTCAATGGTCTCGATAGGCTCTATGAGGCTAGATGGATCCTCTTGGTTTTCTTCATCGGAAATAGCTAAGGAATCCGACAGCGGTGCGGTATTGATACTTGGTTTCTTACTTGCAGGAGGTAATGGGAGCTTGTTACTATCAATCAAATCTTGAATGGCTTCCTTTAATCTCCAACAATTCTCTGTAGGATGACCCCTACCTTGGTGATATTTGCAATGTTCATTTGGGTTCCAGCTAGCCGTTCTCCTTTCGACATGTGGGTCCCCAAATGGTCCAATAGGAGTTATAAGACCTTTTGCATGTAAGCGATCAAATGCGGTGTCATAACTCATACCAATAGGAGTATAATTCTTCCTAAATGGTTTCTTTTGTCCTTGATTATTATTCATTGCCAATACTTCATTAAGAGGAAAAGTGCTAACATTATTTGAGTGGGTAGATTTGGATGAAGAAGGATTGTCGTTCTTCTTATTTTTCCAGCCACTACTTGAGTTGTTATTAACAATTTTCTGTTTAGCAAGGTCATCTTCAATGTTAATTCCAATGTCATATACCGCTTTGAAAGTATTCAAGTTGCTTTGATATTTGAGATGCTTAGAATATTTTTCTTGGAGGTTTTTAATGAACATCCTGACGGATTCCTTTTCACTAGGCACTTCAACCATTTTTGCAGTGGTTTCCCTCCATTTATTGAAGAAGGAGGTGAAACCCTCGTTTTCTTTTTGTTTCAGCATTTCTAATTCTCTATGATCGGTTTCAACTTGTATATTGCATTTATATCTTTCAATGAAAGCGCTCACAATAGATTCCCAACTAGAGGTCTTTTCTTTATCAAGTGAAAAGTACCACTGTTGACATACAGCTTCTAAGGATAATGAAAATACAGAATGAAATGCCTTTCTATCTATCCCCTTAATACCCATTACAGTTTCAAAAGCTCTTAAATGAAAATAAGGATTGTCCATAGCCTTGAACTTAGGGATGTCATTGGGATTGAACTTTTGTGGAAGAAGGTCTTTATCCACCGAGACCCCTTGGGAGCTAATCTCTTGAAATCTAAAGTCGCTGGACAATTTGCCCAAGCTTTCCTGGATTAGGTCCATTTGTTTTTGTTTTTCAGGATTACTTATTTGCAGCGATAAGTTTTGCAACATTTCAGCCAAGTTGGCTACCTGTCCCTTGACTTCATTAAGTTCTTCTTGACTAGCCATTGCTTTCTTAGCTTTCCTTTTCCTACCGACTGGTTTGTCGAAAAGTAAAACTTGAACAAAAGTGTTGTCTTTGATTAAACGCCCTTCCTTTCTTGACCACGCGCTGTAATTTAAACCATATTTGTTTTAATATTTGACTCTAATTGACTTGACTTTATGTTTAAAAGATTTAAAAGAAAAAGTGAAAAAATGGGGTATATATTTTAAGGGAATTTAAAAAAATTGGGGTATACATTTTAAGGGAATTTAAAAATTGGAGGATTAATATCTGACTTACCCCCCTAAAAAAAATGACGGAAAACACGCATTCAAGACTCTCTAGACATGGTCATAATGTGACAAACATGTTATGTGTGTGTTTTATGTGTATGTGAGTGACATGCTTTGACTACTAGTGTATGACCATGGGACTTTAAGTGCCTAAACTCAATTAAAGACTTAAACATGGTTTGAACCATTAACAAACTGATTAATCCGATTAGTAGACTGTTAATTAGACTCGTCGTGATGACTCGAGCAAAAGAACTGGACTGTCGCTAAAACAACAGGACTGTCGCCACTGTTTAGAACCTGTCGCCAGACGACAAAATTGTCGTCAGGCGACAGACACTAGACTGCAGCCCCACAGTCCAAATTCCTGCGCCATTGCTGGAACATTAATCTGGACTGTTTCCAGTAATTTTACTCTATAAGGACATGCCTAAAGTCGTACTAAGTCGAATTGATTAAATTATTAGCCTTTAATTAATTCAAAATTAATTAATTAGACAAAGTCCTTTTAGTCATTAGTCAATTTATTTAGTCTTAATCACAAGTCAAACAAACGGTTAGCACATATATAATAAATTCAAGCAAGGGGGCACAAGTAGTTCACATAGTCACAAGATGAGTTTGCAACCTAACCATGGCTCTAGTTCTCTAAAGTTCGAGGATATGGGTTAAGTCAAAAAGGTCCATGGTTAAGAATCCATATGCATTGCACACAAGCCTACCGGGAAGGTTGGAGCGAATGGACAGGATTCCGCGAGTGCGAGATGAAATCGGACTCGACTCCATGGTTTGGTGGATTCACAAACATTACACGTACCCAAATCTGAACTTTGTACATGATAGTGGGATATTCCATTGGGCAGGTGAAGCAGGAACCCCCAGAGGGTTATTTCCATATGTAGAACACATGTGGGTTCAGAAAAGTGAGAAAATGACTCAATCAATAAGCAAAATCGAGCCAACAACACTAGAAATGGTCAAAGCAAGAAGGCAGACCCCTGGCTCGGTATTGGAAGAACTTGGCGCCAGACTACAGGGACTTTCGCCGCAAAAAAGCTTCTGTCGCCAAGCGACAGAACTGTCGCCAGGCGACAGAAACTTTTTACGGGCGACAAGCCCTGTTTTCTAGACGCTAGTTCCTACATGCCTTGGCAAGTTTCTGTGTTCTTCGAATTTTCCAGATTTCGTATTATCTTTTCGATTCTAGTCATGAAAGATATTTCCCAAATTTCCTACGTATAAAATTCCTATGGATTGACTCATGGGGTACTCCCATGAGGACCTTTTAATGCATATGACAATAATGTTAATCAAATCACGCACATGAAATACTTAGAATTTTTCGAGTCTCATCCGCTCATTCTAAATAATTGCCAAAATTAAATAAATTTCAGGAATATAAATAGAAATCGTCCCCAGTGGAGTCGCCAAAAACTGTAGGGAATATTTCAAGCATCATGATAACCCCAAACTTGAACCCCACTGTGATCATACACTAAAGTACGGTGGCGTTCCAAAGGGAAAGAAAAAGAGCAAAAAGAGTCGCCAACAAGTTTTAGGAACTTGTAAACCCAAAAGACAATCCAAAAGGACCATCAACTACTCCATAAGGTCTTGAACCAAACAGGGTCCGGGGATGAGGGTACGAATCCAATCTACAAAAGAAAGGACCCGCCCTATAAAATAGGCCTCTACTTTGTTCTGCTCGTATTCATGTGCGCTTTTTGAATAACATACAAACATCATATTAAACCTACCCTGTTTATCTATGTTGGTTGAATATTAATGCAGAAATAAATCTATTATTGGCGATCACTTGAGTTAAAATCACATTAGCCTAAACCAAATTATTAATTATCTTATTAAGCGTGATTCCAAGTACAAATTCCCTTTAAACCTGCATAAAAGGCGTGATCAAGCAATAACAATAAAACATAAAACAAGCAACATAATAAATCAATAACGATGATAATAGCATGATAAGGCATAATAAAGCTCAATAATAATAGCACGATCCTAGGCATGATACTAACAAGGTTAATAACAAACCCTAGCATGTCACTAAACAATAAAGATCAAAGCTTTAAACCTAACATGGTACTAACATGATATTAGAAATAATAAGATATCATCCTAACATGATACTAAGAATTAATCAATAATAAGCATGCTTTCTACATTGAAAGAGAGTAATAAGATTACATACTTTGAAGCCTCGTACCTCTTTCTAATAACAAAATACACAAGTTAGTAAACTTCAATGAAAATAATAAAGAATAATTAAAGAATTAAAATCAAATTAAATAAAGTTTTGACTAGATTTGGACCAAACCCTCAGAAATTATCAACCTTTCACGTCTAGGGCGAAGGCAACTTCGAACTTGGCTAAGAGACTCTAAGTCTTGTGAATGCGGAATATTGTATTTTGAAAAAAGGTTGTTTAGAAAGAGAGAGAAAGAAAAGAATTAAGTAATTCTTGATGAGAGGGAATAGAGAGAATTAAGGAAGAATTGATGACTGTGAATGATGAGAAAGCGAGAATTGTTTTTAGATGATGATGAGAAAGTGAGAATTGTTTTTAGATGATGTTTGTAGATGATTTTGAAAACAGAGATTCAGACGCTATTTATAATGAAAATAATCCAGAAAAACATAGAATTTGATAAGGAATAAAACTCCACGCTGTCGCCAGGAATTAACTCTGTCGCGAGGCGACAGGGTCTGTCGCGTGGCGACAAACTTGTCGTTTGGCGACAGCCTGTATTAGCGCGTTTTTCTTCACGCGGAATCCGATCTTTAATAAACTTGATCTACGGAATCCGTACAGAAGATAAAATACGTATTTTTAAGATAATCAAAACAATATTTTATTCCAAATAAAAATCTTTCAAAGATAATTAATTATTAAATCTAACAATATTTGAATTAAAAGGAACTTTCTAGAAACTTCTAGAAAACTGTAATTAATCCTAATAATTTTAGGAATAATAATTAATATTGGGCCCTCCTCTAGATCATTGGGCCGTATTAAAATAAATAACTGGGCCCAGTTTAGTATTTTGGCCATAACTTCCTCATTATTCATCGGAATCGGGCTTATAATATATCGTTGGAAAGGTCTCTTCGAGCCCCATCCATCTACACCATTATTGGACCCTTATTATGGACCAAAATAAACTGAAATGGACGTTTTCAAATAAATAAAGTCATTTTCAAAAACAGAGAGAAAAGAATTTAATTAAAACTAAACCGCAACACTTGACTTTCGAATCACTTTCACCTAATTCGATAATAACACAACGTGCAAGGCATTCATCACTGGGTTTGGTTTTGGGGAGACACAAATGGGTGTCTACAATCAGTCACTTGGCATTCATGTTTCTCAGGCACGGTACCTAGCACTCGATAAGAGACGCAATCTAAGACGTGTTCTTATCAAAGACATGTTCATATCAATGACATTGAAACACTTGCCCTTATGCACACTTTTATTGTTTTTGCTCATTTTAAGTTTTTTTGAAATTACTCCATCTTTTGTTCTTTGAAAATTGCATAAGTTGTACACCATCCCATCCCTAGGTTAGGTAAATGTGGGTCAAAGAAAGAAAGGTATATCGTTAGTCGAGGCTCAAAGTGGTTTATCAAGAAAGGATTGTATATTTGAAGGGTGAAAGGTAATATGGTATGGCTACAAGGGGTGCCTCTAATCATAAGTATACCTTGTGCTTAGTTCGACATGGATTTCTTTTATTTTTTAATGCAATGATCATACGCAAGAAAATAAATGCTCATTTTATTTAAAAAGTGAAGGGTAAAGATTCTAAAGAATAAAATCTAAGAAAAATAAAAGGTACCTATGCTAGACTTATTGGGGAAAGAAAGAATAAAAGAAAATAGAAAAAAGAGATCACGAAATCTTGTCGTTGAAGCTCGCCTTGTGTCTTTTGTTTTATCGTCACCCAGTCTTCTTGCCATTCAGAAGTGTAGGAAGTTTGTTATTATCAATTAGATATTGGATGACTTCTTTTAGCTTCCAACAGCTCTCAGTAGCATGACCCCTACCTTGATGGTACTTGCAGTGTACATTTGGATCCCAACTAGACAACCTCTTCTCAGGTGGGGATCTTGAATAGGTGTAATGGAAGTAATGAGTTCCTTGGCATGGAGTCGATCGAAAGCAGTATCATAGCTAATCCCAATAGGAGTGAATTCCTTTCTTAGTTTCTTTATAGGTCCTTGATTATCCATGGCTAAGACTTCATTGAGGTCAAAGGTAACAACATTGTTACTAGAGTAGGTGTTTCGGAAGAAGAAGGATGGTTGTTCCTCTTTCCTTTCCAGCCACTGTTGTTATTGCTACTAATCTTGGCCTTCTTGTTGCTCGGAGGAACATGAAGGAGATTTGAGTCAATGAGGTCTTGAACACAATCCTTGAGGGCGAAACATTCTTCAGTGGTGTGACCATAGCCTCTATGATATTAGCAATAGGATTTTGGGTCCCAATTGGAAAACCGTCTCTCAGGTACTGGATCTGGAATTGGACCAATAGGGTGAATGAGACCTTGGCCCTGGAGGTATTTGAAAGCTTCGCTATAAGTCATTCCTATTGGTGTGTATTCATCAATGGTCCGTTTTTCCCTTAGCTTAGGGGCATTGAGTTTTTCATTAAATCCTTGGTGGGAGGAAGAGGAAAAATAGTGATCCTCCTTTTTGTCCTTTCAGTCTTGACAATAAGAACCTTGTTCGATAACCATTATCCGGTTTACTAGTCCTTCTATTGCACCCATAAGCATGACAACAGTATTGCGTAGTTCATGAACGTCCTCTCCCAGACTTGACCAGTTTTCCCCAGTATTACTTAAGAAAACTTCTTCTTCACTAGCCATTACTATGACCCTTTTTCTTCTATCAAAGAGTGATACTTTAACAAAAAGTGTTGTCTTGGTTAAGCACTCTTCTCTCCTCAATCAAGTGCTGCAGAAAGGGAAGTTAGGGGTAAGTTTTTTTTTTTTTTTTTTTTTTTTTTTTTTTTTTTTTTTATTCAAGCTCTATTCAACATGCAATAGATGGGAAGAGATCATGGAAGGAAAAGAAGGATGATATGAGTGAAAGAGAAATATGGGAGGATTAGGAATAGAATAGGTCCCCAACTCGAATGACAGAAATAACAACTCATGCATGAACCTAAGACATGGTCATAATGACATATACACAAAGTGTGTACTAAGACTAGTGAGTGTGGATGACAGGTTTGACTCGTGTCATGACCATGTGACTGCGTGCTTAGACTCAATTAAGGACTAAATATGACTATTGTTATTAAAAAACTGGTTAAACTGATTAAGTAATTGATTAATTAGACTCGTTGTGAAGACTCGAGCAAAAACACGAACTGTCGTCGGAGCAATAGGACTGTCGCCAAACGCTAAGGACCAGCGCCAGACGACAACATTGTCACCTGGCGCTAATCACTAGCGTGTGGCGTTACAGTCCAAACCTCTGCGCCATTGCTGGAACATTGGTCTGGGACCGTTTCCAGTATTTTTACTTCAAAGGGATAAGCCTAAAGTCGTACTAAGTCAAGTTTGATCAATTTATTTAGACTTTAATCATTTGTATTAATTACTTAATTAATTTAGCAAAGTCCTTTAGTCATTAATTAGTTTATTTAGACTCATTCACAAGTCAAACAAACGGTTAGTTTAAACACATATAGGTTATGCACAAGCAAATAATGCACAAGTAGTCAAATGGTCACAATATGATGCAATGAGTTTGCAACCTAACCATGGCTCTAGTTCTCTAAAGTTCAGGATATGGGTTAGTCAAAGAGGATTCATGGTTATGAGTCCGAATGCACCGCGCGGAAGCCTTACCTTTGGAAGGGTTGGCGCGAGTGGATAGGACCCCGGGAGTTAAACTCGCTTCCACGGTTTGGTGAATTCAACAAACTCGGATGTACTCTTCGTTGCCAGGAGCGTTCGATTGGGTAGATGGTGCGTGAATTCCTAGAGTGTTATGGCCATATGTAGAACACATATGGGTTTCAGAAAAAAGGGAAAAACTCAATCAGGAAGTAACACCGAGCAAACAGTACTAAAAACTATTCGAAACAAGAAGGTATTGGAGGAATTCAGCGCGAGACAACAGTGCTTGTTGCCAGACGATGGTACTGTCGCTAGACGACAATTACTGTCGCCAGGCAACAAAGCCATCGCTTGGCGATGGTGCTGTTTTCTCAGCGCTAATTCCTACATTCCTCGGCAGCTTTCTGTTCTTGAATTTTCTAGTTTTTCGCAGCGTTATTTCGATTTTAGTTGTGAAAGATATTCCCCTAATTTCCTACGTGTAAAAATCCTATGTTTTTGACGCATTACGGATGGTTTTTCCAATGTGGACCTTTTTTATGCTTATGCCAATAATGTTAATCAAAATTACGCACATGAAATACTTAGAACGTTTCGAGTCTCATCCACTAATTCTAAATTATTGCCAAAATAAATTTTAGGAATTAAAATAGAAATCCTCCCCAGTGGAGTCGCTAAAAACTGTAGGGAATATTTCAAGCATCCCACACTTGAGCCCCACTATGATCATACACTTAAGCATGGTGGCGTCCAAAGGGAAGGAAGCTAGAGTAAAAGTGTCGCCAACAAGTTTTAGGAACTTGTAAACCGTTCACAGGGTGAAGGTTACACCCCTTCACGATCCATGAGATTGCTAACTCCATAGTGGTCTGGAACCATGACTGGATATTCGGGGATAAAGGTACAAATTCAACCTAAAAGAGATTGAATCTGCCCTAAAAATAGGCCTCTACTTTATTCTTCTCATATTCATGTGCGCTTTCTGACTAACATACAATCAATAGACTAACCCTAAACCTGTTTAATCTATGTTGGTTGAATATTAATGTACAAACAAAACTATTATTGACGATCACTTGAATTATAATCATATTAGCCTAAACAAGATTATTAATTATCTTATTAAGCGTGATTACAAGTACAAATTCCCTTTAAATCTACAAGAGAAGGCGTGATCCAGCAATAACAACAACAATATATATCAAGCAACATAACAACAACAATCATCAATCATAATAATCTCAATCTCATTAAATAAAAGAATGGGACTTGGAATGGGACATAAGAGTGGGATAGAGGATTCGGACCCTGTTACTCGTGTTATAGTTAGTGATGTTCAAGGACTTCTTTCTATTTTGATTTGATGTCACAAATTTAGTTAATAAGAGTATTGATGAGTCAAATAGGTAAACAAATGTTTTAGGATATAAATTAGTTATTAGCCCGAGCTATGTCCTAGGTCATTATAACTTTATTACTTTACTAACTACATATATTTTGGCTTGTTTGTCACTGAGAGCTTGAGTGATGTTTTTTTTTTGTTTTGTTTTGTTTTGTTTTATTTATTTAAAAGATGATATTTTAAGTAATTTGTTGTTTGTATGAGCTGGTTTGAGTATAAGAATAATTTTTTGCATTAATAAATATTAGAGTAAATGGTATATCAATCCGTTGTGAAAAGAAAATTTTGATAAATCAAATATTTATTAATTTAATGTCAATAAATATAATGCACAAAAAAATATTACTCTATAAATATATAAATATCTTACTCTATAATTACAATTTTATGAAACAATGTACAAAAACAAATAGAGCAATGTTTAATTTCTTACAAATTTATTATTGTGTAATTACTATGTATCAAGGAGTTACATTCAAAGGAAATTTATATAGGGTATTATGCATATGAAAAGTTTTTCAATTATACTAAACATTAAATTATGGAGATTAATGCATGGTGTTTTTCAATCATTTATAGACTGGTATGACGTAGCATCACATCATATGCCAAATGGCAAATTTGGTGACACATGGCAAAATAACATGTCTTGTTATGAGTTTTAAAAATATATATTGATATTGATATTGATTGATGTCTAACTATTCTTAAGAGTTTTTTTAAAAAATAAATAAAATAACCCTAATGAGAGTAAATAAAACTAATGAGAGTAAAATAAACATTTAAAAAGATATATGGAAAATTTAACAAGAATGCACCAACCTTTGCTCCATTCTCCCAAAATATACCATATTTTAAATCTGCTCAAAATAAACTCAAGTTTATATATATTTTTTTTCTCCCATAGAAAACCTAGCAGGTCACTTAACCTATTATACCATGCTATAATCACATGTCATGTCCTCATTTGTTAATTTTTTTTAAAAACAAAATTGATAATTAACAAAAATTATTTATTTTTCTTGTTTCTGTACTGGGTCGACCCCCTCAAAGGTTGGGGCTTCTCAAACTCAAACTTATCCTTGATCTCCCATTTAGATTGAGTAGCAATCTTTGTTGAATTCATACTGCGATTCGGACGTTTTGGCTTTCTTTGATTTTGTATGATGACAGTCAACCACCCAAACCTCTTTTCTCTTGTTGTTTAATTTCTTCTTTTTGTCGGCCGAGTCTTGCTGAGAAGAGGGTTTTCTTCTTAGCGCCCTTAGCTGGCTCTTCCGCTTTGGTAAGCAAGCAAAAATCTGATGTCTCAATGTATGACTCGGCCTCTCGCGGGATAATTGCGTATGTCCGAATCTTTTTCCTAATCAAATAAAACTTGAAATCATTGTGCCTTAATCCTCGAAGAAATTCCGAGTAGGCAATTTCATTCGGCAGATTCTGAATTTCACTACTAGAAAACACCTTATTTCCGACGGAATCCCTCCGACGGACCTTAATTTCCGTCGGAAAGTTTGAAATTTACGACGGAAATGTCATCCTCGAAAAATTTCGTCGGAAAATAGATCTTCCGACGGAAAATCCGTCGCACATTTTCCGACGGAGTTAAATTTCCTCGCAAAAACTAAATTGCGACGGAAATTTCCGTCGGAAATTCCGACGGAAATTTCCGTCGCAATTTAGTTTTTGCGAGGAAATTTAATTCCGTCGGAAAATATTAAACACAAAACAGCCTTTCGCGTCCTCAGTGACAGAACAGAAGGGAAGAGAGAGAAATAAAGGGGAAGAGAAGAGAGAGAAAGAAAGGGGAAGAGAAGGGAGAAAGAGAAGACCGCCGCCACCCCCGCCGGAGTTTCTCCCGTCCGTCCGCCGTCGGTGCGCACCTCAGGTAAGTGCGTTACTCGGTTTTTTTTTTAATTTTTTTTTAATTTTCGAAGAACCCTAAGGTTCCTAACCCTAACTATCTCCAGCCACCACCACCGCCACCGCCTGAGTGGTCGATTTTTCTCCCCTTCCTCCATCGTCGGTGCGCACAGGTAAGTGCCGAAATTTGTTTTTTTTTATTTTTTTTTTAATTTTTGTAGAACCTAACCCTAACTATCTCCAGCCACCGCCACCGCCTGAGGCGTTGAATTTTCTCCCCTTCATCCACCGTCGGTTCGCACCTCAGGTAAATGCCGCAATTCGTTTTTTTTTTTTTTTTTTGTTAAATTTTCGAACAACCTAACCCTGAGATTTCTCCAGCCACCGCCACCGCCACCGTCCCCTGAGGCTTCTCTGCCACCGCCACCGTCCCCTGAAGCTTCTCTGCCATCGCACCTCAAGTAAGCTTCTCTGTTATTTTTTTTTTTTTGTTTTTTTTTTATTTTTTTATTATGTTAAACACTTTAATTAATTGAATCTCACATTACACACTCTAAATTATATGTCAATTAAATTTATTTGTTATAAGTGTGGTTTTTTTTGGTGTAATTGTTAATAAAAAGGGTAGATCTAGAGTTTAATGACATTATAAAACTTAAAATTGTTAGTTTAGTTGATGAATGACATGTTAGTGAATATATAAATTTAATGGTATATAGAAATATGTTAGGTTAGTTTATTTGGTTAAAAATAGGCATTAGTTTTGTTTATTTTGAAAAAAAATATTAACTTAGTTAAATCTAGTTTAATTATACATGTTAATTATTTATAATGTTAACATTTTTGTTAGTTTAGTTTAGTTTATTTTAATTATGTATGTTAGGTTATTTGGTTAAAAATAGGCATTAGCTTTGTTTATTATGAAAAAAAATGTTAACTTAGTTAAATTAAGTTTGATATATGTTAATTTATAATGTTAACATTTTGTGGTAGTTAAGTTTACTTTGGAAAAAATAATATGTTACTTTATTAAATAGCTTATTTAATTATGTATGTTAGTTTATTTGGTTTATAATAAGCATTAGTTTAGTTTACTTTGATAAAAAAATATTAATTGCCATTTAGTTTATTTTAGTTAATTAAACGAGAATAACATATTATTTGCATTCCCATGACACTTTGATGGGTAATGAATATTCAACACATTTGATGACTAATGTGATTATACATTTGCGTGAGTTGTGTAGAAGTTGTAATCATGAAACGAACTGAACGAAGCTGGATGTATGAAAGGAAAGTTGGACAATCTGTTAATCCGGCCTTTGTGAAAGGGGTAGATGAATTCCTTAAATACGTGGAAGATCATCCCGAAAGTAGCAACCCCAATGAAGTTAGGTGTCCATGTTTTAAATGTAAGAACAAAAAGCTTTGGGACTCAGAAACGGTTAAACTTCATTTGTACCGGAACGGTTTTGTTCCTAATTACTATGAGTGGATGTGTCATGGGGAAGGGTTTCCAGAAGTTCCTGAACGAGAGGTGAATGAATATCGTGAAATGGTCTTCGATGCTTTTGGTCATAATGAAGATGAAGACCGAGGGCATTCGGAAGAGGCGAGTGTTTCTGAAGAGGAGGAGCCTAATGCACAAGCTAAGCATTTTCTGGATTTGTTGAAGAATTCCGAACAACCATTATACGAAGGGAGTTCAATGTCTGTGTTGGAGATGGCTGCTAGAATTACTAGTCTTAAGTGTGAGTATAATTTGCCCCACAGATGTGTTGACGGGTTTGCTTCTTTGGTGAATGAAGCGATTCCTGACAACAACCATATGGCAGACACATTCTATGAGGTGAAAAAGATTGTGAAGGGGTTGGAGTTGCCTCATGAAAAGATTCATGCATGCCCGAAAGGATGTATGCTGTTTTGGAAGGATGATGTGCTGTTAACCACATGTAGGGTGTGTGGTAGCGATCGATACAAGAAGACTTCTAAGGGTAGCTTAGTGCCTCTGAATGTTCTATTTTATTTCCCGATCACACCCAGGTTGCAAAGGCTCTATGCAACCAAGAATGTTGCGAAGGAAATGACATGGCATTCGAACAATCCTCGGGTTCAAGGCACGATGGCGCACCCTAGTGATACTGAAGCTTGGAAACATCTTGATAGTTGCTTTCCAGATTTTGCCAATGAGCCTCGTAATGTTCGACTTGGCTTGTGTACAGATGGTTTTGCTCCTCATGGTAAGTTTGGGGGACAGTATTCTTGTTGGCCTATCATTTTGACCCCTTATAACTTGCCTCCGTCGATGTGTATGAAAAGGAAATTCATGTTCCTTTCGTTGCTCGTTCCCGGTCCGAAAAACCCTAAGGGCAACTTGGATGTGTATATGCAACCGCTGGTAGAAGAGTTGAAACAATTATGGGAAGTTGGGGCGAACACATATGACATTTCGAGGAAACAAAATTTCACACTTCGAGCAGCCATCCTTTGGACTATTAGTGACTTCCCGGCGTATGGCATGTTGTCTGGTTGGACTACAGCGGGTAAGAAGGCTTGTCCTTATTGCATGGAGAAAAGCAAAGCATTTTGGCTTGACCATGGAGGAAAAGTTTCCTGGTTTGATTGTCATCGCCAATTCCTTCCAGTTGATCACCCTTTTCGAAAGAGTAAAACTGCATTTTGTAAAAACAAAGTCGAGAAAGGTTCACCACCACATATCATGTCTGGAGAGGAGTTGTGGGAATGTGTTAAAGACCTTCCAAGGGCAGTGGATGGGCCGGAAGCACTGAAACTTCTCAAAAAAGCCAAAAAAGGGTGGTTCAAGCAAAGCACGCTCTGGGACCTTCCTTATTGGAAGCATTTGCTCGTTCGTCACAACTTAGATGTCATGCACATTGAAAAGAACTTCTTTGATCAGTTAATTCACACTATCATGGATGTTAAAAAGCATACATGTGACACGCCATCTGCCCGAAATGACATTGCCAAATACTGTAAACGGCCATAACTCCATCTTCAAGAGGATGACAGGGGAAAAGAGTTCATGCCAAAAGCCCCATTCGCCCTTGACAAGGCTCAGCGAAAAGTGTTGTGTGAGTGGGTTAAACAGTTGCGGTTTCCTGATGGATACGCCTCCAATCTGAGCAGATGCGTAGATTTGCAAGCATGTAAGCTTCATGGAATGAAGAGCCACGACTGTCATGTGTTCATGGAGAGGTTGTTGCCCACCGCCTTGAGGGAATTGCTCCCTATCCATGTTTGGAATGCGATTACAAAGATCAGTCTATTCTTCCGCGATTTGTGTTGCTACACAATCACAGTTAGTGACATGGAGCATTTGGAGAAAAACATTGCTGAAATCCTTTGTAAGCTTGAGAAGGTTTTCCCCCCCTGCTTTCTTTAACTCCATGGAGCATTTACCTATTCATTTGCCATATGAAGGCAAGTTATGTGGTCCTGTTCAATATAGATGGATGTATCCCTTCGAAAGGTAATTTCAACACCCTTTCACATCCTTTTTCTTAAAAACCATTCATTGTCATGACTTGTTCAATGTAATTGCAGGTTCTTGAATCACTTGAAACGAAAAATTGGGAACAAGGCTCGGGTTGAAGGTTCCATATGCAATGCTTATCTCTCTGAAGAGATAGCAAACTTCTGCTCAAATTACTTCCAAGCGTCGGTCGACACAAAAACACGAGATCTCGGTCGTAATGTGAATGTAGATGTTGATAGCAATATGGACAACGCAGATTTACCAGAGTTGTTCTCGGTGGACAGTGGTCGTGTCTCAACTGAGGGTGATAGCAATACTTAGCAAATACATCATTTAATGTCATTTGAAGCCATGATCACCTATAACTATGTAAATGTGAAGTAATTTGAGAAAGAATGAGTTCATAATCCTAAAAATGTAGAGAATAGGCAAACTAGAAGGCCTTTTGGCCTTATTTGGCTCTATTTTGGGTAAAATGGCTCCTATACTTAGCAAATACATCATTTAATGTCATTTGAAGCCATGATCACCTATAACTATGTAAATGTGAAGTAATTTGAGAAAGAATGAGTTCATAATCCTAGAAATGTAGAGAATAGGCAAACAAGAAGGCCTTTTGGCCTTATTTGGCTCTATTTTGGGTAAAATGGCTCCTATACTTAGCAAATACATCATTTAATGTCATTTGAAGCCATGATCACCTATAACTATGTAAATGTGAAGTAATTTGAGAAAGAATGAGTTCATAATCCTAGAAATGTAGAGAATAGGCAAACTAGAAGGCCTTTTGGCCTTATTTGGCTCTATTTTGGGTAAAATGGCTCCTATACTTAGCAAATACATCATTTAATGTCATTTGAAGCCATGATCACCTATAACTATGTAAATGTGAAGTAATTTGAGAAAGAATGAGTTCATAATCCTAGAAATGTAGAGAATAGGCAAACTAGAAGGCCTTTTGCCCATAATTGGCTGTGTGTAGGTGAAAGTGGTGCCTAATTTCAAGTATTTGGTTGTTTTATTTCATTTCTAGTCATGGACACCTTTAAAAACTATTAACTTATGTTGTTTCATGTCTTTTTTATTTAATATATGTTTGTATAATGAATATCTTGTAGGAAACCTACCAGAAGAAGGCTGAAGAAGCAAGTACTCAAGGGATTAAGAAGAGTCCCAATGAGTTGTATTGGGAGAGTGTGGGTGGCCGCAACAAGAAGGTTCGAGTAAGGGGTCTTGGTCAAAGTGCGGAGTTGTACTACAGCAACCGGATGGGTCGAGTTTCTAGGTCGTCACAGCAGTACACACCGTCCGTTGTTTCTCAGATGCAGGATCAGATGGAGCATAGGGTTCAGGCTCTTCGCGATGAAATCAGAAGTGAAATGGAAACTGAGATGCAACTCCGAATTCAAAGTGAAGTGGCTGAAATAGAGAGGAAAAACAAGGAGCGGTGGGATGAGTTTATGAGTCGATTCTCTAGCAACGACTCATGTTCTACCTTTCAGCCTCAGCATCGAGACCCCAGGGATGACCCGGGTAGTGGAGGAGCAGGTCAGGGTACCCCGGCCATTGTGTAGCCTAGCTTTTGTTTATAGTAGTATGGACATGTAGTCTCATTTAGTACGAACATGTAGTTAAGTTTATTTGTATAGCTTTTGATTATGTTTCCGCTCTTTTGGAAATAACTATATATTATTATGTTCTACTGGGTGCATGCATGGCTTTTGTGGAAATATATATAAAAATATTTTCGATATTCGATAAATTTTGTAAACAGGAACTAGGTGCAGGAATAGGTTTTTAATATTATTTTATGGCAAAAAATAATCTCATTTGGTGCCTTGTTTTCACAAATTTCCGACGGAAATTTGCAAAAAAATTTCGTCGGAAAACTTCTTTTGCGACGGAATTATGGCACTTAAATTCCGTCGCAAAAGGGGAAAATTTGCGAGGAAATTGTTCCGTCGCAAATTTCCGACGGAACAGTCTGTCGGAAGTTTGCGACGGAACATTTCCCTCGCAAATTTTCCCCTTTTACGACGGAAGATTCCGTCGCAAATTCCGGATCTTCCGACGGATTATTCCGTCGCAAAGACTAATCAACGACGGAAAAAATTCGTCGCAGATTTGCGACGGACCATGATCAAAAGTCAATTTTTTTTCCAAGGCCTTCAATTCCGTCGGAAAATTCGTCGGAAAGGTGTTTCCGACGCAATTTTCGTCGGAAAATAGCTGATTTCCTACGAAGGGTTTTCCGACGAACCTTTACGATGGAATTCCGTCGGAAAGATGTTTTGCGACGGAAATTGACCCTTCACCGACGAAATTTTTCCGTCGGAAATAAGGTGTTTTCTAGTAGTGTTTGTGCTTTCTCCATATTAAACCTCTGGACGTACGAATGTAACCCCTCTTTCTTCCCTTGGACAATTGTTGCCAAGTTAAGACTAGTCTTGCGGGGTGGTATTTTGTAAGAGAAGTTTCCAACGAACAATAAACTTAGAGTTGTGAAGCAATTTATGCATCCATCGACAAATTGTTGAACTAGTTTTGGGCCACATCCTTGAGAGTGGTCAGGAAACATTTGCACCAAGTGGCATCATCCACATTTTGTAAGTACATTAGGTTCCTATACGAGGAGATATGCTCTTCAGGGTTGCTCATACCATCATAGGCATCCACAAGTACCTTTCGTTGTAGCCCAAACCACTAGTGGGAGCTCTTCAAACATCATACATAAATCCATATATTTAAACAAGCAAAACCTCCTTTTTCAACAAATGTGGAACAAATGTGAACAAAGCCTATGACAGGGTCAATTGGGATTTTGTTTTTCGATTGCTCCAAGTTTATGGGTTTCCTCCTTATTAGATTCATATTATTTGTCAGTGTGTTTCTACGGTTTCTTACCAAGTTTTGGTGAATGGTAATCCTCTATCGGCTTTTCAGCCTCAATGTGGTATTCGTCAAGGTGACCTCATTTCCTCCTATTTGTTTCTTCTCTGTATGGAGGTCCTGTCCGCTATGCTTTGAAAGGCAGAAAGAGATTCTCTCTTTAAAGGAATTTGCATTTCCGAGGAGCTCTTGTGATTTCTCACCTTTTCTTCGCCGATGATTCCTTATTATTCTTGTAGGTCACTCCTGAGGCCTGTGAGAATCTTACTGCTCTTTTATCAGAGTTTTGTTCATTATCAGGTCAGGTGATCAATTTTCAGAAGTCATTCGTGAAGTTCAGCCCCAATACCCCGACAGACTATCGAGATTTTCTTTTCCAAAGTCTAAAGCTTCATTGTAAATCTTCTTTGGGCTCAAATTTTGGATTATTAGTGGAGTTAGGCCGTAGCAAAGTCTCTGATTTCAGCTTCTTAATCGACAAGGTGGTTCAACACTTGTCGACCTTTGCCTCAATGGGTTTTTCTTCTGCAGCGAAGTTGGTTATCATAAACTCAGCTTTGGTTGCTTCTTTCAATCATGTTCTCTCTGTGTTTAAGATCCCTTCTTCGATCCGCTCTAAGGTGGATAACCTTTTGAGCTCGCTTCTGGTGGAAATCGGACCCTCATTCTCGGGGTTTAGCTTTGCGATCAAAAACCCTATTGCATTTACCTAAGGGTCTGGGAGGTCTTGGTATTCGTCGCCTCAGTTCCTTCAACTCTGTTCTTTTGGCTCGTCAATGTTAGCGTATTCATCATCATCCTCAGCTTCTAGTCTCCAGGTTACTCACAGCAAAGTATCCATCTCTTCGTCTTTTTCAGACAAAGAAGATTCCTGGTTCTTCTTGGGCCTATCGTGGTTTGTTGACAGGTCTTTCAGTTTTGTCCGATGGTATCGCTTGGAAGGTTGGTTCTGGTTCTCAAGTTCGCATTCTCGAAGACTCTTGGGTTCCTGATGAACCTTTGGCTTTTCATGACAGTAATGGTGAGACGCCTCTACCGTCTCATGTTTCTTCTATCATCTATCCGCGTTCTTACGCGTCGGACTCGACTTTAGTCCACAGGTTGTTTGATTCGTCTACAACCATTCATATTTTGGCTCTAGAACGTCCCAGTAGGCCGATGGATGATTTTGTTTACTGAAAATTTTCTAGGGATGGTAATTTTACTACCAAGTCAGCCTATGCTATGTTGCTTCACCGACCCGCTACCTCTGGTGGAGCAAATTCCTTCCCCTCTTCATGGTGGAAATTTTTTGGGGATTGCCTCTCTTACCGAAGCTGCAGTTTTTTTGTTGGAAACTACTTCATAATGCTCTGCCTCTTAATGGAGTTTTGCAAATTAGAGGAATCATAGTGGATCCAACTTGTGTCCTCTGTCTTAGTAGTCAGGAGACAATCGATCATCTGTTCCGTGACTGTTCCTTTGTTTCCACTCTTTGGATTGGTGCTCCAACTATATCATCTCTTAGTATGCGTCGTGATATGCCTTTCACTAATTGGTTTGTAGATTTAGTGTTAACTATGCGCCAAGCTAAGTCTTGGGAGACCTTAGTAAGCTTTGTCTCTTTCTTTTGGGTTGTTTGGCTCGCCTGTAATCATAAGGTGTTTCGACAAGCTGTGTTATCTCCTACTCTAGTTCTTCACCCTGTGCAAGACTAAGTCTCTAGGAGTTTTGCAGTTCAGGAATTCCGAGCTTCAGTTCGTTTGTCTACTGCAGGCCCTAGTACTAGGACTAGCTCTCCTATTATGTCCTGTCGTCTTCAGGGTTCCTCCTTGTCTACGTTCAATATCTGCCTTGTGTTTGATGGTGCATGTAAAGTTCAGGATCATTCTACAGGAGCAGGGTGGATTTTCCGAGATCCTAATTCAGATTTGGTTTTAGGTGGTGGCTCTAGGGCATTCCTTTCTTCTTCTGCTCTTCATTCAGAGTTACAGGCGTGTCTCTGGGCTCTTAAGGCTGTAGATCGTCGTGGGTTTAAGCGCTTATTGATCTACACTAACTGCTCGACCTTATTTACTTTTCTTCGGGAGAAAAGTGGTCGAGATATTTCCAGCCTTTGGTTGCTTCAGGATATCTGGGATACCTTAGGTTTCCAGCTTGTGAACTTCGGAAGGTTCCTCATCAGTGGGTGGCTCCGGCTCATTGGTTAGCAATCCAAGCTCGTCGCCGTCATTTTCTTTTCTGGTCCTTTTAGTTTTTTTCTAGTTTTTGTTGTGCTTTTCTTTGTTAGCCCTTCTTGTCAAAAAAAAATATGTGGAACAAAACCCTTTCCCAAAATAGAAGAGTAGATAAGATACAAGCTAGCTCTCCTACTTCCTCCACATTATATCCAACACTTGGTACTACCATGGACTAATCCACAAGGATGGTTGTCTCGTTCACTAAACAAGAGTCACGGGTTACAACACACGTAGATTCCTCAAACAGCTCTGTAAATACATGCCTTCATTAATTACAAGAATGATATATCTATTACTACCATTGTTTCATATTATCTACAACTTTAGAATCGTTTATATTTTACAAATAATACACTCAATGTTGCAAATAATATGAAACAGAGGCAATACAACAAATGCACTAATCTGAATCAACATACCCTTACCAAGAGACTTTATCATCAAAAGTAATTTTCTCAAACCCGTCCCCGAGAATACTAAGGTAGTTATCGTATCATGCCTTGATTGTAGGGCTGTGCACCGGTCTAAAACCGGACCGGGACCGGAATGAATCGAAACCCGGAATCATCATTTTTTAAAGACCGGGACCGGACCGTAATCAACCGGTCTGGGTTCCGGTCTAGACCTGTTTATTCTGATCGATCCGATTCGATTTTGGACTGGAATGGACCGGTTATACTTTTTTTTTTTTTTTTTTTTGCATCTTAACATTTTTATATATACATC
The DNA here is from genome assembly GCF_948465745.1 of Chenopodium album. Taxonomy (NCBI): domain Eukaryota; kingdom Viridiplantae; phylum Streptophyta; class Magnoliopsida; order Caryophyllales; family Amaranthaceae; genus Chenopodium; species Chenopodium album. The sequence goes on along the minus strand of NC_137846.1, from coordinate 45,022,715 downwards.
ATTTTTTAACATCTTGTTTTTATTTGCGTGCTTTCCTATTTTGCACCTAGAATTTATAAATTACAAGTTTTATACCTAAATTTTTTAGAAATTTATACATAAAATATAAAATTTTCACCTAAACAATAAGAAATACATTTTTCGATTTTTACCCGGACCGGACCGGAAATCTAGAATCAACAAAATGTGAGGATCGAAGACCGATCCGAAATCCAACGGTCCCGATCCAATTTCCGGTCTCGGTCCTTTTTTGCACACCCCTACTTCATTGTATAGTTACTTAGGTTAGAGACACTTACCAACCCGGTACAAGTTCCATTATTTGTACTCGAAAAAAACGCTGAAAACTCGGGATTATATGATTAAATGGTATAATATCCCAGTATAAAAAGTTAGACGCCTTATATTATAAGGCACCTTTCATTTTAAGTGTGTTACATGCCCCAAGGAATCAAGGATGTAGCACGCCCTAGTAAAAAGCCTAAAAAGGGTTGTTAAGGAATCTACACCCACGTTTGCTTTATCAAAGTATTTAAAGTGAAATAATTGAGTAGGACAGGAGTTTTTTTAAGTACTTCGTAATATGATATATTTGCTCATGAATTGTACGTCTTTTAACGGTATTCAATATTATTTTTTTTGGCCGAAGATAATATAATCTACGTTTCTACGCTCACTTTACTCTTGTTCAAGAATTTGTACATCTTGTATTGATAAATGGCAAATGCTATTGTGACTTTACTGCTCTCTTTGTCTGTGAAAAATGTAGTCATATTCCGTTTTAAGTTGCTTTTATTTGATGTACTCTGTAATCATATGTTGTCTCTATCTACTCTTATGACGTGAAAATAAACAAATCAATAAGTCATGTCACATGATGAATACAAAAAAAAAAAAAAAAAAAAAAAAAAAAACAGAGGTACTACAATACTTTCTCTGACGAGCAACAATAACATTGTAAAAAAAAAGTTTTATCTGATAAAAGATTTATTTTGTATGTACAACTAGAAATTACAAACAGAAACAAGTTCTCCATTTCATGTATTCTAACAAATTTCTGCACATATAATAGAACCTCTTCTAACTTATACATTATTCTAGCTCCTTAACACTGTAAAATGAAACATTATTACATTGAGAATTAAAAGCAACATCAACAAAAGAAGCAAGTTAAGGTGAAATGCAATGCATATTTTCTCTCTTACTCCATCTTTAAAGCTCTTGACTACCATGCCTCACATTCTCTCGAAAAATCGAAATCCTCATTTCGCAAAAATTCCTTTTCATAAGAAAAGAGCAAGATTATTGACGTACTGAGATAAGGCTAAGGAAGAAGAAGTAAAGGGAGAAAATCATCAATGATCAGCCATTCGAAAATTCGAGCGTATAAAAAGAAACTGAAATTAATGATGGTGTGGATCAGGTCCTCCAGGGCTCACCCTATCTGAAACATAATAACTTCTAATGACATCCTCTCTGTGCATTCTCTTCTTAAACATTTCTTTCACTTGCCCTATCATATCATCTTTATCCTTGATCAGGAGTGTACTACTTCGCGGTACAGGGCCCTTGACCGGTAATGTACTACTTGGTGGTAGAGGCCGAGCTATAGAGCTTGAAAACAAAACAAGTAAAATTACAAGGCAAACACAAACTCTCGATGAAACAGCCATTATAGTCGAAATACGAGGGAGGGTTATTGCTATTGTGATTGCTAAATTTGCTATTGATAATGCTATTATATTCAGTGATAAATTCAAGCGCAGAAATGCAGTATTTATAGTGAAATGCCATCCAAGTTTAAAATACCATAAAAATTATTATAAGTAGAAAGAACTAAGGGAGGTCAAATAGGACAATGTTGGTTTGCAAGAGTTCCACTAAATGCATAATCTCATGCACTCCTAATTCAATTTATCCAATGGTTTTTCATTCGTCTAGTGCTGTAGTGCAGTCCAAATATAAAGTACCGACGTCGGCGGCGAGAAATTTTAGTTTTTTCGCATAACCTACAGGAGATTATCTTACTGATATACAATTCTCTACAAAAAAATTGGCACTTTTAGCTTCAGACAGGGGACCCTCAAATCCTCAGCATCCACTTTATATTGTCACAAGGCCAAATTCATGCAATTTTTTTTTAAGTTAAGGGTCGGCCTCTGCCGAAAGAGGCTATGATGAAGGGTCGTTCTTCATTGTACGGATTTGACTTACGCATGATCTTGTATCAGTTGCAATAGAGGGAAGGGGAGAATCGACAGGAGCTGTAATATCATGCTACCTACCTCGCCGAAACAAAGTATGAAAAGAGCTTTTTCCTGATGCAGAGAACTAGTAGCGACCTGAGTAAGAACTCATGTGAACACTCAGAAATGGTTGATAGCTAATACAAAAGGCATCACCAGATCTCATCTCTAAGTTTGGGCAGTCCAAAACCCTTATTGAGTAGGCTCCTACAACAACGACAACAAAGCCTTAGTTGTTCCAAAATGATTTGGTGTCAGCTAACATGAATAAATTTTGCCTAACATACATAAACAATTAAATCTACTGCACATTATCCCAGGACTGTATAAAATCCCAAGCCCTAAGATTGGATTTAAAAAAAAAAAAAAAAAAAAAAAAAGACTGCAAATGTGCACATGCAAACCGGCCAAGAAAGTTTGAATGAGCATTTCTTCTTACAACTTGCTGCTGTTATGGTTGCTTCTGCACAACTGTGCAACCAAGCACCTTACAGTTTATGCCTTAGTTTTGCTCTGTTTTGGTCTTACAACTTTACCGATCTGGTCCCTAGATCCTCTATTACCCACCTACCTACCATGTCGGGTTGATCTTAGTATGTGGACTCTTGATATGGTGAAACTCACTTAACTTTCTGCACATAGAATTGTCAAGGCGACAAGGCATAAACACCAAAAAACTATGTTCACAGGATAATACTAGTGAAATCAGAATGTACACAACACTCTAAAGAACTGATGGAAAAATAGAAAATAGGGTCAGATTAGAACTTTCGGAGACAAACAGGGAAAAAATAAATAAAAATTGAACAGAATAAAAGGATTCATAAAGTTGCATATTCCTTCTGGTTAGAAAAGCTAAGTAATATAGCTGATGTTTCCTGCAACAAGTTGCCATTACGCAAGTAAAAGCAGAAGAATGAAAAGAATTTCATTACGTTTCATATCAGGCTTGATCTCAGCATCTAACACCCTAGATAATGTTATCAAGGTAAACACATAGAAAGTACGTCCACAGGATAATACTAGTAGAATGAGATGAAAGTCCAATGTGCACAACAGTCTAAGAAAAAATCTGCTGGAAGATGGAGCAATTAAGAGACTCGCCAAAAACATAAAAAGGGAAAAATTCAGTTAAAAAGATTTTTATAGGATTCATAAATGCAATATATTCGTTCTGATTAGAGATGCTCATTGCAATAGCTGAAGCTTTCGACAACTTGCTATTGCTCAAGTAAAAGCAGAGGAATGCAAAGAATTTTATTACGTTGCGTAGAAGATCTATAATGCCAAAATGGACTTCAAAAGTATATGCAAGTCCAATCAAAGATCCCATTAACAATCTCCTAAAAAAAGGATTCAGGAGAAGATTCATGACAGCAAATGACCACAAAAATACTATATCTAGGCGTTGGTCAACTACAAATTAAAGCACTAAATTAAGTGGACTAAGCAAAGTTTACTTATTAGAAAGTGTTCAATTTTTAGTGGTATAGGTAAGCTCCACCTCAAAAGAAACTAAAATAATTGCTGATTGGAAATAAAACTCAGATAATCGGAAAAGTGTGGATGTCAACAAGTTTAGTTAGTCAAAACAAACTACGGGGGAAGGTTTTATCTAAGGCTTTTTAAAAATGCGTTTCTTTCAATCAGCCTATGTGCCTCCTCCAAATTTAACCTAGAGCAAAGACCATGATGTATTACTTTCTATGTTCACATCCTTGTATACCATTAGGCATTAGATTTTCTTCGCAAACTCTTCACTAAAATTTGATCCGCACACACCCACTGCACCACTTTTTCCTTTCTACTTTTACACTTCTAATTCATTAATCTCCAAAACTTTCTTAGGGACGGAGGGAGTATCTGATGTCAAGGATTTTCAGATGATGTTAAGAGCATTAAAGAATGGTCTCATATCGTACCTAACCCTGTTTTAAGTTTTAACCTATAAGGTTTTCTACCTGGATTCAATTATCTCCTAACCTTACATGCCCTTTTATCATGTATGCCCAACTTCCTTGATCACACTTCATATCTACCAAATAATGGATAATACTTAGACCAGTAAATCTCCAATATCAGCTTAAAAAACTAATGAAAGAACTTCTGCACTTGATGAAAAGCCTCAGCACTCAACCGAAAATATAATAAAATAAAAAGAGAACTTCGTTGCTACAATAGCAACACTTTTTATATTCATCATTCTTAATCGGCGTTAATTCAGTTAGTGGATGACTTCAGAAGAGGATTCTCTATGGTTATTATCTTTATGATAATCTATCCAAGCTACCATTACTTCAATCTAGTTATTCAAACTATAACCATACAGCACACTTTAATGGCCTAAATAACCATTTAGATTAAACAGAAAATGCCAACTTTTGTGAGTTAGTCAATTTTTTGTTTATCCTATCAACAGACAAAATGTATACTTGAATGGTTAGTTTTTGGCTTATTCTGCTAACAGACAGGATGTACACAGGAAAAGCAATAAGCCCATATTCCAAATGACATGTGCAGCAATTTAAAACAAAGGCGGTGGCTTTAAGTGAAAGGCAAAGGTTTCATGTCCGTTCATGCTACCTTTCCTACTATTAGTGGGAGCTACGAACAATATCACCAATTCACCATCTATTCATTTTTCAGAACATAAAAAAGAAAACCTGAAAATGAATGAAACCATCAGGCATGACTGCACCTCTTGCCCCAATGGGTTGGTCAAGCACAGCCCCTAACAGCATTGTGGCTTTGTGTGGCTGAGTTCTGAAAGTCAGGTCTGCACCAAATCATGCCATTTCACGAGCCTAGGCAAAAGCAAAAACATTGTGCTTGAGATTTACAAAGAAAGATACCAGAGAAAATAGGTTCAACTATCAAGTATCAACTCCCCCCCCCCCCCCCCCCCAACCCCACCCCCAAAAAAAAAAAAAAGAAATAAATAGTTAAAAAGAATTAGAAAATTAGTAAGATTCTTAAGAAAGCCTTCAGAAAAAGGTAGCCAGAAGTCCAAAGCATATGGACCCAAAAAAATAAAGGAATAAAAAATTAAAGATACTACTCTTGTCAAATGCCTCAATTAAGGGTTATTCTAATCTCCACATTAGTCTGTCTCAATGGTTTCATGTACGTATAGTATAAAATAAGTGTGTCCTTCAGTCTGTCTCCTAATGCTTCATTTCTGTTTTGTTTTTTTCCCCTTCCATATTCACAACTTTCCCCTCCACCCAAAAGAAAATAACAGAAAACAAAATTCAGACAAGGCCAACATCGAGCCATACCCCATTGTCTTCTCCTCTGATAGTAATACAAAGGCAATGATACTCAGATGCGGATATCAAAGTCGAGTAAGGATACATTCATTACATGCAGACTTGAGGTTCAAAATTTCACACTGGAACCCTGTTTTTAGAATTGGGTGCAGGTGAGAGGAGTTGGAGGATTATCCCTAGCTCTCAAACCTCTTACAAGTGCACATAATGGACTTGATAGCATCTAGTTACATTTTTTATCTCAAGTGTACTTTCAAGCATATATCACATGACTCTTTGCATTTCATCTTATCCCATAGTCTTTCTCTAGAATAGTTTGGATCATAATAATAGAAATGTCAGCATTCCTTTTACTATACCTTTGTTGGAAAGTCGAATACTCGAATGTGAGATACATATACTTGAGATAAATAGAAGAGTCGAAGGAAAAAAGAGTGTGGGCGGCAGATATGTAAGACTGTAAGAGATAGTTTGGCGTAAAGATGACATGTAAGAGATAATTTTAGTAAAAAATAAGAATTTCACTTAATAGGTCATGTATGGATGCAATGATTATATAGGACGGTTGACATACAACCGAAAGTTTGAAGATAAGAGAAAAGAGGGTGAGTGAGTCAAAAGAAAAGGGCTGCCGAAGTCAATGATTAACATTTATCTTATCCAAGGTTTTAAGGATTCATTAAGTATAAATTTGTGTTAAGAAGTATTTTAACAATCAAGTAATTGACAGGTCACTAGCAGATAGTATACAGAAGTTGACAGTACAATGATTACAGCAGTTCATCATCTAACGCAGAATTGACTGATAATAGTTGTTTTTCAAGTGATTAAAAATGAGTTGACTTTAATAAAATGTTTTATTTAATAATCACATAAAGTGGCAAGCATTTAAACTTGCTACTATAAACAAGAAACTGCAAAAGTGGCAAGTAAACAATATGAATGACTGTACGGATGTGGAAATTTCTGAATTAAAAATAGGATTCGACCAGTCAGCTAAGCCAAAGTAGGCAAGCAGGTGAAAGGGTAGGCTTGAACAATAAAATTAGTACTTATCCAAATGTAATACCTATAAGATAATACTACTTTTATCTACTTGAAGTTATTGGTGGAATAAACAAAGATTCCATTTGTAAAGTTAGTGCCATTTACTACACAGTCCATTACTCACATAACTGGCCTTTATCTTTAATTTTTTCAAGTTATATTGATCTTAAGAGTATTTTTTATAACTAAAGAACTCCAGAGGAGAACTCTAAGCTGATTACACTAAGTAATGAAATCAGTGCCATTCTGTGACGGCTTTTCAACTTGCTGTTCCATGGTAATCTGTTACGTAATGTGTTTCTTTATTATTACACCACGACACCCATTGTAGACCATTGCATTACCACATCAACTGTCATAATCCGTTGTTAAGGTCATTACGTTTATTAATACTATAGAATTCAGATGAGAGAACTTAGCATTAATATTGTAGCCTTCATATTTCTTTGCAAAAGAAAATACAGTTCAAAAAGGTATAATTTCAAGAATTTCAACGATAACCTAAAATTTATGCTCTGAAACTCTTAAATTTCAATCATGAAGTTGTTAATAATTTAGGTCACAGTGGCAGCGAGCCAGCAAATCATGATGTAAGACCCTTGAGATGCAACATCATGTCATGTCACAAACATGTGCATAATTAATACATATGGATTATACCTACAAAGTCTAATATCCATATCCCATAAATTGACAGTTTCCTTTTTTTTTTTTTTTGGTGCAATGACAGTTTACTTTTCCTCATTTATCATATACATTGTATTTAAAAGTATAAATGAATGGCAGAATATGACATCCTGAGATTGAAATAAGAGAAGATCCATGATGGGTGAAGATAGATCACAAGGATGTACCAAAACTCTTAAACACAGTACACTAAGACACATCATCGTTCAATAATATATAGCCTAAGTCCTGCCTCATCTTGTATATGACAAGTTGACAAAGATAAACCAAATTTTAATCACAAAAAAACTAGGCAAAGATAAACAAGTCACCTGTACAAATCCTGAACTATCTGCATACCAAAACTTGGACCAATCATCAATCTGTCAATAGGAAAAAGCAATGCAATACGTCATCATAAGAGATCCACTATGAAGAAAATTGATTGTTTCAGGAAAATTAACAAGAACAAAGGTATGACACTGCTTAATGCTAACCTTGAACTTCATGCCCAGGTACATTATCACCTACCATTTACTTCTATATGTCCATCTTATCACAAACTTTTGTCTCCTACTTCAAAATTCCTGTGGTTAAGAGGTAAAAACAATCTTACAGCAGCAAGGTAGTGAAATGAGATTATATAATACTCCGTATTATATGAAAGTAATAACAAGAGGGGAGAGGAAGGGAACAATGTATAAAACCTTGCAGTTTCAAAGGTAGATGTAGCAGGCAAGTATAAGTTCCTTATATGTATGCAATAATGCTTTCATTAGTGTAAGTCAAAGATATATGTTAGGGACTATAAGTCTGTGAGTAGCAAAACAGGCTTAAAAATTGAATTAACTTATGAAATTCTGGTTTTACAAAGTAACAATGTGTTTTAATAGAGGTAAAAATAAATAAAAAATAAACCCAATTTTATCTTAATAATTTTTTTTCCTCTCCTTTTCATCATGAAGTTCCCATCTCCATAGGTACTTACTGACTGGAGTACAGTCGTACAAGAAATTGGCAACTATCTTAGCTCTTAAGATGATGGGGATAATATGTACTAATCTCAAATAAAAGAAAATTCATCTCAAATAGACCGTCAGCATTGATAGCTGCTCAATTATATGAGAAGTCAGAATGATAAAGGGAACAACAAGAGAGAAATTATACAGATAAGAGAGACTTTTTTTTTCCAAATTATACAGCTTGGGAGTCTCACAAATAAGATTGAAATCAGCTAGTGTTGCACTAAAGAATGTCATATCTCGTCAGCTTAATGGATAGTCAGGCAGTATAGGTAATCTATCAAGAGAGTATGGCGAGGCATTTGTATTTTCAATGATGTCCATGACTTCATCAGTGGTGGTTGCAGCATGGCCAGCATCAGCTGCCTCTCTGTCCTGTTTCCTCAAAGCATTTGAATAAAAAGGAATAATACGGAGGCATGATTCTGCCCCCTGACCTATGATCTCTGACTGCAGCTGATAGCTTTGTGCAAGGTCCACTTGAAAGGGCAAGATGTGGGGAGGCCTGGGCAATAGCTCCACAGGTTCCCCTTTGAGGATGACATTTTGCTCAATAGCGATTCTTGCTTCCTGTAAAAATGAAATCATAAGCTTAATATTTCTTCATGAATACCACAAGTTCACCCTGCAAAGACAGACAGAAAATTTCCTCACTCCTCTCCACCCAAACAATACACAGCCTTTTAATCTTCCAAGATATATCTAGGTTGCACATCTAAATCAAAGTGTATCTGATACTGAAAAATGTCCATCGCATTGTGGATGAGTTGGACAACATATTGCTTTCTTCATATTTTTATAGGACCATGAGTGTCAGTGTGTAACCTATAGTCTTATAGCACATCTTAGGACGAATTTTATTTTCCTGCTAAAAATTTGAATACAACAAAGGATTTTTTGATACATGGTCAAATAAGAGAAAAAGAAGAAAAATACATAGGCCATCAAAGACCAAATAATTTCCTTACAATTGTTAAAAAGTTTAGTAATACCATCATCGTAGCTTGACACTCAGAAATATCCTGCCATTGGTCTACTATTTTTCAATTTTCTACGAGTACAGATTTACATCAAATCTATACTGTACACAATTAGAAGGAAGTTTTTCACAACACTCTGCTAAATGGAAGTGGCATTGCGAAATGTCAAATAAGCATGAGTTGACATTATTGCAATTAATTAATTGGTCAAACCAGCTACATAACAAAGCCACATGGTAGTAAGATAATTCTTAAACCATATGTTGAAAGGGTGGCTTCAAAGTACAGTAGAAATAAAAAAAATTGAAATAAAATAAAAATAGCAAGTTTGCAATGCTGTTCAGCTCATGATTGAGCCATCAACCTTGAAACACTTATCTCAATAAGATTGGAACAAACTTAAACTCAAAAGATGTCTCTAGTGCCCTACTAATAATACACATTGACCTCATCAATAAGGCAAAAGAACATACAAAGTAATAGCAAGAAGCCAAGAATGACTCATAGAGGAACACTATTGGCTACATATCTCCTTGGTAGCTGCTCATCAGGACTAACACCCATGTTAGGACATAGACGTCAGACTGTGCTCTATTTACCTCGTGTAAGGTTACTTAAAGAATATAAGAATTCTTATGAAATACTTTTCTGCTTATAGACCCCCCAATTGCATAGTTATAAAGGGAAAGCCCACTGGTGCCCTTGAATACAGGTGTGGGATGTAAAACTTAAAACATATAGATTTAAAAAGGGTAAGCATGCTTGTTGAGTACTTTCTGCGCATACACGATACTTGCTGAAATCAAATAAACTTTTTATAGGGTCCCCAATTTCGCAATGTCATAAAATCTTCATAAAGCTTTCATTAATGTGATGATGCTATGATTGATGGTAGTGATCTTGCTCTGGTGTTGATGTGTGTGCCATGATCCTTAATGACGTAAAGAAATTCGCATGCTGCTCAAACATGTCTGATAGACCCTCTTATTATCTCTTTTTTCCATCACTTATGCCATCCAACAATCCTATATGGCTATATGTATCAATACTATTGTACTTCAAGCACTATTGTTGCTAAGAAACAAAGGAACATATATAATCTGGAAGTACATCCATTTTGGAGCAGCGATCGTTAGTCCCAACTGGAAACATGCAAGGGCTAAAAAGGAAATTAACACATTATCTTCACAGCTAGATCACAACTCCCAAGTAGTGAACAGAAACTATATCCATTACCTCAAGGGCATCGATCTTTTCTGAAGTCTTTAGACCATCTTCTGATTCTTCTGATACAAAAGCCTTTGATATGTCCTCATAGTCATAGTCATTCACTAATGAGCGAAGTGCCTTAGTTACTTGGACCAAAGAGCTGGTCTGCAAGAAATCTATAGCCCTGGTCAACAATCGATTCTGAAAAAAGGGTATATAAGTTGAAACATAGAAAAGAATACCTTGGTCGCGTATACAAGTTTGCCATGAGATTTGGCAGTAGCTTGGATCCCCAGGTTCTTCTTAAGCTTGGATTGCAGAGCTAGTAGTACATCTGCTTCACTAAAATTATCAGTCAACTCAACTTCATCATCCAAATTCAACTTTTTGATCCCTTGCATTACAGTTGCCTCCAAGATCTGTTGAATAAGGGTGATGTTGGGTTTTTCCATACAAAGAAAATTTAATTACTACCACATTTTTTCATCAATTCAACTGAAAAGTTGCACATCTACTTAATATTATGCAATTAAAGGTAAATAATAAAACCCTAGTAACATTTTTATCCACAATTTCCTATTTCTGCAGGACATTGTGTTTGGAAGCTAATGTCAAATGAGATGAGGAATTCATCAAAATCTTTGTTGGCTTACTTCTCATTATGGAGTAATTTTCTATAGATTTATCCAAAGAAGAAATTTGAATATGATTTTGGAGAGCACAGTTGACAAACAAAGTATATATCTGATTAAGTGAATAGTGATTAAAATCAGAACTCTAAGCAGAAATACAATGTATTAGATGACATCTTACCCCATAGACAAATATACGAAGGGGTCTCACATCATCAGAAATCTTTTCAGGAGGTGAAGAAGACCTCAGAAAACTATTATTTTCAGCATTTTCTACAGTTTCTGGCAGAACAATTTCAGGTTCAACTTGCACATTTCTGCCATTGATTTGGGACACAATTGGTTCTCTTTCTTCAGTTTCTAGCACTCCATGAAAATTCACCTTCCGTACATCAAAGTCTGGGCATCGGCCTGCATAAATAGTTCATAAAGGTGTACAAGGGAGGATACATTGGTCAGACGTACTCAAACTCATCTTGTGAACCCTGTAATCTAAAGATTGTCTACCAAAAATGATAAATAGAATCATATCATGGTTTAGTCACAAACCATCAAACAATAGATGATATAAATTAGTGTTTAATGTTAAACATACCTGCAAGTATGGCATCAACTGTTGCTCCTAAACTTCGGTGCACTCGCAACTCTGTTTTTGAAATTATCTCTACAGCACAATGGAAAGTTGGAGGTCCTTTTCTCTCCAGAACCGTTTTCTGAACACGCCTCCGACTTGCCTCTTCATCACCCAGAGTTACACTCTGCCAAATGAGCAATAATATAAACTTTACAGTTATATAGCACAGAGTATTAGATAAGAGATTGCAGTACTTTGGATTTTTTTTTTTTTTTTTTTTTAAATAGCAACTTTTGGTAGAAAAATAAATTGTCAATGTGATGCTCACAATAATACGAATGGAAAGGATGGTATTTACAAGACTCATGTAGCTTACAACAATGAGGCAAAGATGGCACATAAAAGATTACAAATGAAAATAAAAAGAAATAACTGTAATAATTCTTCTAATTTTCTTGTTTAAAATTGGCACCCTCTCCACCCCTCCCTCCCCCCCCCCCCCCTCTCCAAAGGAATTAAAACAACTGTCTGTATGCAAAAGCATCTTTGAATTTGTGGTAGGGTTCGGTTCCCATTGTTCCTGTTGCTTATATTTAAGGCCAATATTTTGATTTCAAGGAAATTTTGTTGGCTAGTCATTCACTTTAAGCACGATGTAAATACTTTAGGGATGACAAGATTGAACAAGAAATGTCAGTGGAAGTCATACTATGTATCATCAAAAATGTCACTTAAGGCAAAACCCAGCTGATGTGCAGATCATATTCAATGCTCATAAATGGTCACTGCCTCTTAATTCAAGATATTAACAGCAATAACTTTCAAATTGACCTTTTCAGATTTACCCAAGTATACACTTTCTTTCTAGAAGATTCAATCATATATGTACATTTGAATGCACCGCCATTATTCTACCTATCCAATCAAGGATGAAAAATCTCATTAATACAACTAGTCATATCAGGAATGGAGGTAGAATCTTGAACAACAAAATAAGGAGTATGTATTCAGTACTTGTATTCCTCCGACAAGCATATCCAGTGCAGGATTCTTGATCAAGTTCTCAATGGTGATTCCATGAGCTGTAGCGACCAGCTGTATTCCACGCTGAGCAATTGTACTGGCAGCCATCGCTTCGAGTTTTGTTCCAATCTCATCGATCACAATCGCCTGAGGCATATGATTTTCTACTGCTTCTATCAATACCTGAATAAGATACAACTATCAATCCATTGACCAATATTTTGATCAGTCAGTGCACACAACTGTAAATGGCAATCATGTTATATGATATGTAATTGGGCAGAGAATACAAGAATTATGTCCAAAGCCAAACAAGTGTTGCAATTTTATCATGTAATTTTTTTACCATCACAGGCCTTCTCTCTCCTTTATAAAATTCTCTACTTATTCTCCACACAACCCTTAACAGATATGTAAGTCACTGCCCATAGTGCCCCACCCTCTATGCCAGTCTGTTACATATTGCTTCACATTGGAAGCCCAACCCACTTTGGTGCAGCCCTCATTACTCTTTGGAACATGATACCAATGGGACTCTGATTCAACAGACGCCATATCCAACATCCCAACTAGAGAAACACTCAAGACACCATTCTCCCATATCTCAGATCTTCTTCTAGACACAGCATATCTCACTTAGAAAATAATCGATTCTTTCACCATCAACCATAGAAAAAATCTTACGTACAACAATCATTGGAGTCTTAAAAAAGTGATGGTAGAGAGGAATATTAAATAAGTATGCTTGCAACAACATAATCCAGAGATACTAGAAAGCCTCCCAAGGAGAGAAAAAAAAAAAAAAAAAAAAAAAAAAAAAAAAAAAAAAAAAAAAAAAAAAAAAAAAAAAAACTCCTAGCAGGCTGCAGCACCCTCGAATAAGTTTGACAAACTGATACAGCAAAATCCCTAAATACAATCTCAATTTTAATTAATTCCTCCTATGCTAAAATAACAGAGGTTTATTTTCACAGTTAAATATAAATCAAAATCCAAAAATCATGAAAACATGCTATAAGATATCAATAGCACTGAGAAGACAAACAAAAAAGTATCATTTCATCACAGTGAATGGAAATGTAAGCCTACTCCAACCCCACTTTAAGTCTCCAAAAGACCCCACCAGGCCACCAACATAGCCCTTTCCAAATCCTAATACACACATCTTCCACTCTGGTAAAGAAAAAATAGTAGACAGAGACTTCCCTGTCATAACCTTGAGACTTCTAAAAAAATCACCCTATACAAAGTCTGTTAAGTTGATTACTCGATAATATCAAAGCATCCTTATCTGATCTATTAGGTCATAAAAGGAGGAAAAAATTTAGGTCATGAGATGAAGACAGCAGATAGGGCAGATCATAGATGACCCTATAAAGTTGGTCTCGAGTATTTCACCAAAGCATCCAAATGACTCTCAAAACATGTCCAAAAATTCATGGGTCCCTTATGCAATCTTATCAATTAAGCCATTCCATCTCCACTTTATGCAGTTCCCAAGAATATCTAGTATTATAAAGCATAAAGCTAGCTCTAAGAACAGAGCTCTTGTTCTTAAAAACAGAATAGCTGCTCTTATTGCAGTCATAGTATTTGGTTTGCTAGGAACCAGATCATGTACCAGAATCATATAATTTCCTTTCAAAAGTGTACAAATTTTGTTATCCTCAGCTAAGGGAAAGATTTGAGAATCTAGTGGTCACAGATAATTGGAAACTTAGATTCCTATGTTACAAAGGGCTATAAGGCCTATGAGCTCTGTGTAAACTGCCTGGAAAACTAAGGGCATATACATATCATAATTTTCTTGAGCGATGAAATACATCTTTCATCTTGTTAAAAATAAAATAATAAAAATCTGAAATGAAGTCTGCATTCTTCCTTTTTTGCACTCTTTTCCTGTAATATGAAAAGGAAGAATGCCTTAGTATATGTGTCGGTACCTACCATGTGTTGCATATCTGCGTTTGGCACTTGCATACGTCGAGCACTTCCAATTCCAGCATGTGGTATATCACCATCCCCACCAATCTCATTTGAAGTGTCAACAATCATTACACGTTTCTGATAATCATCAGCAAGCATGCGAGCTACTTCTCTGCAGACAGGATCAAGGAAATACAGAATGAGACTAAGTCCAGTAAAGCTTCCAAAATAATTACAATTGTCAATTACATTGTACCTCATTCAAAATTATCCTTAAAGAAAGGCCTCCACAAAGCAGCATCAAACATACACAGCCAAGCAAAATCTATCCAAAAAGATGGTTCACCAAAATGTCTACCCTAAAATATCCTACCACTCATCTCCTACCACCAAACCCCAAGAGATTGAAAAGCATGCTTAATGCGAAAAGGCTTCACTTCCCTAATTTTTTCTCACAACTAACCCAAGAGATTGTATTATTGTATATTTTTTGATTACTAGTTAAAGATTATTATCAAATTCACAATCTATTATCATTGTCAAAAACATTATACTTCAATATCCAAAATCTGCACATTGTCATGATTCAAAATCGGCAAATAATTCCATAAAATGGCGTCAAAAAATGTAGAAATTGCATGAATAAGTACACTGGAAAAGCCCACAACCAACACATAGGCTGTGCTATGCCTTGGGCCATTGGCAGCATGGCATGACCTGGTAGCATATTTACACAAAGGCATCCTTTGTTCTTGTTTCGTTTTTGGGTGGGTAATGGATGAAGTGGGTCTTGAAAAGAATCTTGGCAACAAAGCATCCGTCCTCTATTCTTGTTCTCATATCTATCACTTACTTTACATAGTGCTCCTACTCAGAAATTTATGATTTGAGATGGGTACAATTTTATTTTAGAATTTACAATTTCTTATAATTTTATTGAGGATATATTGTTCTTTGTTTACTTTCTACTCCAAATGTACCTTCAATTTATCTAAACATTATTATCTATACAACAACAACTATAACGACAAAGCCTTAGTCCCAAAATTATTTGAGGTTGGCTAACATGAATTGTCATAAGGCACCGTCCAAGAAAGAAAAAGAAAGAAAGAAAGAAAATTCATGTTTTATTTAAAAGAGAGGGAAATTTTTTTTTACTACTCCTTAGATCTAAGAGACCAACTGACCAACATATTCCTTTAGGCTCAAACCTTAGTTCTGGGGCAGAAGAAGTTTTTCTCATTGTTCTTTTAGCCTATGCTTTTCATTCACACCTTTACCATCAATAAAATCATTCAAACACACCATTAACTGTCATCACAGCTATTTTTCTATTACAATAATAACAGATTACTCGACCACAAGTTATCTCCTACAACTCTCTAGAGGGCTCCACCACATAATTTTCATTTGTAAATGCAATCAACACAATCATCTCAGCTAAAGCACCAAAAAGCTACAAATATGTTTCATACCATTCAAGATTCAACTTTGTTAGACAAGAAGAATCCAAAAATCATACTGTCCATGCTAAGACAGGTTACAACAAAGAATAATAAGGAGGCATTTGGTTTGCATAAGATCAAGGAAATAAAATTAAGAAAGGGATTAAGGAATTTATTTAATATTCATTATATAATGTAATATAGAGAAAAGGGGAAAAATCCCTCTTTTTCACACAATTATCTCCCACTCTACAACAACCACTACCAACAACATCACCTCACACATTTCAGCATGAGAAGAAAGGTCAACAACACATTCTCTAGGGCAATTACATGGAGGTCTAGGTTCCATCACCATCTTCCAATTTTTTTCATTTCTCTTACAATGAAATTGGATTGAAGGAAATGGAGGGAAGGGAAATGGAGGGATGGAGTATCTTTTATTTAGATACCAAGTGAGGAAGGAAGGAAATTGGAGGGGAGAGAAATGGAGGGATCAAATTGTAAGAAATTAATCTCTCTAACAATAGAAATTTAGAAAGAAAACTCATCATTCTTCCTTCCCTTCCCTTCCCTTCCCTTCCCTTTCCCATCCCTCCTCTTCCCCTCCCTCCCCTTCTTTTCCTTCCCTTTTCTTTTTCCAAACTCACTATTAGATGTAATTTTGTGTGGGTAGGTGATGGTGGACAAATTGTTTTCGGTGGTGGGTGGATGAATTTTAGGTTGGGGGTGGGTTGTTTTGATGGAGGTTAAAGTAAATTTGAGGTAGTTGGTGTGGTTTTTTAAGGGGGTTAGGATGGTTTTTGATGGTGGGTGCATAGATGGGTGGTTTTGGGGGGTTAAATGTGGTGATGCCTGAATGATGGTGGTGTGATATGGTAAAATGGAATGGTCAAAGTGATGGTTAATGTTAGTTGGATGAAGAGAAATTTGAGGGTTAAGATGATTCCCTAATGGGGGTGGGAAATATGGTAGACAAAAGTGGAATAAACCTGGGAATATAAGTAGTCATTAAAAAGTTCCAACATACAACAAAAAAAAAAAAGGAAATCAAGATGGTTGATTATTTTCCCCTTTCTTATAACCCCTAAAACTAAAAGTCAAATATCTTAAATTATGTCTTTAAAAGCAGTGGCAACTGGCAATGGGGTAGGAAATGGGGGGGCAGTGGATTCTAGGTCTATGCCATTGTTGTTAGTCCCGTCAATCAATCTTTATAAAGTGAAGCAACAACATTGAATTATTTGTCATCCATGCTTTTATAATAAGATGAATCAGGACGGTTCTTTATTACAGAATTATCTTGGGCGTCTATCCAAACAAACAATGAAGAAAATAATGGAGAGAAGATAGGTCAAAGCTCACTTTTATGGACTCTAGAACATCAGAACAAAAAAAGTCAATGGCTTTTAAAAAACACACATGAGCTCCTAGAGGACAGAGTGAAGCATTCTATTCAAACCGAAAGGGCTACACATCCCGAAACTAATCAAAAATAAAAATAAAAAAATAAAAAAGAAGAGTGTACAGCAGATAGACATTCTATACATGCAACATCAACCCAGTTGCATAGAGCAACCCATTATTGCATAGATTTAAACTTCTAAAGTGATAGTTGGCACAGAAGTTTTGTTTATTGTTATATAGTAAGACAATTGAGATGCTCTGACCTAATAATGGTAGTTTTCCCAACTCCTGGAGGCCCAATGAGTAACAAAGAAGCTCCATCTTTGACCAAGTCTCTCAATAAATCAGCACTTCCAGTTATAGCCCTGCCTACACGGCAGGTCAGGCCAATAATTGCATTTTTCCTGTTCCTGACAGCACTGATCCGATGTAAAGTGCGGCTGATTCCTGCTCGGTTGTCAACTGCAAAATCACCAACCTAAGACGAGGACAAATTTCAGGTATTGAGTATTAACATGGTATGTCATACTATAAACAACAGCATACAAATACAAAAATATCTATCTTACAGCCCTAAGTCCCTAAAACCTAACTGTTATGGTCACCCATACAAAGAATAAAAATAAGTTATCCAACTAATCTTGCCAATGCAGCTGCATAAACTAGACATTTCAAATGCACCATAAATCTTTGGCCGTACACAAGCAAATGAGAACTACTCTATCATTGAACTATTTCTTCAAATTTCTGTCACCAGCAGGCAGCAACTGACATTATTTATCATTGGTTACTTTGATCAAAAGGCTCGTAATAGGAAGAGGAAGAAATACAATGAAACAGATTGTATTCGACATAAAAATGCAAGTAAATTAATCAGTAAAATCAGTACTCCGTAGCTTGTAATACACAATAATTAAGTAAAGACACTGGTTAAGGTGTGAAACAGTAACAAACAGGTTTAATCCCCATATAAAAAAAATAAATAAATAAAACATAGTAATCCTTAAAAATCAGCTTTAATTCAATATTACAAGGTGAAGACCTCTCCAGCTTAATACTGTACTATGTTTCAAAAATAAAAAAAAAATAAAAAAAGCTTAACACTGTACTATCAAAGGAGAAAGACTCAAACCAAACCAGAAAAATATTAACAACATCAAAAATGTATGAAATATAGATATTTCGAAAATTCAAATTGAGCCGAATCCAACGATACACCACATAATAATGTTTTTCTTACTACGTATTCCCATTTAAATATAAGCACAAACAATTAAGCAAAACTAACCTTAAATTATTTCCGGTAAAGAGAACAAAACTTAAATAAACCAAACAATGGATAAGTTTCGGCAAGTATTCCTTAAGCACCAGTTAACAAATTCACTGACGCTACTCAGTTAAATTCAGTTATACACCCGCCATTACATATTCATAACAAAAATTTATCAAATATCATAGTGTTTGTATAATTGTATCATACTATTATGTCAATTACAAAATTTATGATATAACATGAAAAAATCATAGCCTAAATAAATATACATTCCCAAAATATTTCCAAGCTTATACATTAAATTAAGGATAAGGATAAAATCTAAAGAAATTCTCTATCATATACAATACCTGAGAAGTAGCAAACTCAAGGTCCTGAATTGTAATGGGACAATCCGACAACTCGAAATCGCCCGAAGGAAACCGGGCTATCGGGGTCCGACCCAAATCCATAACCACTTCCATCAACTTATCCAACTCCGGGTGCTGCCGTAATCGACACCGCATCTCCTCCGGCAGCAGCGACACCAATCGATCCAACTCCAATTGGGACTCGTCATCGGAACCCGGGAAACCCGAATTCTGTGGGTTTTGGCAGCAAGAAACAATACCCAGAAAATTTCTGGAGTATCCAAGAAGAATTTTGGGGTGAAATTGAGGGGTTGGGAGTTTGGGGAGGAAGGCGAAGGAGGAGGGAGAAAGTGGTGGTTTTGGCGGGAAAAGGAACATGGGTTTTAATGGCGGAAAAAGGGGATTTGTTGAGGATTTGAATAACAGAGTGTTGCAAGAAGAGGGAGTTATGATGTTCATCTGATACACTGTGAAAATGGAAATTGAAGAGTTGTGCGAGAATTGATTTTCTGGAGTTTGTGCATTTCAAGTTTCAAGTGGCTTAGAAATACGTACACGGATGAACTAGACCAACTATTTACCAGCTCGAATCGACTACAAATTAGTCTAGTGGTAAAGATTGTACGATTTGTATGAAATGTTAGAGGTAGAGGTGTCAAAAATTAACCTGACTCGAAATTAAATCAAAAAATTAAAATCAGTAATCTAGCATGACTTAAGTTTCAACTCCAACGCTGAAAGAGGTCGAAGGGAAGTTGAAAGAGGCGCAAGAGTCGTATCCCGACGCTGCTATGCTGGAGCAGTAATCATCTCTATCAAATGAACTCGCGGTGTTACATGGATTGGAAGAATCCTATTGGCATGCAAGAGCACGAGCAAATGAACTTAGAGATGGAGATAAGAATACATCTTATTTTCACCAAAAAGCTAGCTAGAAGAGGAAATTCAATAATATTAGTGGTTTATTTGATAAGAGTGGCGTATGGGAAGGACAAAAAATCCGACATTGAGAATATTGTTGAGAGCTACTTTAGCTCTTTGTTCTCAACGGATTCCCCATGCGTGTTTGATCAAGCTCTGGAAGGCATTGAAGAAGTTGTGTCGACTGAGATGAATGTTTCTTTTGAATGCAAAACCGACAAGTGAAGAAATCAAAGAGGCTCTATTCCAGATGCATCCGAATATGGCCCCGGGACTAGATGGTATGCACGTTTTATTTTTTCAAAAATTTTGGCATATTGTTGGGAAGGATATAATCTGCTTTGTGAAAAATTGGTGGCATGGAAATAATGATATGAATGCAGTTAACAAAACTTGTGTGGTTTCAATTCCAAAATGTTACAACCCAAAAAATATGACAGAATTTAGGCCAATAACTTGTTTTAATGTTCCCTATAAAATTATTTCAAAGACTATGGCTAATATATTGAAACCGTTCTTGGACAAAATCATCTCAGTCAATCAGAGTGCTTTTGTTCCGAAGCGGTTGATTACGGATAATGCGTTAATAGCCTTTGAAATATTCCATGCAATGAAAAGAAAAGGTGATAGCAGGAATGGATCGGTGGCTTTAAAATTGGATATGCGGAAGGCATATGACAGAGTTGAATGGATCTTTCTGGAACAGGTTATATATAAAATGGGGTTCGGTGACAATTAGGTTTGTAGAGTTATGGAATGCTTGTCGAGTGTGACTTTTGCGTTCAAGATAAATGGAACAAACTAATACATAACCTTAAAAAAAAAAGTCTGATTACAAAAAATAACAGCCTTAGGATTTATAACAGTTGCTGCCTTTAGAATCATAATTCAGAAAAAACTTCCAAGTCTTCAATAACTTCAGCCTTCAGTAGTTCAATCACCACCAACCTTCATGCTTTTAACAAATGCTTCCTCTAATCATCATCAACAAAGAGGGATTGTACCTCACCAAGAGGTAACATTTCTTCAAAAAAAAATGTAAGGAATAATTAACAGGAACGAAGATAATAAGACTAAAAAAAAGAGACCATATTTAAATATTACCTGACTCAATTTTTTCCATATCTTCAAGTCTCTCCTCAAGTATAAGAGGACCTTGAGATGTACGTAACCAATCTTGTGCACAAATCAAGGCCTTAACCATCTTAGTTGAAAGTGAGCTGCGAAATGAATTAAGCACTCGACCACCAATGCTAAAAGCTGATTCGGAAGCGATTGTTGACACGGGAATGGCAAGTACATCTCTAGCCATGAGAGCTATTGTGGGATACCTTTCACCATATTTTTTCCACCACCCCAAATAATCAAAGCTTTTACCAGCAGGATTAACTTCTCTATCATCTTCTAAATACTTGGCCAACTCATTTTTCCCTTGTACTCCAACACATGAACCCGCATCCTTTTCAAACTCTAATTCCACAATATCTATATCAGAATCCATATCTTCTACTTCCTCCGACAAATCAAAATTTTTAGGGGGAATGGACTCATTCAGAGGATTTTCATAAACATAAAGGTCATATATGTCATTCACAGTTTGCATCACTTTAGCACACAAGCACTTAGCTTTTTCAAAATCATATTGTTGTTTAATTGCCCATGTAGTATATCCCATTTTCCGCCTAGGATCAAGAATGACAGCAATATACAACAAAAGATTCACATTATCAACATTTTCCCAATACTTGTCATGCTTTTTCTTCATTCCACTAGCCATTAAACTCACCCCCACATCATTACTCAACACTTTTTTCTTGATTAACACACTAATCCCAACAAGTTCTTGTAAATACACATTAGAGGTGATATACAATGAGCCAGAAACTCGTAGAGTAACATCATAGAATATTTTAAGAAAAGGAAGAAAAGAGGCAACACGATCCCAATCACTAGGTTCAGGCACCCCATCTGACTTATTTAACTCATACCTAAATTTACCACCATCTGAACAGTCAAGCAAATAAAAAGCCCTACGATATGCCAAAGCACCTTCCAACATTAAAGAAGTGGAATTCCACCTAGTTTCCACATTAAAACAAAGAAAACGTTTTGACTCCAACTTTTCTTATTTAACACAACTCATAAATTTTTGCAATCTAGAACCCAATGATCTTACATACCTAACAGCACAACGAATTCTTTTTATTGACACATCACTTTCTTTCAATCCTTCTTTAACAGTTAAACTTAATATGTGAGCACAACACCTCATGTGTAAAAACCGACTACCCAAAACTAATGTCTTCCAACTTTCAAACCTCCTTTTCAAATATTGCATACCGACATCATTTGAACTTGCATTATCTACAGTGATAATCATAACTCTAGAAATACCCCATTCTAGTAGACACTTTTGGATAGATTTACCAATTGTTTCACCAGAATGACCAGATATTATACAAAATTTAATTATATTTTTATGCAATTTCCAATTTTGGTCAATAAAGTGAGCGGTTAAACACATGTAATTCATATTTTGGCAAGAAGTCCAAGTATCAGTGGTGAGACTTATACGTGAAGTGAATTTGCTAAAAAAGCTCTTTAAACTTTTTTTCTCATCCAAATAAATCCTAAAACAATCTCTAGTCACTGTCCATCGAGAACGAATAATAAAAAAGGGTTGTGTTACCTTCATAAAGTTGTGAAAACCTTCATGCTCCACCATTCTAAAAGACATTTCATCCATAATCACCATCTTTGCCAGAGCTTTCCTACTATCTTCTTGATTGAATTTCCACAACTCAAGTTGACCTTTTTTTTTATCCACCAGATTCGCATCAAGAGTTTGTTGACTAAGAGCCAATAGTTGCTGATTTTGATCAATGTTTGGGGGGTATTCCTTACACCGCTTTATGTGGTTCTTCATGCCGGAGGTACCTTGAAGTGATGCACAACCAATATATGTATGACAATAGATACACTCAGCCTTGTTTTCTCCATCCGTCTTTATAAAATGCTCCTAATGAGGAGATCGTCTTTTTCTAGTCTTTTTTGAAGTTTCACTTAAGGGGGCAGCAGCATCAGCAACTTTAGAAAGGTTGGTTTGATTGATTTTGTTGCTCAAAGGGGTCATTATTTTCCGTCATTGGACAAGGGTCATACTCCCAAGGCTCGGGAAGAGGACTTGGAATTGGAGGAGCTTGACTTGTAGCCGATGAGTCTTCCATCTCCCCACTACTTCCAAATTCCATACACTCCTACAAATGAAAAAACAAATAAGTTCAATCATGTATACACAAAAAACAAGAAACACATCAATAAGCCACTAAGTTGGCAGATTAAACACTTTTGCATATATTAGTGAGAGCAATATACTGAAATTATTAATGTATATAAAGACCTATAAAAAGATGCATTTGCAAATAGTTGAAATATTGAATGTATACAGCTTATAATCTTATGTGCCCCTCATTTCCCTAGAGTATAGACAATTAAACACTTACTAGTATAGACAATCTTATGTGCTAAGAAACAAACAATGCAAATAGTGGCTATAAAACCCTCTAGAAGTTATTGATGAGATGTTGATGTCAATTCAAATTTTCTTGATTGAACACTTCCAGAAAAACACCTAGTTCAACAACCCTACCATCAAACACATGCTTGCATGTATTGCATTTAGCTTTACTACCAAACATAGAGAAAAATATCGCAAGTCAAGCTATGTCCCTCGTTTGATATAAATCAAGTCATAAACTGATATAAATTATCAATTACACAAAAAATAATAGTAATAATAGTATAATACTCATAAACTCATACTTCGTATAAATTATCAACAAAATTCCATGATTCCTTGTAACCAAAAGTCTAAAACCATGATTTATTTTGCAATAAATATTAAAAAACAGGTAGCACCTTAGCATTATTACTTGCAAACATTAACTAAAAGAACACTATCACTGCAAAATAAGTAGGTGTAGACACCCAAATGTGTCTCCCCAAAACCAAACCCAGTGATGAATACCTTTCACGTCATTTGATTATCGAACGAGGTGAAAGTGTGAAAAGTCTAGTGATGTGGATGTTTTTATTAAAATATACTTCTTTTTGTTTTTGAAAACATTTCTTTTCTTACTCTGTTTATGAAAATAGTCAGTTCAATTTAGTTTAGTCCATGATGAAGGTCCAATAATAGTGTAGTTGGGTCGGGCTCGAAAAGAGCTTTCCAACGATATATTATAAGCCCAATTCCGATGAATAATGAGAAAGTTATGGCTTAAACTAAATTTGGTCCGAAATGATTTTATATGTGGCCCAATGATCTAGAGGAGGGCCAATTAATTACTATTCCTAAAGTTGTTAGGATTGATTTTAATCTTCTAGAATATTTAGAAGGTTTTTTTTTAATTCTAATGGAATTAGGATTAATAATTATATTTTAAAGAGTTTTATTTAGAATAAAATAAGTGTTTTATGATAAACCTAATTTTAATTTGATAAACACGGAATTAATTAGTATTCCTAAAGTTGTTAGGATTGATTTTAATCTTCTAGAATATTTAGAAGGTTCTTTTTTAATTCTAATGGAATTAGGATTAATAATTATATTTTAAAGAGTTTTATTTGGAATAAAATAAGTGTTTTATGATAAACCTGATTTAAATTTGATAAACACGGAATTTGCTGCTTAATCATATTAAGGAGAGGATTCCGCGTACAAACACGTTTTATCTTTTAATTAGCGCCAAACGACAGAGTCTGTCGCTTGGCGCTAACATCTGTCGCTTGGCGCTAATCCTGTCGCCTTGCGCTGACATTTGTCGCCTGGCGATAGATGCCAGTTTTATTCCGAATAGGACTTGATTTGTTTCCGGACTATTTTGCTATAAATAGAGATCGAATCTCCCCGTTTTCAATCATCAACAATCATCTCTCTCTAATCTTTCTCCAAAGCTAGAAGCTT
The DNA here is from genome assembly GCF_948465745.1 of Chenopodium album. Taxonomy (NCBI): domain Eukaryota; kingdom Viridiplantae; phylum Streptophyta; class Magnoliopsida; order Caryophyllales; family Amaranthaceae; genus Chenopodium; species Chenopodium album. The sequence continues at coordinate 44,997,759 of NC_137846.1, read as the reverse complement.
TCTCTCTCTCTTCTTCTAAACCTTCCCTCATACAAAATTCCACATTCATTAGTTCTAGACACACCTAGCTAAGTTCGAAGTTGCCTTCGCCCTAGACGTGAAAGGTTGATAATTTCTGAGGGTTTGGTCCCAAATCTTTATTTCAATTATTTAATTATTTAATTGTTTGATTTATTATTTTCCTTGAAGTTACTAACGCGTGTATTTTGTTATTAGAAAGAGATACGAGGCATCGAAGTAAGTAATTTAATTACTTTATTGATCTTTTGATATAGAAATCATGCTTAGATTATTTTGTTAATTCCTAGTATCATGTTCAGGGTTAACTAATATTTATGATATTATGAGTGTTTATGATGCTTCCTATTTCTTTTCCGTATATCATGTTAGTATCATTTTAGGAATAAAGCTTTGATCTTTATTGTATAGTGACATGCTAGGGTTTGTTATTAATCTTGTTAGTATCATGCCTAGGATCTTGCTAATATTATTATTGCTTTGAGATTGAGATTATTATTATTAATATGATGATGATGATTGTTGTCAATTTATTATTGTTGTTTGATATTATTGTTATTGCTTGATCACGCCCTCTCTTGCATGTTTAAAGGGAATTTGTACTTGTAATCACTCTTAATAAGATAATTAATAATCTTGTTTAGGCTAATATGATTATAATTCAAGTGATCGCCAATAATAGTTTTGTTTGTGCATTAATATTCAACCAACATAGATAAACAGGTTTAGGGTTAACCTATTGATTGTATGTTAGTCAGAAAGCGCACATGAATACGAGAAGAATAAAGTAGAGGCCTATTTTTAGGGCAGGTTCAATCTCTTTTAGATTGGATTTGTACCTTCATCCCCGAACTTCCAGACTTATTAGAGTTAACGATCTCCTAGATCGTTAAGGGGTGTAACCTTCACCCTGTGAACGGTTTACAAGTTCCTAAAACTTGTTGGCGACTCTTTTACTCTAGCTTCCTTCCCTTTGGACGCCACCATGCTTAAGTGTATGATCACAGTGGGGCTCAAGTGTGGGATGCTTGAAATATTCCCTACAGTAGGGAAACATCAAGAGTATTAAAGTTGGCTTGAAAAATAACAATAACTTCTTCTGGCAAAAAATAAAAAATATATAAAAAAAATTGAATAGAAAAATTCTAACAAAAAATATCGCTGGTTTCAATTGTTCATAACTTTAGCAATTTACCAATAGTTTAATAATCCACCTTAGGAAATCCCTAATTAAGTACACTAAATTTAATTGACGATAAACCCTAGAATGCGAAAAGAAAAACATCTTACCTTAGAATGAAGCTGCCTCAAATCTCAATGGAGCAGAGAAAGCTCACAAGCCGCCAAGCCGCTTCAATGGAGACCTCAGAGAACGCTTCAATAGAGGAGAAATAGGAACACCACGGTTAGACAACGGTGAGGCCGTGCGTGAGGATACTGAGAAACAAAGTTAACAAACAATTAGAGGAAAAATTGAATTCATATATTACAAATAATTAGATCCGGAAAAGGAATCATTACCTGAGATAACCGGATAACCACTGATAAAGGATAGACTTAGAGAACCAGAGATTAGAGAAGAAGAGGAGGAGGAGGAGGAGGAGAGAGGGGTATGGAGCCTGAGTGAGTGAGTGAAAAATGAGAAAAGAACGACAGATGTGATTAGGGTTTGTTTTTTTTGTTTGTCTTTTTTTTTAAATAAAAAAACACGGCTTTTTTCATAACTTTTCTGTTTCAATTTTATTAAAAAAAAAAACTGACATTTTAGATTTTCGGGTAATTCGAGTACCTAAAACTGCGTTAACGGGTACCCGCTATCCGAACCGTTAATTTCTTAACGGTTTAGTTACCCGACCCGAATCCTTTAAACGGTTCGGGTACCCAATTTTTCGATTCGGTTACGGTTCGGTTTTTTGGGTTTTATTGCTCAACCCTAACCATGCTGACTAGTGCTTCTTTCTTTTCTGATAGCAAGTTCCTTTTCCAAATTTTCCTTTTCAATTCTTAACTCATCAAGATTATGTTTTAATTTTTCAAAATCTTCATTAAATTTAGGCAATGATTTAGAAGAGGAACTTGACGATTTCAAATTAGCACTAGCAAGCTTGTATTGAGTCAATTCTACATTAACCATTATATTTTCATACTTAAGTCTTTCATCCATTTCTTTTAGCAGGAGATTCTTGTCAAAGAGATCAAAGAATCTGCTTTGAACATCAATGCGTTGGTTCTCAATCCAGGTACTATGTTCCTTGCAAACTTTGAGAGCTTTTTCACATTCATTTAGTCGTTTAATATCAATTCTCTAATCATCTTCCATTTCTAAAAGAAAATCAATAAGTACTTCTTTAAAGAGAGTTCTAAGGTGATTAGGATCGATGAATACCTCTTTAGCCAGTTCTTCATTGTAGGTCTTCTCATCACGCTTGGCCATTAGATAGAGATTAGCTGTTTCTTCTTCAGGTTGTTCCTCTTCATCTTCACTCTCATAATCTCCCCAAGCAGCTATCATAGCCTTCCTGATGTCTGTCTTGTTGAAAGGAGTTTTGTAGCTCTTGCTTTGTTCCTTGGCCTTCCGTTTTCCTTTCTCTGTATCCCACAGTGGACATTCTCAAATAAAGTGTTCTAGAGATCCACATTTGAGACATATAGAGTCAGCTTTTGAAGTAGAGGACTTTTTGGTGAAGTTCCTTGTTCAATTATTTCGATTGAACATTCTTTTGAACCTTCTTACCAACATGGCAGTCTCTTCTTCGTCTACCTCTAAATCCTCTTGTTCTCCATCTTTGAGAGCCAAGCCTTTTCCTTTGTTCCCTTCACTGTTGCTAGTTCCCAAGTGTAGCTCATGGGTCATGAAGGAACCAACAAGTTGCTCGATATTGAACTTAGTGAAGTCTTTTGTTCCTTGTAATGCAGTCACCTTGGCTCTCCATCTCTCATTTTGAGGAAGGCTTCTTAGAACTTTCCTAACTTGCTCATCAATTGGGATTTTCTTTCCAAGAGAAACTAGCTCGTTAATAATGTTAGTAAATCTGGTTAACATTTCCTAGATAGTTTCTTTTGATTGCATTTCAAAACGTCCATACTTAGACATAAGCAAATCAATTTTTGAACGTTTCACTTCATTAGTTCCTTCATGTGTAACTTGAAGTAAGTCCTAAATTTCTTTAGCGTTCTTGCACCCCATAACACGATTGTGTTTGTGAGGTCCAAGACCACAGTGAAGCAGTTTAACAGCAAGTGCATTAATTTCCATTTTTTTTCAAAATCTTCTTTTTCAAATTCAGACATAGGTTTAGGAACTACCTCATTATTAGCAGTGGTTTTGGTGATTTTGAAGTCACCAACTTCAATAACTCTCCAGACTTGGTAGTTGTCAGCTTTGATAAAAATCTTTATCCTGTTCTTCCAATAGGTGTAGAATTTTCCATTGAGCATAGGAGGTCGCTGCGTAAAGTAACCTTCTTCCAACTTCTCATGATTGTTCATCTTGATTCCAGGAACTTAACTCGTCAGGGTTTCCTGATTTCTTCGAGGAACTAGCTCTAACACCAATTGTTGACTCGAGGGGGTGAATTGTATTGTAGAGGAAATAGGGTAATTTTTGTGGAATTTGTAAAATAAACTTAAAGAAACTTAAAGTGCAAAGAGAGATTTTTACGAGGAAAACTTCTTAGCCCTAATCAAGAAGAAAAACCTCGACCACAAGGGATTTTAAACTCAAATCTTAATTATGATAGGGCAAACAACCTATTACAAACTAAGACACTAACCCAAGTTCCTCACCGAACTTGAGTTCCTTTCAACTGATCCCTCAACCAGTTGAACTCTCTAACTCTTTCTCTCTTTCTCTTTACTTCACTCAAAGTAAAAACACTTTATAGTTTACCCAAACTCTAACCCAATACAACTCAAGATTAAACTCTAAAGCTAAGTACTAAGACACTCAAGGACTTAAGTAGATTATGATTTTTTTTTTCCGAAAACTAAAATATTGCTGATTTGGGTATTTATACCCCGCCAAGTGGACCAATGAGAGTGTGACATGTGTCGCTCAAAGAGGTGTCCAAATGGACTCCCCAGAGGACGACACGTGTCGCGTAGATATGCCTCTTGGGAAATGGTGGCCTTTAAGGCCCAAATCCCAATGAGAGCCGCAAAGCGACGCTGCCCTAATTCCTAGGTCATCAAACCCTAGGACAGGGCACGCTTTTCTAGGACCCTATAAATAGGGAGATTCCCCCAATAATGGGGGCACCTTGAAACTTTACGTCTTAATCATTAGGACATTTATTGCTCTCGAAAACAGAGAACATCTGATCTCAGAATCCGAGAAGATACTTACTTTCCGCACATTTTTCTCCGAATCCGTACTAACTTAATCTTCAAAGGCGGGCCTCCGACCAATCGGAGCTCCGTTTGTTTTGCAGGTACATGCGCCCTTGTCGGATCCAGTCTTTGAGTTGTAACTCTCACAAGGGACATAAAAACACTCGAAACATTTGGCGCCGTCTGTGGGGAGAGTACCTCAGAGACAGTTTCACAATAACCTGTACCGCCTCCAGAAAACAACCGGCCTACGGTTGAAGCAGAGGTCCATTCGGACCATGACTCTGGTGACGATGGAGACATCGAAACCTATGTGGCTCATGATGGGTCATTCATCTCTAGACGCATCCGTCACAAGGACAGACGGGAGCGAAATGCTGACCAGGCGGGTACAAACAAGCCCCCTGGGTAGACGAGCAAGCCCCATGGGCAGCCGTCTGATCCTACTCAGGCCGCGGGATTAGCCCTGGTCATCCGAGACGAGCTCATGAAATTTATGAGCAGTTTCAAGGGTGAAATCAAAGATTTAATCACCAAGAGGACGGCTGCTCCTAGGAAGGAACAGTCGGCCAAAAAACCAGCTCAGGCTGAGATGCAGAAGTCGGTCAGGGACCGTCAGCCGACTCCTCACCCTGTTTCAAAGGAGAAGGCTTGGCCCCAGATTGACCTCTCCAGACTCCGTTTCCCGAAAACGGTAAAAAAAAGGCCATCCGGCATGTACAGTCAGACGGTAGTAAAAAGACATTATCTGATGCTCGACTCTACATCGAGCAAAAGAAGACAGCAGCTGTCTGAGTCGGCATCCTCGTCGACTTATCCAGATAGCTTCAAGAATACCTCAGTGAGGAATTCATAATCTGCGCATGGGACTCCGTCAAGCGGCCCTCTCGTCTACAAAACCTATGGACTGGCAGCTTCGGCTACAAAACCTTGGAGAACAACCCTCTGTATTCTCCCGGGAAATATCTGAGGCCGAACAGCCGGCCAAGGTTAAAAATGTGTTGGTTGGGACCTATGATGGTACCCCCAACCCAGAAGACCACCTTCTGGCATACACTCACCTCATGTACTTACAGAGGTTGGATGATGCCGCATGGTATCGTTGCTTCCCAGCTACCCTGAAGGGATTGCCCAATAGTGGTTCGGTAATCTGCCAGCTGGTTGCATTAACAGCTTCAAGACGCTTGCATTCTTGTTTGCTTCCAACTTCTCTATGAAAATCCTTGCAAAGAAAACAAGTCTCGATCTAAGCAATGTGCAGCAGGGAGATAGAGAAGGGCTGCGCTCCTACGTCATGAGGTTCAATCTGGTGAGAATCTAGATTCAAGGACTGTATGACGAGGTGGCTTATACAGACTTTTTCAAGGGTCTGAAGGACGGGCCGACCTTCAAGTTCGAACTCGTCCGCAAGAAAATCTTCACCCTCCAAGGAGCCCTGGTGGAGGCGGAAGCTTACATATAGGCGACCGAACTCTGCTCCTCAAATAAGCAGTCAGACTCCAAAAAGTCTGACAGACAGAAGGAGAGTTGGCCTGCTCAGCCGTCTCTAAAACCTAAAGAGAGCAAAAAGAAAAAAGAGATCTGGGCGGTTGATAACTCCAATCAGCCATCCCAGAAGAAGAAGAAAAAGAGTGGAAACCGTACGTTCCAAGGTACGAGTTCCACAAGGACAGTTACTCCATACTCTGGAGAATCCGACTCCAATGAAAGGTTCCGCTGAAAATCGGAACAATAACAAGAACTGTCATTATCATGAGGATGTCGGCCATGACACTAATGACTGCTTCAGCCTTAAGCAGACGCTCGACCGTTTGGCCGACAAAGGGGTGCTGAAATCCTATGTGAAGTCCAAAGTGACTTCCAAGGCGAATCCGAGGCAATCTAGCAAAAAGACTCCCCAGCCTACTGGTAGTTCCGAAACCAATAAGGAGCCGGTCTACACAATAGCAGGCGGATTCGCCGGTGGTAGCCGACCATGCGGGGCACCAAGGACCATCTCAAAAAGATGGTCCACTCTGTTGAAGAGGGATAGGCGGCTAGCACATCCGCCTTCCCCGAAGTCATCATCACCGAGAAGGACAAAGGCAAAGTCCGTCGGTCGCATGATGACCTTGTGGTCATAGAATGCAAAGTGGCCAACCAAAGGGTTGGCCGCATCTTAATCGACACAAGAAGCTCCTTCGACATCATCAGCCGCAAACGTCTATCCAACCTCTAATATAGGTCGGATAGCATGCATGATGTCTCCCTTCCCCTTGTTGGGTTTGGGGGAGGAGTTGTGCACCCAGTCGGACGGATAGATCTACCTGTCCGCCTGGGAGAGGAAGGAAGTGGCCGGCACATGACCATCCGGTTTTTGGTGGTCGAAGTGTTGACCACCTACAATCTCATTCTTGGCTGACCCAATCTTAACGAGTGCAAGGCCGTCATCATCCCTTCCCTCATGCTGGTCAAGTATGAGAAGGATGATGGAACTGTTGGCTCCCTGAACAGGGATCAGAAGACGGCTCGAGAGTGCTACCTCTCGGACGTCAAGCCCGCGGCTGCTGCAGCCGGCCAGGGCAAAGAGCCAATAGACCTTGATGAAATCAAGGATGATCATCCGGCCCCACCAGCCGCCAAGAAAAGAAAATCTGACCAGCTGGTGGTGGTCAAAAAAGAAAAGCAATAGCAATCACTGACCGAGGAACGGTCAGATGACCTCCGTCCCCAGCCGGCTGGAGATCACATTGATATTCCTCTGGACGACAGTCGTCTAGAGCGAACTGTTAAGGTGGGGACGGCTGCTTTTGCTAAGTTGGGTGCAAACTTGCACCATTTGCTGAAAGAAATCAAAGACATTTTTGCCTTTGAAGTGGAGGAGATGCCAGGCATCAGCCCGGATCTTGCTGTCCACAAACTCGCCGTGGATCCAGAGAAGAAGCCCATTTGGCAAAAGAAAAGAAATCACGGCGAGGAAAGAAGTCAGGCGGCAGCCGCGGAAGTAAAAAAGCTGTTAGACGCTGGGTTCATTCGGCAATGTACCTTCCCTGACTAGGTTGCGAATGTTGTGCTTGTAAAGAAGCCGAATGGTACCTAGCGCATGTGCGTTGACTACACTGACTTGAACAGAGCATGTCCGAAGGATAGTTATCCACTTCTAAAGATCGACAGTCTGGTCGACTCTACAGCCTGGTCGACTCAACAGCTTGACATGCTATAATGAGTTTTATGGATGCCTACTTAGGCTTCCACCAGATTCCCCTGTGGAAAAAAGATCAAGAAAAGACGGCATTCGTCACTGATCAGGGGTTATTCTGTTACATTATGATGTCGTTTGGCTTGAAGAATGTGCCTGCTACTTTCCAACGAATGATTAATACAGTCTTCATTAATCAGATTGGGAGGAACGTAGAGGCGTATATTGATGACATGATAGTCAAATCCAAGCAGCAGGCGGATCACCTTGTTGATCTCCGAGAAACGTTCGCCACACTCAGGCTGCACAAGGTCATGCTTTACCCCAAGAAGTGTGTCTTTGGTGTTGAGTTTGGGAAGTTTCTCGGATTCCTGATTGACCAAAGGGGGATAAAGGCCAACCCTGAAAATATACAGGCAGTCATTGACATGAAGTCGCCCCGCACTATCAAAGAAGTACAAAAGCTAACAGGTTGTCTGGCGGCCCTGGAGAGATTCCTCAGCCGGTCAGGTGACAAGTGCCTCTACTTCTTCCAGGTGATCAGGAAGAAGACTATGTTTGAATGGGGGGATGACGCTGAGGCGGCCTTCCAAATATTGAAGCAACATTTGCACTCTTTGCCAAGGCTAGTTAGCCCTCTGCCCAAAGAGACGCTCTACATGTACCTGGCTGTCTCAGATCATGCCCTCAGTGTCGTTCTCCTAGCTGAAAGATACGGCATCCAGCTCCCGGTCTACTTCATTAGCCACGTTCTCAGGAACGCAGATCTTTGGTACCCCATGGTTGAAAAATTCGGCCTTGCTCTTTACATGGCTGTCAAGAAGTTAAAGCCTTACTTTTTGGCATATCCGGTTATAGTCTACATTGACCAACCGATCAAGCGGCCAATGACGACCCTAGAATCATCAGGCCGAATGCTCAAATGGGCTATTGAGTTACAGGGACAGGAAATCACTTTCGAACTAAGGAAGGCAATAAAGGGACAAGCATTCGCCGACTTTATTGTCGAAATGACAAGACCGGCTGCGCCGGATAATACTGATCGGGTTTAGAAAGTGTATGTGGACAGGAGCTCCACTATGAACGGTTGTGGTGCAGGAGTTATATATTAGTCCCCTGAAGGGGATAAGTACGAGCATGCGCTACGGTTCAAGTTCCAGGCCTCGAATAATGAGGCCGAATATGAAGCCCTACTAGCCGGCATCCGCATGTGCAAGGCGACAGGGGCAACTAAGATTGACGCCTGCTCTGACTCCCAGTTGGTCGTGAGCCAATACCATGGTGATTATGAAGCCACCCATCCATCCATGATCAAATACTTGCAGGCGGTCAAAGCTGAGGTCGGGACACTTGAAGAGTTCAATCTGAGTCAAGTGCATCGGTCCGAAGACAATCAGGCGGATGCTCTGTCTAAGCTGACATCATTCGCCTCATGCGACACACCTCGGTCAGTCTTCTGGGAAGTAATAGAAAAGTGAAGCATTGAAGAAATCCTATTGGAGTACTTGACCGAACTTCTACTTGGATGTACAGCATCCGAGCATATTTGCTAGACGACACGCTGCCGGATTCAACTCCTGAAGCAGCAGCACTGAAAAAACATGCGGCCAATTTTGAAATTCGTAAAGGAGAGCTTTTTAAGAAAGGATTTCTACAACCACTCTTAAAATGTATCACCCCCGAAAAGGGCCAGGAAATTCTAGAAGACCTACATGCGGGCTTTTGTGCCTCACATATAGGCGGCAGGTCGCTAGCAGAAAAAACCAGGCGGCAGGGTTATTTCTGGCCTACCCTAGAGAAAGATTCCATGACTTTAGTGAAAAAGTGTGATAAATGTCAAAAATTTGGCAAGCTTCTACACCATCCGGCCACCGACCTTACGGCCATCCATAGCCCAGTTCCATTCGCCAAGTGGGGCATGGACATCTTAGGGCCCTATACTTCTGCATCAGGCGGACGACGGTATATTTTTGTTGCCGTAGATTATTTCACCAAATGGGTAGAGGCAGAGGCGGTCAAAAACATCAAGACAAAGGACGTCATCTCCTTCATCTGGAGGTATCATCACCCGGTTCGAGGTGCCTATGTCTATGGTTTTTGACAATGGTCCTCAGTTTGAGACGCCTCAACTCAAGACTTGGTTGGGAGATCAAGGGATCTCAAGATATTTTGCATCAGTCGGCCGACCCCAAGCAAACGATCAGGTTGAAGCTTTTAACAAGTTAATCTCAAACGGCATAAAAAAGAAGATTAAAAGAGCTGGCGGCCTATGGGCGGATGAGTTACAACACGTCCTATGGGCCATCAGAACAACAGCGAAAGGGGCAACTGGAGAAACCCCATTTCTCATGGTGTACGGGGCAGAGGCCATCTTGCCCATCGAACACTATGAGTCGACTCTTCGAATCATGTTGTATGATGAAGAGGCAAACTGGGAGGCCATGCGGCTGGCATTGGACTTACTTCCAGAGAGCAGGGGCAATGCCGCCTTGCGCCATGAGATCTATCGTTTGAGAATGACTTGGGCCTATAACAAAAGAGTACACAAGAGACCCCTGAAGGTTGGGGACTTTGTACTACGGAAGATGGAGGCAGTCGGTAGGGCAAATGAGCAAGGAAAGCTAAGCCCAAATTGGGAAGGTCCTTACCGAATCTATGAAGAAGTAAGAGGCGGCACCTACCATCTGGAGACACCAGACGGCAGGCAGCTACCCAGAACTTGGAATGTAGATAACTTAAAAAAGTAATCTTCTAAAATTTTGTAATTTTTTGACTTTTTAATGAAAATTTGCCTTCATTTCTAAACTTGTCTATTCAAAATTTTACAGAGCGCCGGCTGCACAATGTGCAGACGGACCAAGCTCAACATTTCATAGAGCACCGCCTACACAAGGTGCCGACGGACCAAGCTCAACATTTTATTGAGAGTCGCCTGCACGAGGTGCAGATGAAAAATTCTCGAAAATGATAGAACATCGCCTGTACAATATGCAGGCAGACCGCGTTCAAATTCTATAAGGTACTACCTGCACAATATGCAGGTGGCCTTATTCGCTTAACATTTCGTTTAAATGCCTTATAAAGGGACCGTCTGCCTCAATAGCAGACGTCCCAAACCTTACTAAAAAAGCGTCGACTGCACAAGAGCAGTAGTCCCTAATATTACTCACCATTAGAAAGTTAAGTCCCAAAGACTTAGCGGCTATCCATTCTTCAAAAAAAAAAAAAAAAAAAAAAAAAAAAAAAGAGGCCCAAGGCCGGATATAGTCTATTTAAACAGTTGTCTGCTCCAACATGAGTACGACTGCCTGCTCCAACATGAGTACGACTGCCTGCTCCAACATGAGTCAGACAATTGACGACGTCCATTTGGGCGAATTCGTCGAAGAGAGCATCTCCCATTTTGGTGGCACATTGCTCTATGAACAAAAAACAAGCGGCCCTACCGTCTGCGTTAAAGCAACGCTCACAGTCGTTTGATTTAATCTAACTTGAACTCTAAAAAGCATTGAGTTTTTTTGGACTGTTCTAGCATAGACGGAAAGCGGCTACTGTTTCATTTTAGAGGCTATGCCAATTCTACCGCCTGTTGTTGCTCTGGGAAATCCAGGCGGACAGATTATTCTTGTAAATTATAAGCTAAGTCCAAAAACTTAGCGGCTAAGAGGCCTTTTGCCGGAAGCACTCAAACTATTAACCGTCTGCTCTACATGGCCGCCTGTCGCTTGGTTTGGGGCAATCACCATAGTGATTGATTGACTTAAAAACCATGCATACTCCTAAAAGTATTAATAATTTCTAAGTCAATCAATCCATTTTTTTTGAAACCAACCGACATCCGGCCAGGGGCAAGGAAGGATAATCGCATAGTATACAGAGCTAAATACTTGGCTAAAATCTATTCATATAGTGTCAAAAAATTGAAAGCTTTAAAATTTTTTAAAGCACAACACCAATATAAACAAAACGGTCAAAACGACCGAATGTTGCATTCACATGAATAACAGCCGTCACAATGGACGACTTGGCTTTCCAAATTTGGTAGTCGTTAAACTCATCATTGGCTACGTCAAACTTGGCTTTCCAAATTTGGTAGTCAGAGCCCGGCTGCAATGATTCCCAGGTCATCCGCATGATGGATTCATAGTCCTCCATCATTTGTTTGACTAGGTCCTTTTTCTCTTCCTCAGCTAGGGACTTGTATTTAGACCTGAGCTGGGTCTCTTAGTTTTGCAGCCGGCCCTTGAGTTTGTCAACCTACTTCTGTAGGCGGTCCGCCTTCTTGTCCGCTTCCTCGAAGGGTTCCAGCTTGGCCTTGACCTGAAACCGATCGATCTAGCCATGAGCGAGGTCCTTGACCTCATTTTGGAGCCCGGTTACCAGCTCCCTCGCTGGATCCAAGTCCTTCTTGACCTTCAGATTGTCCAACGCCTGGGAATACATCATATCAAGTGTTAGTAGTTCATTTTGGGCAATCTCAAACTAAGCGGTGTCTAAGGAGGAGGCGGCCCGAGCTTTAGCAGCCGTTACCTCTTTGGACTTTTCAAGGATTGGCTTTTTAAGCCCGTACACGCACAGCATAGCCTGCATTCGGCCAACAGTGAGAATGGTTAGTATCAAGCGGCTGTACTCATTATTCAGGATAAAAATCAAAAGTATCCTACCTCACAAGAAGCGCCAAGATGACGTCGAGGTTGAGGGAGCCGACTCCTCTAACAGACGCCTTGTCTTCGGGCTCAAGCGCCCTCAGCATCTGTTTGGCCAACTGTAGGACAATCGGCCTCTCCGGAACCTCTGTCAAATCAAGCAATATAAGTTAAGTTAAAATCCAAAAAAATCAGTTCCCTTTGCGGCAAGTGTTATTTGATCAAATAAATGGGAGTTTGGCAGAATGATAGTGCCTTCCTCCTCCCCCATGGTGGCTTTGCTGTCGCTTGCTACTGAGCCGATAGCTGTATTGAGTGGCTTTCCACTCTTCGATACTCCTTGAGGAGCATCCGGCTTCATAAATGGCTTGAGTGGGGTGGAGGCGCCGGTGCCCTTCTTTAGTTTGGAGGCGATGTGCTTCCGGCTCTTGCCAGAAGCACTAACATCGCCACCCGACTGCTTTTACAGCTTCAGGTCCGGCTGTTTGGAGGGAGAAGGCTTGGACGAGCCATATTGCAAAGAGTTCACATGTTAGTTGTGACTTCAAAAAAAAAAAAAAAAAAAAAAAAAAAAAAAAAAAAAAAACTCAAGAAGAAAGGAATATGTTTCACCTTAGGAGTTCCGCCTGACGGCTGCTCCTTATTCGACCGTTTTCCCAAAAGGGACGAACGATAGAAGGCTACAGAATGTGTAGCCGGCTTTTTATTAGCCGAGAGTTTTGACATTGCTTCGCCTGCACAACGCAATAACAAAGAGTTAGAAACTCAGACAAAAATAAAGATCATCAAGAGCAGCTAAGTAAAGTAAAACCAAACGGCCTACTACCTCTCGGCCTCTCAAAACTAAGGCCGCAAGCGGCCAGATACGTCCCGTCCGATAGCTACTCGTAACGGGGAATGTAGCTCTGGGGGGTCACCTCCTTCACCCCCGTTTCCTCATTGGTTCGAACTCTCACAGAGAAAAGGCCCCGATCTAATATTTTCTCCTGCGCCTGCCTTGGGACAGGTGGTAGGGCTTTCTTTCCAGCAAGAAGGGGAGGTTCCTTGTTCCAGCGGTTGTACCGCCTGTTTCGCTGAAAGTTTGTGGAAGAGACTATGTAGAACTTTGTTCTCCAATCCTTCCATTTGTTCTCTTTCCCAGCATCATCATAAACCCCTTGTGGCTAGTAAGGGTAAACCAGTCGGCCCCACTTGATTGGGGAGTCTTGCTCAAATAATGCATATGAGTGAATGCCTCGATGCTGGGGTCCACCTCCAACATCTCACAGGCGGCAACATAGCCCAAGATGTTTACCCAAGAATTGGGGGCTAGTTGCCAGATACCCAGTTGGTATCCTTCAAGGATCCTCTCCACTGCCGGATGGAGAGGGAAGCGCAGGCCCGCCTGTATGGTACCCAATTGGGGGCTAGTTGCCAGATACCCAGTTGGTATCCTTCAAGCACTGATCGCCGTAGCTGGCCTTCTCTGGCCAAACGACTGTGTCCTCAACATCCGGCACGAACAGAAGAAATTCATGTCCCATGACATGATTGAAGATGAACTTTCCAAAGTCTGCCGTCATCTTCTCCTGCCTTCCTTTGGGAACGTGCAAATAATTAGGAGCACGTTCCAGCCGGCGCGAAGCAAACGGCTCTGCCCATCCTTCTCCCCTGTTCGCTGACAAGGACTCTCTAACAGCGTCTAATTTTGAACGCGCCTCCTCCGAGTCAATGGAGGCGCTGTTAGAGGATGATGACCCAGAGACATCATCAGAATCTTCCTCGGAACTAGGGGCCTGCTGACTAGTGCTAGTAGTGTCCTCCCCCATCTCTACATCCAGCACCGATTCACTCGCCCCGGGGGTTTGCTGTTCATCATCCGACTCCTCCGGAATTAAGGAGCTCGGGGTACTAACGTTGCTAGGAGGGTCTTGGCGAACCTCACAGACAGGCGCCCTAATGGAGCCTTCCGAGTAGACTGTAGAACTCTCCGAATGGTACCAGGAACCATTTGTCATATACGTCCGTCTAGTTTGTTTGGTTCTTGCCATGGTGTCCTGCAGGGGCACAGACAATGTCGGATTTGGAGAAGTTCTCAAAGCGGAGTCCTCGAACGAGCATTCGGCACTCCTAGTTTTAGATTCAGCCGTCCCCGGTGACCGGCTGATCGCTAACCTAGGCTGTGCCGGGTGCGTTTGGGAAACCATTTTTGAAAAAGAAAAATGCAAAAAGAAAAGAGAAGGTCAGACGGTTACCTTAGAAAAAGGTACGAGAGTCGCCTGGTCTGGATGTCTACTTACAGGCGGACGAGCGGCCGGGTGTCGGATGCTGTCAGGAAGAAGTCAAGTACTTTGAAGTCAAAGATTCAAGATTCTCTCAAGATTCACACAAGTGTGAATCCAAGGGGGAAGTCAACCCCTATCTATAGAAAGGGTGAAAACCTAGGGTAAAACCCTAGATTCCCCAAATAGTAAAAAGTGAAAATTCGGTCAATGATAGGCTGACACCTGTCACAGGCATCATGTGGCAAGCCACATCACCCCTGTGAGGGGCAAATGATTTGGGTATTTATACCCCGCTAAGTGGACCAATGAGAGTGTGAAATGTGTCGCTCCAAGAGGTGTCCAAATGGACTCCCCAGATGACGACACATGTCGCGCATATATGCCTCCTGGGAAATGGTGGCCTTCAAGGCCCAAATCCCCAGGAGAGCCGCAAAGCGATGCTGCCTTAATTCCTAGGTCATCAAACCCTAGGACAGGGCACGCTTTTCTAGGACCTTTTAAATAGGGAGATTCCCCCAATAATGGGGGCACCTTGAAACTTTACGTCTTAATCATTAGGACATTTATTGCTCTCGAAAACAGAGAACACCTGATCTCGGAATCCGAGAAGATACTTACTTTCCGCACGCTTTTCTCCAAATCCGTACTAACTTAATCTTCGGAGGCGAACCTCCGACCATTCGGAGTTCCGTTTGTTTTGCAGGTACAGGCCCCCTAGTCGGATCCAGTCTTTGAGTTGTAACTCTCCCAAGGGACATAAAAACACCCAAAACAATTGCAATGCTCAAGTGTGATTTTCTTAACAGAAAACCAAATCTATTTATAGACTAGGGAGGAAGTTAAAGCTGTTGTTGCTTAATCTCCACTAAGTCACAACTTCCTCAAAACTAAGAAGTGCAAGTAGTGGGATCTTGGGCAGCAAGCAAAACCGAACCACTCCCTATTTTTCAGAAAACGTTTTACTGCTTCCTATCTTTTCTCAACTGAAATTAACTTGGTAAAACACACATTCATGGTTATTTTCAAAAGCTAGATTTTCCAAAAGATAAGTTTAACAAAATCAGAAAATCAATTTAACCAAAAGATATTTTATCCAAAAGATATTTTTCTAAATTAATTTCAAAGATAAAAAAATCAAGTTAGAATATGGAAAATAAAACTTTATCTTATAAAATAGAATCCACCTAATTCCTATTAATCATCAAAGTACTTAGCATAAACATAAGAGGCCTAAAATACAAAATAAATAAATTAGACTTCTTGAACACTCTTCAAAGCTTCGACGAGCTTCAGTTCCTCACTCAAGGAACTTGATTTCTAATTATCTTCCTTACTTCTTCTTATCATCAAAGGCTGACTTTAGGTCTTGTTTTATACTCCATTCTTACTCCAGAATTTCGTAGCATAAACTTAGTTCCTATCATCAAACTCAACAAGGACAACAAGTAAAACTGTTATGGGTTTGCTTAGGTTCCTTCGAGTCATCATCAAAACTTAGGGTCAACACTGCTGTAATCGACACCGCATCTCCTCTGCTAGTAGCGACACCAACCTATCCAACTCCAATTGGGACTCGTCATCGGAACTCGAGAAACCCAAATTATGTGGGTTTTGGGAACAAGAAACAATACTGGGTATCCAATAAGAATTTTGGGGTGAAATTGAGGGGTTGGGAGTTTAGGGAGTAAGAAGGAGGAGAAGAGAGAAAGGGGTGATTTTGGCGGGAAAAGGAACATGGGTTTTAATGGCGGAAAAAGGGGATTTGTTGAGGATTCAAACAACAAAGTGTTGTTACAAGAAGAGGGAGTTATGTTGTTAATCTGATACACTACGGAAGTGGGAAATGAAGAGTTGTGTGGGAATTAATTTTCTGGAGTTT
This sequence comes from Chenopodium album, assembly GCF_948465745.1. Lineage (NCBI taxonomy): Eukaryota > Viridiplantae > Streptophyta > Magnoliopsida > Caryophyllales > Amaranthaceae > Chenopodium > Chenopodium album. The sequence goes on along the minus strand of NC_137846.1, from coordinate 44,981,445 downwards.
ATGCATTTCCTATTTCCAATTTCTAGTGGCTTAGAAATACGTACACAAATGAATAGAACAACTATATTTACTAAATTACTAGCTCGAATCGATTAGAAATTATTCCAGTGGTAAAGATTAGATGAATTGTATCTCACTCGAATTATGGAGAAAAATAATTGTGGGATCTAATTCTAATTAAGGCAACTTTACCTTTCTCACACTTTTAAGGAGTTTGTCCACTAATACACTTATACAGGCCAGTTTAACATGTGACTATGTGTAAGATTTCTATTCGATAGGACGTCTTCTTTTTATCACCTAAAAAAATAAAAAAAAATACGATCATGGGTTACTCAAGTTACTCGATTAGGTGTTACTTAGCAGTTCGATCAGGGGTTACTCGATTAAGGGTTACTTGAGGGATTCGGTCATGGGTTACTAATATGTCCATTTTATATAGTGTTTTACCCCCGTCCCTTGATCATAATTAGTAGTGTTTTTGGCTCTTTAGAGCCACTTTTATTACTAATTGGTGTTTTCTAGTGTTTTCATAGTTTTAGTTGAGTTTTGTAGGAAATTGCATCTTTAGAGCTTTTTCCCAGGATTATTGTGGTACAACTACGAGCATTTGAAGGCATGACCGATTGCATTTGGACACCGAGTATTCAAGACCCGAAGTGGAGATTCGAATTGTGCCAAGAATGAAGCCCAATCCAAGTCCAGCATATAGCCGGGCCCGATCGGGCGAGCTTTGGCCCGATCGGGCGGATGCCCAGAACGAGTGGGCGAAGAAAAAGGCGGGCCCAATCGGGTGGTGCCTCGCCCGATCGGGCGCGTGTTTCTGAGGAGAAGTTTAAGCGTCGTTTAAGTTGTTTTAACTTAGGATTTTGGAGCTTAGTTTATATACGCTTTTGTTAAGCGAGTTTAGTATTCTTTCTCCCTTCCCTTACTCTCTCTCTCTTTCTCTCTCTAACTTTTCTCTCTCTCCTCTTAAACTCTAGTATTATTTTCTCTCTCTACAACTCTTTGTTTAATTCCATCTCTTGTTTCCTTCAAGTTTGATAACGATTTCTTCTCCTTTAATCTTAGTTATTTATTCTCTCTCTTTCATCATGACTTGTTTAATTGCTTCGTTTAGTTTATATTTAATTATGCGTGAGTAGTTTTCTTTCTAGGGTTATTGGGATCCATAAATAATGTGAAGGGGTAATTTATTATTGTTAATTGTCAATGCTTGATTAATTTCCTATTGATTGATTTAATGCTATGCGGTTAGATTTGGCCAGATTTAATTCGTATGAGTTTAGCAATATTGAATCGAGATTCGAGAGATGAGAATTGATGTTTAGGCTTAGTTTCAATAGGCAGATTAATTTATAAATGGTTAGGTCGAGATTCGAGAGATGAGATTTAATACCTGTAAATTAACTTTGTGATTGTAATACGTAGCGAAAGCCCTTTATGATCTAATTAATTGATGCATTGATGATTAATTGTTATGTTTTACCCTGGAATATTATTTATTGGTGAACCTATGCCCTAGGTCTTTTATTATTTGATTTCTCCCTATTTTTATTTCTCCCTACTCATATTCTTCGTAGTATAGTTCCTTCAAATAACAACTTTTGGTTACTTAATAATTTAGAATATAATAATTAATTAGGAATAGAAAGACTCGTTTCCCTGTGGATTCGACCCTACTTCCCTATCTATTATTGGTTAGTGGTTTTAGGAATTACTTTTGATGATTAGGTGATACGACTTTAGCCTGTCAGTTACTCGAGGGGTTACTCGTTCAGGAGTAACTCAAATAACCCCTGACTGAGTAACTTGAGTAACCCCGACCACAATGAAAAATCCCCAAAAGTAATTATTGATTTAGACTTATTGATTTTTACTAAAACTAGTTAACTTTAATTATTTTTACTAAACTGAATTTAATTTTGCACATCTGAATTTAATTCAGCGCATTTTATGTGTGGCTGCCTAATTGATCGTCTAACCCCTGACCGATCAAGTAACCCTTAACTGACCGAGTAACCCTTCATCGACCGATGCGAGTTACCCCTGATAGAGTATCCCTAGAATAACCGAGTAACCTCCGAATAGATAACCCCGACTACACAATGTGGCTAACCATATATAAAACTTTGTGATCTTCATTTTGTTATATTAAAATTATTTTTAAGGAATTACGGAGTACTTTTTTTAACGTAAAATGAACAGGACCTTAATAAAATTCACTTACGGAAATACAGAGTAATTAAAAATAGTACTTCGTATTTCATTCCAGCATGCCAAGTAAGCCAATAGCTTAATTAAAACTTAGGTCCTGTTTGGCAAAAGTAGTGGTAGCGGGTACCTTTTAGCGTTGAGTAGCGGGTAGTTGTTAAGGTAGCGATTAGTGGTCAATTAGTAGTGGGTATATGTTAGGTGTCAAAGTAACAGTTGATAGTATGAGTGTTTGACAAAAGTAGCAGTGTTTGACAAAAGTAGCGGTTGCAATCTATTACTTTCTCCGTTTTTCAATACTTGCAACATTTTCCTAAAATGGAAATGTCACAATACTTGCAACACACTATAAAAGGAAAGTTATATTAGGGAAAATATGTATAATTTTCCTTATTTAAAGCACATGGCCTACTAAATTACACTCCTAACAACCACTCACCTCATTTTAAAGTGTATTATATTATGTGAACCCCACATTTCTTAAATACCGTGAAAAAGTGTGTGTTGCAACTATTAAAAACGGAGGAAGTACATATTACTAAAGGTGAAACCAATAAAGACACTTGGCAGCATTGTGTTAAAAATTTTCCCTCCAATAACACTTGCTAAAAGAAATCCTCTAATAATATAAAATATAATAATCATTGCTAAAAAAAATCCTCTAATAATATAAAATATAATAATCATTGCTAAAAAAAATCCTCTAATAATCATTGCTTTAAGAAAATTATTACTTTAAGAAAAGATTTTATCTCAATTATTACATTTGCTTTACATAAAATATAAAGCAAACTTTCTAAAATTCATTTTATATGTGGCTAAAAAAAATTATTCAATACCTTGTATAATTTTATATGTGACCTTAGAAAAAAAATTCGTTTTAAATGATAATTGAACAATCGTGCATCTATTGCACGGGGTTTTATCCTAATACTAAAATATATCAAAATTCATATAAATATTGTTTTAAAAGTAATACGAGTAAAAATTTGCCAAACGTTACCCGCTACTTCTAAAAGCTACTATTTTTAATATTTGAGAAAAACTATCTAAATACTACCTCTATCGCTAACCGCTACTAGAATCGTTACCTTACCAAACAATTTCAAATCTTTTTTTCTAATACTGTTTTAACTAGTTAAAATGCTTATAGCTGCATCAAACGCTACCACCAAACAAGGTCTCAAGTGATCCGGAGTAATGACTTTGGACCGTTGATTTTCCTACATTGTAACTTTTTACTCAGCGTTTGGAACTCCGGACCTTCCCTCCTCTCTCTTTCTTCGATTAAAACCGTATTTTGAATCGCCGAGCTCTCTCTCCTCCATTGAAGCAGTTTCTGAGGTAATATACTTTATTTTCCTTTCATTTACTTAATCATCGAATATCAATTTCACACAATCTAGTGCTAATTGTTATTATAATCAATTTAGGGGTTTTCTAAAGTGGATTATTGAACTACTGAATTTTGAATAATTATTATGATTAATTTATATAATTGAAGAGTTGAAGCAACATAGATTATAATTTAACATGCCTCTTTAATGAGATTCAACAAGAAAGTCGTGAGACAATTGAGGGTGTTAAATTTTACTTTTCTGTGAATATATATTTTGAATTTTAGAAATGTAGAATGCCCTGTTTGAACTGAATTCCTGATGTAGATTAGGCGATGCGATATATTAATCAATCAATATTGTCATTAATTGTGTAAAAAGAAGTAAAACAAGGGTAGTGTCTACTCTCTAGTGTGGTTTATGGATTTTTATTTTTATATTTTTTTATTTTTTATTTTTTATTTTTTATTTTATTGCCCTCTCAATTGTCATCAATATTGTGGTTTCTTCTTTGTTGGAAAGTAAGAGTCTGAAAAAGTGATGGGACTATGAAGAAATTTAAGGCATTATACATATATATGATTCGTGTCTGTGCTTCAATTTGAAATTAAACTACAAAATATCACTATTATCATGATATCCTAGCAATGGTTTTGTATCTAATAGTCATACCTTGATATTCAGGTAAAAGTTGGGAAATAGTGCGAGTACTAACAATGGTGAGAGGGAAGCCAAACATATTGATAACCGGTACACCTGGGACAGGAAAAACAACTATGTCTTCTGCTCTTGCAGAGGCTACTCAGTTTCACCGTGTGAACATTGGAGACTTTGTTAAGGAGAAAAACTTGCACGATGGTTGGGATGAGGAATTTGAATGTCATGTCATCAATGAAGATCTGGTATGCCATTCATCCTAAGCATTGATTCCCCTCTGCTCGTCTTTCATTGTTATTATTTATATTCAAGTACCTTAAGAGCTAATGTGCTTCAGTATTATACTTTTTTTTTTTTTTTTTTTTTTAATATAAAGTTATAAACGATAAGTGTAGCTGTGATTCCATTATCTAGCATTTATTTGAATTGCTTTTTGCATAGACTTGCTTTTGTTATCCATCGTCATTAATTCTTGGTCAGTGACAAATATAATCTGGTCATGGTGATAGAGATTAAAGACCATAGCATCTGTAGAGAGTGAATTTATCAAAAATTGTTGGAACAGCTTTATTTATAAGGTGAAAATTACTATCTGGACTTATTCATTTAATCAGTGGCTTCTACCAAAACTCTGTTTCTGGGAAATTTGAATTTTCTCTTATAGTTAACTGGAACAAAGTTGAATTGGTAGATATTCAAGTACGGAGTAGTATTTCTTCACCTTGGCTAAATTACATTCAATTAATCGATTGTGTTTTCGTTGCATTTGTAATTGTAATGATCATGGGAGTGAAGGGGTTTGGATGATTAGCCCTACTGATTACTTACTACTTTGTATAATTTTGGTAGCATAGTCTTTCAGTTGAAGGATGGCTCATGATATTGGATTTAGAAGATAGTTTTGAACTACTAGTAGTTTGTAACTTAGTGCACCCCAGAGAGGGCAAAAGTAGTGAGAGGGGATGTGATAGTTTTGTATTACTTCATCCATTTCTTAGTAAGATTAACATTTGCTAAAATGAATGATTATTTAAAGAGGATATATAGTACTCTGTAAGTATCAATCATTTTTTTTATCATTTCCTATTATTTATTTAATTGTGTGTAGTGAAATATAAGGTAATTGATACAATGTTTTAAATTCAATTTGTTTCAAACTTAATATAGTCAGTTATTAGGTCAGATATTGTGAAAATAGTTTATTGTCTTGAAATAAATTAGTTTGGATGAGGTAGTTTTCGATGTATTATAGCCTTGTATAGGATGCTGGTTTGGTCAAAGTATTGGGTGAACAGGCCAGTTTCTTCTGGTTGGTTTTTGCCAGGTAAGGATAAGTTATGATCTCACATTCAGGTTTCATGTGGCTTTGACAGGTATGTGACGAGCTTGAAGATATGATGGAAGAGGGCGGTGTAATCGTCGATTACCATGGTTGTGAATTTTTTCCTGAGCGTTGGTTTGATCGTGTTGTGGTGCTTCAAACTGAAAATTCTATCCTGTATGATCGCCTCAGCAAGAGGTATGCCATTCACTAGATTGTATTGTTCCTTAGTTTCTTCATATTTCTTTTGTTTTTGTGTATCGGAAAGGCATCACCATCTATATACTGTACCTTTCCATCATATTTTTTTTTTTGCATCTGGCTGCTTGTGTCTAATGGTAATCTTGCTGCAGAGGCTATACGGGGTCAAAGCTTACAAACAATATTGAATGTGAAATCTTTCAAACGTTGCTTGAGGAGGCTAAAGATAGTTACCGAGAAGATGTAGTGGTTGCAATGAAGAGTGACTCCATTGATGACATCGAAAAAAATGTTGTGGATTTGACAGACTGGGTTGCAAGTTGGTGCACGACCCAGTCTGTTGAGAGTGATAGCAATAGCATGCGTGATTAAAGTATGTTCTCATGTAGGAAGTAGCCTTCCACCCTTCTCAGCGTTGATTTCTCTTGTGATTTGTTCTTTCATATGCACTCTGCTTGAGATTGTGACAAGTCAAGAAAGTGAAATTTATGAGCTGCAACTATTTTATGTTAGATATGGCCAATATGGGTTTTTGCGTTTTGTATTATAGGGCATAAGAAATTTACTTTTCATTAGCTGCTTTTCAAAAGGATGAAAATATATTATGATGGGTAACCGTCGATTAACAAAAAATATTCAAGGAGCTACTCATTTGTATAAATGTCTCATGGAGTATTATTATTTTTTAAATTTACTTTACGAAGAGGAGGTCCAAAAGGAGCTAGATCATTATTGATCCGCTGTGATTTTAACTCTAACTTTAGCTTGAACCTACAAGGGATGGTCATGACGGTAGTTTAAAACCCTGATGAACATAGAAGGCTAAAATTGTGGAGTTGATGTTGCTGTAGTTTGAGGAGCATGGATATCATCGGAAAAGCTTAAAGCCTTCCCTGTTTCACACAATCAGCCTCCACTACCTCAAGCTTTGTTGTCTAGCAGTAGCCTCACTGATCAGTGCATTTCAAAGAGCTTGCCAGGTGACCATAATTTAGAGTTGCTTTGTTGTTTGTGCATGCCTCTTAACCCGTTTTCTCCATCCTTGTTCCCCAAACTGGTTGAGCTTCCATATCGCCATCTTCCTTTGGCAGTTTCTTTCTGTAGTTCAGAAATGTCCTTTCCCCTTCAAAGCATTGGGTTTTGTAATCTGTTTCTAACTTCTCCGAAAAAGCTCTTTATCTTTACTGTAATCCACTTGCCAAAGTTTCGGAAAAATACTCGTTTAGGATGTTGTGACTTGCGACTCTAGCTGGGACTAGGTTTGTGAGGTTTGAGGATTTCTGCAGGTAAGTAATATCTTTGCTTTCCCTTCTGCGGCTTTCCTCTTATCAGCTGCTTTATGACAAGCTATTCTCAGGTTGAGTTAAAATCAATACGGATGCGGCAATGCTCATGTACACTGCAAGAAGGCTGGGTTGGGGATTTTGGCGAGAGACGAAATGGGAGGGTTACTATTAAGCGCCACAAGGAGAATAGCACCAACATTGCCAGAATTTGGCGAGTTGGAGGGCTGGAGGCGGTTTGGGTGGTTTAAGTTGAGTCATTTATATATTTCTTGATTTAAGAGTTATAGTCGTAAAACTAATTTAAGTCTCATAAAATGTACGATTGTTATTAAATTTTAATTTTTTTGTTTGAAACAAGCATGGCAGATAATATATTAATAATGATCAAGATCCGCCAAAGTCAATAGACTTTGAAGGAGACATACATATTCTGATGATATTCATCACAACCTCTTGTTTCCCACCTTGCCACTAGGTGAGCTAAAATATTCCTTGCCTGTTTAACATGAAAACAAATAAAAGACTTGAAACATAAAGAAACATCACGTATATCATCCAATGTGAGGTGAAAAGGATTAAAACCAGTGACTCCTTTCAAGCCCGCAACAACCTTACTTGCATCACTCTCCAAATTAACCTTAGTGAAGCCCATTCTTCTAGCCAACCGAACACCAAAATGACAAGCAGCAGCCTCCGCCATATCCATCTCCCAAGCCTGCAACATCACGCCTTACAGCAGCTAACAGAACCTCCTGACTTTCATTTCTTATCATGACACCCAGCCTCGTCTCATTGCCAATGTGAGCATCACAATTAACTTTAGCCTTACCACCACTTAGAAAATTCCAAGCTCGCACACATTGCATCCCACTGTTCCCAGGCTTCGCAAATACCCTTGTAGCATATGAAACATACTCTTGCACTATTCTAGTGTAGCCTGCAGCGACAGCAATCGGATCAGGGGCACTCATTTTCAAAAATTACCTTGTTTCTACACCTCCATGAGGCCTAAATGAGATAAGCAACAGTAAGAAGTTTATCCTTTGGACCGTTAGCAGCTAGCCACATCCATCTGTCAGTGAAATTCGTGGAGGGGGCTTGAGAAATCAAGGACATAAAGTTACTTGCTGCCCATATAGCCTTCTCATGTGTGCACTCGAATGTGGCATGAATAATTGATTCCTCCCCACTCCCACAGATAGTACATGATTTATCAGTAACAAGATGACGATATGCAAGCCTCTCCTTAACCCCCCAAAAACCTTTACATGCCCTCCACATAAAATGACAGAGCTTCGGGGGGGCATTTAAATTCCGGACCATCTTCCAAACTTCAGTAGCAGCCAGTGAAACAGGTGCCCGTATACTCTGTTTGCCTAGCCAATAACCTGATCTTACATTATATTTCCTATTCTTTGACGGCCACTAGTACATAGAATCCTTCAACATTCAATGAGAGAGAGGGATTGAGAGGACCAAAGCTTGATCAGCCACATTAAAATTACTACGGACTGCATTAACATCCCACACATGCCTTTCATGATCAATTAAATCAATGACACACATGCTTAAATCGTTGTTGCTTGAAGCGGTAGGAACAAGAGAAGACGAGTTCCCTGGCAGCCAAGCATCACACCATGCATTAATCTCATTCCCATTTCCGACCCTCCACTTCAAACCTTCGAGAAGAAGAGATCTTGCACCCCACATACTCCGCCAAGCATAACTAGGGTCAACCCCCAAAGTCACGCTCATCACAATTTTTAAAATATTTTGCCTTTAAAATGGAATGTAAGAGTGTACCCAGGTTTTGATGAAGGCGCCAACATTGTTTTGCAAGAAGAGATTGGTTGAAGAATTTCATATCCCTCAAACCCATACCACCCCTATTCTTCGGTTGACAAAGAAGATCCCAACGTTGCCAATGCAATTTTCGAGCCGTATCTGTAGATTCCCACCAGAAACGTACAAACATGGAATTAAACTCATCGATAAGTCCCTCCGAAATTGATAGTAATTTTTCTTTGATAAGAACCTCCATCCTCGGTCTTGATAGTAATTTTTCTTTCCACCCTTGCAACTTTTTCCACAATCTTTCTTTTAGCTCTGCAAAAATCGATCTTTTTGATCTTCCAATAATGGTCAGGAGACCCAAGAATTTCTCATGCCTTTCCACCTCACGAACACCCAAAATATCAATAATCTCTTGTCAACAAATCATATCAACCTTTTTGCTAAAAGTAACATCTGTCTTGCTTAAATTAGGTTAACTTTCTAACCAGATGCTCTCTCGTACTTGCTGATAATGTCAGTTATAAAGAAACATTCTTGCAAGGTTGCTCTAGAAAAAAGAATACTATTGTCGGCAAAAAATAAGTGTGAGACCCGAGGTGCACCTGTGCATATTTGAGCACCATAAATGAGATTACCAAATGCAGCTTTCCCTAACTATGTCGAAAAAGCATCAGCACATTGTAGGAACAAATATGGGGAAATAAGGTCACCTTGACGTAACCCCCTCAATTGAGTACCCGAACCCAAAATTTGACTATTAATCTTGAAAGCAAAATTAACACCATTAAACACTTCATAACACGATCAATCCACGAACTAGAGAACCCCATTTTATTCCATAACTTTTTTCAGGAACACCCATTCAACTCGATCATATGCTTTGCTTATATCTGATTTCATAGCAATATTCCCATCCTTTCCATCACCCCCTTGTTCATATTATGGAAATTCTCAAAAGGGTGGTTATTGAATTTTAAAAAAAGTAATATTCGTAATACTAATTCAAAAATAAATATAACTTGAATTTCTATACCTATATCAATGTCAAGATTATTGATACTTAGGTTGTGTTCTATTCACTTTCGATTTTCACATGTGTCATTTCTGGTTTTGCTTTTACCCTATGTTTGGATTAAAGGAAATAGAGGGAAAGGGAGGGAAGAGAAATGGAGGGATGAAATATCCTTCATTTGGATAACAAATGAGGAATGAAGGGGAGAGAAATGGAGGGATTAATTTTGAGAAATTGATCTCTCCAACAATGGAGAGATTTGGAAGGAAAACTTATCCTTTTCCCCTTCCCTTCCTTTCTCTTCCTTCCCCTTCATCACCCTCCCCTTCTTTTCCCTCCCACTTAGTTATCCAAACAAAGCCTTAGTACAGTATATAATTATTGATTCATTTTGCAGAAAACTTTTCCGCAATATCCCATTTAATTCAACTATAAGCTTTATTAAATTCAAATCAATGTATATTTTAAATTATATTCATTAGTATAATTTTTGGTAGTGTAGAGTTAAATATTTGTATGATCAAAGATCTTAATTAGTGACTTAAGAGATCAATAAAGTGTTGGTTCATTTGGTAAGGTTATTACCTTAAGTCTTAAAGGTGTGGGGTTCAAATCCTATCAAGGGAGGGTATTTTGGGGGTAGGGATTTCCTTACCCTCACCTTTACTCCCAAATATCTAGCCTATAAATATTGGACCAAAAAGCCGTAAGGGTTAACGTCTGGTTAGAATCCTCTAAAGACTTAAGAAAAAGTAGTTAGTACTTGGTACATTTGCATTTAAAAAATGTTATTCTTTTTACTTTATGGAGTAAATCTAATGGATGGGAGTTGTACATTATTCCATGCTTTTATTTAAGCCTCAAGCGTGCAGGAGTGCAATTTGAAAACGAACCAAGCGAACAATAACTACGTAAAGCCGTAATTTTATAATGTACTCTAGTATAACGGTATTAATTAATGTCAATCATTTGTACCAAATACGTTACCGTAGTTACTTAAATAATTCGTTTATACAAAAGTATAAAATTATAGATGTACTAAAATATTTGGGTTTCCCAATAAGGAAAGGAAGAATCAAAGTATATACATGGAAGACGAGGAAAAGACACCAAGCAATTTTAAAACTTCGTAAACTAATATATACGCCACGTTAACCAATCATTAATCAACTTTAAAATACTAAATTTGCTTCGTCAACTTTAATAAAAATACGGCTTATCTATTCGCGAATATGCTCTTAATAATTGGTGGCCAAAATGTTTAAATGTCCAATATACATTTTAATATTCTAGACGTACGACGCACCATGCATTATTTTTGTACATTTGCACATATCATTCACACTAAGGTTTTATGGAAGAATAGACGATCTTAAAGCTCAAGGAATATATATGTTTTATACTAGGTAACTAGTTTTGTATCCGGGCGATACCCGGAAGGTTGATAAAATTTTAAGATAACATTTTAACTTAATGTTAAATATGGTCAAATAATAATTTGTTCTAATAATGTAGAATATTTAGATATACGATATCATATAGAGTGTACTTTGCCTAGGTTGATAAAATTTGAAAATAATATTTTGACTTGATTATTAAATACAGTCAAATAATTTGTTCTGGTAATATATGATATTTAGACATACGATGTCGTATGGTTTATATTTATATAATAGTGTATTTTTTGTAGTTCTGTTTGTAAATAGATATCTATTTTATTATTAACTTGAAATTATAAGTATTGAACTTAAATTATTTTCACTGAATTGAAAGTATTTTCACCAAACTAAAAGCTACTTCGTTAGTGCTATAGGGGTTACTTGGTCAGCGTTATAGCGATTTTTTAATGTTTTCTTAAAAACAATGCATTTTGTATGCGGCTAGCCACACAATCTGGCCGAACAAAGTGATACCCATAAAACTAACCAAATAACCCTTGTAATACTAACTGAGTAGCTTCTAACACGGACTAAGTAACCCCTACCTATAACACTGATTGAGTAACCGCTATAACACTGATCAAGTAACCCCTATAGCACTAACGAAGTAACTCTTGTAATAGTTGGTGACACGGTTTGGCCAGCTATGTATAAAAATTTGTGATTAAGGGCCTGTTCTCATTGACTGAACTGAGCTGAACTTATTAGAGTTGAACTGAACTGAATTGAACTTATTAGAGCTAAACTGAACTGAAAATAATCTGATGAGAACATAGCCTAAATATATCATAAATAGATCTTATTTTAACGAACTTTTTAAAACGAATTTGATGATGGAAATAGAATTGAGTTTTAGGATATTTATTAAAATTTATGATTAATTTTGTATATGTGAAATGTTAGAATTTTATCGAGAATAAAATTCTATACACAATAAAATTCTATACAACAATTTTATCTTAAAAAATTTATCCAAAAATTGCTTACTTAGCATTATATGTGTCACAATAATACCTATTTTTTTTTGCCTATGTGGCGCAACACTTGGCGAAAAACTGAAATGCCAAGTGTCGTTGTCTTATGACATGGCTGCAAGCCCGGCTTTATATATTAGTGATATGATATATGTTAGTGACTAGTTTGGTGCCCCGTGCGATGTCCGAGTTGTTTATTGAATTTTAAGACCAACTTTTTTTTTTTTATATATGAGAATATTACAAATGAATGTTGTACATTTTGAACTTTATATTTCATTCGATCCAAAAAATTTATGATATAAAAATAAATTTATATGATAATTATTTAATTGTTGTTTACGTGGCGCACATCATATAACTCCTATGTGGCATGCAATATTTAATTGTTGCCTACGTGGCACGACACTTGGCGAAAAATTGGAACGCTAAGTGTCGTTGTCTCGTGGTCTGGCTGAAAGTTTAGCTTTATATATACTTACTAGTTTTGTGCCTGTGCGATGCCCGGTTGTATATTGAATTTAAGCTAAATTTTTAATATATATGTCAAAATTTAAAAAATATAATTAATACAAAATTAGTCAGGAATTGATGTTATTTTGTGACGATTTGTTATCTAGTAGGCATATAATGAATAATAATAATGTAAGTAAAAATGTTCGATTAAATACATAAAAAAATAATTCAAATTAGCGAAAAAAAAAATTAAATAGAAAAATTGTTCAAAGCCTGTTGGGTTGACCTAAACCAAAACTTTGGGCAAGGGTTCAACATTTCTTGACCAGTAACCTGAAGTAACCCGATCCGAAATGACCAATGACCTGTCCCTAATTGGCAGGTCTACATAGTAATAAAATAAAATTAGATTGCGAAGTTTATTATTTTAATCGATTAGAATATATTATAAATGGATTTTTTTACGTTTTGGACTACTTCCTTTGCTCCAAAAAATATTATGATATAAAAAATAAATTTTATATGATAATATTGAGGATCATAATCTAATTTTTTTTTAATAAAATTATAATTCAATTTGCACATATGAATATTGGAGTTTTATCGAAAATAAATGTCTAAACTAATAATTTTATCCTAAATTCTATCCAAATTTGATTGAAAATAAAATTTTAAATCAAACTAACATTTTTATCCTATGTAGTCTATCTAAATCTATCCAACGTAGCGCGACACTTGGCGAAAAATTGGAATGCCAAATGTCGCTGTCTCATGCCCTGGCTAAAAGTTTAGCTTTATATATTAGTTATATGATATAATATGTTTTTGGAAAAGCCAGGACGTTAGCTAACCAATACAACTAGTTTGACTGATTTCAGAGTTCATTAGGTCGGTCAATGAAGTAACCTCTATTACATTAACGAAGTTACCCTTATAATGACTGGCCATACCGTGCAGCGAGCCATATATAAAACTTTGTGAATATATAAAGAGAAGAGGGTTTTAGAGTTATAGATTTTCCTAGATTACCCTTTTATCAACATTTTTCTTTTTTTTTTAAAAAAAAAAACTACCATTCCTATTAATCTTTAAAAAAGAAAAAAAAAACAAAACTACCATCATAGCATAATACAAGGAGTATTTATCTACCCTTTTTTTAACTACTCTATTTACATTAATTGTTTTTTAATTAAAAAGTAATTAGAAAAAATATTAATGCTTTTTATCAATCACTTTAAATTTACACCCACCAATATTTTTTAAAATTAGAATAAGTAGGAAATTAGAGCTTAATATGTTTCTTATATTGCACACACACGCATTACATGTGTTTCTTAGCTTGTATAATTAATGTATTAATGGTTAGAATTATGCATAGGTAAATATGTCGTTTAACTTATTGCAAATATAAAAAAAAAAAAAAAAACCAGAGCAAATATGATTTATAGTGTGTTATGCTTAACTATTTTATGAAAATAATAAAGTTTAGACAAGAAAAGTTGAGACTAAATAAAGTCTGGTTCACTTCACTTTTTATTTGCTGAATTAAAATTATTTTTATTAAATTAAAATTATAATTTTTTACTGATTTTGTATTATAGTTCTTTTTTAAAGTTACTGATGTTTATTAAACTGAACTCTTTTTTACTTAACTAAAATTATTTTTATTGAATATTTTTTTTTGAGGTGAAGTAAACATGGCCTAAGTCAACAAAAATTCATAAAAAAATACAAGTTCGGATAAAAATTGGTCATACATCGCAAAATGTAAAGACTATAATAAAAATCGCTATAGAAATATGTTTTATTATTATTTATTTTTTATTATTTTTTTATTTTTATATCTATAAGTTACACTAAGTCAAAACTTTTTAAATTTCATTACGTATGTATGTAGTAAATGACAGGGGAACATAAAAAATGACAACAAAAGTATAATAAGTTACTCTTTAAAATATGTCATCCATTTCAAATAAGATGACATGTTTTGACTTTTGATAATATTTATAAACTTTGCTTTGACTAACATTTGTGATTTATAAATTTATAAAAATAGCCATATGGATTATTATTAGATTCGTTTTAATGTGTATTTAATTAAAATTCAATTTATAGTATTTTTCACAATAGTTTAATTAAGAATATCTTTGTTTGAATTTTTGTATTGACAAACGTGATAATAGAAAATGTCATTCAATTTGGAATGAAGGAAGTAGCTTATTTAATGCTTCCTCATACAACCGTGGAATACTCCCTCTATTTTTTTTTTTAAAAAGCAACATCTTCACCAACATAATTGTCGAGACACAACTTTGATTATTACTCCCTCTGTTTTTAAATACTTGCTTCATTTCTCTGTACGCGGAATTTTAGGAGAAAGAGGAGAAAGTAATAAAAAATGGAGGTAAAGGGTAGACAGAAGAATAAAAAATTGTAAAAAGTAAAAATGGTTGAGAGAATTGGAGGAGAAATAATATGAAATTAATAAAATATGATTTATGTTAGGTTCACTAGTTGAGAGAAATAAATTAAATATTGTAAAAACTTTCTAAATAAAAAAATGGAGCAACTATTTAAAAATAGCCAAAAAAGAAAAGTGGAACAAGTATTTAAAAATGGAGGGAGTAATTACTTTAATGACAAAATAGTACGGAGTATAAAATATTGTACTTCCTCCGTTTTTTAGTTGCTACACTTTTACTTTTACGATTTCCTATATAAAATTTTAAGAGGTGAGAGATATAGAAAAAAATAAGAGGAGTCCATGTGGGTAGGAGAGAGATGGAGAGAAAGAAATGTAAAAAATAGAAAGTGTTGCAACTAATTAACAATTTCTAAAATAGGAAAGTGTAATAACCAAAAATAAACAGAAAAAGTATAATTTAATATTATCAAAATATATCTCTTGATTAATCTAATAATTTTTTTAATACATAATATCATAATATGGAGTTACTGTATGGTACATACGAGTAAAAGAATTATTATTACGAAAGTCAAACTATTACGCTTAGAAAAACGGAGGGAGTCTAAAACCAAAAACTGAAAACCGACGGTGATACTGAACTAATCAAAAGGTAGTTCGGACCAACTTGACACCCTTCTCTCCCCCACAAAAAAAAAAACACACACACTCTCTCTCTTTCTCTCTCCTGTTTTACTGTTCCATTACAATCCCCATCTTCCTTTCTTTCTTACTCTCCCCCCAAAACTGTGAAACTAAATTCCACCCAAAAACCAAAAACAAAAACCCTTTCATTTCTACCAAAGTTTCTCACTTTCGTCCCCTTTTTTCAAGGTACTTACTTTGAATCTTTGATTCATAGCCTCTGCTTCTTCTTCTTGCTTCTGCTGCTTCCTGGGTTTTAATTTTCTGCCATTTTTCTGCAGATTTTGAAATGGGTTAGAGTTAATTTTTGGTGGATATGCTTTGAATTTGTTGTTTACAAGTTGAGATTATTGGAAATGGTGGAATTGAATGGAAGGGGCTTTTGGGTTTTACAGCTGTTGGAAAGTATCCCCATTTCTGCTAAAACCACCATTAATTCCGCCATGAAAACCTCAGAAATGTAGATGAGGAGGAGAGAAAGAGAGGAAGAACAAACCCCAACACCTCCATTTCCACCACCAACAACAACGAATCACCAATTTCATCAGCAAGAACATCCACCACCCTTTAATAATCAGCAATTCTACTTGCAGCAATCTCAAGTTAGAGAGGTTTATTCTCAGCTGGAACCCCAGAATTTGGTACCCATTTCACCACCCCATCAACCCATTAAGAAACGCTCTTATATTCCGTCTTCTTCGCCTTCGGCTGCGGTTGGCACACAACATGTTCGACAAAAGGCCGCAATGGGAGATTCTTCATTTGAGCAGCAGCAGCAGCAACAACAGCAGCAGCAGGTTTCCACTAGGTCAGCACTGAGAAAGGCTGGTATAGGGGAGATAGTTGAGGTTCAAGGGGGTCACATTGTTCGAGCCACGGGGCGAAAGGACCGGCATAGCAAGGTCTGTACTGCTAAAGGACCGAGAGACAGGAGAGTTCGGCTTTCAGCTCATACTGCTATACAGTTCTATGATGTTCAGGACAGGCTTGGGTATGACCGTCCTAGTAAGGCTGTTGATTGGTTGATTAACAAGGCTAAGACTGCCATTGATGAGCTTGATCAATTGCCTGCTTGGAGTCCTACTAATATGAATGTTTTAAGCTCGAATAGGCGGCGTGGTAAGAGCTCTGCAGGAGATGGGGTGGTGGAATTAGCTGAGGAGAAGGAAGCAGGAAGTGCAGAGGGGATGTATGGTGGTGAGGAACAACAACAGTTATACAACAATGCTAATTGTTCAAATTCTAGTTTGTTACCGCCTTCATTGGATTCTGATGCCATTGCTGATACTATCAAGTCTTTCTTTCCTATGGGTGGGGGCAATGCAGGGCACCCACAAACGAGTTCGGCATCAGCGTCTCCGATGCAGTTTCAGGATTATTCTCATGGTGGTTTGATGCAAAGGAGTGGTGGTGGTAATGATGGTGGTGGTGGTAGTAGTAGTAGGCAGAGTCAAGACTTAAAATTGTCTTTGCAGTCATTTCAGGATCCTATACTAATGCACCCACATTCACATCACCACAGCGCTGCTGCTGCTCATGCTCATGATGAGCAGCAGCATACATTGTTCCCAGGAGCTGTCCCAATTGGGTTTGAAAACCCGAATACGGGTTGGGCTGATAACCAACATCAATCAAACCCGGAATTGGGACGGCTCCATAGGCTGATGCTTGGCTGGAACACCCAGCACACCGGTACCGAGCACCACAATCTCGGTAGTGGCAGTGGCAGTGGCGGGGGCGGATTTATCTTTAATCAGCCCCCACCATTGTTGCATCCATTGTTTGGTGGTGGCCAGCACAGCCAATTTTATTCTCAGAGGGGACCCCTTCAGTCCAGTAACACACCTTCTATCCGCGCATGGATTAGTGACCCATCTTTTTCAATTGCTAGCTCAAGTGAACATCACAATCAACATCATCAAGCTATTGCAGTCCACCCACAAGCCTTATCAGGCCTTGGTTTTACTTCAGGTGGGTTTCCTGGGTTCCACATTCCTGCTCGGATTCAGGGTGAGGAGGAACATGACGGCGATCCTAATAGGCCGTCCTCTGCTTCCTCCGGTTCTCGCCATTGATTTAAGAAACTTTGAACACTCCCCCTTAACCTGTTTCAGTCTCTAAAGGTGATACTTCCATTACACAACTTTGTTAAGCTTTCTGCATTTCTGATTAAATTATGGGTTACAGTATTTATTTTTTCAATCTGTTTTGGTCTTACAGGGAATTATATGATTACATATGTTTCACAAACCAACTGAGAGATTATGATGAAGACAAGAATTCAGTAGAAAGAATGGGGGAGTTTTCAGTTACTTTGAATTCAATGGCTTTAAATATTCGGGAAGATTAAATCTGAGAGAAATAATTTCAGGTTTTTTCTTTTTCGTGAAGTTAAATTTCTTATCAATTAGTTACTATGCTATTGTTGCTTTTATGTTCAAGCTCTCAATTATGTTTTGGTGAGCTTGTTGAGCTCAACTTTGCTGAAACTCTGCTGTATTTGCGAGTATTTTGCTTTATGCTACTATATGATGCCTTCCTTTTATGTGCCGCTTTATGACTTTCCATCTTTAAATTTCTATTGCTTTTCATGCATTCCTGTTCAAAATTGTTACTAGTACAATAGATGCTGTCTTAAAATGTGCAATATCAAATGAATTTCCTGTCTTTTATCTCGTTACGTACTAAATCTGAGAGGTTGCTTTCTCAATTTCCATTGAAAGAGGCACATACAAAGGTTGGGGCCTTGAGTATGCTCTACATTTTCAAGGAGTCAATCTTTCATGTGATTGAAAGAGATTTACTTTGCCATTATCTTTGTTGCTTTACTGCCCTCATATAAGGACTTGTCATACTTCAACCAGCTTCCCCATAACGAACATAAAAAGAATCGAAAGAGTAGTTGATCTTTTTTACATCTGTCGTTGCTTGTATTTTTCCCAGCTCATGAGCATTGTAAGTCCCTTTTGAGAATGGTAACAATATGCAGCTAGTTACTCCATCTTTTTTTTGCTTCCACCACCTCCTTTTAGTTTTCACTGCTAGGAAAAATTTAGAAAGTTTCTTCATTCTGTACAAAATTCTGATTTTGTAGTAACATTTACCACCTTTGCTTTATCGCCTCTTTAGTATATAAACAACTCATAAATGAGATAGGGCCATGTATTTCATATTTCCATCTAAGCAAAGGCAAATGCAAGTGGAAGTGGGGTACTAGAAACAAATTTGTAAATGCTGCATTGAGTTCACTCAAATGCTTCTCAACTATACTCGGGTAGTCATATCAAACATGGGTATGTATCTAAGTATAAAATATGGTTAATTTTGGAAAAAATGTTTTTGGTATTAAAGGTAAGACGAAGAGTTGGAGTAACATAGCTTCTCAAGAAACTATTTCAAACCCTAGCCGTTCGATGGAAAATTCATCAACCTAATAATTGTTTCCTCAAGTTTGATAACCTTTCAAAATTAGAAAGTTAGATTTGTGTCCCTATTCCTTGATGCTATTGTTTGTTGGGTCAGGTGGGTTGGAGGAAGAATCTGGTCTAAGATTGTACAAAAATTGACTATATAATTTGATGGCATAGAAGAGTCTGAGCACACCTACAGAAACAAGAAAACATGAAAGATGAAATGTAACGAGATGAACACAATTACACACATTGCTCTATAAGACTATAATGAAAGAACAAACTAGATGGGGTACCAATATTGCATGATGCTTCTTATGGTCCCCCTACCCTGTGATGTCAATGTCTAGTAAATTTATTTTTATTTTTTTTATTTTTTATGTCTAGCTGGAAACTTTTTAACATCCTTTTCTTTCTTTCATTTATTTTAATTGTCTTTTTTTTTTCCCCTACTTTCTTTCAAAAAAAACTAAAATTCAAAAAATAAAATAAAAATACAATAAATCTCTTGGGTTCATATTGGGATGGGGACACATACTAGATGGTTGTTGGTACTTATTTATGGTTGGTTGATGGCTACAACTCAGGAGGCAGAACAGACTATAAATTTTTTCTGAGCAATTATTCATCTTAATATATATCATATCTTTTATATTATTAGTTTTTTCGTATTTTAAAATTTAAATACTGTATAAGAAGATACCTTCAAATTATTTGAGTTAGTGAGGTGGACAGTTGAGAAGAACCTTTCAGAAATTTTACAAATTCATCAGTACAAAAATGATGGGAGGTTCATATGTTTTCATTTTCAAGAGGGAAAGTTACATTTGTATAATTCCAGGATATTATTGAAGAAAGTAGTGATTTAATATCTTTTGTAGGGTTATTGATAGGGCCCCTCTGCGAAATAATAATATTACATGTGGGGTTTAGTAGTTTGATTGCTGGTGAGTTGGATAGTACATGATGTTTTTTTCTCTTAACATTGATTGAAGTTAGATAAGGGTATCAAATTGTTCTAATATGAGAGAGCATTTGCTGTCATACAACTTGCTATTTTTAAATAACTTCATTTTCATCTGTTTTATTTTAGCTATAAAGTTGGATTTGAATCTTTATTTTTGGTTCCTATGGAGCCTTGAAAATTTTAATTTTGTCGGGTTTTATAGCGAGGTCTTAGATACAGCTAAAGCTAAACTTGAGTTTATGTCTGTATTGGGCTGGTTTAGTGTGAGACAAGGATGCCAATATTTGATGAAGGCTGTAATTGGTGACTTGTTGCCGCCAAAAAAAAAAAAAAAAAAAAAACCCAAGGGGCTGAATGTTGGGAAAGTAAAATCTTCCCAAACCTGCCCAAAATATGCTAAGCTAGTTGATATCCACCTTGATTTAAGTTAATTAAGTTCAAGATTTGTAATTTAATCAGATTCAACTGTACATTATTGAGTTATGAATAATGTTCTGGAATCCCGAGGAGCTCAAGTGGTAAGACATGTGCAGACAATTCCCGGTACTTTTGGATTATTTTTGATATTGGAAAGAAAATCTAGGTTTGATATCTAGCTTAGGTCCAACCGAATACTTCTTTGTCAATGATTGTCGAGAAATGCAGATTGCTAGATTCAGACACGGTACCTTTGGATTTTAAGGTCAGAAGGGGGGGTTTGGAACTGAGGAATCTGAACAAGGCTCCCTCAGCCTTTGATCACTTTCCGAAATGTATAGTTGGCTTATGATTATTGCCTAATTGATACCGGGGCCTCAAAGTCTGTCGTCTTTAGTTGGGGCAGGTTACATTTGGCGGGCAACAAATTTGGCAATGACATACTCAAATGTCCCTCCCTCTCTGGTCC
This sequence comes from Chenopodium album, assembly GCF_948465745.1. Classification (NCBI taxonomy): domain Eukaryota; kingdom Viridiplantae; phylum Streptophyta; class Magnoliopsida; order Caryophyllales; family Amaranthaceae; genus Chenopodium; species Chenopodium album. Next base: position 44,960,382 of record NC_137846.1, on the reverse strand, counting down.
AACATACTATATTAGTCCCAATGTTTGAAATGAACTTTTCTGGTGAAGTAGAGGCTGTAGCAGTAGAACCAACAGTGTCTGGTTTAAGTGAAGTTGCCCTTATCATTGAGAATTTTAGGACATTGTTAAAATTAGAAATGATAAGTGAGCTGGGTTGACCCAACCCTATAGGTCTAAACTTGTGTTCAAACCAACTTAAATAGCTAGTTCGTGGACCTCCCAGGCCTGAGCCAAACCACCAAACAAGTCAGTTCAAGCAATTTGTGGGTATATGGAATCTCAGACTTTGCTCTAGCAAGCCAAAGGGCTCTTCCACCAAAATACACCAATGAAGTGCAGTGTGGCTTGGACAAGCCGGGGCCAACAGTACCACTCTAGCTCACCTGCTCTTTTGGTCAGGTCCTGTTTCCTATCAATGACCTAGTAGTGAACCGTCCCTAGTGGTCCAGTAAAACCTGCACAATGAGCATGTGTAAGTAGACGACAAGTCGATTGTCGTTTTAGTTCAGGTTTTTTGGCAAAATTGTTACAAAACACAAGCTAAGGTATCTCTTTGGGAAAACAATAAGAAGATAGACATGATATATCCAGAATAATGGCATCACATCTGCGAGTATGGCAACGGATTTGGAGATATAAATTGACAGTCTTTTGTATTGTTTTGCCCATCATTTTTTCTTTGTCATATTTACATTTTCTACATAAATAATGTTATGGTTGCAAGTCAACCACTAACAAGAAGCACAATATCTTCATAGCAAATCATAAACTTACTTCAATAAAGACGTGGGGGGACAGATTTTGAGGAATATTCAAACTTCCATAATTCAGTTGAATTATGAACATGTGAAAAAGAGTTAAATGTTTGAGATGTTCTGTAATTAGTTAGTTCAAACTTCCATAATTCAATTTTATAAGATATAAAATAAAGTTTAGGCTAGTAATTATGATCATGAAAATAAGTTTACATAGAAAGAGGGTCAATTAGTATTTTTTTTTTTTTTTTTTTTTTTTTTTTGAGAAACAAGAGGGTCAATTAGTTCATAAAAGTTAATTCTACCACTGAAGTACGTTCTGAATTTCTAATATGTCATTTTACGATATATACTCCGTTTTTCTTCATAATTGCATTAAATTATGGTAAGACTGTAAGATTTATTTAGATGAAAAGAATAAATCCATGATACTTGATTATACTAGGGCAGCTAAGGCGCGCATCGCACGCGTGTCATACCTAGTCATATTTAGAAGCCTTTTTCGTTTAACCTTTTAAATTACAAATTTAGTTGAGAAAATATGTAAACAACTATGTTTAGGGGTATAAATGTCCAAGACAACTAAGATTAATGAGAGCAAATAAGTAGTATTAATATTTTAGATAGTATAATTGTCCAAACACTATTCATTACAAAAAAACTTGTACACTTTAATAAGGGTGTGTATGTAAATACACATTTTAAAGGGTATAATTGACATCACACTATTCATAAGAGTCATCCTAAACTTTTTATAAGGTGGGATTTCGTATCGATAAGGCAAATTTGTAAAAAAAAAAAAAAAAAAACTTTAAATGCATCATTTTGCGAAAAATACCTTTTAAAAGTTTTTTGGCAAAAGAAAACCCGATTTTTAACATTTTAGCAAAACCCGATTATGAATTTTTTTTTTGTTGAAGACAACCTAATGCCTCTAATTACTCAATTAACCTCTAATTTCTTCTAATTATCCTCTAATTCTCACTTAATCATTTATTAATTAACTTAATTTATAAATAAAAAAAAACCCCAAAAACCTCCACCCCCACCACCAGCCAGCCACTCCCTCCTTTTTCCCCTCCCATGGCAGCAGCCCCTTCCCCTCAATCGAGCCGCCGCTTTGAACCCCCAACTCTCGGCGACCCACCTCGACTGCCAGCCGACCTTCCAACCTTTCCCGCTTACCCCACTACAACCTTCCTCCCTCCCTAAACCTTAACACCGAGCAATTAATGGGTGTTTCCTGTCGGGTGGCACGCTTCTTCTCCCTCTTCCTTTTCTCTCCTTGACTCACTCTCTCTCTCCCCTCTTTCTCGCCGTCACCACCGCGTAGCCGAACTCTCCGAGAATTCTCCGTCACTCGATGTTGATCTTCTCATCCCTTTCTAAGGGGGAAGGTGAATACTCGGGGTAAGGGTTTAGGGAAGGGGGAGGGTTGCAGCGGGGGTAAGGGGGAAAGTGATAGAGGCCGGCCGACGCTTCAGGGCGCTGGCTCGGTTAGGGGGAGGGGGGCTGTTGCTAGGGTGGCTGGCTGGTGGAGTGGTTATAGGGATGGCGGTTTTTATTTTTATTTTTGTTTATAAATTAATTTAATTATAAAATAGCTAAGTCAGAATTAATGGGTAATTAGGAAAAAAATTAAAGCTTAATTACGTGAATTAGAAGGATAGGTTGTCTTCAACAAAAAGATTTTAATTTTGGGTTTTCTTTTACGAAAAATCTTTTATTTTATTTTATTTTTTTGTGCAAAATGGTGCATTTAAATTTTTTTTTTTTTTTTTTTTTTTTTTTTTTTTTTTTTTAATAAATTTGCTTATGGATAATATGTGGGGTCTTGTTCTCCTCACTTTATCCGTTAACTTTGTTATAGACTTCCATTAAAAATTGTTTATTGAAATGGATGGGTTATAGTACAAAAGGTAGGTAAAATTGGGCAAGTTAGACCCAAAAATTTTAAAAAAATCACGATTCTGTTAACGAATTTTGAATTGGTTCACAATGATATGGTCTACGCCATTGTGTTGTTGTGTTATGGTGTTGCCCCTTCTATGTGCCACTTCCACAGTTGTAGTTACCAATTGGAAGCCTGCTTTTATGCTTTATGTTGATTTAGGGATGACAATTTAATCCGAGATTTCAAGTTTGATGAATCTGACCCAATTAGAAGGAAAAAAAAAATCTAATTCTGAAACTGTTTAAAAATATCCGAGTCCGAATCCAATAAAATAGATTCGAATTCAAATAGGAGATGGATCGGACTTGGACATTTCGCAAAGTTTGACTGAGTCCGAGTATAATAAACATGAATATGAATTAAAATGAACATGAATATCCAATTTTATATGTTCATATTCTATGTTGAAATGTTCATTTTATATTATAAAATCTTTTTGAATTATCCGAGTCTGACAAACTCCTTTAAAAAATTGATGTTCATTATATGATAATGTTGTGTTCATATTTAAAATTTCAACTAGCCTTCTGGCCCGTGCACGGGTTGTTTATAGGTATTTTTTTTTATATTTTTTAATAATATGGTTTTATTGGAAATGAATAGTTTTTAAATGAGAAGAAGAGATGAAAATTAAATGTAATTTTAAAGATATATTTTTTTAAATTTTTTTTACTCATGTATTAAATTAAAGATATGTTTTTTTGAAAAATTTACTCATGTATTAAATTAAAGATATATTTTTTTACTCATGTATTAAGTTGGGGGAAGTGAACCAAACAACATTTACTCATGTATTAAATTAAAGATATATTTTTTTTAAATTTTTTTTTAAAAAATATTTTATAATATGAGAAAGGGGATTTAAAAAAGAAAAGGTTAAAGGAAGTGATATATGGCATTAGTGAAAATAAAGTTTACATGTGGCTTGATGGTTTGTGTGTTTATATTCAAAGTATAGATAGATATAGATGTTCATTTTCAAAATATAAATGTTCAAATTCGAGGAGTGTCATGTTCATATTTATTGATGTTCATTATAAAATAATGTAATGATTATATTTAAAATTTCAATGTCTATTTTAAAAATTTATATGTTGAAATTCTAAAATTCATATTTTAAATTATAATGTTCTTTTAAAAACAAACAAGTTCGAATACAATTTATATACGAATAAAGATAAAGTAAATTGTTTAAGATATGTTCATTACAAATAAATGTATGTTCATTTTTACACAAAGTATTGGGTGCGAGCACCCGTACCCAAATGTTTGTGCGGGCAAGCTGATTTCTTTTCCCATCTCTTTCTCTCTCCTTCTTCTCTTCCCTTCTATTTCTCTTTCCTCTGCTCCTCCTTTTTTCAATTTAAAATCAAAATAAAAAATTCACAATTACATAAGACAATCATAATTAATCCAAGATGATTTGCTATTAAATCGAAGTTGATTTGCTCGGTTATGGTGGAGGAGGAGGCGAGGTTATGGCGGAGGAGGAGGCGTTCTCTGGTGGTGGGGGCGTTCGCTGGTGGTGAAGGCGAGTGCGAATTGCTGCTGTTTTTGTGGTTGGGCACTCCGCCCAGGTGCGAATCGCTCCGGCGTGGATGCGGCAGGAAGAAGAGAGTGCGATGGTGTGTGGTTGTGTTTGTGGTGGGTGGGGGCTGTGGCAGGAAGGAGAGAGAGTGCGATGGTGCGTGGTTGTGTTGGTGGTGGATGGGGCTAGAGATGGGCATGGGCCGGGATAGCCTGCCGGCGGCACAGGCCCAACACGAATATGGCAAGGCACGAGCACGCAAGCGGCACGACACAGCACGATGACCGAGGAGTGGGCCGTGCTGTGAACATGATTTCGAAAATTCGGCACGAGCACATCACGAACGCGCGGGCGACACGATAATTTGGCCCGCGAGCACGGCCCGCGAGCACGACACATGACACGACCAAGCACGGCATGCGACACGCCAAGCACGACACGACCCGTGCAAAATGACTACTCATTCGCTGCTTTAAATAAATTAATAATAAAAATAACATAAATATATAATAAAGAACTATAATAATAAAAAGAACAATAATAATATAATAATAAAATAACATACACATAAATTAATAAAATTATTTATATAGTGTATCCATTTTAAAAATTGTTCAAAAAAATATATTTTTTTAAAATATAAAAAACATGGACAACAAGGTGACCGGCTCGGCACGGCACGCCAGGCACATGGTCCATGCCGTGGGCTGGGGTGTGCGAAATGGTGGCCCGACACGGCACGGTCTGCCAAAATGCAGGCACGAGACGGCACGACACGAGCCACCACAAGGGCCGGTGAGGCACGGCCCGCGGTGGCCCGGCACGGCACGATGTCCACCTGTAGTGGGGCCTACGGCAGGAAGGAGAGAGAGTGTGGTGGTGCCGTGGTGGTTGTGTTGGTGGTGATAGGATTCGAAGATAGAAAAAGAAATCTTGGGCTCTTGGCTGATATTTTTTGTGAATCTGCTAACAGGAGAGAGAAAGAAAGAGAGGAAGAGTGGGAAATAGGAGAGAGAATAAAAATATTGTACCTGTATATATTTTGTACATCAACTAATACAAGTAATATATCAGCCAATTGATATTTTATATCAGTTAACCATTAAAGGCATCAATAAAACGTATCAGCTAACAAAAGGAATATATCAGCCAACAAAAGTTATATATCATCCAACAAGAGGAGTAAATCAGCCAACAGAAGGAACATATCAACCAACAAATAAAGCGCATCAGCCAACAAAAAGATGAAATCAGCAAACAAAAGCAACAGGTAAGCCAACAAAATAAACATATCAACCAACAAAATAAAACATATAAGCCAACAATTAAAATATACATATCAGCTAACAAAATAAATATATCAGTCAACTAAAGAAATATATAAGCCAAATAATGTCTAATATTAGCCAACAAAAGGACCCTATCAAAAAGTAAAAAAATATATATCAGCCAACAAAAAGAATATATTAGCCAACACAAAAATCATATTAGACAACAAATGAAACATATCAGCTAACACATGAAACATATAAGTTAACAAGTAAAACATATCAGCCAAGCAAGCCGCACGAAAATTTGCGTGTGGGCATCCGCACGCAATAGCTTCTCTTATTTTTAATACTTCCTCCATTAAATGTTATTTGTAACATTTACCCAAAACAAAAGCTAACTATTATGTGCAACATTCCCAAATCTTTCCATTTTAGTGATTTTTGTTAAATGAAATTACAAAAACGCCCTTACTTAAAACTTTATAACATCAATTATATACTTAAAACATAAAATAATCTCTCTCTCTCTCTTTGGTGAAGCCGAAGGGAAAATCCCGTAGAATAGAAAGAAACTACAAAGCTAGCAAAAGAAAAGACAGAAACATAACAACATAAACGAAAAACAAAAGCAAATAAAAAATTAAAAAACCAATCAAACTCTACTATTATAGACTAACGTCTATGAGTCTTCTCTCAGACCATCCTAGACAAAGTAACTCCACTCAAGTCCTCCAGTAAAACGGCTCAAAGATCATTCGGGATCGCTTCAAAAATAACCACGTTTCCTTCGAAGTAATGCCAAAATTCGCCAACCAATCGGCTACTCTATTAGCCTCCTTGAAGCAATGACCGATCGTAACTTCCCAATCATCTTTAACAATCAAGGATTCACACTTTCGGATAATATGAATATATGGAGAGTTGAGTGGAGGTGAGTCCACCAACATACGAACTACTGTCTTAGAATCCAGTCATACCTGCACCTTCTGGTATCCACCATTCCAAGACAAAGCAGCCCCTTCATCATCGCCAATAACTCTGTTCTTGTACAGGAGCTTCTCCCACAATTGGCTACAAACAAAGTAAGAACTTCCCCCATATCATTTCGAATAACACCACCTTCCCCTACATCCCTTGGGTTGCCTTTCGATGCTCCGTAAGGGTTCAAGCAAACCCAATCGTGGGGAGGTAACTCCCACCTAATAAAAGTCTTGATTTTCCTTCGCTTGGTGACAACAACCCTTACTTTGTGATCCCAAGCTGTTCTAATTTCTCCCACCCTCGCAATGATAAAACATGCTTGATCAATAGGTGTACTAGCCTCATGAGCAAAGCTTCTCTCGTTCCTTCATCTCCAAATCCACCAACATGCAACCTCATAAACAAGCGCCCAAGCCTCAATGTTTACCACTCCATTCGACTTTATATTCTCTAAAATCCACTCTTGAAGACTAGGCGGATAAAACTTAGCATCCAGCTTAGCTCCTAGAGCTTTCCAAACGACACAAGCCGTGGGGCAGTGTCTTAAGATATGATCAATATTTTCTTCTACATACCCACATACCAAACATTTAGGATCGTTAGTGAGATGTGGAAGAAATATAGTAGCATTGGTCATCAATATATTTTGGTAAGCTAACTAGAAAAAGAACTTGATTCTTTTTGGTGCTTGCATACCTCATATAGCCTTCCAAGAATTAGCTTCCACTTCTTGCTCAAGAGTGACATCTCTCATAATGTTGATGGTTGATTTTAGCATGAAGACCCATGTAGGCGAACCATCGATGGCTGATTAAGCTAAAGTGGTTCTCCCTGCCATCAATAAGGTCTTCGCTTTCCAACCTAACAACTTGCCATTGACCTTAGCTTATCTAATAAATATTGATAGTTAGCCTTGGTTATTTTACCATTGATAGTAGATACGCCTAGATAAGTACCAAAGTGATCAATTGACTCCATCCCTAGAGCTTCACGTACCCCATTACGAACATCAAAGTGAGTATTCGGGGAGAAATAAATTCGTGATTTTTCCAAGCTAACCTTGCTTCCAGAAACATTGCAAAAAATATCCATACATCTTTTCATCACAGATGCTTGTTTAACACTCAATTCATCATCCGCGAATGCCAAGTTTGAGATTGGTGGTCTATTACGACTAGCACGAGCAGGTTTCCAAGCCCCTTGTTGTATCTGTTTATCAATCAAGTGGGCTAATCGCTCCATACAAATAACATAAATGCAGGGCAAGAGCGGATCCCCTCGCCGAATTCCATGGGAGGGATTAAATTTTTCTGTTCGTTACATATTCCACAATATGCTCAGTTTTGCCGAAGAAATACACCACATCACAATTTCAATCATATTTTGAGGAAGCTACAATTCCAACAGAGATTCTCTAATAAAATACTAACAAAGCTGATCGTAAGCTTTCTCAATATCTATCTTAACCACCATGTATCCCACCTTACCTTGTTTTCATCTCATTGATTGGAGCATATCTTGTACAATGATAATATTATCTATGATTTGACAATTCGGCACAAAACTACATTAGTTAGGTGAAATCTGAGAAGGAAGCAATTAGCAATCACTTTTGTGACTAGTTTATAGGTTATGTTACACAAACCTATGGGTCTAAAGCGATTAGCTTGTTAAGGTACATCAATCTTAGGAGTCAACACCGAGAACGCATCATTCATCTTTGCTGGTAGCTCACGGTCCTCCAAGATGTTCATGACCATTCTGATTACACTAAGTGTAGGGAATATTTCAAGCATTAACCCCAAACTTGAACCCCACTGTGATCATACACTTAAGCATGGTGGCGTCCAAAGGGAAGGAAGCTAGAGCAAAAGAGTCGCCACCAAGTTTTAGGAACTTGTAAACCGTTCACAGGGTGAAGGTTACACCCCTTAACGATCCAGGAGATCGTCAACTCCAAAAGGTCTTGAACCAAATAGGGTTCGGGGATGAAGGTACAAATCCAACCTAAAAGAGATTGAACCTGCCCTAAAAAGGCCTCTACTTCATTCTTCTCGTATTCATGTGCGCTTTCTGACTAACATGCAATCAATAGGTTAACCCTAAACTTGTTTATCTATGTTGGTTGAATTTAATGCACAAGCAAAACTATTATTGGCGATCACTTGAATTATAATCATATTATCCCTAAACAAGATTATTAATTATCTTATTAAGCGTGATTACAAGTACAAATTCCCTTTAAACATGCATAAAAGGCGTGATCAAGCAATAACAATAAATAAGCATCAAGCAACATAATAATAATCATCATAATAATAACAATCATGATAATAATCATAATCATGTTAAAGCATAATATTAATAGCAAGATACTAGGCATGATACTAATAAGATTAATAACAAACCCTAGCATGTCACTAAACAATAAAAATCAAAGCTATAGCCCTAACATGGTACTAACATGATATTAGAAAAGAGTAAAGGCACCCTAAACATGATACTAGAAAGCAATAATAACATCCTAACATGATGCTAGAAATTAAACAAATTTAAACATGCTTTCTACAAGAATAGAGCAATAAGACTACATACTTTGATGCCTCGTGCCTCTTTCTAATAACAAAATACACGCGTTAGTAACTTCAAGGAAAATATTAAACAAAACAATCAAATTAAATAATTGAAATAGAGATTAGGGACCAAACCCTCAGAAATTAAACCTTTCACGTCTAAGGCGAAGGCAACTTCGAACTCGGCTAGGTGTGTCTAGAACTAATGTATGAGGAATTGTGTTTGTGAAAAGCTAGAGAGATGAGAGCTTAGAGAGAATAGATGATTGTAGAATGAGAATCGATTGTTGATGATTGTGGATGATTAAAAACAGAGGTTCAGGACCCTATTTATAAGAAAACAGTCCGGAAATAGGTAGAATTTGATAAGGAATAAAACTCCACTCTGTCGCCGCAAAACCGACCTTGTCGCCTGGCGACAGCCTGGATTCCTACGCGATTTCAAACACGGAGTCCACTTATCAATCAAAATTGACTTGTAAAGTCCGTATGAAAACTGAAATCGTATTTTTCATAAAATAATATTTTATTCCAAATAAAACTTATCAAAATATAATTATTAATTCTAATTCCATTAGGATTAAAGAGAACCTTCTAGAGAATTCTGGAAGACTATAATTAATTCTAATAACTTTAGGAATAACAATTAACATTGGGCCCTCCCCTAGATCATCGGGCCGCATGTAAAGATCAAACCGGGCCCTGTTTAGTATTTTGGCCATAACTTCCTCATTATTCATCGGAATTGGGCTTATAATATATCGTTGGAAAGCTCTTCGCAAGCCCCATCCAACTACAACATTATTGGACCCATATCATGGACCAAACTAAACTGGATTGGCTGTTTTCATAAAATAGAGTTGTTTTTGAAAACAGAAAGAAAGAATTTTTAATAAAAACCAACCGCAACACCTGACCTTTCACACTTTCACCTTATTCGATTATCATTCGACGCAAAAGGTATTCATCACTGGGTTTGGTTTTAGGGAGACACAAATGGGTGTCTACAGAAGCCCCCACTTTGATTGAGTTTGGAGACACGCAAGTTTCGAAAACGAAAGTCAAAGTAGCAATAGGGACGGAGAATGATTCAGAACGTTCTGCGATCCCAAATCATTCTAGTAACGCCAATACCTGCAAACTAGCGTTAGTTAAACAGATAAAAGAGTTAAGAAACGCGTATGTTGCACCGTCGAGCACACGTCTCTGGAGGTAACCGATTTGTTGCATTTTGTTTTTTGACGACCTTCCACAAGCTAGAGAACGCCATCCCGCCTGAAGACCGCTACGCTTGTAACTGTCTCCAATTTCCGCTGTGATAATCTTTCGCAAGCCAGGGAACACTATCGAAGACTGCTTCGCTTGAAACGATCCTCTTCCGCTTTGTGACCATTTTCCACATCTTAGGGAACACGATCGAAGATAACTCTGCTTGAAATCACCTTCAGTTGTTGCGATAATACTCCGAAGAAAATTATCGAAGACCAACGCTTGTCGATCTTTTATAGTTCGCTTGAACTTTGCTTCCGCTATGCCAGTACGTAGACACTTTTGCTTTCTTGTGAACCATTATGTCGGTGCCTTTGCTGTTTATGAACCATTATGTCGGTGGCTTTGTAGTGAGCCAATGTTCAGGCGCTTTTAGCGAACTAAGACGATCTTTTTACCAGGTCGATCACTTGATTTAATCGTAATCGAGCCAATCATTAAATCATGTCAAGTTGCTTAGAGGGGCTAACTAGCGTACCAAGGAACCCAAACCGCTGCACGAGGTGCACATAACCATATTATGGAGCCCTGTACTCTGTCGCCGCTCCAACGCTAGCCGGAACAGGCTTTGTTGCCACGTGACAAACTTGTCGTTTGGCGACAGGGTCGGGTTTTTTAAATACCCTCCCTTTCTTCTTCATTTTCCGCTGCTGCTATTCTGTTTTTTTCGCATTTGCTCAAAACTTCAACTTTCTCATTCTCGCTCAATTCTCAACCGAATTCGCTCAAACTTGTTGCAAATCAAAGCTTATTTCATCTATTTTCTCGATCCATGTAAGTTTTATTCAAACTTAAATCGGTTTTTGCTGAATTATGCATTCTTTGTTCGCGACTTTTCCAAAAATTCGAACATGTTCTTGCTTAATTTGCTTCTTTTGTTGAATTTTATGCCTTGAACTTGCTTGATTATGCTTATGCATTGCCTTGGGAGTGTTTTGAGACTTGTTTGACTCAATTTGGTGAAGAAATGAGCGATTCACCATTGTTGGACCTCTTGAGGTCGTGAAGAACAATGTGATCCGTTCTTTGTGTTTTTACTAATCCTTCTTGTACAATTTGTCACAATATTTGTCATAGTATTGCAAGAAATTGTTTAGTTGCTTGAAAATGCTAATTATGCTTAAATTGAATTTGTGCTCTGTTTTAGTACTACGTACTCCATTTTTTTACGAACATAGTATCATACGGCTAGGCGAACCTTAGATACTATAGAACCTTAATCTTTATTATTTGCATAATATAGCATGGTTAGGCAACGCGGCTCTAGTTCCCAGTCGAGGGACACACACCAGGAGGACGAGCCTGTCGGCGAGGGTGAGGACCCCTCTACTAGACTTGGACCTCTCCAAGAGTGGGATGAGCACACTCTTTTCTTTTCTCCTGAGCACCATATTTCTGAGCGGGTGTGATGCGGGCTCATCAATGGGAGGACTCGCAGTCATGGTTCTAGCAACAACGTCATCGGTACACTATACAAAGCGTACTTCAGTAGAGACGAGGCGATGCGACAGTTGTGGGAGTCCTGTGGGTTGACTTCCCTCTTTCGGGCTACTCAACTCCTATGATGGGAGTAACCTCGTCATCCGAGCTTTGGTGGAGTTCTTTTGGGACACCACCAACATTTTTCACTTTCCCTGGGGTGAGATAACGGTCACTCCTGCCGACTTTAGTCTCATCACAGGTTTGGAGTTTCGTTCTTCTCCACTGCCATTTGACAGTGATATTACTGTCTACTCACCGATGGTTTTGGAGTTATTGGGTCCGATTGCTATTCGGGCCCGTGCTGAGGCTTAGCCGGGACATCATAGTTCCCGGTGCATCCGCCGTTCCACCTTAGTAGCGGCTTTTGAGGATGATGCGACCACTCGCGAGCAGCGGGTGCGCATCTTTGTTCTTATTTTGCTGTCAGGGACCTTTTCTCCTGACAAGGGTAGTCGAGTGCTCCTCTACTACCTGAGAGCTGTTCGCGACCTTCACCTGGTCGGGACGTATGATTGGGCCAGCTTGGCCTATGCTGACTTTCTTTTGGGCCTGCGACGTTCCTGCCGTCACAGGGCCTTGTCTGGAGAGATCGCACTTTCTAGTTTCTGGAGGGTCGTAGAGGTATATTTCTATCCTTTTGAAATTAGCTCTAGACTTGCGCAAGCATTTGCTGACTTTCTCTCATTTGTGTAGATTTGGTTCTACGAGTACTTCCCCTCGCTTTCGCCGACGAGACCTTAACCTCGCGAGTTCCCCGTTGGCGCCAGTTGGGGAGGTCGCATCGGTTAGGTTGAGACTGCACGTATTCGAGATCTGATCCTCTCGGTAGATTCTCGTGAACACTTGTTTTTTTAGTATTACTCTTTTGAGAGCTTTTATCTTACATAGCTGTTTTGTAGGAGCCTAGCGTGGTATACCGACCATGGGCTGATTTGGTTATACCTGCGCTGGCCGCGCGGTATACTACTGAGCGTCGTTATTTTTAGGGGACGTATGACGCTACAGTGTATCTTGGCGAGAGAGTAGCTATTCAACACTCCTCGGATGTTTTCGTCGTCCCCACTTGCCCGCCTCAACATATGTTTCATGAGGCGTTGATGCGTGACTCCGCGAGTCGGTCGTCTCCTGGCACTCCCTGGCGGTCTCATGTCCATTTGGAGCAGAGTTACGAGGATGACTTGCTGCCTTTGCTAGCGCCGACCCCTGTTTTGTCTGAGGAGGCAGCGGTATGCTTACTTTTTATTTTTCTTTAGGTAGCTCCCAAGTGAACTCTGATCATTTGAATTTTATTTTATCAGGATGGGCCTAGGGAGTTCGTCCCTCCGAGGACGTCTATCTATTACCAGGGTGTGTTCGGACCGATCGAGGAGATGATTCCTCCAGCCCCCGAGGATCAACGTTTTGTGGAGCGATCCATTCCTCGTCACCAGACTCGGGTGAGCTTATCTATTTTCTTGCTTTTGTATTTGTTCTGTATTATTACTGACTTTATTCCTTTGACAGTTTTCTCGCGAGGTGGTGACAGCTATGGCGAGGTGTATAGACGCCTTTCGTAGCCAGCTCGTGAGATTACGGAACCGAGCTACCTGTCGGGGGGAACAACGTTGAGGAGGTATCTCTCTTGTCTTTCTTTTGTATCACCTTTTATTATATTCTTTACTTGGTATCTGCTTTGATTTACCTTTGCAGGGACAGCCTATTTCTTCACCCCGCACTCGGTCGAGACCCGAGGCTAGGAGAGAGCCTACTAGATCTGGCTCAAGGCGTCGCCGTACTTCTTATGGTGGCCGAGGTGGCTGGTCTGAGGCTGCTCCAACTGAGGACTCGGTTTCTTCACCTGGGATGTTTTTGTTGGGCTGACGGACCAAGGAGGCGTGACATCGACTACTTCGATGGGTGGTGGGATGTACGAGGTTGGCTCGTCGTCGCAGCAACCCTTGCAACCTCAGCCGTTGTCGATTGGTGAGCCTGGGTGGATTGGCCCTAAGCTGAGGTTTCCGTCGACTGGCGGGTCAGGAGATGGTGAGGGGCATACACCCCGGACTACAACGTTCTTTGACATGATGGGCGTACCTCATCATCTACGGCCTCCGGCACCATAGTTTGTACCTGTGCTTATTTATTTATTTGACTTCATAGGACTTTGTCCGTTGTATTATATAACTCACATATTATACATATTGTATATACAAACTTTTATATTAATCCTGTTTTATCTTTGCATTTTATTTTTCATTTTATGTGCATGTGAGTGTGTGCAATTGTGACTTAATTTTTGCGTAAAAATTTCCGTCATTTTTATTATCAATGGAGGGTATCCGACTTTCTCCCCTAAAAGAAAAAATGAAAAATAAAATGATTTCGACTAAAAATAAGCCTTAGCTCAATTTAATCAAAAGAAAAAGGTAATATGGAATGGATTTGTATATAGGGGTATTGAATATCGGGGTGGAATGTGCAAAATCAAAGTCAAATCGTAGTCAGAAAAAACGCGGTTCGTATAACGCGTAATTGTCGCTGGCTTGGACGCGTTGTCGCCACCCGACAGATTTGTCGCCACGCGACATTTCTTGTCGCCACACGATAAACTTGTCGTTTGGCGACAAATTGATTTTTCCAAATCCTTTCAGAATTTGAAATCTGCCAAAAATTGTTTATAAATAGCCCCCAAATCTGACGATTTCTGTATAATTCGAACAGATTAACTCAAAAATTAATCATGGCTTTAATGAAGAAGAGTTTTTGTGATTTCACTCGTGAGTGGTGTCGTTCTTTAACCGCTAAGGAGAGAAAAGAACTTGATTTTTTCTATATGGGGGGTATTTATGGCGTAAAGGGGGGTAGATCATAACATAGACTTCATTCATACCGCCTTAGAATATTGGGATCCTAATACTCATTGCTTTAGATTAGGCGATGATGAAATTTTCCCTTTACCAGAAGAGTTTGGTGCCATTCTAGGCTTTCCTTCATTAAATCTTGTGGTAATGCCTAGGGTGAGTGAGTATTATTACAAAGATTATGAGCGTTTCCTTGGCCTTAGGGGTAAAGATCTAAAAAACATAGTGCATGGTAATAATGTTGATTTAAAAGAATTTGTACGTTTTTATTTTGATAGACCACGTTCTGAATCTTTTCATGTTTATAGGAGAAGAGCTTTCCTCTTTTGCATGGTTAGCCAATATTTTCTTACTATTGGTAAAAATAATGATGGTCAAGCAATTATAATATCTGTGCTAGAACAAATCGAATTTGGGAGAAATCCAATGCCATTAATCGTTGGAGAGACTATGCTTAGTCTTGATGAATTGAAAAAGAATCCAGAAGCACCTCTTCGAGGCTCTCCAATTTTATTACAGGTAGAAAAATAATATTCTTAATTACAGAAATTATAGCAATACTGATTATGTGCATTGATTTTTACAGATGTGGCTCATGGAGGGACTAGAATTAATTAGTCCTCCTGATAATATTGACAAATATACCCCCAATTGCTTTGTTCGACGAAAGAAACGTTTTTCCTTGAAGATGGGTCGCCGTGAGTGGGGCAAAGTTTTTGCCTGTTGTGACTTCTACATTAAATGGGTCGTTCCCTGGTGGAAGCTTGAAAAGATGATTGGTTGTAATACCCAACCCCTTTGTCGTCTTTCTAGTTTGTCAAAATTGACCTTTTATCCCTGTAGAGTAAAGAGGCAATATGGGATTGTGCAAACCATTCCTACAGGAGATCTTCGTCGCCCTTATGAATTCCCCGTTTCACAAGAAGTTGAACGATTTGACAAGTATTGGTGTGCTAGGCCTTTATGGGAAGTGATTACCCAAAAGGTTCCACCTACTTTGTCCAATGATGTGAAGCAATGGTTGATTGGTAGATCTCAAAAGGACCGAGCCAAAGTAGAGAAGACCAACGTGAAGACTCGTCTTGGTGACAAGAAAATTCCTGCTAAGGAACGCCTAGGTGGAAGAGTTGAGTTTAAGACTCCTGTGATGCCTAAGAAGAAGAGTGCTAATAAAGACAAAGGAAAAAGAAAGGTGGACTCTACAGAAAAGAAGGTTTGGGTAGAGAAAAAGCACGGAGTTTTAGCTGTGGGAGAGACTATCCATACTAAAATCGAATGTAGATCCTCTAATGGATGTCTCTTAGCAAAAGTGATGGATGAAGAGGAAGGTTCTGACAAGAATTGGAAAAGGATTAAGAAAGAAAAGAAAGATTAGAGCATTGCTTTTCTTTCAATTTATTAGACAATTTAAGTTAATTTTAATTTTTTAAGCTTTATTTAAATTCCATAAATAATGTAATTCTTTATTTATTAACACAATTTCAGCTTTTTAATTAAATTAACTTTACATTTGATTATTTAAAGCAATGAAAACAGCTTAAAATATTTTTTCTGAAAAAATTTCTTCAAGTACGGAAGTCGAAAAAATTTCCAAAATGCACCGAAGTTGTCCAGATGTCCGCAGAAAATTGGCACTGCTCATACAAGTCTGTCGCCAGACTTTTCTACTTGTCGCCTGGCGACACACTTGTCGTTTGGCAACAAGGTCTTTTTTTTTGTCTATGCTTTTGTCGATGCTGGGACACGAAATGCTTAATAATTAAAGTGGCCGCACCCTTTAAAGGGTTGCCTACGTATCCTTTCTTAAGGAATCAGGCCAAACGTAGCTCTCTTGAGTGTCCTACTCAAGTAATTATGGGTAGTATTTCTTAAGTTGGTCAAGATTGGTCATGTTTGAGAATTCATTGCCATCCATGTCAGTTAATTGAGCTGCACCTCCTAACAAGATTGTTTTGACAATGTATGGTCCGGACCAATTGGGCCTGAATTTGCCTCTTGGATCCAAAACATTTTTCCTTAGTGCTTTTAGTACCAAGTCTCCAACCTTGATGTTTCTTTTCTTGACCTTCTTGTTGAAGTGTCTAGCCATACGAGTTTGGTAGCATTGGGTATGATGTAGAGCTTCTAGTCGTTTTTCATCAAGTAGAATTAACTCTTCATACCGTGCTCTAGTCCATTCAACTTCATCGAGTTTACTTTCTAACGCAATGCGTAGAGAAGGTATTTCTAGCTCTACAGGGTGTACGACATCCATTCCATAGACTAGGGCGAATGGCGTGTTTCCTGTTGACGTTTGAATTGACGTGCGATAACCCCAAAGTGCAAAATGGAGTTTGTCAGGCCAATCCTTGTAATTTTCTGTCATTTTCTCGATGATAGTCTTTAAATTTTTGTTAGCTGCCTCAACTGCTCCATTTGCTTGAGGTCTATAAGGGGAAGAATGGTGATGTTGAATACCATACTTTTGTAACAATTCTTCACATTGGGCTTGAAAGTGGGTTCCATTGTCAGTTATCATCTCATGTGGGACTCCGTATCGACAAATTATGTTCCTTTCAATAAAGAGTGCTACATGTTTTGCAGTGAGTTTAGCATATGATTGTGCTTCGATCCACTTTGTGAAGTAATCGATTGCTACCAAGATGTACTCATGACCTCCTGTTCCAGGAGGTGTGATTTTTCCGATTATATCGATTCCCCATGTTGAGAATGGCCATGGTGAGGTGTAGGTGTAGAGAAGAGATGGAGGAATATGTTGCAAATTTGCATAAATTTGGCACTTAGGGCATCTTTTTACATATTGATGACAATCCCTATTCATGGTAGTCCAATAATACCCTTCTCGCATTATCTTTTGGACTAGCATTTTGCCATTAACATGCGTTCCACATACTCCTTCGTGGATTATTCTCATAGTTCTTTAAGCGTCCTTCTTGCCTACACATAATAGGGCTCAACCTTTAGGAACCCTTTTATGTAACTCATCATTTATGAGTACGTATTGGGAAGCCAAAAGTCTTAAAGATCGTTTTGCTCTTTTGTCAGCATGAGGAGGGTATTCTCCTTTGGTGACATAATTGAGTATATTAGCATACCATGGTTTTTCTTCTTCTTTTTCTTCTTGGATTGTTTCATCATCCTCTATAGCTTGAATGTATGCTGGTTTGTGTCTTTTCTCTATACTTAGAGGCATTTGCTCAATTTCCTTAGGAATCCTGACCATTGAGGCTAGTCTTGCCAAGGCATCAGCAAATTGGTTTTCTTCTCTAGGTAGATATGTGTATTCTACCTTTTCTAGTTGATCGGTGAGAGTTTCGAGATAGGTTTGGTAAGGGGATAAGCTTTCGCTCCTTACTTTCCATCTTTTGGAGATTTGGTTGATGATCAAAGAAGAATCTCCGAATATTCGAAGTTTCTTTACACCCAATGCTAAAGCTGTTTCGAGGCCTACCACGCATGCTTCATATTCTGCAGCGTTGTTGGTAACGTCGAAATCCAACTTTATTGAGATTGGAACATGCTCCTCTTTAGGTGATACTAATAGGACTCCTACGCCACATCCCTTTTGGTTCGAAGCTCCATCGAAGTATAATGTCCAAGTATCATCTTCCGTGACCATCAAGTTTGTCTGGAAATTCATTGTCGTGTATTGGTGTCGAATCTTCTATTGGAAAGTCCGCTTAGAAGTCCGAGATTACAGATCCTTTAATAGCCTTTTGAGGCATGAATCTTACATCAAACTGGGCTAGGTTGACTATCCACCTTGAGATGCGTCCGTTAAGCGTGGATTTCTCGAATAAGTACTTGAGAGGATCCATTCGTGACACTACAAAGACTGTGTGAACAAGCATGTAGTGTCTTAACTTGGTTGTGGCCCACACCAATGCGAGGCATAATTTCTCAAGTGGTGTATAGCGTGCTTCATATTCGAGCATCTTTTTGCTTAGGTAGTAGATGGCGTTTTCTTTTCCTTCTACCTCTTGTGCGGGAATAGCTCCCATTGTTTCTTTGGTGACTGTTAAGTACATTCTTAGAGGGATTCCTGGAAGCGCTGGGGCTAATACGGGAGGATTGGCGAGATAGACTTTGATCTTCTCAAAGGCTTTTGACACTCGTCGTCCCATATTACTGGCTCGTTTTTCTTAAGCTTCTTGAATATCGGTTCACATATTGTTGTTAGCTTAGATATGAACCTAATTATATATTGCAACCGGCCAATAAATCCTCGAATTTGCTTCTCGGTTTTGGGCGGTGGCATTGACATGATTTCTTTGATCTTGGTTGGGTCTATCTCTATTCCTCTAGAGCTTATGACATATCCCAAGAGTTTGCCTGAGGTTACTCCAAAAGCACACTTGGATGGATTCAACCTCATGTTGTATTTTTTTAGCCTCTCGAAGAATTTTCTTAAGGCCACTTGATGTCCTGGACGGTCTTTAGATTTCACAATCATGTCGTCCACATATACTTCGACTTCTTTGTGCATCATATCATGGAGTAGGGCAGTTGTTACTCGTTGGTAAGTGGCACTCGCGTTTTTCAACCCAAATGGCATTACCGTGTAACAGTGTGTACCCCAAGGTGTTATGAATGTTGTTTTCTCCATGTCTTCTTCGGCCATGAGAATCTGGTTGTACCCTGCATATCCATCCATAAATGAGAGAAGTGCGTGATTCGCTGTATTATCTACCAAAATATCGATGTGTGGTAAAGGGAAGTCGTCCTTTGGACTTGCCTTATTTAGATCTCGATAGTCGACACACATTCGAACCCTACCATCCTTTTTTGGAACTAGGACTACATTTGCAACCCATTCAGGGTATTTGGATACCCTAATAAAACCTGCAGTTATTTGTTTTTGTACTTCTTTTATTTTAAGAGCTACTTCGGGTTTCATTCGACGCAACTTTTGTTTTACAGGTTTCATTCCTGGGATTAGTGGTATAGTGTGCTGAGCTATTTCTCTATTAATACCTGGCATATCTTCATATGACCAGGCGAATAAATCGATGAATTCTTTAAGTAGATTAATTAAATCGGTTCTTTCATCTTTGTTTAGCGTGAATCCGATTTTAACTTCTCTTTTAATGGTCGGATCTTCTGAGATATCAACCGTTTCAGTGTGCTCAATTATTGGTGTCTTATTTTCAAGTGTTTCCATTGCTTTAATAATTTCTTTGTCATTTTCATCGTTAGTTAAGCAATACTCGTCATCTTGAATTAAAGAAAGACACGAGGAATAAGGGGAAGAAGACATATTATTAAACTCAGAAATCATTACATCGAATAAAGAAATGTCTGTTGGGACTTGATTGCTAACTATCCTAGGAGTAGATGCTGAAATAGAAGAGCTAGAGGGAGGTGCTATAACTAGAGACTTAGAGGACTCGATAGGGGAAGACTCAGACTCAGACTCTGACTTAGACGATTCTTCGAACATTGGCCCTTGTCCTGTAGTTATTGAGATCTTCTTTCCGTTTGCAGTAGTCACCTTCACTGTCTTGCGCCATCCTCGTACTAAATCCTCTGCTGGAGTGATGAGCTTGGAAGGATCAAAGTTCTCGCTTTGTAGGACTATTTGAATGAATGAAGAGTTATCCTCTATATATCTTGGCTCATTCTTTTCTTGCCCAAAGAGAAGTCCCATGACATTAAAGTTAAAGCATAGGGGTGCTTTTTCTTTATGGATAGGAGTTGGGATTTCATCTAGAAAGCAACAATCCAGAAATATTTCGAATCCAGGTTGTCTTATGCCGTTTACAACAAAGGGTTCTGGAAATTCATAACATGGATAATCTTCTCCCTCTCTTATGAACTGTCCATTTAAAGTAAGAAGGTATTGATCCATTGGGATTACTTTCTTTTGTGCTCGAGCATTTCTACGTGCTTTTGATCTTTCCTGGGCTCGCTTTAGATCTTCGAGAGTCGGTTTGAAACCAAGTCCAAAAGTATCTAATTTAGGGAGGCCAGGTAGTCCCATCTATTTTGCTATCCCTTTCTTCTTTCCTAAAGTCATTCCAGGGAAGTGTCCTTGTTTTCTCAGGATAGAATTGGTTATCATGTTAGAGTGGAGGTCGTAGCGAAGAGGGGTCCTTTCATCTTCCTCGATTAAGGAGACCTCTTCATTAAAGCCCCACAAATCTTCGTCATTCTCACCGTGCTCCACATTGATTAGTGGATTTTCTACTGTTTTGATCCTCATGGGTGAAGCATCGATTGTAATTGGTACTCCTCCAAATATGGATTTCACTTGTTGGTGAAGAGATGAAGGGATGGCCTTTAGGTCATGAAGCCAAGGGCGTCCCAACAGTAAGTTGAACGAAGCCTTAATATCTACCACTTGGAATGTGGTGGCATGTTCAATTACTCCTGCCGTTATGTTCATAGTAATTGTGCCTAATGCTTGGCGACGTGAGTTATCGTAGGCTCTTATCCCTTGTGTTGATGGAGATAAATCTTCATCTCTTATCCCTAACATCCTCGCAGTTCTAAGTGGGCAAACGTTAATTGCCGATCCATTATCTACAAGAGTCATAGGGACGTTCATTCTCTTGCAAATTACTGTGAGGTTGAGATCTTTGTTGTGCTTGTCACCTTTCGGCGGTAGGTCTTTGTCGGAAAAAGTGATCAAATTAGTAGGACTTGGGAGATCACTCGTGAGGAAGTTAGCCAACCCCTCAAGAGTGGTGTCCGAATCTATCCCTACTTTAGCTAAGGCATCCATGACTGCAACTCTATGTTCTCGGGATGTAGCTAGAAGTTTCCATACGTTCATTTTGACCTTAGTATTTTTTAATTGTTTGACAATATCGTTGTCTTCTATGATTGTTATGGAAACTTGTTGAGTAGCGGGAATAGGTTGTGTAGTAATGGGAGGTTGCATTCTCCCGGATCTTGTGAGGACATCTATAGGTGAATCCTCTTCATCCCAAATGTCACCTACTGGATATATTGTCGAAAGTGGAGTTTCTTCGACGTCCTTGAGGTAAACATCCTCGTCATCGCTATCCCAAATCCCATTAATGGTAGCATCTCGTTCTTGTGGGATTTGAACTAGTTTCTTGTTATCAATCAATCTTTAGACTAAATCTTTGAACTTGAAACAATTTTCTATAGTATGTCCTCCTGATTGATGATCTGGAAAGTAGTACCTATCTGTCCTCTTTAGTGATTCAAACGGTCTCGGTTCGAGAGGTTGAATTTTACCATTCTTGGAGAGCATTTTGAACATATTTGCATAAGAAGTCCCAATTAGAGTGTACGGCCTATTGCTCCTTTTGGGTGTGTCAATTACTTGGAGGGAGAACGATTTCTTTTCTTTAGGTAAAGGTCTACTTTTGAGTAGTTCGTTTCGTTCTTTTATAACCTCCATGGCTTCGCGTAATAATTCTCTTGTTTCCAACACAACCTGAATAAGGATACACACTTCTTGCTTAGTCGCAGGTTCTTGTCCACAAGGAAAATTATCCTCGGCGTCCTCGAAGATTTCCTCCTCTTCTTCAATAGCTTCGACAGGTTTAATGAGGTTCGAGGGGTCAACCTATTTTTCCTCATCGGAAATAGCCAAGGAATCCTATAGTGGTGCATTATTGATACTTGGCTTTTTGCTTGCAGGGGGCAATGGAAGTTTGTTGTTATCAATTAAATCTTGGATTGCTTCCTTTAGCTTCCAACAATTTTCTTCGAGATGGCCCCTACCCTGATGATACTTGCAATGTGCATTGGGGTTCCAGCTAGCCGTTCTCTTTTCGACAGGTGGGTCCCAAACGGTCCTATGGGAGTTATAAAACCTTTTGCGTGTAAGCGATTGAATGCGGTGTCATAACTCATACCAATAGGAGTAAAGTTCCTCCTAAATGGTTTCTTTTGTCCTTGATTATTCATAGCGAGGACTTCATTCAAATTAAAGGTGCTAACATTATTTGAGTGGGTGGTTTTGGAAGAAGAAGGATTGTCGTTCTTCTTGCCTTTCCAGCCACTATTAGAGTTATTGTTGTTAGCAGCTTTTTGTTTAGCTAGGTCGTCTTTAATATTGATACCAATGTCATAGACGGCCTTGAAAGTGTGCAAGTTATTTTGGTATTTGAGATGCTTAGAATATTTTTCTTGGAGGTTCTTGATGAACATCCTCACAGATTCTTTCTCACTAGGCACCTCAACCATCTTTGCAGAAGTTTCCTTCCATTTATTAAAGAAGGAAGTAAAGCCTTCATTCTCTTTTTGCTTGAGTAATTCAAGTTCCCTATGATCAGTTTTAACTTGAATATTGCATTTATATCTGTCAATGAAAGCGTTTACAATTGACTCCCAACTAGAGGTTTTCTCTTTATCAAGAGAAAAGTACCATTGCTGACAAACGATTTCTAAAGATAGAGAAAACACAGAATGAAAAGCTTTCTTGTCTATTCCCTTAATATTCATTACAGTTTCAAAGGCTCTTAAATGAAAATAAGGGTTATCCATTGCTTTGAATTTCGGGATGTCGTTGGCATTGAACTTCTGTGGAAGAAGATCCTTGTCCACCGAGATCCCTTGTGAGATAATGTCCTGCAATCTATAGTCATTGGATAATCTGCTCAAACTTTCCTGGATGAGCTCCATTTGTTGTTGTCTCACAGGGTCATTGATTTGAAGAGTCAAATTCTTCAACATTTCAGCCATGTTAGCTACTTGTCCCTTGAGTTCGTTGACTTCTTCCTAACTTGCCATTATCTTCTTAGCTTTCCTTTTTTGACTGATTGGCTTATCAAAAAGTGAGACTTGAACGAAAGTGTTATCCTTGATTAAACGCCCTTCCTTTCTTAACCACACGCTGTAAATTATACCATATTTATTTTAATGACTTGACTCAAGTTGACTTTGATTTTATGGTTTAAAAAAAACAAAAATAGGGTGCATATTTTTGGGAATGGGTTCAAACAAGTGGTTTAATTGGAGGATTAATATCCGACTTACCCCCCTAAAAAAAATGACGGAAAACACGCATTCAAGATTCTCTAGACATGGTCAAGGTGTGACATACATGTTAAGTGTGTGCTTTATAAGTGAGTGTAAGTGACATGCTTTGAGTCTTGTGTATGACCATGGGACTAAGTGCCTAGACTCAATTAAGGACTTAAATTTGGCTAAAGCCATTAACAAATTGGTTAAACTGATTAGCAGACTGTTTAATTAGACTCGTGGTGATGACTCGAGTAAGAATCTGGACTGTCGCCGGAACAACAGAACTGTCGCCACAGTTTAAAGCTTGTCGCCAGGCAACAAACAGTAAACTGCGGCACCACAGCCCAAACTTCTGCGCCATTGCTGGAACATTAATTTGGGACTGTTTCCAGTAAGTTTACTCTAAGGGGACATGCCTACAGTCGTACTAAGGCAGATTGATTACTTTATTAGTCTTTAATTAGTCAAATTAATTAATTAATTAGTTAGACAAAGTCCTTTTTAGTCATTAATTAGTTTATTTAGACTTAAACACAAGTCAAACAAACGGTTAGCACATATAGGATATGCACAAACAAAGAATGCACAAATAGTTCAAATAGTCACAATATGATGCAATGAGTTTGCAACCTAAGCATGGCTCTAGTTCTCTAAAGTTCAAGGATATGGGTTAGTCAAAGAGGGTCCATGGTTATGAGTCTGGATGCATCGCGCGGAAGCCTTACCTTTGGAAGGGTTGGCGCCTATGGATGGGACCCCGTAAGTTAAAAACTTGCTTCCACGGTTTGGTGGATTCACAAACTCGGATGTACCCGTCGTTGCCTTCGATTGGGTAAATGGAGCGTGAACCCCCAAAGGGTTATGTCCATATGTAGAACACATATGGGTTTTAGAAAAGAGAGAAAAACTCAATCAGGAAGTAGAATCGAGCCAACAGTGCTAGAAATGGTCAAAACAAGAAGGCAGAGTTCTGGCTCGGTATTGGAAGAACTTGGCGCCAGACTACAGGGACTATCGCAAAAGTACCCTTGTCGCCAGGAGACAGAAGCACTTTACAGGCGACAAGCCCTGTTTTCTAGACGCTAGTTCCTACATGCCTCAGCAGGTATCTACGTTCTTAGAATTTTCCAGATTTCCAGATTTCGCAGCAGGTATCTAGGAGCGTTCGATTGGGTAGATGGAGCGTGAACCCCCAGAGGGTTATGTCCATATGTAGAACACATATAGGTTTCAGAAAAGTGAGAAAAACTCAATCAGGAAGTAGAATCGAGCCAATAGTGCTAGAAATGGTCAAAACAAGAAGGCAGAGTTCTGGCTCGGTATTGGAAGAACTTGGCGCCAGACTACAGGGATTGTCGCCGCAAAAGTACCCCTGTCGCCAGGCGACAGAAGCAATTTACAGGCGACAAGCCCTGTTTTCTAGACGCTAGTTCCTACATGCCTCAGCAGGTATCTACGTTCATAGAATTTTCCAGATTTCGCAGCGTTACTTCAATTCTAGTTGTGAAAGATATTTCTCAAATTTCCTACGTGTAAAAATCCTATGTTTTTTACTCATTTCGGATGGTCTATCCAATGAGGACCTTTTTTTTATGCATATGACAATAATGCTAATCAAAATTACGCACATGAAATACTTAGAACTTTTCGAGTCTCATCCGCTCATTCTAAATCATTGCCAAAATAAATTTTAGGAATTAAAATAGAAATCCTCCCCAGTGGAGTCGCCAAAAAACTGTAGGGAATATTTCAAGCATTAAACCCAAACTTGAACCCCACTGTAATCATACACTTAAGCATGGTGGCGTCCAAAGGGAAGGAAGGTAGAGCAAAAGAGTCGCCAACAAGTTTTAGGAATTTGTAAACCGTTCACAGGGTGAAGGTTACACCCCTTAACGATCCAGGAGATCGTCAACTCCAAAAGGTCTTGAACCAAATAGGGTTCCGGGATGAAGGTACAAATCCACCCTAAAAGAGATTGAACCTGCTCTAAAAAGGCCTCTACTTCATTCTTCTCGTATTCATGTACGCTTTCTAACTAACATGAAATCAATAGGTTAACCATAAACCTGTTTATCTATATTGGTTGAATTTAATGCACAAGCAAAACTATTATTGGCGATCACTTGAATTATAATCATATTATCCCTAAACAAGATTATTAATTATCTTATTAAGCGTGAATAAAAGTACAAATTCCCTTTAAACATGCATAAAAGGCGTGATCAAGAAACAACAATAAATAAGCATCAAGCAACATAATAATAATCATCATAATAATAACAATCATGATAATAATCATAATCATGTTAAAGCATAATATTAATAGCAAGATACTAGGCATGATACTAACAAGATTAATAACAAACCCTAGCATGTCACTAAACAATAAAAATTAAAGCTTTAGCCCTAACATGATACTAACATGATATTAGAAAAGAGTAAAGGCACCCTAAACATGATACTAGAAAGCAATAATAACATTCCTAACATGATGCTAGAAATTAAACAAATTTAAACATGCTTTCTACAAGAATAGAGCAATAAGACTACGTACTTTGATGCCTCGTGCCTCTTTCTAATAACAAAATACACGCATCAGTAAATTCAAGGAAAATATTAAATAAAACAATCAAATTAAATAATTGAAATAAAGATTAGGGACCAAACCCTCAGAAATTAAACCTTTTACGTCTAAGGCGAAGGCAACTTCGAACTCGGTTAGGTGTGTCTAGAACTAATGTATGAGGAATTGTATTTTTGAAAAGCTAGAGAGATGAGAGCTTAGAGAGAATAGATGATTGTAGAATGAGAATCGATTGTTGATGATTAAAAACAGAGGTTCAGGACCCTATTTATAAGAAAACAGTCCGGAAATAGGCAGAATTTGATAAGGAATAAAACTCCACTCTGTCGCGTGGCGACAAGCTCTGTCGCGTGGCGACAGGCCTGTCGTTTGGCGACAGTCTGGATTCCTACGCGCTTTCAAACACGGAGTCCACTTATCAATCAAAATTGACTTGTACAGTCCGTATGAAAACTGAAATCGTATTTTTCATAAAATAATATTTTATTCCAAATAAAACTTATCAAAATATAATTATGAATTCTAATTCTATTAGGATTAAAGAGAACCTTCCAGAGAATTCTAGAAGACTATAATTAATTCTAATAACTTTAGGAATAACAATTAACATTAGGCCCTCCCCTAGATCATCGGGCCGCATGTAAAGATCAAACCGGGCCCTGTTTAGTATTTTAGCCATAACTTCCTCATTATTCATTGGAATTGGGCTTATAATATATCGTTGGAAAGATCTTTGCAAGACCCATCCAACTATACCATTATTGGACCCATATCATGGACCAAACTAAACTGGATTGGCTGTTTTCATAAAATAGAGTTGTTTTTGAAAACAGAAAGAAAGAATTTTTAATAAAAACCAACCGCAACACCCGACCTTTCAAACTTTCACCTTATTCGATTATCATTCGACGCAAAAGGTATTCATCACTGGGTTTGGTTTAGGGGAGACACAAAAAGGTGTCTACACTAAGGCTGACCATACTCTAATAATTTTGATAAAACAGAGGTTGGAATTTGTCAGGGTACCTTGTACGGTTCCATATCTTTTAGTGCAGCTAGGATCTCACACGAGGTGAAAGGGCGGTTAATCAATTTCTAATCATCAGCTCCAATATTGGAAAATAGTTAAGTAGCAAATGATCTGAAAAACCATTAGTTCTAGGCTTCTCTTCTAATAAATTCATCCAGTATTCTAAGACTATGTTTTTCACAATATTCAGATCAGAAACCCAGTCACCATCTTTATTCTTGAGCGTTTCAATTCGATTTCTCTGTCTTTGTACCACTGCTGAAATATGAAAATGCCCCGTGTTCTGGTGTCCATCACAAATTGAACCCAATCTCGACTTTTGGAACCATAATATCTCCTCTTGATCAAGAATATCCTGCATCTTCTTTTTTTTAAGTTCTCTTCTAGTTTCATCAGATATCTCAGCTCACCATTCACCAAATATATTTTATCTTCCCTCCAACCTAGCCCACAATTTAAAAAAAAAAATTCTAAAAATGTTGTGGAATACATTCTTGTTCCATTCATTCAACTTCGGTGCAAATTCCCTCAAGAAGGGGATAAGTGGCTCAACATTGTTCCAACTTCTTTTGACAAACTCATCAAACTTGTCATGTTGCAACTAGGGTGCTTAAAAACGAAAGGGTTTCATCACAGTAGGAAGGGGAGCAAAACAAATACTACCAATCAATATCGATGAATGGTCATATGTGAATCTTGGAAAGTTATGAACCGCCCCCTCTGGAAACCGCGACCTCCAATCTTCATTCACCAAGCCTCTATCCAATCTGATAGACTTGAAGGTGGAAGGAGATAAGCCTTTACACCATGTATAAGTAGGTCCTAAACGCCCCAGGTCTATCAACTCATTATCCTTAATCCAATTACATAAGTCTCGACATCTTGTTTGCATCTTTGATCCTCATATTCCAATTCACTCACCCATATTTATTGTATCATTGAAATCTCCAGCTAATAGACATGCACCATTATAGGATCTCCCAATATTCTCCAATTCACGCCACAAATCTTTTTTTAAGGGTCAAATTAGAGCTCGCGTAAATAGCAGAAAACATCCAAGGCACCTCTCCTCTCTTAGAAATATCTACAGTAATATGTTGGGAGTGATCATCAAGTACAGTCACATTAATTAATTCCTCATTCCTATATATATCCATATTCCACCGCTAAATCCTTGAGCGCCAACTTGAGAATGACCCGAGAAACCCATACGATCACACATTTTCTGAGCTTGTTTACCACTCAAGTGTGTTTCCACCAAAAGCTATCATAATCTGATCATTAATCCTAATTAGTTCCTTAATAGTAGCAAGCTAGTTTTCTACTCCTTGAATATTCCATACTTATAAGATGAGAATATAGGAAAACAATCATAGATGTCCAAAGGGACACTTGGCAAAAAAGTCACGAATGCCTCTTGTAAGGCTAGAATTGGGCCTCAAATTGCCATGTAAATCTCCACTGTTGCCAACATGTCCGCCAGGTTGTGTTGCGGTGGCAATAATGTATTCACCTGAATTTGAATGAAATTTGAAATTTTAATTAGAATATTCCTAGAAAAATTATTCTGATCTTTTTTTCAACATAAACCTTCCTAGGATTCATACTCTCCACCCAATTTTCCTTATTAACACTTGCCTTATCATTTTTCAAAGATTCACCTAGCTCAGTCGTAGCCTAATTAATGATGAACAGGTAAGATCTGGACCGGATCCTACTGGATCCAGATCTAGATCCGTTTTTGAGAAAAGGATCCATGTCCGATCCATATTCGTCGAAGATTTTTCTTATGAGAATCCATATCCATATCCTACAGATACGGATCTAAAACAGATCCAAAACGAATCCTACAATAATTTGTGTCATTTTACTTATTTTTCCTAATTTGTTAAGACAATTAATTTTTTAAGTGACCAAAACAACATTTAATACATCCACCCATTGCTTTTCAAGATCAATATTTGAAAAATGCAATATAATCATACAAACTAAAGTAGTCCAAGACCCCAAGTAGACAAAATTAAATAAAGTATAAAATAAAAATTATTAATATTAAAAAAACGGGTAAACAAATCTAGATCTGGATCCTGTTTCCTACCTAGATCCAGATTCGTTTTTTAGTTAGAATCCAGATCTGACCCGTATCCGACGATTCTAAAATTTTAGGATCCAACGGATATGGGTTCGTGGATCCGGGGCGGGTCCAGGATCCATTGACATCCCTAAGACTAACCTTCCATATTTGGGTGGTTTTGGGTTTTGGGTCAAGGTGGTGGTTTTGGGTGGTAATAGTGGGAAAGGGTTACGGTTTAGGGAGTGGCTGGAGGTGGTGATATAGGTAGAAGCTGGGTTTTTTTTTCTTTTTTTAATTTTCTTTTGCAGAAATTCCGCCGGAAAAAAATCTGTCGAAAATTTCCAACGGACTTTTTCGGGCCGGAAATTCTCTTTAGATGCATGAATTCCGACGAAAAAGGTCGTTTTTCTGAAAAATGGTTTTACAACGACAGTTTTTGATGGAAGTGCGTCGGAACCACACTTGTTGAAGGAAAATAGAGTGTTTCCATCGGAGTTTTCGTCGGAAGTCTCCTGTTTTCTAGTAGTGATATTCATCTCTTAATCTTCCCCAATATCTTTCTCTCTCCTCTGTCATCATCTTCTTCCTCTTCCTTATTATCTTTTTCTCTCCTTCATAATCTAATTTCTCCAACGTCATTCTCTTCCCCATTACTTTCTATCTCCTCCTTCAACCACTTATGAATTGAAGAAGAAAAACACTCAATTTTAAATTTAGAGGGGTCTCGATTTCGTGGATGTGGGTTCCTGGTTTGTGGGTGGTGGCTTAGTGAGTCTGGTCTGGGTTTTGGCACGTGGGTCTTCGTTTCTTGGGTTTGCAGGTTTAGGTGGGTCCATGGGTTAGGTGATTTGGGTTCGTGGGTTCACGATGGTGGGTGTGTTCGCTTATGAGTTTTGGGTTTGTGGCTGTTGGCTTTGGGTTTATGGGTTCACGGTGGTTGGTGTGTTCGTCCGTGGGTTCTGGCTTCTGGGTTTGTGGCTGGCGGATTTGGGTTCGTCGGTGGTAGTTTTGGGTTCGAAGGGTTGGTGGTTATAGGTGATGGTTGGGGGTTCAGTTTTACTGTAGTTTAATTTTTTTTTTTGGATTAATACTAAGTACATTCCCTTATTTTTTTGATAATATTGCTTAAGATCGTTTGCTTAGGAGTCCGCACAGACCTCTTTTGTTGCAATTAACATTTAACAGAGGAAGTAATTAAGTGCTCATTTGTACTAAATGTTATTTTTAATGTACTGCATGTT
This sequence comes from Chenopodium album, assembly GCF_948465745.1. Lineage (NCBI taxonomy): Eukaryota > Viridiplantae > Streptophyta > Magnoliopsida > Caryophyllales > Amaranthaceae > Chenopodium > Chenopodium album. Next base: position 44,929,854 of record NC_137846.1, on the reverse strand, counting down.
CAAAATTTGCAACTGTTCATATTTTTTGTACTAAATGTTCAAAATTATAGACGTGGTGCAATTTGCGATAAGTATATTACACAGTATACATACACACACACACAATATACACACACACACACACACAGACACACACACACACACAAAAAAACACACACACACTCATACACACACACACACACATATAAATCGGATGTCCGAATTAACGGACCAAATGCTAAAAATATGAGTCGGATCGGAATTAGACTCAAATCAATTGAATTCAAATTTGGATTTGGATTCGAGTCCAAGGTCCGACTATAAAACTGATCGGATTCAATTTTAGCCCCATTCGGCCCAAATTCGACCCGTTGCCAATTTTCTAATGATTATGGGCTTATTTGATTTAACTAGCTTAAGTCTCGTGCTACCCATGACTGTTAAGAAGTTTTACTATCTTCATTGCTTATTATTTGCAACATAGGAACATTTTATGTCTTACAAATAATACCTCTTTTGTTGCAAATAATAAGAAACGGAGGTAATACAACAAATTACAATATTAAATCAACAATAATTTATCATATGTTTTATAACAAAATAGCTTGAATTTTATACTTATACCAATGACGAGGTCATTGAAGAATTATATTCAATCCAAATTAATAACAAATGGAAAGAATTCAAGGTTTATGGGGGTTATATTTGAAAAATGAAAGTTAGGTTATTATTCGTGCTATTATTGATGCGACTTTTTACGATGATTTTATTTTTGTTGGAAATTTCTGACGGATTTTTTAAAGTCGTCGGAGTCACCTACATAATTTAAATGTATCGGAAATTTTTTATTTTTATAAAAATAAAGATACTACATCTCTTTATTGATAGGAATGGTCGTAGTACAAGGCTTGAGTTGTATTGTGAATTCGTTTGACCCATTGAAATTAAATTTTTAAGATGGGTTTTAATCATATTTCCTTACCAATATGCTTTAAATCAATTTTGTGTGTGGACTCCAACATCATTTTATGTACAAAGGCCTTTCTTGAGAGGCGGATAACTAACACTTCTCTTACACTCATGTTTCACATTCTCTCTAATTGGTATCTATACCTTAAGCATGCATATATTCTTATTCCATTGTAAGATTTCTCAACTTTTCATTGTAGGTCACATCACATGGAACTAATGGAGTTGGCTTCCCCCACAGGCCACAGTGGAGATCAACTAATAGATTTTGTGATTAATTTGCGTAATGCTTTAAACCAAAACTCCATAGTTGATAGATTATTGTTGGTTACCTCATGAAAATTTTAAAACTATATGTATAATCCCTATTTCACATTATTATACAATAATCATTAGATAACACTTTCACATTCTCCACATGCACTATGATTATATTGTCACAAACTCACAATATTGCTACTCATGAAACACCAAATTTAATCAGAAATGGCTATTATTTTGTAACATCATTCCTCATGATTATTAGTTGCCATCACCATGATATTGAAGTTTGAAATAATCTAGATTGGATCCAATCTCATTAAGTGATTTAGAGGATAATCTTTCGATGAGTTCCTCAGTTGAGAATTTCCTATAAATAGGTGGACTTTCATCTGAAGTTAGTTCCTTTAATGGGCCATGTATCTTCTCAGATGAGATATCACCCTTAAAGAAAAAATGCAGTAAAAAGCCTTGGTCCAACACTTTTCGCAATCACTCTATGACATGCACCTTTTATTATATCATTAGTTATCATCTGCAAGATATAAGATAGAAATTAAAACTAGTGCATCACAACAATATAAAACTTAAAAATTACACACTAATCAATGGAATTGAAATTTTAATAATTTAATTAATATGGTAAGGAAAAAAAACCTAAAGCATATTTCCAAAATTAACAATCAAACCACCATCAATAGGCTCAATATTAACCCATTTATTTTCATGAAGAACTTGGAGTCCACCAATATTGTCTTCTAAGAGTATTGTGATAAATGATACATTAACATGAGCATCTATCCCCAGGGTTAATTTTGGTTCTAGACATGCTGGGTAATAGCTGTTAAGTATGGACCAAATTTTTGTATACTTTTCCATCATTCCAAGACATTCGGGTTCAAGTCCAAGACCTAATGATATCAACATAAATATCCGATCACCTAACTTATGGATATGTTTAATGTACTCCATTGTTAATTCCTTGCAAAAACAATTTATCATATATATATAATCAACCATTTGAATAGTAGGTACATAATTTATGTGTATCTTATGAATTAATTATATTTGCACCAAAGGTTTGAATTTTATTTGATACTAATTATCGTATATCGATAAAAATAATTATATATGTATTTGTTTAATAATAAGTTGCTTCAATATATACGTTAAAGGACGACGATTTGGATCTTGACTTCTTTTGGATCTAGATCCACATTTACCTATTTAAAAAATTTTGGATCTAGATCTAGATCATTTAGATCCACATGTAACTTTTTCCCTTTTTTTTAAAATAAAAAAAAATATCTTAGATATTTCTTTTAAAAACAAAGTGAAAATTTATTGTTAAGTTCATCTATTTAACTTACACATTTATGCTAACTTTCTTACAATACAAAAATTATTATTTTTTAAAAAAATCTTGAGATAAATCAAACAAGACCTTAGATGACTATTTTTTAATTTATTAAGAATAAATCATAAATTTAAGTCGAAGTAATTTAATTGAATAGTGCCCATAGTAAGAAAGTATAAACTTAAAAGAAACGGAGAATGTATATATTAAAGAAACAAAATATTTAAATATAAGGATATTTTGTATTTTACCACCCACAAATAACCCACTTATTGATATTACGACCAATTTTTTTTTAAAAATTCCACCCAAAAAAGAAAAAAAAATAGATTTAACCACCATTTAACACTTTCTGTTAAAAAATCGTTAAATCTAACATTTTTCCAAAAATTATTCAATTTTTGTGATAAAAACATGTTCTATAGAGATTTTGGGGTCATTTTTGCCCTGGGTCTGATTTGATTTGAGGTCACAATTTACAAAAAATGTTTGGGAATGCCTTGTTTTGCGTACTTAACATAATTCGGTTTGCGTGACACATACAATATGAGGCATTTTCAATTTTTTTTGCAAATGTTAACTCAAATCGGTTCTAAAGGACAAAAATGTCCCCCAAACCCTCTTAAACACATGTTATTGGCATGAAAATTGAAGATTTTTTATAAATGTTAGATTTAACGGATTTGGTGATGAAATCATTTTTTTTGTCTTTTAATTTTGGATGGTATTTTAAATAATTTTATTTTTCGATGATACTATAAATAAATGGGTTATTTGTGGGTGGTAATATAAAGTCCAAAAGTTCTTAAGTATAAACAACAATACAAGAATCACATCAAATATTATATTTTAATTTTTATTTGAAAAGTCAAATTACGTACCATATTAATTTTACACAATAAAAAAAATATCAATGGGTTGGATCTGGATCTCAAATAAAAGTTTTATCACAAGTAAATTTGGATATGTTAGTTAAGTGAACAATCAGAAGATTCGATAACAATAAAATGGGACAAGATTCTTTGAATTTGAATTGTATTCGGAAACCATTACCATCCCTACATATACTACTAATTTGTTTAAAAATCATCTTTAAAAAAAAAAAAAATTTGTTTAAAAACAAAAGATTAATTTGCTTTATTTAATTTAGTTACTTTATATATGTAGGGGTGTTAAAATCGGTCCAGATCGAATAATAGTACCAAGATTGGACCGGCCCAGACCAAATTAAATTATTCTCTCCATGTCAAGAAATTAATTTTTCCGGTCTTTGGTGTGGTTCGGTCCAAAACTTGTTAAAAACTAGTCTTGGATTGGATCTTTCTGCTTAAAATTATACATAAAATTTTTAAATTTATTAATATTATCGTTACTATGTAAGAACAACTTTTATGAATTTTTTGTGCTATTAGACTTACAATATTAAAAAAAAAAAATTCAACTTTTTGAATTTATTTTTAAAATGTTATAAAACTGGTCTAAATCGGTCCAGTCAAGTTTTAAGAATTGTTTTTGTATTGATCCAGTCAAGGTTCGGTCTTGGCTTAACCAATTTGGTTCCCCGATTCTTAAAATTTAAAATACTGGTCTTCAGTTTGGTTCGATTCGGTCTTAGATAAGGGAATAACCCTATATATATGGCCTTAAATTTTGGGGTAAATATAACTCTTCAACCCTCAATCAAAATTCTTATTTGTCTTTCGCACAAGTTCATATAAAGGAGAATAAAAAAAAAATGATGGTGGTTGCTTATGAAAAGGTGAATATAAGAAATAGCAAGGGTTGACAATTTAAAGTGAATAGAATAATAAGATAGCGGGGAATGGTTGTTGAAAAGTGGTTTTAAAAATAATCAAGCTAAGATAAATGAAATTTTTTTATGAGCGCAAGGTTTATAGGTGAATTAGAATTATATCCGGGTATAGAGTGAGTTTATACTTTTTTTGTTCCTTTTTAATTGTTACATTTGAAATTCACACAATTTACACACTCTTTTAATTGTTTTTTGTGATTTATACGCTAGAAAAAAATATTCATGATCTTGTTATTTTTTTTTATCGATTTATACTTGTTTTAAATTTTGCAAAAGTATATTTAACGATGTTAATGATATAAAATGTGCATTGGCAAGTGTGAAAATTTAAGTAATTAATTAGATCAAAGAAAGTATATTTGATGAAAACTAGCTAACACCAACTTTGTAACTCAATTTCTTAATGATAAATAAGTGTACGTAGTGTGACTATGTAAGACAGATATAAACTTATATTACCTGCATATAGGAGCCAACGACTCTTGAGGATCAACTTCATCGCCAGTATGTTGGGAATTGACATACAAAGTGTCTCTCCAATTCGCAGCTTTTGATTGATATAAGTCATGGTTGCTAAAAAATTTCACGGGCTTTGATTGATAATCCCGACTATAGAACTTTTTCTTAGTCTCAGCATCTTGGTCATGAAACATTCGACTTTGGTTAATCATTGTTTCCAACAATTTCTTAGGAATCTCATGGTTTATCACTTGAAAAAATTCCCAATCCTTTGTCGCTTTAATAATTTCCTTGGCAGTAGAAGCAGTTCGATCTTTATTTTCACCAAAATAAGAAAAGTCTGTAATCGGCACACTTATATTTTTAGAACATGTGCCAAAATCTTTTAAACGTTCCTCGAGTGGTCTGACAAACATGCTAGGAATTTTTTTGATACCTACTGATTTGGGTATTTATACCCCGCCAAGTGGCCCAATGAGAGTACGACACGTGTCACAAAAAGAGGCATCCAAATGGACTACCCAGATGATGACACGTGTCACGCAGATATGGCCCATTGGAGTGACAGCCTTCAAGGCCCAAATCCCAAGTAGCCGCAAAACAGAGCTACCCTAAACCCTAGGTCACCAAACCCTAGGATAGGGCACACCTTTCTAGGACCCTATAAATAGGGAGATTCCCCCCATTTATTGGGGCACTTCTTAATCATTACATCATTTATTGCTCTCAAAAACAGAGAACAACTGATCTTGGAATCCGAGAAGATACTTACTTTCCGCACATTTTACTCCGAATTCGTACTAACTTAATCTTCGGAGGCGGACCTCCGAACATCCAGAGCTCCGTTCTTTTGCAGGTACAGGCGGCTTCGTTGGATCCAGTCTTCGAGTTGTAACTCTCCCAAGGGACACAAAAACACCCGAAACATTTGGCACCGTCTGTGGGGAGAATACCTCAAAGATGGCTTCACAAGAACCTGTACCGCCTCCAGTGACCAACTGGACTCCGGTTGATGGAGAGGTCCATTCGGACCATGACTCTAGTGACGACTGTGACGTCAAAACCTATGTGGCCCATAATAGGCCATTCGTCTCTAAGCACATCTGTCACAAGGAGAGACGAGAGCGGAACATTGACCAGGCGGGTACAAGCAAGCCCCCTAGGCAGCCGTCTGATCCTACTTAGGCGGCAAGATCAGCCCCAGTCACCCGAGATGAGCTCATGAAATTCATGACGAGTTTCAAGGGTGAAATCAAGGAATTAATCACCAATAGGACAGCTGCTCCTAGAAAGGAACAGTCGGCCAAAAAACCAGCTCAGGCTGAGAAAGCAAAATCGGTTAGGGACCGACAGCCTACTCCTCACCCTGCTACGAAGGAGAAGGCTTGGCCCCAAATTGATCTCTCCAAATTCCGTTTCCCAGAAACAACAAAAAGAAAAGCCATCCGGCATGTGCAGCCGGACGGCAGCAAAAAGACCTTCTCCGATGCTCGACACTACATTAAGCAAAAAACGAACCAGCAGCTGTCTGAGTCGGCATCCACGTCAACTTATCCAGATAGCTTCAAAATACCTCAGTGAGGAATTCACAATCTGTACATGGGACTCCGTCAGGCGGCCCCTCCGTCCATACGGGTCCCCTTATAATCAACTCGGCACACTATATGGCCCATCCATTATACAGGCCGCCTGCTTTGCCTTACATCCAGCCTGCCTTCTTCGGAGGATAGGTGGCATACCATTACCAGCCTATGGACTAGTAGCTTCGACTAGAAAACCTTGGAGAACAACCCTTTGTGTTTTCCAAGGAGATAGCCGAGGCCGAACAGCTTGCCAAGGTTAAAAATGTGTTGGTAGGGACCTATGACGGTACTTCAAACCCCGAAGATCACCTTCTGGCATACACCTACCTCATGTACCTACAGGGGTTAGATGATGCCACATGGTGTCGCTGCTTCCCAACTACCCTGAAGGGCATAGCCCAATAGTGGTTCGGCAACCTGCCGACTGGATGCATTAATAGCTTCAAGACGCTTGCGTTCTTGTTTGCTTCCAATTTCTCTATGAACATCCCTGCAAAGAAAACAAGTCTCGGCCTAAGCAATGTGCAGCAGGGAGATAGAGAAGGGTTGGGCTCCTGCGTTAGGCGGTTCAATCTGGTGAGAATCCAGATTCAAGGGCTGTCTGACGCGGTAGCCTATACAGACTTCTTCAAAGGTCTGAAGGACGGGTCGACTTTCAAGTTCAACCTCGTCCGCAAGAAAATCTTCACCCTCTAAGGAGCCCTGATGGAGGCGAAAGCCTATATATAAGCGACCGAACTCTGCTCCTCAAATAAGCAGTCGGACTCTAAGAAGTCTGACAGGTAAAAGGAGAATCGGATTGCTCAGCCGACTCAAAAACCTGAAGAGAGCAAGAAGAAAAAGAGATCTGGGCGGTTGATAACTCCGATTAACCGGCCTAGAAGAAGAAAAAAGAATGGAAATTGTATGTTCCAGGGTACGAGTTCCACAAGGACAGCTACTCCATCCTCATGGAGATAAAGGATCGGCTGACCTTAGAGAAGCCGACTCCAATGAAAGGTTCCGCTGAGAGTCAGAACAAAAACAAACATTGCCATTACCATGAGGACGTTGGCCATGACACCAATGACTATTTTAGCCTCAAGCGAACGCTTGACCGCATGGCCGACAAAGGAGTGCTGAAATCCTGTGTAAAGTCCAAAGTGACTTCAAAAGCGAATCTAGGGTAGTCTTCCAAGAAGACTCCCCAGCCTACTGGTAGTTCCGAAACCGATGAGGAGCCGGTCTACACAATAGCAGGCGGATTCTCCGGAGGTGGCCCGACCATGCGGGGCACCAAGGACCATTTGAAAAAGATGGTTCATTCTGTTGAAGAGGGACAGGTGGCTGGCACATCCGCCTTACCAGAATTCGTCAACATAGAGAAAGACCGGGGGAAAGTCAGTCGGCCGCATGATGACCCTCTGCTCATAGAATGCAAAGTGACCAATCAAAAAGTTGGTCGTATTCTGATTGACACAGGTTGCTCCTCTGACATCATCAACAACAAATGCCTATCCAATCTCAAGTATAAGCCGGATAACATGCATGATGTCTCCTATCTGCTTGTCGGATTTGGGGGAGGAGTGGTGCACCCAGTTGGACGGATAGATCTCCCTGTCCGGTTGGGAGAAAAGGGTAACGGTCGGCACATGACCATCCGATTTCTGGTAATCGAAGATCTGACCGCCTACAATCTCATTCTCGGCCGACCTATTCTGAACGAGTGTAAGGCCGTCATCATCCCTTTTCTCATGCTGGTTAAGTATGAGAGGGATGATGGCACTGTTGGCTCCTTGAACGGGGATCAGAAGACGACTAGAGAGTGCTATCTCTCGGACGTCAAGCTTGCGGCTGCTGCAGTTGAACGGGGGAAGGAGCCAATAGACCTTGATGATATCAAGGATAACCATCCAGCCCCACCAGCCTTAAAGAAAAGGAAGACTGATCAAGTGGTGGTGGTAAAAAAAGAAAAGCAATAGCAATCACTAACCGGGGAACAGTCAGATGACCTCTGTCCCTAGCCAGCTGGTGAGCACATTGATATTACTCTGGTCGATAGTCGTCCAGAGCGAACTGTTAAGGTGGGGACGGTTGCTTTTGCAAAGATGGGTGCAGACTTGCATCATCTATTGAAAGAATTCAAAGACATTTTTGCCTTTGAAGTGGAAGAGATGCTAGGCATCAGCCCGAATCTTGCTGTCCACAAACTCGCCGTGGATCCAAAAAACAAGCTTATCCGAAAAAAAAAAGAAATCACGACAAAGAGAGAAGTTAGGCGGCAGCCGATGTAATACCTCGTATTTTTATAAAGTATTTAAGTATTAATAAAATGTATTGTCAAATGCTCAAGTATTTTAATTAAATATTTTAAAGGGTTAAAATATTTTAAATATAAGGTTTTATAAAAGTAAAATATATTTTGGGCCAAACGTTTATTAATTATTGGGCAATGTAAATTATTCCTACATACTCTTATTGGAATAACCCATTCCAAAGCCCTATCCCATAACTTAAGCCCTATCCCATAACTTAAGCCCACATTTTTATAAGCCCAAATTTAACCCTACACTCCCTACTCTATAAATACACCATGAATCCCCAAAAATTTCCCACACAAAAAGGTTAGTCTTATTTTCTTTCTCCTTTACTTTATTAATTTGTGTTATTATAATTATTGATTTATGGGTTTTGATTTTGTTGTTTGAAATTAATTTAATTAGTATCAAATTGTATTTTGATGATTAAACTTTATAATTTCAGATTTTATAAATGTCATAATTTTCTGATTTTGTAAATTTTATAACCTAGGATTTTTAATTATTGAAAATCACGATTTTAGGGTTTTTACGAACAATTGATTTAGGGCTTTTATAGTAATGATGTTTGAAATTTTGGTGATTATAACTACTGATTAGTTTAACTTAATTCCAGATTATTTTGAACACGTAAATTCGTGTTTTAAATTTTAGATTTCCGTTCGTTAATATTAATCACGTTTTAATCCCGATTAGGTTCTGAACTCATCCGATTTTGATAACAAAGTAGTGTTTTCCATGTGGAAACAACGTTTTAAGAAAGACTCACTACCTATGGTAGTGAACACCACCCTCTCGTGGCCAAATTCAGCCTCTAAATATGATTTTCGGGAAGTTTTTGATTTTTAACGAAAGTTTTTTAAGCTTTAAATTTTATCCTTGAGTTTAAAGGGTAAGAGATAATTTAATGTTTCTATGGATAATTTAAGTATAAAGATGTATTTTGATGAAGTTTTAAAAGGGTTTTTGATTAGTTTAAAATGCTGGAATTTTATTTAAAGTAGTATAATTGTGATTTTAATGAAAGGGTGTGATTACCCATTAAGAAGGAGTTTAATTAGGGTTTTTAAAATAATTTTTTGATTTTTTTAAGTAGTCTAAAGTAAATTTAAGTTGCTGGAAATTGTGTATACAAGGAGAATTAATATAGTATTATTGTCCCTTTATGTAGGAAACTTGATTCGGAAATTGTTGTAGTGTAATCGGCTACTTTTAGGGCTTATTTGAGGTACATTCGCGTACTTAGCATAATTATGTTGATGTAATAGCATGCTAAATGTGTTTGATTGATTACAAGTAATATCATGCTAGGTTTGGAATGGAAATTATGATTTGGATGTTATTGGTGATTGGATTATGAAGCATGATTTATTGTGATGGATTATTGAATGGAAAATAATAGCTTGGAATATTATTTATGAACCACATATTTATTTATGGCATGATAGAGAGCATGTTTAATTAAACTAAATATTTAATTTGGTTTGAAATATTGTAAAGGAATTTTATTATGGTTCATATAATTTTTATTGTACTATAAGCATGAGTAAAGAGCTATATAAGTGTATATGTACACGAGGAATAAATTGTATGTTGGTGCCTTAGTGCACTTAAGGTGTTTTTAACACCGAGGGATAGGATTTATGGCGCTTTATGCGTTTAAGGTGTCATTGGCACCGAGGTAGAATTAGAAAAGGGTTCAACATTAAATATTATGTGGTCACTAATTATTCAAGAATTAAATTGATATATTTGATTGCTTGAATAATTATTGTTGATTGAATGATTATGATTTGAGAGTCATCACTAAGTTTAATAATCGGTAAATAACGTAAAGTGAAAGAGATTACGCACCAAAACTCTTGGAACGTATATACCTTGAGTATGAACATATGGGGGGAGTTATGGGGTTTTTTATTTAACCATAACTTCTAATGGAGTACAAGACGCTGTACATTTCTTTTATTATTATTATGCGCAGGAATTCCGCCACCTTTGTGTGGTTTTTTATGCTGGCACGGTTAGCTCCCGTGTTAGTAACCTTAATTTATTTGGGGGAGGTTAGTGGAAAACCCGTTCGATGCGTAATCAACGTTAAATAAATTATTTAGTGTCTAGTGAGAACTTTTATTGAATGTGGTATGCTTGAAAAACAGGTGCAACAAGGTAAGTCGTGTGTTGATAGGGAATTGTATGCTAGTGTGTTAATTACGCTTATGTACTCAGCTTTGCTGATTGTGTGTTTTGTGTGTTTGTTGGCTATGTCATTATCATGGCCCTATGATGACCCGTTTTAATGGAGAGTAGTGGAAATAGGTAGAGATAAGCTTTTCAGGTGATGAAGCATATTCATGAATGGGCATGAGTGAAGAGCGAATCATGTTAGTTTCTATAAGTATAGGATGTGTTTAATGCTTTATTTATTTGTGATACTATTATTGTGCATGGCTAATGAAAAGGTTTTGAGTTCGGTTTGGTTTTAATAAGGGCCTATAATGGTTCTAAGTTGTAGGTTGATTTTATTTTACTTCGTTTGACTTTGGTTTGACTTTATTTTCGTTGCTTGACTTTTTCAAGTTGACTTGTTTTGAAAGGTTTTGAAATTAGTCTCCCGCTGTGTGTCTTTGATAGTTGCCTTAGCCGTTTTCACGGCGGCGGTAATGTCTTAGATATTCCTATTTAAAGTTTTATACAGGGCAAAACAGGTATTTTAAAAGAAAGGAATTTCTAGGGTGTTACAGCCGCCGAAGTAAAAAAGCTGTTAGACGCTGGGTTCATTCGGCCATGTAACTTCCCTGATTGGGTTGCGAATGTTGTGCTAGTGAAGAAGTCGAATGGTACCTGGCTCATGTGTGTTGACTACACTGACTTGAACAGAGCATGTCCGAAGGATAGTTATCCACTTCCAAAGATCGACAGTCTGGTCTACTCTATAACCGGACATGCCCTGATGAGCTTTATGGACGCCTACTCAGGCTTCCACCAGATTCCCCTGTGGAAAAAGGATCAAGAAAATACGGAATTCGCCATTGATCAGGGGTTATTTTATTACACCGTTGTGCCGTTTGTCTTGACGAATGCGCTTGCTACTTCCCAACGAATGATTAATACGGTCTTCATTAATCAGATTGGGAGGAATGTCGAGGCATACATCGATGACATGATAGTCAAATCCAACCAATAGGTAGATCACCTTGCTGACCTACGAGAAACATTCGCCACACTCAGGCGGCATAAGGTCATGCTCAATCCCAAGAAGTGTGTCTTTGGTGTTTTGTCTGGGAAGTTTCTCGGATTCCTGATTGACCAAAGGGGGATAGAGGCCAACCCTGAAAAAATACAGGCGGTCATTGACATGCAGTCGCCCCCCACTATCAAAGAAGTACAAAAGTTAACAGGTTGTCTGGCGGCCCTGAGGAGATTCCTCAGCCGGTCAGGTGACAAGTGCCTCTACTTCTTCCAGGCAATCAGGAAGAAGATTATGTTTGAATGGGGGGATGACGTTGAGGCGACCTTTCAAAAATTGAAGCAACACTTGCACTCTTTACCAAGGCTGGTCAGCCCTCTGCCGAAAGAGACGCTCTACATGTACCTGGCTGTCTTAGATCATGCCCTTAGTGCCGTTCTCCTTGCTGAAAGAGACGGCACCCAGATCCCGGTCTATTTCATTAGCCACGTTCTCAAAAACGTAGAGCTTCGGTACCCCATGGTTGAAAATTTTGGCCTCGCTCTTTACATGGTTGTCAAGAAGTTAAAATCTTACTTCTTGGTACATTTCGTAGTGGTCTACATTGACCAATCGATCAAGCGGCCAATGACGACCTTGGAATCATCAAGCCGAATGCTCAAATGGGCTATTGAATTACAAGGTCTGGAAATCACTTAGAAACCAAGGAAGGCAATAAAGGGGCAGATATTCGCCGACTTTATTGTCGAAATGACAAGGCCGGTTGCACCGGATAACACTGATCAGGTTTGGAAAGTGTACGTGGACGAGAGCTCCACTATGAACGGCTGTGGTGCAGGAGTTATATATCAGTTCCCTAAGGGTGATAAGTACGAGCATGCACTACGGTTCAAGTTCCAGGCTTCAAATAATGAGGCAGAATATGAAGCCCTGCTAGCCGGAATCCGCATGTGCAAGGCGGCAGGGGCAACTAAGATTGACGCCTGCTCTGACTCTCAGTTGGTCGTGATCCAATACCATGGTGATTATGAAGCCACCCATCCGGCTATGATCAAATACTTGCAGGAGGTCAAAGCTGAGGCCGAGACACTTGAAGAATTCAATCTAATTCAAGTGCCTCGGTCCGAAAATAATCAGGCGGATGCTTTGTCTAAGCTGGCATTATCTGCCTCATGTGATACACCTCGGTCAGTATTCTGGGAGGTAATGGAAAAATGAAGCATTGAAGAAGATCCCATTAGAGTACTTGACCGAACTTCTACTTGGATGGATAGCATCCGGGCGTATCTGCTAGACGGCACGCTGCCGGATTAAACTCCAGAAACAGCCACACTGAAAAAATGTGTGGCCAATTTCGAAATTCATAAAGGAGAGCTTTTTAAGAAAGGGTTCCTTCAACCACTCTTAAAATGCATCACCCCCGAAAAGGGGCAGGAAGTTCTAGAAGACCTACATGCGGGCTGTTGTGCCTCACTTATAGGCGGCAGGTCTCTAGCAGAAAGGACCAGGCGATAGGGTTACTTCTGGCCTGGAGAAAGACGCCATGACATTGGTGAAAAAGTGCGATAAATGCCAAAAATTCGGCAAACTTATACACTGTCCGGCCACAGATCTGACGGCCATTCATAGCCCGGTTCCATTTACCAAGTAGGGCATGGACATCCTGGGGCCATATACTGCTGCGTCAGGTAGACGGTGGTATATCTTTGTTGCCATAGATTATTTCACCAAATCGGTAAAGGTAGAGGCGGTAAAAAACATCAAGACTAAGGACGCCATCTCCTTCATCTTGAAGAATATCATTACCCGATTCGGGGTGCCTATGTCCATGGTTTTGACAATGGTCCTCAGTTTGAGACGCCTCAACTCAAGACTTGGTTGGGGGATCAAGGGATCTCACACAGTTTCGCATTAGTCGGCCGACCCCAAGCAAACGGCCACGTTGAAGCCTTCAACAAGTTAATCTCAGATGGTATAAAAAAGAAGATTGAAAAAGTTGGTGGCCTATAGGCGGATGAGCTACCACACGTCCTATGGGTCATGAGAACAACATCAAAAGGGCGACTGAAGAGACCCCATTTCTCATGGTGTACGGTGCAGAGGCTGTCTTAACGTCGAACACTATGAGCCGACTCTTCGAATCATGTTGTATGATGAAGAGGCAAATTGGGAGGCCATGCGGCTAGCATTGGACTCGCTTCCAGAGCACAGGGGCAATGCCACCTTGCGCCATGAGATTTACCGTATGAGAATGACCAGAGCCTACAACAAGAGAGTGCACAAGCGGCCCCTTAAGGTTGGGGACTTTGTGCTACAAAAAATGGAGGCAGTCGGTAGGGCGAATGAACAAGGGAAGCTAACCCCAAATTGGGAAGGCCCCTACCAAATCTATGAAGAAGTAAGAGGCGACACCTACCGTTTGGAGACACCAGACGGTAGGCAGCTACCCAGAACCTGGAATGTAGATAACTTGAAGAAGTACTACTTCTGAAATTTAGTAAATTTTTTATTCAAACTCATTAATAAAAAGTCTGCCTTCTTTTTTCACATTCAAGAGCACTGCCTGCATAAATGTGCAGACGGACCAAGCTCAAAACTACTTTTCTAAAAGAGGCCGAAGGCTGGATATGTTTTATAAATAACTCCATCTACTCCAACATTAGTATGACTGTCTGCTCCAATATAAGTCAGACAACCGGCGACGTCCATTCGGGCGAATTCGTCGACGAGAGCATCACCCATTTAGGTGGTACATTTCTCTATAAATCAAAAACCAAACGGCCCCACCGCCTACGTTAAGGCAACGCTCGTAGCCGTTTGATTTAATCTAATTTGAAATCTAAAAAGCGTTAAGTTTTTCAAACTGTTCTAGCACAGACGGAAAGCGGTTACTGTTTCATTTTAGAGGTTGCGCTATTCAAATATCACCGCATGTTGTTGCTTTGGGGCAATACAGCCGGACAGATTATACTTATGATTATAAGCTAAGTTCAAAAACTTAGTGGCTTAAATAAAAGTCTAAACGTCTAGTTAAGGCCTTTGGCCGGATACTCTCAAATGTTTAACCGACTGCTCAAAATGGCCGTCTGTCGCTTGATTTGGGATAATCACCATAGTGATTAATTGACTTAGAAACTAGTCATACTCTTTAAAGTATCAATAATTTCTAAGTCAATCAACCCATTTTTGAAACCAATCGACATCCGGCCAGGGGCAAGGACATTCGGTAAAACAAGCAATTGCATAGTATACAAGTTAAATACTTAGCTAAAAATCTATGCATTTAATATTGAAAAATTGATAGCTTTAAAATTTTTTAAAGCAAAATGCCAATATAAACAAAACGGTCAAAACGACCGGCTGCATTCACATAAATAACAATCGTCACAATGGACGACTAGAAAAGTTAGCTGGCTGAGCTAGAAATTGTTGATTCACCCGACCCCTTGGTCGGTAAAAATACACAATTTCTCGGCACGCAAGCCGGAAATGAAAATACTTAGCCATCTGGCCGCAGAAAGATACCTAAAAAGCTTAAGAGGATCAGGAGAGGTCTTCAGCATTAACAGCTGCATCATCCTTGTTGTCTACTTGCGGCTGCTCATTGTCGTTCCCATCCACCTCCTGATCCTCATCATCCCCCGAGGACGACTCGTCCGAGGAGTCGGATTCCTCGACACCCTTGGTCGCCTCCTCCTCCGCCTGCTTCATGAGCCGATCGTTAAACTGATCATTGGCTACGTCGAACTTGTCTTTCAAAATTTGGTAGTCAGAGCCCGGCTGCAATGATTCCCAATCCATCCTCATAATGATAGTCCTCCATCATTTGTTTGACTAGGTCCTTTTTCTTCTCCTCAGCTAGGGACTTGTATTTAGACCTGAGCTGGGTCTCTTGGTTTTGCAGCCAGCCCTTGAGTTTGTCAACCTGCCCCTGCAGGCGGTCCGCGAGGGGTCCCAGCTTAGCCTTGAGGTCCTTGACCTCATTTTGGAGCTCGGTTACCCACCCTCTCGATGCATCCAAGTCCTTCTTGACCTGCAGATTGGCCGACGCCTGGGAATACATCATATCAATTGTCAGTAGTTCATTTTGGGCAATCTCAAACTGAGCAGTGTCTAAGGAGGAGGCGGCCTGAGCTTTAGCAGCCGTTACCTCTTTGGACTTTTCGAGGATTGGCTTTTTAAGCCCGTTCACGCGCAGCATAGCCTGCATTCGACCAACAGTGAGAATGGTCAGTATCAAGCGGCTATACTCATTATTCAGGATAAAAATCACAAGTATCCTACCTTACAAAGAAGCGCCAAGATGGCGTCAAGGTTGAGGGAGCCGACTCCTCTGACAGACGCCTTGTCTTCAGGCTCAAGCGCCCTCAGCATCTGTTTGGCCAGCTGTAGGACAGTCGGCCTCTGTGGAACCTCTGCCAGATCAAACAAACATGAATTAAAAAATCTTAGCTTATGATCCAGTGCCCTTTTTGGCAACTGTTATTCCAACCATACTGAAAAATGGGTAAAGCTATGATACCTTCCGCCTCCTCCTCCTAGGCGGCTTTGCTTCTGTCTGCTACTGAGCCGACAGCAACATTGAGTGGCTTGCCACTCTTTGATACCCTAGGGGCATCCGGCTTCAGGGTCGTCTTGTTGGGGGTGGAGCCGTCATAAGTCTTCCCGGGCTTATGGGCGATGTGCTTCCTAGGCTTCTCGAAAGTGCCAACATCACCACCCGACTGCTTTTGAAGCTTCGAGTCTGGCTGTTTGGAGGGAGAAGGTTTGGACGAACCACCCTGCATGGAATGCACAAGTTATTATATTGGTGATCTCAATAAAACTCAATCCAAGTCAGAGAGAAAGTTCCTCACCTTAGGAGCTCGGCCTGACGGCTGTTCCTCATTAGTCTGTTTCCCCAAGATGGACGAATGATAATACCCTGCAAGATGTGCAGCCGGCTTCTTGGCGGCCGAGAGCTTTCCATTGCTGTGTCTGCACAGAAAGTAAGAGTTAGAAGCTAAAGAAAGAATCAAAATCAGCAAAGTAAGATAAAGCCAAGCGGCCTACTACCTCTCGGCCTCTCAGCACTGAGACCGTGAGCGGCCAAATACGTACCGTCAGATAGCCACTCATGATGGGGAATGTAGCTTTGCAGGGTAACCTCCTTCTTCCCCGTCCCTTCATTAGTTTGAATGGCCACAACAAATAAGCCTTGATCTAGTATCTCCTCCTACGCCTGCCTTGGGACAAGTGGCAGAGCTTTCTTCCCAACAAGGAGAGGAGGGTTTCGGTTCCACCGGTTGTATCTCTTATTGCGCAGACGGTCGGAGGTGGAGACTATGTAGAATTTCGTCCTCCAGTCTTTCCATTTGTTCTCCTTCCCCACCGTCATCATAAAGCCCTTATGGCTAGTAAGGGTCAACCATCCGGATCCGCTTGATTGAGGGGGTTTTGCTCAAATAATGCATATGAGCGAATGCCTCAAAGTTGGGATCCACCTCCAGCATTTCACATGCGGCAACGTAGCCCAAGATGTTGACCCAAGAGTTGGCGGCTAGTTGCCAGATACCCAGTTGGTATCCCTCAAAAATTCTCTCCACTGCCGGATGGAGAGTGAAGCGAAGACCAGATAGAATGGCCGCCTCATAGCAGCCAAAACATTGGTCGTCGTAGCTGGCCTTCTCTGGCTAGACGACTGTATCCTCAGCGTCTGGCATAGAAAGAAGAAATCCATGTCCCATGACATGGTTGGAAATGATTTTCCCAAAGTCCTCCGTCATTTTCTTCCGCCAGCCTTTGGGAACGTGCAAATAATAAGGAGCACATTCCAGCCGGAGCGAAGCAGATGGCTCTTCCCATCCTTCTCCCCTGTCCGCTGACAGAGACTCTCTAGCAGCGTCTAATTTTAAGCGCGCCTCCTCCGAGTCAATGGAGGTTGTAGACACCCAAATGTGTCTCCCCAAAACCAAACCCAGTGATGAACACGTTTTGCATCGAATGATTATCGAATGGGGTGAAAGTGTGAAAGGTCAAGTGTTGCGGTTGGTTTTTATTTAAATTCTTTCTTTCTGTTTTCGAAAAAAAACTCTATTTTATGAAAACAGCCAATCCAATTTAGTTTGGTCCACAAAAAGGGTCCAATAATGGTGTAGTTGGATGGGGCTTGTACAGAGCTTTCCAACGATATATTATAAGCCCAATTCCGATGAATAATGAGGAAGTTATGGCCAAAATACTAAGTTGGACCCGGTTTGATCTTTACATGCGGCCCAATGATCTAAGGGATGGCCCAATGTTAATTATTATTCCTAGAGTTATTAGAATTAATGGTAGTCTTCTAGAATTCTATAGAAGGTTCTCTTTAATCCTAATAGAATTAGAATTAATAATTATATTTTGATAAAGTTTTATTTGGAATAAAATATTATTTTATGAAAAATACAATTTCGATTTTCACACGGATTTAACAAATCGATTTTGATCCATATGTGGACCCCGTGTGGAAAGCGCGCAGAAATCCAGGCCTGTCGCCAAGCGACAAGGTCGGTTTTGCAGCGACAGAGTGGAATTTTATTCCTTATAAAATTCTACCTATTACCGGACTGTTTTCTTATAAATAGGGTCCTAAACCTCTGTTTTTATTCACCAATTCTCATCATCTACAATGATCAACAATCAATCAACAATCAATTCACAATCATCTATTCTCTCTATGCTCTCATCTCTCTAGCTCTTACAAAATTCCGCATTCACGAGATCTAGAAACACCTAGCCGAGTTCGAAGTTGCCTTCGCCGTAGACGTGAAAGGTTATAATTTCTGAGGGTTTGGTCCCTAATCTCTCTTTCAATTATTTAATTTGGTTGTTTGATTTATATTTTCCTTGAAGTTACTAACGCGTGTATTTTGTTATTAGAAAGAGGTACGAGGCATCAAAGTATGTAATCTTATTGCTGTATTCTTGTAGAAAGCATGTTTAAATTTGTTTAATTCCTAGTATCATGTTAGGATGTTATTATTGCTTTCTAGTATCATGTTTAGGGAAAAGGTTATAATATCAAATATGCTTATTATGATTCCTGCGATGCTTCCTATTCTCTTTTCTAATATCATGTTAGTACCATGTTAGGGTTAAATCTTTGATTTTTATTATTTAGTGACATGCTAGGGTTTGTTATTAATCTTGTTAGTATCATGCCTAGGATCTTGCTATTAATATTATGCTTTAACATGATTATGATGATTATGATTATCATGATTGTTATTATGATTATGATTATAATTATGATGATTATCATGTTTCTTGATGCTTATTTATTGTTATTGCTTGATCACGCCTTTTATGCATATTTAAAGGGAATTTGTACTTGTAATCACGCTTAATAAGATAATTAATAATCTTGTTTAGGCTAATATGATTATAATTCAAGTGATCACCAATAATAGTTTTATTTGTGCATTAAGTTCAACCAACATAGATAAACAGGTTCAGGGTTAACCTATTGTTTGCATGTTAGTCAGAAAGCGCACATGAATACGAGAAGAATAAAGTAGAGGCCTATTTAGGGCAGGTTCAATCTCTTTTAGGTTGGATTTGTACCTTCATCCCCGAATCCTATTTGGTTCAAGACCTTTTGGAGTTGACGATCTCATGGATCGTTAAGGGGTGTAATCTTCACCTTGTGAACGGTTTACAAGTTCCTAAACTTGTTGGCGACTCTTTTGCTCTAGCTTCTTTCCCTTTGGACGCCACCATGCTTAAGTGTATGATCACAGTGGGGTTCAAGCTTGGGGTTAATGCTTGAAATATTCACTACAGAGGCGCTATCAGAGGATGATGAATCAAAGTCATCATCAAAGCTATCGTGCAAGTTGGGGGTCTGCTGGCTAGTGCCGGCAGTGTTCTCCCACATTTCCTCATCCGGCACCGAATCATTTGGCCCGGGATCTTGTCGTTCATTATCAGACTCCTCCAAAATCGAGGAGCCTGGGGTGTTAGTAGCAGTAGGCGGATTATCATAAACTTCGGCAACAGGCGCCCTAATGGAGCTTTTTGGAGTATACAGTCGAGCTTTCCGAATGGTACCAGGTACCATCCGTCCTATACGTCCGACTGGTCTGCTTCGTTCTAGCCATGGTGTCCTGCACAGCTACAGACACAGTCGGATTTGGAGAAGTTCTCAAAGGGGAGTCCTTGAATGAGAATTCGGCACTCCTAGTTCTAGATTCAGCTGTCCCCGGTGACCGGCTGATCGCTAACCTAGGCCGTGCCGGGTGCATTTGGGAAACCATTTTTAAAAAAGAAAAAACAAAAATAAGGAAAGAAGAGATCAGACGGTTACCTTAGATGAAGGTACGAGAGCCACTTGATCTGGAAATCTGCTTACAGGCGGATAAGAGGCCGAGTGTCGGATGCTATCACAAAAGAAAACAAATTCTCAGAGGTCAAAGATTTAAGATTCTCTCTGAAGATTCACGCAAACGTGTGAACGCAATGAAGAGGTCAACCCCTATTTATAGAAAGGGGGAAAAGTCTTAGGGTAAAAACCCTATATTCTGCCACGGTAAACAATAAAAAACCGTTCCAATGAGAGGCGGACACCTGTCACAGGCGTCACGTGGCGAGCCACGTCACCCCTGTGAGGGGCAAATGATTTGGGTATTTATACCCCACCAAGTGGCCTAATGAGAGTACGACATGTGTCACAAAAAAAAGGCATCCAAATGGACTACCCAGATGATGACACGTGTCACGCAGATATGGCCCCTAGGAGTGACGGCCTTTAAGGCCCAAATCCCAAGGAGCCGCAAAACGGCGCTGCTCTAAATCCTAGGTCACCAAACCCTAGGACAAAGCACACCTTTCTAGGACCCTATAAATAGGGAGATTCCCCCCATTTATTGGGGCACGTCTTAATCATTACATCATTTATTGCTCTCGAAAACAGAGAGCAACTAATCTTGGAATCCGAGAAGATACTTACTTTCCGCACGTTTTACTCCGAATCCGTACTAACTTAATCTTCATAGGCGGACCTCCGAACATCTGGAGCTCTGTTCTTTTGCAGGTACACGCGGCTTCGTTGGATCCAGTCTTCGAGTTATAACTCTCCCAAGGGACACAAAAACACCCAAAACACCTGCATCTATAAGGCCTTTAACCCCAAGTTTTCCTTCATCGAATGCCTTCAGTTCATTAATTCGATCATAGCTACTCTGTGCTTCATTTGTGGCATGAGTATCCATTATATCTTAAAACTCTTCTTGGATGAAATAACTTTAAAAAGATAATTTTTTTTTCTCAACTATTTTAATAATTGATGAATTTTCATTATATAATATTATTGGTAGCTCAGATGCATGAGAGGCTGATCAACTCGCTCATCCATGTGAATCTCATTAATTGAAAATAATAAATAAACAACTAAGCTAGTGTATGGTAATCATCTTGCTTATCCATGTGAATCTCATTTATTGGAACAACTAAGATATTGTAATTAGTTTGCTTATCCATGTGAATCTCATTTATTGGAACAACTAAGCTATTGTAATCAGTTTGCTTATCCATGTGAATCTCATTCATTGCAAATAATCAATAGACATTTAAGCTAGAGCATAAGAGGCATGAGGCCATTTCTTTTATCATGTGAGATAATATCCGCAAACAAACAAATCAAAACTTCTTGCTTAGAGCAGTCTAAAATTGGTGTGACTTGCTAATTAATAAGTTGACAAGTCTACATACTCTTCACGCTATACTCAATTAGAGTGATGCGATTACATATTTTTCTTTTTCTTTTTTAATTCAACACTTTGATTGGCAGGAATTATATGTTGTTGAGTTAAATTTATTAAAATATTATGTAACTGGAGTTTCTTGGGAAATTGAAAATGATAATAAAAAAAATTGATAGTAGATGAATAGTTTATGTTATAGAATACATAAGAGTATAAGACCTAAGAGAAGACATATACTAAAAAAGTGTGAGTAGGTAAGAGGGGGGACTAAGTAAAAAGTTAGATGTAATAAATTTATGACGTAGATTTTAATTTATTTTTTCCTTTACTTTGATTATTAAAATTGTTTAGTTATCTATAGTATTTTGAATATGCATGTTGCTTTCTATATGTATGATCACTATATTTATATTTATATCTATATCTATACTTTATTATTATATATAAAAAGCATGTCAAAGAAAATTTATGTGCCACGTTTTATTCTCCTATATGCAAATGTTCAATGTCCATGTTAGATTCTCAATTCAAAAAATTACGTGTAGTTACAAGGTTTTAAACATGTGATCTATGGAATGAAAACGAAGACATAGTCATCAATCCACCATTACATCAATGTTACGTTAAATGATTTTAAAAAAATAAATTAATAAAGACTTATGATTATATCTTCTTACAATATTTATTAGTGTGTAATAGATTACGCCTCCCCTACATCTTTAGTTTTAACAAGAAAGTAGTTATAATTTTTTTTTTACCATAATACTTACAATAGTGATATTTTCAAAAAAGTTTTCAAAAATCATACAATTACTATCACTTCACAACTTCAAATTTAATTTTGTCATTTAATGCTTTACCCACAAAACATATCATACTTTTATGTTCTCTCTTAAAAGCAAAATACTAATATGTAATGAATGACAAAGTGAATTACAAATCAATATCTATATATCTATATATATACTACCTCCGGTCCAATCTACTCGCAACAATTTCCTTTTATGGGTGGTTTAATTTACTCGCAACAAATATTTTCTTTCCTTATTTAGTAACTTTTAGCCTGTAAAATGACATTCTTGCCTTACTTTTTTTTTTTAACAATCTTATTACTACTCCTAATCTTTTTTCATTATATCTAAGATTTAATTACTTATCCTAACTATTCCACCAAAATTACCCCCACACTTTTAAATTCAACCATCTTCCAACCACCTTTATTGAATCTTCATTCAATTCAAGATGAAGATGGTTGAGAGCATTCAATTCTAGAAAATTTTCCAAAACACCCACCCCCTAAACTCTAGCTCTTTAAATCCCTGTATTTCTCTCTATCTCCTTAACGCTCTCTTTCTCCCTCTTCCACTTTTGGGTTTTTCTCATTTCTCTCTCTTCTATTTTTGGGTTTTTGGGTTATGTACACTATTTGACTGATCTTCTCTTTAACAATGGCTTTAGATGAGGCAAACCCAGATCTACAATGCTATGACTCCTTTTTGGCTGCTACAAAACTATCTTCACCTCTTCCATCTTTCACGAGGTACAAACCCTATCGTGGCTCCGGAATAATGAAACCAGTACGTCGTGCCTCCTTGATTGCGAGTAGGAGAATCCGTGGGGCCAAACTCACGGAGTACATCTTCAGAGACGACGATGAGAAGCCCTCAAAGGCATCTGGATCTAAGAATGCAAATCTCCACCTGCTGCAGCTGTAGATCTAGAGGAGAAACCCACCGCTGAGGATGGATCTGGTGTTATGGTGGCTGTTCCACCTGTTGTAGGAGTCCCAAACGCTGCTTCTGAGACTAAGGAGTCTGCCTTTCCGGAGCTGATTGCTGGTGAAGTGCTCCAGCCACCTAAGTCTTATCATGGGTGGGAGTTCTGCTGGGCCAAGTACTAGGGCTAAGCGCGTTAGATCTGGGCTCCATGATGGTCTAGAGCCAGATGATGTTTACATGGATTACCTGTAGAATTCTACCCCCAATACTACATTCCCCCAAAGTAAATTAGTAGTGTAAACTCTTAAACCCTAACCTTATTAGTTTCATTGATTTATGATTAATTGTTTGGATTGATATATGGTTGTTTTGTTGTGATTAATTTTGGACATGATGTTGTTGGGTTTATATAACATGATTTATGTTTTGTCTGACTTAGGTTCTGATGGCTTGGGTAATGTTTGTTCTGTTGTGATGGGTTGGATGATGTTTGTTTTGTTGTGATAAGTTGAGTCCCCTCTTCCTTGATGCATTGACTCTCCTGCCCCTAATTGCATCACATTATGTGACATCCAAATGATTAAGGGACTCATTTGATAGCTATTTGAGTAAGATGAATGCTCTGGTTACCTCTGTTTGAGATTTCTATTGAGGTACCATAACTCATTGATGCCTTGACTGTAAAATAAACCCTTTCTGATGGATATTGTGTACAAAAGAGTTTGTGTTTTCATTAACCTCAAAAGGGTTCCATTTTTACAAAACACTACTTAAGTTGCATACATGATTGCCTAAAAATATATCCTATGAATATTTACCAAAATACACCTAACCAGTACATAAACAAAAAAGAAAAAAAAAGTTAAGGTTTTATTGGTTATGTGTGGCAGTCAATAACTTTACCAAAAGCTGTGTTGTATCTTTGTGGACTTCAATCTGCATCCCCCTCCATATGTGATTCCTCTTCACTAGTTGTCGGGACAGAAATGGTGTTCAAGTAATTCACCACATTTGCATTGAGTTCCCTGTCAACCTCTAGTAAATCTGGAAGTATGCCTTGTCTTTCTAGACTCCTCTTCTTCATGTGTATTTGTTTCCCCTCTCCTTGTTAATACTTCCACCATGCATGATTGAAATATGATCCATGTGTACTTGTTTAGAGTAGGATATAATTCTCCAAATGCTTTGTCCACTTCCTTGATAAGATCATCTAAATTCTTTGGAAATGACTGATATTGAAGTGACTGAATAACATTGAAAAGTCCTAAGTCTATAACATTCATGTCTGGTGACTGAGCTAGTTGAAAAACAAACTTTATGTTGAATCCATATGCTTGTGTGGCTGCTTGAAATTTTGGATCTTGTGGTACCTGATGTGGCCTTGCCTTATCCCATTGAATAGTAATATCTTTGGGCAACTGTGAGAGCCATTGCTCATGTAGAGTAGACAACACATGGTTGAGTAGCATGTCGCTAATTACTTCTTTGTTTATACACTGGATTGCCTTTGCCTCAATAGTTTCCTTATCTCTGTTTTTTACTCTTTTCCTTTGCCATCTCATACTTAACAAAAGGAAGCAGCCCATACTTCCCATCATGCAACAGATTCTTGTTTTCATCATACAAGGGCTTGCCTATCATATCCATAAACATGGCTTTGACCTTGAACTTCCTTGACTGTTGTACTCTATATGGGTCCTTCTCCGTGGGAAGAAGATAGAATGTCCTTGTTTCTGGGTTTATGTAAAACTACTTTTCAGCAATGTATATTACTTATTGCATATCAATGAATGTAGGGTCCTCTTTACCAGGAATTGGGTTTTCAGTTGGTGTTGGGTGATTTGTGCTTGTGTGTGTTCTTAGTCTACCCCTTTTCCTTAACCTATGCAAAGCTGACTTAGGAATATGAAGTGCTGCAGCATAGCCTCTCTCTATGGTTCTCTTGTACAAAGGTACAGAAGTAAAAAATTCATCAGTGTACTCAGTTTTTTTTCTACCAACTATGGATAATTTTTTTGTCCTAACATCTAAAGTAACTCCCTCTACTATGTGTTGTTTAATTACCTATGTGTTGTTTAATTACCTGAAACTATCTTGTCATTGTTGATCTGTGAACATGATGCTTTCTGGTCAAGTTGGAGCCTAGATGAAGTAAATATGGATGTTGCTTTTGATGAACACAGCAAATAGAATTTAGGCTAATTGCAAACTAATTGTAGGTTCATGTAACTTGTAGGCTACCTCGTTTTGTAAATCTTAACTAATATTTTGGTTGCACAACAATGATGGTTTCCCCTCCTCCCCAATCCCCATTCAAACAATAAGAAAAAATGTTGATGACAGATTTGGGGTGTCCTCTTTCTTAAAGGGCTTTTGATTTGAATGTGATGAATAGTAAAGATTTGGGGGAATTTGGCAAATTGTTTTAATTTTGATTTGAAAATTTAGGAGGAAAGTAGGTGATTTAAAAAATTTGGACCTCCGTCCAAAAAATAGATGAAAATTGGGTGGGAAAATACCCACCCAAAAAAATTAGGTCCCACCTTTTTAAAACTCAGAAAATTAGGGTGGGAAACCACCAAATCCCAAAAATTTCCCACTTGTTTAACTTTATTAGAAAAAGAGACCATATATTTTCCCTCTTATTTTACTAACTTAATTACATACCCTTACCCATGTTCGAAGCCCCTTAAAAGTTTTGCCTTGGTTTTTGCAAACCTGTCCTTTGTTACAAGTAAATTGGGCCGGAGGTAGTATTAAAACTCGTGGCAAGAATTGTAATCATGCCACGTGTCATCATTCTTTCCACGTGTCGTCATGACTTGATAAATGATGTGGGGTCATGTCATATAAAAACCGATCATCAATGATTCCTCACAAAAGTTTTATGTTCATAAATTCTAAAGTTTTAATTGAACTTGTATATATATATATATATATATATATATATATATATATATATATATATATATATATATATATATATATATATATATATATATATACTGTATGGGATAGCTTCCGCTGAGCTATCACCAGGCTCCTAGCTTCACTCTTGAGGTGCGCACTCATCGCTGGAGGAGCACTCAGAGGGGATCACCAGCCTAATAGAACCAGCCCGCAGGCTGACCTAATAGGACTCCACGTAAAGGAGACTACAAACCTATAAATATGAGATAAAGTACAACGAAAAGGAGGTTAGATACACAATCCATTACACTATCTATTTCTCTAAGTACACTTTCTCTCTCTAAACACATTCTAACTTAGGCATCTAAGGGTGGGGGGAGTTCCTTAAGACACCCTCGAGGGCAGTGACGTGTGTTGCCTTGTGCAGGTCACTAGCACGACCAACCGAACCCTGCCTATGCTAATGAGAACCCTTGTATCCGTACCCGGAACATATATACTTCAATATAATCTCATTCTTTCGTTTACTCATCCATAATTCATATAGGTTATATGTATTTAAAATATGTAACACAAAAATAAATAGCAATTTCAAAATCACAACATGTGTTTACCTTGAAGAAATGTTTAATGGTAGATAAAAATTCCTTTAACAATTAAAACAAACTAATATGAAGTATAAAAGTTAGGTTACTGCATATTTCTTAATGAATTTTGATAATTTTCTATAATATTTACCAAAAAAAATAATAATTTTTTAAAATTATAAATCCACCAATAGATTTCACTTTATTTATTATAATTTTTTATATACAAAAAATGAAAATGGCATTGCCCGAACTAAAACTAGTATATTATTAAAACTCATGGCAAGACATGCTATTTTCCCATGTGTCACTAATTTTGCCATTTGGCATATAATGTGACGCCATGTCGTACCAGCCCTTTAATGATTGAAAAACTCCATGCATTAACCTGTATGTATTAATGTTTAGTCTAATTGAAAAACTCTTCATATGCATAACACCCTATTTAAATTTACCTTGGAATGTAATTCTTTAATAATTGCACAATAATAAAATTTGTAAGAAATTAAACATTACTCCCTTTTTTTTCTTGTGCATTAATTTATAAAATTGTAATTATAGAGTAAAAATTTTGATTTATATATATTAATTCATACAATTGTAATTATAGAGTAATATTTTTATATGCATTATGGAGTAGCATATATATTGACATTGACATCAAATTTATAAAGATTTGATTTATCATTTTTATTTAGAACGGATTGATTTATCATTTACCCTATATATATTAATGCAAAAAAAAATTCTTATAGTCAAACCAGTTCATATAAACAAAAAACTATTTAAGCTATCATCCTTTTTTAAAAAAAAAAACAAAAAATACCCACCACTTAAGCTCTAAGTGACAAACAAGCCAAATTAATATAGTTCGAGTAAAGTAATATATTTATAATGACCCAGGACATCGCCCAGGCCAATAACTAGTTTAATTACAAAAAGATTAAGTCATAAATTAAACGGTTTTTCTTTTTTCACCAAATGATGTCGTTGTTTTCAAAATTCACCAAATATCTTCCACTTTTTCAAAAACACCTCAAAATACCTTTAGTGACTAATAATCATTTTCTTTGTTAGTCAGTAAGCAAAGTTAAATATAAAAAATGTCATGATATGATTTTTTTTTTATTAATATTAAGTAAAATAATTATTTAACTTAATTATTAAAAATATTTAAAAATATTTTTTTATTTATATAATCACACTAGCCCCCCACCGGCACTTAAAGCCCTCCCTTGCCCCTTGCCAACTACCCTCCCACCATCATATCGATTCTCATCCTTACCTCCGACCTCTTTCCCCCTTTTCCCTAACCGTCGACCAAACACCCCTTTCTCTGCTTTCCTCCATAACCGTTCCCGATCACCCTTTGATGCATCCGTGCATCAAAGCACACCATAGTTGTTCTTCTATACCAAACAATGAGCGTAGATTCAATAAATACACATTAACATTATACATAATTTTTCAAGGTAAGAAACAAAGTGTTGTTACCTTCCAATAAGGTCAGAACTGGTCTTGTTCTATCTAAACCAAGTGTTGCATTAAAGCTTTCTACAAAGTTTCTTTTGTTCACATCACTCTTAATAAACTCACTAGAGTTGTGCTTAATCTATGTTGATTGTTCCCTAACCTTAAATAGCCAGATCAATGCAGATGGAATGACCTTTTGCAACTGTTCAATAGCTTTTCTGAATGTTAGTTTTGAATAAGAACCATATGCCTTTCAAAATAAGCTAAACATCAAAAGGTCAGTGAATGGTTTCCTCAAATTCTTCACTAAATACTTGCGACAGTACTTTCTTCCAACATTTGGCCATAATTCAGTTAACGCAGCATCAGGTTAGTATGACATTAGCTTAGATTAGGGCAAGTTACTAAAAGATACAAGGTATATGTTGTTACCTTCTACGTATCAAAAATAGTACTCCGACTACAAGAAAAAATATCTTTTTTGTAGCAATTATTTTAACATTTTGTATGGTTAATAATTGTTACAAAAAAATCCCAACGAATGGTTATTTGATATAATATCCCCTGTTATCATAGCTTTTCGTAGGGTTTTTCGTTTTCGCTGGGGTTGTTCTCATTAATTGATACGGAAAACAACATTCGATTATGGTGATTATTCTCATTTTCCACTGCACCAAAAAAAAAAGAAAAGAATCCCTACGTATGACCTCTACAAGATTCGAACATGAAACCTCAAGCTATAATACTAAATGTATTTCCAATAAGCTATGACATTTTTATATTCTCTTTGTCAAAAAAAAAAATTTTAAGCTATCGTAAAAAAGGCTTTTCGTATCGAATTTTGGGTTTTAGTGGCGAATGTAAAGGATAAGTTTTCCCATAATTGTATAAATGTGTGGAAAATGGTGAATGAATATTAGGCCCCATTCTTTAGAGCTGCTCTGCTTTGCGGATCCCTGCTCTGCTCAAAAGAAATCTACTTTACTCTGCTCTATAATAATTAATAATAGTACTAATAATAACTAATATTCAATAATAATAATTAATATTTTATTGGTGATAATAATTTATTATTTTACATAATTATAGTAATTACTAAAATTAAAAATAATTATAATAATTAATACTTATTATTCAAAATACTAATTATTAATAATAATAATCAATAATTAATAAATCAAAATAATAAGAATTAATATTTAATAATATTATTAATTAATAATTTCTAATTATTTTAACAATTCTTTCAAAAAAATAATAATAACAATTAATAACAATTTCTTTTTTTTTTTGGAAAGAAAAATAATAACAATTTCTAATATTCACCGAGAATAATAATAACAAACAGTTAATATTTTTTTAGGGAATAGTAATACTTAATTTTCCCCATCCACTACATAATTATATTCTGATGCATAAGCTTGGCATACCAATCATTCAACATGATGCAGATATAGAAGCAGCATATTCAACTATGTATGCACAATGGTGCAAAGATAGTATGGCCAAAGTGCGACATCGTATATCACTTCGAATTTGGAGGGCTAATCAATCGAAAAGCGACAATGAAAGTGATAACAACGAAGATCAAAGCGACAATGAAGATGATGAAAATGACGATCATATGGAAGTAGATGGTTAATTCACCACGATGTTAAACTCTTATCTAATTATGTTCCTATTTTTGATATGCGGTTGTAATAATTTGAAGATGTTAAACAATTTTCTTTTATCTTTCTACTATTAACATATGTTAAATATGGTACACGTTTATTTATGTCTTCACTCACCTAAATCAAAGTAGTAGTAGTAGTAGTAGTAGTAGTAGTAGTAGTGGTAGTAGTAGTAGTAGTAGTAGTAGTAGTAGTCGTGGTGGTGGTGGTGGTGGTGGTGGTGGTGGTGGTAGTAGTGGTAGTGGTAGTGGTAGTGGTAGTGGTAGTGGTAGCAGTAGCAGCAGCAGCAGTAGT
This sequence comes from Chenopodium album, assembly GCF_948465745.1. Taxonomy (NCBI): domain Eukaryota; kingdom Viridiplantae; phylum Streptophyta; class Magnoliopsida; order Caryophyllales; family Amaranthaceae; genus Chenopodium; species Chenopodium album. The sequence goes on along the minus strand of NC_137846.1, from coordinate 44,899,572 downwards.
ATTAGGAGCAGCAGCAGGAGCAACAACAGTAGCAGTAGCAGTAGCAGCAGCAGCAGCAGTAGTAGTAGTAGTAGTAGTAGTAGTAGTAGTAGTAGTAGTAGTAGTAGTAGTAGTAGTAGTAGTAGTAGTAGTAGTAGTAGTAGTAGTAGCAGTAGTAGTAGCAGTAGCAGCAGCAGCAGTAGTATTAGGAGCAGCAACAATAGTAGCAGCAGCAGCAGCAGGAGCAACAACAGCAGCAGGAGGAGCAGGAGCAGCAGCAGGAACAGTAGCAGCAGTAGTAATAGCAGTAGTAGTAGTAGGAGCAACAGTAGCAGGAGCAGCCGCAGTAGTAGGAGCAGCAGCAGTAGCAGTAGCAGTAGCAGTAGCAGTAGTAGTAGCATCAATAGTAGCAGTAGTAACAGTAGTAGTAGTAGCAGCAGTAGCAGTAATAGTAGCAGTAGTAGTAGCAGTAGCAGCAGCAGTAGCAGTAGCAGTAGAGGCAGTAGCAGCAGCAGCAGTAGCAGAAGTAGTAGCAGCAGCAGCAGCAGGAGCAGGAGCAGGAGCAGGAGCAGTAGTAGTAGCACGAGCAGCAGCAGGAGCAGGAGCAAAGGCAATAGTAGTAGCAGCAACAGTAGCAGTAGTAGTAGCAGTAGCAGTAGCAGTAGTAGTAGCAGCAGCAGCAACAACAATAGCAGCAGCAGCAATAATAGCAGTAGCAGTAGTAGCAGTAGCAGTAGCAGCAATAGCAGTAGTAGTAGCAGTAGCAGTAGCAGTGGCAGCAATAGCAGTAGTAACAGCAGCAGTAGTAGCTGCAGTTGTAGCAGTAGTAGTAGTAGTAACAACAACATTAATAATAATAATGCCGAAATCTGCTATGCTCTACTCGGCTCTACTCTGCTCTTCTATCCTGAAATCTGCTCTGCTCTGTTGAAATTTAATCTGCTCTGCTGACCCCTGCTCTGCTCTGCCCTGAAGCTCAAAAGAACTGGGCCTTAATATGTTTTTCTTATCGATTTCATATGGGTTTATTATATCAATTGTAAAATGGTATGGATTCCTCTAATATTTCACAAACAAATGTGCATATTGTAGCGAATTATAATCGCTACGAAATAATCTCTACGAAAAAGACAATTTTCTTGTATCCACACATCAGCACTTCCATTGTCCTTCAACATATTCTTCAAATGCTAGACAAAGAACTTCCAACTGTCTATGTCCTCAGTTGATACAATCGCCCATGCATATAAAGGGAAGTAATTCATTATTTGCATCTATTGCTACTATAAACAACACCAGTCACCGTAATTCCCCTTCAAATGAGCCCTATCCACACCAATGAAGCTCCAAGGTACATCCAAGAAGTAGTCCATCTACACACCATTTGAAAGATATAAAGATACTCAAGAATTATAAAGGTCTGTCAATGTGACCAGGTGGTGTCCAAGCACAAAAGGCAGATGAACCTGGGTTTGTAGATCTCACCATATCACAATATTTAAGTAGCAAGCTATATGAGATGTCATGACCCCAATTTATCTCCTTAAAAGCCTTTTATCTCATCCTAAGGAACTATTGCCATTTGAACACCATATCTTTGTTAAAGTAGCTCATTCAATGATTTGGCTGGATATCATTGTTAGCTTTGATATCCTTTAGCAAGACTCTTGTAGCCTGATTGGTTGTAACCATAGGGTTTCTCACCTCTAACCTAGTGCAAGTGTGCTCAATATTGTTCTGCATGGACTTGATAGCCCATGTGATTCCATCTGGAATCCTAGATGCATGTATGTTAGTATGTAGCCTCCACTCGCAAATCTGTGAAAACATCTGATAGTCCATCTTATATTAGATGCCTTGTCTACAATCACCAAGAAACCACTTTGAATATTGTAATCCCTCACAACACTTTTTCCATGGTTTGATGAAACTTTTATCAAATTCCTCATCATTATACATCCCACCACTTTTGTACAACCTGACAAAGTAATCATCCGCCTCATCATCATTTTCTTACACTGGACCTTCTCAAGGATCGAAATCATCTTTATTGGTCCTTATAAATCATCATCAATCTCATCATCATCAATTTTATCTTCATCAGTCTATCTCTCATCATCACCATTATCCTCACCATCAGTTTCATCTTCTTTATCATCTAATTCCTCATTAAGTACATTCAAAGTACCCTCATCCTCACCCAAGCTGATAGTGAGCTAGTTTGAAGGCCCAGTTGCCTCATCATATCAGAGCTTGTCCTGACTATAAATCCCCTCCTCACTGCTATAGTCTTATGAGTTCTTTTTATCAAAGGAAGTATATGTTTTAGAAGATTTAGAATATTCCCCTTTATCTACTGAATTCTTCCTTGTAATGATCTGCATCTCAGTCACATTACAGGTTGTATTATGACATTAGTATTATATTGTTAACCCTCCCCTATGAGGATACCTTAGGTTGGTACCTTTTCCTAATACTTCTTCTTACACACCACTTGCATAGGTTGTGTAGGTGGTTTATCTGCTTCAGCTCTTCTTAACTACTCTTTTCTCTCCTCATACCTCTCTTTAATAAACCTTTCAACCTTAGCTCCGTTTACATTTTCTAATTGCTTTTAATAGTGTGCCTTAAAATCTCTCCCAGGTCCACTATGCCATATCCTACCTCCTGTTAACTATCACACCACCTCGTCCCCCCTTTCTTTGCCCCTACCTTTCCCCCTACTCTCTCTCTTTTCCCTTACCTCTTCCCCTACCTATCTATTCTATTTCTTCCCTATACCTAAGAATATTAGCAAAAGTCTCCTTATTAGTTGTATTATATGGTTCATCTTCAGCTTCATTAACATGTTCTTCTACTTGCATGATAGTAACTAAAATGTTTCTCCTAGGTGTTAGTTTCTTAAGCCTCTCAATCTCTACCACCAATTGACTTAGCTTGAACTACTTTCCTGCTTTCTCATACCTCTCCTAGGGATTTCCTTCTCATTGTCACACTTTATTTGACCCAATTGTCTTTTTTTTTTCCAGCTCTATAGTTATCCTAGATGCCCTCATATTTCTAGCAATCTTCACTAAATCGTTTGGTGAATTTGCCTCACCCACCCATATATAAATAAGAATTTTTAAGGTAAATTACTAAACATCATCATCATCATCATCAAGTCCTTATCAAGTGTTCAAATCCCAATGTATCATTTTGTACACATAAGCAAAACCAGGATGTTTATGAATTGGTATCTAACTTTCAAGATACTAATCCTAATACACTATCACTAGGTCAACAAGCATGACTTTGTCAATGTACTCAATCACCACATCGACATCACCACCCTTATATAGAAACCGTAAAACCACATCATCATTAATTCTAACACCATACCATATTACTAGCACAACAAAAGCAAACAAGTTCATAACACAATATCAGTACAAAGAAGGACAATATAACATTTCATTTTAAACCAAAAGGCAACACAAGCTCACACAAACCATAACTCAAAGATTATGCAAAAATTGAGTCAATAACAAGAACAAAAAATAGATCGAAACTAAGGTTAAAAAGCCATACATGAAATTTTTGGTTGTAAGATAGTGCCAAAATATTCGAACTTTCACCACGTAGCTTAGCAACGATTTTCAACAACAAAACAAATACCTTAAACACAATTTCCCTAAAGATGCGATTTTTTCTTTTACCCTCACGTAATTTGCTTTCCTTCAACCTAAATGAAAATGAATAACTAAAATGTCTATTTTTGTGACTTATTTAGAGCTAGAATTCAATGCTTTGCATTTTTGTGTCTTGAGGAAAGCTTGATAGGAAAGATGATCAAATGGAATTGAAGAAGATGAAGTGTAACAATGAAGAGAGTAAAATTGAGCAGTTGGGGAAAATAAAAGGAGGCATTTTGTCTTTTCGTTTTTTAGCTAACCATGGTTCAATTTTTAACCAAAACACCCTCATTATTGTCATATTTGGGATAAAAAAAAACTCAATTAGGGTCATTTTATATAATTTATTTTGGAGAGGGTCACCATTTCAGTTTCTCCCAAGTTGAGGGTCACCATTAAAAATATCCCTATAATTTATTTTAAAAATGTATATTTTTTAAAAAATCATAAGAAAGAGGGTACATGATGGGTACAAATTGAGTTAGGCGAGCTGGACAGTGATTGAGTGGTACACCCTAAAATTTACCATGCCCTATCACCCATGGTCGGCCGGATTTTTATCCTTAACCACACCCCACCACCTGTCAAATTGAGACCCATATTCATCCCACTAAGGCGGTGATGGGGTGGGTCTTCTATTCGATCTGTCCTGTTGACATCCCTTTCAAGAGAATGAATCTAGCCATAAAGAGAATGAATCTAGCCACAAAGAGAATGAATCTAGCCTCCAATTAAGCTATAAACGACTAATTGATTACTATATCAAGCAAAACGACTAGCAAAATTTTAAAAGGAAATGAAAAATATGACAAAATCTGATCTTCTAAACAACTTGGAATGAACCTTGAACGGACAAAGAAGACTATTGGGATCAAAGGATTATATCGCCTTTGGCTTGAAATCAACTTGAACTCACTTTAAATTGATTTGAAGGATGTTTAAGAAGGGTTTAAGGCGATTAAATTGGTTTAGGCGAAAATTATCATTAAAAGATAAAATATATTGATCTCCAATGTTGACTTCTTGGTGTCTTACGCTAGGTTGAACACTAGGTTCCGGCACATTAAGAGGTTCATAACTTATGATTTAAAATTTGAAATAGGGTATATAATTATATATCATTGGATGACTAATTTCAATTCTAATCGAAATCCAATATAGCATAAAGTAGGCCAATTGACGAGATTGGTTAAAAAAAAAAAAAAAAGACCCTTAGTGACAAATTAGTAAAAAAAAATTGCTCCGGCGACAAATCAATAACAAACCCAACCTCAAGCCACAATTTGGTAGAAAAATAATCTCATGAGACAATTAAGCATATAAATACAAAATTTCGAACAAACTACTTGCGATTACTATCATTTTTGTGGTTTTATATATATATATATATGTATATATATATATATATATGTATATATATATATATATATGTATATATATATATATATATGTATATATATATATATATATGTATATATATATATATATATATATATATATATATATATATATATATATATATATATATATATTTCTACTTAAATTTCCAACCCTTTATAAGGGAATAAAATTTGAAGAAAAAAAATGTTTAAATACTAATTTTCACTTAATTTTTCTACTCATTATTAATAATTTTTTTTTTAAAAAAAAGGATTGGAAATAAATTTATGTAATTCAAAATAGTAAATAAAAATGAGATGACATAAAACTTTAAATTTTAAATGAAAATTTTTTTTTAAAAAAAAAACACAAAACAATTTAATTAGGACTTTTGATAGCTTGCTATTTTGTATGATTATAGAGTGGTTTTTAATGTTGAATATGTGAGGAATCGATGCCTTATTTCATTATTTACTCTATTTTTATGCATATTTTTGTGTATTACGTGCTTCACGGGTTGTTATTGTTTTCGATGACATTTTAGGCCCAAAGAGCGGACTACAAAGCATCCCGGGAAGTATGCAAGAAATTTTAAACAAAGAGGAAGAGAAGTGAAGCAAAAATGAAGAAGAAAGAACCAAGATCGAAGAAAGGAGGGAAAAACAAGACCAAGAAGATCCTGCATGGCCGTGCAACATCTAGCACGTCCGTGCAGGGGTGACTAGGTAGAATCAGGAAGTTCCTGATTCAGCTCTCCCCAGCCAGCACGGACGTGTAGAAATCGGCACGTCCATGCAACTTCTGGCACGTCCGTGCAGGATTCTTGCACGCCCGTGCAAGTCTGCAGCACCAAAACAGTAGCTATTGCTTCTCTTTTTCATGTTCTGCACGGCCGTGCACAGGTTGGCACGTCCGTGCAACATAGGCTGCACGTCCGTGCCAAGCCTGGCACGTCCATGCAGGCCTGCAGTCGAACTCGATTCTTGTTTTCTCCGTCTTTTTATTTAGGAGTCTTATAAATACCTCCCTTGAGCTCATTTGTACGGATCTTTTTCCCTTTAGTCTTCTTAGGGTTTCTTAGAATTCTCATTAATTAGCATAGATCTTCTAAAAACTCAATCATTTGTAAGAATTATTTGAAGTTTGTTCTACAGTTTCAACAAAGATTATTCTCAACTTTAAAGCAAAAACAAAAACAAAAACAAAAACAAAAAAAAGAAAAAAAGAACTCACTAGGCTCAAAGCAAATAAAGCAAGGCAACAAGGGAGGAAGAGAATGCAAACAAAACCGCACTCATGGCAAACACGAATCACTTTTAGCCCAAGTGAGAAGCCATTTAAACCCACAAGTCGCCTTACGGGACGAGTTTCGATCTCGTGAGGGTTTCCCTTGAGTTTAACCCACAACTCACACAAAAACCAAAACAAACCATCAATTGTAACACAAATTCCAATATTTTTATCACCCAAGTCAACTCATCGGGATATGAATCACAAGCAAGACAAGTGAGCAACTTTCGAGAATTACCAATCATACAAATGTACACATGAGTTGGGGGTAAAGAGAAGAACTAAGCAAGGTTGCACTAGGCTACTTCTTTAGACCTTTTACTAGTTCATTAGAGCACATCTAGATATTCCAAAGTTGTAACAAGCCCTTTTTCGGTTATAAAATCTCAAAATGCTAGTCCACCTCCCAAAATGCACACCCAAGGCCCTTTAACTGCACTCTAACTCGGGAATTTCAAAAGATATAACAATGTAAAAAATGGTGTGGGAGGCATCCACAAGTTGACCTCTAAAGAAGAGAAAATAACAATTTGAGAAATTTTGGGGGAGTTTTTGTTCTCCCTTTTTCTATGCTCTTCTTTTCTTTTTATTTTTTTTTTGTTTTTATCTTTGATTAATTCTAGTTCTTGCTTAATCCTTATTCATTGTTCTTGATGTTCAATCCATCCTTGCTTTATCTCTCTCCTAGCTTACTTGAATTCGTGAAAACCCTAGAATTAATTGTTAGAGTAGTTCCCACCATGGTTAGTGAGTAGTTTCTTAGTTAGGGGTTGGGTGAAAACCCAACCAAGCCATGGTTGATTGACTTAGATTTATTCATGTTTTATTTTGGATTGATAGTTGTTTGTGCTTGAATTGATTGTTGCATGTGTATTTTGATGGCCACTTTATGCTCATGTGTTTATCCCTCTACTTACATCGAAAGATGGGGTTTTGGAGTGTGTCCTTTCTTTTTTTTTTTGACAGCTGAAAAAGAGGGAAATTACTCCTTGGAAGTGCTATAACTTACAGAAACACAATGAAACTTAGCTAACATATCACTAATTCTCTGGGAGAGCATTCTCCCTTCTTGTAAGCCACTGCTAGCCCTCTGCATCCATGTGAGTGTCCTTTTATCTATGGTTTCAATCTTCAAATGCCAAAGCTTCAACCTTGCTGCTGCTTGTAACCCTTTGAGCACACTCTCCAGGCATCCTGCTGCTGTGTCCTGCTGTTGCATTTGAACCTTGCCTTGATCATATTCCATCCCTGTTTTCCTCAAATCCCAGCTCCAGCTTTTGAGTCTTTTCCTATTACCAACCTGGTTGATATTCAAGGTAGCGTGTTCACAGTGTCCATAACCTGTAATCAGATTGAGACATTCAGAGTATTGGCCATTTCCTTGTTGTTCTGCTCCTTTGTCTTTTCCAAACCCTAGAGGCCCCTCAGAATTATCATTAGTGCTGAAATCAGTGTCTTCACCCAGGTCTTTAGCCAACATGCAGCTCATATTCATCCTATGGTCCACAACTTTAATCACAATTAAAGGGTTAGGGTCAACATTCTTGAAGACTTTATTGTTCCTAGCTTCCCATATGCAGCTCAAGGCCTCTGTAAAAAGCTGATAGCTTCCTTCCAAGTTCCTATTTTTGTCACAGAGAATCCTCACCCAGTTGTAAATCCATTCTGCAATTGGTATGTTGTCCTGTTGAAAAACATTGATCCCTAAACTACAGCCTTTCCAGATATGGTTTGCAAAGATACAATCTCTAAAGATATGTTCAAGAGTTTCCGGATGATGGCTGTTGTTATCACCTTCCCTGTAGCATAGTTTGCAATAATGATTATCACCCAAACCTCTCCTTTTCATTTCGCTTCCAACCGGCAAAGCACCTTTAAGAATTTTTCATAAGAAGATTTTTTTTCCTAGGTGTTCCATTCGTTTTCCAAAACTGCTTCCAGTTGACCTTGTCCTGCTCCCTAGTGTTTCTCTTGAGATTTTGCTTCAAATTATCCTCAAGCCTTGATATTCAAATTTTTTTTCACAGTATCATCAGTGAAGAAATCCTTACAAAGCTCTATATTCCAGTCACCATTAGAGTTTCTAAGTGAGGCTACAGTCTCATTATTGGAGCAGCCTTGAACTCTCCAATCTGGAAGTGCACCCAAGATCCAGGGATGGTGAATTTTAGCTTGGCACCCATCCCTTATGGACCACGCACTCCCTTGCTTGAGAAGATGCAGACCCCACTTGATACTAGCCCAACCCCACGAACCCACATTCTTTCTACACCATGAGTCCTCAAAAAGTGTAAGTTTGTTAATGCCATATTTAGCTTGGTAGACTTTACTGACCACAGCCTCAGTATCATTTATTATACGCCATCCTTGCTTTGCTAAAAGAGCTTGATTAAAGAAGCGAGCATCAAGGATGCCTAGTCCTCCCTTTTCTTTGGGTTGAGTCAAATGAGACCAACCTTTCTAGTAAACACCCTTCCCAGTCCTGTTTCCCAGCCACCAAAATTTTGCAACAACACTATTGATTCTCTTTAAGATGGCCGCATGACACTTAAACACAGAAAGTACATAAGTCCCTAGATTAGAAAAGACCGACTTTATCAGCGTCAACCTTCCAGCATGTGAAAGAAAGATTGAGTTCCAAGCATTTAACCTCTCCTACACTCGGTCTACAATATTACCAAAGATTTGTGGCTTAGATGTGCCAAAATCAGTTGGGATTCCCAGATACACCCCAAAACTGCTGCTCTCGTTGATCCCTAGTAGTTCACTATACTTGGTTATCACCTCCTCACCTGTATTAGGACTAGCTAAAAGTACAGATTTATCTTGGTTAATGACTTGTCCTGAAGCCTTGCAATAAGTACTTAACACCTTTTTAAGAGCTAAGATATTGCTCTCTCTTCATTGTAAGAAGAAGGCAGAGTCATCTACAAAAAATAAGTGACTGATTTTTGGAGCTTTATGAGCCACTTCTATCCCAACAGTTTCACCTTTCCTTTCCTCTTCTCTTATTAGCCCTGAAATTCCTTCCATACAGAGGATAAAAAGGTACGGGGAAAGTGGTTCCCCTTGGCGAAGGCCGCATTTGGGTTTAAATTTTTCCTGGGGAGAACCATTGATAATGACCGAAAAAGAAACCGTGCTAACACAGTTCACCATCAAATTTGGCAAACCAAACTTATATAAAACCTTTTCAAGGAAGTCCCATTTGATTCTATCGTAAGCTTTACTCATATCTGTCTTAATAGCTAATTTCCCTCTGACACCCTTCTTTGTTTTTCTTATGTTTTCTAACAGTTCATGGGCAAGCAAAATGCTATCAGAGATAGCTCTTCCAAGAATAAAGGCATTCTGAAAATCACTCACTAAGCCGCTAATAACCTTCCTAAGCCTATTGGTGATGCATTTCGAGATGATTTTATAGACAACATTACAAAGCCCAATTGGCCGTAACTTATCCATTGATTCAGGATTATCACATTTGGGAATCAGAGCTATATTCGTGCAGTTCAATTCTTTTAAGATGTTACCTGAACTAAGAGAAGATAACACGGCCTCTATCACATCGTCCTGCATCCAGCTCCAATTTTTCTGAAAGAACCCATCTGGAACTCCATCAGGACCTGGCGCTTTCCACGATTTCATTGCAAAGAGGGCATTCCTGACCTCTCTTCTAGTGTAGGGTTGGGAGAAAAGGTCTTTTTGATCTTCGGAAATTGACTTGGTTATGCCTTTTATTCCCTATTCAATTTCAAAATCCCTAGTATGTGTAGAAGACGAACCATGCCCATATATCTCCTTGAAATAATTGTTAGCAATTTGTGCAATTTCCTCCTCCTTTGTAATCCAGTCCCCTTGCTCATTCTTGATTGCTCCTAATATATTCCTAGATCTTCTTCCTTTCACAAACTTAAAGAAATATCTTGAACAGGTGTCCCCTACGTAATTCCAATTCAACTTAGCCCTTTGCCTCTAGTAGATTGCCATGTTCCGAGAGTATTCTTCCAATTTCTTACTCACTCTTCTAAACTCAGTATCATTCCCTTCACTTTCCATTAAAAGTTGCACTTCAAGGATGTCCTTCTCGAATTTGTCCCACTCTCCGTTCCACTCCTCCCTCTTGTTTAGAGTCCAATTTTTAATAACTTGTTTTTCCTTCTAGGTTTTCTTGACTATCCTGAACATAGGTGAGCCCCGTTGGTGATAGTTCCAGCAATTCTGGGCCGCAATTATACACTCGTTGTAGTTCAAGCTCCACTAGTCGATCTTGTATACGCTTCTTTTTTCCTTGTAGTAAGGTTGGTTTGGAAAATAATAGGGGCATGATCCGAAATTTGTATAGGTTGGTGAGTGACTATGGCATGTTGAAAGGTAGCTAGCCACGATGCATTTGCATAGCCTTTATCAAGTCTTTCCAAAACTAAATCCTCCCCTTCTTTACCATTTGACCAGGTGAATTTTGGCCCCTCGTAAATTAGGTCATGGAGGTTATTAGCTTCCTTCCAAGCATTAAAAAAATTACAACCCCTAATTGTAGTAGAATTAGCACCCGTTTTATCTAAGAGCGAATCTACTTGATTGAAGTCACCTACTAAGGTTATTGGCATATTAAGAAGCGGATTTATCCAATAATTAAGACAATCCCATACTTCCTTTCTCAAGGAGGTACACGGTTCACCGTAAACCAAAATCAATCTCCATTTTCCATTAACAAGATCCTTGACATCTACTACAAGGAAATAGACACAAACAAAAATTACTTCTAACAAGTTCTTAGACTTCCATCCTAGCCATAAACCACCACTTAACCCTTTAGGATTAACACCTTTGAAGCAATTAAAACCTAGGCTCCTAAGACGATTAAAAACTAAATCCGGGCTACTTTTAGTTTCCGATAGGAAGATAAAATTCGGATCAAAAGACCCAACTAGTCTTTTAATTTAGGAATAATCGGGGTTGTTGGGTTTTTAATTCCCCGACAATTCCAAAGGAGACCAATCACTGCGATAGAGGTGGTTGATTTGGGTCAACCACCACAAGCCCATCTCCTACATACGTTAGTACAATATTAGATTCAAACTCAAAGACACTTCTAGGCCCAGGCCTAGCGAGAGAAGAAGACAAAGGCCCTGCCCCTGTAGCATCCTCACAGTTGACCCCTTTCCCTTTTTTAATTCTTCTTGTCATTAATGAGTCAGCATCATCCTCTTCCTCGTCTATAAATTGGATCGAAACAAGATCCAAATCAGAAATAGCCTTTCTCTTAAGAGGGCACTGTTTTTGTTTAAAACGCCTCTTCTCCTTTCTTTTCTTGAATCTTCTGGTGCTCAATAGTCGTCCCCTTCTGTCTTTCTCCCCCCATTTTGTGAAGAATATGGCACCATCTGACATTGTTTCAGTTGGAGATGTCAATTGAAGCGCCCTGCTGCTAGTAATCTCGACTTCTAGCTGCTCTATTCGTTCCTAGTTCTGATCCTATGCTTGCGGTTGCTCCTCAGCACTTCGAATTTCAAGCTAATATTCTTCTTCAACCTCAATTTGTTGTTCCCCATCCCATGGACTCATAGGATCTTCTGAGATTTAGCCTATCTTGAAGGCATCGTCGCTCCCCCCTCCTTGGTAATCCATCGGATCGTAAGTAGGTGAATCTGGTTCCCTTATCTCAAAAGCCCTCAGATAATTTTGTGCATCGAATTCTATGAAAAAACGCTGATTATAACCAGCATTATCCACCCTCCTTCCAGCAATTTCATCGTTTACCTCCACCCTCGATTGTATCGCACCATTCATCAACAAATCAAAACGGAGATTTTCGATTTCTGGCCCATACCTCGGCACTGTATCCACGGTTTCCACCTCTTCATTTTGATTCGGAGCAGCCATCGCCGCAGCTCTATAGGGGTCCTCTCCAACTCCTGTTCCCAGGGTATTTCCATTTATTCCTTCACCAATTTGTTGAACACCTGTATCTGTTGGGTTTACCTGAGTTCCACCTTCCACCTCCACTTCCATCTCCGCCGTAGGGTTTTGCTGCTCGTCCCACGACGTCACTTCATTCTGGTTCACCATTGGGCCCCTAAAGGGTGCTCCCCTGTTGTTGAAACGTTCCCCTAGAGTGATTGTTCTCCCCCCGTGCTGAATTCCCAGGTCAAGGTCGACCATAATATCAGAGGCTCTAAAGTTAGGTGAAGGGGGTTGATCTAGCACTTCCACCAGTCTTGCGCTAGTCGTAATTATTCTTTCCGATGAGGGTTTGGCCCTCATATCCAGATTAAACATGGAGAATCCTTCCTCTGAATCTAGCGTTGAAATTCCCCGGGACAGGTATTGCATCATTTTGTGATCAATATCCTGTTTAATTAAATCCTTGTGACTAGTGCACCTAGTATACTTGTGACCAATCCTACCACAACGAACACAGTATTTAAATAAGTGTTCATACCTTAATTGGATCTAGATGACGGAGTCATCATCCAATTTGAGAAAGAAACCATGAATTAAGGGTTCCCCCAAGTTGATTTTGACCTGAATACGAAGGTAATCATTCCTTGGCACGAAGTTTGGTTCAAGGTCAATCTCGAAAGGCATTCCCAGCATTTCCCCCACCGTTTCTGCCATGTGTGAGTTCAAGTATTCACATGGCAGACCGCAGATTCTGACCCAAAAATTGGCTCTCCTGAACCTCACTGTGTGGGGAACCTGGTTTGGCAACCATGGCGCGAAAACCATCAGTGCACCATCAAAGTTTGCCTTGGTCATCTCCAGCATCTCACGTTTGTCCTCTACATTCGAGCACTTGAATACATAGAGATCATTCATTTTGAAGACATCTATGTGTCCTCGTTTCCTCCATCTTGTGTTAACAAAGTTGCGAATGGAAGCAGGGCTAAGCGTACGGTAATCCATAAGGTATCCATAAACACATAGTTGCCAAAAAGCCCTGCTCCCATTCACTCTGTGGGGTTCCAGTTCAGCAAGAGTTGTTGCCCTGTTCACGGTAAGGAAAACTTACTAACGAAGCTTGTCACTTAACAGAAGACGTTAGAGGAGGCAATGATTATGGAATGAAAAGCTATTGGCCTTTCTTTAAGGCACCAATAGGGAATGCCAGATGGCAGCGTAGGGTGAAGAAGCTAGAAAGTTTCTGTAGGCAATATTTACCCCTAAAGAACCCGTAATGATTAGAAAGATGTTTTTTGAAATAATCTAATTGGTAAATCACCACCACTAAATCCCTGAAGGGGAAAACTCTATTTCTAGAGTGAGATGCTCTCTTTTTAGAAAGATACTTAAAAGCAAATTTATTGCTTAACACTTGTAACAATCTCAATGAACAGTGAGTCCTTTCTAGTGCAATTAGATTATGCTACTTTCATAATTATGGATGTTTGGTTTCATTGAGTAGGATGCTTTAATGTGATAATTAGGTGAGAAATCCCAATTATTTGTGCTTCATGCTAGTTTAAAACGATCTAGAGACAAACTCGAGCTGGAAACCCACTTCCTATCCTTGAGACTTAATCCTTGTCATTTTAGTGCTTAATCTAGGGAATACTTATGTTGTGGCTTTGAAAGAAGACAATGTTAAGTTCCTATTCTATCTTCCATGTATGCTCATGATTTATCCTTGTTCTTGATTCTTTGGTTTGGTTGGTGTTGAATCCAGTTTCCCCTAGCGTTCCTCTATATAGAAGTTAACTAATCAAAACCCAATTTGTGACCGAATTAGCTTACAACCGTTTCATACTCTTGGTGTTCTTTACCCATTCTCTGTGGATACGATCCTCTACTTACCCTAAACATGTCTTAGGTTGGTTTAGGTAGAATTATTGTTTGGTTTAGGGTAATTTTCCAACGATCGATTATTCCTCCACCAACTTTTGAAGAATTTGCTAAAAATATATATATATATAAAAAAAAAAAAATTTGGTCTAAATGTCATGTGAGTTTTTTTTATTTATTTAATTTTTTTTACCAAATAGTCACATGCATAATGTTAACTTTTTTTTTTTTTACCAAATTGTCGTGAATGACTCTTTTTTTCACGAATTTGGTAAATTGGCTGCATAAAGTATTGATTTTAGGGTCAGTTAGAGTGTTTTGCTTATATCAATCGAAAATGTAATATAATTAAGTTTACAATATAATAACTCAAGGGCTATTCAACAAAATAAATGTCATGGAAAAAAATCAAAATTTAAGATAAGCTCGTTTTTGAGCTAAGGTAATGAAATTAGGTCAATAAAGGAAATTATATATTAAAATAACGTTTATGGATATTTGCGAGGAAATTGGGTTTTATAAAGCTATAATGGTTTTGAATGGACTTTGAAAATTCATTTAATTGAAAAATTGGTACTCCCTCCGTCCTCAAAACTTCGACTCTTTTGGGTTGATTTCGCGGTTATTAAGAAACTTAAATAAAAAGAAATAAAAGGATATTAAAAGATAAATTTACATGAGGTTTGTAAAAAAAATAGAGAGATAAAGTATTAAAAATACATGAAAAAACAAAATTTTATATGAAAAAACTAATTTTGCACAAATATTGTTATAAATTGGTGGGTATTTTAATGCAAATGGGTTGATTATTTTGGGACTAAAATTAAGCCAAAAGGGTCGAAGTTTTAGGAACGGAGGGAGTAATACAGAATAATCACAATTACTACCTATATTACTTTATTCACTCTTTTTAGTTGAAAATTGATGTTAAGTAAACACAATCATCAACGCACATTACATTATTCACCCTTTTTAATACGCGGTTTGACATTAAATAAGATTTAAACTAAATTGTGTTACTATTAGCATCTTAAAACATAAGAGGGGAGATAAGTAGATGACACAAAAAATAAGCAACCTAGGATCATGTGTGAATCATATAAAATCCATTTAATTCCAAATTAGGAAAGTATTTGGTAGGTAATGCAGCTAGTGGACCCACATTCCATGCTTAAACATTACCCCGTCTCCTACAATAAGGCAGTCCAAATTTTTCTATCAATATTTTCTAAATAATTTAATTAAAATAAATAAACAAAAATTTACAAGATTTGCAGCAAAATCAGGAGAGTGGAGCGAGGATTTGGGCTACATTCGTTGCGAATAAATATAATATTTTCATTAGTTTTTTTTATTTTTTATTTTTCCTATAATTTCTGTTTATACTTTTAATATTTAGATACTTTCTTTTTCTTTGGATTCATTTATTTACTGTTATTTTTTAAAAAATTGTTTTGTCTGATTATTTAGAGATTTTCACATATTTTGGGATTTCCTTATTTTCTAGGTTCATCAAGTTTATCAGGAAGGTCTGTTTTTTCTTGCTAAATCTACTCTTTTATTATTATTATTATTATTATTATTATTATTATTATTATTATTATTATTATTATTATTATTATTATTATTATTATTTTTAAATATAATTCTGGGCTTTAGCCGTTGAGATTTAAAATTTGAGAATTTCAGATATGTATCGAAGAAAGAAAATCTTGTTGGTTCATTTCAGAATCTGGGTTTTCTTCAAAAGTTTTGTATAAATTAAAAATCCTTTTTATTTTCATTTTTACAAAAATAAAAATGAAATGTTCATGAGTGTCACTGTGTAGATTGAGTCATGGTTTAGTTTGTAGTGAATGATCCACTTAAGATCCTCTTACTATTATTAGTAGTTTCTTATTCTTACTAATATAAATATTTTTTTGATCTTTATTTTTTTATTTTTTTTTATTAAGAATCAAACATGGGTTTTTGAATTAATCAAAAAAATTCGAGCTTAGTTAATTTTATGTACATATATATAGATATGTAATTATTATATAGGTTTCGAAATCGAGGTAATAGATAGAAGAAGGAATTAAGAAATGATTCAAGAAGATCAAAATCAAATGTGTAGTAACAATAATTGTGGTGATAGACCATCATCGTCATCATCAAAAAAGTTGAAGCAAAAAAAAGTACCACAAAGAGGTTTAGGAGTGGCTCAACTTGAGAAAATTAGGATGGAAGAACAACAAAAGAAAGATGGCAACAATTTTCCATCTTCTTCCCAACTTTCTCCTACAAATTCGCCATCACATCATGGTATTCCCTTACCCAATTTCGCGATTACTAATAACCAAAACCCATCTAAATCTTGTGTACCCCCTTATAGTCCTCCATCTTCTCCTCCAATCCCAATGAGTTTGTCGCCTCCAAATCCGGTTTTTAGGCCTTGTTCATTGCCCAATACCGAGAATTTTCACTTAGGTCCAGTCCCTTCTTTGAGTCCTACCAATGGTGATGGGTTCCAAGTTGGATGGCCTTCAATCCCGGTCCATGGAAATGTTAATTTTCCTAAGTTGTGGCATGCAAACCCTCATGAATTTAGTCATGATCATATAGGGGAGAACGCGATTCTTCCTCCTAGTTCGGGTTTACCTTTTGAGACTTGTAGTGTTGCTCCTTTGCCTGATGTGCTACCACGGAGTACACTACAACATCAACCACCATCTTCATTGGTAAAAATCATGCAAATTTTCTTTTTATTTTTCTTTTTTCGAGTACACTTTGTGGATATATCTTTAGAATGTTATTAGTCTAATTTATTTCGTGTTCAATTTATATAGGTGAATGGCCTGTCTTCACCATCCGTGCTCAACTTTCCAATGGAGCCCCCTTCAAACCAAAGTTATTATGCGAATTACTCACCATTTTGCCCCGATGAGGAAAAGGTAATCAATATCCTCTCCCTGTCGCGCCTAGTAAATGCATCATGAACACGCATTTCTTTGATTATTAGCAATCATTTTTTGCCTAGACTTACCTTCATAGATTAAAACAGAATGACAGGAGGAAGAGTACTACCATTTCGCGACATCTTTGGTATATTTTGCCTACATGTTTGGTACATGTTTCGCTAACATATTTGATTTAACCTTGAATAGATTACTAGATTCAAGCTCACGTTTAGTACATGAGCACAGAACATCTTGTATTCACTGAGCTTATCACATGCACATTATCTTGAACATGATCAGTTATTCTTGCCAAACTTTGTTGACTCCCAAAATAAGATTTACCTTGCATTTTACAACTTCATTAATTGTAGTTAATCTTTGTTTTTGGCTCAATGATAACACCATATGTTGTACATGGCCGAACTAGAACAACTACGAATACCAAAATTAATTATACTCCGTAACATATAATTAGATTTATCTTGGCATTGAATATGATGAGCATATTTTTCAAAATAATTCCTTGAATGAGTGTACGAATGATCATATCCGTGTTGGATTGTGAAGTGTTCGACAAGGTTACTTAAATTAAGTTTGCATGTAACCTTACATAGATTGATTTTGTCAATCATGTTTCAAGTTACTAATGTTTTTAAAGCAATTTTCCATCATGTATATGAATGTTAAATTAAAACCTCAAAGAATTAATTAATGTATGGAATTTTCGATTATGTTGTAGTATAGATGATGATTGGTATGAAGAGGTCGTGTCCCTTCCCTCTAGACAACCCTCCAATACCGACATTTCATAGCAAATTCGCTCCTGTTGTCACTCATCTCCTCAGCCGATCAAATGAATCAACATCAAATGAAAATGGAGGAACGACGACATACAACTTGGATTATTCTAGCAACCCAATTTTCAGGTCAGTTTACCTAAACAAAATGTCATGACTAGTCCTTCGGTGTAGTTCATTTTTTAATTAGCTTGAATGACGGGTTCTTGGCTCTTCATATGCGCGATTTTTTAGTAGAGACATACCTCCATGCCCGATTACAATGCCTTCTGAGCCAGCAAACACAAGAAAGATCAATATATTAGAGAATGGCAATTCTAATACAGTAGAATTTCTTAGCTTGGCACCTACAACACTTGCTTCATCTTTTCCTAATTCGAGATTAAAGCAATTTTGCAAACTTGATACTTTACCTTACCAAGTAAGACATTATATCAATCTTAATAATTTTTTTTTTTTGGTCTAGCTAAACCAATTATATACAAAATTTTCTATTGACCCTTTTTTGTTCCAAAACTTGAAGGTAAGTATTGAAGACACAGTTATGGATTCAAGACGAGCCGGTTCGAGCCAGCAGTCTAATTTGTTGAGCTTCTTTCCCTCAACAAAGTTGCAAGCAACGACATTGCCGTCGTCACCACCAGCTAGTCATGGTAGTTGCAATACTGAAGTAGGAGAAAGTATTGATCTAAACTTGAGGTTGTAACGAAACATTTTTTTTTTTTTTGATTAGTTCATTTTATTTTGTTTTGTTTTAATTAGCAACAAGGACATTTTTATTTTTCTTGTTATTTCTTTTCTATGCTCCTTTGTCATTCATCACTAGATAATGTATGAGATGAAGAGGGTGTAAATTTCAAGAGACCTTTAAGATAACGTCCTAGGTAGGTTTAGGTTTAGTTTCCTATTAATGATGTTTTGTTGGTTTTTTTTGAAACTAATGAGACATACAATGGGCTAAATTTTATTTACAACATTTATATTCCCTCTATCACAAAATAATCATACTAAATGAATTTTTAGGATGTAAACAAAAAATGAATAGTTTGTCACTAAAATGAAAATTATTCCTGCTAAACTCATATAGTACAAAGTGGACTCCTCCACACTATTTACCTAACCAACACTAAATTCCCTGATATGCGTGTCCAAATCTAACAAGAAGATTACATGAGGATAAAGGGAGAATTATATTTATGTTATATATTACTGAGCTGAGGTGCCTTGAGAGAAATACATAGAGTAATTTCTGTGAATAATCTAGTGTTAGTATTGTAATGATTTCTCTTTCATCATCTTACCAAAGAGTTTGAAAAGTGTTCAAAAGATATATGAATCAAAATCATATATTAAACAATGCATGAGATAAACTCACAATAACTTACTGAATAAGAGTAACGTTTGAACGTGTTATAATACATTTTCGCTAGACGGAACAACACCAGGCTAGTATGTATGTCTATAGGGAAGTTTTGTAGGAGTACATAATACAAATATCAGCTATAAAACTTGAGGCATAAGGGAGAAAAGTGGATAAAAGAAACATGGTAGAAGAAGAGAGGTTATTGGTATGTTATTTAAGGAAATCTGTTTGGTTGGTTGATGGGTCAGCCACACTTTGTTTGGTAACAAACTGCTTTGCATGTGCCTTGTTGTGGGGGACGACTTGCCATTACAAGATTTTATTTTTACATTTTGTCTTGTGTAGTGTGTAAGCTTTAGGTGGGCTCACAATATCTCACTTCAATTATGGTGTTGTTCATATACTCAATTATGATAGGATTCTTTTGCATATAATAATTTCCATTTTCATGTACCAAAACTATAACTAGCTTGTCTATAAAAGGAAATGACCCTTACTTTTTCATCAAAATCCTGTCTATGGATGATTTCTTCTATAGTTCTAATGGTTGAGGAATGCTTTGTAGGTGTATTAGTTGTCACTTCAGTTCGGAAATAAGTATGACATTGATATAGTGCAGTTTGAATTATAAACGTGGCAATTAAGTGTTTGTTTGGTTGACATAAAAAATTTACACAAAGTAATATAAAAATTATAAAAAGTGTAAAAGAAGGTTGAGTTGTTTGCATTTGGTTGTCAAGATTGTAAGACGTATGTACAAAATTATTTCCTATGCTATGAGGAATTTACTCACCTTAGTCGTCCTTCTTAGATAAGTGGAGCTTTACATAAAAAGTATATTTTTTTATGCTCAATTGAACAATAGTTAAGTAGTCTCTATTAGACGTAACACTAAAATGAAGTTTGATTGGTGATGATTATAAAAAAACAAATAATTATTTTTATATAATACTATCTTGAGGTTGAGAATCCAGATTAAAGAGAACAAATTAGAAATAAGTAATTTTATTAGCATATGCTTGCAACATATATATTGAACTAGAAAGAAAGAAGTTGGGAGAGGATGTTCCATACAAGTTTGCGTTCAAAGAAAATGACATTGATTTAAGCAACAATCCCTAGAAAACCTTGCCTATCGGGTGCCTAAAATAGTTGAGCGGAAGTTCAATTTGATTTTGAATTTTTCCTTGTTTGGTGATGACGAGAAAGATAACGAGTAATACAAGGAATTACACTAACTAATCATGATAAGGGTGATTTAGTCACATTTATCCTTTATAGTAATTAGATTTTCTCAAACTGTTAACCTTTCTTGCAATTACAAATACCCCAAACAAAAATATCACTCTTGCTTGGTCTTTGAGTTATATACCCTTGTTTTTTTTAAAAAATTATATATATATATATATATATATATAATTAAGACAAAAACTTCATTGAATGAAATAAACATAATTACAACCTAGACTAATCGAAAGAAATTACTCCCTCCGTCCCTAAAAGAATGACCTTTTTGGCCAAATTTTAGTCCCAAAATGTTCATCCTATTTTTATTAAAATACCGATAGTTGTAATATTTGTACAAAATTAGCTTTCCCATGTAAATTTTGCTTTTTCCATGTACTTTTATTAATTTCTCTTCCTTCTTTTTTGCAAATTGCAAGTAACTTTACCTTTTCAATCTAGTAATAATACTTAAATAACAACCGCTAACATCATGCTAGACACATGTCAAGTTGTTATTAAAAAATTTTCCTCCAAAATTATTCATGATAACATTATTTTATGCCTTTTTATTTTTATTTTTTTGAAAGTTTATGCTTTTTTTTTTAAATTTTTGATTAGCTATATTATTATTAGTATCAATTTCTGAAAATCAATCTAAATAATTTAATTCCGCTTCCTCAGATACCCTTTCATCATTCAATTTTTCTATAACCTCTATTTTTTTTTAATATTTGATGTATTATTTATTTTGGGATTTCTAAAAATTGTGATATGAAAAAAAAAAAACAAATTTAGAAAATTTTATTTGTTCAAATCGTGCATCGCACGAGAATAATCTAGTATACTTTTATTAGCTCTCCCATACACTTGTATTTCCCATTTAAGTTATACTCGTAAAAACTCTCCAAAAGGGTCGTTCTTTTAGGGACAGAGGGAGTAAAATACAAGACACACACTAAAATCTTATTACATGTGTAATGTGTAGTTGAAAAGACTATGCTTCAACATCTAATGTCTTAATTGGTCATCATGCAAGGGACAATGCATGAACTATCTAGATGGTTGAGATTATTATTAAATAACTAGCATAAAATAATTGGCAAATTAACCAATGTATAAATCATTCAAGCAATGTATAATTGGTCATCATGCAAGTAACAATGCATATCAGTCTACAAAATTTCAGCAAGCAATTATTTTATACTTAGTGTTATTTGCTTTCTTTTTCTTTTTGGGAGAGGTAGCAACTCTAGCAAGCTGCTTAATATGTACTGTAAATGGGTTTGATAAAATTCACAGGCAAGGTGTGGGATCGAAACTCACCATTAACCATTTTCCTTTCCTTCTAAAAGACCCTCATATGTGTTAACCAAAAAAAAAAAGTAAAGAATGATGATTTGTAAATCTGAGCAGAAAAATCAAATATCAAGAAGTTACACAAGAAAAAGTAAAACTGCAGGTAAACCAAGAAATATTTACAGGAATACAAGTACACAGAAAGTACAGAAAACTCTGACAAAGTACAGCTTTGCTCATAACAATAATATGAGACAAAAAACTTGTGCTTATAATTCGTTACATTTACATTATCATACAGTAGCATATTAACAACCCGATAATCAAAGTTTGAAGTACAACTAATTCTAGAAAGAACTTGCACTACAACTAAAACAAGAACTCAGGTTAACACTCAAAATTTCAAGGTCTTGATTTTACAGTTTTGTGCTGTTGCTTAACCTTCATGTTCGATTGTAATTAAACTGAAATTCACTGTGTGATCGATATATACACTAATTAGATGAAAAGCTAATGTCTCAGATTGTTTTCTTTTTCATCTCATTTCGTGTTCATTTTACGATTAAACGTACATACTAATCAAGAGCAACTAATCAAGTGTATGTATCGAATGATACAGGGGAGTTACAGGGCTATGGATTTTCTGGAACATCGAAAACAGCAACTCTTAGGAAATTTTGAGGAGTTTGAAAAAGAGTTTTTGCCACCGCATGATCCACTGTTAGATAGTAATCTGAATTTATTAAAAAACATATCTTCGATAGAAGAAATGGAGAATGATTTTATTCGTAATCAGCTGAATATTAGAAGGTTTCAGCCTTCAAATTCGAACCCACCAATATTGAAGCAGCTTGAGACTAAAGTCATGTTGTCAAAGCAAAATCGTGAAATTTCAGACCTCCCACCATTGACAGAAAACTTGGATTCTGAGACACCTAATCACAGCAACGATTCTAGTAACCAACTTCCAGGTTCCTTAAGCTCTGACTTTGTGCTGTCGAGCCATGCCAATAACATGAAACTTGCTAATGAAGAGAACCAAAACATGAAGAACATCGTTTATATTGAGCTGAGTGACGCTTCTGACACTGATCAGCCCACATATTTCAACTTAGAGAATCTCAACACGAACATCAAATCACCAACTCAAGTTCACGAAATTGCATATCCACCAACACCACAATCATCCCTTTTGAAAGAATTGGGTTATGAGCTACTTAAACAAACAGACACTAATGACCAACTGATCACAGGATCCCAAAGCTCAGATGATCTTATGTGCTTTGATGATCTCCCACCATTGGATTCTACATTCTTAGCATTTATTGATTTTGAGATCCCAACTAGTCCACATATGGAAATTGACAAGGCAGCTTATATAAGCAAAGCTGCCACTGATTACGGAGAAAAATTTGCCAAGAAAGTGGATGGAAATCCGAGGATTCTTCAAGAAACAATGAAGAGAACTAGTAAGTGTAGCAATACAAGGGAAAAATTGGAGAAAGGGGTTTGTTGCGGAGGCAGATGCTGGAGGTATATGGAGAGTAAGTTGAGGGCAATGCAAACTATTCCTCGAGGGAGAAAGAAAAAAGGCTTTGAGCTAACCACTGATCAAATTAACTTCCAAAAACAGCGCCAAAAAATTAAGAACAGAGAATCTGCTGCTGCTGCTTACAATAAAGGAAAGGTAATACAATGATGCAAATATATATACAAGTATCATCATGACTTTTCACTAATACACCCACTATTCACTTATACTAACAAAACAGTCTCGTATCAAAAGTCTAGAAGCGCAAGTTAAGGAGCTTAAAGCAGAGAATAGGATCAGAAGAAACTTGATGAAGGTATAATATTACTCACCTTCTGTATGATTTTTCATGTTTCACAAGTTCTATGTTAAAGAAAAAAAGGGGTTTTCCAAACCTTTTAAGTTCATTGATGAAGCTGATGACTCTTTTCCTTAAAAAATTCGCATGTTTAAAATTTTACACCATCAATAGGCATTATCCTAATTATGTTGCTTTGTTTGACAGTTTATGGAAAATGGTTCTCATATACCACTGGAGAAGCGATCACTTGGTCGAACTACATCAGGATTTATGTAATATACAACAATGAACTAAAGAGATTTTTGGTCTGAATTAATATTATTGTTAAAAGAGGCTAAAGAAGCAAGATGAACTTATTTTTACATACCGATCATGCATTTTGTTTTCTCTTTCTTTATGTACTCATCTTGGATGTTTGGGAGATGTGTGGATGTTCAGATTGGAATAATGAGGTAAACACCAAGATTAATGAGATGGATGTATCAAACGAAGTAGTTGCTAGGTCCACTTAGCTCGCAGTGTATAGTACAAATATATAGGGTGCCATAGCTTCTACAGTTCTACACTAACTAGAGCAAACGACAATACTAGAGCCAAATTACCAGCCATTATAAATCACTTTTTCTTCAACCTTTTTTTACTGATCTAGAATTTATTCTTGAAGATGGATTAACTAGTTTGAGCTTATTCTTTCAATTGTGTGATCACACTTGAAAATGGTCGGCAACTATATGTAGCCCATCACCTAGCTAGATTAGTACCCTTTGGTATGGAACAATGAAGGGAACGTAATTCCCAAAGGTAGTTCAGTTTTGTGAATAATTCTAAATAGGCATTTTCTATCTTCTGCGGAAAAAAATTATTGATTACATTGTTGCTTAGTTTCAGGCGAATTCATATTGCTACCATCAAGTAGAACTTTATTGTGACCTTATCAATGGAAACTAGTTGACTTCTTTTCACAAAAAGTCAATGAAACATCTACTACCATTACTTGTCCTATTTCTTAAAATTACCTTAGGGTCATTAGTGATACACAAGCATACAATTTAGAAATGAAGGGCAAACTCACATTCAAAAGGGCAAAGCTTGTGATCAAAGTAACCTCAATCATGTAATTTTTCCAACTTTTGATTATAATAACAGAAAATATGGACATTTCTGAAAATTTTCATTGTATATAGAAGTAGAAAGACTAGACACACTGTGGTTCAGCTTCAGGTTTCGAAAAGATACATAGATATATAATTAGTACAAAAGTGAGGATGTGCATAGAAGATATCTACTTCACTCAAGCCTCATTTTACATCAAGAACACCTCAACCACACATGTGAGGTAAGGAAGCCAAAAGGGAGAGGGAGGGAGAGAAGAAACCCTTATTAATCATAAGGTAAAGGCATCATAAGGAAAAGGCAACCTATTGTTCAGGATCAGTGTTCGATTGTCATGTACAGATCTATGACCAACCAAAGACGTAATCAAGGACATAAACAAGCACCAGTGATAATGGGTAGAGAAGGAAGGCCACAAAACATGTCCAGAGAGGGAATGTAGTGCGGTAGCTGCCAAGACCACCCATAATGAAGCAAACAAGGAATATGACAAGCACTTCAGAGGAGAAGTTCCAAGTCAATCCTCTCACATAAACTAAAGCCAAAAACACTGAGAGACAGAGTACGTTGTTCATTGTTGCTGCTCCATATAACTGTAAAAAATAATAAAAAAAACAGTATAAATGTCTTCAGTGTCTTCTCATTGGTAAAAGTAAAATTCCATATTTCTAATTGATGCAATTCCTAGTTCAGCCATTACTGTATTTGTATTGATTAATTATTGGACATGAAACTATGGAGAAGATAGTCTGTTTCATTCTCAACAAGTTTTCTAATATTGCATTTAATTTTTACTCATTTGACTTGTGCACTTCCCACTACAGTAATGTGATCATCAATACCACTAATTTCAGATAGAAAAAAGTATAAAAAGCTGGTAGTTTGGAAATATATATTGAGATAATTCTAATAAGATTCCCACGTGATTATATTTTACTATACATACAGATAGAAAATGGTAGTCAATTATGAAAATGTGAATAGTGTGGAAATGTGAATAGTGTTGAAGTACAAAGTGAGAAAAAAATAGACACAGGGAGTACTATCTATAGAAAACAGACCCTGAATACCAGAATAAATTGACTTTTTACATATCTGCTACCACTAGCAGTTGTGAAAGCCATAGCATGTTACTCAATGAAGCCATTTGTTCTAAAATATCAATACACCAACCAAGAAACTAACCTAGAGACCACAGCACTAACTTGAGTGATACTCCAAATGAAAAAAAAAAAAAAAA
The DNA here is from genome assembly GCF_948465745.1 of Chenopodium album. NCBI lineage: Eukaryota > Viridiplantae > Streptophyta > Magnoliopsida > Caryophyllales > Amaranthaceae > Chenopodium > Chenopodium album. The sequence continues at coordinate 44,873,660 of NC_137846.1, read as the reverse complement.
AAAAAAAACAAACCCTTAGCACAAATTGTACCCTCTGAACTATCCACACACTATTGTAGTTCTTTGTAACCATCTTTTGTGGTTTATATGCAAGAAGAAATATAGTCATGTAGGAATGTGGGATCTTATCTATATACTTTTAAAACACTAAGCTTTTACTAGTAACTATTTTATCCCCCCACCCAGACAACCGATTGGGAAAAAAAAAAAAAAAAAAAATATAGAAGAGTGTCTAATCCTACTAGATTTTTAAATACTCGTGTTTTGCAAAACTCTACCTATTTCTCTTGCAAAGGTTTTCTCAAACCTTAATGTGTTTTATTCACATGTTTTTCCTCTTTTTCATCCCCTTACCACTCCCATAAATTTTATTTGTATACTCTTTTTGTTTCACTTCACACACTTTTCCCTTTCTTTTTCCTGTTTTTTTTTTCCCCCGAACTTTTATTCAATCGATATCTTGCCATGCTCTTTTTCCTAAACGGACGATTCCTTATGACAATTCACGTTAGCTGACCCAAATCAGTTTTGGGACTAAGACATTGTTCTTGTTGTCGTCTAATCCTACTAGATCAAAATGTTATAAACTCAATATGTTTATTCACTTCCAAACTTGCTAGACCTCTCTATCATAATATATGAAGTACAAGAAAACTTTATAAAAAATAAAAAAAATAAAAAAACCAACCAACCTCCGAAAATGTCAGTGATGCAGATCTCTTCTTCTTCCTGGTGGCAAAAATAATAGCTGACACAGCTTCACTGGAGTTGGTTGCTAGAGGAAGTGCAATAAACGATATAAAGAAAGAAGGAATGCTAGTTGCTTCGGAGAAATTGTCCACAGCATCAACTAACGGATCTGCAAAGACACCAGCAATAATAGTTCCAAGCACAAGAAATATTACTGCCTTGATGGCGGTTGCCTTGGGATTTTCAACAACTTCACCACCCTCTTCACCAGAATCACCCAACAGAAAATGCTCTCTTTCGGCTTCCTGCATATGAAGATTTAGAAAGTTATAACCATCAAGCAGATAAAATTTCAGAATATATGAAGTAAAGCTCTTGTTTACAACCAACCAACCTCATCATAGTCATCTAAATACTTCATTGTGTCAGCATTATGATGGGAAACCTTGTCACCTCTCACAACATTAAGCAACTTGGAGATTCCCATAGTGAACTCTTCTAGATCAATCCTATCATCTGGCCGCTCTACATCAAATTCTTTCATAACTTTCTGTACAATATCATCTTCACCCATGCCCACACTCACCCCTTCAAAATTCATCCCAACAACAAATGCACCAAGTTCTCCTTTTGAGAGAAAACCATTATCATCTCGGTCAATTGCCTTAAAAACCCTGTCAAACATCAGGCAATAAATGAAAAGCGATATCTTTTGACTTCCTATTTCATGCCAGGTGCATTACCAATCAAAAGATGGTATTAGTAGAACTTACTTCTTTACAGTATCATCGTTAAGAGTGCCATCAGGCTTGCAAAGTCTTCCAAGAGAATGCTTTTTCAAATGTTTAAGAAATCCTGTCAGCACACGCTTATGCTTGACGTAGGCAAGCCTCCTCTCTTGCATCCAAGGTTGAAAAACCTGCCTCAGTAAATTAATGAATCTCAGACCAGCTAACAAAGATGATTCAGAGTCTTATCTGAATATTGATTTAAAAATGAGATGATGCAGCTCTAATTTTTGGAATCTAAGACTCATCAGATTCAGACATTCAGATTTTTTTTTTCTTTTCAAGTTTTCCTGCATCATGGACTCATATACTCAACAAAGAAAGACGTAAATAGTTACAAGTAATTTTAAAAATGTAAAATGATACCCTACTATATTGATCACAAGACCAATAAGGAAAACTACAATAATGCGGTGTTGCTATATTATCAGCCCAAATAACAAGGAAAAAGCAGCAACAAAGAACCTCTAAAGCCATATAAAGAGGCACATAAGGAAGTCTAAGGACATAGCTAGAATTCCAACATAAATTCAGCCGTATGGAAGAAAATATATATTTATCAAAATCAGTGGCTCATATTCACCTGAATCACTTATTTAGCAATATTTACAATGCCACAAATCCTACCCAAAGCATAATTACCTGAAAAGCACAGTAGCTAAGCAGCATAACAAGAGATAATATGAGGCCAATCAGCACAGCCAAATGTCTTCCTGAACTTGAATTGAGAGCTTGAGGCAATTGGACGACAAGAAAGGGCAATACAGAAATAGCCATGATCCTTGCAGCATAACTAGTCCAAATATCAGTAGAAACACCAGAACCTGAAGAAATAAATCGGGAAAAAAGATATCAAAGTGCCCCTGCAGACTATAGCTGTACAAAGAAATGGAAAATTTCACACAGATTGATGTTGCATGGGTGGCAATGCAGATATGGGTCAGTTCATCTGTACATTGCATTGGAATTTTAAGCAGGCATCTGGCTGAGCAGTGAGCATAATCAAAGGTATTTGATGAACAAACAACATGCCAAAAATTCACAACAGATAGCCACCCACCTAGTAAACTAAATCCTTTTGTATCTTGTTCATCGATTGCACGGTTATTCTCAAGGTCACATTTGCCAATCAAAACACAAGAACCCCATATAACTGTAAGAAGCATTACTGTGGAACCAGCTAGCAACCCCATTCCAACTGAAACCTGATCTTGAGCAATTGCAGGAGTTCCAGAAAGGCCAGAAACTGCAGAAGAAAATTAAAAGGTGTATAACAACATATTCAAATGCCTGCATAATAACCATTTTCAACAGATTTCGTAAACCTTTCTAGGAAATTAAAAAGTAAAACAAATTATATAGGCAGTTACTAGATGTGATATATGACAATGATATTGACAAGTTTTACCAGGTAACTCACTTGAGAAACATACACCAAACATAATATTAGATCAACTAGGAGTAAGGATCCAAAAATAAACGGCAAAAGAGCAGCATTATGGCTTTAAAACAATAATTAAGATGACTCCAAAAGACTGATTCAATCAAGCTGCAACAGAAGTAATTCATTCAAGAAACAAGCCAAACTCAAGTCCATATGTCTTATATTATTTTTGAAGGCAGTCCATATGTCTTATATTTACCAAATAAAATTACAAATAGAATTAATTTATGGCTATTGTTTTATGTAAATGTTAAGTTTTGAAAAGTAAACCAATAATTAGACAAACCAGTATTCTTGAGACCTATAAATAAACTCGTACTCATACTGAATTAGTAATGGAAACAAATCACAATCAAGCCACTGTAGCATAATCCTTGCAAATTAAAGTTTAAAAAATAATACTAGTAGTCAAACTTTCAATATAACTATTAAAATAGACTTCTTTCTTGGATTGTTTTTGACCAGTTTAGTTCACCCAACTGAAGCAAATTTAGCAGTCGGACATAGACAAGTCTGTAAATTTTGAATATTCTATTTGACATAGAACTTTCGCTCATGAGTCATCCACCTAAAGTTCGTTAGGATGTCCACGTTACATCTAAATATAATTTTACGCCCTCTCACATTCTTTGTCCCAAGTGCCGAGCACACGGGAAAATGTAAAGTTACATCTCAATGTACCACAGTCCACGGGATTGATGTAAGAAATTCATCAATCAGTAATTATATAAACACTTAAGACCACACAATTACATGAATTAGTAAATTAAAAATGCAAAAACACATCAAATTGTATTAATTCATAAATCAAAATCAAAGCAATTCCAAAAATCAAGTTTTAAAAATAAAACGATAACAAATATTATCATAGCATCAAAATTTCATTATAACCGATTAACCATATCCCAAACCCAATCATAGAAACCATGAAATATTTACTTTTTTTTTTTTTTTTTTTTTTTTGTCTTTTAGTCTAGAGAAAGCCACAAAAGTAAGTGATATAGACAAGATTCGATCCCATGTCTTATAAAACCTCGAGATTCAAATCCACAAAAATATAACAATCCAAAATAACAAGAACAAATTAAAAAAAAATAAATAAAATAAAATAAAATTTAATTACCAAGGATGAGCATGGCATCTGGAAGAGCACCAAGAATAGGAAGAAAGAGCCCACCAATAATACCAGGACCCAAAATCTCCAACAAAAGTTCACTTCCATTAGACAGATAAGTAGCAGCAGTATACATCAGAAACCCATAAACTAAAATTAAGAAGCAATTTCCCAACGCTGTTGTAGTACATGGCAAAAACCCATAACTTTGTTCACATGTTTCAGCAGTAAACACTGATTTAAGGGATGGAAATCGAATATAGGACGAACCCACATCGCCAATTCCGCCGGAAATCGGATCGCCGCCTTCATTGGTGGCGTAGACGGTGGCAATGAAGAGAATTAGGAGAGAGAAAATGGGGGTGTAACCAAGTTTCATGGTGATTTGGTGGGGTTTTGACAAATAAAAAATAAAATGGTGGATCTTATAAAAGAATGGTCCTTTTATGAATGTTCATATGTTAGGAATTTGTACGGCCAGATTGCCACCAAATACGGCCGATAAATTATTAACCAACCGATTTATTATTATTATTATTATTATTATTAGTACTATTAAAGGGACACTGGAGAATGCGCCCCGTGTATGAGGCGCGTAGACTGTGTAAAATGATATAATTTAAGATTTATTTTAACTTCAATCTGTGAGTTTGATCTCGAATGTGCCCTGTATATGTGGCACGTAGACCATGTAAATGATGTAATAATAAAGTTTTTGATTTATTATTTTGATAATAACAATTTGTGAGTTTGATGTAATAGTGGGGAGTTGAGGAGTCAAAAGACATGTAGAGTTTTGAAGAATAGTACATTGTGGATTTGATTTATAGCATTAGTAATTAATAAACAAGTGTTTTAAAAGGCAGGGAAGATGGTGATTGGTACCCTAGTGGCCCGCTCTTCTTTGAGCTGTTGTGAAAGTGACGATAGATAGGAGGTTTTTGGATGGATCGTTTTGGATTTGGGAAACTGGGATTCAATCAGTAGTTGGGTTGATGTCGGTATAGACTAGTCTACGTGATTACTTCGTTTGTTTCTGAGTAATTCAGTATACTTGTCAACACACATAACCGTTACACGATTGATATATGGGAGCAACAACAATCTGGGTTTATATATTGACAAATTATGAAAATTTCACCATACTTTCGGTCACAATACAAAAGTTATTAAAAATAGCCCGTTTTGTATGGGCCAGCCACACCATGTGACCAATTAAAGTAACTTTTATAACATTGATTAAGTAACCCCCATAATACCGACCGAGTAACCCATATAACACTGACCGAGTAACTCTATAACAATGACGAAGTAACCCCTTTAACACTGACCAAGTAACCCTCATTACACTAGCAAAGTAACCCCTATAGTGGTTGGCCACACCGTGTAGTCAGCCACATATAAGACTTTGTATATTAAAAAAAAACGGAAAGAACATTGCATACAAATTAAAGTACATGAGGAAAAAAAAAATCAAAACAATTCCCTTTTTGATTTAAGGGATTGATTTGTTATTTATATTCATTGATTCACCAAATTGATTTATTATTTACATTTTATGTATTAATAAAATACTTTAACTTCTAAACCATTTAATCCTCTCAAAAAGATACCAATTTTCATTTGTGTCACTTGGGTACGAAATTTCATTATATAAATATTCAATTATACAAAAAAAAAAAAAAAATAGTAATAGTTTATCTTTCTACTCTCTAACTTTTTACTCTTTCTCTATTTTCCCAACTCTACCTTTTCCCTCTTTCACCTTTAATCTATAATTTATATCAAGTAACTTATAAAAAAAAATTATTGTCAAGATGTATACAAACTTTAAAAAATAATAGCAATATTGAATTTAAGGGAGCAATCAAAGGTATACTTTCTGAACTTTATTTACAATTCTTTTTTTTTTTTAACAAATTGTGCTTTAGAATTTTGTCTAGGTTTTTATAAATCTTTTTACAATTTATTTTTCCTTTTTCAATGTTTAAAGATATTTTTTTTAATATTAATTTTAATGTATTTTAGTTTTATCAAGTGTCTTTGTTAAAAACAAAAAAAAAAAAAGTTTTATCAAATGTCACTTTGTTTTATCAAGTGTCACTTTTTTTCTGATCTTGATTTTTATTAAGTTTATGTAGGAATTTAATATTTTTCAAATTTTTTAAAATTTGTTTTAGAATTTTGGGTGATTGGTGTTTAATCGTGTTTTTTTTTTTAATATGAAGAATTGTGTATCAAAATTTCGTTTGGATTTTTAATAGATTTGCATAATTAATTTTCATTCACAATGTTTAAAGATTGAGTTTTTTTTTTCAATATTTATTTTGTTATGTGTTTCCTTTTTATTTTTAAGATCTCAATTTAAATATTTTTTTTTTACTTCAGTTTTGTCTATGATTTTCGTTTATTGTGTATTTTAATATTGTTTTTGTAAATATGAACTAGATTTGCAAAACAATTTTAGGAAATTCTCACAGGTGAACTCCAATTTTTTAATTTCTCAGTGGTAAACTTTTTAAAAATTATTATCAATGGTAAACCTTAATTAGCTTGACTAATGCATTGTTAACCTTAATGATGATTTTAACTAATTCTTTAACCATAGTTACCCTTTTTCTTAAAAAAAAACCCCCTAAAATGACATTACAACCCCTATTTACTACCCCTCAACCAACTATGTCTAATCAAATTTACCCATCATCTATCTCATTTCATCTTCTTCTGAATTCGAAATTCAGAGTCTGATTGTAAAGAAAGCTTGTAATTTTCGTGGGAGGAAAAATTCTAGGGTTAGTGAAATTCGTGTGTTTGCTTAATTCTTTGGAGGGCGAAGAGATTTTGGAGTGATTTTTAGGGTAATTTGTTGCGAATTGTGGGGTTTAATTTTGACGAAATTGCGGTTGTTTGAGGCAAAATTTTGGATTGTCGAACATTCAAGTGGAGTTACAGTTCGATCTTTGGTGAAAAGTACTCAATTAGAGCGTGAATTGAAGTCATGTATGTGATTTTTATGCTTACATTTGTGTGATGCTCTGTTTTCTGGTTTGTATGTAATGTTGTTTATTATATATGTTTGTTTATTATGTCAAATCGATATTGTTAAATTCTAAAGTCGTTTTTTTATGGTTTAAATATGTTAATTGTTTGTAATTCTTGTCAAAGTTGTAGTTCTGTGTGATTGTTATATTATCAAGTTTCTAGGGTACGAATCTTATACAAGTGTTGTTGTTTGTGTTTATTTCTGTGATTGATATAGAATGGATGATACAATGCTGTTACAGTTTCAGTATAGGGCTATATATGTGCCTATTTTGGTTGAGGATACTGATAAGGTTAATCTAATAGACCTAGTTGTAGAGTATTGGGAAAAGGCAAAGGAAAACAAAGTAGTGGAAACACCTAAAAATCCCACATTCAAGTATGTATATAAGATGAAGCATGTTAATCTTGAAAATGACAATGACTTGATGAAAATGTTTACAAACTTACCTGACAAAAAAGAGATTTACATATGGGTTGGAGTTGGTCTTAAAGACACTAAAGTGGTAGTAGCTGCTAGGTCTTTGGTGAAGGGAAAGCATCCAATGGATGAATATGAGGTGGGTAAGGAGTCAATGGTTGAACCTATACTGGTTAGCCCTCTAGTTATTGAACCTAGGAAGAAACTTACACCTAGGAAGAGGAAAACCCTAGAAGTAGAAGCTGAAGTTGTTAGTAAGGAAGACTTTGATAGGCATGTGAGAGCATTGGGTAACCAGCCTACAATAGTTGAACCTGAAGTGCTTACTTATGATCCTGATGAAACATGGCCTGAAATGGAACAGAGATTGGAAGAAGAGGGTACAAGTAGAGGAAGGGTAAAAGCTAGAGGTAGAGGGAGAAGGAGAGGCAGGAGCAGTGTGAGAGGTAAGGGTAGTGGGAGAGGCAGGAGTAATGTGAGAGGCAGGGGTAGTGGGAGAGGGAGGGGAAATGCATTACAAGACTGGTTCAATATTTCCCCAACCCCTTGGGATGGTGAGCAACCTGAGCAACCTGTTAGACCCCAAGACACACAACCTCAATACATAACTCCTGCAGAAGTTATCACCCAAGACACACAACCTAAACCATCTTCCCAAAACATTGTACCACCTTTGTAGAATGTTGGAGAACATGATGTTGGTAACAGTTCAAGGGTCAATTAATCTTCTAAGTTATTTGGAGCGTCAAAGTTTTTCCACAAGAGGATTCCTAGAACTAGTGCTAGAAGAAATGGTATTGTAATTAGTACTAGTATAAGTGAAGGTGAGAGTGCTGTCAACACTGAGCAACATCTGAGTGAGGGTGAGAATAGGAGAACAAAAGGTAGCTTAGGTGAAGACACTGTGGATACAACATTAGTTGTGTATGCTGATGATGAAGATGAGTGTGCAGATGCTGGTTACAACCTTAAAGACTAGTCTGATGATATGGAAGATGATGATAATTAGAGTTTTGAGGAAGAGGGAGAGGAAGATATATCCAGTAATGAATGGCCTTGTGGTTGAGGATTCTTATGATCCTTTTGAGGAACCAGAATTTGAGTGTAAGGATGAGCAAGATAACTATTTGAGTAAGCTGTATAACAATGGGGAAGTTTACAAGGATGAGGGGTTTGGGAAAATTTTTTTGAAGGAACAATAACTTTTTGTTGACAAACAACACCTAAGAGATGTTGTTAGGGATTATTGTATCTAGTGTGGGTTTGCTATTGTTATGATTATGCTAGTACTAAGAGATATGTAGCAAGATGCTCAGACATACACTGTAACTGGAGGCTACAAGCGTCAGTTCTACCAGATGACACTACATGGGCAATCAAGCCCATTAGCAATCTAGAGCACACATGCTAAGTACTTAAGACTAGGAACCCTATGGCGAATGTGAAATGGTCTAAGAGAGTGTTAATGGATGATATTAGGGCTAATAATGACATCCCTGCTAAGTCCCTGAATGAGTTACTGTGGAAGAGATATTGTGTTGACATGGCTTATAGCAAATTATACAGAGTAAGGACCAAAGCTTTAGAAGAAATACATGGTGGCCATGATGAGTCATACAAACACTTGCCAATGTATTGTGATGTAATTAGAGAGGTCAACCCAAACTCTATTGCTAATGTTGCTTGGACCAGACCCCACCCAGAGAGCCCCCTACAGTTCAGAAGCATCTTTATTGCTTTTCAAGCTGCATTAGATGGGTTGAACGCTAGTTGTAAAAGCTTGATTAGGGTTGATGGGGCCCATCTTAAGGGCAATTATGGTGGTGTGTTGCTTTTTACAGTAGCCATAGATAAAAATAATGAGATATTTCCAGTTGCATGGGCATTTGAAGGTGCTGAAGACAGTGAGAGCTGGAAATTCATCATTTGGCATTTTAAGAATGCACTAACAAATTTAGGGAGGGGTGATGAATGGTGCATAATGTCTAACAGACAGAAGATAAACTTTTTTACTACATCTTTATATGATTTACTTATTATGGGTGCTTAATTTATGGTGCTGGTGCTAATAACATATGTGAACCTGTTTTTTTAGGGTATTGACATTGCTTTATCTGAACTATGGCCAAAAGTGGGAAGAAGATATTGTTGGAAACATTTAGTGACGAATTTTAAGGGCTCTTTCCCTAGATTGTTGATGTTCCAACTTTTCTGGAAAGCTGCTGGGACATACAACCATCTCATTTTCAAGAAATCCATAACATCTTTGAAGAAGGCAAATCCAGCAGCATTGGTATGGCTTGCAGATGTTGGACCACAGTTAAATTGGACAAAACATGCTTTCAATCCAGCTATCAAAAATGATATCAACAAAAACAACTTTGTTGAAAGCTTCAACTCTACTTTGGGGGTGGATAGATGCAGACCAGTGTTGACCTTGCTTGAAGGTAACAACATTAATCAAGCTCTCTTTAAATGATGACTGATTTTGGGTACTAATACATATGCTAACATGATTTAATTTCTTTGAATAATGTAGGTATTAGAATGTTGACTATGGTGAGAATGGCTACAAGAAGGAAAGCTTGTGAAGGTTGGAGAGATGACTTCTGTTCTAACATCATGAAAAGGATTCAAGTTATAAGGCTAGAGTCTAGGACATGTAAGTGCTTAAAATCTGGTGATAGACTACTTGAAGTCTTGGATGGCAGGTATGTTCTTGTTGTGAACCTTAGGGATAAAACATGTGTGTGTAATGCATGGAAATTATGTAGTATATCTTGTAAACATGCTATGAGGGCAATATAGCACTTACATGATGACCCTAGAAAGTACATCAATGAGTGGTACTCAGTCCAAAGGTACAAGCTCACCTATGGAAACACCATAAAAGTTATATATGATGTAGAGCAATGGCCTAATAGCCATTATGAAGAGATTGGTCCACCCCCAATGAAAAGAGGGATAGGGAGGCCTGCTAGGAAAAGAAGGAAAGAAGAAGGTGAGCAGGCTAAGGGGAAGAGATCTAAGATTGTGAAATGTGGCAAATGCCAATAGTTTGGGCACAATTCACAAACATGTCAAGGTGGAATCACTAAGAAAGAGACGGCTAAATTTGGAGCAGCTTCAATATCTCAGGCTAGAGGAAAGCAAACAACAAGGACAGCACAAAAGCAAGCCGCAAAGCTAAAAAAAAAAGGAATCAGTTTGAGCCAACCAGATCCTGCCACAATGGCAACTTCATCACAACCACTGATATAATCACCAAGAACCAGGGCAAAGAAAGGAGTTTTAGCATCTAAACCTTTTTAGTTTATGCATTTCAGAGCCTAAGTATAATGTCTTACTTGGTTTTGTAAATCCAACTCTAGGAAATCGAATAATTACTGTTTTGAATGGCACCAAATTCTGACTTATAAACTTGGTCTTTTGTTTGGTTGTATTTTGAACAAGTATGAGGTGGTTCAAGTTTATGACTATATGATGCCTATAAATGATAATTTTTTGTTCAAATATTAGTGCTCTCTTGCATTCATCAGAGCTGTCAAGTTGTATTATATTACATTACTGTCAGTTTTCAATTTTTTTAGATAATTTAACCAATTGTTTCAAATTACCAGAAATTGCAAACAATTATATACCAAACATAGTGCTTTTATTCATTAAAATGAATTACAAAAGTTCAGATTTGTTCTCCTAATACACCATAATTCCTAAAAAGTACCCCCACCATCCTAACTACCTTAATCATCACTTAGAAACTACAAAAAAGAACAAGATACATAATCAGGGTCACCCTCATAATTAATTTGATAAAATTCATCAATTCATTAAGCCTATCAATAACATCAACACTACCACCTTGCTTAACCTCCATTTCCTCGCATGCCCTAATTATATCCCCTTCCTTCAACCACGCAAAGAAATCGCAAGTTCTGCACTTGAAGAACAACCTTCGTGGGTTTCTGGTTGTCTCTGAAATCATTACAACAGCAATCTGGGGAGGAGAACAATCACAGCGAGAATGCTTCACCCACGCAATGTTGTCATCCATGGTGATAGCCTTCTTAGCAGTAGAAGAGCAAGAATTTCTCATTGAAATTGGGGGAAATTACTGAGCAGAGAGAGAGAGAAATGAATAGCGTTAAAAGTTAGGGTTATATAAATTGGGGGAAATAAATAGAAATGAAATTGGGGGATTCGTTTAGGAGGGAATTAGGGAATTCATTTTGGAGGGAAAGCTAATTTTTTAAGGTTAGATTAGTCATTAGTGCTGTAGTTAACTATTGTTAGCCAAATAATTACATAAAATCATCAGTAAGGTTACCAATGCATAAGTCAAGCTAATTAAGGTTTACCATTGATAATAATTTTTAAAAAAGTTTACCACTTAGAAAATTAAAAAATTGCAATTCACCAGTGAGAATTTCCTAACAATTTTTTTTTATTTGATCAACTTTAATTACGTTTTAAAATTTTTATTTCCACTTATTATAACATGATGCTTTTCATGTGTCAAAGTAGTTATTTGTATTATTTCCTTGATGCTACTTTGTACATTCATTATATGATAACATTACAAGTTTCTCCTTTTTAATGTTCAAAATGTTTGGTTGCACATAAGGTAGACTCCATATTTGTTTAAATTTAATATATATATATATATATATATATATATATATATATATATATATATATATATATATATATATATATATATATATATATATATATATATATATATATATATATATATATATATATATATATATATATATATACATACATACATATACAATAGTCAGATGAGAAGGACCTTATAATGAGAAGAATGAGAAGGAATCTAATACATTCAAATAAACAGATCTAATGGCTCTCATTACATTCTTCACTAATGGCAAAAATGTAAATATCCTTTTTTTCTACTTCTCTTTCTATTTTCCCAATTCTCTAGTTTTCCCTCTTCTTGTACATATATCTTCCCTATTTTTTCTCTGAGTTTAGAAGATGCTCTAAAATGATAACCAAGTGGAATCAAGTAAAAGTAAACACTGTATATGCTTAATTTTTAAACTAAATCGACATTATTCTTGTAAAATTTGTGCACGTTCTTAAACTAATTTGTGCATATTTATTAAGCTGAATATGCAAAGTTTTTGTACTAAACGTGCAAATTTTTCCAATTGTATATTTATATTGCTAGCTGAACATTCTCTAGATGACATCGTTGGTTGATTAATCCTTACTATTATTAGGTTTACAAGTTATTCATGACCACTATTACTTTCTCATTTCTAAAAGTACAATTAGAACTATGAATAAGCATTGATGTAGGAGAGAAAGAATCCAACACAACGAAGAAGAAAAACAATGATATAATGAATGTGCAAAAATTTTGAGTCAAACGTGCATAAATTTTAAGTCAAATGTGCATAATTTTAGGAGAGAGAAAGAGAGACAAAAGAATGTGTATGAATATATAGAAGAGAGATGTCAAGGAGAGAAGAAAAGGTTAAAAAAATCTTATAAAATCTGGAAAATGAAATGTGCATAATTTTCGAACTAATTGTGCAGATTTTTTAGACTAAATGTGCATAATTTTACAAAAATGAAATTTGATCGTTAGATTAAATAGATAGTCAAGATTCCTTCTCATTGGATCTCAACCCTATATATATATATATATATATATATATATATATATATATATATATATATATATATAAGAACAATTTAAATACATAATAGTAAATTTCATTAATTGAAAAACATATACTTTGTATTTAATCAACAAAATTAACCCGTGCATCGCGCGGGCTTAATACTAGTTGAATTCATATAGAGAGAGAAACCACGGTAAAATTTGAATTTCAAAGTGATTCAATGCTTTAATAGAGTTGATTTTATCGTTCCAATATAATCTTTTAATGATGTACTTGATTAATTTGTTGTTGAGAGAAAAGGTATTTTTTTAATTTTTCCCCCTATTTTCGTGTTATTTTCTGAGGTTGAAGATGATGTTCTTCGTATTATGATAAATGTTCTTGTATCATTTCTTGAATACATAATCTTTTTTTTATTGGAATGGAACATGTTCTTTAAATCTGATCAATATTTTCTTTGTGTATGAACTATATGTTCTTTACATTATAACAGTGTATTTTAATATATGTAAATTAAAAATGTTCTTTGCTGGATTTCAATAATAATAATCATGTTCTTTTAATTTAGATAACATGTTCTTCTATATTAATATGTGTAGGGAATATTTCAAGCATCCTACATTTGAGCCCCGCTGTGATCATACACTTAAGCATGGTGGCGTCCAAAGGGAAGGAAGCTAGAGTAAAAGAGTCGCCAACAAGTTTTTAGGAACTTGTAAACCGTTCACAGGGTGAAGGTTACACCCCTTATCGATCCAGGAGATCGTTAACTCCAATAGGTCTGGAACCATGACTGGAAATTCGGGGATGAAAGTACAAATCCAACCTAAAAGAGATTGAACCTGCCTTAAATAGGCCTCTACTTTATTCTTCTGGTATTCATGTGCGCTTTCTGACTAACATACAACCATTAGGTTAACCCTAAACCTGTTTAATCTATGTTGGTTGAATTTAATGCACAAGCAAAACTATTATTGGCGATCACTTGAATTATAATCATATTGGCCTAAACAAGATTATTAATTATCTTATTAAGCGTGATTACTAGTACAAATTCCCTTTAAACATGCATAAAAGGTGTGATCAAGCAATACCAACAATATATATCAAGAAACATAAATAATAACAATCATCATCATCATCATAATATTCTCAATAAAGCATAATAATAATAGCAAGATCTTAGGCATGATACTAACAAGATTAATACCAAACCCTAGCATGTCACTAAACATTAAAAATCAAAGTTTTAGCCCTAACATGATACTAACATGATATAAAGAAAGAATAGGAAGCATCATACATGATATTAGAAATCAATAAAAGCATCCTAACATGATACTAGGAATCAAAATAATCAAAGCATGATTTCTATATCAAAATAACAATTAAAGCAATTACTTACTTCGATGCCTCGTATCTCTTTCTAATAACAAAATACACACGTTAGTAACTTCAAGGAAAACAATAAACAAACAATTAAATCAAATAATTGAAATAGAGATTAGGGACCAAACCCTCAGAAATATTAAACCTTTCACGTCTAGGGCAAAAGCAACTTCGAACTTGGCTAGGTGTGTCTAGAACTTGTGAATGTGGAATATTGTGAGAGAGAAGGTTTAGAAAAAGAAAGCTTCTAGCTTTAGAGAGAGATGATGGTTGTGACTGATGATTGTTGATGATGGAAAACGGAGGTTTAGGACCCTATTTATAAGAAAACAGTCCGGAAACGATAGAAAATACTTTAAGTTCTATACGGAATAAAACTGGCATCTGCCGCCAGGCGATAGATGTTAGCGCCAGGCGACAGACATTGTCGTTTGGTGCTAATTAAAAGATAAAACACGCTTTTATACGAAATCCTCTTCTTAATATGATTAAGCAGCAAATTCCGTGTTTATCAAATAAAAAATAGGTTTATCATAAAACACTTATTTTATGCCAAATAAAACTCTTTAAAATATAATTATCAATCCTAATTCCATTAGAATTAAAAGGAACCTTCTAAATATTCTAGAAGATTAAAATCAATCCTAACAACTTTAGGAATAATAATTAATAGGCCCTCCTCTAGATCATTAGGCCACATATATAATTCATTTCGGGCCCAATTTAGTATTTAATCCATAACTTCCTCATTATTCATCGGAATTGGGCTTATAATATATCGTTGCAAAGCTCTTTTCGAGCCCAACCCAACTACACTATTATTGGACCCTTATCATGGACCAAACTAAATTGGACCGGCTATTTTCATAAATAGAGTAAGAAAAGAAATGTTTTCAAAAACAGAAAGAAAGATATTTTTAATAAACAAAAAACCACATCACAAGACTTTTCACACTTCCACCTCGTTCGACAATCAAATGACGTGAAAGGTATTCATCACTGGGTTTGGTTTTGGAGAGACACACTTGGGTGTGTATAATATGCGTTGCTTTAAACCTTATATTATTTTGGGTATTATGTTTTATTTAATCATTGTGCTCTCTTTTTTGTTAACTTGAAAAAATATGATTAATTTTTGTATATTTAAAAAATGAAATTGAGGTAAAGTATATTGAAAATGAAATTTTAAATTTTGAAATTTGAAAATGAAATTTTGAATTATTTTTGGTAGAAAATAATCTTAGTTAGAGAAATTCTAGAAAATCAATATTTTGAAATGATTTGACATTAAATGCGTGGTAAAAATCAATTAATATCTATATATTACCTTTTTTTTTTAAAATTAGTTTCACACAACTTACCATATTCGATCTTTATATTTCAATGATGTGTTCTTTTTATAATTTAATGATGTTCTTTACATTTATAAGCCATGTTCTTTTCACTTTAATGCAGGTGTACCATGCACATGGTACACCCTGGTGTACGAACCAACCATTGACAAATTAGGGTGATAGAGAGAATAGAATGGTTTGTTTATATTTATCAATAGATAGAGTATTGATACAAAATCCAAGATCATAAGAAGAAACAGTATTCCTAAAGATATACTATCCTAATCATAAATCTTAAAGATATATTCTCTAAATAATAGAATAACATAAAATAAATTAAACCTAAATATATAATTCTCTTAATGATATCTATGGAAAATATATCACACATATATTTTCCGATATCTCATATCTCTTAGTCTCTTACACCCTCCCGCAATCATAATGATAGTAATACGAATGTTGCGATTGAAAATTCATTCTTTTGGTTAAAGTCTTTTTGAAATCAAGATGCACTAATCTGGTGATGTCGCCTTCAATTTTTTTTCCTTCTATTTCAACAATGAGAACGTTCATCTTTTTCGAACCCAATAGTCATCAATCAAGTAGAAACGTCATTCTTTTTGAACATGCAAATATAACAATTTTGGTTTTTCCTGAGCAAAACCAAGCTCCAATCAAATATTGGTTTTTCAGAGCAAACCACACTCATTAGTTTTTCCTGAGCAAAACCAAGCTCCAATCAAATATTGGTTGTTCAGAGCAAATCACGCTCAAATCTCTTATTTGTTTTATTTTAGAGCAAAACCAAACTCATATCAAAAGGAGAAAAATCATGCTCGGATCAAATCACAAACCCTGTCTCACGGCACAAGGAGAACCAACAAATAAACCCTGTATCACGGCACAAAGAAAACCAATATATCTTGTCTCAGAGAGCCAAAAAATCTTTTTATTTATTTATTTATTTATTTATTTTTAATTCATAGGTCCAAGCTTACACCCTTAATCACCTCGTCAACTACACAAATTCTCAAAAAAAAAAACTCATGACTAATTTGAGCAAGTAGCACAAACCACAAGCTAATCACAGTAGAACAAAAATCACGAATGGTTAAGTGATCAACATGCACTTAACAAGAACTTTAAATATTTGGGAAAAAAAATTATAGTTAGCTAATTATTCATCCCACTGGTGGGTTTAATTTTCTAACCCACCAGCAGGGGGGGAAATTTTGTGAACATTTCTAAGATTTAACCTGCTCTTGATACCTTGACAAATTAGGGTGATAGAGAGAATAGAATGGCTTGTTTATTATTCATCAATAGGTAGAGTATTTATACAAAACCTAAGATCATAAGAGGAAACAATATTCCTAAAATATATAGGAAAATTAGAAATTAATAATCCCACCTTTGCCTTTTCTGCTAAAAATAATCCCACCTTTTCGAATTCCCAAAATAATCCCACCTTTAACCCTCATCTTCTTGAAATAGGTCTTTTACCGATTTGTGAAATTGGTAACTTATTTTAGAAGGTGACTTGTCACGTGTCACCTTCTGATTGATACAATTTTAATTTTTTCAATAAAAAATAAAAAAACAAAAATAATCTTCCCTCCATAACTCCCCACCACCGCATCAAACACCACCTCTCCACCCCTCCCTTTTCCCCACCTCCCTTTCCCGGTTTCCCTGCCATTGCAACCTTGATCCCGGCCTCCCTACCCACCGTAACCCTCTTCAGCTCCTCCCTCGTCGTCGACTCCTCCACCATCAAGGTTTTCTGATTTGAATTTCATTCTGGTTTTGGGTTTAATTTAGGGGTTGGTGCTGCTCGATTGGGTGGGGGTTTCGTGGGCATTTAGGGGTTTCGTGGGTGGTCAGGTTTGGATTTAATATAAGCTAATTTTAGGTTGAATGCAGATTGTGTTTGAGGGCGATTGAATCAAGATCCGGTTTCAAGGCGGCGATATTTTGAGGTGGTAAGGGTGGTTGGTGTTGGAGGGTTTTGGGGCAGCGGTATTTCGTGGGTGAGATCGGGTTTTAAGGCGGCGGTATTTCGAGGTGGTTGGGGTGGTTGGTGTTAGGGGGTTTTGTGGGTGGATGGGCCGGGGGTGGTCAAGCCATCGGGTTTAAGGGTGCTGGCCGCTGGGGTCGTGGTTAGTTATGGTGGGGTGGTTGAGGTTAGGAGATAGAAAGAAGGTGATGGGGTTAGGTGGTGATGTGGTGGTGCTTATGGAAGGGTGGTGGTGGTTATGGTGGGTAGCTAAGGTGGGAGATGAAAGATTAAAAAAAATAATAATAAAAAAAAATAACCTGTTAAACAAGTTGTAGGTTAAAAGGTTCATTTTGAGCAGATGAGGGTCAAAGGTGGGATTATTCTGGGAATTCGAAAAAGGTAGGATTGTTTTGAGTAGAAAAGGTAAAGGTGGGATTATTAGTTTCCAATTTTCTAAATATATACTAGCCTAACCATAAATCTAAAAGATATATTCTCTAAATAATACTCCCTCCGGCCCCTTTTGTTTGTCACTTTTGCCATTTTGGGCGCCCCTAAATGTTTGTCACATTTCATATTTTCATAATGATTAAGATATATAAAAAGACTTTTATACTCATTTTTTTGTCCTTAATAAGTCCTCTTTCTATTTTACCTTAACATTTGCCATAAAAATTGTGTCAACTTTAGATTAATTTAAATTTTTTACACTCTTAATCTCTCAATATCTCTTTTCCATGTATTTTAATTATTTTTTTAATCGGAAATGTCTATTTTCGATGCACTTTTATTACTTTATTATTTAGGAATTTCACTTTCCCATATACTTTCATTACTTCACATTCTCCACCTTAACAAAAGGGGACGGAGGAAGTAGAATAACATAAAATAAACCTATAATTCTCTTAATGATATCTATGGAAAATATATGACACATATATTTTCTAATATCTCATATCTCTAACATATATTAAAAAAAAATACATAAAGATATAAAATGTATAAAACAAATGATTAAACGGTGTTCCTTATTTGGAATAGACGGGGTATGAAAATTGAAATTCACTATGGAAAAATTCACTGCACGTACTTGATTTTGACCTAAAGTGATCGTGGAAAAATTTTAAATTACCACCCAAAAATGTATCCAAAATAACCACTCGTTACTACAAGATAATTTCTCTAAGGCAACGCCCAAATAATGTTGCCATAGATATGAAAACTTCTACGCTAGGCATCAGGCAACGGTTTTTAAACCGTCGCATTAGGGTGGCGCTGCCTTAGGTAAACAGCGACGGTTTTTATATATGTGGCAACGGTTAAAAACAACCGTTGCCTTTTGTAGACACCCAAATGTGTCTCCCCGAAACCAAACCCGGTGATGAATACCTTTTGCGTCGAATGATTATCGAATGAGGTGAAAGTGTGAAAGGTCACGTGTTGCGGTTAGTTTTAAAAATTCTTTCTTTCTGTTTTCGAAAACAACTCTATTTTATGAAAATAGCCAATCCAGTTTAGTTTGGTCCACGACAAGGGTCCAATAATAGTGTAGTTGGATGGGGTTGAAAAGACCTTTCCAACGATATATTATAAGCCCAATTTCGATGAATAATGAGGAAGTTATGGCCAAAATACTAAACTGGGTCCGGTTTGATCTTTACATGCGGCCCAATGATCTAGGGGAGGGCCCAATGTTAATTATTATTCCTAAAATTATTAGAATTAATTATAGTCTTCTAGAATTTTCTAGAAGGATATTTTTAATCCTAATAGAATTAAAATTAATAATTAGATTTTGATGAGTTTTATTTGGAATAAAATATTATTTTATGAAAAATACGATTTCAATTTTCATACGGACTTTACAAATCAATTTTGATTCATAAGTGGACTCCGTGTTTCAAAGCGCGTAGGCATCCAGGCTGTCGCCACGCGACAGACCCAGTCGCCTGGCGACAAGGTCGGTTTTCCAGCAACAGAGTGGAGTTTTATTCCTTATCAAATTCTACCTATTTCCGGATTGTTTTCTTATAAATAGGGTCTTGAACCTCCGTTTTTAATCATCTACAATCCACAATCAACAAATCTACAATCATTCTCTCTAAGCTCTCATTTCTCTAGCCTCTTACAAAATTCCGCATTCACGAGATCTAGATACACCTAGCCAAGTTCGAAGTTGCCTTCGCCCTAGACGTGAAAGAAAGAGGCACGAGGCATCAAAATATGTAATCTTATTTCTCTATTCTTAATTGTGGAAAGCATGTTTAAATTTGTTTAATTCCTAGTGTCATGTTAGGATGTTATTATTGCTTCCTAATATCATGTTTAGGGAAAAGGTTATAATATCAAATATGCTTATTATGATTCCTGCGATGCTTCCTATTCTCTTTTCTAATATCATGTTAGGGCTAAAGCTTTGATCTTTATTGTTTAGTGACATGCTAGGGTTTGTTATTAATCTTGTTAGTATCATGCCTAGGATCTTGCTATTAATATTATGCTTTAACATGATTATTATGATTGTTATTATGATTATTATGATTATAATTATTATGATTGTTATTATGTTGCTTATTGGTTATTTATTGTTGTTCCTTGATCACGCCTTTTATGCATGTTTAAAGGGAATTTGTACTTGTAATCACGCTTAATAAGATAATTAATAATCTTGTTTAGGGTTAATATGATTATAATTCAAGTGATCGCCAATAATAGTTTTATTTGTGTATTAAATTCAACCAACATAGGTAAACAGGTTTAGGGTTAACCTATTGATTGCATGTTAGTCAGAAAGCGCACATGAATACGAGAAGAATGAAGTAGAGGCCTTTTTAGGGCAGGTTCAATCTCTTTTAGGTTGGATTTGTACCTTCATCCCCGAACCCTATTTGGTTCAAGACCTTTTGGAGTTGATGATCTCCTGGATCATTAAGGGGTGTAATCTTCACCTTGTGAACGGTTTACAAGTTCCTAAAACTTGTTGGCGACTCTTTTGCTCTAGCTTCCTTCCCTTTGGACGCCACCATGCTTAAGTGTATGATCACAGTGGGGTTCAAGTTTGGGGTAATGCTTGAAATATTCCCTACAGTTTTTGGCGACTCCACTGGGGAGGATTTCTATTTTAATTCCTGAAATTTATTTCGGCAATGATTTAGAATGAGTGGATGAGACTCGAAAAGTTCTAAGTATTTCATGTGCGTAATTTTGATTAGCATTATTGTCATATGCATAAAAAAGGTCCTCATTGGATAGACCATCCGAAATGAGTAAAAAACATAGGATTTTTACACGTAGGAAATTTGAGAAATATCTTTCACAACTAGAATCGAAATAATACTGCGAAATCTGGAAAATTCTAAGAACGTAGATACCTGCTGAGGCATGTAGGAACTGGCACCTAGAAAACAAGGCTTGTCGCCTGTAAAGCGCTTCTGTCGCCTGGCGACAGGAGTTCTTTTGTGGAGACAGTCCCTGTAGTCTGGCGCCAAGTTCTTCCAATACCGAGCCAGAACTCTGCCTTCTTGTTTTGACCATTTCTAGCACTGTTGGCTCGATTCTACTTCCTGATTGAGTTTTTCTCACTTTTCTAAAACCCATATTTGCTCTACATATGGACATAACCCTCTGGGGGTTCACGCTCCATCTACCCAATCGAACGCTCCTGGAAACAACGAGTACATCCGAGTTTGTGAATCCACTAAATCGTGGAAGCAAGTTTTTAACTTGCGGGGTCCCATCCACTCGCGCCAACCCTTCCAAAGGTAAGGCTTCCGCGCGGTGCATCCGGACTCATAACCATGGACCCTCTTTGACTGACCCATATCCTAAACTTTAGAGAACTAGAGCCATGGTTAGGTTGCAAACTCATTGCATCATATTGTGACTATTTGAACTACTTGTGCATTTTTTGCTTGTGCATACCTTATATGTGCTAACCGTTTGTTTGACTTGTGTTTAAGTCTAAATAAACCAATTAATGACTAAAAAGGACTTTGTCTAATTAATTAATTTGACTAATTAAAAGACTAATAAAATAATTAATCTGACTGAGTACGACTGTAGGCATGTCCCCTTAGAGTAAACTTACTAGAAACAGTCCCAGATTAATGTTCCAGCAATGGCGCAGGAGTTTGGGCTGGGGCACCGCAATTTAATGTTTGTCGCCTGACGACAGATTTGTCGTCTGGCGACAAGCTTTAATCTTTGGCGACAGTTCTATTGTTCCGGCGATAGTCTAGATTCTTACTCGAGTCATCACGACGAGTCTAATTAACCAGTCTGCTAATCAGTTTAACCAATTTGTTAATGGCTTTAGCCATGTTTAAGTCCTTAATTGAGTCTAGGAACTTAGTCCCATGGTCATACACTATAGTCAAAGCATGTCACTTGCAGTTAGTTATAAAGCACATACTTAACATGTATGTCACACCTTGACTATGTCTAGAGAGTCTTGAATGCGTGTTTTCCGTCATTTTTTTAGGGGGGTAAGTCAGATATTAATCCTCCAATTAAACCACTTGTTTGAACCCATTCCCAAAAATATGCACCCTATTTTTGCTATTTTTTTTAAAAAAACCATAAAATCAAAGTCAACCTGAGTCAAGTCATTAAAACAAATATGGTTTAATCTATAGCGCGTGGTTAAGAAAGGAAGGACGTTTAATCAAGGACAACACTTTCATTCAAATCTCACTTTTTGATAAGCCAGTCGGTCGAAAAAGGAAAGCTAAGAAGACAATGGCAAGTCAGGAAGAAGTCAACGAACTCAAGGGACAGGTGGCTAACATGGCTGAAATGCTGAAGAATCTGACTCTTCAAATCAATGACCCTGCGAGACAACAACAAATGGAGCTCATCCAGGAAAGTTTGAGCAGACTATCCAATGACTATAGATTGCAAGGCATTAGCTCACAAGGGGTCTCGGTGGATAAGGATCTTCTTCCGTAGAAATTCAATGCCAACGACATTCCGAAATTCAAAGCAATGGATAACCCTTATTTTCATTTAAGAGCTTTTGAAACTGTAATGAATATTAAGGGAATAGATAAAAAAAAGCTTTTCATTTTGTGTTTTCTCTATCTTTAGAAACCGTTTGTCAGCAGTGGTACTTTTCTCTTGATAAAGAGAAAACCTCTAGTTGGGAGTCAATTGTAAACGCTTTCATTGATAGATATAAATGCAATATTCAAGTTGAAACTGATCATAGAGAACTTGAAATACTCAAGCAGAAAGAAAATGAAGGCTTTACTTCCTTCTTTAATAAATGGAGGGGGACTTCTGCAAAGATGGTTGAGGTGCCTAGTGAGAAAGAATCTGTGAGGATGTTCATCAAGAATCTCTAGGAAAAATATTCCAAGCATCTCAAATACCAAAATAACTTGCACACTTTCAAGGCTGTCTATGACATTGGTATCAATATTGAAGACGACCTAGCTAAACAAAAAGCTGCTAACAATAGTAACTTCAATAGTGGCTGGAAAGGCAAGAAGAATAACAATCCTTCTTCTTCCAAAACCACCCACTCGAACAATGTTAGCACCTTTAATTTGAATGAAGTTCTCGCCATGAGTAATCAAGGACAAAAGAAACCATTTAGGAGGAACTTTACTCCTATTGGTATGAGTTATGACACCGCATTCGATCGCTTACATGCAAAAGGTTTTATAACTCCCATAGGACCATTTGGGGACCCACCTATCGAGAAGAGAACGGCTAGCTGGAACCCCAATGCACATTGCAAGTATCATCAGGGTAGGGGTCATCTCACAGAAAATTGTTGGAAACTAAAGGAAGCGATCCAAGATTTAATTGATAACAACAAACTTCCATTGCCCCTTGCAAACAAGAAGCCAAGTATCAATAATGCTCCACTATCGGATTCCTTGGCTATTTCCGATGAGGAAAATCAGGTTGACCCCTTGAACCTCATTAAACCTGTCGAAGCTATTGAAGAAGAGGAGGAAATCTTCGAGGATGCCGAGGATCATTTTCCTTGTGGACAAGAACCTGCGACAAAACAAGAAGTGTGTATCCTTATTCAGGTTGTATTGGAAGCAAGAGAATTGTTACGCGAGGCCATGGAAGTTGTAAAGGAACGAAATGAACTACTCAAAAGTAGACCTCTACCTAAAGAGAAGAAATCGTTCTCCCTCCAAGTAATTGACACACCCAAAAGGAGTAATAGGCCATACACTCCAATTGGAACTTCTTATGCAAATATGTTCAAAATACTCTCCGAGAATGGTAAAATTCAACCTCTCGAACCGAGACCATTTGAATCACTAAAAAGGACAGATAGGTACTACTGTCCATATCATCAATCGGGAGGACATACTATAGAAAATTGTTTCAAGTTCAAAGACTTGGTCCAAAGATTGATTGATAACAAGAAGCTAGTTCAAATCCCACAAGAACAAGATACTCCACTTTCGACAATATATCCAGTGGGTGACATTTGGGATGAAGAGGATTCACCTATAGACGTCCTCACAAGGTCCGGGAGAATGCAACCTCCCATTACTACACAACCTATTCCCACTACTCAGCAAGTTCCCATACCAATCATAGAAGACAACGATGTTGTCAAACAATTAAAATAGACTAAAGTCAAAATGAACATGTGGAAACTTCTAGCTACATCCCTAGAACATAGAATCGCGGTCATGGATGCCTTAGCTAAAGTAGGGATAGAATCGGACACCACTCCTGAGGGGTTGGCTAACTTCCTCACGAGTGATCTCCCAAGTCCTACTAATTTGATCACTTTTTCCGACAAAGATCTATCACCGGAAGGTGACAAACACAACAAAGCTCTCAACCTCACAGTAATTTGCAAGAGAATGAACGTCCCTATGACTCTTGTAGATAATGGATCGACAATTAGCGTTTGCCCACTTAGAACTGCGAGGATGTGGGGGATAAGGGATGAAGATTTATCTCCATCAACACAAGGAATAAGAGCCTACAATAACTCACGTCGCCAAGAATTAGGCACAATTACTATGAACATAACGACGGGAGCAATCGAACATGCCACCGCATTCCAAGTGGTAGATATTAAGGCTTCGTTCAACTTACTATTGGGACGCCCTTGGCTTCATGACCTCAAGGCCATCCCTTAATCTCTTCACCAACAAGTGAAAGCCATAGTTGGAGGAGTACCAATTACAATCAATGCTTCACCCATGAGGATCAAAACAATAGAAAATCCACTAATCAATGTGGAGCACGATGAGAATGACGAAGATCTATGGGGCTTTAATGAAGAGGTCTCCTTAATCGAGGAGGATGAAAGGACCCCTCTTCGCTATGTCCTCCACTCCAATATGATAACCAATGCTATCCTGAGAAAATAAGGACACTTCCCTGGAATGACTCTAGGAAAGAAGAAAGGGATAGCAAAACAGATGGGACTACCTGGCCTCCCTAAATTAGATACTTTCGGACTTGGTTTCGAACTGACTCTCGAAGATCTAAAGCAAGCCCAGGAAAAATCAAAAGCACGTAGAAATGCTCGCGCACAAAAGAAAGCAATCCCAATGGATCAATACCCTCTTACTTTAAATGGACAATTCATAAGAGAGGGAGAAGATTATCCATGTTACGAATTTCCAGAACCCTTTGTTGTAAATGGCATAAGACAACCTAGGTTCGAAATATTTCTGGATTGTTGCTTTCTAGATGAGATCCCAACTCCTATCCATAAAGAAAAAGCACCCCCATGCTTTGACTTTAATGTCATGGGACTTCTCTTTGGGCAAGAAAAGAATGAGCCAAGATATATAGAGGATAACTCTTCACTCATTCAAATAGTCCTACAAAGCGAGAACTTTGATCCCTCCAAGCTCATCACTCCAGCAGAGGATTTAGTGCGCGGATGGCGCAAGACAGTAAAGGTGACTACCGCAAGCGGAAAGAAGATCTCAATAACTACAGGAAAAGGGCCAATGTTCGAAGAATCGTATGAGTCAGAGTCAGAGTCAGAGTCTTCCCCTATCGAGTCCTCTAAGTCTCTAGTTGTAGCACCTCCCTCTAATTCTTTTATTTCAACATCTACTCCTAGGATAGTTAGCAATCAAGTCCCAACGGACATTTCTTTATTCGATGTAATGATTTTTGAGTTTAATAATATGTCTTTTTCCCCTTATTCCTCGTGTCTTTCTTTAACTCAAGATGACGAGTATTGCTTAACTAACGATGAAAATGACAAAGAAATTATTAAAGCAATGGAAACACTTGAAAATAAGACACCAATAATTGAGGACACTAAAACGGTTAATATCTCAAAAGATCCAACCATCAAAAGAGAAGTTAAAATCGGACTCACGCTAAACAAAGATGAAAGAACCGGTTTAATTAATCTACTTAAAGAATTCATCGATGTATTCGCATGATCATATGAAGATATGCCAGGCATTAATAGAGAAATAGCTCAGCACACTATACCACTAACCCCAGGAATGAAACCTGTTAAACAAAAGTTGCGTCGAATGAAACCCGACGTAGCTCTTAAAATAAAAGAAGAAGTACAAAAGCAAGTAACTGTAGGTTTTATCAGGGTATCCAAATACCCCGAATGGGTTGCAAATGTAGTCCCAGTTCCAAAAAAGGATGGTAGGGTTCGAATGTGTGTCGACTATCGAGATCTAAATAAGGTAAGTCCAAAGGACGACTTCCCTTTACCACACATCGATATTTTGGTAGATAATACAGCGAATCACGCACTTCTCTCATTTATGGATGGATACGCAGGGTACAACCAGATCCTCATGGCCGAAGAAGACATGGTAAAAATAACATTCATAACACCTTGGGGTACTTACTGTTACACGGTAATGCCATTCGGGTTGAAAAACGCGGGTGCCACTTACCAACGAGCAGCAACTGCCCTACTCCATGACATGATGCACAAAGAAGTCAAAGTATATGTGGACGACATGATTGTGAAATCTAAAGATCGCCCAGGACATCAAGTGGCCTTAAGAAAACTCTTCGAGAGGCTATGAAAATACAACACGAGGTTGAATCCATCAAAGTGTGCTTTTGGAGTAACCTCAGGCAAACTCTTGGGATATGTCATAAGCTCTAGAGGAATAGAGATAGACCCAACCAAGATCAAGGCAATCATGTCAATGCCACCGCCCAAAACCGAGAAGCAAATTCGAGGATTTATTGGCCGATTGCAATATATAAGTAGGTTCATATCTAAGAACCAATATTCAAGAAGCTTAAGAAAAACGTGCTAGTAATATGGGACGACAAGTGTCAAAAAACCTTTGAGAAGATCAAAGCCTATCTCGCCAATCCTCCCGTATTAGCCCCATCACTTCCAGGAATTCCTCTAAGGTGGTACTTAACAGTCACCAAAGAAACAATGGGAGCTATGCTCGCACAAGAGGTAGAAAGGAAAGAAAACGCTATCTACTACCTAAGCAAAAAGATGCTCGAATATGAAGCACGCTATACACCACTTGAGAAATTGTGCCTCGCATTGGTGTGGGCCACAATCAAGTTAAGACATTACATGCTTGTTCACACAATCTTTGTAGTGTCACGAATGGATCCTCTCAAGCACTTAATTGAGAAATCCACGCTTAACGGACGCATCTCAAGGTGAATAGTCAACCTAGCCCAGTTTGATGTAAGATTCATGCCTCAAAAGGCTGTTAAAGGATCTGTAGTCTCGGACTTCTTAGCGGACTTTCCGATAGAAGATTCGACACCAATAAATGACAAGGAATTTCCAGATGAAGACTTAATGGTCACGAAAGATGATACTTGGACTTTATACTTCGATGGAGCCTCGAACCAAAAGGGATGTGGCGTAGGAGTCGTATTAGTATCACCTAAAGAGGAGCATGTTCCAACCTCAATAAAGTTGGATTTTGACTTTACCAACAATGCTGCGGAATATGAAGCATGCGTGGTAGGCCTCGAAACAGCTTTAGCATTGGGTATAAAGAAACTTTGAATATTGGAGATTCTTCTTTGATCATCAACCAAATCTCCAAAAGATGGAAAGTAAGGAGCGAAAGCTTAGCCCCTTACCAAACCTATCTGGAAACTCTCACCGATCAACTGGAAAAGGTAGAATACACATATCTACCTAGAGAAGAAAACCAATTTGCCGATGCCTTGGCAAGACTAGCCTCAATGGTTAGGATTCCTAAGGAAATTGAGCAAATGCCTCTAACGATAGAGGAAAGACACAAACCAGCATATATTCAAGCTATAGAGGATGATGAAACAATCCAAGAAGAAGAAGAAGAAGAAAACCATGGTATACCGACATACTCAATTATGTCACCAAAGGAGAATACCCTCCTCATGCTGACAAAAGAGCAAAACGAGCTTTGAGACTTTTGGCTTCCCAATACGTACTCATAAATGATGAGTTACACAAAAGGGTACCTAAAGGTTGAGCCTTATTATGTGTAGGCAAGAAGGACGCTCAAAGAACTATGAGAATAGTCCACGAAGGAGTATGTGGAACACATGTTAATGGCAAAATGCTAGTCCAAAAGATAATGCGAGAAGGATATTATTGGACTACCATGAATAGGGATTGTCATCAATGTGTAAAAAGATGCCCTAAGTGCCAAATTTATGCAAATTTGCAACATATTCCTCCATCTCTTCTCTACACCTACACCTCACCATGGCCATTCTGAACATGGGGAATTGATATAATCGGAAAAATCACACCTCCTGGAACAGGAGGTCACGAGTATATCTTGGTAGCAATCGATTACTTCATAAAGTGGGTCGAAGCATAATCATATGCTAAACTCACTGCAAAACATGTAGCACTCTTTATCGAAAGGAACATAATTTATCGATATGGAGTCCCACATGAGATGATAACTGACAATGGAACTCACTTTCAAGCCGAATGTGAAGAATTGTTACAAAAGTATGGCATTCAACATCACCATTCTTCCCCTTATAGAACTCAAGCAAATGGAGCAGTTGAGGCAGCTAATAAAAATTTAAAAACTATCATCGAAAAAATGACAGAAAATTACAAGGATTGGCCTAACAAACTCCATTTTGCACTTTGGGGTTATCGCACGTCAATTCGAACGTCAACAGGAAACACGCCATTCGCCCTAGTCTATGGAATGGATGACGTGCACCCTGTAGAGCTAGAAATACCTTCTCTACGCATTGCGTTAGAAAGTAAACTCGATGAAGTTGAATGGATTAGAGCACGGTATGAAGAGTTAATTCTACTTGACGAAAAACGAGTAGAAGCTCTACATCATACCCAATGCTACCAAACTCGTATGGCTAGACACTTCAACAAGAAGGTCAAGACAAGAAATATCAAGGTTGGAGACCTGGCATTAAAAGTACTAAGGAAAAATATTTTGGATCCAAGAGGCAAATTCAGGCCCAATTGGTCTGGACCATACATTGTCAAAACAATCTTGTCAGGAGGTGCAGCTCAATTAACTGACATGGACGGCAATGAATTCTCAAACATGACCAATCTTGACCAACTTAAGAAGTACTACCCCTAATTACTTGAGTAGGACACTCAAGAGAGCTACGTTTGGCCTGATTCCTTAAGAAAGGATACGTAGGCAACCCTTTGAAAGGGTGAGACCACTTTAATTATCAAGCATTTCGTGTCTTAGCATCGACAAAAAAAAAATTGTCGCCAAACGACAAGCGTGTTGCCAGGCGACAAGGCGAAAAGACTGGCGACAGACTCATATGAGCAGCGCCAATTTTCTGCGAACATCTGGACAACTTCGGTGCATTCTGGAAATTTTTTCGACTTCCGTACTTGAAGAAATTTTTTCGGAAATAAATATTTTAAGTTGTTTCATTGCTTTAAATGAACAAATGTAAAGTTAATTTAATTAAAAAGCTGAAATTGCATTCATAAGTAAAAGAATTACATCATTGATGGAATTTAAATAAAGCTTAAAAATTTTAAGTTAACTTAAATTGTCTAATAAATCGAAGGAAAAGAAATACTCTAATCTTTCTTTTCTTTCTTACTCCTTTTCCAATTCTTGTCAGAAGCTTCCTCTTCATCCATTACTTTTGCTAAGAGACATCCATTAGAGGCTCTACATTCGATTTTAGTATGGATAGTCTCTCCCACAGCTAAAACTCCATGCTTTTTCTCTACCCAAACCTTCTTTTCTGTAGAGTCCACCTTTCTTTTCCCTTTATCTTTATTAGCACTCTTCTTCTTAGGAGTCTTAAACTCAACTCTTTCACCTAGGCATTCCTTAACAGGAAATTTTTTGTCACCAAGGCGAGTCTTCACATTGGTCTTCTCTACTTTGGTTCGGTCCTTTTGAGATCTACCAGTCAACCACTGCTTCACATCATTGGACAAAGAAGGTGGAACCTTTAGGGTAATCACTTCCCATAAAGGCTTACCACAACAATACTTGTCAAATCTTTCAACTTCTTGTGAAACCAGGAATTCATAAGGGCGACGAAGATCTCCCGTAGGAATGGTTTGCGCAATCCCATATTGCCTCTTTACTCTACAAGGATAATAAAAGGTCAATTTTGACAAATTAGGAAGACGGCAAAAGGGTTGGGTATTACAATCAATCATCTTTTCAAGCTTCCACCAAGGAATGACCCATTTAATGGAGAAGTCTGACGTGGGGAAAACTATGTCGTTGAACTAATCCTCCCTACGGTCAAACAAATTTATAATCACTCAACTACCTAAATACAAGTATAGAGGTAAGTCAAGGGTCGAACCACTAGGAACGGTTATGTTTAAGTATTTCTAATTAACGCCTAAGCTAGGTCGAAGTCTAAAGTGAAAGGTAACATTATTCTACTTCCTAAATCAAGAACCAAAGAAATGAAACACTAGGGAGTGGGGATCAACATGCATTCATGATAATCAAGCTAATTAGGGAGTCAAGCAATCCAAGCAATGCAAAGACAAATAGTAGGAGCAATTAGGGGCATTCAACTAATCATCCTCACACTCTCTAACATAGATTTCTCTAGTACTAAACAACATGAAGAAACATAATCAAATACTCAACTAATTATGATCAAACCGATATCAAGTGGTCATGTCAATCAATTCAATCATGCAATCAATGCTAGCAATCATGGTTAGCTACTCCAATCAAACTTATGCAACTTGCAAACCTCTATGAATCAATTTAATCACAACACAAGAACTACTCAAATTCCCAAATCAACCTCAATCCATCAACCACACATGTTTACCCACACCCTAGCAAGTAAACTACTCAAGAAACATCATCATCTAATCTACTATCAACTATAGAGAACAAGAATCAACAAAATATCAAGAACAATTACTCTAATCAAACATCAAATATCAAAATCAAACCAAACAAACATCAAATTAAACAAAGCAATTGAATGAGATAGAGTTTAGAAATGCTCATTGATAATTAGGAAGATCTCCAACACAATTGTCACACTTGCATCTTCAATCTCTCAATCACCATTGAAATTCTTCACTTTCTCTCTCTAAAACTACTCCTAAACTAGCCTAATCTAGAGAGAGAAGCTCTCAACCTAAGAGAGAGAAAACTATTCTAAAACTAAAGAATTACATGAATGAAGAATAAAGGAAACCAAAAACTATATAAACAAAAGGAGAAAAGAAGCTTAAAAAATCGTACAAGACCCGGAAACCCGCGCCCGCGGAGAAATCGGCCGCGCCCGCGGAGGGGAACGGACACCCCGATTGCCGCGCCCGCGGCCCAAGCCCGCGCCCGTGGAGCCAAGGCCCGCGCCCTCGGGATAACCGCGGGTGCTTACTGCCCAAATACGGCAGTTTTGGAGCAGCAGCAACCCCGCGCCCGCGGGTCCTGTAGCCCGCGCCCGCGGCAGTTTTCCTGGGCCAACTTCAGAAGACTATAAATTCCGATCTAAGAATTGTATGAAGGCGTGCGACCTATCATTGGAAAGCTCTTCAAGTCTAGTTTCCAACCCAACTTGAATCACCCTAATCCGATCTGTAGAACGTGAGATATGACTAAAACAATGCACAAAGGTCCTATTTGATACTTTGCAATCCTTCGTTTTCCTTTGTTTCAAACTCAAATTCAATTTCGAAAATTGCATATTGATCCAAGTGGGTGCTATTTTCAATTCCCATGCGTATAGCCCGCGACGTACCTACAAAACAAGACAAAGAAACGGAGAAGCAAGAGAAATATCCGAGAAATGAATAAAATGATAAGAAAACCATTAAAAGCATGCATTTCTCTAAACTAACACAAAAACACATGAATCGAACATTATTCTCTAAAAACACGACATAAATGACTACAAAGGAGCATAGAAATATAAAGAAAACATAGCCTAAAGGTGACATAAATGGCACGGATCAAATTCCCCCAAGCTAAACTTTTGCTCGTCCTCGAGCAAAACAAAATCCAACCCAAGGGAAAAATGATGACATTATTCAAGCAAAGAAAGAAACGAGAAAACTAGAGAAGATGGGAATATACACTAACTCACTTTCTTAGGAATCACGGTCAATTTTAGCAACTAAAGACAAGCCATTTAAACCCCTAGATCGCCTTAGAGGACGAGTGATGCTCTCGTAAGGGTATCCTAAGAGTGTACCCATAACTCTCATAATAATACAAACAAGGCAAAGCATGAAAAAGAAAACAAAATACAAGAAAAGCAAACAATTGTTCATGAAAGGATTTTTGCAAATGTACAAGCACAAGTGAATGCAAATCTTTCTAAACAAGTAAGGGAGTGCACGCTATAAGATACCTAAGGTTGATTGAAACATAAATATGCTAAGCATAGGAACTAGTTATCACACTCCATTTTCATCCCAAACGGTCTTACCGCGTTCCCCCTACTAATCTCATATCTCCCCTTAGTGAGCATCTCAAAGATTCCGCGAAGGAACCGGAAAAAAAAATCAAATTTTTGGCTACTTGACATCTTGACTTCGCATCCCCTTTCCTTAGGCAATGACCCATGATTCCCTCCCCCTAATAGTGACTCAACTTTCTAGGTCGAAAGGTCTTTCCCCAAGGTTGTAATGTAAGGCATAAAAGGTGAAGGTAGGCTAAAATTTTTAAAATTTGGCGGTTTTCCTAAAAAGTGAAGCAAAAGGGTGATCAATCCTTAACAACACAATCAAGAAATAACCAAACAAAAGAAACACCCCCAAGCTTATTTGAAGCTATACTCACAAGAAATATATACAAAAAGCGTAAACGCTTCTCCCCCAAGCTTAAATGAAGCATTGTCCTCAATGCTTAGAAGGAGAAAAGAATACATCAAAATATTTTTGAATTTTCACTTTTTTCAATTTTTTTTTACTTAAACTTGCAATGTCCTCTCCTTTTGCTAAATTCGGACGACTTTTTTTATAATGCAATTTATTAGTCCATGCCTTTTATGATTAAGAACGGCTTTTACTCAAACACTTGCCATTATTCACAAAGAAGACTTACTCACAATCTAGCACTCATAAAAACCAAATTTCCAACTTATCCACCACAAACTCCATCATACATGATCAATTTGCTTCACAAAAAACCAAGAATAGAAAGAAAATGAAACACAAGGCCAAAGAACTAAAGATGTGGCTTGAAAAGAAGGAAATAGGCTCAAATGGTTGCAAGAAGGCAAATGGAAACTCAAAAACAAATATGAACCAAACTAACCTAAAAATGAAAAATACCACCCCGAAAAAGGTGCCTTTGTCCTCCCTAGATAGCTCGGTCTCGGGTTTAAGAATCATACATCAAGCTTTATAGATTAGGCTTGCAAAGTCAAGGACCCCATGCCGCTCATGCAAGAATATGATGAAAGCTTGAACAATTATAAATCTCACATGGTTGTAGCAAAAAATCACTAAGGTTGTCAAATCAAAGATAGGGAGCAACTACCAAACATGCCACAAACAAGTAGAATCCGGCTTCATGATCCCCCTAGTTCTAGACAACTACCTTAGCATGCTTTATCCTAGAATCAACCAAACGAAATCTCAAACCGTGCACACCACTACCATTTAGGAAGAAAAGCATTCAATTATACAAGTCCAAATGTTATTATGTCCAAAGAAAGAACAAAACAACACACATTGCAAAATTGCCTAGATAGAAACAAAAATCTTTTTGGAGTTTTTCAAAATATAAGAACATGGAAAAGCATATACAAAGGTGCATAGCATATATGAATCAACATCCCACCAAACATGATAGAATACCCTCCCCCAAGCTTGAATGAGACATTACACTCAAACATAAATCAAACAAACCAAGGGAGGGGAAAACAAGGAGATCAATCCAAACAAACCAACATATGTCGAACAAGTCATCATCCACTAGAGAAAGAGCAAGGAAGGATATTATCGGATATTAGGTGGGTGTAAATACCCGCAAATGACCCAATTTTACCCTTTCAAGGCTAACAACCTCTAATATTGAATTTGCCTTCCTTATGCTAGCAAAAATAGGAGTCAACCTTCCTTGATTCTTGATCCATATTGAAGCACCAAAGTATATCAAGTCATATACCTAGCAAAAGGCACACAAACATTTCCATGAGATAAAATCTATTCTAAAAAGGAAATAAATTGAAAGCAATAAAACATGGGTTACTTCCCGAGAAAGGCTTGCTTAAGGTCTAAGCTTGACCGCTCTAGAAAATAATAATTCAACGCACGCAAGAGCTTGTCAAATGCACTACTACACATTTCATATGATAGAAGGTACGCAAATGACGGGATAAGGACGTGCAACAAGATCGTTGCACGCAAGTGAGAAGGGAGATGCCAAAAGAAAGAAGAAGAGGGATCAAAAGGAAAAACAAGAAAATAAGAAGAATAAGGGGGAATAAAAGAATGGAAAGAAAAAGAAAAAGGCAAATCCTCCTCACTAAAATATTTTTGGGTGACAATATCACCCCTTTCCTTAATCGGGGACAAATGAGCCACATAAAAACCATCATAGATAAGAGGGTCCCCAATAGGCTCATTAACAAAGGAAGGGAGGGACATAGGAGTGTAGGGGATATGGTTGAAATTCCTTGAAAAAGGGACATGAGAGGAGGGAATAGGGGTTACGGTCTCACAAATGAACTCTTTCTCACCACCATACCTCAAATCACCAATAAGAGCATGGAAATCAATCATAGAATCCTCAAAAGAAGAACAATCATGATCACCATCCCCCTCAAACATCCAACTCTCAAGAGGAACCACATAATCTCCCCCACTACATTCATGGACAACAACTCCCTCAACTTCCTTAAAGCCCAAAGTCTCAAAACAATGCATGAATGGATGCAAATTAATTGCAAAATCGTCTCTCTCCCATGAAGCATTCTCAATGAACTCACTTAGAAGGCTATGGGTTTTCATTTGACACTCAATAAACAAATTGGACAAATCCAAATACTCATGGATAGAAGTGTCACATTCATGCACATGAGACTCATCAAGATGGGAAAGAGGGTTGGGATTATCAAATTCAACACTCTCTTCATTCTCAACTCCTTCACCATCTCTCAAATGCTCATCAAAGGGATCCTCACACTCTCTTGGTTGCTCAAAATCATCATCATCATCCTCAACACACACACTAAATTGGGATTTTTCACAAATAAGCATCAAGGATGACAATTGGCCTTCTAACTCTTCTTTTCTTCTCTTTCCCTCCTCAAGACGCTCCTCATTCTTTTTCATTATCTCTAATTGACCTCTCATAGAATTAAGAATTATCTCCTTACTAGGCCCAAACTCATTATCAAGCTCAATGTGCCCAATTTGAGATTCAAATATATCAACAAGAGATTCAAAAGATGTAGATGGTTGAGGCTCAATAAGAGGAGAAGAAATACAACCAAGATTGGAAGAATCAACATTAAGATCATGAGCATATACATCACATTGGGGAGTGGGGGCAAAATCAAGAACATGAGATTCATCAATAAGGGAATGAAGCACATCACAAGAAGGCATAGTAAATAATGAAGAATATTGAAACACACCATTAGCATCAACTTGAGCATGTACTTCATCATTATGAACAAAAGGGGAAATAGAGTTGAAATAATGTGTTCTAGGTTCACTAATGGGATCACGTGACAAATCATGGGAAATCATGCTAATATTAGAAGAATCAACACATTGCATATCAATATTAGGATCATGATTACCCCTATTATAAACATCCCTAGCAAACCAAACATAGAAATCCCAAGCATCATCAATTGACAATGCTCTAAATTCACCATTATACATGCATTCAACTTCTTCCCTAGTTTGCTCATTCAAACCAAAATAACAAATCTCACAAGCCTCCCAAATATTACAACAATTACAATCAAGAAATCCCTCTAGTCTATTAAAATATTCACAAAAAGGCTCATTGTCAAATTGAGGAAATGAGAGACATGCCATTTTTTTCCAATGCAAACAAAAAGAAATAAAAGAAAAGTATACACAAAGACCTAGACTCAAGCAATCAAAAACACTCAAACATAGACACCGTTCCCCGGCAACGGCGCCATTTTGACGTGGGGAAAACTATATCGTTGAACTAATCCTCCCTACGGTCAAACAAATTTATAATCACTCAACTACCTAAATACAAGTATAGAGGTAAGTCAAGGGTCGAACCACTAGGAACGGTTATGTTCAAGTATTTCTAATTAACGCCTAAGCTAGGTCGAAGTCTAAAGTGAAAGGTAACATTATTCTACTTCCTAAATCAAGAACCAAAGAAATGAAACACTAGGGAGTGGGGATCAACATGCATTCATGATAATCAAGCTAATTAGGGAGTCAAGCAATCCAAGCAATGCAAAGACAAATAGTAGGAGCAATTAGGGGCATTCAACTAATCATCCTCACACTCTCTAACATAGATTTCTCTAGTGCTAAACAATATGAAGAAACATAATCAAATACTCAACTAATTATGATCAAACCGATATCAAGTGGTCATGTCAATCAATTCAATCATGCAATCAATGCTAGCAATCATGGTTAGCTACTCCAATCAAACTTATGCAACTTGCAAACCTCTATGAATCAATTTAATCACAACACAAGAACTACTCAAATTCCCAAATCAACCTCAATCCATCAACCACACATGTTTACCCACACCCTAGCAAGTAAACTACTCAAGAAACATCATCATCAAATCTACTATCAACTATAGAGAACAAGAATCAACAAAATATCAAGAACAATTACTCTAATCAAACATCAAATATCAAAATCAACCAAACAAACATCAAATTAAATAAAGCAATTAAATGAGATAGAGTTTAGAAATTCTCATTGATAATTAGGAAGATCTCCAACACAATTGTCACACTTGCATCTTCAATCTCTTAATCACCTTTGAAATTCTTCACTTTCTCTCTCTAAAACTACTCCTAAACTAGCCTAATCTAGAGAGAGAAGCTCTCAACCTAAGAGAGAGAAAACTATTCTAAAACTAAAGAATTACATGAATGAAGAATAAAGGAAACCAAAACTATATAAACAAAAGGAGAAAAGAAGCTTAAAAAATCGTAAAAGACCCGGAAAACTGCGCCCCCGGAGAAATCGGCCGCGCCCGCGGAGGGGAACGGACACCCCGATAGCCGCGCCCGCGGCCCAAGCCCGCGCCCGCGGGGCCAAGGCCCGCGCCCTCGGGACAACCGCGGGTGCTTACTGCCCAAATACGGCAGTTTTGGAGTTGCAGCAACCCCGCGCCCGCGGGTACTGTAGCCCGCGCCCCCGGTAGTTTTCCTGGGCCAACTTCAGAAGGCTGTAACTTCCGATCTAAGAATCGTATGAAGGCGTGCGACCTATCATTGGAAATCTCTTCAAGTCTAGTTTCCAACCCAACTTGAATCACCCTAATCCGATCTGTAGAACTTGAGATATGACTAAAACAATGCACAAATGTCCTATTTGATACTTTGCAATCCGTCGTTTTCCTTTGTTTCAAACTCAAATTCAATTCCGAAAAGTGCATATTGATCATAGTGGGTGCTATATTCAATTCTTATGCGTATATCCCGCGACGTACCTACAAAACAAGACAAAGAAACGGAGAAGCAAGAGAAATAGCCGAGAAATGAATAAAATGATAAGAAAACCATTAAAAGCATGCATTTCTCTAAACTAACACAAAAACATGCGAATCGAACATTATTCTCTAAAAACACGACATAAATGACTAAAAAGGAGCATAGAAATATAAAGAAAACATAGCCTAAAGGTGACATAAATGGCACGGATCAAAGTTACAACAGGCAAAAACTTTGCCCCATTCACGACGACCCATCTTCAAGGAGAAACGCTTCTTTTGCCGAACAAAGCAATTGAGGGTATATTTGTCAATATTATCAGGAGGACTAATCAATTCTAGTCTCTCCATGAGCCACATCTGTAAAAATCAATGCACATAATCAGTATTGCTATATAAAAATATATTTTTAATTTCTGTAATTAAAAATATTATTTTTCTACCTGTAATAAAATTGGGGAGCCTCGAAGAGGTGCTTCTGGATTCTTTTTCAATTCATCAAGACTAAGCATAGTCTCTCCAACGATTAATGGCATTGGATTTCTCCCAGATTCGATTTGTTCTAACACAGATATTATAATTGCTTGACCATCATTATTTTTACCATTAGTAAGAAAATATTGGCTAAGCATGCAAAAGAGGAAAGCTCTTCTCCTATAAACATGAAAAGATTCAGAGCGTGGGCTATCAAAATAAAAACGTGCAAATTCTTTTAAATCAACATTATTACCATGCACTATGTTTTTTAGATCTTTACCCCTAAGGTCAAGGAAACGCTCATAATCTTTGTAATAATACTCACTCACCGTAGGCATTACCACAAGATTTAATGGAGGAAAGCCTAGAATGGCACCAAACTCTTCTAGTAAAGGGCAAATTTCATCATAACCTAATCTAAAGCAATGAATATTAGGATCCCAATATTCTAAGGCGGTATGAATAAAGTCTATATCAAGATCTACCCCCTTTATGCCATGAATACCCCCCATATGAAAAAAGTAAGTTCTTTTCTCACCTTAGCAGTTAAAGAACGACACCACTCACGAGTGAAATCACAAAAACTCTTCTTAATTAAATCCATGATCAATTTTTGAGTTAATTTG
Organism: Chenopodium album; assembly: GCF_948465745.1. Taxonomy (NCBI): domain Eukaryota; kingdom Viridiplantae; phylum Streptophyta; class Magnoliopsida; order Caryophyllales; family Amaranthaceae; genus Chenopodium; species Chenopodium album. The sequence goes on along the minus strand of NC_137846.1, from coordinate 44,834,637 downwards.
TTCGAACTATACAGAAATCGTCAGATTTGGGGGCTATTTATAAACAATTTTTTGGCAGATTGTTAAATTCTGAAAGGATTTGGAAAAATAAGTCTGTCGCCGAATGGATACGCGTGGCGACAATGCGTCTGAGCCAACGACAATTACGCATTATGCAAACCGCGTTTTTCTGACTTCGATTCGACTTTGATTTTGCACGTTACACCCCGTTATTCAATACCTCCATATACAATTCCAATCCATATTGCTTTTTTCTTTTTGATTAAATTGAGCTTAGGCTTATTTTAGTCAAAATCATTTTATTTTTCATTTTTTCTTTTGGGGGAGAAAGTCGGATACCCTCCATTAATAATAAAAATGACGGAAATTTTTGCGCAAAAATTAAGTCACAATTGCACACACTCACATGCACATAAAATGAAAAATAAAATGCAAAGATAAAACAGGCTTAATATAAAAAGTTTGTATATACAATATGTGAGTCATATGATACAAAAGACAAAGTCCTATGAAGTCAAATAAAATAAGCACAGGTACAAACTATGGCGCCGGAGGCCGTAGATGATGAGGTACGCCCATCATATTAAAGAACGCTGTAGTCCGGGGTGTATGCCCCTCACCATCCCCTGATCCACCAGTTGGCGGAAACCTCAGCTCAGGGCCAGTCCACCCAGGCTCACCAATCGACAACGGCTGAGGCTGCAAGGGTTGCTGCGACGACGAACCAACCTCGTACGTCCCACCACCCATCGAAGGAGCCGATGTCACGCCTCCTTGGCCCGTCGGCCCAACAAAGACATCCTCAGGCGAAGAAGCCGAGCCCTCGGTTGGAGCAGCCTCAGACCGGCCACCTGGGCCACAATCAGAAGTGCGGCGACGCCTTGAGCCAGATCTACTCGGCTCTCTCCTAGCCTCGGGTCTCGACCGAGTGCTGGGTGAAAGAATAGGATGTCCCTGCGAAGGTAAATCAAGTCAGATACCAAGTAAAGAATATAATGAAAGGTGATACAAAAGAAAGACAAGAGAGATACCTCCTCAACGTCGTTCCTCCGACAGGTAGCTCGGTTCTGTAACCTCACGAGCTAGCTGCGAAAGACGTCTATACACCTCGCCATAGCTGTCACCACCTCGCGATAAAACTGTCAAAGGAATAAAGTCAGTGATAATACAGAACAAATACAAAAGCAAGAAAATAGATAAGCTCACCCGAGTCTGGTGACGAGGAATGGAGCGCTCCACAAAACGCTGATCCTCGGGGGCTGGAGGAATCATTTCCTCGATCGGTCCGAACGTACCCTGGTAATAGATAGACATTCTCGGAGGGACGAACTCCCTAGGCCCAGCCTGATAAAATAAAATTCAAATGATCAGAATTCACTCGGGGGCTACCTAAAGAAAAATAAAAACTAAGCATACCGCTGCCTCCTCAGACAAAACAGGGGCCGACGCTAGCAAAGGCAGCAAGTCATCCTTGTAACTCTGCTCCAGATGGACATGAGACCGCCAGGGAGTGCCAGGAGACGACCGACTCGCGGAGTCACGCATCAACGCCTCATGAAACAGCACATACCAGCGCAGGTATAGCTAAATCAGCCCACGGTCGGTATACCACGTCAGGCTCCTACAAAACAGCTATGTAAGATAAATGCACTCAAAAGAGTAATATCAAAAAACAAGTGTTCACGAGAACCTACCGAGAGGATCAGATCTCGAATACGTGCAGTCTCGACCTGGCCCGTACGACCTCCCCAACCAACGCCAACGGGGAGCTCACGAGGTGAAGGGCTCACCAGCGCAAGCGATGGGAAGTACTCGTAGAACCAAATCTACATAGATAAGAGAAAATCAGCAAATGCTTGCACAAGTCTAGAGCTAATTTCAAAAGAATAGAAATACACCTCTACGACCCTCCAGAAACTGGAAAGTGCGACCTCTCCAGACAAAGCCCTGTGACGGCAGGAACGTCGCAGGCCCAGAAGAAAGTCAGCATAGGCCAAGCTGGCCCAGTCATACATCCCGACCAGAGGAAGGTCACGAACAGCTCTCAGGTAGTAGAGGAGCACTTGACTACCCTTGTCAGGAGAAAAGGTCCATGACAACAAAATAAGAACAAAGATGCGCACTCGCTACTCGCGAGTGGTCACATCATCCTCAAAAGCCGCTACTAAGGTGGAACAGCGGATGCACCGGGAACTAAGCTGTCCCGGCTGAGCCTCAGCACGGGCCCGAACAGCAATCGGACCCAATAACTCTGAAACTATTGGTGAGTAGACAATAATATTACTGTTAAATGGCAGTGGAGAAGAACGAAACTCCAAACCTGTGATGAGACTAAAGTCGGCAGGAGTGACCGTCATCTTACCCTAGGGAAAGTGAAAGGTGTTGGTGGTGTCCTAAAAAAACTCCACCAAAGCTCGGACAACGAGGTTACCCCCATCATAGGAGTACATGGCCTGAGTAGCCCGAAAGAGAGGAGTCAACCCACAGGACTCCCACAGCTGTCGCAGTGCCTTGTCTCTACTGAAGTACGCTTTGTATAGCGTACCAATGACGTTGTTGCCAGAACCGTGACTGTGAGTTCTCCCACTGATCAGCCCGCGACGCACCCGCTCAGAAATATGGTGCTCGGGAGAAAAGAAAAGAGTGTGCTCATCCCACTCTGGAAAAGGTCTAAGTCTAGTAGAGGGGTCCTCACCCTCCCCTACAGGCTCGTCCTCATGGCGTGTGTCCCTCGATTGAGAACCAGATCCGCGTTGCCTAACCATGCTATATTATGCAATTAATAAAGATTAAGGCTCTATAGTATCTAAGGTTTGCCTGGCCGCATGATACTATGTTCGCAAAAAATGGAGTACGTAGTACTAAAACAGAGCACAAATTCAACATAAGCATAATCAGCATTTTCGAGCAACCAAACAATTTCTTGCAATACTATGACAAATATTGTGACAAATTGTACAAGAAGAACTTGTAAAAACACAAAGAACGGATCACATTGTTCTTCACGACCTCAAGAGGTCCAACAATGGTGAATCGCTCATTTCTTCACCAAATTGAGTCAAACAAGTCTCAAAACATTCCCAAGGCAATGCATAAGCATAATCAAGCAATTTCAAAGCATAAAATTCAACAAACAAAGCAAATTAAGCATGAACATGTTCGAATTTTTGGAAAATTCGTGAACAAAGAATGCATAATTAAGCAAAAACCGAGTTGAGTTTGAATAAAACTTACATGGATCGAGAAAATGGATGAAATAAGCTTTGATTTGCAACAAGTTTGAGCGAATTCGATCGAGAATTGAGCGAGAACGAGAAAATCGAAGTTTTTGAGTGAATGCGAAAAACAGAACATCAACAACGGAAAATGAAGAAGAAAGGGAGGGTATTTATAAAACCCGACCCTGTCGCCAAACGACAAGTTTTTCGCGTGGCCACAACATCTGTCGCCTGGCGACAAGAAGAAAAAGCGGCGACAAGCAGTTCCGGCTAGCGCTGGAGCGGCGCCAGAGTACAGGGCTCCATAATATGATTACGTGAACCTCGTGCAGCGGTTTGGGTTCCTTGGTACGCCAGTTAGCCCCTCTAAGCAACTTGACATGATTTAATGATCGGCTCGATTACGATTAAATCAAGTGATCGACCTGGTAAAAAGATCGTCTCACTTAGCTTACAAACATTGGCTCAAAGGCACCGAAATAATGGTTCACAAGCAGCAAAGGCACCGACGTAATGGTTCACAAGCAGCAAAAGCACCGACGTACTGGCATAGCTGAAGTAAATTTCAAGCGAACTTTAAAAGGATCAACAGGCATTAGTCTTCGATGATATTCTTAGGAGTATTGTCGCAGCAAATGAGGATGACTTCAGGCGAAGATATCTTCGGCAGCGTTCCCTAGCTTGTGGAGGGTTGTCACAAACAACTGAAGATGGCTACAAGTAGAGTTATCTTCGATCGTGTTCCCTAGGATGTGGAAGATGGTCACAAACAACTGAAGATGGCTACAAGCAGAGTTATCTTCGATCGTGTTCCCTAGGATGTGGAAGATGGTCACAAGCGGCGGAGAATGACTACAAGAAGAGTAATCTTCAATGAAATAGGAGGCAGCTACAAGCAGAGCAGTCTTCAACAAATGCAGCAAATCGGTTACTTTCAGATACGTGTGCTTGACGGTGCAAGATACGCGTTTCTTAACTCTTTTATCTATTTTAACTAACGCTAGTTTGTAGGTATCAGCGTTACAAGAATGATTTAGGATCGCAGAACGTTCTGAATCATTCTCCGTCCCTATCGCTACTTTGACTTTCGTTTTCGAAACTTGCGTTTCTCCAAACTCAGTCAAAGTGGGGGTTTCTGTAGACACCCAAATGTGCCTCCCCAAAACCAAACCCGGTAATGAATACCTTTTGCGTCGAATGATTATCGAATGAGGTGAAAGTGTGAAAGGTCACGTGTTGCGGTTAGTTTTAAAAATTCTTTCTTTCTGTTTTCGAAAACAACCCTATATTATGAAAACAGCCAATCCAGTTTAGTTTGGTCCACAAAAAGGGTCCAATAATTGTGTAGTTGGGTGGGGCTTGAAAAGGGGTTTCCAACGATATATTATAAGCCCAATTCCGATGAATAATGAGGAAGTTATGGCCAAAATACTAAACTGGGCCCGGTTTGATCTTTACATGCGGCCCAATGATCTAGGGGAGGGCCCAATGTTAATTATTATTCCTAAAATTATTAGAATTAATTATAGTCTTCTAGAATTCTCTAGAAGGATATTTTTAATCCTAACAGAATTAGAATTAATAATTAGATTTTGATGAGTTTTATTTGGAATAAAATATTATTTTATGAAAAATACGATTTCAGTTTTCATACGGAGTTTACAAATCAATTTTGATTCATAAGTGGACTCCGTGTTTGAAAGTGCGTAGGAATCCAGGCTGTCGCCAAACGACAGGCTTGTCGCCACGCGACAGACCCCGTCGCCTGGCGACAAGGTCGGTTTTGCAGCGACAGAGTGGAGTTTTATTCCTTATCAAATTCTACCTATTTCCGGATTGTTTTCTTATAAATAGGGTGCTAAACCTCCGTCTTTAATCATCTACAATCCACAATCAACAAATCTACAATCATTCTCTCTAAGCTCTCATCTCTCTAGCCTCTTACAAAATTCCGCATTCACGAGATCTAGATACACCTAGCCAAGTTCGAAGTTGCCTTTGCCCTAGAAGTGAAAGAAAAAGGCACAAGGCATCAAAGTATGTAATCTTATTTCTCTATTCTTGTGGAAAGCATGTTTAAATTTGTTTAATTCTTAGTGTCATGTTAGGATGTTATTATTGCTTCCTAATATCATGTTTAGGGAAAAGGTTATAATTTCAAATATGCTTATTATGATTCCTGCGATGCTTCCTATTCTCTTTTCTAATATCATGTTAGGGCTAAAGCTTTGATCTTTATTGTTTAGTGACATGCTAGGGTTTGTTATTAATCTTGTTAGTATCATGCCTAGGATCTTGCTATTAATATTATGCTTTAAAATGATTATAATAATTATGATTATTATGATTGTTATTATGATTATTATGATTATAATTATTATGATTGTTATTATGTTGCTTATTGGTTATTTATTGTTGTTGCTTGATCACGCCTTTTATGCATGTTTAAAGGGAATTTGTACTTGTAATCACGCTTAATAAGATAATTAATAATCTTGTTTAGGGTTAATAAGATTATAATTCAAGTGATCGCCGCCAATAATAGTTTTATTTGTGCATTAAATTCAACCAACATAGGTAAACAGGTTTAGGGTTAACCTATTGATTGCATGTTAGTCAGAAAGCGCACATGAATACGAGAAGAATGAAGTAGAGGCCTTTTTAGGGTAGGTTCAATCTCTTTTAGGTTGGATTTGTACCTTCATCCCCGAACCCTATTTGGTTCAAGACCTTTTGGAGTTGACGATCTCCTGGATCGTTAAGGGGTGTAATCTTCACCTTGTGTACGGTTTACAAGTTCCTAAAACTTGTTGGCGACTCTTTTGCTCTAGCTTCCTTCCCTTTGGACGCCACCATGCTTAAGTGTATGATCACAGTGGGGTTCAAGTTTGGGGTAATGCTTGAAATATTCCCTACACCTTTGTTTCCTTGTGGCAACGGTTTTCTATTATAACAATTAGTAATTTAATACAACGTTTTTCTTTGAATATTAGGCAACCGTTTTTTTCTTAACTGCAGCGTGTTTTTGAGTCTTTGGGAGCATTATACAATTATTTCTAGCCACGGTTTTCTAGCTTCAAGCAACATTTTATGATATTTTTTGGCAACTATTTCAACTATCTAAGGCAACAATTTTCTTCATTTATTATTATTTCTTTTTTAGGTGAACCAATCTAAATGCATTTTTTGTCAAAGCTTATATATTATAAATAGACTAATAATTCATGGACCAAACGACTATATATTTATAATTTGAGGATAAATGTATGTACATCACTAGCTATTCACCCAATTACATCCACCAATCACAATGTTTGTTACATCCAACAAAAACTAGTGACATGCCCAAAAAATTTAAAACCACATCATTACCAACGCAAAATGCCATCCTTATCCAAACAAGTTTTATACTTAAATCCAAGAAGCATCCCTGCAAAAAGTTGTACGCTTCTTCATATATACTAAACTACCAAAAAAGGAAAAAAAAATCAAAAGAGATCAAAAAATGCAAAAATAAGATAATAATTCTCGTAGAAAATGCGGCATAAATTCCTTTAAGAGGTGGAAATTCCATAAAATAGGAGTATTTCAAAAATAATTCAACTTTAGTCACAACATTATTCTCAAACCAAAACCAAATTTAAAAACAACATAGATAAATGCCTAATTCAAATATCATGAAATTCAAACTACTTACATATATAGGTTAGTAGCCTTTGTCCAAAAAGTTTTTTGCTACATATACATAAACCTGCAAAAAATAAAACAATAAACGAAAAAATAAAGAATAAAAGAAAACGAAAAAATAAAGAAAAATCAGAAGGATAAAAAAATGCAAGGACTGGTATAATAATTCAAGTAAAAATTTCGGTAACAATTCCTCTGTAAATTGGACAACCCAAAATTTTCAATTATTTATCACCTGAATATAATATTAATATAAAAATTCTCCAATCGAAACTAGTTCAATGATGCATGAAACAATACAAGTTGTCGATAAGTTTGACAACTCTAAATACAATCCAAGCCTTCCATTATAATTTTGTTTACGTCTTAATCTTCTAATTACTACATTAGTTTTCTTTAGTAAATTACAATAAAATGCATAAATAAAACCTCAGTTTTAGCAATTAATGAATAGTTCAATCATCATGATATTTATCGTCCCAATTAATGCGGCATGTAGCTGAAATGTTTGCTTTTGGTATGCATCATATGTCTCAACTCCACTATCCCAGAATTCCTTCAATTCATCAATCAATGGTTGTGAATAGATAGCTATGTCATTTCATGGTGACTTAGGACCCGGAATCAACAAAGACAACATAAAATATTTAGTTTTCATTGCCAACCAAGGAAGAAGATTATAATTAATCAACACAACAGGCCATGTGCTGTGAGAGATACTCATTGTTCGAAATGGGTTGAACCCATCACTAGAAAGTGCGAATCGAACATTACGTGGATCTATTTTAAAATTTGGATACAATGAATCAAAGTTTTTCCAAGATTTTCCATCTACTGGATGCCTTATTTTCCCATCATTAGAACGTTCTTTATGATGCCAGACCATTGATTCTGTTGTTTGTGAGCACATATATAATCTTTGAAGTCTAGGCTTTAAAGGAAAATATCTTAAAACCTTTGCAGGGACGTTATCTGATTTCCACCTTGACAAATTACACTTAGGACACTCTTAGGCTGGTTTGTATTCCTTCATATAAAGAATACAATCATTAGGACAAGCATGTATCTTTTGGTAATCAAGACCTAAATCTCTCACGGTTTTTTTGGATTCATAATGAGATTTAGGAAGTCTAGCCATGGGAAATGCCTCTTTTATTAACTCCAATAGATCATCAAAAGCTACATTACTTATCCCATTAAGACACTTATAGACGTATAGACGAATGAGAAAAGGCAACTTCGAGAAAGTTTTGCAACCGGGATATAGCTCTTGTTTCCCTTATTTTACTAATTTATAGAACCTTTTAGCCTCCTCATTTGGCCCACCTTCAACACCTTCGCATGCATTAAATTGTTCATCCACTTCTCTAAAGGTATCATGTAATAAACCCTCAATATCATCACAAGTGTTCTGACCATCAACTTCATGAGGGTCATTACTAGGGATGGCAACGGGTCGGATCTGGACCAGGTCTGATAAACCCGGATCCAGATTCGTTTTTCTAGCTTGGATCCAGATCCAACCCGGATTCGCCAGGTCTAAAAAATGAAGACTCGGATCCAGATCCAACGGGTCCACCGGGTCCGGATCCGGGTCTAAAACGGGTCCAATATGTTTTGCCTAATTTTTTATAATAAATGTAGTATTTGGGTCAAAAATCTTCTACCGGAGGTTTATTAAGTTCAACCTAAATTAAAGTTATACAACTAATCTAAAAATACAAAGCAACCAACTTATACACTTGTCTTTTGAACACAAAAATTATAAACAATGAAAAAGTACGATGTTACAAATGAATTAGCAAAAAAACAACGATAATGTATTCGATGTGAGCATCAAAAATCCATGTTTTAAACGAGCTAATATTCATCACTAACATCATAAACATGTTTAATAAAGAAACAAATAATTTTAGTTTTTTTTAATAGGAAAATTATAAAACGGGTAAACGGATCTGGGTCCGGGTCTGGGGGTTAGACCCAGATCCAGATCCATTTTTTTCAAAAGGACCCGGATCCGTCTGGTCCAAAATTTGAAGAGCCATATCCGTGGAAAACGGATCTGGATCCACGGATTCTGGTTGGGTCCAGATCCGCTGCCATCCCTAGTCATTACACGTACATGAAGATTGTTCTCTTTGCAAAACTCACTCCTTATATCCCTTCACAAACCCATCAACCAGCAAATGATCATATACATTGTGTCCAACGAAAAATTGTCTCTTACAATTGTTGTAAGAACAACAAATTTGTTTCCCAATGGCGTTATGAGCAAACGAATAATCAAGTAATGCATTCAACCCCCTTTTATACTCATCTGATTGTCTAGGATACTTATCCAATTTGGTTCCATTAATTAGTTCACTTCCTTGTGAAACCAACGATAACTATACATAAAAAAAAGATATATAAGACATTATCCTATATACATTACACTAAAAGAGTAGTGCATTCAACCCCCTGTGAAAGGAAAAAAAAAATGACTCACAAGTGTATACATAAAACACTACTTTTTTTTCATTATGATACTAAAAGACATCATCTAATTTCTATAGCACGTGCTACTCTTTGAGACCCCCGCCTAAAAATTTAAATGAAAGAAGTTTATAGTAGTGATAAATAATTTTTTGGTTCATTAAATTTGTATACCGTAATACTTTGTATAAGGATTACACTATATCTTTGTCTAGATTTCTTAGCACATGATTACACTTTAACACAATGCATGATCTCTTAGCACATGATACCAACCACAGTATATCATCTATTTTCCAAGATTACACTTTAACACAATGCATGTTCTTTTATTAGCAAAAGATACCAACCACAAGTAGTAATCAAACAAAGTTAAAAGACTAAGAGCTGAAATACAGAGGACAATGGAACTATAAAATATTTAAAAAGACACAACTCTCTTAAGTAGTGGTCTTAGACTTCATCATTTCTAGGTCCACATAGATAAAATTGGAAGCAAAATATAACTTATATCTGCCAAACATCAATGGAAAATAAAAGCAATAAAATGCAATAATTAATTAGTTATCTAATTTACAGAAACGAGGCATGCATATATCACATACTATAAATTGCAAATCACTAATATCAATGGCAACTAAATGGCATGTACGCAGGTATTATAGTATAAATAAGATTATATTGCTAAAAAATTGCAAAATTAATAAAGTACCCAATGTCAAAATTTTGCAATACTAGACTATAATTAACAAGAAATGCTTCCAAATTCTACAATACTAGACTATGAATCTTTATAGAGCAGAGTAAGCTAACTAGATGAAATAACTCAATTTGAGCAAAAATTTACACATAAAATGATGTCTTACCAAAATAAATACTCATTTTGCAATAAATTAATATAAATTGCAGCAATTTTCTAAATTTTTGTATAAATTTCAATTTTACATACCTCACACTTGTAACCTTCTTCTTGAGCACTACTCTGAACTAAAACCTTCTTCTTCATCATAGTACTCGTATTAGTCAGACCCACACCCACTAGCTCTGATATTTGCAACCGTCTTCTTCGTCACAATAGTCGTATTTAGACCCACACCCACTAGCTCTGAAAGTTGCAGATCTACAATTTTGCTCCAATTATATGCATATAAATGAGATTTTACAACACTTACACAACCCTAATTCTAAAATTCAACCATGTGCATAAGATTTTAAGAGAACATTGAAGCCTTAAATATGAGTGAAATTCATGTGAGAGAAAGAACAAAGAAATTCATGAGTGAAATTCATGGGAGAGAAAGAACAAGAACAAAAAAAATTGGGGGTTTCTAGAGAGAGAGAGAGAGAGAGTGAGAGTTTAAAAAATGGGCAACTTTGGGTTTTGGACATTTAGTGGAATTGTGTTGATGGGAAAGTAATTTCATGGGAGGGAAAATTTTGGTACTTGGCGCGTTTACCAAATTTTTTTAGGCGACGGTTTAGCATAAGTTAAACTGTTGCCTTATATCTTCCAACTTAATGTAGTATGGAAACCGTTGTCTTATTTAATTTTAAGTAGCAGTTTTTCAAGGGAAAAAGCAAAGACTTGATAACTGCAGCCATAAAAGCCTAAGGTAACACTTAGAAAACCGTCGCCACTTTCGGTGTTGCCTAAAGCCATTTCCCTTGTAGTGTGTTAAAATTTTTATTTTATTTTACCACCCCTCAAATTAAAAAACTACTCAAATTACCACCTATTTCAAAATTCCGATGGATTTTTCTTGTGTAGGCCCTACCCAACGACTCTTAGTGGTGACAGGAAGAAGATGATTAGCAGTAGTGACAATTCAGACAACAAGCTCTTGGTTTTTTTAGTTGTTTTCTTTTGGTTTTAGGCTGTCTTGTACTCAATAAACTGGTTTAAGAGGGGAAGTGGAGTGAAGACATCAGGATTGATTGTAATGCTTAGACATAGCCGTTACTAGCCGTTGGGTGGGTCCACATAACATAAATCCACCGGAATTTTGAAATGGGTGGTAATCTGAGTAGTTTCTTTTAATTTAAGGGGTGGTAAAATAAAAAAAATTAAACGGGTGGTTATTTAGACATCAGGGTTGATTCATTTTTGGGTGGTAATTAAAATTTTCCTTTATCTAAGTTTTTTTATTTTTTTTTATTTTAATTAACCATATCTTATGAATCTTGAGCTTATTGTCTTATCAATCCTTGTTTTAATATTTTCTGAATTCGGATCTTATATTATCCTATGTTATTTGATTGGACCTTATGTAAAGTTGTTACTCCTTGTATATTTTATTACTTGCTCTATTTCTTCCCGACAAGTATGTCGATGCAAATCTTTGATCAATAATATGTTTAATTATCAATAAGTATTAATTGTAACAATCAAAAATTAATAATTTATTCATTAAGATGATTCCAAGTTTTCAATAAGACCCACAAGACATTTTTTTTTAATGAATAAATCACAAATATTAGTCAATATAAGTCAAATCAATAGTGTACAAAGTGCAACTGGAGCAAGTAATAAAATACGGGGGAAATATTAGACTTCTTAGAATTTACTCCCTCTAGCCCGTGTCCCACTATAAAGTGTTTCTATTTCTAATGGAATCTCCCAAAATTAAGTGCCTAGTTTTTATATAATGTTTTTGGACCATTTTACCCTACGTCTCAATTTAATTCTCCAACTAGTGAGTGTCTTGGGTGATACCCGAGTAACTAGTGGTGGATCTGGGAAAAATTTCTTTTGGGGGCCAACTTAGATACAAGTATTCAGTTCATGAAATCATAAAGTCTTTTCATAGAGCCCATAATGTATGTGGAAAAAAAAAACTTCATATTAAAACTTTTACAACTAATCCTAATGTATTGTTAATCCAGACTAAATTAGTGATAATTCTTTATTTTTAATAAAAGTATTTCATAATATTTTTTATAATGAAAGGTGGGGATGACTCAAGTGGTTAGAGCTTCTCTCTCGGTTCCAGTTGATCTTGGGATTGATTCTCATCACCTTGCCTTTGTGGCTCTATAAACACCAAAAAAAAAATTATAATTTAATATATCATACTGTAAATAGCTTACTCATACATCTTCTAACTCACTGCACAAATAAAACACAGTAATAGCTTATTACAGTACTAAAAACTCTAAAAATGATGCCCTATAAAGATTAGTACCATAATAGAATTGAAAATTGAAACTAAGAAAAAATAAAAGGAAACAAAAATTGTCACACTTGCCAGCAGTATAAATATGTCATCAAACCACATGTGTATTGGAGATTGTGCACAAAATAGTTTGATAGACATTAACAAGAATTACTTTACTTTGGGGCTTGAGCTCTAGCTAAAATAACAGTGAATCTGTGAATTATGGTTGGACTACTATTATTTTTGGGCTTCTTTGTAAGTTTTGCTAGATAATTCTTCATCCGTCACCTAATACAAAGCCTCATTTCCTTTTTGGGTAAACCAAAATACAATGTCTCTTTCTATTTAAAGGTTGTATTTTTTGACATTATCACCCTCTTTTTGATGAGTTGTCATTTTTTTCCTTTACTTTTTGTACATTTAACATCAATTTCCAACACTTTCTCTCTCTGTCTCTTTGACTATTCCTAACTACTTTTTCTTTTTCTCTATCTCTCTCTAACCCCACCTGCATATATGTACTTTTAATCATTAGTTTTAAATAATTTACAACTTTATAATACCCGTGCAAAAATCAAAAGATGCTTTGTATTAGGGGATGGAGGGAATAATAAATTTTAGCCCCAAAACTTTAAAGGGGGCCAGACCCCACCCTGCCCCCTTACCCCCCTTAAATGTTTTACCTTTGTGAGTAACTTTTTGTAAACTTTGTTTAGTGAAAAATTCTGACGCCATGATGTTATAAGTAACTAGTTTTTTTGCTTTTGTGACGTATAGGCTATTAAATAGGGCAAAGGCAGGAAATAAAATTCAAAGAGGCCGAGATCTCTATATATTAAGTATTATAGTATTTTATTTTCTGCATTTTTTCTCATAGCAAATTAAAAAATTTATTTTAGCACTACGATAAATTAGATTTGACTTTTACAAATATGGAAAATTAGATTTTCTTTTTATAAAATTGTATTTTAAGCAATTCATTTAATTAGAAATATAGGGAAAAGAATAAATTAAAATTGAAATAAAAAAAATATTTGGAAAAACTAATAAAATGACATATTAAAGAGATAATAAATAAAAGAAATATATAGAGTAGTATATGAAGGATTTATGTGTTCGTCAAGTGCAATTACTATATATAATGGATCTAATTATGGAGATAATTAAGTTCGTCCATTTGGGTCGTCGTTATATCATAGCTAGAGGTATTAACAATATTTGGGCTAGTATGTTATACCAAAGCCCAATTGGACGGATCTTATAAGGTCACACAAAAGGCCTAGATCAAGCATAAGAGGAAAAGGCCCATGATGGGCCTTTTCTCTTACGTGGCCGGCCAAATGGAGGGTTTTGGAGGGTTTGGGCTTTACTCCTAGTCTAATTATAATATGATTATAAATAGACTAGGTGCCTAGGGTTTATGATCGGTGAGATCAAACCCTAATTAGCAAACATGAGACTAAACTCCTCAAACTCCCCCCTCTCACTCACAAATCTCTCCTTCCTCACGGCTTCGGTGGTGTGTGGTGATGGTGGTGATCGTTGTGGTGTCCGGTTTTCCAAGGAAGCTAGTGACCGCAGTTGTCCCTTTCACTCGACTAAGCTAGCATTGGTGGACACTTGATCAAATCTCGTGGACTAAGTAGAGGAATCACGCTTGGGGCTCTATTCTCTCCCTAATTGTAAATCGAATAGCTACGTGGAATTCACGCTTCAAAAGTATAATTATGTGATTCTTGAGTGTTATGCATGTGATCCTGTTTTAGGTGCTTATGAATTAGATTCATGAAATTCCTCTTATAGTACTTAAAGTTCCACAATGGTATAAGTTAGCCTCTTACATAAACACAATTGATTATAATGATACGATTATTTGAAGTCCATGTTCATAATTTTATAATCAACTAAGAGGAAGAATTAATTTAATAATGGTTCAATTATTATATTAAATGTGATTTAACTCTTGGAATTGGTTAAATGTGATTTAATTATGCTCAAAATAGTCATAAAGAGGACCGAATTTTTCCCTAGATTACTCAAAAATTTCGAACCCTAACCCTAATTTATTCGAAAATTTCGAACATAATAAGCCTTAGAAATCCATTTTTATGTGCTTGTTTTGTTCAATTTCGTTTTAGAATATGTTTCATAATTTTAATTGAATTGATTTATGCATAAAAGTGTTTTGTGTATGATCATCAATTTAATTTTAAGAGTTAGAATTAAATTGGGATTATTTTTATGAAGAACCCTAATTTTAAAATTAAATAGGAATTTAATTTTAAGTTTGGACTGATTTAATTTATTTTAACAAAAGTTCATTTAATTAAATTAAAAAAAAGGTTTTAAGTGGTCGGCAGCCATGATTGGGTGGCGCAGCCACGATGGCTGTCGACCGATGTCAGTCCAAGAGGCAGGGGAGGACGAGCAGTCCAAGGTGGTTGGGCAGCAGCGTGCAAGTCGCTGTGATTTTACTACTACTTCTTGCGGCATTGGCTGTGAATAGCAGCCAGCCACCGTGGCTAGCCTTGGCTGGCCAAGCTTGGTTGCCTACAACTACGACAGTGTTGCTGCCGCTACTACCTTATGACAGTGGGTGCTAAGTGGGTCCAGCCACCGTGGCTAGTTTTGGCTGGCCAACCAAGGTGGCTATCAGTTTATGCGGCGGTTATTCAAAATAAAATTATTAATTTGTTTTAAAATATTTTCAAAATAACATCAGATTTTATTTTGGGGATAAAATCAAATTTTCAAAAGTTGTTAAATTTAATGATTATCCATAATTAAAGTGGTTAATTTTTGATAGGATTGATTAGGATATCTTGAGCATATTCCAAAAGGTTAATAATTGATTTAAATAATGTGATTATCCCATTATTAGTTAGGAAATAATTGATTTTAAAATTATTTGTTTGTCTAGTAATTAGGATAAAATCTCCTAAGTTTGTTAGGATAATCTAGAAAATAAATATGATTTATCTTTCCATATTAAAATATGATTTGATTCTATCTCATGCCAAATTTAAAATGTATGATATTTTATAGGTGGCAATGAATATTATGTGATATTATCTAATTATGATTTAAAATATGAGATATTTTAGAAATTACGTTGCCTTAATTGTGAACATTCGATGTTGTAATTTAGGCAAATGTGTTGAGTGATTTATTATATGACACTTTTATATAATATATGATATTATGATGCTATATATAGAACAGTATGGCCCATAGATTCTAAATACGATTTGCGAACCATTAAGTATTTTCATAACCTTTTATTTTAAGTAAATAGTATAGTTATTTAAATAGTTTAGTCCAAAGAAGCTTATGAAGTGAAGGCTCAAAGGATGAGAAAAGTGGATGGAGATCCATGAAGGTTCAAGTAGGAGCATTTTAATTCTAGTTTCTTAGGACTAAGGGGCCATACTATGTCATACTTTATTTTATGCATTAGTAAATTATGCATGTTAGATTTTATTTATGTTGATTAATGATGCGCTAGAGTTCACTAAATAATCACAACATAATAAATCTAGGTCCCTATAATATTGAAATTGCTTTTCCAATTAAAAACCTAACAACCCTTCGATAATTAATGATAGGTCATGACAAAGATAGGTGTCAATTTTATATATTTAGTAACTTGGGGTAAATCAAGTTTTACAATTTTAATTGGTTGTGCTCAATAAGGTTACCTAAAGAGTTTAGAACCTTGAAGCAAAGGGTAATAATTAAACATGAGATGATTAATCATTCAACCAAGAGTTTCAAGAGTTGTAATCGGTAAAGAGTTTAATCACCTTGAAAATGTATGATTGATGGTAGGGCCAAAATCTGGTCAATTTTTGCATAAATAAAGGGTCTACTTGGAATCACTTAATTCAATTGGGATCATTTAAACTATTGAATAAAGTGCTTTAAAGTCACCCATTTAAATTCGTTTATGGTACTTTAATCTTATTAAACATAATTATTAAACTTTTCCTTTATTCTGTCATAGAAGGGTAGCCGTAACAACAATGACAACAATATTTACAATCTTCGACCATTCCTTAAGAAGGATAAGTTGATAGGAGATACTTTTCCAACTGGGAAAGAATGCTGAGACTTGTTCTGAAATTTGAAGGTAGAGAGAATGTCATTGACACCCCATTGCCTGCACCTTTGTTAGAAAACGTAATTGAGGCTCGGAAGCGTAAGCATAAGGATACTCTTGATAGAGTTGTGCCAATCACTTGCTTGATGATCGCTACTATGGAGCCTGACCTTCAAAAGCGTTTTGAAAACCAGGATGCCTACACCATCATGCAAGAACTCACAGCCTTGTTTAAGAAACAGGCGCGAGTTGAAAGGTATGAGCTTCATCGAGAGATTTTGGATTGTAAGATGGAGAAGGGTGCCACAGTTCATGATCATGTTTTCAAAATGATCGGCCTAATTCAAAATATGGAGAAATCGGGGAACCTAAACAACAATGAGATGGCTACAGACATCATTCTCCACTCACTTCTAGAGTCCTTTAACCAGTTTATCATGAACTTTAACATATTTGATGCTGAGAAGACTATAAATGGGTTACATGATATGATGATTAGTGTAGAAAAGAAAATTCCCAAGGACATTATTAAAGAAGTTCTTATGGGTTCAAGAAGAGGGGCAAGAGGGGTAAGTCGAGCAAAAGGGCAGGAAAGTTGCCAAGCTAAGGCTCCTTAAAAGCCAAAGACGACTCCAAAGCCTGAGCCGGCCTGCAGGTGAAAGTGCATTGTAAGCGCAACTACCAGAAATATCTTGAATACCTCAAGAAGAATGGAGCATCGACCTCAGGTAAGATTTTGTATAAATTTTAACTTTCACTTAGGTATGTGATACCAAGTTGTAGTGCTAACATTATTCATGTTGTGCAGAAACTGCAAAGAAGTGAGGCTAGCATGGAAATGGAGCTTATGGGTGAACGAGAAGTGTTCAAGTGACCAGGAAAAGCTTCATAATTTTAATTTCTGATTAGTTTATGATGATTTTAGACTTATTTTCGGTTTTTGATGAGACAATATTTTAGTTTTTGTTTAAATACCGATTGGGTTTACTTGGCATGGACAAGTGTTGATCCATGACCAAGGTAATAAATTGTTTTCATTTTGCCAGATATGAGTTAATTTTGTTTTATAACATTGATAAAAAAAGCAAAAAACAAATGAATCAAACCCAACCTACATATGGGATAGTAAGGTTAAGTCACATAAACCAATTGCGCATCCAAAGATTACACATGGATGGACTCTTATCCTTATTTAATTATGATCATTTGAGAATTGAGTTATGCTTGTAAGGTAAGATGGCCAAATCACCTTTTAGTTGAAAGGGTGAAAGAAGCAATGACCTTTTCGAAGGTATACATATAGATGTGTGTGGACCAATAAGTTCAAAAGCTAGACGTAGATTTAACTAATTCATTGATTTTACAGACGATTTAAGTAAATATAGCTATATCTACTTAATGAAGTAAAGGTTGGAATCATTAAAAAGTTCAAGGAATTCCAGAATGAAGTATAAAATCAGCTTGAGAAAAACAATTAAAGCACTACGATATGATCGTTGTGGTAAATATTTGACTCAAGAATTTGATGATCATCTGAGAGGTTCCGGAATTATTTCACAATAAAAGGAACACCACAGAAATGTGTTAAAAAGAAGAAATCAAAACCTTGCTTGCCACCGTTCGATCTATAATGAGCTTTAATGATTTACATATATTATTTTGAGGATATGCATCATAAAACAATTGTTAATATACTAAACAAAAAACCCTCCAAAGCAACTGAGAAGACACCATATGAGTTATGGACTGGAAATGTTCCAAAGTTATCTTTTCTCAAGATTTGTTATGAAATCTATGTAAAATATTTACAAGGTGTCAAAATAGATCCTGAAATCAGATAAACGTTTCTTCGTGGGTTATCCCATAGAGACAAAAGGGTATTATTTCTACAATCGCGCAAATAACAAAGCGTTTGTTGCTCGGGATGGTGTCTTTTTAGAAAGGGAATCACTTTCTATAAAGCCAAGTGGGGGTAAAGTGGATCTCAAAAAGATTCGAGATGGTCAACAAATGGATGTGGATGACACTACATTAGACGCGAGGGCGCATGAAATCAGCTACTTTGATAAGTCATGTGTCGGAGTAAGCCAATTCAATTAGCGAAGCTCCTATCATCCTACTAAAGTGAAAAACTTCAAAGAGTTGAAGAAAATAATTTTATTGTTGCTCATACCTGCTGTAGGTAGCTCAGAGTAAAAATAAACAGTTTGTTGAAATTTTGATAAGATGTAGACTCCAAAATTTTCTTAATGGAATATATAGAACCCACATCCTACAAGCAAGCTTTGGCGAGCACCAACTCAGGATATGGCTTAAGGCCATTAAATCCAGAATGGACTCCATGTCAGAAAAATGATGTGTTAGTCCTTAATAGACTTGCAAATAGGGATCAAACCCATTGGCTACTTAAGTCTATTCGGATTCTTCTAGTGATTGCTAATTTTTCGATTACCAAATTTAGCACATGGATATCAAAACCGCCTTTTGAAAATGTTCTTGATGGAGGATGTGTATATTACACAACCTGATAGTTTTGAAAATCTAGAAAATCCTGGAAGGGTTTTGCAAACTTTAGAAGTCAATTTATGGATTGAAGCAAGCATCAGGGAGTTGGAACACTCGTTTTAACAAGGCAATCAAATAGTTTGATATCCTTAAAGAACGAAAAGAATCTTATGTATACAAGAAGTTTAGTGGGAGCAATCTAGTTTTTCTAGTCTTGTATATAGATGACATACAACTTATAGGGAACGACATACCATTGCTTGAGTCAGTCAAGTAATGGTTGAGGAGTTGTTTCTCTATGAAGGACTTGGGAGATGTCGAGTACATATTGGGAATTAAGATTCATCGAGAAAGGTCTCGAAGGATGATTGAACTAAATCAAGAGACTTATGTTGATAAGGTTTTTAACATGTTCAAGGTGCAAGACTCTGAGAGAGGATTGTTCCCATGTTTCATGGAATTATGCTCAATAAAACTCAGTGCCTTCACAAGCCAGGAGAGTTGAGTCGTATGGATAAAGCACCCTATGGTTCTATAATAGGGTCCATTAGGCAAGACATGATGATATGTACAAAGCTGGATGTTACAAATTCCTTGAGCATGTGTAGCAGGTTTCAAGCAAATTCAAAATGAGCATGCTAGAAAGCTACTAAAACAAATCCTTGAGTACTTGAGAAGGACTAAAGGAATGTCTCTAGTTTAAGGTGGAAAAAGTGAATTGGTTGTTAAAAGGTTATACGGATGCGAGATACCAAACAGACAAAGATGACTTTAGATTTTGATCTGGATACGTTTTCTGTCTGAATGGAAGAATAGTGAGCTTGAAGAGTTCACAGCAAAGCACTGAAGCAGACTCAATGTCAGAATATGAGTATTTAGCTGAAGTAGAAATAGTTAAAGGGAAAGTTTGGATCAAATTGCATTGTCTTGTGACAAAAAGGGCACCTTTGCCAAATCAAAGGAGCCAGTGTCACATTACAAATCCAAACATGTTGAGATGAAATATCACCTCATTTAAGAGATCATTGACTAGCGGGATGACAAGATCTATCAACAAAGTTTCATATGAGTGAGAATATCACTTAAGTACTAAACCCCTTCCACATGCCAAGGTATGAGAATCATACTAAAGTCTTGGATTGAAGCAAGTTGTGTAATTTAAGTTGAATATGTTTTGAGAAAACTTAATACATAAGTAATACATTAACTTGCAGAATTATGTTTAAATAGAAATTTATTATTTCTCTTATTTAATTATGGTTTTCAAAATTAAATAAATTGTCCAAAATAATTATGAATTGATGGGTTCATCAAGTTGATGACTTGATGAATGAAACCCCACAGGTGAACTAAATTCATATATTATTTAAGTTCCTAGTTCGAAATCATTAAAGTGGACATAAATGATTTTAATGAATGGACTGGCATGTAAGATTGATTGGATAGCGCAGTTTCATGGGCTATAGGGGCATAGAGATGCTTGGTTAATCACATAGATATCATGTAAGATGCATGATAGAAATATTGTCCTACTTTGAAGTTTAAGTATAGAGCTTTCGGATATATTAGTGGATTCCTTTGACAAGAGTGGAACATTGATTTCATTCAATTATTTATTTAACTGTGGTACATCCAAACGTCACTCCGTAAAAGGGGACTATAAAATATGTTTCCTAGTTACTTCAAAAGTTGAGTGAGAGCTTTGGTTGCCACAAGATTGGATTGAGTCTACCTATTTAATAGAGAATATGTCATGGCCGCTTTAAGAGGGAGAATTCAAAAAATACTTAGCCGCATTAAAATATATTACTCAATAATCATTTGGTTTTGTAATTCTAACTCAAATTTCAAGAAATGATTTATAAATTAATATAATCTCGACATGATATGAAATCATATTATCAAATCGACACATATTGACTTAAGGAATTTAAATATTGCAAACTTGTCTCAGACAAATGGGAGATTGAAGGATTTATGTATTCGTCAAGTGCAATTACTAGATATATAATGGATCAAATTATGGAGATAATTAAGTTCATCCATTTGGGTCGTTTTTATATCATAGCTAGAGGTATTAACGATCTTTGGGCTAAAATAAAGCCCAATTAGACGGATCCTATAAGGTCACACAAAGAGCCTAGATTAATCATAAGAGGAATGGGCCTTTTCCCCTAGGTGGTTGGCCAAATAGAGGGTTTTGGAGGGTTTGGGCTTTGCTCCTAGTCTAATTATAATATGATTATAAATTGACTAGGTGCCTAGGGTTGAAAAGAACAATTTATGATCAGTGAGATCAAACCCTAATTAGCAAATACGAGACTGAACCTCTCAAACTTCCTCTGTCTCACTCACGGCTTTCTACTCCCTCGCGGCTCCTGTGGTTTGCGGTGGTGGTGGTGATCGTGGTGGTGTCCGGTTGTCCAAGGAAGGTAATGATCGCGATTTTCCCTTTCACTCGACCAATCTAGCATTGGTGGACGCTTGATCAAATCTCGTGGACTAAGTAAAGGAGTCACGCTTGGGGCTCCATTCTCTCCCTAATTGTCAATCAAATAGCTACGTAGAATTGACGCTTCAAAGGTATGATTATGTGATTCTTGTGTGTTATGCATGTGATCTTGTTTTAGGTGCATATGAATATGATTCATGAAATTCCAATTATAGTACCTAAAGTCCCACAATATACACAGTATAAGATTGAAGAAATAAAAAATTGAATAGAAGTATGCAAACAGCAATGCTCGATCTCCTAACCTGCGTGCTTGCTTATTGGGCCAGTTGGCACTGTCTTTCCAACCACTACGCTATATGTTTACATGATTAATTATATCTATTACTTATCTTTTCATAGTAATTTCTTAAGAGTGCCAAACTGCTAGTTATAAAGAAATAAATGCTAGTTGTGGGGCCACAGAGGCCCAACCTCCACCAGACCCCTAGATCTAATTAATTCTAGTAGCAAAATTAGAAAAAAAAAATGTTTTAATTTATAAGTTTTTTTTTTCTTTTTTTTTTCTTGAGAAAATCTTGAGAAAAATGAAAAATTTAAAAGGAAGAGAAAAGAGTGAAGTGAAATACACCCATAAACAGTTTCTATATTAAGAAAGAAGAAATAGTGACAATTGAAATGCACCCATGACTACAATAATTTTGCTTAGCTATAAATCATGAAAGCTAGTTAAAGTGGAACATATGGATAGTGCAAAAGTCAAACTGTTGCAAGTAAAAACAACGAAGGAAGTTGATGAGTCTATTTTATATATGTTTTTCCCCGTCACAAGGTTATATTTGTGCTTATTTGAGCTTTGCAGAGCTATTTTTGTTACTAATATACGTTTTTTAGCTTTTTTATAGAGTTGATATTGTTTTGTAGGACATTGCAGATTTATGACGGTTTTTGAGCTTATTGAGCCACTATAAAGATATTAGAGTCGGATTGTATTTTATAACCATGTATTCAAGCCCAAGGCTGAGCTAAAGGAATTTGGTCCCGTGACTAAGGGCTCGATAAATAAAGGAGTTCAACTTTTACAAGCTAGTCTATGAATCAATCAAGTTAAGAATTGGGCTCAAAGAAAATGAAAGCCCAATCCCAAGATATCAGCTACTGGGCACCTGGGTTTCAATTGCTAGGCGAGTAGACTGATCGGGCCCGATCGGGGAAAGTGCGCTGAAGAAATTAAGCCATCTTATTTGTGGGCCTAACATTAATACCCGTTTTGAGGAGCAGCTTTTGGGGAAAGTTTGAGTGGAATTGGGTTTTATTGCTGTAGGGAATATTTCAAATATCAATTTTGAGCTGCACTGTGATCATGCATTTAAGCATGGTGGCGTCCAAAGGGAAGGAAGCTAGAGCAAAAGAGTCGCCAAAAAGTTTTAGGAACTTGTAAACCGTCCACGAGGTGAAGGTTACCCCCCCCCATTCAAGATCACATATATCGCTAACTCCATAGTGGTCCTGAACTATGATTAGATATTCGGGGAGGATAGTACAAATCCAACCTAAAAGAGATTGAACACGCCCTAAATAGGTCTCTACTTTATTCTCCTCATATTTATGTGCGCTTTCCAATTAACATAAAATCAATAAATGAATCCTAAGCATATTTAATCTATGTTTGTTGATTATTAATGTGCAAATAAATCTATTATTGGTGATCACTTGAATTAAAATCATATTAGCCTAAATATAATTATTAATTATCTTATTAAGCGTGATTTCAAGTACAAATTCCCTTTAATCCTGCAGAAAAGGCGTGATCAAGCAATAACAATAATAATATGAAATACACAAGTAAGGTACAATTAAAATATTGACACAACAAATCATCATCATAATATCAATCTCATCAAAGCATAATATTAGCAAGATCCTAGGTGTAGGGAATAATTTCAAGAATCCCACACTTGAGCCCCATTGTGATCATACACTTAAGCATGGTGGCATCCAAAGGAAAGGAAGCTAGAGCTAAAGAGTCACCAACAAGTTTTAGGAACTTGTAAACCGTTCACAAGTGAAGGTTACACCCCTCACGATCCATGAGATTGCTAACTCCATAGCGGTCCTGAACCATGACCGGATATTCGGGGATGAAGGTCCAAATCCAACCTAAAAGAGATTGAACCTGCCCTAAATACGCCTCTACTTTATTCTTCTCATATTCATGTACATTTTCTGACTAACATACAATCAATATATTAATCCTTAGCTTGTTTAATCTATGTTGGTTGAATATTAATGCACAAATAAATCTATTATTGGTGATCACTTGAATTAAAATCATATTAGCCTAAATAAAATTATTAATCATCTTATTAAGCATGATTTCAAGTACAAATTCCCTTTAATCCTGCAAGAGAGGGCGTGATCAAGCAATAACAATAATATATCAAGCAACATAATAAATTGATACAACAAATCATCATCATCATCATGATAATATTCTCATCAAAACATAATATTAGCAAGATCCTAGGCATGATACTAAAAAGATTAATAATAACTCCTAGCATGTCACCAAATAATAAAATCAAAGCTATAGCCCTAACATGATACTAACATGATATAAGAAAATAGGAAGCAACCTAATCATGATACTAGAAAGCAATAAATAACATCCTAACATGATACTAGGAATTAAAATAATCTAAGCATGCTTTCTAAAGATATAGAGAAATTAAATTACTCATTTTGTTGCCTCGTATATCTTTCTATCAAAACAATACACACATTAGTAATTTCAAGGAAAATATTAAATCAAACAATTAATTTAAATAATTGAAATAGGGATTTGGGACTAAACCCTCAGAAATTATCAACCTTTCATGTCTAGGGGAAAGGAAACTTCGAGCTTTGCTAGGTGTGTCTAAGTCTCGTGATGGACGAATGGTGTTTTGAAAAGGGAAGGCTTAGAAAGAGAGAGAAATAATAAGCTTCTAGCTTTGAGAGAGAGAGAATAGAAAGATGATTGTTGATGATTGAAAACGGGAAAATACGACCCTATTTATAGAGAAAAACGAATGAAAACGATTCTCGAATCAGAATAAAATTCCTTTTGACGCGGTAAAATAAAAAGTATCGCGGCGCGATGGAACCATCGCGGCTCGATAAAAACAGTTTTTTTATGAATTTTTTTTTTATCATTTCTTTTGATCCAGAAGTCGAAATAAGTCATATAATATGTCATTGGAAATATCTTAAAGTATACTTCCCAACCCAATGGGAATCAGAATATAATATTTTGTAGAATAAAAGATATGGCCGAAATAGTGGAAGAGTGTTAGTTTTGGATAGAGTTTTGTATTTATTTCATATCTTTTTTGTTATAGTTCGGAGTTAATATTATAATATATCATTGGAAAGATAATTTCAAGATCTTTCCAACGATAAAAGACTTGGATGAAATTTATGAGGCACGAAAATAATATCTGATCATTTTTTAATGTCTTTCATTTCGAATAGAATTAGGACTTTCAAAAAGAGGAGTTTTATTCAATTTCAAATTCTTTAATCTTATCTTTTCAAAAAGGATAATTAAGATCTTTTAGAAACTTATAGAAGCTTCTAATTAATCCTAATTAGTTTAGGAATATACTACCTCTGGTTCGTATTATATGTAACTTTGGAATTTTTTATATCTCACAAATAATACACCAAAGTTGCATATAATATGAACCGGAGGTAGTAATTAATATTAATGGACCCTCCACATGATCATTGGGTCATACATCAAACTCGTTTAGGCCAAATTTAGTATTTTGGCCATAACTTCCTCGTTATAACTCGGAATTGGGCTTATAATATATCGTTGGAAAGGTCTTTTCAAGCCCTATCCAAATACACAATTATTGGACCCATATTATGAACCAAACTAAACTGGATTGGACATTTTTCATAAAAAAGATACAAAATGAATGATTTTTGAAAACATAAATGAATTATTTTTATTAAAAACATTTTAGAAAACAGGGGAATTCACGACACTTTTCTACATTCCCCCTTACTCGATATCAATAACGTGAAGGGTACTCATCACTTGGTTTAGTTTTTGGGGAGACACAATTAGGTGTTTACACTAGGCATGGTAATAAAAAGGTTAATAATAAATCCTAACATGTCATTAAATATTAAAAATCAAAGCTTTAACCCTAACATGATACTACAAATCAATAAGACATCCTAACTGAGGACTTTAGATAATATAAGCGGAATTGAATGAATCATATTCATAAGCATCTAAACACCAAGATCAATGCATAACACATAAAAGAACAAATAATAATACCTGTAAAGCGTGATTCCACTAGAAATCGAGCAAGAACAACGGGAGACAAAGAACCCCAAACGTGATTCCAATACTTGGTCCACGGGCACTGATTAAACCTCCACTAATGCTAGTTAGTTGTGATTGAACCTTTCAATCAACCTTCTACAAAGAGGAGAGAAACACGAACTAACCACGAACGAGCACCACACGCGCCACCTAGGGTGGCCGGCAGTACGGACGGGGGGAAAAGAGGAGGGTCGTGTGAGAGGGAGAGAGAGATTAGGGTTTTGGGACTTGGTTGCTTGAGTTACAATTAACTTACTTCTCAACTGTTATTTCAATCTAAGTCATGGATCTTATTTATAGATCATATATCTAAATAAGAGTCCATGTCAAGCCCAAACTCCTTATCCTAATCAAACTAATCTATCCCAACACTCCATATGGTTTGTCATGATCTCATGTAGCCCATTAATGGGCCTCTTACTTGTTTAACCCAATACCCTTGTTGTGTGACCTCACAGGATCCATTCTATTGGGCTTTGGACTATTTGACTAGTCCAAAGATTAATTATTATATCTAGAAAAAGACAACGAAGACCCAAAAGAATGAACTTATTATCTCCATAATAGTGATCCTTAATAAATCTAGTAATTGCACTTAGTGAAGACAAAATTCCTTCACTAACATGATACTAGGAAACAATAAAAGCATCCTAATATGATACTAGGAATTAAAATACTCTAAGCATGATTTCTATATCAAAGGAATAATTAAGTAATTAAATTACTTACTTTGAATCCTCATCCTATTTAAAGAATACACACGTTAATAACTTCAATAAAAATATTAAATCAAATAATTAAAATAATATTTATTAAAATATGGATTTGGGACCAAACCCTCAGAAATATCAACCTTTCACGTCGAGGTCTTAGGAAACTTTGAACTTGGCTAGCTGTATTAGTGTCTCGTTAAGGACGTATGGTGTATGTTTATGGAAACGGGTTTAGTAAAGGTTTAGAAAATCAAGAAAGAGGGAGAGAGAATAAGCTTTAGCTTAGAGAGAGAGAAAGAGAAGATTGATGATGATTGTGGATGATTGAAAACAGGGAAAATTGACCCTATTTATGGAGAAAAACGACCGAAAAAGATCAGAAAATGAGTTGGAATTCGAATTGGAGTAAAACAGGTTTTATCGCGGCGCAATATGCTTATCGCGACGAGATAACTTTATCGCATCGCGATAGACTTATCGAGAAACAATGACTTTATCGTATCACAATAAACCTATCGCGACGCATTAGATCTGTTGTGGCGCGATAAACTCCGCACGACAAGATTTCGTATGGAATCTGACTTCCAATCAAATTGGGTTAGCCGAAGTCCGTACTTATCTTTATTAAATTAGATTTAAATCTTTTAAAAACACTTGTTTTATCCGATGTAAAATCTTAATCATTAACTTTGAGAAAAATCGGATAATTAGAATTTAATACAACCTTTTAGAACAAATTACGTAAACCTTCATATGTATATATATATATATATATATATATATATAACGGATTAAGATAAATCCTAATGGTTTTAGATATATAATTATCATTAATGGACCCTCCACATGATCATTGGGTCCGCATATAAAGCTCTGATTGGGCCCAGTTTAGTATTTTGACCATAACCTATCGTTAAAACTCATATTTGGGCATATAATATATCGTTGGAATGCTCTTTTCAAGCCCTATCCATCTACACAATTATTGGACCCAGATTTTAGACCAAACTAAACTAGATTGGACGTTTTTTCATAAATAAGATACGAAACGAATGATTTTGAAAATACGAAATGAATTATTTTTATTTAAAACATTAAAGAAATGGGGAAATTCACGAGACTCTTCAACATTTCACCTTACTCGATAATCAAAGACGTGAAAGGTACTCATCATTGGGTTTGGTTTTTGGGGAGACACAATTAGGTGTCTACAGAAGCCCCCTCTTTGACTGAGTTTGGAGAAACACGAGTTTCAAAAACAAAAGTCAAAGTTGCCGATAGGGACGGAGAATGATTTAGAACATTCTACGATCCTAAATCATTCTTTTAAATGCCGATACATGCAAACTAGCGTTAGTTAAACATATAAAGGAGTTAGAAACACGTATCTTGCACCATCGAGTACACGCCTTTGGGTAACATTTTTTGCTGCATTTTTATTTGACAACCTCCATAATCTTAGCAAAAGCCATCAAAGACCGCTACATAACGAGCTATCTTCTTGAATCAAGGTGAAAACCTCCACAATCTTAGCGAAAGCCGTCGAAGACCGCTACATCACGAACCATCTTCTCAAATCAGGGTGACAACTTCCACAACCATAGTGAACGTCGTCGAAGACCGACTCATCACGAACCGCTCTTCTCAAATCAAGGTGACAACCTCCACAACCATAGCGAACGTCGTCGAAGACCGCCTCATCACGAACCGCTCTTATCAAATTTGGGTGACAACCTCCACAATCATAGCGAACGTCGTCGAAGACCACCCATCTCGTGCCATCTTCAACCTCCACAATAATAGAGAACGTCGTCGAAGACCGCTTCATCACGAACCGCTCCTCTAAAATCAAAGTAACAACCTCCACAATCATAGCGAACTTCGTCGAAGATCGCCCATCTCGTGCCATCTTCTCAAATTAAGTAACAACCCCTACAATCTTAGAGAAAGCCGTCGAAGATCACCTATCTTGTGCCATCTTCTCAAATAAAATGATAACCTCCTCAATCATAGCAAAAGCTATCGAAGACCGCTTCATCACGAACCGTTACTCTCAAAATCAAATGATAACCTCCCCAATCATAGAGAAAGCTATCGAAGACCGCTTCATCACGAACAACCTGTAGGGAATATTTCAAGAATCCCACACTTGAGCCCCACTGTGATCATACACTCAAGTATGGTGGCTTCCAAAGGGAATGAAGCTAGAGTAAAAGAGTCGCCAACGACTTTTAGGAACTTGAAAACCGATCACAAGGTGAAGGTTACACCCCTTCACGATCCATGAGATCACTAACTCCATAGTGGTCTGGAACCATGACTGGATATTCAGGGATGAATGTACAAATCCAACCTAAAAGAGATTGAACCTGCCCTAAAAAATGGGCCTCTACTTTATTCTTCTCATATTCATGTGCGCTTTCTGACTAACATACAATCATTATATTAATCCTAAACCTGTTTAATCTATGTTGGTTGAATATTAATGCACAAACAAAACTGTTATTGGCGATCACTTGAATTAAAATCATATTAGCCTAAACAAGATTATTAATTATCTTATTAAGCGTGATTTCAAGTACAAATTTCCTTTAAACCTGCAAGAGAGGGGCGTGATCAAGCAATAATAATAATATATCAAGCAACATAATATATAATAATTAATACAACAAATCATCATCATCATAATCTCAATCTCAACAAAGCATAATAATATTAGCAAGATCCTAGGCATGATACTAACAAGATTAATAACAAATCCTAGCATGTCACTAAACAATAAAAAAAATCAAATCTTTAACCCTTACATGATACTAACATGATAGAAGAAATAGGAAGCAACCTAAACATGATACTAGAAAGCAATAAATAACATCCTAACTTGATATAGAAATTAATATAATTTAAGCATGCTTTCTATAAAAATATAGCAATAAAACAACTTACTTTTTTGCCTCGTATCTCTTTCTATCAAAACAATACACATGTTAGTAATTTCAATGAAAATATTAAATCAAACAATTAATTTAAATAATTAAAATAGGGATTTGGGTCCAAACCCTCAGAAATTATCAACTTTTCACGTCTAGGGCGAAGGCTACTTCGAGCTTGGCTAGGTGTGTCTAAGTCTCGTGAATGAGGAATATATTTTGAAAAGGCTAGGCTTAGAAATCAAGAGATAAAAGGAAAGAATAAGCTTCAGCTGTTAGAGAGAGAAGAGATGATGATTATTGATGATTTGAAAACGGGGAATATCGACCCTATTTATAGAGTAAAACATCCGGAAACGATCAGAAAAGATTGAATTCGATTTGGAGTAAAATTGGTTCTGTCGCAGAGCCATCACAGTGCGATAGGGTCCATTGCGACGCGATGGGGCCATTGTTTGGCGATGGAATAATTTTTTGCAGATTTTGTTTTTATCATATCTTTTATCCAGAAATCCAAATAAGGCAATAATATGTCGTTGGAAAGTTATTGAAGTCTACTTTCCTACCCAATTGGAATCAGATTAAAATCTTTTGTAGAATAAAAGATATTCCCGAAATAGTGGAAGGGTGTTAGTTTTGGATGAAGTTTCATATTTCTTTCATATCTTTTTCGTTATAGCTTGGAATTAATATTATAATATTATAATAATATCTTATCATCTTTGAACGTCTTTCATTTCAAATAGAATTAGGACTTAAAAAGGAAAGTTTTATTCAATTTCAAACTCTTTGATCTTATCTTTTCAAAAAGGATAATTATTATCTTTAAGAAACTAATAGAATCTTCTAATTAATCCTAGTTAGTTTAGGAATGGGATGAAAGCCTTTGGACCCTCCACATGATCATTGGGTCGTAGCTAGCCCTCGTAGGTAAAATCCGGTTTGGGCTCAGTTTAGTATTTTGGCCATAACTTCCTCGTTACAACTCGGAATTGAGCTTATAATATATCGTTGGAAAGGGCTTTTCAAGCCTATACAACTACACAATTATTGGACCCTGAGTATGGATTATACTACACTTGATTGGACGTTTTTCATAAAAAGGATACGAAAAGAAAGATTTTCGAAAACAGAAATGAATTATTTTTCTAAAAATATTTTAGAAAATAGAATAATTCACGAGACTTTTTAACATTTCACCTTGTTCGATATCAATGACGCAATAGGTACTCACACTAGGTTTGGTTTTTTGTGGAGACACAATGAGGTGTCTACAGAATCCCCCAGTTTGACTGAGTTTGGAGAAACATAAGTTTCAAAAACAAAAGTCAAAGTAAATATAGGAACGGAGAATGACTTAGAATGTTCTGCGATCCTAAATCATTCTTGTAACGCCAATACCCACAAACTAGCGTTAGTTAAAGAGATAAAAGAGTTAGAAACGCGTATCTTGCACCATCGAGCACACATCTCTGAAGTAACCAATTTATTGTTGCATTTGTTGTGACGACCTCCTTAAGCTAGGGAACGCCATCGTTGAAGGTGAATGCTTTTAGCCATCTTCAATTTTTGCTGTGGCAGTACCTCGCCGCTGTTGATGTTGGGGCCGTGCTTTGCCACTGTTGATGTTCACTCGTCTTTGAACAAAAGAACCTTTTTTGAGATGTCCACGCGTCTCTGAACAAAGAGCTTTTGATGATATGTCCACGAATCTCTGAACAAAGAGCTTTTGATGAGGGATGTTCACTCGTCTCTGAACAATGGAGCTTAGGAGAGATGTCCACGCGTTTCTGAACAAAGAGCTTTGATAGGATGCCCACGCGTCTCTGAGCAAAAGAGCTTGAGTGATATGTCCACACGTCTCTGAACAAAAGAGCTTTGATATTTTGTTGAGATCGTTTGGTTGGTTGCAAACAGGAGCTTTGCTGAAAGGTTGTATCCTGTAAAATCAAAGATTGTTAAAAAACTTTGCTGGTGTTTTTCTTCGGGTTGACTTAAGGGTTGGTATGCTTGACATTATGATTGCATTGACTTGAGGTTGACTCAATGTAACTGACTGACTTGAGGTTGACTCAATGTGTTTTGACATGTGTGTGTAGACTCAACTTGATGTAATATGACACGTGTGTGCATTGTTTTGTAATGTGCTTGACTAAAAATGCAGAAAGGCAAAAATTTTCCGTCATTTTTGTGGAGGGTATCGACTTTCTCCTGAAAAAGAATGACGCTAAAAGGAAGAAGTAAAGTGTTGGAAATTCCTTAAAAGGAAAGAAGATGCGAAGAATTGAATCAAGTGATGATGCATGTTGAATGAGCTTAATCAAATATGTGTTAGTGTTGTCTCTCATGATGCAAGGATTGCAGCATCCTAGGCTATCTTAATTGAAAACTTAGGCACTGAGGCTAAGTGCTTCATACTTTGTGATGATTACAAGTGATGAGTGATTTTGATATGACAAGGCATGCTTCAACATTGTGTTAAGATTTCATGACAAAAGTTTCCTATGGGAAGGTTTATTTGGTCATGTATCTGTGATGTGTATGAAAGTGATACTACAGTTTGGCCACAAGGGCTAAGTGTATGAAAAAATATTTTAAAGAGAGTCAAATAGTGGTGACTCTTAGGCTGGGTAAGCTAATGATGTAAGGATCAAGCCCCCAAGTCTAGCTCTAAATGAATAGGGATGAGCATTGGAGATCCCTTGATATGATCATGCATAAATGTGAATGGATTATTATTATGGCCGCACCCCAATGTGAGGTTGCCTATGTATCCGTTAGGAATCAAGCCGAACGTAGCTCTAGCCGAACCTCGCAAAAGTGTGTGTATACCTCAAAGAGGTCTTTTGAAGGGTTGTAACGGGGTTAGGATAAAAGTTGAATAAGAAAAGATAAAGGCTTAAGACCCTAGATAAGCCCCCCAAGGTGTGCAACCTTGCTTTTGAATCTTTGTATTTGTATGCTTGATGCTTCTCTCTTTTAAACTCTTTTTTTGTTTATATTTTACTCTCTCTTTTTGCTTTTACATTTTTTATTTAGATAAGCGTGGAAAATCTCGATCATGCGGTCTATCACTCACTTGACATTCATGTTTCTCAGGCACGGTATTGAGCACTCAATAAGAGATGTAATCTGAGACGTGTTCATATCCAAGATATGTTCATATTGGAACAATTGCCCTTTTTCACAATTTATTGCTATTTTGCTATTTTAATCTTTGAAATTTTTGTAAAATCTCTCAAGCTTTTGTATTTTTGAAGATTGCATAATTTGCACACCGTCCCATCCCAAGGTTAGGTAGATGTGGGTTACAAAAATATGAAGGTCTATCATTAGACGAGGCTCAAAGTGTTTTATCATGAAAGGATTGTATTTTTGAAAGGTAAAAGTGATATGATATGGCTACAAAGGGTGCCTAAAATAATAGGTATACCTTGTGCTTAGTCCAGCATGTTTTTTTTTTTTTTTTTTTTTTTTAATGCAATGTAATGCGATGATCATATGCAAGAAAAAGAAATTCTCATTTTATTAAAGGATAAAGAAAAACCTATGGAATAAATCTAAAGAAAACAAAAGGTTCCTATGTTAAACTTATTGGGGAAAGGAAAATCAAAAAGAAGAAAAGAAGTCACGAAATCTTTTTGTGGAAGCTCGTCTTACGCTTATCATCACTCGATCTTCTTGCCAGCTGGAGGGAATGGAAGCTTGTTTGCATCGATGAGGTCTTGAATGAGATTTTGAAACTTGCAACATTGATTTGTAGTATAACCGTTGCTTTGATGTTACTTGCAATAGGAGTCTTGGTTCCATTCGGGTGTTCTCCTTTCAAGGGGAGGATCTTGTACGGGCCCAATTGGATTTATGATTCCTTTAGCAAGGAGTCGATCAAAAGCAATATTGTAGCTCATCCCAATTGAGATGAACTTTCTTTCTGGTTCTTGGCCTTTAAAGCATTTTTATTGATGCGACTTCCATTTTGATAGGAAGAGGCGGAAGAAGGATTGTCGTTCTTCCTTCTCTTGCCATCATCGTTATTGATTTCGACCTTCGTGTTGTGTGGAGGAACACAAAGGCAATTTAAATCAACAAGATCTTGAATGCGATCCTTAAGGGTGAAGCACTTTTCTGTGGTGTGACCATGGCTTCTATGATATCTGCAATAAGAGTTTGGATCCCGATTGGGAGACTGTTTCTCAGGTGGTGGGTCTTGACTTGGACCGATAGGAGGAATAAGGTTTCGACCGTCAAAATAGTCAAAAGCTTCATTATAAGTCATTCCTATTGGTGTGTATTCTTCAATAGTCCGTTTTGCCCGTGGCTTAAGAGCATTGAATTTTTCCTTAAGTTCTTGATGGGAAGAAGAAGAAGGAGGATGCTGGTCTTTTTCATTCTTATGGTCCTGGTGATGATAGAGTTGTTCAATGACTGACATCCGATTTGCAAGGCTTTCCACCATACTAAAGAGCATGGCATTGGTATCTTACAGTTTTCGAACGTCTTCTTTTAGACTTGACGAGTTTCCCTTGGTATCATCTAAGAAAATTCCTTCATCCTCCTCAATCATGGACACGTCATCGATAGAGGTTATATAGACTGCCTTTATCATGGGCTCACCTACAAGTGTTATAAGGAGCGAAGGATCAAAGGATATTTGATCTTCTGCGATGGCTAGAACTTCGAAAGTTTTATCATCATCGATCAGGTCTTGAATAGCTTCTTTGAGTTTCCAACACTCCTCAGTATCGTGACCCTTTCCTTGGTGATATTTGCAGTGTTTATTAGGATCCCACTTAGGTGTTCTAGCTTCTTGAACTGGGTCTTTGATGGGTCCTATGGGCATGACTAGTCCTTTGTGCTGTAGCTTTTCAAAAGTTGTCTAGTAACTCATACCAAGTGGAGTGAACACTCTTTTCGACCTTTGGATTCGTTGTTTAGAGGTGTTTGTAGCATGTACTTCATTAATGGGAGAGGAAGAAAAAGGATGGTCGTTCTTCTTTCCTTTCGCATTATCAACTTTCAAAAGGTCGTCTTCGATATCAATGCCTACATTGTAAACAACTTTGAAGGTATTTAAATTTAATTGTTATTTCAAGTGCTTTTGGTATTTGTCTTGGAGATTCTTAATGAACATCCTTACGGACTCTTTTTTGGTAGGAACATCGACCATCTTAGCTGAAGTTTCCCTCCACTTGTTGAAGAAGGAAGTAAATCCTTCGTTTTCCTTTTGCTTTAATATCTCAAGTTCCCTATGGTTAATTTCAACTTGAATGTTGCATTTATATCTATCAATGAAAGCGTTTGTTATAGAATCCCAAGAAAAGATCTTCTCTTTGTCTAGGAAAAGAATCATTGTTGACAAACGGTTTCTAGAGATAGTGAAAATAACGAGTGGAAAGCTTTCCTATCGATTCCCTTAATATTCATTATGGTTTCGAAATCGCCCAAATGAAAGTAAGGGTTATCTGTTGGCTTCAACTTAGGGATGTCATTGGCATTGAACTTCTGCGGAAGAAGTTCCTTGTCCACCAAGACCCCTTGTCAGCTAATCCCTTGAAATTTGTAGTCATTGGAGATTTTTCTCAAGCTCTTTTCCTTTCGCTCAAACTGTTGTTGTTTCGCAGGGTCATTGAATTGAAGAGCGAGAGTTTTAATCATCTCGGTCAAGCTAGCCACGTTTTTCCTTAGTTCATTAACTTCTTCTTGGGATGCCATTTTCTTAGCTTTCCTTTTTTGTCGAATCTGTTTATCAAATAGTAATACTTAAATGAAGGTGTTGTCCTTGATTAACCGCCCTTCTCTCCTTGACAAAGTGCTGTGGAAGGGGAAGTCATGGATTAATTATTTGACTCAAACTCAATTCAACATGCAATGGATAGGAGGAGATCATGGAAGAATGTGGAGAATAAAATGTATGGAGAAAGCATGTAGGAAGAAGGTGATGTAGATGGAGAGATATGGAAAAATTAAGAATAGAGTGGACCCTCAACTCAAAGGACGGAAAGAGCGACTCATGCATGAACCTAAGACATGGTCATTGTGTGAAAAGAGTATGTATAAAGTGTGTGAATACTTGTGAGTGTAAGTGATATTTTCAAGACTCATGTCATGACCATGTGACCAGACTATGTGACTAGACTCAATTAATGGACTAACTAAAGCTTTAGTTATCAATTAACTGATTAATTAGACTCGGCGTGAGGACTTAAGCAGAAAACTAGACCATCGGTGAAGCAACAGAACTGTCGCAAAACGCTAGTGGCCATCGCGGCGCGATAATGTTATCGCGTCGCAGTGGACACTTCCGTGTCGCGCCACAGGTCCAACCTTCGCATCATTACTGATACATTGGTCTGGGCCTGTTTCCAGCGTTCTACCTTAAAAGGACAAGCCTAAAGTCGTACTAAGTCAAATGTAGTCAATTTAGTAGAGTTTAATTAACTATATTAATTAATTAATTAAGCAAAGTTTTGTATAGCCATTAAATTAGTTTATTTAAACTTATACACAAGTCAAACAAACGGTAAGTGTAAACACATATAGGTTATGCACAAATAGTCAAGTAAGCACAACATGATGCAATGAGTTTGCAACCTAACCATGGCTCTATTTCTCTAAAGTTGAAGGATAAAGGTTAGTCAAAGAGGGTCCATGGTTATGAGTCCGAATGCATCGCGTGAAAGCCTTACCTTTGGAAGGGTTGGCGCGTATGGATGGGACCCCACAAGTTAAACTTGTTTCCATGGTTTGGTGAATTCACAAACTCGGATGTACCCTTCGTTGTAATGAGCGTTCAATTGGGTAGATGGAGCGTGAATTCCTAGAGGGTTATGGCCATATGTAGAACACATCTGGGTTTAGAAAAGTGAGAAAAACTCAATCCAAAAGTAGAATCGAGCAAACAGTACTAGAACTGATCAAAACAAGAACGCAGGTTTCTGGCTCGGTATTAGAAGAACTTAGCGCGAGACAACAGGGACCATCGCGAGACGATACCCCTGTCCCGTCGCGATATTGCTAACGCGCCGTGTCAGAGCCATCGCGCTGCGATGGGCACTGTTTTCTCAGCACCAGTTCCAACATGCCTCAGCAGCTCTCTTTGTTCTTAGAATTTTCTAGTTTTCGCGGCGTTTTTTTCGATTCTAGTTGTGAAAGATATTTCCTAAATTTGCTATGTGTAAAAATCCTATGTTTTTTACGCATTACGGATGGTATATCCAATGCGGACCTTTTTATGCTTATGTCAATAATGTCAATAAAAATTACGCACATGAATACTTAGAACTTTTCGAGTCTCATCCACTCATTCTAAATTATTGCCAAAATAAATTTTAGGAATTAAAAAAGAAATCCGTCCCGGCGGAGTCGCCAAAAAAATGTAGGGAATATTTCAAGCATCCCACACTTGAGCCCCACTGTGATCATACACTCAAGTATGGTGGCGTCCAAAGGGAAGGAAGCTAGAGTAAAAGAGTCGCCAACGAGTTTTAGGAACTTGTAAACCGTTCACAGGGTGAAGGTTACACCCCTTCACGATCCATGAGATCGCTAACTTCATAGTGGTCTGGAACCATGAATGGATATTTAGGGATGAAGGTAAAAATCCAACCTAAAAGAGATTGAACCTGCCATATAAAATAGGCCTTTACTTTATTCTTCTCATATTCATGTGTGCTTTCTGACTAACATGCAATCATTATATTAATCCTAAACCTGTTTAATCTATGTTGGTTAAATATTAATGCATCTATGTTGGTTGAATATTAATGCACAAACAAAACTATTATTGGCGATCACTTGAATTAAAATCATATTAGCCTAAAAAAGATTATTAATTATCTTATTAAGCGTGATTTCAAGTACAAATTCCCTTTAAACCTGCAAGAGAGGGGCGTGATCAAGCAATAACAATAATATATCAAGCAATATAATAATAATAATTAATACAACAAATCATCATCATCATAATCTCAATCTTAACAAAGCATAATAATATTAGCAAGATCCTAGACATGATACTAACAAGATTAGTAAGAAATCCTAGCATGTCACTAAAAAAATCAAATCTTTAAACTTAACATGATATTAACATGATAGAAGAAATAGAAAGCAACCTAAACATGATACTAGAATGCAATAAATAACATCCTAATATGATACTAGGAATTAATATAATTTAAGCATGCTTTCTATAAAAATATAGCAATAAAACAACTTACTTTATTTTTCCTCGTATCTCTTACTATCAAAACAATACACACGTTAGTAATTTCAATGAAAATATTAAATCAAACAATTAATTTAAATAATTGAAATAAGGATTTGGGACCAAACCCTCAGAAATTATCAACCTTTCACATTTAGGGCGAAGGCAACTTTGAGCTTGGCTAGGTGTGTCTAAGTCTCGTGAATGAAGAATATTGTATTTTAAAAAGGTTTGGCTTAGAAACCAAGAGAGAAGGAAAGAATAAGCTTTAGCTTTTAGAGAGAGAAGAGATGATGATTGTTGATGATTTGAAAATGGGGAATATCGATCCTATTTATAGAGAAAAACATCTGAAAACGATCAGAAAAGATCGAATTCGATTCGGAGTAAAATTGGTTCTGTCGTAGAGCGATGGCTCCATCGCGATGCGATGGGGCCATTGTTTTGCGATGGAACAATTTTTTGCGGATTTTGTTTTTATCATATCTTTTGATCTAGAAGTCTAAATAAGGCATATAATATGTCGTTGGAAATATGTTGAAGTTTTCTTTCTAACCCAATTGGAATCAGATTAAAATATTTTGTAGAATAAAGATATGGCCGAAATATTAGAAGGGTGTCTGTTTTGGATAGAGTTTCGTAATTTATTCATATCTTTTTCGTTATAGCTCGTAATTAATATTATAATATATCATTTAAAGATAAGTTCAAGATCTATCCAACCATATAAAATTTGGATAAAAATTATGAGGCACGAAAAAAATATCTGATCATCTTTGAACGTCCTTCATTTCGAATAGAATTGGGACTTAAAAAAGGAAAATTTTATTCAATTTCAAACTCGTTGATCTTATCTTTTCAAAAAGGATAATTAAGATCTTTTAGAAACTAATAGAAGCTTCTAATTAATCCTAATTATTTTAGGAATGTGATTAAATCCTTTGGACCCTCCACATGATCATTGGGTCATAGGTAAAATCCGGTTTGGGCTCAGGTTAGTATTTTGGCCATAACTTCCTTGTTATAACTCGGAATTGGGTTTATAATATATCGTTGGAAAGGTATTTTCAAGCCCCATACAACTAAACAATTATTGGACCTGATTATTGACTATAATTAACTGGATTGGACATTTTTCATAAATAGGATACTAAAAGAAAGATTTTGGAAAACAGAAATGAATTATTTTTATTAAAACATTTTAGAAAATAGAAGAATTCACGAGACTTTTCAACAATTCACCTTGTTCGATACCAATGACGCAAAAGGTAATCGTCACTTGTTTTGGTTTTTTGGGAGACACAATTAGGTGTCTATACAACCCTTCTCTAATCAAATGATAACCTTCCTAATCATAGCGAAAGCTACCGAAGACCGCTTCATCTCGAACCGTCCTTCTCAAATCAAATGATAACCTTCCCAATCATAGCAAAAGCTACCGAAGACTACTTCATCTCGAACCGTCCTTCTCAAATCAAATGACAGACCCCTTAATCTAGAGCATCCTGTCGAAGACTTCTTCACCTTATGTCTTCAAATTTTCTTGTCTTCACTCCGAGAAGTAATAGACCTTCCATCTTTGGAAAATCCACTACAAGAATCATATCTTAAGATTCTCCGAGCTTTATATTGATTTCCGTAGAAACCTTCCAATTTTAGGAATCCTTTGTGATCATAATCAATACTCAAATGTTTTTAATCAATAATGTGATCGTCATCAAGCCGATCGTCAATCAAAACTACAATTGGGTCGATTACTAGTCAAAGGTGTGATTTCAAAGGAGTTTGTTCAATATGTAATCAAAATGTGATTGTCATCAGGCTGATCGTCAACCAAAACTGTAGTGGAGCCGATTACTAATCAAATCATATATCGGTCAGTTACTAATCGATAATTGCAATTCCTAAATCAATTGGTCGTGCCATTAGCAATTATAATGCAATCTAGCATAATTCTCAAGGCCTAATCAAATTACACACCTACAAACTTACATTAATCACTTTAATCTCAACAATCAATCAACACAATTCCCAAATCAATCACAGTCAATCAATCATACAAATTTCACCCAATCCCTAGCCAAACAACTACTCAAGAATCATCAACTATCAACAAACAACTAAAGAAATTAAGAATCAACAAAATATGAAGAACAATTATACTAATCAAGAATCAAACATCAAAATCAAATCAAACAAACATGAAATTGAACAAAGCAATAAGATGAGATAGAGTTAGAAATGCTCATTAATAATAGAGAAGATCTTTAACAAAATTGTCACCCTTGTATCATCAATCTATCAAATCACCATTAAAATCTTTCACTTTCTCTCTCTAAATCTACTCCTAAACTAACCCTAAAACTAGAGAGAGAAACTCTCAACTAAGCTAAAATTATGATGGAAATTATGTCTAAAATTTCTTACAAAAATCGGATGTTAAAAGGTATTTATAAGAGGCGCGGAAACGAAATCGAGCGAAGCCGGAAAACAGGGAGGAGAGCCCGTGCGGGCAAGGGTGCGCGACTGCGCACGCACCATGCGCGCTCGCGCACAGGGGTTGTGTGCCCGCGCGGATGGGCAGCGTGCCCGTGCTCTTCTGGGTTTCTTCGACTTCTTCACCGCTTCGTGCACTCGCAAATGGGTCTCGTGAGCTCCACCTGATACATGTTGGGGGTGGAAGTTTCTAAGGGCCTCCACAATGGGTTCAACACCATCTTTCATGAGAACACGACTTTTAGAGCGTAAGAGCTGAACTTGGAGCATCCACTTCCTTGCATCTTGAGCTTTCCCAATGCTATGAGCTTACTCCAAAAGCATCTTCCAACTTAACGCTCCTCCATTTAGACAGAATATGTATTCCAAATTGCCTCCTTAGCTGCTTCATAAGCTGCCAAGTATTCGGGTTCAGTTGTAGAATATGCAATCATGCTTTTCTTAGAACTCTTCCAACTAAACGCTCCTCCATTTAGACAGAATATGTATCCTGATTGCGACTTGAGTCTTTTCTATCTGTTTGGAAGCTTGCGTCGGTGTAACCTTCAACAACCAAATAATTACTCCCACCATAGTGCAGGAATTTATCCTTGTTCCTTTTTACGTATTTTAGGATATTCTTAGCTGCAGTCTAATGCGCCTCTCCTGGGTCTGATTGGTATCGGCTCGTAGCACTTAAAGGTTACGATACATCCGGCCTAATATATATCATGGCATACATGATCGATCCAATAAGCGAAACATATGGAATCTGATTCATCCTTTCTCGCTCATTAAGTGTCTTTGGACACTGCTTCTTGCTTAGGGTTATGCCATGTGACATGGGTAGGTGAACCTTCTTGGCCTCCTACATATTGAATCATGCCGGTACCTTATTGATGTAAGTACTTTGGCTCAATCCAATCATCCTCTTCGATTTATCGCTATAGATCTTGATTCCCAATATGTACTGCGCCTCTCCTAAGTCTTTCACTGAAAAACATTTTCCAAGCCAGGCCTTTACAGACTCTAACATTGGAATGTTGTTTCCAATGAGAAATATGTCATCGATATATAAGACGAGGAAAGCGATGTCACTCCCACTAACCTTCTTGTAAACACAAGACTCACTTGGATTCTTGATAAAACCAAACTTGCTTATGGCTTCGTCGAATCGCAGATTCTAACTTCTGCATAATTTGACCAGTGTCAACAGATGCTGTTTGAGCACTTTACTGTCAAATTGAATTTGTTGCTCTTCCTCTCGAACTTCATCGAGTTCGATTTTCTTCCCACTTGTCATTTTGGAAAGATATTCCTTCTCCAAAAACACACCATCACGAGCAACAAATACTTTGTTCTTGGATTTGTTGCAGAAATAATACCTCTTGGTTTCTTTTGGACATCCGACAACGAAACACTTGTCAGATTTAGGGTGAAGTTTATCAGAAATTAATCTTTTGACATATGTTTTGCAACCCAGAATCTTGAGAAAAGACAACCTTGGAGGTTTCTATGTCCATAGTTCATATGGAGTATTTTCAACAGCTTTTGACGGAGCATGGTTCAGTGTTAGTGCCGCGGTGAAAAGTGCATGTCCCTAGAAAAAGATAGGAAGTTCACTAAGACCCATTGTTGATCGTACCATTTCTAGCAAGGTTCGGTTTCTCCTTTTAAATACTCCGTTCCATTGTGGAGTTCTTGGAGTTGTCAATTCTGAAAGAATACCATGTTCATTCAGGTGATCATCAAATTCATGGCTTAAATACTCACCACCTCGATCTGATTAAAGGAATTTGATTTTCTTGCCAAGTTGGTTCTCAACTTCACTCTGAATTTCTCAAATGATTCTTTGAATTTCTCAAATGATTCAGATTTGTTCGACATAAGGTAAACATATCCATATCTACTATAGTAATTTGTGAAGGTGATGAAATATCGATAACCATTCCTTGCGAGTGTGCTCATTGGTTCGCATACATCGGTGTGTATTAGGCCTAATAAGTCACCTGCCCTTTCTCCCATCTTGGAGAATGGCTGCTTTATCATCTTGTCTAATAAGCATCCTTTGCAATTATCAAACATTTGTAAATCGAATGAGTTAAGAATACCTTCATGTAGAAGTTTCTTGATGCGCTTGATGTTAATGTGGCCAAGACTACAATGCCACGAGTATGTCTGATTTGACTCAATGGTTTTAGCTCTTTGGGTTGGATCATTAACATTATAAACTTGTTCGTCTAAAGAAAGCACATTTGGATACGTGTCATGCCATAAAACATATAAACAAGAATTTCAAAACAATCACTTGTTATAGTCTTGTGATCAAACAACTCGACGTCCAACATCAAAAGATCAAAATATGTTCAACAATAAAACTAGAATAAGTTCTATTCCAAGATAAACTATGTGATTACAAGCTTGATGGAAAGATTATCTTCTTTTTTCGCTTATAAATGCACATCCACTTGTGAACCTCTTCTCACTTAGTTCCTGAAATAGGAGCATATAGTGAGTCATTTATGGTATCTAATACCTTATGAATTGCTTATATTCAAGTGTTGGATTATAAGAAGATACCTGAGGTGAAAGCTACTTTTCCCTTCTCCTCATCTTCTAGGTACTCGCTACATTCCCTGTTATGTAGCCTTGCCTATTATAATAGAAGCACCGCATCTTTGCCTTGTCTTTGAACTCCCTCTTCTTAGGCCTTAGAGAAAACCTAGTACTCTTACAAGAATTGGCTCTACGAAGCTCTTGAACAACCTCAATCAACAAGAGCTTGTCTCAATTGGCCGTTAAATGCATTTTTAATGCAACACAGCCTGAGTGGAGTGAGCTTAATTAGCAGCATATAAGCCGCTTGTTCATCCTCCAAAGGCTTCCCAATGAGCTCCAAGTGCTTGAAAAGCCTTGTCATTCGAAGCATATGAGGTTGAAGGGGCATTCCGGGTTTAAGGCCCCGTTCTTTAGAGCTGCTCTGCTCTGCTTTGCTCTGCTCTGCTCTGCTGAACCATGCTCTGCTCTGCTCAAATCAAATCTGCTCTGCTCAAAAGAAATCTGCTCTGCTCTACTCTATTTTCAAATAATAATTAATAATAATAATTAATATTTTATTGATGATAATAATTTATTATTTTGAATAATTATAATAATTATTAATAAAATAATTTTAATAATTATTAATATTAATGATAATTAATATTTATTAATCATAATAATAATTAATAATAATAGTTATCATTATTAATATTTAATAATTCAAACTTTTAAGAATTAATATTTAATAATATTATTAATTAATAATTTCTAATAATTATAACAATTCTTTCAAAAAAATAAATAATAATAATAACAATTAATAAAAATTTCTTTTATAAACATTTGATATTAGAATCACAATGTGTAGAAACATTATATGTATGTGGGTATTGATTGTTAGTTCATTGAGTTGAATTTTTTTTCAAATCTTTCCAAACAATTTAAGAATTAAAAAAAAGAGGTTGTTTTCAAGTAGTACTTTGTATATCATTATTATATTTAGGGTATAAAATATATGATTAAGACAAATTTATAAGTAAAATCATTATTACTCATTAAATCATTTTATTTTAAAATTTTTGTGAAATAAATATAAGTAAACTGTTGTCTTTTATCTTTCTACTATTAACATATGTTAAATATGGTATATATATATTTATGTTTTCACTCACCTAAATCAATGGTATATGCACTTAGTAATAGTAATAGTAATAGTAATAGTAATAGTAATAGTAATAACAACAACATTAATAATAATAACATTAATAATAGTATTAATAATAATAGTAATAATAATAATAATAACAACAACATTAATAATAACAACATTAATAATAATA
Source organism: Chenopodium album (assembly GCF_948465745.1). NCBI lineage: Eukaryota > Viridiplantae > Streptophyta > Magnoliopsida > Caryophyllales > Amaranthaceae > Chenopodium > Chenopodium album. The sequence goes on along the minus strand of NC_137846.1, from coordinate 44,790,460 downwards.
ACATTCATAATAATAATAATAATAATAATAGTAATAATAACAGTAGTAGTAGTAATAATAATAATAATAATAATAATAATAATAATAATAATAATAACAACAACAACATTAATAATAATAACATTAATAATAGTATTAATAATAATGTTGAAATCTGCTCTGCTCGGCTCGGCTCGGCTCGGCTCTACTCTGCTATCCTGAAATCTGCTCTGCTGAAATTTAATCTGCTCTGCTCTACTGACCCCTGCTCTGCTCTGCCCAGAAGCTCAAAAGAACAGGGCCTAAGTCTAGCATTGTAGACCTTAGTCAACACTTTATGCCTTTCCTTAGCTAAGTAACCTTCCTCCGGGATCTAGATCTTCATGTTCATAAATGACTTGGTCAAGTTATGAACATTCAACTCCCTAGTCTCAGAAGACATAGTGACCAGGATCTTGATCTTCATGTTCATAAATGACTTGGTTTAGTTATGAACATTCAACTCCCTAGTCTCAGAAGACATAGTGACAAGCTCCTTAAGACTATTAAGAAGCATGTTTGGAAGGTATGAGGTGAACCTCCTCTTCCAATCCTCCGGAAGGGAATTCCTCATCAATAGTGTGACCTTGTCACAATCCAAGGACCAAGTCTCATGAGTCTCATCACTCATGATCCCCTTGGAGAAAAATCTTGGAATGGGAAAGTCAAGAATGTAGTCCGTGGAACAATTTCGAAGAGTTTTTCGGAGTTCTTCTTCCCATTCCTTGAAATTAGTCAAATTGAGATTAAATGCCAATTTCTCCAGGAGTTCCGGGCACATGTAGTTGTTGTCGGTATTAGTTGAAGACATGTTTCTACAATTCAAAGAATTTGAAATGAAAAACCATTCATGAAACAATAAGTTTGAATTTTAAAGCATTTGTGCAAATTTCAAGCTTATTAAGCGTTTTATCCACACATTAAATTTATCCCCATTTGGCGAGAATAAAACGATTCAAAGATCCAAAGAATCAACAAGCGATTAAGCATGCTTTAGCTTGTCTTAACACTTATTATTCTAAGGTAAGCAAATCCATGCTAATAGCTCTAAGCTATTCTTGGTTCGATAATACGTCGCATCTAATGATTTATGATGTTAGTCTCCATTGCCACGCCATCTAAGGACTTCTTACTGATATCGTTGAGTTTAACCAAAATCAACTTGTATACCCGATATACCTTACATCCCTAGGAAAGTAGTGATGCCTCGCTTTAGCGTAGCCCATCACTATTCTCATTAGCTCGGTAAGTGTTATTTTGGAATGACAAATTTGACTCAATATTTTAGGGACCTAGGGTTTCTATGTTTGGTTGATTAAGTGAACTTAATTAATCATCGTAACATTTGAAATCCTAAACATGCATCTAACATATCATTCTTAAAAAATTAAACATAAATATATATCGAAAACATAAGAGTAAGATTCATTTGGCAACGAGCATGACCCCTTGAGTCCTTAAGTATTCAAGGGTCTTCATTGCAACTTTATGGCTTCGTCTTCTTAGAAACGCTGTCTTCGAGACATCACCATCATTTTTGCAACTACTAGTAATTACGACTAGGACTAATCTAAATATTAAGGTACAAACATACGCAACGGTTCGCAGACCGTATTTAGATTTACAAAAATACATAAAGGATCGCAGTCCGTATTTTCTATCCTAATCGGGACTCACTAGTTGCCATTTTCATAAATCCTATGATAGAATATACATTCCATTTATCCATTCACTATTTATGAATGGCCCATGCATTTTATAACGAAAACAAGTAACAATGCAACATTACGTGTAAACTAGTAACTAATTTAGGTGGTTAATCCGATTAACGCATCTAATTAAAAATAGTCAAATTTGTAAATCAATTATGTGATTAAACGCGATAAAATAGCTCAAATAAATAATGAACTCCCACTAAATTCCGCATCCAACTTAATTAATCCGATTAATTAAGCCTCTAAACCCATAATTTTGCCAAATAAAAATTTTGCAAATGCCGCTTACAACCTGTAAGGAATGTTCAAGCATCCCACACTTGAGCCCCACTGTGATCATACACTTAAGCATGGTGGCGTCCAAAGGGAAGGAAGCTAGAGCAAAAGAGTCGCCAACAAGTTTTAGGAACTTGTAAACCGTTCACAGGGTGAAGGTTACACCCCTTAACGATCCAGGAGATCGTTAACTCCAATAGGTCTGGAACCATGACTGGAAGTTCGGGGACGAAGGTACGAATCCAACCTAAAAGAGATTGAACCTACCCTAAAAAGGCCTCTACTTTATTCTTCTCTTATTCATGTGCGCTTTCTGACTAACATACAACCAATAAGATTACCTTAAACTTGTTTATCTATGTCGGTTGAATTTAATGCACAAACAAATCTATTATTGGTGATCACCTGAATTATAATCATATTAGCCCTAAACAAGATTATTAATTATCTTATTAAGCGTGATTACAAGTACAAAAATCCCTTTAAACCTGCAAGAGAGGACGTGATCAAGCAATAACAATAATAATCATCAAGCAACAAGATAACAATCATCATCAAAATAATACTCTCAATCTCATTAAAGCATAATATTAGCAAGATCCTAGGCATGATACTTACAAGATTAATAACAAACCCTAGCATGTCACTAAGCATTAAAGATCAGTTAGCCCTAACATGACACTAACATGATATCAGGAAAGAAATAGGAAGCATCATAATAATATACATGATATTAGAAATTTTATTATCCCTAAACATGATACCGGGAAGCAATATAACATCCTAACATGATACTAGGAATTAACAAAATAATCTAAGCATGATTTCTATATCAAAAGAATAACAATTAAATTACTTACTTCGATGCCTTGTATCTCTTTCTAATAACAAAATACACACGTTAGTAACTTCAAGGAAAAGTAATCAAACAATTAAATTATATAATTGAAATAGGGATTTAGGACCAAACCCTCAGAAATTATCAACCTTTCACGTCTAGGGCGAAGGCAATTTCCAACTTGGCTAGGTGTGTCTAGATCTAATGTGTGAGGAATTTTGTAAAAGGGAAGGTTTAGAAAAAGAAGAGAGAGAGAAAGCTTCTAGCTTTTAGAGAGAGAGAGAAGAAAGATGATGATTGTTGATTAATTTTAAAACAGGGAGATACGACCCCTATTTATAAGAAAAATAACATGGGATCGAAGAAAATCATATTCGGAATAAAACTCCTCCTGTCACAAACGACAGGATCCAGCGCCAAACGACGAGCTTCGTCTCCAGGCGATGAAGGCCAACGCCTGGCGACGACGCCGTTGTCTCGCGCTGGTCTAAAAGTCTACGCGCTTTTCCACGCGTAATTACCTTTAACACCAGTTGCAGGTAATTAAGCGTCCGAGCAGTTTTCAAAATCAGATTTAATATATTTTATTCTAAATAAAACATTCTATCTTTATTTAATAGTTAATAGGCCCTCCTCAAAATCATTGGGCCTAATTTGATTTAATCCATAACTTCCTCATAATTCATCGGAATTGGGCCTATAATATATCATTGGAAAGCGTTTTTCAAGCCCAATCCAACTACACTATTATTGGACCCTTATCATGGACCAAACCAAATTGGACTGGCTATTTTTATATAAATAGAGTAAGAAAAGAAATATTTTTGAAAACAGAAAGGAGAAATATTTTAATAAAAATATCCTCATCACTAGACCTTTCACACTTTCTCCTCGTTCGATAATCAAATGACGTGAAAGGTATTCATCATTGGGTTTGGTTTTGGGGAGACATATTTGGGTGTCTACAGAAGCCCCCACTTTGACTGAGTTTGGAGAAACGCAAGTTTCGAAAACGAAAGTCAAAGTAGCGATAGGGACGCAGAATGATTCAGAACGTTCTGCGATCCTAAATCATTCTTGTAACGCCGATACCTGCAAACTAGCGTTAGTTAAAACAGATAAGAGAGTTAAGAAACGCGTATCTTGCACCGTTGAGCACACGTCTCTAGAGTAACCAATTTTGTTGGACGATCTTCCTCAAGCTATGGGATATCGTCTGAAGACTGCTATGCTTGCAACTGCCTTCAATTTCTGTTATGTTAGTCTTCCGCAAGCTAGGGAACACTATCGAAGATAACTTCGCTTGAAGTGATCTTCTGCTGTTTTGTGACTATCTTCCGCAAGCTAGGGAACATAATCGAAGATAACTTCGCTTGAAATCACCTCCTATTTCTGACAACCTTCCATATCCTAGGGAACGTCGTCGAAGATAACTCCGCTTGAAGCCATCCTCAGTTTTCTGATAACCTTCCACATCCTAGGGAACGCCGTCGAAGATAACTTTGCTTGAAGCCATCCTCAGTTTTCTGACAACCTTCCACATCCTAGGGAACGCCGTCGAAGATAATTACGCTTGAAGCCATCCTCAGTTATTGCGATAAAATTCCGAAGAAAATTATTGAAGACCAACGCTTGTCGATCCTTAAAGATCGCTTGAACTTTGCTGCTGTGATATTTGCTGAAATTACCGCGGTGTCAGTACGTCGGCGTATTTTGCGATGAGCCAATGCTTAGGCGCTTTAAGCTAAGTGAGACGATCTTTTATTAGGTCGATCACCTGCTATGATTGTAATCGAGCCGATTACTTAATCATGTCAAATTGCTTATAGGGGCTAACTGGCGTACCAAGGAACCCAAAATTGCGGCATAAGGTCCATATAGTCATTTATGAGGGCCACATATTCTGTCGCCGTACCAGCGCACGCTGGAATGCACTGTCGCCAGGTTCTAGCTCTGTCGCCAGGCGACGAAGGTCAGCGCCTGGCGACTAACTCGTCGTCTTGCGCTGATGTCGGGTTTTCAAAATAAAACCCCCTTTTTTCTTCATTTGTCGTGACTACTGCTGCTGTTCGCTGCTTGGTTTTGCTCCAAATCTTCAACTTGGTCGTTTCCTTTCAACCAAGTCCGCTCAAGTCTTTTGCAAATTAAAGCTCTTCATCTCTAATTTACCGATCCATGTAAGTTTTGCTTAAAATCCTCTTATCTCGGAAGAATTTCATGCGTTTATATTCACGGTTTTTCACAAAATCCGGGAATGTTCTTGCTCGCTTGTTCTTTGGAAACTCTGTCGAAAACCCTATCCTTTAAGATTTTACCAAGTCCAAGTTAATTTCCGTAGAGATCTTTCATCTTGGGAAATTCGCGATTATGACCAATTACTATTCCAAACGAGGTGCTTGATCAAAATCCGGATGTGCTCAATTAATCAGGCTGATCGCCAATCTAACTGCGATCAGGCCGACTCTAGTTGATTTGCTAAGCCATTTGCGTCCTTTTGCTTCAAATCTTTTGTAAAGGTTGCTCGTACCTGCATTTATATTTTGGACTATAGGACTTTGCTCATCTTTTTCTTTTATCTTTTAGGGTTAACCTAAGGCTTAGTGTTGCTTGACTCATTGTGTAATACTCAATGTGTTTTTGACACATATGACTTGTCATGACTCGACTCAAAGCGTTTTGACATGCATAGCTTGACACGACTCAAGGTATATACGTGACTTAATGTGATAGACCGACTCGAGGTCGACTCACTTGGTGTGACTCGTGTGTGCAAAGGATTGACTCATGAGACTCGATGTGTACATGACTTATGTGTGCATTCGACTCGAAAATGCAGAAAAACAAAATTTTCTGTCATTTTTGTAGAAGGTACTGACTTTCTCCTGAAAAAGAAAGACTCGAAAGGGAAGAAGTGAAGTGTTTGATGATGCATGTTGAACGAGCTTTAACAAATGTATGGATCCTAGGCTATCACCATGGTTGATTTTGGATGAAAGTATTTAGGCAACTTAGGCACGGAGGCTAAGCACTTCATACTTTGTGATGCAATAAGAATTATGAAATGGGTGATCTTGATATAACAAGACGTGCTTCATCGTTGTGTTAAGATTTCATGACAAAGGGTTCCTAAAGGTAGGATTATTTGTCTATGTATCTGTGATGTGTGTGAAAGTGACACTAAAGCTAGGCTGCAAAGGCTAACGGTATGGAGAAATATTATTTTAAAAAAAAGTCAAATGATGGTGACTCTTAGGTTAGGTAAGCTAATGATGTAGGGATCAAGCCCCCAAGTCTAACTCTAAATGGATAGGGATGAGCATTGGAGATCCCTTGATATGATTATGCACGAATGTAAATATGAATGCATTCTTATTACGACTGCACCTCGATGTGAAGTTGTCTATGTATCCGTTAGGAATCAGGCCGAACGTAGCTCTAGCCGAACCTCATACAAGTGTGTGTGTATACCTCAAAGAGGTCGTGGTTAGGCTAAAGGTTAGAAGAAAAAGGGGGATAAAGGCTCAAGACCCTAGATAAGCCCCCAAGGTGTGTGTAGACACCCAAATGTGTCTCCCCAAAATCAAACCCAGTGATGAATACCTTTTGCGTCGAATGATTATCGAACGAGATGAAAGTGTGAAAGGTCAAGTGTTGCGGTTAGTTTTTATTAAAAATTCTTTCTTTCTGTTTTCGAAAAACAACTCTATTTTATGAAAACAGCCAATCCAATTTAGTTTGGTCCACAACAAGGGTCCAATAATAGTGTAGTTGGATGGGGCTTGTAAAGATCTTTCCAACGATATATTATAAGCCCAATTCCGATGAATAATGAGGAAGTTATGGCCAAAATACTAAACTGGGCCCGGTTTGATCTTTACATGCGGCCCAATGATCTAGGGGAGTGCCCAATGTTAATTATTATTCCTAAAGTTATTAGAATTAATTATACTCTTCTAGAATTCTCTAGAAGGTTCTCTTTAGTCCTAATAGAATTAGAATTAATAATTAGATTTTGATGAGTTTTATTTGGAATAAAATATTATTTTATGAAAAATACGATTTCGATTTTCATACGGACTTTACAAGTCAATTTTGATTGATAAGTGGACTTCGTGTTTGAAAGCGCGTAGGAGTCCAGGTTGTCGCCAAACGACAGGCCTGTCGCCACGCGATAGAGTTTGTCGCCAAGCGACAAGGTCGGTTTTGCAGCGATAGAGTGGAGTTTTATTCCTTATCAAATTCTACCTATTTCCGGACTGTTTTCTTATAAATAGGGTCCTAAACCTCCGTTTTAATTCATCTAGAATTCACAATCATAATCAACAATCCACAATCATCAATCATCTATTCTCTCTATGCTCCCAGCTCTCTAGCTTTTCATAAACAAAATTCCGCATTCACGAGATCTAGAAACACCTAGCCGAGTTATAAGTTGCCTTCGCCCTAGACGTGAAAGGTTATAATTTCTGAGGGTTTGGTCCCAAATCTCTATTTCAATTATTTAATTTAATTGTTTGATTTTATTATTTTCCTTGAAGTTCTAACGCGTGTATTTTGTTATTAGAAAGAGGTACGAGGCATCAAAGTATGTAATCTTATTGCTCTATTCTTGTAGAAAGCATGTTTAAATTTGTTTAATTCCTAGTATCATGTTAGGATGTTATTATTGCTTTCTAGTATCATGTTTAGGGTGCTTCCTATGCTTTCTAATATCATATCAATATCATGTTAGTATCATGTTAGGGCTAAAGCTTTGATTTTTATTGTTTAGTGACATGCTAGGATTTGTTATTAATCTTGTTAGTATCATGCCTGGGATCTGGCTATTATATTTAAGCTTTATTATTAACATGATTATGATTATTATGATTATTATTGTTATAATTCTTGTTTTTATTATGATAATTATTATGTTGCTTGATATATATATATTTGTTATTGCTTGATCACGCCTTTTATGCATGTTTAAAGGGAATTTGTATTTGTAATCACGCTTAATAAGATAATTAATAATCTTGTTTAGGGCTAATTTGATTATAATTCAAGTGATCGCCAATAATAGTTTTGTCTGTACATTAAATAGGTTTAGGGTTAATTTGTTGTTGCATGCTAGTCAGAAAGCGCACATGAATACGAGAAGAATGAAGTAGAGGCCTATTTAGGGCAGGTTCAATCTCTTTTAGGTTGGATTTGTACCCTCATCCCCGAACCCTATTTGGTTCAGGACCTTTTGGAGTTGACGATCTCATGGATCGTTAAGGGGTGTAATCTTCACCTTGTGAACGGTTTACAAGTTCCTAAAACTTATTGGCGACTCTTTTGCTCTAGCTTCCTTCCCTTTGGACGCCACCATGCTTAAGTGTATGATCACAGTGGGGTTCAAGTTTGGGGTAAATGCTTGAAATATTCCCTACAGTGTGCAACCTTGCTTTTGAAATCTTTATATTTTTATGCTTGAGTTCTCTCACTTTTGAACTCTTTTCTTTTATATTTTTTGCTCTCTATTTTTTATTTTTTTTGCTTTTGCATTTTTGATAAGCGCGGGCAATCCCGATCATGCGGTCTATCACTCACTTGGCATTCATGTTTCTCAGGCACGGTACCGAGCACTCGATAAGAGACGCAATTTGAGACGTGTTCTTATCAAAGATATGTTCATATCAATGACATTGGAACACTTGCCATTTTGCACACTTTTATTGCTATTTTATTCGCTTGAAATTTTCATAAAATCACTCAAGCTTTTATTCTTTGAAAATTGCATAAGTTGCACACCATCCCATCCCAAGGTTAGGTAGATGTGGGTCGAAGAAAGAAAGGTCTATCGTTAGACGAGGCTCAAAGTGGTTTATCAAGAAAGGATTATATATTTGAAGGGTGAAAGGTGATATGATGTGGCTACAAGGGGTGCCTCAAATCATTGGAATACCTTATGCTTAGTTCGACATGGATTTTTTTTTTCATCTAATGTAGTGCGATAATCATATGCAAGAAAAGAAATGTTCATTTTTATTAAAAGGTAAAAAGGAAAAAACCTACAAAATAAGATCTAAGGAAAAAACAAGGTGCCTATGCTAGACTTATTGGGGAAAGGAGGAACAAAAAGATAGAAAAAGAGGTCACGAGATCTTGTCGTTTAAGCTTGCCTTGTATCTTTTACTTGATCAACACCCGGTCTTCTTGCTAGCTAGAGGCAACGAGATCTTGTTTGCTTCTATGAGATCTTGAATGAGATTTTGAAATCTGTAACATTCATTCGCGGTATGACCCTTTCCTTGATGGTACTTGCAATAAGAGTTGGGATTCCATCTTGAAGATCGCCTTTCTGGCGTGGGATCTTCAGTGGGGCCAATAGGTTTGATTAATCCTCGATCATGGAGACGATCGAAAGCAGCATCATCAGTCATTCCAATAGGCGTGAACTCTCTTTTTGGTTTCTTTTTAGATCGTCGATTATCCATGGCTAAGACACCATAGGTACTAACATTGTTACTAAAGTGGGAGTTTTCGGAAGAAGAAGGATGATCGTTCCTCTTTCCTTTCCAGCCACTGTTGTTATTGCTACTAATCCTTGCCTTCTTGTTGCTCGGAGGAACATGAAGGAGATTTGAATCAATGAGGTCTTGAACACAATCCTTGAGGGAAAAACATTCTTCAGTGGTGTGACCATGGCCTCTATGATATTGACAATATGATTTTGGGTCCCAATTGGAAGACCGTCTTTCAGCAACTGGATCTAGAATTGGACCAATTGGGTGAATGAGACCTTAGCCCTGGAGGTAACTGAAAGCTTCGCTATAAGTCATTCCTATTGGTGTGTACTCATCAATGGTCCATTTCGCCCGCGGCTTAGGAGCATTGAGTTTTTCATTAAAGCTTTGAAGGGAGGAAGAGAAAAAATAGTGATCCTCATTTTTGTCCTTTCGGTTTTGACAATGAGAACCTTGTTCGATAACTATTATCCGGTTTTCTAGTCCTTCTATTGCACCCATAAGCATGACAACAATATTGCGTAGTTCATGAACGTCCTTTCCCAGACTTGACGAGTTTTCCTCGGTATTACTTAAGAAAACCTCTTCTTCACTAGCCATTATTACGACCCTTTTTCTTCTATCAAAGAGTGATACTTTAACAAAAAGTGTTGTTTTGGTTAAACACTCTTCTCTCATCAATCAAGTGCTGCGGAAAGGGAAGTTAGGGGTAAATTTTTTATTTTTGACTCAAACTCTATGCAACATGCAGTAGATGGAAGGAGGTAGGAAGAATGAAGGTCGTGATATGGAGAAAGCATGTAGAGAATGGAGAGATATGAAAGAATTAGGAATAGAATGTACCCCCAACTCGAATGACGGAAAAAAACAGACTCATGCATGAACCTAAGACATGGTCATGATGACATGTACACAAAGTGTGGGCTTTATTGGTGAATGTGAGTGACAAACTTTGACTCTTGTGTGAGACAATGAGACTATGTGCCTAGACTCAATTAAGGATTGATCATGATTACTGCCATTGACAAAACGATTAAACTGTTTTAGCAAATTGATTAATCAGACTCGTCGTGAAGATTCGAGCAAAAATACAGGCTGTCGTCAGACGACAGAACTGTCGCCAGACGCTAAGGGTCAGCGCCAGACGACGGGATCGTCGCTTGGCGCTAATCTCTAGCACGTGGCGCCACAGTCCAAATCTCTGCGCCATTCTAGAACATCGATCTGGGACTGTTTCGAGTATTTTGCTCTAAAGGGACAAGCCTAAAAGTCGTGCTAAGTCAAGTTTGATCAATTTAATAGACTTTAATTATTTATTAATTAATTAATTAAATTAGCAAAGTCCTTTATTCATTAATTAATTAATTTAACTCATTCACAAGTCAAAAAAACGGTTAGGGGAAAACATATATAAGATATGCACAACAAGTAATGCACAAGTAGTCACATAGTCACGATATGATGCAATGAGTTTGCAATCTAACCATGGCTCTAGTTCTCTAAAGTTCGGGATATGGGTTAGTCAAAGAGGGTCCATGGTTATGAGTCTGGATGCACCGCGCGGAAGCCTTACCTTTGGAAGGGTTGGCGCGAGTGGATGGGACCCCGCGAGTTAAACTCGCTTCCACGGTTTGGTGAATTCAACAAACTCGGATGTACCCTTCGTTGCAAGGAGCGTTCGATTGGGTAGATGGAGCGTGAATCCCCAGAGGATTATGGCCATATGTAGAACACATATGGGTTTCAGAAAAAAGAGAAAAACTCAATCAGGAAGTAACATCGAGCAAACAGTACTAGAAAACTAGTCGAAACAAGAAGGTAGATTTCTTGCTCGGTATTGGAAGAATTCGGCGCGAGAAAATAGCGTATGTTGCCAGACGCTAGCACCGTCGCCAGACGACAAGGCTGTCACCAGGCGACAGCGCCATCGCTTGGCGCTGACGCTGTTTTCTCAACGCTAATTCCTACATACCTCGGCAGCTTTCTATTCTTAAATTTTCTAGTTTTTCTGTAGCATTATTTCGACTTTATTTGTGAAAGATATTTCCCTAGATTCCTACGTGTAAAAATCCTATGTTTTTGACGCATTTGGGATGGTCTTTCCAATGCGGACCTTTTTATGCTATGCCAATAATGTCAATCAGAATTACGCACATGAAATACTTAGAACTTTTCGAGTCTCATCCACTCATTCAAAATCATTGCCAAATAAATTTTAGGAATTAAAATAGAAATCCTCCCTAGTGGAGTCGCCAAAAAAACTGTGGGGAATATTTCAAGCATCCCACACTTGAGCCTCATTGTGATCATACACTTAAGCATGGTGTCGTCCAAAGGGAAGGAAGCTAGAGAAAAAGAGTCGCCAACAAGTTATAGGACCTTGTAAACCGTTCACAGGGTGAAGGTTACACCCCTTAACGATCCAGGAGATCGTTAACTCCAATAGGTCTGAAACCATGACTGGAAGTTCGGGGATGAAGGTACAAATCCAACCTAAAAGAGATTGAACCTGCCCTAAAAAGGCCTCTACTTTATTCTTCTCGTATTCATGTGCGCTTTCTGACTAACATACAACCAATGGGATTACCCTAAACCTGTTTATCTATGTTGGTTTAATTTAATGCACAAACAAATCAGTTATTGGCGATCACTTGAATTATAATCATATTAGCCCTAAACAAGATTATTAATTATCTTATTAAGCGTGATTACAAGTACAAATTCCCTTTAAACCTGCAAGAGAGGGCGTGATCAAGCAATAACAATAATAATCATCAAGCAACATGATAACAATCATCATCAGAATAATAGTCTCAATCTCATTAAAGCATAATATTAGCAAGATCCAAGGCATGATACTAACAAGATTAATAACAAACCCTAGCATGTCACTAAGCATTAAAGATCAGTTAGCCCTAACATGACACTAACATGATATCAGGAAAGAAATAGGAAGCATCATAATAATATACATGATATTAGAAATTTTGTTATCCCTAAACATGATACTGGGAAACAATATAACATCCTAACATGATACTAGTAATTAACAAAATAATCTAAGCATGATTTCTATATCAAAAGAATGACAATTAAATTACTTACTTCGATGCCTCGTATCTCATTCTAATAACAAAATACACACGTTAGTAACTTCAAGGAAAAGAAATCAAACAATTAAATTAAATAATTGAAATAGGGATTTAGGACCAAACCCTCAGAAATTATCAACCTTTCACGTCTAGGGCGAAGGCAATTTCGAACTTGGCTAGGTGTGTCTAGATCTAATGTATGAGGAATTCTGTAAAAGGGAAGGTTTAGAAAAAGAAGAGAAAGAGAAAGCTTCTAGCTTTTAGAGAGAGAGAGAAGAAAGATGATGATTGTTGATTGATTTTAAAACAGGGAGATACGACGCCTATTTATAAGAAAAATAGCACGGGATCGAAGAAAATCATATTCGGAATAAAACTCCTCCTGTCGCAAACGACAGGAGCCAGTGCCAAACGACGAGCTTCGTCGCCAGGCGACGAAGGCCAACGCCAGGCGACGAAGGTCAACGCCTGGCGACGACGCGCACTGGTCCAGAAGTCTACGTGCTTTTCCACGCATAATTACCTTCAACACCAGTTGCAGGTAATTAAGCGTCCGAGCAGTTTTCAAAATCAAATTTAATATATTTTATTCTAAATAAAACATTCAATTTTTAGTTAATAGTTAATAGGCCCTCCTCTAGATCATCGGGCCACCTTTGAAAATCATTGGGCCTATAATATATCATTGGAAAGCATTTTTCAAGCCCAATCCAACTACACTTTATTGGACCCTTATCATGGACCAAACCAAATTGGACTGGCTATTTTTATATAAATAGAGTAAGAAAAGAAATATTTTTGAAAACCGAAAGGAGAAATATTTTAATAAAAACATCCTTATCACTAGACCTTTCACACTTTCTCCTCGTTCGATAATCAAATGACGTGAAAGATATTCATCATTGGGTTTGGTTTTGGGGAGACACATTTGGGTGTCTACACAACCCGAGGCCTAGCCTGTATTTTTAATTGAAATAATTAACTTGGCAAAAACGCAAAATACAATAAAACCGAGAGAATTATAGTGTGTCGGGTTTGCCAAGGCTAGCAGCCCGAGCCCTCGTACGCACGCATGTGCTGCGCTCTTCCTAGCAGCTCCAGCCATGCATGCCGAGCTACTCCTGGGTGCTGCTTGCCAGCCCGCACTCTATTGCGTGCCAAGGCCACAGCTACTATGCTGCTGCCGCGCCATGGCTATCTCTCGCATAAGCCTTACACACCAAGCCGCACCAGCCCCACGTACACCTTACACGAGCAGCGCACTACCGAGGCACCACCCCGCATTCGTTGGCATCCACATGCTGGCTGCGCAAAGAGCCCAGCTAGCTGAGGGGTTTGCGTGGGTTGAGTGCTTCGATTTACGTGCTCTTGCCTTGGGATTTTACCCTAATTTTTTGTGACGTATGTAATTAATTCTAAATAATTTTAGAACTAATATTGGGCAAAAATGAAAGTAAAACAAGTCTAACTCAAATAAATTCAATTTTAAGTGCATAACCAAAAATTAATTCAAGAACCAATCTTTAAGTAATTTTGGTTCAACTTGATGCTACAAAATCAAAAAGGGCTAACCTCATAATTAATTTAACCAAATATAAATTAATAATGAGTTTTGACAAAATTAAAATAGGTTGGAAATAAAATGATCATCTAATGAAAAATAATTCCAATACTAACTTGTGTTCATTTGTAAAAATTACATCTTCCAATATGAACACTAATTATATTTCTATCACAAGTTTGAAACTTTATGTCTTTAATCAACTTGGATAAATGATTTTCAATAAACAATCATGGAATTTAGTAATATAAAGTCCCAACCAAGTAAAATAATTAAAGGTTAGATATTTGATACTTAAAGCTTCAAAGTACAAAATTTTCACACTCAAAGCAATTAATTTGCAATTTTGTGAAAAATGAGTTAACCATTTACGCACTAATTATAACTTAATAATCATGCTCAAAATAGGCTTATATATGCAGTAGGTTAATTATAATAACCATACACACAATGAAAAATTAATATGCCATAAAACAATCAAGGTTTAAAGATTTAAAATCTTTCAATAAAAAGAAAAATGCCTTGAAAACAGTGTTTCCGAGCAGAATTTGGCTTCTAGACATTCCTTAAAGAGTCAAAATTGTTCAAGAATAATGTTTCCACCCAAAATTCACTAGTCTTTAGTCGAAATCTGGGTTTTGGAGCCAAACGTTGATTAAAATCAAGATTAAAATAATCAAAATGAGCTTCTAATCTAATTAGCAAGCATAACCAGAATTTTAAGTCATTTAAATCACCTTGAAAAATATAGTTACAAAAATTAAATGAGCAAGGCTCTAATACCACTGTTGGGTTTCGTGATGTCCAACACCACGCAGAACTAAAACCTGACCCCAAGACCCGCACATAAATTAATGCAACTAAAACATGCATATTAATTAACAACATAATTAATAACATAATTAATAAACAAGAAAGGGAAAGACGAAATTACCCTCGACGCGTGCTTCGCTCTGAAAAAGCTTTTACTTGAAAACTAGTCGAGCTTCGCAAATGCGAGAGCCTCCTACGTTTACACCCTCAAGCCCGACCCGTGCGCCCCATACCCCGGAGTCAGCCGGGGCTAGACCAAAAACTTAGAGTATTATGAGCGAAAGTGTTTACGCCTTTGGTGATCCTATCAAGCTTTCAACTCAAAAGTGGATTTTCTCAATTCCCAAGGTTGGGTATTTATAGAGAAAATCTCTTGAACATTCCTCCCTCCCATCAATGTGGGAGAGTTGGTAAAATCCTTTTTTTTTTAATTTAAATCAAAAATCAAAAAAAAAAAAGGAAAAACAATCAACAAACAACAAGTGTCATAATATGACCAAGGGTAGGTGGGGACCACCAAGGGGAGGGGACCAATTTCCCTTGCTCCCCAAGGCTCCTCACCAAAATCGACTCCCACATGGTACACGCACAAGCCGCCAGCTGGCCACCCGATGTAACACCCCCAAATCTCCCTCTACGAAAATATAAGTATAATACGTATAATTATACCGTAGAGATAGGCTTGGGATATTACCGCCGCGTAATTATGCAAGACTACTCAAAATACTTAACTCAATAACAAAACTTGCAGCGGAAACGCAACTTTCTTTTATTAATACTTATAAAAATAGTAACATTGTTATGAGTACTCAAAATAAAACATAAAGACCAACATTCCTAATCTAGGTGAAACCATTCCCGGGACTCCACATACTCAATCATTGAATCCACCTAAAATTAGTCAACACTGCTTCCCATTAAGGTAAACAGGATGAACCAAAACAAATAAGAAATACGGACTAGCAAATAATGCCAAGTACGATAAGTGCAAGATAATGTAAACCCAGTTTATTTGCAAACATGCTTTCAAAATCAATTCCAATAATTAATCCAATAAATTCCAAACTCATTATTCCAAAATTAATTTCAATGATTCAATATTCAAAATAATAGTTAATAAAACCAATTCCTTTATTAAGAACCAATTTCTTTTAATTCAATTACTCACCCAAGTGTGCACACCTTCCAAGCTAGTCTCCTTATATTACAAGGCTATTATTGAGGAAAGACTCAGACATACAAAGTCCAAGGCCTTATCAATAAACCAAATCCGCATAGTGGGATTATCAACATGCTTATAAAGCATTAATAGTAATAATATTTCAATGGTTCAATAAATCCTTTAATATCCAATAAATTCCAATATAATTCAAACTCCTTTTTAATAATTCCACATACTTTCAAAATCAAAACCTTTTAAATAGATACTTGAGAATAAAATCTCATATTAATAACTTTTCAAAATCAATAACTCTTCCTTGAAAAACCTTTTATTTAATTCAACAAACCTTTTAAAATCAAATCCTTTATTTAAACACCATAAGTAATTCAAACCATTCAAAACATAATTTAAAAATTAATTTTTCAAAATACTTTTATTAAAATCAATATCTTCAAACATAATTTATTTCAAAATCATAATTCAAATCAATGTAATTCAATCACCAATCAAATCATGTAAAACATGTTATTCAAATTAAACCAATCACTTTCAAAGGTATCTAGCCACCTAAACGTACCTTTATCCTTGCTAGAAAAACAACACAAAAAGAACCTCAAGAACCTTGATTCCAAATATCAATCAATACTTCGCACTTTCAAAATTCAATCACGAATACACCTTGCAAATAACATAACCATAAGGTTATCACAACATAAACTCAAATCTAATGTGCATGGACTATAAAACTCTTTTAAAATAATACTTTAATATAAAATTATATCTTTAAAATAGGTATTTGTATTTTAGAAAACTAACCATGAAGAAGACAAAGGAATAGGATTAAAGAGAATTGAATTTTCGTAGGAAAGAATAGGCAGAACTTGCAGAGGTCATAACTCCTCCAATATAACTCCGAATTGGGTTATTCTTGAGCCTAACCTCAAGGATTTTTCGAGAGGAACAATCTTTTGTGAAACATCAATACCCCAAAAACTGACTAGAAGTGGCCGAAAACTGGTTTCAAAGGTATACGGGATAATATTTGTGTAAAAAGAGGAGAAGAAAAGTATGAAAAGGTTTAGGGAAAAGAAGAAGAAGAGAGAAGAAGAGAATTGGGTTTTGGTGTGAAGAATATGAGAGGTATAAAGGGGTATTTATAGGCTACCTCATGCAAGAATTATGGCAAGAGAATGTGGGAAGAATTATGGTAAAAAGAATTAAGGAAATTACTTGGAGAAGTGAATAAAGAAATATGGAAACTTTTGATATTAAGGTGATTAAGAATAATAGAATTTAGGAAAGTGTGTTGTCATGAAAATAATATGGCAAAAGAGATTACTTGGGGAATAATCAAAGATGAAATAAGGTAGGAAAATAAGATGATCAAATCTTTATGAGATGGAAAATAGGAATTAAGGAAATAAGGAATTTGAGGAAGATAATTAAAATACAAAACTAACAAAATAATTAACCTAAAATTAGTATATGGTGGCCGAAATATTGAGCATATCTATGCTCATATTTTCTGACCTCCACTTATAGTTTTAGGGAAATATTTGCTAGATTTTAAGGATTAAAAATGACTGCGTAAATAATTTATTTTGTATACAATAATTAATTAGGAAAATACCAATTATTCACTAAATAAAATAACAAAGAAAATCATATTTTCTGCACATAGAAAATCCGAAAATCATAGTTAATAATTTAGAATTTTTTGGCCCTTTTAAATAAATAATAAAATATAATTTTGCTTAATTAAAATATCCAAAATATATATAAATAATCCGGTTTTTAAAATAAAATAAATGGATAATAAATCTTATCTAAAATCCAAAAATAATAATTAAGTTTTAAAATACTTTAGGTGCCGAAATTCAAATATCATTTTGGCTCCAAAATTCAAATAGTAAAATAAATTACTAAAATACCCCTTTTAAGAGAATACTAATTAGAAAATACGTTTGAAAAATACGGGGTATCACACCCGAGCTTGGGCACCAAGGCATGCCTAGCTGGCTTCCTTGTGCTTCGGTTGGGCCTGCCAGCTCTGCATTATGTGCAGGTAGCCCAGCAGTCATGCCGTGCACGCATACGGGCTGCTGCTGGGTGCTGCTCTTGCTAGCGAGGCCCAGCGTGTTATGCCGCAGTTGATGCCTTGCTTTGTCAGGACTGTTGCTAGCCTACCCCTTGCGCGCTAGCAGCGATGCTTGCGGCAAGTGCTTGCTAGCCACCGGACGAGCGTAAGGTACACTCGACCAGCATGCTCGGCCATGCTGAGCTTGCGGCTAAGCACTACCTTGCGGCATTAGTCTAGGCTAGTTATATTACCCTAGCCCTCGGATTTTCTTGGGGCATTCCGATGCTAGGGATATATATTTATTACTTGTTATTTGTTTTATTTTACCGTCTAGTCGTTTCCTAAATTCGACTCGACTTGAGACGCTCGGTTTCGACGCTTCTAGCTCGATATCCGACGTCTATGCTCATAATACTCTAACGACTCATTAATTCCTTTGGTTTAATTCGTTGTCATGGATCAGTTACTTGATTGGGTGTGACCCGAAGGGTTCAGTCAAGATTAAGCTGTAATATTAATTATACATTAATATTACTAATTGGAAGCGGCCTCTAGCTAGGCATTCCGATCACTTGACCTCACTGAATAATTAGCTTTCTAATAATTCCGAACCCTCTATCGGAATAATACACTTGTTTGAAGGACACCATTCCTATCACTTGAATGGGTCTGATAGGAGTGATAAATCCATTGTTTTCAAAATCGCGATCCGGATCGTAGGATTGTGCGATCCTACGATCCCATTTTAGCCAAACGATTCGGATCGGATGCAGAATCGCAAAGCAAGCAGGATCACTATAGGATCGGTCATGATCGTACAGGATCGGACGATCCTGTTTTTCGCTTAAATTATTATAAGGTTGTACAGGATCAGTCAGGATTGGACAGAATCGTGCAGGATTGGTCAGAATCGAGTAGGATCGGTCAAGATTGTACGATCCTACTTTTTACTTAATAAAATGAGCCTAAAGCAATTAAACTTTTCTCTAAGCTAGGAAAATTACTATCTAACTACTAAAACTATAAATTTTACCATTTTTATGGCTTAAAAAATGTTATCTAATTATGTAGCAACCTTTTTATTACTCTTTTTTTATCAATTTTGTAGGATATTACGATTCTACGATCCAATTTTATCGATTCGTTCCTACTTCTCTCACCGATCCAAAGTAGGATCCCGATCCTGACAACCTTGGATAAATCCCTTGGCATGAACATGATCGAAGGCGGTATCATCCCAATCAATGTATCAAAAAGCTCAAGCCACACTAAAGCGAGAAGGGTTTTACTGCACCTAGGTGCGCCTCAGTGCGCCTCTTTGAAGTGAGGTGCACTATATGGGCAGTTAAAAAAAATTTGGCTGAAATACGCCTCATGTGCGCCTCGTGCGCCTCGGGCGCTTTTTGTGCGTCTAACCCAAAACGCCTCGCCTAGACCAAAATAAGCGCTTACCCTTGATAGCCTTACGCCTCAACGCCTAGGCGCGCTTTTTGAAACACTAATCCTAATAGGGGTGAATTATTTCCTTAGTTGTTTTTTTGGCCCTTGATGATTATCCGTGGCTAAGACGTCATTAAGGTAAAAGGTACTAACATTGTTACTAGAGTAGGTGTTTTCGGAAGAAGAAGGATTATCGTTCTTCTTTCCTTTCCAGCCATTGTTGTTGCTATTGTTAGCAGCTTTCTATTTTGCGAGATCATCTTCAATATCAATGCCTATGTTATAGACAACTTTGAAGGTATTTAAATTGCATTGATATTTCAAGTTCTGTTGATATTTTTCTTGGATATTGTTAATGAATATCCTTACAGATTCTCTCTTTTGGAACTTCAATCATCCTAGCGGAAGTTTCTTTCCATCTGTTGTAAAATGCGGTGAAACCTTCATTCTCTTTTTGTTTAAGCATTTCAAGTTCCCTATGATCAGTTTCAACTTGAATGTTACACTTATACTTATCAATGAAAGCATTTGTAATAGACTCCCAAACAACGATCTTTTCTTTATCTAAAGAGAAGAACCATTGTTGACATACAGTTTCAAGAAAAAGTGAGAAAAGTGAAGGAAAGACCCTCTTATCAATTACCTTAATATTCAGAATTGTCTCAAAAGCCCTTAAATGAAAATAAGGATTGTCAGTTGGCTTGAACTTAGGGATGTCATTGGTGTTGAACTTTTGCGGAAGAAGTTCTTTGTCCACCGAGACCCCTTGAGAGCTAATCCCATGGAACCTGTAGTCATTAGAGATTTGAATGAGGCCATCCTCGATATGCTTGATGGTATTAACCGGCACTTGTCTGCTAGGGTCATTGACTTGCTAGTGAGTGCTATGAGCATTCAGTGACTTCATTGATAGTTTGTTTGAGTTCATCAACTTCTACTTGACCAGCCATTATCACAATTTTTTTTTTGTGTCGAATCGGTTTATCAAAAAGTAGTACTTGAACAAAGGTGTTGTCCTTAATTAGACGCCCTTCTCTCCTTTACAAAACGCTGTGGAAAGGGAAGTCATGGATACTTGTTAATTATTTGACTCAAACTGGACTCAACATGCAATAGATAGGAAAAGGTCATTGAGTATGAGGGGAATGATATGTATGAAGAAAGCATGTAAGATGAAAGTGGTGCATGAATGTAGAAAGTGTGAAAGAAGGAAAGTGTACGTGGAAATATGTAATGTATGGAAAAGTGATGTAGATGGAGAGATATGGAAGAATTCAGAAATAGAATGGACCCTCAATTCAAATGACGGGAAAGATGACTTATGCATGGACCAAAGGCATGGTCATGGTGACACGTATACAAAGTATGTGCATTTGACTAGTGAATGAAAGTGACATGCTTGAGACTCGTGTAAAGACCATGGGACTATGTGACTTGACTCGAACAAAGACTAAGTTAAGACTTCATCTACATACAATAAACTGGACAGGCTGTAGTATTTCAGTCATAACTTTTAATTTGTGACTCTGAATTGGACGAAACCAACGCTAAATGAAAGATAAAATCCGGGGCTATAGATCTGTAGAAGGCACGACCTTCGGCTATGATCAAAACAAGTTAACGCTTGTGCAGGATACGGGAATAAAAATTCAGGTTGACTCAAAGTAAAAAGGAACTATGACTTGATCTTAGTCATATTTATAAGTTCAAACTAACTAATCAATTAATTGAGCAAAGTCCTTTTTAGTCATTGGTTAGTTTATTTAGACTTTATTTATGAACACAAGTCAACACAAACGGTTAGTTTAATCACATATAAATATGCGCAAGCAAGAGATGTATAAATAGTCAACTAGTCAAAACTTGATGCAATGAGTTTGCAACTTAACCATGGCTCTAGTTTTCTAAAGTTAAAGGATTATGGTGGTCAAAGAGGGTCCATGATTATGAGTCCGGATGCATCGCACAGAAGCCTTACCTTTGGAAGGGTTGGCGTATGTGGATGGGACCCCGTAAGTTAAACTTGCTTCCATGGTTTGGTGAATTCACAAACTCAGATGTACCCTTCGTTACACGAAGCATTCGATTGGGTAGATGGAGCGTGAATTCCCTAGGGCTAAAGTCATATGTAGAACAAATATGGGTTTTAGAAAAGAAGGAAAAACTCAATCAGGAAGTAAAATCGATCAAACAGTATTAGAATCGGTCAAAACAAGAAGGCAACTTTCTGCCTCGGTGTTGGAAGAACTCGGCGCGTGAAAACAGGTCCATCGTGCAGCAATGACTCTATCGCGTCGCGATGGACACTGTTGTCTCGCAACAGTTCCTACACTCCTCGACAGCTTTATGTGTTCTCGGGATTTTTCGATTTTCATTGTATTTTTTCGATTCTAGTTGTGAAAGATATTTCCCAATTTTCCTACGTGTAAAAATCATATGCTTTTTACGCATTATGGATCGTCTTTCCAATGAGGACCTTTTTATGCTTATGCCATAATGTTAATCAAAATTACGCACATGAATATTTAGAACGTTTCAAATCTCATCCACCTATTTTAAATCAATGGCCAAAATAAATTTTAGGAACTAAAATAGAAATCCTCCCAGTGGAGTCGCTAAAAAACTGTAGTAAATATTTCAAACATCAACTTTGAGTCTCACTGTGATCACGCATTTAAGCATGGTGGCGTCCAAAGGGAAGAAAACTAGAGCAAAAGAGCCGCCAACAAGTTTTAGGAACTTGTAAACCATCCACGAGGTGAAAGTTACACCCCATTCACGATCCCAGAGGTCGCTAACTCCATAGTAGTCTTGAACCATGACTGGATATTCGGGGATGATGGTATGAATCCAATCTAAGAGATATTGAACCCGCCCTAAATAGGCCTCTACTTTATTCTCCTCATATTCATGTTCGATTTCCAATCAACATACAATCAATAAAATAATCCTAAGCATATTTAATTTATGTTGGTTGATTATTAATGCACAAACAAATCTATTGTGATCACTTGAATTAAAGCGTGATTTTAAGTACAAATTCCCTTTAATCCTGCAGAAGAGGCGTGATCAAGCAATAACAATAATAATATGAAAATAATCAAGCAAGGTATAATTAAAATATTGACACAACAAATCATCATCATAATATCAATCTCATCAAAGCAAAATATTAGCAAGATCCTAGGCATGGTAATAACAAGATTAATAACAAATTCTAGAATGTCACTAAATATTAAAAATCAAAGCTTTAACCCTAAGAAGATCTTAGAAATCAATAAGACATCCTAGCATGATAATGGGAACCAATAAAAGCATTCAAACATGATACTAGAAATTAAAATAACATTATAAGCATGATTTCTATATCAAAGGAATAATTAAGTAATTAAATTACTTCTTTTGAAGCCTCGTACATCTTTCTATTAAAAGAATACACACATTAGTATCTTCAATAAAAATATTAAATCAAATAATTAAAATAATATTAATCGAAATATGCATTTATGACCAAACCCTCAGAACTATCAACCTTTCACGTCGAGGTCTAAGGAATATTCGAGCTTGGCTAAGTGTATTAGTGTCTTGTGAAGGACGTATGGTGTATGTTGATGGAAAAAGGTTTATTAAAGATTTAGAAAATCAAGAAAGAGGGAGAGAGAATAAGCTATGTGGAGAGAAAGAGAAGATTGATGATGATTGTGGATGATGGAAAACGGAGAAAATCGCCCCTATCTATCTATAGAGAAAAATGACCGAAAAAATCAGAAAACAAGTCAAAATCCGACTAGGAGTTAAATAGGTTTTATTGCGGCGTAATAGGCTTATCGCGACGTGATGACTTTGTCGCATCGTGGCGCAATAGGCTTATCGCGACGCGTTAGATATGTCGCGGCGCGATAAACTCCGCACGATAAGATTTCGTACGGAATCC
This sequence comes from Chenopodium album, assembly GCF_948465745.1. Taxonomy (NCBI): domain Eukaryota; kingdom Viridiplantae; phylum Streptophyta; class Magnoliopsida; order Caryophyllales; family Amaranthaceae; genus Chenopodium; species Chenopodium album. Next base: position 44,767,040 of record NC_137846.1, on the reverse strand, counting down.
GACTTCCAATCAAATGGGTTAGCCGATGTCCGTAATTATATTTTCTAAAAACACTTGTTTTATTTTAAATCAGATTTAAATCTTTTGAAAACACTTGTTTTATCCGATGTAAAATTTTTAATCATTATCTTTTCTAAAAACCGGGTAATTAGAATTTAATACAAATTTTTAGAACAAATTACGTAAAACTTATTCATTAATTAACAAATTATGAAAGCTTATTTGTGAATTAACAAATTACATAAAACCTATATATATAACAACTTAAGATAAATCTTAATGGGGTTTTAGAAATATAATTAACATTAATGGACCATCCACATGATCATTGGGTCCGCATATAAAGCTCAGATTGGGCCCAGTTTAGTATTTTGACCATAACCTCTCATTATAACTCGGAATTGGGCTTATAATTTATTGTTGGAAAGCTCTTTTCAAACCCTATCCATCTACACAATTATTGGACCTAGATTATGGACCAATTTAAATGGATTAGACTTTTTTTTTAATAAATAGGATATAAAATGAATGATTTTGAAAATAAGAAATGAATTATTTTTATTTAAAACATCAAAGAAAAGAGGAAATTCACGAGACTCTTCAACATTTCACCTTACTCGATATCAAATACGTGAAAGGTACTCATCATTGGGTTTGGTTTTTGGGGAGACACAATCAGGAGTCTACAGAAGTCCCCACTTTGACTGAGTTTAGAGAAACATAAGTTTCGAAACAAAGGTCAAAGTAGTCGATAAGGACAGAGAATGATTCAGAACGTTCTGCGATCCTAAATCATTCTTTTAAACGTCGATATCTACAAACTAGCGTTAGTTAAACAAATAAAGGAGTTAAAAACGCGTATCTAATAATATAGGATATTTAGATATACAATATTGATTATGGAGTGTACTTTTTGTGCTCGGGCTATGCCCAAATTGATAAAATTTTAAGATAATATTTTAAATTGAATGTTAAATAAGGTCAAATAATATTTAATATTAAATATATTATAAATGTATCTATTTTAAAGAACTTTTTAAGATGAATTTGATAATGGAAATAGAATAAAGTAACAAGATTTTTATTAAAAGTTATGATTAATTTTGTATATAAGAAATATTAGAATTTTATCGATAATAAAAACTCTATACAACAATTTAATCTTAAAAAATTTATCCAAAAATCGCTTACTTAGGAACATATGTGTCACAATAACACCTGTTTTACTGTGGCACGACACTTGGCGAAAACCTAGAATGTCAAGTGTCGTTGTCTCGTGGCATGGCTGCGAGAGGCTTTATATATTAATGATATGATATTTAAACCCAATTCACGATCTTTTAGAGATTAGCTTTCATTAATTAGCTTTATCTTTATTTTTATTAAATTTCTTTTAGTTTAGCTTTTACGTAAGTAGTTTTAGTTTTACTTTTAGTTTTTTAGTTTTTAGTTTTTAACTTGTTTTCCGTAGCTTTTCGTTTTCGTTGTTTTTCGTTAGTTTATTATTTTAAGCTTATAATCTTTGTTACTTCTTTAGTTAAGTTTATTAATTGTTAGAATCTTTATTGCTTTTATTAATTTAGCTTTTAACTATAACTGTTTTACTTTAGAATTGTTACTGTTTTCATATGAGTTTTTATATTATTGTTTTTATTATTATTAATTCAATTGATTTGCTTAGTTTAGTTTTAATTATGTGTGAATAGTTTAATTCTAAGGTTTTTGGGGGATCCATAATTAATTTGAAGAGATAAATTATTTTGGTTGACTATTGATGTTGCATGTTAATTAATTTCTTATTGAATTGTTTTAATTCTTTACAATTGGATTATGAATTGAACATATGTGATTTGATTGTAAAAGTATAGCAATATTGAATTGATGAATCAAGAAAATATTAATTTAATATTAAAGATTATTTTCAATAGGAACTTAGATCTAGTTGTTACACCCCATATTTTTGAGCTGATATTTGTCACCGGTAATTCTCCTTGGTGATTATTTTCTGATAAATTGTTTTCTTTAATTATAAAAAAATGTAAATATTGCTGTATTTTCTCTAAATAAGTCTTAAGCTTATTTTTGTATTTAAATGATAAAAGTAATATATTATTTTGAATATCAATCGTTATAGTCTAGTTCGTCGCATTAAAAATTTTGTGTTATACACGCGAATTAGTTTAATAGAGTATTGGACCGACCAAACTATAATGCTCTATTTGTTGACAGATTCTATTAAGTCATGTAAGTGGGGAAGTGAATCGTTTTGCCTGCTCATTAATCCTTGTAACCCACACTTAAATCATCCATAATGACGATTATAACCCCCAACCCTTGAATTTTGCCTAACTCTTAAACTCCTCTCTTTCCCCTCTATTTACTCTCACGTTCTTAACCAGCTTCTTTCAATTTGCTGCTGCATTTTTCTTAATATCTAAATTCACAAAAATATACTAAGTGTCGTGTTTCCATTTGTGGGCGTATGTGTAAGGAGGGTGTGCCCATTGTAGGGGATCCTTCTCCTTTATGCCCATGACCCTTTAAAAGTCTAGGACTTTACACTTTTTAGGGTGTGTTAGGATTTGAATTCCTGACTGTTTGGGGGACCTTGAATTAGAATTGATCCTATCATTACGCTTTTTTGTAAGAAACTAGTAAGGAGTCCCCACTGAGTTTTGGGAAAACTCATAAACCTCCTTCATGTCTTTCTCCCAAGTAGAGTTCAAGGGATATTTAGCACGAATCATAAGTTTACCCATGCCCAAATTGATCTACTTGTACCAGAAATGAGTTCGGGAGTGAGGATACTGAAATAACGTTCCTTTTAGGGGGGAATCGTTATCCTAGCCCTAATGCAGCCTCTACTAGCTCTTTCTTTTTCACAATTTCATCACCAAACAATATATGCAACGTGATACCTAAAACTAAGTTAGTTGATTCTATTTACAAGCATTAATCACGTAGGAATTACATTACAAAGTCGTTATTCTTTATTTAATTCAAATTTGTGAAATGGAACAATAAATAAGCAAGGTTCGCCTTGGCTTAGGTAATAAAACAACAATTAATTATTCCAATTCTATCTTGATTAACGCAAGAAACTATATGAAATTAATTAATTAAAAGTTTATTTAAAGTGATCAAACAACACTAATTAATCGATTTAAAGTTATTTAAACAATAAAAGAGGGTGATTTATCTAAGTGCTCGGGAAATCAACCACTATTCTTTGCTAGATCTTCGTTTAGAACACTTATGGACTCTTTGTTCGGGAACCTCCACCGTAAGGACAAGTAATAAGAGGGGTGAGTGTTTAGGACAAAAGGGTTGATAGTACACAAGTTCACAAAGTTCCTACCAGCTTTTTAGGTTAATTTATGTGTCTTTAAGCTTTGTATTAAGCCCCTATTTATAGGGAATGAGTGCATTTTAGGGTTTGAGAATTCTGTCGCAGCAGGTGGTGCGCGCATCTCAGAGAGTCGCACGCGCCTGTTGCGCGCAAATGATTTGGATGCGCTGCCAAGGGTAACGCGACTAATTTTCATACGCGCGGTATTATGGTAAGATTCGATTTAGTATTTTCGCAAAATTATGAATCTTCCGTGGGCGCATCACAGGAGAATGCGCTGGGTGACACGCGCAACCTTGTGAGTTGTGCGCGCCAGGCTAGCGCAACTCGTTGAGTTGCGCGTGGATTTTCCTGCGACAGCTTGGTTTTTAACCTAGGCGCCCCTAAATCCGTCAAAATTAGGTTTTAACTCCGAGTTTAGGCCTAATTATTTACAGGGCTTAATTAATTGGACTTTGGTTCATTTCGTTTTGAGTTAGGCTAGTTATTTTGTATTCTCATGACTTAATTAGTAGTCCATAAGTATTCTTCACATTGATCCAACACAAAGATGGTTCTATTTATCGTCATAGCACTTTCGGTTGGGACAGGAGACTAAAAGTAGATGTCTAAAATATGAAGCTTTAATCCTTGTTCATTGGGCTCGTTTGCACTCGCACTTGTAGTATACTTTCATGGTAAGTAGTACTATCTCTTAGACTTGATTTCACTTAGTTTAGAATGCATGATTTAGGCTTAGAACGATTGAGAAAGTTGTATGACGAAAATCAGTACGATCATTAGTTTCCTCGTACAAAATGGATTTTATTTTGACAAAACCTTGATATGATATTAGCTTTAATTGATTTCGTATGACTTTGGTACATGTTGGGCTGACATCTTTTCTTATTTTATAAGTGGAGACCTTGAAAATTATATTTCATGTATAGATCATCATCATCTTTAGTCGTTGGTTTCGTTCGGCTTGATTATATTCTTAATGTGCGTGTCTTGCTAGAACTTGGTATAATGTGGATATACATCATTAGACCTGCTAGTTTCGTTGGGTTTATGTGAAAAAAGGGAGTTGACTTTCATAGTTTATAAGGATTAAATTTATTGCTTGATCTTAGTTTATTTGGCTCATGGTTTGAATTAGTAGAATTGATTGTTTCGTGAAGTAACGTTCAGTTTCGTGGAGTAAATGGAGCAAATTGTTGCCTACTGTTTGTGGGGAAATAATGTGAGTATAATACTCTGACTATTACTTAGAATTCATGTTAGGAGTCCATGTTGTGTGATGTATTTTCAAGTAATTAATTAATTTGTACAATAACTAGCGATTAAAATAGGTGAATTTTGACATGATTATGTTGGATTAAAATCTAAACTTTTATGTAAAGCTTCTGGTTGGACTTAGTTTAGGGTATATGATCATGTTTAAAACCTTGTTTTTGGCTCATACTATGCTTATTGTTACTTGTGTCAAGGTGAGGATCAATGTGTGCAAGATTGATAATTTTCATAGCAATATTCCAATAATTCTGATTATTAGAAGTATGTATTTATAACTTGTAAAATTTGGACAACATGTATATGTATATGTATAGTGTGCGCATTACCGATTAAAAGACTTCTCATGGTGTTGGTAACATACTATTTAACCTATGCATATTGGGGTGTTGATTTGATAATTTTTTAGTATAAGACCATATGTGGCATCTCTGCTGATCATTATTGTTAATTTTTTATTTAAAATTATATTATTCTATCGATTCTTATGTTTACTGTAAGTTAGCAGCAATTGGACAGCGGGATTCCAATGGTTAGAACATGCCAACTACTTGGCTGCGGGATTCAAGTAGTATAACCTGGGTTAATTGTTGTCGTCCGGGAGGTTCGGAGGTGTAAGACCATATTTGGCTTCTATCTGGCACCTGGAGTTTGGCCATTCTTAGACAGTCTCCGGTCAGTTAACTGGAGGTTCGCTTGACAAACCTTAGGAAGTGGACTGCGGGCTTCCACTGGCGTTCGATCCTACTTCAGTCAGATTATTATTTCTATGATATAAATATTATTTCTAAATTGTTTTGCTTGTTTGAATTATATGATCTTTAATAATTATTTAAATATGTTCTCAGGTTCTGATTTACTACGTACCTTATTTTCTGTTAAATAATTTCTTTATCATATCTTTTCTTCTAGTTTATGTCTTGTGACTTTGTTTTCTTATGCCTTTTTCTTTGTTCTTACTTTATCTTGATTCTTGCTATGTGATCTCCTTTTCTTTGGGAGAACTGCGAGTTACTCCCCACTGATTGTGGAACCTAAATGTTATTTGCGGGTGAAGAGTAGTTCCTGTTGAGTTTGGGCTGAGAGCAAAGTGTTTAAATTTATTTCATAACAATATTTAAACTTTCTTTTGTTGTCTCTACACCTCTTTTTGGGATATTCGGATTTGAGGTTATTATGCCTCGTTGAAATTTAAATTTTCTATGTTCAATTGAGTTTTCTTTCACTTAACCATTTTTTTCTATTTCAGTTATTTATTTCTTTCCTTTATTTTAAGTAACCTTTAGAGTGACATTGTCGTCTCGATGTTATTTCCGCTAACGTCTCGCCTTCTGTTTTAGATGGGGTGTTACAATAGTAAATCGCGAGAACCTGTTAGATTTATGTTGATTAATAAATTATGAGAGCCGGCCTGTTAATCATGTTAATAGTAATATCGATTGTTGATTGTTATGTTTTATCCCGCAGTATTAATTATTGGTGAACCTGTGACCTTAGGCTTTTTATAAGTGATTTCTCCCTTAGTTTAATTCATACAAATCTTATTTATTTCTTGATAATTTAGATTATAATAGTTAATTAAGAATAGAAGAACATTGTTTTCCTGTGGATTCGACCCTACTTCCCAATCTATTTTAGTTAGTGGTTTTAGGAATTACTTTTGATTAGGTGATACGACTTAAGCATGTCAGAAGTATATGATTTTGAGAATTATGAATAATCAAATGTTAATCCTACATACTTTTCTAAAAAAAAATGTTAATCTTGCTTTCTTACACATTTATTTTCCATAATTGTTTATTATATCCCTAATCGCTAAATCTATAAAAGCACCAAGACACAAAATAAAAGTCACTCCTTATGAATAGTGTACTGCCCACATTAACCCTAAAATTTGCCTTTGATTTCCTTATAAATAGTGCGTTCCCTGATTTGCCCTCCATTTAATTTACATGTGCACATGGGTATACCTTTGGTTTTATCTTTGGTCCAAATTGTTCTTTACTAACCTAAAATTTTGCCACTCTCTGCACTCACTCTCAAAGTATACCCCCATCTTCTCCATTTTCATCTTCTTCCATTCTCTCTCCACGTTCACCATTTGTCCTTTAGTCTACAATTTCGCGCTTAATTTCAAACTAATTCTATACCTCCACAACCTTGATGATGTTGCCTGTCAGAAAACTAGGGTTTCTGATTGTTTCAACAATCTTCATCAACTAATTAAGCAAATTATTCGTTAGGGTTTGTAATTTTAATGGGGGAAAAGGCGTAATGCTATTGTTGTTTTATAATACGACGACGATGATGAATTCACCACTGGTAAATTGCTCTGCTTCAAATTCTAAGTCGAATCGTCTAAATTTAAAGTCTGTATCGAATTCAAATTAGAGGAGAACTTTTTCTGCTAAAACGACAACAAAGAAGGCGCAACTTTCTCATTCTCTCTCCTCTTCGTTCGAATTGCTCCAAAATTTTGATGAGGTGAATTTTTTTTTATTAATTTGGCTGTGTTTGTTTTTCCATGAATTGAGAGTTGATTTTAAGGTAATTTTAAATGCAGTTTAAGTTTCTTTCTAGAGATTTGGCCGAGGATTTTTCTGGGTGTAAGGTATCTACTGGTATGCCTATTACATTTATTTGTTCCTTAATTTTTCTAAAAATATTAATATAATTGGTCTACTGTTTATATTGTGATTTTGCTGGAATAACACAAGTTATATAACATAACATAAAGAAGGAAATAGGTTAGATTTATGTAGTTAAGCCTTACTGTGGGATTCTTTAAATTTTTTTTTTTTTTTTTTTTTTTTTTTTTTTTTGGTCCTGGGTTTGATGTTAATTAGTTTTATATCTTTGAATTTTTGATTTTGAAGTTAGACAGAGAAAATAATGGAGTCATTCTTCCAATCGCAATTGCACCCTGGTTATGGAAGCTCGTGGCATCTCAAACAGGTACCATCTCATCTCTCTCCATTTGTGTATTGGCTTGATTAAAACGAATTAATTTGGATGGGTGATTGTTGAATTTACCAAATTATGGTATGAGATGTTAATTGTTGAATTTATGTCTTGGAAAATGTGATTAAAATGTGTCAACAAACAAAGAACAAGGAAGTATTCCAGTAAGAAATTTCATAGATTAGTCACCTAACCTAACAAAGACAGAATTAGTTCTTAAAACAATTACCAAATTTAGTTGCATTACCTTGATTCCTATTAATCCTATAACAAGGTAACTTAGATTGCTCCAGGCACTTCTCCAAAGTTCGAAGAAGAAAAAGCGTCGGAATATAGGAAGAGCTGCAACTAAGGATCATGCATTGCTTTCTGCATTATAGCAAGCTTATTTCTGAGGAGCTTACTGCTTTGTAAGAACAGAACCCACATTTCTTTTTATATTTCTATTGAATTTCTTATGTTTTCAGCTTGATTATTGAATATTGATGTCAAATAAGAACCCCACGGAAATTGTTTGATGGATTGATGTGTGCAATTGTGCATCGTGTTAACTACTACAACGGGACCATGTTGCGTATCGTGGTTCTAAATGAATTTATAATTTTTAAGGATTATGAAAACATAGCTCATATTATTTAAAATTTATGAACACGGAGTCATAGAGTTTATAAATTATAAACATGTAATTCGAGGATCATGGTTTGTCCCTCCATCTCCCCCAAGAGTAACCTAGTTGGGTTCAATCCTCACCCCGCGCCTCCTGTGAAAGGAAGGGCACTTCCTGAATCTTACCATTAAAAAAAAAATTTAATTCTTGGTGATATGAACATACGTGGGAATATGGCTTGAATTAGTTTGTCAATTTGTCACTTCAAGAGTTCAAGTGAGTCGCCACAAGGGTCTTGCTTTGATGGGACATACACATTATATTATTAGGCCACGGTTTTTTATTCAAGCTTATTTTACAAGCCTATTCTGATTCTATTTTGGAAGTACTTTAATAACTCTATAGAGTTGATTTTGTGTGTTGAAGCTTGATATTTGCTTGTTGGTGGATGTATGAAGGAATTTTCAATATCAAGGAGAGTTACTGTAGCAAAAGATGGTTTGTTCGTGGTAGAATTAGTTCCTATGGGGGTGAGGTTATTAAGGATTTGATTGTTTAATTAGGAAAACAGAATCGAGCAGCAATTTTTGGATAGATTGGCTTCAATTCTTTTGGAGAAGAATAGTTGAAGTAATTAAATTAATGTTCGCAAAATTGCTGGTATAAGTAAGGCTGATTATAGAATTTAGTACCATTGTCCTCAAGGTCCGATCATTGCTTTCGAGAAATTATAAACATAATATTTGTTTCTCAGCCTTTGTGTACTTTACAGGTAGTTAGTAGCCTGTTTTGTGTGCTTCTTGACAACTGTTTTTGTGTAGAACTACTAATGTTTACTTGTTCAAGTATATTTCTTGGCTACTCTATGTAACGTATTTGAGTTAAGTTAATTTGTGCGGCAACTTTTCTTAGCTGTTATAACCTTTTGTTCTGAATTTGTGATTTTGAGCTCATATGTGCAAATGAGGGCCAATGTGGAAATTATTCTTCTTAGAGTGTTTGATTATCATGTCTTGTGAATCATGTTAACTCAACAATCTCCTAGAAAATTCGCATACTTAACCTATAAATATTTAACATATTACACATCAAGTTTTCCATCTTATGTGTTCAAAAGTCCATGGTCTCATTCTGAACAAATTTTGACTGTTGTCTATACCATAAAAGATTAATAGGCAATACGGGAACTATTTTTTACTTTGTTTTTACTGGATTCATTGTGTTGCCCCTGGAACCATTAAACTAAATTAATAGGCAACCTTGTTGCTATACCTGAGATGTTGATTTGGACTTGATTAAATACTTGATGATATTATTGTACCAAATATAGGTTCATTGAAATCTTAGTTTTTTGCCCTCAGGTCTACAATATTTCAAGAAGACTGTCAAATAGTTTCAAATTCTCATCCGCAAAACCATAAAAGACAAGTAAGAATGAGGGCATATTTTACTCGTCTTTTATAACATAAAATTATAAAATATGCAAAACCATAAAAGACGAGGAAGAAGGGGGGAAGACGAGGAAGAATGAGGGGAAGGAAAAAAAATTCATATTGAAAAGAGGTTTTTTAACTTTGTAAAACCATAGAAGATGGGAAGAAGTTAAATAAGAAGGAAAACAATGAAATAAGTGAGAGATGAGGTAAGGTGGGATCAAAAGACGACAAAACTATCTAATAAGAGTTTTTTGTATAATCATTCTAGATTTATACACAAGTGCTTCTTATTAGATAGAAGATTAATTAGAGCTTTAAGACCTCTTTCGTAAATAGAACAAGCTATCTATGTTATAATAAAGAAAAGCCTTTAAGATAGTTGTTCAACATTTAAAACTTATAATAATTTTGATAAATCTATTGATTAGTTCGTAATCAATATGAATTATAAGCACTTTTAACAAAGACTTTGTGCTAGATTACTAGGGGGGAGACAAGAGAGTGACAGAGTGAGAAGAACAAGTACAACATATAATTTTTACATCCATTATAAAAAGAGGGAACAAGGAGAAGAAACATATTTAGTAACAAAAGAAAGAAGGAGTTTGGTCCAATGAAGGGAGGAATTTTTTGAGAAGTGAGCAAGCGTACGATTGCCTATAATTTTCAGAGAAAGACTAGGTAGAAAAGGCCATGGGAAAAGAAACACATAAAGAGAGGAGAGGTTTGGTACAATAGAGGAAGAAATAGGTGAAAACAAAGAACTTTAAAAGACCATTTTTAGTGTTATATTGTAGAAGAGACACAACCCCCAAAAAGGAGATAAATGAGAGAAATTAGGAATGTGAAAATGAAGAAAGAAAAACAAGGAGGGGATTCAAGGAAGGAAATAGAGATGAAGTGCACTTCAATTAAAAAAAGACTATATTTTTTAGAATGTAATCAAAAACAGATAAAGAGTACTGTTTGAAATGATTCTAAAATTTAATAAACTATACTACCAAAGTTTTTTTTATTTAGTTCACTCATTTTGACTTTAGCATTAATCACACACTTTCCTTTAACTGTGTTTTGTGCTTACGTAATGAAAATATAATCATATAAGATCTTGTTAGATTTGTCATGATATACATTTTCAAAGTATCAAATTTTAATAATTTTTCCTTATCGATAATTAAAGATATTAATAGTTGAATTTGTGTATAGGAAAATGTGAGTAAGGAAACATGTTAACTAAAAATTAACGGAGGAAGTATAAGTTAAGTGTAATCCTGTAAAGGAAGATGGAAAGGCAGAGGAGAGCAAGTGGAAATAGGAAGGGTGGATTGAATGCAAGATTTCGGTGCTCAAAACTCAATCTTAATGTGTCGCTTTGTGTAAAAAGTTCAATTAATTTAATAATATCTATAGAACAAAAAATTCAACCTCAAGGTAAAATTGTGACACCAGTAAAAAAAAAAAGGTAAAGTTGTGATAGAAGGGGGGGGGGGGGGAGAGAGAGAGAGAGAGAGAGAGAGAGAGAGAAAGGGCGAAGATAGAAGGATGCGTCAAGAGAGAAGAAACCAAGTTCAAGAAAGGTCGTGGAATAATATTGGGTACGGGAGAAGAGAGAGAAAAAGAGTGATATAAAAAGGGACTAAAAGAGGGGAGTTAAAGAAGGGAAAGGGAGAAATAGAGGCTAGGAAAAAAGTGAGATAGAAAAGGAAGAGTAAGAGAGAAAAGCCAAGAGAGATTGATAAAGGTCAGAAGAGAGGAATAGATAAATAAAGGGAGGGAGGAGCTGGGAGAAAGGAGAAAGATAGAGTGATATAGAGGGAGATGGGTTGAGGAATGATGAGTGTCATTTATGGCACTCATTTAGCCTCTTTTAGGATGGTTTTTAATTGCTTTTATAACTCTTTTATCTCTTTTTCTTTAGTTTTACTTGTTATTTCTCTAGTTTGTGTTTTTCTTAGTTGTTTTCCCATTTTCTTGCATTTCTTAGTCTATTTTGCCTTTTTCTCCTTTATTTGTTTGCTCCTCTTTGATTTCAGGTGATTGGTGATGTTCAAGGAGCTTAATGGCTTTTTCTCAGGGTTTATAAAGCTCAAGATGCAAGCCGGTCTCTCCCCTTGAAGCTCAAGGGCTAAGGAGTGCAAATTCCAAGTCTTCTAGACCGCGCTCTCATGCGGCGTGGACATCAAAAATGGTGTTAAACCCACCGTGGAGTCCTTTGGAAACTGCCACCCCCAACATGTATCAAGTGGAGCGCACAAAAGCATCAACGGACGCACGAGAAATCCTCCCCTGCTCCCAGGCGCGGGCGCGCATGGCCTGTGCGCAGCCGCGCAGCTGCTCTCCCCCTGTTCCGTACCCACTTCTTTGCGGCCGCGGATTTAGAGGAGAGGGCGCGCCTATTGGGGTTCTTTTTGGACGTCTAACTAACTTCTCCTTTGTTAGTTTTATTATATATAGATTTTTCTTCTTTTTAGAGAGAAAAGGAAGGAGAATTAGACTAGAATTTGTAATAGATTGGATTTTTAGAGAGAGAAGCTCAAGATTTTGGAAAACTTTGTTCTTAGATTTTAGAGAGTGAAACTTGGTAATTGATGATTGCTACATTTTCATCTTCATTCACTTTGATATTAATCAAAGTTTTGTAAGCATTATTTCCTTTTAATATAATTTTAGTGTTTGATTCTTGATATATTGTTGAATTTCTATAGTTTGTTTGATTTGATTGTTGATATTTGGATTGCAATGTTGATGATGAAATTGATGATTAGTTTAGTTATGCTTTTCAATTTTACAATGTGCATTGAGTAGTTCCTTTGCTAGGGAAGTGGTGAAACATGTATGAATGATAAGCTATTGCTATTTTGGGGGTTTTTGATTGATTGGATGATGTGATTAAATTGGTTGTTGGAATTTGTGCATGTGTTTGATTTGATGAGGAGTAGCTAACCTTGATTATCAAGCTACATTGCATAGTTTTCAATGACACGACAAATTGATTTGGAAGCTATTATTATCGATTGATCTTGTTTTGCGATTTTCCTTTGAAGTCAATCCTAAAGACATCTAGCTTGACCCTAGGAAATAGCTCTTTAAGTGATTTTGATTGCAAATATCGTTTTCCCTCGCATTGCTTGATTCATCAATTTCCCGACAAATTAGCTTGTTTATCGTGAATGCATGTGGATCCTAAATCCCTAGTACTTTGATATTAATTTCTATTGTTAGCTTTGATTGTGTTGACTTGCTAGTTTAGACCAACCCATTTTCGTAAGACTTCGGGATAACTTAACTTGAGACTTTAGCTTATACCTCATTCCCTTGGGTTCGACCTAGACTTACCCATATACTAAGGGTTGGGTTTGGTTATAAATTTGGTTTTGATCGGGGGATACTTAGAATCCAATGACCTAGGTTTTCCTCCTGTGAAAAATGGCGTCGTTGCCGGGGACTGGCATGGTTATTTGCTATTCTTGATTGAGTCTATTCCATTTTATTTGAAAAATACAAAAATATTTTTTTTCTTTTAGGCTACATTTGTAGCCGTGCTATTGATATTTTCCTTTGAGATTTGTATGCGTAGGGCATGAGATCAAAATTTAGTGCCATTTGATCCGAAAATTGAGAGGACCATAACAAGGATAAGGGTTGCTAATCGTTTCCTCAAGCTCAAGTCCCTCAAGAGAGGAAAACCATCAAGAAGAAGAAGAACGAGAAAGCATGGGTGCTAATTCGAGAATAGCATTGAAGGAGTTGGGAACTCTGGGAGCTTATAGGTTTGGAAGCGGAATTGCTCCTCCCACGACACCGGCAAATGACTTTGAGATAAGACCGGTGATGATTACTTTGATAGAGAGGCATCAATTTAGTAGAGCCAAACATGAGAGTCCCCTCAACCGTCTTAAGGAGTTTGAGAAGTATTGCAATACCATCAAGGTGAATAGGGTTACTCAAGAGTTTATTCGACTTAAACTTTTCCCTTTTTCTCTTATTAGACGTTCTCTAGAGTGGTTGGACAAATAGGTGAAGCCAAACTCTTTGAGGACATGGGATGAAGTGACTAAGGAGTTTCTATCTCAGTTCTACCTACAAAAGAAGACAGCCGTAGCAAGAGCTCTCATTCAAAGCTTCAAGCAAAAGCCAAATGAAAGTCTTTATGAGGCATGGGAGAGGTATAAGGAATACTAAAGAGTGCCCACACCATGGGATTCCCACCTATCAAATCATCCAAATCTTCTATGGAGGTCTAAGCCCTCTAGGAAAATCTTGCTTAGATGTCGGTGTTGGAGGCCCTATCATGAACAAAACGGAGGATGAGGTGGTGAACTTAATTGAAGATGTGGTAAGGTATCACATGGATTGGCAATAAGGTGAGAGAGAGTCAACAAGCAAGAGTGGTTCCACGGTGTATTCAATCGACCATCTCAATGCTATCAACAAATTGTCCTCACAAATTTCAAACTTGGGAAGGAGATGACCTCGATCAAAGCAAAGCTTGAGAGTGATTCATCACAAGCACCAATTCTTACCTCCCACAATAAGAGGAGAGGTACATCTTCTAACTCAATTCCTCCTTCTACTTCAAACAATATGCAAAATGGATGTTTGTTTTGTGATGTATATGGATCATATGACCATGATTCTTCTAATTGTTTACATGCATTTGATAATTGTGATGATATTGATAATAATGATTGTGAACAAGAGAAATTTGTTTCAAACAATAACTATGGGCAAAGATTTGATGGACAAAGGAATTTTGGGAATAGAAATTTTCACTAACAAGGGAACTTTGATAATTATAACCAAAATGGTGGTTATAGGAGCCAAGGAAATCAAAATTTCCGAGGTAACTATAATAATCAAGGGTATAATAATCAAAGTCAAGGCCAAGAGTATTGAAACCAAAGCCAAAACCAAGGCTATGGTAACCATCACCAAAACAATGGCCAAAATCAAAACCAGGATAATTGGAGCAACCAAAATCGGGGTGATTTTCAAAACAACAATTAAAGGGGACCCCACCCAAATTTTCTCCAAGGACTCAAGGTAATGGTGACAATTCTTATGCTCAAACTTCATCTTCTAGGACTACTTTGGAAGAAATCATTGAGAACCAAACCAAGATTTTGAACACTTACATGTCGGTGAGTGACAAGAAGTTCAATGAGATGATGACACACAACAAAATGCTTGAAACACAAATCACCCAATTAGCAAAAACCTTGAAGGAGAGTGTGAATGCTAGCCTTACTTCTTTACCCTCTTAAGGAGTTGATCCTAAGAAATCAGTGTATTCTATCATCACAAGGAGTGGTAAGGTGCTTGAAGAGAGTGTTTCTAGGAAGAGTAAGGAGGGTGAGAAGGTGAGTGATTCATGTGAAAAGAAAGAGCTTGATGTATCAAGGAAGGTGAGTCAAGATGCCAAAGAGGAAGAGAAAATTGATGAAAAATTGCATGAGGATGTGATCAAACCCAAACTTCCATATCCCCAAAAGTTTTGAGAAATAAGATTTATGAGCAATTCGGGAGATTTCTTGATATGCTTAAGGAAGTTCATCTTTCAATCCCTTTTACCGAAGCTTTGACACAAATGCCAAGATATTCTAAGTTCCTTAGGGAAATTTTGAGTGGCAAGAAAGAGTGTAATGAAGTTTACTCGGTAAAGGTTAGGGAGTGTTGTAGTGCTTTGATTCACAATGACTTACCCAAAAAGAAGAAAGATCCGAGTAATTTTTCAATCCCTTGCAAGATTAATGGAAAAATGTTTTAAAATGCTCTTTGTGATCTTGGTGCTAGTGTTAGCATAATGCCTTATTCGGTTTTTAAGAAGCTTAAGCTAGGAGAGCTTCTCCCAACCAACATGACCTTACAATTGGCCGACCATTCTATTGAGTTTCCTAAGGAAAGAGTTGAGGATGTCTCCCTCAAGATAGGTGAGTTTATAATTTCCGTTGACTTCATTGTGCTTGAAATTGCGGAAGATGACAATATACCTATCATCTTAGGGAGACCTTTCTTAGCTACTTCAGGTGCTTTGATTAATGTGAGAGGTGGCGTTATTACTTTGCATGTTGGTAACAATAAGGCAAGTTTTGAGCATAAGTCGATGCATGAATCTTTGTCTTTGTGAAAGGGTGTGTATCAATTCACCTCGCTCCAATGATAATGTATGCATGTTTGTGTCTTCTACTAACGATGTTCTTGAATTTTGTGATGAAGTTCCTTTAAGTGTTGAAAGCAAGATGGTTAGTGAGGATAACATGGAGCCTTCAAAGCTTGTGGATGAGGATGTGATTGATATACCTTCATGGTTTGATCTCTATCCGAGAGAGGTTGAAGATGACTCCAAATGTGTTGATGGTGAGAAGTCGTTCACTACAAGGAGCAACAAGACAAAGAAGAAAAAGAGAGCTTTTATGAAGAAGAAAATGAAATTGAAACAAAGCAAACTTGATTCGAAATTTTTAAAACAAGAGAATGCATCCAACAAGGAAGTGGAGTTGTCAAGCAATGGCATGAAGTTTGTTTCCTCTACCACTTTGGACAAAGTGGTTGACCCTCCGTGATTTGGGGTCAAGCTTAGGCCCTTAAACAAGTGGCTCCCGGGAGGCAACCCGGATTTCTAACCTTTTCTTTCTTTCTCTTGTTTTGTGTTTGGATTAATAGGTTGTTTTCATGTGAATCAGATCCCTCAAACGAGCCTGAGCATAATGGGAAGGAGTTTTGTGATTAATGATGAAAGTATGCTCGATTTTCTTAAATATCGAGTTAAAAGGTAAGGTAATCAAGGAGGTAAGAGTGGAAAATTTGTGCTTAAATGAGAAGGGAATTTGTGCTTGGTGGGTTCATTATGGTGCTCTCATTAATTTGGGATGTTGAACCCACTACCAAGGCGTTTTGAAATTGATTTATTTAGTGGGTTCAATAATCCCAAGATGATAAAGATGCATAGAGCCCAGAGTCGAACGCACCAAGAGAAGAAGCAAGCAAAGAAGGGAAACAACAGGGGCGCGGGCGCGCATCCCTGCTACGCGGCTGCGCAGTAGCCTAGTCGAGGTATTTCTTCTTCTTTTCTCCTTTCTTTCCTTATTTCCCTCATAACCTCACCCTCGTCCGCACCATTTGCTCTCTACCCTCGAAACCCTAACCTTCATACATCAATTCTTTCACTCAAATACTCATAATTCCTCACAAAATCACCAAATTCCTACTCAAATTTCATCAATTTCACCAAAATTCATACTACTTTCCTCCATTTCATCTTCTTTATTCACTTTCCTCCATTGAAGAGAAAATTGGGCATTTTCGTTTTGGTGGATTTTGGAGCTCGAAAGTTGATCAAATTTGCTTCTTGTATGGTATAATCATCTTCTCTACCTTTATTTTACATTATTACATCAATTTGTAGTGAGAATTTGATTATTCATATTTGTGAATAGTAGTAGTATTGATTTTGTTGAATATGATGATTGTATGGATAATTTGGATGTAGTAGACACCTAAAAATGTCTCCCCAAAACCAAACCCGATGATAAACAACCTTTCACCGCCGTTATTGGTTGAGCTGAATGTTGATTATTTAATTTTGGAGTGCCTAAATCCATGTTTCCATTCAATACATTTCATAAACCAATCCAATTCCTAGTTCATTTCTCTGAACCATAACTTACTTCCCACTTTTCATGTCCACATCACAAAACTGAGAGAAGCTAATTTTGTGGCCCTATAATTTTAATCCAATTATTATTTTATTGGATAGGCCTTGAAATAATCTTTCCAAATATATATCATAAGTCCAATTCCGATTTAAAACGAAGAAGATATGAAGAAAATACTAAACTCTGCCTAAAACCAACACCCTTTCAATAAAACTACCATATCTTAAAATCTACAAATAAATTTGACCTGATTCAAATGGGTTAGAAAGTAGACTTGATAAGCTTTCCAATGATATATTATATTCCATATTCCGAGTAACGGATCAAAAGTTATCATAGTTTTAAAAACACGTAAAAAACTGGAATTACCGCGCAATAACTAAATTGCAGCGTCACGGTAACTGCTGACGTGTCACGGTGCCTAGTACCGTGACACGGTATTCTTCATAGTGTTGCGGTACACATACCGTGAAACGGTGCTTTCCCGTGTCTTTTCCGCGTTTCTTTTCTCACGCGCTTATGAACTTGGACGCAAATCTAGAAAAATTGTACACCGTGACACGGCGCCATGTGCCGCACCACGATGGACATTGCCGCGTCGCGACACCCTTTGCCGTGTCACGGCATCCTTTTCCATGTCAAGGCACACATGCTGTTACACGGGATTTTTCTGTGTTTTCTCCGCATACATAACTGCACGTGCTTTATCATTTTAGGGCAAAATAGTGCACCGCGACACGGTAATCTGTACCGTGTCACGGCAGACACTGACCGTGTCACGGCGCCCCAAATTAAGGTTTTTATCTTTTCTAGGGTTCCATGTGATCCCCTACTCATTTCCTCTATAAATACGAGCCTCCTTTCTGCAGTTCGGGGCACCAAATCATTCTCTCTTCCTCTCTTCTACACCAAAAATCATTCTCTTCTCTCTATCTCTCTCTCTCACTCCAAGCCTTAAACCTATATTTGTAATTACATCATTATTTCCTTAAGCACTCCAAGGAGTCCATACAACACCTGAGGTTTCGTCCTTAAAGCAAGGCGTGAAAGGTAGAATTTCCATTTGATTTATATTTTTATTGAATTTACTAATAGTTTATTCATGATGTAGAAATTTAAAGGAGCGCGCAAAATGTGAGTTATTAATTATTTTAATTACTTATTTTATTTTAATATTGCTAGTATCATGATTAGGTTTATTTATATTTGATTAGACTAACGATATTATTGGTAAATTGCTTCTAATATTAATGTTTATTCTATTATTATTATTGATCACCATATTGCATGTTTAAAGGGAATATGTAATTCGAAATCACGCCTAATAAGATAATTTGGACAACCGATTTAGGTTCCTCTTTAATCTTGTTATTAAATAAAGTGATCATAATATTTTAGAATTATGTGTTGCATTAATATTCAACCAATTTAGCCTAATAATAGTTTGGAGCGAATTGAATATTTTGTTTGTATTCCTTTGAGATCGCAGGAATAACTTTTCACTATAAGAATCGAGTAGAGGCCAATACGGACGAATGTGACTCCATGACTCACTTCGTACCATCATCCCCGATCCTCCTTTCATGGTTCCGAACCATATGGAGTTAGTAATCTAATGGATTATGAATGGGGTTGGCACTCATAGGAAGTGGAAATTGATGTATACCATTATCGTGGTTGCCTTTTATGATCCGTGAACGGTTTACAAGTTCCATAAAAATTTATTGGCGGCTCCCTACTTTATTTGTCCCAAATCGTATACATCAATTCCCACTTCCTATGAGTGCCAAGCATATTTACACATGCTTAACGTAGGCACACTTCAAACGACACCTACAATTTGGCGACTCCACTGGGGAGGATTCTTGGTTATTTATCAATTTTAGTGATCGGTTTTTAATTAAGATGAGTGGATGAGACTTGAAAGATTCTTGAAAAGTATTCTTGTGATTAATTTGGAATTTTTGCATAGCATAGACGTTTTTTAACGTCGTATTCAGGTCTTTCCCGTAGGAAACATTGGATAACTTGATCGTGAACGAAGAAAACAGAGGCACCAGTCAGATTTTCTGACTGCCGCGCCATGGCAGAGCATGCCATGTCACAGCGCAGGGCACCGTGACACGGTATATTTTGGCGTGTCGCGGCAGTCCTAAAATCTTTCCAGTGGCTTTATTTCTCTTCTCACAATCAGCTTCCTTCGATTTTTTTGAAAAAAACGTGTGTGTTTTACATACGTCTTAGCCCCGGGGAATTTAAGCTCTATCAACCCAAAAACGCTCATGGCAATAAGGGTTCATCCGAGTTATTAAATCCACCCTAACCATGAAGTCGAGTTCGATTTAATCACGAACTTGCGGAGCCGTACGTTGGCATACACCCTCAAGGGAGGCTGCCTTGCTAATGCGTCCAAACTCTTAACCATGGTACCCTTTTGACACCAAATAAACTTGACCATAATGGAACATAGAACTTGACCTTAGGTTGTGAACTCTTCTTTGCATCATTGTGCCTATGTGCCCTATATGCGATCGTTTTGATCTTAACCTTAGCGAGTTTTCTTTGTCTATGGTGGTTTATTTTATGACTTACTAATGCCAATGGACCGTACTCACTTAGTAATTAGCACAAACACTAAAATAAAATAAAACTGGAAAAAAACACACAAAAACACCTGGAACTGATAACCGCGCCACGGTAGAAATGCCGCATCACGACAATCAGTGCCGTGTCACGGCAGATTGTACCTCGACACAGTAAAGTTCGCCATGTCAAGGTGCCTAGGGAATAAGTCCAGTCAGCTTTTTTTTTTTAGTCTTCCATGCTAATTTGGTCCTCGCGTCAGTCATTTTGGTTACTGTTCACATGTCTAGCCATACGATCATACCACGAGTCTTATAATATCACTTAATCACTCACGAGTCAAGTATAGTCCACACACT
This sequence comes from Chenopodium album, assembly GCF_948465745.1. Lineage (NCBI taxonomy): Eukaryota > Viridiplantae > Streptophyta > Magnoliopsida > Caryophyllales > Amaranthaceae > Chenopodium > Chenopodium album. The sequence goes on along the minus strand of NC_137846.1, from coordinate 44,746,818 downwards.
TTCTTTATTTTCCGATTCGAGTCGTGCACCTTGTCGTTTATGATCATATACTAGGTTCATGCACCCTTTTTTTTCCGTCATAATAAAAAATGAGTGGAGTTTTTCTCACCTGTTTTCAAATGTCTATTTTTTCCCCTTCATTTCCTATCTTGAGCAATGAGTCAAACAATTAAGTGAATTGTTTTATTTTACAATACTTGGTCAAGGAGCAGGGCTAGATTAATACGGTTCGGGTCATTACCACAACAATCTCTTAGATCTAAGAGGTGTTCAAAGAAAACTTTGCCTTTAAACTACTTTCAGTTCGTTCCAATGGTCACTAAGGAAGATATTGGGAACATCAACAAATCCATCGAGGCACTATTTTCCATGATGCAAACCCTTACCAATAGGGTCACTACCATGGAACAAAACAAGGTCACTGTTGCTACCCTTGACAAATTAAAAGAACAAATGAGCAAGATTTCTTAGGATTTCACCTATGTGGAACAGCCTCCCACTCCTTTAAATATGAAGGACAAACTCCCTAAAAAATTCTCCACTGCTGATATTCCAAAATTCAAGCCTACTGACAATCCAATATTCTATTTGAAGGCGTTCTCTGCAACCATGGCTTTCAAGGGATTGGACGTAACACTCTTCCCTACGGTGTTCCCTCTCTCCTTGGAACGTGCTTGCCAACAATGGTTTTATTCCCTAGATGCCAAGCATACTGCAACTTGGAAAGATGTCACTGAAAGTTTCATAAATCGTTACAAGTGTAACATTCAAACCAAAACTTCTGAACGTGAACTCTCCATTCTCAAACAGAAAGAGAAAGAAGGCTTTACTGCTTATTTGAACTGGTGGAGGGAAACAACTGCACTCTTAGTAGATCCCCCCAAAGAAAAAGAGATGGTTCGCCTCTTCATCCAGAACCTAACTTACAAGTACAGGCAACATCTCAAATTTCTACCATTGAACACTTTCAAAGCGGTATATGATATCGGCATCAACATCGAGGACGAGCTAATAAAGACTGCTAGTAGTAACAATAACAAAACTTGGAAAAAACAAGAAGAAACAACAAAAAAAAAAAACAACACTTGGAAAAACAAGAAGAAGGACCTTCCTTCTTCTTCATCTTCTAAGCACAAAAATACTGCTAACAATATAAGCCAAGTTGATCTCAATGAAGTGTTAGCTCTTGATGCTCCATTGCACAAGAAAAGGAGAACTTACACTCCTTTAGGAATGGCTTATGATGCGGCCTTTGATCGCCTCTATGGTCAAGGTTTGATCACACCTATTGGGCCATTTCCAAAACCAAAACCTGAAGAAAGGAGCGCCAAATGGAATCTTAATGCCCATTGCAAGTACCATCAAGGAAGGGGTCACTCTACCAAACAATGCTGGAATTTAAAGGACGTCATTCAAGACTTAGTTGATGCCAACAAACTTCCCGTCCCTCCAGGTGGTAAGAAGTGACAAGCAGCAATGAAGACAAGGCACACGACGAGCCCTTCGCCCGAGATTTCATGATTTCTTCTTTTTATTAGTTTCCATTTCCCCAATTCAAGTCTAGCATAGATTTCCCTTTCTATAATTTGATAATTTTGTTAGCTTATTCACCATTTTCATCAATTAATTGAGTATTCTTTACATCTCGATCATTTTCACAAAAAAAAAATAAAAATAAAAATTAAAAAAAAAAATCAATTTTCGAACCAAACACAAGGTACACCAATGATTTGAGGCACCTTTGCAACCCATTTTTTCCACTAACCATTCAAACACACACTCCATTTCTTGACACAAACCATTTTAAGCCTCGTCTAACATTTGGCCTTCATTTCTTCAACCCACATTCACCTAACCCTGGGATGGGAAGGTGTGCAATTTGTGTAACATTCAAAAATCAAGTTCAAATAAAAAAAAAGAATAAGTAAATAAAAATAATGTCTAAAGGCAAGTTTTCCAATGTCTTGGATACGAACACCTCTCGAATTGAGTCTCTCATCGAGTGCTTGGTACCGTGCCTGAGAAACATGAATGCTAAGTGAGTGAAGGACCGCATGATCCGAGATTTCCTACATTGATTCAAAAGAATGAAAAAAAAAGAAAATAAATTCAAAACAAAAAAATATATGAAAAATAAAACTTGCAAAGTCCAATACACAATTGCATATCTTGGGGCTTCTCTCGGGTCTTGAGCCTTTTACCCCTTTCTTCCTTAAACCATTAGCATAACCACATTACAACCCTTGAAAGACCTCTTTGAGGTGTACATACACTTGTGCAAAGTTCGGTTAGAGCTACATTCGGCCTGATTCCTAACGGATACGTAGGCAACCTCACATCAAGGTGCGGCCACATTCATATTCATATCCACACATGACCGAGTCATTTCCAATGCTTATCCCTACCCATATAGAGATAGACTTGGGGCTTTGAACCCACATCACTTAGCTTACCCAGCCTAAAGAGTTATCATCTTTAACTCTTCTCACATCTATTTCCATCACCACAGCCTTTGCAGCCTCACCTTAGTATCACTCTCATACACATCACACATACATTACCATATCATCCTTCCCTTAGGAACCTCTTATCATGAAATCTTGTTTCATCAATGCGCGCGCTTCATAATTTTTCAGGACCACATTCATTATGCAATACTCAGCAATCACTTCACCTATATAAGTTCTTAGCTTCCAAACCTAAGCAACGTTCATCAAGATTGTATTTTCATACACTATATGATGTTTAGCTCCCAGATCTAAGCAACATCCATTGACGATTCTACTGTGCTTAGCTTCCAGACCTAAGTGACGTTTAAGATCGTTTCTTTACACCACATATGATGCTTAGCTCCATGACCTAAGTTCATTCATTTTTCGTGTCACATGATGTAATTGTCCTTAGCCGCCTGGCCTAAGAACATGCATCATGCATACATTATTTTCAGGACAAGCAATTCAATCCATGCAATTCATTTCGTCTTGCTCAACGAGGAAGTTCAAAACTTCTTCCCTTTTTCATCTTTTTCTTTTAGGGAAGTTCAAAAACTTTTTCAAAATTTTTTATCAAGGGAAGTTCGAAAACAAAACTTCATTTTCACGTCTTTCTTTTTCGGGAGAAAGTCGGTACCCTCCACTCATGACAAAAATGACGGAAAATTTTTGCTTTTGCATTTTCGTTTTCCTGTGTCCGTGCACACACTCACTCAATACACATACACACAATCACAAGTCATACACATGTAATGTCATGGCAAGTTAAGTCAAGCTTGGTCAAGTCAGTTGGTCAAGTCGATCACAATATATATAAGTCCCTTGGCATATTTATTTTTGCAATTCTCATCTACAACCCACGTTCGGGGACAAGCGAACCATCTACAGCCCACGTTCGGGGACAAGCGAACCATCTACAGCCCACGTTCAAGGACAAGCAAACCATCTACAGCCCACGTTCGGGGACAAACGAACCATCTACAGCCCACGTTCGGGAACAAGCGAACCATTTACAGCCCACGTTCGGGGACAAGCAAACCATCTACAGCCCATGTTCGGGGACAAGCGAACAATCTACAGCCCACGTTCGGGGACAATCGAACCAACTACAGCCCACGTTCGGGGACAATCGAACCAACTACAGCCCACGTTCGGGGACAATCGAACCAACTACAGCCCACGTTCGAGGACAATCGAACCATCATCATTTATTGATCATCTCCCAAGCGAAGACGATTCACAGCGCAAGGTTCTCAATACACAGAGACTTTCAATCTCATCATCAGAAAAGTTTATCCTCAAGCATGGAAAATTTTCGGTCATTGCCACCTCTCAAGGCGAAGAAGTCAGCGATTATATCACAACAATCTTCCTCCGGTGGATTTCTTCAAGCATAGAAAGCTACCAAACTCATTTGCCACCGATACACTGGCATCAGATACTATCGAACATATTTGCCACCGATACAATGGTGTTAGATAAGCATTCTATCCCTTTACTCTTTTATCTGTGGAACTAACATTTTTCTGCAGGTATTAGCGTATAAAGAGTGATTTAGGATCGCAAAACGTCTTAAAGAATTCTCCGTCCCTATCGATTACTTAGACTATCGTTTTCAAAACTGACGTTTCTACAAACTCAGTCAAAGTGGGAGCTTCTATAGACACCTAAAAATGTCTTCCCAAAACCAAACCCGATGATTAACAACCTTTCACCGACATTATTAGTCGGGTGGAGTATTTAATTTTAGAGTTCTTAAATCCATGTTTCCATTCAATACATTTCATAAATCAATCCAATTCCTAGTTCATTTCTCTAAACCATAACTTACTTTCCACTTTTCGTTTCCAAATCACAAAATCGAGAGAAACTGATTTTGTGGCCCTATAATTTTGATCCAATTATTATTTGATTGTATAGGCCTTGAAATAAGCTTTCCAACGATATATCATAAGTCCAATTCAGATTTAAAAAGAGAAGATATGAGCAAAATACTAAACTTGATCCAAAACTGACACCCTTTCACTAAAAAGGCCATATCTTAAAATATACAAATGATTTTGACTTGATTCAAATTGGGTTGAAAAGTAGACTTGATAATCTTTCCAATGATAGATTATATTCCTTATTCCAAGTTATGGATAAAAATTTATCATAGTTTTAAAAATACGTATAAAACAGGAATTACCGCACAATAACTAAATTGCCGCGTCACGGCAATTGCTGATGTGTCACGGTGCCAGGTACCGTGACACGTTATTCTGCATAATGTCACGGTAAACATACCAAGACACGGTGCTTTTCTGTGTCTTTTCCGCATTTCTTTTCTCACGCGCTTATGAACCTGGACGCAAATCTAGAAAAATTGTACACCGTGACACGGCGCCACGTGCCGCGCCACGGTGGAAATTGTCGCATTGCGGCATCCTTTGCCATGTCACGGCACACATGCCGTGACACGGGATTTTTCCGTGTTTTCTCCGCGTACACAACTACACGTGCTTTATCATTTTAGGGCAAAATAGTGCACCGCAACACGGTAATCTGTACCGTGTCACGGCGCCCCAAATTAGGGTTTTTATCTTTTCTAGGGTTTCGTGTGATCCCCTACTCATTTCCTCTATAAATACGAGCCTTCTTTCTGCAGTTTGGGGCACCAAATCATTCTCTCTTCCTCTCTTCTACACCAAAAATCATTATCTTCTCTCTCTCTCATACTCCAAGCCTTAAACCTATATTCCTAATTACATCATTCTTTCCTTAAGCACTCCAAGGAGTCCATACAAAACCTGAGGTTCCTTCCTTAAAGCAAGGTGTGAAAAGTAGAATTAATTAAGGGTTTGGACCAAATCAACTCTACTTTTAATTTAATTTAATTTCCATTTGATTTATATTTTTATTGAAGTTACTAACAGTTTATTCATGGTGTAGCAATTTAAAGGAGCGCGTGAAATGTGAGTTATTAATTATTTTAATTACTTATTTTATTTTAATATTGCCAGTATCATGATTAGGTTTATTTATATTTGATTTGACTAACAATATTATTGGTAAATTGCTTCCAATATTAATGTTTATTCTATTATTATTATTGATCACCATATTTCATGTTTAAAGGGAATATGTAATTCGAAATCACATCTAATAAGATAATTTGGACAACCGATTTAGGTTCCTTTTTAATCTTGTTATTAAAGCAAGTGATCACAATATTTAAGAATTATGTGTTGCATTAATATTCAACCAATTTAGCCTAATAATAGTTTGGAGCGAATTGAATATTTTGTTTGTATGCCTTTGAGATCGCAGGAATAACTTTTCACTATAAGAATCGAGTAGAGGCCAATACGGGCAAATGTGACTCCATGACTAACTTCGTACCATCGTCCCCGATCCTCCTTTCGTGGTTCCGAACCATATGGAGTTAGTAATCACATAGATTATAAATGGGGTGTAACCTTCATGGGTCAATTGTTGATGCCTATCGTTGTCCCTTTATCGTGGTTGCCTTTTATGATCCATGAACGGTTTACAAGTTCCTTAAAAACTTGTTGGCGGCTCCCTACTTTATTTGTCCCTAATCGTATACGTCAATTTCCACTTCCTATGAGTGCCAAGCATATTTACACATGCTTAACGTAGGCACACTTCAAACGACGCCTATAGATGCTCATATTTGTTGTTTGTTGATTGAAATTGCCTCACATTGTGTTGTTGTTGATTGTATAGCTTGATTGTGAAATTTGGTGGCTCTTTGTGGAAGATTGAAATTTGGAATTGTTGTTAGTAAGTTGGTGTTTGAGTGGTGGTTTGCTTGAATTAAGTTGTGTGGTAGTGTTGTGGTTGATTTTGTGATTGTGGTGGATAGTGGAGTTTGTGATTTAATTTTGGTTCTGATCTTTGTGAAGCAAACATGTCGAAAATCATAAAAGCCCTCACTTCCAAAAAGAGAAAAACTCAAGTGACAATTGAAGAACCTTCACCCACAATCACAACCGAACAATGATCCTCTACCATTGCCAAAAACACGATTTGCTAATCCAAGTCATAAACCTCTTTTGCCAACTTTAAAAAACGAACCATTCTGTAGACACTTGATTGTGTCTCCCCAAAAACAAAACCCAGTAATGAATACCTTTCACGTCATTGATTATCATCGAACGAAGTGCAAGTGTGAAAAGTCTTGTGAAGCGGTTGTTTTAATAAAAATACTTCCCTTTCTGTTTTCGAAAATGTACTCTATTTATGAAAATGTCCAGTCCAATTTAGTTTAGTCCATGATAAGGGTCCAATAATAGTGTAGTTGTATTGGGCTCGAGAAGAGCTTTCCAATGATATATTATAAGCATAATTCCGATGAATAATGAGGAAGTTATGGCCAAAATACTAAGTTGGGCTCGAAATGAGTTTTATATACGGCCCAATGATCTAGTGGAGGGCCCATTAATTATTATTTCTAAAGTCATTAGGATTGACTTTAATCTTCTAGAATAATATAGGAGGTTCTCTTAAATTCTAGTGGAATTAGGATTAGTAATTATATTTTTAGAAAATAAAGAATTTTATTTGGAATAAAACAAGTGTTTTTAAAAGAATTAAATCTGATTTTAAAAGATAAGTACAGACGTTAATTAGTCTAATTTAATTAGATTAAGGACTTTGTACGGATTTTAGAAAACGCGTGAACCATCGCGAAACGACAAAGCTGTCGCGCAGCGACAAAAGTAGTTTTTATTCCAGATTGGATTCGATCTCTTTTCTAATCGTTTCCGGATTTTTTTTTCTATAAATAAGGTCCTTATTCCCCGTTTCCAATCACCAACAATCATCAACAATCATCATCTTTTCTCTCTCTAAAAGCAAAAGCTTATTCTTTCCTTCTCTCTCTTGATTTATAAGCCTAGCCTTTTCAAAATACAATATTCCGTATTCACGAGTCTTAGACACACCTAGCCAAGCTCGGCCTTCGTCTTAGACATGAAAGGTTGATAATTTCTGAGGGTTTGGTCCCAAATCTTATTTCAATTCTTTGATTAGATTTACTGTTTAATATTTTTCTTGAAGTTACTAACATGTGTATTGTTTTGATAGAAAGAGATACGAGGCAACAAAGTAAGTTGTTTTGTTGTTTTATTTATGTAGAAAGCATGCTTAGATTATATTAATTTCTAGTATCACGTTAGGATGTTTTTATTGCTTTCTAGTATCATATTTAGGTTGCTTCCTATTTCTTTTATCATGTTAGTATCATGTTAGGGTTGAAACTTTCATCTTTAATGTTTAGTGACATGCTAGGATTTGTTATTAATCTTGTTAGTATCATGTCTAGGATCTTGCTAATATTATTATGCTTGTGATTGAATATTATTATTATGGTGATTGTTGTGTCAATATTGTTATGTTGCTTGATATTACTGTTATTGCTTGATCACGCCCTCTCTTGCAGGATTTAAAGGGAATTTGTACTTGTAATCACGCTTAATAAGATAATTAATAATCTTGTTTAGGCTAATATGATTTTAATTCAAGTGATCACCAATAATAGATTTGTTTGTGCATTAATATTCAACCAACATAGATTAAACAGGTTTACACTAGTAGAAAAAATGCTATTTATAACGCCCTATTAGTAACTGACATAATTTATGTTAGTTACAAAAGAGTATTAGTAACTGACGTAGATATTGCGGGTTACAAATAATTAGTAATTGTAAATGGCGTAACCAAAGTCAGTTACAAATATTATGTCAATGATAGACTGACCAACTACTAGTAAGGGACATAAAAAAGGCTAGTTATAAATAATAAGTACAACTTTATTGACCTTATTAATTGTAATGGGCTTTATTAAGATCAGTTACTAATGTTAGCACACACCACTCACACTTCACTCTTATTCTTATTATTATTTTTTTTTAATAAGAAATTAGTTGTAGTCTGCCTTCTTTTACAGTTTTACTTAACTCTTTCTATTTCCCACGCATAAACCCCCAACTTTTATCTCTCCTCTAAAAGCTCTAATGATTCTCCAAATTAAAACTATTTCATCATCAAGAATATTAAGGTATGCTCTCGATTCGATCTCTTTTCTCTAGATGTCCACCTAATTTATGTATTTTGATTAATTACAAGCTATTATTTGATAAAAAGAACTTTAGGGTTTGTTTTGAATATGCTCTTAATTAGTTTGTTTAGTAGTTTACACTATCCAATTTCCATGAATTTAAATCTAATTTAGCTATGAGATTGTCGAATTGGATGAGTTTCTTGTTGAATTTGTTTTGTCGTGAGAATTTATTATCCTGTGAAATCAAAGTGGTGAGATAGTCGAATTGGATGAATTTTTAATTAAATAATCAGGGGTAGAAACTTTGTTAATGGGATTAGAATTGATTCAATGTGTCAGGGGCGGAATGTGATATGAATTCTCCAATCTAATTCTTTTTAATGGAAATTAATTAATCTCTTATTTCTAATATAGAGTAAGCTATCCCTTTTCCTTTTCATTTTTGATTTCTTGTTGCTGCACTTGATTTTCGTGGGAATGGATGCTCATAAGGAAAAGGTATGTTCTTTTTTCTTTTTTAAGTTTTGATGCTAATGTTGGATGCTCTTTTATTTCTTGGGATTAGGTGGGTAAATGATGAGTGGGCTGGACTTTATTTTTGCTTTGTTTGCAAAGCATTATACCCCAGCAATTAACCAAGAACATGTAATTAACTAGTATACTTTCTATAAAATAAATTATACTCACGACAAAACGCGTAACCACATAATATACATACTAATTACTTTGTATGATTTACATTTCTACTATTTATTTTTCTTGAAGTGGTATAAGGAATTAATTGTAATTTGTTGATCTTTTAAGCATTTCCTTTTGTTTACAGTAGAGTTTCTTATGCTATTAACATTTTTAGTGATAATCTTCTGTGTTCGAATAATTTTGAAAAAAATTGTGCAGCTGAAATTAAGAAAGATTTCCTTGAAGTCTAAAGGTATTTGAAAAATGCTTTTCTCACTGAATTAAAAAGGATGCACAATACAAACTCATTTTGGCTCTATATATGGAAGAGTCTATACTACTTATCCTTGAAATCTTTACTTTTTTTCTTAATTTTCTTATGTTAATTATGTGAATAATACAATCTAGTTTATTGAAATGTAGGATCCATTGGGTACTATATGTGATTGATTTGCGTATGAGTCTTGTGTATGAGTTTGATTCTATTATTCAATCGCCTCCGAACGCTCAAAACTCAGATTCATCTCGAATAACAATAATTAGCTTTATATATATTGTGATTGCTCTGTTGTAACTCTTGTACGAGTCGTTATATGTGGTGGTATAGCTTTTGTAAGGTCGATTTGAGATTATATGCTTATCCTAGTACATACTTGGTTGTTGAAATTGGTCGGTCGTATAGTCATCAGACTAATGCTGTCAATGTTTCTCTTTCTAGTCCTAATGGGCATGTGATTGAATTGGTGATGCAGCTCCTCATTTTCTGTATGCATGATTCACTTTGATCATTTCTAGTATTCCCAATTTTAAATTTTGTAATGTGATTAGAGATCCATAGGGTAGCATACCATTAAAGAAAATGCCAACTCTATTATTGATGAATAATTCCAAAGCCAGAAAAAGGACCATCATTAACTTAATAACTTTGTAATATATATATATATATTATATATTATTATGTCTTTTTTCATTTTGGCTTTTTATATTCGAAGATTAGTGAACTTTCCATTTCCTTAGATTGCAAGTTAAGATAATCTATACACGTATTTTGGTTAATGTTTTATTTCGAAAATTTGTAATGTTTTTTTTTTTTTTTTTTTAATATTTGAAGGAGTATTTGGCAAGAGATACATATGGCCTACAACGATGTAGAATTGGACGAGATTTGAGAATGATGTCGTAATTAACCGCTTTTATTCTTAAGCTAATTAGAACATACTTTGTACATTATTTATATCTACTCTTGTTTATATTTGTTTATCTACTGATTTTTGTTATTGCTTTCTAAATTTATAAATTAATAATTTATTATAATCAAGTTGTTTTTGTTTTGTTGAAATTTTAAGTGTTATGTAATAGATGAATCGGAGTTGTGTGGAATTATTTAGAGTGTTTTGTTGGTTGAATTTTTACAGGCTTTATCCCATTTGATGGGTCATTAGTTTGGTGCACTACCGAGCTTGTATTCGAATCAAATATTTATAAAAAAATTTCTATATTCATTAGTAACTAGCATAATTTAATGCGAGTTACTAATAGATTTTTTTTTAACAAAAAAAAGAGCTATTCGTAACTGCCGTTAGGCTATGTCAGTTACAAATAATACACTTATCGTAACCGGCGTAACTCAACGCTAGTTATGAATAGTATGATTTCTAACTTGAAAAATAGACTATTTGTAACTGGCGTTAGGTTAAATAAGTTACAAATAGTATAATATTAGTAACCAACATTAGCCGGTTACGAATAATTTTTACTAGTTGTAATGGTGACAACCACAACCAACAATGCCAGTTACAAAAAGTCTATTTTGCCAGTTACAAATAGCATTTTTTCTATTAGTGTTAGGGTTAATACATTGATTGTATGTTAGTTAGAAAGCGCACATGAATATAAGAAGAATAAAGTAGAGGCCTATTTTTAGGCAGGTTCAATCTCTTTAGGTTGGATTTGTACCTTCATCCCCAAATATCCAGTTATGGTTCCAGACCACTATGGAGTTAGCGATCTCATGGATCGTGAAGGGGTGTAACCTTCACCCTGTGAACGGTTTACAAGTTCCTAAAACTTGTTGGCGATTTTTTTGCTCTAGCTTCCTTCCCTTTGGACGCCACCATGCTTAAGTGTATGATCACGGTGGGGCTTAAGTGTGGGATGCTTGAATTATTCCCTACACCCTCACGGCATTATCATCGAGAGAGTATGATCAAATTGGGGATCGATGACGACTTATGGGTTTTGTTTGATAACCTTCAGTTAGGTAGCTTTGTTAACACTTGTACCTAACCTACCTTGAGCCTACTAGGGAGTTTCTAGCTTCATTAACTTCCACTCCGGTTGGTGACAAGGATTTCCAAATTTCTTTTCAACTCTTCAATGTTTTGAGGACTATGTTTTTGGCCGAATTCAATGCGGCCCTTGATTTCAATCCGAGAGCGGATATCCTTTTTCCTGAGCATGAGTTCTTTGATGGGTGTAGTCGTCGTTTGAAGTGCGCCTACGTTAAAGCATGTGTGAATATGCTTGGCACTCTTATGAAGTGGAAATAGACATATACGATTAGGGACAACGATTAAGGACAAGGAAAGTAGGGAGCTGCCAACAAGTTTTTAAGGAACTTGTAAACCTTTCACGGATCGTAAAAAGGCAACCACGATAAGGGACAACGATAGGTAACAACGATTGACCCGTGAAGGTTACACCCCATTCATAATCCATGAGATTACTAACTCCATATGGTTCGGAACCACAAAAAGAGGATCGGGGATGATGGTACGAAGTGAGTCATGGAGTCACATTCGCCCGTATTGTCCTCTACTCGATTCTTATAGTGAAAAATATTCCTGCGATCTCAAAGGCATACAAACAAAGATTCAATTTGCTCCAAACTATTATTAAGCTAAATTGGTTGAATGTCAATGCAACATATAATTCTAAAATATTAGTGACCACTTGAATTAATAACAAGATTAAGAAGGAACCTAAACCGATTGTCCAAATTATCTTATTAGTCGTGATTTTCAATTACATATTCCCTTTAACATGCAATATGGTGATCATAAATAATAATAATAATAGAATAAACATTAATATTGAAAGCAATCTAACAATAATAGCGTTAGTCAAATCAAATATAAAATAACCTAATCATGATACTAGCAATATAAAAATAAAATAAGTAAATTAATTAATTACTCACATTTCGCGCGTTCCTTAAAATTGCTACATCATGAATAAATTGTTAGTAACTTCAATAAAAAAATATAAATAAAATGAAAATTAAATTAAATTAAATAAAAAGTAGAATTGATTTGGTAAAAACCCTCAATTAATTATACCTTTCACGCCTTGGTTTAAGGACGGAACCTCGGGTTAAGTATAGACTCCTTGGAGTGCTTAAGGGAAGAATGGTGTAATTAAGAATATAGGTTTAAGGCTTAGAATATGAGAGAGAGAGAGAGAGAGAGAAGAGAATGATTTTTGGTGTAAAAGAGAGGAAGAGAGCAGGATTTGGTGATCAAGCTTGTTGATGATTGAAAAAGGGTAGATATGACCTCTATTTATAAGGAAAAAAGAGGGTCGAAGAATCAAGAAAAGATAAAAATTCAAATTGAAATAATACTCTTGTGATAGACAACGGTTTTTGTTTTTATCATATGTTTTGATCCAGAAATCGGAATAAGATAAATAATACATCGTTGGAAAGCCGTTGAAGTCTAATTTCTAACCCAATTGGAATCAGATTAAAATCCTTTGTAGAATAAAAGATATGCCTGAAATAGTGAGACGATGTCAGTTTTGGATAGAGTTTGATATTTCATTCATATCCTTTCCGTTATAGCTCGGAATTGATATTATAATACATAATTGGAAAGATAATTTCAAGGGATATCCAACCATCTAAGATTTGGATAAAAAATATAAGGCACGAAAATAATATCTGTCTATATTTGAACGTCTTTTAATTCGGATAGAATTAGGACTTTCAAAAAGAAAAGTTTTATTAATTTCAAACTCTTTAATCTTATCTTTTCAAAAAGGATAATTAAGATGTTTTAGAAACTTATAGAAGCTTCTAATTAATCCTAATTGGTTTAGGAATGAGATTAAATCATTTAGACCCTCCACATGATCATTGGGTCGTAGGTAAGGTGGGCTTAGGTTCGGTTTGGGCTTAGTTTAATATTTTGGTCATAACTTATTTGTTATAACTCGGATTTGGGCTTATAATATATCGTTAGAAAGCTCTTTTCAAGCCTCATCCAATTATTAAATCATTGGACCCAGATAATGGACCAAAATAAATTGGATTAAACGTTTTTATAAAAAGGACACGAAATGAATGATTTTAAAGGACACGAAATGAATTATTTTGGGTTTAAAGGCACGAAAAGAGGAAAATAAGTTATGGTTTGGGGAAATGGACTAGGAGTTGGGTTGTTTTATGAAATGGAAATATGGATTTAAGCACTCCCAGATTAAATACTCAACCCGACCAATAATGACGGTGAAAGGTTGTTCATCATCGGGTTTGGTTTTAGGGAGACATTTTTAGGTGTCTACAGAAGCCCCCACTTTGACTGAGTTTGTAGAAACGTCATTTTCGAAAACGATTGTCAAAGTAGTCGATAGGGACGGAGAATGATTTAAGACGTTTTGTGATCCTAAATTACTCTATATACATCGATACCTGCAGAAAAGTGTTAGTTCTACAGATAAAAGAGTAAAGGGATAGAATGATTATCTGACACCAGTTTATCGGTGACAAATGAGTTTGGTAGCTTCCTATGCTTGAAGGAATCCACCGGATGACGTTTTGTTGAGATACTTTCCATGCCTGAGGAAAGTTGACAGATGAGTTTGGTAGCTTTTTATGCTTAAAGAAATCTACCGGATGATACTTTCCATGCCTGAGGAAAGTCGACATATGAATTGATGGTTTTCTATGCTTGAAGAAACCCACCGATAATACTTTCCATGCTTGAGGAAATTCGACTGATGATTTTGGCAGTTTTCTATGCTTGAAGAAACCCACCGGTTGAGATACTTTCCATGCTTGAGGAAAGTCGACATATGATGTAGTCGCTGACTTCTTTGCTTTGAGAGATGACAACGACCGACAATTTTCCATGCTTGAGGAAAAACTTGTTTAATAAGATTGCAAGTCTCTGTGTGTATCGAGAACCTTGCGCCATGAAATGATGGTGGTTCGATTGTCCCCGAACGTGGGCTGTAATTGGTTCGCTTGCCCCCGAACGTGGGCTGTAAATGGTTCGCTTGTCCCCAAACGTGGGCTGTAAATGGTTCGTTTGTCCCCGAACGTAGGTTGTAGATGGTCCGCTCGTCCCCGGACGTGGGCTGTAGATGGTCCGTTTATCCCCGGACGTGGGATATATATGGTCCGCTTGTCCCCGGACGTGGGCTGTAATTGAGACCTGCAAAATAAAATTTGCCAAGGGACTCGTATAGACTATGATTGACTTGACCAACTGACTTGACCAAGTTTGACTTGACACGACATGAGATGTATATAACTTGTGGTTATGTGTGTGTGTAGACACAAGCAATCGAAAATGCAAAGGCAAAAATTTTCTGTCATGAGACGAGTGGAGGGTACCGACTTTCTCCCGAAAAAGAAAGACGTGAAAAATTAAATTTTATTTTCGAACTTCCCTCGATAAAAGATTTTGAAAAAAGTTTTTGAACTTCTCCAAAAGAAAAGGAAAGAAGTTTTGAACTTCCTCGTTGAGCAAGACAAAATGAATCGCATGGATTGATTTGCTTATCTTGAAAATAATGTATGCATGATGCATGTTCTTAAGTCAGGAGGCTAAGGACGATTACATCATGTGACACGATAGATGAATGAACTTAGGTCATGGAGCTAAGCATCATATATGGTGTAAATAAGCGATCTTGAACGTCACTTAGGTCTAGAAGGTAAGCACGTATATAGATGAAGTAATTATTGCATAATGAACGTTGCTTAGGTCAAGGAGCTAAGCACGATATGCTTTGTATGATTACAAATCATTGATATAAATGTTGCTCAGCACATTATGCGATCCGTGAAACAATGAATATTGCTCAGGTCAGGAAGCTAAGCAAGTATACAACGTTTCTTCTAATGAATGTTGTCTTGAAAGATGATGAAGCATGCGCGGTAGGGAAACAAGATTTCATGATAAAGGGTTCTTAAAAGGAAGGATGATCGATATGGATATGGATGTGTGAGTGAAGTATGTGAATGTGATACTAACGTGAGGCTGCAAAGGCTATGGTGAGGGAAATAGATGTGAGAAGAGTCGAGATGGTGACTTTTTAGGCTAGGTAGGATAAATGATGTGGGTTCAAGCCCTCAAGTCTAGCTCTAGATGGATAGGGTCATATGATTAAGCATTGGATATTCTTCGACTCGATCATGCATATGAATGTGGCCGCACCTCAATGTGAGGTTGCCTACGTATCCGTTAGGAATCAAGCCGAACGTAGCTCTAACCGAACTTTACACAAGTGTATGTACACCTCAAAGAGGTCTTCCAAGGGTTGTAATGTGGTTAAGCTGATGGTTTAAGGAAGAAAGGGGTAAAAGGCTCAAGACCCGTGAGAAGCCCCCAAGATATGCAATTATGTATTAGACTTTACAAGTTTTATTTTCAACATTTTTTTTTTTGAATTTTTTTTTTCATTCTTTTGAATCAATGTAGGCAATTTCAGATCATGCGGTCCATCACTCACTTAGCATTCATGTTTCTCAGGCATAGTACCAAGCACTCGATAAGAGACGCAATTCGAGACGTGTTCGTATCAAAGACATTGGAACACTTGCCTTTAGACATTGTTTTATTGTTGCTTTGCTGCTTTTTTTTTACTTGCTTTTTTAAATGTTAAACAATTACACATCTTCCAATCCCAGGGTTAAGTGAATGTAGGTTGAAGAAATGAAGGCCAAACGTTAGACGAGGCTCAAAATGGTTGATGAAGAAATGGAATGTGATTGAACGGTTAACAGGGAATAACAGGGTTGCAAAGGTGCCTCAAGTCATTGGTGTACCTTGTGTTTAGTTCGGTAATTGATTTTTTTTAGGATGAGTGAATGAAAAATGCTATGATTGAGATGTAAAGGAAATTTGCTCATTTTATTAATGGAAAAGGTGAACGAAACACATTAAACATATACAAATTCGAAATGAAAAACCTATGCTAGACATGAATGGGGGAATGGAGATGAATGATAAAGAAAAAAAAAAAAAAAAGAAATCATGAAATCTTGCACAAAGGATCTGTTGTGCGCCTTGTGTTCATTACTTCTTGCCGCCTGGAGGGACAGGAAGTTTGTTTGCATCCACCAAGTCTTGAACGACGTCCTTCAAATTCCAACATTGCTCCGTAGTGTGGCCCCTTCCTTGATGGTACTTGCAATGGGCATTGGGATTCCATTTGGCGCTCCTTTATTCAGGTTTTGGCTCTGAAAATGGCCCAGTAGGTGTGATCAAGCCTTGACCGTAAAGGCGATCAAAGACCGCATCATAAGTCATTCCTAAAGGAGTGTAAGTTCTTTTTTTCTTGGGCAATGGAGCATCAAGAGCTAATACTTCATTGAGATCAACTTGGCTTATATTGTTGGTAGTATTTTCGTGCTTAGAAGACGAAGAAGAAGGATGGTCATTCTTCTTGTTTTTCCAAGTGTTATTATTGTTACTACCAGCAGTCTTTATTAGCTCATCCTCGATATTGATGCCGAAGTCGTATATAGCTTCGAAAGTGTTTAGTGGAAGAAATTTGAGATGTTCCCTATATTTGTGAGTCAGATTTTGAATAAAGAGGCGAACCATCTCTTTTTCTTTGGGAGGATCTACCAAGAGTGAAGCCGTTTCCCTCCACCTGTTCAGATAAGCGGTGAAGCCTTCATTCTCTTTCTGTTTGAGAATGGAGAGTTCACGTTCAGAAGTTTTAGTTTGAATATTACACTTGTAACGATTCATGAAACTGTTGGTGACATCTTGCCAAGTCGCAGTACGCTTGGCATCTAAGGAATAAAACCATTATTGGCAAGCATGTTCTAAGGAGAGAGGGAACACCATAGGGAAGAATGTTACGTCCAATCCCTTAAGAGCCATGGTTGCAGAGAACGCTTTCAAATGGAATATTGGATTGTCAGTAGGCTTGAACTTTGGAATATCAGCAATGGAGAACTTTTCAGGGAGCCTGTCTTTCACATCCTAAGGAGCGGGAGGTTGTTCCACATAAGTGAAATCCTCAGAAATCTTAATCATTTGTTCCTTCAATTTGTCAAGGGTGGAAACAATGACCTTGTTTTGTTCCATGGTAGTGACCCTAGTGGTAAGGGTTTCCATCATGGCAGACAGTGCCTCGATGGATTTGTTGATGTTCTCAATATCTTCCTTAGTGGCCATTGAAAGGTGATAATTAACGTGGAGATGGCGAAGTTCTCTTTGAACGCCTCTTGGATTTAAGAGATTGTTGCGGTAATGACTCAAACCGTATTAATCTACCCCTGCTCCTTGACCAAGTACTGTGAAATAAAACAATTCACTTAATTGTTGGGCTCAATGCTCAAGATAGGAAAGGAAGGGAAAAAATAGACATTTGAAAATAGGTGAGAATAAACTCCACTCATTTTTTATTATGACGAAAAAAAAGGTGCATGAACCTAGTATACGATCATAAACGACATGGTGCACAACTCAAGTCGGAACATAAAGAAAGTGTGTGGACTATACTTGACTCGTGAGTGATTAAGAGTTGTTATTAAGACTCGTGGTATGATCGCATGGCTAGACATGAGGACGTTGTGAAAAACAAAGGACCCAATGACCAAATAGCACGGAAGACTAAAAGACAAACTAACTTGATTAATTTTGTCCAATTTTAATGTTTATGCTATTTACTAGGTGAAAATGGTCCATTGGCAATCGTTAGTCATAAATAAGATCAACCACAATCAAAGACAAAGAACACATGTTAAGGTTAGCACAAAAATCGGTCATAAGAAACTAGGAAGAGGACTAGAATTCTAGAAGAGTTAGGATTCAAGGGTATAAAAATATAAATAAAAATAAAAATCTATAATCCTATGTTATACGAGTTGACACGGATTAAAGGAGTTGGATAAGACTAGCTTGACACGAAAAGATATAAAAAAAATTAAAAAAAAAAGAAAGTCAACGCTAAAAAGACACCTAAACTGGACACGCTGTAGTATCTCGGTTATAACTTTTGATCTATGACTCTGATCGGGACAAAACCAACTCCAAATGAAAGATAAAACTAGGGGATACAGATCCATAGGTGGCATGGCACGTAAATCTTTCTAGAATTCCGGATATGACCAAAACAAGTTGACTCTTGTGCAGGATACGTGAATAAAAATCCGGGTTGACTCGATTTTAAAAATAAAAAAATCTATGACTCGACTCTAAAAAATTAAAAGGGTTTGATAAGAGAAGAAAAAAAATAATTAAAAAAAAATCAATAGAAAAAATGCACATATAAGCATATCGTCAAGCATGATGTAATGAAGTTTACAACCTAAGTCAAGATCTATGTTCCACTATGGTCAAGCTTTTAGGTGTCAAAGGGTACCATGGTTAAGAGTTTGGACGTGTTAGCAAGGAAGCCTCCCTTGAGGGTGTATGCCAACGGGCGGCTCTGCGAGTACGTGATGAAATCGAACTCGACTCCATGGTTTGGGTGGATTTAAAAACTCGGATGAACCCTTATTGCCATGAGCGTTTTCGGGTTGATAGAGCATAAATCCCCCGGGCTAGCCACTTACGTAGAACACGTACTATTGTGGAAAAATAGGTAAGCTAAAATGCATATGCATATGTGACAATATCAATTAAATCGCAGGAATACAATTCAAGAATCTTTCAAGTCTCATCCACTCATCTCAATTACATACCGATCACTCAAATCAATAAATAACCAAGAATTCTCCCCAGTGAAGTCGTCAAATTGTAGTTGTCGTTTGAAGTGCGCCTACGTTAAAGCATGTGTGAATATACTTGACACTCATAGGAAGTGGGAATAGACAGATACGATTAGGGACAAGGAAATTAGGGAGCTGCCAACAAGTTTTTAAGGAACTTGTAAACCGTTCACGGATCATAAAAAGGCAACCACGATAAGGGACAACGATAGGCAACAACGATTGACCCGTGGAGGTTACACCCCATTCATAATCCATGAGATTACTAACTCCATATGG
Organism: Chenopodium album; assembly: GCF_948465745.1. Lineage (NCBI taxonomy): Eukaryota > Viridiplantae > Streptophyta > Magnoliopsida > Caryophyllales > Amaranthaceae > Chenopodium > Chenopodium album. Next base: position 44,727,347 of record NC_137846.1, on the reverse strand, counting down.
TTCGGAACCACGAAAAGAGGATCGGGGATGATGGTACGAAGTGAGTCATGGAGTCACATTCGCCCGTATTGTCCTCTACTCGATTCTTATAGTGAAAAATATTCCTGCGATCTCAAAGGCATACAAACAAAGATTCAATTTGCTCCAAACTATTATTAAGCTAAATTGGTTGAATGTCAATGCAACATATAATTCTAAAATATTAGTGATCACTTGAATTAATAACAAGATTAAGAAGGAACCTAAACTGGTTGTCCAAATTATCTTATTAGGCGTGATTTTCAATTACATATTCCCTTTAACATGCAATATGGTGATCATAAATAATAATAATAATAGAATAAACATTAATATTGAAAGCAATCTAACAATAATAGCGTTAGTCAAATCAAATATAAAATAACCTAATCATGATACTAGCAATATAAAAATAAAATAAGTAAATTAATTAATTACTCACATTCCGCGCGTTCCTTAAAATTGCTACATCATGAATAAATTGTTAGTAACTTCAATAAAAAAAATATAAATAAAATAAAAATTAAATTAAATTAAATAAAAAGTAGAATTGATTTGGTCCAAACCCTCAGTTAATTATACCTTTCACGCCTTGGTTTAAGGACGGAACCTCGGGTTAAGTATAGACTCCTTGGAGTGCTTAAGGGAAGAATGGTGTAATTAAGAATATAGGTTTAAGGCTTAGAATATGAGAGAGAGAGAGAGAGAGAGAGAAAAGAATGATTTTTGGTGTAAAAGAGAGGAAGAGAGAAGGATTTGGTGATCAAGCTTGTTGATGATTGAAAAAGGGTAGATATGACCTCTATTTATAAGGAAAAAAGAGGGTCGAAGAATCAAGAAAAGATAAGAATTCGAATTGAAATAATACTCTTGCGATAGACAACGGTTTTTGCGGTTTTTGTTTTTATCATATGTTTTGATCCAGAAATTGGAATAAGATAAATAATACATCGTTGGAAAGATGTTGAAGTCTAATTTCTAACCCAATTAAAATCAGATTAAAATCCTTTGTATAATAAAAGATATGCCCGAAATAGTGAGACGGTGTCCGTTTTGGATAGAGTTTGATATTTCATTCATATCTTTTCCGTTATAGCTCGGAATTGATATTATAATACATCATTGGAAAGATAATTTCAAGGGCTATCCAACCATCTAAGATTTGGATAAAAAATATAAGTCACGAAAATAATATCTGTCTATCTTTGAACGTCTTTTAATTCGGATAGAATTAGGACTTTCAAAAAGAATAGTTTTATTAATTTCAAACTCTTTAATCTTATCTTTTCAAAAAGGATAATTAAGATATTTTAGAAACTTATAGAAGCTTCTAATTAATCCTAATTGGTTTAGGAATGAGATTAAATCATTTGGACCCTCCACATGATCATTGGGTCGTAGTTAAGGTGGGCTTAGGTTCGGTTTGGGCTCAGTTTAATATTTTGGTTATAACTTATTTATTATAACTCGGATTCGGGCTTATAATATATCGTTGGAAAGCTCTTTTCAAGCCCCATACAATTATTAAATAATTGGACCCAGATAATGGACCAAAATAAAATGGATTAAACATTTTTATAAAAAGGACACAAAATGAATGATTTTAAAGGACACGAAATGAATTATTTTGGGTTTAAAGGCACGAAAAGATGAAAATAAGTTATGGTTTGGGGAAATGGACTAGGAGTTGGGTTGGTTTATGAAATGGAAATATGGATTTAAGCACTCCAAGATTAAATATCAACCCGACCAATAATGGCGGTGAAAGGTTTTTCATCATCGGGTTTGGTTTTGGGGAGACATTTTTAGGTGTCTACAATGGGTTTTCCCAAAATGCATGGTGGCATGATATCTCGGGATTGAATGAGTTTACCGCTTGCCACTCTCTAGCGAGTGATATTTTCCAACCATGCCTTCGTGTGCTTCATCGGCTTTTGGGATACTCAGTTTTACCAAAGCAAGACTTGGGAAAGATGTCGAAGGCTGAGTTGGTTGTTCTTTGGATTGCAACTAGAGAGAAGTTGCGAGGAAGGGTTAACTTTGGGCACATTTTCCTAAACAATTGCATGGACATGCATGGTAAGAAGTCGGGGGACATTCAATGTGGTAGCATGGTGACTAGATTAGCTACCAAGCTTGGTTTTGCTCGTTACCTCCCTTCTTGTACTCCGGTGAGGGAAGCCAACACTCTCTACCTGGACATCAGCTCAAGCAAGTTCAATTATTAGTAAAGAACAATGATGACGAGGTTTTTGATTCGTTAAAGAGGAATGCACATCATTGCTATCTTCCTAACCCCACTTTGACCTCCCTTCGCCGGCATGTTCCAAATGTGTTGTTTATGCCCCAAAGCAATTGCCTCCTTGGTGATGATGATGATATGGAAGATGTCCTCAATGAAGAGCAAAAAATCCAACAAAATCAACAACAACAACAACAACAAGAGCCTCAACCTCAACATCAATAACATCAATTATCCGACCTCGATATGGAAGCTTTGAGTGCCCAAATGAAGGGCATGCAAATTTTAATAGAGGGGATGTATGATCAAGACTTTTAGGCAATCTACAACCAAATGAGAGGAATCTCCGAAATGCAACAAGGTATCTTCATCCAACAACAACAACTTTATGATGCTAGTGTTAACCGTGGGGTACCCTCGCGGTTAACTACCCTTATTTCCCTCCTCAACTCGGTCTCGTGCCGTCTAGAGGGGGTGATAAGAAGCCTACCTACCCATATTGTCAAGGACCTCAAGGGTCCAACACCGAGATTCGCACCTTCTCGGATGAGCACGGTAACTATGATTACCGTGTGCCCGGTGGGAGCACTATAGGGGTGATCCTAACTACCCCTATGTCGACCCCACTATCCTTTGCCACTAGAGTTGCCCAAGCAATTCACTCCTTTAGCCCCTTGTCAACAAGATAATTTTAGGGGCCAATATGGTTGGCCACTCGGCTACATCGAGGGATGGAATCCATATGGTCCCTTAGGGAATATTTCAAGCATCCCACACTTGAGCCCCAATATGATCATACACTTAATCATGGTGGCGTCCAAAGGAAAGAAAGCTAGAGTAAAAAAGTCGCCAACAAGTTCTAGGAACCTGTAAACCGTTCACAGGGTGAAGGTTACACCCCTTTACGATCCATGAGATCGCTAACTCCATAGTGGTCTAGAACCATGACTGGATATTCGGGGATGAAGGTACAAATCCAACCTAAAAGAGATTGAACCTGCCCTAATAATAGGCCTCTACTTTATTCTTCTCATATTCATGTACGCTTTCGGACTAACATACAATCAATATATTAATCCTAAACCTGTTTAATCTATGTTGGTTGAATATTAATGCACAAACAAAACTATTATTGGCAATCACTTGAATTAAAATCACATTAGCCTAAATAAAATTATTAATTATCTTATTAAGCGTGATTACAAGTACAAATTCCTTTTAATCCTGCAAGAGAGGGTGTGATCAAGCAATAACAATAATATATTAAGCAACATAATAATATATTGATACAACAAATCATCATCATGATAATAATATTCAATCTCATGAAAGCATAATATTAGCAAGATCCTAGGCATGATACTAACAAGATTAATAACAAATTCTAGCATGTCACTAAACAATAAAGATCAAATCTTTATCCCCAACATGATACTTACATGATAGAAGAGATAGGAAGCAACCTAAGCATGAAACTAGAAACATACATGATATTAAAAATATTAGTTAGTACCCTAAACATGATACTAGGAATCATAAAGACATCCTAACATGATACTAGAAATTAAAATAACCTAAGCATGATTTCTATATCAAAAGAATAATTAAGTAATTAAATTACTTACTTTGATGCTTCATATCTCTTTCTATCAAAAGAATACACACGTTAGTAACATCAAGGAAAATATTAAATCAAACAATTAATTTAAATAATTGAAATAGGGATTTGGGACCAAACCCCCTCAGAAATTATCATCCTTTCACGTCTAGGGCAAAGGCAACTTCGAGCTTGGCTAGGTGTGTCTAGAACTCGTGAATGCGGTATTTTATTTGTAAAGGGAAGGCTTAGAAAGAAGGAGAAAGAATAAGCTTCTAGCTTAAGAGAATATGAGAAAGATGATTGCTGATGAACTGTTAATGATTGTTGATGATTAAAAATGGGGAAATACGACCCTATTTATAGAGAAAATATCCCGGAAACGATCAGAAAAAGATTGAATCCTGTTAGGAGTAAAACTGCCTTTGTCGCAGAACGACAGAGTCCAGCGCGATGCGACAGGCTTGTCGTTCAGCGCCAGCTTTATCGTTTTGCGCTGATTCACGCGTTTTCTTAAAAACTTGTACAGAATCCTTAATCTAATTAAATTCGACTAACAATGTCCGTACTTATCTTTAAAAATCAAATTTAATCTTTTGAAAAACACTTGTTTTAATCTAAATAGAATTCTTTATTTTTATAAAAAGATATAATTATTATTCCTAATCCCTTTAGAACTCAAAACAACCTTCTAGATTATTCTAGCAGATTAAAATCAATCCTATAAATTTAGGAATATTAATTAATGGGCCCTCCACTAGATCATTGGGCCATAAAACCATTTCAGGCCCAATTTAGTATTTTGGCCATAACTTCCTCATTATTCATCGAAATTGGGTTTATAATATATCGTTAGAAAGCTCTTTTCGATCCCAATCCAAATACAATATTAATGGACCCTTATAATGAACCAAACCAAATTGGACTGGACATTTTCATAAATAAAGTACATTTTCGAAAACAGAAAGAAGAGTTATTTTTATTAAAACAACCACTCACAAGACTTTTCACACTTTCACTTAGTTCGATAATCAAGTGACACGAAAGGTACTCATCACTGGGTTTGGTTTTGGGGAGACACAATTAGGTGTCTACAGTCCCCTATCCGGCTTCTCCTATGATAAGGAGGACAATGATGATGGTGCCGAGCCTAGTGGTAACTAGTTCCCCCTCTTGTGCTTTTTCCTCCATCCCTTTTATTATGTGATCTTTTGTTTTGTATTGGTGAGATGTTGAGATGTATTTTTGTTTAGCTTAGAAGAACATTAGTCTTATAAAAGGGTCTCGGGGGAGAATTTTGTTGTTGTTGGATGTCCTTGATTTTTAGTGCCTTGATGCTTTGTGGTTGCTTGTCTTGATCTACGATTGATGTTGTTGAGTGTTGTTGTTTTCCATGAGTGTCTCATACCTTTTTCTTGTTGAGTATCTTTTGATGATAATTTTGATGATGGTTTCTCTTTGATGATGAGTTGATGATGATTTTTCTCCTTTAATCTAAATCCCTAAATCCAAACCCTTGAATCCAAATTCCTTTAATCCAAATGATTGTAGCTTTAGTGTATAGTTGATTTTGCTATTTTGTTGGTTTGTTTTGATTTTGCTATTTTGTAGATTAGTTTGATTTTGCTATTTTGACTTTTGATTTTTTATTTTGCTTTCTTTTTATTTTGTTTTGAAGTTACTAACCTTTTTCTTTGTATATAGTTCCATTTTCTCTTTTATTCTCACTTGGTTTTGACAATTCATGCTAACGCTTGATTGGAGCTTCATGGAGGTGGTATATTACCCCGCTTTTCTTAGCTTAGCTTGGATAACTCGGTGAGATCTTTATTATTTCTCCCTTTTCTTTCTTTTCCTTCACTGTTTTTATAGAATAGGATTAGTTTAAAAAGAGTTGAACGGTTCGAGGATGTTTTCTTTGTAACACCATAGGTGTTTGGGGTCATTGGCGATGTTGTCGAATGACCGCTTGTATGACAATTGGGATTTATATGACATGCATGCATCTTTGCACTTTTCTTTATCTTTTCCTTTTATTTTCCATTTCTTCTCTTTTCTATTTTCTTTTTTTTTCTTTTCATTCTTTTCAAAAATGCAAAAATACAAAAATATGATTTTGAGGCTTTCTTTTCGTTTTCTTTTCATGTTATGCTTTTGTTTTGGACATAATACCATCCGACCTTTTGCTTTTGAATGAATGGTTTCCTATGTGGTATCGATGTGCACATTTTGAGAGTATGTTTGGTTGATCCTAGGATAGAGTATGCTAAGGTATTGTCTTTAGAAATTTTGGGACCTTGAAGCCGGATACTAATTGTTTGTGGTAGAAGGAGTTGCTCCCTTTGGTGAATTTGAAACTAATAGTGAGTTATTGCCACAACCATGTGAGGTTTCTTTCTTTTCAAGCCTTCTACATATTTTGCATGAGCGGCATGGATCCTTGACTATTGCATGCTTTATCTAGAACATGACTCTTGTCTCCCGAGATCGCGACCGAGCCATTTAGGAAGGACAAAGGCATCTATTCGGGGTGGTGATTTTTCCTTTACTAGAATAGTTTTCTATTTCTTCATTTTGGGTTTTCATTTGCCTACTTGCTAACCATTTAAGCCATAAACCTTCTTTTCAAGCCATATCTTTAGATTTTGAGCCTTTTGTTTCATTCTTGTTTCCATTCTTGGTTTTGTTGAAGCAATTGATCATTATTGTTGGAGATTGTGGTGGATTAGTTGATTGTTGGTTCTTATAATTTAAGCAAGTTTGTTTTGTGTATATTTTGTGAATAAAGGCAAATGCCAAGTTGAAAAAGTTGTCCATATATAAAAAAAGGCGAGGACATTGCAATAAAGTAAAAATTGGAAAAAAACCCCCCACATTCAAATGCTTTGGCGAAAGTGAAAAAATTGTGAAAAATGAAAATTTTCAAAAATATTTTGATGTAAGTATATTTCTCCCTATTTTAAGCATTGTGGACAATGTTTTATTTTAGCTTGGGGGGAAGCGTTCTATATATATGTTTGTGATTTTGGCTTTGAATAAGCTTGGGGGTATTGGTGTTTTTGTTTGGTGAATGCTTGATTATGGTGTTGAGGATTGATCACCCTTTGCTTCACAATTTAGGTATACCACCAAATTTTAAATTTTAGCCTACCTTCACCCTCTTCACCCTTACATTATAACCCTTCTCAAGGCCTTTTAACCTTTTTGGTTGAGTCACAAGTCGGTGGGGGGAGATGTGAGTCAAGCCTATGGAGCGCTGTGCATAGTCAAAATGTCAAGTAGCCATAAAATCTCTTTCTTTTCCGGTTCCTTCGGGGAATCATTGAGATGCTCACTAGAGGTGGATTTGAAACTAGTTGGGAGAACGTGGTAAGATTGTTTGAGATGAAGGTGAATTGTGTTTCATTAGTTCTCTATGCTTAGCTTATCCTATGTTTCAATCAACCTTGGATATCTTGGAACGTGCATACCCTTATTATATAGAAAGTTGTCTATTCACTCGCATTTGATCATTTTAAAAGTCCATTTCAAAAGCTATTTGTTTGAATTCTTCCTTTTTGATTTTACTTTCTTTTTCATGATTTGCCTCATTTTTACCTTAAACTCTTTGGATACCCTTACAAGACCTCACTCGTCCTCATTGGCGACTTTAGGTTTTAAAGGGCTTGTTGTATCTAAAAACAATCGTGATTCCTACAAAAGTGAGTTTTAGTGTACATTCTTATCTTTTTCTTCCCCTTTTCTTGTTTAAATAAATTTTTCATCCTATTTCTACTTGCTTTTGTTTTGCTCGAGGACGAGCAAAAGTCTAGCTTGGGGAAATTTGATGAGTGTCATTTATGGCACTCATTTAGCCTCTTTTAGGATGGGTTTTAATCGCTTTTATAGCTCTTTTATCTCTTTTTCTTTAGTTTTACTTGTTATTTCTGTAGTTTGTGTTTTCCTTGGTTGTGTTTCCCATTTTCTTGTATTTCTTAGTCTATTTTGCCTTTTTCTCCTTTATTTGTTTGCTCCTCTTTGATTTCAGGAGATTGGTGATATTCAAGGAGATAAATGGCTTTTTCTCGGGGTTTATAAAACTCAAGATGCAAGCCAGTCTCTCCCCTTGAAGCTCAAGTGCTAAGGAGTGCAAATTCCAAGTCTTCTAGGCCGCACTCTCATTCTGCGTGGGCATCAAAAATGGTGTTGAACCCACCATGGAGGCCTTTGGAAACTGCCACCCCCAACATGTATCAAGTGGAGCGCACGAAAGCATCAACGGACGCACGAGAAATCCTCCCTTGCTCCCAGGAGCGAGCGCGCACACAAGTGGCGCGGGCGCGCAGGGCCTGTGCACGGCCGCGTAGGTGGGAGGTGCAGCCGCGTAGCTGCTCTCCCCTTGTTCCGTACCCACTTCTTTGTGGCCGTGCATTTAGAGGAGAGGGCGCGCCTATATATTGGGGTTCTTTTTGGACGTTTAACTAACTTCTCCTTTGTTAGTTTTACTATATATAGATTTTTCTTTTTTTTAGAGAGAGAAGGAAGGAAAATTAGACTAGAATTTGTAATACATTGGATTTTTAGAGAGAGAAGCTCAAGATTTTGGGAAAATTTGTTCTTAAATTTTAGAGAGTGAAACATGGTAATTGATGATTGCTACATTTTGATCTTCATTTACTTTATATTGATCAAAGTTTTGTAAGCATTCTTTCCTTTTAATGCAATTTTAATGTTTGATTCTTGATATATTGTTGAATTTCTATAGTTTGTTTGATTTGATTATTGATAATTGGATTGCAATTTTGATGATGAATTGATGATTAGTTTAGTTATGCTTTTCAATTTTACAATGTGTATTGAGTAGTTCCTTTGCTAGGGAAGTGGTGAAGCATGTATGAATGATAAGCTATTGCTAATTTTGGGGTTTTTGATTGATTGGATGATGTGATTAAATTGGTTGATGGAATTTGTGCATGTGTTTGATTTGATGAGGAGTAGCTAACCTTGATTATCAAGCTAGATTGCATAGTAGTTTTCAATGACACGACAAATTGATTTGGATGCTATTATTATCGATTGTTCTTGTTTTGCGATTTTCCTTTGAAGTCAATCCTAAAGACATCTAGCTTGACCCTAGGAAATAGCTCTTTAAGTGATTTTGATTGCAAATATCATTTTCCCTTGCATTGCTTGATTAATCAATTTCCCGACAAATTAGCATGTTTATCATGAATGCATGTGGATCCTAAATCCCTAGTACTTTGATATTGATTTCTATTGTTAGCTTTGATTGTGTTGACTTTTTAGTTTAGACCAACCCATTTGCTTAAGACTTCGGGATAACTTAACTTGAGACTTTAGCTTATACCTCATTCCCTTGGAATCGATCTAGACTTACCCCTATACTTAGGGTTGGGTTTGGTTATAAACTTGGTTTTGATCGGGGGATACTTAGAATTCAACGACCTAGGTTTTCCTCCCGTCAGGAAGAGAGAATTGTGAGGAGAAAAAGAGAAAGGAAGGCCGAGAAAAAAAGGAAGATATAAAGAAGGTAGGAGAAATAGAGGGGTTGGTGGGAGAGAGGGAAAGGTTGATAGGAGCTTTGTCCCATCGATGTACGCCGTCACTTACAAAAGATGTACGCTTTTACTTCCGCTTCTAATCCAAATCTAAACAAGTATATTGTCTTTTCCCTTCAATACAACTTTTAATAATACATCTTAAATTAATTTTATAACAAATCATTATATTTTAGTATTGTGTGCCCTTTACTTTGTATATAATCTTCTCTAAAGCTATATGTTGAACTGCTGTGATGATTTCGCTTTGCAGGTGAAGCCTGGTGGCTTGTTCTCCCTGCTTGTGGTTGATGTAAGCTGTAAAAGGTGCTGACTGCATTACAAAACTAATTCTTTTTACCCCAAAAAAATAAGACTTGGTTGCTATGATGTTAATATTCAGGATAAAAATAAAGATTTTTTTAATATTGTTATTCTATCAAAATTTGACTTTCTTTTTTGCTGGTAGACATGTTGTATAGGAAGGCAAAAGGGCTTATTGTTGAAGCCTGTTGTGCTTTAGGTGCATACATATCATGGTTATAGGTCGCTAGGGATGTACTAGGTTTTATGTTGTGTCATCCCTGCCTTCGAACAACTTCCATAAGGGAAAAGAAAAGAAACTTGGAGGAAGATACTATGTAAATAAACATATGGACTGATATAATGAAATTGGTTGTTTTATTTGAGACTTTATTTCTCTTTTTAAATGTGAAATATGAAGGTTGTAGACTATAGAGAGCTAAGAATTGCTTTCTTGGCTCTAAATCTAAAGTTAGTAACTTTTTTTTTCTGAATAAATATTGATTCATAAATACAAAGTTATATGACATTTATAAAGAGATTTAGCTAAAATAAAGAACCTAATAGATGTGATCTAGACTGTTGATACTGTTAGATTAGCGCATAGTTCAGTTTCAAAATTAAGTACTCTATATTCTTGTGTCATGTTAACCATTGTCATGTCAATTTAAATTAAAAATCATGAACTGAACTAAAATGTTAGCTTTAGATGTTACTGACCTTACTGTGCAGAGTGTAGGAATTTGAGTCAAGAGAACGTGAATTGCATCTTTGTTTTTAATAGATTTTTAAATTGGACGAAAGTTCCAATTCTCTTTAGTACGAAGTAGTATTTTGATTATCCCTAAAAAACTTATAATAATGCTTTAAGAGAAAACTTTCATTCAACAGTTTTGATGTATTGTCCTTAGTTTGGTGGTCGCTTTGATATCTACAATTCTACTCACTATTTATGTGAATCCATAAGACCAATGAGGCTTATTTCAAGAGAAAACTAATAAGAACCTTTTGTGTATTGTGTATATAGGACTAACAAAGTGAAACGGAGAAGTACTACTTTTCTCATCCATCTAAAACCTAATGGGGTTTTTTTTTACGTCTATATAAACCTTAATGTTATACGAAGTACAAATTATCATTTGCTCTAATTTTAGAAAAATGACTATAAATCCTCACAACTCTAGGCCCAAAAACTTCATAACTCTCTATATCAATAGAAACTACTAAAGTTAAAGTTGTGAAAGAAAAATCAATTAAGAAGCTCATGAAACCCATAATGGAAGTAACATCAACTTTCATTAATTTTACAAACAAAACATTTACTTTAGCCCAAAATATTTAAAACTAACGCCCAATAACTACAAACAACTTAAATTTAATCCACTAGCATAATCCCAATACTCATTTTTAAAAACTACTTAGTTTAGGAAAAAGAGTTATTGTATTAAAATAAACCACTTAAAAAAGATCACTTATGAAAAAAAATCACTCAATGAAAAAAGATCACTCAAGAATAAGAAAGATCTTCTCTTCATATAAGTTTTTGCCACTCCTGAAGTTACTATTTCCTATGTTTCACACTAATGGTGGCTTCTCGTACATACATTACTTTATATGGATTATAGCTTTAAATTAAGGTGATGTAAAGACAAGATTTGAATGGAAGGATTTGTTTGATATGAAATTATTTATTTTAGGACTATAATTTGGATTTTGACAATCAAAATACATACTACTCTATTGCATACACTATTCCTATTTAGAAGGTTCGAATTTCAAAGGTTGGTTTCTAACACGGAGTATATTATAGTCTATATAAATTTTTATATATTCTTCGTATTATTTTAATCAATTTCTAGAGTCGATTGTTTTTATTATTAAACAATAATGTTTATTACACTATCCTATTAATGTCATCTCTAATGGGTACATTGAATATTTATATGGAAAAATTGCTCCCATTAATCTGAACTTTGCCTCATCCGCCCAAATTAATCCGAACTTTCGATTATTATCTATCACTCCCAACTTTAGGGGGTATTAATTTCTATTGCACCCAAATGACTTGCAACCGGTTGAAGAGATCAATTTTGCTAACTTGTGATTAGTTGCACACGTGTCGCAACCTGATTGGTTCAAAACTTGAAAAAAATTTTAAAGATTAAAACTAAATAAATAAATTTAAAGATTAAAAAAAAAAAACAAAACCAACCAACACATCCCGCACCCACCCACCCACAGCGGCACAGCCAGCCACCCAACACCTTCCCCGGAGCACCGACCATCGCCTAGACCCCCTTCCCCTAGAGCGCCGGTGCCTCCCAGTCATGCTTCCCCTCTCCTAGTGTCGGCGACGCCCGACCACCCTCCCTTTTCCCTTTAAAATTGGCAGCTGATACAACCACCAGAAAAACGCCGCTACCCCTATTTCTCCGTGAATACGACCACCGAAATGGCCGAAAACGGCCGAAATCGGTAGAATTTCAGGCTGGATGGTTGGGTTTAACCCAAAATCGGCCGTTCGTGGCTAATTTCATTAGCGGTGGCTGGGCGGTGGCTAATTTCGAGATCTGGGGAAGGGAAGGAGTGGGGGAGGGGTTTTCGGGGGTGGGGGAAGGGAAGGGGTGGATTTCGAGGGAGAGGGAAGGCTGGGCAGCGGTTTCCGGCAGCAGGGGAGGGGTTTTCGGGAATGGGGCTGGTTTTCCGGCGGGTTGGGGGTGGGGATGTGGTGGCAGCAGCTGGGCAAGGGGTGGTTTGTGGGTTTTTTAATTTTTTTGTTTTTGTTTTTTGTTTTTTTTTTTAAAAAATTAAACCAATCATACGCTGACACGTGTTTAGGTAACCTGCTACATCAGGTTGGATGACCTGTTGGGTGCAACAAAAATTAATACCCCCTAAAGTTGGGAGTGATAAATAATAAACGAAAGTTGGGATTAATTTCGGCGGGCGAGGCAAAGTTCAGATTAATGGGAGCAATTTTTCCTATTTATATATGTTGATTAGTATGATATAAGATGTGGTTATTATATATACCCCTATATTGGATTATACACACGTTATGCGTGTGTAATATTAGGAGAGAGAGAACATCAAAGAAATATAACTTTAGAAAATCAGGGTATATAGATTAGGAAAACATAATTAGCTTAGGAAAAGACTAGCTTAAATGAGAGAGAGAGAGAGAGAGAGAGAGAGAGAGAGAGAGATATCGCACTTAAGAAAATTAGAGAAATAAGTTTTCGAAAAAGAGTTACTAAAATGCTAGATAGAAGGAGAACTTAAAAAAGATCACTTAAGAAGAAAAATCACCCAAGAAAATGAAAGATCACTCAAGAAGAAAGATTACTAAATAAAATCAGGGCAATTAGCTTAGAAAAGAAAGTCTGAACAATTAGCTTAGGGTAGGGCGAGAAAGAAACAATGAGTGATAGAGACCACTTAAGAAATATCACCTAGAAATTAGGAAAATTAGCTTAGGAAAACACAATTAGTTTAGGAAAAAGGCTTATAAAAATGCGAGAGAGAAAAAGGCGGCCCTAAGAAAAATAACTTTTGAAAATAGGGTCAATTGGCTTTGGAGAGATGAAAGACCAATTAAGAACGATCACATTTAAAAATTAAGGCAATGCAATTAGCTTAGAGGATAAAGAGGAAGACCACTTAAGAAATATCACTTAAAAATATCAGGGCAATTAGCTAGGGAAAACACAATTATTAGATTAGGAAAATGATTAATTACTAAAATGAAAGGGAGGGAGATAGAGAGAGAGAGAGAGAGAGAGAGAGAGAGTGTGTGTGTGTGTGTGTGTGTGTGTGTGTGTGTGTGTCTGTGTTTGTGTGTGTGTGCGCGTGTGTGAGAGGGGGAAAGAGAGAGAGAGAGAAAAGGAACACTTAAGAATTAGAGCAATTAGTTTAGGAAGAAGCTTACTAATGAAATGATGGACCACTTTAGCTAATTACATTTTCTTAAACTAATTTCTTAAGAAACAATCACTTGAGAGAGAGAGAGAGAGGGATAATTTAGGAAGGACCACTTAAGAAATATTACTAAACAAAAAAAGAGGGACTACTTAACAAAGAACACTTAATAAATAAAGAGAAATTAGCTTAGGTTAAAGAGTTACTAAAAGCAAAATAATCATATTCATATCAAAAATTAATAAAACCAAATAGTATGTTGCTAAGTTAGGCCCAATTCAAGAAAAATCCATAAGAAATAATCTTTCCTAACCTTGCTCCCAGTTCAAAAGTCAATCCATGTCAATTAGTTGACTAAATTATTTCAATTCCTTGTATACAAAACTATCAAAAACAAACCTCTTAAAATATCACAAAAAAATATAAACTTATTAAAAAAATGAAAAACCTAGCTTTTGACTACATTTAAATTTATCCATATCAAAAATTAATTCAAACAAATAGTAAATATAATAAAATGAACATGTTGCTAAGTTGACCCATTTCATAAATAACCCATAACAAATTATCTTTCCTAGATTTGGTCCAAGTACACAAGTCAATCCATGTTACTTATTTTACTAACTTATTTCCTTGCATAGAAAATAATAAAATAAATAAATAAAAACAAACAAACAAAAAAACCTCTTAAAATGTTGCAAAAACTATAAGCATATTAAAAAATTTAAACTCCTATCTTTTGACTACATTTAAAATTATCCCTATTAAAACTTAATTAAAACAAATAGTAAATATGCTTATAAAAAAAATTAAACCTAACCTAATTTGTGAATAACCCATAAGAAATTATCTTTGCTACAAAAGTCAATCCATGTCAATTTGTTTACTAACCTATTTTCTTGCATAGAAAACAATATAAAAAAACAAACCTCTTAAAATGTTGCAAAACCTATAGGCTTATAAAAAAATTTAAAAGTCCTATTTTTTTTACTACATTTAAAATTGTCCATATCAAATCAAAAAGTAATAAAAACAAATAGTAAATCTATTAAAATGAACATGTTACTAAGTTAGGGCCAATTCATGACGAATAACCCATAAGAAATTATCTTACCTAGCTTTGGTCCAAATACAAAATTCATGCACTTTATTTTTTTACCTTACCAAAAGCATTATTATCAATTTTTATTAAGTTACGCAATATACATTTCTTTTCAAACTCATTACCTACTTGAAAAAAAAAGACCCCCACATTGTCACATCTCAAAGCAAGAATGACATGTTAAAATTCACACTAGAAGGCGCGTGTAGCGCGCGCGAGCCTCCCTAGTGTTGTGTAAAAATGTGTTGTTTTTGGAAAGTACTCCCTCTGTTTTTAAATACTTGGTCCATTTATTAATGTGCGAAGTTTTAGGAGAGATCAAAGAAAGTAATAAAATATGGAAGTAGTGGGGTAGGTGAAAGAATAAAAAATTGTAACAAGCAAAAGTTTTTGAGAGAATTGGAGGATAGAGAGTATGAAATTAATAAAACATAATTTATGTTGAGTCCACTAGTTGAGAGAAATGAATTAAATATTGTAAAAGCTTTCTAAATAAGGAAATGGAGCAACTATTTAAAAATGGGCGAAAATGGAAAGTGGAGCAAGTATTTAAAAAGGACAGAGTAAGAATTATAGTTTACGAAAGAAAATTGTTGGGACTATTAGTTCAACATGCAAAGTATATATGTTAGGAAAAATTCATTTTAATAATCCCAGGCCGACTTTGTCTAATTTGCTTTCATTAATTCCAATTATCAATTATTATACAATAATCCCAACTTTTACTTGGGTTTTCCTTCTTCAATCCCAAAAACTAAAAACAAACTAAGGAAGTTAACAAAGAGTCAACAATTGTATATGTTGACTTAGGAGACTCTTTCCCTCCCAAACTAAATAGTGTCGTCATCTCCTCCTAAACACCCCCCTTGAAAAATTAACAGCCCGCCATTACTTCTGCTATGAGAAACTCAATAATTATGCTTCCCCCTAATGACACCCTTCTTTAAGAATCCCAAAACTATCACCCACGCGTCTAGTTTGTGAATTTGGGTTTCCACTTGAGGATAGAAGCAGCTTAATTGATGAAATGGAAGCAAGCTACACAAGAACAAAGTTAAGGTGAACTCTATACTGTAAAGGTAATTTTGTTGTTTATTCGTGAATTTTCAACAATTTTGACATAGATTTAGGGTTTAAATTTATAATAATTTCAATATGAATACGAAAATGCAGTAAATCTGTCACCTTTAATTAGGGTAAAATATATGAAAATGGTTTTGTTTTGTCTTAATTTGTTGATGTAATTGTTGATTTACAATGCTTGATGTGTTGCTCTTGCATGTGTAGCATTGTTTTTTATTTGTTGTTACGAAAAAATTAGGTTGAAAACGAGTACAAGTTTAGTGAAGTTATGTTTTATGTTTTGGCATTCTTGGGTTTTTAAGACTAAGTCTAATGGTGATTTGGTGTGCGAGGGAGGGTCTGGTAAAACAAAGGAGGTAAACCCAGATCAGGGTTGTTATATAGGGACATTAATTAGTTGGGGAAGGATTATTTTGGTATTAAGTCGGTTAAAGGTGTGCTTTACTTGGTTCTTGGACTAAGTATGGCTAATGGTTTGGAAAAAGGTACTTGATGATGATGATGATGTGTTGGAGGTGACAAAATTAGGTGGTAGATTTTGAAGTTTGGAGATGTATGTACATCATGGTGTTGAGTCACCAAAACTTGAGCACCTATTGAACAAACACATTTCAAACCATCATTAATCCAATCATCACAACATGATGAAGCTCAATCTTCCAAACCCTAGAAATTAAAACCCAAAAGGGGCCCACCTAAAGATACTTTGACTGTAATGAGGTCAAATCCTAGAAAAAAACAACCAATGTCTCATATTTAATATTAAAAGATAATGCTGCACCTAAAAAGCAATTGTCCAACTCACTTATAGTAAAAGTTGCCTCCAAGTCAGCTAACTATCTCTTACTACTAGTACTAATCCAGATCGATCAAGGTATTGTGAACCTCCTACTTCACAACTATCCTCCTAAAGAACCTTTCTTGAAAAACAGAAACTTATACACTCTACTCCATATAAACAAGCTGCAGATGATTTATATGATTGGTATGATGATAGGCCTGAAAGTCCAATTAATTTGAACCAGACCTTATTTATGACCCTAAGAAAGACAACAAAGGAAAATGATTTGCAATAGTTGGTGATAAGGGGAGTTTCTTTGGGGATGTGTATATTGATGAGGAAAGTGATGGGGATTTAAAACTTGAGTAATGACTTGGGAGATTTAATTAGACTTGGAGTAGTTAGATACCAATTTAGAGGAATAGTATAAAGAAACAACCTTCGGTGAAAGGCTACAATATATATGCCTTTGATGTTAGTGATGAAGAGTACATCACAGCTAGAGAGAGAGAGGGGGGGAAGCTTATAGTACACACTTAGTAGAAGTTGCTACACACAACTCTTTTATATGAAAAAGGAAGAAACTGAGGGGAAACTTACTGTAGACACCTGATTGTGTCTCCCCAAAAACCAAACCCAGTGATGAGCACCATTCACATCATTGATTATCGAGTAAGGTGAAATGTTGAAGAGTCTCGTGAATTTCCCTTTTTCTAAAATGTTTTAATTCAAAATAATTCATTTCGTATTTCAAAAATCATTAATTTCGTGTCCGATTTATGAAAAACGTCCAATCCAATTTATTATGGACCACAATAAAGGTTCAATATTTGTGTAGTTGGATACGATATATTATAAGCCCAAATTCGAGTTATAACGAGGAAGTTATGGCTAAAATACTAAATTGGGCCCAAACCGAGCTTTATAGCGGACCTAATGATCTTGTGGAGGGTCCATTAATCTTAATTATATTTCTAAAACTATTAGGATTTATTAGGAGTTTCTATAAGTCTCTACAAGTTTTTAATCTATCCATTTTAAAAAGATAAAGATTAAGAGTTTGAAATTGGATAAAACTTCTCTTTTTGAAAGTCCTAATTCTATTCGAATTAAAAGACGTTCAAAGACAGTCAGATAATATTTTTGTGCCTCATAATTTTTATAAAAATCTTAAATGGTTGAATAGCCTTTCCAATGATATATTATAATATTAATTCCGAGCTATAAAGAAAAAGATATGAAAGAAACACCAAACTCTGTCCAAAACTTCCTTTATTTCGGCCATATTTTTTAATCGACAAAATATTTTAATCTGATTTCAATTGGGTTGGAAAGTAGATTTCAAGTTCTTTCCAACGACATATTATTTTCCTTATTTTGATTTTTGGATCAAAAGATATGATTAAAACAAAATCCGCAAAAAACTGTTTTTTTATCACGCCGCGATAAAAGGGGTTTTATTCCAATTCGATTTCGGACTTTTTTCTGATTGTTTTCGGCCGTTTTCTCTATAAATATGGGCGATTTTCTCCGTTTAATTATACAAAACAGGATTTTCTTTGTGTGTTACAATCACCAACGATCACCATAATCATCTCTCTCTAAGCTAAAGCTTATTCTTTCTCTTGATTTTCTAAGCCTAGCCGCACAAACACACATCCCTTTTGATTTTATTTATTTGGTCACAATTACTCATTTTCATACTTGAATACACCTAGCCAAGTTCGAAGTTGCCTAAGACCCGTGAAAGGTTGATAGTTCTGAGGGTTTAGTACCAAATCCATATTTCAATTAATATTATTTTATTTGTTTGACTTAATATTTTATTAAAGTTACCAACATATATATTGTTTTAATAGAAAGAGGTATGAGCCATCAAAGTGAGTAATTCAATTGCTCTATTTCTTTAGGAATCACGCTTAGATTATTATTTTAATTCCTAGTATCATGTTAGGATGTCTTTATTGATTTCTAGTATCATGTTAGGGATAAAGATTTGATTTTTAATATTAAGTGACATGCTAGGATTTGTTATTAATCTTGTTAGTATCATGTCTAGGATCTTGCTAATAATATTATGCTTTAATGAGATCTTTATGATAATGATGATTTGTGGTATCAATATTATTATTTTGCTTGATATTATTATTGTTATTGCTTCATCACGCCCTCTTTTGCAGGTTTAAAGAGAATTTGTACTTGAAATCACGCTTAATAAGATAATTAATAATTTAATTTAGGCTGATATGATTTTAATTCAAGTGATCGCCAATAATAGATGTATTTGTGCATTAATAATCAACCAACATAGATTAAACGGGTTTAGGATATATATAATGATTGTATGTTAATTGGAAAGCGCACATGAATATGAGAAGAACAAAGTAAAGGCCTATTTAGGGTGGGTTTAATCTGTTTTAGGTTGGATTCGTACCATCATCCCCGAATATCCAGTCATGGTTCAGGACCACTATGGAGTTAGCGATCTCTGTGATCGTGAATGGGGTGTAACCTTCACCTCGTGGACGGTTTACAAGTTCCTAAAACTTGTTGGCGACTCTTTTGCTCTAGCTTCCTTCCCTTTGGACGCCACCATGCTTAAGTGTATGATCACAGTGGGGCTCAAAGTTGAGTGTTGAAATATTCCCTACGGTTTTTGGCGACTCCACTAAGAAGGATTTCTATTTTAGTTCCTAAAATTTATTTTGGCAATTTATTTAGAATGAGTGGATGACGCTTGAAACGTTCTAAATATTCATGTGTGTAATTTTGATTAACATTGTGGCATAAGCATAAAAAGGTCTGCATTAGAATTACCATCCGTAATGCGTCAAAAACATAGGATTTTTATACGTAGGGAAATTGGGAAATATCTTTCACTACTAGAATCGAAAAAATGCTACGAAAATTGGAAAATTCCGAGAATACAGAAAGATGCCGAGGAGTGTAGGAACTGTCACGAGACAATAGTATTCATCGCAGTACGATGGCTTTATCGTGACACGATAGTCTTATCGTGGCGTGATAAGGCCATCTCCACGAGATGGATCCCGTTTTCTCGCGCCGAGTTCTTCCAACACTGAGCCAGAAATCTGCCCACTTGTTTTGACTGATTCTTGTACTGTTTGGCCTATTCTACTTCTTGATTGAGTTTTTCCTTATTTTCTGAAACCCAAATGTGTTCTACATGTGTCTTTATCCCTTGGGAATTCACGCTCCATCTACCCAATTGGATACTCTGTGCAACGAAGGGTACATCCGAGTTTGTGAGTTCATCAAACCATGGAAGCAAGTTTAACTTGCGGGGTCCCATCCATACGCGCGAACCCTTCCAAAGGTAAAGCTTTCGCGCGATGCATCCGGACTCATAACCATGGACCCTCCTTTGACTAACATAATTCTTGAACTTTAGAGAACTAGAGACATGGTTAGGTTGCAAACTCATTACATCATATTGTGACTACTTGACTACTTGTGCATCTCTTACTTGTGCATACTTATATGTGATTAAACAAACCATTTGTTTTGACTTGTGTTCATAAATAAAGTCTAAATCAACTAACCAATGACTAAAAAGGACTTTTCTCAATTAATTTGAACTTATAAATATGTCTAAAATCGATTCATAGTTCTTTTTTTTTTAATTTCGAGTCAACCCAGATTTTTATTCCCGTTTCTTGCACAAGCGTCAACTTGTTTTGCTCATAGCCTAATTTCTAGGAAGAGTTACATATCGTACCACTTATGGATATACAGCCCCAGATTTTATCTTTCATTTGGCGTTGGTTTCATCCAATTCGGAGTCACAGACCAAAAGTTATGACTTAAATACTACAGCCCGTCCAGTTTAGTGTATATACATGAGGTCTTAACCTAATCTTTGTTCGAGTCTAACCACATGTCTAGTCCCATGGTCACTTCCACTCACAAGTATTTGCACACACCTTGTACATACTTTTTTCACACAATGACCATGTCTTGGGTCCATGCACGATTCGTCCTTTCCGTCATTTGAGTTAAGGGTTTATTCTATTTCTAAATTCTTCCACATCTTTCCATCTACATCACCTTTCCATACATTACATACCTTACACTTTCCACATTCACATTCCTTCATCTTACATGCTTTCTCCATACATATCATCCCCTCATACACTATGATCTTTTCCCATCCATGCATGTTGAATCGAGTTTGAGTCATGTGATTGACAAGAAAAAAAAAGTAATGATGAGCCAAAGCATGAGGCGGGCTTCAATGACAAGATTTCATGATTCATTTCTTAGTTTTGATTTCCCCTCCCCCCCAATAAGTCTAGCACAGGCACCCTTCATCATCCTTAGATTTATTTCATGAGTTTGTTTTTTACTCTTTCTTTTTTAATAAAATGAGCATTTATTTCCTTGCATATGATCATTGCATTGCATAAAAAAATAAAAATAAAAATAATTAAATTGTCGAACTAAGCACAAGGAATACTAAGGATTTGAGGCACCTTTCGTAACCACATTATATTGTCTTTGCCCTTTTAAATATACAATTCCTCTTGATAAACCACTTTGAGCTTCATCTAACGATTAACCTTTCTATTTTTCAACCCACATCTACTTAACCTTGGGATGAGATGGTGTGCAACTTATTCAATTTTCAAAGTCAAATACAAAAGATTGAGTGATTTTTACGGAAGTTTCAAAAGTTCAAAAAGCATTTATCAATAAAAGTGTGAAAAATGGCAAGTGTTCCAATGTCTTTGATATAAACATGTCTTTGATATGAACACGCCTGAGAAACATGAATGTTAAGTGAGTGATAGACCGCATGATTGGGATTGCCCACACTTATTAAAAAAAAAAAGGATTCGAATATGAAAAATTGCAAAAGAAAAAACAAAGTGAGAAAAATATAATAAACAAAATAGAGTACAAAAGTGAAACAAAAAAGAGTACAAACGTTGGAAACCTCAAGCATAAATATACCAAGATTCAAAAGAAGGTTGCACACCTTGGGGGCTTATATTGGGTCTTGAGCTTATATCCTTTCTTCTTCGACCTTTAGCCTAACTCCGTTACAACCCTTTAAAAGACCTCTTTGAGGTATACACACACTTGTGCGAGGTTTGGCTACAGCTACGTTCAGCCTGATTCCTAACGGATACATAGGCAACCTCACATTGGGGTATGGTCGTTATAAGAATACATTCATATTCACATTCATATTTACATTTATAAATGATCATATTAAGGGATCTCCAATGCTCATCCCTATCTATTTAGAGCTAGGCTTGGGGGCTTGATCCCTACTTCATTAACCTATCCGGCCTAAGAGTCACCAGTATTTGGCTCTATTCTTAAAATATTTTTTCACAGCTTTAGCCTTTGCGGCCTAACATTAGAGTCACTGTCATACACATCACGCATACATAGCTAAATAATTCTTCCCTTAGGAACCCTTTGTCATGAAATCTTGACACAGCTTTGAAGCATGCCTTGTCATCGTAGATCATTCATTACTCATATCATCATTGTATCACAAAGTATGAAGTACTTAGCCTCCATGCCTAAGTTACCCAAATACTTTCATTATCGAGTCATTAATCGAGATAGTCTAGGATGTTACAATCCTTGTACCATGAGAGACAACATCAATGTACGCACTTGATTAAACTCATTCAACATGCACCGTCACTTGATTCATTCTTTTCATCTCTTTTCCTTGTGAGGAAGTTCAAAAATTTCACTTTTCACCAACACTTTACCCCTTTATTTTCACGTCTTTCTTTTTCAGGAGAAAGTCGGTACCCTCCACAAAAATGACGGAAATTTTTGCATTTCTTCATTTTCGAACACAGTCGAGTCATGTCGTGTCATCACATCAAATTGAGTATGCATTGAGTCATGTCATCACATCGAGTTGAGTCTACACACGTGTTAAAACACATTGAGTCGAGTTGATTGAGTTTCACAATAAGTTGAGTAACACCAAGCCTTGGGTCAACCTCAAGATAATTATAAACATGAGTAAAGTTCTATAGTCTAAAATATAGATGCGGGTACACTAAATCCCTAATAGACGAGCAATCTTTACAAAATACTTGAGGTTGAGCAAAAATGAGCAAAAGGCACGAGAAAAGGCGCAGAATCAGAATGAACGAGCAGAAAGAGTTTTAAAACTCTGATCTTGATTCTAGTGCAGCACGACGGAAACAACACGACGCGACAACATTATTGCCGCACGATGAAACCGGATATGATACGTCAGACTATAGTTCCTATAGATCGATTTTCCAGACGACAATTATCTACTCAAACCTCGTGATGAGTAAATCGATTCCTTCCAAAGCAGGTGATTATGCTTTTGAGCCTTTCGAGCATCATGATGAGCAATAGATGATTCGATTAGTAGTCAGCCCGATTACGATCACATTTGATGGATGATCGACCTAATGACGATCATATTGGTTGATTGAGCAGTGATTCATTATGACCACAAAGAATTCCTAAGATGGAAGATTTCTATAGAAATCAATTTGAAGTTCGAAAAATCTTGAGATGGATTTTTCAAAGCTAGAAAAGTCTACTGCTTCTAGGAGTGAAGTCAACAAGATTTTAGAAGATTACTCAAAATGAGGAAAAAGAAGGATTAAAATCCGCAAAATGCAAAAATATCGCTAAGCGATGCTTACATCGCTACGCGATTCGACTATCGCGACGTGATGGGGATATAAGTTGCGCGATGCATCTGCCATTGCCAGTGACGGACTTTGTGGGCCCCGTAGGTGGATTATGTGGTCTCTTTTCAACATTTGGGCTCGTTGGTACACCATTTAGCCCCTAAAGCAATTGACATGATTAGTAGTCGGCTAAATTACATTCTCGATTGATGATCAGTCTGACGACGATCATCTCATTAACTTAAGCGCCTAAATGATGGCTCATTACATAGCAAAAGCGCCTAAATGATGGCTCATTACAAAGAAAAAACGCC
Organism: Chenopodium album; assembly: GCF_948465745.1. Taxonomy (NCBI): domain Eukaryota; kingdom Viridiplantae; phylum Streptophyta; class Magnoliopsida; order Caryophyllales; family Amaranthaceae; genus Chenopodium; species Chenopodium album. The sequence continues at coordinate 44,703,784 of NC_137846.1, read as the reverse complement.
TAAATGATGGCTCGTTACAAATCACAAGCACCAAAGCACTGGCTCGTTATATCTAAAAAAAAAAACGGGTTGAGGCATTGGCAAAGAAAATTGCACCGAAACACTGGTTAAGTGCACAGAAGTATTGGAAGAGTGCATATTCAACATACCGAAGCATTGAAAAAACTAAGGATCACTAAGTACTGAGGTCTTCGACAGCTTTCACTAAGGTGTGGAGGTTGTCAACATTAATTGATCGAGTCAAGGTAAAGGCGAGATTTTGGAGATAGCGACATACAGCAGTCTTAGACGATGTCCCGAAGCATGGAGGAGATTTTCTATAGCGGCGAAGCAATGTCGTGGCAAAGCATGGCCACAACAACAATAATGGAGCGGCGAAGCACTGCCGTGGCGAAGCACTGCCACAAAACTGAAGATGGCGAAGTATGGTCACCTTCGACAATGTTCCCTAGGATGTGGATGTCACAACAAGTGAAGATGGCAAAGTACGTTCACCTTCGACAATGTTCCCTGGGATGTGGAAGATTGTCACAGCAAGTGAAGATGGCGAAGTACGGTCACCTTCGACGATGTTCCCTAGGATGTGGAAGATTGTCACTGCAAGTGATGATGGCGAAGTACAATCACCTTCGACAATGTCCTCTAGGATGTGGAAGATTGTCACAGCAAGTGAAGATGGTGAAGCACGGTCACCTTCGGCAGCGTTCACGAAGCACTGTGAAAGATGTCACCAAACAAATACAGCAAAAGAGTAACCAGAGGCGTGTACTCGACGATGCAAGATATGCATTTCTAACTCCCTAATTTGTATAACTAACGCTAGTTTGTAGGTATCGGCGATGCAAAGAATGATTTAGGATCGCAGAACGTTCTGAATCATTCTCTGTCCCTATCGATTACTTTGACTTTTGTTTTCGAAACTTATGTTTCTCCAAACTCAGTCAAAGTGGGGGCTTCTGTAAACACCTGATTGTGTCTCTCCAAAAACCAAACCTAGTAATGAGTACTTTTCATATCATTGATTATCGAATAAGGTGAAATGTTGAAGAGTCTTGTGAATTTCCCTTTTTCTAAAATTTTTTATTCAAAATAATTCATTTCGTATTTCAAAAATCATTAATTTCGTGTCCGATTTATGAAAAACGTCTAATCTAGTTTATTATGGACCATAATAAGGGTCCAATATTTGTGTAGTTGGATAAGAATCAAAAAGATATTTCCAACGATATATTATAAGCCCAAATCCGAGTTATAACGAGGAAGTTATGGCTAAAGTACTTAATTAGGCCCAAACCAAGCTTTATATGCGGACCCATTGATCATGTGGAGGGTCCATTAATCTTAATTATATTTCTAAAACTATTAGGATTTATTAGGGTTTTCTAGAAGTCTCTAGAAGGTTTTAATCTAGCCTTTTCAAAAGTTAAAGATCAAGAGTTTGAAATTGAATAAAACTTCTCTTTTTGAAAGTCCTAATTCTATTCGAATTGAAAGACATTCAAAGACAGTCAGATATTATTTTCGTGCCTCATAATTTTATCCAAATCTTAGATTGTTGGATAGCCCTTGAAATTATCTTTCCAATGATATATTATAATATTAATTTCAAATTATAACGAAAAAGATATGAAAGAAATACCAAACTCTATCTAAAACTGACAACTTTCCACTATTTTGGCTATGTATTTTAATCTACAAAAGATTTTAATCTAATTCTAATTGGGTTGAAAATTAAACTTCAAGATCTTTCCACCAACATATTTTGCCTTATTTTGATTTTTGGATCAAAAGATATATATGATAAAAACAAAATCCGCACAAAACTGTTTTTTTATCGCGCCATGATAATTTTATCACGCCGCGATAAATCTATAGCCACTCGATAAAAGGAGTTTTATTTCGATAAGAATTCAGACTCCTTTCTGATCGTTTTCAACTGTTTTCTCTCTAAATAGGGGAGATTTTCTCCGTTTTACAATCACCAACGATCACCATAATCATCTCTCTCTTCTCTCTCTAAGCTAAAGCTTATTCTCTCTCTCTCTCTCTCTCTCTCTCTCTCTCTCTCTTGATTTTCTAAGCCTAGACACACAAAAATACATCCCTTTTGATTTTATTGATTTGGTCACAATTACTCATTCTCAGGCTTGAATACACCAAGCTAAGTTCGAAGTTGCCTAAGACCTCGATGTGAAAGGTTGATAGTTCTGAGGGTTTGGTCCCAAATCTATATTTCAATTAATATTATTTTAATTGTTTGATTTAATATTTATTGAAGTTACTAACGTGTATATTATTTTAATAGAAAAAGGTACGAGGCATCAAAGTGAGTAATTCAATTGCTCTATTTCTTTAGGAATCATGCTTAGATTATTATTATAATTCTAGTATCATGTTAGGATGTCTTTATTAATTTCTAGTATCATGATAGGGATAAAACTTTGATTTTTGTTGTTTAAGGACATGCTAGAATTTGTTATTAATCTTGTTAGTATCATGCCTAGGATCTTGCTAATAATATTATGCTTTGATGAGATTATTATGATAATGATGATTTGTGGTATCGATATTATTATTTTGCTTGATATTATTATTGTTATTGCTTGATCACGCCCTCTTTTGCGGGTTTAAAAGGAATTTGTATTTGAAATCACGCTTAATAAGATAATTAATAATTTAATTTAGGCTGATATGATTTTAATTCAAGTGATCGCCAATAATAGATGTATTTGTGCATTAATAATCAACCAACATAGATTAAACAGGTTTAGGATATATATAATGATTGTATGTTAATTGGAAAGCGCATATGAATATGAGAAGAACAAAGTAAAGGCCTATTTAGGGCGAGTTTAATCTCTTTTAGGTTGGATTCGTACCATCATCCCCGAATATCCAGTCATGGTTCAGGACCACTATGGAGTTAGCGATCTCTATGATCGTGAATGGGGTTTAACCTTCACCTTGTAGACGGTTTACAAGTTCCTAAAACTTGTTGATGACTCTTTTGCTCTAGCTTCCTTCCCTTTGGACGCCACCATGCTTATGTGCATAATCACAGTGGGGCTCAAAGTTGAGTGTTGAAATATTCCCTACACTTACCACTCAAGAGTCAGCCTATAAAGGTGAAGAAAGGCCACACACTAGTAGAAAATAGCAATTTGGCACCGAGTAAAGGCCACCGATTTTTAAAAACCGTTGAGAAAAAAATGGGCAGGATTTAGTATGATAAAATGGCACCGGTTCAAACCAAACTGGTGCTAATTAGTTAAATGCCACCGATTTGAACCGGTGGGAATTCTAAATAAAAGAACCTGCCCATTTATATATAAACCCTTTTATAATCCCTACCCTAGCCTCTTTCTCTCTCTCATCCGCCTCCCTTTCTCTTTCATCCTCTTTCTCTTTCGTTCTCTTTCATCCTCATCTTCTTTCGTACTCTTTCATCCTCTATCCTTTCTCTCATCCCTTCAATATCTCATCACTTTCTCTTTCTCTTCCATTCTCTCATATCTCGGTCTCTCATCTCTTGTTCTTCTTCCTCTTCTCAACAACCACGTCGCCATCAGCTACCATCGTCGCCGCCGACGCCATGGGTTTTGTGGGTCTCTGGGTTTTATGGATTAATTCGACGCGATCAAAATAAAAAAAATTCGAGGTTAGGGTTTTTGGGTTTTGTGGATTAATTCGCACCATGAGTTTTGTGGATTAATTTTGTTTTTGGGTTTATAATGTTTTTCTATGTTCTATATTACTACATTTTCTACTAGATCTGATTCAAATCATTGCAATTTTTTTATTTTGAAATTCTCATGAATTTTCTGGGTTTTTGCTGATTTTCAAGGTTTATTTCTGGGTTGATTTTCTGGGTTTATTTTGTGGGTTTATTTTCGCTGATTTCTAGGTTTTATTTTTATCATTTCCTAGGTTTATTTTCGCTGATTTATGGGTTTATTTTCGCTGATTTTCTAGGTTTTTTTGCTAATTTCTGGGGTTTTTTATTATTAATTTGAGCTCATGAATCATGGAGGTTTTTTAGTTTATTGTTAATTTTATTAATTTTGGTGTTTTAATTGATTCAGGTATTAGTTTATGACTCCGCATAGAAGAAGGATTCAAGATGTTGATTTTTGAATATTAATGTAGATGTCGTAATTTTTTTTTATTTTGATGTTGTAATTTTTTTTTTATTTTGATGTTGTAATGATGAATATATTTCTGATTATATTTTCCCCTCAAAATAAAAAAAAAAAAAAAAAAATTCTGATTATATTTCATTTTCAAAATCTGCGCTCATGTTGTTTTGCTACTGTAACATATTTGGAATATTGATTTTGATGTTGTTTTGCTTATATTTAATTGTCTGATTATATTTCAAGTGAAAAAAACAAACAAAAATATTTTTTGGCACATTAAAGGCACCGGTTAATCGGTGCTAAAAACCATATATGGGCACCGGTTAACCGGTGCTATGGTGCACTTTTCCCACCGGTTTTGAACCGGTGGCAAAAAATATTTGGTTTTGGCATTGGTTCAAAACCGGTGGGATAAGCCAATTTTGAACCGGTGCAAAATTGTTATTTTCTACTAGTGCCATCTTTGAGTGAATATGAAGATACTGATGAGGAAATAAATACTCCACTTGGAAGTTAAGATGAGGGTGTTGATGGTGTCATAAAGAAAAGATTAGCTCTACTTGTGAGCCCAAATATTGATTTCTCTCGTATCTAGTGGAAAGTTACATGGGTTAAGGTTTGCCAAAAGAGAAAATTTTAGAGAGTTAGTGTCCAAGTATGCAATTTTACAAGGTAAAAGATAACATTTGTTGTTGGTAATAGGAACAGACACCAAAGATTAGGGGTGAAGTGCATTAAAGGGTGTCCTTTCTATATGTATACTTCTTGGCATTCAAGAAAGGCAACACTGATTGTGAAGAGGGTGAGTGGTAAGCACACTTGCTAAAGGAACATGAAAAAGAACAGGTAGTTGAGAGCATTAACAATTCATTGAAGTTTCAAAACTAAACTACATTGGCTTGCTAAGGAAATAATGGAATGCATAAGGAGAACATTTAAGAATTTGGTAAATATGGTGTTTGCTTATAAAGTTAAATATGATGCACAAGTACATAAGATCTTACATAGTTCAATGAATGAACACTACCAAAAGGTAGGAGGGTATTTAGCATCTTTGATGAAATGCAGTTGTGTTAGTAGTCGTGAGCTAGTGACTATAATGCAATAGAAGGGGCCACTTGTCTTCCAAAATAAATACCATTTATGTATTTTAAACGGTTGTCTAAAGGGTGGAAAGAAGGATATAGGAAGTTGTTAGCTGTAGACTCTAGCTTTCTTAAAACCTTTTTAGGTGGTTAAGTGGTCACTATTGTGTGTTGTTGGCAAGGATGCAAATGACCTAATATACCCTGTGGCATGCATGGCCTATTGCAAAGGGTAAGAACAAATTGAGTTTGGAATGATTTTTTGTGCATCTCTAATTAGTACTCGCAGTGGAAATTCAAGTTGGGTCACATGATCTAGGAAAATTACAGGATTAAAAAAAATGAAAGCCAAATATATCTCATATTCATCTCCATGGTTCAGTAGTCAAGTGCTTCAAATAAAAACTTTCCTACTTAGCGTGGGAAAGTGGGATCAAATCCCATACCAAACACTTTAGGTTATTTTTTATTTTAGAAAAAATAAAAAGAATATCATTAACAAGTGATCAACTGAAGAAACAATTCAACAACAAGAAGAACTGAACAAAACAACCTCAACCAACACTCTAAAACTAAGGAAACATCCCTACACTCCTAAACCAATTACAATGATGTCTTCCAATCAGAACAACAAAACAACTCTACAGCACTCTTCTCTTAAACCTTCTTGTCAACTGCTCCAACTTAGCATTGCAGTCTTCAATACTATCTGGATTAAGCTGAACCTTAATGGCATTCTGAAGAAGAGAACAACACCCTATGTTATACTGGAAATCAAAGTATATATGACCCATAATCTCAAACATAGATTACAAAGAGGGCAAAGATTATCATTTGTAATTTCCAGTTTAGCTAACTGATCTTTAACTTTAATTCTTCTCCATATTATCGGCCATTAAATAAACCTGCGCTTAGGGATTTTGAATATGATCTATTCCAGACCCAATTACTCCAAGCTACATCATTTGAGTCATTCTGCATCCATTTATAACCACTAGCTATAAAATACCAGCCTCTTAAGATCAGTTATCCAGGTATTATTCCTGTAGCCAGCTTTTAGCTTTTATTTTTTTAATTTTATTATAATGATTTTATATGGTTTTTTTTAATATATACTAGTCTAGTAGCCTGTTATAGTACATTATTAACTTTTATTTTTCTTTTGTTTCATTTGCTTTGTAATATTGTTTCTGCTTTTCATTAAAATCAAATAATATGTATTTCTTTAAAAAAAATAAATAAAAAAATAAAAATAAAATAAAAATAAATAAAAATAAAAATAAATAAAAAATCATACTTTTTGTTTGCTACTTTTTTCACTTGACATTTACATACAAGCCTATTAATTTCTAATTTGTTTTGTTCATTTCATTTTTAATACTGTACGTATTATTTTACACAATCATAATTTTGTTCTGTAGATGTATTTTACTCCGTATTATATACATCCCAACTAAATAATTTGATTTATCTTATATAATGTTAGATAACTCTAAGAGTTCAAACCCCTAAGGGAGAATTTTTGAATCCGCCATTACTTTTATTTGTTCAATCCTATAAGTCCATTTTAGTAACCTATATTTAGTCCATTTTAGTAACCTATATTCATTATGTGTGAGTCTCTTAATTAGTCTAATTGAAATGAATTGTAACTTAATTTTTGGATAAAAAAGGAAAAATAAACATGTGATATAATAAGTTTCTTTAATCCCTAAAATTAATCCTCCTCCTCCACAAAATCATCGTTCACAAAATCCACCTCTTGGATCGATGGATGACGGTGACCCAGCACTTATAAAATCCTAGATCTGCCACTGAGTACTAGAATTGGGTAGGTAAAGGTGAATGAGTTGCAAAGTGATGGTAAAATTCAATTTTGAAAACCGTTGATGGTAAATTTGAAAAAAAAAAAAAAAAAAAAAAAAAAAAAAAAAAAAACATTATAGGAAATTTTACTAAACAAAAAATTAAATTCTAATACGTCATGTAATCGAGTACCTAATAGGTTTTGATTCCAAAAAAAAATTGGGAACGAGAATTAAAATTAGTTACCGGTTCATTAATTTATTACCAGTGGTTTCAACTTTACGGAGTAATTCTAGTCTTCCAGGCCCGCTGCCGCCGGTTCCTAACCAATTTGTAGTTTCGATTCCGGGTAAATATCTAGAATTTTAACCCCACTTTTATCGTATTTTATTACTTTCTACTCCCTTCGTCCCAAAACACGTTGCTAAATATGTAATGGAAATATGGGACCACTAATAAAACGAGCCTGCTAACGGGCGTCTCTGGGTGTTAGTTAAGGTATAAATATTTATATATAACTTATTAATTTATTAATTATAATTCATTTAATGTGATTATATGTCCATAAAACAATATAGCACTATCAGATTTCAATAAATTAACATTTAATGCTACTTTTCATTTAAGATATTCAATTTTCCATGATCTCATATATTTCATGAGTCATACAACGATACAAGGGTAGTATCACAATTGAGAGTTTACATCTTTTTTGCTTCATATCATCTTTTTTTTTTCTTTTAAATTTTTTTTTTTTTTTTGAAGAAACACTTCATATCTGTAAATTTATAAAAATTCTAGCATAGTCATCGACTATGGACGACTATAGACGACTACGCTAAGGGATTAAAACCGTTAATTTATTAGTTGTCTAATCCTAGCCATCCAATTAAACACATAAGCTACACAGTCATCCAAGGATTGTTTGGTTACTTTTTTTTCATTAAAATCGAAAAAAAAATTAGCAAATTTTAAATATTTCATCTTCAACCTAAATCATCTTTCAATTATTAACCTTTTATGTCATCTTCATCCTAAAACCTTCATCTTCAACCAAAAACATTCATTCTCCAAAAAAATCTAACAATTGTAATTTAAAAATTCATAAAAGCGTTGTTTGGTTAAATAATATAATTAAGGATTAAAAAATAAATTAGTTAAACGTAATTAGTTTCATCTTCAATTTTCATCATCAATAATGTTCAACTCAACCCTTATCAATGGATTATTAAAAAAAACAAAAAAAAAACAACTCCATTGCCAACCTTAATCATTATCATCAATTTCAAACTTAGCTTCATCATCATCAATATATGTGAAATTAGTAATAAAAAAAATGACAATCATTACATTAATATCTATGTTTTTTTTAGTCAATATAAATTGTAATATGACATCAATTACATGTTTTATGTCTAAGCCCCCATTGATAAACATCAAGAATTAGCAGATATTTCATAAAAAAAAAAAATAAAAAAAAAAAGCAAAAAAAATCGGAAAATATGCATGATAAGAGAATATCTTTTAGTCTTCAATCCTCCACCATCTTTTCCTTAGATAAGATCATGATACTTTTATTAAAATAAGATTTTTTAAAAAAATATTTCCAAAGGGTAATTTTCTTTATATTTTAAAATTACTTAACGTATATTATTTATACATGGAATTATTTTATTTTATTTTTTACTATTTTGCATACATTGAAATACTTAATTAAATTTTTTCAAAAAAAAAACTTAATTATATGTATTGGAATATTCAAATTTAAATTTTTACATAATAAATTCTAACTATGTTTAATTATTAATAACTATATTTAATAAATTCTAACATAAATGAGCAAAATATTTTTCCTCATTTATTGAAAGAGCAAAAATTCATGAGCAAATAACCCAGGTGTATGGTACACCCGGGTATATATAACAAATTCTAAACATTGTTTAGTGACATAGGAATATCTTAAAATCTTTTCATCTTTGCCTATAATTAATCACTTATCGTATTTAAGTTAATAAGATCTTGTTTTTTTTTTATTTTACAGTGTTTCTAAAGGCAAATGCTAACGAACGCTCCGGGGGCGTTAGATAAGCTAGCTAAAATTACAAAGATTAAATGAAAATGAACATTAATTACACCGATCGACGCGTGATTTTGTCAAGCATTCCCAAATTAATACCACTTTAGGTAATATTTTAAATGTTCATCCAATGCCCCGGGGGCGTTCGTTAGCAAGATCCTTTTCTCAAACAAATATCCCCAAAAAGAATCCCAATAAAAATTAAAACCTTGGTGATGCGTGATTTAAGGTGGAATATCTCAATATTTTTTCATTTTTGCCTTTAATAAGTATATTACCCATTAAATTTTTTATTTAAAAAACTAGAAAATTATTTAAAACACCAGAATTTTATTTATTTTTTTTTTGGAGGAAAAGGGAGGAAGGATTATGATAAGGTTATTCTATTTAAATTAAAAATAATAAGGTTAATCTATTTAAATTAAAATAATAAAAAAAAAATTACTATCATTGGTTGTGATGTATAGTCAAATTAAAATTAGGGGGGGAATTTATCGGTTGGTAATTTGGAATATTATGCCGTTAATAACACTAAAAAAATGTTGAAAAAAATGTCTCACTTAGATTTTTTTTTCTTAAAAAAATAAAAAAAAAAATCTAAGTTGTAAGTTAGATCATTATAATCAGAATTTCGCTTTTAGATATCCCTAATTTCATTTTGGGCGTATGCAAAATTTGAATGTTATTAGTCAATTAGAACGATTGACAAATATAAGACTTAATTAATTCAAATATAAATCACGTTCGACGTGTACAATATTTTCCGTTTTAGGTATACCTAAGTAATATGTGGGCATACCTAAAATGAAGTGGTTCAATTTTTATTTATTTTACAAAATAAAGAATTAAAAGGTTATTTTGGATAATTGATAGGATAAAGTCGTATCACCTAGTCAAAAATAATTCCTAAGTTTCTCTAACTATGTAGATAGGGAAGAAAGGGTCGATCCACAGGGAAACAAATCTTCCTATTCCTAAGTAATTAAAATAATCAAAATTATAAAGTAACTAAATTATAGATATAAGTAATTAAACTAAGGGAGATATAAATAGGGAGAAATCAATTAATAAAAGCCTAGGGCATAGGTTCACCAATAAATAATATTCCAGGGTAAAACATAATAATCAATCATCAATGCATCAATTAATCAGATCATAATGGGCTTTCACTACATATTACAGTCACAGAGTTAATTTACTGGTATTAAATCTCATCTCTCGAATCTCGACTTAACCATTTATAAATTAGTCCGCCTATTGAAACTAAGCATAAACATCAATTCTCATCTCTCGAATCTCGAATCAATATTGCATAACTCATACAATTAAACCAGGCCTAATCTAATTGCATAGCATTAAATCAATCAATAGGAAATTAATCAAGCATTGACAATCAACAACAATAAATTACCCCTTCATATTATTTATGGATCCCCATAAACCCTAGAAAGAAAACTACTCACGCATAATTAAATCTAAACTAATCAAAGCAATTAAACAAGACATGATGAAATAAAGAAATTAAATTACTGAAAATAATAGAGAAGAAATCGTTACCAAAATTAACGGAAATAATGAATTGTATTAAGAACAAGGTTGTAGAGTTGTTGAGAGAGAAACAATGAGAGAGAAACAATGAGAGAGATCTAATCTGAAAACTAAGTAGAGAGAGAAAGCTAAGAGAAAAGGGTCCTCAAATTACTTACCAAAATCGTATATATATTAAACTCGAAAATCCTAAACTTAAACGAACTAAAATCGGCTTAATTATCTTCCAAAAACATGCGCCCGGTCGGGCGCGTCTTTTCTCTATCAGGTCTTCTCTCGCGCCCGATCGGGCGTGAGATCGGGCGTCCTGCTTCTTCCGCCCTGCCCGGCCAGGCGCGCCTTCGGGCGAGACCCTCTTGGCCGGGCAAGGCCATCTTGGGCACTCTAGCCCACTTTGGGCAAGCCTTGGACTTCGATTGGGCCCCGATCATTCGGCCCAATCCGGATTTCCTCCTTGGGGCTTGACTACTCGGTCCAATTGCCTCAGTACATTGGTCGTGCTCCTCCATTGCTCGTAGTCGCTTCATAAAATCCCGGGAAAAGGCTCCAAATGTGCAATTCCCTACAAAACTCAACCAAAACTACGAAAACACTAGTAAACAACAATTAGTAATAAAAGTGGCCCAAAAGAGCCAAAAACACTACCAATTACGACCAAGGGACGGGGGTAAAACACTATATAAAATAGACATATCAAACTCCCCCAAGCCAAACCTTTGCTTGTCCCTAATCAAGAGCTCATCAATGAATACATAAAACATGCCTCACCCCAAATAATCAAAATCAAGAGTAACCAATTCAAGGCAAATCCAACAAGCATGCATCAACATCAACCAATCTCATCCATCCAATCACTCATCCTCCCCAACAATTGTCAAATAGAGCAAACCACAAGAGCATATAGAATTCATGACTAGTGCTGACACACTCAACTCTCATTTATGTGGCGAGTAAAAGATGTACTCGATCGCTCTCCATCCTAACCCCTTTATGTGAACAATGCCCTCCCAAACTCACAACACTCGTGTGTTTAAGAAGATAAGCACTCAACCTAATAGTCGACTCGGAATATGTCAAGTCATTATTTGCATTGATAAACAACTAATTTCACATTCACACAACTCTATGCACAAAGGTCGGAAGGTCTTTAAAGCGTGTAATGTAAGGCTTGGGTAAAAGTTAGGATAAATTTGGGATAATATGAGAGTAAAGCCATGCTCAAGGAGCCATATCCTAATAAAACTCTAGGTCAAAAACAAGTAATGACCATATCATCTCCAACATAACTCAACTCCACCAAAAATTCACCAAACAACTCCAATCATAACAAACAAATCCCAACACTTACAAATTCACTCACAAAAATATAACAATGTAAACTTGAGGGAATAACAAACTTTATTTTCCATTGAAACTCAACTTCAATTTTTTTTCTTTTGATCTTTTGATCAACCTCCAATTAGAAAATTTGAACATATAACAATTTTTTTCTTTTTGCTCTTCTTTTTTTTCTTTTGAAGTTCATTTCATTTTTTTTTTCTTTTTTTTCTATAATTTTTTTATTTTTGAACTTCTTCTTTTTTTTTTCATATCATCAACACTTTATTTTTTCAAAGACATTTTTCTTTCAAGATCATCAAAAATAAAATACAATCAAGAACAAAATCAACTCCTCATATCCACCCAAATTGTGCAAATGATATGCACACCACAAAACTCCCTCACCTCACTCACTAATAACTCCCCCGAGCCAAGCTTGGGACTAGTAATCAATGGGGAAAATCAGCTTGTAATGTGGCTAATAGGCAACAAAAAGTCAAGGCAACAATATGGGTAGCAAGAAGGGAACAAATGTATATACAATCATCTGAAGGTCACCTAAAAGAACAAATGCCTTCGTCCTCCTCAATGTGCATAATATTGAGTAATACAAACATTACTCAAAGTTGCAAACCAATACTCAAATTCATTGACATACCAGGAACTAACACAATGTTTCTAACCAAATCAACTAGTCAAGCACTATATTCACAAGTAGTTGAACAAAACTGACGCATGTTAAGGCGTCCAAGCAATCAAATATCAAATCATGGCTAACCTATCCACAATGCTCATCATCATATACCAAGAATCAAAACAATTTTCAAGTATAGGGCACAGGGAAGCATGATTTACAATTCATTGGAACGTATTTTTGTATTTTTTTAATTTTTCAATTTTTTTTTCATTTTTTCATTTTTATCAAAGCAATAAAACTACACTAAAAAGAAATAAATCTATACTAAAATACACCAAAAAATAAGAGAAAGAGAAGAAGAAATATACCAAAATCCAAAAATCTCCCCTAAGCCAAGATCAGACAATGTCCTCATTGGCTCAGGAACTAGCCCAGCATGGCTAATCATCCGCCTCATCATCCCTGAAGCCAAAACCGTCGCCGCTACCACCTGCACCACCAGAAGAACTACCACCAAAATAATTAGGGATATAAGTCCCCCCCCCCCCCGGAGGCCCCCCAAAAGGAATGTCCTAGCCATATCCATGAAAGGCCGAATAGTCTGTGTAAATACCATAGGAGGTGGGATCAACGTATCCCTGGGTGGTGCTTGAAACCAGTCAGGGTAGAGAGCATCGTCGGGAATAGCACCCCGACGAGCATAGTCATAAAACATAGGGTATAAAGCCCTACCTTGGTTCCTCTCAATATAACTCAAACGTTGGTCGATAGAACCGACCATCTGCCTAATCTCCCCATAGTTCCCCTCAATACAGCCTAAGGCCTGCCCTATGCTCTGGAGATCCCATACGGTCTCTATGTCGTTCCTAGGGGGAGGTGGAGGCATATGAGGTGGAGGAGGTGGCAACATAGGCTCGGGTTGAGGTGGAGGCATATGAGGTGGAGGTGGTGGAGGTGCATGCCCCTGGGCATGGGCAACTAAAGTAGCATAAGTATAAGAGTCTTGCCCAGGGGGAAAGGCGGTCAAATCGGGGTTAGGAAGGGGAAAAATAGGCAATGGTTGCTCCGTTCCTACCCTAACACACCAATAGGGGGTTTGGCCATCCATTCTAACCCAACCTAGGTCCTCTAGATGCTCAACGGTCAAGTAGGTATCCCCCCCACAATTAGTGAGACCGTGGGCCCTAGTCTTACTAAAACCGGCCTTCTTAACCGCTATCCTAGTAATTAGGCCTCCTAATCGGATAGGGGTACTAGCTGTGTTAGAAGCCGTGGCATGCCTACTCAAATGGTGGATGATAAACCTCCCCATGTTCAATTTACCGTACCCAAACACATAATGTCCAATAACAGCTAGTTCGTTGGTTTGGGCATTGTGTGGCTCATTCCTACCTAAGAAACAAACACCCGAAAATCGTTGGAAAAGTTTAGGAATGAGGTGATGAATAGGTCGGGCACTAGCATGTTGAGGAGGAGGGTAAACCGGTTAGAACATGATAAATATCCTCCATTTTATAGTTTTCATGCCAATGGTGGAAGAGTTCAGATTCCAAATCAAACAATTTACAAAATTCCACATAAGTTAAACTAATATTCCTATTGTTCAACCTAAAATACAAATTTGATCCATTTTTGCTATTTACAACATTCAAAGAGGATAAAAATTCACAGGTCAATTCACGATACGTAGGATAATGCATGTCAATAAATTTCCTCATTCCTAGCTATATTGTTTATGAATCGTCTAGCATAATCATATAAACCTAGGGAGTCAAGAGTAGGGCGGTGTAACCACCGAGAGGGGATTACCTCACGCTCATAGAGCTTTTCAAGCCGCTCCCATTGTGTTTGGGTGGTGATTCGGATGGTTGACCACTGTGGAAGCTGCAAATCCGGATCATAGTCTTGGTTTGATGAAGAACTCCGCCCAATCAACGTTCTTGCCCTTTTTGAAGCCATTTGCAAATATGGGTTTGCAAAAATTTTGTTTGGAATTGGGAAATTTTGGTATAGGAATGTAGAGGATGAAGAGAGGAGAAGAAATATGTAAGAATTTTTGAATTTGGGTAAGAATTTGAGAGGAAATCTTAAAGAGAAAGTAGAAAATTTAAGGTTTTAGAGAGAGAAACTATGGTGGAAAAAAGAAAGGAGGAAAGAAAGAAGGAGGACGAAGGAAGAAGAAGAAAAAAGAAAGAGGAAAAGAGCCGGATTAGGTTGCGCCCAGTCGGGCAACACACCGCCCGATCAAGCGATCTGATGCTATGGTTAAATTAATTCTCGCGCCCGGTCGGATGCCATCTCGCCCGATCGGGCGAGCTTCCCTTTTAATATTACTTTGACTATCGCGCCCAGTCGGGCGGAGCTTCGCCCGGTCGGGCGCGATCTCGCCAGCTCGGGCGAAAATTGTTAATTTTTCATGCTCGCTCTCGCGCCCGGTCGGGCGAATTTCCTCATTTTAGAACCCTACTCTCGTGCCCGGTCGGGCGCGGTACAGCATTGAGTCCGATTTTCTTCCTCTTCTTTTCTTGTCTCCAAATTTGACTAACTTTTTCCCATCAAACCTGTAAAAAATCTCATAAAACTCATTAATTTATCTCCTCTCTCCTCACACTAATAAAAAAAAAGGAGACTAAATTAAAAGGCAAGAAAATACGGGTTGTCTCCCGCAAAGCGCTGGTTTATCTAGGTCCCGCACGACCCTCTTACCACATGTTAATCAAGATGAATTGGAATCGATTAGGTGAAGCAATTCAACTGCACCAATCGTAGCTCCTTCATAGTAATGCTTAAGTAATTGGCCATTAACCTTGAACTCGTTACCATGCTCATTGACCAATTCCACAGAACCAAATTTATTTGCCTTTTTAACAGTAAAAGGACCTGACCACCTTGACTTTAACTTTCCTGGAAAAAGTTTAAGTCTAGAGTTGAACAACAACACCTTATCACCCTCTTTGAATTCTCTCGGAAGGATCATCTTGTCGTGCCATCTCTTGGTCTTCTCCTTGTAGACACGTGCACTATCATAGGCCATCAACCTAAACTCATCAAGTTGATTAAGTTAAAGAAGCCTCTTTTCTCCCGCTAGCTTAGTATCCAAATTGAGCTCCTTAATAGCCCAATATGCCTTGTATTCCAATTCCATCGGGAGGTGACATGCTTTACTATACACAAGCTTATAGGGAGTAGTACCAATCGGGGTCTTAAAAGCAGTTCTGTACGCCCAAAGAGTGTCATCCAACTTGTCACTCCAATCTTTCCTTGATTTTGCTACCATCTTCTCTAGAATGGCCTTAATCTCACGGTTAGAAACTTCAACCTGACCACTCGTTTGGGGATGATAGGCTAGACCTGTCCTATGGTATACACCATAATTTTTGAGGAGGGTGTCCAACTTTTGCTCATGAAAGTGAGATCCTCCATCACTGATTATAGCTCTAGGCACTCCGAATCTTGGAAAGATGGTTTTCTTGAAAAGCCTATGGACCACCTTGGCATCATTGGTAGGAGTAGCAATGGCCTCAACCCACTTGGATACATAGTCAACGGCGACAATTCCCTCTTGAAGAGGGAAAAGGTCCCATGTAATCAACACCCTAAACATCAAAAATTTCAACTTCTAATATTCTAGTTTGAGGCATCTCATGCCGCCGCGAAATATTGGCAGTCCTCTTGCAAGAGTCACAAGCCTGCACAAAAGTGTTAGCATCCTTAAACATAGTGGGCCAATAGAAACCCGACTCATTAATCTTGGCCACCATTTTAGTGGGACCATGATGTCCTCCATACGGTAAGAACTTCCCATTTGGGAACACACCTGCGAAATAATCCATCTGCACACTCACGAAACAAAAAAGGATCATCCCAAAAATAATGTTTAACATCATAAAGGAACTTCTTTTTCTGTTGGAAGGACAAGTCAGGGGGTAAAGTACCACCCACCAAATGATTTGCATAATCTGCATACCAAGGGTGTTGCTCTACAACTGCATACAAGTGGTCATCAGGGAAAGAATCATCTATAGGGAGAGAATTCTTACCCTCATCATACCTCATACGTGACAAGTGGTCTGCCACAACGTTCTCTGCACCCTTCTTATCTTTAATCTCCACATCAAAATCTTGGAGCAAGAGAACCCAACGGAGGAGCCTAGGTTTTGATTCTGCCTTGGCAATTAAATACTTCAAAAATTTATGGTCAGTAAAAACAATGACTTTAGAACCAACAAGATATGATCTAAATTCTTCTAAAGCGTAAATAACAGCAAGAAACTCCTTTTCCGTAGTGGCATAGTTGACTTGGGCTTCATCTAAAGTTTTACTTGCATAATAAATAGCATGTAAAACTTTGTTCTTTCTCTGTCCTAGCACGGCCGGCACCTAATGCAAAATCACTTGCATCGCACATGATCTCGAAAGGAAGAGTCCAATCGGGTGCACATATGATGGGCGCCAATATCAATGCCTGCTTTAACCTGTGAAAAGCCTCAAGACACTCGTTAGTAAAATCAAATGGGGCATCCTTGAGTAAAAGCTGAGTTAGTGGTTTAGCAATTTTAGAAAAATCTTTGATAAAGCGACGATAAAATCCCGCATTACCTAAGAAACTTCTAACCCCCTTAACATTGACTGGAGGTGGCAATTGCTCAATCACAAAAATATTATCCTTATCTACCTGTATACCCCTGTCAGATACAATATGGCCAAGGACTACTCCCTCTGTCACCATAAAGTGACACTTTTCCCAATTTAATACTAAGTTGCATTCTTCACATCTTTTCAATATTTTAGCGAGATTTACAAGGCATGCATCAAATGAAGACCCATACACACTAAAATCATCCATAAATACTTCCATGATAGACTCTATGAAATCAGAAAAGATACTCATCATGCAACGTTGAAAGGTAGCAGGGGCATTACATAAACCAAAGGGCATTCTACGATATGCAAAAGTACCATAAGGACATGTAAATGTAGTCCTTTCTTGATCTTCAAGGTGAATTGGAATTTGGAAAAATCCTGAATACCCATCCAAATAACAAAAGAACTTATGATTAGTCAACCTCTCAAGCATTTGATCAATAAAAGGGAGAGGGAAGTGGTCCTTTTTAGTGGCAATATTTAATCTACGATAATCAATGCACATACGCCACCCTGTAATAGTTCTAGTGGGAATCAATTCATTTTTATCATTTTTAATCATAGTCATCCCACCCTTTTTAGGAACCACCTGAACAAGACTTACCCACTTTGAGTCAGAAGTAGGATAGATAATACCTACATCAAGTAATTTCATCACCTCTTTCTTGACTACTTCTTGCATATTAGGATTCAACCTCCTCTGGGGTGGAATACATGGCTTGTAGTTGTCCTCTAAATGTATCCTGTGCATACAAAAATCAGGGCTAATACCCTTGAGATCATCAATACTGTACCCAATTGCCCTTTTGTGGGTTCGAAGAACCTCTAGAAGTTGGGAAGTTTGTGGGTCATCAAGTGCAGTACTAATGATCACAGGGTATAGTTCTTGCTCATCAAGAAAAACATATTTCAAATGAGAGGGGAGAGGTTTTAGTTCAGGTTTCTTGACCTCTACAGATTTTGATTCCTGAACTAATTTCACTACCTTCATGGTCTCTTTAAAATCAAGCTCTTCTACTGAAAGAGCTTTTTCAATAGCATCCACCTCAGTACTCCAAATGCTTGCATCACCTGCAGATAAATCTCCACAAAGAACTTCCTCCAAGGGATCCCTTGCAAGAACCTGTGGTAAGCTTTCTTCACAAATATCATCCATTATATCAATGACATCAACTAAACAACAATTTTCTTCTAGCATAGGTCCTTTTAAAACCTTCCCTAAATTAAAAGTGATATTATCATCTCCTACAGAAAGGATTAGTTTTCCATTTTTAACATCAATAATGGCTCCTGCTGTATGGAGAAAAGGCTTACCTAATATAATGGGAATTTGTGTATCCTCAGTCATGTAACACAACAAAATCAATAGGGATAAAAATTTTACCAACTCTGACAGGAACATCCTCTAAAATACCTAAGGGGTATTTAATAGAACGATCTGCCATCTGTAAAGTAATGTTAGTAACTTTCAAATCACCCATATTAAGCTTAGCACACACAGACGATGGCATAACACTGACACTAGCACCCAAATCACATAATGCTTTATCTATGAAGACATTACCAATATGACAAGGGATAGAAAAACTATCAGGATCCTTTAATTTAGGAGGGGATTTATTTTGCAACAAAGCACTACATTCCTCTGTAAAAGCTACAGTTTCTATCTCATCAAAGGCTCTTTTCCTAGTCAAAATATCTTTCATAAATTTAGCATATGCAGGAACCTGAGTGATTAAATCAATGAAAGGAACTGTTACCTGCAAATTTTTCACAACCTCCAAAAACTTACCGAATTGCTAATCAAACTTATTTTTCAAATGTCTATTGGGGAATGGAAGCTTGATAACTGGGCTCTACACATCTCCACCCTTGTCCTAAGATTTACCCTACAAAGAAACATTAGAAGGGTTAGTTTCCTTTTGTAGCCCTGCAGGGTTAGTAAGATTAGCATTTGGTACAAGGGAATCTGGATTAGCAACAGGTCCATCATCCTTGGGCATAGGAGGCCCATCATAGTGTGAACCACTCTTTAGAGTGATTGCATTAGCATGATTTGTAGGATGGATTGGTTGCGATGGTAGAGCTCCCTGCTGACGGGTTTGTAGGGTAGTTGAAATCTGCGCAATTTGATTGTCCATGATTTTATTGTCAGCTATAATCGAATCAAATTGTGCATCCCTACTCTCCATGTGCTTTTGCGTGCTTGAAAGCATTGCTCTAATTTCTGACATAGCACGGTCAGAAGATGAGGAGGGTTGTGACTGGTTTTTCTGGCCAGAATTAGGATGGTAATATTTTTGCTGTGGTGGTGGTTGCTGTTGTGTTTGTTGTGGAGGTGGAGGGTTTTGTACATTGGTACTCCAGTAGGAAAGATATGGGTGGTTCCGAAAGCCAGGATTATAAGAGTTGGAGTATGCGTTATTTTACCTATAGGATTGGAAGGCATTAACTTGCTCTATGGAACTCCTACAATCTTGCTCCCAATGTCCTAGAATTCCACAATTTTCACAAAAAGCTTCATTGTTAGCAACAGCAGAAACATTACCTACAGAGTTAGGAACATTAGTAAGATTATCTAGGCAACGGCGCCAAATTTTGACACGATAAAGTCGTATCACCTAGTCAAAAATAATTCCTAAATTCCTCTAACTATGCAGATAGGGAAGAAAGGATCGATCCACATGGAAACAAATCTTCCTATTCCTAATTAATTAAAATAATCTAAATTATAAAGTAACTAAATTATAGATATAAGTAATTAAACTAAGGGAGATATAAATAGGGAGAAATCAATTAATAAAAGCCTAGGGCATAGGTTCACCAATAAATAATATTCCAGGGTAAAACATAATAATCAATCATCAATGCATCAATTAATCAGATTATAAAGGGCTTTCGCTACGTATTACAATCACAGAGTTAATTTACCGGTATTAAATCTCATCTCTCGAATCTCGACTTAACCATTTATAAATTAGTCCGCCTATTGAAACTAAGCGTAAACATCAATTCTCATCTCTCGAATCTCGAATCAATATTTCATAACTCATACAATTAAACCAGGCCTAATCTAATTACATAGCATTAAATCAATCAATAGGAAATTAATCAAGCATTTACAATCAACAACAATAAATTTCCCCTTCATATTATTTATGGATACCCATAAACCCTAAAAAGAAAACTACTCACGCATAATTAAATCTAAACTAATCAAAGCAATTAAACAAGACATGATGAAATAAAGAAATTAAACTACTGAAAATAATAGAGAAGAAATCGTTACCAAAATTAACGGAAATAATGAATTGTATTAAGAACAAGGTTTTAGAGTTGTAGAGAGAGAAACAATGAGAGAGATCTAATCTGAAAAATAAGTAGAGAAAGAAAGCTAAGAGAAAAGGGTCCTCAAATTACTTAACAAAATTGTATATATATTAAACTCGAAAATCCTAAACTTAAACGAACTAAAATCGAGCTTAATTATCTTACGAAAACACGCGCCCGGTCGGGCGCCACACCGCCCAGTCGGGCGCGTCTTTTCTCTATCAGGTCTTCTCTCGCGCCCGGTCGGGCGCGAGATCGGGTGTCCTGCTTCTTCCTCCCTGCCCGGCCGGGCGCGCCTTCAGGCGAGACCCTCTTGGCCGGGCAAGGCCATCTTGGGCACTCTAGCCCACTTTGGGCAAGCCTTGGACTTCGATTGGGCCCCGATCATTGGGACTTGACTACTCGGTCCAATTGCCTCGGTACATCGGTCGTGCTCCTCTAATGCTCGTAGTCGCTTCATAAAATCCCAGGAAAATGCTCCAAATGTGCAATTCCCTGCAAAACTCCACCAAAACTACGAAAATACTAGAAAACAACAATTAGTAATAAAAGTGGCCCAAAAGAGCCAAAAACGCTATCAATTACGACCAAGGGATGGGGGTAAAACACTATATAAAATAGACATATCAATAATCACATCCATTTTTAGAACTCTTGGCTAGATTTATTGTCACTTTATCTAACCGAGGTCTCATCAGCATAATCACGGTTATATTAAAGTAGAAAGCGTGAATTTAAATGGTGAAATTTAACTTCTTGGCCAAAACATTACCTATTACATAACAATCCTTGTTTAGCTTTAGATTGCCTTTATCATGAATTAATGGAGGGATACACGAAAACATATATATACTTGAATGTACGTAGTACGTAACACAAAATACAACTAGGCGATCCTGAACGATTACTTTTTAGTCCAAAAATAAAATGCTAAATATATGTTAGCCTTTAATCGAAGGATAATTATCAGAATTCATACACGCACAAGAATTCTCGCAATTTCAATTATTAGTCATATTGTTTGCAACAGATTAACTTTACTTAGAAATAAACTCACAACCCCTAGAGTATACATAAATTTCACTTCTAGATATACCAAATTAATTTTGGCGTACCCAAAATTAGTCAGTCGGGATGATTGACAAGGAAATGACTTGATTAAATATTATAGAGTCCCAATATAGTATATAAGTGATGATTATTATAATCAAATTCGGCTGTCCCAATAATAAGTAATATGTACTTATGTAGTACCAATAAGACAACCAAGAATATCTGAAAGTAATTACAACCAAATTAGGCAATCCAAATAAAGTAATTGAGTCCTAATAAATAATATTTGAAGGTTATCGCAATCAAATTAGGGAGTTCAATTAAGTATTATAAAATGATTAAGAATACTTAAAGGTTAAATTAAATTAGGCAGTTCCATTAAGTATTATGTATTAATCAAGAATATTTGAAAGTTATTGCAATTAAATTAGGCAATCCCAATTAAGTATTATAGAGTCCTAATAAAGAATATTAAAAAATTATTACAATCAAATTATTTAGTCCCAACAAAGCATTATAGAGTCCAAATAAAGAATATTTAAAGGTTGTTACAATCAAAATAGGAAGTCTCAATTAAGTATTGTATTATATTATCTCAATAAAGAATATTTGAAGGTTTTACAATCAAATTAGGTCGTTCTAATTAAGTACGGAATACTACATCCGTTTTAATTTTATTTATTTTTATCTTATCATTTATTGTTCATATAAAATGAAGTAGTAAGTGGAAAGTGGGTCCTTATTTTTATTTTTTAGATATATATTTGAAGAGAAAGTTATTAATAGACATTGGTAATTTGGTTTTACTATATAGTTTTATGAGGGTTATGTGGTGAGATAAGATGTGATGATAAAAAGTGGAATTTTTTTTTACCATTAAGACAATAATATAATTTATTATCAATAAAAGGGTTGAAGAAATAAAGAGAAATTTAATATAGAATAGCGTTAGACAATACTGAGGTTAATTCTGATAATCAAAATCATTTTTTATACATATAAATGTGTTACATAAATGAATTAGGTAAACCCAATCATATATTAGGTACTCCCAAATAAATAATGTAGAATGAAACATGTAAGACTTTAATTTTTTTCATCTTATTTTACTAAACTAAAGTTATTTTACATAGAAAAAAAAAAAAAAAAAAAAGAGAAGTGTTGCATGTAAAACAAATAAACAAAAAAGAGAGTATGTTTTGATTTACTGAACTAAGCTGAGCTGAACTGAACTGAATTGATTGGAGTTGAACTGAACTGAATAGAGCTAAAATGAATTGTTTATGAGAGAAGGAAATTAAGAGTTGAACTGATCTGATTGGAATTGAACTGAACTGAACTGGACTGAAATTAAGCTGAAGAGAACAGACCCTAAGTATTTCACTAATAAATCAAACAGAGAGTATTCATAAAAAAAAAGTAATTAGGATATCCCAAACAATTGTTTTTTATTTTTAATTAACAAAAATGAACAAATATTTGTCTTTTACTAAAATAAAGTAGAAGATATTAATAAAGATATTTTCTTTAATTACTTATTACCTCAATAATTTTGATTTCCCTAAAAAAAATAAAAAAATAAAAAAAAAATAGACCTCAATAATTTTGATTATTTAACATTACTTGTATAAATAAATTATGCTTCACATAGAATACTTATTACTATGTAGATATTCAAATAGTTTAGTTAGTTAAAGTCTCAAAAGCTGGTACTCAAAATCTAAGATCAAATCAATCTCATCTATATCATCGTCAATGTGGCTCTCTTTACACACAAAAAAAAAAAGGTTTATAATGTGCAAATTATGTCATTTTTTTCGTGACACGCAACTATATTACAAGTGCTCTCAATTAAGTATTATAGAGTCCCAATAAAGAATATTTCAAGGTTATTATAATCAAATTAGGCAGTCTCAATTAAGTACTATAGAGTCCCAATAAAGAATATTTGGAGGTATATATTATAATTGAACTAGGCAGTCTCTATTAAGTATTATAGATTCCCAAAAAAGAATATTTGAAGATTATTGTAAATAATTTAGGCAATAATTAAGTAATATAGAGTCCCAATAAAGATATTTTGGGGTTATTATAATCAAATTAGGCAGTCCCAATTAATTATTATAGAGTCCCAATTAAGATATTTGGAGGTTGTTATAATCAAAATTAGGCAATCCCAATCAAGTGTTATAGAGTCCCAATAAATGTATGTAGAGGTTATTATAATCAAGATTGTGTGTGTATGTGCATGTGTATGCGTGTGTGCGTACTATAAACTCATAATCTAATGGAATAATCCAAAAACTCCAAAGAACAATAAAAAATATCAATCAATCACACGTACTGATGTACTTCTTTTGTTTCTTAGCTCATCACTAAATATCTTCGAAAAATCTAAGAAATGGAATATTAACACCAAAAACATAATCTTTTATTTCATTTTTCTTAAAAATATAATGGGTTTTTCTACATTATAACCCTGTAACTTTCCGTTTTCTACGATGTGCCCCCCCTTTTGACAAATCCACATTGTAACCCCAAAATACAATCAGTGTCTATACGGTAACCTTGCCGTTATCTTGGTCTTTAAAAATATCTCGATTTGCGTGTTTACGTATTTAATACGCAAAACGAGGTATTTATGTTATTTTTTAGCTAAATCTGAGCTCAATTTGGTCCCTTAAGGGCCAAAATAGCCCCCAAAACCTTTTAACAGAACATATTTAACACGCAAATCGATAATAAATAATTATTAAGTGGAGAGTGGGTCCCACTAACGGAATTTATTAACGGCGGGATAACGGCAAGGTTACCGTATAGAAAGTAAATGTATTTTGGGGTTACAATGTAGATTTCTAAAAAATGGGGGGCACATCGTAGAAAACGGAAAGTTAGAGGGTTATAACGTAGAAAAACCCAAATATAATTTATAGTTTTATTGTATTGTATATCCAATTTAATTAAACACTATTCATTTGAGGTTACCTATATATTAATTGGGAGGTTCCATCTGAATATTACAAAATGCATATTTAACATGAAAAAAATTAGTACTTTGTTTGGTTCAACATTAGTAAAGAATAGAAAAGAAAAGGAAGAGAAGGAAAAAAAAATCCATCCAATGTTTGGGTTGAATTTTTTTTTTTAATTATTTTTTTATTTTTGACACATATGTTTGGGTTGATAATAGTAAAGGAATTAAGAAAACCGAGAGTAATTTATTTTTTATATGATATTAGTAAAGGAAGGAAAGAGAAGAGAAAACCAATTTTAAGCATGGTATGTTTAATTTCTTTCTTTTCTCTTAATTTCCTCCAATTTTGAGAGGTAATGAAGGGAAATATTTTGTGAAGGGAGCTTTCCTTTCTCTCTCTTTTTTTTTTTTTTTTTTTATCAAATCTCATTTAATTTTTAAAACCAAACAAAGGAATCCATATTTGGAATTACCCAACATTCATTTGGGACTACCTAAGTGATATATTTTGGCTTAATCATCATACTTTACAAATCCGTGGTTTTGATTTTGATTGTAAAAGTTATGTTATTTTATCTAGATCTGTGGTTTACAAATCTTTATTATAATTTTAGATGTCGTATGACTATTTATTAATAAAAATATTCTTCTTTCAAAAAAAGAAGAAGAAAAAAAAAACTAATGACACACTAGATTATGAGACGTGTTATTGCTAATATGTCTTTTAGTATATAGTTATTGATTGATTAATGATTTATTTGGAATTACCTAATATTTATTTAGGACGGCCTAAGCCATTTTACATATAACATTTCGTTTTTATTATTATTATTATTATTATTATTATTATTATTATTATTATTATTATTATTACTTGGTGGACATATCATTTTTTCAATTAACTTACACATTGTAGTGTAGTTATTCAAATACTTATGATTGTCTAAAATGAACTAAAATTGATAAAAATTTGGTAGACCTAAAATTTCATCTGTTGGGGACTCTTAAATATTAATATCATATAAAAAGCATAGTGTCGTGTAATTTATATTTTAGTAATGCTTAACAATTATTTAGCATTTGGGAACGGTAATTCCATTTATTCAGCAATAAAAATTCGAGAGACCTAACATTTATTTGGGCACTCTTAAATATTAATATCATAATTAAAATGTAATGTCAAGTGATTTATATATTTGTTGTCAATTTAGTAATGCCATTAATTAGTAGAAATGCTTAATCCATCTAATCATTCCTTAAAAACTAAATCGGTAAACCTAAATATAAAATAAGGGATTTTTGAATCAGTTATTTATTCATTTACTTCTCTTAGACCTTCAAAAGTGTTAAAAAGTGAACTTACACAAATTAAATTCTTGTTGGGTGATCCCAAATCATGTTTGGATATTCTCACCTTGTTAGGGTACGATGAAGAGGGGTTGATATTAAATTGCATTTTTAACAACTTACTAACAAAGACACGTTTATAAATTTCATCATATGTGGCAGGCCACATTCTGTAGTCGGGGTTATTCGATTGCTCAGGGTGAATAGGTCAGGAGTTACTCAAGGGGTTATTACACAGTTAGTCAAGGATTACTTGATTGGTCTCTGGTTACACGGTTAGGGGTTACTCAAAGGCGAGGGGCTACTCGGTCAGCCAGTGGTTACTTGAGAGGTTAGTCGGTCGGTCAGGGGTATGTAACATGTGTGTCAGTAGGCCACATGGCTTAGTGTGGCCAGCCACATAAAAAAACATGTTTTTTTTTGTATAACCTTATTAAATATCTATACTTTAGGTAAATCCTATACATAATTTTTGTTGGTGTGTCCTTTATTGCACTCTATATGTTACTTTTGGGACAACCTATATTACAATTTGGAGTAACGAAATAATACTTTGATTTGCACATTATATTAAGTATTTTATGTAAGGAAATTTTTTTTGCCAAAGGGAAGAACTATTAGAAAAATAATTAAAAACAAAATATAATTAGGCTAAGTGAAATAAGATCAATCTTTATCTTTTAATTTGTTTTAATTATAGGCAATTCTATTATACCTCTCTATTTGGGACTACACCATAATTATTTGGGATGACATCTTAACTATATTTTAAAGGAAAATTGACTCTTAATAATCTCAACTATTGTTTTGATGCAATAATCCCAACTATTGTGTGTAAAATATAATACGACTTGAGGTATTTACTTCTAGCATCACCCCTATTCAAGTATTTGTGCAAAATAGTATGTCAATGACCCAGACCAAGTGAGAATTATTGGAAATATTCTAGTTACATTTATTATATTAATTTTTATCTTAAAAATAGCTAGTTAGTTTTAAATACGTGTATCTACAAAAATCATAAATATTTAGGCGGGAAATTATTTAACCATGGGATGACATGTGTCACCCGTTCTCCCTTTTTGCAAACATATCTCGCACATAAAATTTTCAAAATTTATTAAATATATTATTTATTTTTTTTGCAATTCTTGAGCATAAATTGACTTTAGCTAAGATAGTGAATTGCATTATCACTTTGATTAGTGGTTTAAAGATCAAATCATTGTGCTCACCATGTATATTTTTTTCCTTCTCATATTTTACAATTTTTTTTATTTTATTTCACATCATACAACTTATTTAGATTACTCATAGAATTACTTTATATATAATAAAAAATACTTATCATTTTGAATCCTTCTCAACTTATTAGATCCACAAAACCCAAAATCCTAATAATATATAAATTAAATTTTTTATCACCTTTATGTAAATTTATTATCACACAAAACCTAAACCCAAACCCAAAACCCTAAACACTAAAAATATAGAAATAAGAAAAATATAAAAATATCCCGTCAAAAAAAATAGGAATATGAAAAAATATCTACCCAATTAAATTTTCAAGTAAACAAAAATATTTTTTTTCTAAAAGATGCGCTCAAAAGCTAAAAGCAAGGGATTTTTTTTTAAAATATAGTTTAAAAGTAAAAGAAAAAAAAAACAAACATGAAACTAGGTAAAATTTTAAAATTGTTAAAAAAAAAAGGTAAATTTTTAAAAAAAAATTGAAAAAATTCTTTTTATTTAAAAAAAATTAAAGGTTAAAAAATAATTTTTCGTTTCAACAATTTTTTCATTAAAACAAGATTCTTTTCTTAAATTAAAAAGGAAACGATAAAAAATACAGTGAAATTCAATCAAATATAAATAAAGAAAAAGACGATATTGAAAATTATACATCCTTCCACTAAAACCCTACCTTCCAAAAAAAATAAAATAATATTGATTACCATATTTCATAAAATAAATATCTTGCAAAATTCATATGTTTGAAGCTTTTGGAATTGGTCTACTTATTATAAAATTTATTCGTTGAATAATGTTGAATCTTCAAATTACACTGTTGAATAACGTTGTCCCCAAATTACAATTTGCTTTAAGCTTTAATTGTGATGAATGAAAATAAGCGAATTGAAAGAGATAGGCAGAACCACAGAATGAGAGAGCAGATAACAATAGAAAGTAAAAAAAAAAAAAGTGAAAAAAATAAAAGGGGTAAAGTTTTTTTTTTTTTAATTATCTATCTATTTATATAATTTAATAGTACATAGCGGTACATATCATTTACAATACATAAGCGATATTTGTCATGTACTGTAGACTCTCCCATAAATTACGCTAATTGGTCAAAACCTTAAATTGAATATTTACATTATGTTAAATCTTTTTAATTAATTGGCTTGGATAAAAAATCTAAATATGAATATAATCATAAATTTGTAATTATATATATACAATATTTAAAAAAAAAATGTAAACACACAAATTTGGTATAAAAATCAATTTTTAAATATAATGTAATATTGTAACAAATCATTTGTTGGTAAAGAATATTAGGATCCCTTTAAAAAGGTAAAGTATATTAGGATAAATTTAGTCAAAGGTATCCCCCCCAAATCCCCATTTCACGGCAACAGTGGTGTAATTTTTTATTATTATTATTTTTTTTTTATTTTTTTTTATCTATTTTCATTATTTCTAAAACCAATATTATTATTTTTTTATCAAAAATCACCTTCCTATTTTACGGTTATTATATTTGAGATCTTCAACCTTCAACAATGACATGTTGTTTATATTGTGAGCTTCAATATTCAACAATGGTGGATAAAATAAAAAAATAATTAAAATTAAATAAACAAGAAATCATAAGATATAATATAATACGGAGTACAAGATTCTTTAACTGAAAATATTCGTGAAGATAATCATATTGATTATAATCTACTTAATTAGTTATACGTGAAATTGAAGAATAATCATGATAGTAATACATTAAATTTATTAATTTCATATAATTTGGTAAATTTTGGATGTGTTTTGGATGAATAATGAAGATTGGAAGTTGAATATGAAGTATCCCATTAAAATATGTTACAGATGAATTGCACCATTGAAGAGGGATCAATTTTATAATTTATTTAGATCATACTTTATAATATTATAATTTGGGAAAAAAATTACCCTCTAAAAGTAAGAAAACAAACATCACTTTGCTGACTGGTCGCTGAATGGTCATTATTTAAATGATGTGTAAATTAGATTTTTTAATTAATGTAATATTCAAAGGCTAAGATTAAGCAGCAAACATAATAAATAGTTCAGATTTAATCTCTTAGTGTAGTCAACCATAGCCGTCCGTAGTCGTATGTAGTCGACGACTACGCTGGAACCATTGGTAAATTTAAGGTACTTTTTTTCCCATTTTTTCCATTATATTGATTCCAACTCCAAAAAAATATAATTATAACTAATAATAGAAATTGGAATACCTTAAAAATAAAAACATCAATATTCATATTTCTTAGTGCATAAAAACGAAAAACAACAACAATACCTTAATATAGTTCTCATCTAATATTTAACTAAAAAAATAGGATTCAAATCTTCGCTACACGCAGCAACTTTGTTCTTTTTTCTCGGTGCATCAATTGAAATATTTGCATTCTCTTTATCCATCCAACAATTGCTTGCATAATGTCCCGGTTTCCTACACTTAGAACAGTGTCTTGTTTGTTTTGCCAACTCTTTTCCACCAACTTGTCATTTATTTTTTGGTCGTCCTTTGGGCTTCGACTTTGGAGGACATAGAAATTAAATATCATCATTAATAATCATATCAACTCATTTGATTGTATAATTTGCTCATCTGGAACATGATCAATTGAAGTGGTACTTCCATCAAAGCGTCAACGGTTAAGAAAGTAAGTAGATGGAATTTCATGATAGTCCTTTTGAAGAAATATTCGCAATATGTGCCTACAAATTATCCTGAAGAACTCATACTGCTTGCAAGAGCACATTGCAATGCTCCCATCCCAAAACACTTTATGACATCGACTTTTTTCGTTTGCATAATATCTAAGCGAGATATCATACCCACTACTACAAATAATAGAATATTTTGCTTGACCTGCCACATTTCTCCTTAAAATTCTCATAAGAAAATGGAGTGAGCACTTCAGAAACTTGTTTTTCGAAAGGTGACTTGATTTTTAAAACATTTATCTTGCTAACAACCAACATATTATCATGTGATTGTCGTTGGATAATCTCATGAACCGCAACATCAACCTTAAAAAAAGTTAATTAGTTATACTACATCGAATAATATACTTAAATAATGTATATCTTTTTTTTTAGTTTCAAAATAAATATAGAAGTAGACAAAACAAATCTTGAAGAAACCATTAATATACTCAGATCTTCCCGTAGTTCTCATTCCTCCAAAATAGAAGCTTCGAAGGTATGATGGAGCCCAAAATTCTTTGGGCCATTGATTCTCAAAATCTTCAACGGTCTCTAGCTTTCAAAGCGTTTAAAAATCCTTTTACCACTCTTGATACTTATCAGGCAAGATAAATGTGAACCAACCACTAAATTTTGAAGTGATATGCCATATAAAAAAACAATGTTTAGTGTGTGGCAATTCTTGAGCAATTGCTTGGGTCATCCATGGATCTTGGTCTGTTATGATGGTTTTTGGTGGTTTCTTCATTGTAGGCACAAAAGTCTATAAGGAATAAAATCAGTTGTTAAAATTAATCCTATATACGTACATTGTCATGAGTATATATGATAAGAACCATATTTTAAATGGTGCTATATACTACTCTACTAAACTAAAACTGATGCTTTTAGAATATCACAAAAATATCTCATAAATTAAAGTATATCTTATTTGTTAAAATATCATGATCAACCTTAACAATGTATTGGAAGTTGGAATTTTCTTCTTTATAAGATTTGAAATATTGCAGTAGATTGGCTACGTCATCTCCACAAATTGATTTTCTTACTTTAGTAAAAAGATTGCGGATATCTTTTTCAAGAAAAAGGTAGCTCTCTGTGCTCTAGATTTTTTTTCAAGCTCAAGAACACGAATAATTTGTCTCACTGTAACACCGACCTATTTTAAGATAAGAATGTGCTTCTCATCTTCTTGGCTTATCATTCAATTTGACGGAAGGAACCGCACTTGTGATTGAGATAAAAGAGGATGATTATGCTCTTTTGTAAACGTAGTTACATGTCATTCTTCATCAAATATTTCATTGCATCTCCTCAATTTAATACGCAAATGAGCATTGCAATTACATCTAGTGGATACTCTGTTTCTTTGCTCTTTGTTTGGGTCAATTTCCTTAGTGGTTGACTTCGACTACGATGACAATAGAAATCACACCTGATAATTTTACCATCTTGTTTTTTGGTTCGACTTTCGAATGCTTAAACCATGGAGGCATGCATAATTTTGGTAGCTAGAATACCCATGCTTAGCTTCTTCTTCACTAAGAAAAGTTTGACCCACAAATGGCTCAAACCATAAGTTTGATTGATCATGAAATATCATGAAATTCTTCTACATTATTAAGAGGTTGCAATGAATTTTCAAAATTTGTATCTCCATATTGTCCAATAATAGATTTAAATGTATCGTCCCCGATGAACGCAACCATTTCTTCATATGATGGAGGTTAATTCAAATCATACATTTTGCTAGTAGAAAGTCAGAAAATAAAATATTAGACATAATTTTTTATTATGTAAATTTAATTTAATAATAAAATTATGCAAGCAATATACACTTCTATTACGAGATAAAGAAGATAGCTAAAGAATCTAGCAATCCTAAATCAAATCAAGATATAATTCACATACTACATCCATGCTAAGAGTAAATTTCTTTCATACGTACCTTTTTTGTTTTGCCCATAGTCGATGTTCAATATTCTCCACCCATGAACTTTAGGTTTTTAATTATCTTTCTAATGAAATATCAGTTTTTTTTTTTTTTTTTTTTTTTTGACAGTAGAAAGAACCACTAATATACATGTAAAATATTTGTCTCTTTATCTTCCATTAATTAATGAGAGTTATGACAATAATTTTGGTTTGCACTCACATAGTACTTAGTTTTTTTTTTTTTTGGGGGGGGGGGGGGCAGGGGACAATAAGAAATATTTAATATAAGAGTAATAAATGTGAGAAAGACAATACATCAAATACTGTTCTTATCTAGCATCCCTGGGGCACCATTAACTTTTGCCCTAATAAAAATATTTTGGAAAATTTTCTTTGGTAACACTGCATTTTTTAATTTTCTCAGTTTTAAATTGTAAAAATTCTTATTATCCTTGGTAAAATCTTATTTGTTATAATTATCCAATGGTGATATTAATGATGTTTATATCCAATTATAAGCATAACTATGGTTAAATTGTATAATAATTAAAAAAAATACTCACTCCCCCACCACAGCCCAGCCACCCCTCCACTGCCGGCTCCCGACCACCAGTGCCACCCCTTCCCTATGCTGGCGTGTAGTGGCTGTACTTCGTTACCCCACCATCCTCCTTCCCTCACCGCGACAACCCAAGCCCCAACTTATAAAAAAACCACCGTTTTCTCCCACCTCAAAAATCAGCCCCAAATTTCTCTCTTCTTCTTCAAACCCCCAAAAATGAGGAATTTTCCTTTACATTGACGGATATTCTGCCTGATTTTTGTTTAGAGATTTTATTTTTATTAATTCATTTCTATTTACCCAGAATATTATTATTCGTGTTAACCCAAAATTCATACAACCTTTAACAATCATTTAGGAGTGTTATGAGTTTTATTGATTGAATACTTGAGTAATTCAAGGGATTCAAGAACCTATCTTTCAATTTCAGGAGTGATAGGAAGATAGCAATTTACAATTACAATACAAAATAAATTAGTCATCGTAATTACTAGTCACATAATCGATTAGTTTTAATATCAGGATAGATCGATTAAATTGATTATCAAATTGACTATAATGGTGGGGTGAAGGAGAAAATAGAGGAGGGGGAAAGGATGAAGAGTTGGAGATGATGATGATGATGAATGGTTGGGGTGAAAGGTTGGGCCGCCGTCGAGAAGGGTGGCCATCGCGAAATGGAGGCGGAGGAGGAGCAAGGCTGGTGGGGGGAGGGGTGTCGGGTTTGGTTAAGAGGTTTTTTTTAAAAAAAAATAAAATCATTATATTGTTAAAAAATTAAAAACTAAAAAAATTTAGTTAGTTGAGTGTATTGATGAGGAAATTTTAGAAATTTTAGTTTTTTTGTTTAAAATAAATGTCAACCATGGTTCACCATTTGCTAAATTGTTTCATTAATGTCACCATTGGATAATTATAGCTAATTAAAGTTTACCAAGGATAATAAGAATTTTTACAATTTACCATTGAGAAAATTAAAAAATACAGCGTTACCGAGAATTTCCCAAAATATTTTTATCAGGGAAAAAGTTAATTGGCGCCCCGGGGACCCTAGATTAGAACAATATTTGATTTTATAAATGATTTTTTTGGGGGATTTTATAAATTAGGAAAGGCTATGCAAAAGGTGAACTTTATCCTTGGTAACGCTATATTTTTTAATTTTCTCAATGGTAAATTGTAAAAATTCTTATTATCCTTGGTAAACTTTAATTAGCTATAATTATCCAATGGTGACATTAATGAAACAACTTAGCAAATGGTAACCATGGTTGATATTTGTTTTAAACAAAAAAACTGAACTTTCTAAAATGTCCTCATCAATAAACTCAACTAACTAAATTTTTTTAGTTTTTAATTTTTTAACAATACAATGATTTTTTATTTTTATTTTTTTTTAAGAAAAAAACCTCTTCACCAAACCCGACACCCCTCCCCCCACTAGCCTGGCGCGATTTTGGGACCACATATCCCAAAACCTAATTAAATCCCATATTTTCTCTTTTCTCACTACCCACCACCACTTGTTACTTTATAATATAAAATTATGGAGTACAAAAGAGAATTATTTATATAATAAATAAATATTTTAAATGGACCCAATTGTAATTTCCCTCACAATTCAAGGCTTTTCAATTTGGTAGTTGCTCATTGAAACTTACAAATACTTGAATCAAATTCTGATAAACATTCTTTTGTTATGTGCTTAAATGGAGGTACCCTTTAGTCCAATTGTTCACAAAATTGCCGGTGAAGTTGTCGGTAAACCTAAACGCACCTTCACTCGTCCTTCTGAGGTTAAACCCCTTTTTAATCCCCTTAATTTGAGCTATAATGTTCTGAAATTTGAATGTTTCTTGTATTGCTATTATCATTTATGTTGATGTTTTTTTTTTTTTTCTTTTTTTTTTTGGATTTGCAGATTTGTCTTGAGGAATGGTGGCTTTCGAAACTTGATGATGGTAAGGGTTTAGCTGTTAGCGGTCGTCCTCTTGAAAGTAGAAAGTAAGGATTTTTTTTTTTTTTTTTCTCGGGTTTTGTTATTGATTTTTATTATACAATTGGGTGTTAGTTTGCATCCTCGAACATAAAAATAAATAAATAAATAAACAAATTACACTCGGGTGTATAATAGACAACTTGAAGCTTGTGTTTAGAGGGAATATTAGTCTAGATTTATGTTATCTGATAACTAGATGCTGAGCTCATTATATCTTTGGCATCTTTTTGAAACTGCTATTGTTAATGTTGGAATTGTTAGAATGTTATTTTTCTATAATGGAAGGATATTATAGTCGGAATAATCAACGATTTAATGCCAAGAAGTATACACATTGAAATTCTGCGGTTGCGATTCTATTAGTGATGATTGATTGAGTGACTATACGGAACAATCTCTTTTGGTTCATGTAGCCAACCCCATTTATGGGATTAAGGCTTTGATTGATTGAAGGATATTATAGTGGAATTTTCATAAGTTGTTCCTGATGGAAGCTTAGTTTGTGGTTTAATTTGCAACATGACGTAATTGATATTCACCGATTCTATTTACATTAGCTAGTGGGAAGGGAGTAGTGTGATAGTGCTTATTGGTAAGATTAGAAGGGCGGATGATGGGGTAGAGCCAGTGCAAATGAGCAATCTCGTCTTTATCATGGTGGTTGTGTTGAAACTGTAAAACAGTATGTATTCTGTTATTTGGCTTAGGAAGTTTCACAATGTTTTGCAATACATGTGAATCGAAGTATGCACCAATTTTGTTTGTTATGCAATCTCGTCTTTAATCATGCAAATTGACTGTAAGAAAGGGATTTGAGTGTACAATTGGAGATGTAGTACTGTTGGATTAAGGGAGCAGTAATAGCATACCACCATTTTAACATTGCTGCAATTTGTTTGCTTGTAGATGTGATACTCCACAACGGAAGTTTCACTCTGCTCCTGCTAAAAGGAGATTTGCGTCGAGAGAATTTCACTCTACAAAAATTGTAAAGAGGCATGGTTGTACTACACTTGAAACTTCTGATGGTTTTATTGTTTCTCTGTGTGGCTTTATAAACAAGTCTCGCACACAACAAAATGGCTTTTCCTCTGAGGTAAGTACATATGCTGGCTGCATATCATATAAGTTTGTAAGCATTCTCATTAAGACTTTAGCTTGTTCTATGATCCACCTGTGATAGCTTTACTGGTTGGTGGCTAATAGACACCATTAAATCCTAAAACATTTCAGCATTGTATTGATCAGGTTTCGCTTTACAATATTCAGTTCTCTGGGCACCCAAGGACAAGGTTTTATGTTAATTTTTGGTGTTTGTGTGTGTGTGTGTGTGTTTGTAAATTGTGCTAAAAGAAGCTAGATACAAAGTATACTCCTTATTTCTCTCTTTTGGCATCTGGTATGGGATCCCAGTTGTTTACAGTTTAAGATTGTCCTTAGGGTTAATTGGCCTGGTTTCTAGTCTATGGTGTCACTTTTTAAAATGCCATTTACTACTGTGACTGCTGACATCCTGTGATCCTGAGATGTTAGCTTCAGATGTCAGTGGCACCCAATGGTGTAATTGATAGCAGCTTTTCAATATTTCTTGGACAAATGTAGATCATTTGTATACACAAATTTTATGCTATTGAATGATGTTTGAATCAATATTTTTCTTTTCTTTACCTAGACATGGAGAGGACTGGATTAAATCAATATTCCTTAGTTGAATTTCTGCAGTAACGACCTTCTTTCTAATAGAAATTCTCGTCTTTTCATACCTTCTTGCCCAGTAGGATCTTACAGTTTTCCCCCTCAGTTTATAGTATGGCCATGAATGTGCTTGTCTATCACCTGGGATCTTGAGACTGACTTGTGAATACTGGTGCTCATAAGTCTGCTGATTACTTGATAGTGTAATACTCAACACATTACATCTTACGTAACAACTCATGACATACCACCAAGTGCTAGAAAGGTTGAACTCATCCCCTTACATTAAAGCTCCAGCATGTGAAAGGTGCTATGAGGATTCGTTTGGTGTAGGAATAGGACTGACAAATCTGAGGTTTAGTGAAAGTGAAAATATAATAATCAATTAGAAATGAGATGCTTGGGATCTATAGTTGATTGAATTCCAAGGGGCTCTTCTTTTTATCTTTTTGAAAGTCAGGTTTTCAGGTATTTCTCTTCTATTGTGTCTTACTCTATTAAATAGTAGTTCAATACTTGTACTCTAAGTTCCCCACCCTTATCCTCCAGCAATTTCTCTTCCTCTCAACTATTTAAAATATTTGACTACCTAATATTTTGTTATATTAACCTTCACCATTTATGTAATGTGTGTACTATATTACGTCTCTAGTAGTCTAATCTATGCTAGTCAAACATTTCACATTTCATTTCACTTCAAATACTCATGTTGGATCCTTGACACTCTAACATGGGCATGAAAACAAACCAATATCAAGGTAATGTTTGAAAACAAGTAGCCAAGTCAAACACTTAGGACACATACCCGAGTCCAAGTAAGTGATAGCTATTATTTGGATTATGCCGACATCATTGTTTTTGGTAATAAGAGTATTGATTGTGTTGATGGCTTGATGCTATAGCACTGTGATCATTGCAACTTTGTAAGCAAACATAAAAAGGAAAACTTCATAGCCTTTTTTTTTTTTTTCGCGTTTGATGTACTAGTAGTCTAGTACTATGTAAGATTGTAAGGGAAGCACAATTAATGCAATTATTTTCTTCTTTCCACTATCAAGATGGTGAGCTTATATCAGGTTTTCTTGGGAATTTGTACAACATCCATTAGGAGCATTTAAGCATGTGATGACAATTGAAGCCTCCTTGTGTGGCTTGGTCTTTCTACTTGGGTCCCACAATTGGTCTCACTAAGAACCATGTATATGTTCATTCCCAAACTTGTTCTGTATGATTTATTATATTCAAGGTTCAACCTGAACACTTTGGACTTCTGGTATCCCTCCAAGAGTTGAGTGAAGTGTTGTCTTGTTTCAACCTATTATTTGGAATGTGAATGTGACCTTGAATTATCCAGGTGAGCCCATTACTTGCTGTTTGGGAATTAAAGTATTTAATAGATCTGAATTATGAAGTCAATGCCATCAGCAAATGCTGTACTTCCTGTTTCTCTCAACCTTTTGCTAACCTCAGCCTCTAAATGCATAATTGCATATTACTCCTTGCTGAAACATCACAGTAGTACTTACGCCCTAACTCTAAAGATACATCTCAAGGGCCCTCCCTGTTTGCCTCATAAATACTACTGAAATCATAAGTAAATCGTCTCTCTTAACCTCTATAATGGTATGCAACTAATGCGAGTAATTAATATTACCTAGATAACTTTTGATAAATTAGTTTTATTAGTTATTGTCCTAGGCATTGTCAATTTGTCATAATGTGAACTGTGAAGTATCTGTGATGCCTTCTGAATTTTGTAGATTTTATAGACTAACTTGGCTTCTGAGCAGGTTTGCAGGGATTTCATTTTTGGATTTCCTTATAATTGGGATGATTATGCCGCATCTGTGGATAAAGATTTAAGTCAAACTAACCCTAAAGATGTTACCGAGTGTGTCCTGCCTGCTGCTTTAGAATCTTACAATGGTGCACAGCTGCATGACATGGTGTTGTCTCTGTCTGATGCTGAAAGAGGTAAATTCAATAAGAAAGTGTATGACAACCTAATTGGATTGCTGGCTCCACAATCAATGGATGTAATAGAAGTTAAACCCTCAAAATCTACTACTCAAGCTGATGCAGATGTATTAAACTCTGAATCTCAGAGGACAGAGGCTAGCAACAAGCGGGTAACCAGATCGCAGACTTCCTCGAAGCAGGAGTCCCATATAAAGGTCAGTATGTTTGTTTTAAGTAATTTACTAAGTAGTTAAGATGATGACTGAAGAACTTATGTTAGTTTCAAATTTTCATGCAGAAGTCCAGAGTGAAGAAAATGTGAATGTTATAATAATGTTGTCGCCTAAGCAGGGAGCAATGATGTAAACTCGGGGAAACCTTGCTAGCTTAGAACGCATTACTGTATATGAAACTCTTACACTGGTAGAAGTAGAACTGAGAAATTTAACTTACCTAAAGACCCAATGCTAGGCTGCTAGCACTTGCAAAACTTACATTGACTTAACATCTAAAGTTCTAAAGCTAACCTTACCCATATATGCTTGCTTAACATGAAGGTTACATGATAAAAAAAAAAAAAAAAAAAAAAACATGAAAGTTACATTTGTCTGTTGCATATGTTTTTAGCAAGTCTTGTTGATTTAAGGTGAATAAAAATGAAAAAAGTGGGGTTTAGGACATGTTTGGTTTGGCTATTCAAAAATATACAATTCAAAAGTCCGGTGATTTGATCCAAAATTCCGGTTATCCTATCTACTTTCCTATTGCGGATGTTTCAGATTGGAGATATTTGAAAATTTATGGGTTGTCGGATCGGACACGAATTGTAATTTTTCCAAAGAATTCTATGATCAGATCCGAAAACCCAGTGATTTGATTTGAAAACTTGATAATTTGATACGAAACTGTTAGAATATATGTAGTGCTGTCAAATTTCAAACCGAAATCGTTTAACTGTCCGAAACCGACCGATCCAAATGAGAACCGAACCGATTAAAAACCGATTTTTTTGAAACCGAAAACCGACCCGAACCGTATTTTAGTAAACCCGAAACCGAATCGACCCGAATAATGTTACACCGTATAAGAACCGAACCCGTTAACAAACCGAACCAAATATAAACCGAACTGAAAGAAAACCGAACCGAAAAAGAACCAAATCGTATCTAACCCGAAACCGGTTCCAACCCGAAACCGTTTAAACTGGCAAAAACCGCTTACACCGAACTGTTAGCAAACTGCTACCCGTTTGCACCGAACTATTTAAAAACTGAACTGATTGTAAACCGAACCGTTTATGAACCAAACCGCTTCTAAATCGAACCGGTTACAAACTTTTTTATATAATTAAATGGATTTTTTTTTTTTTTGACGGGAATATAATTAAATCGAACTGTTTACAAACTTTTTTTTTTTTGACGGGAATATAACTAGTAAGATCAGTATGACTAAACTTGAAACAGAACATAATATGTATTTATAAAATCAATGAGAATTTGTTTATAATATGATGCCTAAATATGAAATTATTCGCGACTTTATATAAAACTTGTGAACGCAAAAGGTTAGCAAGTACTATCAAATTTCAAACCAAAACCATTTAACTGCCCGAATCCAAACAACTCGATAAACAATTTATTTTTTGAAACCGAAAACCGACCCGAACCGTAATTTAGTAAACTTATAATGGAACCGATATGAATAACGTTAAAGTGGTTAAACCATCGAAGAACTGAATCGGTTATAAACTGAACCGGAAAATAACCGAACCAGTTAAAAACTGAACCGAAAAAGAACCGAACCAGTTATAAACTAAACCAAAAAAAGAACCGAACTGTTTCTAACCCGAAACCGTTTCCAACCCGAAACTGTTTGAACCGGGATAAAAACCGTTTACATCGCACCGTTAACAAACCGCAACCCGTCTGCACCGAACCGTTTATTACCCGGACTGTTTACAACCCGAACCGAATTAAAACCGCTTAAGAATAAACCGAAACCAAATCGAACCGATAACTATTTAAACCGAACCAAAACCGACCCGTGAGACAATTAAACCGATTCCAAACTAACCCGATTAAATACCGAACCGATTTCAAACCGAACCGAAACCGAACTGTCAAACCGTTTTGACAGTGCTAAATATATGTTCATATATTCTGATAATATTGTATATAATTAGTTTGGTAATTGTATATATCTTTCCCTAGTTTGTACCTAGTTAGTTTCCTAGTTTATCTCTTGTCCATTGTGTATTTATACCCAAGCTTAATAGTGAGAAAGGCAACGATCATAATCTTTCATGGTATCAGTTTAGGGTTTCGATCCTTGGCTTTTCATTTCCCTATCAAACGGCCCACATCTCTCTTTTCTTCTTCTTCCGCTGCATATTCACCATGGTTGACTCCTTAATATACCATACTGCCTTGACTATCACTAACGTGAAGTCCCTCATCCCGATCACCTCGAATGCCAACCATGGTATGTACCACTCTTGGACTGCACTTTTTAAAGTGTTATGTAGGGTTCATGACCTTATTTCTCACATCATTTCTCCTACGGCGGAGAAAGAAATCGCTGCATATGAGGCCTCCAAATCCGCAAACCTTCTATTCTGGAAGCGTTTAGATGTTGCGGTCCTTAATTGGATTTACGGTTCAATATCTCCCGATCTCCTTACTACCATTCTCCTTAAGGATGACACTACTCAAGGTGCTTGGGCTCGTCTCGAGTCCATGTTCCAAGACAACAAAGCATCCCAAGCCTCCCATCTCAAACAAGAACTCGCTGACCTTGACTTTGAGCAATTTTCATGTATTGACGGCTATTGTAATCACATCAAATCCCTTGCCGATCGTCTTGCGGATGTTGATGCACCGATTCTTGATACCCGTCTCATCATAAAGATGACAGTCAACCTTCCCGAAGCATATGCCTGGACCGTGGACTTCATTCAAAACCAGGAACCTTTACCTTCTTTTGAAAGCTATCGTTCTCGCCTTAAATTGGCCGAATGGACCATCAAGAACCGTTTGGCTAAGTAAGGTGGGTCCACTTCCCGTCCACCAACAGCCCTGGTTTCGACCTCCAATCAGCAACAATCGGACTTCGGTGTGAATTCTACTGTTTCCAGGTCGAACTCCAACAAAAATAAACAAAAAAATGCCAACTCTAAAAATTCTGGGAAGGCTCAAAATCCAGCTATTATCCTACTCACGTCTTATACCAATGTGATCCGATTTATTCGGAGTTGCATGTCTTTGGTTGCTTATGTTTCCCTCTTTTTCCCTCTACTTCCATTAATAAATTGCAAGAACGATCCACCCCTTGTGTCTATCTTGGCCCTGCACCTAACCATCGAGGTTCTAAGTGCTATGACTTATCGAATGGCAAAATCATAATTTGTTGCCATGTGAAATTTGTGGAAAACAAATTTCCATTTTCTAAAATTCACAAACCTCAAATTAGTGAATTATGCTTTTCTGGATGCAAATCCATTTAATCAATTCCACCATTCCTCAAGTCCTCCTCTCTTTCACGCACAGCCCACTGCCAATCAAGAGCAATTCGACCCACCTCCAACTTCTAGGCCATCCTCTCCCTCTAGCCCATCTCCTTCCCGTGTTGTCACAGTCCAAGAGGTTAGCTCCCAGCAACCCACTACCAAGCACACTCCGCACCTTGCTAGCCCAGACTTCACTTCCTCACGAAGTGCTAGTCAGCCCATGCCACAGGTAACTCACAACTCTCCTCCCGACACTGCAGCTACCCCGCAATCTCCACTGCCTCCACCTTCACCTGGCAGCCCCACCTCAGCCAACCATCACCACTGAAACACTTTACAGCCTGCTACCCCATCCCACCAAATGATAACCCGAGCGAAAAATGGCATTGTCAAGCCTAACACCAAGTACTTTCACAATTTAAACACGATGACCACTTCAAACATTTCACCTATACCAAAGGACCCTGTTAGTGCTATTCGTGACCTAAATTGGAAAAGTGCAATGTTAGATGAATATAATGCTCTTATTGCTAATCATACATGGGATTTGGTACCCCGGCCCCCTAATGTAAATGTTATTCGCTCAATGTGGATTTTTCGTTATAAACGGAAATCTGATGGTTCTTTTGAGAGGCATAAGGCCCGTCTTGTTGGTGATGGCAAGACTCAACAGCAGGATATTGATTGTGATGAGACGTTTAGTTCGATTGTCAATCGGTGACTATTCGTACTGTTCTTAGCATTGCTTTATCTCACTCTTGGCCAATCCATCAGTTGATGTCAAGAATGCTTTCCTACATGGTTATGTCAATGAAACAGTTTATATGCATCAGCCGATGGGTTTTCGCAACAAAAGTCGCCCTGATCATGTGTCCTTATTGCGGAAATCCCTCTATGGTCTCAAACAAGCTCCTCAGGACTGATATTAGTGGTTTGTAGATTTTGTTACATCTATTGGGTTTGCTAACAGCAAATCTCCTCTGTTCATTTACACGCAGGGATCTGATACTGCTTATATTCTGTTATATGTTGATGATATCATTCTTACAGCGTCTTCTGACTGTTTGCGGAAACATTTTATGGCCCTTCTGAGTTCCGAGTTTGCAATGAAGGACTTAGGTACTTGAGTTTTTTTTTTTAGGCATTGCTGTCACTCGCCATGCTAACGGTATGTTCTTATCTCAGAAACAGTATGTTGCTTCTATTATTGACAGGGCCGGCATGTCAAATTGTAGCTCTTGCCCTACACTTGTTGACACGAAATCAAAGCTCAGTGCTTCTCATGATGCTCCATATGAGGACCCTACTAAGTATAGGAATCTTGTCGGTGCTCTTCAGTACTTAACTTAACTTTCACCAGATTCGACATTTCATATGCAGTTCAACAAGTGTGTCTTCACATGCATGATCCGTGCAACACACATATGGGTGCCTTGAAGTGTAAAATATGCTATTTACAGGGTACATTGTCTTATGGTTTACATCTGTATAAGTCTTCCACTATTAGACTTGTTTCTTATACCGATATGGATTGGGGGGGATGCCTCGAGACTGGGCGATCTACTTCAGGCTATTGCGTTTTTATTGGTGATAATTTGATTTCCTGGTCTTCAAAACGGAAGCCTACACTTTCCAAATCAAGTGCAGAAGCCGAGTACCGAGGAGTTGCTAATGTGGTTTCAGATTCATGTTGGATCAGAAATTTGTTACTTGAACTTTATCTTCCTATTAAGAAAGCAACTCTTGTTTATTGTGACAATGTGAGTGTCATCTACCTCTTTGGGAATCCCGTGAAACATCAACGCGCTAAACACATTGAGATATACATTCATTTTGTTTGTGAAAAAGTTGCTAGGGGTGAGGTATGAGTTTTACATGTTCTCTCTCGTTATCAGATCGCAGACATCTTTACCAAGGGGCTTCCACGAGTTTTGTTTGATGATTTCATGCCAGTCTTAACGTTCGTGATGCTCCCGCTATGACTGCAGGGTGGTGTTAGAATATATGTTAATATATTCTGACAATATTGTATATAATTAGTTTGTAATTGTATATATCTTTCCCTAGTTTGTAGCTAGTTAGTTTCCTAGTTTATCTCTTGTACATTGTGTATTTATACCCAAGCTTAATGAGAAAGGCAACGATCATAATCTAGCTGAACAACCTTTGATTTGGCAAAGTAGCATTTTTAATAGTGATTAATGTTTGGAGTAGATAGTGATTATGAATCGTTTTGCAAAATACCCAATTCAGGTAAAATAATAAATTTTAGATAATTACATTAAAATAAATTTAATAAAGCTTAGATAATTACTTTAAAATCATGATCAATGGATAGTTGACAAACTCTTTTGCATTTTAAAAATAAGATGAATGAGGATGCCGACGCGAAGTTGGCCCCATTACACCAGTTCGTTGTTATTATAAGAGTGCGCAAAAGGATTGTTGTTGATATACGTAGTTGATGACACCAAATTCCATGCAATTTTAGCTCAAATTATGTATTCTTCATTAATTAATACCACTCCATTTTTCAAAGTTGAAAGTATCAAAATCAAGCATATTATAATATCATATTTATACTAATAATACTACATTTAGTATAATACATGATGAGTGATAATGTGGCATGATTTAACCTTCTCAGCAAATGCATTGGCATGGGATTCACCGGATGATGTCTTTGCTCAACACAATGTCTCTTGGATTATGACACTTTTCATTATTTAAAAAAAAAAAAAAAAAAAAAAAAAAAAAAAAAAAAAAAAGAACTTAGATCTACTTATTACATATTATTAATCATTGGACCGCCCATTCAGTTGATTCGTCCTTATAATATGGGTGTACAATGGATTAATGAAGTATCACACTCAAATTTTTAATAATAATAACAAAACAATGTCAAATTTCTTAAAACATGCTTTCTATTTCTAGTCCTTCACATGGCTATATGGTATGATATACCTCAAGTACTTGCCATCTCCAATCGTTGTACCTAATAAATAAATTACAATACATAATTGCAAAATAAACACAAAGAAAAAATCTATAACTATTAATAAAGTAAAAACTGCTGATATCATTTTATTATTGAAAATTTTCCCTTTAAAATTGCTTATGATATCATATTTTATTGTCTTTCAATTTTTT
This sequence comes from Chenopodium album, assembly GCF_948465745.1. NCBI lineage: Eukaryota > Viridiplantae > Streptophyta > Magnoliopsida > Caryophyllales > Amaranthaceae > Chenopodium > Chenopodium album. Next base: position 44,659,047 of record NC_137846.1, on the reverse strand, counting down.
TTTTTTTTTATCTTTTCAAAATTATATTATCTTTTCAAAATTTGACAGGTACCACCTACAATTGTTGCTGTTTTAGCAATTACCACCTAGAGATTTTTTTTATTTTTTTATTTTTTTTTTGAATTTTACCACAAACTATTTTTCAAAACATCAAAATTTCCCACCTACTTGGCTCTCAACTCAAATGTGACGTCATATGGAGCCCACTAACTACCTTTTTTCCTCTCTTTCTTTCTTCCTCACTCAATTTCTCATCCCATGTATTGTATTCCTCTCAAAATTGGAGAAACACTTCAATTCGTGAAATAATTAACATGAATACATAATTTAAGTTGATGTTTTTCCTCAATTTTGAGAGGAGTGCAATATAGGGGAATGAGAAACCGAGTGAGAAAGGAAGAAAGTGTGGGAAAAAGGGTGGGAAGGTAGTTAGTGGGCCCCACATAGCATCACATTTGAATTGAGAGCCAAGTAGGTGGGAAGTTTTGATATTTTAAAAAATAGTTGGTGGTAAAATTTAAAAAAAAAAAAAAAAAAACTATAGGTGGTAATTGCTGAAATGGCAACAATTGTAAGTGGTAATTGTCAAAAAATCCAAATCTAAATTCAAAAATTATAAGCGTGAATATCTATTCTATTAACAATAACTAAAACAAAACATGTTAACATCATTGAGGGACACATGTCAATTTCTTATTAAAAATTTTCCCGCCTAAATTATTTTTGACATCATCCTTTTCTTTTCCTCCGATATTCCAAAACTAAATAAATATAGTGCTTCTTCAAAAATTAATTGATGAGATTATGATTTGATTTTTCGAATATAAAATTGACAACTATTTAAACAAATAATGGCTACTTATTCCGTGCAACGCACGGGACTAAACTAGTAACAAACTAAAGTAGGATGAGATTAATCCCTGTCCTTAGGATAATATTGGCCCTATATATATGTTGGTGAAAAAAAATAAAAAATTCTATGCTTATTTACCACAGAATTCTCCTATTCATTAGAATGGAAGATATAGCAAAACGTTTCATTCTCCATGGAAGCATGGACATATTTTGTGTGAAAAGTTGAGTAAGATCGATAAAATAAAATAACTTTGTCAATTAAATGTACTATATATAAATTGGCATGACATTTAGTAATCCGGAAACTATTGACATTCAATTCTATCCCAGAATATGATTATAGTTAAATAAAATAAAAAAAAAAATTAATTGGCAAAACTAATCTTATTTTAATTAACCGTGCGTGTTTGATTAAAAAAAATGAAATTAAGTAGCACAATCGTTAATAGTTGAGATCGAGCCCAGCTACGTATATATGAGGGTCGTCATCAAAATGAATATTTACTATAACAAAAATGAACATTTTCTAACTGAACATATTTTATAATAATTTTGTATTTCTCAATATTTAAATGTTCATTTTCATGCAATATGATATTCATTCTTATAAAATAAATGTACATTTTCATGCTGTGTGATGTTCATTCTTATAAAATAAATGTTCTTTTTCTTTTTTATTGAATACAATTTTTGTGTTTGTTCAGTTGTATTAAATGTTCGCTTTTATAGTAAAGGATGTTCAATTAACATTAGCATTAATAATGTTAGACATTAGCATTTTGTTCATTGATTTATTTAATTGGTATTAAATGATATAGTTAAGCGAATTGCAAGATATCCATTGATGAGAATTGAACAAGTCAAGGTCTTTCACTTGAAACTTAAAAAATTGTTGATGAATAAGCAATAACATTATATGTTCATTTTTATTTATAATTGAAATGATCAGTTATATAATATTAGATATACAATCTTCTTCTTTTTTTTTTTTTTTTTTTTTCAGTTTCATAGTTTTACTCTTATATTATAAATGTTCATTTTCATACATTACAATATTCAGAAATAAATGTTCAGTTTTTTTTTTTTTTTTTTTTTTTTTTTTTTTTTTTTTTCTTCTCTAGTAAATGCCTATTTGTGTTGCGCGACTCCAGCTAGAGCTAACTGGGCGCAACCCAAGCTAAAAATTTGCGAGTCTATATACCATAGCCATGATCAAGCCCAATATGATAGGCCCAAAACATTTTAAAAACACATCCATCATTTTCTTTCCTTGTGGGAGAATTTCCCTACTCTTAAATAAATTCACACTATTGAAAACTACGCATAAAAGTTCACTTGGCGATGTCACCTTCTTATCACAGTGTCATTTCCAATAGGGTGGAACATGGATAGGATATGCGATATATGAAAACTGTGAAATTTGATATCCATTATCCAATTCAAAAAAGTTTTAGATTTTTTGATATCCCTTAATTTCGGATTAGATATCCGAAGTACTATATAATTATCTTTAATTTTGATTTTTTTAATATATTTTTTTTTCAAAAAAATTGTAAACACACCCAACCTCTTGGGTATTTGTTATTTGATATCTGAAAATCGATATCCTATCCAATATCCAAAATTATCAAATCGAAAATCCTAAATTATCGTATCAGACCTTCAGAAGTAGATCGAATCTTCGGATAGTATTGCTTAACTCTAATTTCCATCACCGTGCCCTATAGTTATCCAAAATATTTTAAGCTCCTCAGCCGAAACTAATATTTAAATTCAAATAAGGCTACATTTAGTTTACCTTATTTAAATATCATTATTTATTTTAGATCAAATCAGAAAAATTTAGTTAAACTCATATTAGTTAGAATAAGGTTAACTCTTTATCATTTTGAGTGTGGTCTTTTATCATCAAATACTTTTTAAGAAAACAATTATCAAAATTACATATTTGAAAAAACGCATTCATATACAACTTTTTTTTTTAGGGAGGCATTAATATATAACTTTAATAAGAACATATGTGATATTTTTTCCGTTGTGAATTAGCCTCCATACAAGATCTTATCTTAGATAAAGTATACTAAACATAACCTAACTAGAATCAAACTCACCCTAAAATAATTCATATTAAGGTTAACTTTTGATGAATTCGGATGAAATAAGATCATTTCAGATCTGATTAACTGAGATTTCAGATAATTTCAACTAAGTTAAAATCAAGTAAATATACTACATCCTTAATGAAAGTAAAGAATGTGAAATTTGCAATTATAAATAGGGGTGAGCAAACCGGGTACCCGGTTAAAAATTTAGGACCCGGACTTGGAATTGGTTGGAACCGGGTCCTAAAATTCGGAACCGGAATTGGAATTGGTTTAACCGGGTCCTAAAATTTAGGAATTGGAATTGGAACCACCGGGTTCCGGTTCCGGGTACCCACTTATATATGTAATTTTTAAAATATAATACAAATTATAATTCTTATTTTAGTTAGTATCATTATTAGTGTTTAATACTTATATTTATATATGCATTAAGCTATTTGTATTCATGTTAGGTATTAATAATACTTTTTTATTTTACAAATTAAATACATTTAACATATTTTTATTATCTAAAATTTATTTAGTTTAGGATATATTGGGTAACCGGGTACCCAACCGATTCCGGTTCCAAAAAGTTGAGAATTGGAATTGGCTATAACCGGGTCCTTAATTTATTACCCGGAATTGGAACCACCGGGTCCAATCTCGGTTCCGGACCCGCCGGTTCCTAACCAGTTCCGGTTCCAGTTCCGGTTCCAATTCCGGGTACCCGGAATTTTCGCTCACCCCTAATTATAAATAGTGAAAAAATAATTACTCATTAATTTGCTATGTTGAACTTTATAACTTGTACTCCCTCCCTTTTAAAATACTTGCTCCACTTTTCATTTGTGGTCGTTTTTAAATACTTGCTCCATTTCTTCATTTGGAAATCTTTTACAATATTTAATTCAAATCTCTTAACTAGTAGACCCAACATAAATCATATTTTATTAATTTCATATTTTTTTTCCTCTAATTCTCTCAACTACTTTTGCTTTTTACAATTTTTTTTTATTTTTCCACATACCCCACTACCTCCATATTTTATTACTTTCTTCAATTTCTACTAAAACTCCGCGCATGATGAAATGGAACAAATATTTAAGAATGGGAGGGAGTAACTATTATATGGACAAGCTCCAAATCTCTTATACCCCACAACTACTCTTGATCTCAAATTTAAGATATTAACAACCATTAATCCAATTATTATAGAAACAAAAAAATCTTTCATGGGAAGAATCTCAAAAGAAAGTGCATCAAAGAACCAATCACAACTCACATTAACTCTAATCATACATCTAAACCCAACATAACATTATTCCTTGCCAAAAAATTAATATCCACACATCAATAATTTTTGTTTGATTATATTATTTGACAAATACACATCAATAATTTGAGAACCCAAAAAGCATCGTTGAAAAGCATATTCTCAATTGTATTTATTCGAAAGCAGCCTCCTTTCTTAATCACATATCTTTTCCAAAAGATTCATCAATTTTTTCAAAAAATACACCAATTATTATTTTTATTTTTTTAATTTTTTTTTTAAATAAAAGTATAACATCTTGTATTTTTGACTTGAAAATACTTTTATGTATCTCCTTCACTCTATATAAAGCCACTCTGCTACTTCTCTGCATTAGACATTTAACTTCTTCTCTCTCTAATCTCACTTCACCAAAATTTTCGGGGTACCCTTTTGCTTTAACTTTCTTACAGATTAAATTCATGCCATTATTATGTCATTTTTTCTGATTTTTTAGGTCTAAATTATCATAATTTTTCTGGGTTTCCTGTCATTTTGCTTGATTTTTTAGGTCTAAAAAGTCATAATTTTTCTGGATTTTTTGTTTTTTTGGATTTAATCTGATTTGGGTTTGATTTAATAGGTTGAATCTTTTGAGGAAAAGAGGGATTGGATTTAAATTGTAAAATGGCGCGGAACATTGAAAAAATGGCGTCGATTGACGCCCAACTCAGGCTTTTGGTACCTAAAAAAGTGTCTGATGATGATAAGTTGATCGAGTATGATGCCCTTTTGTTGGATCGGTTTCTTGATATTCTTCAGGATTTACATGGGGAAGATATTCGTGAAACTGTATGTTTTTTTTTTTTGGTTAATTTTGTTAATTTTTTCCGGTATTTTTTGATGTATAATTTGGTTATGTTTTTAATTTTGCTGTTTTTATATTTAATTGATGAATACCATATGATTTATATGATTAGAATTCATGTTAATTTGAAGATCCATTGAATTTCTGTTAATCTATATAGTCTCTGATCTTCCAATAAAATTATCAATATGATTATTTCATGCATAATTAAAATGTTAATGTAATGGGTTTACAGGAAGCATTATGGTTTTAACTAAAGGTAAGATCTTGGTCGTTTTTAATGTCATGATGCTTCAAAATGGGGAATAAAGGGTGTTGTTTAAAGATGATATTGTATATTATTGTGATTGATTTAAGGTTGACTTTATTAGCTAAGTGTTCATTGATTGTGTGATTGAATAGTAGTTGTTTAATTTTCTTGTGCTAGTGATTTAAGTAATTATGTTGCTGTCCTTTTATTGTTTAAGTGATTGTCTTGTCTTGTGAAAGTGATTTATATGCATCATGAGCTTATAGGATTATTGGTTGGTTAACATTGATGTAGGTTCAAGAGTGTTATGAGCTTTCAGCTGAGTATGAAGGGAAGAGGGATCCTAAGAAGCTTGAAGAGCTTGGAAATGTGCTCACAAGCTTGGATCCCGGTGACTCCATTGTCGTTGCGAAATCTTTCTCTCACATGCTTAACTTGGCTAACTTGGCCGAGGAGGTTCAGATTGCTTACCGTCGTAGAATCAAGAAGCTGAAGAAGGGAGATTTCGTCGATGAGAATTCAGCAACTACTGAATCTGATATTGAGGAGACATTTAAGAGGCTTGTGGGGGAGCTTGGAAAATCCCCCCAAGAAGTTTTTGATGCCCTCAAGAATCAAACTGTGGATCTTGTCTTAACTGCTCACCCCACTCAATCTGTCCGTCGATCTTTGCTTCAGAAGCATGGCAGGTTTGTATTTTGTGAAATGTGAATTTGATCTCTACTCGGTGTGCAATAGTTTACCAGGATATTTGATATAATCTATTAAATTTGTTGCAAACATTGCCGAAATATGACTCTATATACTTAATTGAACATGCACAAGATAATCTTGTTTCAGTAAGGACAATTGCTTGTGTCCAACTCATTGTTCCAAACTTCCTTTTACATTTTTCTAATCATTATGTGGTAATCTTCTAGTGTTGGTTGATCATTTGTACTGTATTTGGTTTTATCTTTTAGGATAAGGAATTGCTTAGCCCAGCTATATGCCAAGGATATCACTCCTGATGACAAGCAAGAGCTTGATGAAGCTCTACAGAGAGAGGTAATTACATACTATTATTGCTTGAAAGTGGAATCTCCATCATGAATATGAATTCATGATCATGTAATAGTGTGGCTTATTTCATGGAAGTGGAATCTGAAAAAGGGTGGATGGTGGGAGTAATTAATTAGTCACTGGAAGGAATCTTAATTAAATATTGAGTAAGAAGTACGGAGAAGAGACTTGGGAAAGATAGTGGTCCGCTCATAAGATATTTTACTCCCTCCTTTTGGAAATAATTGCCACATTGTCCTAACCCATCCTAATTAAGGATTTATAGTGATTTTACCTTAACTACATAGTATCTTTTTTATTTATTTATTTTATAGTTGTGTCTCTCCTATCCTTGATTCTGCATTCCATACAAAGATATCATGGGAAATTCAATCATGATTTACTCTTATTACGTAGGACTCATGACTGTCTTTCTGGATGTATGATGTATTAGGTTTGGATTTATTTTCCCGTGAAAGTGGGTATGTTATAAATTTTTAAAGCATGTTAGGTTCAGTCTACATGTCAGCATGTTAGGTACCAGTCTACATGTCGCCATGTTAGGTTTAATCTACATAGCAGCATCCTCTTTAAAAAAATGTCATGTGACCATGTGATGACTTTAGTTTACATGTCCCTTTCATGACTAGGGTGATTGCTAATTATTTGGGACAGAAGGAAAGCCTGATTCTGATGGAATATACCACAATTCTACAAATGAATATTTTTGCTACAGTATTAAGTCAACTCTAGTATTATACAATTGTGCATTGTTGTCCGTCCAGCTTGCAGAGACTGAAAACATTTAAAACAATTAAAAGTTCTTTATATGATGACTTGAAGTTGTCATAATCTGACTATGTCATGGCTACCGTATTTGTCTTTAGAGGCGGCAATTGCTCAAATATGATAAGTCTATATATATCTTTTTTTTTTTTTCCTTTGGAAATGTTATGCTGATGTGCACAGAATACCTTTACCAATCTCATATGTATGGATAAATTTACTCCATGGATAGCTAAAAATACTCTTTTGGGTTTTGACAAATTTTTATTAATCCATCTGGTAAACACTCTGCATTTTGCAAGTTTTATGTGTTATTTCTAAGAACCAAGCTGATCAATCCTTAGCAAATATCCACTCACAAAATGAGAAGGGAGCACTAGAGAGAGATTAATAAAAAAATTTAGAAGAGGTAATTGGACAAGCAGAGGATATTAATGTGTTGGTGTAAATCAAGGCGAAATGCATCAATTACAGCCTCCATATTTACTTAAGTAGATGGCATTTTTTCAATTAGAGCTTACTGATTATTGAGTACTTTTATCAATGATCCCTGTTATTCCATTCATTCCATTCTTTTATTATACTCAAGGCTGTAACTAACTGACAATTACCACTATTACCCTTCCGCCAAAATTGTTACTTCCTTGCCCTTATCCTTCTAGAATAAGTTAGCATAACAGCAGGCTTAAGATATCTGCTGTTACGGGTGTTATTACTGTGGTTCCTATTCATGCTTTCTTCTTGCTTCACTCTCTCATCTCGATTCTCCTTATTCAAAGTTTAAAGTGGTCCTTCCTCAGTGTTATGAGCTCTCATATCTCTGTGCTGAACCTTAATCTTAATCATTCTATGCTGAATTAAATCATGTCTCTTTACATGGTCAACCAATTTCCCATCATTATTCCAAGTTATAGCCTTATAGGTGCTACTTTCTCAACATTTGATGATTCCTATATTCTTTACCTGTTTTTATTATTCAACTCATTCTGCTACTAAATTTTCTTTCCTGATCTCCCTGGATTGATCATACATTGTTTAAATGTGGAAGACTCATCCTTGGGTGACCATAATATTATGCTGTATCTAAATAGCGGTTTTAGTATTTGAGTTTTGGGAGTGATACCTTATATTAAGCTACATCTTATTTGTAGAGTTTAATATATTTTATCTTGTATAATATTATGCAGATTCAAGCAGCTTTTCGTACTGATGAAATTCGAAGGACACAGCCCACACCCCAGGATGAGATGAGGGCTGGAATGAGCTACTTCCATGAAACAATCTGGAAGGGTGTTCCCAAGTTTTTGCGTCGTATTGATACTGCTTTGAAGAATATGGGAATTAATGAACGTGTTCCCTACAATGCTCCACTTATCCAATTTTCCTCTTGGATGGGTGGTGATCGTGATGGTATGTTCTCTTAATTAATCTGCTATATACTTCATATATGTTCGATTTTATGGTTAGGAATAAGTGGATTAGTTTGTTAATGCAATAAGTTTGCTTTTCCACCAATCAAATGATTGGGTTATGGTACTTATAGAAATAGAACGTATCTTTACTTCATTTTGCTTCTTATTAACACAGGTAATCCGAGAGTGACACCTGAGGTCACAAGGGATGTATGCTTGTTAGCTAGAATGATGGCAGCTAACCTGTATTTCTCTCAGATAGAGGATCTCATGTTTGAGGTGAACGCTTAAGATTTTCGTTATTTAAATTTCTTTAGTCTTATTCTTCTTTTGTTGGGTGATCTTATTCTGTATGTGTCTACTGATATTGCTATTGTCTACTTGGCAGATATCTATGTTTCGTTGCAGTGATGAACTTCGTATCCGTGCTGATGAGCTCCATACCTCCTCCAGAAAGGATGCCAAACATTACATAGGTACATCCCTTAATCATGTCAGGTTATGTTGCAGTTACCACTGTTCATCAGATATTCTGTAGTAGTTGTGCGTAACTCCTTCTGTTCAACATTTGTTCTTTTATGTTTCTTATTTCAAATTCAAACTCCTCCAATAAAAATATTGTCATCATGTAATTTGCCAAATTTTTTTTATTCATATTTTCCTCGTGACTGCAACATGTTAATTTATTTCCCTGTTGGATTCTAACATGCCTTTAATAGATTATCCAAGCTATCCGAAAAGTAGCTTTTGATTAGGAAATAAATTTTGAGCAAGATGTACACAAAAAATAAATAAAGAAAAAAAACTTTGGGTAAACTATCGAGAGCCTCATAAATTTGTTTCCTTATCTATAATTATGTTACTGATCCTTATTTAATATTTGTATGTAGTATGCTTCCTTGCGTATATCTTTCTTGGAATGATATTACATGAAGCACTCATGTTAGAAAATTGATTTTTCTTGCAGAATTTTGGAAATACATTCCACCAAATGAGCCATATCGTGTAATTCTTGGTGATGTGAGAGATAAATTATATAATACACGTGAGCGTTCTCGCCAGCTGCTATCCCATGGAGTCTCTGATATTCCAGAAGATTCAACCTACACCAACTTGGAGGAGGTACATGCCCGCAAATAAATCTGTAACATCGGTATCTTTAGTCTTTACCTTGATCTGTGCGCTGACTTAATCTCTTTTGAGCATGCAGTTTTTGGAGCCTCTAGAGCTTTGCTACCGGTCCCTCTGTGCCTGTGGTGACCGGCCAATTGCAGATGGAACCCTCCTTGATTTCTTAAGACAAGTTTTCACATTTGGTCTCTCGCTTGTAAGACTTGATATTCGTCAAGAGTCAGACCGTCACACTGATGTCATGGATGCCATTACCAAACACTTGGAAATTGGGTCCTACAAGGAGTGGTCTGAGGAACAGCGTCAAGAATGGCTCCTGTCAGAATTAAGTGGAAAACGTCCATTGTTTGGTCCTGATCTCCCAAAAACTGAAGAAATTGCTGATGTTTTGGACACTTTCCATGTCATTGCAGAGCTTCCCTCAGACTGTTTTGGAGCTTATATTATATCAATGGCTACATCTCCTTCTGACGTGCTTGCAGTTGAACTTCTTCAACGTGAATGCCATGTGAAAAAGCCACTGAGGGTTGTGCCTTTGTTTGAAAAACTTGCAGATCTTGAGGCAGCTCCAGCTGCAGTTGCTCGGCTATTCTCTATTGATTGGTACAAAAACCGAATTAATGGGAAGCAGGAAGTTATGATTGGATATTCAGATTCAGGGAAGGATGCTGGGCGTCTCTCAGCTGCATGGGCTTTGTACAAAGCCCAAGAGGAGCTTGTGCAGGTTGCTAAGGAATTTGGTGTAAAGCTCACCATGTTTCATGGTCGTGGTGGCACTGTAGGAAGAGGAGGTGGACCTACCCATCTTGCTATTTTGTCTCAACCTCCAGAGACAGTTAATGGGTCACTTCGTGTTACAGTACAAGGTGAAGTTATTGAGCAATCATTTGGGGAGGAGCACTTGTGCTTTAGAACTCTTCAGCGTTTCACTGCTGCTACACTTGAGCACGGTATGCACCCTCCAATCCCCCCAAAACCTGAATGGCGTGCTCTTTTGGATGATATGGCTGTTGTTGCCACTGAAAAATACCGCTCAATTGTTTTCAAGGAACCACGATTTGTGGAGTATTTCCGCCTGGTGAGTTTCCTGTGACCCCTTTCCCACCTTCTGTTGCAATATGCTATGACTATTCCTAAATTTATTTATCCTTCAATAATTTTAAGGAAAAATTGTCAAAAACCACCTTTTATAACAACTTTTTTGTGAAAAAACACCTTATAAAAATTTTCTTGTAAAAATATACCTAAAACCAGATTTTTTTTTTGCGAAATAACACCTTAATGGTGTCGGCGGTTAGGGCTGGCTATGCTATAGTATTGGTGGTTTTGTAGAGGGAGGGGTTGAGCACGTGACCTTCACGTGGGGGTAAACGCCGGAAAACAGGGTCAATACCCTGAAACCGGTCTAAGGTGTTATCTTGCAAAAAAAAATCTGGTTTTAGGTGTGCTTTTACAAGAAATTTTTTATAAGGTATTTTTTCACAAAAAGAGTGTTATAAAAGGTGGTTTCTTACAATTTTTCCTAATTTTAATGTTCTTTGCCAAGAATCTAATTAGCAAGATATATTCTTTCAAAAGTACCTTCTAAAGATATAAAGTTTATCTTCAACATGTAATTATCTATCTTTGGCAAACTTAAAATTTTGCTGACTTTGTTCTGAAAGGGCAAGTAGGATAAATTTTTGGGAAACAGAGAATGCTGGTATATGAGGCATCTATAACAGACCTAGTAGTTGGTTTGTACTTTTTACATCCACCACTAATTCTGACATTTAAATCACAGGCCACGCCAGAGACAGCATTGGGCAGTATGAACATTGGAAGTCGTCCTTCAAAAAGAAAGCCAAGTGGGGGTATTGAATCTCTCCGTGCCATCCCTTGGATCTTTGCATGGACTCAGACAAAGTTCCATCTCCCAGTGTGGCTTGGATTTGGAGCAGCATTCAAGCATGCAATTGAGAAGGACGCAAATAATCTCTCCATGCTTGGGAAGATGTACAATGAGTGGCCTTTCTTTAGGGTTACTATTGATTTAGTTGAGATGGTGTTTGCAAAGGGAGATCCGGGTATTGCTGCTTTATATGATAAGTTACTTGTTACTGAAGAGTTGCTGCCTTTTGGAGAGCGGTTGAGGGAAGACTATGAAGAAACAAAGAAACTTCTGCTCCAGGTAAACATACTGAATTTATAAAATATCCCCCCCCCCCCCCCCAAAAAAAAAACCAAAAATTGACTATTTTTGTGATCATGGAAAAGTTTTACTTCCCCTTTATCATAATGTTTGCGCTCTTTTTACTTATGCGTTATGGCCTGTGTGAGTACTGGTATGCTAAAGTCCATGGTATATTGGTATTACAATTTTATCTCCATGTACGTGTATTATTGAATTTCCATGTCTGCTCAATACCTCATCTAACATGGCTATGAAATGCATAGCTGAGAACTGAGTTGCATTACCATGGATATTTACAGAATGTTTGTCTTGTAAAATCATTTATTGCTCCATAAATTAACTTGCTATGCATTATGAGTTTAAGACAGTAATTTCCAAGTATGTAAACATGCTGAGACAGATGGACAGTACATTGTGATTAAACTTTCCAAGATATTCTTCTCTGTTGCATGGTGATATGAGAGATTATTGGTAATTGGAGATTACACCATTTTTATAAATAGGATTTTTTGGCAAGTTCATGTTAGATCCTAAGTTTTGATGGGAAAGAGACAACATGTAGTCGTGTATACATATTTTACTGCAAATTTTAGGAAGTCAGTTTTTACAGTTATAGCGGTCATAATGACCCTACTTCTCAATAAATTTTAAGCCGTATCACTGTGAATGTCACTTTATTTTATTTAATTTTTTGTGTGTATAGAGTTCTTTTGTAAAATTCAGATGTATCTCGTGAAAAAACTAACCTCTTTCTTCCTGTATACTTGTCCTACCCAAGAATGACTAAATTGAAATACTTCTTGACATAATTTTTTGCATGTTTCCCTTCGATTTATTGTTCAATATTGAGGCAGCAACCAGTAACTTAACCGAACTTCCTGTTTTATGATAGGTTGCTGGACACAGAGAAATTCTTGAGGGTGATCCCCATTTGAGGCAAAGACTTCGTCTTCGTGATCCTTATATCACAACCTTGAACGCATGTCAAGCCTACACCCTAAAACGTATTCGTGACCCCAACTACCATGTCCAGTTGAGGCCCCATCTCTCAAAGGAATACATGGAGTCTAACAACAAACCTGCTGCTGAGCTTGTCAAGCTAAACCCTTCAAGCGAATATGCTCCAGGTCTTGAAGATACCCTCATCCTCACCATGAAGGGTATTGCAGCCGGAATGCAGAACACCGGTTAATCCAAATGGCTCTTCTTTCCCCTTGATGCCTGTCTTCCGATCTTGGCCAGCTCATTATTTATGCTAGAGCTTGACCGTCACTGTGTCATGAAGGAAACTTAAAGTCCAAGCTGTCTAAATAATTTCAAACTAAGTCTTACTGTTGTATTACTAGTAATCTATTATACTGCATGCTTTGCAGTGATGAATTACTAATTCCAAAACAATGGGATCAACAGTAATTTAATAAAATTGCATAATGTTTTCTTCTTATAATTAATGGCTGTAATGTAATTTTGGGTTTTATTTACCTCCGAAGGGTCATTGACATTGTACTGTTTAAGTAAGACAGATTCCTGATGTATTTTACTATGAATAATGAGGCAAATGCTTGATTCCTCACTTTCTTTAAGAGGAATATAGCAATTGATTTGAGCACTCCCCGAAATGACTAGTTTGACTACAGTTTATGTATAATTATGGTTTTCAATGCTGTTATCATATACTCTCTCCGTTTCATAATGTTAGTCTCATATATTATTTTGGGCGTTTCAAAAATATTTACCCATATTGATTATGTTTTATTTTTAACTTAATTTTTTTGGAATTAATTGGTTGTGGATTGATGACATGACTCTAAGTAAGGAGATCTCTACTTCAGGTAAACTAATTATGAATTTCTTTGTACTTAAATGTTAGATTCCAAATATTAATCATTTCTAATTTATGTGATTGATTCCATATGGGACTAAAAATATGAAACGAATGGAGTAACAATTTTCAAAGTTTTGCGTTGTTAAATCGACTACTCCAGTATGAATTGTGAAAGTTCAGCATTTGTAACTATTTGTTTACAATATTTTTATACTCCTAGTAAACTCTGCATATGACTTCCTTTATCAACTAACACTACCTTCATTGACTTTTATTTTTAGTAAGATATAAAAAATTCCTTTGTTATAACTAAAAAGTATGGGAGGTACTACAACTAAAACTAAAACTAGTTATGGACTTATGGGTAAGCTGAATTTTTAAAAGTTATGGTGAAAATTTTATACAGTACTTCATATTTGTATAAATATGTTTGGGCGGACATACAGGTTAGATAAATTATACGAAGTAATTTATAGCACTAATAGTTCCTTATGTACGGATGGACCTTTTGTCCACAAATCAATGATAGCACTAGTCGTTCCTTTCAAAAATAATAAAAAAAAAAAAGAAAAAGAAAAAAGGCAAGAGTAATTGAACACAATTACTCCATTAGCTTGTTATTGGAGATGCTATGATGCTTTTTTCATCAACAAATAAAAAATAGAATATGACGGAAGGAGTATTATTTTTATTTTTGCAAATTATCATTAAATTAACAATGTAATTAAAAAAAAAAATTGCAATTCAATAATTAGGTTGATTAAAACTGTGCATTGCATGGAATTTAAGTTAGTCTTTTTTCTTGTAAAAAAAAAAAAGTTAGTCTTTCTTAAAAACAAAAAGGAAATTTTGAATTTTAACACCAAAAAAAAAAAAAAAAAGGATTTTAACACTACAAAAGAGGAAAGTTTTTTTTTTTTTTTTTTTCTTCTTTTTTTCCTCAAAAAAAACTTTCATTTTAACACCACAAACTTTTTAAAAAATTGGCTTTTACCACCACTTAACGGTTGCCGTTAAAAAATCCGTTTAGTGGGGTCTATTGTGCCACATATTGCTAAATAATTAGTTTTAAAAAAAAAGAAAAATTAAAAATTAAAAAAAAAAATACAAAAACCCTAAACTAAGTCGACCACCCCATCCCACCACCGGCAGCACGCCGCTGCCCACATTCCCACCCAACCTAAGTGGTCGAAATCGATCCCCAGGGGCCATAAATTGGTCGTTTTTGACCCTTAATGACCGTTTATAATGGTCGTTTCTAGGGGGTGTGTGGCCGTTTTTAGTGGCCGTTATGGCTGGGTTGCCGGTTTTAGGGAGGGGGATAGAGTGAAGGTGGAGAATCCGATGGCTAGGGCTGGGAACGACGGTGTTATGATGGGTTAGTGGCGATGACTTGCTGCCGACGATGGCTGAGTGGGTGGCTGGGTTAGTTTTAGGGTTTTGTTTTAATTTTTTTTATTATTTTGGAACAATAATATGTTGACACGTAGGCATTGTGGGTAGATGTAACACCCCCGATTTACTAATTAATAATAAATAAAAATTAAAGGAAAAATAATCAACTTTTGAATATAGTTGCGGAAGCATACACCTAAATCGGAGGTATTACTGCCACACTTAACAACCTGTCAAGTGTTAAGCCTTACAAAATCCCAATAATTACGACCCAACAAACTAGGTGAGCTATTTATACAACTTTATAAACTCATTATAACATACTAATCGAAACACTTAAGCTCCTTTAGCTACGATCACTTGCTTAACCTGCTTAGTAAATCTTGACTGCTCACCACTAAGGACAAATTTCAAAATAGATCGTCGTAGGGCCACCATAAGAAAAAAGACGTGGCCGCAAACACAAATAGCACAACAAAACAACACACGTTAGCAAAAAGCTGAGTAATCATCACATATCAGAATGCAAAGTATAATAGGATAATCAACATTACTAGCTCAATTAAATAATGTAGTTTAAAACTACATTACACATTATGCTCTGAAAATAACCTTTGTCTATCTCAACCTCGAATAATAATACGAACCTTCACTCAATTAACTCATTTATCCCGTGCCACACTCTTTGTTCTATACCTAGTCTTGGACATGGGTAATTTGAATAACAAACCAACAAGTATAAAAACTTGAATACTCCCAATAAATAGAAAACACCTTGAACCAGACCACAAATGGGTCAAATCCCAATGTAGGAGACCATAGAAAAATATAAATAAAGATTGTACCTCATTCTTAACTCATGATTATCACCCTCTTACCAACATGCCAAGGACTAAGGTATATAACGCAAAGCCTCAAACCAAGAACAAAACAATAATCTCTAGTTCTCTACCTCGATTAAATAATCATCGCAAACTAATTTATAATATCTCAATAATGGCACATGTTCCCAAATACTGTAACAATTCAATTCAATTCAAAAACATCTCAACTCTTAGGGAAATAATACTAGCACCCAAAATAATCAAATCTCAACCCAAAAATAATACTCCGCATTAGCAACCCTAAATTCTCGATAAAACAATACTCCTTATAGAAACAACATTAAAAATCCTAGAAAACTAACACAATAAATCAATGCGATAATTAAATCATATAATACCTCACACTAATCATATACATATAATCTTGATCATATGAATAGCAAAATAAGATTTACATATGATAATATAGAGTACAATCAATAAACAAATTATAACATAACAACTCCAATAACAATCAAATTATAAACAAACAACTCCAAAACATTGATAGTGTGATTACCTTTTGAAAACAAGAAAATCACTGAACTTTTGAATTGTGGGTAGCAATTCAAGACATCATGCGTAGTGCTCCGAATTACTTTACATAGATAAAAATATTTGGTCTCATATATAGTGATAATTGTATACCCATAATTAAAGGGATGGAAGTGGTGAATTGATTTTCACGCACCAACAAATAACAATGTCAATAAGAAGTTAAGAACTCATGAAAGCAAAAACACGGCTGCACTTTATATTATGTAAAGAATTAAAAAAAAATATTCGGGTTTAAAAATATTTATAACTGATATAGAGAAGAGATATTAAAAAAAATAATTTTTTTTTTCTACATAATTTTATCAAATAAGAAGATAAAATTTAAATTATACGAAATCTTTAATTTGTATCTTATACTTTATAATCACAAAATATATGGGTATTACATTCTATCCTCCTTAAAACAAATTTCGTCCCGAAAATTAAAGTACGGAAATAACTTACTTGTAAATTTGAGAGAAAGTAAAAACTAAACCAAACTTTTCTTTATAAATATAGATATAGAGTATTGAAATATTAGAGTATTACAGTAGAGGTGTTCAAAAATTGCTTCGGACCGAAAAAAATGGACCGGACCGGACCGACCACGGACCATATTAATCGGTCTGGTGTTCGGGTCGAGAATTTTATTTCCTCGATCTTCAGTCCAATTCGGTCCAAAACCCTGATAGGAATGGTGTCATTCGAACAAGTGTATTATTCCGATAGAGGGTTCCGAATTATTAGAAAGCTAATTATTTAGTGAGGTCAAGTGATCGGAATGTCTAGGTGGAGGCCGTTTCCGATCAGTAATATTAATGGGAAATTAATATTACAGCTTAATCTTGACTGAACCCTTCGGGTCACACCGAAGCAACTAACGAACCGACACGACAAATTAATTCAGAAGGAATTAATGAGTCGCTCGAGTATTGTGAACAAAGACGTCGGATTCCGAGCTTAGAGCCTCGGAACCGAATCTTAAAAGTCGAGCCAATATTTAGGAATTGGTGAGACGAGAAAATGCTTCAAGTAACAAGTAAAAACCTTAGTCGCACGAAAGGCTAAGGAAGCGAGCCAAATAGAAGTGCGCCATGTGACAGCACACGTGGCAGCCACCATGGTGGCGGCGTGCCACATGGCAGCACGCCATGGTGGCGGCCACCAAGTGGCAACGCGCCACGTTGCAGTGTACCACGGTGGCAATGCCATGTGGCAACGGGCCGCGGACCTGGGTGAGGGTCATGGATGCGGGCCCAAAAGTGGCGGCCCAACCGAACCCAATTTGGGGCTCAAGGTTGGGTGGCACATGGTTAGCTCACAATGCATGTGAGTTGCCTTGGGGAGCAAGTGAGGAAGTGGTCCTCACCTAACCATGTGACACTTGTTACTTTGTTATTCCTTGGTTTATTTAACTAAGGATTGAATTCAACATTCTTCTATGTGGGATCTTTTTGTGAAAAAGTCCCACATTGAAAGATGAGTGGAATTCACAAGGAAGCACTCCTTATAAATAGCCAAGGCATACCTTGGGATTGTTCACTTGAATAAGGTGTTAGAAAAGGTATCTCCATTGAGAAAACCTTTAAACACATATAATTACTCGAGTATTAGGTCGGGCTTAGCTAACCACTAAGCATTGGACCTTGCCGGGGTCGAGTTGCGGGTGGATTTCCGTACGAGATCTTCACGTGAGCGAGACTAAAAGCTTTCCCAAGTAAGAGCTCGGGTTATGAGCGAAGCATGCGACAAAGGTAATTAATCTTTCCTTAATTCTTGTTGTTTAAGTTAATTATGTCTTGTGATTATATTAATTGTGAGTGTGGTCTTGGTTCGGGTTTTCTTCCGCGGTGAGTTGGACTCATCGAAACCCAACAACGGTATCAGAGCCTTGCTCATTTATTTTTATAATCATAATTTTAAGGTGTTTTTATGGCTTAATATTTCCGGTTTTATGTTGCTACTTAGATTAGTAGCTCGGTTTTATTATTTTTAAGCCTGTATTAGAGCTGACTTCAGCCCCGAACCTAGATTTTCTCCTAAAAATAGTGAATTTTGGGTGAAAAAGGTGTTCTGGAAATGGTTTTACCATTTTAGTCCCGTGTTTTTGGCTAAAATCCGACCAAAAATGCCTTTTTCGAGGGATTTTTCGTTTTGACGAAAATTTTTAAGTCTTTCTAACCTTGAATCTTAATGACATATTTATGGTGGTTTTGTATTTGGTTCTTTCCTAAATTTTTCTGCAATTTTAAACCTCTTTAAGCATGGTTACTTGGTAGTAATTGGTGCTTGAAAGATTGGTTTATATTTTCTCATAATTGCAAATCCATTGCATTAAGTGTGAAAAATTTGTTCTTTGAGGCTTCTAAGTACTAAAGATTCAATTTTTAATTGTTTTAAGTGATTAAAACTTCGAGTTACTAAATTCCATGAATTTTTGGTTGAACTTTTGATTTAATCATGTATTAAGTTGATTGGAATAATAAAGTTTGAATCTTGTGATAGAAATTTTATTTATCTTCACATTGGAAGATATATTTTTTTTAAGGATTCACAAGTTAAAGTTAGAATCTTTATTTGAATATTTGTGTTCATAATTCCAACCCCCCTTGATTTTGTCAAAATCTCATGATTAATTTAAATTAATTAAATTAATAGTGAGTTATTATCCTTGTTCATTTTGTTGCACCAAGTTAAACCAATTTTATTAAAGAATGGTTCTTGGAAATAATTTTGGTTATGTGCACCTTGATGAATTTTTTTATTTAAGTTAGACTTGTAATAATTTTTCATTTTTGGCTCATTTTATTAATTCTAAAATTAATTTGGAGTTAATTATTTAGTCACGCAAAATTGGGGTTAAAAACCCGGGGATATTGCACGGAAATCGAGGGCAAAGCATCCCTTGGCGAGCAGGGCTGCATAGCAGCCCGCATGTGGCTGCCTCGAGGTGGTGCAGTCTATGCGTGGCTCGGCTGTCCGTGGCTTGCTTGCGCGTGCTCGAGCCTTGTGGTGCTGGGCATGCTATATATGTATGTATGCATGTTGGTGCTTGATAGGGGTTAGTGTGCGTGGACATTGCTTGCGAAGCAATGTGGTGCAATGAGCACTCCAAGTCTTGGTGCTAGGCACTTAGACATTTTGGACTACGCATTTTTGGTGTTCTTTTGTCGTTTTAATTATTTTAATTAAATTTTGAGGCTAGGCCTCGGTTTTGAGCGGCATTGGCAAAATTTTGATTTTGGCAATGTTTTAGGTTTTACCGACTTAATTTATTGGATTAATTAAGTTGGATGCGGAATTTAGTGGGAGCTTCAATTTTTAATTGCTATAAATTACATAATCGATTAAACAACTTTGACTAGTTTTAATTAGGCGTGTTAATTGGATTAACGACCTAAATTAGTTACTAATTTTCGCGTGTTTGTTCATTGTTATTTGTTTATCGTTGTAAAATTCATGGGCCATTCACAAATAGTGAATGGATGAATGGAATGTATATTCTCCCGCAGGTTTTATAAAATGACAACTAGTGGGGCCCGATTAGGATAGAAAATACGGACTGCGATCCGTGATGTATTTTTTTTGTAATTCTAAATACGGTATGAGAACCGTTGTGTATTTTGTACCTTAATATTTAGATTAGTCCTAATCGTAGATACTAGTATTTGTATAATTATGGTCATGTCTTGAAGACGAAGGTTCTTGGAAGACGAATCCATGAAGTTGCAAAAGCCGTCCCTTGAAGACTTGAAGACTCAAGGGGTCATGTTAGTTGCCAAAATGCATCTTTATTTATGTTTTTGATATATATATATATATATATATATATATATATATATATATATATATATTATGATTATATATATATATGTGTGATTTATATGTTAGATGCATGTTTAGGATTTCGAATGTTGGGATGATTAATTAAGTTCACTTAAATCAACCAACATAGAAACCCTAGGTCCCTAAAATATTGAGTAAAACTTGCCATTTTACAAAACAACACTTATATCGACCTATTGAGAGTAGTGATGGGCTACGCCAAAGCGAGACATCACTATTACTCCCTAGGATACGTAAGGCATATTGGGTATGCAATTTGGTTTTGGTTATACTCAACGATATGAGTGATGGAGTCCTAACATGTCGTGGCAAAGTGGATAAGTTGTTGAGAGAGCATTAGATGCGACGTTTTATCCAACCAAGAGTGGCTTGGAGCCATTAGCAAAGAGTTGCTTACCTTAGAAGATTGAGTGTTAAGACAAGCCAAAGCATGCTTAACCACTCATTGTTTCTATGGATCTTGGAATCTCCTTATTCTCACCAAATGGGGATAAATTTAATGCGTGGATAAGACGCTTAATAAGATTGAAAATTTGCATGAATGCTTTTAAATTTCAAACTTATTATGTTATTTTCTTGATAAATGGTTATACTTTGCACATATATTTGTAGAATTCCAAATCAAACTATATTGTTTTCCATGATTGGTAAAGGAAATCTTTGAGAATAGTTCTCAAATAAAGGAAAGGCATTTCTAAAATACAATTCTCATAAATGACTTTTACAAGTCCGAAAAGACGGTTGGACATCATGTATTCAAAATACTAGGTAATTTTGATAAACATGAAGTATTGAGTTGGAAACTCAAAATTGTCAATGCTTGACAACCAACATATCTTTTCGCTTTATACGCTAGTTAGTACAACTCATTGATGTATTAATTCAAGTATGAATTAAAGGAAAAGATGGAACTTTGTTATACAGCGCAATATATGCTTAATTATACCTAAAAAAGTATAAAAGTCAAAGACTCTTAAAGAAATGGTTCTTAGAGATTATGAGATGAAGTATGATAAGAAATATAGGAAACAAGGAACAAAGAAAAGGAATTAGATTCTATTTCTGCTAAAGAGTTCATGTTATTCTAATTAACTTAGCAAGTCATTATCTTTACAAGTATCAGATACTGCTTGAGTATTACACTTTGAAAGTGACCTCAAACTATTGAAGATAAGCCAAGTTATTGACTTACAAGCTTAGAATGAAGCAAGAAGAACTACATTAGTTGTAAGGTCGTATGATTTGTTTAAAGACCTTTTAAGCTAAGGCTGGAACAAATAAATGGTTATTGTGTTCCATAATCAGCAAACAATCCGTTGACACACGGAAAGACTCACATTCAAAGTAAAGAGCAATAGTTGTAAATTTATTTGAATGGCATGGTGTAGGGAATATTTCAAGCCATTAACCCCAAGCTTGAACCCCACTGTGATCATACACTTATCATGGTGGCCTCCAAAGGGAAAGAAGCTAGAGCAAAAGAGTCGCCAACAAGTTTTAAGAACTTGTAAACCGTTCACAAGGTGAAGATTACACCCCTTAACGATCCATGAGATCGTCAACTCCAAAAGGTCTTGAACCAAATAGGGTTCGGGGATGAAGGTACAAATCCAACCTAAAAGAGATTGAACCTGCCCTAAATAGGCCTCTACTTCATTCTTCTCGTATTCATGTGCGCTTTCTGACTAACATGCAATCAATAGATTTACCCTAAACCTGTTTATCTATGTTGGTTGAATTTAATGCACAAATTAAACTATTATTGGAGATCACTTGAATTATAATCATATTAGCCCTAAACAAGATTATTAATTATCTTATTAAGTGTGATTACAAGTATAAATTCCCTTTAAACATGCATAAAAGGCGTGATCAAGCAATAACAATGAATAAAATATATCAAGCAACATAATAATCATAATAATAATAATCATAAAAATAATCATGTTCATGTTAATGTTAAAGCATAATAATAGCAAGATCCTAGGCATGATACTAATAAGATTAATAACAAACCCTAGCATGTCACTAAACAATAAAGATCAAAGCTTTATCCCTAACATGATACTAACATGATATTAGAAAAGAGCAAAAGGCACCCTAAACATGATACTAAAAATTAAACAAATTTAAACATGCTTTCTACAAGAATAGAGCAATAAGATTACATACTTTGATGCCTCGTGCCTCTTTCTAATAACAAAATACACGCGTTAGTAACTTCAAGGAAAATAATAAAATCAAACAATTAAATTAAATAATGATTAGGGACCACACCCTCAGAAATTATAACCTTTCACGTCTAGGGCGAAGGCAACTTCGAACTCGGCTAGGTGTTTCTAGATCTCGTGTATGCGGAATTTTGTAAGAGGGAAGTTTTAGAAAAATAATAGAGAGAGAGAAAGCTTCTAGCTTTAGAGAGAGATGATTGTTGATTGTGAATTGTTGATAAAAACGGAGGTTCAGGACCCTATTTATAAGAAAACAGTCCGGAAATAGGTAGAATTTGATAAGGAATAAAACTCCACGCTGTCGCCGCAAAACTGACCTTGTCGCTTGGCGACAAGCTCTGTCGCGTGGCGACAAGACTTGTCGTGTAGCGACAGTCATGTCGTTTGGCGACAAGCTCTGTCGCGTGGTGACAAGGCTTGTCGCGTGTCGACAAGGCTTGTCACGTGGCGACAGGCCTGTCGTTTGGCGACAGCCTGGATTCCTACGCGCTTTCAAACACGGAGTCCACTTATCAATCAAAATTGACTTGTAAAGTCCGTATGAAAACTGAAATCGTATTTTTCATAAAATAATATTTTATTCGAAGTAAAACTTATCAAAATCTAATTATTAATTCTAATTTTATTATGACTCAAAAGAACCTTCTAGAGAATTCTAGAAGACTTTAATTAATTCTAATAACTTTAGGAATAATAATTAACATTGGGCCCTCCCCTAGATCATCGGGCCGCATGTAAAGATCAAACCGGGCCCAGTTTAGTATTTTGGCCATAACTTCCTCATTATTCATCGGAATTGGGCTTATAATATATCGTCGGAAAGCTCTTTGCAAGCCCCATCCAACTACACTATTATTGGACCCTTGTCGTGGACCAAAATAAACTGGATTGGCTGTTTTCATAAAATAGAGTTGTTTTTCGAAAACAGAAAGAAAGGATTTTTAATAAAAACCAACCGCAACACCGGACCTTTCACACTTTCACTTCGTTCGATTATCATTCGACGCAAAAGGTATTCATCACTGGGTTTGGTTTTGGGGAGACACATTTGGGTGTCTACACATGGTTGTCTAAACCATGATCAAGAATGCTTAATATAAACAAACATTTCCCTAACATGAAAACTCACAAAGTTCAAATCATAGGCATGATTTGTGTTCCAAATATCTTTAGCAATGTCACATTAACAAGAACGTACTCAAGGCTATATAGGCTCTTGAAAGTTGATCGATTCGAAATCGTTCTAAGACAGTCTTACTTGTTAAAAACCGACAAAGTAAAGAGCTATTGTTCTTAGTATAGACAATTGACTTCGAAAGCTAAAGAGGATTCAATTACTTCAACGTTTCACGAAGAATTTGAAAGAATATGGCTATATTCATCAAATGTGAACAAACTTGACCTTGAATAGCTCAAGAGTTCAATGAAGTACAAAATCGACTTGGCAAGATATCAAAACGTCTAGATTAGATCAAGTGATGTTTGCTTGAGCCAAGCGTGACCATCACAAAGTTATGAACTTGAAATTTTCATAAATATCTCCACAAAGAACATAGTATGTCTTCATGAAGACCTCGATGCCATTTAAAAATGACTCGAACAATGATGGATCACATCCCTTCCTATAAAGTTCTTAAAGATTTGCACAAATGACTAATATTACACTAAACAAAATGTCGGACTAAGAAAGGACACTATAGGGAATATTTCAAGCATCCCACACTTGAGCCCCACTTTGATTATACACTTAAGCATGGTGGCGTCCAAAGGGAAGGAAGCTAGAGTAAAAGAGTCGCCAACAAGTTTTAGGAACTTGTAAATCGTTCATAGGGTGAAGGTTACACCCCTTAACGATCCAGGAGATCGTTAATTCCAATAGGTCTGGAACCATGGCTGGAAGTTCGGGGATGAAGGTACAAATCCAACCTAAAAGAGATTGAACTTGCCCTAAAAAGGCCTCTACTTTATTCTTCTCGTATTCATGTGCGCTTTCTGACTAACATGCAAACAATAGGTTAACCCTAAACCTG
This sequence comes from Chenopodium album, assembly GCF_948465745.1. Classification (NCBI taxonomy): domain Eukaryota; kingdom Viridiplantae; phylum Streptophyta; class Magnoliopsida; order Caryophyllales; family Amaranthaceae; genus Chenopodium; species Chenopodium album. Next base: position 44,634,465 of record NC_137846.1, on the reverse strand, counting down.
TTTATCCTACGTTGGTTGAATATTAATGCACAAACAAAACTATTATTGGCGATCACTTGAATTATAATCATATTAGCCTAAACAAGATTATTAATTATCTTATTAAGCGTGATTACAAGTACAAATTCCCTTTAAACACGCATAAAAGGTGTGATCAAGCAATAACAATAAAATAATATCAAGGAATATAATAACAATCATCATCATAATAATAATATTCTCAATCTCAAAGTATAATAATATTAGCAAGATCCTAGGCATGATACTAACAAGATTAATAACAAAGCCTAGCATGTCACTAAACATTAAAAATCAAATCTTTATCCTAGCATGATACTAACATGATATTAGGAAAGAAATAGGAAGCATCATAATAATATCAGAAATATTAGTTAATCCTAAACATGATACTAGGAAGTAATAAAACATCCTAACATGATACTAAGAATCAACAAAATAATCTAAGCATGATTTCTATATCAAAAGATCAATAAAGCAATTAAAGTACTTACTTCGATACCTCTTATCTCTTTCTAATAACAAAATACACGCATTAGTAACTTCAAGGAATAATAAAATCAAACAATTAAATTAAATAATTGAAATAGGAATTTGGGACCAAACCCTCAGAAATATTCAACCTTTCACGTCTAGGGCGAAGGCAACTTCGAACTTGGATAGGTATGTCTAGAGCTAATGTATGAGGAATTTTGAGAGAGGGGAAGTTTAGAAAAAGAATAGAGAGTGAAGGAAAGCTTCTAGCTGTAGAGAGAAGAGAAATTGCTGATGATTGTGAATGAATAAAAACGGGGAGATACGACCCTTATTTATAGAAAAAATAGCACGGGATCAAAGAAAATCATATTCGGAATAAAATACCTCCTGTCGCCAACGACAGGAGTCAGCGCCAGACGACGAAGGTCAGCGCCAGGCGACGACTCTGTCGTCTCGCGCTGGTTTAAAAGTACAACGCGCTTTCACACGCGGAATCACTTTTAAACCGGTTACAGGTAATTCTGCGTCCAAGCAGGTTTAAAATCAGATTTAACATATTTTATTCAAAATAAAACATCTTTTTCTAATAAAATAATTATCAATCCTAATCTTATTAGAATTAAAGAGAACTTTCTAAATATTCCAGAAGATCAAAATCAATCCTAATTACTTTAGGAATAATAATTAATAGGCCCTCCTCTAGATCATTGAGCCTAATTTAATTTAATCCATAACTTCCTCATAATTCATCGGAATTGGGCTTATAATATATCATTGGAAAGCTCTTTTCAAGCCCAATCCTACTACACTATTATTGGACCCTTATCATGGACCAACAAAATTGGACTGACTATTTTTAAATAAATAGAGTAAGAAAAGAAATATTTTTGAAAACAGAAAGAGAAATATTTTAATAAAAACATCCTCATCACTAGACTTTCCACACTTTCACTTTGTCCGATAATCAAATGACATGAAAGGTATTCATCACTGGGTTTGGTTTTGGGGAGACACATTTGGGTGTCTACAGAAGCCCCCACTTTGACTGAGTTTAGAGAAACGCAAGTTTCGAAAACGAAAGTCAAAGTAGCGATAGGGACGGAGAATGATTCAGAATGTTCTGCGATCCTAAATCATTCTTGTAACGCCGACACCTGCAAACTAGTGTTAATTAAAACAGATAAAAGAGTTAAGAAACGTGTATCTTGCACCGTCGAGCACACGTATCTAAAGTAACCGACTTTTATTTGAAGATCTTCCTCAAGCTAGGGGATACCGCCTGAAGACTGCCACACTTGCAGCTGCCTTCAATTTCCGCTATTTTATGACCATCTTCAACATCCTAGGGAATATGATTGAAGATAACTTCGCTTGAAGTCACCTCTTATTTCTGACAACCTTCCTCATCTTAGGGAACGCCGTCGAAGATAAATTCGCTTGAAGCCATCCCCAATTTTCTGACAACCTTCCACATCCTAGGGAACGCTGTCGAAGATAACTTCGCTTGAAGTCATCCTCAGTTTTTGCGATAATATTCCGAAGAAAATTACCAAAGACCAACGCTTGTCGATCCTTAAAGCTCGCTTGAACTTTGCTGCTGTGATATTTGCTGAAATTACTGCGGTGCCAGTACGTCGGTGCATTTTGCCGCTTGTGAACCATTATGTCGGTGCTTACGATGAGCCAATGTTTAGGCGCTTTAAGCTAAGTGAGACGATCTTTCATCAGGTTGATCACCTACTGTGATTGTAATCGAGCCGATTACTTAATCATGTCAAGTTGCTTAAAGGGGCTAACTGGCGTACCAAGGAACCCAAAATTTCTGCATAAGGTCCGCATAGTCATTTATGAGGGCCACATATCCTGTCGCCGCACCAGCGCACGCTGGAGCACAATGTCGCAAGTAGGGGTGAACATGGTCTGGTTTGGTGTGGTTTGCGTCTAAACCAAACCAAACCGCAAAATACGGTTTGGTCAATTTTCCAAACCAAACCAAACCATATTAGTATTGAAACCAAACCAAACCATAATAATGCGGTTTGGTGCGGTTTGGTTTGAAAGACATTTTTTCCTTAAAAATTGTCAAATATTAATAAATTTATAATAAAGTTTAAATAATTAGCCCAAAGGGATTAAATTTTACTACAAAGTTTCAATAAAAATAACAACCAACTAATCAAGTGCTAAGTGCTAACACAATAAGAGCAATATGAGTTATATGACCTATTGAATTTTAAGTATTGATATTTGAGAATGAGTATAAAGTATAGTAGTATACTGACCGTATAGTCTTCTAATGATTTTTCATGTGTTTTTTTTTATTTTTTTTATTTTTTTTATAATATATAATAACTATTTTAATTTAATTAAAAATTATATAAATATTAAAATGCGGTTTTCTGGTTTACGGTTTGGTTTGGTTTATAATTTTCGAAAAACCAAACCAAACCGCAAACCATATTTCCCCAAAAATCGAAACCAAACCATATTTTTCCAAACCGTAAACCAAACCAAACCGCTAAAATGCGGTTTGGTCTGGTTTGGTTACGGTCCAGACCAAACTGTGTACAGCCCTAGTCGCCAGGTTTTAGCTCTGTCGCCAAGCGACGAAGGTCAGCGCTACTCGTTGTCTGGCGCTGGCGTCGGGTTTTCGAAATAAAACCCCTTTTCTTCTTCATTTGTCGTGACTGCTGCTGCTGCATATTCGCGTTCGCTCGAAGCTTCAAATTGGTCGTTCTTGCTCGTTTGTCCACCAAATTCGCTCAAATTTGTTGCAAATCAAAGCTTATCTCATCTATTTTCCCGATCCATGTATGTTTTTCTTAAACTTATCTCGATTTTTGCTGAATTCGGAGATGTTTATGCGCGGGTATTCGAAAAAATCAAACCCAATCATGCTTAATTCGCTTCGTTTGTTGAATTTTATGCCTTGAAATTGCTTGATTATGTTTAAATATCATGTTTAGAGCATTTTGAGACTTGTTTTACTCAATTTAGTGAAGAAATGAGCAAATTGCCATTGTTGAACCCCTTGAGCTTGTGAGAACAATGTGACTTGTTTCTCGTGTTTTTGCTAGCCATTCTTGTCAAAATTTGTCATAATATTTTCCATATTATTGTAAGAAATTGTTTGATTGCTGAAAATTGCCATTTATGCTTGAATTGAAATCATGCTTTGTTTTAGTACTACGTACTCTGTTTTTTTTGCGAACATAGTATCATGCGGCTAGGCGAACCTTAGATACTATAGAACCTTAAGTTTCTGTTATTTTTCATAACATAGCATGGCTAGATGACGAGGTTTGAGTTCTCGTTCTAGGGAAGCTCATCGGGAGGACGATCCCGTTGACGCCGACGTAGGGACCTCTTTTTCTCTAGGGAAGTTTCCAGAGTGGGACGAGCGCACTCTATATGTCGCGCCTGAGTTTCACATTTCAGAGCGCGTTCGTCGAGGGATTCACAGCGGGCGAGTCCGCAGCCATGGTTCTGGCAACACGACCATCAGCTTTTTATACGATATATACTTCCGAGACCATAACGGTCTGCGCCTTCTGTGGGAGTCATGTGGCTTGACACCTTTGTTGCGAGCCACTCAGGCTATGTACTCTTTCGAACAGAGCCACTACGTAGTCCAAGCCTTGGTGGAGTTCTTTTGGGACACCACCAACACCTTCCATTTTCCTTGGGGTGAGATGACTATTACCCCTACTGACTTCAGTCTTATCACGGGATTAGAGTTCACTTCGGTCCTGCTTCCTTTCGATAGCGAGATCTCAGTCTTTTCTTCAGAGGTACTGGAGCTGTTGGGCCCTATCACCATTCGGGCTCGTGTTGAGGCTGATCTGAAGCAGCTTAACAGTAGATGCATTCGCCGGACCACGCTTGTGGCGGCCTTTCAGGACAATGCGACCACCCTAGAGCAGCTGGTGCGCATCTTCGCATTTTCCATCTCTTGCGCCGGCAAGACCTTCACCTCGCGAGCTCCCCGTTGTTGCCAGTTGGGGAGGCCGTCTCAATGACCAGGCTACTACTAGGCGCGTTTGAGAGTTGATCCTATTGGTATGTTCCTCAAATAATTGCCTTCTTATACTTTTAGCAGGATTTTATCTTATGAGCATGCATTTTGTAGGAGTCGGCCGTAGTGTTTCGGCCGTGGGCCGATTTTGATATTCCTATGCTTGCTGCGTAATACACCGCTAAGCGTTGGTACTTCCAGGGGACGTATGATGCTGCGGTCTATCTAGGCGAGAGAGTGGCTATTCAGCACTCCTCGGAGGATTTTGTTGTTCCTGCTCGCCCTCCTCGTCATATATTCGATAAGGCGAGGTTGAGGACCTTGGCGAGTAGGGCGCCAGAGGGCACACCTTGGCGGACTCATGCTCGTCCGGAGCTATGCTACACGGAGGCACTGCTGCCGCTCTTGGATCCACCACCTGCTTTACTAGAGGGAGTAGAGGAGGTATTCTTTATCTTGTGCATTTATCCCTTGTATAGCCCCCAAGTAGATACTAACAATTTGAAGTTGTTTTTCCAGGACACACGTACAGAGTTCGTTCCTCCACCGGTATCCATTACCTATCAGGTGATATATGGTCCGATCGAGGAGATGATTCCATTGGCTCCTCCAGAACATCGTTTCATAGAGCAGTCTATTCCTCAGCATCAGACTTGGGTGAGTCATTTGTTCATTGCGTACTTATATATCTTTGACTTTTATTGACTTTGTTCTCTTGATAGTTTACTCGCGAGGTGGTAGCGAGGATGACGAGGGGTTTGGACGCCTTTCGCTACCAGCTGGTGAGATTGCGGGACCGAGCCTCTTGTCGTCGTGATGACACTGCTACAGAGGTATTTCTCTTATCCTTTTCATATGTTTTATTTGTTTATTTTTGCATCTGATTTGATTTATCTTTGCAGGGGCAGCCTATTCCTCCGCCACATACTCGGACGAGACCCGAAGCTAGTAGAGAGAGATCCGGGTCTGGCTCGAGACGTCGTCGTACCTCTTCTGATGGCCAGGGTGGCCGGTCGGAGACGGCTCCCACCGAGAGATCGGAGGGTTCAGGCTCTTCGTCTGAGGGTGCACCTGTTAGTCTGACAGGCCAAGGAGGCGTGACATCGGATCCTATAGGGGGTGGTGGGACGTACGAGGTTGGCTCGTCGTCGCAGCAGCCACAGCAGCCTCAGCCGTTAGCAATTCAGCGTCAGGGTGAGCCTGGATCTAGTGAGGAGCACACACCACGATCTACATTGTTTTTTGATGCTTTGGGAATTCCTCCCCATTTGCATCCTTCGACACCGTAACTGTACTGTGTTTATTTTATTTGACTTGTAGGACTTTGCCAATTTGTATTATATGACTTCTATATTAGACATATTGTATATACAAATTTATTATGTTTATTTTATACTTTATTTTCAATTTTATGTGCATGTGAGTGTGTGAAAAAATGGAGACTAATTTTTGCCCAAAAAAATTTGCGTCATTTTTATTATTAATGGAGGGTATCCGACTTTCTCCCCCAAAAAGAAAAATGAAAAATAAAATTTTGACTACCAGAAGCCTAAAATTAATTAAGCTTAAATTAGTCGAAAAGTATTTGGAAAGGATAAAAGCGTAAAGTCAATGTACAAAATCGAGTCGTAGTCAGAAAAAACACGATTTGCTTGGCGCGTCAAGCTGGCGTCGTGGCGGCATTCTGTCGCCAAACGCTGACGTTGTCGCCAAACGCTGAACTTGTTGCCAGGTGACAGGCCTTGTCGCCAGGCGTTATCCTTGTCGTCTGGCGACGCACTTTTTTTTTCTCTTAATCCTTCCGGAAAACAAACTGTACCAATTTTGTGCATAAATAGCCCCCAAATTTGCCGAATTTTGTATATTTCGAACAGATTAAAATAATAGTTATAGCTTTAACTCTCTTTAAGCAATCATGTCTAAAAGTTTTAGTGATTTTACTCGTGAGTGGTGCCGATCTTTGACTGCTAGGGAGAGAAAAGAGCTTGATTTTTTTCATTTGGGAGGTATTTATGGTATTAAGGGGGTAGACATGGATATAGATTTTATTCATACCGCCTTAGAATATTGGGATCCAAACACTCATTGCTTTAGATTAGGCTATGATGAAATTAGTCCTTTATCGGAAGAATTTGGTGCCATTCTAGGCTTTCCTTCCATGGATCTTGCAGTAATTCCTAATATGAGTGAGTATTATTATAAAGATTTTGAGCGTTTCTTTAATCTTAAAGACAAGGATCTAACAAATATTGTAGATGGAACTGTAGTAAATCTGAAAGAATTTGCACGCCACTTCTTTGATAGACCATATTCTGAGTCTTTTCATGTTTGTAGGAGGAGAGCTTTTCTCTTTTGCATGTTTAGCCAATATCTCCTCGCTAGTGGAAATAATCGTGAGGGTCAAGCAATTTTAGTGTCTGTCATGGAACAAATTGAATCAGGGAGGAATCCAATGCCATTAGTTGTTGGAGAGACTATGCTTAGTTTAGATGAATTAATGAAAAATCCAAAAGCACCTTTACGAGGCTCTCCAATTTTATTACAGGTAGAAAAATAATATTCTTAATCACGGAAATCAAAAATATATATTTTTGTATAGTAATACTAATTAGTTGCTTTGAATTTTTGCAGATGTGGCTAATGGAGAGGCTAGAATTAATTAGTCCTCCTGACAATATTGAAATATATACATCAAATTGCTTTGTTAGGCAAAAGAAACGCTTTTCCATAAAGATGGGTCGCCGGGAGTGGAGTAAAATATTCGCTTCTTGTGATTTTGCTATCAAATGGATCATCCCTTGGTGGAGAATTGAGAAGATGGTTGGTGTCAACAAGCAACCCTTCTGTCGTCTTCCAAGCTTATCCAAGTTGACTTTTTATCACCCCTGCAGGGTAAAAAGGCAATATGGCCTTGCTCAAACCATTCCTTATGGAGATCTTTGTCGTCCTTATGAATTCTCTGTGTCAGAAGAAGTAGAGAGGTTTGATGCTTATTGGAGTGCTAGGCCTTTATGGGAAGTTATCACCCAAAAGGTTCCTCCTTCTTTGTCCAAGGATGTGAACCTTTGGCTACTTGATAGGCCTAAGAAGGACAAAAAGAAAGATCAAAGTAAAACCAATGTGAAGAATCGTCTGGGAGACAAGATAGCTCGTGTTAAGGAACGCTTAGGCAAAAAGGTTGAATTTAAAACTCCTATGATTCCTAAAAATAAAGACACTACTAAAGGCAAAGGGAAAAGGAAAGCTAGCTCTACAGAAAAGAAGATATGGGTAGAGAAGAAACATGGTGTAATCGCTAAGGGAGAAACTATTAGCACCAAAATTGAATGCGGATCTTCTAGAGGATGTTTGCTAGCAAAAGTAATGGATGAGGAAGAAGAAGCTGACAAGAATTGGAAGAGAGCAAAGAAAGAGAAGAAAGATTAGATCATTGCTTTACTTTCAACTTATTAGACAAATTTTATTTTGAAGTTGAGTTATTTTTTAAGCCATCAATAATGTAATTTACTTTATTTTATTAATGCAATTTTTAGCTTTTTTTTTAAAAAATTAAATAAACATTTACATTATAATCTCCATTAAAGCAATGAAAACACTAAATTATATTTTCTGAAAATATTCGAGTATGGAAGTCGAAAATTTCCAAAATACACCAAAATTCACCCAGTTTAATGCAGAAAAATTAGCGTCGCAATTTAGGTCTGTCGCCAGACGCTGGTGTTTGTCGTCTGGCACTGTCCTCGCCGCTAGACGCTGCTGTTCGTCGCCTGGCGCTGAGCTTCGTCGCCAGACGCTGTTGGTGTCGGCCAACGCTGTCATCTGTCGTCAGGTTTGTAAAAATTAAAGTGGCCGCACCCTATAAAGGTTGCCTACGTATCCTTTCCTAAGGAATCAGGCCAAACGTAGCTCTCTTGAGTGTCCTCCTGATAGGATAGTTTTGACAATATATGGCCAAGACCAATTGGGTCTAAACTTGCCTCTTGGGTCTAAAACATTCTTCCTTAATGCTTTTAACACCAAGTCTCCTACTTTAATATTTCTTGTCTTGACTTTCTTATTGAAGTGTCTAGCCATACGAGTTTGATGACATTGAGTATGATGTAGAGCCTCTAGTCGCTTTTCATCAAGTAGAATTAGCTCTTCATATCTCGCTCTAGTCCATTCTACTTTATCGAGTTTACTTTCTAACGTAATGTGTAGAGAAGGTATTTCTAGCTCTACAAGTTGTACGGCATCCATTCCATAGACTAAGGAAAATGGCGTATTCCTTGTTGATTACCGAATTGACGTGCGATAACCCCACAGAGCGAAGTGGAGTTTGTTAGGCCAATCTTTGTAATTTTCTGTCATCTTCTCGATGATTGTCTTTAAATTTTTATTAGCTGCCTCAACTGCACCATTTGCCTGGGGTCTGTATAGAGAAGAATGATGATGTTTAATGCGATACTTTTGTAACAATTCTTCACATTCTGCTTGAAAGTGAGTTCCATTGTCACTTATCATTTCATGTGGGACTCCATATCGACAAATAATGTTTCTTTCGATAAAGAGTGCTACATGTTTTGCAGTGAGTTTAGCATATGATTTTGCTTCAACCCATTTAGTGAAGTAATCAATTTCCACTAGTATGTATTCATGGCCTCCTGTTCCTGGAGGAGTAATTCTTCCAATAATATCTATTCCCCATGTTGAGAATGACCATGGTGATGTATAGGTGTAGAGGAGGGACGGAGGAACATGTTGCGAGTTAGCATATTTGGCATTTGGGGCATCTTTTGACATATTGATGACAGTCCCTATTCATGGTAGTCTAATAATACCCTTCGCGCATTATCTTTTGGACTATAATTTTGCCATTTACGTGTGTTCCGCATACCCCTTTGTGGACTATTCTCATAACCCTTTGGGCTCCCTTTTTGCCTACACATAGAAGAGCTCGACCTTTAGGTACCCTTTTGTGTAACTCGTCGTTAATGAGCACATATTGGGAAGCCAAAAGTCTTAAGGCTCGTTTTTCTGTTTTGTCAGCATGGAGTGGATATTCTCCTTTTGTGACATAATTGAGGATGTCTGTGTATCAAGGTTCTTCCTCTTCTTCTTCTTCTTAGGTTACTTCGTCATCCTCTATTGCTTGGATATAAGCCGGTTTATGCCTTTTTTCTATTATTAAGGGCATTTGCTCGATTTCCGTAGGAATTCAAACCATTGAGGCTAGTCTTGCCAAGGCATCAGCAAATTGATTTTCCTCTCTAGGTAGATATGTGTATTCTACCTTTTCCAATTGGTTTGTGAGAGTTTCTAGGTAGGTTTGGTAAGGGGCCAAGCTTTCACTCCTTACTTTCCATCTCTTGGAAATTTGATTGATGATCAATGAAGAGTCCTCGAAAATTCGAATTTTCTTTACTCCCAATGCCAATGCCGTTTCGAGGCCTACCACACATGCTTCGTATTCTGCAGCGTTGTTGGTAACGTCGAAATCTAGCCTTATGGAGATTGGAACATGTTCTTCTTTAGGTGATACCATTAGTACTCCTACACCACGTCCCTTTTGGTTTGAGGCTCCGTTGAAGTAGAGAGTCCACGTATAATCTTCTGTGACCATCAAGTCTTCGTTTGGAAAATCATTCTCATGTATAGGCGTGGCATCTTCTATTGGAAAATCTGCCAAGAAATCTGAAACCACAGATCCTTTAATAGCCTTTTGGGGCATGAATCTTACATCGAATTGGGCTAAATTGACTATCCATCTTGATATTCGCCCATTTAGTGTAGATTTCTCGAAAAGATACTTGAATGGATCCATTCGTGATACTACGAAGACTGTATGAACAAGCATGTAATGTCTTAACTTAGTTGTGGCCCACACCAATGCGAGGCACAATTTCTCAAGTGGTGTATAGCGTATTCATACTCAAGCATCTTTTTACTTAGATAGTAGAGGGCGTTCTCCTTTCCTTCTACTTCTTGTGCGAGCGTAGCCCCCATTGTCTCTTTAGTGACTGTTAAGTACAGCCTAAGAGGGATTCCTGGGAGTGTTGGTGCTAATACGGGAGGATTAGCGAGGTAGGCTTTGATCTTCTCAAAGGCTTTTTGACACTCATCGTCCCATATTACCGGCACATTCTTTTTAAGCTTCTTGAATATTGGTTCACATATTGTTGTCGATTTAGATATGAACCTACTTATGTATTGCAACCGGCCAATGAATCCCCGAATTTGCTTCGCGGTTTTGGGCGGTGGCATTGACATGATTGCCTTGATCTTGGTTGGGTCTATCTCTATTCCTCTAGAGCTAATGACGTATCCTAAGAGTTTTCTTGAGGTGACTCCAAAAGCACACTTGGATGGGTTCAACCTCATGTTGTATTTCCTTAACCTTTCAAAGAATTTTCTTAGGGCTACCAAATGCCCTGGGCGATCCTTTGATTTCACAATCATGTCATCTACATAGACTTCGACTTCCTTGTGCATCATGTCATGGAGTAAAGCAGTTGCTGCTTGTTGGTAAGTGGCACCCGCGTTTTTCAACCCGAATGGCATCATCGTGTAATAGTAAGTGCCCCAAGGTGTTATGAACGTTGTTTTCCCCATGTCTTCTTCTGCCATGAGGATCTGATTGTACCCTGTGTATCCATCCATAAATGAGAGAAGTGTGTGGTTTGCTATTATCTACGAGAATATAGATGTGTGGTAAAGGGAAGTCGTCCTTTGGACTTGCCTTATTTAGATCTCGATAGTCGACACACATTCGTACCCTTCCATCCTTCTTCGGAACTGGGACTACATTTGCGACCCATTCGGGGTATTTGGCTACCCTGATAAAGCCTGTTGTTATCTGTTTTTGTACTTCTTCTTTTATTTTAAGGGCCACGTCGGGTTTCATTCGACGTAACTTTTGTTTTACAGGTTTCATTCCTGGAATTAGTGGAATTGTGTGTTAAGCTATTTCTCTATTAATACCCGGCATATCTTCATATGACCAAGCGAATACATCGATGAATTCTTTTAATAGATTAATAAAATCGGTTCTTTCATCTTTATTAAGTGTTAGTCCGATTTTAACTTCTCTTTTAATGGTTGGATCTTTGAGATGTCAATCGTTTCAGTATCCTCAATTACTGGTGTTTTATTTTCAAGTGTCTCTATTGCTTTAATTATTTCTTTGTCACTTTCATTGTTAGTTAAGCAATGTTCATCATCTTGAGTTAAAGAATGACACGAGGAGTAAGCAAAAGAAGACATGTTATTGAATTCAGAAACCATTACATCGAATAAAGTTATGTCCTTTAGGACTTGATTATTAACTATTCTAGGAGAAGGTGCTAAGGAAGAAGAATTAGGAGAGGGTGCTATGACTAAAGACTTAGAAGATTCGATAGGGGAAGACTCTGACTCAGACGACTCATCGAACATTGGTCCTTGACCGGTTGTTGTGGAGATCTTTCTTCCACTTGGAGTAGTCACCTTCACAGTCTTTCGCCATCCATGAACTAGACCCTCTGCTGGAGTGATAAGTTTGGAGGGATCAAAGTTATCACTCTGTAGTACTGTTTGAATGAGCAAAGAATTGTCTTCGATATGCGTTGGCTCATTCTTCTCATACCCAAAGAGAAGTCCCATGACATTAAACTCAAAGCATGGGGGTGCTTTCTCCTTATGAATGGAAGTTGGGACATCATCTAGAAAATTACAATCCAAAAATATTTCGAAACCAGGTTGTCTTATCCCATTCTTGACAAAGGGTTCAGGAAATTCATGGCATGGATAATCCTCTCCCTCTTTTATGAATTGTCCATTTAGGGTAAGAGGATAATGATCTATTGGGATCGCTTTCTTTTGGGTACGAGCATTCCTACGTGCATTAGCTTTTTCCCGGGCTCTCTTAAGATCTTCTGGAGTTGGTTCAAAACCAAGTCTAAAAGTGTCCAATTTAGGGAGGCCAGGTAGTCCTATTTGCTTTATTATCCCTTTCTTCCTTTCGAGGGTCATTCCAGGAAAGTGTCCCTGTTTCTTGAGGATATCATTTACTGTCATGTTAGAGTGGAGGTTGTAGTGAAGAGGGGTCCTTTCATCCTCCTCAATTAAGGAGACCTCTTCGTTAAAGCCCCACAAGTCTTCGTCATCTTCATCGTGCTCCATATTTATGATAAGATTCTCGATAGCCTTGATTCTCATTGGTGAAGCATAAATTGTGACAGGGATTCCTCCAATTATAGCCTTCACTTGCTGATGAAGGGATGAAGGGACGGCCTTTAGGTCGTGAAGCCAAGGGCGTCCTAACAATAGGTTGAAAGATGCCTTAATATCCACCACTTGAAAAGTAGTAGCATGTTCTATGACTCCTGCCGTTATATTCATGGTGATAGTTCCAAGAGCTTGGCGGCGAGTGTTGTCATAGACTCTTATTCCCTTTGTAGAAGGAGACAAGTCTCCATCTTTTATCCCTAACATTCGCGTAGTTCTGAGTGGACAGACGTTAATCGCTGATCCATTATCTACAAGAGTCATTGGGACATTCATCCTCTTGCAGATTACTGTGAGATTTAATGCTTTGTTATGCTTATCACCCTCTAGAGGTAAGTCTTTATAAGAAAAGGTGATCAAATTAATGGGACTAGGAAGATCACTCGTAAGAAAGTTAGCCAATCCCTTAGGAGTGGTTTCAAAATCTATTCTTATTTTGTCCAAAGCATTCATCACTGCCAATCTATGTTGATGAGATGTTGCTAAGAGTTTCCATACATTCATATCAACTTTAGTCTTCTTTAATTGCTTGACAACATCGTTGTCTTCTATAATGGGTATGGGAACTTGCTGAGTGGTAGGAATAGGTTGTTGCACAGTAATGGGAGGTTGCATTCTCCCGGATTTTGTGAGAACATCTATGGGTGAATCTTCTTCATCCCAAATGTCGTCCACTGGAGATATTGTGGAGAGTGGGGTCTCTTCTATATTCTTAAGGTAGACATCCTCATCGTCACTGTCCCAAACTCCATTAATGGTAGCATCTTTCTCTTGTGGAATTTGGATTATCATTTTATCATCAATCAGTTTCTGAATTAAATCCTTAAATTTAAAGCAGTGTTCTATTATATGTCCCCCTGACTGATGATATGGACAGTAGAACTTATCTGTCCTCTTTAGTGATTCAAATGGTCTCGGTTCGAGAGGTTTAATCTTGCCACTCTCAGAGAACATTTTGAACATATTCGCATAGGTGGTCCCAATTGGAGTGTAGGACTTATGGATCCTTTTAGGTGTTTCGACTACTTGAAGAGAGAATGGTTTCTTTATATTAGTCTTGACATATTTATTTCGTTCTTGTTCTGTGCGTTCAAGAACTCTTCTACATATGCCTACCAATTTCTCTACCGAATATACGAGAAGCAATATATCTTCCTTAGTAGGTGGTTGTTGCATTGGGGACGGTTCACTCATGGCATCGAAGAATACTTCTTCTTCCTTTTCAAGGGCATGAGTTTCTTCGACTAGTTTGATCAAAGATGAGGGATCAACAGAATTTTACTCATCAGAAATAGCCAAGGAGTCGGAAAGTGGTGCACTGTTGATGCTTGGCTTCTTGCTTGCAGGGGGCACTAAGAGTTTATTGTTGTCGATTAAGTCCTGGATAGCTTCCTTTAGCTTTCAACAATTCTCAGTAAGATAACCCCTGCCTTGATGGTATTTGCAGTGTGCATTGGGGTTCCAATTAGCCGTTCTCTTTTCGGCTAGTGGATCCCCAAATGGTTCGATAGGAGTTATAAGATCTTTTGCATGAAGACGGTCAAATATGGTGTCATAACTCATACCAATATGAGTAAAGTTTCTCCTAAATGGTTTCTTTTGTCCTTGATTGTTCACATCGAGGACTTCATTCAGATTAAAGGTGCTAACATTGTTTGAGTGGGTGGTTTTGGAAGAAGAAGGATTGTCGTTCTTCTTTCCTTTCTAGCCACGGTTGGAGTTAGTGTTAACAGCTTTTTGCTTTGTAAGGTCGTCTTCAATATTAATCCCAGTGTCATAGATGGCCTTAAAGGTATTCAAGTTGCTTTGATACTTGAGATGTTTAGAATATTTTTCCTGGAGATTCTTTATGAACAATCTCACAGATTCCTTTTCAGTTGGTACCTCAATCATTTTAGCAGAGGTTTCCCTCCACTTATTGAAGAAAGAAGTAAAACCTTCATTCTCTTTTTGTTTAAGTATCTCAAGTTCCCTATGATCAGTTTCAACTTGAATATTACACTTGTACCTATCAATAAAAGCATTTACAATGGCATCCCAAGTAGAGGTTTTCTCCCTGTCAAGGGAAAAGAACCATTGTTGACAAACAGTTTTGAGTGATAAAGAAAACAGTGTATGAAAAATTTTCTTAGCTATCCCTTTAATGTTCATTATTGTCTCGAACGCTCTTAAGTGAAAGTAAGGATTATCTGTTGCCTTGAATTTAGGGATGTCACTGGCATTGAACTTCTGCGGAAGAAGTTCCTTATCCAATGAGACCCCTTGTGAGCTAATGCCCTGGAATCTGTAGTCATTGGATATTTTGCTCAAGCTTTCTTGCATGAGCTCCATTTGTTGTTGCCTCACAGGGTCATTGACTTGAAGAGCTATATTCTTCATCAATTCAGTTAGGTTGGCTACATCCTTTTTGAGTTCATTAACTTCTTCTTGAGATGTCATGATCTTCTTAGCTTTTCTTTTTCGAGTGATGGGTTTGTCAAAAAGGAGTATTTGAACGGATGTATTGTCTTTGATTAACCGCCCTTCCTTTCTTGACCAAGCGCTGTAAATTAAACCATTTATTTGTTTTAATGACTTGACTCGAATTTGACTTTGACTTTATTGATTTTTAAAACAAAAAAGTAAAAAAAAATAGGGTGTATTTTTGAAGACCGTGCAAGGGTTTAAACAAGTATGGTTTAATTGGAGGATTAATATCCGACTTACCCCCCTAAAAAAATGACGAAAAAATAGGCGCATAGAAGACTCTCTAGACATGGTCAAAATGTGACATATTATGTGTGTTCTTTAATAGTGAATGTGAGTGACATACTTTGACTCTTTTGTGAGATCATGAGACTATGTGCCTAGACTCAATTAAGGACTGATCATGATTACTGCCATTTAAAAAACGATTAAACTATTTTAGCAAATTAATTAATTAGACTCGTCGTGAAGACTTCGAGCAAAAATACAGGCTGTCGTAAGATGACAGAACTGTCGCCAGACGCTAAGGGTCAGCGCCAGACGACGGGATTGTCTCCTGGCGCTAATTTCTAGCGCATGGCGCCACAGTCCAAATCTCTGCGCCATTCTGGAACATCGATCTGGGATTGTTTCGAGTATTTTGCTCTAAAAAGACAAGCCTAAAAGTCGTACTAAGTCAAGTTTGATCAATTTATTAGACTTTAATCATTTATGATTAATTAATTAATTAGCAAAGTCCTTTAGTCTTTAATTATTTTATTTAACTTATTCACAAGTCAAACAAACGGTTAGGGGAAACACGTAAAATATGCACAACAAATAATGCACAAGTAGTCATATAGTCACGATATGATACAATGAGTTTGCAACCTAACCATGGCTCTAGTTCTCTAAAGTTCAGGATATGGGTTTGTCAAAGAGGGTCCATGGTTATGAGTCTAGATGCACCGCGTGGAAGCCTTATCTTTGGAAGGCTTGGCGCGAGTGGATGGGACCCCGTGAGTTAAACTCGCTTCCACGGTTTGGTGAATTCAACAAACTCGGATGTACTCTTCGTTGCCATGTGTGTTCGATTGGGTAGATGCAGCGTGGATCCCCAGAGGGTTATGACCATATGTAGAACACATATGGGTTTTAGAAAAAAGGGAAAAACTCAATTAGGAAGTAAAATCGAGCAAACAGCACTAGAAAACTAGTCGAAACAAGAAGGTAGATTTCTGGCTCAGTATTTGAAGAATTCGGCGCGAGAAGAAAGCGTCTGTCGCCAGACGACAAGACTGTCGCCAGGCGACAGCGCCATCGTTTAGCGCTGACGCTGTTTTCTCAGGCTAATTCCTACATGCCTCGGTAGCTTTCTGTTCTTGAATTTTCCAGCTTTTTCGTAGCATTATTTCGATTTTAGTTGTGAAAGATATTCCCCTAATTTCCTACGTGTAAAAATCCTATGTTTTTGACGCATTACGGATGGTCTTTCCAATGCGGACCTTTTTATGCATATGCCACAATGTTAATCAAAATTACGCACATGAAATACTTATAACTTTTCGAGTCTCATTCACTCATTCTAAATCATTGCCAAAATAAATTTTAGGAATTAAAATAGAAATCCTCCCAAGTGGAGTCCCCAAAAAACTGTAGGGAATATTTCAAGCATCCCACACTTGAGCCCCACTTTGATCATACACTTAAGCATGGTGGCGTCCAAAGGGAAGGAAGCTAGAGTAAAAGAGTCGCCAACAAGTTTTAGGAACTTGTAAATCGTTCACAGGGTGAAGGTTACACCCCTTAACGATCCAGGAGATCTTTAATTCCAATAGGTCTGGAACCATGGCTGGAAGTTCGGGGATGAAGGTACAAATCCAACCTAAAAGAGATTGAATTTGCCCTAAAAAGGCCTCTACTTTATTCTTCTCGTATTCATGTGCGCTTTCTGACTAACATGCAAACAATAGTTAACCATAAACCTGTTTATCCTACGTTGGTTGAATATTAATGCACAAACTAAACTATTATTGGTGATCACTTGAATTATAATCATATTAGCCTAAACAAGATTATTAATTATCTTATTAAGCGTTATTACAAGTGTTTTGGGTGTTTTTGTCCCTCGGGAGAGTTACAGCTCGAGGACTGATCCGACTGTGCCTGTACCTGCAAAACAACGGAGACTTCGGGTGGTAGGAGCTCCACCTCTGACGATCAAGTTAGTACTTGAAATTGGGTAGAAGAAGGTGCGGAAAATGAAAAGTGAGATCTTCTCGGATTCCGAGATCAGGTGCTTCTCTGATGTAAGAGAATGTGGGGTCTGCTGTAATAATTAATTCTTCTCCCGAAAATGGGGGAATCTCCCTATTTATAGGGTCATGGGGACACGTGCCCCTCATTAGGTCACTCTGACCTAGCTTTGCTGGGCTGTGCCGTATTACGGCTTTCTCGAGATTTGGGCCCTTGAAGGCCGCTTTTTTCTCCCAAGCTCTAGGAGGGACACGTGTCAAATGGAGACTGGTCCAATTCGGACCAACCAGAGTATGACACGTGTCAGGACTTGATTGGCCCATGTGGCATGGGTAAAATTACCCACAACATTTGCCCTTCACAAATGTGACGTGGTGCGCCACGTAACATCTGTGACACATGTCACTCAGCCATAGGAAATAGATTATTTTTTTTTAATGTGAAAATTTAACCTTTCACATTCCGGGGAAATTACCAGGATGCCCCTGTTTTTTACCCCTCTATAAATACACAATTTACCCCCTCATTTTGGACATTTCCAAAACATTCTAGAGAGAGAAAATCACCAATCCTAGAGAGAGAAAGTCTGCCGTTTGTCTGCGTGTACACAAGCGTTGTTCATTTTCCGCCCGACTCAGCTGGTTTACAACCGCTTGTGCCCCAAGCAAGTAAAGTCGACTGCAGTAGCATCTCAGTCGGCCATCACCGTTTGCCCCCCTTTCAGAGACAAACGTAAGGTACCGCCTTTATTCCCTTCAGCTCATTTACATTTGCTTTAATTCATTCAATAAATGGACTCATCACCAACACACACGGCACGACTTAGGTCAGTAGTCAGCCAGTCTCCTGGTACGGATGAGTCTAGGAGTGGGAGTGACGGCTCTGGGTGCATGGAGCAATTTTATACTCCTCAACCGACCATCTATGCGTCTGTGTAGGACACGATGGCTAGAACTAAACAGACAGCGTCGAAGAGACGATACTTTGGAAGTGTCGTCTGATGAGGTAACCCCGGTTGAGGGGTCAGAGAGCAATGAAAGCTCAGGGGAATATTCCCCGTCTAGGATTCCTAGAACCCCAAGTGACACAATCCTATACAATAAGGGTAGAGACGGGGAGGGAGTCGTCTCCCAGATGGACCTTGATGAAGCTGGCCCCGAAGATAGAGACGGGGAAGAGTCTGCATCGGGGTTAGCCGGCGACAAGGGAGACGGTGAAAGCTCCGCCTCAAGGTCTAGCTCTGAGGATGATAGTGATGCCCCTCTTTCCCCGCTTGAGGATAGTGAGGCCGAAGAAAGGAAAAAATGGGAAGCAAAGGATGATTCCTTTCAGATTCATATCTCCGCTAAAGACAAGCGGCTAATGCTAAAAGGCGTTGAAAGCTTTGTACAGAAACGGCCTCAGGGAAATGGATATACTATCTAGGTGCCGCCTGAGCTAGGCACCATCTCCTAGAAAGATGACCAGGAGAACGCCAATGCCTACTTTGGATGCTATGAGGCGGCATTCCTGGCAGGAATCCGGTTCCCGCTTCACTATGCTGTGAGAGCCATACTCAGGGGTTATGGCCTAGGCATCTGGCAGCTCTCCCCAAATTCATGGGCTAACATTCTAGGGTATGTTTCCGCCTGTGAGATGCAAGACTTGAATCTTATCTGGGAGGCTTTTTCTCACATGCACTATCTTAGCCGCAACCCAGGCGGTTGGAGGGCGTGGTACACCTTGACCACTCTCCCTCAGTACCAAATGACATTGGACAAGGTGTCCAAATATGACGGTTGGAAAACCCGTTTCTACCTGCTGTCTGCCCTAACCTGTCGAGAGAATCGGTTGGAAAAGCCCGACCTACTAGGTCGCAAATGTGCCCTTCCCCGGATTCCAGGGGACGACTATGACGCTATCATGGAAACCAAGTTTTTTGAGCTCCATACGGAGACACTCTCAACCGAGGATATAATATAGGTCCCTAATAATTGGATTCACATGTGCGCATGGTTTAGAGATGAGGCGTTCTTATCCGCCTGTGGGCTTAGCACGATGTTTCCAAAGCGTATGTTTGATATACATCCGGTTTAATTCCACTTGTACTATTGTTATCCAATTTTGATTTTGCACTAATCATGTGTTCATTATTTTTGCAGAAGAAGCTTTGAACATGGTGGCTGACGAGAAGACTCCCAAGCGGGCCTCTGCACAAATCTTGAGGGACCTGGCGGAGGCTAAGGCCGCCAAGCTAAAGGCTGAGGTAAAGAACCGTCTAACTCCTTGAATTAATTTTTCTAACAGACATTGTCGGTTGTATATTTAATACTTCATTAATTACAGGGTGGAGAGGCACCTAGGTCATTTACTAAGAAACTAGCCAAACGGGGACGGGATGAGACCGCTTCCACCCAAACCAAGCCTGTTAATTCCACCAAAGCGGCTTCAGGTAAGACGGTCCCCGAAGGCTCTTCTAAGAGGAACTGCCTCCGCATCGGGGGGAGAAATGTCACCATCGGAGGCTTTGGAGTGGGCTTTGATATGGTCCCATCCAGCCTCTCTGCGCCTGGGGGTGGTGCAATCCCCCAAGCTCTTGAAGGTAAATACAATCCCTTCGAATCTCCGCTTGAGTTGGGATGGTCGTTGCGAGTAAAATCTCACTCTCAACAGACTTCTTCGTCCGACAGCCGGCATCAAGCTAGTGCCGCCTATATAGCTCACTCACCCCCTTTCACATATGGTGCAGATCAATCCCCCCAATGGCCGGACGTCTAATCTCATGCCCGGTCCATGCTGGCGGCCGTTCCTAAGAAGGAGAAGGATGCCATCCCGAGCATTGAGACGTTCAATGTTGAACGTATCATTGCACTCCTGTCTGAGGTATACCTAATTCCCCTTTGCTGGAACTAAGTACAATATATCCCGCATGAATGACACCGTTTGTGTCTACAGGCCATGCTCAGGGTTGATGGATTCAAACGGCCATATGCCCGGAAGAGGGAGGAGGTAAAGAGAGCCACTAGATCAGCTAGGGATTCTCAAGATGTTGCTGAATATCAATGTATAATTAATGAACTTGAAACTAAAGCCAAATTGATGCAACAGGCGATTCAGATCAAGGGTCTTTAAAAAGCCCTGGATGAGGCTAAGGAGAAGGCCAACACGACTGATACCAACCTCAAGAAGGCGGAGGGAGACCTCAAGGCCTTGCAGGGTGCCTCCCAGGAGAATGTAAAGCTCAAGGCGGAGGTTGAGAGGCTGAAGAAGGATGTGGAGCGAGTCCAAATGAATATCAACGCAACAATCGAGGCGGAGCAAGACCGCCTGATTGCTGAAAATGAAGCGGACTCCGACGCCCGGATGAAGATCGCCTGGGAAGCACTCTACCCCAACAAGGACTATGGTTTGTGGGCTCTGGCTTTTCAATATGCTGAAAATGTAGTGTATTTGAGAGAGAAAGGGGAGCCGGAGCCCGAGTCCTTCGAGGCCTCGGCAAACGCTGAGCTTGAGGAACCTGCCAAGGAGCTCCCTGAAGAAGGAGAAGCCATTGAGCTTCAATTTGATGGGGAGAATCCCAAAGAGGAGAACCAGGTGGCCCAGCCTTGACTTTTCTGCGGCCGTATGCCAAATTTTTGCTTTTCTGGCCTGCGTGCCGAGTATTTCTATAGTTTTACCGACTGAGGGGTCGAATAACGATTATACTTTCTCTTATTCCGGATATATATCCGATTGACAATATTATCCGGTTTTAACCGGTTTTGGAATGAAATTTGCCGATTGAGTCGGTTTGATGAATTTGCTATTATGTTTCAATTTTTTAATTTTTGCCCAACTTTTTTAAAGCATGCGGCAATTCAGATAGTACACCGGCTACTCTTGCCCCTGGCGGCTGTGTGGTTGGTTTCAGTACTTTGATTGATTGACTTTGGAATGCTTGATACTTTAAAGAGTATGGAATATTCCCAAGACAATCAATCACAGTAGTGATTGCCCCAAACCAAGTACACAACCGTAAAAAACAGTCGTTTTACCCAACCGGATATTCGAATATAACTTCTTTGTAAGCTAGACGGGAAATTGCCGCCTGACAGTTAATGGAGCAAGGAACATATTGTCCACCTGCCTGATGGGCCCAGACAGCTTAAAGGCCGTCTGGGATACCTGCAATCCATTGTACTTGGTTCGTCTGCCTCATTGGGGGTGACTGGTAAAATTTCGTTGAACAGCCTAACAGAGAACTTCGGTAATTAATCGGCTGATGTCACTTGACATCCGGTGTAAAGCTTAATCATTCTTTTAGACTGTTTTGGTCAGACAGCTATGAGTTGACCAATTTGGTCGTTCAATCTTTGCCGTCTGCATATGCTGGTAAAGCAAACGATAGAATTGAAGGATTTATGTCTTCGTCGTGTGAAATTACTAGATATATAAATGGATCAAATTATGGAGATAATTAAGTTCGGACATTTGGATCGTCGTTTTATCATAGCTAGAGGTACTAACGATCTTTAGGCTAGTAAAATAGCCTAAAGCCCAATTGGACGGATCCTATAAAGTCACACAAAGAGTTTAGATCAGGCACGAGAGGACAAGACCCATGATGGGCCTCATCCTCTAGTATGGCCGGCCACATGGAGTGGATTGAAGGGTTTTGGACTTCCTAACCCTAGTCTAATTATAATGGGATTATAAATAGACTAGGTGCCTAGGGTTTGCTAGTAGTATGCAATTATCTGATCAGTGAGATCAAACCCTAATTAGCAAATACGAGACCAACCCATCTCAAACTCTCCTCTATCTCACGGCTCTCTCCTCCTCCCTTGGCACCAGTGTGGTGGTTCGTGGTGGTGGTAGATCGTGGTGGTCGGTTAGTCCAATAAAGGTGGTGATCGCGGTTTTCCACAATCACTCGACCAATCTAGTATTGGTGGACGGCTCGTTCGAAGCTCGTGGACTTAGTAGAGGAGCAACGCTTGGGGCTCTATTCTCTTCCTGATTTGTCAGTCAAATTGCTACGTGGAATTCACGCTTCAAAGGTATGATTATGTGTCTTGTGTGTTATGCATGTGTTCTTGGGATTAGGTACTTTTATGAATATGTTTCATGATTTTCTGCTGCGTAGTACCTATAAACTTCTACAGCGGTATCAGTTAGCCTCTTACATGAACGCGCTTGATCATATTAATACGATTAATTTGAAGTCCATGTTAATTTTATAATCAATTAAGAGGGAGAAATTAATTTAATTATGGTTCAACTATTATATTTAATGTGATTAAACTTTTGGAATTGATTAAATGTGATTTAATTATGCTCAAAATAGCCATGAAGAGGACTGAATTAAGCCCTAGAATTTTTGCAATTTTCGAACCCTAGAACCCTAGTTTTGAATTTTCGAAATACCCTAACCCTAATTCGAATTATTTCGAAAATTCATAGCCCTAAAATAGGATTTTGTGCTTGATTTTGATTTAATTCGATTTGTTTTATGATTCATAATTTTAATCGGATTGATTTATGCATAAAAATGTTTTGTGTATGATCATTGATTTAATTTTAAGAGTTAGAATTAAATTGGGATTAATTTTATGATGAACCCTAATTTTAATATTGAATGATGATTTAATTTTAATTTTGATGGACTGATTTGATTGAATTTTATAAAATTTATTTTAATTAAATTGAAAAAATAAAATAGTTTTAAGGGCGGCTGCCGACCTGGTGGCAGCCGAAGAGGGAGGGGAAGGGAGGGCGGAGGTCCGTGGTGGCTGTAGGCGGCAGCGTGCAAGCGTTGCATGGCTGCTGCCACGACTGCCAGTGCTGCTGCCACGCTGCTGCCCTTGTGGTAGTGGCTGCTGTTGGCAGCCAGCCAGTGTGGCTAGCTTCGGCTAGCTAACCACAGTGGCCGGCGTGGTGGTGCTCGGGTTTTTCAAAAAAAAAAAAACAAAAAAATTTAATTTTGAAAATTATTTTAAGATAAATATGATTTATTTTGGGATAAAATAAAATATTTTTAAAATATGATCTTTTATTTTGGATAAAATCAAATCTTACAAAAGTTGTTATATTTGATATTATCCATATTGAAAGGTTTCAAATTGGTAATTATCCATAATTAAATTGGTTAATTTTGGATAAGATTGATTAGGATATTCTGAGCATATTCCAAAACGATAATAATTGTTTTAAATAATGTGATTATCCCATAATTAGATTAGGATAATTGATTTTAAAATTGTTTGATTGGCTAATAATTAGGATAGAACTCCTAAAGTTGTTAGGATAATCATGGAAGATCAATTATGATTTATCTTTCTAGATTAAAATAAGATTTTATTCTATCTCATGCCTAAATTAAAATATATGATATTTTATGATTGATCATGAATAATATATGATATTATCTAATTATGATTTAAAATATATGATATTTTAGGAAATGCGTTGCCTTAATTATGAACCATTCGATGTTGTAGTTTAGACAAGCATGTTGAGTGATTTATTATATGACACTTTTATAATATATGAATATTGTGTTGATGTATCTATAGACTAGTATGGCCCATAGATACTAAAATACGATCAGCGCATCGTGATGTATTTTTGTAATCTAAAATATGGTCTGCGTACCGTTAAGTATTTTTGTAACTTTTATTTAAAGTAAATAGATTAGTTATTTAAATAGTGTTAGTCCATAGAAGATCATGAAGTGAAGGCCCAAAAGAACCAAGGTGGATGGAGATCCATGATGATTCAAGTGGGAGCTTTTCATTTCTAGTTTTCTTAGGACTAAGGGGCCATACTATGTCATATTTTATTGGATTAGTAGATTATGCATGTTAGATTTTATTTATGTTGATTGATGATGTGCTAGAGTTCACTAAGTAATATTGAGATTGCTTTTCCAATTAGATACCCAACAATCCTTCGATCGTGAGTGATGGGTCGGCCTCAGCAGAGTGTCACTTGTTATCTTGGGTAATTTGGGGTAGATCACGTTCTACATATTTAATTGGTTATGCTCAACAAGGTTACCTAAAGCCACCACTACAATTTGACTTTTGTGCTACGGATATTACTGTGGCACAAGTTTGAAATTCCCGTGGCAATGCTGTTTAGCCACGGGAATTCATTGAAAATACAGTCGTGGCACAAGTGTGCGTGGCTAGGTGATTGCCACGGGAAAAAAGGTATCGTGGCATAAATGATTTTTTTTGCCACAAGTTTTCTCGTGGCTAAATATGTCCTCTAGCTACAAGTATAATCATGGCAAGTAGGAGTTACCTGTGGCTAACTAACTCACTAAGCCACATGCGTATCTTTATCAGGTTCTTGATGATGAAAGTAGTGTTTTACATGATATTTCACATGTAGTTGCAACATCTACTATAAGTCTATATTAATGAAATAATTTGCTAACTATTTCAAATTGAATAATAAAATTTTATAACCAAAGAAGATGCATATATATTGAGTACATGGAATTAATTTAATAGGTCTTCACAAAGTCAAAGTAATACTAGTAAAAAAATCCTTAATAATGTGCATAATTAAAAAAACTAAAATAAATTTGTCTTTATATATCCCACTCATAAAAAAACAATACTCCAATAATTCATCTTGTACTTCATGATCTCTGGTTAGTGTCAACTTTCAAAGCTCTAATTAATTTTAATTCATCCTACCTGCAACAAATGAGAAAAAAACGTATTTAGAAGAAATTTTTTTATCATTAACTAGTCATATGATATAACAGCAGCATTTTTCAAAAAAAAAAAAAAGCAGTTAATTATTCAAATTCCTACAAACGTCAATCTATAGCTGACCAACTACGTAGCCAAAATAGCATTAACAAAAAACAGATCCAAAATTATCTACCAAAGAGCAAGTAGAGTAGATTTTATTGTTGTATCAAAGAAATCAAACAAGCTATAAAACAATCTGAGTAGTTGGATGACAATAAATAAATAAATAAATAAATAAATAAATAAATAAATAAATAAATAAATAAATAAATAAATAAATAAATAAATAAATAAATAAATAAATAAATAAATAAATAAATAAATAAATAAATAAATAAATAAATAAATAAATAAATAAATAAATAAATAAATAAATAAATAAATAAATAAATAAATAAAAAGAATAATTTAGAAAGTTTACCGGCTTACTTGAAGTCTTGAAGATGACAAGCTAGTACTCTCTGAATCATCACTTTTGGAAGCATTTATCCCACAACCTTGTAGTATCTTTTTAAGCCTTTTCTCCCATAACTTGTTATTAGCAGCTATTTTTTGGTCTACCTCATCCCTAGCTGCTTCCGCTTCTTTCCTTGCAAGCTCCGCATCTTTTCTAGCATTTTCTGCTTCTTTCCTTGCGTCTTCGGAATCTTTTCGTGCTTCTTGGACTGCTTTCTGAGCATTCTTTTTTACTTCTATCATCTCATGAGCTAGATTTATACGAGATGGCTTAACCCCAAAGTGATCAGTAATGCTTTTACCTCCTCCGTATGCACGCAAATATCCATGTGTGTCTTCACCTAGCACCTTCACAAATATTTGTTCATCTGTGAAGTTATTAAGCCCTTGTTCTCTTTCTTCTTTCAACTTTTTCATCTCAGACTAAACACCAATACAAAGAAATTAAATTAAGTCATACAAGCTTTCAGATTTTGTGACAAATATAATTCAAAACAAAATTGAAATACACTTACAACTGCATGCATATTATAAGCTAAGGCAACATCATTAACTGATTTCTTTGATTTCCTCTTACGAGTTTCAATTAACAGCTCAACTCGTGAACATTCCTTCCCATGTTTTTCTTTCTACAACACAAATAATCATTGTTATTAATTCACTTTAGAAGAGGTAAAATTTAATAAACTCCTATTTTCAGTAACTTACAAATTCATCTTTCGTGCGAGCAAAACTTTTAGTCCCATTATATTGAGGCATCTTTTGATGAGATCGACTTTCAACAGCTTTCATACTCTTTGCCTATGGTAAATAAAAAAATTAATGTACTACAAATCTAAAATTTAATACATATAATATAAGAACTTTTAATACCTGAAATTTTTCATCACTCCAAAGTTCAACCAAGTACTTCCAGTCCGCTTTAAGTAGCTTTTCAGGCTTATTTTTCAAGCGTTCAGCTTTTGTTTTAAGATTTGGATCATCATAATATTTTCGTTTCAACTTATGTCTACTGTCTCTATATAATTTTCTAGCATGTTTAAGAACACTGTCTTTTCTTATCTCAGGGTCATCAAATGAACATTTTTCCTGTAAAAAATAAGAAAAAAAAAATAAGATCGGATTACATAGAGCAAAGACAACACTTTGAAAAAAGCTTCTTACCAAAACACAACTCCAAAGATGTTCCTTTTTATCCGGCTGAATGTCTTCCCAATCTTTAACTTGCAAAGGAATGACGGCGCGATTTCTTACTTGTTCACCCAAGAAAAAAGCAAAGAGTGATGAATTTTTTCCAACAGGAATGCCATCCTTATTAAACTCCACATATATTTTTTCTCCAGGAGGCAACATAGTAAGCTTTCTGCAGTATACAGGCCCTCGTCTTCTCTTAACAAGACCTAAACATTAAGATTTATGAAAATAGTAATTATAAAAATGATTTTTCCAAAAAAAAAAAAATTAGAAAAGAAAAAAAAACAACAACAAAGACAATACAATGTATATTATATCACCTTCTACTACAATAAGCCTTCTATCTCCGTCTAATTCATCATCAACCACATGAGTAGATACATCACCTGTTACTTGAAAATCCTCATCATTGTTTATCTCCATATCCTCTTTCATATGTGCAATTACAAAAACATTCATAAAACAAGATGAAAAGGTATTATAGTATAGTTATTGCTGATGTCTTCAAGAATGACAATCACTTACCTTGATTCATTTGAACATCATCATCAAATAAATGCTCATTCATATCTGATTAAACGTTGTATAAAATCCCAATTTTAGCACAATGTAATTCTAATGGCCAAATATTATGTAACGTGTAAACAAAAAAAATTATTATGTATAAACTACCTTTATTCATTTCAACCTCATTATCAGCATTTTCATTCAAATCCTCTACAATTCCTTCTATATCTTGTATGTCTGCAATGTAAAAGTATAAAAAAGTAATTTTTTTTAAAAGCATACAACGACGCCACAAATCCCTCATATTGAAAGGACAATTCTATTTTAATTTCATAATTCATTAAAAGGAACCAAAGGCTTTTACCTTCATCTTGACCAATATTTTTTTGATGTGCATTTGATTGTACGTGATTACTAATGGCTGCATTAAGGAAGACATATATTTAATTTTATGTTACTATGAGTTATAAACATTTAGATAATTCAAATATTCATATCACATACCCTGTTCCACAACTTTCATAGCTTTTGAAAGTGATTTAAAAGTTTTATCTCCTACCATTGTTGCTTGTTGCTTTTTATTCATATTAAAAAACTTAGCCACAGACATTGGTGGAATGAATTGACTTTTTTTCAGCTTTCCTTTTGCTGCAGAACGCTTATCCTGAAACATGTAATTAAGCAGATAACAAAAACTTGATGTCCATATAAATTATTAAATAACTAGTTTATGAAAGTACCTTCTTCGGCATTGCAATATCATCTTCTTTCTCATATTCATTATCATCTAGAAAATTCATGTCGTCCTCCTCATCATCAAAGTTTGGAACATAGTCCTTATCTTTCTTAGTCACATTTTGGCTCTTCTTCATCTTCTTATTTCCTTTTTTGCTTTCCACTAAACTTGTCAAGGATGCTGAAATACGCTTGATACCCAAGGATTGCATTCTATACTTATTATCCTGAATCCTCCTTAACCTTTGTTGTTCATACTCATTTTGCTGGCCACTATTCTTGTCAGAAGTATTAATTCCAACTTTCTCCATCATTAAACCTGCACTAAAGTATTAATAGCTATAAACCATATAATCATTAGTTTACATCATAAATTACTATATCATGCAACTTTTCTAGATCATGATTTATAAAGCATAATATATCGAACAAAATTTATATTAAAATTTCATACTATAACATTAGTGAAAGAAAATTAATTTAAAAAATTAATTTAAAGAAACAAAAATCATGCAATATAATCATCATCGTCCTCATCTCCATCATTATCACATTCTTCTTCACCATCAGTGTCATTGTCTGTATCAAAATCAAATTCATCATCTTCGATTTCATTATCATTGACAACTTTGGGTTGATTTTGATCAGTTGCATCAATGATTATGTCATCAATATCATCTCTTTGGTCATCAAATTGATAAGGAGTGTCCTCTAAGTCATGAGTCGATAAGAAAACATTAGGAACAGCTCCTGAGTCACTTTGTTGTAAAGCATCCTCATCTAAATCGGCATTTTCATTTTCTGGGACGTTGTATTGATGTCGCGGATGGGTCTTAACCATAACCAACCAGCTTGGATCAAATCCGTCTCTAACAAAAAATACTTGTTGGGCTTGAGACATAAGCACGAATGGCTCATCAGTAATTAACTTACATTTAGTGTTAACACTAACTACACCGCTTTTGTCAATCTTAACCCCTTTACCAATCTTATGAACATCCCACCAATCACAACGAAACAAGATCACATGCTTTCCATCTAAATACTGCATCATAATTATGTCATTAAGCACCCCAAAGTAGTCAATATTTTTTGACTCTGCAATTCCTTTAACCATAACACCAGAATTCTGATTTTTTCTCTTCTTTTCTATGTCCTTAGTATGAAACCTGAATCCATTAGCCAAATATCCACCAAAACACTGGACACCATTAAAAGGCCCTAAAGCCAAAGTTTTTAAATCTTTGACAACTTGATCCTCACTTTCTGGCAATGTTGTAACCTGGGTCGATATGAGACGGTCAGTTAAGTGTTAATAAGAATTAAAAAAATATATATAATTATGTATTATCATACCCGATCTTGAAACCATTCTACCAAATTTTTATCAGATCCCGCTTCTGCATATTCACTGTTAAAAAAAAGGAAAACTATTGTTATACAAGTGTCCAAATACTTTGTATAACATAAAATAAATTAAGGAAAATAAGAAATTTCATACTTTAAGTATGACTCAGCTTCGTCGCAATTTTTAAGCACATATTCTCGAGCTTGTATCAACTCTTCGGTAGTTAGAGATTTAGATTTAGCCTTTCCCAAGGGAACACCATATGATGCAAATATTGATAATCCCTAAGTTTCTTCTTCTGCATTCCTCTCTAACATGTTATATTTAGTCTCCATATCATTTAAATATCTTGAACAAAAGAACATACACTCCTCTATTATATATCCTTCCGCAATGGATCCCTCCGGTCTAGTTTTATTGCGAACATATGATTTGAATTTTCGTAATAACCTGTAAGACAACACTATAAATTATGAATATATGTTCATGTTAAAAAAGAAATTTCACAATTCATTCAAAATAAATAAATACCTTTCAATAGGATACATCCATCGATAATGAACTGGTCCTGCTATCTTAGCTTCCTCAGCTAGGTGAACACATAAGTGCACCATTACATCAAAAAAAGAGGGAAGAAAAATCTTTTCCATTTCACACAAGGTGATTGCAATATGATCCTCAAGATCATTCAAGTCCTCTAATTTTAAAGTCTTGGAACACAAATTCTTAAAAAATGCACTCAATTTAGTAATCACCTCGTACACTTTAGAAGATGATACTCCACGAATTGCCAACGGCAAAAATTCCTCTAAAAGCACATGACAATCATGCGTTTTAAGTCCCCATATTTTACGCTTCTCAAGATTGATGCACTTAGAAAAGTTAGATGAATACCCATCCGGAACTTTAATATCCTCCAAAAATTTGTACACTGTTAATTTTTGAGCTTTGGATAATGTATAAGGTGCTGGTGGCATA
This sequence comes from Chenopodium album, assembly GCF_948465745.1. Taxonomy (NCBI): domain Eukaryota; kingdom Viridiplantae; phylum Streptophyta; class Magnoliopsida; order Caryophyllales; family Amaranthaceae; genus Chenopodium; species Chenopodium album. Next base: position 44,604,065 of record NC_137846.1, on the reverse strand, counting down.
TGCCATTTTCCATCAATCAATTTTGGAGCAAGATGCTTCATAATATTTACATGTTTCAAATCATGTCTAGCTTTAATATTGTCTTTGCTTTTACCTTCAATGTCGAGTAAAGTGCCAAGAATATTATCACAAACATTTTTTTCGATATGCATAACATCAAGATTATGACGAAGCAAGAGGTTATTCCAATAAGGCAATTTAAAAAATATACTCTGCTTTTTCCAATTGTCATTTCTCTTTGGTAACTTACTGGTCTTCCCAAACTTCATACCTTCAAGATCCTTAACTTGCTCTAATATTTCACTACCTGATAATTTCTTTGGTGGACCCCTTGTTTCAACTTTACCATTAAAAGACTTATTGTGTCTCCATTTGTGATCAGCAGGTAAAAAGCAACGATGATCCATATAACAACACTTCCCACAATTAGGTAATCTAGTTGAAGAGGTTTCATTCAAACAACGGGGACAAGCCTTATAGCCCTTAGTAGACCACCCAGATAAGTTAGCATAAGCTGGAAAATCGTTGATGGTCCATAAGAGAGCTGCATACATGGAAAATATTCATTTTTTGATGCATCATAAGTCTTAGCCCCGAATTCCCACAATTGCTTTAGCTCTTCAACTAAAGGTTGTAAGTATACATCAATATTATTTCCTGGTGCGCTATTTCCTGGAATTAACAAATATAGCATTGTATAAGGTTGTTTCATACACATCCATGGCGGGAGATTATACACAACAATCACTACTGGCCATATGCTATAATCACTTCTTAAACCACCAAATGGGTTAAATCCATCAGATGCCAAACCTAATCTGACGTTTCGAGAATCTGCAGCAAATGACTTATATGTCACATCAAAATGTTTCCATGCTTTACTATCTGCTGGATGCCTAAGAACTCCATCATCTTCCCGCTTGTCTTTATGCCATCTCATTTCATTAGCAATTTTAGAAGACATAAACAACCTTTGTAGCCTTGGTGTTAATGGGAAATATCGTAGCACCTTAGGGGAAGTTGTGTCACGTTTAGTATCACATACAGTACACTTTTCAAGGTTAGCATTCTCTTTCCAGAACAACATACACTAGTAGAAAAATTGAAAAAGGCAACGCTCATTGGCCACCGGTTTTTGAAAACCGGTGGCTTAATTAAGTGGCGGGATGAGGCAAAGAACAATTGCCACCGGTTCAACCAAACCCGTGGCAAAAATTGGAAAGGCCACCGGTTTGAACCGGTGGCAATAATGAGTTTTAAAAAAAAAAAAACCGGGCTTAGTTAAAAAAAGAATATAAAAAAAACAAACCCCCCCTTTATAAACCCCTAACCCTAATTTCCCTCTCCCTCAGCCTCTCTCCTTCACTCTCCCCTCTCCTCCTTCTCTCTCCTCTCCTTCTCTCTCCTCCGAACTCACTCTCCTCTCGTCTCACCACCACCACCACCACCACACACCACTACTCCGAACTCACTCGTCTCTCCTTCTCTCTCCTCTCCTCTCCCTCGTCTCTCCTTCTCTCTCCTCACCCTCGTCTCTCCTTCCCTCTCCTCTCCGTCGTCTCGTCTCACCTACCGCCACCACGGCCGCCTCGCTCAGTGCATGCATGTCTTGATTATTCAAGGTTAGGGTTTATGGGTTTAATTATTTTTGGGTTTAATTATTCAAGGTTAGGGTTTATGGGTTTAATTATTTTTGTTAAATGTCTTGATTTTTTTGGGTTTGATTGTTGTAATATTATTAGGAATTGATGGGTTTAATTGATTTTGATTCGTTTTTTTTTATTTTTAATTTCTGGGTTTTTTTTTTATTTTGAATCGATTTGATTTTGAATCGATTTTAACTTCTGGGTTTTTTTCGATTTTGAATCGATTTTAATTTCTGGGTTTTTTTCGATTTTGAATCGATTTGATTTTCTGGGTTTTTTTTTATTTTTAATTTCTGGTTTGTTTTTTTTGTTCTTGGGTTTTTGTTTTTAATTTTTTTGGTTTTTTTTTTCTGGATTTGATTTTATTCGATTATAAAGGGTACATGCAGTTGTTCTTGGTTTTTGTTTTTTTTTTTCGCATCTTAATTATTTTAATCGATTTTTTTTTTTTTTTTTGGATCAGGTATATTGATTTAGATCTAAAATTGAAGAATCAAGTCGAAGAATCAAGAATCAAGATACAAGAATTTTGATTTTGATGTTGTAGTATTTTTTTTTATTTATATTGTAATTTTTTTTATATGTTGTAATTGTTCAGTTTATTGTTTTTTTAGGAAATACTGATCGATTTTATTGGTCGATCTATATTGTAATTTTTTTTTATTATATATTATAAATTTTCGATTACATTCATCGATATTGTTTGATTTGTATTTTGATGTTCTAATTTTTTTTTGATTTAATTGTTCTATTATATTTCTTTTTGAAAAAAGCCAAAAAAAAAAAAAAATTATATAACATGTACATTGCCACCGGTTAACCGGTGGCATTTATATTTAATACAAAAAAAAAATAAAGCGGGAATTGTTTTTTGCCACCGGTTAACCGGTGGCAATACTAGATTTTGCCACCGGTTTTGAACCGGTGGCCTTTTATCCTAGGTTTTGCCACCCCCCCACTGGCCACCGGTTCAAAACCGGTGGCAAAGGGGGGTTTTGAACCGGTGGCCAACTCCTTTTTTCGCCTAGTGATACAATCATTCTCACATGCTTCAATCTTCTCATAATCAAAACCCAAATCAGTTATCATTTTACGTGCTTCATAGTATGTTGATGGCACATTTGAATCACTAGGTAACACACTTTTAAACATTTTAAGCATACTCGTAAAAGCTTTGTTAGTTATCCCTTCCATACACTTAATCTGGAACAACTTTAATATAAATGACAACTTTGAAAAGTTATCACAACCAGGGTATAAACGTTGTTGAGCATCTCTCATCAAATTTTTAAAAGATTCAACTCCCTTTGTACCCTTAACATGCTCATTATCATGTGGCTCTCCCTCTTCTGGTTGGTTATTAAGTTCATCTAGAATGTCGTTTGAGCTCATTGGCCCATGAGCCTCATATATCATATCAAAGATTTCATCTTGACCCTTATCATCACCTATTTCAATGCTACGTCGTTTTTCTTGAGGTTTAAATTCACCATGATAGATCCAGCGAACATAACCTTTCACCATTCCATTTAATAGCAAATCATCATAAATCTCTTCCCTTGTCTTGTGCCGACTATTGTTACATCGATTACAAGGGCAAGGGACTTTAGTTTCCTCTTCCTCATCATCAATACTACTAGATTGATCAGTAAAAGCAAAGTCTAAAAACTCTATGACCCAATTTATGTACAATGTATGAGTTCTATCATCACAACCCATCCATTCCAACCTTTTCCTTATTAAAAGATCTGAAGTATCCATATCTTTAGTGAAAAAGTAGCTACAAGATACATAATTAGAAAAAAAAATTCAATACATGTGAGCATTTGAACGTAATTCTGGAGGAAATTTATTTGAATACATAAGCCCCACCTAATTTAAGAACTAAGCACTACTTATAGCTTCTTATTAATAATGGTAAAATAAAACAACATCATGATTTATCTTAAAAACACACAAATTAATATTTATGATGCCTCTAAAGATCAAAATACTCTAATAACTATTATCACAAATGTAAAATAAAAAAAAATAAAGTTAGTTAATATGCATAAAACCATGTAATCTATGAATTAAAGTTTGTTAGCTAAGTAGGATTGAGGGAACAATGTATGTAGAGAAACAAGAGTCAATAATTCAAAGAAGAAAGATTAATAAGGGTAATTTTGTATTTTTGTTATTTATTCCCCATCTATTCTCATCCACTACCCAAACAAAGTATGGTCATATTTTTCTATATTCTCAACAATCAATTCCTAATCCCATTCCCAAATTTTAATCCCCAAACTCTCATTCCCACATTCCAAACGCCCCGCTAGAGTATTATATTGATCTAACACTAGTTAACTTTACCTTGAGCATCTCATGTTTTAAGTTATTGAGTTGAAAAAAAAATACTCTAAATAGATTTACACCTAACATCTGTTACTAAAAAGTTATGTATATAGGATATATCTTGTTCTTTTTTTGCACTTGTGTCTGTCTCGAACTATTTGATGAGTTGAAAACTACTCTTTTTTAAAATAAAATAAAAAACACTAGTTTCATGATTTAATAGTTTTTTTTTTTCTTGAAACTTGTATTAACATAAAAATAAAACTTTCTTATAATAAAACTAAGAATACAGAATCCTATCCAGCCAAAACTAGAGTAATCTAATTTGATATAAGAGTTAGTCCAGTTAGACATATGATACTATATTATATGCTTATCCGCCAAAAGTACCCACCTATGGAACAATTGGATTACTAGCTTTAATATGCAAATCAAAATTTTAATTTCATACTACACATCTACACCAACGCTATTTTATCTTATTATAGTGCATAATACTAGTGCAAAAAAACGCTACTATTAGAATGCCAATGAAAAGTCACAGCAAAACTATAATAATCTAACCAAATATCTGAAGCCTCACTATACTTTATAATGAATCTCAATAACCTTAAAAATCAAACTAATTTAGCAGAGATTAATTTTTCTTTTGCAACATCCAATAATTCCAATTCGTTACAACAAACCTAACAAGAAAATTGAAAAAATTATGCACGAAACACACATACCTTGTCTCTGATTCCTGAAAGTCCTTTCAACAGAATAAATAATAATACCCGAATTGCAGCAATTGAAATCTACAAGCAAAATTGGGAAAATTATGATTACAATTAAATAAATATATATATGTTAATTAGAAAATCAATATTATAATACCTAACCGCAATTAAGGAATTCCAGTATCAATGATTGAACAATTGAAAGATTAAATTGAGCGGTGGCCAACAATATCTTCAATAGGTGAGGAAAAAATAAAACTTAAGGTAGAAAAAGAAATTTTGAAGGTTGAAGGAACTTCTGCTTATGTTTTAGGTTTTTCTTTTATATTTTTTTTTTGTCAGACTAGAGAGAACGTAAGAGTGTAAGTATAATTTAGTGGGAACTTTTTATTTTAGGCGGCTATTTTTTTATTTAAGGCGGTTGTTTAATTTTGTTAAAAAATTTAGGTCATTGTTTTTAAATTTAAAATATTTCACATACTAGTTTGTACAAATGTACTCCATGATGAAAGGAATCCTGACTAAAATATACTTGCCACAAAATGCTTTGTGGCTAAATCGAATGTTTGCCACAAATATTTTTTTCTCGTGGCAAAATATATCTATAAAACAAAAGGAATTATTGTGAAAGCTATTATCCCGTGGCAAGATGTAAAATTGCCACAACTTTAAAAATCCTATGGCATAAATCGTGGCACAAGTATTAAATTGTAGTAGTGAGCGTTTAGAACCTTGAAGCAAAGGGTAATAATTAAGCATGTAATGGTTAATTATTCAACCAAGAGTTACAAGAGTTGTAATCAATAAAGAGTTTACTCACCTTGAAAATGTAATGCTTGATGGTAGGGCCTCAGTCCGGTCAACTATTTCACAAATAAAGGATCTTGGAATCACTTAAAATTCAATTGGGATCATTTAATTATTGAATAAAGTGCTTTAAAGTTACCTAATTAATCGTTTATGGTACTTTAATGTTAAATTAAAAGTAATTATTAAACTTTGCCTTATTTTGACATAGATGGGTAGCCGTAATCACAATGACAACAATATTTACAATCTTCGACCATTCCTTGAGAAGGATCGGTTGACAGGGGAAAACTTTTCCACTTGGGAAAGAATGCTAAGGCTCGTTCTAAAATATGAAGGTAGAGAGGATGTCATTGACACCCCATTGCAAGGACCTCTGCCAGAAACTGCAACTACGGCAGAAGTCAAGAGGCACAAGGAAGCTCATGATAGAGCTGTGCCTATCACTTGCTTGATGATTGCTACCATGGAACCTAGTCTTCAAAAGCGTTTTGAGGATCAGGATGGGTACACAATCATGCAAGAACTCAAAGCCTTGTTTAAGAAACAAGCAAGAGTTGAAAGGTACGAGCTTCATCGTGAGATTCTTGATTGTAGGATGGAGAAGGGTGCCGCAGTTCATGATCATGTTTTCAAAATGATCGGCCTTATTTAAAGTATGGAGAAACTGGGGCACCCATACAGTGATGAGATGGCAACAGACATCATTCTCCACTCACTCCCAGAATGTTTTAACTAGTTTATCATGAATTTTAACATGACTGCGACTGCAAAGACTATGAATCAATTGCACGCAATGCTGGTTAGTGCTGAAAAACAAATCCCTAAGGAACCTAAGAAGGAAGTTCTTATGATTCAAAAGGGAAAGGGGTTCAAGAAAAGGGGGTAAAAGGCTAATGCCAAGAGCAAGGGCAAGCAAGTTGCCAAGGCTCCTGAGAAGCCTAAGGCGAATCCAAAACCTAAAGCTGCAAGTGAAAGTGAATGCTTTTATTGCAAGAAGAAGGGGCATTGGAAACGCAATTGCCAGAAATACCTTGACTTCCTCAATAAGAATGGAGCATCAACCTCAGGTATTATGTTATAAACATTTTAACTTTCACTTAGGTATATGATACCAAGTTGCAGTGCTTAACATTATTAATGTTGTGCAGAAGCTGCAAAGAAGTGAGGCTAGCATGGAAATGGAGCTTGAAGGTGCACTAGAAGTGTTTGAGTGGCCAGAGATAACTTCATAGTTTTAATTTCTGAATTTTTATGATCATTTTAGAACAATTTCCAGTTTTGATGAGACAATATTTCGGTTTTCTTGTTTGAATATTGAATTGTTTTTACTTGGCTTAGACAAGTGTTGATCCATGACCAAGGTAATAAATTATTTCATTTTGCTAGATATGAGTTATTTTGTTTTATGACATTGATATAAGTAGATCACAAAAGCAAAATTAGATGATTTAAAGTAAACTTACTTATAACAAAGTAAGATTAGGTCACATAAACCATTTTGCACATCCAAAGTTATATTGGGTGGACTCTTATTCTTATATGATTATGAATCACTTGAGAATTGGAAGCCATGCTTGATAAGGTAAAGTGACCAAGTTGCCTTTTAGCTGAAAGGGTAAAAGAGCTAATGACCTTTTGGAACACAAACATATGATGTGTGTGGACCATAAGTTCAAGAATTAGCAAAGAGATTTAACTATTTTATTGCTTTTACTAACGATTTAAGTAAATATATCGATAATTACTTAATGAAGTAAAGCATGGAATCATTGAAATGTTCAAAATTCCAAAATGAAATGTAAAATCAGTTTGAGATAAACAATTTAACACCACAATATGATTGTTGTGATAAATATTTAACTCAAAAAAAAAAAGTAAATGATCATCTAAAAGGGAATTGTTGAATCAGTTCACCATCCAGAAACATTACATTTAAAGTGTATGTTGAAAAGGGAATCAAACTTTCCTTGCCATGGTTCGATCCTAAATTAGCTTTAATGATTTACAAATATCATTTGAGGATATGCATTACAACAACAATTGCGAATATACTAAACAGAAAACTTAACCAAATCAGTAGAAAAGATGTCATAAGAGTTATGATTTGGAAATGTTCCAAAAGTTATCTTTTCTAAACAGGATTAAGGGTTATGAAATCAGTGTAAAATGTTTACAAAGATTGTAATGCACCCTAAATCAGATAAATAGTTCTTCATGGGTTTTCTCATGGAAACTAAGAGGAATTATTCCTATAATCGCGTAGAAACAAAGTGTTTGTTGCTCGCGATAATGTCTTTAAGAAAGAAATCTCTTCCTACAAAGCCAAGTGGGAGTAAAGTTAGATCTCGATGAGATTCAAGACGAGCAACAAATGGATGTGGATAACACTACATAAGAGACGTAGGCATATGAAATCAGCTAATTTGATAAACCATGTGTCGAAGCAAGCTAATTCCACTAGCGAGGCTTCTATTGTCCCAACTTGAATGATAGGCTTCAAAGAGTTGAAGAGATTAATTCTATTGTTGTTCATACCTATTGTAGGTTACTTAGGATCAAAACAAACAGTTTGTTGAAATTCTGAGAAAAGGTGGATTCTAAAATTTTCCTATTGGAATGGTTAGAACCCATGCCCTACAAGCAAGCTTTGGATAAGTGCCAACTCAGGAAATGGCTTAAGGCCATTAAATCCAGAATGTAATCCATGTCTGTAAAGATGTGTTAGTCCATGATAGTCTTACAAATAGGGTCAAACCTATTAGATGTGTAAGCCTATTCGGATTCTTCTAGTGATTACTGATTTCGATTACGAAGTTTAGCAATGGAGAACAAAATCACCTTCATGAAATGTTCTTGATGGATGGTATGTATATGATACAACCTAAGAATTTTGAAATCCAGAATTCACAGAAAGTTTTGCAAACTTCAGAAATTCATTTAATGGATTGAAGTAAGGATAAGGGAGCTAAAACATTCCTTTCGATTAGGCAATCAAACAGTTTGATTTCCTCAAAGAACGAAAAAGGAATCTTGTAGAGACAAGAATTTTAGTGAGAGTAATTGGTCTTCTTGGTCATGTATGTAGATGACATACAGTTCATATGAAATGACATATCAATGCTTGAATAAGTCAAGCAATGGTTAGAGAGTTGTTTCTATATGAAAGACTAAGAGATGTTGAGTACATATTGGGAATTAGGATCCATGAAGTGAATCTTGAAGAATGATTGGACAACATCGAGAGACTTATGTCGATAAGGATCTTGACAAGTTCATGAAGAAAGACTCTAAGAGAGGATGTTTTCCCATGTTTCATGGTAGTACGTTCAATATAACTCAGTGCTTTCAAAAGCTAATAGAGTTGAGTTGTATGGATAGTATACCTTATGCTTTTGAAAAAGGGTCCATTATATGTGCCATGATATGTACAAAGAAAAATGTTACATATGACTAGTGGATGTGTAGCAAGTTTCAGGTAAATTCAGAATAAGCGTACTGAAAGTTGCAAAGAGAAAATCCTTAAGTACTTCTTGAGAAGGACTAAAGGAATTTGTCTAGCTAATGATGTTAAAAGTGAATAAGTTGTCAAAAGGTTATATGGATGCAAGTTTACCAAACAGGCAAGATGACTCTAGATGTTGATTTAGATGCACATTCGTGTATGTATGAAGAAGGACAGTAAGCTTGAAAGAGTTCGAAGCAGAATACTGTTGCATACTCATTGTCAGAATATGTGTTTTAGCTACAGTAAGAGTAGTTAAGGAGGAAGTTTGGATCAAATTGTCTTGTGACTAAAAGGACACCTTTGCCAAAACAAAGGAGTCAGGGTCACATCACAAATCCAAACAAATAGATATGAGATATCACCTCATTTATGAGATCAATGACAAGCGGAATGTTGTGATCTCCAAAGTTTTATTATGAGTGAGAAATCACTAAACCCCTTCCATAGACTAAGATATGAAAGTCATATTAAAGACTTGGATTGAAGCAAGTTATGTAATTCAAGTTGTATATGTTTTGAGAAAACATATTACATAAGGAAGCATATACTTGTAGAATTATGTTTTAAATAGAAATTTCATTTCTCTTAATTAATTACGGTTAAATAAAATTTCCAAAATAATTATGGATTGATGGGCTCATCAGGTTAAATTATTTAAATGACCTGGTGAATGAAACCCCACAAGTGAACAAAATTCATATATTATTTAAGTTCCTAGTTCGAAATCATTAAAGTGGACATAAATGATTTCAATAAATGGACTAGTAAGATTGATTGGATAACGCAGTTTCATGGGCTATAGGGGCATAGAGATGCTCGGTCAATCACTTGGATATGCATGAATGATGCATGATCGAACTATTGACCTACTTTGAAGTTCAAGCATAGAGCTTCCGGATATATTAGTGGATTCCTTTGACATGAGTGGAACATTGATTTCATTCAATGATGGATGTAACTGTGTACATTCAAACGTCTTCCCGTAACTGGAGATTATAAAGGGTGTTTCCTGGTTACCTCATGATTTGAGTGGGAGCCTTGTTTCCACAAGATTGGATTGAGTCTACCTATTAAATTTGGAAATGTGTCATGGCCGCTTGAAGAGGGAGAATTCAGAAAATACGTGGCCGCGTTCAAATGCATTACTCAGTAATCATTTGGTTTTGTAATTCTAACTCAGATTTCAAGAAAAGATTTGTAGATTAATATGATTTCAACATGTGATGCAATCATATTATCAAATCGACACATATTGACTTAAGGAATTTGAATATTGCACACTTGTCTTAGAAAAGTGGGAGATTGAAGGATTTATGTCTTCGTTGTGTGAAATTACTAGATATATAAATGGATCAAATTATGGAGATAATTAAGTTCGGACATTTGGGTCGTCGTTTTATCATAGCTAGAGGTACTAACGATCTTTGGGCTAGTAAAATAGCCTAAAGCCCAATTGAACGGATCTTATAAGGTCACACAAAGAGTCTAGATCAGGCACGAGAGGACAAGGCCCATGATGGGCCTCATCCTCTAGTATGGCCGACTACATGGAGTGGATTGAAGGGTTTTGGACTTCCTAACCCTAGTCTAATTATAATGGGATTATAAATAGACTAGGTGCCTAGGGTTCGCTAGTAGTACGCAATTATCTGATAAGTGAGATCAAACCCTAATTAGCAAATACGAGACCAACCCATCTCAAACTCTCCTCTATCTCACGGCTCTCTCCTCCTCCCTTGGTGCCAGTGTGGTGGTTCGTGGTGGTGGTAGATCGTGGTGGTCGATTAGTCCAATAAAGGTGGTGATCGCGGTTTTCCTCAATCACTCGACCAATCTAGTATTTGTGGACGGCTCGTTCGAAGCTCGTGGACTAAGTAGAGGAGCAACGCTTGGGGCTCTATTCTCTCCCTGATTTGTCATTCAAATTTCTACGTGTAATTCACGCTTCAAAGGTATGATTATCTGTCTTGTATGTTATGCATGTGTTCTTGGAATTCACGCTTCAAAGGTATGATTATGTGTCTTGTATGTTTATGATTATGTGTCTTGTCGCCGGACGCCATACTCAAATAGGAGAAGACAAATTTATAAAATAAGTTTGCATCCGGCCATTGGCCTCGGTTTGAATATCATTTTAGCCACTAAGTCTTTTAACTTAGCTTAGTTTAATTCATTATCGGGGCCGTCTGTGCATTGCACTGACGATGGTCCACCAATTTTAAATATTAGGTTAGCCGCTAAGTTTTTAACCTAGCTTATTTATTCAATAGACCGTCTGTGTTTTCAACAGGCGGTAGTATATTGTTGCGCATGTATATATACAAAGCAATTAATATTGAAAACAAAAAGCAACTTTGTATTGATAGGCTTTTTATTTACAAAAATTTACAAGTCTTAGAAGTAGTACTTTTTCAAGTTACCTACATTCCAAGTTCTAGGCAGCCGCCTGCCATCTGGAGTTTCCAGGCGGTAGGTGTCGTTTCTTACTTCCTCACAGATCCGGTAAGGGCCTTCCCAATTAGGAGTTAGCTTTCCTTGCTCATTGGCCCTATCGGTTGCCTCCATCTTTCATAACACAAAGTCCCCAACTTTTAAGGGTCGTTTGTGCACTCTCTTGTTATAGGCACGGGTCATTCTCAGACTGTAAATCTCATGACGCAAGGCGGCATTGCCCCTGCGCTCCGGGAGTGAGTCCAATGCTAGCCGCATGGCCTCCCAGTTTGCTTCTTCATCATATAGCATGACTCGTAGAGTCGGTTCATAATGCTCGATGGGCAAGACGGCTTCAGCACCATAAACCATGAGGAATGGGGTTTCACTGGTTGCCCCCTTTATAGTTGTTTGGATGGCCCATAGGACATGAATTAACTCTTCAGCCCATAAACCACCGGCTCTTTCAATTTTCTTTTTGATACCTTCTGAGATGAGTTTGTTGAAGGCTTCAACTTGGTCGTTTGCTTGGGGTCGACCGACTGATGCAAAACAATGTGAGATCCCTTGATCTCCCAACCATGTTTTAAGATGAGGCATCTCAAATTGAGGTCCATTATCAAATACCATAAACATAAGAACCCCGAACCGGGTGATAATGTTCTTCTAGATGAAAGAGATGACATATTTTGTCTTGATGCCTTTTACCGCCTCTGCTTCCACCCACTTAGTGAAATAATCCACAGCCTCAAGAATATAGCGCTTTTCGCCTGATGCAGGCGTATACGGATCTAGAATGTCCATGCCCCATTTAGAAAACGGGACTGAGCTGTGGATTGCCGTCAGGTCAGTAGCCGGCCGATGGATTAGCTTGCCAAATCTTTGACACTTATCACATTTTCTAACAAATTCCATGGCATCTGACTCAAGAGTGGGCCAGAAGTAATGCCGCCTGGCCCTGACGGCTAATGATCTACCGCCTGCATGAGAGGCATAGTATCCCTCATGCAACTCTTCGAGAACTTCTTTCCCCTTTTTCGGGGTAACACACTTCAATAAAGGCTTCAGAAACCCCACCTTGAAGAGTTCTCCTTCTCTCATCTCGAAGTTTGCTGCACGCTTCTTCAGCACGGCTGCCTCTTGAGGTATTAGGGAGCGTGCCCTCTGTCAGATACGCTCGGATGCCATCCATCCAAGTAGAACTTCAGTCCAGCACTCCAATGGGTTCATCATCAGATATGCTTCATTTTTTCATTACTTCCTAAAGACTGACCAAGGCGTATCACAGGAGGCGGAGGATGCCAACTTAGACAGAGCATCCGCCTGGTTGTTTTCAGACCGGGGCACTTGACTTAGATGAAATTGTTCAAGTGTCCCAGCTTCAGCCTTGACCGCCTGCAAATATTTGATCATAGCCGGATGGGTGGCTTCATACTCACCATGGTATTGGCTAACGACCAACTGAGAATCAGAGCAGGCGTCAATTTTTGTTGCCCCTGCCGCCTTACACATGCGAATGCCGGCTAGCAGGGCTTCATATTCTGCCTCATTGTTTGAGGCCTGGAACTTAAATCGTAGTGCATACTCATATTTATCTCCTTTCGAAGATTGACAGATGTCTGCACCACAGCCGTTCATAATAGAGCTCCCGTCTACATGCACCTTCCAAACCTGATCAAGGTTATCCAGAGAAACCTTTGAGCATCACTGCCTTTCTTGGTTCGTAGGTGATTTCAAGACTTTGCATTTCAATAGACCATTTGAGCATTCTGCCGGATGAGTCCAGTGTTGTCGTTGGCCGCTTGAGGGGTCGATCTGTGTAGATCACCACCGGATGTGCCAAGAAGTATAGTTTCAACTTCTTAACAGCCATAAAGAGAGCAAGGCCAAATTTTTCAAGCATGGGGTACCGGAGTTAAGCATTTCTGAGCATATGGCTAATGAAATAGACCGGGAGCTGATTGTCGTCTTTCTCAGCAAGGAGAACAGCACTAAGGGCATGATCTGAGACGACTAGGTACATATAGAGCGTCTCCTTTGGCAGAGGGCTAACAAGCCTTGGCAAAGAGTGTAGATGTTCTTTCAATTTTTGAAAGGCCGCCTCAGCATCATCTCTCCATTCAAATCTAGTTTTCTTCCTAATTGCCTGGAAGAAGTAAAGGCATTTGTCGCCTGACCGGCTAAGGAATCTCCCAAGCGCAACCAGACAACCGGTAAGCCTCTATCCCCCTTTGGTCAATCAGGAATCCGAAAAACTTCCCAGACTCAACACCAAAAACACACTTTTTGGGATTTAACAAGACCTTATGCCGCCTGAGTGTGGTGAAGGTTTCTCGGAGATCAGCAAGCTGATCCGTCTGTAGCTTGGATTTGACTATCATGTCATCAATGTACGCCTCTACATTCTTTCCAATCTGATTAATGAAGACTGTATTAATCATCTGTTGGAAAGTAGCCGGCGCGTTCTTCAAGCTAAACGACATCACCGTATAACATAATAACCTCTAATCAGTAACGAAGGCCGTCTTTTCTTGATCTTTTTTCCACAGGGGTATCTGATGGAAGCCGGAATAGGCATCCATAAAACTCATCAAGGCATGCCCGGCTGTAGAGTCGACAAGGCTATCAATCTTCGAAAGCGGGTAACTGTCCTTTGGACATGCCTTGTTCAAGTTAGTGTAGTCAACACACATGCGCCAAGTTCCATTCAGCTTCTTTACAAGAACCACGTTCGCAACCCAATCAGCGAAGTTACATGGCCGAATGAACCCGACGTCTAACAACTTCTTGACCTCGACAGCTGCCACTTGACTCCTTTCCTCGCCGTGATTTCTTTTCTTTTGCCGGATGAGCTTCTTTTTTGGATCCACAGCGATCTTGTGGACAGCGAGATTCGGGTTGATGCCTGGCATCTCCTCCACTTCAAAGGGAAAGATGTCTTTGAATTCCTTCAGCAGAAGGTGCAAGTCTGCACCAAGCTTTTCAAAGGCAGTCTTCCCCACCTTAACAGTCCGCTCTGGACGGCTGTCGTCCAGAGGGATATCCATGTTCTCGCCAGCCGACTGGGGACGGAGATCATCTGATCGTTCCCCAGTCAGTGATTACTATTTCTTCTCCTTCTTCACCTCTACCATCTTTTCAGTTTTTCTTTTCTTTGCGGTTGTTGGAGGGGGTGAATCAAGGTCCTTTACATCGTCAAGGTTTATTGGCTCCTTCGGTTGGCCGGCTGCAGTAGCAGTCGGCTTGACATTTGAGAGATAGCACTCCCTTGCCGTCTTCTGGTCCCCATTGAGGGAGCCAACAGAGCCATCATCCTTTTCATACTTAAGGAGCATGAGAGCTGGGATGATGACGGCTTTGCACTCGTTCAGAGTGGGTCGGCCAAGAATGATGTTGTAGGCGGTCAGCTCTTTAACCACCAGGAGCCGGACGACCATGTGCCGCCCTTTTCCCTTCTCCCCCAGCCGGATGGGTATGTCAATTTTTCCGACTAAGTGCACAACCCCTCTGCCAAAGCTAACTAGTGGACAGGTGACGTCGCGCAGACTATCCCGCTTGTAATTAAGCCAGGACAAACACTTGTAGCTGATGAGATCAGAGGAGCTACCCGTGTCTGTGATGATCCGGCCAACCAGCTGGTTGGCGACATTACATTCAATGACAACCGGGTCATCATGCGGTTGGCGAACTTTGCCCCGGTCCTTCTCAGTGATGAGGACGTCTGGGAATGTTCCACTTGAGGACGCCTGTCCATCATCCACTGAGTGAATCATCCTCTTCAAATGATCCTTGGTGCCCCGAATGGTCGGGCCACCGCACGCGAATCCGCATGCTATAGTGTAGACCGGATCCTTGTCGGTATTTGAACTACTACTAGGCTGGACAATTTTTGACGACTTCCTTGGATTCGTCTTAGAAGTCGCTTTGGACTTCAAGACATAGGACTTCAGCAAGCCCTTGTCAGCCAGACGGTCCAACGTCCGCTTGAGGCTATAGCAGTTGTTGGTGTCATAGCCCACCTCCTGATGGAAGTGACAGAATTTATTCTTGTTCTGCGACTGAACGGAACTCTTCATGGGATTCGGCTTCTCAATGGTCAGCCGGTCCTTCACCTCTGTAAAGATGGTGTAACAGTCTTTATTGAATTCATACCGTGAGACATACGGTTTGAATTCCTTCTTCTTCTTTTTGGACGACTGATCAGGTTCCTCAATCGCCCAGATTTCTTTTCTCTTTTTGCTCTCTTCAGCTTTCTGAGCCGGCTGAGTAGAACGACCCTCTTTTTCTTGTCGGACTTCCTGGAGTCTGACTGATGGCTGGACGAGCAGAGGTCGGTGGCTTGAATAAAGCTCTCCGCCTCTATCAACGCCTCTTGGAGGGTGAAAACCCTCTTTCGGTCAAGGTCGAACTTAAAGGTTGACCCGTCCTTCAGACCCTTGAAGAAGTCTGTATAGGCTACTTCTTTAGACAACCCCTGGATTTGAATCCTCACCAGGTTGAACCGCCTGACATAGGAGTGAAGCCCTTCTCTATCTCCCTGCCGGATGGTGCTCAAGTCAACACTTGTTTTCTTGGCAGGGATGTTCATTGAGAAGTTCGAGGCAAACAAGAAGGCAAGCTTCTTGAAACTTTCCATACATCCGGCTGGCAGGTTACCAAACCATTGTTGGGCAATGCCCTTCAATGTAGCTGGGAAGCACCGGCACCACATAGCATCCTCTAGCCCCTGCATGTGCATGAGGTTAGAGTAGGCCATGAGGTGGTCCTCAGGGTTGGTGGTACCATCATAAGCACCAACCAACACACTCTTAACCTTGGCCGGCTGTGCTGCCTCGGTTATCTCCTTAGTGAACACATAAGTCTTTTCACCAAGTTTGAGCAGACGGAGCTGCTAGTCCAAAGGTTGGACGTTACATGCCGCCTGACCCCCAAAGAGGGCCGGCTGCATGAAGTGAGGAGAATACGGACCGTAGACCATACGGGGTACATACGGTGCATTCCCGATCATCTGCGGGCTAGAATGGACGGTATTACCGCTTGTATGGCTCTCATGCAAGGATTGAATATTCCTTGCAGATATGTTTTTAAAGCTGTCTGGAAAGCTCGAAGTAGAGGCTGACTTAGACAACTTCTGACTTCTCCTGCGCTCGATGATTTGCCGAGCATCAGGGATAGATTTTTTGCTACCCACCGGTTGATTCTCCCGGCGGGGACTCCTTGGATCCTTCTGGGGTAGAAGGATCTTGGACCATTCAAGGGTTGCGGTTGCCTTGTCCTTTGGATGTGGAGTCGGCTGCCTGTCCCTAACTAGCTTCTTCCTCGCAGTTCGAGGAGACTTCTTGGCCGGCTGACTCTTGCTAGAGCTAGTCGTTTTCTTTTCGATCAGGTTCTTGATCTCACCTTTGAAACTCGTCATGAATTTCATGAGCTCGTCCCTGGTGACTGGAGCCTGACCTCTTGCCGACTGGGTTTCCCCTTCCGGCTGACCAGGGGGCCTACTGGTACCCGCCTGGCTTTCACCTCGTTCTAGAGTGTCTCTAGGATGAATGCGCTTAGTGATGGAGCGCCATCCTTGGCAATGTATGTTTCGACCTGAGGATCATCATCCTCATTGTCTATAAAGACCTCCGGCTAGTTAGCCTTGGGGTCAGGAGACGGTATAGACTCTTGAACCATCCTTAAGGTACTCTCCCCACAAACGACGCCAAATATTTTGGGTGTTTTTGTCCCTCGGGAGAGTTACAGCTCGAGGACTGATCTGACTGAGCCTGTACCTGCAAAACAACGGAGACTCCGGGTGGTAGGAACTCCGCCTCCGACGATCAAGTTAGTACTTGAAATTGGGTAGGAGAAGGTGCGAAAAATGAAAAGTGAGATCTTCGAGGATTACGAGATCAGGTGCTTCTCTGATGTAAGAGAATGTGGGGTCTGCTGTAATAATTAATTCTTCTCCCGAAAATGGAGGAATCTCCCTATTTATAGGGTCATGGGGAAACGTGCCCCTGATTAGGTCACTCTGACCTAGCTCTGCTGGGTTGTGCCGTATTACGGATTTCTCGGGATTTGGGCCCTTGAAGGCCGCTTTTTTCTCCCAAGCTCTAGAAGGGACACATGTCAAATGGAGACTGGTCCAATTCGGACCAACCAGAGTATGACACGTGTTAGGACTTAATTGGCCCACGTGGCATGGGTAAAATTACCCAAAACAACAAGTACAAATTCCCTTTAAACACGCATAAAAGGTGTGATCAAGCAATAACGATAAAAATAATATCAAGCAACATAATAACAATCATTATCATAATAATAATATTCTCAATCTCAAAGCATAATAATATTAGCAAGATCCTAGGCATGATACTAACAAGATTAATAACAAACCCTAGCATGTCACTAAACATTAAAAATCAAATCTTTATCCTAGCATGATACTAACATGATATAAGGAAAGAAATAGGAAGCATCATAATAATATCAGAAATATTAGTTAATCCTAAACATGATATCAGGAAGCAATAAAACATCCTAACATGATACTAAGAATCAACAAAATAATCTAAGCATGAATCAAAAGATTAATAAAGCAATTAAAGTACTTACTTCGATACCTCGTATCTCTTTCTAATAACAAAATACACGCGTTAGTAACTTCAAGGAATAATAAAATCAAACAATTAAATTAAATAATTGAAATAGGAATTTGGGACCAAACCCTCAGAAATGTTTAACCTTTCACGTCTAGGGCGAAGGCAACTTCGAACTTAGCTAGGTATGTCTAGAGCTAATTTATGAGTAATTTTGAGAGAGGGGAAGTTTAGAAAAAGAATAGAGAGAGAAGGAAAGCTTCTAGCTGTAGAGAGAAGAGAAATTGCTGATGATTGTGAATGAATAAAAACGGGGAGATACGACCCCTATTTATAGAAAAAATAGCACGGGATCAAAGAAAATCATATTTGGAATAAAATACCTCCCGTCGCCAACGACAGGAGTCAACGCCAGACGACAAGCTCGTCGCCAGATGACGAAGGTCAGCGCCAGGCGACGACTCTGTCGTCTCGCGCTGGTTCAAAAGTACAACTCGCTTTCACACGCGGAATCGCCTTTTAAACCGGTTACAGGTAATTATGCGTCCAAGCAAGTTTAAAATCAAATTTAACATATTTTATTCTAAATAAAACATCTTTTTCTAAAAATATAATTATCAATCCTAATCTTATTAGAATTAAAGAGAACCTTCTAAATATTCCAGAAGATCAAAATTAATCCTAATTACTTTAGGAATAATAATTAATAGGCCCTCCTCTAGATCATTGGGCCTAATTTAATTTAATCCATAACTTCCTCATAATTCATCGGAATTGGGCTTATAATATATCATTGGAAAGCTCTTTTCAAGCCCAATCCAACTACACTATTATTGGACCCTTATCATGGACAAACCAAATTGGACTGGCTATTTTTTTATAAATAGAGTAAGAAAAGAAATATTTTTGAAAACAGAAAGAGAAATATTTTAATAAAAAGATCCTCATCACTAGACTTTCCACACTTTCACTTCGTTCGATAATCAAATGACATGAAAGGTATTCATCACTGGGTTTGGTTTTGGGGAGACACATTTGGTTGTCTACAGACACCATATTCAGTTATGGATAGAATTAACTTCTAAATGTCTTTTCAAGTATATGACTAAAACTCTTAGCCACAGTGGGAGCTCACTAGCTCAGTGGGAGCTAAGTGACTCAGTGGGAGCTCACAGGCTTAGCAAGAGCTAGGTGGTTTAGTGGGAGCTTAATGGCTCATTAAAGGCTAAGATAGCTCAAGTGGGAGCGAACTATTTGTTTCACAACGAACTTTTACCCAAAGACAATATACATGTCTCTTTGTAAGCATTCAAGTGAGTTTACGGGCATTACCTCCACAACCTAATTGAGAACATAATGTTTGTTGCTCTAAGTGGTGTCTTTCTAGAAAGTAACACAATTCCAAAATGACAAGTGGGTGGAAAATGAACTTGATGACCATCGAGATTAGCAACAAACTAGAACTAAGAATCTCGAAAGACCTTAAAAGGGCTTTGTAAGAATACTTGATTAAGAATACTCAAAAGGACTTTACCAGTGCCTTAAAAGAGAATTCATTACTCGCAAAACTTCTGAAAAGTTGGAGTAAGATCAAGATAATCAAAGGGCTTTGGAAGCGCCTTGAAACTTAGTATTTGATGCAATAACCCCGTATAGGTATAGAACTCACCAAAGTTTTGGATTAAATCCTACAAATTTTTTAATTTAGTTAGAAATAAACCTAAGACTTACAAGCTGTAGGGAATATTTCAAGCCATTAACCCCGAGCTTGAACCCCGCTGTGATCATACACTTAAGCATGGTGGCGTCCAAAAGGAAAGAAGCTAGAGCAAAAGAGTCGCCAACAAGTTTTAGGAACTTGTAAACCGTTCACAAGGTGAAGATTACACCCCTTAACGATCCATGAGATCGTCAACTCCAAAAGGTCTTGAACCAAATAGGGTTCGGGGATGAAGGTACAAATCCAACCTAAAAGAGATTGAACCTGCCCTAATAATAGGCCTCTACTTCATTCTTCTCGTATTCATGTGCGCTTTCTGACTAGCATGTAAACAATAGGTTAACCCTAAACCTGTTTATCTATGTTGGTTGAATATTAATTCACAAATAAACTATTATTGGCGATCACTTGAATTATAATCATATTAACCCTAAACAAGATTATTAATTATCTTATTAAGCGTGATTACAAGTACAAATTCCCTTTAATCCTGCAAGAGATGACGTGATCAAGCAATAACAATAATATATATCAAGCAACATAATAATCATCATAATAATCATCATAATCATGTTAAAGCATAATATTAATAGCAAGATCCTAGGCATGATACTAACAAGATTAATAACAGACCCTAGCATGTCACTAAGCAATAACGATCAAAGCTTTAAACCTAACACGGTACTAACATGATATTAGAAAAGAGGAAGCACCCCAAACATGATACTAGAAAGCAATAATAACATCCTAACATGATACTAGGAATTAAACAAATTTAAACATGCTTTCTACAAGAATAGAGCAATAAGATTACATACTTTGATTCCTCGTGCCTCTTTATAATAACAAAATACACGCGTTAGTAACTTCAAGGAAAATATAAAATCAAACAATTAAATTAAATAATTGAAATAAAGATTAGGGACCAAACCCTCAGAAATTATAACCTTTCACGTCTAGGGCGAAGGCAACTTCGAACTCGGCTAGGTGTTTCTAGATCTCGTGAATGCGAAACTTTGTTTGTGAAAAGCTAGAGAGATGAGAGCATAGAGAAAATAGATGATGATTGTGAATTGATGATGATTGATGAATGTTGATAGTAGTTGATTAGAATTTTTTGAAAAATGGAGGTTCAGGACCCTATTTATAAGAAAACAGTCCGGAAATAGGTAGAATTTGATAAGGAATAAAACTCCACGTTGTCGCTGCAAAACCGACCTTGTCGCCAAGCGACAGGGTCTGTCGCGTGGCGACAAGGCTTGTCGCGTGGCGACAGGCCTGTCGTTTGGCGACAGCCTGGATTTCTATGCGCTTTCAAACACGGAGTCCACTTATGAATCAAAATCGATTTGTAAAATCCGTATGAAAAATGAAATCGTATTTTTCATAAAATAATATTTTAATCCAAATAAAACTTATCAAAATATAATTATTAATTCTTACCTTATTAGGATTTAAACGAACCTTCTAGAGAATTCTAGGAGACTATAATTAATTCTAATAACTTTAGGAATAATAATTAACATCGGGCCCTCCCCTAGATCATTGGGCCGCATGTAAAGATCAAACCGGACCCAGTTTAGTATTTTGGCCATAACTTCCTCATTATTCATCGGAATTGGGCTTATAATATATCGTTGGAAAGATCTTTGCAAGCCCCATCCAACTACACTATTATTGGACCCTTGTTGTGGACCAAACTAAACTGGATTGGCTATTTTCATAAAATAGAGTTGTTTTCAAAAACAGAAAAAAAGAATTTTTAATAAAAACCAACCGCAACACCTGAACTTCCACACTTTCACCTTATTCGATTATGATTCGACGCAAAAGGTATTCATCACCGGGTTTAGTTTTGGGGAGACATATTTGGGTGTCTACACAAGCCCCCACTTTGACTGAGTTTAGAGAAACACATGTTTCGAAAACGAAAGTCAAAGTATCGATACGGACGGAGAATGATTCAGAACGTTTTGCGATCCTAAATCATTCTTGTAACGCCGATACCTGCAAACTAGCATTAGTTAAACAGATAAAAGAGTTAAGAAACGCGTATCTTGCACCGTCGAGCACACGTCTCTAGAGTAACCGATTTTTGTTGCATTTGAAGAAGACCGCTCTGCTTGTAGCTGTTTATTATTTCATCGAAGACGACTCTGCTTGTATTCATTCTCCGCCGCTTGTGACCATCTTCCACATCATAGGGAACACGATCGAAGATAACTCTGCTTGTAGCCATCTTCAGTTGTTGGTGATCATTTTCCACATCCTAGGGAACACAATCGAAGATAACTCTGCTTGTAGCCATCTTCAGTTTTTTTTGTGACCATCTTCCACATCCTAGGGAACACTATCGAAGACAACTCTGCTTGTAGCCATCTTCCGCCGCTTGTAACCATCACTAGTAGAATAAACGTAATGGCAAGCGGTTCAAACCCCCTAATGGCAAGCGGTTTTGAACCGCATGGGATTAGGGGGCTTGCCATTAGCCATTTAAATGGCAAGCGGTTCAGAACCGCTTGCCATTACTAGAGAAAGGGCAGCGGTTTTGGCGCCAAACCGCTGCCCATTATGGGTATAAAAAATTAAAAAGAAAAATAATTTTTTTTTTTGGGTTTTTTCCACAAAAATTGAAATATAAACCAAACATATGTAAAAACATTAATACTTTTATTAATTATTTGTTGTAATATTACATTTACATTAAAAAAAATTGATTCAACTAATAAAATTAATACAAATAATATTCCTCAAAAAAAAAATTAATACAAATAATAAAAAATAAAAAAAAAAAAAAACTCATGTTCCAGATCAGACTTCCAGCCACGACCACCAACACCACCGTCCAGCACCACCACCCACCACGACCCCCACGAGCAGCCACCACCATCAAAACCCCAACTGACCCTCACCGAAACCCACCAAAACCCACCACGACCCCCCACCACCCCTCACCCACCAGAACCACCAACTAACCCCTACCCACCAAAACCCTCACCGAAACCCACCAAAACCCTAACCCAAACCACAATCGCCACCCACACAACCAGACCCCACCCAAACCACGACCCACCACCCACCACGACCGTACCCCCACCAAATCTGAACCCACGTTTCGAACTCCAAAAAAAAAATCAAAATTAAACCCCAAAAAATCTGAATCCAAAAATCAAAACCCAAAAATCGAAATCAAAATTACACAAACATAAACATAAAAACTCGAAAACCCCCACCAACACCCCCACCAACACCAGATCCCAACCTACTTCGCCCACCACGACCCCCACCAACACCAGATCGGCCTGAAACAAATCAATTCAACCACACATCACCATAAAATTTTAAAAAAAAAACTTAAAAAAAATAAAAATTACCATGAATTCCACTATAACCTCGAAATTGGCTTGAAATTTGGGTTTTAAGGGTCAAATTTGACCAAGAAAACTCTAGATCTAGAGTTTTATGGTCGAATTTGACCTAAAAACTCGAAAATTATAGTCTAAACTCGAATTTGCTCGAAAAGGATGGTCTATGCTCGAATTTGCTCGAAAATATGGTCGTGGGTCGAATTTTTCGATGGTCGCACCAAAGAAATGAGAGATGGAGAACGAGATGGAGATGGAGATGAGAGAAGAAAGAGAAGGAGAACGGAGAACGGAGATGAGAGAAGAAAGAGAAGGAGATGGAGGAGAGCTGGAGAGAGTGAGGGCGTGAAAATGGAAGGGATCGGAGGAGGAGAGAGAGCGTGAGAAATAGAGAGGAGGAGGAGAGAGAACGTGAAAACTGAGGGTATAGAGGAGGAGGAGGAGAGAGAGCGTGAGAAATATAGGGGAGGAGGAGAGAGAGCGTGAGAATTAGGGTTTTTAAAAGAAATGGCAAGTGGTTCATGTTCCAAACCGCTTGCCATTTACAATTTGGCAAGCGGTTCACCCTAAACCGCTTGCCATTTACAATTTGGCAAGCGGTTCACCCTAAACCGCTTGCCATTTACAACATTGCAAGCGGAATTGCAAAACCGCTTGCCATTTGGGGCTTCCCATTACATTTATTCTACTAGTGCATCTTCCACATCCTAGGGAACACGATCGAAGACAACTCTGCTTGTAGCCATCTTCCGCCGCTTGTCCACATCCTAGGGAACACGATCGAAGACAACTCTGCTGAAAGGAATGATGTCCTTCGAACAAGTGTATTATTCTGATAGCGGGTTCAGAATTATTAGAAAGCTAATATATTCAGCAAGGTCAAGTGATCGGAATGCCTGGGTAGAGGCCGCTTCCGATCAGTAATATTAATATAATTAATATTACAGCTTAATCTTGACTGAACCCTTCGGGTCACACCTAAGCAAATATAAGCGAACCAACTCGACGAATTAATTCGGAAGAAATTAATCTGTCGCCTGAGTGTTAAATATTTAGACGTCGGTAAATTCGAGCTTAGAGCGTCGAAACCGAGCGTCGGAAGTCGAGTCGAAAAAAAGTGAAAGACGAGACGAGAAATAGTAATAAATCAACAAAAGACCAAAATACCCCTAGCATCGGAATGCCCTAGCAAACTGAGTGCTAAGGGCGTATGGCCTAGCATGGTGGCTAGCATGCGCACCAAGCCGAGCCTAGGCTGGCTGGTGCGTGCTAGCGCACCCATGCTAGCTTCGCAAAGCTAGGCGCTGCCTAGTGCGTGCTAGCATGCTAGGCACGGCCTTGTGCGCGCATTGGCTGGCAAGCCATGCCGCAACAAGCTGTAGCAGCTAGCACGCTAGGCGCGCCAGCTAGCCACAGCTAGCAGCAGCATGGCGAGAGCCAATGCTTGCTAGTAGCTAGGCCAAGGCACAAAACCACAGCAGCCCGCACAAGCATGCTGGGCGTGCTGGGCAGCAACGCCTAGCAGCCCGCATGCGAGTGCTGGGCCTGCTGGGCTTGCGTGCTCGTGGGTGCCACGGACAGCAGCACATGGCAGCCCACCTTGGCTGCCTTGGTGCCCAAGGATGGGTGCCATGTGGCTTGTGGTCCTTGAGTGTGTGTGGTGTGAGGTGGACGGCTAAGGGAGAGGGAGTGGGGAGCAAGTTTGGTCCCCCCTCCTCCAAGTGGTCCTCACCTAACCACTCACATGAGCTTGCCACTTGTTGATTTATTACTAGCTTGATTATTTATTTTATTTTAGCTTTAAAATAAAATGGAAAAATCATACTATCCCACATTAATGGGAGAGTAAATGATACTCCCATCATTTCCTATAAATACCCAAGTATGGGCATTGGGAATGATGCTTGAGTGGGAGTTAGAAAGAGGATTCCATAATTTTGGGAAAACTCTTAAACTCACATAACACTCGGGTTTGGGTCGGACCTTGCTAACCCCAAGGTAATAGACCTTAAAGTTGTGTTCGCCCATTTGTGGGTGGATATCGTTGGAGGCGCGGCGCTTGACGTGCTAGTAGCTTTCAAGTAAGAGCCCCGGGTTTTGGGCGAAGCTCGCTTCGAGGGTAAGATTCGTTAATCTTTTCTTTGTGAATATTTATTTATGCTTTGTGATTTTAATTATTGCGAGTGGTTCCTTGGGAGGGGTTATTTCCGCGGTGAGTCGGACTCACCAAACCCCAACAGCGGTATCGGAGCCCCGCTCGTTTATTTTTATAATCATGTTTTTCAAGGTTTATTTTTTGGCTTAATTTTCTGGTTTATGTTGCTAATTAGATTAGTAGCTCGGTTTTATTTATTTAATCCCGTTTTTAATGTCGAATTTGGCCCAGAACCCAGATTTTCGCCCAAGACTAGTGAATTTTGGGTGGAAAACGTGTTCTGGAAATGGTTTTACCTTGTGGGGCTGTGATTTTAGCCAAAGTCTGACCAGAAATGCCTTTTTCGAGGGGTTTTTCGTTTTTGACGAAAAATTTTAAGTCTTTTCTAACCTTGAAATTAATGGCATAAATTGTTGATTATATGGTTGATTATTTGCATAATTTTCTGCACTTTTATGTCCCCTTAAAGCACACTTACTTGGTAGTATTTGATGCTTAAAGGTTGATTTATTTTCACATAATTGCAAACTAATTGCTTTTTAGTGTGAATTTTATTTTGAGGCTTCCTAAGTGTTAAAGATTCAATCTTTATTTATGATAAGTGATTTAAACTTTGAAAACCACTAAATTCCATGTTATTTTGAGTTGAACTTTGTTGTTTTAATCATTTTGAGTTGATTAGAAACATAAAGTTTCGATTTTTGTGATAGAAATTTGGTTATCTTCATGTTGGAAGATATAATTTTCAAGGATTCACAAATTTTAGATGTTGGAATTTTCATTTGAACATTAAAGTTCATATTTTTCCAACTTCCCTTTAATTTGTCAAATTCTCAAGTTTAATTTAAATTGATTAAATTGAAAGTGAGAAATTACCTCAATTTTATTTTGCACCAAGCTAAACCAATTTAATTAAAGATGGTTCTTGGAATTATTTTTGTTATTGCACTTTGAAAATTTTATTAAGTTAGACTTGTTTAAAATTTTATTTTGCTCACTAAGTTAGTTCTAAAATTAATTTAGAATTAATTATTTTTGTCTCGCGGAAAAGGGATCAAATCCCAAGGTAGTGGCACGCAAAACGAGGCAATGCACCACCATGGCGAGCCGGGCTGCACAGAAGCCCGCATGTGGCTTCCAAGGTGGTTGCGCCGCCTCGATTGTGGGCCACACGCGCGGCAGCAGCCGCACAGCAGCAGTCACGCGCGGCTATGCTGTGGCAGCAGCTTGCGGCCGTGTGCCGTGGGCCGTATGTTCGTGGTCTTGGCGTGTGCGTATGCTTGGTGCGGTGAGGTGATTAGCCGTAGTAGGCTTGATGTTAATTATTTTGCCGTTTATTTATTTTAATTAATTTTGTTAATTTTAATTAAAATTTTGGGAGGCTAGGCCTCGGGTTTTTAAGCGGCATTGGCAAAATTTCATTTTGACAAATTTGGGTGCTACCGACTTAATTAATTGGATTAATTAAGGAAATGCGGAATTTAGTGGGAGCTTCAATTGTTAATGACGTAATTATATAATCGGTTAAACAACTTTGACTAGTTTTAATTAGGCGTGTTAATCGGATTAACCACCTAGATTAGTTACTAGTGCGCGCGTTGTTTGAATGCATTTTACTTGTTATTTTGTAAATTGCATGGGCCATTCACAAATAGTGAATGGATGAATGGAATATATATATTCTCTCTCTCTCTCACAGGTTTTATGAAATGGCAACTAGTGGGACCCAACTAGGATAGAAAATACGGACTACGTGCCGTTATGTATTTTTGTAAATCTGAATACGGTCTACGCACCGTTAAGTATTTTTGTACTTTAATATTTAGATTATTCCTAGTTATAGACACTAGTTTTTGTATAGTTTGGTTAAGTCTTGAAGACGGCATATCTTGGAAGACAAAGCTTTGAAATGCAAATGAAGACCTTTTGAAGATATGAAGATTTCAAGGGGTCATGCTAGTTGCCAATATGCATCTATTATTTCGCTTTATATTTTATGGTTATATATATGTGTGTGAAATATTCGTTAGATGCATGTTTAGGTATTCTTGATGTTGCGATTATTAGTTAAGTTCACTTAAATCAACCAACATAGAAATCCTAAGTCCCTAATAATATTGAGTAAAACTTGTCTTTCCAAACAACACTTACTAACCGGACGATGGTGATGGTAGGCTACGCCAAAGCGAGGTGCCATCACTCCTCTAAGGGGCATAAGGCACACCGGGTGTGCACGTTGGTTTTGGTTTAACTCATCGGTATGGGTGAGGAGTCCTCACATACCGTGGCAAAAGAGATACATCGTCAAAGATGCATTAGATGCGACGATTGTCTAACCAAGAGTGGCTTAGAGCCATTAGCAAGGCAATGCTTACCTAGAAGACTGAGTGTTTAAGACAAGCCAAAGCATGCTTAACCACTCTTTGTTTCTTCGGATCTTGGAATCGCCTTATTTTCACAATATAGGGACAATTTTTCCGTGTAAATAAGACGTTAAATAAGTATTGAAAATTTGCATGAATAAAATTCAATATTATTTAAATATTTTTGAATGGTTTTTTCATTAAAATTCTTTCAATTGTAGAATCATGTCTTCAACCTCAAACAACCAGTTTTCATTACGCTCAATTCTCGGCAAGGAGAAGTTGAGTGGTACCAATTTCCTTGATTGGCAAAGGAATTTGCGCATCGTTCTTATGCAAGAACAGAAAGAGTATGTCCTTGATGAGGAAATGCCCGAGGCTCCCAATGAGGAGGTAACTCAAGCGGCCCTTAACCGATGGCAAGTGGCCGATCGGGATGTCAAGTGCGTGATGCTAGCCACTATGTCTCCTGAACTTCAGAAAACCTTCTTCGAGAAGGAATCGGCCTATGAGATCATTTCTGAGTTACAGAATATGTTTCAAGAACAGGCACGAACTGAAAGGTTTGAAACCCACAGGCAGATCCTTGAGACTAAGCTCAAGAAAGGAGAGCCAGTCAGCCCACATGTGCTCAAAATGATCGGATTATTTGAGAACATGGCAAGGCTTGATGCGGGGTATTCAACCGAAATGGCTATTGACATCATTCTCCATTCCCTTCACAAAGGCTATGACCAGTTCAAGATGAACTACAACATGCATAGCATGGAGAAAACCCTCACCGAGCTTCATGGGATGTTGAAGAAAGCCGAGCAAACGCTCAAGGATGAGGTGATTAGCCGTGAGTAGGCTTGACTTGGCGTGTGCGTATGCTTGGTGCGGTGAGATGATTAGCCGTAGTAGGCTTGATGTTAATTATTTTGCCGTTTATTTATTTTAATTAATTTTGTTAATTTTAATTAAAATTTTGGGAGGCTAGGCCTCGGGTTTTTAAGCGGCATTGGCAAAATTTCATTTTGACAAATTTGGGTGCTACCGACTTAATTAATTGGATTAATTAAGGAAATGCGGAATTTAGTGGGAGCTTCAATTGTTAATGACGTAATTATATAATCGGTTAAACAACTTTGACTAGTTTTAATTAGGCGTGTTAATCGGATTAACCACCTAGATTAGTTACTAGTGCGCGCGTTGTTTGAATGCATTTTACTTGTTATTTTGTAAATTGCATGGGCCATTCACAAATAGTGAATGGATGAATGGAATATATATATTCTCTCTCTCTCTCACAGGTTTTATGAAATGGCAACTAGTGGGACCCAACTAGGATAGAAAATACGGACTACGTGCCGTTATGTATTTTTGTAAATCTGAATACGGTCTACGCACCGTTAAGTATTTTTGTACTTTAATATTTAGATTATTCCTAGTTATAGACACTAGTTTTTGTATAGTTTGGTTAAGTCTTGAAGACGGCATATCTTGGAAGACAAAGCTTTGAAATGCAAATGAAGACCTTTTGAAGATATGAAGATTTCAAGGGGTCATGCTAGTTGCCAATATGCATCTATTATTTCGCTTTATATTTTATGGTTATATATATGTGTGTGAAATATTCGTTAGATGCATGTTTAGGTATTCTTGATGTTGCGATTATTAGTTAAGTTCACTTAAATCAACCAACATAGAAATCCTAAGTCCCTAATAATATTGAGTAAAACTTGTCTTTCCAAACAACACTTACTAACCGGACGATGGTGATGGTAGGCTACGCCAAAGCGAGGTGCCATCACTCCTCTAAGGGGCATAAGGCACACCGGGTGTGCACGTTGGTTTTGGTTTAACTCATCGGTATGGGTGAGGAGTCCTCACATACCGTGGCAAAAGAGATACATCGTCAAAGATGCATTAGATGCGACGATTGTCTAACCAAGAGTGGCTTAGAGCCATTAGCAAGGCAATGCTTACCTAGAAGACTGAGTGTTTAAGACAAGCCAAAGCATGCTTAACCACTCTTTGTTTCTTCGGATCTTGGAATCGCCTTATTTTCACAATATAGGGACAATTTTTCCGTGTAAATAAGACGTTAAATAAGTATTGAAAATTTGCATGAATAAAATTCAATATTATTTAAATATTTTTGAATGGTTTTTTCATTAAAATTCTTTCAATTGTAGAATCATGTCTTCAACCTCAAACAACCAGTTTTCATTACGCTCAATTCTCGACAAGGAGAAGTTGAGTGGTACCAATTTCCTTGATTGGCAAAGGAATTTGCGCATCGTTCTTATGCAAGAACAGAAAGAGTATGTCCTTGATGAGGAAATGCCCGAGGCTCCCAATGAGGAGGTAACTCAAGCGGCCCTTAACCGATGGCAAGTGGCCGATCGGGATGTCAAGTGCGTGATGCTAGCCACTATGTCTCCTGAACTTCAGAAAACCTTCTTCGAGAAGGAATCGGCCTATGAGATCATTTCTGAGTTACAGAATATGTTTCAAGAACAGGCACGAACTGAAAGGTTTGAAACCCACAGGCAGATCCTTGAGACTAAGCTCAAGAAAGGAGAGCCAGTCAGCCCACATGTGCTCAAAATGATCGGATTATTTGAGAACATGGCAAGGCTTGATGCGGGGTATTCAACCGAAATGGCTATTGACATCATTCTCCATTCCCTTCACAAAGGCTATGACCAGTTCAAGATGAACTACAACATGCATAGCATGGAGAAAACCCTCACCGAGCTTCATGGGATGTTGAAGAAAGCTGAGCAAACGCTCAAGGATGAGGGAAAGCATGATATGCTCATGATTAAGAAGGGTAAGCCGTTCAAAAGGGCAGGCAAAAGGAAGAAGGGCTTCAAGGGGAAAGGGAAGAAAAACTTTCCGCCTAAGCCGAAAGCTACCAAAGACAACAAGGAGAAAAAGGTAGCATCTTCTAAGTCTAATTCCGAATGCTTCTATTACAAGAAGAAGGGACATTGGAAGAGAGACTGCCTCAAATTCAAGGAAGATAAGAAGAACGGAACCGTTGCTTCTACATCAGGTATTTACGTTATAGACTTTAACTTCACTTGCTCGGCTTCATGGGTATTAGATACCGGATGTGGCTCACACCTTTGTTCCAATTCACAGGCACTAAGGAACACTAGGAAGCTAGCGAAGGGAGAGATCGAGCTCCGGGTAGGAAATGGAGCAAGGATTAGTGCTATTTCTGTAGGATCTCTCAGTTTGTCTTTGCCCACAGGGATGGTTTTGGAACTTGACAATGTTTATTGTGTTCCCAACATTACCAAAAACATCATTTCAATTTCGGCGTTGGACGCCAAAGGTTTTGAATTTCGAGTTAAAGACCAAACATGTTCATTTTATCTCGATAATGTTTTATATGGTACGGCACATTCAGAAAATGGTCTTTATGTGTTATCTCTAGACAAAGAAATTTATAACGTTAATAATCCTACAAAGAAAGCTAAGACTACACAGTCTAGTCAAACTTACTTGTGGCATTGTCGCCTTGGCCACATTAACATCAAACACATCAAGAAACTTCTACAAGAAGGTATTCTTGACTCATTTGATTTAGAATCTTTTGAGAATTGCGAAGGATGTTTATTAGGCAAGATGATAAAGCAACCATTCTCCAAGTTAGGAGAAAGGGCCAGTGACTTATTGGGACTTATACACACCGATGTATGTGGACCAATGAGTACACCCGCAAGAAGTGGTTATCGGTATTTCATAACCTTCACAGACGACCTTAGTAGATATGGTTATGTCTATCTAATGTCGCACAAATCTGAATCGTTTGATAAATTCAAAGAATTTCAGAAAGAAGTTGAAAACCAACTCGGCAAGAAAATCAAGGCACTTTGATCGGATCGAGGTGGCGAATATTTGAGCCAAGAGTTTGATGACCATCTGAAAGAACATGGAATACTTTCAGAGTTGACACCTCCGGGAACTCCTCAGTGGAATGGAGTATCTGAAAGGAGGAATCGAACCCTGTTAGACATGGTCCGATCAACTATGGGTCTTAGTGAACTTCCAATCTCTTTCTGGGGACATGCACTTTTAACTGCGGCACTCACACTGAATCGTGCTCCGTCAAAAGCAGTGGAAAAGACTCCATATGAATTATGGACTAATAAACCGCTAAGGTTGTCTTTTCTCAAGATTTGGGGATGCGAAGCATATGTCAAGAAACTCATTTCTGACAAACTTCATCCAAAATCTGATAAGGTTTACTTTGTGGGTTATCCAAAAGAAACCAAAGGGTATTACTTCTACAACATCCGAGAACAAAGTGTTTGTTGCTCGTGATGGTGTCTTTTTGGAGAAGGAGCATCTCTCCAAAATGACAAGTGGGAGGAAAATCGAACTCGACGAAGTTCGAGAGGACGAGCAACAAGGACAAGTTGACAATCAAAGTGCTTACCAAGCAGCTGTTGACGTTGGTCAAACTCAAAATATGCAAAGTCAAACTGACAATGCAAATGCTCAGTCCATTGCCCTACATAGGTCGACTCGGCCAAGATCTCAACCTGACAGATATCTCGGTGTTATATTAACTGAAGATCAGGACATCCTAGTAGTGGATGGAGATGAGCCGGCAACCTACAAGCAAGCTATGACGAGCCCTGACTCTGCAAAATGGCAAGAGGCCATGAAATCCGAAATCGACTCCATGTTTGAAAATCAAGTATGGGACTTGGTTGATTTACCCGTAGGTTACACACCTATCGGATGTAAATGGATTTTCAAGATGAAAACCGACAAAGATGGAAATGTATTTATTTATAAAGCAAGGCTGGTAGCAAAAGGTTACAGGCAAATTCACGGTGTTGATTATGATGAAACCTTTTCTCCAGTTGCCATGCTTAAGTCCGTTTGAATTCTTCTAGCGATTGCTGCATATTACAATTATGAAATATGGCAGATGGACGTCAAAATCGCCTTCCTTAATGGGATTTTGGAAGAAACTGTGTATATGACACGGCCTGAGGGTTTTGTCGACCAGAATAATCCTAAGAAGGTTTGCAAGCTTAAGAAGTCCATTTATGGACTAAAGCAAGCAAGCAGAAGTTGGAATCTGCGATTTGATGAAGCCATCAGTAAGTTTGGTTTTATCAAGAATCCAGATGAGTCTTGTGTCTACAAGAAGGCCAGTGGGAGTGACATCGCCTTCCTAGTCTTATATGTCGATGAAATTTTGCTCATTGGAAATAGCATTCCATTGCTGGAGTCTGTAAAGACTTGGCTCGGGAAATGTTTTTCAATGAAAGACTTGGGAGAAGCTCGGTACATATTAGGCATCAAGATCTATAGGGATAGATCAAAAAGGATGATTGGAATGAGTCAGAGTACTTATATCGATAAGGTACTGGCTCGATTCCAAATGGAAGGAGCCAAGAGAGGGCACATACCCATGTCACATGGCATAACCTTAAGCAAGAAGCAGTGTCTAAAGACACCTGATGAGCGAGAAAGGATGAGTCGAATTCTGTATGCTTCGCTTATCGGATCGATCATGTATGCCATGATATGTACTAGGCCGGATGTATCGTATGCCTTGAGTGCTACGAGTCGATACCAATCAGACCCAGGAGAGGCGCATTGGACTGCGGCCAAGAATATTCTGAAGTACCTGAAAAGGAACAAGGATAAATTCCTGGTCTATGGTGGTAAAGATGAATTGGTTGTTGAGGGATATACCGACGCAAGCTTCCAGACAGACAGAGACGACTTTAAGTCACAATCAGGATACATATTTTGTCTCAATGGAGGAGCTTTTAGTTGGAAGAGTGCAAAGCAAAGCACAACCGCTGATTCTACAACTGAAGCCGAGTACTTGGCAGCATCTGAGGCAGCTAAGGAGGCAGTTTGGATTCGCAAGTTCATTGATGAACTTGGTGTTGTACCCTCGATCAAGGGTCCAATAGACCTCTATTGTGATAACAATGGAGCTATTGCTTAGGCTAGAGAGCCACAAGAACATCAGAAGGTCAAACATGTCCAGAGGCAATTTCATATGATTCGGGAATGGAAGTCAGAAGGTGAAATCAGAATTTGTAAAGTTGGAACGGATGATAATGTAGCCGATCCACTAACTAAACCTCTGTCTCAAGTGAAGCACAACAAACACATTGAGGCAATGGGAATCAAACATGTTGCGAACTGGCTTTGAATTCCATTTATAGTGTTTTAATCAAATTTTGAGGAATGTTGATGTAAAGCACCATGATGAACCATTCAGTTTATGGAGTAATTAAATTTTTCATGCAATATAAATCACTCAGTCTCTATTTAATTGTGGTTTAGAATTAAATAATGAGTCCATTCGATTTTAATAAATATTCAAAATAGGGTATCAAGTCAATGGCTTGGATAAAGAAACACCTATTAAGTGAACGTTGAATATTTTAATCGAAAATTATCCCTAATCAAGGTCGTATTTTGTGGACGAATAATGACCATCAGAGATTAGTGTGTAGTATGATTTGTAGCACCGTTTCTTGTGCTATGAGGATACAAATCATTTGCACAGGTATTGGTTTAGAACCATACTGGACAGACCTATGAGGATGCTTTAAGAGATTAAAAATCATCATAAGTATTTTCTCATTATTACTATCGGAACTCTTTTCCTTTGACCATGAGTAGTGGGAGATCTCTTGTATGAGTACTGGTCCGCTTTGGTATCCGCCAAACGTCTGCCGTAATTAGGGATTATAACGACAGATATCGGGCGGGTGAGTCCTCTTAGTAAGAGAAGCTACATTACAAGACTGGAATGTCCCTCTACTAACAATAGGGAACATGTCTTGTTGTTAACAAGGCCTCTCGAAGAGCGAGACTGTGAAAAATGCATGGCCGTGCTCAGATGGATTTTAGAAATCATCTGCTTATTGACTGTCAAACTCGGATTTCGAGAAACACTTCTGGACGTAACTGAGATGACTAGTAATCTTACTCTGTAGTTCATGAAGAGACATAGGATAAGGGATATACACTAACTGCACACTTTTCCGGAAGGACAAGTGGGAGATTGAAAGGAATGATGTCTTTCTAACAAGTGTATTATTCTGATAGCGGGTTCAGAATTATTAGAAAGCTAATATATTCAGTAAGGTTAAGTGATCGGAATGCCTGGGTGGAGGCCGCTTCCGATCAGTAATATTAATATAATTAATATTACAGCTTAATCTTGACTGAACCCTTCGGGTCACACCCAAGCAAATATATGCGAACCAACTCGACGAATTAATTCGGAAGAAATTAATTCGTCGCCTGAGTGTTAAATATTTAGACGTCGGTAAATTCGAGCTTAAAGCATCGAAACCGAGCGTCGGAAGTCGAGTCGAAAAATAGTGAAAGACGAGACGAGAAATAGTAATAAATCAACAAAAGACCAAAATACCCCTAGCATCGGAATGCCCTAGCAAACCGAGTGCTAAGGGCGTATGGCCTAGCATGGTGGCTAGCATGCGCACCAAGCCGAGCCTAGGCTGGCTGGTGCGTGCTAGCGCACCCATGCTAGCATCGCAAAGCTAGGCGCTGCCTAGTGCGTGCTAGCATGCTAAGCACGGCCTTGTGCGCGCATTGGCTAGCAAGCCATGCCGCAACAAGCTGCAGCAGCTAGCACGCTAGGCGCGCCAGCTAGCCACAGCTAGCAGCAGCATGGCGAGAGCCAATGCTTGCTAGCAGCTAGGCCAAGGCACAAAACCACAGCAGCCCGCACAAGTATGCTGGGCGTGCTGGGCAGCAACGCCTAGCAGCCCGCATGCGAGTGCTGGGCCTGCTGGGCTTGCGTGCTCGTGGGTGCCACGGACAGCAGCACATGGCAACCCACCTTGGCTGCCTTGGTGCCCAAGGATGGGTGCCATGTGGCTTGTGGTCCTTGAGTGTGTGTGGTGTGAGGTGGACGGCTAAGGGAGAGGGAGTGGGGAGCAAGTTTGGTCCCCCCCTCCTCCAAGTGGTCCTCACCTAACCACTCACATGAGCTTGCCACTTGTTGATTTATTACTAGCTTGATTATTTATTTTATTTTAGCTTTAAAATAAAATGGAAAAATCAAACTATCCCACATTGATGGGAGAATAAATGATACTCCCATCATTTCCTATAAATACCCAAGTATGGGCATTGGGAATGATGCTTGAGTGGGAGTTAGAAAGAGCATTCCATAATTTTAAGAAAACTCTTAAACTCACATAACACTCGGGTTTGGGTCGGACCTTGCTAACCCCAAGGTAGTAGACCTTAAAGTTGTGTTCGCCCATTTGTGGGTGGATACCGTTGGAGGCGCGGCGCTTGACGTGCTAGTAGCTTTCAAGTAAGAGCCCCGGGTTTTGGGCGAAGCTCGCTTCGAGGGTAAGATTCGTTAATCTTTTCTTTGTGAATATTTATTTATGCTTTGTGATTTTAATTATTGCGAGTGGTTCCTTGGGAGGGGTTGTTTCCGCGGTGAGTCGGACTCACCAAACCCCAACTTCTGCTTGTAGCCATCTTTAGTTTTTTTGTGACCATCTTCCACATCCTAGGGAACACGATCGAAGACAACTCTGCTTGTAGCCATCTTCTGTTTTTTGTGACCATCTTCCACATCCTAGGGAACACGATCGAAGATAACTCTGCTTGTAGCCATCTTCTGCCGCTTGTCCACATCCTAGGGAACACGATCGAAGATAACTCTGCTTGTAGCCATCTTCAGTTTTTTTGTGACCATCTTCCACATCCTAGGGAACACGATCGAAGACAACTCTGCTTGTAGCCATCTTCCGCCGCTTGTGACCATCTTCCACATCCTAGGGAACACGATCGAAGACAACTCTGCTTGTAACCACCTCAATTGTTGGTGATCATTTTCCACATCCTAGGGAACACGATCGAAGATAACTCTACTTGTAGCCATCTTCAGTTGTTGTGAAAATATTCCGAAGAATATCACCGAAGACCAATGCATGTTGATCCTTTAAAGTTCACTTGAACTTTGCTTCAACTATGCCAGTACGTCGGCGCTTCTGCTGCTTGTGAACCATTGTGTCGGTGCCTTTGAGATAAGCCAAAGTTTAGGCACTTTAAGCTAAGTGAAATGATCTTTCATTAGGTCAATCACCTATTGCGATTGTAATCGAGCAGATTACTTAATCATGTCAAATTGCGTATAGGGGCTAACTGGCGTACCAAGGAACCCGAAATTGCTGCACAAGGTTCACATAACCATATTATGGAGCCGTGTACTCTGTCGCCGCTCCAGCGCTAACCGGTACTGCTTGTCGCCGCTATTTATTCTTGTCGCCAAGCGACAGGCTTTATCGCCGTTGATGTTCACTCGTTTTTGAACAAAAGAGCTTCTTTTTGAGGAATGTTCACTCGTCCCTGAGCAAAAGATCTTGAAAAGAAATGTCCACGCGTCTTTGAACAAAGAGCTTTAATAGGATGCCCTCGCGTCTCTGAACAAAAGAGCTTGAAAAGAAATGTCCACGCGTCTTTGAACAAAGAGCTTTAATAGGATGCCCACGCGTCTCTGAACAAAGAGCTTTGAATGATATAACCACGCGTCTCTGAGCAAAAGAGCTTTTTATGTCCACGCGTCTCTGAACAAAGAGCTTTAATACTTGAATGTTTGTTGAGATCGTCCGGTTGGCTACGAACAGGACCTTTGCTGAATGGTTGTATCTTGTAAAAATCAAAAGATTGCCAAAAGGCTTTGCTGGTGTTTTTCTTAGGGTTGACCTAAGGTGATTGACTGACTTGAGGTTGACTCAATGTGTTTTGACGCGTGTGTGACTCTTATGTGACTTAATGTGTTTTGACACATGCGTTAGACTCAACGAGGTGACATGACTCAATGTACATGACTCGTGTGTGCATTATAATGTGAAAAACAAAAAATTTCCGTCATTTTTGTGGAGGGTACCGACTTTCTCCCGAAAAAGAAAGACGCGAAAAAGAAATAAGCGAAGTTTTTGATGGTGCATGTTGAATGAGCTTAATCCATTAATGTTGTCTCTCACAGTACAAGGATTGTAACATCTTAGACTATCCTACTTGACTTAAAGATGAAAGTATTTAGGTAGCTTAGGCGCGGAGGCTAAGTACTTCATACTTTGTGATGCAATGATGAGTGATCTTGATTTTGACATGACAAGGCATGCTTCAGCGTTGTGTTAAGATTTCATGACAAATGGTTCCTAAGGGAAAGACTATTTGGTCATGTATCTGTGTAGTGTGTGAAAGTGACACTAAAGTTAGGCCACAAGGGCTAAGTGTGTGGAAAAATATATTGAAAAGAGTCAAATGATGGTGACTCTTAGGCTGGGTAGGCTAATAATGTAGGAATCAAGCCCCCAAGTCTAGCTTTACATGGTTAGGGATGAGCATTGGAAATCCCTTATTGTGATCAATTATGAATGTAAATATGAATGCATTTTTATTACGGTCGCACCCCTTTGTGAGGTTGCCTACGTATCCGTTAGGAATCAGGTCGAACGTAGATCTAGCCGAACCTCGCACAAGTATGTGTATACCTCAAAGAGGTCTTTTAAGGGTTGTAACGTGGTTAGGCTAAAGGTTTGAAGAAGAAAGGGATAAAGGCTCAACACCCTATATAAGCCCCCAAGGTGTGCAACCTTGCTTTTGAATCTTTGTATTTTTATGCTTGAGTGTTTTAACTCTTTATATTTTTCTCTCTCCTTGCTTTATCATTTTTTTCAAATTCAAATTTCTTTTTATAAGCGTGGGCAATCCCGATCATGCGGTCTATCACTCACTTGGCATTCATGTTTCTTAGGCACGGTACCGAGCACTCGATAAGAGACGCAATCTGAGACGTGTTCATATCAAGACATTTTCATGTCAATGACATTGGAACACTTGCCCTTTTGTACACTTTTATCATTTTTGCTTTTTGAATTTTTGAGTTTTATGTAAAATCACTCAACCTTTCGTTCTTTGAAAATTGCATAAGTTGCACACCATCCCTATCCCAAGGTTAGGTAGATATGGGTTGAAAAATGACAGGTCTATCGTTAGACGGGGCTCAAAGTGGTTTATCAAAAAAGGAGTGCATATTTTTTAAAGGGTGAAAGGTGATATGATGGGGCTACAAGGGGTGCCTCAAATCATTAGTATACCTTGTGCTTAGTTCAACATAATTTATTTTTTTATTTTTTTTATTTATTTATTTTTTTTTTTTTTTTTGAAATGGAAAGCAATGCAATGATCATATGCAAGAAATAAATGCTCATTTTATTAAAAGGGAAAAAGAAGAAATCTGCAAAGTATATCTAAGGAAAAATAGAAGGTGTCTATGCTAGACTTATTGGGGAAGGGATAAATAAAAGAAATAGAAAAAGAGGTCATGAAATCTTGTCGTTGAAGCTCGCCTCTTGTCTTGTATCGTTTGCTTTATCATCACTCGCTCTTCTTGCTGGCTGGAGGTATGGGAAGCTTGTTATTATTGATCAAGTATTGGATGGCCTCTTTTAGCTTCCAACAGCTCTCAGTAGTATGACCCCTACCTTGATGGTACTTGCAATGTGAATCGGGGTTCCAACTAGGCAATCTTTTTTCGGGCGCGGGATCTTGAATAGGTCCAATGGGAGTAAGGAGTCCCTTAGCATGGAGTCGATCGAAGGCAGTATCATAGCTCATCCCAATGGGGGTGAAGTCTTTCCTTAGTTGCTTCTTAGATCCTTGGTTATCCATGGCTAAGACTTCATTGAGATCAAAGGTACTAACATTGTTACTAGAGTGGGCGTTTTCGAAAGAAGAAAGATTGTCGTTCTTCTTTCCTTTCCAGTCACTATGGTTACTATTGTTAGCAGCTTTTTGCTTTGCAAGGTCATCTTCGATCTCGATGCATATGTCATAGACGCCCTTGAAAGTATTCAAGTTGTGTTGATATTTTAAGTGCTTTGAATACTTTTCTTATAAATTTTTTATGAACATCCTCACGGATTCTTTTTCACTAGGCACCTCAACCATCTTTGCAGAAGTTTCCCTCCATTTATTAAAGAAAGAAGTAAATCCTTCATTCTCTTTCTGCTTAAGTATTTCAAGTTCCCTATGATTAGTTTCAACTTGAATATTTCATTTATATCTATCAATGAAAGCGTTTACAATTGACTCCCAACTAGAGGTTTTCTCTTTATCAAGAGAAAAGTACCATTGCTGACAAACGGTTTCTAAAGATAGAGAAAATACAGAATGAAAGGCTTTCTTATCTATTCCCTTAATATTCATTACAGTTTCAAAGGCTCTTAAATGAAAATAGGGTTATCCATTGCCTTGAATTTCGGGATTTCGTTGGCATTGAACTTCTGTGGAAGAAGATCCTTGTCCAGCGAGACCCCTTGTGAGCTAATGCCCTGCAATCTATAGTCATTGGACAATTTGCTCAAATTTTCCTGGATGAGCTCCATTTGCTGTTGTCTCACAGGGTCATTGATTTGGAGAGTCAGGTTCTTCAACGTTTCAGCAATGTTAGCCACTTGTCCCTTGAGTTCATTGACTTCTTCCTGACTTGCCATTATCTTCGTAGATTTCCTTTTTCGACCGATTGGCTTATCAAAAAGTTGAACTTGAATAAAGGTGTTGTCTTTGATTAATCGTCCTTCTCTCCTTGACCAAGTACTGTGGAAAGGGAAATTAAGGGATATTCATTGTTAATTATTTGACTCAACTCTATTCAACATGTAATAGATGGAAGAAGATAGGAAGAATGAATATTGTGATATGGGGAAAGCATGTAGAGAATGGAAAGATGATGTAGATGGAGAGATATGAAAAAATTAGGAATAGAATGTACCCCCAATTCAAATGACGGAAAAAACCGACTCATGCATGAACCTAAGACATGGTCATGGTGACATATACAAAGTGTGTGCTAAGACTAGTGAGTGTAGGTGACATGTTAAGACTCGTGTCATGACCATGTGGCTAGACTATGTGACTAGACTCAAGCAAAGACTAAGTTAAGACCTCATATATGTGCACTAAACTGGACAGGCTGTAGTATTTTAGTCATAACTTTTGATCTGTGAATTTGAATTGAACGAAACCAACGGCAAATGAAATATAAAACTTGGGGCTACAGATCCATAGGTTACACGACTCGTAACTCTTCCTATAACTCTGGCTATGACCAAAACAAGTTGACGTTTGTGCAGTATACGGGAATAAAAAATTCGGGTTGACTCAAAGGAACTATGACTCAATTTTAGACATATTTATTAGCCTAATTAATTAATTAATTAAGCAAAGTCTTTTAGTCTTTGGTTAGTTTATTTAGACTTAAACACAAGTCAAACAAACGGTTAGCACATATAGGGTATGCACAAGCAAAGAATGCACAAGTAGTTCAAATAGTCACAATATGATGCAATGAGTTTGCAACCTAACCATGGCTCTAGTTCTCTAAAGTTCAAGGATATGGGTTAGTCAAAGAGGGTCCATGGTTATGAGTCCGGATGCACCGCGCGGAAGTCTTACCTTTGGAAGGGTTGGCGCGAGTGGATGGGACCCCGCAAGTTAAAAACTTGCTTTCACGGTTTGGTGGATTTACAAACTCGGATGTACCCGTCGTTGCCAAGAGCATTCGATTGGGTAGAAGGAGCGTGAACCCCCAAAGGGTTATGTCCATATGTAGAACACATATGGGTTTCAGAAAAGTGAGAAAAACTCAATCAGGAAGTAGAATCGAGCCAACAGTGCTAGAAATGGTCAAAACAAGAAGGCAGAGTTCTGGCTCGGTATTGGAAGAACTTGGCGCCAGACTACAGGGACTGTTGCCGCAAAAGTACCCCTGTCGCCAGGCGACAGAAGCACTTTACAGGCGATAAGCCCTGTTCTCTAGACGCTAGTTCCTACATGCCTTAGCAGGTATCTACGTTCTTAGAATTTTCCAAATTTCGCA
Organism: Chenopodium album; assembly: GCF_948465745.1. Classification (NCBI taxonomy): domain Eukaryota; kingdom Viridiplantae; phylum Streptophyta; class Magnoliopsida; order Caryophyllales; family Amaranthaceae; genus Chenopodium; species Chenopodium album. The sequence goes on along the minus strand of NC_137846.1, from coordinate 44,562,516 downwards.
ATATTATTTCAATTCTAGTTGTGAAAGATATTTCTCAAGTTTCCTACGTGTAAAAATCCTATGTTTTTTACTCATTTTGGGTGGTCTATCCAATGAGGACCTTTTTTATTCATATGACAATAATGCTAATCAAAATTATGCACATGAAATACTTAGAACTTTTCGAGTCTCATCCACTCATTCTAAATCATTGCCGAAATAAATTTCAGGAATTTAAATAGAAATCCTCCCCAGTGGAGTCGCGAAAAACTGTAGGGAATATTTCAAGCCATTAACCCCGAGCTTGAACCCCACTGTGATCATACACTTAAGCATGGTGGCGTCCAAAGGGAAAGAAGCTAGAACAAAAGAGTCGCCAACAAGTTTTAGGAACTTGTAAACCGTTCACAAGGTGAAGATTACACCCCTTAACGATCCATGAGATCGTCAACTCCAAAAGGTCTTGAACCAAATAGGGTTCGGGGATGAAGGTACAAATCCAACCTAAAAGAGATTGAACCTGCCCTAATAATAGGCCTCTACTTCATTCTTCTCGTATTCATGTGCGCTTTCTGACTAGCATGTAAACAATAGGTTAACCCTAAACCTGTTTATCTATGTTGGTTGAATATTAATTCACAAATAAACTATTATTGGCGATCACTTGAATTATAATCATATTAACCCTAAACAAGATTATTAATTAGTTTATTAAGCGTGATTACAAGTACAAATTCCCTTTAATCCTGCAAGAGATGGCGTGATCAAGCAATAACAATAATATATATCAAGCAACATAATAATCATCATAATAATCATCATAATCATGTTAAAGCATAATATTAATAGCAAGATCCTAGGCATGATACTAACAAGATTAATAACAAACCCTAGCATGTTAATAAGCAATAAAGATCAAAGCTTTAAACCTAACACGGTACTAACATGATATTAGAAAAGAGGAAGCACCCCAAACATGATACTAGAAAGCAATAATAACATCCTAACATGATACTAGGAATTAAACAAATTTAAACATGCTTTCTACAAGAATAGAGCAATAAGATTACATACTTTGATGTCTTGTGCCTCTTTCTAATAACAAAATACACGCGTTAGTAACTTCAAGGAAAATATAAAATCAAATAATTAAATTAAATAATTGAAATAAAGATTAGGGACCAAACCCTCAGAAATTATAACCTTTCACGTCTAGGGCGAAGGCAACTTCGAACTCGGCTAGGTGTTTCTAGATCTCGTGAATGCGAAACTTTGTTTGTGAAAAGCTAGAGAGATGAGAGCATAGAGAAAATAGATGATGATTGTGAATTGATGATGATTGATGAATGTTGATAGTAGCTGATTAGAATTTTTTGAAAAACGGAGGTTCAGGACCCTATTTATAAGAAAACAGTCCGAAAATAGGTAGAATTTGATAAGGAATAAAACTCCATGCTGTCGTTGCAAAACCAACCTTGTCGCCAAGCGACAGGGTCTGTCGCGTGGCGACAAGGCTTGTCGCGTGGCAACAGGCCTGTCGTCTGGCGACAGCCTGGATTTCTACGCGCTTTCAAACACGGAGTCCACATATGAATCAAAATTGATTTGTAAAATCCGTATGAAAACCGAAATCGTATTTTTCATAAAATAATATTTTTAATCCAAATAAAACTTATCAAAATATAATTATGAATTCTAACCTTATTAGGATTTAAACGAACCATCTAGAGAATTCTAGGAGACTATAATTAATTCTAATAACTTTAGGAATAATAATTAACATCGGGCCCTCCCCTAGATCATTGGGCCGCATGTAAAGATCAAACCGGGCCTAGATTAGTATTTTGGCCATAACTTCCTCATTATTCATCGGAATTGGGCTTATAATATATCGTTGGAAAGCTCTTTGCAAGCACCATCCAACTACACTATTATTTGACCCTTGTCGTGGACCAAACTAAACTGGATTGGCTGTTTTCATAAAATAGAGTTGTTTTCAAAAACAGAAAGAAAGAATTTTTAATAAAAACCAACCGCAACACCTGACCTTCCACACTTTCACCTTATTCGATTATGATTCGACGCAAAAGGTATTCATCACCGGGTTTGGTTTTGGGGAGACACATTTGGGTGTCTACACAAGCATACTATTTACTATTAGATAGTAAGGGAATAATTCCTTGTAAGATAGCTACGACAAATTCAAATTCTAAATAATGGTTAGAGGTCATAAGATCCGAAATAGACTCCATGTTTGAAAATCATGTTTAAAACTTGATTAATTGCATGAAGGGTGAAAGACGCATCGATCGCAAATAAGTTTTCAAGGAGAAAACTAACAAATGTGGAAATGTATATGCATACATAGCTAGATTGGTTGAAAAGGATATAATTAAATTCACGGAGTTGATTTTAATAAAAACCTATTCACCAATCGGAATGCTCAAGTCTTTTCGTGGTTATTCTAGCAAAATTGCACATATGAAATATGGCAAAATAGATACCAAAACCACCTTCCTAAAATAGGATTTTGGAAGTGACTATGAAAATAGTCTAAAGGTTTTGAAAATCTAAATAATGCTAGATTTGAAAGCAAGCTCAAGAAATCCATTATGGGATTGAAGGAAGCATTGCATAAAGGAATTGGAACTTTTTTTCTCATAAATTTAATAAATGGATTGACTTATGAAGAAACATAGAAATTCTTATGAATAAGAAGTTTAGTGGGAGCAAGAGTCAATCTTGTAAGGTCCAACAAGAAGTTTACGAACTCTGTTGTAAATAAACTATCAAATGCTAAAAGCTTAGATTTGAAAGTATTTTCGACAATGGACCAAGCAAAAAACGGTACTTAGTACATATTGGGAATTAAGATCTATTGTATAGACTTAATAAAATGTTTGAACGTGTAAAGGAATTTACCGTGTTAAACATGAATTAAAGGACTTTTGAAAAACTTTCGACCCGTATGTATAAAACTAAGTAAATGTTTGAACTAAGTATGAGTTAGGCTAAATACTAAATCAAACAAGAAAGACTCTAGTAGAGACTTTCAACCATATCACATAGTAAACAATTTAACAAGACTCGGTGAAACTAGATGAGCTAAAATGTAACGTGGGTGGAAAAACATTGAGAATCATTCTACAATTAAATCCATCATGTATGCTAAAATATGGTATCGTCACATGACTTACTTGCTTAGAGCATGTGAAGTATGTATATAGTACCAATCAACCTGAATCTATGTAATAGATCATTAGATTATGGCCAAGAACATCCAAATTACTTGGATAAGTAACATAATGAGTTCTTGACTTGTGGAAACAAATACAATTTGAGAATTTATGTTGCAAGCACAAACCTTAACAAGGATTAGATCCTTAACAAGGAAGTCGTTTATCAGCACGAGCTAATTAACAATGAGTCGTGGCTTGAGAATGGTAACATGGATGTGCATCCATGTGTAATGTGCGGGAATTTAAGGTAAATTTCCATGATCACAAGTGATTAGGGTATCCCAAAATCATTGGGAGCCGCTTGAAGTGAAACCCAAACAAAGTATCATCGGGAAGTCTACTAAAATATATGTTGAGAATATGGTTGCCTTAAAGGCAATAATAAGGAAGATGTTCTATGGAAAGTTCGTTGTTGAACGTTAATGATTGTAGGTTGTCAAGTTCAAGATCTCAATCATGAAAATGATTGGGAGCCATCACTTGGACAATAAATCCTAAATCACATATAATCCATGACACTATTAAATTTTATCATCTTATTATGAAAGTGATCAGTAATGAAGATGCTAAGATTAGCAAAGTTATTATAACTAAACCTATGCAATAAGTGAACGACAACATTCACAATTACGCGAAAGAAATCAAGCATATTAGATATGGGTGTGATTTCTATAAATGTTTTATAGAGAGTGTTACTCTTAAAACATTCGGAAAAAACCATTTATCATAAGATGAACCATTCAGGTTTTGGAGTAATTTAAATTTCATGCAATTTTATCACTCCGTTTGCTATTTAATTGTGGTTTAGGATTAAATAATGAGCCCATTCGATTATGAGAATATTCAAAATAGGGTATCAAGACCAGTCTTAATAAGGAAACACCTATTAAGTGAACATTAAATATTATAATCGAAAATTATCCCTAATCGAGGTCATTTAAACAATGGACGATTAATGTCCACTTGAGATTAGTGTGTAGTTTGATTTATAGCACCGTTTTTTGTGCTACAAGGACATGATTGTCATAAATCATTTGCACAAGTATTGGTTTACACTACTAGAATTAAGGTTGTTTCCGACAGAAAAAAAAATCCCTCGAAAACACCCCAATTTCCGTCGGTAATCGTGTTTTCGACGGAATTCCGTCGGAAAGTGGCGTCGTAAAAGACCTTTTCCGACTGAAATTCCGACGAAAACACTATTTCGACGGAAATTTCCGTCGTAAGAGGATTTTCAGGCCCAGAAAAATCCGTTGAAAATTTCCGACGGAATTGCAATTCCGTCGGAAAACCCAGTAAAAAAAATAAAAAAAAAAAGTAGCACCACCCCATACCACCACCACCCCCCACCGCAAAACCACCACCTCCACCGCAACAAATAAATCTGAAAATACTCCTCAAATATTCCCCACAACCACCACCTACCCCACCACCACCTCACGGCCTCACCTCCCCCTTAACCTCCACCAGCCCGCACCTCTCCACCAGCCCCAACCCCACACCATGACCACCAGCAGCCCAAACCCCACACCACTACCACCGTTCACCACAAAAAAATCGAAAATAAAATTAACCAAAAAATAAATAAATAAAAAAATAACCACCACAACATGTAGATCTAAGTTAACCACCAAAACAAAGACAATTAACCCAAAACAATGTCGAAACAAGTAGATCGAACATATAGAATTTCAGTAAAAAAAAAAATTAACCATAAAAATTAAAAGGATCCAAATAAATATACAATTATCCTCAAAAATTTATAAACTACTATTACAATTACTTGAAAAATTAACCATAATCAGAAATTTATTAATAAATACATCTAGATCACAATCTAAACTAAACTAAAACAAGATTTATAATACTTGAGCGATTGACGATTCTTGCGCGTTGCCGGTGTAAATGTGGTCGCCATTGTTTTTGCACGGTTGTTATGGTGGTAGTTGTTGTTTCACGGTTGTTATGGAGGTAGTTGTTGTTGGTAGTTGGTGATGGCGGTGGTGTTAGGAGATCGGCGGACAGAGAAGGGGAAAGAAGAGGGCGGACAGAGAGGGGGAAAGAAGGAGGACAAAAGAGAAGAGGAAAGAAGGAAAAGGAAAGAGAAGAAGAGGAGAGAGAAAGAGAAGAGAGGAAAGAAGGAAGGAGAAGACCAGAAGAGGCGGACATGAGAGAGAAAGAGAGAAAAGAAAATAGAGGGAAAAAAAAGAAAAGGGGCGGAAGAGGAAAGAAGAGGGGGTTAGGGTTAGAGTTTGTCTTTTTTTTTAAAAAAAAAAAATTATATTCCGTCGGAACTTTCCAACGGAATATTCCGTCGAAAAGTACAAATTTTCCGACGGAATTAAATTCCGTCGTAAATTAATGACGGAAAAAAAATGTCGGAAACTTCGAATTTTCCGACGGAATTACGTGTCCGTCGGAACCAGTCCGTCGAAAATGGGCTGTTTTCTTGTAGTCTTATAACCATACTGGATAGACCTATGAGAATACATTAAGAGATTTAAAAATAGTCATAAGTGTACTTCTCATTATGGCTATCGGAACCTATTTCCTCGACCATGAGTATTGTGAGTTCTCTTATTTGAGTACTAGTATGCTTTGATGTTAGTCAAACGTCTGTCGTAAAAGGGGATTATAACGGCAACACTTGGGCGGCTAGGTCCTCTCAGTAAGAGAAGCTACATTACAAGACTAGGAATGTCCCCCTACTAAAAATAGGGAAGATGTCTTTGTTGTTTACAAGGCCTCTCGAAGAGTGAGACTGTGAAATGCATGGCCGTGCTCGGATGGATTTTAGAAATCATCTGTTTATTGACAGTCAAACTCGGATATCAAGAAACACTTCTAGACGTAATAAGGATGACGAATAAATCTTACCTTATAGTTCATGAAAAGACATTAAGCGACATAGGAAAAAGGCTATACACTAAAATCGCACTTGTTCGGAAGGACAAGTGGGAGATTGATAGGAATGGTGTCCTTCGAACAAGTGTATTATTCCGATAGAGGGTTCGGAATTATTAGAAAGCTAATTATTCAGTGAGGTCAAATGATCAGAATGCCTAGGTGGAGGCCGCTTCCGATCAGTAATATTAATGAGTAATTAATATTACAGCTTAATCTTGACGGAACCCTTCGGGTCACACCGAAGCAACTAACGAACCGACACGATGAATTAATTCGAAAGGAATTAATGAGTCGCTCGACTATTGTGAACAAAGACGTCGGATTCCAAGCGTAGAGCGTCGGAACAGAATCTTAAAAGTCGAGCCAATATTTAGGAATTGGCGAGACGGGAAAATGCTTCAAGTAACAAGTAAAAACCCTAGCCGCACGAAAGGCTAGGGAAGCGCGCCAAATAGAAGTGCGCCATGTGGCAGCGACCATGGTGGCGGCGTGCCACGTGGGCAGCCAGCATGTGGCAACGCGCCACGTGGCAGCGTGCCACGGTGGCAATGCCATGTGGCAACGGGCCGCGGACCCGGGTGGCGAGTCATGGATGCGGGCCCAAAAGTGGCGGTCCAATCGAACCCAACTTGGGGCTCAAGGTTGGGTAGCACATGGTTAGCTCACAATGCATGTGAAAACTTGGGGAGCAAGTGAGGAAGTGGTCCTCACATAACCATGTGACCCTTGTTACTTTGTTATTCCTTGGTTTATTTAACTAAGGATTGAATTCAATATTCTTTCTATGTGGGATCTTTTTGTGAAAAATTCCCACATTGAAAGATAAGTGGAATTCACAAGGAAGCACTCCTTATAAATAGCCAAGGCATACCTTGGGATTGTTCACTTAGAAAAGGCATCTCCATTGAGAAAACCTTTAAACACATATAATTACTCGAGTATTAGGTCGGGCTTAGCTAACCTCTAAGCATTGGACCTTGCTGGGGTCGAGTTGCGGGTGGATTTCCGTATGAGGTCTTCGCGTGAGCAAAACTAAAAGCTTTCCCAAGTAAGAGCTCGGGATACGGGCGAAGCACGCGTCAAAGGTAATTAATCTTTCCTTAATTCTTGTTGTTTAAGTTAATTATGTCTTGTGATTATATTAATTGTAAGTGTGGTCTTGGCTCGGGTTTTCTTCCACGGTGAGTTGGACTCATCGAACCCCAACAAAACCTATAAAAATCGGTCTTGATTCGGACCGATTTTTTGCTTAAAATTATACATAAACCTTTAGAAAAGATTAAAATTATCCTTAACAAGCATGGAAAACTTTAATCGTATGAGATTTTTTGTACTAAACATACAAAATAACATATGTTAAAATATTGTTTTTTTTCTTCTAGTTTTCAATAAATTATTTAAAATTTAGAATTTTTTAATAAAAATTCTAATATTGGTCCAAATTAGTCTGGTCTGAGTTTTAGACCAATTTTTTCAATCCGGTTCGAGTTTTAGACCAATTTTTTCAGTCCGACCCGGTCCAAGTTGGTCCAATCCGATCCGGTCTTGGACCGATGAACAACCCTAATTATGGATCCTACTAACGGATTTTATCCATGATTTAGTTAAGTGGTGGTAAAAGCTAACTTTTTAAATATTTTGTGGTGTTAAAACAAAGTTTAAAAAAAAAAAAACCATTTTTGTGTTTTTTTGTTGTTAAAATTCAAAATAATCTAATATATATATATATATATATATATATATATATAAAGGGGAGTTTTCCCGAGATTTTAGAGAGCCAAGTAGGATTTAATTTTTTCAGCGAACAATGTAGGATAATAAATTTTAGTGGTAGCCAATTAAATACGACATTATTAATTTCTTTTAGATTTAATAATTTAAATGACACATAAGCAAAATTGGCGAATGAGATTTTTTAGTTTAAATTAATTAAATATAAAATATTATCTTTTGATATTAGGAATATATATATATATATATATATAGGAAGGCTCATGTAAGAACCCTCCTCTATATAAAAACCCAACTTATATAAGAATAAATCTGGACCGTGTGATTAAAAAGATCTAACCGCCCAAAACTAATAGATTTGTAATGGCACTTTTGTAATTTCAATGGCACACTTTCCCCTTTCTTTTTCCTTCACGGTTCTTTCTCTGTAGCATTGATATATCATACAATTCTCTCTCTTCTCTCATAATTTTGGCTGCAAATTCCTTCAAGAAATTAGGGTTTACTTTAAGAAATTAAGGCTTGTTTTCAATTCTTATGATTCTATTATTTCTTTTACTGAATTTATGTGTTGATTTAGAATGTTGTTTTTCGTTTTTTTTTGTTTTTAATCTATTTTATGCGATTTTTGAGATCGAATTTATGCGATTTCTAAGCGATTTTTTGGTCGATATTTGTGCGATTATTGTTACATTATTTGTTGTTTTATTGCTTACGATTTTTGTTCGATGTTTGTATTATTTTGTACGATTATTCGTTTCGAATTTTTGTTTTCAGTCGTTCTTTGTGTTATTCTTCATGTATTCTGATTTGTTTTTTTTTCTTTTCCGTTTTGATTGCTAATGAACGAACTCATTGATTCTATTTATTTGATGATGTTTTAATGATTTTGTTGCATTATTATTGAATTATTGAGTCTAATTTTGCTGCATTTTATTGAATTTTGGGTCTAATTTTTCTGCATTTTATTGATTGTGGGTGTATTTTGAATTTCAAGTTTATCATATCTTATTTTGGATCCTAAAGTTAATCTAATGCAGCCATCTTCTTCATCAATGTTCTTCAATCAAGTTAATTTCTAGCTTGTAATTAATGTCAATGGTTTTTTTTTAGGAAATTAATGTCAACACTTAAATGTTTGACACTTCATTTCATATGTTTTTGAACTATAATTAGATCATGTTCTAAATATTTGTGCACATGTTCTAAACTATTATGCAAATGTTCTAAAGTTTATTCATGTTGTATGATAAGTGTTTTATTTGTCCACTTATCATGGCTTTCTAAACACAATTTTGTACTCTTTCCCCTACTTTAATCCCTTTTTCTAACTCCTCTTGTGCTAATTTGCATCTTTTGGCTTCCCCGTTTCTTTTTATGTGTGTGCTCGTGCTTGTAGGTACGATGAAAAATGGGCTAAATAGCATAAGCATGAAGAAATACTCTTTGGAAGCAAAGGAAAGCAGGAGCGGGCGTGCAGCCTGTTAAGAGCGGGCACTCCTGCCTGAACTGCCACATTCTGCCTCCCCCTGCACATATAGGAGCGGGCGTGCAGCCTTCAAGGAGCGGGCGCTCCTCCCTGATCCTCTATATTCTGCCCCAATCTGCTGCAAGAGGAGAGGGCATGCAGAGAGCCCAGGAGCGGGCGCTCCACACGCAGGAGCGGGCGCTCCTAATTACTGGGGCGGGCGCTCCCCCTGTTCTGAAGCCCGATTTTGACGGATTTTACGATGTAACTTTTGGACATATAAATAGGACGCTTGATTTCAGATTGGAGGATCTTCTTTCCCTTTAGTTTTCTTAGGCCCTTAGTTCCTCTCAACCCTCATTAATTAGCTTAGATCTTCTCAAACTCAATCATTGTAATAGATTAATTGAAGATTGTTCTCTTGAATTCAACAATTTCTCAACTTTGAAGCATTTTAAGTAATTTCTTCCCTCTATCTCTTACTCTTTAATTTCAGTTTTATTTACTTTGAGTTGTTAAATTCCTCTCTTGATCTTGCTTAATTGTTGTTGCATGTCCAATCTACCTTATTCCTACTACTCCTCTCAACTTGTTAATTTAATGTTTGAATTGGAACTTGTTGTTTTGATGTCCTTCACCATGTTTAGTGAGTAGTTAATTAGCTAGGGGTTGGGTGAAGACCCAACCAAGCCATGGGTTGATTGATGTTTGTGCTTGCATGTTCATTTTGGGTTGATGATTGATTGTTAAAGAATTGGTTAATTGCATGTGTAATTGGATGGCCACTTATTGCTCATGTATTCACTTCTATGCTTGCATTGAGAGATGGATTCTAGTTGTGAGCCTTTTCTTATATGGCTATGCTAAATTCCTCTTGATTATGGTTCCTTGTTTGAATGATGTAGTAGTCTTAGTTGCAACAATTAGGTGAGAAATCTCAATTGCTTGTGCTTTAATGCTTTCTTGGACCGATCGAAAGACAAACCCGATTTAGTAGTCTACTAATCATCGTTAAGACTTGGTTGGCCTATCTTGTTAGTTGAGTTTGGCTTAGGAATGCTTAGTGTTGTGGCTTCGAAAGAAGGCAACATTGAGTGCCCTCTCTATCACCCAATTTGTGTTCATGCTTGCCTAGTGTTTTGATCCATTGGTTTGGTTGGCGTCGATTCCCATTTCCCCCTAGTGTTTGTCTCCATAGTAGTTACCTAATCAAAACCCCCAATTTGTGACCGAACTAGATTGCAACCGTTTCATACTCTCGGTGTACTTACCCATTCCCTGTGGATACGATCCTCTACTTACCCTAGACTTGTCTTAGGTTGGTTTAGGTAGAATTATTGTTTGGTTTTAGGGTGATTGTCCAACGACCGATATATCCCTCTACCATTGTATTGTATTTAGTGTTGTGAATAATTGAACAATAAGATTGTTTTTCTAATGATAATAGTCTTAAAACTCCTCAAAGTTGTACCTTCATTTAATCCCTATAAATATTACTACCTCTGTTAATTTTTATGTGCAACTTTGGGGTATTATTTGTGAGATGTAAAATATTCCAAAGTTGCACATAAAAATTAACGGAGGTAGTACATTAACTTGTATCTTCTCTATGTGAGTTTTGTTAGAATTTGCCAACTTGGTTCCTAGTATGTCTTGCATCAGAGAGATAATGATGTGCTACTAATGGCAATAGTCTTGACTACTTAAGCTTTGATTTGAAAGAATATTGGAGTATAGTTAGAACTTAGAACCGTGTCTTTGAGTCACTAGAGGACAGTCATATGCTAGTAACCTGTTCTCACAAAACTTGATTTTTTTTTTGTAAACTATAGTCCAAGAGAGTCCTTAGTTGCATATATCCTTTCAAGTGATTGCACATAATATTTTACAGATTTGAATATGTATAATTAGTTGCATAAGTTAACATTTGTGAATTGAAATTGTCACTTCTAAGGACTTAATTTTCTTGGTGTATGGGATTAGAGAAATAGTCTAAGTTAACATTATTAATAAAATACTGAGTGCAAGAGTTTTTAACATCTCTCAATATTGACTTATTCATTGACTTATCTAGATATAGTAGTTTATACAGATTGGGGAAATATCTTGATATAGTCATGGGTTATGGCTTTATTTAACCTTAAATTGTTAGTAATTTTTTGAGGATTACTCTATGGACCTATGTCCTTTATAGTTAGAAAGAAAAGAAAATATATGTCAAGGCTATTAAAGTTGGTGAAGTTTTACGTAGTGCATTGTTGCAACTTCTTGGTAAGGATATGCGTGCTTTAGTAAGAGACGCATTGGGTTTACTTGTTCAATATTTTTCTTGAGCTTTATCAGGTTTGCTAATTGGTTTCCTTCCAAACTAGATACTTTCATGTATTGTCCTTTTCTTAATCTCTTTCATTGGACTAAGTGGTTATCTTCAACTAAAGTTTATGCAAGGATGTATTGCTAGTGCTAAGGTTGGACACTCTTCGTTCTTCCTTTGTTTGGATAGAAAATTTAACCATGTAGGATGATAGCTAGATTGTTGGGTCCCATTTTTTATTCCTGCAAATTAAGTATGAGGAGGAGACTAGCCGAGTTGCTAATGATGCATGTTTCTGTGCAGAGGAGATGATAATTCGATTACATGAAAAGAAATTGTTGGTTTTTACTTGCTCAGTATGTGTGATGAGAAGAGAAAAATTATTAAGAACAAAGCAATGGTGCATTTTATACATGTGTTCTAAAGTTTCTTTATATGTTCTAAAGTTTTCAATCTATGTTCTAAAGTTATCTTACTATGTTCTAAAGATTTGGTTACAGCAGTGTATGGATGTCAGATATGTTGGAGGTTGTTCAAGCCATCAACAAGCATGTTAATGTTAAATCTTTTACTCATTTTAGGAGAGCAGACAATATCGTTGCTCATCTTGTTTCAAAATGGGACACAAACGGGAGTTCGGAGTTAATTTGTATGAACACTTTCCCCCAAAGTATTCAAACTTTGGTGGATTTTGAGTTGCAATAATATTGCCTTCTTAATTTTTTCTTAAAAATAAAAAAATTACACATTAGCCTACTAGCTCAACAGGTAGAGCATTATGCCAATGCACAAAAGATGTGGGTTCAAATCCCAAGTAGGTTCATTTGTATAATGTGGAGACGAGAGTTTGTATGAGAGTATAGTTGTGACAAGTTTTTTTTATAGTCGTTAATCATTTCAAGCTAATTTTTTGTTCGTATAGCTTAGTGCTAATTTGATTTATTTTCATGTTTTACTTTTAAGTTATTATGGTTTACTTTCGAAAGTTTTTTATAGAGATAACCTATGTAGGAATCGAACCTACATCCTCTATGCATTTGCATAGTGCTCTACCAATTGAGCTAATAGGTTTTAGCATATGTTCTTTTTCTTTTTTTTTATTCTTCTAAAATTTACCGTAAATGTTCAAAAGTTTTTTGCTAATACTTTAATTTTTCAAAAGTTTTTTTTTGCTAATACTTTAATTTTTTCTGCCTATGCTCTTTTATATGTTCTAAATTATTTTCCTATCATCTAAACTTTTTCATCCATTACTCTAAATTTTTTTTGTATATGCTCAAAATTTTCTGTATATTCTGAAAATTTTCACCCTATGTTCTAAATTTTTTCTATCTATAATCTAAATTTTTTCACTTTAAGTTAAAAAATTTTCTATCTATGTTCAAAATTTATTCACACTATGTTCTAAACCTTTTTCCTATGTTCTAAATTTTTTCACCATATGTTTTAAACTTTTTCCCTATGTTCTAAATTTTTCACCCTATGTTCTAAACATTTTTCCTATGTACTAAAATTTCTCACTCTATATTCTAAACTTTTTTCCTATGTTAGTTCTAAATTTTTTCACCCTATGTTCTAAATATTTTCACCTTATATTCTAAACTTTTTGAATATGTTCTAAACTTTTTTTCATGTTCGACATTTTTTATCTATGTTCTAAATTTTTTCCTATGTTCTAAATTTTTCCATCTATATTCTAAATTTTCTGTCTATGTTCTAAATATATGTTCTAAATTATTTTCATCTGTTCTAAATTTTTCACCTTGTGTTCTAAACTTATGTTCTAAATTTTCTTTTATATTCTAAATTATTCTTACTATGTTCAAAACCTTTTCTTAAGTTCTAAATTTAATTTTTTTACCTATGTTCTAAATTTTTCTACTTATGTTTTAAAACTTTTCCCATGTTTTGATTTTTTCTTATGTTCTAATTTTTTTTCTACTTATGTTCTAATCTTTTTTTCCCTATGTTCTAAAATTTTCTGCTTATGTTCTAAACTTTTTCTTATGCTCTAATATAATCTACTTTTTTTTCAATTTTTTTATATTAGCAAAAAATTGCATTTCAAGTAAACATAATGAAAACAAAAAATAAGCCAAAAACAATGATTAGAAGCGACTATCGAAGTTCAAATTGAAAAAAACAGTGTGTCATTTTTATAAAGCTTGATATATAAAGGATTAGCAATGCAACAGTAGCTTCATGTTGTTGGAGAAGTTAATAGTAGTGTAGTAGTATGTAGTTGTAGTAGTCCTCAAGAGTAGTAGCTCTGATATTTTCTCATTGTAGCCGTTGTAATCTTATTAATCAAAAATCCTTCAAGTTTTCCTCTATTTATCTGTTATTATTATTGCAAGTCCATAGTCAGATTTCCTAATGCTAAATAAAGAACATATTACAGAAAATTCTTTTTTAATGTTCAATTTTTTTTTCTCTATGTTTTAAATTTAGTCCACTTATGTTCTAATTTATTTTTTCCCATGTTCTAAATTTAGTCTACTTATGTTCTAAAGTTTTTTTCCTATGTTCTAAATTTTTTCTACCTATGTTCTAAAGTTTTTTTTTTCCTATGTTCTAAATACTCTTTTACCTATGTTTAAATTTCTTTTGCCTATGTTCTAAATTTTCACTGCCTATGTTCTAAATTTTTTTCTATTTTCTTAAATTTTTCTACCTATGTTCTAACTTTTTTTTTATGTTCTAAATTTTCACCGCCTATGTTTTAAATTTTTTTTTCTATGTATTAAATTTTTCTACCTATGTTCTAACATTTTTTTTATGTTCTAAACTTTCACTGTCTATGTTCTAAATTTTTTTTTCCTATGTTCTAAATCTATATGTTCTAATTTTTTTCCTATGTTCTAAATTTATTCTGCCTATGTTTTAAATATTTTTCCCTATGTTCTAAAATTTAATTATTCTTTGTTGTAAATATTTTATGCCTATATATGTTCTAATTTTTCTTCTTATGTTCTACACTTATGTGTAAATTTCTTCCTATATTCTAAAATTATATTTTTCCATATTCTAAACCTATGTTCTAAATTTTTTGCATATGTTCTAATTTTTTTTCCTATATTCTAATGTTTTTCCCTATATTCTAAACTTTTGTTCTTAACATATGTTATTTTTTTTTTTATGCATATGTTCTAATTTTTTTTCTTCATATAATAGCCCACATTAAAGTCCATGAGAATGAATTTCTTCTAAGGGTAATTACTGGTAATGAAAATGTATGAAGAGAAATATTTTTTTAGAAGTGGATATCCATTAGACCATTACCATGGCTATTTTCAAAATAATTTTTCATGAGAAATACGTAGTAATTACACAATTACATGTCCTTGATCACCTTGCACAACTAGTTATGATTCTTTTGAACATAAGCAATCCAATAATGATTTCGAGCACAATCATATTGATATTCTTTGTCAAAGTAATCCAATCCATTAACTCTTTTTAGCAACTCAAAATGTACTTGAGATTACTATAATTCTCAATATTATTTCTGACAAATATCAAGAAAATATTAACTTTTGACACTATCAAAGTATAACACGTTAGCATTTAGCTCTAACAAAACAACATAATTTCATTAAGCTGCTCTTCAAATTAAATAGAGCCTTACGTCTAGAAAATATAGACATGATTTTATTATAAAGAGCAAATACCAAAATGTTAATTAAATAAGGGATCAATTTTAGACAAAACTGATGAAATTCAATGAAAAGTCTGAACAAAATTGCTGAAAATTCGTAAGAAAATTGCAGAAGAAAAAAAATACATAATAACTTGCATGATTATATCAACCAAGAAAATTTGACAAAATTAACACCGAAATTGAATAAAATAATCAAAATCAAACCTGTTGCAACAATTTGAATACTAAAGAATATCAAAAATCAACCTAAAATAGGAAAAAAATGTACTTAAAATTCGTCGAAATTAGTAGATTATTACTTACCTTTGCATTTCGTGACTTATTTTCGTAGCATTTCGTTGTTCTTTGCCAATGTCAGTTTGTATTTCACTTTGAATCAATTTTACGAAATTGAGGGTTTAATTTTTGTGAAATTTTTTCTAAAATTATTTAATACAACTTGGTTATATGCAAGTTTATGAACAACAATCTTGAAATTAAGCAGAAATATTAAAGAGAATCGTTGATTTCTAGTTGATTTGGAGCAATTTTAGTGTTTTGAAGAGAGAAATTACAGTAGGTTTAGGAGAGAGAAAATAGAGAGGTTGGGTTGGGTTTGAAGAGAAAGAAAATTAAAGGTGAAAGATTTTGATAATTACAAGAATGCCATTATTTGCTATCCATTAATATTAGCCATTCATCTCAATCTAATCCTACAGTTGAGATTGGTTCTTATATAACTAGGGTTCTTATATAAGGAGGGGTTCTTACTACCGGATCCCTCCCCTATATATATATATATATATATATATATATATATATATATATATATATATAAAGGGGAGTTTTTTACCGAGTTTTTAGAGAGCCACGTATGATTTAATTTTTTCACATATGTTCATTAAAGGCGGATTTACACTAATTTAGTGTAAATCAGCTGCTTAAAGGAAACAAATATTGTTTCCTTTTTTACTCACACGTGCGCGACAGGTTCTTCAAATTTAACAAAAAGCGAATTTTCTCTTTCTTCTTCATTATTCAACAAACTACTTTCTCTCTCTTGTTTCTTCCTCAATTCGCCATTTTCTCTCTCTTCGAACACCATTTTCGCTCTCTTCAATCTCTCTTCTACAGACGATTGTTGCTCTCTGCGTTTGAATTTCGAAGTTTATTTGCTATATTCAAGTTCGTTTACTTTTTTTTTTTTTGCGATTTTTATTAGTTTAAGTTGTTTTGATTCTTCGATTTTTAGGTTTTTTGATTTTTTTTTTTTTTTTTGTTTTCGATTTTCGTAGTGTTTTATTCTGCAATGGTTAAGAAGAAGATTACAAAGAAGTCTTCAGATGTTGAAGAAGGTGTGTTTACTTAAATTTTTCATCACTTTTTCAAAATTTTCAATTGAATTTTCGCTTATATATGTTGAATTAGTAGTGCATGTTATTTTTATAGTTTTCACTTGATTTTTCATGCAGATTCTGATAATTGAATTTGAATTTTGAAGTTAATATGTTTAATTTTGCTTTATTTTTTTGTTCATTGTTTATAATTGGTTAAAAATTTGTTATATATATGTTGTTGTGTTGTTATATGTTATACCTATTTTTCATGTTTATTTTCAGAATTTTTTTATCATTGCTTATTATTCTTTTAATTTTGCATGTTAGGTTTTAGCAGAAAATGCTAATTAAACTGATTTTAGGTTTAGGTTTTATGTTTTGGTTTGAGTATGAGTATAATAGGCATATGTGCATTGTGTTTGTGCATTGTGTTTGTGCATTGTGTTTGTGTATCTGTGTTTGATTAACATGCATATGTGCATTGTGTTTGTGCACCTGTGTTTGATTAACATGTATATGTGCATTGTGTTTGTGCATTGTTCATTGTGTTTGAGTAATAGACATATGTGTCATTTATATGCTTTGACAATGTTCACTTTATGATGTTAAAAGGATCACTTTATGCTGTTAAAAGGGGTCACTGTATGTTGTCACATGGGTAACTTTTTCAGTTAAAAGGGTTACTTGTTGTGTTTAAAAGGGTCACTTTATGCTGTTAAAAGGGTCACTTTATGCATATAAAAGGGTCACTTTTTGCTATTAAAAGGGTCACTTTGTGCTGTTAAAAGGTTCACTTTGTTCTCTTAAAAGGGTCACTTTATGCTGTTAAAAGGGTCACTTTATGCTGTTAAAAGGGTCACTTTATGCATTTTCCATGAGTAATTTCTGAATTTGTAATTTTTTGTTATTTCTCTGTAATAATTAGATACAGGTGGTTCAATAGGTGGATATCGTTATAAATTGCCTACAAAAGGAAAAGGAAAGCCTAAAGAGCCTGCTAAAGGTAAAGCAGTATCTAAAAAGGCCAAGACAGTTCCTGAGAAGAGCAAAGCAGTACCTAAAAAGGCCGTGACAATTCCTGAGAAGGGCTTAATTATTTCTAAGAATGCCAAACCAGAGTCTGAGAAGGCCAAAATAGTTCCTAAGAAGGCCAAAATTGTACCTAAGAAAGCTAAAATAGTGCAAGATTCTGATTATGAAATGCTTTCTGATTCTCATTCTGATTCTGAGTCTTTTGTGTAAACATACATAGTTTTTTTTTTTTGCATTTTTTAATTATATTTTGTTTTTAGTTTATATTGTTTTAGTTACATTTTTATTTATTTTTTATTATTTAAGGAGCGAAGAAGCTTGATTGCAAGGTGTAGACCATATTCATTGGAAATTTTGTTGCAGAACTTTAGTCCTGAGCAAAAACAGGCTGTTGAAGAAATTGGTTTTGGTGGTTTATTACATCTGAAATTGAAAACTCTTAATTGTCAAATGCTACCTTGGCTTGTTGAAAACTTCAATGGTGGTAGCTGCATGTTTACCATTGCTACAGGTAAAGAATTTGTTGTTACTAGAAATGATATATGCGATGTGTTTTGCTTGCCTTTGAGTGATATTTGTGTTCCTGAACTTAATAAAAATTCTGAAGATGAAAGTGTAGATAAACGTATCATTCAGGCATGGAGATCTGATTATGGTCTTTCTGGTAAGCAACCTCTTCATTTGTCAAAATTGTAGTCTCGGATGGTTGATTTGGATGATGGAGGGGAAGAATTTAAGAGGTGTTTTGTTCTTCAAGCTATCTCTAGCTTTTTAGCTCCTACTACTAATAGGACTATTTCATTGAAGTTGCTGAAAGCTGTTGAAGAAGTTGATGAAATTAAAACTTTCGATTGGTGTTCATATGTTTTGAAAATGTTAAAGAAGGCTGTTCAGAAGTATAAGAATGATGAAACTGCTCAAAATGTTAGTGGTTGTTTGCTGGCTTTGCAAATTATGTATTTTCATCGTTTAAATTTTCAAGGTGAAAAGGAAAGTAGTACTCTTCCTTTGATCCAACATTGGACGGATGCAAAGATTAAGAAGCGGATTAAGTTAGAGATCAAAGCTGGTGGTTATGGGCAGGGACCGTTGGATACTTTTACATATCCCGTGTCACAGCTTAATTTTAGGGAAACTGTTTTTAAGCAACCTCCTACTTTGGGATATGATAAGGGTGCTTCTACAAGTGGTACAACTGGCCGCATTGTTTCATTTGAGCTTCCAGAAGGTATTATGACCGATGAAGAAATTAAAGAAATTTCAACTGATGTAAGTGTTCTGTTTTTATATGTTTAGTTATTATTGCTTTATGTGCACAAAAGTTACCCTTTTTGTGTACAAAAGTTACCCTTTATTTGCACCAAAGTTACCCTTTATATGCATTAAAGTTAGGAAATTTTAGATTTTAACACCTCATAAAAACCCGAAAATGGTTTTTAACACCCCCATAAAAAAAAATTTATTTTAACACCATACAAATTTCCAAAAAAATGGGTATTACCACCACTTAACTGATTCCGTTTAAGAATCCATTAAGTGGGCCCATAAAGCCAGGTGTCGCTTTGTTATTGGCCAAAAACAGAAAAAAAAAGAAAAAATAAAAATAAAAAACCTAAAATTACCCCAGCCACCCCAGCCCCACCACCGCACCACCACCGCCCTCCGCCCAACCCACCACTGCCCTCCCCGAAGCCACCACCGGCGGCGCGTCTCCTCCCCCTCCCTCCCCCAACCCACCTGAACCTCCCCTTCCCTTTCCCGCAACCGTAATCGGCCCCAAAAACAACCAAACCCATAACCCTCAACGGCCATGAATCCCTCAAAATAGCCATAATTCCGGCCACAAATGGCCGAAATCATCCGATTAAGGCCACTCAGCCCCAAAATCGGCCGATTTCGGCCATTTGTGGCCGGATTCGTGGTCGTTTTGGGGAAGGAGGGTTTTGAGTTTGGTGGTTTTTGGGGGCAACACGGTTGCGAGAAAAGGATGGGGAGGGTTCAGGTGTGTTGGGAGTGTTGGTGCGCCGCCGATGGTGGGTTCGGGGAGGGCAGTGGTGGGTTGGGGGGAGGGCGGTGGTGGAGCGATGGTGGCACTGTGGTGGTGGCTGGGATGGTTCGTTTTAGGTTTTCTATTTTTTTTTAACAAATAAAATGGTGACACGTGTCACCGTGGACCACACTTAACGGAATTCCTAAACAGAATCCGTTAAGTGGTGGTAATACCAATTTTTTCTAAGTTTGTCTGGTGTCAAAATAATACTTTTTTAAAACCATTTTCGGGTTTTTGTGAGGTGTTAAAATCTAAAATTTCCTTAAAGTTATCCTAAATATTTAGTTAAAAGGGTTACTTTATGCATTTAAAAGGGTCACTTTATGCATTTAAAAGGGTCACTTTATGCATTTAAAAGGGTCACTTTAAGCATATATTTTGAATTTTTACTTATTTTATTAATTTTATTTGTAACATTCATTTTTTTTTGTTCATATGTTTGTAGGTTTTTCATGAAACATTTCTTTTGTTTAAAAGAAATATGGATGTTTTATTATTTGTTCAGTCAACTGGTTTTCAAACCTTGAATGAGCTGATTACTTCTCGCAGAAGTGTTTCATTATCTTCTGATGATTCTGTTTCAATTTCTCAAACTGAACAGCTACTCTCTGATCCTCATTATCTGAAGATTTTAGATGGTTTAATTGATGAGTGTAATAAAATGAAGTCTGTACATGATTTGTTTCGTGGTTTTTATGAACCTACAGAAGGTGATAAAGATGTTGTTCCTGAAAAAGAACCTGCAAAAGGTTTCAATGAAGATATTCCTAAGGATGATGACAATGGTCATGGAAAAATGGTTAATGAAGGTCTTAATGGTTCTGGACCTTCTGGTATCATTCCTGGTCCTACTAAAAATATTCCTGTTGGGCATATTGATCAAAATGAACCTGCTGGACGTATCATCAAAGCAAATAAATCTCTATACTCTCTAGACTGTGGACCAGTAGGTGTGCAGGTGCCTTTTGTAACTTTGTTTTTGAAGGGCAATGCTCGGATTTTCAGGAATTTGCCTCAATTACATTTGGAAGTTCTCGATTATTGTTTGCTGAAGGATGTTTCAATGAATAGGAAGTTAAGTGTCATTTTTATGATAATTATTTTTTTATCTGTTTTTTTTCCTCTATTTTTTTTAATGCTGATCTTATTTTTTATTGTTTCAGTGAGAGCCTTGTTACTTTTGGAATGAATTTTTTAATTCCAAGAGAAGACATGGTGTCCCTTGTTGCTCCACTCAGGATTCGATGGTGCATTATTGATTGCTACTGTCTGTATTTGAATGAGAAAGCATGTTTTGAGGCTATTGGTCCTCGAAAATTCTTCTTTGGTGTGAGGCAAAGTGTAAGTTATTTCTTTCTATTTTTTATATATTTTAACACATTTACTTTATATATATATATATATATATATATATATATATATATATATATATATATATATATATGTATATATTAATGAGATCTTATACTTTAATAGTTTGCATTCTTGCATGTTTGTGACAATAGTGGCAAAGGTAACATTTCTAGTCCTGTTAAGGATTTGCACGATCTATGGGAAGGTTGGGTGAGCTATGAGAATCCAAAATGTGATATAATGGATGCTGATCTGGTATATTTATGCTAAAATTAATGTCATAACTTTTAAAGAGTTCGGTTTATGATATGCTCTGTCTAAATCTCTTTTAATTTTGCTGTTTCAGATCTATTTTCCTGTTCTTATTGAGAATCACTACATTTTGTTTGTTATTAATCATACAAAAGAGTTGGTATATTATCTTGACAACGTTATCTGGCGTGATTCTGCTCTTGATTATACAAAAGAATTGTGTTCACACATGGTATGTTTGTGTTTATTTTTTGTTATGTTTCTGTTGATTCATTGTTTCCATTTTAACCTTTTTGATTTTAATGTATTCTAAACTTTTATATTTTATGTCAGTGTGTTCAAATGGGTGCTTTTCTTGGCAAAAGAAATCATCCAAAGAGTTCTCAGCTACCTTCTTATGGGTTTGAAGTTGTTGAGTTGGAATGGAGAAAAGATAAAGTTGACAATTTGGACTGTGGGGTCTTTGTCATGTATCACATGCTCCATTTTGTTGGCGAATCGTTCAAATTAAATGAACTCAAAACAGTAATTATCTATATAGTTTCTGTAGTTTTTTCCTTTCTAATGCTTTTATTAATTACATATTGATAATTTTTTTTCCTGTTGTGAGATTTTTGGAAGGAAATTTCTGCAAGGAGTGATCTGTACCACACTGGTGTTGTGTGATTTGAATGAATCTAGGAATGATGTGTTGTCAGAATTACCCAAGTTCAACGAGAAGAAGAAAGATCCTGCTTATGTCAATGGAGTTGGAGAAAGATTAAAGGCTGCAATTGCTGAGAAGAAGAAGAAAGAAACAGAAGAAAGAAAAATGGCAGCAAAAGCAGCAGCAAAGGCAGAGGCAGAAGAAGAAAAGACCAAAGGAAAAAGGGCAAAAAAGCAGGAAAAAAGTATACTCCTTCTAAATAGTGAAATGATTGATAGTTATTAGCTGATTAGGTCAGGGGTTTTTTTTGAACAATGAAAAAACTTAATGTATGTGCATACATTAAGTTCAATGATGTAATTAAACTTAGTGTAAAGTTTTTGGTTGTTTTTTTGGAATACTGATGTATGTGCATACATAAAGTAATTAAAAGGTTTGTTTTTATGTTTTTTATGGGGTCACTTTTTTTTCATAAAATGGTGAACTTGTAGCATAGAAAGGGTTACTTCTGTGCGTAGAAAGAATAACTTTATACATGATAAGGGATAATATTGTGAGTACACAGGGTAACTTTTATACATAAAAAGGGTAACTTTTTATTTATAGAAAGGGTAACTTTTAAGCAAGAAAAAGGTAGATTTAGTTGTTAGAAAGGGTAACTTTAGCTATGAAAAGGGTCACTTTTATGTAGAAAAAGGATCACTTCTATTCATGAAAAGGGTCACTTTTATGTAAATGGTTACTTTTTTATGTGAAAAGGGTCACTTTTTTCTGTTAAAAGGGTCACTTTTTGCTTGGAAAAGGTTCATTTTTTTTTTGTTAAAAGGGCCACTTTTGTAGTTTGGATTCTCTGATCTTGATTTAAACGTTTAACTAAATAAAGATATGCTAATAATAGTGTCAATCACATTTTCATAAAACTAGTCATATAAGTAAAAATATATATATATATAGTTTTAGAATACAAATTACATTAATTTTGAAAAAAAAATGATCTAAAAAAGTTCCTAAAAGAGTCTCAAATTAGGTGTTTTAGATCCGAATTCTGAATGTGAAGGTGGCAGTGCTGGTTTTCTTTTTCTCTTGCTTTTTTCAAGATCTCCTTTTGCTCTCTTGCTTCTTCCTTTTGTTACAGCCCTTTTTGGATCAAGTATTGTTGGTACACTTGTGCTTGTACTCGATGCCGAAGAAACATCATTGTTGTTGTGATTGCTATCTGCCACATCAGAAATATTAGAAGCAGCTTCTGCACTTTCTCTCTAAGCAGCACTAGTAAGTAAGTCTTCCACCATTTTAAGACTGTTTCTGAAGCTTTCTTCCATAAATTCTCTTGTCTCTTCATTTTCTTGACTCTTTAAGATTAGATTGTAGAATTTCCTTATCATTGTTTGTCTCCATGGAATATATTGTTGTGTAGGATCCTAATTCTTCAACCTATCCCATGTCTCTGTTTTTGCAAACTTAGTCTATTTTTTTGAAACATACTTGTCTGGTATTCTTGTTACTGAATGCAAGTGTAGAATTCTGATGCAATGATAACATAACCATCCAGATGCTTCAAAATTTTTACAAGTACACCATACACTCTGGCTCTCATGTATATAGTTTACTTGATGTGCAGACCATGGCTTGTCTTCCAGGGCTACCTGATAAAGTAGACATTCTTCATTTCTTCCTATCATTTGAACAGTTGTTGCCATAGAGTATCCAAACTCCTCTTCAAAATCTCTAAAGAGTGACAAAGTGAAAACCTGTTCACCAAAATCATTTAGCTACATTTAAACTGCTATAATTTATGTGTAATTTATGTACTTATCAGTTAACTTTTTACCTGTGCAGCATGCTTTAGCATTCCAGACAGTGGCAATGAAGTGAATGCTATTGACTTATCATATTTCTCTGTGCTTCTCCAACGATTGGTTGTCTTCTTAAATATGGTATAAAATTCTGTCAAGGTAGTTGCTTTACTTGCTCTGAATCCTATTGCATGATTAGTGCTTTCACTCCTTTGTGACGATAAGATTCCCGCTGAAAAGAAATCTCTACTAAGGGCTGGACACCATTTCTCTTTCAACTCGTACACTCTTTGGTACCAAGAGTGTGCTGTCAACTCATATTTCTGCATCATTGCCTGCCATTTTGCTTCAAATTCTTGTTCTGTCACACACATCTTTAAGCACTGGTTGAATGCATACTTGAATTCTTTGTCTTTTTTAAGAGCTCCAAATCTGGTTATGGCATTTTGTTCCAAATGCCAGATACAAAGTCTATGCCTTGTATTAGGAAGCACCTACATTGAAAATAAAGGGGTCACTTTATGCTGTTAAAAGGGTAACTTTATGCAGTTAAAAGGGTAACTTTATGGGAGAAAGGAAAACATTATTGTCAGAGTTTAAAATCTGTAAAATGTCAATATAAATCTTTTACCTGCTCAATTGCATTTGCCATTGCTTGGTCCTGATCAGTGAATATTGAAGTTGGTGTTCTATTCTCCATAGCTTTCAAGAAGGTTTCTAGTAGCCAACAAATGAATCTGTTTTTTCATCCCCAATAAAAGCACATGCAAACATACAATTATGCCAGTGATTACTTATTCCAACAAATGGAGCACATATAAGATTAAATCTGTTGGTTCTGTATGTTGTATCAAAGACAAGCACATCTCCATATATCCTATAGTCTTCTAGCATCATTGAATCTCTCCAAAAGATATTGGAAATTCTTCCTTCCTTGTCAAACTTCACTCTAAAAAAGAAGTTTGGATCCTCTGATTGTTCCTGATTTAAAATGTTCACTAAAGTTTGAGCATCTCCAGCCTCAATTTGTTCCATTCTTAACCTTGAGCAGAAATTCAGGTGATCTACAACACTATGACCTACATTCTGTTCTCCTCCAGCCTCTGTAGCCATGTAATTGTAAGTGTCCATTGTAGTTAGACCTGAAGATTTCATTGTTTTGATTGCTTCAGCTTTTTCTTCTGTCATTTTTCTTTCAGAATGATGCAAATAATGCCACTGTGACCTTGTTAGCTCATGGTTATGCTGAATAACATGAGCCACTACCTCAAACTGTCCTTCTTTATTCACTTTTGCTCTTATGCATGCCTTGCAATTCGATCTTGTAATGGTTACTTGTCTTGGCTTTCTTGTTTTTACATTCACATCCTCTTCATCAACCATTTCAACTAACTTTGTTTTCTTGTCAGCTGAATTTCTCTTTCCTTCAGCAGAACACACATAATTTTTCTCAGTTACTATTTTTGTGTGTGTCTTGTATGTAGTTGTATGCTTTCGTATTGAAAACCCCAGTATAGTAGCATGTTTTTCATATAATTCCAAAATTTCTTCAAAAGTTTCTCTTACCACACCAAGAAATGAACCTCTAAGATCTAAACCAGAAGCGTGAATTGGATTTGTATCTGTGATTTAATACAGATATATCAGATAATAACCAGAGGCAGCATATCATTCAAATTGGAGGCAACAAAAGGGTACCATTTGTTTGAAAATAGGGTCACTTTTATGCATGAAAAGGGTAACATTAAGGCATACAAAGGGTTACTTTTTGCATACAATCTGAATTTTCTGCATACAATCTTAGGGTAACATTTGTGCATAAATAGGGTCACATTTATGCATGAAAAGGGTAACTTTAAGGCATACAAAGGGTTACTTTTTGCATACAATCTGAAAAGTTTATAGAAATTACCTTCAGTTGCATTTGATTTGGTTGTTTGTTTAGAATTTGAATCAATTGATTTGCCAGGAACCACTTGATTTTCTACATTGTCAATTGCTTCTTCTGCATTCTCAATTGCTTCTTCTGCATTGTTAATTGCTTCTTCTGCATCGTCTCCATTGTTTGGATTGTTGAATATTGGTACGAATTCATCTCCAAAACTCTTAGTTTCTTCTTCTTCTATAATCGATCGATTTAAATCGATTTCAAATTCAGTTTCAATTTGCCTCTGTTTTTGTAGCAATTCGTGGATGAGATTGCTACAATTTGTGGTATCGAAAGTCGAATTCTCCATTGATAATCGAATTCTCCCCAATTTGTGCGTTTTCTCACTTTCTCTCTTCTCAACTGATGATCGAATTCTGCAATTTGTAAGTTTTCTCACTTTCTTTGTCCTTAATTGATGATCGAATTTTTCAATTTGTGCGTTTTTTCACCTTTTTTTGTTCTCAATTGATGATCGATTTCTGCAATTTTTGCGTTTTCTCACTTTCTCTCTCCTCAATTGATGATCGAGAGCTGCGTTTTCTCACTTTCTCTCTCCTCCATTGTTGTTCTGCGTTTTTTGATTTTGAGGTATGAAATTCCGCAATTTTGTTTTTTTTTTTTAAAAAAAAAACTAGTAAATGAGTGGCACGTGCAAACAGTCTGATGTACAGTAAAAATACTGTACACCGGGTGCATGCAAAAGGGATTGTAATTTTTTTAGCACGCCATATAGGATAATAAATTTTTATCTAAATATATAACAAATTTTAGCACATAAATATATATATTAAAAAAATTATTTTAAAAAATTTAAACAAATCGTGCATCGCACGGGTTTCATCTAGTTTTATCTAACAAATTTTAGCACATAAATATATGTAGAAAAAAATTATTTTAAAAATTTCAAACAAAGTATGTATCGTACGACTTCATCTAGTTTTTTTTTTATTTGAATTTTGAAACACTATGATACAGTTTAACGTAGTATATTTTTAAAAAAAAAAAGTTAGGGATGTGATTTACTAAATTACCCCTAATATCCTCAAGCATCTTTACTTTCCATCGGAGATTTAAACCAGAAGCAAAAAACCTCAGGTAACAACAAGAAGAACACTCCACAGTCCACACTAACAAACCAACCCCACAAAAATGGCGACGACAACACGACAGCGGCGCACTCATCCGTCAGATCAACCAGCAGCACCATCATCAACGTACTCCAAGCTCAACAAGCCATCCAAACACGGCGGCGGAGGCGGCGGAGACGACGGTGGTTTAGGTTGGGGATTACCATTGTTTGCCCTTGGAATGCTGCGATACTTGAGCGCAACTTCCAACATCATTCATGATTGCGATGAAGTCTTCAATTACTGGGAACCTTTGCATTTTCTTCTTTATAAGTCTGGCTTTCAGACTTGGGAGTACAGGTTTATTCTCCATTGTTATATTTTCTCTTTTCTTTAATTGTGGTTTTATTTTGTTTCATTTTTGTAAATTTTAATGGGATTGTGGATTTATATGTATATGTTTGTATTTATTTGTTTGTTGGTATCTTTGTTTGATATCATTGATGTTGGAATTCTTTAATTTTGGTTTTATTTTGTAAATTTTAATGGGATTGTGGATAGATATGTATATGTTTATATGTATTTGTTTGATGGTATCTATGTTTGATGTTGTTTGTGGCAGAATATTCTATCATTAATGTTGGTATTTGAATATTTTGTGTCGAATATATATATTATACTCTTTATTTATTAGCCTGTGTATTGCACGGGTTTGAAAGCTAGTAACTTGATGAATATATGATTGAATGATTGTAGCTATTGGTATTGTGACAGAGATGAGTGCTTGGGTTTTATGGGATGGAGTTAGGGACATTGTTTGCGAGGTTATGCAATCGAATTTTATGGGTGTTTTGTTATACGAAGTAATTTATTTGTTACATAATTTAGTTGGGGGAAGGAAAAGAGGGGGGGGGGGGGGTTTACTTTTAGTGAATGCAGATTTACCAGCTAAAAAACTTGCTTATGAATTGATGCTACTTCTTTGTGCTTTAGGTTAGTTTATGTTAGAAGCATGAACTTGTAGTTTTCATTCACCAGGGATATATATAGTCAAACATTCAAAATAATGTTACATCTCTAAATTGCATGGATTTGATGACTAAACTTTTACTTAGGGGATTAGATGTCAATGATGATATGATGGAGTTTAACAACCTATCTTTAACAACCTATCTGGGATGATAGCAATGAATAGCAAGGTTATTTGTGATTGATTTTTCAATTTGGCTTTTGACGGAAAGTTGTACATTTGATGATTACTTATTTTGTATGGAGGCTCAAGTTGGGAAACATTAAACATACTGTGATAATGGATAAGCTTTTGCTCTCCAACTGATTCCGATTCTCTTGCAATTTGTAGTGCTGAATATGCTCTGAGATCGTATCTGTACATCGTATTCCATGCTATTGTGGGCGGACCGGTTTCCTTTTTGTTTGAAGACAAGGTAAGTTTTGTACAAACTTCGCTGTTGGTAGGCGTCTTAAGTCTTAATTTAAGCCTCATAATCTTGTAAATGTGTCAAAAATTCTACCTTTCAGGTCAGAGTATTTTATGCTGTGAGGCTCTTTCTAGGGCTTATCTCTGTCGTTACAGATGCATTTCTTGTTGTAGCTCTCTCCAGAAAGTACGGGAAACGTCTTGCCTCTTACACCCTTGCGATGCTTTGCTTAACCAGTGGATGCTTCTTTGCTAGCACAAGTATGTTGCTCTCAATATTTTCTTTTCCTGGATGCTGTTATGTCCTTTTCTGCTTCTTTTGCTCATCTCTTTTGTCTTTATCTGCTTTTTGATCATCCTACATACTTGCATCAACTAAGAGAAAATAAAATATGAAAAACTCTCTTTCCTCTCTCATCTCTCCTTTCTCTAAAACCCTAGCCTCCATTGTTAAATTTTGAGAAGGCTTCCATATTGGTGGGAAGCCCCAATGTTTATTTCTTGTGTGTGTGTGAGTGTTTTTCTTTCCTTTGCTTTTGTCTGTTTTTCTAAAGACATGGTTTTTGTTCTTTACAATCATTTCTCTTTTGAAAAACATAGTTTTTCTTTTCCTATTTTGAAGGAGGATTTGCTTATTTGTTTTAATGGATTGCTGTGAAATTGTTTCATTGGTGAAAAATTACAGCTTGATTGCATTTACCAATTCTTGAATACAATCAGATGAATCAAATATAAAATCCTCACAGCTACAGTAAATCCTTAGATTAACTCTCAAAAAAGACAATATATTCCAGCAATGTGAGCTAGTAATGTTCCAAAGTGCAAGATATATTTGATGATCGTAGTTTATATGAAGAAATTCTTTATTTGATTCAATATGTTATGTAATTGTTAAATTTGAATATCTTTTGTAGATGTCGTATGACTTTTTATTAATGTATTGCTTTTACTATTGAAAAAAAAAACTAAGAGAAATTGATGCTTCTATAGTTCTATTAGTCTTTTTGTTCTTTGAAGTGTCTGATTTATAATATGGATACTACAATTTCAGGTTTCTTGCCAAGCTCATTCTCGATGTATTTTATGTCCCTTGCATCTGCATTGGCTCTTTTGGAAAAACCAGCAATGGCAGTTTCTGTTGCAGCTAGTGGGGTTATTATTGGGTGGCCCTTCTCAGTGTTAGCTTTTCTGCCTGTTACATTGTTCTCTTTGCGTAAGAGCTTGAAACAAGCATTTATTTCAGGAACAATCATTTCTGTTGCTCTTCTGGTAAGTTCAACTTTTTATTTTTAGTAAAATTTATTTTTATACTTGTATATGTTAAGCTATCTCTGAGCAATATTGAGTTCATGTGTGGTTCTCAATGCAAGGGAATTTGTACTAAACACGCTAATTACATTTACCAATGTGTATTTGTTCTAGGTTCTCTCAGCTGTTGTTGATCACTACTACTACAAAAAATGGACATCATCTGTGCTGAATCTGCTACTGTATAATGTGTTGGGAGGTGGTGAAAGCCACTTATATGGAATTGAAGGACCATTGTTTTATCTACGGAATGGATTCAATAATTTTAATTTCTGCTTTGTCATTGCTTTGCTGTTTCCTGTGACGTTGCTTGTGCGCGCTGTGCGGAAGAAGTATGTCCCAGAGCTGTTAATTATCATCTCACCTGTATATATTTGGCTTGGATTTATGTCCCTGCAGCCACACAAGGAAGAAAGGTTTGGTAACTAATCCCCCTCTCCCCCCCCCCACCTCCCCACGCTTATTTTTCCCTGAAATTTTGGTTTTGGTGAAGATTTATGTGTTTAAATTTGGCATTTTTGTAAAATTTTGTTTTCTTTCCTTTATGATATACTTAAAATCTTTGATTTATCCCCCTTATTTTATATATAATTTAATTGTTAATTGGTAAGTGAGAGTTTGGATGAGATGGACTGTTGAAATCAATGTTCAATGTGGTAACTGAATGGGTGAATGGCTCATGATAGGCGGTGAGGAGCCGAGAACATATTGTTTAGACATTTTGGACACTTCATGGTTGCTTCTTGTTTATGTCAAGTGTGAAGTATTGAGCGAGAATGGTAGTCAACAGCGTAAGTGTAGTGGAGTATAATGAGCTGATATGCCAAATGATTTATTTCCCCCTCTTACTTTTATGCTCAAGACGAACATACCTGACCAGCTGACCTTGAGGATATATCAGGATATTAATTTCCTTTGACTAGTGCCTAAGTCATCACTTTGCTCCAAGTGACAATGTGTGTGCTATATGCTAGATATTGCCCCGTGATCATGAAAAATGATACTTCACTGTGTCAAAGATGAAGTAGGTCATGTTAGTGATGTGCAATCAATCTGGATGGACCTTGTTTATTTGAATTGCTTTTCATTCCTACTGATGACCTCTACACCGCTTCAACTCTTACTCAGGCAACAGGGCTGGTTGGCTGATGTGGGGAATTGCCTTGAACACATGTCATGTGATGCTGATTAATGTTATGAAATTTCTTGGGGATTTTTTTAACTACTGTTTTGAGCTTTTGATCATTCTACCAAACTGGTTATTTGCTATATAGATGATCCCTACTTTAACCCATGATTTTTTACTACAAACCAATGATTGGTTTGATTTTTGCTACTTGTTTACATCTTCTGTAGCTGGGTTACTGTAGGCTCGAAGTCTTGTCATAGTTGTTGAATTAATACTTGATACCAACTGAAGCATGTCATTGTAACTTCACATTAATTGTCAGATGATTGGACTCAATTGTAAACTGTAAAATGTATGTCAAGTATCAACCACTCAACATTGTATCTGATATTCCTGATCATACAAGAACTTCTGATCTAAATTTTGTGAATTTTTGTTAGAATTTACTGTTTCTTGGAGTTGGATTGTGGGGAGCTTTTAAAAATTCTAAAGAAGGGTCAGAAACTTAGAGGCAAAGTATGGGAGGGAGAGGATAGAGATTCTTTAATAAGACAAAGGGAGTGACTTCTCTTCATACAAGTGGTTACAAAAATGCAATATATTCTATTATAAACTGACATGTTTGTTCATCTGGTGCCGGGTGGAATGCATTATTATGCTATATGCAGATTGAATTCCCTTGATACAACTTCCTTTATTTTATTTTTTATTTTTCTTTTCCTGGTCTGCCAAAGTAATTACGTTTACAATTATCTGCAACTTTGATAATTCATCACAATGACCATGAAATTGTAGTGATTATCAAAAGCAATGTGACACCAGCTGGCAGCAGTACCATAAGTAGTTCCATGAATAGCAGTCGTCTGTCCCATGTTGCTTGTTTAAGTGTTAATTCAGAACTTAGAATAGAGAGATTTTGGAAGTTGTTCTGGTCTATCGATGTTAGTCAATTATTATATTTATCACTCATGTAAAAATGTTTTGTTTGGTTAAGTGGACTGCAAATTTCTGTTGTTGTCTATCCTTGTTCTTTCTTGCAATACTTACCTTGTTTGTGTTTCTGCAGGTTTCTTTATCCGATATATCCACTAATTTGTGTGGCTGCATCAGCTTTTATTGAAAGTATGCCTGATTTTTTCCGTGATAAGTACAACCCTAATGATAGTTCTGCGCTTGTTATGGTGAGTGTTTAGAAATTCCTCGTAAATCTTTGCTGCTGTTTTGTCAATGTTGTGATGGTCTCTAATATATAAACTGTTGTGTTTTGTTAAACAGATTGCAAAATTTGTCAGGCCTCTGATCCTCGGCTTTATACTTTGTGTCTCCCATTCACGTACTTTCTCCTTGATCCATGGGTACTCAGCTCCTCTTGAGATCTATAAGCATTTGCAGTACCATGAGGATGCTGGATATGGTAAGCTTTGGATTATGGTTTATGCATTGCCAATATGCACAATTCTAATTTGTCTTGCAGTAATGATTTCTCCATTGCACACTTCTAATTTGTCTCCATTGACTTAAAGCATACTATCTCCATCCTAAAGTGTTGCTCATGTTGACTTTTTCCGAAGTTAAGAACACAATAACTGACTGGCAATTGGTCAATAGCATGTTAGTGTAGCGGGCATAGAAAGTTTTGATTGTAAAATATGATTAATTATTTTAAGAGGACAATAATATGGTTCAGAAGGGTTGTATGACTGCTGCAAGTAACTAGTTTCTGTTTATCTGATGAAACGTGATCTTACCATCATGACATAGCAACTGATCTTCAGCAACTCAGTAATTATGCAGGATAACATTTATTCCTCTATCTGACAAAAGCTGTCAATATATTAATGTTTTGAAGTTGTTGATAAAGTTACGGTTCCTTGGTTTTGTATTCTCTCACTTATTCTTTGGAGACTGAGAAGATGTTAGTAAATCACTTCTTTTGTCTTAATTCCCCTGCTGTGGACACCACTTCCTTTCTTCCATTGATAGCTTGGATATAAGTCTTAGTTGTAATGATTTCTAACTTCTTTTAATGTTATTATTGGAGAATAGTAACCTCCAGAGTAAAGGACATTTCTATAAACATTTTTTTTTTTTTTTTTTCGAGGAATGTCCTGGGTCTCACATTTTTATTGTTTGGAGGGTCCTTAACCTTACAGTTCTTTTGAATTTCACTATGAACTTTGCTTTGTTTTTCATTGTGATTACAGGTTCGACCCTCTGTGTTGGAAGTGAATGGCACAGATTCCCTTCTTCGTTTTTTATTCCCGACTATGTGGCTCAAGTGCGCTGGATTGATGATGGATTCCGGGGTCTTCTTCCTTTCCCATTCAATTCAACACTTGGTGGAACTTCAGCAGCACCTTCTTATTTTAATAACAAGAATAAAGCATCTGACAAACAATACGTAATGAATTTCAAACTCAGCCCCTGCCTTCTCAGTTCTTGTTTATTGTGAAAATCATAGCCTTTTCTGCTCTTAATCTACAAAATTAGTTTCTTTCATTTAAAACATGGGCATGCTTGAAATGGAGGGAATAAATATGAGGTAATGAGATATAAAATAAGAGTTGGTAGATGGGATGAGGTAGTAGTGGTTGAAAGAGGAAGGAGTGATTGAGGAATTATTCC
Organism: Chenopodium album; assembly: GCF_948465745.1. Taxonomy (NCBI): domain Eukaryota; kingdom Viridiplantae; phylum Streptophyta; class Magnoliopsida; order Caryophyllales; family Amaranthaceae; genus Chenopodium; species Chenopodium album. The sequence goes on along the minus strand of NC_137846.1, from coordinate 44,529,275 downwards.
CTCCTTTTGGGGGTCATATATTACTTTAGAGGTGTGGTAGGAAATTATTATCCTCAATGGAGGGATCGTAGCTCCGCTACCCCTTCCTCCTCTCTCAAGTATCCCCACCTCCATCATTCTATTTCTTCTATTTTGATTCAATTGCACCGTAATTCATTACTTCCAATCCAAGGGTCCCCTGAGAATGATTGTAAATTGCTTGTCTGAATTGCTGTTGCAATTAATGTGCAGCTCCAGGATCTTGAAATCTGTACCTTGCTTGTTGAACTTCACTTGAAACGTCCCTTTGCATATCGTGGTAGTGACTTGTCAACATGGGAGGTAGTATTTCTAGTATTTTCTTCCTCTTTAATTTTTTTCATTTTATTTTATTTTTATACGCTTATGCTGAACTCATAAACAGGTTGTTGCGGCATTGCCTTACTTGGATAGGGAGCTCTCGCCATCCTTGCATCGTTCATTCTTCATCCCATACTTTTGGCAGGAAAGAAATGTTTTCGGCTTGTATAAACTTCTTAGAAGAATCCCATAATGAGCTCTACTGCAGGAAGCGTCTGATCTGGTCTAACTTATAACCCAAAGCACAGGTACTTTTAATTAATCCTAGACATGATTTAGTCTGAAAGAGTAACTTTTTAATTCAGGTGGAGAGCCTTATGCTTTTAAGTTATATCCACTACACTTTGTTCGTTTTTTGATTTTATTTCAGAATTAGGCAACTAGCAATTATCTTTAGTATGATAGCGGCAGTGTTTGAAAAAGCGCGCCTAAGGCGCGCTGAGGCATTAGAGGGCATGCGCTTTTTATGGTCTAGGCGAGGCGACTTCAATGAGGCGCAGCTAAGGCGCACCGAGGCACGCCTAGGCGCACTAAGGCGCACCAAGGCGCAGCCTGAGGCGTACTAAGGCGCACCAAGGCGCAGCCTGAGGCGCATAATGAGTTTTTTTCCAGATTTTTTTGTTTCTTATTATATGCGCCTCACTTCAATGAGGCGCACCAAGGCGCACTGAGGCGCGCCTTAGGCGCAAGGTACTCCAAAACGCCTTGGTGCGCCTTGAGCCTTTTTATACATTGGATAGCGGTATTGGGATATGTCATGCTTTGTCTGGGTAGTGAGCTATAGGATTCTCTTTTAAATACTGAACTCCCTCTCTGTGAATGTAATCTTGCACTCAGGCTTCGGCTTGCATTTTTGATAAAACAACTAGGTGGTGCAAAAGTGGTTAAATGTGAAAATAAATTTACAAGGGGATAGATAAAAGGGAAAATAAATTTAGGTGAACCAAAATGGTTATGTGGCAGATAATATTTTGGATAGATACAAAACAATAAATTACAAATCTTGTTGAACATTTCATGACATGTTATCAAGGAAGTATTCCCTTAGTTTATTTATTTATTTGTAAATTTGTTCTACTTTGATTTCTTGCCTTTACTTTGAATATTAATATTGTTGCGATTTATAAGGAAGAGGAGGTATACAAGTAAAATGACTAAAAACAAAAAAAAGTTAATATTTCATAATATTTATCGATACATATATAATGACGTTAGACATAAAAGTATTTATTGTTATGCTCCTCTTGTCCCCTTTTAGTTGTCATATTTAGGTAATGAAAATAAATGAGGGAACGTTATTTATTGTGATGCTTCTCACCTTTTAGATTACTTATGACCAATGAAAATTGAGATTAATGGCACTTTAAATGCTTTTATTGTTGATGATTGGAAACCTGACAACTATTTTAGGACATTCCAAATTGAAAATTTGACAACTAAAATGGAAGGATTTATATAGGTAGAAGTATATGGTCAATGTGAAGCATGTGAATAGTAAGTGGTATCAATCAAAGTGAAACAATTGAAATATTAGAGGGAATATGATAGTAGAACTTTTTCTTTTGGGTTGGGGAGGGGGGGGGGGGGGGGGGGGGGGAGGTGCTAAATGGGAATAATACATTAATACGCCATTTTACATCGGAGATTTTTCCCCAAGCTGAACATACATTACAACTAAACTGGGTTGGATACAACATTGACAGATCTACAGATGTTGCAGGACATTAGTCATTTTTTATAAGTATACTATAGGTTATAATCAACTTTATCAAGCTTTACAGGATTATATCACATTACCAAACTTTTTTTGAACCCATTAGCCCTAGAATGTCCTCCCACATCCCTCCACTATTCACATATTCCAGCCCAATAACATTCGGACTGCATGCAGCAACAGTCCAGTACCCGGCTCGAATTTCCTCCTGCAACTGCTCCTTTTCCCATCCACAATACCCATCAAAGAACTTAATGTCATCCAACCCAATCACATTCCTCTTCACCATCTCAGCAGCACATCCCACACTCTCCTTGGTCCCGTAATACAAACCTTTCATCACCTCATCAAACACCCCACTCTTACTGACATCATCATCCCCCTCTTTTGGGCTTTTAACAAGGAACAGTCCCTCTTCTAAGGGACCTCCAAAGTACAAGGGTCGGTCTAGAAATGTGCCTGATGAATCCAACACTGTCGATTTCGTTTCCTTGATGGACATTAGTGAAGGGCGGTTTAGTATGATTCCAGTTGGGCCTATAGGCCCTGTTGCTAGCATGAGGACCACAGTCCTCTCAAAGATGTGTACTCCGTCGAGCTTCTCTGTTGCTATGAGTAGGCAACCTTTTTCAGGCTCGTGAATAGCATGGGCCCAATTATCACTTATTATCAGCTTCTGCGGATCAACATCAGCTTCTGCTGCTGGTGGTGTTGTGGGATTTTCAGGGATAGAGATTTTCTCAGCTGCAACAAGTTTTGCTCTGAATGATCTCCAATCTCCACTGAGAGTGGGATTTATTTCCTCATTTCTGGATGACGAGAATCCCATTTGGCAACCTACGTGCATAAAATTTTTCCAAATTTAGTTGAGTATTCTGTTTTGAATTGACGTTACAAGTACTGATCAATTATCATTAGTTCCAGTTGATAATCAGGGTAGGGATTATAGGAAAGGGGATAGCTTAGGTATGTCTTCTAGCTGAGATTAGGCTGTCCACCTTACTCTAATAGTTCATGACAGGATTAACTCATGTATTAATGTTATAATTGTCAGTAAGTAGAGTTTCAATCTTGAACTTCCTCTACTTCATAATACCCTACTGAATCAATATTTTATGATTCAAATTGTTTGTCAATTGATACTTAATGTTTCAATTTGTTTGTCAATCAATAAATTAATGCAGTATCACTTTTCAATTTGAAGTACCAATGCAATATTACTTGTCACCTAAATGCTAGAAAATAATTCTTCATATGTGTGCATAACCTTAAACAACAGCTAATTGATTATTATCAAGAGTTTCTGAAACACTGCTTCTGTAAATGCTAATTTGGTAAAAGTTTGTTTCAGAAATGACAAGTCAAAGGCTAACTTACATGTTATGGAAGACGAAGTTACATGCTTATGACTGTGGAGCAGAGAACTCTTCTTGGGAAGGGTAAGGAGCTTTGATTTCGCCAATGGAATAAGTTCGATAGTCTTGGTAATGCAGTTTGAGCTGAGAAAACAAGCTTCCATCTTTCTCTCTTTTTGCTTACAAATGGATAATTTTGCTTAGATGTGAATGTTTTTGGCTCTTGCTTAGATGGAAGAATATGAAGTGGTACTAATACGTACAAGAACTCCTAATTTTTATTGGAAAAACAGGCAATGTCCACCACACATATAGTTAGTGTATTAAGTTGGATAGGGTGGCTTTTGCACTTTTTGTACTCTGCTGGCCTATTGGATATGACGTGATGTGGCGAAAAACTATAGGTTAAAAATATTCATGTTCATCTACCAATCTTAAGCACTGTATTTTTGTTTTTCATGTATTCATATTTATTTAACAGACTTAGCATTATTATATATTTTATTTTATGTTATAAACTTTGATAGATTGTCGAGTAAACTGTCATAGTGTCTCCTGAGGTGGCATGAAACTAATTTCATGGTGATGATCAGCTTCTTTTGCGGTTAAGGGGCTATGAAGAAATGCAGGTTAAATGCTTTGGGAAGGTTGTTTGTTTTTGCAATATAAAATGCATGACCTCAAAATTTGATGGTTTTGCTGCACATGTCTGCGTTGGAAGTTTACATACATGAGATCTACATACATATAGTGTTTGTATGTAATTGATATTCGCGGGAAATCATTTCCCTTTTAAGTCACGACTCATTTGGCAGATAATAATAAATGACAGTAATGGTAATGTCGTAATGAGTTTATATAGAGTTATAGTAAAGTTTATGATTCAACAATTGCATGCATTATGATTCCCTTCAATACTATGACTATAAATGTTAGGCATCATTTGAGATTAAGTTGCTCCATAATCAATGACATGAGATTTTTATCATAAAATATTATTCAAGAATTGACACAAAAATCATTTATACTCCCTCCTTTCATTATAAATTTTTGCTTTGTTTGAGCATTTTTTAAAACGCATTATTTCTATATTTTTATCAATTTGGGACGCTACACTGCACGAATGGTATAGGCAAAGTGTAGTTTATAACTTTATATATATAAAAAAAAAACTGCTTCATAACAAATGATGAGCAATGCCTACTCCGCGATTAATGCACCAAATCAAAGTCACCCAAGACACTGATCTTTAGTGCTCAAAACATTTTCTAAATTTCGTCATTTGTAGCAGGGGAGATTCTTCATTAGTGCTCATATGAGTTCCCATAATTTTTGTAAGATTTACTAAACCGTGTGTAATAAATATGTTGACTTAGACAAAATATTATGTCAAATGTCAAACATAAATATTTTTACTACTTAAATTAATATTTAAATCATTTATCAAGGCCTTAAAATTTTATGCTCGAATCATACCATTACAATTTTTTTTTCATAGCTCACAATTATAAACTACAAATCCAAACTTTCATTCTAATATAATATTCCCTCCGTTTAATAATGATGTTATCATTTAGAATCTTTTGTATAAATTAAATTAAGGAAACAATCTTGAAATAAAATACGAGTACATTTGGCCCCTTCAAACACAATGGAACCATCCTTTGGAATGAAGTACATTAGGACTAGAGATGACAATGGGGTGGGTCGAATACTCGAATGCGGAGGATAATACCTTCACACCCATCCCCGCCTAAAAATCTTATATCCATTCTGCCCCACCACGCACGGCGGGTACAATACAAACATCCATACCCACCCCGTCGTACAAACTAATATCCATCCCCGCCCCTCCACCCATTTGGATATCCATACCCACATCAAACCTGCCCCATCCGCTACCATAGTGCCATATTATGTCACATAATATGAAGAATTATTATTTATAACAATTCTCTTTTTTCATGTACTTGACGGAATTCATACGACGTTATGTTATCAATTTAATATATTATTTTTACTATATTATTATAGTATCTAGATTATAGGCTCTTTGCAATTTGTTTTAACCTTTACAAAAAGTAGTATAAGGTGGATATGAGGCGAGTGATAGGGTGGGGTGGGGCGGGGCGGGGATGAGACATGTTTACTCTAAAATCCATACTCGCCCCATCACCCGTGACGGGTACACTTTTTATACCCATCCTCGCCCCATCACCCGCCAAACCTACCTCCATCCCCGCCCAAGTGGGTCTCCTATTTAACCTGACCCACTGCCATCCCTTATTAGGACCACTTATTATTTTAAAATAAAGTACATTGGGACCATCATTTTTTAGATTGGGACTATTAAAATGAAGGTTTATGGGAAAATAATAAGGATAAGTGAGGAATTAAAATAGAAAGTAGGGAGATCATTTTGAAACACTTAGGGGTCATTTGGTTGACAAGGGAAATAATTTTCAATAGGAATTGACAAATTATGGGAATTAACTTCCCACATTAGAAATCCCAAGAATTGTTGAAAATTGTTTGTTATTTATGGAGGAATTTGCAAATCATGGGAATTTCAAATTACCAAGGGGGCACTTGGTAATTTAATTCCCATGTTTTGTGGGAATTGAAAATTCCCATGAATTTGAAATTCCCACGTTTTTATGTTTTGTGGTCAACCAAACAAAACCCACTATATAAATTCCCATGATTTTCTATTTCCCCCATTTCTTTTGTGCAACCAAACAACACCTTAATAGAAAGTGAGAACATCATTATAAAACAGAGGGAGTACATGTTTTTAAATTATACAAAATATTATTTTTTATATTTATATTGTACATGCATCGTCGGCAGCATCGATCGTAATATGTTGCTTTCGTCTATTGGCCCTTAGTTTGTGTAAACTAAATTTGTAAATCGAACTCGCATATTGTTTCCTCACGTTAATTAATGTAATTATCCATCTTATAATTGTATGTAACAAGCATACAAGAGTTATGTAGGATCGATTGAACCTACTGCTTTAAACTTGATTTCACTCAGATTATTGTTATTTGCTAAGCTAAAAGCTAGATATCTATTTAATTAGAAGTTAAATTCGAAACTTAGCCCCTCATAAATTTTAGTTTAAGATTCACTACACTATTCCTTCTTACTTTATATCATTATATACAGGATGTGAATAAAAAATGTTATGATATACTACAACAATTCATAGATCTAAGCAAGATAATCGCTGCATTACCTTATAGTTTTAAGAATCTCGAAACGATTTTCAACACTTGCTAAAAAAATCATAAATAGAGTGACTATTTTATTCAAATTTTATAACGCTTTTTCTTCTTATAAAATTCTTTGATAAATATGTATAATTTTTGTGTAGTCCTTTGTTGACCCTCAACGAGCTGATATCGAGTCTAGCCGATAAGTATAAGTTTGCGGCTTAATATAACGAGCAGTTCAACACTCTTATAAATGAAGTTTGTAAGGAGATAGTTCAAACTCTGGACACAAACATTTCAGGAGGTATTGCACATGCAATTCTTGTATTTGAAGGAGATTTGTGCCTTGAAACAAACGCTGCATCGAAACTTGTATGTGTGCGTGGTCTAGAATCAAATGCAACCAAATCATGGAATTAGCAGATAACTAAATTAAATTTTAAAATTGATCAAACTTAAACCATACTTACTTAAATGCACTACATCCTTTTAAACCAATGTTGTTTTTTTATATAATAAACAGATTTGTTTCGAGCTAGTCATGCACCAAGGTTGTGGAAACGATACGATGTTTCCATCATAGCCGAACCTTACATCATGATAATCATCTCAACTACTACATGCAAACTTACAATGTTCGTTCACGTTTATGTTAGCTATCAACTTTTTATGGCGGCAAAGTACGTTTGTGATACATTTTGATTGAGATCTTATTCATTTATTTATTTTTAAATTTTTTGAAACCATATATAGATCTTATATAGAATAATTACAACTAGCTAACATGTTTCAATTAAATTAATTGTAGGACATGCAATTTCACTTAAGGACTTTGCAAGTAATAATATTTTCTCGAATGGGCTTATGGATCCATTCAGTTCTTTGGGGTAAATTTAATACCAATTACATACTATCATATACGAAGTACAAGTAGATTGATATGTAGTCGATCTTTATTTGTCCGACTCATAATTTTTTTGGGTGAAATAAGGTGTTGGAAGACATCTCGGAAACATCGTTGGCAATAACTATAACATTACAAGTTTATTTCATAACTCACAATTATCAACTACAAATAAAAAATTTCCTTCCAAAATAATACATATTTTTAAATTATACAAAATATTATTTTTGTACATATATTATACATATATTGTACATGTATCGTAATATGTTGCTTTCATCTATGACCCATATAAGTTTGTGTAAACTAAATTATCAATCTTTTAATTGCATGTGACAAGCATACAAGATTTATGTGGGGTTGATTAAACCTATTGCTTAAATTTGACTTCGCTCAGATCATTGTTATTTGTAAATAGCTAGATATCTATAATTTTAATTAGAGGTTAAAGCTCGAAACTTGGCTCCTCATACCTTTTAATTTAAGATTCACATATTGTTCCTTCTAACTTTATATCATTATACACTGGTTGTGAATAAAAACTGTTATGATAGAATCATAGAATACAACAATCCTGGGGTCTAATTAAGAAAATTGCTGGACAACCATTATAGTCTTAAGAATCTCGGAATGATTTTTAGCACTTGCGGGTAAATCATAAATTAAGTGATTATTTTATTTAAATTTTATAATGCCTTATATTCTTATAAAATTCTTCATAAATATATGTTGTTGACCCTCAAAGAGCTAACATTGAGTATCGCCTCAACACTCTTATAAATGAAGTTTGTATGGAGATAGTTCAAGCTCCGTACACAAATATTTTAGGAGGTATTGCGCATGCAATTCTTGTATTTCGAGGAAATTTGTGCCTTGAAATAGGCGATGCATTGAAACTTGTATGTGTGCGTGGTCTAGAACCAAATGTAACTAAATCATGGTATAGCAAATAACTAAATTAAATTTTAGAAATGATCAAACATAAATACTTAATTAATCTATAAACCAATGTTGTTTGTTTATTTAATTAACAGATTTGTTATGTGTTAGTTGTGCACTAAGGTTGTTGAAACGATACGATGTTTCCACGAACCTTACAATAATTTTAATTAGACGTTTAAGTTTGAAACTTAACCCCAATAACTTTTAATTTAAGATCCGTCACTATTTGTATGCATAAAAGAATTATACTATACTATTTTGTTTCAAAGATTCCTTGATATTCCATCGATAAGATAAACTGGGTCAATTATTTCTTTAGTTAAGTTCAGATTTGTATGATACTTCGTAATACATAAAGCTGTAATTTGAAAATATCTAGTATTACATTAGTACAAATTGTTGTATTGAGAAGACAAAAGCACATCCTGTCATTCTTGCATGAAATGACCACGATTTTAGTCAGTTGTTGCTGTAGCACCTGAAGAAAAAGGGAAACAAGGAAATGAGGAATCAATACGAGACTTGGTGTGTTTGATGGTACGTTGACGGCACACCTTCAAAAGTTAGTCAGATGATGAATACAATTCTGTATCTTGAATTTTTGTTATATACTGTAAATATACTTCGTGAAGTAGATTCCTAAAGGTCATTTGTCACTACCCAAAATTAGCAAAGAATGACCATAACAATAACTTTAAGCTATTCACAAAACACCTTTCCTTGCCACCACCATCACTCTCCCCATCCTCGAGGCACTACCTCTTTCACTAGTCACTAATAATAGGTATATGTACAGTAATATAAAAATGTTCATAAGGCAAGAAAGTGGGCCGATGTTGCTTTTCTCTTATTGCTTACAAAATTGTTGGGTAGTTTTACTACCACAGATTGTGCTTGAATGCCAAGGAAGAAGCTGTTACGGGGCCATGATTCCTTTAATAGTGTATGCAAGGGACTCTACCAAGTTAGCTTTAAATAACAATGTCTGAAGTGTGTGCATCATGTCGTATCCAGGATCAAGCTTCTGTTGCCAACCCTACAACAAGGACAAAGGCCATAAATTTTGCTGCGAGCATCAGGAAAATACAGCAGCTTGGCAGGAATATCAACTTAATTAACAAAAGTAAATTTAGATTAAAGCCACGAAAGGATCACAGAGCAGGTATATCAACATGTGAAAAGTCAGATAAGCTTACATGCAGAGCATTGTTTGACTAGCAATATATATTTAAATGTATAATCGGAAACTTGGTTTCAGTACCGAATCACAAAATCATTAGCAGAAGGTAACTGGGCATATCCATTTATAGGAAATCAAATAAAAACTATTATATGGTGATTCTTCATCAGTATAAGCATTTTGAGTGAATTTACATCACCTAACCGAATAGTGGGACAAAAAACTCAAATATATCATATTAAGGATTAAAACCCAATGAGAAGCACTACAATGCAGTTTTAATAAATGCCACATTCTGTGTTGCTGCTATGTTCTGGTCATAGAGTGCACATACATGTAGGAAGATACTGATTACCTTAAGGACCAAAGTTGTAACAACTACAATGTAGACATTCCCATCAATGTTAACTTTGTGACACCTGACTTTCTCGAGCAAATGATGCATGCAATCAGCTAGATGTATAAGATCGCCTTTTGGAGTACCTCAGAAATCAAAAGACTCCTTGACCTCCTGATAATTGATTAAATACACCGAAAATAAGGACAAAGCCAAACACACAATCAAGATATCATCTAACTACTAAGGTCATAATGTATGATGCACAAAGACAAAATACCAGCATCAATAACTGTATGAGACAAGGAATTCCAAAGCTTTTTTTAATCCAAGTTTTGGATATCTAAGTAGAGAGAGGGATGGATGTGACTGTGTGAGCCACAAAAACTGAAGATGCCAAAATACTCTTTTTCTCTATACTTAGACATCTTTTGCACGATTTATGCTTCAAATTTTAGTTTTAAACCACCTTCTCATCTAGCCCCATATCACCAAAAGAGAAAAGACGGAAATATAAAAGAAAAAAATAAATTAGATTGAGGGTCTATGGATACAAATTCTAAATGGCTAACCCATGGGAAAAGCATGCTATTAAATGCAAGAAAAACAATAAATTGAAACTAAAGCCTTTTTTACTACTTCCAAAGTTCCAAATAATTGAAAGTATTAATTCCATTGTCACTACGAGTTAGCTCACCTTAATAAAGGCCTTTGGATCTGGACAACTCTGTTGCTTTGACAATCGCAGGATGCACTCAGTAGCAGTGCGCCCATCCCAACAACCAACTGCCTTAAAGAAATTCAATAGATTCATTTGGTCACTTTTAGAAAGTTTTGCAGTCATGCCCACGTCAAGGAAAACAACATGAGGCTTTGACTTCAGTAGCCGCTTTCGAGAAGACTTGTTCGGAGCTACCCTTACAAGAATATTGCCAGGATGCATGTATGCGTGAATGAAGTTATCTACCTGAAATAAAGAAAAAAAATTCAACATAAGCGTATAATAACTTACAATTCATAAGTTTCTCTACACAAAATAGCAATCAAATGTCAAGGCTACATGAAACAATATTGTAGAAACTTGCATGATATTGATGACATTTTGGCAATTAACAAAATCCAGACTTAACCAAGATTCACCGGAGTCACTGCGACATATCTATCACCCAAACTGTGCTATAACGCACTAATGGAGCATCATGACATCATGAATTTTTTTAACAAGTCTAAGTCATGATGATTATGAATAGTTTTATGGTAATACTTCACAAAAAACTTTAATATGCAAAGTGAATATATGACGAAAGGAACATCAGATAGATAACTAAAATATCTAATGGGGATTGTCAAATATAATGTCGACCACTAATATTGTTACCAAGAATATAAAATATGATGCTTCTTACCAACATCATCTTTAGAAGGGCATGAGTGCCAATGTTAGCAAGAGCTGCTTTAATTCGGTTACGTCCTTCAAGTTCATCAACAAAGTGAGCCACACTCTTACCTTGCTCAAATGTCTTAACTAACACAGCAGGATGAACAAGCGGATAAACAGGCTTTGGGAAGGATACATCCTTCCATTTGCGAAAGTTGTATATGAAGCGATTCAGATGAGCAGCTTCCCTTGAAAGGTCAACTTGTGACATCATGAAAACAGAAGACTGCTGCACGCTTTCATCTAGTCTTAGCCACTTTAACGGTGGAATGCAATTTGACATCTTAACAACTTCATTAATGGGAACAAAATCTCTCCTGATTGACTCACTTACCCCAGGATGCCTGACTTTTACAGCCACTTCTATAGGTTTGACCTTTTGACTAGGGTATTGAAACTTCAAAGATGCCCGGTATACTTGAGCTATACTTCCAGACGCAACAATTATGGTCTCAAAACATTCAAATATGTTAGAGATCTTTTGACCAAATGCTTTCTCATTAATGCTTTTTGTATACTCAAAGTTATGTTCTGGAGCTATACTTTGAAGCTCTACTAGTTCAGAACATAAATCAACAAGAAATAGATCTAGTCGTATGGCTGCCCACTGAGCCCATTTTATAAATGCCGGACCAGCTTGTCTTAGAGTTTGATGGACAATCTGAAGACATAATTTTCTGAATTCGGGTCCAAAAGTATCTGCAAATTGAGCCATTAACATGCTTGGTGTGAACAAAATTGCCAGATAAAGAGCTCTTATTAATTAGCAAAACGAGAACTTCTAGCATAGCTAAGAATAGGATAGTCATGTAGGCCTGTCTATCTTCAATAGACAAATGTGATAGGTTTCCAGAGGGTAAGCAATCTGTATCGGCACATGCTGCATGTGCCATTGTGAGACTTCCAAACATTAGCCCAAAAGCACCGTTAATCACAACATGATACCTCATTGAAACCAAGCTGATGGCCTTAACAAGTCTATCGAATAAAGGAGATCCAGAAATCCGTTTCTGTGAAACTCTCTTCCATGTTGTTTGAGCATGATGCTTCACACAATTACTTGCATTTAAGAGAGATATGTTCCAAATAAGATATCACATTTCTTTAAACTTTGAATAAGGAAGATACTTAGAATGGTAATTTTTATATACGACATAGGGTCCATTTTTTCTTAATTATGTAAATCTGCTGATTTGGCTTTTTGAAGAGGAACGTGCACTTCTCTTAACGTTTTCAATATCACAGTTCTGCGTTAAATTACATGGCCAATATTGGATTAGAAATTCTTATAAATATATAAAGAAACTCCATATGATGTGTAGTTGAAGCCCATAACAAATGGTTGTTTATTTCTGTCTGCATAGCTATGATAAAGAGCTACTATAAACTTATGCCATGTACTCATGCAATACATGTAGTGGCAGATGACAAGATAAAAAGCCAAAAATTGAGGCGTCTATAAGAAGATGAAGGCAAGACACCACTAAGAAAACATAACAAGAAAAATAAGTCAATATCCTACAAACTAAAGCAATTATACCCCCAGCTAATTCCAGTATAAGTAATGATGATACACATTAAAACTAAGTGAAGCAACAAAAAGAAACAAGATAGGAAAAACAAAAACAAAAAAGACCCTTTGGCTACCATGGGTATGCAAGCAGTCATATTACATTGCCTTAACTCCAACGCTGTAATATCTAAATGCTACTTATAATCCTACATTCCTACTTAACCATAAATAATCACAAATGTATCCCAAGAAAAACTAATATTATAAACGTGTTTGGTTCCCAAGGTAAAATTTGTGCTTTTAATCCTAAAACTGCCAGAACTCACCGGCTTCCCTAAGGCCATAGATGGAAAAAAGATCTCAAAACCTCACTTTTTTTTATCACACCACAATTAATCCATAAGACCAAGGCAAACATAATTCTATTGTTTGACTGCAGATAGGAGGGATAAAAAAACTCATCAGAAAAAGAAATATATATATATATATATAAAAGAAATATATATATATATATAGAGGGGAAGGCTCTCGTGAGAACCCCTTCTTTATGTGAGAATTCTTCTTATGTGAGAACATTTTTTATGTTTTAAATTTTTAGTCATATGTTCTAAATTTTTACTCGTATGTTCTAAATTTTAAATCTGATGTTCTAACCTTTTCTCGGGTATTCTAAATTAAATCAAATATTCTAACTTAGCAATCACATGTTCTAAATCGTAAATTAGTTAAGTTAGATGTTTAGAATTTTGAATGACTTATTCCAAAATTTTAACTTACATGTTCTAAATTAGCAATCACATGTTCTAAACCGTAAATTAGTTAAGTTAGATGTTCTAAATTTTGAAACGTGTATCGGTGTATGTGTTCTAAGAATTTTAGTTATATGTTCTAAATTTGAAAGCATATGTTCCAATTTTTACTCGCATGTTTTAAATTTTTACTCATATGTTCAACATTTTTACTCCCATTTTCTATATTTTATACCAAGTGTTCTAAATTTTTTATTCACATGTTCTAAATTTTAAATAAGATGTTTTAAATTTTATTCAGATGTTCTAAATTTCATAAAGCAAATTTTTTTAAAATTTTACTCACATGTTTTAATTCTTAAATCAGATGTTCTAAATTATTACTCATATGTTCTAAATTTAAATTTGAGTCGCATGTTCTAAATTTTAACTCGTATGTTCTAAATTTTTACTCACGTGTTCTAAATTATAGATCAGTTCTCATATAAGTATGAATTCTCACATATGAACCTATTCTCACTGGATCCCTCCCCTATATATATACTACCTCCGTTAACTTTTAGTTGCAACTTTGGGGTATTATTTGTGAGATATAAAATATTCCAAAGTTGCAACTAAAAGTTAACGGAGGTAGTATATATATATATATATATATATATATATATATATATATATATATATATATATATATATATATATATATATATATATATATATATATATATATATATATATATATATATATAGTTCAATGTAGATGAGTATGCACAGCAGCATAGGTCCCTGACAAAACTATACATTTCTCAAGTGACGCTATCAATTTATAAAAAGTTAGTTATATAACACTCCCTCTCAAGTCACCCAACAATTTATTCTAGGTTTTCCTCACCCAGGAGCAGCTACTCCATGTACTTAATCTCTTTAGCCTCCAAAGATCCAAAAAATTGTGTTAAGTTTGTTGCATCTCCCTTCACCTCTTCCTCCAACTTGGGCAGATTCTAACTCCACTTGCTTGACTGTCCTCAGTGCTAGGAAGATTTGAATTTTTCACCTTATTTCAATATTTTTTTCACTCACTTTCTAAGATTGTTATTCACTCCTATGGTCATGCTGAACCACTCCATAACCCTATAATTCTTGATCACAAATTGGTTTTCTCCTGTTTTGACCTTTAGCCTTTAGGGCGTTTGGTTGTTGTGGCCTGTTTGTTCAATTATGAGTAAACAAATCAAAGAATAAACTTTCAAATTAGAGTAATATACTAATATTATTGTTGAACACGTCCAAGAAAGAGACAAATAATGGTAGATTAATTTTCCTATTGGTTTAATGGAAGGGTTTTACCATCCTTATATGTTGTTTGAAGTTCGTAGGACATCACAGAAGGTTCTTACATGGAAGATTTTGTTTTAATTTCTAGATTTTCTTTTGTAGACTCCTTTATTCAAGTTGGAAATACCTTAATTGGCGGAATAAATTGTTTTGATATTAATGCTCGTCAAATCTCAGATTTTCGCAGAACATCACAGAAGGTTCTCACATGGAAGATTTTGTTTTAATTTCTAGATTTTCTTTTGTAGAATCCTTTATTCAAGTTGAAAATACCTTGATTGGCGGAATAAATTGTTTTGATATTAATGCTCGTCAAATCTCAGATTTGGCAACTCCTCGCCCTCTTAACCTTGCAGAGGACTTAAATGGTAGAAGTGATGGATGATGATAGTTTGTAGCTTCAAGATAATCACCTTTAAGAATCAAATTCAAACATGAAAATGCAGGAAAGTTACATTTGTTACCAAATAAAAATAAGCAAATTTTGACATTTGCTATCACTAAAAACACCATGTTTCACATTTGCTACCTGTTAAATTTTTTTTTTTTTACTTTACTACCACCTAAAATAGAGTTTGTTAAAAATCACTACCACATGCCTTATTCTTTTACTGTTTTCGTTAGTGGGGTCCACTCCACCGTTCAGCCACCCCTCTAGCCACTTCCACCTTACAGCCCACCTTCGAGCCATTGGAATCTACCCTTTTCCCCGTTTACCCCACCGGAATCGGCTCCCCTCCCCATTCCCTCCACCGGAATCAACCCCCTCCCCTTCCCCTACCCAACTTGTTTGTTTCTCTCTCCTTTAAATCTCCATTTATCTCAACCTCCATTTGATTTCAACTCCGACAAGCACTACTAGCAGCGACGTTGTCACTGTCTACGGCAAGAAGGGAAGCAACACGTGGTTGTTTTCGTGGGTTTCATGGATGTGATTTTCGTGGGTTTGTGGGTAGTTTGGATTTAAGGGTTTCAGTGGGATTGTGGGTGGTTTGGGTGATTTTGTGGCTTGTGGGTGGTGGTGGTCTGGGTTTGGTGGTTTTGATGGGTTTGTGGGTGGTGGTGGTCTGGGGAATCGCCGGGATTGGGGGTTGCGGTGGTGGTGGTCTGGGGGTTCGCTAGCATCAGGGGAGCATTTGGGCGCCGACAAGGGGGGGGGGGATGGTGGCTGACGGGGAAGGGAAGATGGCTGGGGATTTTTGTTTTTGTTCTTTTTTTTTTTATATAAATTAAATTATTATTTAATGAAAATTGGGCCACACTTAACGGATTCTGTTAAGTGGTAGTGATTTTTAAAAAAACTCTGTTTTAGGTGATAGTAAAGTAAAAAAAAAGTTAAACATGTAGCAAATGTGAAACATGGTGTTTTTAGTGGTAGCAAATGTCAAAATTTCCTAAAACTAATATTTTAATAAATAAAAGTTCAGTTGTGAAGAATAAATTAAAGCTCATCAAAGTTGCGCTGACTGTTGTCAAGCATAGGGTACTACTTACAGTGGGAACATTGTCTAAAACTCTAAATGATAAAGTTTTGAGAGATTCCACAGAGACTTTTCTAAATTGTTAGCATCATAAGAGATCTTAGTGACTTTGAAAAATGTAGACCACAAATGTGTAGTATTTGATAATCCTAATTCTTACCCAGAGATTTGAATTCTTACCCAGAGATTTGAAGGGTTGTTAACTCTAATAAATGTGCATCTATTTATTGTGAGAAGCTGAATAGAAGGGGATTTTTTCTTGATCCCATTTAAACAAAGCAATTCCCCAGCTAGCTATTAGTGAGCTAAGGGAAGAAGTTGTTCAAATTAAGCTACATTTAAACAGAATTTGGAAATACTCTTTTCTAAACAATCATGGTGTTAAAGAACATAGGCTTTTTGAAGTGGATGTGGTATCCCTTTAATTCTTATATGGAAAAGAAAAAAAAAACTAGAAACATGAAAGCAATTTTGTTTCTACCAATTCTCCTTCTAAAACAACCATTTCACGAAGGAGAAGCTTGAGGGATGGATGCTTTCTTATATTCTCCACCGTCTCACAATAAGGTACCAGGAAGATTGAAAAGACATCATATTGCAAAATCATATGAACATTATTTACGATAAAAAGGAGCCAATATTGTTGGATGCTATGATATTAGACATAGATGATGGGTGACATTTAGAAATTTGGGAAACTTGAAAACATATATCCATCAAAACCTTAAAAGAATACAAGCCATATGCAAAAAAGGAGCTTAGAAGATTAAAGCTATTTAAATAATTGCATTAATAAACACTTATGGTGCATAAAATGCAAAGCAAGATTGGCTAGGGCTCAAAGCATGTTTCACATTCCTGAGGATTGAATATGAGAGAGATTCAAGACTCTGAAACTTTTTTCTCTTTTATTTTGGTAGATGAGGCAATGCCTTCTATTTACTACCTAATCACATACATATTATTTCGAAGGTAAAGAGAAATGAAGTTTGTCATGTTAAACATAATAATGGAATACCTTGTTGATAAGGAAGTTAACAATATAAAGTGGAAGTATCAAAAGTATTAATTAGAAGGATTTAAAAATAGAGACAAAAAGAAACAGAGAGAGAGAAACCCAAATTTATTCTACGTCCAAAATGAATATCCATAAAAGAGCATTTAAATCCCACAGTTTAGCTAAGTATGTTTAATATCAATATTGTCATCTCTCGATAGTGACCAATTTGGCATTATGAAGTCCAAACCCCTATTAACTGAAATCTGTTTTAAGATTTAAGTCAACGCAGTTCCTTCATAGATGTTCGAACAAATTGACTCTAATCACATGTTCCATAACTCTCTTCAGGATTGTTGCTTTGACACATATGACATCCTTGCGTATATTCTCTGCATCTTTAGATTCTACCTTCAGAAACTAAACCCCAAAATGTGATTCTTCACTTGATATTTAATAAGATTCAGCAAACCTTAAATGCAAGCATGATTTTTCAATTTATCATATTGACAATATGTTAATCAAGAAAAGCGTACTCCCTCCATCCTTTAACAAATGTCATGTATGTTACATTGGCCATTATTGAAACAATTGTCATGTTACCTTATCTTAGTTTTAAAAGGCGCAAGGCGCACCAAAGCGCAAATGGTCCTTGCAACCTAGGTGCGAGGCGCGAAGCGCAAGGTGAAGGCACGCACCTTTTGTATGCAAGGCACATATATTTTTATATTTATTTCAATTTATTTTTTACTTTGATTGTACTTAATACCAATTAAAAAGATTCATAATAAATTAAATAATGATATATGTGAAGCTAAGGTAATCTGAATTTGAAAAATGTCCATCATTTTTCAATTTATGACTTAGATCATATTTATTTTCCTTGAGGCACAAAGGCGCGCCTTACCAAAGGCGCTTTGAGGCGCACAAGGCGCATGCCTTTCGTAGGTGACTGAGCCTCGCCTAGCTAAAGCCCATTTCCTAGAGCTTGAGAGCTAGGCGCACCGAGGCGTGCTTTTTAAAACCAAGTACCTTATTTATAAATTTTAGCATTATCACCCCATTCGTTACAACCCCTTCTCTAACTATCTCTCTTTCTCAGACTTACTTTACATCCCATGTGATGTGTGGCCTTCACTAACTCTCTTTCACGCAATCTTTTTTCCCTTTTGCTATCACTTTAACAACATATAACAGAAAAAAAGGTACAATCCCTACTTTAAACTCAAACTATGCAAGCTCAATCTTAAAAGGAAAATTATCTGAGGATGGAGGGAGTTTCTCATACACCATCTAACATTCTTATATCATTGAATATGGATGGAAATTGGTTGATAAAGACCATGTCATTGGTTCTATAGATATGATGCAAGATGGGAGTAACAACAATTATTATATCTACCCACATTCCCATCCACATATATGATTTTAAAAAATGCCAATAATCATAAGTTGAACATGTGTGTTCTAAGGACTTCTAACCACTCATAAGATCCACACCATGTTTAGTTTCAAAACCTATCCCTATTCATCAAAACTGTTTTTCAACTTTAGCTATGTTCTTTAACATTGAGCAATAGGTCATATATATAAAGATCATCAAATCCTAATGAAATGGATGTAGCAGTGGCTTGCTGCTTGCTGAAACCAGAGTGAAATCAATATGAAATAGAGGTCAGGGCTCACTAGCAATTTGAAGCTTTAGTAAGTAATGGACTTATATGTGAAGACAATATGAAATGAAGACAATAATGTCTTATTCAGCACTGAAAATGAATACAGCAACAAACTACAACAAATTAAGCTTCAACAACTCAAGTTACTCAATTAAAAAAGACTAGGGTTAAACAGCAAGTAGAAGTTTATATTGGCCAACAAGCAACAAATCAACCATACTAATGGAGAAATAGCTGTGAGGGAGTGAGAGGCAATCAATGACTCAACCCCACAGGGAAGCAAAAGTTGATCAAGAAATACTCCTTTTGATGACCAATCACATCACTTTTCTTGCCACGTGTTTGGTAGCTGGTTATAAATAGCTGTAATGTGACTGAATATAAATACAATTGGGCAAGCAAAATAACATCGTCTCTAAAGTAATGCAAGTTCCTCCTCAAAATTGTGTTTTCCTTCACAAATATCCATTACTGCCCAATACCACCCTCGATTGGTAATGGAAATTTGTGGAGGAAAAGAGATGAATTACCCCTGAAAATGGATATTAATTTCTCATACAAATGTATGAAAAAAATAAATCCCATTACCACCATTTAATACCACTTAACAAACAGGTTGTTAGTACTAATACAATATGGGGTTGCAAGCTTGCAAGTTGCAACCCCATTTCATAACCACACCTAGCTTCCCTATTGAAAAAACTGATCTGAATTTGTAAATCAAGCGCAAAATTTTAATTCCAATCCCATTAATTCAAACCCTCATATCAAATTAGTTTTAGCTACAATACTAATACTATAATTTTTGTGTCAAATTCATTCTACAACTATCACACTAAGCATACTCTACTAAATTAATAACAAATATATATATATATATATATATATATATATATATATATATATATATATATATATATATATATATATATATATATATATATATACTCTACTAAATTAATAACAAATCCATTCTACCCAGATTAGTTATCATACCACTCAATCAAAATAACACCCATTAATCACCAACAATTCTCATAAAACCTCACCAATTAGCATACTTCAACCCACAACCAAAAGAATTAAAAAAAAATACCAACTAAAAAAAATAATCAAACCAACATAAAACCATAGAAAGAGGCATGAAAAAGATGAAAAGACAAAACAAACCTGAACATGACTGAAATATGGCAAGAATATAGTAGTGTTAAATACTAGCAGCATAATATCTTCCTCAAAATTGCAGAGTTGGGTTGAGCAGGAGCATGGCGGCGGAGCAGAGGTAGACCGGATGATGAAGCGGGGTTTAGTCTGCCGTCGACTTCACACGAAGTTCCTGCATCCGGGATTTTCGACTTTATTTGAAATATTTTAATTTATACATGTTACAAGAACCGACTTCGAATTGTAAATTTAGGTATTTGATTTGATTTGATTTGAATTGAAAATATTTGGACGAGATCGGGTTTATTGGGTTTAAGGCTTTAAGCTAGAGATCATGGCCAAACATTAACCTTTTAGGCCTCGTTCTTTAGAGCTGCTCTGCTCTGCTGAATCCTGCTCTGCACTACTGAAATCTGCTTTGCTCTGCTCTGCGTCAATCTACCCTGCTCTGCTCTACTTAAAAGTAATACTTAATATTAAATTATTATAATAATAATTAATATTTAATAATAATAATAAATAATTAATATTTTATAATAATAATAATTAATATTGAATTATTATAATAATAATAATTAATATTTAATAATAATAATAAATAATTAATATTTAATAATAATAATAATTATAATAAATAATTAATATTTAATAATAATAATACTAGTAGTAGTAGTAGTTGTTGTAGCAGTAGGAGTAGGAGTAGGAGTAGGAGTAGTAGTAGTAGGAGGAGGAGGAGGAGGAGGAGGAGGAGGAGGAGCAGCAGCAACAACAGTAGTAGTAGTAGTAAATCTGCTCGGCTCGGCTCTGCTCTGCTCTGCCAAAAAGCTCAAAAGAACAGGGTCTTACTCTTTTTGTCGTTTAATAATATTCTTGTGTTTAAATAAGTAAATATTTATGCCTTTTGCACTATTTAGATAATTCACTTTGACTAGTGTTTGTAATTTGTACTTCCTCCGTTTCTATTTAATTGACCTATAGCCTTTTGGCACACAATTTAAGGAAGAGATTAAAGAAGATAAACATAAGCTAAATAAAAAATAATGATGTCATGAAACTCCAATTTATCCCTTTTATTGGTGGTTTAATTTTTTTGTATTAAAAATGTCGTTTTCTTCTTTAATTAACTCCTTAAATTGCGTGGCATGGGACTATAGGTCAAGTAAATTGAAACAGAGGAAGTATATAAGAATAAATGTACACTTGTGGATATTTGTTAGAAGCGTCTCAATTATTAGTTTTATTGTAATTAAAAATATTATTAGTCAAAGTTCTGCATTGGCATATGTGCACAAGGGAAATGTTTTATTTATTTAAACACGGATGGAATACTCTGTAACTAATTTGATATCCAGACAATGTCCCGAATATGGAGTTAAGGTCAAATACGGCCCCTAAACTAACGTATTTGTAGCATTTTAGTCCATCAACTATTAATTGAGGCAAATTGGTCCCTTAGCCACCAAGGAATACTATTTCCGACAAAATAATTTGGGGACCTTGCCTAGTCATCAATATTTTAGGGACCTTGCTTAGTCAACAAAAATAATTTAGTACATTTAATTAATATATTATTACAATAGTTTAGGGACGTGTCAAATTAAGTAATTATAAGAATAATTTAGGAACTACAAAACAGACTTGGCAAAATCAGTCATCACAAAAAAAAGTTTAGGGACCTTTTAATTTACTTGTACTCTAGAAGGCTTTGGAAAAGAGGGTTTATTATATATATAGAAAAAAAAAAGAGAAAGAAGAAGACTATTGAAAGTGACTTTTCATCTTCAAACTCAAAGCAAAAAAACACAAGCTCTATTGTTTGATCAGAAGGAGAGGAAAATCGTTTTAATCAAAAGGAGAGAAAAATCGCAAAGCTAATACGAGCTCCAAGATTTAAATTTTTTAGGGTTTTGATGTGATTTTTTTTTGCTGCTGATTCACTTAAATGATGTTTCTCTATGATGCTCTTGACAATCGTATGAATTTTTGTGAGGTATGGTTCGAATTTTTTTATGGTTTTGACGTGAATTTATTTATTGTTAATTAATTAGTTGACACCATCAATTGCAAATGCAAATATAATTATTCTTCATGCTTTTTAATACTATATAATATACAGAATAAATGAAACCGCTTCTATTGCAAAAATAGTCCATTCATATTACAATTCCTAATTGAAATAATAATATATGTAGTTACCAGGTATTTGAGTTTCTAATGCACTCGTAACAAATTTTTTGAGCATATGAATATTGTGGATGATCAACAATAATCTGAAGAACACAGAGCTATACACAGAAAAATTTTAATTTGAAACAGCTACTTTTTTTTACTAAACGAATTTTTGGGTCATTTGTTGTACAAACTAGCTTAAGGCCCGTGCCATGCACGGTAAATCTAGTTTTTGTAAGAATATCCAACAAATAAAATTTGATAAAACATACACATCAAATATAGAAATTATAATGTCATAATCTATCTATATTAATAAGCAAGCAAAAAATTAAACAAAAATGGATTTTTTGGGCTGCCTAAACCCGAGTATTTTTTCAGGCGAGGCTTGGCTTAATCTAGTCTAGCTAGTGGCTATATTAGTAAATACTTATTTATAAATAAATTTTTAATAAACATAAAAAATTAATCAAACAACATATGATATTTTACCTTCTCCTATAATTAGACTACAATTAATTGATATTTTACCTTTTCCCATAATTAGACATATGATATAATTGTCAAACACAACATTTATTTTATAGTTATACTATACTCTATAAGTCCTTAATTTGTAATATATACGTAGTAGTAAAATCTCAGAAATAAAATTATAATTAATTTGAATTTATAGTCATATTGAAATTGAAATAAAATATTAGCTTGAGGAATTGGAAAAAAAAAAATTAAGTATTTTTTAAAGTAATTTCTTTAACATCTTATATGAATCAATTTACTATTACTTTTTTGCAAAATTTAATAATACTCCATTTTAAAGACAATTAAAAAGGATTGTTTATAAAAAAATTATAAATACGAATTAATATAAAAGAATATATTTGTTATAAAGACAACATAAAAGATTTGGAATGGTATTATTATAGAAACAAAATCAAATATTGACAAAAGAAATTGTCATAAAAATAACATAAAATATTTGGAATGATATTATTATCGAATCAAATGTTAAAAAAAAAGTAAAAAGGGAAGAGGAGTTTTGGAGGGAAAAAACAGCACCAGGATGTGACACGTGTCACTCCCAATGTCTGTTTTGTATTAAGTTATTGATATTGTAACACCCTGATAATTCTCCCTTTTTCAAACCACTTACTTTAAATAAAATTGAGGAGAACTATTGACATGTTACCGCCACATGTTATAACGTTATTTGAGACTTTATGGAGCGGAAAATCCAAACTTAAATCTTAAAAATAAAATGGTAAAGAAAACCAATAAGTCAAAGCTTACAAACTGGAACCTAAAGACACCTAAAAATGTCTCCCCGAAACCAAACTCGATGATGAATAATCTTTCACCGCCATTATTGGTCAAGTTGAGTATTTAATCTTTGAAGTGCTTAAATCCATATTCAATCCCAATACATTTCATGAACCAACCCAATTCTTATCCCATTTTCCCCAAATCATAACTTATTTTCCCCTTTTCGTGGCCACGTAACAAAACCGAGCTAATATTATTTTGTGGCCCTATAATTTTAATCCAAATGTTATTTGGTTGGATAGGCCTTTCAATAAGCTTTCCAACGATATATTCATACGCCCAATTCCGATTTAAAACGAAAAAGATATGAGCAAAACACTAAACTCTATCCAAAACCGACACCCTTTCACTAAAACAAACATATCTTAAAATTTACATTAAATTTTGACCTGTTTTTAATTGGTTTGGAAAGTAGAATTTATACGCTTTCCAAAGATATATTATATGCCTTATTCTAAGTTACGGATCAAAAGTTATCATAGTTTTAAAAACGCAAGAAAACGGGAAATTAAATATACCGCGCCACGGTATGCACACCGCGTGACGGTGTTGTGCACCGTGTCACGGTGTCTTGTACCATGCCACGGTATTTTTCACCATGATACGGTGTTTTTCTAAGGTTTTTTCTTCGCGGCGCTTCACTTCTAGGGTTCTGTAGGGAATATTTCAAGCATCCCGCAATTGAGCCCCACTGTGATCATACACTTAAGCATGGTGGTGTCCAAAGGGAAGGAAGCTAGAGCAAAAGATTCGCCAAAAAGTTTTAGGAACTTGTAAACCATTCACATGGTGAAGGTTACTTCCCTTTACGATCCATGAGATCGCTAACTCAATAATGGTCCTGAACCGTGATTGGATATTCGGGGATGAAGGTACAAATCCAACCTAAAAGAGATTGAACCTGCCCTAAAATAGGCCTCTACTTTGTTCTTCTCATATTCATGTACACTTTCTGACTAACATACAATCAATATATTAATCCTAAACCTGTTTAATCTATGTTGGTTGAATATTAATGCACAAACAAATCTATTATTGGCAATCACTTGAATTATAATCATATTAGCCTAAACAAGATTATTAATTATCTTATTAAGCGTGATTACAAGTACAAATTCCCTTTAAACCTGCAATAGGGGGCGTGATCAAGCAATAACAACAATAATAATATCAAGCAACATAATAATTGGATAATTAGAGTCCATACTTTATTATTTAAAATCAGATTAAGTCCTTTAAAACACTTGTTGTATTCCAACTAAAATTCTTTATCTTTTCTAAAAATATAGTAATTAATCCTAATCCCTTTTTAGAACTTAAAATAACCGTCTAGATTATTCTAGAAAATTAAAATAAGTCTTAATGACTTTAGGAATGATAATTAATATAATGGACCCTCCACTTGATCATTGGGTCACCCATAAAACTCATTTAATATCCAATTTAATATTTGGGCTATAACTTCCTCACTATTCATCAGAATTGGACTTATAATATATCGTTGGAAAGCTCTTTCTGAGCCCCATCCAACTACACTATTATTGGACCCATATCATGGACAAAAAAAAATTAGATTGGAAATTTTCATAAATAAGGTACGAAATGGAACATTTTCGAAAACAGAAAGAAATATTTTTATTAAAAACAGAGGCATAAAGAGACTCTTTCACATTTCACCTTGTTCGATAATCAACTGACGTGAAAATTACTCATCACTGGGTGTGGTTTTGGGGAGACACAATTTGGTGTCTACAGGTTTCGTGCTTAACCTTACTCTTTTTCTCTATAAATACGTACGTGATTTCTCTAGTTTCGGGGCACCAAAAATCATTCTCTTCCTCCCAAACAATCTTGAACTCATCAAATCATTCTCTATTCTCTCTTTTATGCTCTAGCCTATATACTTGCCTTCCCTATTCTTTCATCATTCCTTCCTTAAGCACTCCAAGGAATCCATACTTGACTTGAGGTTCCATACTTAAACCAATGCGTGAAAGGTAGAATTGACTGAGGGTTTGGACCAATATCAACTCTTTTTTTATTTAGTTTAATTTAATTTTAATTTGATTTATATTTTTATTGAAGTTACTAACAATTTATTCATGATGTAGCAATTCAAGGAAATGCGAAAAGTGAGTAATTAATTAATTCACTTAATTACTCTTATTATTATTTTTATCTTTATTGCTAGTATCATGATTAGGGTTATTATTATAATTTGATTTGACTAACGATATTATTGTTAAATTGCTTCCAATGTTGATATTTATTCTATTGTTTATTTTTGGTCACTATATTGCGTGTTTAAAGGGAATATGTAATTGAATATAACGCCTAATAAGATAATTTGTACGATGGGTTTAGGTTCCTTTTTAATCTTGTTGTTTAATTAAAGTGATCACAATATTCTAGAATTATATCGTACATTAATATTCAACCAATTTATCCTAATAATAGTTTGGAGCAAATTGAATCTTTGTTTGCATGCCTTTGAGATCGCTTCGTACCATCATCCCCGATCCTCCTTTCGTGGTTCCAAACCATATGGAGTTAGTAATCTCATGGATTATGAATGAGGTGTAACCTTCACGGGTCAATCGTTGTTGCCTATCATTGTCCTTTTATTCGTGGTTGCCTTAAATGATCAGTGATCGGTTTACAAGTTCCTTAAAACTTATTGGCGGCTCCCTACTTTGCTCTGTCCTAATTGTTGTCTCTAATCATATATGTCAATTCCCACTTCCTATGAGTGTCAAGCATATTCACACATTCTTAACGTAGGCGCGCTTCAAACGACACCTACAATTTGACGACTCCACTAGGGAGGATTCTTGGTTATTCATCGATTTGAGTGATCGGTACTTAATTGAGATGAGTGGATGAGACTTGAAAGATTCTTGAATTGTATTCCTACGATTTAATTAGCATTGTCACTTATGCATATGCATTTTAGCTTACGTATTTTTCCATAATAGTACGTGTTCTACGTATGTGGCTAGCCCGGGGATTTAAGCTCTATCAACCCGAAAACGCTCATGGCAATAAGAATTCATCCGAGTTTTTTAAATCCACCCAAACCATGGACTCAAGTTCAATTTCATCATGAACTCGCGGAGCCGCCTGTTGGCATACACCCTCAAGGGAGGCTGCCTTGCTAACGTGTCCAAACTCTTAACCGTGGTACCTTTTGACACCTTAATAAGATTGACCATAGTGAAACATATAGAACTCGACTCTATTTAGCATCGACAATGTGTTTATGTATGCATTTTTTTGTGACTTTTTTTTTTAATTTTTATTTTTTTCTCTATTTTATTTAATCCTTTTTTTTTTTATTATTATAGTCGAGTCATAGTCTTTTTTTTATTTATTTTTGAGTCAACCCGGATTTTTATTCCCGTATCCTGCATAAAAATAACCTTGTTTTGATCATAGCCGGAGTTCTAGAAAGAGTTACGTGTCGTGCCACCTATGAATTTTTAGCCCAGAGTTTTATCTTTTATTTGGAGTTAATGTCGTCCCAATCAGAGTCACAGATCAAAAGTTATTACCGAAATTCTACATCCTGTATAGTTTAGGTGTCTTTTTAGCGTCCAACCTTCTTTTTTATTTTTCGTTATCTTTTCGTGCAAAGCTAGTCTTAGCCAATCTTCTACTTCTATTAATCCTTAGATCCGTTTCAACTCGTAATATAGGATTGTAGATTTTTATTTTTATTTATTTATTTATTTTTACCCATGAGTTCTAACTAGTCTAGAATTCCAATTGTTTTCCTAGTTTCTTTTGTGATTATTATGCTAACATTAACATGAGTTCTTTGGTTGTGTATGATCTTATTAATGACTAACAATTTCCAATGGACGTTTTCACCTAGTAGTAGCATAAACACTAAAATTGGACAAAATTAATCAAGTTAGTTTGTCTTTTTATTCTTCCGTGCTATTTTGGTCCATGCGTAAGTCGTATTGGTGTTTTTTTTTATATGTCTAGCCATACGATCATACCACGAGTCTTATATCATCACTTAATCACTCATGAGTCAAGTATAGTCCACACACTTTCTTTATTTTTTCGACTCGAATTGTGCACCATGTCATTTATGATCATATACTAGGTTCATGCACCTCTTTTTTTCTGTTATAAAAAAATGAGTGGAGTTTTTTTTTTTCTATCTTTCCCTCTTCCTTCCCAATTTTGATCAGTGTGTCAAACCATTAAGTGAATTTGTTTGTACTTGGTCAAGGAGCAGGGGTAGATTGGTGCGGTTCGAGTCACTACCACAACACCTCTTAGACCTAAGGAGCGTTCAAAGAAAACTTCACTATCTCCGCATCATTTATCACCTCCAAACTACTTTTAGTTTGTTCCAATGGCCACTAAAGAGGATATTGAGAACATTAACAAGTCGCTCGAGGCACTTTTCTTCCATGATGCAAACTCTTACCACCAGGGTCACCACCATGGAACAAAACAAGGTCACTGTTGCCACAGTTGACAAACTGAAAGAACAAGTGAGCAAAATTTCCGAAGAGTTCACTTATGTGGAACAACCTTCCACTATTTTGGATGTAAGGGACAAGCTCCCTGAAAAATTCTCCACTTCTGACATACCAAAATTCAAGCCCACTGGCAATCCAATGTTCCATTTAAAGGCTTTTTCTGCAACAATGGCTCTCAAGGGATTGGACGTAACACTCTTCCCTACAGTGTTCCCTCTCTCCTTAGAGCATGCTTGTCAGCAATGCTTTTATTCTCTCGATGCCAAGCACATTGCAACTTGGGGAGATGTCACCGAAAGTTTCATGAATCGTACAAGTGTAACATTCAAGCTAAAACTTCTGAACGTGAACTCTCCATTCTCAAATAGATATTGAGAATGAAGGCTTCACCGCTTATCTGAATAGGTAGGTGGAGGGAAACAACTGCACTGTTGGTAGATCCTCCTAAAGAAAAAGAGATGATTCGCCTCTTCATCCAAAATCTGACTCACAAGTAAATGCAACATCTCAAGTTTCTGCTATTGAATACTTTTGAAGTTGTATATGATATCAGCATCAATATCGAGGATGAGCTAATAAAGACTGCTGGTAGTAATAATAATAATACTTGGAAAAATAAAAAGAACAACCTTTTTTCTTCTTCCTCTTCTAAACTCAAAAACATTACCAACAATATCAACCAAGTGGATCTCAATGAAGTTTTAGCTCTTAACGTTCCCATTCAAAAGTAAAGGAGAACTTACACTCCTTTAGGAATGACATAAAACGCTGCCTTTGATCGCCTTTACGGCCAAGGCTTGATTACACCAATTGGGCAATTTCTAGAGCCAAAACCTAAACAAAGGAGCGCCAAGTAGGACCTCAACGCTCACTGTAAGTACCATCAAGGAAGGGGTCACTCTACCGAACAATGCTGGAATTTAAAAGACGATATTCAAGATCTAGTGGATGCCAACAAGCTTCCTGTCCCTCCAGGTGGCAAGAAGTGATAAGCAGCAATGAAGACAAGGCGCACGGCAAGCCCTTCGTGCAGGATTTCATGATATTTTTTTTATTCATCTCCCTTTTCCCCATTCAAGTCT
The DNA here is from genome assembly GCF_948465745.1 of Chenopodium album. Classification (NCBI taxonomy): domain Eukaryota; kingdom Viridiplantae; phylum Streptophyta; class Magnoliopsida; order Caryophyllales; family Amaranthaceae; genus Chenopodium; species Chenopodium album. Next base: position 44,499,863 of record NC_137846.1, on the reverse strand, counting down.
AGCATAGATTTTCCTTTATGTAATTTGATTATCTTTTTATTTATTAATTCACCATTTTCATCAATAAAATGAGCATTTTTTTCCTTTACATCTCGATCATGTCATTTTTGCATTATAAAAAAAAAAAAAATCAATTGCCAAACTGTAGACACTTGATTGTGTCTCCCCAAAAACTAAATCCATTGATGAGTATCTTTCACGTCATTGATATTGAACGAGGTGAAATGTTAAAGAGTCTCGTGAATTTCTTCAGTTTTTTAAAAATGTTTTAATAAAAATAATTCATTTCTATTTTCGAAAATCATTCATTTCGTAACTTATTTATGAAAAACATCTAATCCAATTTATTTTGGTCCATAATTGTGTAGAGTTGGATTGGGTTTGAAAAGAGCTTTCAAACGATATATTATAAGCCCAATTCTGAGTTGTAATGAGGAAGTTATGACCAAAATACTAAACTGGGTCCTAAATGAGTTTTATGAGTGGCCCGATGATCATGTGTAGGGTTCATTAATTATAATTGTATTTCTAAAGTCATTAGGATTTATCCTAATCTTCTAGAAACTTCTATAAGGTTATTTTAAGTTTTAAATGGATTAGGATTAATGTAGGGGATATTTTAAGCATCCCACTCTTGAGTCCCATTGTGATCATATACTTAAGCATGGTGGCGTCCAAAGGGAAGGAAGCTAAAACAAAAGAGTCGCCAACAAGTTTAGGAACTTGTAAAACGTCCATGAGGTGAAGGTTACACCCCACTCACGATCACAGAGATCGCTAACTCTATAGTGGTCCTGAATTATGACAGAATATTTGGTGATGATGGTACGAATCCAACCTAAAAGAGATTGAATCTGCCCCAAATAGGCCTCTATTTTATTCTTCTCATATTCATTTGCGCATTTCGATCAACATACAATCTATATATTAATCCTAAACCTGTTTAATCTATGTTGGTTGAATATTAATGCACAAACAAATCTATTATTGGCGGTCACTTGAATTAAAATCATATTAGTGTAAAATAAAATTATTAATTATCATATTAAACGTGATTTCAAATAAAATTTCCTTTAAACCTGTAAGAGAGCGCATGATCAAGCAATAACAATAAATATATCAAGCAACATAATATCATTAATAAATTATATATACTATTCGTAAATTAGCAAATAACATAAGTAATTCGAAAATTAACAAATAACGTAAAAAAAATTCGTTAATCAACAATAACGTGAAACAATTCGTTAATTAACAAATAACATGAAATAATTCGTTAATTAATGAATTACATGAAACAATTCATTAATTAACAAATTACGTTAAATTATATATATAATTTGACACAACAAATCATCATCATCAAAATATTCTCAAATTATAATATTAGCAAAATCCTAGACATGATACTAACATGATTAATAACAAATCATAACATGTCACTAGACAATAAATATCAAATCTTTAGCTTTAACATAATACTAGAGACATACATGATATAAGAAATAGGAAGCAACCTAATCATGTTACTAGAAAGCAATAAATAACATCCTAACATGATACTACGAATTAATATAATCTAAGCATGCTTTCTAAAATTATATAGCAATGAAATTACTTACTTTGTTGCCTCGTATCTCTTTCTATTAAAACAATACATACGTTAGTAAATTCAATAAAAGTATTAAATCAAACAATTAATTCAAATAGGGATTAGGGACCAAACCCTTAGAAATTATCAACCTTTCACGTCTAGGGCGAAGGCAACTATGAGTTTGGCTAGGTGTTTCTAAATCTCGTGATAGACGTATGGTTTATTTTAAAAAGGGCGAGACTTAAAAAGAGGGAGAAAGAATAAACTTCTAGCTTTGAGAGAGAGAGAATAGAAAGATGATTATTGATGATTGAAAACGGGGAAATACGACCCTATTTATAGAGAAAAACATCCGAAAACGATTAGAAAAGATCGAATTCCAATCGAAGTAAAACTGCTCCCATGCGCGGCACGACAGGATTATCACAAAGAGATGGAGTTGTGGCAATGCGATAGGCATATTACGGCGTGTTGGACCTGTCACAACGCGAAGGTGCTGCGTGATAAAATTTGCGTACGGAGTCCTTTTTCCAATATAATTGGATAAATAGAATCCGCATTTTATCATTAAAATCAGATTTAATCTCTTTAAAACACTTGTTTTAACTTTTCTAAAATATATATAAAAATATAATTATTAATCCTAATCTCTTTAGAACTTAAAATAAACTTCTAGACTATTCTAGAAAATTAAAGTAATTCCTAATGACTTTAGGAATGTTAATTAATGGACCCTCCACTTGATTATTGGCTCGCCCACAAAACTTATTTAAGATCCAATTTAGTATTTGGGTCATAATATAACTTCCTCATTATTCATCGGAATTGGGCTTATAATATATCGTTTAAAAGCTCTTTTCGAGTCCCATCCAACTACACAATTATTGGACCCATACCATGGACAAATTAAATTGGATTGGACATTTTTATAAATAGAGTAAGAAAAGAAATATTTTCGAAAACAAAAAGAAGTATTTTTATTAAAAAAGAGGAATCACGAGACACAATTTCGATAATCAATGACGTGAAAAGTATTCATCACTAGGTTTGGTTTTTGGGGAGACACAATTTGGTGTTTACAATTAGTAATTATAATTATGATTGATTTTGAAAAGATAAAGAATTCTCTTTGGAATAAAACAAGTGTTTTAAAAAAAGATTAAATCCTGGTTTTAATAAAAGATAAGTACGGACTCTAATTAACCTAATTCAATTAGGAAAAGGACTCCGTACGAATTCTTATCATGCAGCATCTATCGCGTCGCGATAAGGTCCATTGCGCCGTGATAGGCCTGTTGCCATGCGATAGAGTTAGTTTTACTCCGAGTTAGATTCTGGCTCTTTTCTATCGTTTGCGGTTGATTTTTCGCTATAAGTAGGGTATTTCCTCCGTTTTTATGGACCAACGATCATTAACAATCATTTATTCTCTCTTTCTCTTTATAAGCTAAAGCTTATTCTTTCTCTTTCTCTTTTGATTTTTAAGCCTAGCCTTTTCAAAAATACACCATACATCCGTCACGAAACTTAGACACACCTAGCCAAGCTCGAATTTTTCTAAGACCTCGACGTGAAAGGTTGATAGTTATGAGGGTTTGGTCCCAAATCTATATTTCAATTGTTATTGTTTATTGTTTGATTTGATATTTTCATTGAAGTCACTAATGTGTGTATTCTTTTGATAGAATGAGATACGAGGCTTCAAAGTGAGTAATTTCATTGCTCTACTTCTTTAGAAATCATGCTTAGAATATTATTTTAATTCCTAGTATATTGTTTAAGATAAAGCTTTGATTTTTATTATCTAGTATCATGTTAGGAATAAAGCTTTGATTTTTATTATTTAGTGACATGCTAGGATTTGTTATTAATTATGTTAGTATCATGCCTAGGATAGATCTTGCTAATTTTATTATGCTTTCATGAGATTACGATGATGATGATTGTTGTGTTAATATTATTATGTTGCTTGATATTATTGTTATTGCTTGATCAAGCCCTCTCTTGTAGGTTTAAAGGGAATTTGTACTTGAGATAATGCTTAATAAGATAAATAATAATTTGAATTAGGCTAATATGATTTTAATTCCTTTTTTTTTTTTACGGGAATATGTTTTTAATTCAAGTGGTCACCACTAATAGATTTATTTATGCATTAATAATCAACCAACATATTATATAGGTTTAGGATTAATTTATTGATTGTATGTTGATCGGAAAGCGCACATGAATATGAGAAGAACAAAGTGGAGGCCTATTTAGGGCAGATTCAATCTCTTTTAGGTTGGATTTGTACCTTTATCCCCGAATATCCAGTCATGGTTCAACACCACTATGGAGTTAGCGATCTCTATGATCGTAAAGGCGTGTAACCTTCACCTCGTGAACGGTTTACAAGTTCCTAAAATTTGTTGGCGACTCTTTTGCTCTAGCTTCCTTCCCTTTGGACGCCACTATGCTTAAATGCATGATTATAGTGGGACTCAAGTTTGGGATGCTTGAAATGTTCTCTACACGAACCAAGCACAAGGTATACCAATGATTTAAGGCACCTTTTACAGCCCATTATTTCTCTTTTAACCATTCAAACATCCCCTTTCTACTTCTTCACTAACCACTTTGAGCCTTGTCTAACGTTTGACCTTCATTTCTTCAACCCGCATTCAATTAACCCTGGGATGGGAAGATTTGCAATTTGTGTAACATTCAAAAGCAAGTTTAAAGAAAAGAAAAGGCAAAATAAAAATAAAACAATGTCTAAGGGCAAGGGTTCCAATGTCTTTGATATGAACATGTCTTGAATTGCGTCTCTCATCGAGTGCTTGGTACCGTGCCTGAGAAACATGAATTCTAAGTGAGTTATGGATCGCATGATCCAAGATTGGCCACATTGATTCAAAAGAAGAAAAAATGAAAAAAAGAACAAAAATTCAAAGCAAAAAAAATAAAAATAAATAATATTAATAATAATAATAATAATAATGAAAAATAAAACTTGCAAATTTCAATTTCAAAAACACAATTGCAAATCTTTGGGGGGCTTCTCTCGGGTCTTAAGCCTTTACCCTTTTCTTCTTTAAACTATCATCTTAACCACATTATAACCCTCAAAAGACCATTTTGAGGTGTACATACACTTGTGCAAAGTTCGGTTAGAGCTACGTTCGGCCTGATTCCTAACGGATAATGCAGGTAACCTCACATCGAGGTGCGGCCGCATTCTTATGCATGATCGAGTTAAGGAATATCCAATTCCTTATCCCTATCCATCTAGAGATAGACTTGGGGGCTTGAACCCACATCACTTAGCCTACCCAGCCTAAAGAGTCACCATTTCGACTCTTCTCACAATTCTTTTCATCACCATAACCTTTGCAACTAGCCTTAGTATCACATTCACAAATTTCTTTCACATATACATAACCATACATCATTCCCTTAGGAACCTTACTTGCTTAGCTTCTTGACCCAAGCAATATTCATTATTTCACGCATCGCATAATGTGCTCAGCAACATTTATATATCAAAGATCTGTAATCATACAAAGCATATCGTGCTTAGCTTCTTGACCTAAGCAACGTTCATTATGCAATACTCATCAATCACTTCATCTATATACGTCCTTAGCTTCCAAACCTAAGCAACGTTCATTAAGATTGTTTTTCATACACTACTTGATGCTTAGCTTCCTGACCTAAGCAACATACATTGACAACATACATTACTGTGTTTAGCTTCATGACCTAAGTTCATTCATTAATTGTGTCACATGAAGTAATCGTCCTTAACCTCCTAGCCTAAGAACATTCACCATGCATACATTATTTTTAAGACGAGCGAGTCAATTTGACAACAAGAAAATCCATGCGATTTATCTCGCTTTGCTCAATGAGGAAGCTCAAAACTTCTTCCTTTTTTTTATGTCTTTTCTTTTGGTGCAGTTCAAAAAATTTTCAAAATTTTTCTTAGCGAGGAAGTATAAAACTCCTTTCCTTTTTTCATCTTTTTTCTTTTGGGGAAGTTAAAAAACTTTTTCAAAATCTTTATCGAGGAAAGTTCGAAAACTCTCACTTCATTTTTCACATCTTTTTTTTTTCAGGAGAAAGTCGATACCCTTCACACATGATAAAAAAATGACGGAAATTTTCGCTTTTGCATTTTCATTTGCTTGTGTCTGCACACGCACTCAAACTATACACACATAGTCACAAGTCGTATAGATATCATGTCATGTCAAGTCAAGCTTGGTCAAGTCAATTGGCCAAGTCAATCATAGTCTATATGAGACCATTGGAAAATTTTATTTTTCAGGTCTCAGTTACAGGCCACGTTCGGAGATAAGCGAACCATCTACAACCCACGTTCGAGGATAAGCAAACCGTCTATCGCCCACATTCGGGGACAAGCGAATCATCTACGGCCCACGTTTGGGATAATCGAACCATCATCATTCATCAAATACTCAATGATCATCATTTAATACATTGCTCGAGGCAAAGTGGCTCACGATAGCTTTTCTTGAGGTGAGGAAGTTATCTTCATTCAGTAGGCTGCTCGAGGTGGAGTAGCTCACGATAGCTTTTCCTGAGGCGAGGAAGCTATCTTCAATTAGACAAGTTTTTCACAAGGCGTAGAAAAATTGTCGATCGTTGCCACCTCTCAAGGTGAAGAAGTCGGCGATTACAACATTCTCAAGGCAGGGAAAAATCATCATCTAACATCGTTCTAGAGGCGTGAAATCATCATCTTACAGCGTTCCTGAGGTGTGGAATCATCATCTAACAACATTCCCGAGGCGGGGAAAAATCATCATCTAACAGTGTTCCAGAGGCGTGTATTCATCATTCCCAAGGCAGGGAAAAATATCGCAATAGTCTTCATCCGGTGGATTTCTTCAGGTGTAGAAAACTACCAAACATATTTGTCACTGATACACTGGTGTCAGATACGTATTATATCCCTTCACTCTTTTATCTGTGAAGCTAACATTTTTCTGTAGATATCGGTGTATACAGAGTAATTTAGGATCACAAAACGTCTAAAATCATTCTCCGTCCCAATCAACTACTTTGACTATCATTTTCAAAACTGACGTTTCTACAAACTCAGTCAAAGTGGGGGCTTCTGTAGATACCTAAAAATGTCTCCCCAGAACCAAACCAGATGATGAACAACCTTTCACCGCCATTATTGGTCAAGTTGAGTATTCAATCTTTGAATTGCTTAAATCCATATTCAATCCCAGAACATTTCATGAACCAACCCAATTCTTAGCCCATTTTCCCCAAATCATAACTTATTTTCCCCTTTTCGTGCCCGCGTCACAAATCTGAGCTAAACTGATTTTTTAGCCCTTCAATTTTAATCCAAATATTATTTGGTTGGATAGGCCTTTCAATAATATTTCCAACGATATATCTTAAGCCTAATTCCGATTTAAAACGAAAAAGATATGAGCAAAACACTAAACTTTATCCAAAACCGACACCCTTTCGCCATATCTTAAAATCTACAAAATATTTTGACCTGATTGCAAATGGTTTGGAAATTAGAATTTATAAGCTTTCCAAATATATATTATATGCCTTATTCCGAGTTACGGATCAAAATTTATCGTAGTTTTAAAAACGCAAGAAAACAGGAAAATACCGCGCGACGGTATGCACATCGCGTGCAGTGTTGTGCACCGTGTCACGGTGTCTTGTATAGTGTCACAGTGTCTTTTACTATTTCACGGTATTTTACACCGTGAAACGATGTTTTTCTAGGGTTTTTTCTTCACAGCGCTTCACTTCTAGGTTTTCGTGCTTCACCTTACTCTTTATCTCTATAAATACAAACTTGATTTCCAGTTTCGGGGCACCAAAAATCATTCTCTTTCTCCCAAACAAGATTGAACACATCAAATCATTCTCTCTTCTCTCTTTTATGATCTAGCCTATATACTAGCCTTCCCTATTCTTTCATCATTCCTTCCTCAATCACTCCAAGGAGTCCATACTTGACCCGAGGTTCCATACTTAAACCAAGGCGTGAAACGTAGAATTGACTGAGGGTTTGGACCAAATCAACTCTTTTTTTATTTAGTTTAATTTAATTTCAATTTGATTTATATTTTTATTGAAGTTACTAACAATTTATTCATGATGTAGCAATTCAAGGAAACGCAAAAAGTGAGTAATTAATTCACTTAATTACTCTTATTATTATTATTATCTTTATTGCTAGTATCATGATTAGGGTTATTATTACAATTTGATTTTACTAATGATATTATCGTTAAATTTCTTCCAATGTTGATGTTTATTCTATTGTTTATTGTTGGTCACTATATTGCATGTTTATAGGGAATATGTAATTGAATATAACGCCTAATAAGATAATTTGGACGACGGGTTTAGGTTCCTTTTTAATCTTGTTGTTTAATTAAAGTGATCACAATATTCTAGAATTATATAGTGCATTAATATTCAACCAATTTAGCCTAATAATAGTTTGGAACATATTGAATCTTTGTTTGCATCCCTTTAAGATCGCTGGAATACTTTTCCCTATAAGAATCGAGTAGAGGCCAATACAGGCGAATGTGACTCCATGACTCATTTCGTACCATCATCCCCGATCCTCCTTTCGTGATTCCGAGCCATATGGAGTTAGTAATCTCATAGATATATGAATGGGGTGTAACCTTCACGGGTCAATCGTTGTTGCCTATCATTGTCCCTTTATTCGCGGTTGCCTTAAATGATCCATGAATGGTTTACAAGTTCCTTAAAAACTTGTTGGCGGCTCCCTACTTTTCTTTGTCCCTAATCGTTGTCTCTAATTGTATATGTCAATTCCTACTTCCTATGAGTGCTAAGCATATTCACACATGCTTAACGTAGGCGCGCTTCAAACGACGCTTACAGAACCATAAAGACCCTTATTTAAAGCCAAACCAATATTCAAAATCCAAAGCATAAACGAAATAACAAAGCATAAATAAGTTCAACACAAGAAACGAATAATCTCAATCACACCAATCCCTTGACAATGCATATGCCATATCCCCGAACTTCACATCATCATTGCTAACTTGTGCAATACTGCTCCCCAATAATATAAGTCTAATAATGTATCATCATAGGGTCATTGAAAGGCAAAGGTTATGACCAAATGAAAACACAGACAAAAGCACGCAATCAGTGAAGTTGAGTACATACAAGCTACAACACACCAAACCTATCATGCTCAACTAATTAAAGTAAATATACATTCAACATGAATTCATTAAATAAGATTCCACACTAAAATAGTTCAATCAATTCAATGTACTCACAAACCAATTCTAATCACTTCACTCTTTATGTTTAATTTAATTTGGAGTAAGCAATAGACAAGGTTGTCCAACCCACCAAATGATTTTGGTCCCAAATGGCCATTTAAAATTAAAAATATAGCACGGTTGTAAGAATGGGCATGACTCTATTCTCACAAAGTTAGTCTAGGATATCATCTAACTCTTTTTATAAAACAAAATACCAAAAGAAAAGAGGACATGTTGATCAAACAAGCCTCGCAAAGTCACAGGCTACCACCGTATACCCCAACCCATAATTGTCAATGCTCTCACTACCACAAAAAGTTGAATAAGCAACACACAATACATAACTGTTAAGTTTCATAGGCGATCTCTAGCATTATACAGAGCGTCTATGTAAGATAAGCGTTTTGTAGGTTAAAACCTATAGAGCGCCTATCTAAGTTAACCGCTCTATTTAGTATATCCATATACAACGCTATACAATATACATCGCCTCTTATAGATAACCGCTCTAAAGTATACTTTTTTGAGAAAAAAGAAAAAGAAAAAAAAACATGCATGGGTATTCCACATTTCCACCCTAACCCTACTACTCCCTACTTCATTCCTTCTCAAGTCTCAAAGCCGTCACTTCCCTCATTTCTCACCTCATTCTCTCCTCTAATGCATGACTTCATCCCTCAATTACCAGTTCACTTATCTCCCCTTTACGCACACACACAACAACGACCCTGCTTTCATACTTTAACTCCGATGTGGTGCGTGAAGGTTCGATCATGGTGTTTTAGTTCGCAAAACCCCGATTGTGATGAATTTTGGGTTGTTTGGTGGCGGAAATCCAGTCATAATATTTCTGGGTTGTTTAAATGACGCCCTTGTTCTATACATGGAACCATTGATGATTTTGGGTTGTTTGGTTGCGTATGTCCGATCCTGGTGTTTGGCATTGCCGAGCTGGTTGGGGGCTGCAAATGGTGTTGTGATTTATCAATTTGTGTCTTAGGTGATGTTCATATGATGATTTTTTCTAGAATTTCGATTCAGGTATTTAATTTTATTATGATTTAAATTTCTGATTTTAATTCTCAATTCTTAATTTTAGATCTCAAATTTCTTATTTTCACTTTAGATTTGGTTTTAAATTTCAATTGTACATGTACAAGATCTAAAATTTCTGATTTTCATTTTGAAATTTCAATTATATTAGAGCAAGTGATGAGATGTTTGATCGATTTTGACATTTGATTAATTCAAATTTCTGATTATAATTAATTTGTTGGTTTTGTTATTACTTAGATCTGATTCACTCCTTGTAATTTTTGAGGAGATGGTATGTGATAATTTTTGTTTAATTTTGGGTGGTTCGGATTTACTTTTGTAGTGGTTGTTGCAAGTGGTGGTCTATATCATGGGGCGGGCTGTGTCGCAATTGGGGTTGGTGGGGTAGTGGCTGGTGGTTGTGGGTCGTGAAAGATAGTGGGTCGTGGTAGGGGCAGTGGGTTCTGCAGTTAGTGGGGGAGTGGGTGGTAGGTGGTGTTAGATCTTGGTTCCCATTGGGTTTCTTTTTTTTTTTTTACTTGTTTTTCCAAATATCTTGCCACAATGTCTTAAATCTTTTTATCTATTTGCAGATATGAATGGAAGATGAACAATATTGGAGCTTCGAGGACGCTGCCGCATAAGATTAGAAAATTGATCAACTTGTATAATTTGTGTTATACTCCGTATTTAGTTTTGTATTTGAGTTTTACTACGTATTTGTATTTTTTAAATAAATTATTTAAGTTATAACAAGAAACTATTATCTAATCTTTGGCTGTAATTGTGGTGTTTTTCTATTATTATTATTATTATTATTATTATTATTATTATTATTATTATTATTATTATTATTAACAATAATAATAATAATAATAATATAATATAATTTTTTTTTTAAAAAAAAGTAAGGAAAAGAGAGCGCCTATCACAGATATGCGTTTTCTTTTCATAAAGTTATAGAGCGCCTATCCTAAGATGACCGTTCTCTTTTCCATGTTTTTTATTTACTTTGTACCTAGAATATGAAGCGCCTATCTCAGGATAGGCGATCTGTATTGTGTTAGATATAGAACGCCTCAAAGAGGCGTTCTGTAGACTTTATAGGGCACCCCCTCAGAAGAACGCCTCTGAGGCGCTCTATATTGCTTGTTTTAGGCGTTCTATATTCATGTTTTTGTAGTAGTGTCTAGAAGTGCACACTTTTAGAGTTTTATTGCTTATCCATGTTTTACTTTTATAGGGAATATTTCAAGCATCCCACACTTGAGCCCCACTGTGATCATACACTTAAGTATGGTGGTGTCCAAAGGGAAGGAAGCTAGAGTAAAAGAGTCGCCAACAAGTTTTAGGAATTTGTAAACCGTTCACAGGGTGAAGGTTACGCCCCTTCACGATCCATGAGATCGCTAACTCCATAGTGGTCTGGAACCATGACTGGATATTCGGGGATGAAGGTACAAATCCAACCTAAAAGAGATTGAACCTGCCCTAATAATAGGCCTCTACTTTATTCTTCTCATATTCATGTGCGCTTTCTGACTAACATACAAATATATTAATCCTAAACCTGTTTAATCTATGTTGGTTGAATATTAATGCACAAACAAATCTATTATTGGCGATCACTTGAATTATAATCATATTAGCCTAAACAAGATTATTAATTATCTTATTAAGCGTGATTACAAGTGCAAATTCCCTTTAAAAATGCATAAAAGGTGTGATCAAGCAATAACAATAATCAAGCAACATGATAACAGTCATCATTATCATAATAATCTCAATCTCATGAAAGCATAATAACAATAGCAAGATCCTAGGCATGATATTAACAAGATTAATAACAAATCCTAGCATGTCACTAAACATTAAAGATCAAATCTTTAGCCCTAACATGGTACTAACATGATATTAGAAAGAATAGGAAGCAACCTAAACATGATACTAGAAAACAATAAAAGTATCCTAACATGGTACTAGGAATTAAAATAAAATTATAACCATGATTTCTACATCAAAAGAATAATTAAAGCAACTTACTTGGATGCCTCGTATCTCTTTCTAATAACAAAATACACGCGTTAGTAACTTCAAGGAAAATAATAAATCAAATAATTGAAATAAGGATTTGGGACCAAGCCCTCAGAAATTATCAACCTTTCACGTTTAGGGCGAAGGCAACTTGGAACTTGGCTAGGTGTGTCTAGAACTTGTGAATGTGGATTTTGTAAAAGGGGAGGTTTAGAAAAAGGGAGAAAGAATAAGCTTCTAGCTTTTTGGAGAGAAAGAAGATTGTTCTGAATGAATAAAAACGGGGAAATACGACTCCTATTTATTAGAAAATAGTCTGGAATCGATAGAAACAAATCAGAATTTGAATTGGAATAAAACTGCTCCCTGTCGCGAGCGACCCGAGCGACAGTGTCTGTCGCCATGCGACAGAAATCTCGCATGGCGACAAGCTCTGTCGTTTAGTGACAGGCTTGTCGTTTTGCGACAATTAGAGGATAAAACGCGCTTTGTACGGAATCCTTTTCTTAATATAATTAAGCAATTAAAACTCTGTTTTAATCAATTTCAAATCAGATTTTATCAAAACAAAACACTTGTTTTATTTCAAACCAAATTCATCAATTTTCTAAAAATATTAATTATCAATCCTAATGCTATTTAAACTCAAAATAACCTTCTAGACTATTCTTAGAAGCCTATAACTATTCCTAATGACTTTAGGAATAATAATTAATGGGCCCTCCACTAGATCATTGGGCCATAAAACTATTTCAGACCCAAATTAGCATTTGAACCATAACTTCCTCATTATTCATCAAAATTGGGCTTATAATATATCGTTGGAAAGCTCTTTATGAGCCCGACCCAACTACACTATTATTGGACCCTTATCACGAGCCAAACTAAATTGGACTGGCTATTTTCATAGATAAGTTTTTAGAAAACAGAAAGAAAGATTTTATCAAAAACTAACACATCACAAGGCTTTTCGCACTTCACCTTTGTTCGATAATCAAATGACGTGAAAAGTATTCATCACTGGGTTTAGTTTTGGGGAGACACATTTGGGTGTCTACAACTTTACATTATTACAGCTTAACTAACAGTCAACTCATTCAATTATATTAAACCATACACAATCATACATAGAAATTCACTTTAAATCTTATTTAAGACAATGATGATCACATCACGTACAAATCAGCCTATAATTCCTTTTAAATTCTAAGGGCCTGTTCTGATTTACTGAAAACAACTAAATTGAAATGAACTGAACTGAACTAATTGGAGCTGAACTGAACAGAAATGAATTGAGATGAAATGAATTGTTTATGAGAGAAGAAAATTAAAGAAACTGAACTGAATTGATTGGAGCTGAACTAAAATTAAGCTGAAGAGAACAGGCCCTAAGATATCCAAAATTGTTGAACGTAGTTAACCCACCTAGTCATTTCTGCTTAATCCACTTTTACTCAAAATACTAACAAGTCTTGTTTGAGTAATAATAACAAAAAATAACTATCTCATGAAATAATTAATAAATTCATTTCACTTAAATCATTCAATTCCAATCCTTCAATAATCCAAATGTGGTTATCAACCCAATCTAATAAACATATGTTTGTATCAATATTCCATACAAACAATTAATCCAATTCAGCATGGCTGCAATCATAGATTTATACAAACATAATTAATTCACCCAAACATGTCTCTTGAATATAAGCACATGCATGTATAACCACAGAATTTTTATTTAAGTACTTTCTAAACATGAAACTAAATTCTTCTCATTTATTACCTAAAAAATTACTTCGTATTGAATGAGAAAATGGGCAAATTTGTAATTGTTGTTCTATAATAAAAGTCTCATTTTATATGAGTGTTTAGTTTTTAATTTTTTATCTATACTCTAGTACTTCCTAATCTATGTTGCGCTCTCTCTCTCTCTCTTTTTCTTTCTATTCTTTTTTTATTTTTTATTATTTATTTTTTTTTTACAAATCCTAATTCAAGCTTTTATTAGTATTGAAACATAATCGAATCATCATTTCATTATCTAGGCCTGAGCACAGATCTGATTTCCCATCCAAAACAGGATTTCGAATCGGATATCCGTATCCGAAAATTTGGATATCTGATATCTGTATCCGATCCAAAAATTTCGGAGTTTCGAAAATCCGGATATCCGAAACTTTCGGATTGGATAATAGAGATTGTAGACAACTAATTTATAACCTGCAAAATGCAAACTAATTGGCTAATTGCTAAAATTGTACAAATTACATAAGAAAGAAAATTTGAAGTTCAAATACATTAATGTCCAAATGTTAACAGTGCATAAACATTTTATCTAATACTAAAAAAAGTCATCAACGCCGATAACCGATAGTGGATCAACAAGGTAGAGGGTATGGCAATTGGCAAGTCAACAACTCTACAAAATATAAAATAACAAAATATTAGATAATTATAAGATAAATAAAAACAAAAAAGATGCAGAAATTAAGAGTACAAAAACCAAAACCCAAAACCCATTACCCGCATGCCGCATTAACCCAAACCCATAATTCAGAAAAATTAAAACAAGAACAGCTAAAAAAAAAAAACACCCAAAAATTGGTTTCTAAAATTGCTTCTGGTGGAGGAGTGAGGGACGCCGCCGCTTTTGATGGAGGAGTGAGTTTTTGAGTTTGAACGACGGTAAAATATGGGGGTTTCTCAGAGAGTAAGAGGTAGATCTGAGAAAAAAGAGGAGAGAGGCGGATATGAGGGACAAACCGTTGAAATCAGGGTTAGTCGAGTTTTTGTCTTAAGGGCACTAAATAATTTGAAATATTTTAATATGGTTAAAAAAAGGAATTTTTCGGATTTCGAATCGGATATCCGATCCGTTATCCGACTTTATTTTCGGATATCGGATATCCGAAATTCAAATTTTGGATATCCGATCCGATATCCGAAATTTTTGGATAAAATGTTTTCGGATCGGTTATCCTAAGTTTTCAGATCGAATGCGGATCAGATCTTCAAATTTTCGAATAATAGATAATTTTGCTCAGGCTTACATTTATCTACCTTTATATACTCATTTGCTCCTTACAAAAATATAAAAACTAAATAGAAATCCATTTGCAACCAAGTACCAATTAAAAAATCATGCTCTTGTTTTATATTCAATTCCCATCATTCCATGGATACCACCAATTCTGAAAATATGAGTCAATATTGGATGGCGACTCAAAACAGATTTTTAGGATATACCAGTTGCTTGTCGGTGGACCACTTACAATTATTGTATCACATTTTTGAGCATATCAATTATCCATATACTTGGTATTATAAAATTAAGCTACTATTACTCCCTCCGTCCTCAAAATTTCGACCCTTTTGACCTAAGTTAAGTCTTAAAATGATCGATGTATTTGCATTAAAATACCCACCAATTTACAACAATATTTGTGCAAAATTAGTTTCTCTATATAAAATTTTGTTTTTTTCCATATATTTTTAATACTTTATCTCTCTACTTTTTTACAAACCTAATTTATCTTTTCAATATGTTTTTATTTCTTTTTATTTAAGTTTTTAATAATCGCAATATCAACCCAAAAGGGTTGAAGTTTTGGGGACGGAGGGAGTAGTAAACTATGGATTAGTTTCACTTACCTAGTATTTACTTTTAAAATAGCTTAAATACTATATGAAATAAAGTATGACTTGATAAGATCTTATGATAGATCTTTGAATTCGGGGCTCAAATATTGTAGTCTGAGATTCCTTTATCTTTTTAAATATAAAAGAGATATTAAAATTTTAGATTAAACGCTATACTTTGACTTTCACATTTGTTAACATTAACTTTTATTATTTATGTCTTTATTTACACTTTATTGAAAATTTTACTAGAAAACAATCTTTTGTACTTTTTACATTTTTTTATAATTAGTAAAAGGATGCAAAAAAAGGAAATAGAGGTAATTTATACTTCCTCTGTTTCATTTTAATTAACACGTTTCTTTAGTCGTGTTTACCAATGCATAAATTAAATCATTAATATCTTTAATTACCGATAAGCAAAAATTATAAAAAGTTGATATTTTGAAAATATACATTGTGACGAATCTAACAAGATCCTACTTAAATTGACTATATTTTTCCTTATAAATCACAAAACATGGTCAAAGAGAGGTAGGTAAATAGTGCTAAATTCAAAACGTGTCAACTAATAAAAAACAAAGAAAATAGTACATAACAAACTATGTAATGCACTCCAGTAACCAACCAAGTTGTAATAACACATTATAATAAAATTAATTGAATTTAAAAATAAAAAAAAAATTTGTCATTATCTTACCAGCTTATAACAAAGAAATTGTCGTCCAGCTCTTCATTAATGATGACTAGCTAATATAAGTGTGTCCACTTTGACATTATTGTCTATAAATTCATACACTAAGATATGGTCTTACTTATACAATAACCAGAAAAAAAAATAATTAAAAAAAAAAAAATGTCTACTCTCTTCAAATGTAATTTGTTATCAATTCTTTCTCTTCTTCTCATAATCTCCTTATCTCAAGCTCAAGTTCCTCCCTCTTCTACATTCAAGCATGTCAACCAAGGTGATTTCGGAGATTACATAGTTGAATACGATGGCAATTATCGTACTCTAGACGTATTTTCTAGCCCATTTCAACTATGTTTTTACAACACTACACCAAATGCATACACCCTTGCCCTACGTATGGGTTTGGTTAGGTCCGAGTCACTTTTCCGATGGGTTTGGGAGGCGAATCGA
The DNA here is from genome assembly GCF_948465745.1 of Chenopodium album. Classification (NCBI taxonomy): domain Eukaryota; kingdom Viridiplantae; phylum Streptophyta; class Magnoliopsida; order Caryophyllales; family Amaranthaceae; genus Chenopodium; species Chenopodium album. The sequence goes on along the minus strand of NC_137846.1, from coordinate 44,483,107 downwards.
GGCAACCCGATTGGTGATAACGCGACATTCTCCCTAGGGACAGATGGCAACCTCGTATTGGCTGACGCCGATGGCAGGATCGCTTGGCAAACCAATACAGCCAACAAGGGTGTCGTAGGGTTCAAGTTACTTCCTAATGGTAACATGGTGTTACATGATGTTAAGGGTAAATTTATTTGGCAAAGTTTTGATTTTCCTACTGATACTCTCTTAGTGGGCCAATCTCTACGACTTGGTGGGCCTACTAATCTCATAAGTAGGGTCTCGGCTGAAGTTAATTCTAATGGGCCTTACACTTTTGTCATGGAACCAAGAGTACTAACAATGTATTATAAAAGCCCAAATAGCCCAAAACCACTTTTGTACTTTAGTATGTTAGATCTTGCCAAAAGCTCCCTTAAAGAAGTAACGTTTAGTTGCTCCCCCGAAAATGATGATAACTATGCTTATGATATAACGTTTGCGTATCAAAGTGTAGATGGATCGATTGGAGGTAACGCGGTGATTGCAAGGCCTAAATATAATAGCACATTGTCCATGTTAAGGGTTGGAATCGATGGGAATCTAAGGGTGTACACTTTCTCAGATAAGGTAGATTGGGCCGCTTGGGAAGTGACCTTTACATTGTTTGCTAGGACCTCGCCTTATGGGCTATGGGAAACCGAGTGCCAATTACCTGAAAAATGTGGGAAATTCGGGTTATGTGATGAGGATAGCCAATGTGTGGCATGCCCTACACCTAAAGGGCTACTAGGATGGAGCAAGAAGTGTGAGCAACCAAAGCCAAGTTGTGGTAGTAAAAATTACTATAAACTTGAAGGGGTTGAACATTTCTTAAGCAAGTTTACTAAAGGTGATGGTCCTATGACAATTGATGCTTGTGGGATGAAATGTACAAAAGATTGCAAGTGTTTAGGATATTTCTACCATCAAGAAACTTCAAGGTGTTGGATTGCTTATGATATTAAGACTATTACTAAAGTGTCTAATATGAAGCATGTTGGGTACATCAAAGTTTGAATTCAGATCACTAAGTTGATCACTAAGGGATGGAGTTATTTAGATAAATAATCAATTATTAGATTGTCGGTGTAATTTTAATTATGACAACTATGAATTAAAAAAATTAAGAAAGCTATGATGTACGACATACATATACCAAGTATATTTTGATGCGCCTATGATATGTTAGATCGTTGTTTGATTGGGTTTTTCTTGTAACCTTGTCCAAGGTTTGTCTCATTCTTATTCATTTTTCTAGTGGTTGTTATGAGGTATACTCTCTTCGTCTCCTTTTGTTTGTCTCACAGTTGTTCATTAGCTTTAGGCACGTTCAGTAAACATTGAAACTGCAACATTATCACTTGTTGAAACCCATTATAGTCCACTTGTGAGTGTCCCACATTGGAGATTGAGGAGAGTTTGTTCCATTTTATAAGGTAGAAGAGCTACTCTTACTATTGCCGATTGATTTTAGTATGGAAGCTTCTAAACATTATTTGTGGACCAAACTCCGCTCCTCATTATTTAGGTTGCCTAGGGCCTTTCCATATTGTTTCGAAATTTAACATCACTTGTTCATGGGATCATCATATATTAGCAAGAATGGTAATTCACCATAAAATGCTAAATGGGGAGGCACTTTTTACTTTGGACCTACTTTTCTACATTTAAAATTTTCAATGTTCACATAATTACTCTCTTCGTATTTTATTACTTACTCCATTTAATTTTTTAAGAGATTTTCCATTTGGTACCACTAAACTTCAATTTTTTTCCATATGGTAACCAAATATGTTAATTACACTGTTAGATTTGAGTTAAATAACTAGACAAAAATTACATTTTAATCCTTGTCCTTGCCAATTGTCTTCGAAAGGACATGTGTTACTACTCAACTCATCCTTTCCTCTTTCTTCCTCCTCTAGCTTTTGTTACGGAAGAATTATATGATATGAGGGAACCACTAGTTGGGAGGAAAATATTAAAAGTAGTGTACATTATATTACGTTAATGATTCATATTATTCCCAATAAAATTATACAATTTAGTGACTATATGACTAAAGAATTATTTATAAATGCTTTTTAATAAGCATGAAAATATTAATCAAATAGCTAAATAAAATCTATTGTAAAAATTTTTAGCACAACATACATGTAAATATATATAAACTAAAAATAATATGTAGTTTTTATATCCAATAAAATAATTTGAATGGAAATAAATACCACACTGATCATTAAAGGAAATTATAATCCAAATTAGGTAACACTAACCTATATTATTAATAGTACTATACATTTTCTATTTATGAATTGATGCTCTACATGATATCATCACTCTTTGTTATTGTATAAAAATGTGTTTAAAGCTATCCAATAATTGTTGTTTGTTTATTGCCTTAATAGTTTATTTGTAGATGATAGCTATTTTATTGATAAAAAAAAGGATACACAAGAAGATGTCACTCGTTACTATGTCCGAAGTGTCTTTTACTGTGCAACTTATTAATAATGTCGAATGTAATAAATTTATTATCTCAATCAAATGTAATATATATATATATATATATATATATATATAACTAAGATATTAATTTAAATAATTATGTTATAACAAAAAATTGATTGATATTTCACACTTTCCTAGAATTAGACATAGATACAATTGTCGAATACAACATTTATTTTATAGTCATATCTAATACTCCATTAAGCTTTGTTTGAATGTGTTTGACTTTCATTTGATTTAGTTAGCTATGTTGAATGCATTTGACTTTCATTTGATACAATTAACTTTGTTTCAATGTGTTTGATGACTTTCCTTTGATTCAATTAGCTTTGTTGAATGCATTTGACTTTCATATTTTATTATTACTTTTTGAATAAAATTCAATAATACACCGTCTAAAAGATGTTTAGGCGGTAATTATAGTATCTTGTACTTGAACCAGTGGCTCACCTTTTTTATAATTAAAAAAGAGTTGAAATAGTATTTTAGGTAAATGTGTATGGAAGAATAAAGAAAACGAAATAAAAAGAAATATATTTTATGTAAAAATAATATATAAGATTTAGATCCCTCACCATATATAAATAAGATTTGGAATAATATTATTATAGCTATACTTTCAAATATTCAAAAAGTAAAAGATTTTTTTGCTAGAAAGGGAGGGGGTTTGGGAGGGAAAATCAACACCAGAAGTAGAATACACTAATGGAAATTATATCACAAGGTTGTGATATTGTGATACGTGCATCAAATAAATAATCAATTTAATTCATTGTTAAGGAATAGTGTTATAGGACTTATTTACATGATAAGAAGGTAGCCAAGTTGAGAATTAGGTAAAAGTCCCTCGAGTAGGGTTTGCTAGTGCTTTGCTAGGGTTACGAGTGTGAGTTTTATAATGTGTGATTCCTTGTTTCTTTGACAAATTCTATTGATATCTTAATCAATTTGATCCTGTTTTTGCTATGGCGAATGAATAGTTGCGAGAGTGAGAAAAGCTGAAATTTACGGATGAGGAAAGTTTGGTGATTGGGGGCACTACTGAAGCCTTGATTGACGAAAATCAAAGAACAAAACTTGATCTTTCTCTCGTTGGAAAGATGTTGACAAATAAACCCTATAACATTGAAGCAATGAAACGTGTTCTGAAAGGTCTTTGGAGGTTGCAAGGTAACATGGTGGTTCGTGCTGTGGAGACAAATTTATTTGTCATCCAATTTTTCAATGAGGAAGACAAAATGAAAGTGCTAGAAGGAAGATTGTGGTCATTCGATCAACAATTGTTGCTACTGAAACCAATCAATAGGGATGAACAATCCTCGGATATTACCTTCGAAAAATCGCCCTTCTGGATTTGACTGTTTGACGTCCCTTTTAGCCGTCGTAATGCTAAATTTGCTCAAGAGGTTGGTGATGCGATTGGCTAATTTTTGGAGTTTGATGATTTAGATTCGATTGGCTGGGAGGAATTTATGTGAGTAAGAGTAATGATTGACATTGCTAAACCCTTGCGTCGAGGAGTCATGGTAGCAGTTAACGCTGCCAAAACAACTTGGATAGGTTTTAAATATGAGAGATTGGGGGACTTCTGTTATTTTTGTGGAAAATTGGGACATATTGATAGAGATTGTTTGGAGCAGGAGAAGGAAGATGGTGAGAATGCTCTTGTATTTCAATATGGCCCTTACCTCGTGGCCTCACCCCATCAAAGATCTCGTATATCCCTAGCTGATAGGGAAAAGGAGAAGACATGGGTGGAGAATCTTGCTAGTAGGAAACAGGTGCAAAGGGTGCCTTACAACAACCCTAATGCAATTCGATTAGGGCCTCCTAGTGCTGCTAGGAAACTTACATTTTCACCTTCTAAATCAGGCTCACTTGTTCCAAAAGACCGTGAGGCAATGTTGCGTATGGTAGTGGTTGAAGGAAGCAACAAACTAGTTCTGAGGCCCGAGTCTATGGATAATCCTAGCCAAGACACTAGAATGGAGAAGGAAAAAACAAACGTGCTGGGGGGATAGAGCAAGGGAGAAAAAGGGAAAGCAAATGAGGTTGGGAATCAAACACAGGTGAGTGAGTGCAACTCTGCTAAAAGAACTTGGAAGAGGGTGGATTCTAGTTTGAGAAGGGAGGGAGTGGAAGACTTAATGAACACTTTATAGAATGTCATCATACCGATAGCAATCAAGAAGAAAGGGAGTTCGAAGTTGGAGGATAGGGAGGAGGCTAATCCTTTGGGTGGACAAGGAAAAAAGGCAAAGCTGTTGAAGAGTGAAGGGCATGCTATTACTGGTGATGTAAAGGTGGGTGCGGGGATGATGTCTAATGTTTTTTACTAAGAAAGTGTGGAGCACTTGAAATTCCAAGTAGCGGATGTTGGGAGAGGCCAACCCCGTGAAGAGCAATGAATCTTGTATGTTGGAATTGTTGAGGCGAGGGCAATCCTCAATCAGTTAACGCGTTGCGAATGTGGTGCTAGAAATTTGCCCCGAACTTACTTTTCTTCTCGGAGACTAAAATAAATAAAGGTGAGTCTGAAAATTTGAGAATTCGTCTTGGTTTTGATAGTGCTTTTAGAGTTAGTAGTGTTGGCTTATTGGGAGGTTTGTGTTTGTATTGGAAACAAGATAAAGTCGATTTTGCTTTAGTTTCTTTCTCGAATAACCATATTTGCGGTGATATTTTAGGATGTGAAGGTGGGGTTTGGCGTTTTATTAGTGTCTATGGCTGGCTGAAAACGGCAAACAAATATAAAACTTGGCAACTTCTTCGTCATTTGTGTGTTCCTTATGATGGCTCTCTCCTTGTAGGAGGGGATTTTAATGAGATCTTAAGCCATGAATAGAAGGAAGGGGGAGTAGATAATGAAAGAAGAATAATTGCCGATTTTAGGGAGGCTCTCCAAGACACTAACTTGCATGATCTTGGTTGTTATGGGCAAAGTTTTACATGGGAATGAGGGCTTACAGAGAAGACCATCATTAGAGAACGACTTGACTGATACTGCTGCAATGATGCTTGGCGCACAATATACCCTGATGCTAGTGTTGAGAATTTAGTTCGGTATAAGCTAAGTCAGACCACTGCCCAATAATTTTGAGGTTGCAACTTGTGACAAAGAAGAAAAATCAAGGCAAAAAAAGCCCACATTTTGAGACAGCGTGGTTGCTCGATCCCTCGTGTGAGAAGGTCATCAAAGAAGCATGGAGTGGTAATGCGTGGATGCCAATATATAGAAGCTCAACTTGAGCTGACTTTAGCATCTCTAAAAGGCTGGAGTGGTACAAAATTTTCGGACTTGGAAATAAGATTGAGGCCTTAGAGAAGTAGTTAAAAGAAGTGCAAGGCTGGGGTTTGTCCGCTGCCAACATTGAGCTTTGCTCGGATTTGGAGAAAAAGCTTGATGATCTCTATGAAAAACAAAAGCTTACTGGTGTCTTAGATCAAGAACTTTTGAAATCAAGGATGGGGACCAAAATACGAAATATTTTCACTATAAGGCTTCTCATAGGAGGAATCGAAATAAAATCAATAATGGCTTTTTTGATGAAAACAGGGAGTGGTGTACGGATGATGTAAAGATCGAAATCATTGTTGAGAATTTTTACACTAACTTGTTCACTTCCTCGGGTCCATCCATGGAAGATTGTGAACGAGTTATGGAGGCAATCTCCCCTTCGATCACCTTGGCAGATAATGATTTGCTTCACAAGCCATATACTAAGGATGGGGTTTTTGCAGCCATATGTGCTATGCACCCTTGCAAGGCCCCAGGCCCCGATGGATTACATGCCAATTTCTACAAAAAATTCTGGCATGTTATTGGTGATGTTGTTTTGGCCATGTGAAGCAAATTCTTGAAGGAAATATCTCTCCAAAATCGGTTAACAGCACGAATATTGCTCTTATTCCCAAGGTGACCTCCCTTACTTCTGTGTTTGAATTTCGGCCAATTGCTCTATGTAATGTATTATATAAAATTGCTTCAAAGGTGATTGTTATGTGTTTAAAAGAAATTTTGCCGAATGTTATTTCGGAAAATCAGAGTGCCTTTGTTCCCGGGAGGTTAATCATTGATAATGCATTAATCGCTATGGAACTTTTTCATACTATGAAGAAGAGAAGTACAAGTCGGAAGGGTACTATAGCAATTAAATTGGATATGAGCAAGCGTACGACAGAGTTGAGTGGTTTTTCCTGGAAAAATTACTCTTATGGGTTTTATAGAGTTTTGGGTTGAGGTTGCTATGAATTGTGTCTCTACAGTCTCATATTCTTTCATTATTAACAGGAATGTTTGTGGAAAAGTGACTCCTTCCAAAGGTCTTCGGCAAGGTGACCCGTTTTCTCCTTATCTTTTTATTATTATTGCGGATGCTTTTCCCGTTTTAATAAAAAAGGCCTTTGATCGTAGACTCATTCATGGTGCGGGTGCTAGAAGGAATGGGCCGAAAATCTCTCACCTCTGTTTTGTAGATGACAATTTTTGCTTTTTGCAAGAGCCAACCGAGTGGGATGCTCACAGATAGTTGATATTCTCGATAAATTTAAAGCAGCTTCTAGACAAAAAATTAATTATGAAAAATCAGAGGTCTTTTTCTGCAAAGGGGTGTGTGATTCGAAACAGGAAGAATTGATACAATTTTGGGGATGAGATGAGTAAATGAGCATGACAAGTATTTGGGTGTCCCGACCATTTTGGGGAGATCGAAAAGAATGACTTTTGCCGCCTTGAAGGATAGAATTTGGAAGAAATTAAATGGGTGGATGATAGGTTAAAGTCATATCGCCTAATCAAAAGTAATTCCTAAAACCACTAACTAAAATAGATAGGGAAGTAGAGTCGAATCCACAGGGAAACAATGTTCTTTTATTCTTAATAAATTATTATAATCTAAATTATCAAAAAACAAGGAAGAATTGTGAGAATTATACTACGACAGTAATTAAACTAAGGGAATAAGCAATAATAAAAAGGTCTAGGGTCATTGGTTCACCAATAATTAATACTCTGGGATAAAACATAACAATCAATTATCAATGCAAAAATTAACTAGATTATAAAGGGCTTTCGTTACGTATTACAATCACAAAATTAATCTATCAGTATTAAATCGCATCTCTCGAATCTTGACTTAACCATTTATAAATTAACCTGCCTATTGAAACTAAGCTTAAACATCAATCCTCATCCCTCGAATCTCGAATCAATATTGTATAACTCATACAATTAAACCTGTGCAAATCTAATTGCATATCATTATAATAATCAATAGGAAATTAACCCACAACATTAACAATCAACAATAATAAATCATCCCTTCATATTAATCATGGATCCCCAAGTACCCTAGAATTAAACTAGTCGCACATAATTAAATCTAGACTAATCAAAGCAATTACATAAAGCATAAATTAAACAAGATAATAAAACTAGTATTAAAACTAAAATAACAAAATTGAAGTAAAACGATACTGTAACTATGAAAGCTAACGAGAATCTATGAAAGCAATGTAAAAACATAAGAAATAAAGTCAACATTAACTAAAGAATCTAAAAACTAATAAAAGCTGGAAACTAACTTGACGAAAAACCAAACTAAAACTAAAATAAAGAGAAAAATAAATAATCTAACCTTCGTAAACTACTACTACGGTACTACCTCCTTTTTTTTTAAAAAAAAAAAAAAAAAAAAAAAAAAACTACGGTACTACCTCCCTTTTATAAGGAAGGAAAAACAATCCTATTAAAAGTCAACTAAGGAAAAGAATCCTAGCTTAACTAAAATTAGTGGAAAAGCTGTCAAAAGATTAGCCCAGCAACACGCTCATTCTCGCGGCCCAGATTGATTCTAATCTGAATGGGCTTCTCAAGCTTGGATCACAACTCTGTAAATTCCTACAAAATAATACCAACTCTATAAAAATACTAGAAAACGTATATTAGTAATAAAAATAGTTTCACAAAGTTCAAATAAGCACAAATATGATCGTGGAACGGGGAATAAAAATCTAATATATATAAATAAAGTAGGCATTTTTCGGGAGCATTTGACGTGCCACATAAGAAAATGTATTATTTTGACCAATAAAATATTAGATTAATAATTTATTTTAGAATTAAAAAATTCACTCGCCACCTAAACAAAAGTGCCGAATGAGATTTAAGAATTTTGCCATCTAGGTAAAAACAATGAATAGTGAACAATTAAAATTTAAATTATTTAAAAAACTAATAATTATCTTTTTTACATATATGAATCCAAATCTTTGAACGCAAATATCTTTAATCTCTCCTTAGCAAATATTATATAAATTAGATATTAATAATGTACTCATCGAAATGAATAAAATTAAATCTCATACGACTATGTTTTTCATGATATATAGAGAGAAATTTAGAAGATTCCCCCTAATTTTTTTAATAATTAAAAAATTCTAGATGAGACTAACATTTTGAAAACAGAATGAGTATATAAAAACAAAAAACGCATTTGCAAAGAACTTATTTTAACCAATAAGTAAAATGATTTGTCATTTATTTTGAATTAAAAATTTAAATTTTCACCTAAGCAAAATTGATGAATAAGGTTTGGGATTTTAAATTCAAGCGCCACGTAAAATAAATAAACGTACGAAAGATAACATTAGTATTAAAATTAAAAAAAAATTATCTTATGATGTTAGGAATTTTATCCAAATATCTATTGAATGATCTTCATAAATATACAAAATTTTAAATTAAATAAAAATATTTAATAGAACCGTGCATCGCACGGGCTTATATCTAGTATATATATAAAATAGACTCATTAATGGAAAGAGAAGCTTATGTCGAGGGCTGCTAAGGAAGTGCTAGTTAACTCCGTAATTCAGGCAATTCCCACATATCTTATGGGGGTTTACAAAATTCCTATAAGTGTGATCAATAAAATCAAGTCTATGGTTGCAAAATTCTTGTGGGGCCACATGGATCATCAATGCAAAGTACATTCACTACTAAAATTCGGCCAAATTGCGACCGCCTCTAACGGTCGCAAAAAATAGCAAAAACGGTCGCTAAGAATGATTGCGACCGTCAACGGTCGTAAAGGGGTGTCGTTATTTAAATGGTCGCAAAAAAGTCAAAATTGCGACCGCTTGACGGTCGCAAATTTATTGCGACAGTTTCCTTTATTTTCAACGACCGGTTAAACAACGGTCGCAAATATTATGATTTACAACTGGAATAGCAGCGGTCGCAAAATTCACCATTTGCGACGGCTTAAGGCGGTCGCTAAATTAAAAAAAAATTAAAAAAAAATCGAAACATCTAGCAGATCCAGCAGGCAGCAGCACCCTCAAGCCTCAACCACCCGTACCACCCAACGAAACCCAGCATACATTCACACCCTAAACCCCCTGTACCACCACCACCGCCAACAGCCTTCCCTAAACCCCATCATCCCGCCACCACCGCCAACCGCCTTAATACAAAATACACCAAAAAATTAATCCCACAAATTGAACCCAAATTACCAGAAAATTAAACACCAGAAGATTAAACCCATAAAAAAATATAACCCACAAAATTAAACCCAAATTACCAGAAAATTAAACCCTTACAAAATATAACCCCAAAAATATATACACAAAATTAGTCACCAAAAACGAACCTCAAAACAAACACAAATTCAAAACGAAAATCAAACCAAAACATAAAAAATGTCAAACCCAAAAATTTAAAAAAAAAAAAAAGAAATCGAAAATCAGTCACAAAATGAACAAAATCAAACAAAAAAAATCAACATTCGTGGAAATTCGAACAAGAAATGCAACATAAATTCGGAAAAAAAAAAAATCAAACAAATAAATATAAACACGATAACATACCTTAAACCCCAAATAGACTTCAAATTTCATCTCAAAATTGGTTTAGAAGGCCAAATTGGACCATAAAAAGTCTAGATCTAGGCTTTTCATGGTCCAATTTGAGCATAAAAACCGTTAACATGTTCAACCATAAGATTATGAAGGTGGAGATCGTGGTGGTGGGCTCGTGATTGTAACGGTGGAGGTCGTGGTGGTGACGCAGTTGAAGGTCATAGTGGCTTAATGAAGAAAGGAGATGAAGAGATGAGAAAGAAAGAGGAGATGAAGAGAAAGGAGGGCGTGAGAATGGAGAAGGAAAGAGATGATGGAGAAAATGAGGAGAGAGAAAAAGATAGGTTGGGATGAAAAACGGCTGCTTCCAACAAATAATAGGGTTTGGATGGGTTATGCACCACTTTTATACTCCATTTTATTAAAAAAATCATAATATTATTACGACCGCTCTTAGCGGTCGCAAATAGGCACAAATTGCGACCGTCTCTATAACGGTCGTATTGGTCGCATTTTGCGACCGTTTTTGGCGGTCGCAAATGGTCGCAAATTGCGACCGTTTCCATAACGGTCGTAATGGTCGCAATTTGCGACCGTTTTTGACGGTCGCAATAGAATTATTTTTAACATATAAATTATTTTTTTAATACTTTTGCGACTGTTAAATAGCCTAAAAACTGTCGCAAATCTGCGACCGCCTTAAAAACGGTCGCAAATATTATATTTTGCGACCGTTTTAATGACGGTCGTAAAAAAACGGTCGCAATTTGACCGGATTTTAGTAGTGATTGGCTCAGTTGGGCACGCATCTGCCAACCAAAGTGCCTAGGTGGGCTTGGCTTCCGCGACATGGCAGTCTTGAATGATGCCCTGCTTGGTAAACAAGTATGGCGTCTCATCTTTGCCCCTAACTCTCTTCTTGCCCGAGTTATGAAAGGAAAATATTTTCCCCATTGCAAATTTTTTGGAAGCCTCATTGGGATTAAATGGAAGCTATTCGTGGCGAAGTATCTGAAGCGTCAGGCACTTGTGAAGGAGGGATTAATATGGAGGGTGGGAGATGGGAAATCAATCGATATTTACTCCTCTCCATGGGTTACGGATGAGCAGGGGCGATAGATTACTTTACCCAGAGCTGAGGGTCTATCTATGGTCTACGATTTGATTGATGCAGGGAGCCGGGAATGGGATTATGAGAAAATTGCTGCAAATTAAACTTTGACGCTCGTGATGTGGCTTGCATTATACAAATTTCGATCAGCATTAAATAGCCAAATGACCAACTGACATGGCCCTTCTCGAATGATTGTTTTTACTCCGTCAAGACTGCTTATCTTTTGGGTAAAACTTGCAATCTTGATAATATTCATGAAGCATGGGGTATCATTTGGAGCCTTGACACCATTCCAAAGAGCAAACAATTTTTGTGGCGAGCTTGCACAAATTCCCTCCCCACTCGTGAGCTCTTACATTACAGGCATATGAATGAATCAAACGCGTGCCCCTAGTGCCCTTCAACCTGTGAGACTATGGGCCTTGCTTTCTTTTTCTGTGCAGCGATGAAGGATCTGTGGAGGGAGCTGGATTGCGAGGTGCTGGTGCCTGATAACCCATGTGAGAACTTCACGGATATGTTGGTATGTTGGCAGAAAGCAGACTCCAAAAGATGCTTGAGGGGGGCTGCTCTTCTGTGGTATATTTGGAGTAGGTGTAATGATAAGATTTTTAATGCCAAGGAAGTCCCTCATCTGTTAGTTAAAGAAAGAGTGTAGAAAATTGATGATGATTACAACAGGTACATAACCAAGATATATGGTGGAGTTCGTGTGAAAAAGAAAAGCGGCTCGAAATTTTGGAGCCCCCCACCCACTGATTTTGTTAAAATTAATTATGATGCTAATTTGTGAGATGAAGGGTGGGTTGGACTAGGGGCTGTGGCAGGATGAACATGGGTCGGTCTTATTTGCTGGAACTCGCAGAATAAGGGGTGGCCTCATGAAATTGCTGAGTGCAAGGCAATCCTCTTTGTCCTCAAGCTTGCTCAAAGGTTTGGTGTGAAGAACTTGGTGGTGGAATCGGATAGCCAAATTGTCATAAATCGTCTCTCGAGATCTGTAGTTTATTTTTCGGATCTTGACTGATCCGTTCTTGATGATGTTATGTTTGTATGCAAGTATTTTAATTTTGTTTCTTGGTTACATGTTCGTAGGGATGGGAATTTTGTCGCCCATCACCTTGCTAGGATAGTACCATTTGGGAAAATCATTGTCCTCCCGATGTAGCTCCGTATGTACTAATGGACAATTTGTCCAAATCCTGATTAATGGTACTTTTAGATTTTTCTCAAAAAAAAAAAGGAATAGTGTTATAGAAGATTTTCTCTTGTGATATTGTGATATGTGAATTAAATAAAGAATCAATTTGATAAATAAAGAATCAATTTATTGTGAGTTAAGCATAAGAGAAGGACTTCACTTTTTGATTTTTTCATTTTTAAGGACCTTTCACTTTTTTTTTTACCTTTGAGGACTTGCGGTTAACTTTCCGACAATTTAACTCAACTTTAACTCACCGGAGCAAATAAAATAAATAAATAAAAAAAAAACTTAGGTCCTTACTTAATTTATGTCAACATTATTTTATCAATTCTTTTTTTTTTTCTTTTTTTTTGAATGGATTTTATCAATTCTTTATACATCATGAAGTGCAAACATATGTCATAATTAATTCATTATCGTGCATAAGTGTTAATCCTCAATCAGAAGTACTTCTTTCTCATTCTCTTAGGCAGTTGCTCCACCGACGGATAATTGAATTTTTTTTTATTTTTACTAATTTTTTGGTTGATCAGTTTTTTACGGTGTATTATATTATTTGATAAGGTTGATGATAGTTTTGTTTTTTATGGGTTGGATTTGATTGTTTTTGGATTTATGTGATTTCATATTTAATGAAAGTTTTATTTTACTACTTTTGTTTCTTATTATTTGTAATAAAGGGTTGTTATGTTTGAGATATGTATAAATAATTCATTTTTTGTAAATAATAAGAAAGTGAAGTAATATTTTTTTTCATTTTTTTCTCATTTTATTTTTGGACAAAGAGACTTGATGAAAGTTGGTAATTTGTGACATTTGTTTCAGGTTAGTACTGGATTTTGATTTGATGAATCTAGTGCAAAGTTGATTAAATTAAATGATATGTTGTTTATTATTAAATTGGTAAATTAATAGAAATGGCTGCAATGGAGGAAGAGGAATTGTTCACAGTTAAACTACATAATTAAAAGTGAAAAAAAATATAAAAAAATAAGAGGTCCTTAAAGGTAAAAAAAAAAAAAAAAAAAAAAAAAAAAAAAGTTAGGTTCTAGAGTTTTGTTAACTTACTTATTAGTGATGTCATAACTTTATGTTTAACTTAACTTGAGTTAACTTAACTCCATTTTGGCCGAAAATCAAAACTTAGATCCTCAAAGGTGAAAAAAAAAGTGGGAGGTCCTTAAAGGTGAAAAAATCAAAAAATAAAGTCCTTCCATTATGCTTAACTCATTTATTGTGATTAAGATCAAATAAAGAATAAATTTATTATAATAAGGAATCAAATATATATTCATTATTATAGAATATTTCCTATTGTGATATTTACATGTATAAAATATTAAATCAAAGGATTTTCAAATTATAAACTTGACATAAATAGTTTAAGGGTCTGTTCTATTCAGCTTAATTTCAGTTCATTTCAGTTGAGTTCAGTTCCAATCAATTCAGTTCAGTTCAGTAAATCAGAACAGACCCTAAATCAAGTTATAGTGAAATATTGTATATAAAGAATGAGATAAATTAATAAATAAAAAAAAATAAAAAAGGAGGAATCTTAGCTTTCTAAATGAAAGATATACAATTTATACAAGTGATTTCTAAATTGAAACTATGTAAATTGTGAGAAAAAAAGTCTTCAAATTAAGAAACATGTTACTCCCCCGTCCCAAAATAAATAACACGTTAGACTTTATTTTAACTATTCATATATACTCACTCTAACTATAGTTTTTTACAAATCATATAAAAACATACTTTTCATGAAATATATTGTTGAATAGGTATTACCATAAAGATTCATAACATAATTTTTTAAAATTTTTTTTTACTAATGTATAATTATATATTAATGAGGTCAAACTAGTATATTGGTATGTATGTAAAGTTTGACTGTATCAGTTATTTTAGGATATGGACTAGTAATAATTTTCAGAAAAATATAATTTAAAAATTTCAATTCATGCATTACACCTGCACAGGATGTTAAAGACTAGTAAAAACAAAAAAAATATAAACGATGTATGGAGGTCGAGGGAGAGAAAAGGCTTGGGCAATTAAGGCTTAGCTTTACGTCATTTTCACCTAATGTGTTCATTTAGTTAGGGTGTTTTATCTTCACTTGACCTTAATTTATTAGACTTTAATTTGTTACACTTGATTAGTCTTGATTTGTACTTTATGTTTACACCTGATTGAATCTAATCAATCCTAATTAGACAAAAGAATTATATCTAAATTGTATTTGTTTATATTAGGATAGGTAACGCGCACGATACACGCGTCATTCTTAGCCATGTCTGGAAAGCTCTTTTAATTGTTGACAATATTAATGAGGAAAAATATGTAAACAGATGTTTCTAGGGGTATATATATATTTGCACACTTTTCTAAAGAGTTAAAAAAAAGTAATTAACATTGATGAGGGTAAATAAGTAAATAAGCATATGAGAGGGGTATATTTGTCTAACAACTATTCATACGAATTAAATCATTAAATCACTAAAGGAAAAGATCAAAGGCAATTATCATCATATGAATAGGGACATATAGGTAAACAAATATGGAAAATGTTACACATAGCCCTTAGGGCCACATATAAGCATTAAATTTACACTTGAAAATCGTAAAAAGTTAAGAAAACATCAAAATATAAACACTAATAACACTGATTTACGCATGTTTTTGTCATTAATTCCTAATTTTATACAATTTCCAAGAATATATTTAATGCTTATATATAGCCCTTAGGGCTACATATAACATTACCCAACAAATATTTAGGAATAATATTGTCCACACACTATTTATAAGTATTTTCTCTTTTTTTTTTTTTTTTTTATTTTTTTTTTATTACTCATATTATTAGTAGAAGAAATTTGACCTAATTGGAAGCACATAAACCAAATGAGTTTATTTTTTCGAAAGGAAAGAAATAAAAGTTAGGTAAGTCTTATATCAAGAATGTACCCTTATCTACAGAAAATATATCATCTACATCAGGGTCAATATTGGGGACAATAATATTTAGATTATTTGTAATTTGATAGCTTAAAATTGCAACACAATCTACTACTCGATTGATTTCCCCATACATATGTGCGGAAACAATAACCTCAAAGTGAACCAACTAATTCTTGACGTCGTAAGTCATTAGCATATAAACCAAATGCGTTATCACCCCGAATATGAATCGAGTCAATTTTATCTCCACCAAACCAATCAAATTAAAATGAACACTTCGCAAACACAAGCAAGTAGGTAGTAAACACAAAGGAGCCATCATCCAAGATTCTTCTGAGTAAGTGATACGATAAATCACGTCTCTCTGCCGTATTTTCGTTGGCTGCTTCCAAAAAATCAATCTTATATGGAAAAATGTTCATATTAATGTATCCTACTCAAAAATGTCCCCCATAAAATAATTGGTGAACATGTCTTTTTCATTCTTGACTTCTAAGCCCCAAAAGAAATAGAAATTCATGTTACTTCTATATTTATTCAAATATTTCAGCATGTAAAAGTAGCCTGTCGTAATCATTCTATGTACCATTTTTAATTGCTCCTCAATAGTCCTTGGCATCTTGCCTTATGGTGCTTACCCAATTGCTCAATTTGGGGGTAAAAGGTTTTAACTTAGCGGGAATGAATATGTACACCATATTACCTGATTAGACTGTGTCGCGCATTACATTATTAACATGACTATTAATTATTAGCTTCTTAAATTGCGTTATAATTTTCTATACGTTGATGTAATAGTGTTTGAGCAATGATTATAAGAAAACAATGAATTAATCAAGATCCATTATCTTCACTGTGAAGATTTTTTTTTTTTTTTTTTTTTTTTAATATAATACATTATCCTCCTTTCTTATGTCATTGCGATGTTTCTATTTTCATGGTTAAATTTACAAACTCATTTTAAGTAGTCGTACACACATTTACTTGCAAAGAACATATCTCTTACTGTAGGCTCCCTGCTTTCACTTAATATCTTCTCGGTAAATTTCAATTTTTATGTCATACACTCGAGATCATGATGTGTATCTTGATCATGGATGAGCTTATTTACAATATATAGAAATTTCTGATGATTTTTTTTTATTTTTTATTTTTTATTTTATTAATGTCTTCATTTAATCTATTTAATTAAGCTTAAAAAAATACATTATGAACATAATGTTCACGATTTTTCGTATTTTATAATCGTACCCTTTGACCTGTAAATTTAATTTGAGACCACGATGCACGTCTTGATCGATCTCTAGACCATAATATAACCTTCAGGTGAATTTTAATTTATCGTACTAGAATGAGACAAGTGATCTAAAGTACACTAGCTTGGACTATGCTCTGTAAAAACTACTCCGTATTTGAAAAGAAATTGCTGAAATTATTCGTAGCTTGATAGTCTTGTTTTACGTAGTATTAAATTAGGACTTAGTCCCTCACTTGACGTTGCATGATAACTGATTTGGATGATGAGACATTGGAGATTGAAATGCTCAACCAATGACTAAAAACTTTGACCTATGTGCTTCACTTGACATGGATCATAAAACACAATTTTTTTTTATTTTGATAAAACACGACTTTGATCATTGATTCGTTTAACATATTAATAATTAAAAATAAAAATTATATTATGAGTACGAATATATATATATATATATATATATATATATATATATATATATATATATATATATATATATATATATATATATATATATATATATATTTTGGAATAATATAAATATATACTTTGTGATCAATTCAACAACATATTATACAATAATGTTTAATTTTTATTATTTTTTTACATATAAATTTGATATCAATTAAAGTCAAAACTGCTACATGACTAGTGAAAAAAAAAAAAAAAACTATAACACTTAAAATATTGATGGGAGCATATTAATGATTAAAGCTAAATTAAGTATCGAGAGATATATCGATATTATCAAAATTACACCTAATATAAAACGAAGGAATTAGTAAAACACAGATTAAAGTTTTCCCTGCCAATAATCATTTATTATTGGTTTACTTAATTTGAATTATCTATTCTTTTTTAAAGATGTGACATTTTCCCTAAAGATACATGGGATGAAAAAAGCATCTTGACGTTGTTGCTTGAATTCTGGAAACAGGCTGCAAGGATATTTGCGACATTTCATTGTTTGATAAATTAGCTTTTTTAAGTCTAACAAAATACAAAAGGTAAAGCAATGTCTACAATTATTACAATTATTACAATTAATAACAACAAAAACATCACTATTGTAGTACTATTAAGATATTATTTAGTATTATGTAGCGTTATCAACAATATTTTTTGACGCTAATAGTGAATCTACTGATCATGTAGTCGCAATTTTATATTTTGTAGGAACTATATAAGCATGATGATTCCAATTTCAATCAATAGGAACGAATTTGATTAAATGGGTAACGCATTTCATGTTGTGTGTGTGTGACCGTTTTTTTTTGTGTGTATTTATAGATCGAGGCACAGGGTGTGTAATCAGAATCAATTTCAAAATTCAAGAATTGCGAAGAAAGCTCTAACCACCTGAGATATTCCTTACTCTCTTTAATGCATTTCATATTTTTAGTAATACAAACACTTACAATATTAACAGTCAACAATAAAGTATATAATGAAAATGATTGAATGGAATAAAGAGATGTAATAAAAGATACAAGGATTTACTTAATTAATTAAAGGATTGAAACTCAAATACCGATATACTATTAAGAAATTGCAAAAAGAGACCTAAATTAGGATCTCATGCATACATAATTGTAATACTACCTCCGTTAATTATTATGTGCAACTTTGATATTAAAAATTCCAAAGTTGCATATAATAATTAACGGAGATAGTACAAGAATTTCTTATGAACTTTGGTGAACTTTTGATCAAGATCAAGGCCAATAATTTTACATGTAACCTCATAGGATGTGCTCAATTTATAATAGTAGACTTCTAATATATTTCCCACATATGAAGTATCGTTGTTAGTTTCTAGGTTAAGACTGACGTATGTGAACAGTCTACCTAAAATAATTGAATTACTTATCACTATAATTAACATAGAATCCTACTTAGTAATTTTCATCTTGATCAAACGACAATTCCTTCAATCTTTCAATTGTCTGAAATAAAATCTCTAAATTCTTTCGAGCCTCTTAATGTATAATTCCATAATAGTATGTTATATCCAGACCATATTATTAACCAAATGTTTCTTGATATTTTTTAGCTAGAATTATCGAATCAAAAAATAAACTGATCTATTTGAGCTTGAGCATGCATTTTTCAGTTATCTTATCTTTACTTATCTGGTTTGATTTGAAATTAAGTCTTTAGTTAGTATTAAATCAGATTAAATAAGGCCTCGTTCACTTCACCTTATTTTTGCTGAACTGATATTATTTTTACTGAAACAAAATTATATTTGCTGAACTTAAATTATTTTTACTGAACTTAAATTAATTTTACTAAACTGAAATTACTTTTGCTGAACTGAAATTATTTTTACTGATTTTCTATTATAATTCTTCTTTAAGAAATCTGAATTTTACTGAACTGAACTTATTTTTACTGAACTAAAATTAATTTTATTGAACTGAAATTAATTTTACTGAACTAAACTTATTTTTACTGAAATGAAATTATTTTTACTTAATATTATTTTTTTAAGGTGAAGTGAACATGGCCTAAGTGAAAGAAAAAATAAGATCAGATCAGATAAGGTAAGTTTATATCAAATCAGATCAGATTAGTTCAGCCAAAATAAGGTGAGCTAAACAAGGCCTTATTCAATCTCGTATATATATAATCATAATTAAATAGTCCCACTTCATTTTTTAACAACTTGGCCATGTATTGCCTTTATAATCTCATTTTTCAACTTGATATTTGGCAATGTGAAAGACATGCTAATCATTCGATCATTGAACAAGAGTAATGTTATACTCATGCATGATAATCTATACTATATACTAAACTAATTACCAAAATTATCTATAATGTACACATGTCGCAACCACAATAAAAAAATTTCCGTCAAAAACTTATTATTTTTTTCCTAAAAAATAAACATGATAAAAAAAGTTACAGTAATTTATAACAATATTTTCAATGATATATCTAACAAGAAAGTTCTAAGGGTAGACATTAAATACATTCAAATTTCAAATATATATATATATATATATATATATATATATATATATATATATATATATATATATATATATAAAAGCCATTTCATTTAAACTAACTTCATTTTAATTGAATTTATTTATTATTTACAAGTCTTTTTTATTATCCGTGCGTTGTAAGGGGAAAAAACTAGTACAATAAATAAAATGGTATATATTATAATGAAAATTTTGTGAAAAACTATCTATTATATTGCAGAATTTGTGAGAAACTACCTATTAAAAAAATGTTGTAATTGACTACCTAATTTTTGAAAAATGTTGTAATTTACTACCTTATGCCGGATTAGGAAGGAGTTTGACCAAAATTCTCTGTCGTTGACTTGGTCACGTGACTATCACGTTACACTTAATGACCCTTTTGTTTCCCAAATTTTCTCACAATTTTCCCACGTGATGGTCACTAAGTGTCACGTGACCAAGTCAACGCCGGAAAATTTTGGTCAAACTTCATAATCCGTCGTAAGGTAGTAAATTACAACTACATTTTTCAAAAGTTAGGTAGTCAATTACAACATTTTTTTTAATCGGTAGTTTCTCGCAAATTCTGGACTATAATAGGTAATTTTTTCACAAAATTTCCTATTATACGGTCTTAATTATAATGTGATCTATTATCACTTCTAAATATCACACAATCAAAGCCATTTTCTTATATATTTTGAATAATATATTCTCAATATGATTTTAAAACTTGAACTTCGGTCGTTGTGGTAGCGGTTTAATCAACGGATTAACAATACCATATTAAATTTGCAAACCTTTAACAAAGAGTTGATCCTCACCTCACCTCTACAAACTAATAAGAAAATGTCCTAGTTTAGTTGTTCTTCTTAAGTACTTAAGGATGTTCTTAGTTACATTCTAGTGTGAATCACTTGGACCGGAGTTGATTGAAATCTGATACACACACTTGAAGCATATAATACATCTAGCTAGACGAGCTATTATAGATTATGGCATAAATAAGTGATTCTATTGCGCATTAGGTTTATCTTTCATTCATTCACCTAATTTAATCTCATCAACTCTTAAGCGGACTTTTATTTGAGTCGTCATATATACATAACCCCAAAAGAATAGTGAAAGATCTGTGACACTTGTTATTAATCGATGTTCCCGGTAGAGTTAGTCATGATCAAAATCTTGGCTTAAATATTCACCTCCATGACCAAATCTAAGATAATTCTCTACTTCATTGTAAATACAATTTGTCAAATGAAGTAATTTAAACCAAAAAATTGTAGCAAAGAAAAAAAATATATATTGAAACCATTTTTCAATAAACCCAATAAATTTCCTCCTAAATTTTTTATGCACCACCAGACGCTACGCTACACCTGCCACCCGCAAAACCATATCTGATCCCTATTGCGTGCCGCCCTTCCATCAACCATCACCAAACTTTGAGTATATAAGTTTTTGGGTCGTATCTTATGTTATAGAGTTTAATTATATTTCATATTTTAAGTTGCGTGTTATCTAAAAAGTATTGAGCCGCTAAGATTTTTGTGTTATGTGTCACACATATTACATTTCTTTAATTATTTTACATAAGTGACATTATTATTCGGGGCATAGTAAAGTTTTATGGATCTCTTAGGATTATATCACATTGAAAAAATTAATTTTTGAAACTTCAATTAGTTTAAAAAATCAATAAGTTGATAGCTTGATGCATATGAATATATAATCTATATAATAAGATTCACCTCACCTTTCAAAACTTTTCAAACAATAAGAGAGGCAATGCAAGACTCTTTGCTCAAATCTAAACATTAAATTTCTTGAAAAACAAAGAAGGGAAAAAAACATGTTAATTGATGAATAGAAAGAGGAAATATAATGGAAAAAAGAAGCAAGCTAAGGACAAACTATATAGAAATGGAGTGGAAATAGGTGATGTTAGAAACCAAATTAACCTGTCTATGGACCCTCAAACAAATGCCCCATCATCATAGATATTAGGTCCCATATAAATAAATAAAATCATATATTACATATATATTCTATGATGTGATCATCATATCATGTCACACATAATAATAATATATAAATGGACAAAACCATGGCAGGCATAAGTTGGTGCAGAATCCTTAAAGCAACCATTAATTGGCTATAAAAAGCAAAATGTGAACATATTGGAATTTGGAAAATCCCCCTAAATTTTAAAAATAAAATAAAAAAAATCTTTCATTTCATGTCCTCCAATAATTGGTGTGAATATGTAAAAATAGTAAAAATTTGAACTGTTAAAATGTATGTTTTTTTTTTTTTTTGAAAGACTTAAAATGTATGTTTAAGGAAGAAGCACAGTATTAATTTAATGATGTACAGTAGTTTAAAAAAAAAAATTTACTTTTTGTCTTTAGTAGTAAAAAGTAAGCAACCCATTGCCAAAAAAGCTAGGGTTTTTGCATCGCTCTCACCTAGTCATCACCTGGATAAGCTAGGGTTTAGCTTCAATTTCATTCATGGTGCTAATTTTAATTAAAAATTTTATACATATATACCCAATTAATTAACTAGAGTTGAGTTTCTAACATGGCATCTTAATATATAATTTATTTTTTGAAAGGAAGGTTAGTGTACTCATTCAAAAATGAGTCAAACCATCCTTACATATAAAAAATTCTAAACAAGATTGATCTAATAATTTTTTTTACACTTTTAATATTAAATGATTATAGGTGTACTGTTGATTGTATTATGTTTTGGTATTACTTGCAATTTCTTTATATTAATTTGATCAGCAGTGAAACAGAGTAGCGAATTGAACAATCAATCCGTTAACACACAAAATTAATCAGATTGTCGACTCAGAGAGAAATGAAACCCAATTGCCTGTAGTGTATATATTACTAGCAAGATATAATAACATGTACTATATGTTGCAATCAAAACAAAAAAATTCTTCAAAATGTATGGAAATAAACAAATCAAAAACATGAACCTAAGGAAATTAAAGATGGGAAATTACCTATATATATATATATATATATATATATATATATATATATATATATATATATATATATATATATATATATATATATATATATAATATAGTCTTATAGATCAAAAGACTAATTATATTATGACTTCATATTTTATAGAATATGATCATTGATTGATCAAGAAGGAGATTGCATGGGAAACCGTGAACTTCCATCACTAGTATTACTACTACTAGCAACAAGAACAGCAGCTGCTGCAGCAGCTTTCAATTGGCTTCTCTTCTTCTTCTTTTTCTTGTAAGGAACTCCTCTAGCCTTAGCTTGAGTATCCCTCACTTCCCTTAAGTACATCCTTATCACGCCGCTAGCGAATGGGTTGGTTTCAGGTGGACCACCGTTCTCCTCATAGGCGGCTCGTAACCGTCCGATGAGGGCATCAAGGCTACCCCAAGCTTGCCTAAGGGGACAAGTGCATGGGCCTGGGGGCTCAGGTTGGCCAAAGAAAACACATCCTTGAATGTGTACCTTAGTTTTACCAAATTGGTCAAGGTACCTTAAGAAGTCTAGGACGTTATTTGGGGTGCACTGTGACATGACATTAACTGGGGGCCTTTGATTCTTCAAGTATTGGCAAAACGTGTTCCAATCGCGTCGTTTTTGGGACTCGTACCGGCTTAGTGGAGCCGGTGACTGTCTATTCTGATTCTGATTCTGGTTCTGGTTGTGGTGCTGATGGTGGTTATTGTGATCCTCATCATCAATCATCAAGGACCGGGATCCGGCTCCCACCGACAACGGTCCTTGATGATGATTCACTAAATCTTTACCCTTCATGTTGCTTGATGACATGATTAAGAATTTTCACCCTTGTTCACCGTTGGTTATATTTTGGTACAACTTTGTAAGAGAGTAGTAAGTAAGAAGAATTTTGAAGAAGAGTGAAAAATGAGAAGAAGGAAGAAAATAAAAGAGAGTAAACAAAAAAAAAAAAAAAAAAAAAAAAAGAGATTAATTTAAATAATTATGGTGAGAAAGAGATGCAAATAAATTGGGGCCAATAAAAAGTAGGTTTTGGACCCTCTTTTTCTTACCCTTCACATTATTTTCTTGCTTTCAAGTGTACGATTAGGCTTAAATGGTGCTTTTCTTTTTCTTGAATGTTTATCATTATGTTTTTCCACAGCCAAAGCAATCATTCAAGAATATTATTAGCATTATTTGAGCTATAATCTTAAACCTAGGCATACAATTAGGGTGATTAATTACATAGTAATTTTCTATAGTGTTATATGTCCCTAATCCCTATGATAAGACTTTATATTGACTTGTTTAATTAATTTCTTAATCTGAAACCATTGGATTTGAATGGCTTTGGCCCATGCTTTATTACTTAATTAATGTAGTAAGGTGGTTTGTGTCTTATCATTTGATTTGTATATATTTTTTGGTCCATGGCCTGTAATAAACAAGGGATGACAAGGCTATTCTATAAATTTAGATAATTCTCCTTTTTAATTTCAACTAGTCTAATGACTCGTACGACACACGATTGTCTCAATACGAGGAAGGGAGATAGAAAGACGATATACGGAAGGGAAAAAGACAATAGTATATACAGAAAAGAGAAAACCATTCACAATTAGAATAATGGAAATTTGTACTCCGTAGAAAGATACAATGTTCATAACATATTCCGTTTTTATCCGTTTCATAATATTAGAACATATCTATATTCCTTATTGTCAAATAACCTATTTTACCTTTCCCTTGTGCTACCATAGTAAATAATCCTCTTCAATAATTTTTTTTTTTTTACTTTATCCACCTTTTTTCTTACAGCAATTCACCTTTTTATATTATCTTTCTTATTCCATCCACTTTTTTGTTACACACATCCATTATAAACAATCTCCCCTTTATTATAATTCTTGTGCAAATTATAAATGTTAAGAACGTTTTGAAACAAAAATAGCACTTGAATGGTCAATATCACTACTCTTACTAAGTACGTACTTCGTATTTGATAAGACTTAACAAACTAACCTAACCTAAAACAAATAATAATAATAACATACAATTAAAACCCCTTTTCTATATATTTGTTTGGCGACCTCAAAAATGTTTAATAAATTTTTTTTTAAAAAAAATACAAATTTATTCTTCAAGATATATGAAATGAGAGATTTATGTTAAAAATATTTGAAATATTAAAGAGCAAAGTATTAAAAAAAACAAACTGCACATATATTCTAAGATTGGACAAGGAGATATTGTATTTGCGGAGGGTCGCGTACGGGATAATGAAAGCAATCTCTTTGTTATTTTGTTCAGCAAAGAAAAAGTGTCATTGTGAAATCCGTACGTACTTAGTATGTATATATATATATATAATAAACAAGAAATTGAAAACTGTATATTTTAACTTGGACAACGAGTGCATTATTGAGCGTTTGAGACAGATAAGAGATGCTATTGTTTCTTCTATAAAGAGTTTGAGTTTTTTTTTTTTACACGGCAAGGTCAACTGGTCCCAATCAAGGCTCCTATATATCACAAGAAGTCTGACTAACAATGCCCGAAAGGAGAGGGGTAAGGGGAGGGGATTTGTGCCCTATGAGAATCAAACCTCGCACCTCAAGAATGCGAGGCGACCTCTAGCCACCGTCTCTCTATTTATATCTTTTCCATAAA
Organism: Chenopodium album; assembly: GCF_948465745.1. Lineage (NCBI taxonomy): Eukaryota > Viridiplantae > Streptophyta > Magnoliopsida > Caryophyllales > Amaranthaceae > Chenopodium > Chenopodium album. The sequence goes on along the minus strand of NC_137846.1, from coordinate 44,457,531 downwards.
AAATTGGATAATTTAGAGTTTGAGATGTGTTAAACTAAATAAAACATTAACTAGATGAATTCCGTACGATGTAAGTTTTATTAGTATTTTTTAAAAACAAGGTTTTTTTTTTTTTTTTTTTTTTTTTTTTTTTTTTTGTGTACGTAGATAATAAAATTTGTTATTTTATTCATTATACGTTATATATCATTTAATATTTTTAATTTAAAATAAATTGTAAATGGAATTTTCTTTCATTCTTTATATATTTAGATAAAATTTTTAATATAAAAAAACTAATATTTAAACTTAATTAATTTAAAACTTTAAAATCTCATTCGCCAATTTTGCTTATGTGGTATTTGAATTATTTAATTCTAAAAAAAATTACAGATTTTTTATTTTAAAAAGAAGTCACAAAAGACACTAATTTTCATTGATTAAATTCATACGACATCTACAATTAATGATTAACGACAAAGAAAATAGATTTAACAAAATTAAACAAGAATTAACTGGAGAAGGACTAAGAATCCAAATACATAGATATAACAACAATTCAGCATATTCTCATTTCGTTGTCTCATACAACTTTATTTTTGAGTTAGAGGAAGAAAATTCTTGTGACAATTTTGTATCCTGAATCAAAGTAACCAATATCAATCGTAGCCCCACATAACCTGATACTATTCCAAGCGCAGAGAACACCTTGTCTTTTGAGGGAGTTCAAAAAACCTTGTCTTTTGAAGGAGATCGAAAAAATCTTGTGTTTCGAAGGAGAAAAACCCTTTCTTTCGAGGGAGACAAGTTCCTCTCGAACGAAGGAACCATTATTATAAACCAAAAACAAATTATAGGAAACAAAAAACTTAGATTTGGGCTTTCCACCAGCAAGATCTGATGGAAGCCCCTCAAAACTTAACAATGAAGGCTAGGGTTTAGGAGAGAGGAGATAGGTTAGGGTTTTTTAGAAAGTAGAGTATTTTTTATTTACAAATCTCTTGTTTGATTGGTTATAACTAAAATTTGTAATCCTAAATGACGCGTTAAGAAAATTAAATTGTATGTGGCTCTCTAAAAACTCGGGAAAAAACTCCCCTTTATATATACTAGTTTTGTTCCCGGGTGATTGGATTGTTCATAAAATTTTAATTAAGAAAAACTTTTTGGCTTGAATGTCCATTAATACGTTCATGTAATCCCTTTAGATAATGCAAGATATTTAGACATACGACATTCTATCGCTTATTTATAGAATAATGCACTTTTGTAGTTTTGTTTGTTAATAAATATCTTGGCTTGAAATTATTGTTATTATTGAACATAAATTATTTTCACTGAATAGAAAGTATTTTCACCAAACCAAAATTATTTTAACTGATTAAAAATTATTTTTTTTATTGATTCTCTATTATTTTGTTAACTAAATTAAATATATTATAAATGGATCTTTTTTTAAATAACTATTTGAAACGAATTCTATGATGGAAATAAAACCGAGTTATAAGATGTTTATTAAAAGTTATGATTAATTTTGTATATATGAAATATTAGAAGTATAGTGATAATAAAACTTTATACAACATTTTTATTAATTTTGTATACATGAAAATTAGAAGTATAGTGATAATAAAAGTTTATAATGTCCAACATTTTTATCTTAAAAATGCTATCCAAAAATTGCTTACTTATCATCACGTGTGTCACAGTAATACCTATTTGTCGCCTATGTGGCGCGACACTTGGCGAAAAATTAGAATGCCAAGTATCACTGTCTCGTGGCCTGACCGCGAGACCGGCTTTATATATTAGTGATATGATATATTAGATTATTAGGAAATGTTTTGTTCACCTTATAAAAATAATATTTAATAAAAATAATATTAGTTTAGTAAAAATAATTTCAGTTAAAAAATAATTATAAGAAAATTAATTTTAGTTCGGCAAAACTAATTTCAATTCAGTATAAATAATTTCAGATTAGTAAAAATAAGGTGAAAAGAAGATAGCCTACAAATTAATGCGTAATGTTAGCATTTATTATTAAATTAATTTACTAATAAAAATGTATTAAGTGCTGGTACTTATTTACAACCCAAAGAATGTTCTTTGGGTTGTAAATAAGTACGATTACTTAATACATTTTTATACAATTATACATAAAATCACAAATTACTTGAATAGAAAAAACAATAGCATCACTTATCTGTCTAATTTGCATTCATTTTCCTTCAATAGAAATTTAATTTTTATTTAATTTTAATTTTTCTTATTTTTCTAACTAAATGTTTATCACCTTTCTAAAAAGGTACAAAAGACAAATAAAAGTTTTATATGAGGATGGAGGGATAAATTATTATATTTTTGTTTTGGTGTTTAGAGAGCCACAAGTGGGCGATGAAAATCGATCCCAAGATCTCTAAGAACTGAGAGGTGAAGGACCTGTTCTCTTCAGCTTAATTTCAGTTCAGTTCAGTTCAGTTCATTTCAATTCATTTCCTAATTTTCTTCTCTTACAAACAGTTCAGTTCAGTTGAATTTAGTTCACTTTAGCTTAGTTTAGTAAATCAGAACAGGTCCGAAATCTAACCACTTGAACTTAATATTACAATGATTAAAATTTTATTATTAGAGGTTGAAACATTGAACATCTATTTTCAAGAATCTAGAAACACTTAATATTATTAATGATGATTATTATGTGAACCCAAATTTAGAGTATTTTTTTTTTTGGTTTTATAATGGAAAGGAAGATATAAGTTATGAAAAACAGAGAATGAATTAATCATGACAATAATATTTAATTCAAACTTTATTTTGTTTTTGGTGAAAATTCAAAAATAAAATATCAATACAATTAATTTCAATTGTATTTTCTAAGAGGTTTAATTTTAAGTGGTTGGATGAAAATTTTAGAGAACAAACAAAATCATTTTTAAAAATGTTGGAGCGGGGCATGATTCTCTGTCCCATTGTTTGGGTCCGAATTGTGGGGATAATGTCAAGATTTTCCAAACATATGCTTCATTTTTGTCAAAGACTTGCCCATTTTTGACGTTAACAGGAAATTGCTTAAGGCGCCATGTATCTTTGCAAAAATATGTTTACCGCGAATGTTATGTTTATCATGTCAGTATAACTATTCCTCTTTGCTCTCGAAAAAAGGTTATGTTAGATTGAAAATTCTAATGTAGTTTTATGACTTTTGATTACCACAATTTTTAAAAGTGGATAGCTGAGATTGTTTGTTTTTTGATTCATTTTTAATTAGTAATTTTAATTAATTTTTTTTAATTATTTAATATATAATTTTTATATCCTTCAAAAATATTAAAAAATAATTTCTAGAAGATATAAATATATTTAAAATAATCAAAAAAATATTTTTAATTAAAATAACCCATTAAAAATAAATCGAAAAACGAATAATCTCTGCCGTCCATTTTAAAAAATTGTGGTAGTAAAAAATCATAATGCTACATTAGAATCATCTTATGTTAGGTACTTTTATACGGTTAATATTAGAAATAAGATAGTGGATAACAATTATTAGATTTCACATATATCAATTACACAATTAATATTGAAAATATGAATATTTGCATTGAAAGTAGGTAAACATTTTTGTAAAATACTTAAATTGAAAGTATGTAATTTTTTTTGATAAATGGAGATAGTTGCATGGAAAATATATACGAAGTTTGTATCTAGAAATAATTGAAACGTAACCATTAAAGAGAAATGCCAAAAAGAAAATATGTAATCCTTTAGGAACGGAGGGAGTACTCACTCCGTATTTTATAACTAACTCAATTTCTCCATGTGCGGAGTTTTAGGAGGAATAGTAAAGATTAATAAAATATGATGGAAGTGGGGTTAGTAGAAGAATAAAATAGAAATCTAAAAGGCAAAAGTATAAGTGGGGAAAACAATAAAATATGATATGAAGGGACCACTAGTGAGGGGGAAAAAATAACTTATTGTTAAAAGTTTCCATAAAAAGAAATGGAGCAACTAATCAAATACGATTAGTGGACCCAAAGTAAATCATATTTTATTAATTTCATATTATCTCTCCTCCAATTCTCTCCACTACTTTAGCTTTTTACAATTTTTTATTCTTCCACCAACCGCACTACCTCCATATTTTATTATTTTCTCCAATTTCTCCTAAAACTCAGCGCATGGAAAAATGAAGCAAGTATTTAAAAACGGAGGGAATATTAACTAGTTTTTGGGCCCGTTCTACGCATGAGCTATGCATAAGTTATCATATATAGGGGTGAGCAAAAAATTAGGATACTCTGAACCGGAACCGAAACTTGTTGTACAAGAGGTTCAGGTTCCGGTTCCGGGTAGCAAAATGGAGAACCTATTGCAATAGGTTCTAGTTAAGGTTCTCAATTTTTGGAACCCGAACCTGCAGTAGGGAACCCTGTAACCTAAAAAAAATATCACTTAAGTTCAAATTATACACCAATTCTAACTTATTGTTTTAAATAATAAATATCAATATTGCAATTATAAATATATGTATTAAATTTTCTCAACAATTACTATTAGTTTGTTTTATTTGCTAGTTATAAACATTACAAACTAGTTGTTGGCCCGAGCGTTGCCTCGGGTCATTACATGTTTGATGTAATAAAAAATGAGTTAAGCAAATTGTTAAATTGTGGAGTTATTCTACATGTATAGGAATAAGATGATATAGTATTTGTATTGGATCCATAAATTTTAATAATTTTCTACTTAAATAAAAACACTAATGTTCATCATTAATCCTCCCTAAAGTCTTAATATATAATTCGATGTACATACTACAGCTAATACTATATTTTTTTTCAACTCTACTAACTTAATTTGTAAATAATGCTCACCTCTTCTTCTTCCACATAATCCTCTCTCTTTATTTATTCCAAAGAGGTTTAATAACTTCATCCTACAACATAACGAACTATACTTGCTTGTCATCATGTACCTTTTTTTTTTTTTTTTTTTTTTTTTTTTTTTTTTGGGCATGAATCATGTACATGTTGAAGTGACATTATAGGTACTTGATTTATGTTGAACGTACAGAAGATAACAACAACCGATTAAAGAAATCAGTTAAAATTTGGATATAATATGGATGATTATTATTGTTTACCTTTTCACTTTTGCATGGTTGTTTCGTCCATCCTTTTAGTGATGTATATCCAATCTTCCTCTCCATAAAAACACCCATACAAAATACTACAAAGTAGATCAACCATTCTTGATGATCTCTCTCAGCTCCAATGATGGAAGCTAACATATTCTATTCTAAATATAGAGGGGTGATTAGTAAGGACATATTTGACATACAATGGATTATTTATATGAAAGAGTTATAACTTTCTAAACATTTATTTGAGGGGAAAATAAAATAATTCAATGAGGTTAGAATTGGTGATGCCATTAACGTTAAAACTACAAAGAACCAAGAATAATAACACTACATATGAAGGTGAAATAATGATATAATGTCAGATTAATTTTTCAGTTACAAGCTTAATTAGTATGAGTTAGAATTGGTGATGCCATTGACGTTAAAACTACAAAGAACCAAGAATAATAATACTACATATGAAGGTGAAATAATGATATAATGTCAGATTTTATTTTTCAGTTACAAACTTAATTAGTCTGAGGAAAATTAATTAGCTTTTCCATTATGTTATTATGGACAATGTAAATTATAAATAAATTTTGGGCAATTTATTAAGACCATTGAATTATTAAGCGTAAATCAAGGAAAAAACAATATTATTTTGCTAGAAACAATTATGGAGTGTTATAAATTTTTATTCACTATGTGAATGTGAATAATAAATGAATCAAGTAATATAATAGCTCATGGGAATATTGCTATGATTATACATTGACATATAATCGCTTCTATGGCGCTTTGTCAATTAAAGTAAAATGACACGTGACAAAAGGAGTGACACATGGCGGAATGATAATCCTTCCCTTGAGTTTTAATAATACTATTGATTAGTGACCACCATCTAGTTTTTTTATAAAAAAATCATGCAAAAAATTATGAAGTATATAACATACAAGGTAGGGTACCCTAAATCGGAACCGAATCGAAATCTATAGGTTCTAGTTCCGGTTCCCAATTTCCAGGAAGTGAAGGATTTATGTCTTCGTCAAGTGCAATTACTAGATATATAAATGGATCAAATTATAGAGATAATTAAATTCGTACATTTGGGTCGTCGTTATATCATAGCTAGAGGTACTAACGATCATTGGGCTATTAAAATAGGTCAAAGCCTAATTGGACGAGTCCTATAAGGTTACACAAAGGGCCTAGATCGAGCATGAGAGGACGAGGCCCATATATGATGGGCTTCATCCCCTAAGGTGGCCGTCCATATGGAGTGATATGGACGGTTGTGGACTTCGTAACCTAGTCTATTTATAATAGGGATTATATATAGACTAGGTGCCTAGGGTTTTGGTAATGCAATTTTCAGTGATCAGTAAGATCAAACCCTAATTAGCAAACACAAAACCTAGCCCCTCTCATACTCTCTCTCTCTCTCTCTAACAACTCCATCTCCTCCTCGACTCCAGTTGTGGTGGTTCGTGGTGGTGGTGGTTCGTGGTGGTCGATTTAGTCCATTAAAGGTGGTGATCGTGGTTTTCCTCCTTCACTCGACCAATCTAGTATTGGTGAACGGATCGATCGAATCCCGTGGACTAAGTAGAGAAGCAACGCTTGGGGCTCTATTCTCTCCCTGATTTGCCGATTGATTAGCTTCGTGGAATTCACGCTTCAAATGTATGATTATGTGTCTTGTGTGTTATGCATGTGATATTGGGATATAGGTGCTTATAAATATGATTCATGTTTTTTCGCATATAGTACCCATAAACTCCTACAGTGATTTCAGTTAGCCTCTTGCATGAACACACTTGATGATAATAATACGATTATTTGAAGTCCATGTTCTTAATTTTATAATCAATTAAAAGGGACAAATTAATTTAATTATGGTTCAATTATTATATTTAAAGTGATTAAACTTTTGGAATTGATTGAATATGATTTAATTATGCTCAAATAGCCATGAAGAAGACCGAAAATTTGCCCCGGAATTTTAGAAAATTTTCGAACCTTAAACCCTAATTTCGGGATTTTCGAAAATTTTAAGCCCTAAAATATGATTTTGTGCTTGATTTTTGAATTAATTCGAATTGTTTTATGTTTCATAATTTTAATTGGATTGATTTATGTAGAAAAGAGTTTTGTGTATGATCATCGATTTAATTTTAAAAGTTATAATTGAATTGGGATTAATTTTATGATGAACCCTAATTTTAAAATTGAATGGGGATTTAATTTTAATTTTTGACTAGTTTAATTTATTTTAAACAAATGTTGTTTTTAATTAAATTAAAATTTAAAAAAAAAAAGGAAAAAGGGGATCTAGAGACGGCAGCCATGGTGGCTGCTGCCCTGCTAGTCCAAGAGGAAGGGGAAGGGGAGGGCGGAGGTCCATGGTGGCTGTGACAGCTGCGTAGAAGAGTTGCACGGCTGCAATTGGGCTGCTGCAAAAGCAGCTAGCCAAGGTTGGCCGTGCACGGTGGCCTGCAGCCCCAGTAGTAGCTGCTGCCATGCAGCAGTGGCTGTTGCCCAAGGCAGCCAGCCACTGTGGCTAGCTTCGGAGCTAACCACGGTGGCTGGCGTGGGGTTGGCGCACGTTTTTCAAAACAAAAATATTTTTGTTTTAAAATATTTCAAGCTAAATACAAATTATTTTGGGATAAAATTAAAATTGATTTGAGAGAAAATCTTTTATTTGGGATAAAATTAAATATTTCAAAAGTTGATTTATTTGATATTATCCATATTTAAAGTTGTTAATTTTGGTGATTATCCATAATTAATATTTTTAATTTTGGATAAGATTTGTTAGAATATTCTGAGCATATTCCGAAAGGATAATAATTGTTTTAATAATGTGATTATCCCAAAATTAGATTAGGATATAATTGATTCTAAAATTATTTGATTGGTTATTAATTAGGATAGAATCTCCTAAAGTTGTTAGGATAATCATGGAAGATTAAATATGATTTATCTTTCTAGATTAAAATATAATTTGATTCTATCTCATGCCTAAATTAAAATATATGATATTTTATAAACGGTCATGAATAATATATGATATTATCTAATTATGATTTAAAATAGGAGATATTTTAGAAAATGTGTTGCCTTAATTATGAACATTCGATGTTGTAGTTTAGACAACCATGTTAAGTGATTTATTATATGGCACTTTTATAATATATAATATTATGTTGCTATATATAGACTAGTATGACCCATAAATTCTAAATATGATATGCGTACCGTTAAGTATTTTTGTAACATTTATTTAAAATAAATAGATTAGTTATTTAAATAGTTCAGTCCAAAGAAGCCCATGAAGTGAAGGCCCAAAGTAGCAAGGTGGATGGAGATCCATGATGGCTCAAGTGGGAGTATTTCATTTTTAGTTTTCTTAGGACTAAGGGGCCATACTATGTCATGCTTTAGTTATTATATTAGTAGATTATGCATGTTAGATTTTATTTACGTTGATTGATGATACTCTAGAGTTCACTAAATAATCCCAACATAATAAATCTAGGTCCCACTAATATTGAGATTGCTTTTCCAATTAAAAACCCAACAAACCTTCGGTGATTAATGATAGGTCATGCCAAAGCTGGGTGTCATTTTATCTCTTGGGAGACTTGGAGTAAATCAAGTTTTACAATTTTAATTGGTTATGCTCAACAAGGTTACCTAAAGAGTTTAGAACCTTGAAGAAATTAAACATGTGATGGTTAATTATTCAACCAAGAGTTATAAGAGTTGTAATCAGTAAAGAGTTTACTCACCTTGAAAATGTAATTATTGATGGTAGGGCCAAAGTCCAGGCAATTATTGCACAAATAAAGGGTCTTGGAATCACTTAAAATTCAATTTGGATCATTTAATATTGAATAAAGTGCTTTTAAAGTTACCAATTTAGTTCGTTTATGGTACTTTAATTTTAATTAAACATAATTATTAAACTTTGCCTTTTTTTGACATAGATGGGTAGCCGTAACAATGACAACAACATTTACAATCTTCGACCATTCCTTGAGAAGGATAGGTTGATAGGAGATAAATTTTCCAATTGGGAAAGAATGCTAAGGCTTGTTCTGAAATCAGAAGGTAGAGAGGATGTCATTGACACCCAATTGCCAAGACCTTTGGTAGAAGATGCTACTGCAGCACTAGACAAGGCTGTGCCTATCACTTGCTTGATGATAGCTACTAGAAGCCTAGTCTTCAAAAGGATTTTGAGGACTAAGATGCATATAGTATCATGCGGAACTCAAGGCTTTGTTTAAGAAACGGGCTAGAGTTAAGAGGTACGAGCTCCATCAAGTGATTCTAGATTGTAAGATGGAGAAGGGTACCATAGTTCATGATCATGTTTTCAAAATGATCGGCCTTATTCAAAATATGGAAAAACTAGGGCACCCATACAGTGATGATATGGCAACATACATCGTTCTCCACTCACTTCCAAAAACTTTCAACCAATTTATCATGAACTTTAACATGTCTAACGCTGTAAAGACTATGAATAAGTTGCATGCTATGTTGGTTAGTGCTGAAAAGAAAATCCCTAAGGAACCTAAGAAACAGGTTTTTATGGTTTAAAAGGGAAAGGGGTTCAAGAAGAAGGGGCAAAAAGCTAAGGGCAACAGCAAGAAAGTTACCAAGGCTCTTGAAAAGCCTAAGGAGATTCCAAAGGCCAAGGCTGCAGATGACAGTGAATGCTTTTACTGCGAGAAGAAGGGGCATTAGAAGTGTAATTGCCATAAATATCTTGACTTCCTTAAGAAAAATGGAGCATTAACCTTAGGTATTATGTTATAAACATTTTAACTTTCACTTAGGTATGTGATACCAAGTTGCAGTGCTTAACATTATTAATGTTGTGCAGAAGCTGCAAAGAAGTGAGGCTAGCATGGAAGTGAAGCTTGAAGGTGCACTAAAAGTGTTCGAGTGGCCAGAGATAGCTTCATTGTTTTAATTTCTGAATTTTTATGATGATTTTAGACATTTTTTTGGTTTTTGATGAAACAATATTTTGGTTTTCTTGTTGAAATACTGATTGGTTTACTTGGCTTGGACAAGTGTTGATCCATGACCAAGGTAATAAATTGTTTTCATTTGCTGATGTGATTTAATTTTAATTTATGACATTGATATAAGTAGATCACAAAAGCAAAATTAGATGATTTAAGATAAACTTACTTATAACAAAGTAAGGTTAGGTCACATAAACCATTTCCACATCCAAAATCACAAATGGATGGATTCTTATTCTTATTTGATTGTGAATCACTGGAGAATTAGAAGTCATGCTTTTAAGGTAAGATGACCAAATTGCCTTTTAGTTGAAAGGGTGAAGGAGCCAATGATCTCTTGGAACTCATACATATGATGTGTGTGGACCAATAAGTTCAAGAACTAGCAAAGAGATTTAACTATTTCATCACTTTTACCTACAATTAAAGTAAATATGTCCATAATTACTAATGAAGTAAAGGTTGGAATCATTGAAAAGTTCAAAATTCCAAAATGAATGTAAAATAAGTTTGAGATAAAAAATTTAACACCACAATATGATTTTTGTGATAAATATTTAACTCAAAGTTAATGATCATCTAAAAGGAATGTTGAATTAATTCACAATCTAAAACACCACAATTAAAAATGTGTGTTAGAAAGAAGGAATCAAACTTTGCTTGCCATGGTTCGATCCTAGATTAACTTTAATGATTTACAAATATCATTTTGAGGATATGCATCAGAACAACGATTGCGAATAAACTAAACACCAAAAAAAAAAACAGAAAAAAACCTCAATCAAAGAAATTGAAAAGACGTCATAAGAGTTATGAATTGGAAATGTTCCAAAAGTTGTCTTTTCTAAACAGGATTAAGGGTTATGAAATCGATGTAAAATATTTACAAAGATGACATAATGCACCCTAAATCAGAGAAATAATTCTTCATGGGTTTTCCCCATGGAAACTAAGAGGTATTATTCCTACAATTGTGTAGATACAAAGTGTTTGTTGCTCGCGATAGTGTCTTTATAAAAAGAAATCTCTTCCTACAAAGCCAAGAGGGAGTAAAGTTAGATCTCGAATAGATTCGAGACGAGCAACAAATGGATGTGGATAACACTACATCAAAGCCGAGGGCGCCAATTTGATAAATCATGTGTCGAAGTAAGCTAATTCAACTAGCGAGGCTTCTATCGTCCCATTTGAATGAAAGGCTTCAAAGAGTTGAAGAGAATAATTCTATTATTGCTTATATCTATCGTAGGTTACTTGGGATAAAAAAACAAACAGTTTGTTAAAACTCTGAGAAAAGATGGATTCTAAAATTTCCTAATGGAATGCATGAAAATCACACCTTATAGGCAAGCTTTGGTAAGTACCAACTCAGGAAGTGGCTTAAGGCCATGAAATCCAGAATGGACTCCATGTTTGTAAAGATGTGTTAGTCCATGATAGTCTTACAAATAGGGTCAAATCTATTTGTTGTGTAAGCCTATTCGGATTCTTCTAGTGATTGCTGATTTTTTATTACAAAGTTAGCATTGGATATCAAAATCACCTTCTTGAAATATTCTTGATGGAGGGTATGTATATGATATAACCTAAAGGTTTTGAAACTCTAGAAATTACTAGAAAGTTTTGCAAACTTCGGAATTTCATTTATGGACTGAAGTAAGCATTAGGGAGTTGGAACATTCGTTTCAACGAGACAATCAAACAGTTTGATTTCCTTAAAAAACGAAAAGATACTTGTGTATACAAGAAGTTTAGTGGGAGAAATTGGTCTTCTTAGTCTTGTATGTAGATGACATACAATTCATGTGAAATGACATATCAATGCTTGAATCAGTCAAGCAATGGTTAAGGAGTTGTTTCTAGATGAAAGACTTAGGAGATGTTGAGTACATATTGGGAATCAAGATCCACGAAATGAATCTTAAAGAGTGATTGAACTAAATCAAGAGACTTATGTTGATAAGGTTCTTGACAAGTTCAAGATGCAAGACTCTAAGAGAGGATATCTTCCCATGTCTGATGGTATTACGCTCAGTAAAACTTAATGCCTTCAAAAGCTAGTAGTTTGAGTTGTATGGATAGTGTACCTTATGCTTCTGCAAAAGGGTCCATTATGTGTGCCATGATATGTGCAAATCAAGATGTTACATATGACTTTCTGCATGTGTAGCAGGTTATAAGCAAATTCAGGATAAGCATATTGAAAGCTACTAAGAACAAATCCTTGAGTACTTGTGAAAGACTAAAGGAGTGTTTATAGTATATGGTGGCAAAAGTGAACAACAAGTTGTCAAAAGATTATATGGATGCAAGTTTTTCCAAACAAACAAGATGACTTTAGATATTGATCTGGATGCATTTTGTGTCTGAATGGAGAAGGACAGTAAGCTTGAAATGTTCAAAGCAGAATGTTGTCGCATACTCAATGTCAGAATATGTGTATTTAGCTACAGTAAGAGTAGTTAAGAAGGAAGTTTGGATCAAATTGTCCTGTGACTAAAAGGGCACCTTTGCCAAAACAAAGGAGCCAGGGTCACATCACAAATCTAAATAAAAAGATATGAGATATCACCTCGTTTATGAGATCAATGACTAGCGGGATGTCATAATGTAGACATCTGATTGTGTCTCCCCAAAAACCAAACCCAGTGAGGAATACCTTTCACGTTATTGATTATCGATTGAGGTGAAATATGAAAGAGTCTCGTGATGCACCCGCTTTTAATAAAAATATTTCTTTCTGTTTTCAAAAATATTTCTTTCGCACCTTATTTATGAAAAATATCAAGTCCAATTTAGTTTGGCCCATGATATGGGTCCAATAATAGTGTAGTTGGATAGGGCTTGAAAAGAGCTTTCCAACGATATATTATAAGCCTAATTTCGGTGAATAATGAGGAAGTTATGACCAAAATATTAAATTGGGCTCAAAGTGATTTTAAATGGCCCAATGATCAAGTGGAGGGCCCATTAATTCTCATTCCTAAAGTTATTAGGATTGACTTTAATTTTCAAGAGTAATCTAGAAGGTTATTTTAAATTCTAATGGAATTAGGATTAGTAATTATACTTATATATTATTTAGAAAAGATAAAGAATTTAATTTGAAATAAAACAAGTATTTTAAAAGATAAAGCTGATTTTAATTAAGATGATTACAGAGTCTAATTACCTAATCATATTGGAAAAAGGACTCCGTACAGGATTTTTATCCTAATCGCGCTGCGAAGAGCCTATCGCATCGCGATAGGGGCTGTTTTACTTCAAGTAAAATTCTGACTCTTTTCTAAGCGTTCCGGATGTTTTCTCTATAAATAGGGGCGTTATTTCCCTGTTTTGATAGAAAGAGATGCGAGACAACAAAGTAAGTTGTTTTATTGCTCTATATCTTTAGAAAGCATGTTTATATTATTTTAATTCCTAGTATCATGTTAGGATGTTATTTATTGCTTTCTGGTATCATGTTTAGGTTGCTTTCTATTTCTTCTATCATGCTAATATCATGTAAGGGTTAAAGCTTTGATCTTTATCGTTTAGTAACATGCTAGGATTTGTTATTAATCTTGTTAGTATCATGCTTAGGATCTTGCTAATATTATTATGCTTTATTGAGATTTTTTATGGTGATGATGATTTGTTGTATCAATCAATATTATTATGTTGCTTATTATTATTGTTATTGCTTGATCACGCCCTCTCTTGTAGGTTTAAAGGGAATTTGTACTTGAAATCATGCTTAATAAGATAATTAATAATTTTATTTAGGCTAATGTGATTTTAATTCAAGTGATCGACAATAATAGATTTGTTTGTGCATTAATATTCAACTAACATAGATTACACAGATTTAGGATTAATATATTGATTATATGTTAATCAGAAAGCGCACATGAATATGAGAAGAATAAAGTAGAGGCTTATTTAGGGCAAGTTCAATCTCTTTTAGGTTGGATTTGTAACTTCATCCTCGAATATCCAGTCATGATTCCGGACCACTATGGATTTAGAGATCTCATGGATCGTGAAGGGGTGTAACCTTCACCATGTGAACGGTTTACAAGTTCCTAAAACTTGTTGGCGACTCTTTTGCTTTAGCTTTCTTCCCTTTGGACGCCACCATGCTTAAGTGTATTATCACAATGGGCCTCAAGTGTGGGATGCTTGAAATATTCCCTACAGCTTTTTGGCGACTCCACTGGAGAGGATTTCTATTTTAATTCCTAAAATTTATTTTGGCAATAATTTAGAATTAGTGGATGAGATTCGAAAAATCTAAGTATTCATGTGCGTAATTTTGATTGACATTATTGGCATAAGCATAAAAAGGTCCGCATTGGATAGACCATTCGTAATGCGTCAAAAATATAGGCTTTTTACACGTAGGAAATTTGGGAAATATCTTTCACAACTAGAATCGAAAAAACGCTGCGAAAATTGGAAAATTTTAAGACAAAGAGAGCTGCCGAGGCATGTAGGAACTGGCGCTGAGAAAACAGTGCCCATCGCAGTCCGATGGCTCTGTCGCGGCACAATAGCAATATCGCGGCGCGACAAGGCTATCGTCTCGCGATGGTCCTTGTTGTCTCGCACTAAGTTCTTCCAATACCGAGCCAGAAATCTACGTTCTTACTTTGACCGGTTCTAGTACTGTTTGCTCGGTTTTACTTCCTGATTGAGTTTTTCTCACTTTTCTGAACCTATATGTGTGTTCTACATATGGCCATAACTTTCTGGGAATTCACGCTCCATCTACCCAATCGAACGCTGATTGCAACGAAGGGTACATCCGAGTTTGTGAATTCACCAAATCATGAAAACAAGTTTAACCTGTGGGGTCTTATCCATACGCGCCAACCCTTCCAAAGGTAAGGCTTCCGCGCGATGCATCCGGACTCATAACCATGGACCCTCTTAGACTAACCCTTATCCTTGAACTTTAGAGAACTAGAGCCATGGTTAGGTTGCAAACTCATTACATCATATTGTGCTTACTCGACTACTTGTGCATTCTTGCTTGTGCATAATCTATATGTGTTTACACTAATCGTTTGTTTGACTTGTGTATAAGTCTAAATTAACTAATTAATGGCTATATAGGACTTTTCCTAATTAATTAATTAATTAATATGGTTAATTAAAGCCTAATAAATTGATTAAGTCTGACTTAGTACGACTATAGGCTCGTCCTTTTAAGGTAGAATATTGGAAACAGGCCCAGACTGACGTTTCAGTAATGACGCGAAGGTTTGACCTGTGGCGCGACACGAAAGTGTCAATCGTGACAGTTCCATTGCTTTGGTGATGGTTCAGTTTTCTGCCTGAGTCCTCACGCCGAGTCTAACTAATCAGTTTATTAATAACTAAAACTTTATTTAGTCCTTATTTGTGTCTACGCACATAGTCCCATGGTCTTACACAAGTGTCAAAGCATGCCACTTTCACTCACTTTATTAAGCAAACACTTTATATATATGTTCACCATGACCATGTCTAGAGAGTCTTATGTGCGCGTGTTTTCCGTCATTTTTTTAGGGGGGTAGGTCGGATATTAATCTTCCCAACATAACCATGTTGTTGAACCCATACATGATTCCCAAAAATATATACCTATTTTTACACCCTATTTTTTCTTTTACTTTTTAAATCCAATAAGTCAAAGTCAATTCGAGTCAAGTCATTAAGTCAAAATGGTTTAATATTTACAGCACTTGGTCAAGAAAGGAAAGGAGACTAATCAAAGACAACACTTTCGTCCAAGTCTTAATTTTTGACAAAGAGTTTCGACAAAGAAGAAAGGCTAAGGAGAAAATGGCAACCCAGGAAGAAGTTAATGAGCTAAGACAGAACATGGCTAGTTTGACCGAGATGTTCAAAACTCTCGCTCTCCAAGTCAATGACCATGCGAAACAACAACAACTTGAGCGAATAGAAGAGAGCTTGAGCGAAATCTCCAATGACTACAAGTTCCAAGGGATTAGCTCACAAAGGGTCTCTGTGGACAAGGAACTTCTTCCATAGAAGTTCAATGCCAACGACATCCCTAAGTTCAAGCAAACTGATAACCCTTACTTTCATTTAAGAGCTTTTGATACAATAATGAACATTAAGGGCATTGATAAGAAAGCTTTCCATTTGTTGTTCTCATTATCTTTAGAAACCGTTTGTCAACAACGGTTCTTCTCCCTTGATAAGGAGAAAATCTTCTCTTGGGATTCTCTAACAAATGCTTTCATTGATAGATACAAATGCAACATTCAAGTTGAAACTGATCATAGAGAACTTGAGATGTTGAAACAAAAAGAGAATGAAGGATTCACTTCCTTTTTCAATAAGTGGAGGGAAACTTCCGCTAAAATGGTAGAGGTTCATGCTGAAAAGGAATTTGTGAGGTTGTTTATCAAGAACCTCCAAGAAAAGTACTTAAAGCATCTAAAATATCAAAGCAACTTGAGTACTTTCAAGGCTGTCTATGACATAGGAATTGATATAGAAGACGACCTTGCAAAACAAAAAGCTGTTGGTAACTCTAACAGTGGCTAGAAAGGAAATAAGAACGAAAATCCTTCTTCTTCCAAAACCACCCACTCAAACAATGTTACCACTGTTAACTTGAACGAGGTCCTAGCCATGAACAATCAAGGACAAAAGAAGCCCTTTAGGAGAAACTTCACACCTATTGACATGAGTTATGACACAACATTCGACCGTCTTCATGCTAAAGGTCTCATAACTCCTATTGGACCATTCGGAGATCCACTAGTCGAAAAGAGAACGGCTAGTTGGAACCCCAACGCAAATTGCGAGTGCCATCAAGGCAGGGGCCATCTCACTGAGAACTGTTGGAAGTTAAAAGAAGCTATTCAAGATTTAATTGATAGCAATAAACTCTCATTGCCTCCTGCAAGTAAGAAGCCAAGTATCAATAGTGCTCCACTTTCAGAATCCTTGGCGATTTCTGATGAGGAAGGCCATGTTGATCCATCACTCCTCATTAAATCGATTCACTAGTAGAAAAACATTAATTTGCGCCGATTAAAAGTGATTAATTTGCGGCGTTTTTGGAGGGGCAGCAAACGCGGGGGCAGCAAATCAATTGATTAATTTGCTGCTGTTACAAATCCGTCGCATATAAATTCATTTATTTGCTGCGGTTTTCTATTAAACCCCCCCGCAAATAAATATAATGTACCAGGTAAATAATGCATAAATTTGCTGCGGTTTTTTTTTGTGTATTAACCGCTGCTAATGAATCTTTTTTTTTTTTTCCTTTTTGGATTATTATTTGGTAATAAATTATTAATGAAAGAAAATTTCGGCAGCATTTCCCCTATTTTATGAGTAATATACACGTGAAGAACGTGTAATCATGAACTTTATGAACATGCTATTTTTTCATTCATCCAAAATAATTTGTCATAAACTAAAACAAAGTGTACGATTAACTTTTGTACATATATCAATCCAAAACTAACATTAGAATGTTGTCTAAAAGAACATAACTAAGATCACACAAAATAATTAGTGAAATACGAGGCCCATTTGTTTCGTACGTCATCAATATCACCATCAGTGTAAGGATTTTCGTTGAAAGATGTGCAAACCTAGAATATGACGCATATAAAAAAGATTGTTAGTAATTAAAGTAATATAATAAAAATAATAAGTCTACTTAAGGTTGTATGCGAATAATAAGTATATTTATATGAATTTAGGACATAGAAAAATCTCATTTCTCGAAATTAGAGTCATTTGGACAACAAATGACTTCAAACACGTTCAAAAGTGGTACTATGACTATGTTTTGGTTCCAATTTTAATTCATATCCTTAACTAGAGTGCATAAGGTTATATATAAATGTAAGAGTCATTTTCAAGATAATAGGACTAAATGGACCTTTCTATTCTATCTTTAATTTTAAGTAAGGTCAAATAAGTATGAAAGAAAGAGTTATATTCAATATCAAATTTAATTGACAGAATTGAAAAACATACCTTATCAATATCATTTGCATCGTTATATCGGGAAAGTATGTCATACATGTACCTCATTATGTAAAAGCCGCACTCGAAACCGCCTCTTTGTTGAGCACACTAAGTAAAATTCAAGAAAAGAAACAAGTAAATGACGAAGTTAAATAATTTTAAGGATATCAAAATAGTTTCAAACAATATCATACAAACTTATTATGTACTTACCTTAACGAGTTTCCATAGAGGTTCTTTTCTATTCACACGGTTTCCATTTAGCTTATACCTTGTGAAAAAACTATTCATATTCATCACTTAGTTAGAGTTTTTTTATTTTTTATTTTTATTTTTTTTATATTAGTTCTTGGTAATTTCTTACACATATATATGTAGGTACGGAAACAATAAATAAAGGAATAGACTTACAAGCTCACAATAGTCTTCATTTTGACACTTCTTGTCGATGTTGGACGAGCAGAGTCAAATTGATAAATGGTGCAGGTTGGTACACATATTACCAGAAGCATCCAATGTTCCCTACATCAAAATGTGAAAATGTTGCCTTATTATTCACGTGTACCCTTAAGTATTGCATAATATGTTGTAACTTTACTACTTACTCTTGAAAAATTGGTGCCAAAATGAATTTTGCTCCATTTTCAATTGATTTGCTAACTTCTTTGAAGACATACTCATGAATTTCCTGCAAGCTCTTACGAATTTTGCTCTGGACACAACCATCCAACCGTGGAAACTTTGTCATTTGATTTCAATTCTTGTTGGAGTGACCTGGATATACAAAATCAACTTATATATAACGAGTTGGAGGATATAAAAGCAAAAGATGCAATCACTACGTAACAATTGTGAATATTATATCACCTCATGAATACTTGAATAATTGATATGTTCAGCTTCGCTCCTCTTAAGAACTGGAAGACATCCTCCTTACTAACCCTTGCATTCCCATCTTTTTCATAATGGAATAAAGCGTAGTCTAATGTTACAGTAATGGGATCCCCATTTGGCAAGGAATCAAAAAATGTTGCCAGCCATTCACAATCTGGGGTAAGGGACGCCATTAACATTTGGGGAACAAGTTGGCTTCTTTGGGAGGCCTGTCCAGAAGAATGTAAGTCATTGCTTGCAATGATCTCAGGTGACAATCGCTTGAGTTTCTTTGTTTGGAGTGTTTCCTAATATGTCACATGTAAAATAAGTAAGTTAACAAGCAAATAAAATATAAATTACATATCATAGTTGCTACCATCGATCTTACCTCGGCTTGGAATTTTATTAATGATGACAGCCATTGTACGTATGTACCAATCCCATGTTGTAACAATTCAATCTCAAATACCGAGACAGAAATGGGAAGTGGCAGCCCATAAAACTCCTCATTCACAGTATGAATTTCCACTTTCACATGACCAGGTAACATGGTCATAAGATGAACCACCTCATTTTCAACAAGTGGATATGCAGTAGCACTCGCCACGTCGTATATCGCTCACGTTTCAGGATCTGTTAGAAGTAGATGACATGAAGTCTTACCCTACAATTTATTTAAACATATTAATTCAATTTAAATGTGAAAGCAAGAACGTGAAGTTCATTGCAAAAGTAATAGATCAAATGGTAATTAATAGTTACTTGCAACTCAAGTGGTGGAAGCTCGTTGTGATTTAATGGCGTAGTAAAGGGTGCTGGAATAGAGGTAGCTTTACTTGATTTACAAGTAGCATCATCAGGTAGCTTAAAACCCATGTCTAGCAGGAATGAAGACATTTTGTCCCTCATGGTCGCATCGAACTCCTCTTTCAACTCTTCACGAAGTTCATTTTTCAAAGCTTCTCGTTCTTCAGTTGAACTTCCACTTTGGCTAGACTTAATCTTTCTTGGTTCCTTGCCAAAGGCCTTTTTGATGCCGACATTAACACCTCCAAAACCTCTTGCACGACCTGCATGATCTGGCTTCTCCCCAAAAGCCATGAATAATGCATCCTTGTTTTGGTGTAGAGTAAATTCACCTTTCTCTTGCTTCTCTTTATACTGAAGCTGTTAAAGTGATCAAATGTTAAAAGCCACATAATGCTTTCATTGGTTCTTAGTAACTTATTAATAATCATACTTATGTATTTGTCAGCAACTTCCTTAGTTTTAGAATTCGGAATGTATCTTTTTCCAGTCACCTTATCTTTCCTATGCATTGCACAATACCAATCATCACCTCGAGTTATTGTAATGGAAATAGATGTGGTTTTGCAAGACGGGTAAAAACCCTCGTCAATCCACTTTTTTCTGCTTTCCTCATAGTTTCTTTGCCCCATGCCATGGTGATGATCATTCTGGCTTGCACTCTTCTGGGCCTTTTCTCGCTTTGCCTAATTATATGACATTTGTTTTAGTTAGTTTCAAACAATAATCAATTTAAACCATCTATAAGAATGAAATTACCTTTGCTTCATCAGATAATTTTGTTTTCTTAAATTGTGACCAAT
Source organism: Chenopodium album (assembly GCF_948465745.1). Lineage (NCBI taxonomy): Eukaryota > Viridiplantae > Streptophyta > Magnoliopsida > Caryophyllales > Amaranthaceae > Chenopodium > Chenopodium album. The sequence goes on along the minus strand of NC_137846.1, from coordinate 44,436,907 downwards.
CCTCTTCTTTTATGTGTCTCCAAATTTGGTATGGCTCACGATCCTGCTCTTGTTTTGACCTTTTTCTGGTGAAATGGTCCATCCAGACACTAGTTTAGCTTTAAAATCCCCAAATCTCTTAGCTACTGCACGTAAAAAGACCTTTTTCATCGCTGGTTCATCAGGTATATGGAATTGTGCCTGTAAGAGGAAAAATTATATAATATAACTGAAATATATAATAATCAACAAAAATATAACAAGGAAAAAATTAGCAATGATCCTTTAATTAGCCACTACATAGCAGCATCCTCTAGAAAACCACTTGAATAAATACTGTCAGAAGTCATAACCCTACATAACATCATCTAATTTGCTCTGACTCTTTTTTTTTGTTTGCAGATTGCAGAATATGCGTATAGAATGCTGCAGATGGAAGCTTAGTGCATTGTTTGACTAGTCCCACTGAATTTGTCATTGCTGGTTAATTTATTTTGTGAATACTAAATTTGCAGGTGGAGACACCAAATGGCCAAAATGCAGCTATTTCAATACACCCAGATAAGGATGACATATACAAAGTTGGTATGATCTTGCTTGAGTTACTAACTGGTAGACAAATCACATCAGAAAGCCAAGTAGATGAACTAAAGCAAGAGGTATATTTTAAGACTCACCGCCGCCCCTTTTACATACCCAGAACTTTCCATACAGATGCTCTTTTATGTCAAAAGTCGATTCAATCATAACCCACTTGTTTTTTTTCTTGTTGGGCAGCTTTGATATTGCAGCTGGAAAGGAGCTTAGAAAAATCTACATCAGCACTTCAGCGCGCTATTGACCTGTCAATGAAGGGTACTTATGCTTATCAATCCATCAAAGCTGCTGTTGAACTCGCTGCCAACTGCCTATGCAGTGATCCCAGTAGACGGCCTCCCATGGAGGATGTTGTATGGAATTTGTAGTACTCGATTCAGGCACAACAAACATGGACTAGCAGTGGGAATCTTGCTCTCAATAGGGGAAATCTTGGGTTGCAAAAGTGATGTATGTCAAAGATCATAAATATGGTGACTCCTGCTCCTACAAAGATCCTTGTAAAATAGTTTCCCCTACCCCCCCTCCCCTCCAAAAAAAAAAAAAAAAGAAGCCTTGTTCAAAGAGTTAATAATACACCTATACTTCTAGAGTTCTAGTTATTAATTACTGTCAAATTGTCAATCATAATAAAGTGCGCATCAAACCCGTGTTAATTCTTCTTGAAATCGTCGTGATAGAGCATTGTAGTCAAATTCAAGCAATTCAATTTACTAGTATATCAATAGGTTCATCCCATAGTGTTAGGAGCACTATTTGAGCAATGAATTTTCATGTAGTAGTAAGAGACCTTAAGTAAGAGACCATTTAAATAAATATGTGGTCTCTTGGATTCAAGAGACCAAATATTTCAAATAAGTGGTCTCTCCTTTTTTTTTAATTAAATAAATTAAAAAAAAGAGACCATTTATTTAGGAGAAGTGGTCTCTCCTTTTTTTAATAAATAAATTAATAAAAGAGAGAGACCATCTATTTACAAAAAGTGGTCTCTCCTTTTTTTAATTAAATAAAAAAATAAAAGAGAGATCATCTATTTACAGAATTGACATAAGAGTCTTAACTCTAAAATTGCCATAAGTCTAGTTTCACGGATACTCCTTACCTTTCCCTATAGTATCCATAGAAGTGTGGTTAGGATTTTCTCACAAGGGGTTTGCTGGTGTTTTGCATGAGAACCTTAAAATAATGCTCACTGTTAGAAAAAAGCTGGAAGTCCATTGCTTACTATGACCAACGTGATCCCAGAAGTTCTTGTCTGAAAAAAGTCATATGTTCCTGATTTCTATACAAAGTGGCATTAATGATTGTTTAGCAGTTGAAAAACAATGATTAACTATAGTTAAGTTCTTAAAATTATAGCAAGGGATTGTTTGGTTCAATCAAAGGAAATGAATAACACCCTCCCTTCCCCCACACATTTAAACAGCACAATAACACAATTTAAAACCACCACACATTTACGTAGAAAACAGGTATAAAATTTATACTCAAGAAGCTGAAATTGCAGCAGTATAATAGTTAAAAACCATTTATATGATTCAGAGGTAAAACAATATATGTCAGATGACTCGTCAATAAAAGGTAATGACTTGTGATTTAGGATTACCTGGGTCTCCTGCCATAATGTTGTCTTTAAGCCTTCTTTCACACTACACCATTCCCAATTAATGTTCAACTTGCGCATACACAGGCCAATCTGTTGACCATACTTTAATCGCCATTTCCCAGTTGGACGCAAGAATTCATCAAATTCAAGGTGCATGGGTTCATTCACTCTTAGACCTCTAGTCGAACATCCTGCCTTGCTAGAGCCACGACCTCTTCCTGAGCCTATCCCCTTCTTACCAGTTGTTACAACTTGATGGGTTGTATTTGCAGCTATAGATGGTGTTGCAGTTGTCACTTCAGCATCATTAAGAGAAGCTATATCAGCCATCCTCTCAAAATCATCATTTGTCCAAACTTCTCAGCAGCAATGTCTTCCGGTTCACCCTTATCCTCCTCTAAAGCAACATCATACTCGGGGTCACTCTCAGATTTATCAGTTGCCTCTTCATCATCTTTCAAATCTTCATTAATTTCCAAATTTTCGTCAACAAATTCATCATTACATGCCATAGCCCCTTTACTTGTAAATGTTACAAATTACAATTAATAAGCAACATCTCACAACACCTTTTTTGTATAAAATTACAACATATATGAAACTTTGATTAAAAAAACAAAAAAACCCCAAAAACTAGAATTACAGAAGTAGAAACACATGATATGATCTTGATATATTTCAACCCACTATCCTGCACTAAACCAGAAATCAGTTTGGCAGCCTCTATATCTATTTCTCTGATTTTCAGTTTTGTGTTCCCAAAACAGAATGAGATAAGCCTCCAAATACATTGTGACTTGGTAAATCTGAAATGGTAGACCTTGGTAAATCTGAAATGGCAGACCTTGATATACAGCAGTATAAAGTGGATAAAAAAATTCCCTTAGCTTTCGTTTCAGGTTGTTTCAAGTGCCATAAGTAGTAGTAAAAACAGAATCAATTAAAACTGAACTACACTATTGTAGGGAATATTTCAAGCATTATGACCCCAAACTTGAACCCCACTGTGATCATACACTAAAGAACGGTGGCGTTCCAAAGGGAAAGAAAAGAGAGCAAAAGAGTCGCCAACAAGTTTTAGGAACTTGTAAACCCAAAAGACAATCCAAAAGGACCATCAACTACTCCATAAGGTCTTGAACCAAACAGGGTCCGGGGATGAGGGTACGAATCCAATCTACAAAAGAAAGGACCCGCCCTATAAAATAGGCCTCTACTTTGTTCTGCTCGTATTCATGTGCGCTTTTTGAATAACATACAAACATTATATTAAACCTACCCTGTTTATCTATGTTGGTTGAAAATAATGCACAAATAATACTATTATTGGCGATCACTTTAGTTAAAATCACATTAGCCTAAACCAAATTATTAATTATCTTATTAAGCATGATTTCAAGTACAAATTCTCTTTAACAATCATAAAAGGTGTGATCAAGCAATAACAATAAATATAACAAGCAACATAATAATAAACAATAACAAATAATGATGTTAATAATAACATGATAAGGCATAATAAAGCTTAATAATAATATCAAGATCCTAGGCATGACACTAACAATATTAATAACAATCCTAGCATGTCACTAAACAACAAAGATCAAAGTTTTAAACCTAACATGGTACTAACATGATATTAGAAAGAGTAAAGGCACCCTAAACATGATACTAGAAAGCATAAAATAACATCCTAACATGATACTAGGAATCATAAAACAATAATAAACATGCTTTCTACATTGAAAGAGAGTAATAAGATTACATACTTTGAAGCCTCGTACCTCTTTCTAATAACAAAATACACAAGTTAGTAAACTTCAATGAAAATCAATAAACAATAATTAAAGAATTAAATTGAAATCAAATTAAATAAAGTTTTGACTAGTTTTGGACCAAACCCTCAGAAAATATCAACCTTTCACGTCTAGGGCGAAGGCAACTTCAAACTTAGCTAAGAGATTCTAAGTCTTGTGAATGCGGAATTGTGTTTTGTAAAAAGGTTGTTTTAGAAAGAGAGAAAGAATAAGGATTAAGCAATATTGCTTAGAGAGAGAATAGAGAGAATTAATGAAAGTTAATGAGAATTGATGATGAAAGTTGATGATTGAGAGAATTGATGATAAAAAAAAGAGGTTCGAGACCCTATTTATAAGAAAATAGTCCGGAAAATCATAGAATTTGATAAGGAATAAAACTCCACTCTGTCGCTAACAAACCGACCTTGTCGCCAGAAATTTATCTTGTCGCGAGGCGACAGAGTCTGTCGCGAGGCGACAAGCCTGTCGTTTGGCGACAGAGACAGTTTTTGTGGACATTATTTTTATCATATCTTTTGATCTAGAAGTCCAAATAAGTCATATAATATGTCGTTGGAAAGCTCTTGAAGCCTAATTTCTAAAGAAATTAGAATCAGATTAAAATCTTTTGTAGATAAAAAGATATGGACGAAATAGTGAAAGGGTGTCAGCTTTGGATAGAGTTTCGTATATCTTTAATATCTTTTTCGTTATAGCTCGGATTTATTATTATAATATATCATTGGAAAGATAATTTCAAGATCTATCCAACCATATAAAATTTGGATAAAATATATGAGGCACGAAAATAATATCTGACTATCTTTGAACATCTTTAAATCCGAATAGAATTAGGAAAGTTTTAAAAAAGGAAAGTTTTATTTAAATCAAATTCCATAATCTTATCTTTTCAAAAAAAGGATAATTAAGATATTTTAGAAACTTATAGAAGATTCTAATCAATCCTAATTAGTTTAGGAATAGGATTAAACCTTTGGAACCTCCTCATGATCATTGGGTCGTAGGTAAAATCCGGTTTGGACCCAGTTTAGTATTTTGGCCATAACTTACTCATTATTCATCGGAATTGGGCTTATAATATATCGTTGGAAAGATATTTTCAAGCCCCATCCAACTACACCATTATTGGACCCTTATCATGGACCAAAATAAACTGAAATGGACGTTTTTATAAAATAGAATTGGTTTTCGAAAACAGAAAGAAGGATTTTAATAAAAACTAACTGCATCACTTGACTTTTCACACTTTCACCTTATTCGATTATGGTTCGACGCGAAAGGTATTCATCACTGGGTTTGGTTTTGGGGAGACACAATTTGGTGTCTACAGAAGCCCTCACTTTGACTGAGTTTGGAGAAACTTAAGTTTCGAAAACGAAAGTCAAAGTATCGATAGGGACGGAGAATGATTCAAAACGTTCTGCGATTCCAAATCATTCTTATAACGCCGATACCTGTAAAACAATCATTAGTTAAACAGATAAAAGAGTTAAGAAACGCGTATCTTGCACCGTCGAGCACACGTCTCTAAAAGTAACCATTTGCTGTTGCTTCAGTTGTTGTTTGTGACAACCTCCACAGTGCCTCGTGAACGCCATCATTGAAGATAACCGTATGTCGTCGCCTTCAATATTCTTGGTGACAATCCTCCACAGTATTTCGGGAATATCGTCGAAAATAACTGTATGTCGTCATCTTCCAGGTTGTGAGTATGTCGCCACGGCAGTACGTCGCCACTATAGACAATCTCTTCTTTACCTTGAGGGACCGTCGAAGGTGACCTTGCTTCGCCATCTTCAAAATTTTAGACAACACTCCACATCCTAGGGAACGTTGTCTATCATTGCTGCTACATCTCGAGCTTTTCCTTAAATCATGGTGACAACCTTCCCAATCATAGCGAATGTCGTCGAAGACCGCCTCATCACGAACCGCTCTTCTCAAATATAGGTGACAATGTCCACAATCTTAGCGAATGTCGTCGAAGATCGCCCATCTCGTGCTATCTTCTCAAATATTGATGACAACTTCCACAATCTTAGCGAAGGTCGTCGAAGATCGCCCATCTCGTGCTATCTTCTCAAATCTTGATGACAACTTCCACAATCTTAGCGAAGGTCGTCGAAGATCGCCCATCTCGTGCTATCTTCTCCAAATCAAGTGATAACTTCCTCAATCTTAGCGAAAGCTATCAAAGACCGCTTCATCTCGAATCGTTCTTCTCAAATCTAATAATAACCTCCCCAATCATAGGGAAAGCTATTGAAGGTCGCTTCATCTCAAACCGCCCTTCTCAAATCCAAGTAATAGACTCTTTTAATCTTAAAGCCCTCTGTTGAAGGCTTCGTCTTCTTGAACCTTCAAATCATCTTCCATCCTAGGAAATCTTTGTGAACCGTTACTCCGGTGCTTGCGATGAGCCAATACTTAGGCGCTTTAAGCTAAGTCAGACGATCTTTTGTCAGGTCGATAACTCATTGTGATTGTAATCGAGCCGATTACTAAATCATGTCAAATTGCTTAGAGGGGCTAACTGGCGTACCAAGAAACCCGAAATTTCTGTAAAAGGTCCGCATAATCCAATATGGGGCCACACATTCTGTCGCTGCACTGGCGCATGCCAGAACCTTCTGTCGCTGCAATATCGTTCTGTCGCCAGGCGACAAACCTTGTCGTTTGGCGACAGATTTCTTTTCCATTTCTACTGCTGCTGCTGCTGTTCATTGCCTTGGAAAAGTTTCATACATCTATAATTCACGGTTTTTCGAAAAAATCCGGAAATATTCTTGCTCGCTGGAATGTACCTGCATCTATATTTCAGACTATAGGACTTTGCTCATCTTTTATTATCTTAGGGTTGACCTAAGGCTTAGTGCTGCTTGACTCATTGATTTGACATGACTCGACTCAAAGCGTTTGACACATGTGGCTTGACTCCACTCGATGTGATATGACACGACATGACTCAATGTACATGACTCGTGTGTGATGTGCGACTCGAAAATGCAAAAAAGCAAAAATTTTCCGTCATTTTTGTGGAGGGTACCGACTTTCTCCCGAAAAAGAAAGACGCGAAAAAGAATCGAAGTGTTTGATGGTGCATGTTGAATGAGCTTGATCAAGTATATGCATTTGATACTATTCCTCAAGGTGCAAGGATTAATTCCTCCTAAACTATCTTAGTTGACTCGATTATGAAAGTATTTAGGTAACTTAGGCACGGAGGCTAAGCACTTCATACTTTGATACAATGATGATTATAAGTGATGAGTGATGTGTGATATGACAAAGCATGCTTCAACATTATGTTAAGATTTCATGACAAAGGGTTCCTAATTGGGAGTCTATTTGGTCATGTATCCGTGATGTGTGTGAAAGTGACACTAAAGTTAAGCTGCAAAGGCTAATGGTGTGGAAAAAGTATTATTTGATAAGAGTCAAATAATGATGACTCTTAGGCTAGGTAGGGTAATGATGTAAGGATCAAGCCCCCAAGTCTAGCTCTAAGTAAATAGGGATGAGCATTGGAAATCTCTTGATATGATCATGGTGTAAGTGTGTGAATGTGAAAATGAATGCATTTTTATTATGGCCGCACCTCAATGTGAGGTTGCCTACGTATCCGTTAGGAATCAGGCCAAACGTAGCCCTAGCCGAACCTCGCACAAGTATGTGTATACCTCAAAAAGGTCTTTTTAAGGGTTGTAACGTGGTTAGGCTAAAGGTTAAAGAAAGAAGGGGATAAAGGCTCAAGACCCTAGATAAGCCCCCAAGGTGTGCAACCTTGCTTTTGAATCTTTGTATTTTTTATGCTTGAGTTTTCTCATTTTTGAGCTTTTTTTCTTTTTTTTGTTTGCTCTTCTTTTTCGCTTTTGCATTTTTCATATTCGCATTTTTTTTATAAGTGTGGACAATCTCGATCATGCGGTCTATCACTCACTTGGCATTCATGTTTCTCAGGCACGGTACCGAGCACTCGATAAGAAACGCAATCTGAGACATGTTCTTATCAAAGATATTTTTATATCATAGACATTGGAACACTTGCCCTTTTGTACACATTTATTCATTTACTTATTTTTATTTTATTCTTTTTGAGATCACTCAATCTTTCATATTTGTAAATTGCATAAGTTACACACCATCCCATCCCGAGGTTAGGTAGATATGGGTTGAAAAAAGAAAGGTCTATCGTTAGACGAGGCTCAAAGTGGTTTATCAAGAAAAGGATTATATATTTGAAGGGTGAAGATGATATGACATGGCTAAAAGGGGTGCCCAAATCATCGGTATACCTTGTGCTTAATTCGGCGTTTTTTTTTTTTTGAATAATGCAATGCAATGATCATATACAAGAAAATAAAATGCTCATTTTATTAAAAGGGAAAAAGAAAAACCTACAAAGTAAATCTAAGGAAAATGCAAGGTTCCTATGCTAGACTTATGGGGGAAAGGTTTGAAAAAAGAAGAAGAAAGCATGAAATCTTAGTGAGAAGCTTGCCTTGTGTTTTGTCTCATCATTACTCCTTTTTTTTATTATTATTATTGTCAATCACATGACTCGAACTCGATTCAACATGCATAGATGGGAAGAGATCATGAAAGAATGAAGGGAATGATATGTGTGGAGAAAGTATGTAGTGAGTGGAAAGATGATGTGGATGGAGAAATATGGAAGAAAGTATGTGGAGAATAGGAAGAAGATGTAGATGGAGAAATATGGAAGAATTAAGAATAGAATGGACCCCCAACTCAAATGACGGAAGAACGACTCATGCATGGACCTAAGACATGGTCACGGTGACATGTACAAAGTGTGTGCTAAGACTAATGAGTGCAGGTGACATGTTAAGACTTGTGTCATGACCATGTGGCTAGACTATGTGACTAGACTTAAGCAAAGACTAAATTAAGACTTCACGTATGTGCATTAAACTGGACAGGCTGTGGTATTTTAGTCATAACTTTTAATCTGTGACTCTGATTGGGACGAAACCAACGCCTAATTAAAGATAAAACTCGGGGCTACAGATACATAGGTTATACGACTCGTGGTTCTTCCTAGAACTCCGGCTATGACCAAAACAAGTTGACGCATGTGCAGTATACGGGAATAAAAAACCGAGTTGACTTAAAGGAACTATGACTCGATTTTAGGCTTATTTATTAGTTCAAATTAATTAATTAATTAATTAAACAAAGTCCTTTAGCCATTTGTTAGTTTATTTAATCTTAACCACAAGTCAAACAAACGGTTAACACATATATAATATGTACAAGCAAGGATGCACAAGTAGTTCACATAGTCACAATATGATGAGTTTGCAACCTAACCATGGCTCTAGTTCTCTAAAGTTCGAGGATATGGGTTAAGTCAAAAAGGTCCATGGTTATGAATCCATATGCATTGCACACAAGCCTACCGGGAGGGTTGGAGCCTGGACAGGATTCCGCGAGTTCGTGATGAAATCGAACTCGACTCCATGGTTTGGTGGATTCACAAACTTTGCACGTACCCAAATCTGAACTTTGCACATGATAGTGGGATATTCCATTGGGCAGGTGAAGCAGGAACCCCCAGAGGGTTATTTCCATATGTAGAACACATATGGGTTCAGAAAAGTGAGAAAAGGACTCAATCAATAAGTAAAATCAAGCCAACAATGCTAGAAATGGTCAAAGCAAGAAGGCAGACCCCTGGCTCGGTATTGGAAGAACTTGGCGCCAGACTACAGGGACTGTCGCCGCAAAAAAGCTCCTGTCACCAAGCGACAGAACTGTCGCCAAGCGACAGAACTGTCGCCAGGCGACAGAAACTTTTTACGGGCGACAAGCCCTGTTTTCTAGACGCTAGTTCCTACATGCCTTGGCAAGTTTCTGTGTTCTTCGAATTTTCCAGATTTCGCATCATCTTTTCGATTCTAGTCATGAAAGATATTTCTCAAATTTCCTACGTGTAAAATTCCTATAGATTGACTCATGGGGTGCTCCCATGAGGACCTTTTAATGCATATGACAATAATGTTAATCAAATCACGCACATGAAATACTTAGAATTTTTCGAGTCTCATCCACTCATTCTAAATAATTGCCAAAATTAAATAAATTTCAGGAATATAAATAGAAATCCTCCCCAGTGGAGTCGCCAAAAACTGTAGGGAATATTTCAAGCATTATGACCCCAAACTTGAACCCCACTGTGATCATACACTAAAGTACGGTGGCGTTCCAAAGGGAAAGAAAAGAGAGCAAAAGAGTCGCCAACAAGTTTTAGGAACTTGTAAACCCAAAAGACAATCCAAAAGGACCATCAACTACTCCATAAGGTCTTGAACCAAACAGGGTCCGGGGATGAGGGTACGAATCCAATCTACAAAAGAAAGGACCCGCCCTATAAAATAGGCCTCTACTTTGTTCTGCTCGTATTCATGTGCGCTTTTCGAATAACATACAAACATTATATTAAACCTACCCTGTTTATCTATGTTGGTTGAAAATAATGCACAAATAATACTATTATTGGCGATCACTTGAGTTAAAATCACACTAGCCTAAACCAAATTATTAATTATCTTATTAAGCATGATTTCAAGTACAAATTCCCTTTAACAATCATAAAAGGTGTGATCAAGCAATAACAATAAATATAACAAGCAACATAATAATAAACAATAACAAATAATGATGTTAATAATAACATGATAAGGCATAATAAAGCTTAATAATAATAGCAAGATCCTAGGCATGACACTAACAATATTAATAACAATCCTAGCCTGTCACTAAACAACAAAGATCAAAGTTTTAAACCTAACATGGTACTAACATGATATTAGAAAGAGTAAAGGCACCCTAAACATGATACTAGAAAGCATAAAATAACATCCTAACATGATACTAGGAATCATAAAACAATAATAAACATGCTTTCTACATTGAAAGAGAGAAATAAGATTACATACTTTGAAGCCTCGTACCTCTTTCTAATAACAAAATACACAAGTTAGTAAACTTCAATGAAAATCAATAAACAATAATTAAAGAATTAAATTGAAATCAAATTAAATAAAGTTTTGACTAGTTTTGGACCAAACCCTCAGAAAATATCAACCTTTCACGTCAGGGCGAAGGCAACTTCAAACTTAGCTAAGAGATTCTAAGTCTTGTGAATGCGGAATTGTGTTTTGTAAAAAGGTTGTTTTAGAAAGAGAGAAAGAATAAGGATTAAGCAATATTGCTTAGAGAGAGAATAGAGAGAATTAATGAAAGTTAAAGAGAATTGATGATGAAAGTTGATGATTGAGAGAATTGATGATCAAAAAAATAGGTTCGAGACCCTATTTATAAGAAAATAGTTCGGAAAATCATAGAATTTGATAAGGAATAAAACTCCACTCTGTCGCTAACAACCCGACCTTGTCGCCAGGCGACAGAGACAGTTTTTGCGGATTTTGTTTTTATCATATCTTTTGATCTAGAAGTCCAAATAAGTCATATAATATGTTGTTGGAAAGCTCTTGAATCCTACTTTCTAAAGCAATTGGAATCAGATTAAAATCTTTTGTAGATAAAAAGATATGAACGAAATAGTGAAAGGGTGTCAGATTTGGATAGAGTTTCGTATATCTTTAATATCTTTTTCGTTATAGCTCTGATTTATTATTATAATATATCATTAGAAAGATAATTTCAAGATCTATCCAACCATATAAAATTTGGATAAAATATATGAGGCACGAAAATAATATCTGACTATCTTTGAACATCTTTAAATCCGAATAGAATTAGGAAAGTTTTAAAAAAGGAAAGTTTTATTTAAATCAAATTCCATAATCTTATCTTTTCAAAAAAAGGATAATTAAGATATTTTAGAAACTTATAGAAGATTCTAATCAATCCTAATTAGTTTAGGAATAGGATTAAACCTTTGGACCCTCCTCATGATCATTGGGTCGTAGGTAAAATCCGGTTTGGACCCAGTTTAGTATTTTGGCAATAACTTCCTCATTATTCATCGGAATTGGGCTTATAATATATCGTTGGAAAGATCTTTTCAAGCCCCATCCAACTAAACCATTATTGGACCCTTATCATGGACCAAAATAATCTGAAATGGACGTTTTTATAAAATAGAATTGGTTTTCGAAAAAAGAAAGAAGGATTTTAATAAAAACTAACCGCATCACTTGACTTTTCACACTTTCACCTTATTCGATTATGGTTCGACGCGAAAGGTATTCATCACTGGGTTTTGTTTTGGGGAGACACAATTTGGTGTCTACAACTATATATGATAGTACTGAAATACTGAATTGTACAATAACTACAATGCACAAAAAGTCAGATGATTTAAAAAAACCAAAATTATACTAAAGTTCAACTGAAATAATAATGCAACATGATCATAAGGAATTGATCATTAAGGTTCTTCAACAATAATGCCTTATTGGTGATCTACGCGCATGTAATTGGTGTCAACGTCCAATCCTTCAGGCGCATTAGATTCTGGAATTGAGAATGGTGGCGTGTTATCAAACTTATCATACTCGTCTTCATCATCGACATCACCTATCCCAAGAATGTATCTCTTCCTTTGAACAACAACATACCATTCTTTGTCAATCATGTCCCTTACATAGAACACTTGTTTGGCTTGTGATGCTAATATAAATGGCTTGGCAGTGTCACGGAAACGACTCATGTTAACTAAAGTGTAATTGAATGGTCCAAACCTTTTCACACCACGTCGACCTTTTTCCGACCACTTGCATTGAAATAGTAACACTTTGAATTCTGTGTAATCAAGCTCCCAAATCTCCTGGATTACTCCATAGTATGATAATGTTGCATCAATTGGGGACTTGTCCTTGGCACTTGCATATTCTCTAGAGGAAGCAACAACCGTAACACCACTATTTTGCACAATCCTTGATCTTTTATCTTGACGTTCAGTGTAGAAACTGTATCCATTGATGTCATACCCTTCATAAGAGCGTATAGTTTCTTGAGGACCGTATGCTAACCATTTGATCGTGTTAGAGACATCGTTTCCTGCTTGGGACAACTCATGCATCACTTCATCACGGAACCAATCAATAAAAAGGCGATTATGTTCTAACATTAGGACCCTTTCACCTTTGGTAGGATTTGCAGACCTCAACTCCCTCATATGCTTCTCTAGATACGAATGAACCTCCGTAACATGGTGTAACACAAAGAGGTGTGCTTCCATATGCTTTTGTGGAGAGGCAAATATATCTTTACCACGAATTGTTCCCTTACCTTCTAGCCTCCCTTCATGTCGAGATTTTGGGAGTCCAATAGGTTGAGCTTTGGACACAAACTCGGTAATGAAGTTACCAATCTCCTCTGCCACTGTCCCTTGAACAATACAAGCTTCTGGTCTAGCTGGATTCCTCACCTTATGCTGCATGGATCCCATATGCCTTTCAAATGGGTAAGCCCATCTCATAAAAACTGGACCACAAAGCTTAATCTCTCGAACAAGATGAATGACCAAATGAACCATTTTGTCAAAGAAGGAAGGTGGGAAATACATCTCAAATTGACATAATGTTATGATGACTTCTGATTGTAAACTATCTAACTTCTTCGGATCAATCACCTTATTACATATAGTATTGAAAAATGAACAAAGTCTTGTGATGGCATCTCTAACATGCTTTGGTAATATCCCACGAATAGCAATAGGCAAGAACACTTGCATCATGACATGATAATCATGGGATTTCATACCGATTAATTTCAATTCGGTCTTGGAGACAAGTCTTTTAATGTTGGATGAATATCCACTAGGGACCTTAATGTCATAAAGGCACTTAAAAATTTCTTTTTTTCCTCTCGAGACAATGTATAGCAAGCAGGAGGCAAGTACGATGAGGTTCCTTTTCCTTTCTTTGCATTCTCTTTAATCACAGGCAATAAATCTAGTCGAATCTTCATTGCATCTTATCTCTGCGAACCTTCACCCCGTCTTTTGTCTTGTGTGGAATATTAAACAGTGTCCCGAGAATGGAATCACACACATTCTTTTCTATGTGCATGACATCCAAACAATGTCTAACAGGTAAATGTTGCCAATATTCAAGCTTCCAAAACACTGATTCTTTTTTTCCAAAATGACCTCTGGATCGGTGGCTTTATTTGGTTTTCCAAACACCGTTTCAATTGCCTCTAACTCGATCATAAACTTCTGTTCCTAATAATGGCCTACGAGCTCTCCCCTCTTCCACCTTACCATTGAATGCAGCTTTTTTCTGTCGGTAAGAATGCATCCTATCAAGGAACTTTCGAGTTGCTCTATACACATACTTTCCAGAATTCGGCAAATAGGTTGATTCTGTCTCATCTTCACATATTGGACATGCCTTCTTTCCCTTGATCTTATACCCTGACAAATTACCATAAGCCGGAAAGTCATTGATTATACAAAATAACATAGCCCGTAATGTAAAATACTCATTAGAATGAGCATTAAAAACTGATATCCCTTCATCCCACATTTTTTTCAAATCATCGATTAGTGGAGCAAGGTAGACATCAATATCATTTCCGGGTTGCTTAGGTCTTGATACCAACAAAGACATCATCATATATTTCCGCTTCATACATAACCAAGGTGGAAGGTTATAAATAACCAAGAGAACTGGCCATGTGCTATGTTGGGTGCTTAGACTACCAAATGGATTCATTCCATCCGTACAAAGAGCAAGCCTAAGATTCCTATCTTCTTTGCCAAATTCTGGAAATTGATTGTCAATAAGATCCCATTGTGGAGAATCTGCCGGGTGCCTTAGAAGTCCGTCTTTCTTCCTACGATCAGCATGCCACCTTAAATTTTTGCATCATTCTTTATTGAGAACAATCGCCTAAACCTTGGCATTATAGGCAAATACCATAGCACTTTAGCCGAAGGGCCTTTATTACCCTCCCCAGGTTGCACTCCGTCCGCCAACTTGTAACGAGACTTGTTGCATCGAGGACACTCATCTAAATGTGCGAATTCATTTCGATACAACACACAATCATTTGGGCAAGCATCTATTTTCTCATAATCCAAACCATACGGACACATCAACTTCTTAGCATAATAAGTCGACTTAGGCAATTCATGGCCCTTCGAAAGCATGTCTTGTAATGCTTCCAACAAGGATGTAAAACTTATGTCAGACCACCCATGCTTTGATTTCAAGTTGAACAAGGTCAAAACGACAGATAACTTGATATCTGCGGTACAGCTAGGATATAATTGTTTCTCAGCCGCTTCTGATAACATCTCAAATAAATGAGGTCGCTCATCAAATTCATGCCCCGCCCCCTGTAACATTTCTTCTATATTATCCTCTCTAATGTCATACTCCTCATCAACATAAACCTCGTCGGAGTCAGTATCCTCATCTACTTCAGATCCATTAGCACCCACCCTAAGCATCTCATCATCATAAAAAAGTGGATGTTCAGGTTCAAGTTCGACATTAGATTGCACATGTCGTTCAGAGTCTAAGCTAGATTTTCCCCTGAATACTCCACTCTCACCGTGCCATAACCAATCATGATATTGTTGCCTAAATCCACGTCGAATAATATGGTCCCTTAGTATTGTGATACTAGGAACCCTTTCAACATTTTGGCAATCGACGCACGGATAATAAAATTCATCATCCTCCATGCTAGATTGATGATCCAAAGAACATTTGCAAAATTCATCCACCCCATTCATAAACTCTATCGAATTTCGTGGACCATACATCCACCCCAACTTCGATCCATATCCAAAGAACAACCACTACAGACATAATAAAATTGTAAAACCAATACGTTACAACATCAGAACTAATCCATCAATTTTCAAACACAAGCACATGTAAGTCATGAATGGGCAACTAAGCCTATGCAAGTTTTGGCAGAATATACAACAATAGGATTTTGGCAGGAGATAAAAGAAAAGAGGCTTGTTGAAAATAGAGCCTCTAGAATTCTCATTAAATACAACATGTAGTATCGTCATGCATTCAGTCCTTCTACTAATTTCTATATCAACTATTTTCAACACATATCAACACTTAGAATTGCTAATGATACAAGAAATGGTATAGCTAAGATCACTCCACAAACAGCAAATCAGTTCATAGAAGACAATTGCCAGCAACTAGATAATTAATCACATCGTATCAATCATTGACTTATAGTTAGGAGAAAATTCCTTATCTACTTTTATTGTTTCAAGAGAGTAAATAAATAAACTTTGAGCTTAAATTTTAATGAATCCGTGTAAAATTACCCAAATATATAAATATAAAGTGTAAAGATTACCTCTTCAAATCAGCAGAGGAAGAATTATTAGCAATTTCAGGGGATTTGATGGTTTGATACTTCAATTTTGAAGCTGAAGGAAGCGGGTACCTGAGATTCAAAGTGGACACCAAATTACCCAAAATGAAATAACACATAATCAGTTTAATTCTCGAAAATGAATCACCAAATTACCCAAATCAAAATTCGTTGTCAATTAGGGAAATAGAATTAAACATTACCTTTCAAAAGATGTAGTTGGAGATTCGACCTAAGGAACACCGTTTGAGGATTCGGTGGGTTGACATTCGCCAGACAATAAGTGGTCCACCTGAGAGTAAGCGGTGGGTTGAGGGTTCACTTGAGAGTGTCCTGAGAGGAGAATTGCATCAACTTTGAGCTTAAATTTTAATGAATCCATGTAAAATTACCCAAATATATAAATATAAAGTGTAAAGATTACCTCTTCAAATCAGCAGAGGAAGAATTATTAGCAATTTCAGGGGATTTGATGGTTTGATACTTTAATTTCGAAGCTGAAGGAAGTGGGTACTTGAGATTCAAAGTGGACACCAAATTACCCAAAATGAAACAACACATAATCAGTTTAATTCTGCAAAAAATGAAACACTAAATTACCCAAATCAAAATTCGTCGTCAATTAGGGAAATAGAATTAAACATTACCTTTCAAAAGATGTCGTTGGAGATTCGACCTAGGGAACACCGTTTGAGGATTCAGTGGGTTGACGTTCGCCTGACAGTAAGTGGTCCACCTGAGAGTAAGCGGTGGGTTGAGGGTTCACCTGAGAGTGACCTGAGAGGATAATTGCATCAATTGCGTGAAAGTAGCTTGAGAGAAGCGGTGAGCACTGAGAGTAGCCTGAGAGAAGCGGTGGCCGGTGAGAATTGTAGTGGCTGGTGAGGGACGGTCACCGGTGAGGGGCGAAGATCCTTAAGGGGCGATAATCAGTGGTAATTCTCAGAGCTAAAATATTTAGGAGAGAGAGTTTTGAAGGTTGAAGGAGGGAGGGCGACAAAAATTAGGCGGGTATAGCATGGGAAATAGTTTTAGGGTGTGGGAAATTTAATTGATTTGTAGTGGTTAAATGGAAACACCCCTGCTAATCAATATTTTTGATTTAAAAGAAGGGGTTATATTCTAAAACCGCTGCTAATGAATATTGTGTATAGGCAAAACTCAATTTAATTTGCAGCAATATGCCAAAAACGCAGCAAATTAATAGCAGCAAATAAATTTTTTTCTTGTAGTGATTGAAGAAACTCATGTTATCGAAGAAGAGGAAGAAACCTTTTTCATGCCATGAGCAATTTTCCAGTAGGAGAACAACCAGCCACTAAAGTGGAGGTATGGCTTCTCATAAACATCATGAGGGAAGTAATAGACATATGTCGCGAGGCCCTTGACCATACAAATTGGTACAAAAGTAAGCGTGCAACTGAAAAAATGATGCCTACAAAGACTACTGAGAGAAAACCATTTACTCTCAAAGTAGTTGAAACACCCAAAAGGAGTCACAAGGTATATACACCTATTGGGACTTCTTATGCGAACATGTTTCAAATGCTCTTCGAGAATAGGAAGATCAAACCTCTCGAGCCAAGACCATTTGAATCATTGAAAAGGACAGATAGGTTCTACTGTCCATATCATCAATCAGGAGGACATACCATACAGCCTTGTTTTAAATTCAAGGACCTAGTCCAAGGATTAATTGACAATAAGAAATTGGTTCAAATTCAACCAGAAAAAAATGTGAGCATCAATGGAGTGTGGGATAGTGATGATGAGGAGCTCTACCTCAAAGATATAGTAGAAACTCCACTCTCCTCAATATATCCTGTTGATGATATTTGGGATGAAGAGGATTCCCCTATCGACATCCTCACAAGATCAGGGAGAATGCAACCTCGCATCACAACGCAACCTATTCCTACCACTCAACATGTTCCCATACCAATCATAGAAGACAATGATGTTGTCAAACAACTAAAAAAGACTAAGGTCGAGATGAACGTATGGAAACTATTAGCTACATCCCACGAACATAGGCTCGCAGTAATGGATGCTTTAGCTAAAATAGGAATAGACTCAGAAACCACTCTTAAGGGGTTGGCTAACTTCTTTACAAATGATCTTCCTAGCCCCATCAATCTAATCACCTTTTCTGACAAGGATTTACCTTCTGAAGGTGATAAACATAATAAAGCCTTGAACCTCATAGTAGTGTGCAAACGAATGAACGTTCCAGGGACCCTTGTAGATAATGGATCAACAATTAATGTTTGCCCACTTAGAACTGCGAGGATGCAAGGAATAAGGGATGAAGACTTATCTCCATCTACACAAGGCATAAGAGCATATGACAACACTCGTCGCCAAGCTCTTGGAACTATTACTATGAATGTCACGACGGGGATTATTGAGCATGCTACTACTTTTCAAGTGGTAGACATTAAAGCCTCCTTCAACCTATTATTGGGACGCCCTTGGCTTCACGACCTTAAGGCCGTCCCTTCATCCCTTCATCAACAAGTTAAAGTAATAGTTGGAGGACTTCCTGTCACAATTGACGCTTCTCCTATGAGGATCAAGGCAGTTGATAAGCCTCTCATAAATGTGGAGCATGATGAGAACGATGAAGACTTATGGGGCATCAATGCTAAAGAGGTCCCTTTCATCAAGGAAGATGAGAAGACCCCTCTTCGCAACGACCTCCATTCGAACATGACAGTCAATGGCATTCTCAGAAAGCAAGGGCACTTTCCTGGAATGACTATAGAAAAAAAAAAGGGAGTAGCAAAACAAATGGGATTGCTTGGCCTTCCTAAATTAGATACTTTTAGACTTGGTTTTGAACCAACTCCAAAGGACTATAAGCAAGCCCGAGAAAAGATCAATGTGCGGAGAAATGCTCGTACCCAAAAGAAAGCAATTCCAATGGATCATTACCCTCTCACTTTAAACGGACAATTCATAAAAGAGGGTGAAGATTATCCGTGCTATGAATTTCCTAAACCCTTTGTCAAAGATGGGGTAAGACAACCAGGACTCGAAATCTTTTTGGATTGTAACTTTCTAGATGAAATCCCAACTCCCAGTCACAAGGAGAAAGCACCCCCATGCTTTGACTTTAACGTCATGGGACTACTCTTTGGATACGAGAAGAATGAGCCAAAGCGCATTGACGATGATTCTACTCTTATCTAAACGGTCTTACAAAGTGAAAACTTTGAACCTACAAAGCTCATTACCCTGACAGAAGGATTAGTTCGAGGATGGCGAAAGACTGTGAAGATGAATACACCAAGTGGAAGAAAGATCTCCATAACAACAGGACAAGGACCAATGTTCGATGAGTCTGAGTCGTCTGGATCTGAGTCTGAATTCAAGTCTTTTGTAGTCAAGTCTTCTAAACCTCCTATAATTGCATCTCCTTCTAGTTCAAAATCTACTCTTAGGATAGTTAATAGTCAAGTCCCAACGGACATTTCCTTATTTGATGTAATGGTTTCCGAGTTCAATAACAGGTCTTCATTTGCTTACTCCTCGTGTCATTCTCTTACTCAAGATGACGAGCATTGCTTAACTAACAATGAAAGTGACAAAGAAATAATTAAAGCAGTGGAAATGCTTGAAAATAAAACACCAGTAATTGAAGACACAGAAATGGTTGATATCTCAAAAGATCCCACTATTAAAAAAGAGGTTAAAATTGGTTTAACTCTTAATAAAGAAGAAAGAACCGATTTAATTAATCTACTAAAAGAATTCATTGATGTGTTTGCTTGGTCATACGAAGATATGCCAAGAATAAATAGAGAAATAGCTTAACACACAAATACCACTAATTCTAGGAATGAAACCTGTAATACAAAAGTTACGTCGAATGAAACCCGATGTAGCTCTTAAATAAAAGAAGAAGTTCAAAAACAAATAACTGCAGGTTTTATTAGGGTATCCAAATACCCCGAATGGGTTGTAAATGTGCTACCAGTTCCTAAGAAAGATGGAAGTGTACGAATGTGTGTCGACAACAAAGATTTAAACAAGGCAAGTCCAAAGGACAACTTCCCTTTACCACACATCGACATTCCAGTAGATAATATAGCAAATCACGCACTCCTCTCATTCATGGATAGGTACGTAGGGAACAACCAGATTCCCATGGATAAAGAAGACATGGAAAAGACTACATTTATAACACCTTGGGGAACTTATTGTTACACGGTGATGCCATTCGAGTTGAAAAAACGCGGGTGCCACTTACCAAAGAGCAGCGACTACCTTGCTCCACGACATGATGCACAAAGAGGTTGAAGTGTATGTGGACGATATGATTGTAAAATCAAAGGACCGTCCAGGACATCAAATAGCCTTAAGAAAATTCTTCAAAAGACTAAGGAAATACAACATGAGGTTAAATCCAGCCAAGTGTGCTTTTGAAGTCACCTCAGGAAAACTCTTAGGCTATGTCATTAGCTATAGAGGAATAGAGATAGTTCCAACCAAGATCAAAGAAATCATGTCAATGCCACCGCCCAAGACCGAGAAACAGATTCGAGGATTTATTGGCCGGTTGCAATATATAAGTAGGTTCATATCTAAACTAACCACAATATCTGAACCAATATTTAAGAAGCTCAAGAAGAATGTACCAGTAACATGGGACGGTGAGTTTCAAAATGCCTTTGATATGATCAAAGCATATCTCGCTAATCCTCCTGTATTAGCATCAACGCTTCCAGGAACTCCTCTTCGATTGTACTTAACAGTCACTAAAGAAACAATGGGAGCCATGCTTGCACAAGAAGTAGAAGGAAAAGAAAACGCCATATATTACTTAAGTAAGAAGATGCTCGAGTATGAAGTACGCTACACACCACTTGAGAAATTGTGCCTCGTATTAGTGTGGGCCACAACCAAGCTAAGACACTACATGCTCGTCCATATGGTCTACGTAGTATCTCGAATGGACTCACTTAAGTATCTATTCGAGAAATCTACACTTAATAGGCGAATATCTAGATGGATAGTCAACTTAGCCCAATTCGATGTAAGATTTATGCCTTAAAAGGCCATTAAAGGATCATTGGTCTCAGACATCTTAGAGGACATTCAAATAGAAGATTCAACACCAATACATGAGAACGATTTTCTAGACGAAGATTTGATGGTCACAGAAGTTGATACTTGGACATTATACTTCGACGGAGCCTCCAACCAAAAAGGATATGGTGTAGGAGTACTATTAGTATCACCTAAAGAAGAACACGTCCCGATCTCAATAAAGCTAGATTTCGACGTTATCAACAACACTGCTGAATATGAAGCATGCGTGGTAGGCCTCGAAACAGCTTTGGCATTGGGAGTAAAGAAACTTCCAATATTCGGGGATTCTGCCTTGATCATCAACAAGATTTCCAAAAGATGGAAAGTAAGGAGTGAAAGCATAGCTCCTTATCAAACATATCTGGAAACTCTTATCGATCAACTCGAAAAGGTAGAATACACATATCTATTGAGAGAAGAAAATCAATTTGCTGATGCCTTGGCGAGACTAGCCTTGATGGTTAGAATTCCCAAGGAAATTGAGCAAATGCCTCTATTAATAGAAAAAAGGCATAAACCGGCTTACATCCAAGCCATAGAAGATGATGAAGCAATTCAAGAAGAAGAAGAGGAGGAAGAGCCTTGGTACACTAACATCCTCAACTATGTCACCAAAGGAGAATACCCACTTCACGCTGACAAAAGAGCAAAACTAGCTCTTGATCGAGGTAAAGTAGTTCGTTGAGTCTACTACCCTAATCAAATTAAATATTTATAAACCTAGACCTTCACTAAACTAGCTAGTGGAAAGTAAAGGGTCGAACCCAAAAGGAAGCACACAAGTTTAAACACCAAATTCTCTAATACAAGAGTCAAAGGAGAGTAAATTCTTGTTGGTTTTCTTTGAATAAATACTCTAAAACAATAAAGAAAGAAAGATAAAGAAGGATTAAACCAAAGGGAAACGACGCTAGGGGGTACCGGGGTGTCAAACACGATTAAACAAAGGCGGACAACGATGATTATCATGAAGAACATGCCATAGAATACTAAATTCTACCTAAACAACTCACTCTCATGCAATTGTCTAAGAAAATCAATGAATGAGGTCTTGGCTTAATTGAGATCACTTTTGCGCATCCAATTAGACTCTAAGAAAATCGAGAGATTAAGAGTGCACAATACATAAACTCTACTTAAATAATTCATTTTCATGCAATCATTAAAGTAAAGGTGATCTTAATCTAATTCAAATCATTCTCATGCATTTAAATTAGGGAACATCAAATAATGTGCTACTAATAATCTCAAACTATCAAAAATCATATCTTTCATCAATTTATGGCCTGAGTTCAATCAAATCATCATTAATCATCAATAATAATCTATGTTATTCACCCCCTTCCCCTAGCTAAAAACTTAGCCTAGGGAAGAGAAACTAAACAATGTAAGAAAGCATAATTAACAAGGTTAAACATGAAAATCAAACAAGCAAGAACAAATAAGCAAGTAATGAATCAACAAAATAATAAGCAAAATAAATGAAAGCAATAAACTAAAGTAAAGAGATAGGGAAAAAGAGGTTACTAAATGAAGACTTGAATTGACAAAGCTGGAAGAAGATCCAAGTTCTACAATGGAGGAAATCACAATCTAACCCTAAGAGAGAGACTAAACTAATTTAATCTAATCTAATTAGAATAATAGTTGGTTAAAAGTTGAGAGAGAAATAACCCTAAAAGGGGTATATATATACAAGCTAAAATAAAATAAAATAAAATAAAACAGAAATAAAACTAATCAAACTTATTAAGTAACAAAACTAAAAATAATAAAAAGGAAAAACAAATTAAAAGGGGAAAAGAAAGGAAACCAAAACCCACGAATAATCACCACCCAAAATCCGACCCCCACCTTCTTCTCTTTTTCGTCTGATTTCGGAGTTCACCATCATCATCATAGTCGTTCATCAACTTCAATCAACACCATCAAACGACTCAAAGCTCACCTCCAATCCTCAATAAAATCATGGCCCTTGGATAATCGACACGAAGCCATCCTAATTCACTAATCCGTACAGACAAAAAGCGTGAAATCGGAGCGGCCGCTCATACTCATCGGAGCGGCCGCTCAAGGACTCTGCTTCGAATTGGCGGAAATGAATGAATGAGGAGTGTCCGCTTCGTATGAACGAACGCCCGCTCTAATGGGTCATCGAAATAGGGACTGAATTGGAGCTGCAGGTTGCGGGCTGCTGCTGTAAATCGGTGGTTGCAGGCTGTTCGAATTAGAGCATGGGAGGCTGCTTTTGGTGGTTATGCGAGTTGTTTTGCTGCTGTATTCGTGGGCTGTTGTAGGTCGAAATGGTGGCTGACAGTGGTGATTGTAGGTGGTTAATTGCGGCGGCTAGGTGTATTGTTGGGTTAATTGGTGAATAGTGAAGCAGGGGGTGTGAAATGGTGGTGTTGTGAGGTGAAGAGTGATGCTGGCCATGGTGTATTGGTGTTACGGGGGTTGAGTTGTCTTGGAAATTTGGCTTAGACCTCGAACTCGAACCTACACACAAACACCAAACAAAACCGAGGGTTAAACCGAGACAAATAATATAAAAAAAATAAAATAGAAATAAATAAAATAAAATAGAAAATAATATATAAATAGAACTAAAACTAGCAAAATTGAATAAAACACAAACAAATAAAACTATGAAAAAGACTCAAAACTAAATAAAATAAATAAAAGTAAATTAGAATACTTTCAAGGAAAATAAAGAATAAAATAAAACAAAACCAAAGAAAATAAAATACAAAAATAATTTAAAACTAATTAAATAAAGAAATTAAACTAAGACCCTCCAAAATACCAAAATAAAAAGAAAGTTTGTTAAATAGAAAATAAGAGAATAAAAGGGATAAATAAGATAAAAATAACCACAAAAGGGAACTAAAACCTACCCCTAAGAGTAAAATAAGGATAAAATTAAAGTAAAATAAAATATTAAAACTAAAAGAAATAATAAAATCAAATGAAATTAAATAAAACAAAGAAAACAAACATGAAAATATAAGGAGGAGAACAAGAAGAAAAATATTAACAAGAACCTAGACTAAGAACATTATAAATTAAGAATTATAAAATAAATTACGAAATAAACTAAAAACTATTAAAAACTAATAAAATACACAAAATAAAGATCAAATAAGGAAAATAAGAAAAAGAGAGAAATAAAGCGTAAAACTAGGGAAATAATTTAGAAACTAAACTGAAAAATAAGCATAAAAATACACTAAAAGTGACATAAAAGTCACTTATCAGCTCTAAGACTTTTGGCTTCCCAATATGTACTTATAAATGACGAGCTACATAAAAGGGTACCTAAAGGAAGGGCTCTCCTATGTGTAGGTAAAAAGGAAGCTCAAAGGGCAATGCGGATAATCCACGAAGGAGCATGTGGAACTCATATGAATGGTTGATACGTTTATATGGACCTTATACAGCAAATTGGGTTCCTTGGTTGATACGTTGTCGTAAACCTGTCAAAAATAAATTCCTAACAAAACCAACTAACAATGTAGTAGGGTAAGTAGGGTCGAATCTGCAGAGAGATGGCTATTTAATCTAGCTTTCAAGGTATGGACAAACTAAACTATGTCACGAAATTGGGATAGAAAAGTAGTCTAAATTAAAATAGAATTAAAACAATTAATAAAAAGACTTAGGGTTATGGTTCACCATGTTTATAGTTCTAAATCAATCAAAAATCAATAACAATTCAATCAATTATCTAAAACACTTGCTAAGCCTACGGTCGGGTCTTAACGCTCTCAATTCAACATATGTAGTTCGGTCGCTAACATAATAAGAATTGTTAATTGGAGGTAAGCCACTAAAAGTAAGATCTTTCGATTCAAACTCTTATTAACAATAATTAAATCAAAAAATTGATCAGGTTGCAAGATTAACAATAAAACACTATCAATTAGAGAAATCAATAATCAAAATATTAAAAACATCAAACAAGATTCATAATATAAACATGGATTCCCAAACCCTAGAAATAAACTACTCTAACATGAAATAAATAATAAAAACTAAATCTAATAAAGAAAACATAATTAAAGTAAAGAAATAAAATTACCTCTATAAATTAAAGTAACAAACTCAAGAACAAAAGCATGTAGGAATCCATGGAATTGTCCATGAGAAACTAGGGTTAGAGAGAAAACTAAAAAGAACGTAAAATAATAAAAGATATAAAAGGCCTAAGGGAAAATAATAATCCCTTGAAGTATTTATATTATCCTAAAACTAATCTAAAGATAAATAAATAAAATAAAATCAAAAAAACATTACATAAGTCATATAACGATTGGTCGATTGAAAGATTTATAATCGATGTAGGATTCCTCGTGGCTTGCGCGCACACCCCACCCATTGGGCGATGGGTGGCTGATGGTCGGAACGACACTCGACCATCGGGCGATGGAAAACCAGCGCCCCAAGCAGCAGCTCACGCTTGCTTGCACAGCATGGCCATCGCCCGATGGCTGGCCGATGGATTGGCAGCTTCACAGGGTCAACTTCAAAGGCATGTATCTCGAGATCTAGGAAGCTTATAGGGGCTTGCAACCTATCAATGGAACGCTCGTCAAGTCTAGTTTCAAATGCAATTTGAATCGCTTCAATCCAATTTGTAGAACTTAAGTTATGATCAAAAGAGTGAGAAAAGGTCTGTTTTGACACTTTGTAAACCATCGTTTTTCTTCGTTTCTAACTCAAAATCATCTCCGAAAGGTGCATAGCGACTCTAGTGAATGCTATATCCATTCCCCATGCATATAAATCTCAACTTAAGCTTCCACAAACACATATATTCTTTATTGAGCAATCTTCGATTCATCGACTTTTCATCCTTTCAATGTCCGATTCTTCCAAAACTACTCCGAAAGCGTCCAAATGACTATGAAATCACCTGAAACATTAAGAAAAACACAAACGGAGCGTAATAGATCACAAAACAAACAACTTATGCATTTGTGACCTAAAAGGCAACAAAAAGACCTAAAAAGCTACTATAAACTTAGCATAATCATGCCTATAAATTCTATATAAATGTTATTCATCATTGGTATGCCAGTTAGCCCCTATAAGCAAATTGACATGATTAGTAGTCAGCTCGATTACAATCGCAGTAAGTGATCGACCTGATGATGATCGTCTCACTCAGCTTAAGCGCCTAATATTGGCTCATCACAAGCACCAAGATATTGGTTCATAGCAAAATCACAGCAAAGCAACGACACAGCAGACATTCAAGCAAAGCATAGGCAAACTGAGGATCGTTACAAGCGGAATGATCTTCGACGACATTCCCTAAGATGTGGAGGGTTGTCATAAACAACTGAGGACCTTTACAAGCAGAATGGTCTTCGACGACATCCCTAAGATGTGGAAGGTTGTCACAAAAACTGAGGATGACTACAAGCAGAGTCACCTTCGACAATGTTCCCTAGCTTGTGGAGAATTGTCAAGAAAACAGGAAGATGGCTACAAGCGGAGTTATCTTCGACTTTATTCCCTAGCTTATGGAAGATGGTCACAAAATAGCAGAAGATCGCTACAAGCGGAGCAATCTTCGATGGTGTTCCCTAGCTTGCAGAAGACTGTCACAGTGGAAATGAAGGCAGCTACAAGCGGAGTGGTCTTCGGCGATATCCCCTAGCTTGTGGAGATCGTCACAAATGCAGCAAACAAATCGGTTACCCCAGAGACCTATGCTCGACGGTGCAAGATACGCGTTTCTTAACTCTGTTATCTGTTTAACTAACGCTAGTTTGCAGGTATCGGCGTTACAAGAATTATTTGGGATCGCAGAACGTTTTGAATCATTCTCTGTCCCTATTGCTACTTTGACTTTTGTTTTCGAAACTTACGTTTCTCCAAACTCAGTCAAAGTGGGGGCTTCTGTAGACACCTGATTGTGTCTCCCCAAAAACCAAACCCAGTGATGAATATCTTTCACGTCATTGATTATCGAACGAGGTGAAATGCAAAAGAGTCTTATGATGCACCGGTTTTTCAATAAAAATACTTCTTTTGTTTTCGAAAATATTTATTTTCGTACCTTATTTATGGAGAATGTCCATTCCAATTTAGTTTGATCCTTGATATGGGTCCAATAATAGTGTAGTTGGATGGGGCTTACACAGAGCTTTCTAACGATATATTATAAGCCCAATTCCAATGAATAATGAGGAAGTTATGGCCAAAATGCTAAATTGGGCCCAAAATGATTTTATGTGGTCCAATGTAAGTTGGAGGGCCCACTAATTATTATTCCTAAAGTTATTAGGAATTGCTTTAATTTTCTAGAATAATCTAGAAGGTTATTTTAAATTCTAATAGGGTTAGGATTAATAATTATATTTTTATATTTTTTAGAGAAGATAAAGAACTTAATTTGGAATAAAACAAGTGTTTTGAAAGATAAAACTGATTTTAATTAAGATAATTGCAGAGTCTAATTACCTAATTATATTGGGAAAAAGACTCCGTACAGGATTTTTATCCTAATCAAGACATCGCGCTGCAGAGAGCCTATCGCGCCGCGATAGGGTCTGTCGCGTCACGATAGCCCTATTGCATCGCGTCGCGATAGGGTCTGTTTTACTTTAATTCAAATTTTGACTCTTTTCGAAAGCGTTCCGGATGTTTTCTCTATAAATACGGGCGTTATTTCCCCGTTTTCAATAATCATCAATCATCTAATTCTATTCTCTTTCTCTCTCAAAGCTACAAGCTTGTTCTTTCTCCCTCTTTCTTAGCCTTGCCTATTTCAAAATACAATACCACATTCACGAGACTTAGACGCCCCTAACCAAGCTTGAATTTGCTTTCGCCCTAGACGTGAAAGGTTAATAATTTCTGAGGGTTTGGTCCCAAATCTCTATTTCAATAATTAAAATTAATTGTTTGATTTAATATTTTTCTTGAAGTTACTAAAGTGTGTATTGTTTTGATAGAAAGAGAAACGAGGCAACAAAGTAAGTAGTTTTAATTGCTCTATATCTATAGAAAACATGCTTATATTATTTTAATTCCTAGTATCATGTTAGGATACTTTTATCGCTTTCTAGTATCATGCTTAGGTTGCCTTTCATTTTCCTCTATCATGTTAGTATCATATTAGGATTAAAGCTTTGATCTTTATTGTTTAGTGACATGTTAGGATTTGTTATTAATCATGTTAGTATCATGCGTAGGATCTTGCTAATATTATTATGCTTTATTGAGATTGGGATTAATATTATGATGATAATTGTTATTATTATGTTGCTTGATATTATTGTTATTGCTTGATCACGCCCTCTGTTGCAGGTTTAATGAGATAATTAATAATTTTATTTAGGCTAATGTGATTTTAATTCAAGTGATCGCCAATAGTAGATTTGTTTGTGCATTAATATTTAACCAACATAGATTAAACAGGTTTTAGGGTTAACCTAATGATTGTATGTTAGTCAGAAAGCGCACATGAATATGAGAAGAATAAAGTAGAGGCCTATTTAGGGCAGGTTCAATCTCTTTTAGGTTGGATTTGTACCTTTATCCCCGAATATCCAGTCATGGTTCCAGACCACTATGGAGTTAGCGATCTCATGGATCGTGAAGGGATGTAACCTTCACCCTGTGAACGGTTTACAAGTTCCTAAAACTTGTTGGCGACTCTTTTGCTTTAGCTTCCTTCCCTTTGGACGCCACCATACTTAAGTGTATGATCACAGTGGGCCTCAAGTGTGGGATGCTTGAAATATTCCCTACAGATGACCTGCAAAGTTTTATTATGAGTGAGAATATTGCTTATTTACTTATTAAACCCCTTCCATAGACTAAGGTATAAGAGTCATATTAAAGTCTTGGATTGTAGTAAGTCATGTAATTCAAGTTGTGTATGTTTTGAGAAAACATATGTTGACCCTAAGTTTTGATGATGACTCAAAGGAATCTAAGCAATCCATATTAGTTTAACTTTCGTTTTGTAGCTATGATTGATGACAGGTTTATGCTACGAGATTCTGGAGTAAGAATGGAGCATGGAACAAGGTCTAGGTCTGCTATGGAAGGACAAAGAAGACAATCAGAAGTCAAGTTCATTGAGTGAGGAACTGAAACTCCAGAGTCGAAGCTTCTCAGAGTTTCAAGAAGTCTAATTTATTTTTCTGTATTTTAGGCCTCTTGTATTCATGCTAAGTACTTTGATGGTTGATAGGATTTAAGTGGATTTTAATATGAAAAAGATTTATTTTCCATATTCTAACTTGGTTATTTTATCTTTAAAATTAATTTTGGAAAAATATCTTTTGTATAAAATATCTTTTAGTTAGAAAGATTTTATGATTTTATTAAGGCTTATCTTTTGGAAAATCAGTTTTTGGAAAATAATTATTAACGTGTGTTTTTACTTTGTCAAAGAAGTTGAGGAAAATTAGAAAGCAGTAAAACCACTTCCTGTTAAATTGGTTTTACTTGTTTCCCAAGCTCCAACGACTTGTACTTCCTAATTCTAAGGATGTTGTGGCTTAGTGAAGATTGAGGCAATGACAGTTTTAACTTCCTCTATTTTCTATAAATTGACTTGGTTTTTTTTGTTAAGTAAAATATACTTGAGCATTACAATCTTTAAGCTTTCGAAAAGAGTCATAATCCACTTAAGTCCTTTAGTGTCTTCGTACTTAGCATTTAGAGTTTAATCTTGAGTTGTATTGGGTTAGAGTTTGGGTAAACTTTAGAGTGTTTATTTCTTTGAGTGAAGCAAGGAGAAAGAGAGAGTTGAGAGTATTCAACTGGTTGAGGGATCAGTTGAAAGGGAACTTGAGTTCGTTGAGGAACTCGAGTTTAGAGTCTTAATTTGTAATAGGTTGTTTGCCCTATTATTATTAAGAGTTGAGTTTAAAATCCCTTGTGGTCGTGGTTTTTCTTCTTGATTAGGGCCAAGAAGTTTTCCACGTAAAATCTCTCTTTTCACTTAAGTTTTTGTTTGATTTTCTTTATTAATTCCGCAAAAATTACCCTAGTTCCTCTACAATACAATTCACCCCCCTCTTGTATTGTTCATTCGAGTCAACAACATATTACATAAGGAATGCATATATTTCCAGAATTATGTTTATAAACATAAATTTTATTTCTCTTATTTAATTATGGTTTTGGATATTAAATTAAATTTTCAAATTAATTATGAATTGATGGGCTCATTAGGTTGACGACCTAGTGAATGAAACCCCACAGGTGAACAAAATTCCTATATTATTTAAGTTCCCAGTTCGAAATCATTATAGTGGACATAAATGATTTCAATAAACGGACTAGCATGTAAGATTGATTGGATAGCGCGGTTTTATGGGCTATAGGGGCATAGTGATGCTCAGTCAATCACTTGGATATGCATGGATAATGCATGATTAAACAAATGACCTACTTTGAAGTTCAAGTATAGAGCTTTCGGATATATTAGTGGATTTCCTTTGACATGAGTGGAACATTGATTCTATTCAATGATTGATTTAACTATGGTACATTCAAACGTCTTCCCTTAACTGGAGATTATAAAGGATGTTTCCTGATTACTTCGAAAGTTGAGTGGGAGCTTTGTTGCTACAAGATTGGATTGAGTCTACCTATTAAATTAGGGAATGTTTCTTGGCCGCTTGAAGAGGGAGAATTCAGAAAATACGTGGCCGCGTTCAAATGCATTACTTAGTAATCATTTGGTTTTGTAAATCGAACTCAGATTTCAAGAAATGATTTGTAAACTAATATGATCTCGACATGTGATGCAATCATATTATCAAATCGGCACACATTGACATAAGGAATTTGAATATTGCACACTTGTCTCAGACAAGTGGGAGATTAAAGGATTTATGTCTTTGTCAAGTGCAATTACTATATATATAAATGGATCAAATTATGGAGATAATTAAGTTCGTACATTTGAGTCATCGTTATATCATAGATAGAGGTATTAACGATCCTTGGGCTAGTAATATAGGTCAAAGCCCAATTAGACGAATCCTATAAGGTCACACAAAGGGCCTAGATCGAGCACGAGAGGACGAGGCCCATGATGGGCCTTATCCCCTAAGGTGGCCAGCCATATGGAGTGATATGGATGGTTGTGGGCTTCGTAACCTAGTCTAATTATTGTTGGGATTATATATAGACTAGGTGCTTAGGGTTTTGGTAATGCAATTTTCAGTGATCTGTAAGATCAAACCCTAATTAGCAAACACAAAACCTAGCCTCTCTCATACTCTCTCTCTCTCTCTCACGACTCTCTCTCTTCCTCGGCGGCAGTTGTGGTGGTTCGTGGTGGTGGTGATTCGTGGTGGTCGGTTTAGTCCATTAAAGGCGGTGATCGTGATTTTCCTCCTTTACTCGATCAATCTAGTATTAGTGGACGGCTCATTCAAATCCTGTGGATTAAGTAGAGGAGCAACACTTAGCACTCTATTCTCTCCCTGATTTGCCGATTGATTAGCTTCGTGGAATTCACGCTTCAAAGGTATGATTATGTGTCTTGTGTGTTATGCATGCGATCTTGGGATAGGTGCATATGAATATGATTCATGTTTTTCCGTGTATAGTACCAATAAACTCCTACAGGAATCTGTTCAACAGGTTCCAATTCCGGTTCCTAATTTGAGGAACATGTTGCAATAGGTTCCGGTTCCAGGAATTTTAACAAGGTACCCTATTATGCTCACCCCTAATAATTTATACAATTATACGTAAAACTCACAAATTATTTGAATAACTCGTCTTTTGACATTTGAAAAAACATGGCTTAAAATTTGATTAATCAAATTATCTAACTGCATGATAGTTAATCGATAATTTGTATTAAAAATAAAATCAAACGTTTGTTATAATTTTTTATTTTTACATCAATATAAAGTTCTTCTTTACCAAACCTATTTCTCAACAGCACTCAATGCCATGAAAATAATGGCCTAATGACATGCAAGCAATATACTATAAAATTCTCATAATATTCTAACACGAATCTCTTTATTTTTATTGACATATTCAAGTCTCCCTTCTTTGCAGCCTCAATTTTTTTCTTTTCAATCATTAGCTTCGAAGCTAGAATTTTGAGAATTTATTACATTAAAAAAATTACAGTAAATTTTGAGAGATATTTTAATTTCTCTATTTTTTGTTTTTTGGAACTTAGATAGTGATGTGGAAAAAGCTTTAATAGAAATTTGTATTTATATTAGAGATTGGGGGAAGATAAGGGGTCAATGAATTAAATGATGAATGTGATTAATAAATTGAATTGAAATATGGAGAGATAAGGGAAGGTTAAATAAAATACAATTTGTTAACTAAAATTATTGGTGGTTATAGTCTTATAGAAATGTAAAGAATTATTAAGAAATAACGGGGAAAGTTGGAAAATTTTTTATGTTAATATAAGGAGAGAATGATTATAAAGAAAGGTTATAGGGGAGAAGGACACATGATAGCTTTGGTTTGTGTTTTAAATACTAAGTATAGATCGATATAGATAGTATGTGTTTGTTTATATTATTTTATTGAACAAATAAAAATGAATAATCCCACCTTTGTCACATTTTCCCCTGTCTGCTTAAAATGTCCCTTTATTGGTTTGTTAACTTGGTATCCTATTAAAAAGACGACTTGTTAATAAATATATCAGATTATATCAACCTAATTATACGTAGACCTCGGTTGATACAAAATTTTAATTACTTTTTCTTTTCAGTTGGAATATGTATTCCTTGAAATTATCTTTATATAAAATCATCATTTATAATTTCAAAATTCAACAATATTGTATGTTTTTTTCAAGTCAATCAATAATAGTCAATAGTAAAAAAAAATCTCTTATTTTGTCAAGGTAAAATCATTTTTTTTATTAACTTAATTGTTTTGATTTTAAGGGGAAAAAAAGAGCAAGGATTGGTATTTTTTTAGTTGTTTTCACTCATGCATACATGTGTATATCTTTAATGCTTTTGACTTCAAATTGTGTGTGGGCCTGTTTGACTCTTTTGAGCTTCTCTAGACATTAATTATGATTTAAAAATCCAGTCAGTATGTGCTATACATTGCATAAAAATGTATGACACTATGTGAATCAACTGAATAGTTAGCGGTAAGATTAGTTATCCCATATATATCTCGTATATATAACTTGTTATTTCTCTTGTTAGGTCACCTTACTTTGTGTTTGTCAGTTTGTGTAATTGATACAATTTGTTATTTCAATGACTTTGGCTTGAGATTAATTAGTAATTTGATTATGATTCACGTATTGCGCACATGATAGAGGCCATGTTCTTTAGGTAACCTTCAGATGATATTTAGATACATTTGTTCCCTTTTTATTCACCCATGTTGTTGCCTTTGTCCATTCATTGATACTTAGATACTCCCTTCGTTTTTAAATACTTGCTTTATTTATCTTGGACACGTATGCCGATATTAATCTTTAATCAATAATATCTTTAATTATTAATAAGTAGAATTATAACGATTGAAAATTAATAATCTATTCATTGAGACGATTCCAATAAGTACCCACAAGACTATATTTTTTCTTATGTATAAATCACAAACATTAGTCAAAGTAGGACAAATGAATAGTTCAATTTATAGAAATGGAGCACGTATTTAAAAATGGAGGGAGTACATTATAAGCCTCTTTAGCCCCATTGGTTACTACTCCCAAGAACAACTAGCTGGAAGAGCTTAATTATTGATGTGGTGTTGTTGTTTGTTGTGGTCAAGTTTCATTTTATACAAAACATGCATGGCGGGATAATTATCGATAAGTGATAGGATGTATCTACAGTTGAGAATTCTTACTTGGAAAAAAAATATTGTTTATATGTACTTCGTTGAAAAAGCTAAGAAATTTAAAGAAAATGGAAAAAAAAAGAAAAAACATATATTCATGACGACGTATAGTTAATTTCAATCGGGTTTATGTAATATTTTAGAGAAATTTGATGATGTAATTTGAAGAAGTTTAGCTAATTATTTGATTATGTTCACGTTAGTATTTTTCTCCCCAAGTTGGTTTCCCTTTCACATTTTCCTAAATATTATCCTACATTCCTAGTTTCGTATTCCTTAACCTTAGCCCCATTACATGCTTATAAAATAATTTTGATTTTCATTTGTGCTTTGTGATTGAGTGAACATTATCACTTGCTATCATGTTACCATTTTGTTGCATCAAATATTTGTATTCTATTAAGTGTGCGGCAACAACTAACTTCATTGGGAAATTTTTTATGGCTAAGTTTGGTTTTAAGTGTGGATCATGATCAATGTTGAGTGGTTCCATTAGTATCCGAGCTGGATTTTGGAATTAATAATAACTTTGGTTTGATTGTTTGCTCGAGAGTTGAGTCAAGTCGGTCTTATTCTGGTTCCCCGAAAGTCTTTTTGTCTCTTTTCACCTTCTTGATTTTAGTGTTTCTTGGAGACAAACAATAGTTTAACTTGGGTGAATTTGATGAATCATGTTTATGTAAAATTCTTAGGCAAATTTATGCTAGTTTTATATCTTGTTTTTAGTCTTTTTAGTTTATTAAATTAAATTAATTAAAAAGGTTCAACAACATTCACTATATTTCTCATTCATCTTTACGGCTACAATAGAAAATATATATAACAATAGGAATATTACAACCCTAGTGTAACACCCTAGGTCAATATAAGCCCACTGGTAGATATTGTCCTCTTTAGACTAGGTCCTAGCCCGCAAGGATTTGCTATGGCACAGGAAAGAAGTTTTACCTAAAAGGCCTATACTAGGTTGAGGTATCAATCCCCAAATAAGGAAGACTTCGTTCTCCTCAACTTCTGATGTAGAAGCGCCATAGGAAGTCTTACCCGCATGGATTTCCTTATTTTGCTTAACATCTTATCATGATTTCTATATCTCATATTGCATGTACTAGTTTCTATTTAATAATTGTGTTTTATGTGAATGTTTGTCTAAAGTATAGTAAGACGAATTTACATCTTTGATAGAAAGTTAGAAAGAGATATTTATATTTCAATGGATGGGCTTATAATTGAGATACAATTATATATGACATCGATCTGATAACATGTAAGTAAAGTTCCCGAAGAAATTATATGACATATTTAAATACAGCTGTAGGCGTCATTCAAAGCGTGCCTACATTAAGCATGTTTTTAATATACTTGGCAATCATAGGAAGTGGGACTTGACATTATACGATTAGGGACAAAGAAAGTAGGAAGCCACCAACAAGTTTTTAAGGAACTTGTAAACCGTTCACAGATCATTTAAGGCAATCACGACAAAAGGGAAAACGATATCCAACAACGATTGACCTGTGAAGGTTACACCCCATTCATAATCTATGAGATTACTAACTACATACGGTTCGGAACCACGAAAGGAGGATTGAGGATGATGGTAAGAAATGAGTCATGGAGTCACATTCACCCGTATGGGCCTCTACTTGATTCTTATTGTGAAAAGTGAATCCTGCAATCTAAAAGGCGTGCAAACAAAGATTCAATTTGGTGAAAACTAATATTAGGCTAAATTGGTTGAATATTAATGTAACACATAATTCTAAAATATTGTGATCAATTGATTAAACAACAAGATTAAATAGGAACCTAAACTGGTTGTCCAAATTATCTTATTAGTCGTGATTTTCATTTACATATTCCCTTTAACATGCAATATGGTGATCAATAAATATAATAAAATTAAAATAAACATTGGAACAAATTTAACCATAAAAATAACGGTTAGTATATGAAAAACATAATAAAAATTGTTAGAAATATAAATGGAACAAAAGGAACATGATTCCTTACTTTGATTACGTTTGCTTGCAACTATAGAACAATAAACGCATTAGTAACATAAAGGAAAATAATAAACAATAATGAAAATTAAATTAAGGAAAATTTGTCAAAAAAAAAAAAAACCTTTTAAGAGCACCATTTTGTGAAAAAAAAAAAAAAAAAAAAAAAAAAAAAAAAAAAAAACCTTTTAAAAGCTTTTTGGTTAAAAAAACCACCACGTTCATTTTTTTTTGTGAGAGAAAACCTATTTCACTAATTACCCTCTAATTAACTTAATTAAAATCTAATTTCTTCTAATTAATTTATAACCCACTAAATTACTAAATAATTAGATTTAATATATATATATATATATATATATATATATATAAATCACCACCCACTAGTAGAAAAATGCAAATGGACAGCCACAAATGGGAAGCGATTAATGAATTCCGCTTCCCTAAAACCCACTTTATAAAAAAAATAAAAAAATTACTAATGGGGAGCGGTTTGTGAACTGAATCGCTGCCCATTATGTTTGTTTTTAATTTTTTGTTCTCCATCCCTCTCAAGTCTCATTTCTACCTCAGTACCTCTCTCTCATCTCTCGATCTCTCAGCGTTCTCTCACTTCTCATTCTCTCATCCCTCGTCACTCATTCTCTGCTTTCCTTCTCGTTCTCAACAACCACCACTACCTCCTTCGAAAATCGGCGTCAAAACAAGGACAACCATCATCGCCGTCGCCGTGTATTTGTTGAATCTACAATAATGGAGGTTACGGTTTGTGGGTGTGGCTATTTTGAATCAATTCGATCTGCATGCGTCTTCTACAACAACTGTACCCCCTCCCCTTCCTTCTCCCTTTCCCCCTCCCCTTCCTCCTCCTTCCTCCTCCCATGGAATCAAACCCCTCCCCTACCAGACCCGCTGTCCGGATCCCCCCAACTCCTGCGACCTCCTCCACCATCAGACGACCCTCCCTTTCCCCCTAATCACTGCCCAACAACCACCTCCTTGATTTTGAAAAACCCTAGAAAATCGATTAGGGGGTTTTAAATTTTGTGCATCTTTCCTGCAATTGATGCTTGTTTTGGTTTTGATTATATATGTATGTGATGCTAGGGTGATTTAGAAGCAAATTGCAATTGATTTGGACTTGATTTGAGAATGTTTGAGTAAATTAAATAAGATCCAAAAATCCGAAGGGAGGTGGTAGTGGACAACGCGGACAAGGGGGAAAGGGATGGTCCACCGGCTGTGGAGGTAGGTCGATGGAGGTGGGGGGATCTAGGTGGCGGGTCCGGTGGGTGAGGGGGTTGCTTCCAAGGGAGAGGGAAATGGAGGAAGAAGGGGAAGGGGTGGTTAGGGTGGTGGTTTTTTTTTATGTATAAATTAAATCTAATTAATAAGTAATTGGGTGGGTTAGAGGTTAATTAGAAGAAATGGGAGGAAATTAGAGTCTAATTATTTTTTTTTTTTTTTTTGAAAACAAAGAGCATATATTAGTAGGAAA
Source organism: Chenopodium album (assembly GCF_948465745.1). Lineage (NCBI taxonomy): Eukaryota > Viridiplantae > Streptophyta > Magnoliopsida > Caryophyllales > Amaranthaceae > Chenopodium > Chenopodium album. The sequence goes on along the minus strand of NC_137846.1, from coordinate 44,399,131 downwards.
ATCAGCCACAATCAATATCCACTAAGGCAATTATACTTGGCAGAATGTCATCAGAATACAATTGCTTATAGTCATCTATAGGACTCAACCTAGCCACATAGTGAGCAGCACAATTTCCAACTCTCTTAACATGATTACAGTTAAAATAATTTAAATTCCTACCAATAAAACAAATATCATCAATAACCAAATCAACATGCTCACAGGAAGAGACAGAGCTAATAGAGTATCATGACCCGTAAGATGCTGCTGCAGGGCACTTAAATTCTAGCATTAGTGAGTGCTGTCAATAAGCTCATCCACTCGTAAATCCACCGGGCTATCCACATTAGGAGTAGGAACCACCAGGGGTGAGCAAGACCGGGTACCCGGTTGATTTCTACGGAATTGGTCTTGGAACTGGTTTAACCGGGTCCTGAATTTTCGGAACTGGTCTTGGAATTGGTTTCACCAGGTCCTGAATTTTTGGAACTGGTCTTGGAACTGGTCGGAACTGGTTCCAATTCCGGGTACCCGGTTCTTTTTTTATTTTTGTTTTTTCTGTTTAAAAGTTATAGTATTAAACTATTTTTTTTTGTTTTTTCTTGATTTCCTTAACCTGGAATTTGAACTGTAAGTCTTTAACTCATTGTACCTGACTTCCTGTAACCCTATAATCTTAGAAAATCATTGAAATAAGAGGCTTGTTTATACAAATTTCAGTAAAATTACAATAAACCAACATAATGTCCACAAAACTACATATAAACTTCCTAAATTTATTAGGAGGATAGATTTAACTTGAAGCACACCTTTGCCGTATCAATTTTTGCTAGCTTGTGTGGTACCACTATCACCCAATTTTGAAAAAAAAATAGTAAACAAGATAAGTAATAAACTTAATAAGAGAATAAATATATGACTTTTTGATCAAATAAACACACACGCACACAAAATTGGTGAAAGATAAACAACTTAATGCACAGCAAGTTGTCAACCAAAATATAATCTCATTATCTACAATTACCTCAATTTATTTAAAAAAAAAAAAGAGCACAATTTTCATGAACATGCAAAAGTATTGGAAGTCTCAAGAAATGTAAATCACCAGAAAATGAAAAAAAAAATACAGATTCGGTGAAAGGCGTGAATTGAGAGGTAACCGGTGACTGGGTGAGACTTGAGAGGTGAGAGAATATGTGAATTGTGATAGTGGAGGCTGAGAGTGTGAGTGGGAAATTTTAGGGTTAATGCTTAAATTGTGGTTGTCTTATATATATTGGGCTTGTTGTACTTTGGGCTCACTAGTCACTAGACGCTCAACTATATTATCTAGTTCCAAGACCGGGTTCCCAGTGGGTATCGGGTCCAAAAATTGTGGACCCGGAATTGGAACCGGTTACAACCAGGTCCTAAATTTTGGACCCGAAATCGGAACCGATAAAACCAGTTCCGGGTTTGGACCCACCGAGTCTAAACCGATTCCGGTTCCAAAATCGGGTACCCATAATTTTTGCTCACCCCTAAGAACCACATTCACAGAATCACCCGGCAGCCAAGCTTCATCCCAAACATTAATACTATGACCGTCACCCACTCTCCATTTTAACTCATCAAGCAAAATGGATTTTGAACCCCAAATTCTTCTCCACACATAACTCGGGTCAAAGCCCCTATTATTAGCCGAAAGAAAGTCATCATTTTAAAAATATCTAGCTTTCAACACTTGATAGGTTAGAGACTCGGGATTACAGAGAAGGCGCCACCCTTGCTTCGCCAATAGAGCTTGGTTAAAGATTTTTAAGTCCCTAAACCCCATGCCCCCCATCGGCTTCAGCAAGCATAATTTTTCCCAGCTCACCCAATGTAGTTTACGTTCCGCCCCTTTAGCACCCCACCAAAAATGAGCAATCATACCATGGATTTCATCAATTAAACCATCTGGAATTCAAAACAAACCCATCATATAGGTTGAAATCTCTTGAGCCACTGCTTTGATTAAAGTCTCCTTCCCGGCTTGTGAGGGAATTTTTTCCTTCCAACCTTGCATCTTCTTCCAAATCCGCTCCTTAAGACACGCAAAAACCATATTTTTTTATTTTCCGATGATAGTAGGCAGCCCTAAATATTTCTCATGAGATACTACTTGCCTCATTCCCAACAGTACCAAGATATCCCTCCTCCTTCCGGCCTCCACATTTTTACTAAACGACACTTCAGATTTATCAAAATTAATTTTTTGCCCTGATGCTCGCTCGTAAATGCTAATAATGCTAGCAATTTTCAAACATTCCTGAAGAGTCACTCTAGCAAAAAGAATACTATCATCGGCGAAGAAAAGATTGGAAATCCTTGGAACTCCCCTACACACCTGTGCACCATGGATCAACCGGTTAATCGCCGCTTGAACCAAAAGAGAAGAGAACGCTTCCGCACACAACAAAACAAAGTAAGGGGAAATAGGGAACCCTGTTTCAACGCCCGAGTAGGAACCACATTACCCATGACTAACCCATTCCAATTAAAGGAATACCTTACCAAAGACAGAGACCCCATAATTTTTCGAACCCAGTCACTCAAAAATCCCATCTTATTCATCACCCTTTCCAAAAAGGACCACTCCACCCGATCATATGCCTTACTCATATCCAATTTCAACGCCATTGTCCCTTTTCGTCCTTTTCTCCTTTTCATCGCATGGAATATCTCTAAAGTCACTATTGCATTATCAGTAATTAAGGGACCAAGAACAAAAGCACTTTGATGGTGAGAGATAAGACTCGGAAGAAAAATTTTGAGCCGATTATCAAGCAGTTTGGACAAGATTTTGTTCACCACATTGCACAAACTAATAGGCCGGAACTTTGTCGTCTTTCGAGGTTCATAACACTTTGGTATTAACACAATGCATGTCTTATTTACCTCATCCAAGCTCCCCCCCCAGTCACCCACTAATTCTGGATAAAGCCCACCACATCTGCCTTCACAATATGCCAACATTTTTGGTAGAATAGAGCATGTATGCCATCGACTCCAGGGGCCTTGTTCGGGTGCATCTGTGAAAGAATTGTGAAAATTTCATCCTCACTCAGAAGAGTCGTTAACACATTATTCATATCATCAGTCGCCGTAGCATTAATCCCTGCAAGAGCCTCCTCAAACTCGGAAGGCAAAGATGATGTGAAAATGTTAGAAAAATAATTAGAGATAATTTTAGCAATATTTTCCTCATCTTCAACAATCTGCCCACTCTCATTTTCCAACTTATTAATGTCATACCTTCTTTGACGGTAACTCGCCTTATGATGAAAATACGAAGTGTTTTTATCATCGTCTCGATGTTCATTAACCCGAGCTCAAGCGTGCCAATACGACTCTTCAAGATGTTAAAGCTCGTCAAGTTCCACTACAATCTCCTTACACCTAGTCAAAATCTCCATATCTGGGTCCCTGATTTGCCACTCACATAACTCACTTTCCTTTAGTGCAATTTTCTTTTTAATGTCACCAAAAACACTACTAGCCCATTTATTCAAATTAACTGCACAACCAGCTATTTTAGAGCTATCATTTTATCCCACATAACTCTCCCAAGAGCATTTAACAACATCTTGAAAATCATAGTGAGATAACCACAAAGACTCAAAATAAAACCTTTTTCGACGCTTTTTCTTCCTACTATCACCATTAAATTGTAAAAGGATCGGAGCATGAGCAGAGTAAGTTATAGGGAAATTGCGTACCTGACTTCGGGGAAACAAATTTGTGTAGGACTTTAGATACTTTAAGCGGAATTTCATGAATCATATTCATAAGCACCTAATAACCAAGATCATTGCACAACACATAAAGAACATATAATTGTACCTTTGAAGCGTGGATCGAGCAAGAATAATGGGAGATAAAGAACTCCAAGCGTGATTCCTCTACTTGGTCTACGGGCACAGATTAAACCTCCACTAATGCTAGTTAGTCGTGATTGAACACTTCAATCAACCTTCAACGGAGAAGAGAGACAAACTAACCACGAAAAACACCACGAACCACCACCAATGGGGGTCGGCCGTACGGACGTGAGGAGAGGGGAGAGGTTGTGAATAAGGAGAGAGAAAAGGAGATTAGGGTTTGGGAAAATTGGTTGCCTTGTTGAACTATTCACTGAGTGTTAATTGTGACTTATGTCAACCCTAAGCATGGATCTTATTTATAGATCATATCTCTAAATAAGAGTGCATGTCAAGCCCAAATTCCTAATCCTAATCAAACTACTCTAGCCCAACACCTTTCATGGTATGTCATAATCTCATGAGGCCCATTAATTGGCCTCTTACTTGTTTAACCCAATACACTTGTTGTGTGACCTCATAGGATCCATTCTATTGGGCTTTGGACTATTTAACTAGCCCAAAGATCATTTGTTATATCTAGCACCAAACAATGACGACCCAAAAGAATGAAGACATAATTCCTTCAATTTGCACCAAGAATCACTCGCCAAAAATCTGCCTAGTCGCTCTCGAATAACCCGGTTTGGATCATTTCCCCTATACCAGGTGTATATGTTTCCCCTATATCCCAAATTCTCCAAGCTACACAACTCAACCGCTTCCCTAAACAAGTTCATTTTCCTCTCGCTTCTTGATGCACCCCCTTGCTTTTCTTCTTCCCGCAAAATCTCATTAAAATCCTGAAAAAAGACTACCAGGATCGAAATGGTATTTTTCAACGCCTTTATCAATTCAAATGTCCGAAATTTATTTCCTGTCTCGGGCCAACCATAGATTCCCACCGCGGCCCATCTCGATACGTATACACCACTAGCATTTCGAACCTCTATAAAAAATTGATGGACAAAAAAATAGTATGAGCATTCAAGTCATTCCACCATAATCCCATACCTCCGGAGTTACCATCACTACTCAAGCGCATCACTACTCAAGCACACCCCATTCGTAAACCCACACCTATTTCGAATCAACTCTAATCTCCTCGCATCTATCATAGTCTGCATAACGAAGACTATATTTGGGCGCTCCCTCCAACACCAATTTTGGAGGGCTCGAACTTTTCGGGGATTGCCCAAACCCTGGCAGTTCCAACTAAAGATTTTCATTGTTGTTTGCGAGGTTGGCTACCACCAACCTCCGCTACTTTCTTTGAATGATAAATCATGAGAATCACTCCACTCTTCTTGTCTTTCTTGCTAATATCACCTTCATCCATGTTCGGCCCCACTTGATCCCATCCCTCCTTTCTTTTCCATCCAGATAGAGGGACAACATTCTCAAGCACTCTATCTTTGTCCATCTCATAAGCGATGTTAACCTTCCTGAATTTCCTTTTCTGACCAAGAGCATTCTTTAATGATCCAACTGCACCCACAGACTGCTCAGTATTAGTTATCCCCTTTTCGTTATGTCCAACCTCTCCCTTGCCCCTCCACACCCTCTTCACTCTCCTTCCCAATTTCTAGCAAACCTCCCCCCCCCCCCCCCCTTTTAAGATCTCCCCTTACCTCCTACCTCTCATTATTCCCATCCACAGACACCACATTCAGCATTTGAGTTGTGGTCTCCATCCCTTTTTCATTACCTTCTCTTTCACCGTATTCTTCTTAACTACAAACAACTTCTTAGCACACCCTTACTCTCAACCCCAACTGCACTAGCCCCTTTACTCGTCTTCCATGGAGATGCCACACACAAATAATCACCGAACCTAAAGTGTACACTTCCCTCACCCCCATTGTCATCACAATCTTTTTCTCCATGACCCAATTTCCCACACATGTAGCAAAGTAGGGGTAATTTTTCATATTAATTGACACGGCTTCTTTCACTCCCCCCCCCCCCCATCTTCAAATTAATTGAATCCTTCAGTGGTTTACAGTCTAATTAAGTTAATTAGAGGATAATTAAGGAAATAGGTTTCCTCTAGCAAAAATATGAACGTGGTAGTTTTTTTTAACCAAAAATCTTTTAAAAGGTTTTTGTTTCGCAAAATAGTGCTTTTAAAAGGTTTTTTTGACAAATAAATTAAAGTAAAGTTGAGTTGAGTTGATTTGGGGCCAAACCCTTAAGCAGTTCTACCTTTCACGCTTTGGTTTAAGTTTAGATTCTTGGGTAAAGTCGGACTCCGGGGAGTGCTTAAGGGTTGTATTGTGAAAGAAAAGGGAAGGCTCAGCTAGTATGTAGGCTAGAGCATAAGAGAGAAAGAAAGAATGATTTGGTGCCCCGAAACTGGTGAAATCAGCTTCGTATTTATGGAGAAAATATGAGGGGTGAGGTACGGAACCCTAGAAACGAAGGCGCCGTGAAACAAAACCCTAGAAAATTGATGTGTCACGACAAAATTGTCGTGGCGCGGCAGAAGTTGCCATGGCGCGGCAGAAATTACCTTGGCGCCGCAAATTTATCCATGTCGCGGCATTTGTGTTTTTTCTGAAATTTCGTCCAAGTTCATTTCTATCTTTTATTTTGCATTAAGCAGGTGATAAATTAGGCATTGTTTCAGTGTTACGGACTTATTTTAGGATTAGGGTTTAATATTTATTAATCAGGCTTAAATAATAAATAAGATGAAATGAATTAAAATGGGTTTATTGGGCTGAAATGAGGGTTGGACTTAGTTTAAATAAATATATACACAGATGAATTCTCTCTCGATTTCTCACATTTCTCTTTATCTTACAACAATATTGATTAATTGAAAGAATCAAATGAAGCTGATGGAGTATTTGGATATGATATGAGGAAAAATAAAAAATGTATGAGTGCCATGAAGAAAGTAAAATTTAAAATGTAGTAATGGAGAGTAAAGGTGAGAGTGAAAAAAATTAAAAATAGTATAATTTTTCCTATGGTTATTTCACTAAATATCACTAAATACTTATAAAATTCACCAAATGCCATCAAGGTTTTCAAAATTTACCAAACATCATCGGGCTTTAAAAAATTTACCAAATGTCTATTAATGACTAACGGTCATCAACCCGTTAGTTATTAAGATTACATGATGACACGTGTCATGATATGATTGGTTTATTTTAATAATTTATTTTAATTAATAAGAATAATTTTTTTCTCGATTTTCGTGACAAAAATTGCTTGGGTAAAGATTTAGGGGTCATTTTGATCATTTATGTAAACAAAGTAAGATTAGAAGTGGAAAAAAAAATAATGTAAATATCCTTTTTGTGTGTTGAAAATATGTCAATTAGCGTGCCGTTATTTTTTAACCATTAAAATTAATCGGGTAAGGTTTTAGTCATTTTGAACCTTTATGGGATTAAGCTCGGAATTGGCGAAAAAAATAAAGTATATGCCCCGTTTTGTATATCGAAATCGTAATTTTTTGCCGAGAAAATTGCAAAACGGAGCATTTATGTTTTTTTTTGCCAATTCCGAGCTTAATTTGAAACTATAAAGGTTTAAAATAACCCCCAAAATCTTATCCAATCAATTTTCATGGTTAAAAAATAATAATCGAGATATTTTTTGACACACGAAAGGAAGCATTTATGTTATTTTTTGCCAATTACGAGCTTAATGTGTCTCCATACATAATCAAAATGACCCCCCAATTCTTTGCTTGATCAATTTTCGTCACGAAAATCGAGAAAAATATTTTTTTTATTTATTAAAATAAATTATTGTTGTGTATTCATTTTAAAATTTAATGGTATTTGGTGAAATAATTTTTCCAAAGTAATGACATTCGGTGAAATAAGAATTGCATTAAGGTAGAACTAATGTCCCTATGCAATTAATGACACGAGGTGCTTGTTTGTCAATGGCATTTGGGGAATTTTGAAAACCTTGATGACATTTATTGAATTTTTAAAGTACTTAGTGGCATTTGGTGACATAACCTTTTTTTTTAAGTATGAAACTGTATCAATTAAATAAAAAATAAAAAATAAAAAGTTTATAAAAAATAAAAAGTTTATAAAAAATGTACTTCGTATTATGTAAAAATATCACTATGCTATATTCGTACAAGTTTTTTCTCAGTTTCCTTAGAAAATGTTTTATTTTTTTTAGATAGAAATTTGTTTTGCATACAACATTTTTTTTTCCCCCGACATAGGCTCATCTCAACAAATCCAACTAGGCTAAACAGAGCAAAAGCTAGAATTGATGATGCAACAAGTCGAGGAATTACATTAATAATCTCATATACTTCACCAGCATATTTGTACTCCGTATTTGTTTCTCCGTTCCTGTATCTTTAGTCACAAAATTTACAGATTAGGAGAAGCACTGCTACAATCTAAATATTTTAAATGTACCTCCTAACATTAGAAGATAGAACTTAATGTTCCTCAAATGATACACCATCCGTCAATGGCTCAATGCTTCCATCGCTTTGCTTCAAAACATTGATATTCCTATCAAAGCAACCAATATTGTTAGTTAAACCCTGTAACTGATCAGCATAATAGTGTAAAGCTCTTCAGACATCACTAATCAAAACATTAGTGTCCTTAACTTCAAAGCAAAAACTTATTTGTTTTTCAAAATTGTCATTAATACACCAAAATTTAACCTACTCATTTTATATACGAAGTATGTATCATTACAACATATTGGTCAATATTATAGCAATCTCAAAGCATATCACACGATCAATCTCTTCTTTTGCAAATACATGAGCAAAACATTTCAAGCATACACATCATGTGCAAAACAAGGCATGTAGCTGTGTGCTTGTGTGTACAACTGCTTTTTTATTCCTTTGGATGACTAGGTTGTTTTATCACTCAATGTACCTCTATGTAGTATTGTAGTCCTCCATGAATTTTCAGTTTGAGCTATGTTGTTCATCATCTAGCAACCCACCTCTCCCAGTCAAGTAATTTTTACTTCGTATTTTATTTTTTTGAAAAGGTCCCAGACAAGTAATTAGTCTAGAAAAAAAAAAACTATTCTCCTTCAACAGATCAAGTGATTAATAGCTTTCAGTAAGTTTCAACTGAGAAAAATATTGAATTCTCAATACATTGCAGAGCAAGAGGAATCAAATTGCTTAACCAAATAAAGTATAATAAATATTTTACAACATCATCATAGTTTGATAAGTTCTGAATTATCTTAAAAGGATTGAAGTAACACAAGATATCAAAACATCCACCGGTAATACTGTAATAGGGGTGCTAATTGAGTTGAGCAGCTCGCGAGCAACTCGTACTCGACTCGGTCAACGCTTGGTCAAAACTCGACTCAAGTTAGCTCGACTCGAATTCAAATCGACTCGAGATGTTAACGAGCACGAGTTGAGCAAGCTCTAACTCGACTCGATAAACTCGTGAGCAACTCGATAATATTATTAATATAGAATTTGCAAACAAAGGTACTATCTTTAAACAAATTTGACACTTATTAAGCCTAATTTATATCATAAAAAAAGAAAGAGTAAATTTTTAATAATATCTATATATAATAAGGAAAACAATATAAATTGAACAAAAAATAAATAAAGGCATATAATAATAGAAGGACCAAAATTTTAACGAGCAGATTGTGAGCTACTCGATTCGACTCGAAACTTTAACGAGCATGAGTCGAACAGGTTTTATTTGCTCGAAACTTTAGCGAGCACGAGTTGAGCATATGTAAAATGTTTTCAAGTTGAGTCGAGCACCCCTCAGCTCGTGATCGACTCGCTTGATAAGCACCCCTAACCGGTAAAGAGGGTTTTATAAAACTATTCATATTTGAAACACACAAAAGAAACAGATGAACCCTATTTGCGCTGTATTTGGGGTTACCTTTAGATGGATTAAAGTAAAGGAAGGATACAAAAAAAAAAAAAAAAAAAGGTACTGTGCAGACTCTGTCAAAGATACTGATATTATTTATATTTACTAGTTATATTTTATCAGGAAAGAAAACAGGGAAATTAAATAAAGGAGCTTCAACCTAACCATCCTGAAGTACGATTTACAATAGCATAGAGACAGTAACAAACAAGAGCAAAGAACACAATAAAACCTAAGTTTCCCACCTGAGCCAAAACCTAGTTCAAATTACACTTTGCAAAAGTGCCCAAAAGGGGAGGGGGGTAGAGATGTTCAATTTGTACATTGAGTTTGACCATGCCTTAAAGGAACAACTTTGCTTGTCAAGGAAAATTAGTTTCTTCTTGAAAGCACTTCTCTTCATCCAACACCCCCCCCCCCCAGTAAAAAAAATGGAAAAAGGGATCATTTATTGATTGATTACGAAGGTTATGTCTTATAACATTCATCCGTCATCCTTAGGACAAAGAGATGAAGCAAAAAACAAAGAATAAGAATATTTATAGAAGTAGAAGGTAAAGGTTTCTAAGGCTTCTGGAAGCATCAAAGTTTAATGCATAAACAGAAATCAAATTAACCAATTATCCTGCCACCAATCAGTTTCATTTTGCACCAAACTTTTTCGATCAACATCACAAAGTATCAAACTCAATCTAGTTGTTAATTACATTATGTCATAAGTCCATCGGGAAGTGCATATCAATTTCTATGTACATTTTATAATCTAATATAAAGAACCAACCTGGGAGATAATTCAAATGGAAAAAGTATAAAGGGCTTAAGGGAATTTTTAAAGTGCAAAAATCCTTCATCAACATGACCAAAATTCATCAATCTTGAATTTTCTAAGAGGTTGGTCCTAGCTAACAAGATTAAGCATCCACAGAAGGACAAGAATATTGGTAGATTCATTAAAATATATTAAGATATAACATACTAAGTACTATTTTTTTTAATTAAAAATAAATAAATAAATAAAAATTCCCATGTGTTTAAAAGTTTCCTGAACGAAGCAGAGTAGCAATGGAAAGGCATGACTTACAATTGCACGGTTGCACCTGAGCTTACAACTTAATTTGTGATTAAGTGCGGGAAGAGAATCTAAGCCTTGGTGAATATCTTGTGGGTTGGTTCTTGGAAGAAATTGACTTTTTTTTAGATCGCATATCAACATCATTATTAAGTTCAGCTGCAACAGAAGATCAAAAATTAGGTCTATGGTTACAAATTTTACAATACTTGATAAAACAAATATCATTGCAAAGTATGAAAACTGTCACTGAATCTGAGTGCATAAGAGTTCCTCCATGGTCAGAAAAGAACTGGATGTTTTCCTCCAACAAAACAAAATAATGTTACCCTCACGTTATAAATAAACGCCTTCACTCCCTATCTAATTTATAAAGACCAAGTGTATTTGAGAGTTTCACGAACAGGTTATGCTTCTTTTACGGTGGACGATTATGCAGGACATAAAATAACAATCAGACTAAGCTATACACAGAAGTGGATATTTTCAGTACTATACTTCCACCAATGAAAAATTCTTCTTTTCTTAATATTGTTGAGATTTGGAAGCTATATTGTAAAAAATTGCTAGCTGTCTTGCAGAGATAGATACATTACTAATTAAGTGACAAATTTTCATAGATTACAAAACATCAAAGGGATTTGTTACATTACCCAGAACATTCTATGAAAAAGTTAATATGAAGATTTATATAAGAAAATGAACAATGGTATGGAGTGTATAAGTAAACCATTATGAAAGGATTTTATATTGGCAAGCAAATGTACAAGTCACACAACCTAAAACCAGATCATTAAAATCTTAAGGAGACATAATTACATCCATACCAAGTGGGTTAGACCAGGGCAAATAGACATAGACACAAAGGACAAACTTTAACCAGATATAAAACTAAATCACTTCTCTTATGAGGTGTTTGTTCGAATTTAATAGGATGGTAAGCAAAAGGCTAATTCCTGAAAAGAAAATTGATAGATAGATATCAGCTCTACTAGCTGTAAAGTTTGAGCTCTCTCATTCATTGGAAAATTGATAATAAGCTTTATGTAAGTTAATGACCGTGAGGAAATACAGAACCAGTATAAAGAGACAACAAAATATAGAAAAGAAGACAATTCATAGAGTAGACGCAAGAACCTGCTGTCTTTTGTCTCTTCTCAACAGAGTTTGACCCCTTCTGCTTCTTATCACTTTCTGCTGATTTCAACTCAGCATTGATCAGTGGAAAGGTCCTTTTCTGTGTTGATATCATAGCTTCAGAACCAACATTAGAATGATTTGTATGAAAACTTTCAGTTTCATGTTTATTTTGCAATGGTGCTCCGGCGCAGTCATCTAAAACTCCAGAGTGTCCAGTCCCTGCACGAGCTGTTGAACGAGTTACTCGAATTGTACTGCTTAAGATGGTACCCTTTGCCCCTTCATCAAGGGTTCTGTTTCTATTTCCTACATCTAAAATCTCTGTCTCTTTTTTTACTGCAGAACAAATTGACCGGGTTGATCTTATCTTCTTCTCCTGCAAATCTTCACTATCCTTGTTAGCCATTTTTCCTTTCTCTTTATGAGCCGTAAAGCGAGTCACACGAACAAATGTTGCATCTTCAGCTGATGTGGTTTCATTATCTTCATTTGTATTTGCACTTTCTCTGTTCATTGCTGAACGAGTTAATCTCCTTACAACCACAGGAAGGGCGGATTCCTCTCTCATCAAGGATGATGAACTGCCATCTGAGTCAATAGAGGGTTCAATTTTATTAGACCCCTCTATAGGCGATCCATTTGACAATTGTGCATGAAGCATCTTGTCTGAAAACCTTCTTTCATTTGTCACAAGTGATTCCCCCTCGTTTATAATAAAAGTATCAGAGTCCCTAGAATTGTACACAGAAGAGGAAAAATCCAACAAGGAGCCACATTTTCTTTCTTCATGAAGAACAGATTCAATCTTTTGGGGAAGTTTTGATACTAACGAGGCCAGAACTGCACGAGCAGCAAGAGGACTGAGAGGAGACTGATTTTGTACAGATTTCTCATGAGAGGATGGTGCAGAAGTTATAAGATTGTCAATTGTTGATTGTGTTATATCGTGTCTTCTTGCCGATCTTCTTAATTGTCTCCTTCCACAACTTACTTGAACACATTTATTCTCTCGTTGTGAAACAACTAGTTTGGTCCGACCATCGCTTTCACCTAGAAATTAGAAAACAGAAAGTTAATTTCACAAGTAAAAAACTATATCGTTTTTGCACATCTTATTGAAATGTGAAACCAAATAAAATTGTTGACAACATATCGGGGTAACCATGTGGATTTTACAACTAAACATCGAAATTTCTATATCATATTTGAAATTTTTACCAAAGTCTCAAAGGAACAGTAAAAATCACCTGGTACGGACGAATTAGAGGTAATTACTAAAAAAATTTAATTCTAGAGCTCAATTGGTCAAGAAGTCACCCCCAAAAGATAAATACCAATACTTAGATGCATCAAATCTAAATTTGCACTCAGAACCATATGGAAGGTTATAATGTGATTGCTATTATGAAGTGTCTTTTGAGGTCTTACTGTGGCCATTAAGAGATTCATAAGCTCGATGAAGTGAGAACATATGTTGGAGCATCTAAGTCATCAGTGAAGTGAATTTGGATATTGAGTTAGGGTTAAGGATCATTGTTTCTTGTAGTCAAAGCTTATAGCTTAGGTTGTATGGAGTTATGGACTATTTAAAGGCAAATGCTAGATATTGTCTTCAAATGGACAAGGAGATGCTTAGTCATTCCCTCAACAAGACATAAGTAGGAACACTAGTCCATATCTAAGGAAATTTAAGTTTAAAATTAAATTCTAACACTTAGTGACCCATTTTCTTCATATCATTTTTAATACCTTCCACCCAAGCCATACCTGGATTTTGATGACTTCTTTTAGATCTTCAGAGCCCTAACATCTAGAATTTAAGTCACATGGTTAAAAAAATTATTTTCAGTCCTTAGACATTAGTGATAAGCATATTTCTACACCATTACTCCTTTATGAATGCATGATGTACTTTAACACTCTTATACTACCTCCGTTTTTTATTACTTGCAACAAAGGGGTTTATTTGTGAGACACAAAAATTTCTAAGAAACAGAGGTAGTATTAAAGCTAACACCATTAAGGAATATAAAGTGAAGCTAAGAGACTCCTACAGTCCAATGAAACCAGTATATCAGATTGGGCCTATACGCACATCTTTAGTGAAATTTTCAATGGGCCATACTTGTTCATTATGCTACTCCCTGCATACTTAAATAAAAAGTCTCATTGACCTTTTGCACACTTCTAAAGGGAGGTGAAAACAAAAAAAGTTGGGGTTGATAATTTAAAAATAAATATAAAAAAGAGATGGTGGGGTTTGGTTGATTAAGAGTGAATGAAAAAAGAAAAGAAAATAGTGAGGTTTGGTTGATTAAAGTGAATAAAATATAGATAAAGGTAAAATGAGATTTTTGTACGAAGAAAAGGTTTCTAGGAGGAATGAGACTTTCATTTGGAGATGGAGGGAGTATTATGTCTGTAGCTCATGAATAACGAGATGCAAAACAAATTATAAATTGCAAAAGTTGCATTACATACCTCCATAGCGTCTACCCCTGACAAATGGCAGGTTCAATCTTGGCATATTCTTACCAAACCTATTCTGCATGAAGCCTAAGTGGCTACGCCGATATCTGAAGATCACATGCATCACTCTTATAACACTGACCCTCATCTCCCTCCCTCCCACACCCCAAAAAAAAAGAGTAATGTTTGACATCCAAGTTGAATATTACTATAAAGAAAGAGAAGAAACTATCTATTGGAGGCTAGGAGTAGGACCACAAGGGAGAAATATGAAGGAACTAATAGAAAGAAAAGAAACTATCTACTGGAGGCCAAGAGTAGAACCACAAGGGAGATATATGAAGCAAGGAAACATGACTTAGATAAGGTACAGCAGTCATACCATCAGTCAAGCTGCCAATTCCTTCTATATGCTTCAATAACCCATGAAAATCAAATTCGCTTTCAGTATCTTCAAAAGTTGAAGGGGATGCTGATGAAGTAGATAAATGGGATTTTTCCTTTGTAGAGTTTAAGAAAGCAGCAACAACTGGATGAGAATCAATGCTTTCTGTAGCTAAGTTCATGATGGAGCTAGATGGAATACTTGAAACTCCATTTTCAGTATGTTCAGAAAGCCATTTAATCATGAAAGTGCATCTGCAAGAAGCCCTTTTTGAATGTCTCACTCTTATTGCCTGCCAAGAAGAGAGAGAAAGAAAACAATAAATTTGGAAGTGAAAACAGCAGAACGGTATCATTAATCCAAATCTAAATGAAACGAATCACACCAAGGAAAAAAAATAAAATAAGAATCTATAATATATTAAAAGCAACTCTAGACCACGATGAATTACATTAGAAGTATTACCATATTACTATATTAGCTATCTATATGCTTTCATAATCATCTCAAATATAAATAATTTGAAATAGAGTGTTAAATTATAACAGGTTTTAAACAATAATCATAAATGTTTGATAACACTCATCCAGTTAATAAGTACTTGAATCATAACTAACAAGATATGGTCATCCATAGATAGAAGCTTCCTACAAGGATACAGAACAATATTACACAAAATCATACAATTCACAAGCTAAGCTAAAGTATTCAAAGGCTTTACAAATAACTATGAATAAGTAAAGGATGAATCAACCTACCATAAAGTGTTAAAAGTAACAATCCAAAGCATCACCCGGACCACACACGAGTTATTGAACTTATAGATGTACAATAGTACAGCTGTAGTTTGGTTATCAATTGTTATTTCATTAGGAAAGTAGATATAAAAGGAGATAATAGGCCATTTATTATTGAAAAATAATGGTGATACACGAAGCGGGGTATTTTATTTTATTTTTTGAATGTGAAAGAGAGAAGAGCCCAAACATTTTGGTAGAGGAAACTGATATGTATAATAACAGTCTTTTCCAAAATAGTAGTGTTAGAACTACTTTGGGATGGATGAAAATGAAAAGTGTAAGAACAGATTTGACTAGCAAGAGCAGTTTTAACAACCTGCTCCAAAACAGCATAACATAAACAATAAAATAGTGTAATGTTTGCCAGAGCCACAGCCACAGTATAATTTATCGTAATTTTCTCAAAGCCACAATATACTCCGTAATTTCTTAGTTCCCACCATATACAAAACAAAAAATGTTTGCATCCAAGTCAGGAAAGCTCTTCCAATGCTATTGATAAGTTTTTCCAAAGGGAATTGTCATAAAGCAACCTATGTTCTAACTCCTAAGTACCTTTTGCATTATGAAAGATCCCTAGTAAGCTTTCTAATACAGCATGAAGCATAAGAGATGTCTTGTTCTATCATATCTCAAGCTAAAGGAGTAAGCTCAACTACCCTTGATTACAACAGGGGTAACCAGCCTTTCTGACAAGGCCACACCACATCTGCACACATGCTATTTCTACCCCAATAATAATATAAAAAATTATTCATTTAAAAAAAATCTTGGAAAATAGATTTACCTTTTGCACTACTGCATCAAAAAAGAGCCTCTGGTAGTTTCTCTCACAAGCAGCAACAACATGTCTCCCTTCCTCAATACAACAACAATCATCCCCCTGCACAGGAATTGAACGTACTCGGAGACAAACTCGTGCACCTTCTGCGTCTAATATCACATCTTCTGCAACTTGACCTTCATATTTCACAGAAAGTCCACCAGAGCTTTTTGACAATTGATTGGAACAAAGTCATTTAAGAAAAGAAATGTAATAATTAATACAAAGTACTATGTATCTCAAATAAGGACACAAGAATTGATGAGATAAGAACAAGGTTAAAACAATGCATACGAGTAGTCTGAGCTCCAAATTATTTTAACAAACATAAAATTAAAATTATAACAACTAATAAATACTTTCATGGGCGATTCCATGAGACTATATAGAAAACTCTAACTTCTAAGGAACTCCGGTAAACCATTTAAACCCTATAAAATGTCAGTCAAGTGAGTAACAGGTTCCTAATCCCATGGCCACATTTCATGTTACAAACCGCCTCCTAACATGTTCAACAATGCCTTTTTAAATCCTCAACCTTCAAAAATCATTATCGTCCATGACATCATAACAATACATACTACTATCCAACATGAAAGGCTTTATTCTTCAATTAGGTTCGCAAATCACCAATTTAACTAGCCACAAGTTCAGCTAGCATACATGTTAACTATTTTAGATTTTTTTTTCCATTCAGAATCAATCCAGATTCATCCAAAACCTCCTTTCCTTAATAACAAAGCTAAATTCATAATCAAAATTGAAATTTAAAATAATTTTGAAAAACAATTACGGAGTAATAAATAACATAATCAGGCTGATCAACTCCATATGCATGATTACACAATAATCAAATTTCAAATTAAGTAATAAATTACATCTAAATTTATATAAAATCAATTCTAAAAGTTCATCAATCGAATTTCAAAAAACTACAACTAGTAATTATCAAAATTCAAAACAACAACACATAAAGATATAGCAACTGTCAATTGATCCTTTAAATCCCTAATTGTGAATTTACGAACATCGAAATGTTGCATTTTAGAAACAAAAATTACAATTGATCTTGAAGACGACGACAACAACAACAACAACAACAACAACAACACAAATGGTAGCAGTGAAAGTGAGAAGAGATTACCAGAGAGAGACTTGACAAGGATGCCAAGAGCCGTCAATTTTACGCTTAACTTCAAGCTGAACTTGAGAAGTATCTGCAATGGAAGCATCCGCCATTGATGAAGCAAGCTAATTATACATGGAGTTTTGGAAGCTTTCAGAGTTTCAGAAGTTGATGAAGAAGATGAAGTGTTTATATTCAGAATTTAGCATTGTACAAAAATTAATTTTCAGTAAAATGATACAGTACTTTCTATGAAAGAACGAAGTAATTACTTGAGTGAAAGAAGACAGGTGAAAGTCGAGGAAACTGATATTTTTCTTTAAAGATTAAATGACTTTTACCACAAAAAAAAAAAAAAAAAAAAAAAAAAAAAAAAAAAAAAAAATCAACAAATTGTTATTTATCACCAAAACTTTTAAAAGTTTTATTTTATCACCAAAAAAAATTCTAAAAATTATTTTTTACCACCTCCTATTAAGAAAACCGTTAAATCTAACCGTTCAAAAAAATCATCAATTTTCGTGCACAAAACATGTTCTTCTAAGGTTTTAGGGGGCATTTTGTCCAAAGGATCTAATTTGAAGTCAGAATTGACAAAAAAATGATCAGAAATGCCTCATTTTGCACGTTTATGTAAATCGAGATATTTTTAAATACACAAAATGAGGTTTTTTTTATCATCTTTTGTCAATTCTGACCTCAAATTGGATCATTTGGGCCAAAATGCCCCTCTAAACCTATGAAGAACATGTTTTGCGCACGAAAATCGAAGAATTTAAAATATTCCGTTAGGTTTTTTACGGCAGGTGGTAAAAAACAATTTTTAATTTTTTGTTTGATGGTAAAATAAAACTTTTAAAAGTTTTGGTGATAAAAAAGAATTTTTGGATTTTTTTTGTGGTAAAAGTCAAAATATCCTTCTTTAAAAAAAGAGAAGAAAAAAAATCCACTTTCAATTATGTTTTAAAATTTATATTAATATTTTTTTTTAGTGTAAAGAAGTACTTAAATAGCATCAACCAACATTACAAAGTCTATTATTATCCTCTAATTAGAGGTCCATACAATAACCAGGGGGATCGAGAAGCGTCCTGGTTACATTCATTTCATAATCTAAACATCTTGAGGTCTTGGCAATCATGTCAGCTAGCTTGTTCCATTGTCTTCCTACAAAGTTAATTTGCACCTCCATCTCCGGCCGCCATAGCTCCCTGTAAGCATTTACCACATTGCTATACATATTAAGAACAAAATCGTGATCATGAAGCAATTTAACAACATTAGAACAATCAGAATAGATGATGGTGTGATATAGGTTCTCTTGCTGCAACAACTTCAAGCCCTCCCTTATTGCCATCAATTCTGCCATAAGGGGAGACTTTGCATAGACCCGTTGATAGAACCCAATGCACCATGCATGTACCGTCATGATTCCTAATAATCCCTGCAACAGCTGCTGGTTCACCAACTTTGACAAAAGAGGCATCAACATGGAGCATATGACAATGGGGAGGGTGTATCGGATCGACATGGATATACTGGATTGGAGTAAAGGTATCAGCACCTTTGGCTAGCCTAAAGTCCCAAGCTTAAGAGGTGGCAAGATGTCGAATGGTTTGTGGGGAAGGAAAGGGTTCATTTTGAAAGACGAGCTTATTTCTAGCTTTCCAGATTTCAAAGCACAAAATAGGAAATAGAGTTTTCCAAGGGAGGTCCCCCACTATAAGAG
This sequence comes from Chenopodium album, assembly GCF_948465745.1. Classification (NCBI taxonomy): domain Eukaryota; kingdom Viridiplantae; phylum Streptophyta; class Magnoliopsida; order Caryophyllales; family Amaranthaceae; genus Chenopodium; species Chenopodium album. The sequence goes on along the minus strand of NC_137846.1, from coordinate 44,379,851 downwards.
TAGTGGTTAAATTAGTCTCAAGCCACCCATCAATCTCACCTTGTAAAAGATCATTATCCATTACTTGAGTCAAGTCCCAAACGATTCTTGAGAGAGGGCAATCCCTAAGAGTATGGATAGAATCCTCAAGATTAGAGGTGCAACGAGGGCAATTGGAGTTATCAATGACATGACGATTAAAGAGGAGCCTCTTATGAGGGATCCTATCCTTAGAGAGGAGCCAGAGGAAAAACTTGGCTTTTGGCATGGTTCCGCTTGCCAAATCCACTTGAAATTACCCCCCCCTAACCCCAAAAAGCCCCTAAGATTTCAAAATTATAGGCAAGTTTTAAGGAGAAGGCATTCTTATGGTCCACAAAATTAGAGGCAAGAAAGTTATCGAAGGATCAGTAAAAGGGGGAGATAAATAGCGAATATTGTCGACAAGAGAAGGGGGGAGGTGGAAGGAAAGTTTGTCAAGGCGCCATCTGGTATCATTGGCTAAATCTTTGAGAGAAAGGTTGCTTTCATTCATAGATAGAGGGCCACACACAGGCACCCAATCTTGTCCAATTATCTAACCATACATCCACAACTTCCCCATTTCCAATTACCCAACAGTTGTTGCTACTAAGTAGCTAACATCCCTTACCTAAACTTTTCCAAACAGGGGACCCATGCTTAAAGGACGAGATACGGTTCTTATGGACATATTTTGAGAGAATGCAAGTTGCAGGTAAGCTAGAATGGCCTTGGGTTAATGTACGCCTTACTCATGGCTACTTGACTTCAAATCCCTAAGCCACCTTTATCCTTGGATAGGAAGGTAGTGTCTCTGCTCACAAGATAGATCCTAGATCCCCCCTCGTCATCCCCCCACAAAAAATTATTACAGATACGGTCAATATCCTTAAGGGTTGAGATAGGAAGAAACGAGGCTTGCATGTAGTAAGAGGGTATCATGGTTAAGGTAGAGTTGATGAGGCATAACCTACCTGCCTTAGACAAATATTTTGTCTTCTAGTTGGCAAGTTTATTCCTAACTTTATCCACTACAAACTGAACCTAAGATTTGGAGGGACGTTTATGAGAAAGCGACAGACCTAGATAAGACCCTAAACAATTTGTCTCTTGGACATTAATAGTGTGTTGGAATAAGATCCTATTGTCCTCAGGTGTATTCTTAGAGAAAATGAGTCGACTCTTATCATCATTAATTTTTTGGCCCGACAAGTCACAGAACTTATTTAGGGCCTCCCTTACAGTGAACACAGTGGACTCTTCTACTCTGCCAAATAAGAGAAGGTCATCCGCAAACAAAAGGTGAGAAATGGGGACTCTCTTCCATCCTACACAGAACGGGGTCCAACGCTTATCCTTACATGCCTGGTTAATGAGATGTGAGAAGGTTTCAAGGCAGATGTTGAAAAGGTATGGGGACATAGGATCACCTTGACGCAACCCTCTCGAATGATGAAAAGGCTCTGTTTTCCTACCATTAACCAGGACCCTAGACGAGGCATTGCAAATGCAATTCATGATGAGGTCAATAGTATGTTGATCAATGTTGTGAAAGGACAAACAGTCTCGAACAAAGTGCCACTACATTCTATCGTAGACTTTTTCTAAATCAACCTTAAGCGCAAACCACCCATGTTTCCCTTTCCTAGTGTGCATTGAGGGTGAAGTACTTTAGACGCAACAACTAGGTTAACATCAGGGCCCCTACCCTTAATAAAACTTTTCTAGTAGTCAGAAATCTAAGAAGGCATGAAGGGTTTAAGGCTATTCAACAAAAATTTTGTGACAAGTTTATACATGGTATTGCAAAGGCTAATAGGCCGAAATTGTTTAACCGTTTCAAGGCTAGGTTGCTTAGGGATAAGGCAAATGAGAGCTTGACACATTTCAGCAGGGATTTTCCCCACCTGAAACCAATGTTGGATACTAGAGCAGACGTCCCCCTAAATGAGGTCCCACGTTTTTTGGAAAAAATGGGGCGGTAACCATTTAGGCCCGGAGCTTTTAGAGGTTTCATGCTAAAAGGCTTTTCGGATTTCACACGTGGAAGGGACATGATTCACGTTAATCGAACCGCTTGAAACATAATTCTGGGATTGATAGGGCAGACCATTGGAGGAGTAGAGTTCTTTGAAAAAATTACAAATGTGAGCTTTAACTAGGTCCGGATCAGATAACTCCTCCCCCACTGTATTTCTAAGGCTAAGAATTCGGTTAGTAGCTCGTCTAATAAGTACAGACCTATGGGAAAAGCTAGTGTTCCTCTCCTCGTAGGTAATTCTCTCATGATTGCTTTTGGTAAGCCAAAGGGTTTCTTCCTGATCAAGAATTTGGACAAGGTCATTTTGGAGTTGTGCCTCTAAATTTTAATGGAAAACCGAAGTCGGGTTTTTTTGGAGGTAGGCTTGAGTTCCTGAGAGTCTAGCTAAGACCTTTTTCTTTTTTTGATAAATATTCCCAAAGACATTGTGGTTCCACTCTAAAGAGAGGTTCCCTAAACTTAAGAAGGGATGTCCCATTATCAGATTCATAAGATGGCCAAGATTGGGCAACCAGACTATTGAAGGACTCATCTTGGACCCACATTGGCTCAAATCAAAAAGGTTTATCGCCCGAATTATTTGGAGGGTTATGTAATTTGAGGAGAATGGGGTAATGGTCAGACGTAATGCGAGGAAAGTGCCATAGGTTCGACTCGGGAAAGGTGCTAAACCAAAGGGAGTTACCAAAACATCTATCCAGTCTTTTCATAATTAATTGGTGATGACTCTTATTGGACCACGTGAACTTTGGGCCATGAAAACCCAAATCCACTAGATTACACATATTGATGACATGATTAAAATTTTCCACTCTTCGCTTATGAATAGGAGAATGATGCATGAGTTCATTAAAATAACCTATAACTATCCAAGGTTTATCAATGCTAGGAGCAATGCTTTTTAAATCTTCCCACAAACTGTTACGAATTTCTACTTTAGGATTAGCATAAATGGCAGAAATAAAAAAAGACTTTGCTAAGGAATGTACCTCAACCACGCCATACACTCCCTGGGAATTCTCCCCTACAATGTGGACATTGATACACGACGTATTTCAAATGAGAAGAATGCCCCCCCATAAAGCCAACCGGTTCCACTAAATGCCAGGAAGAAAAGGGAAGGTTTTGAAGAATGGACTCGGTGTGCTTTCTGCAAACCCAAGTTTCAGCTAGGATGATTAGGTTCGGGTTATGATAATTGACGAGATGACGAAAATTTGGTTTGAAAGAGGGTCTTGCAATGCCCCTCACATTCCAGAACATCTCTGACATACTATTCGGTATGGAGGGTTTGCGCATCAGGTTGCACACTTCTTGACTTCCCGCATCGTTCTTTGGGTCTACCTCTCTCCCTGTTTGTGGGCATGTCCAAAACCTCCTTTGAGGCCATAGAGTTACTTCGGCTTCTCGAAGGTTTCTTAAGCCATTTTCCTCTTCCCATCTCACTAAAAAGTGCACTTGCTTTATCATTCTGGCTGCTTCTACAAATAGAAGAGCATTTGTGTTGCTCATGACTGACATGTGAATTGGGAGATAATCTAGCAGCATTATGGTTCTCCAGTGGGGTAGTAGCGGAGTCGGGTCTAGCCATGGGCCTAAATTCTGGAGAATGACTCTGTCGTCGTACTCTACTTCTACCTCTTTCTTGAGAAACCATTGGAAAAAGATCCACATCACCGTAGGAAGATGACCGGCGGTGGTGATTTGAGGAATGTGAGCGGACATGAATGACATGTAGTCCATCTCCGGAGCATACATTAGAAGAGAGCTAATTTTTTCGGGGACTAGACTCGAGTTGAAAATCAGGTTCTTTACTTCTTGGAGACTGAGGTCCTCTACTATCTCCTCCTCCTCTTCTGGCTGGAGATAATCCATGAAACCGAGATTGAACTTTGGAATTAGGGGAAGAACTGGTCTGGTGAAGGTTATTGGGGAGTCTTATCGTACTCTTTGGATTCGCAGAGGGGTGAAGGGAGGTGATGGGGTGGAGTACGGTGACATTGGTGGTGGTGGTGGAGAGGTGGGTATTATTTCCTCTTGGTGAGCTTCTATGTTCTGTTATGGTAGGGTGGATTGTAATACCCCGTATTTTTATACGTATTTTTTTAAAATAAGTATTTTGTGAAGTATTTAAATAATTTGAAATGTTTTATTTATATTATTTTAATAAGTTTGGAAATATTTTATAAAAGGAAAGCTTGTTTAATTAATTATTTTATTTAAGTTGGGGTTAATTTAAGAAAGTTTTACTTTAGTAAAGTTTTATTAGGAAAGATTAAAAAGGGAAATTTTAGGAAGAAGGGTTTCTAGAGAAAGGGGTATAAATATTCAACACTTGGGGCAAATCAAACTTTGCCCAGAGTGGCGAAAACCCAAGGTAAACTTTATCTCTCTTCTCCTTTATTTTGCTTTTCTTTTTCTTTCTTTTTACCCTTCCCCTTTTTCGGCCTTCACCACCGCCGGCCACCACCACCACCGGTGGGCCACCGGCTACTAGCAGCACCAGCCGGCAGCAGCCGGCAGTGGCGCCGGCCTGCTATCCAGCTGCCCTTCTTCATTCGAAAAAAAAAAATTTTAATCATTTGTTTAAAAATTGATTTAATCCTAAATCTAATTATTAAATATGAGTTTTGTGATTAATATTATGATGTTTGATTACAAGTAGTATTGTAATTTAATTTTCAGATTTTAATTCTAATTAAAAAGCCCCAATTTTGAAACCCTAGATTCATAAATTATTAATTATTGAAGGATTATGATATAGGATGGTTTAAACCTTTGATTTAAGTGTTTTAAAGCCTAATTACAGCAAGTTTTCATTAAAATATAATGCTGGAATTTTTGGTAGTGCATTAAAAATCAAGTTTCTTTAAGGAATTTTAATTACCCATTAATTGGGATTAAAGTATGATGTTTTAAATATAATTTTAGCTTATTTTAATTAAATTATGAGGGGTTTAATAATGGTATATATTGCTGGAAATTTGTGTAGAGAGGATTTTAATACTCTTCTATGTTTTAAATTGTAGGAGACTTCGAAGTGAGTGATTTCTAATAGTCGAGGCGATATTAAGATCATATTCAAGGTACGTTCGCGTACTTGGCATAATTTTTATGATGTAGTAGCATGCTAAATGTGTTTAATTGATTACAAATAGTATCATGCTAGATTTGGAGTGGAAATTATGATTTGGTTGTTATCGGTGATTGAATTATGAAGCATGATTTATTTGTGATGGATTAATGGTTGGAAAATAATAGTTTGGAATGTTGAATATGAACCACACTTTTATTTATAGCATGATAGAAAGCATGTTTAATTAAACTAAATGTTTAATTTGGTTTGGAATATTAAAAGAGAATTTTATTATGGTTCATATAATTTTTATTGATACTTTAAGCATGAGAAAGGAGCTAGGTAAGTGTCTATGTACACGAGGAATAAATTGTATGTTGGTGCCTTAGTGCACTTAAGGTGTTTTTAACACCGAGGGATAGGATTTTTGGCGCGTTAAGCGTTTAAGGTGTCTTTGACACCGAGGTAGATTTAAAAAGGGTTCAACATTAAACATTATGTGGTCACTAATTATTCAAGAATTAAATTAAAGTGTTTAATTGTTTGAATAATCATGATGTTTGATGTTGTTATGATTTGAGAGTCATCACCAAGTTTAATAATATGTAAAGAACGTAAAGTGAAAGAGATTACACACCAAAACTCTTGGAACGTATATACCTTGAGTATGAACATATGTGGGGAGTTATGCGACTTTATATTTGACCATAACTTCTACTGGGAGTACAGGACGCTGTATTTTCCTTTTATTATTATGCGCAGAAATTCCGCCACTTACGAGTGGTTCTTTTATACCGGCACAGTTAGCTCCCGTGTTAGTACCCCTTTATTGGGGCAGGTTAGGGGGGGGGGGAAACCCGTTCGATGCGTAATCAAAACTAAATAAATTATTTAGTTACTTAGTTGAGAAGTTTTGTTGAATGTTGTATGTTTGAGAAACAGGTGCAACAAGGTAAGTTGTGTGTTGATAGGTAAATGCATGTTAGTGTTTTTAATTACGCTTATGTACTCAGCTTTGCTGATTGTGTGTTTGTGTGTTTGTGTGTTTGTTGGCCTTGTCTTTACCTTGGCCCTATGATGACCCATTTTTAATGGAGAGTAGTGGAAACAAGTAAAAAGAAGCTTTTCAGGTGATGAACATATTCATGATGGGCATGAGTGAAGAGCGAATCATGCTAGTTTCCATAAGTAATCGATGTATTATTGCTTTTATTTATTTTATGATATTTCTATTGCGAGACTAACGTGAAGGTTCTTAAATTGAATTGGTTTGTTAATGTAATCCCCCATATTTTTAATATATTTATTTATTATTTATACAATTTTTTTTTATTTTAATTTTATAATATGAATTATTTAATATAAAAGTAATAAGATTTTACTACTAGTAAGCTAAACCATTAAGTTTTGGTCTAAATTATAACTCCCTTTTTAAGTATATTGGCCCAATGTTGATTCCTATTCAAGCCCAAACTACCCAAATTCTACTTCTAATAGAATTAGGAAAATAAAACCCAAATAAAAACCCCAAACCCTCACACTCACTTCTCTTCCTCCTTTTCACGACAATTCAAAAAAAAAAAAAAAAAAAAAAAAAAAAAAAAAAAAAAAAAACTCAAAGCTTCAAGCTTGAAGCTGCTGCCGCCGAGAAAAACCACCTCCGCCTCACCGGCCGCCTGCTAATGTGTGATGATTGATTATTAGTAGCATGCTAGGGATTTCTTGTTATGTTTCGCAGTTTGTATGTACTCAGCTTTGCTAATTGCATGCTTTGTGTGTCTTTCTTTGGTCATGACATTCGCCTTTCAATGACCCTATGACGATCCAATCTTTACACTTGTAATATTGGGGAGCAGATTAACCTCAGGTTCTTACACATACAACATCCGTATCTAAGTGTTGGGATCTTGAGTGGACCGTTGGTTTCTTTTCTTATTTTATTGTTGTTTACTTTTGAAGTTATTAAAATTAAATTTCACTTTTACACTACTTCTATTGGTTTGAGTTTTGAATAAGGGCCTTAATGGTTCCAAGTTGTAAGACTTAATTTGGTTGTGCTTATTGGTTTTGAAACTTATTTATAACTGATTTAGTTTTTCAGCTGCTAATTTCTGATATAGCCTTAACGTTTGAACACGTGGCGGTAGCACGCCAGTAATTCTCTTGAATATTGTTCAGGGTCCTCCCAGATTTAAAGAGAGAATTATTGGGGTGTTACAGTTAAGGGCCTACAATGGTTCCAAGTTGTAGGTTTGACTTTGTTTTACTTTGGTTTGACTTTATTTTCGCGAGTTGACTTTTAAGTTGATTTGTTTTAAAGTATTTTAAAGGATAGTCTTCCGCTGTGTGTATTTGATAGTTGCCTTAGCCGTTTTCACGGTGGCGGTAATATCTTAGATGTTCCTATTTAAAGTTTTAAACAGGGCAAAACAGGTATGTTAAAATAAAGGAATTTTTAGGGTGTTACAAGTATGGATTGAGGGAGAAAGCAAGAAGGGTATCTATTGTTTTGAGGAGAGTGGTGAGCAAGTTTGGGTTTCTTTCTTTATAAAAATTGCATTCTCGAGGGGAGGATTTTGGGTAGTAGGCTTTAGTGGTTCTCTGTTACAGAGCATGGCTGGAGCCAGTTCCAAGACACGTTTCGCGCTGGGGTAGGTTGAGTTTAACTGAGGATGGGATTTAGAAGCTGAAGTGGGTAAAGTTTCAGGTTCCAAAAGATTTGAAAGTACAGAAAAGGTGTTTCCTTTTGGGAGGAGATCTTTGTTTATCCGAGGAATGACTGCTACTTTTTGTGCCTTGTCAACATCTTTATTTTTCAAATTTTGTATTCCCTGCTGAACCTTCTTTGGGGTCCACCTGGTTTTCCGACTAGCTAGTTGCCAATCACCTTCCATCTTGACGGCCGTCTGAGACATCTTCACTTTCGTCCCTGGTAAGGACCTCACCTTGTTTTTACATAATTTTGATGGATGGCCAAAGGTGAGGCAAGAGTCACAGTACCATGGGCCATTAGAATACACAAACTCCTGATATATTTTTCCAAACCAGGCACCTTTGGGAGGATCTTTACCATCTTCCATTAAAACACATACTCCAGCGTATCTCCTTCAGTCCCCTTCTAAGGATTGAGCATCAATCTTAATAGTTTGTCCCAGGGCATTTCCTATTTTTTCCAGAATATTTTTCTTGTAGAATTTCACCAGTAATTCCGGCATATTGACCCATACCGGTTTCGAGTAATTTTGGCCATGGAAGGTTTAAACCCCGGTTCCCAAGCTTGAACCCAAACATGGGATCCTTGAATTAACCAGGGTCCCGATGCTAGAATGTTAGATTGCACTGACATGGAAGAACAATTGATGATTTAAAATCCCTTACCAATTGCAAATAACTCCATACTGCCGTTCCACTTCCAGAGCTTAACTAATTCCCCTTTAAGGAACTCCTTTGAGAAAGATTTGCCCACAATTTTACATATCACGGCGGACAACCAAGGCTTACTAATTGAAGAGTATTCATCCTCCGAAATTGGGATAAAAATCGATTCATTATCTTCGGAATTTTCCGATGGTCGAACAGCAAAAGGCAGATCGGGTGGGGTTAGGGGTAGGAGTTCAGAGAGAACGACAGTCCTAGCTGCACATGGGTAAGATAGGGCAGATTTGAAGGAGAGGGAGAAGTTATGGGGTTGGGTTTGGGGTTGGTTCGGGTTCGATTGAGGAGCGGTTACAACTTCCTGGTTGGTTAGTGGCTCAACGATGGCTTCTCGGTCGGAGTGGTGGCATGGAGGCTGCGTAATTTGTGCCGTGAAGGTGGTGGAATTGGGTTTTATTTGATGTGGTTTATCTCTCTCTCTCTCTCTACAGTTTTTCTCTCTTCCATCTCTCTAGATTAAGGGAGAAAACAAACAATTGGATAACTTCTGAAAGATAGAAAGTGATAACATCATAACTTTATATAAATATTGTTGCGTATTTTTATAACTTGCGGGGATAGCTCAGTTGGGAGAGCGTCAGACTGAAGATCTGAAGGTCGCGTGTTCGATCCACGCTCACCGCATTTTTTGTTTTTTTTAATACTGTACTTTCAATATTAGTATTCGGTATTAAAGGCTTCAATATTATACTTCAATATTAATATCAAAGTCTTGAAATACTTGATTTTTCTAATATCCTTTATTTAACTACTGTTCCCTACATTATTTATAACCAATTATAATATATTATTTTCATTCACTATATTTAATATTGTTGCAAGTCTTGAAAAAACTTCGATTTTCTAATGTTACCACGGTTATTTATAACCAATTTTATTAATATAATTTATATACACTAGTTTTGTGGCCCATACGATATCACGCTCACCGCATTTTTTGTTTTTTTTAATACTGTACTTTCAATATTAGTATTCGGTATTAAAGGCTTCAATATTATACTTCAATATTAATATCAAAGTCTTGAAATACTTGATTTTTCTAATATCCTTTATTTAACTACTGTTCCCTACATTATTTATAACCAATTATAATATATTATTTTCATTCACTATATTTAATATTGTTGCAAGTCTTGAAAAAACTTCGATTTTCTAATGTTACCACGGTTATTTATAACCAATTTTATTAATATAATTTATATACACTAGTTTTGTGGCCCATACGATATCCGGGTTGTTTATTGAATTTTAAGATAAATTTTTAATTTATATGTCAAATTTTAAAATATATCATTGATACAAAATTAGTTAGAAATTGATGTGCTTTATCATGGATACAAAATTAGTTAAAAATTGATGTGCTTTTATGACGATTTGCTATCTAGTAGGCATGTAATGACTAATAATAATATTGGTGGAAATGTTCCATTTAATACATTAAAAAATATAAAAAATTAGCAAAAAATAAATTAAATGAAATAAATGTTCAAAGCCCGTTGGGTTGACCCGAACCCAAAACTTTGGCAAGAGTTGAACATTTCTTGACTCGTAACCTGAAGTGACTCAATCTGAGATGACTCATGACCCGACTCTAATTGACAGGTTACATAGTGATAAAACTCTATTAGATTGTGAAGTATATTATTTTAACTGATTAGTTTATATTATAAACGGATGTTTTATGCTTTGAACTACTTCCATCGCTCCAAATAATATTATGATATAAAAATAAAATAAAATTATAATCTAATAATTTTTTTTGAATCAAATTATAATTCAATTTGTACATCTGAAATATTAACTAACAATTTTATCCTAAAATCCTATCTGAATCTATTAACTAATAGTAAAAACAGAATATGCTTACATCATTTTTGACACATGTCAAGCTGGCATTAAAAAATTTCCCATCAAAATAATATATGATGTCATCTTTAATTAATTAATTGATTTATTTATTTTTATTCTACTTAACTAATTTTTTGGAAGTATGTTGTATAGTTTTTTGGGAAAAACATGCATCATTAATGTAATATAATGTATACTACTTTTAAAAATATTAAAAATAACTACTGTAATAAACAATAATTTTTTTTCTCAATTTTAATATTGATATTTTTGGCCTTAGTATTTCATTTTTCTTATGCACATTGTATTATTTATTCCACATGAGTTGCCTCATTTTTTTTTTTTATAAATTTATAATGAGTTACCACATATTTATATTATGTCACAAATTAATTATTAAAAAAATAATTATTACTACAGTGCATCACACGGGCACTAATCTAGTAGAATTCTAAACTAACTTTTTTTTAGTCTTATGAAGTCTATTTAAGTTTATCCAACGTGGCGCGACACTTGGCGAAAAGTTGGAACGCCAAGTGTCGCTGTCTCGTTATCTGGCTAAAAGTTTAGCTTTATATATTAGTTATATGATATGAAAAAAGTGCAAGGAAGGTTTCGTCAAGTTCGTTTTGATGTTTATTTTCAATAAATCATCTTTATACTTCCTATAATTTTACTCACACATAATTAAGCTATTAAAGATTGAATAAATATATATGCATTGACACATATGTTTCTGTTTGGATCCAATAACCCGAGAACCCGAGCTTGAGATCCTGATACTCTTATCGACAAGCTGAGATTTACACAATGAGCAGAGATTAGCTAACCCCAAGACGATGCGGGGATAACCACTCCGATGATAAAGTCAGAAAGCGTTTAAGAAAGAGAAGAGAAGTAAAAGAAAGAAAGTAGAGAGAGAGAGAGAAAGTAATAAGTGCTAACCCTATTGATGAAGCTTAACCTGCTATTTATAATAACCCTTATGACAGGTGGCTACATGACATGCAGAGCTTTTCTTGCCAAGTGTCAAGCTACTGCTGCCACGTGCCGAGTACCGACAAGCCGACATGTCTGCTTTATGGAACATATCAGCCCATTTGATAATTATGTTGAGCCCATATCCGTATTTATTAAGATGTCGGCCCATTTCGCATATCTCCCCATACAACATACTAATTAATAAGTTAATAGGGTACCAAAAACAAACATACTCCGTATAAACCTATGAATAGTAGTAGTATATGCATTATTGCATGGGTCAAAAACTAATAACAGTATAGTACAATTATAATATGAAATTTAGATACAACCTTAATGAAAATTTTCACTACACACCTTGTGATCGATTAGTATAATATAAACCAAGCTAAGCTTGGTCTAGTGAGAAATATTGCACTTTTTAACCCTGGGTTAGGGGTTCAATCCCCACTATAAATATTTTAAGGGTATGGATCTCTTTCCCTACTCCCTCACTTTTAAAGTGTCTAATTAGCAATTACTAAACCTAAATAACTTTGAGAAGCGAGGATGAGGTTTCATTGGGTATTTCACCTTACTTAGAAAAAATAATATATAAATTAGTGTATGTAATATAAAATTCAATTGATCGAAGGCCAAATTTGATCAAATAATTAGGATTAATGGAGGTGTATTCAGATATGAAAACAGGCCCATTTCTGAAATTTTGGTGGCCTAAGAGCGGATAAAAAAATTGGAGTCCTGACTGACTAACGATTGAATTTATTAAAGGAAAAAATTGGGTATGCAAAAACAAAAATTACTTAATACTTTATTTAATGCTATGAAATTTTATTAGTACAAGAACACTTATACAAAACATTTTCTAGATAAACATTGTTAAAATAAATAACACAATAAAAGTAAAGAATAATATCACCGAATCTCACTATATGCCGGTAGTAAAACCGAAAAAATTGCAAATTTTAGTAGCACTAATTAAACTGTTTAGTATAATTGAATAATACATTAATATATGTTTAATTTATAAACAAACATATTACTAAAAATTCATGTAGAGGCTGTAGAGCAGTAAGCCAGTAAGCAACATTTGACTTCATAATCATAAATCATAATTCAAACAAAATGAGAATTAATTGACAAATTATAAGTCATAAATCGTATACATGTATAAATTCATGTTAAATTTAATATTTCAGAAACTTCTCATGTAAAATTGAGTATTTAATATATTATAATAATTATTTTATTTATTTATTTTTTTTTTTTTTTTGGTGAAGATATATTATAATAACTTAATAAGTATGAAAAACGTAATTGTCATACTTCCTCCGTTTTTATTTTATTGTTTACACTATTCACTTAATCTTCTTTGACTATCTTTTGTGATTTATACATTAGGAAAAATATAATCATGTGAGATCTAGTTAGATTCGTATCGAACTCTACTTTTCAAATATCAAATTTTTATAATTTTTATAAAAGTATAATTAAAGATATTGATAGCTAAAGTAATGTATTAGCAATCGTGAAATTCCTTATGGTACAATAAAAAAAGAACGGAGGAAGTATAAGGTTGTCCTATGAGAGCCTGTTCTAACACTTAGGTGTACCTTATAATCGGGTCATTTTTTTTTTCTCATGAAATAAATGAGCAAAAATAATAACCACGGGTGTATGGTACACCTGGGTGTATATAACAAATTCTATTGTCCTAACATATTATGTTAAGAGTTGAGATGCTAAAAAATTGGAGGATACTGAAAAATTGACTGTTTTACATTATGCTTAATGGTATATATGAAAGTTGACAATGCAAGTATATAATAACACGACTAGCATTGACATTCCATGTGAAACGTATGTAAATACTTCGTAACAACTTTATATAATATAATACAGTATAAGAAATACGGAGTATTAGCATTCACATTTGAATTACGTTACATAATAATTTCTAACAGAGAATATTAACAATAATGGAGCTGCAAGTTCTATTAAACAGAAATAATAATGATAAATTGATGTCTGATGATGACTAAGACGGAGGTGCAATATAAACTTAATTATATTGACATTTTGTAGAAGGAGAACAAGTACCACTTTGATAAATAAGGCATCTATTTCCATTGAAACTACAACTACAAATATTCAAAATAGAGTATTCAAAAGTGAAACTTTTACTTAGATATCCATAGATATCTGAAAAATGGGGGGAAAGCACCATAAGATGAATGTATTCACAATCTTGGTCTTCTTTGAATTAGGTAAATTTGGTTTACTACTCGGTTTAAATTATAGTTTTTTAATCCTTGAAAAATAATTGTGTTTCGTTGTTATCCTATAATATGTTTATTAAGGATAAGAAGATTTGTCCTATTCGGTATGGGTTATAATCTTACACAAGTTAATTAGACCCGATTAATAAGCTAAACACTCTGAGGATAAAGAGGAAGGTTAAGTGAGTAATCCCTACTTAAGTGCCTCTCTAGAGGTTGAGCTCTAAATTCTACATTTTTTTTTGTATAACTAGGCATATTATATGTATGTACAACCAAAATTATATGTTCCAGTTGTGTTTGTGACTTGCGACTTTATGAGCAGATTAGAAAAAGACTTTGGTTTGTACATACTTTGACTAATTGTACAATCAAAATACTTCCTTAAACTAAGGTTGAAGGACGCAATTCTTACCACTAAGGGAACATTTGGTTTGCAAACTGGTATAAGGTTTAAAACATAAGGAGTTTAAAACATTCTAAACACATACCTCATATCTGAATTCTATGTGCCAATCATTGCATGATTGGCACCCTATGAGGCTATATATGATATAGACATATAGTATCATATATGTTTAATTAAGAATGAAGATGATTTGATTGTTCATATGCTAAACTCATACCCTAGTTTCAATTACTTTTGTACTAACCATATACTCCATACATGTATATTTGCAGTACAATTAATGTATAATGGGAAAATGGTGGAATCATGTGTTCTCGCTGGAGAACATTGTGGTCCTATTGACTGGTGGTGCGGAGGGTACAGCTGTACGGATTCAATTTTTGGAGGTGCATGTAAAAGTGGTAAGGCATAACAACAAGTATATCTTTGATTAATTTCCAAAAACTGAATTGAATTCCATAAACTGTTTATGTTAATCTCTAAAGGATATAAAAGGTTTATTCCACAACATATATTAAATTCATAATCTTGATTTATACTTTTTTTAAACATGCTTACATAGTTACATGCCACCCTTTTTATTCGTCCCTCTGTCAATATAATTTATACTAATTTTTTTATTTACATTGTTTAACTAAAGTATTGTGAATTTTTCAGTCACAAATTAAGAAGATTTTAAGTTCAATTTTTATAATTAATCTCTTATTATTTCTATGTAATTTTCATGAATTTGCTTTATTTTGAAATGGAAATTATGTATGTAATTTATGAATATTTAGTTATTTACATATATTTTGGGAGAAAAATTCTTATATATGGTCATCAGCTCCGTTGTTGCTTGCTTGGTTTGAACATCACTTCATATATACAAGCATAAGACATTTTATTTATTAACAAGCGTTACTATGATGATGATCGAAGGTTGTTATCTTGATGGAAGGGGCTAATCTAATAATGGAAAAATGGGTTGAGGATTACATTATATAAAATTAGTAGATTAGACATGTTCTCTCTTTTTATTATTGTAAAAACAAGAGAAGAAGGGTTACTTAAACGAACATGTGGCGTTGTTACTTTATTTAAAATAATTGATGTTAGTCTTCTTATGAATGAAATAGAGTTGCTCGATTGTATGGACTAATAAGGTTATTAATTCGTATAAATGAATTATTGTAATATTATATGTTACTCTTATAAACAATGTGGATTGGCCTAACATATTTAGTTGTTGTATTGCAATTTTGTAGACGAATGCGTACCTGCTGGGGGAGTGTGTGATGTTAGTTTTACTGGTTCACATCAATGCTGTGGAAGATTGGTTTGTGATTATGAAGTGAGAATTTATTATTCATCAGATGATTAAATCCAATCTCCAACAAATAAACATTTGTTCATCATGCATGCATTGGACCATTTCATTTTACTGCTAAATTCAGAGCTTTAATTTACTCCACTTCATTATGATTTTAATGTAATGCGTTTTCATTTTCTTTTCACTTGATGTATCATATATATATTGTACTACTCCTATCCGTTGGCATTTGGGATCCCAAGTCCCAAAATGCATGAAAATAAAAAATAAATTTGTACAACTTTTACACAATACATATACATATGCTTCTGCTGATGTATATTTGTACATTTACTTGCTTATTTTATTTAGTTCTATTTCTATATCAACAGGGATATAAAAAAATCATATCTGTGTGATATCTTATTACATTAGCATGAGTGCATGACTAAACAGCAAATACTAGCATATTTTTGCTTGGTGAAATATTAACAGTAAGTTTTTTTTTTTCAACATCCAGAATTAATCCCCAAAGTTCCTAAATTTGGTTTGCAATAATAAGATTTATCCTGCCCTCATTTTCCTTAAAAAAATGACATTTGATATTTTTTGAATAATAACAAGTTTGGGGTAGTGTAACAAAATCGATTCTGTTTTTTACAGTATGAAAGTGTCAAAATTGATTCTAATCAAATGTGTCCATGATCTTCTTCAAAAATTAGGCACATGATCATTGCCAAATAAGAGTGAAAATACCGAATCTTTTTGGGATTATATTATGTAAAATATTTATCTTTTGGAAAATTTTCACCATCACAAAGTTTATCACCTTGTAATATTAATAAATAAAAAGGTAATAAAAAAATTAATATGCAGGGATAGCTCAGTTGGGAGAGCGTCAGACTGAAGATCTGAAGGTCGTGCGTTCGATCCACGCTCGCCGCAAATTTAATTCAGGATTTATTTTTTGAGCATTTTTATTGGTTTCAATTTTTTAAAAAAAATAACAAAAAAAATATAAATTCATCTTGATTAATTCATACTTAAAAAAACAAATATTTCCTCAAAAAAGTTCATAATCTAATCAACTAAAAGAGAGCATAAATTAAATAAAAACAAATGTTAGGTGAATTACGTACTTATTAAACGCTTAAGTAGATGAATCTTAACTATGAGAGGTTAAAACAATGTGAAAATTAATTCGGACAAAAATCTTGACTAGTTCATACTCTACTTAACTAATAACATAGAACATAAATTATTTAATTAAATTAAAACAAGTATTACATGGATTTTAAGTATGATGAATCTTAACTATGAGATGTTACAACAATGTGAAAATTAATTTCGGACAAAGAGATTCATTGCAAACTGAAAACACTTAAAGTGTGTTTGGATAGATTAGGGGGGAGGAAAAGAAGGGGAGGGAGGAGAAGGGGTGGGGAGGGGAGGGAAGAATGAAGAGTTTTCCTTTCAAATCTCTCCATTGTTGGAGAGATCAATTTCTTGCTATTCTATCCCTCCATTTCTCTTCCTTCCTCATTTGCTATCCAAATGAGAGATTATCTATCCCTCAATTTCTCTTCCTTTCCTTTCCCTCTATTTCCTTCAATCCAAACAAAGTGTTAGGCTTTAAGGCTTTTCCTCTGTTTGCACATTCCTAGTGCTGCTGGTTTATTACTTGCTTTTAAGTTTGTACCGAAGATGTACTGATCAAGTGAAAATTCATAATGTGAGATTGTGAGGTGCATAATCAAGTTTCATTCAATAGTGCAGTTGTGCGGCCAAACGTACAACTAAATGTATCAAGGAAATTGTCACGAATCGATACTTCTCAAAGTTAACATGATCTAACAATTTACAAAGATTAACCAATTTACAAGCATGTTTATCTAATTATCTCTTACAATCTTCGCTTCCTTAACTCGGAAGCTATATTTATTATAACAATGGCATCCTTATTTATAGATACCAAGGCAAAGAACAAACAAACAAATAAATCGAATGTTGAAACTACTCTTACAGTAGTGTAATACGATGATTAGAGAAACGAGGAATGTAACCTCGGGTTTCAACCTTACATTTATCTTTCACATCATCGAAGACAATGGTGTAGTTGTAGCTGCTCACATTCCTAAAGTAACAAAATTTACCAGTGTTCTCATTATAATCATAAACCTGATGTGTACTTCCCAATCCACCAGACACCAAATTGTTCTTCACTAGCATATTTCCATCCCCCTTTTGCCAGTTTCGCAGTGTGCTCGAGGAAAGCATGCCTGCAGCAGCCAATGTCTTATCGTCATCGAATCCTAAGGTCACATTGCTCAGCAAACTATAGGTGTTGTCACCTTGATCAATCTGGTTGGTATACACAAACAACGGAAACTTCTTGTGTGATTCGATCTTATACAGCGGAGAGGCAGACCCAATGTTTGCAGAAACAGTTGTGTTAAAGTCAATAGTCTGATTCACTGCCTGAAAACTCCCATCATTTTTAAGCACATTAGTGTTTTGGAAATTGAATTTTTGAATCGAAACGGTTGTGATATTCCCCTCGGAGGATTTTACCCATCCTTTCGACACTATAGACCTACTTGCACCAGCTTTAAACTTGCCATTAAGACCTTTGAAATGTGATTTCGTTGACAAAGTTAGAGGCTCAGCATTGTTCTCCAACAACTCCCCCTTCACAACCTTCACTTTATTGTCCAACCAAAGGTGCAAATTAGCATCAACATACCACACATTCAACGCATTTGTAACGCTAAACCCAAGATCATGCAATTTTCCATCCAACAACTTGCCCAAGAACGGAGTGATTTCGACGTCATATGTAGGAAGATCAAACGATCCAATCGCGCTAATCGGCCTCCAAAGGAGGGGATTAATTCCACCAGTGAAAATCACAGTAAAAGGCCAAACAGCACCAATCAATTCACCATCTAAACTCACTAAAACCTCCCTAAAAGCCCCATTTCCGGGCGTATTACTACTCAAATTATTCGCCAACAAATAATCATTCGGCAAATTTGTATACCAAAATTCATCATTCTCATGAAACGAAACATAAACTTCTAACACAGCCCTATAAACATTCCTGGGAATCGACACCTTTTTCGATTCGAAATCAGTGGAATTCTCAATTTCAAACCACAACCCATCATTCAATGGCAAATTCCTCGAAATGGGTACTATCAAATCTGCCCAATTTCCAAACAAATCACCCGAATTCCGATGATCATTCACAACAGGGTAATAATGAAAAGTGACATTAACATGATAAACACCAGTATAAGTTTGATCAACAAGATTCCCAATATAAACAGCAAGAGTCTGATTAGATTGCGAAAGCAAAGAAGAATACTTAGTAATATCCTTACGAACCTTCCAGAAAATACCGTCGCGCGTAGGCTCGGCAGTGCAGCTACGAAGGAGCTCAACCCCAGAAAGCCAAACACCGAAGATGCGGTCAAATTGGCGGCCACGGCAAGCGGCGGAGAACTCTAGGACGACGGCGGAGTAGCGGGTGAAGGGGCAGTTAGAAGGGGGAGAGTAGGGGGCGGTGATAGGGGGGCGAGAGTAGGTGTTGGCGAAGTCGTGCGAGAGGAGGAGGTGGGAACACGGGGTGGTCGTGCGAGAGGGTGGTGGTGGTGTGGGTTTGGTGACTTCGAAGAAGGTGGTGGGGTGAGGGGGTGGTGGAGCGGTGGTTGAGAGGGTGGTTGTGGAGGGGGTGAAGGGTGGAGGACGGTGGGGTGGGATGGCCGAGGAAGAGTGTAGGAGAGAGAGTGAAGTGAGGAGAGAGAAAATAATGATTGGATGCATTGTTTTTATTTTTATTGTTTTGTGGAGGTCAACTTGGAGAATTCATTGAATTTTATATTGAAATGGTTGTTGCTCATTTATGATAGGGCATGGGAGTATGTAATTAGAAAAGATAATAATTACATATGAATCATATCATAATAATCATATTACTCCGTAATTTATATAATAAGATCATAAAGTTGATAGAAATTGAATTTCCATTGAAATATTGAATATTGGTTGAAAAGTTAACATAGATAGAATGAGTATGATAGAATTTAAAATATTTTAGGAATATTTTTTGATATGATTTTGAAAAAAGATTATAAATACGTTTTTTTTTTTTTTTTTTTTTTTTTGAAAAGAATTATAAATATGGTTTATAAGAGATGATTATGTAAAAGTTTAGAAAATTAGAAGTAATATGGATTTATGTAATGTGAGAAAGTCTTGGGGTGATATGGAAACTTGAAATCGAATCCTTTTTACATCAAACAATGTACATAACCACCAATTACTCAATTAGCAATAAATAAATGATGTGTTAGGTACTCACTTTACAAGCATAGTTTGGTTAATTTATCAATCTCCAAATAGTGAAGTGGCGTTATATGGTCCTCCCACAATTCCTTTACTCTTACTACTAAATACTAATCTGCTATTGTTCCATCATTTTCTAATATTGTATTCCAACTACTTGTATTTTGCCTTACTTTTTTACATCAGACCTAATTTACCCGTGTTGCTTTCTGCCTTTGATGGTGAAATCCATGAGCATTTGTTTTTTTTTTTTTTTTTGAAAGAATCCATGAGCAATTGTGGTATCCCATGTTTTAAGATTCCAAACACAATTGTAACCTAATAACCTCATATAATATATTAATGTGGTGTATTATATTATTACGGACTATATCTTACTATGTTTATCAATATACTTGCGTGTATCATTACTACCATACTCCCTCTGTTAACTTTTGGTTGAAACAAGTAGATAGAAAAAAAAAATGGACTTAAATGCAGTGGTTGATAGAGTAAAATAGTGGTCTAATACAAAAAAAAATATTATGAGACAAACTTATAAAAGGATGAACTAAAAAGAAAAATAGGGCAAACATTAAGAGTAATAACATTTTCATTATTCATATAATTGCTCTGATTTTTACAAAGTACTGTACTGTATTATTCTTCCTATGTTGACCTATTTTGTATCACAATAAATATCTAAGTAGGATAAACTATATAAAACGGAGGGAATACTAAATTTGACAATGTTTGATTACCACAAGTAGTATGTAATGATAAATATATTTGTTCCAATGTCTGTAATCGAGGACATAGCCCAAACTGATGCGTGCAGTTGATGAACTCCATCTCTCTTATTCAGGATATTATCAGAACAATCAAATTATTCATCCTTTTAAGTGCAACAATCAAGCAAACGAACAACTGTCTAATTTGAGTTGCTAAAAAGGAATAATTTACAAGTTTGTCATCATCCCTGGAGAATTCATGCCCAGGAAAGTGCTCCAACATACTTGGATCAATCTGACTTGCGTCAAGCACATGTATACATGGTTACTATTATAAATACATGAGAATTTTTACAGCTTATAAAATACTACGTACAAAAGAATGTAAATTAAATCAAATTAGTGAAGTGATCTGTTTAAAACTGACAATTGACCGGAGTCTCCATCCAACAAAAAGACCTCTAAAGGCATGTATGATGAAGAGGACGTAATCGACGAGCTGAATCTGTACGTAGGCTGTAGAATCTTACTTCCCTTGGCGCATTGAATTGTTAGAATTCGTGGTCCTGTTCTCATCTGCCACACCTGTATCAGTGAATAAGTTGTGTTCAGACATCATTGAGAACATATCACAGATATGAAATATCCATTAGTTTATGAGTTCTAACATTTCCTATTCTGAATATAGTATTCAATTTATAGATCTAAAGCAAGCTCCCACACCAAAACACATCTTGCCAAAACGTCCCTCCCTTGAACCCCGACAATGGCTTCCTACAAATGTCATAGCAAGGTCAAGTATCGGACTTGTGGGATCTCATTAGTGTCGCAGATAAAATAGCAAACAAGACTCCAAAAAGTATGCTTCCAAGTGTAGAAAATAAACAAAAGCCCAATAGTCTTATCTATGAACCAGACCAGAGGGGAGGTACAAGGCCTGTTGAACCAAGTTTTTGCCAAGAACTCAAACACACAAGTGAAACAGAAAAGAATTAGATAAAATGAGGGGAAAAGGGACACAATTTGTATTGATGGATCAAAATGATAAAGGACCAGATACAATCTGCCCAATTTTGAGAGGTGGGGGAGCTCCTAGGTGAAATTTTTTACTTATTGAATGGTCTCCTCTGCAAGATGACAAACATAATTACTGATTTTGCCAGTACCTCGATGATTCCTTTCTTCGGAGCATGAATAGCAAGACACAAGCAATAATCGCTCTTCTTGTACTCGTGATAAGAAGTTGATGCAGAATCTTTCTTGACCAGCATCTCCATGAAAAGACAGTTGGCATCACGATATCCCTGGTATTCAAAAAAAATAACATGAAGAATTTACATTTGGTTCTATTAAAGGACCAATTCAATTGAAGTGAGCAGTGGAGCACATAACTCACCTTCCACAATCGAACAACGACAAGAGCTTGAGTGTCTAAGAGCAATATACGACCAAGTGAATCCGTAATAGCAGCCAATGTACCGCTAGGTGACAAGGTCAGCTTCTCTCCTTTTCTTGGCGGATCTTTCAAACAAGTCAGAGAAGCAGCTGTCACACCAACAAGGCAATGATTCAGCTCAAGATAAATCAATAGCAACTTGCCCTCATTTTGTTTTGTATATATTAGTAAAATAAAAAGGAAAAAATCAAGTCAAAGTTGGTATATGATTAGCGCAGAAAAGTCAAGAGTAATGCATTCATATAGGAGTTGTAGAACTGTGGGAGTATTATTTTACCACTAGAGTGTGCATCACGAACCTTGTAAATAAGTGCCTAGCTTAGGGGGATCTGTGGGTGTGAGTCTTGTCAAGGGTCGATTGTTAGTTTTTGTGCTTCATTGTTTCACTCTTTTTGCATTGTTGTTCATGAGTTTTATGTGGAATGTCGGATGTGAAGGCTTTGATGAGGCTTTTGGTTATTGTGGTTAGTTTTTTATATGCCATTTATCCTAGCCAAAGTGTGCTTTCATTAAGTTGATGTTTGATCTTTTTTATGATTATATGACATGTTCAGACTAGAACTATTGCATTATAATATAAATAACCTCACTTTTTTCACTAATGCATGTAGTAACTTTTTTCTGCTTAATTTTTTTAGTTGAGTTTGGTTAGATTAATTGAGTGTGCTTTGGTTGATTGAGTTGCCTTGGTATGGATTGAATTGATTTGATTTGGTTGATTGTTCAACTTGATGATAATGATGATGATGTTGATGAGATGAATGGATGAATTTCGCTGCCTTTAAATCCAAACAAAAATCCAAATTTGCTTCCTTTGAAATCCAAAGCCCTAAATCCAAATTTTTGTAGTTAAATTACTTTTTTTCCCTCCTCTCTTAGGGGGGGGGGGGGGGGGGGAAATGATAAAATCTCAAACGTCTACAAATCCCTATTAGTGTAGTTTTTGAAAATATTTTTCCTTATTTTTGTAGTTTCCCTATGATGAAATTGATGAATGCATGGTTAGATTCAATTTTATTCCTTATTTTTGAGAGTTTGAGCATGAATCTCGATTTGAACCCGGCTAATTTCACTTTAAAAAATTATTTATAGAAAATGCAAAATCTCGGTTTAGGGGATTTGTAGTAAGATAGTATCGCTTTCCCAAGTGATTTGAAACCCGAATAAGTAATAATTGAACCTTGGTGAGTAATTTTGAGCCGTCTATCGATTAAGCCCTCCATCATTTGGTCTTTGTTCTTTTCATGTGTGGTTTGTTATTCCTCATCGAGGCCATTTAGATCAAGAACTTGCATTGTGACTCTTGAAATCGTGACTCAAAATGTTTTTAAAAGATAATATCTTCGCAAGAGTTAGCTTTCTTTATTGTATATAAATGCTAGTTTTATTTCATTGTTTTGTTAGACATTTGCCCTCTTTGCTACCCCCATATGCAGCCTATTCCTTCCTTCATAGCCACATTACAAGCCAAAGCCTTTATATGTATCTATTTTGACCTTTATAGGCTAGTGGAACATGTTTCCCATTGAATGGAAGTAGTTTTTGCAAATATCTAACAAGAAAAATGAAAAGGATAAAAAGATAAAAGAAAAAAATGAAAGGAAAGAAAAGAAAAGAAATGAGGAATGTGTGTTGAAGAATGGAAAGAAAATAACAAAAATGAAAGATTATATTATTCGCTCCACTAGAGTAGGTTTTGACCACCACTTCCTAAATTTAATCTTACCTTAAACCTCATCACAACCCTAAAAGCCGCTTACATGATTTCAACATGTTAATTGAGTTTTTGCCGGTGGAGAGAGTCACTTTTCAAGCAAATATGGAAGGGATGGTTTACGATGAGGTGATTGTGCACTTGAGTGTTATTCATTCTCTTTACTTTTCTAGCTCCTATTTGGATGCTTGTGATTAAGGCTTATGGGATTAAGGCTTTGGTTGATTGATTAATTGATTGATTTGGATGCTTGTGATGCCAATAAATAGAGCCGATTTGAACTTGGGGAAGGACATGATATGAATGTTTGCGCCAACCGGGGTTAAGCGTTACTCTAATTGGTTCTAGTTTGGGGTTACTCTATCTTCCTTCTTTAACATCTGATTGACACTCTACTTTCTTATAGTGGGAAAATTTTTTAATCTTTGCATGCATGATCTTGTAAGGAACCTTATCAAGCTTCTTCCCATTCCTTGTAATACAATTGCTAAGGGATAAGTAATTAACTAGCGAGGAGGAGTTTGATAAATGGACTTTTAATGCATGATAAATAGTGTTTTTATTTCACTTTTGTAGTTCTTCCCCCTAATTCAACTCTTTTCAACTAAATCATTGGAAAATTAAGGAAGCTTCGGCTTCCTTATAAATACTAGTATATTCTTTCATCTGCTTATCTATTTCACCTTTGTTTCTTTTCCTTTAATTTAGAATCCTTTTCTCTTTTGATTATCAATAAAGTTATAATGGCCTTTCAAAGAACTTACACCATCTGAATATAAGGCCATATAGTCTCAACCTTTCATAAATAAAAAATTATAAGGTCACTTAAAGCTCCTTCATAATAGTTGGACCGGTGCCATACTTTCCTCATCACTCAATCTCATTAAAAAAAAGATTTTCTGATCATTCTAAATTACAATACATCAAAAGACTCGAAATGGAGATATATCACAGGGCACCTATTACAATCAGTCATCAAGCCACATACTTGTTTCTCTTCTGGTCATTGAATTAAGTTACTAGTTTGCTTTCCTTCTCGTTCCCTTTTTTAAAGCCCATTTCATCATCTGGTCATCAAATAAATTTCTAGCAGCCTTTTAAAGTACCCACCCAGTCTGAAAGTAATGCCACATAGCTCAACCCCTCAGTATATTCTTTGTGGCACAACTTAACTAAAATCCATTCCTGATTGTTGGACCACTCTAACACTTTCCCCATGACTCCATCATAGTAAGATGACAACTTTGTCTGGTCATTTGAAAATGGAATATGCACCTATTAAATATAAAAAGATTCATAACATGAACAAGTATATCACTGGAAAACTGGATACATCATAGTCAGCCATCAAGCCTTGACCTTGTCTATTATTACTTTCAGAATTACAATTACCCCCACACTACAAGTCCTTAACAAAAATATTGGCTCCTCTTGGCTCATAGCCTTACTCCATAGTATCACTTAACTTTTACTCAATCCATCAGAGTTTCCCAACAGTTATTACTTCTAAAAGCCCTTTTAGAAGCAGAGATAACTTAAACCATAATTTGGTGAGATTTTTATGCTGAGAGAAGCAATAATTGAGTGGATCACTTCACCTCAGGGTAATTACCTGTGAGGATGATTCAAATAGATATGAACTCTACTGGAAAGGAATATGTAGAGAAAGACAAAATGCTATTCCCTTTGACAGAATTAGCAATAAAGCATCTGATAATGTCTGTCAACAGTTCCAAAATTAAACATTTGATTACCGCGACCAATGGCCAAGGTGAAAGGTGCCAGCATAATCACTAAGATAGAGTACTCAATTTCAAGCCTCACTTCTAATTACATTGCATTCTTCTAACAATTGCATGATTTCGAAATTTTGCAGAAAAAGAAACAGGATGTCTTACCTCGAGCAAAAGATTGGGGCTTTGGTTCAGCTTTTTTTGGTGATGCTCTGTCACTTCTCCATAACAATTTGGAGAATGAAGCTATTGTTGAGAATGTTGCAGGAACAACTTTTGATAAGATAGCGCCAACAAGAGATCTATTTTTGTCTTCCGAAAGCCTGTATTAAATTGAAAGCCTCATTCAAGCATGCTTCTAATATGAGACAATAGTAGTTTGATAGTCAAAGTTGAATAAATAAGCACCTAACACTCCAAAATATAAGCATACCTGTATGCTGAAATGACAGCATCATTGCCGATTGTGACTGCACGATAATAGCGATGGCTTGACTGCTCAAACATAAAAGCAGCTGAATTCAAGTACCAGAATAACTTCAGACAGCTTCCATAGGTCATGGATATACAATGAGTAACAACGAAAATCTATTTCTCTTATTTGGAAAGGGAACTTAACGTGAGAGAACAGTTTTCAAAAATTAACAGCCCCTTTGATGGAACTTTAAGATTAAGCCATTTAACTGCAAACACACAGCATGGAGTCAGAGACAGCTATGAACACACCTCACAAGTTACAACTGATCCAAATACCACCAGACAATGTTCACAATTACAGTGCAATCACCACGTCAACTGTACCTTCCATTCACCCCAGCCAGGTTGCTTCCATCAAGTCGAAACTTCCAACACCTCTACAACTGATACTCAGCACCTCCCTTCATAATATATACACTTCTACATAAGGCATTTTAGTCATTTACAAAATCACCACACCCCTAGAATTGAATGTCCAAAAAAACAAAAATCAACTTGACCTAAAGAGAGAACAGCAGATGGTATTTTTACTCCTCAACCCCCCCCCCCCCCCAACAACCAAAACAACCCACAAAATAATGGAGAGGTATAACAATGTTAAATTGACAGAGTAACGAGTTTAGGTGGCCACTGGAGTTGCCCAATGTTCTCAAATCACTCAGAGTCCTTACTTCCTCCCCCACCCCACACACACACACACTGACACACACGTTCTTGAATGTGCAAATTGGAATTGTAGGATGTGTTACTGTTTTCACCATTACTTTACAGCCCTGATTAATACAAACTAAGTAGAAATCTTTGTTCACATGCCTGTATAAGTACCAGAACATTGCTCTTTGGGTAACAAAGAGTCCATAGATATAGAAGGATTAGGAGCAGTGCTAGAACTGTGTTTGGTAAGGTTTGTAATGCATTGTAATCTATGATTTAAACACTAGCTCTTCATCTTTTCCTACAAGAGTGCTAAATACTAATAAGGTGTGCCTATTGTAATTATGATGAAGATAGATATCCACAGAGGTCCTTTTTGACAACTTGACATGCAAAAAAATGTATACTTCCACCACAAAGAGGTAGAAGACCACCATTTACAGCTGCTGAATTAGGTCAGCATTAGAAGATCAGATATAAGATATTTAGAGTGTACTTCAACACTTATGGCAACCATTAAAGTTGAAGTAGTTTGGCAGGAGAATATTGTAAAACAGCAGAGAGATAAAAAAAAAAATATACAACAATTCTTGATCCATTCAGAAAACATCTTAACCTAGTGGAAAAACAATAGAGTAAATACCTCAAGCTCCATTAGTGGAGGTGGCATAACACCTGTGATTGCTGCATCAGCACAAGCTCCATATTTATTAACGCTCCACAGCTGATAAGGAACTCTCTCAAAAGAATTCTCAAAATCATCTAAGTCCCTTTTCTTCCTCTTTTGATCCCAAAAGTTTGTTTGTGTTTCTCGAAACCATCGCCGCAGCATATCCTGCATCACAAAATGAGGGTAAGATCAACTGAAAGTCATATAAGATCTATGGAAATTGTACCAAAAAGAGAGGGGGGGGGGGGGATAAACTAGATAGCATAAAAGTAAAAATCTTCAGAATCAGAACAGGATCATTGTACGAAATAAGATATAATGGACTTTTAAACAGTTTACTAGATATATCATGATATCCAACATAACTTGGACAAAATACCTCCTTTTCAACATCTAGAAGGGAAATTGACAAGCTTCTGGTTAGATTAGCAAATTAGTGTATACCAACGGAGTGACAGAAATAGACAACTCCTTCAATGGAAAAATGAAAAGAAGTCGAGGGGAAACAGCAAACAAAGGAGGCAATAACAGTTCTTCAGAAATCTCCAGTACAGAACTTGGACAATAGAAAGCCTACTATAACTTCGGTATTATTGCTGAGAGACAAATCACCTGTAAATCAGATCCATCAAAACGTGCAATCACTCCATCCATAACAATGCAAACCTCCTCATTTGATATATCTTGTGAAATATCTCTTTTTGTTCCACGAACTCGAAGCTTCAAAATCCGTGTAGGATATATTATCTGCATAGATATTTTAGCAGATTAAGTCTAAGTGGAACAAAAATAAGTTCTTAAAATCAACCATAAACCTTCACACTCAAGGCAGGCTGGCAGGCACTGGGTCAACATATGAGTAAAGAGGAAATAACTTGTGAATAATTTCATGATTTCAGATTTAAGCCAATGCAATGAGATAAAACCTTGCTTTCCATTTGAGCAAGCATTTTTATACAGCCTGAAAGATTACTAAAGATAGCTACAAACAGAGCAGGATAAACATTTCAATTACATCCTCGGGTTTTTTTTTAGTTGCATCACTTTGTTTTCACGGACTCCTAGGCAATTTTTGGAGTAGAGGGAGGTAGAGAGAAAAAATAAATGGGGCCCATATGGTAGGAGAGAGAGAGAGAGAATTTATTAGTTAAAAAAGTGGTGCAACTAATTTAAAACTTCCTCTTTAGAAAAGTGATGCAACTAAAAAAAAATGCGGATGAAGTAAAGAGGTTGCCCAAAGTCCCAAACAGCCATGAGATACTACCTAAAGTACAATTCTTAGTGAAAACAAGGGTGAATATGAGTTTGTAGCAAAGATCCAAACATGCCCATAATGCCCTTCAAGGGCTTCAATCAGCTCAAGCATCATAATCAAATTTTCTAACCTGTGCATGATCTGAAAGAAGTATACACAATTTCAAAGCAATAGCTCAGGGTTGTGCCAATTCTCCCACATAGATCTCTAAAATAGCTTATTAAGGGTTCTCACGAACAAATTAATAATACTTCGTATATACTTACTACTTGTTGAAGGGCATTAAGAAACTAAGAAACTACAAAAAACATCAGCTCAACAGACTAGGTGGGTGATCATTGCATGATCGAGAACAAATTAATAATATTTCGTCTACAAGGAACTGTCGAACAGCCCACTCTTAACCTTTCCAAGTTCCATTCTAGTTCAATCAAACCACTTGCACCCCTCCCCTACAAGTGACCATCTAACTAATACTCCAACAGCAAAAAAACCGAATCTAATTCCAGGAAAGATGGTTCAATCCACCACAGCCACCGCCTAACGAGTTAGGAAAGGCCTAAAGAAGGAGCAATTAATCCTACCAGCCTACACCCAACAAAAATTTCTTAGCTTTTTTATAATTTTCCCACTTTTACTTTAAACTCGAGCTTACTGCATCACTTATTCACTACTACTGCAGATTTCATATTAATTCTAATTCCTGAGGCCTACATTCATTCAAGCCAACCATCATGCATAGAACAATCAAGCCTTAGCTCAGATCAACCAACTCGTTAAGTGGCAACAAGCTTACATTGGCCCAGAAGATAAAAAAATTCACCTGTTTATGGATCAAACCACCATCCAAAGAATAAATCAACAAATACCCAGAAGAAATCCCAACAGCAAGAACACGAATATCATCAAAAACAAGCCATTCAATGGCAGTAATATACTCCCCACCAATTGGGGAAAGCTCAGGGTGGATCTTAACCTTGATATTATCAAATGGGTCATCGGACCACCCGAATATAAGTATCAAAGACTTGTTTGAAAGAGCAAGAGAATGAGTGTCGAGTGCAGATAGAATAAAGGGGTTGTCGACTAGCCATGATTCTTTGCCTGCGCCCAATTCACTGAGTTCATCGCAGGCTATGCAGCCTAATGGGGTTGTGTGGTTTCGTTTCGCCATGTGAGGGAGCCGATCATGGAGGAGAGAGAAAATGGAGATTGAATGAGAATGGAAAAATGGGTTGATGCCCAAATTCAGGAACAAGGAAGAGATGATACAAGGAAGACCAAATTGTTAAGGAATCGAATGAGATTGTGAGAGGGAAGGAAGAAGGTGAAGAACCAAAGAAGGTGGAGCGTGCACTATCTTAGTACAAGTTGTTTGAAAACTTGTTAAAAACAACCTTTTAAAGTGTCCATTTTATTTAAAATAAGCTTTTAAATTTGTTTTAGCAATTTCAAATCACATTATAAATTATTTTTATCAAAGACAATCTAATTATACTTTCCGGCGTTTGACTCAATTTTTTCCGATGTTGTACACAAGTGTACGATGCACGTGACCCCGCATATTGTTTATTACACCCCTTTCCCTCCAATTCACTCATTGTACTAAATCCCCTCATTCTCTCTCATTCAACTTTGGAGACAAAAATCACTATTTATCATCAATCCCCCCTGCAATTCTTTTCAGCTTCCATTAATTAAGAGATTCCAAATAGAGTTAGAATTCATTTATGCAATCTAGTTTAAAGTTTTAAAATTCCTCATATCATCGTTTAATCCCTGATTTTTTTTTTCTTTTTGTTTTCCATTTGCTGCCATGGTCAGAGATAAAGGGAAGAAGAAAGCTTTGTCATCTTCTAGGCAATTGAGGGTCAATTATCAAGTAATACAAAATCTCATGAATGCAACATAATTGAAAAAATCCTTTGTCAATTATTTCGATTTCAAAAAGTTGGGGGAAAAAACCCTAATTTCCAAAAACAACAATTACAGAAAAACAAAATACTTTGAATAACGGAAATCACAATACCTAAGTTCAAAATTGATGAAATGCTTGGTTGAAAACTTGAATTCCCAGATTCAGATGGCTTTAGAGGAATTTACTCTGCAATTTTTTTCCATTTGAACGTAAAAGATGGATGAGAGAGAAATAAGGGTTATGATAGGAGTTAATTGGAGGGGAAAGGGGTGTAATAAGCAATATAGGAGGTCACGTGCCTCGCACACTCGTGGTCAACGTCGGAAAAAATAGAGTCAATGCCGGAAAGTAGCGTAGGCTGTCTTTGATAAAAAAAAATGTGGTCTGAAGTTGCAAAAAAAAAATTTAAAAAGTTGTTTTAAATAAAGTGGACACTTTAAAAGGTTTTTTTTAACAAATTTTCCTAAGTTGTATAACACATTAACACATGTTCCAACAAAATTTCTCGAAAGTGTATGGCATTTTCATAAATAAATTAATAATTTTTTAATTAATGTGGGTTTTATAATTAATGGTAATCGGATAAACTAATGATTATTGTTGTGGGGGGTGTTAAATACCGCCAACAAAAATGATCAAAATCGCTGACATTTAGTGAATAATTATGCCCTTAGTACTTCAGCACTATCTTCCCTCTTGCCACCAATCATAACACCTTGACACCACCACCCAAATCGACGACGACTACCACAACCACCCTGGCTGACGACCTACCACATCCCCCTCAATGACGACCACCAGCTTCCCTCGTTGATGGGAAGGTGGTGGTTTTTTTTATTTTCGACAATCGCGGTAACCGGAGCCCAAAACCAGTTACCAGCCACGGTAACCGGTTTAGGGCTCCGATTACCAGTCACGATAACCGATTTTAGGCTTCGAATACCGTGGAAACTGTTTACCATGCACGGTAATCGGAGCCAAAAATCGGTTACCAAGCACGGTAACTGGAGCCCAAAACCGGTTATCGTGCCCAATAATCGATTTTTGTGCTTCGGTTACCGCGGTTGCTGAAATTTACACCATTACCTTCCCGCCGGCGAAGGAAGGTGGTGGGTCATCATTGAGGGGAATGTGGTGGGTCGTCGACCAGGGTAGTGGTGGTTGTCGCCGTCGGAAGGGGTGGTGGGTTATCGGGGAGGATAAGGGATGGTGAAGTGGTAGGGGAATTGTTGTCCATACATACCAAATGTTGGCGTTGATGATCATTTTTAATGGCGGTATTTAGCCATTCACATTGTTTATCACTAAGAGAAAGGGGCTAGCTGAAAGTGAGGGATAGTTGAAGTGGTTAGAGCTCACCTCTAAGTTCTAGATAGATTATCTTGTGATCGATTCTCATCATCCGCAAGTTCATGCCAATAATTACTAGTATTACCTCCACTTCTATTACTCATAACATTTGCCAAAAATGGCCGCTTCACATTACTTGCAACAAAGATTTTTCTTTCCTTATTTAGTAAGTTTTAGGTTGCAAAATGACAATTTTACCCTTAATTTTTTTAATACATCCTAATTAAACTATAAATTTGTTCTCGTTATATTAAACAACCCTAAGGTTAATTAATTTCACCTTACCGCCAAATTCATTCCCCTCCATCTACATTCAATATCTTCCTTCATAAGTTTCTCTCTCTTCCTTCATAATTAAACATCTACATTCAACCAACACCTTCAATGGAAACCACCACCTTCATTATCCCCTCAATTCGACCGTTGTCCCTTGCTTGTCGCCGCCTCTATTTTCTCTCTTCCTTTGCTTGTTGTTTCCTCATTGCCAATGAAACCCAAATTCGAATGTTTTATAGTCAAATTTAACCATTAAAACACTAGATCTAGAGTTTTAATGGTTAAATTTGACCAATTAAAGCTTTAATTAATGATAGAGAAGGGTTATTGGGTTCGTGGTTGGTTTGTGGTTGGTTCATGGGTGGTAGGTTAGTGGGTTCAAGGTTTGTGGTTGGTTTGTGGGTTCGAGGTTGGTGATGGTGCTGCGGCTCATGGATTTGTGGAGGTTTCTGCATCTCCTAGCTTAGGTTCTTATGTTCACGGGTTTGTGGGGGTAGTTGCGATTGGGTTTGTGGGGATTGCTGTAGCGGGGTGGTGGTAGGCTTGATGTTTTGAGGTGCTGGGTGGTGATGGGCTCTTTGTTTAGGCGGTGGTGTTAGTTGGTTATGGTGTTGCTGGGTGATGATGGTGGTGGTGGTGGTTGGTGGTTTCAATGGTGTTGGGTGGTGGTAGTGGTTGTGGGTGGTTTCGATGGTGCTAGTGATGGTGGGTTATTTGGTTTAATATTGTTTTTTTTTTTGGGGTTGGATTAATACTTAAATATATACCCTTATTTTTCAATAATCATACTTAAGATCTTTTGACTAGGAGTACGTCCGCGCGCAACATGTTTGTTGCGAGTGATCTGAAGCTAGCGGAGGTAGTATTAATATTTTATGAAAGAATTTCAAGCACCCGTTAATGGGAATTAAATTGAGGGTTTCTAATTAAATTACAACACCCGTTAGTTTATATTGCTAGAAATTGTGAGAGATTATGTATTAATGCGTATTGATAATTATTAGTGGTAGGAGAATACGAGCGAAGTGACTTCTTGCAATAGTGGCGATTTTGCGATCATATTCGTGGTACGTACACATATAGGGAATATATAATATATGTAGTATTATGTTAGAAATGAATTACTTAGCATCAAGTGTGTAGTATCTAGGGCTTTCCCTCCAGGTTTCTCCTTGGGAGGGTGTTTTTCCTAGTTTTTGCTAGGTTTTTTTTTTTTCCGATTTTTAAGGGTTTTTCTTCGATTTTCTCCCTTATTCCTCCTTTATCCTTCTCTCCTTGATCTCCATTGTGATTATTGGTAGGGGCTACCACTGGTTCCTTGTTCAGTGGTAAGCCTCAAAATCTCTTTATAATCGCTTATAATAATAGATCTCATCCTTATGATGGTCTTGATTGGTGTAGATATATGATTTCTCTTTTGTCATCGGAAGTACTAATTTTTTGGTGGTGGTTCGTGCGGAGTTGAATTAATTGTCAGATCAACGACTACAATTAATTGAATCAAGTTGTGTTCAATTCAAAAACTATCAAAAATCGCAAGGCCCCCTTGTAGAAGAAGGTTGTAGAGGATAGTGATTCAACATACGTCGGTATTCATCCATGTCAATTCTCACTCGCGATCGTAGTTCTATAGAATTAGAATTGTTATTTGATTCAATTTTCATCGTATTTATCGTTTCTGATCTCTTTTGTAGATGTCGTATGGCTTCTTATTAATGAATTGATCTTCCCTTCAAAAAAAAAAAAAAAAAAAAAGGTGTGTAGTATCTACTAAGATTGGTTTGTATATGTCTGGAATTATGACTAGAATTGTGGTGTATTGGTTGAGTTTGAATATGTTATGAGGTTTGATACTTGTTTAACATGGACCATGGTTTTATTTTAAGGCTCACGATTGAGTAGGTTTGATTAAACTATTATTTTAATTTGGTTTGGAATATTGAGAATGAATTTTGGCATGGTTTATATAATTTTTATTGATACTTTTATGCATGGGGAATTAAGCTAATTTAAAGAGGATGTGTATGCACAATTATTGAGCTATTTTATTAAGTGTGTTTAGGACATGAGGTTTAGGATTTTTGGGGTGCTTTATGCAATTTACACACCGAAATTAGTTTAATAAGGGATCAACATTAAATATCGATGGTCGATAATTATTCAAGAATTAATTTAGGAACATTGATTGGTTAAATGATTGATGCTTGATTAATTGAATTGTTTTGTGTATGAATCATCACCATGTTAAAATGTAAATCATGTAAACTTAAAGAGAATACGCACCAAAAATTTGGATCGTATATACTTTGAGAATGAACATATAGGGGGGGGGGGAGGAGCTATGTGGCTTTATGTTTGATCATGTAATACCCCGAAAATTTCCTTATTTTAAAATACTCTTTTTACTCTAATTAAAACTATTTTAAGGAAATATCCAAAATATTACCGCGCACCGTGATAACGGCTAAGGCTATTTTTCAAAGTCACATAGCGGAAGTCTAAAATAAAAACCAACTTTTAAAATAAATCTTGAGTTCACAACCTCAAAATAAAATAATTAAATCACAAGTTGGAACAATTCCAAACATGGCCTTTTTAAAAATCCAACTTAAAATAAACACATTAAGGTTAGTCCATAATAAATAATTTAAAACATAAAACTAGAAAAGCATAACAGGTAACTCTTGGCACTCATTCTCTTCATGCTCTTCATGCTTCAAGTACATGTCACTTCCCCTTTATTCAATCCTCTTCTCACCATATAAATGGGTCATATTAGGGCCAACCAAAGGAAAGCCAAATACAAACACAAAAGTACGAATCAGCAAAAGCTTAGTACATATGCACCAAACTAACATGAATATCCCATCAATAAGAATAGTAATAAAACACGCTTGTCATACAATCACAGTCAACTTACCTTTGACTCATAACTAGCAATATTAAGTATTAATTAATAGCTTTGGATTACGCATCGAACGGGTTTCCTTCCTTAAAAATATATCCCATTAAAATGGAGCTTTCAACCAGGGAGCTACCCCAATTGGCACCTAGTATGTCTCACCTTGGTGACGGAATTCTAGCGCATAAATAATAATAAAAGAAAGTACAGCGTCCTATACCCCTTTAGAAGCTATGCTCAAATATAAAGTCACATAACCCTCCCATATGTTCATACTCAAGGTATATACGTTCCAAGAATTTTGGTGCGTATCCTCTTACACTTTACGTGAATAATATGTGAAGATTCCAACCAATCAATCAAGAATAAACATAATAATAATCAACATATTCTTCCAATTAATTCTTGAATTAATTAGTAAGCACGCACTATTTATTTTAATTAAGGTTCCTTGCCTAGTTTTGTGCACAAAATTGCACGATTACTACCTTGGTGCATAGAATGCACTAAAAAACTCCTTGTCTCGATCTCAACTTACTTGAGTGAGCAAATAAATAAACTAACTTCCTTGACTCAACACCAATAATAAATGGGTGAGAACAAAATTCATGAATCATGTTCAATAATTCTAATTATAGCTCTTTTAAACATACATAAGTCTTGCTTATTAATTTCATGCTTCCTTGATACTCAGAAATAAAACATACTTCCATGATTCACATATATTCAACTTGTATCATGCTTCAAATATCATATTCACATGCTTGCATAATAATTCATGTTCAATCAACATCAATTCCAAGCATATAATCAACCAAACATGCAACTAATTCATCACTTCAATCACAATTTACAATCCTAGCATGATACTACGCATATGCACATATGTATCTTGAATAACGCCTAAACTCGACCACACTTGCTAGAAATCACCTAGCTCCAAACTTCCTACAATTAAAAATATATAACTATAATTAATCCACTATTCTCACAAATTTCAAGCAACTATAATACTATATAAAACATACTAATCAACCCCTTTTTAATGACAATAAAGCCATAAAACCTTTTTCTTTGAGTGAGTACTTTAAATCCTTTCAAAAAGACTTGATTTGCATGACTTAAATAAAATTCCAGCATACTTATTTAGTATAAAACATCACTTTTAGACTAGGAAATCATATATAAATCATTAAAACCTTTTTCCCTTTTATGGGTAATTAAACCCTAACTCAATAATTAAAAAGTAGTGTGTGTAAATAAATTCCAGCATTAAATTGAGGGCTTTAAACTCATCAAAAACATGATTAGACCAGGAATTAATCAATAATAATAACCTATCCTCAATCCCTAACCAATTATACAATATCCCCAATTTCTAGGGTTTATAATTTGGGGTTTTGATTAAATAAAAATCTAAAATTTATATTAATAAATTAGCAACATCAAAATCCCAAAATCAATACCAAAACATAATAAAAATCATGCCTTTAAAACAATACATCAATAGAATTAATTTTAGGATCAAAAGAAGTTTTTTTTATATACAAACAAACCGAAAAGAGGAGAGAGAAGGAGGAGAGGGGCGCCGGCTGGTTGGGCTGCCGGCGCTGCTGCTGGCGCCGATGGTAGTGGTGGCGCCGGTGAGCTGGCCACGCAAGAGGAGGAAGAAGGAGAGAGGAGATGCATGGGATTTAGGGGAAAAAAGAGAAAAGAAAAATAAGGGGAAAAGAAGAGAAAGAAAATAAAGAGTAAACATTTGAATTTTTTTTTTTTTTTTTTTGTGAAATCTGACAATTAACAGGGGTCACGGTGATGAAAAACTGGGGTTACCTTGACGTATATGGGTTACTTAAATGAGAAAAGGGATTACTCTTTTAAACGAGAGGAATCATTCTTTTATTTCTTAAAACAAAACATTAGGGGTTACTCGAATGAACAAATAGGGTTACTTGTTTTTAATTATTTCATATTAGTCGTGTAATGAATTTTTGTTATTTTTACGGACAAAATTAGGTTACTTGTATGAATAAACGGGGTTATTCATACATATAAATTAAGATTACTCTTATAACTCAATATGGTCACACCGTGTAGCTAGCCACATAAAAGACTTACTGGGATTTTTAAATACTCGTACTAGATATATATGAGAAATATGTGGTTTATTGATTATCACTAATTATACCCATAAGGCCATAACAATGCTAGCTAATAATATTTTACTACATCTGTAAGTCCGTTTAGTGATAATTGTAATATGTAGCTTGACTTTTACGCTGTTCAATTTTCATGAATAACTTAACTTAATTAATTAATACTAAAATAGACACTGGAAGTGACACATGTCATTTCCTGGTGGTGTTTTTTCCCTCCAAAACCCCCTCTTTATTTTTTTTTCCTTTTTTTTAAGCCAACGTAATCAACTATTTACTCTATAAATACACATAAAATATTCACCAAATCTTATAATTGTAATAAATTTGATTCTCTTATTTTCTATTTATGTAATAAAATAAGTTCCATATCTATTAATTCGTATCTTATAAGTATTACTTTGTATATCAATTATTCTTGTATCTTTTCATAGGACAGTACAACCTATTTGATTCCTTCAAATTATTAATGTATGTTAAATTTGATGATAAATTTTTTTGGAATTAAATATGATAATTTTGTAACAACACATTTTAGGCCCCGTTCATTTTACCTTAAAAAAAATATAAAGTAAAAACTAATTTCAGTTTAGTAAATATAATTTCAGTTCAGTAAAAATAAGTTCAGTTCAGTAATAATAATTTCAGTCCAGTAAAAATAAGTTCAGTTTAGTAAAAACAAATTCAGTTCAGTAAAATTACTATCTTTAATTTCAGTTCAGTAAAATTTAGTATCTTTAAAAATTGGTAAAAAATAATTTTAGTTCAGCAATCAGTAAAATTAATTTCAGTTCATTAAAAATTATTTAAATTTAGCAAAAATAATTTCTATTCAGTAAAAATAACTTAAGTTCAGCAAAAAAAAAAATTCAGTTCAGTAAAAAAATATGGTGAAGTGAATGGGGCCTTATTCCTTGAAGTTATTTTTCTTTGCTTATTTTTTAAAAAAATTTAAAATGCTTTTCTTATTAGGAATTTCCACTAATAGCATATCTTTTGGACACAAATAACAAAATTCAATTTTAAAATTTTTCAGAAATTTATGTACAACGAAGTATTGCTTATTTACTTTTTTTTTGTACTATCACAAAGTGTATTAAATTCACAAAATTTTACATTCCGATGCAATTTTTATCTTCTCATCAATATTGTTTTTAGAATTTTTTTATTATAAAATTGAAATTTTGGTTTAGTAATGCTCTAATTAGAAGAACATAAGAAACCGAAAGGAGTTTAACATTATAAACCCTTAAACTTAATATATAATATATGCATGTAATCATGTAAAAAGTAACAATTTGATTAAAATTTCATGCTTTTTTAATTTTTTTATCTGTAATATTCTCATATTATCATATTTTGTGAAACATAAAAAAATCGACTAATAAAACATCATTAAATAGGGGTTCGTTACAATTTCTGCCCATTGGATATAATATATAATTACAAAAGGCTTATTTCGTTAATATAAAAAAAAAGATACTCATTCATTTTTAAAACACTCATATGGGCTATTGGGCTAAGATGTAGTTTAATATAGTAATTGGTCTAATCGACTCTGTCACTATATTATTCCATGTTTAATTTGACTACATATGCAAAATAAGAATAAAATAAATACAATATATGTTATAGTTGTATTTTTTCCATGTTATTTTTATTTACAAAATTAATTGAATGTAGTGAAATTACTATGCATGGCACGCGACCTAATCTAGTATGCTTATATTACTTTGACAATACTTTTTACCAATATATAAAAAACATATGTTGTCATGTAAAAAAATTTGGATTAATTTTTATATCTGTATAGGGAATATTTCAAGCATCCCACACTTGAGCCCCACTGTGATCATACTCTTAAGTATAGTGGCGTCCAAAGGGAAGGAAGCTAGAGCAAGAGTCGCCAATAAGTCTTAAGAACTTGTAAACCGTTCACAGGGTGAAGGTTACACCCCTTCACGATCCATGAGATCGCTAACTCCATAGTGGTCTGGAACCATAACTGGATATTCGGGGATGAAGGTACAAATCCAACCTAAAAGAGATTGAACCTGCCTTAATAATAGACCTCTACTTTATTCTTCTCATATTCATGTGCACTTTCTGACTAATATATAATCAATAGGTTAATGTTTAATCTATGTTGGTTGAATATTAATGCACAAACAAATCTATTATTGGCGATCACTTGAATTAAAATCATATTAGCCTAAACAAGATTGTTAATTATCTTATTAAGTGTGATTACAAATACAAATTCCCTTTAAACCTGCAAGAGAGGGCGTGATCAATCAATAACAGTAATATCAAGCAACATAACAATATTGATTATAGACACAACAACCATAATAATAATAATATTCAATCTCAAAGCATAATAATATTAGCAAGATCCTAGTCATGATACTAACATGATTGAAGAAAATAGGAAGCAACCTAAACATGATACTAGAAAGCAATAAAAACACCCTAACATGATACTAAGAATTAAAATAATCTAAGCATGCTTTCAAAAGATATAGAGCAATAAAACAACTTACTTTGTTGCTTCGTATCTTTTTCTATTAAAACAATACACACGTTAGTAACTTCAAGGAAAATATTAAACCAAACAATTAATTTAAGTAATTGAAATAGGGATTTGAAACCAAACCCTCAGAAATTATCCACCTTTCACGTCTAGGGCGAAGGCAACTTCGAGCTTGGCTAGGTGTGTCTAGAACTCGTGAAGGCGGTATTATGTTTGTAAAAAGGCTAGGCTAGAAAGAGAGAAAAAGAATAAGCTATTGCTTTTAGAGATAGAAGAGAATAGAATTAGATGATCGTTGATTTTGAAAACGGGGAAATACGACCCTATTTATAAGAAAAAATAGTCTGGAAACGATCAGAAAAAGACCGAATCCAATCTAGAATAAAACTACTTCTGTCGCCGCGCGATATGATCTAGCGCGGCGCGACAGCTTTTTCGTTTCGCGATGGTTCACGCGTTTTCTAAAATCCATACAGAGTCCTTAATCTAATTAAATTAGACTAATTAACATATGTACTTATCTTTTAAAATCAGATTTAATTCTTTTAAAAACACTTGTTTTATTCCAAATAAAATTCTTTACTTTCTAAAAATATAATTATTAATCCTAATCCTATTAGAACTTAAAATAACCTTCTAAATTATTCTAGAAGATTAAAATCAATCCTAATAATTTTAGGAATAATAATTAATGGGATTTCCACTTGATCATTGGGCCACATAAAACCATTTCAGGCCCAATTTAGTATTTTGGCCATAATTTCCTCATTATTCTTCAAAATTGGGCTTATAATATATCATTGGAAAGCTCTTTTCGAGCCCAATCTAACTACACCATTATTGGACCCTTATCATGGACCAAACTAAATTGGAATGGACATTTTAAATAGAGTACATTTTCGAAAACAAAAAGAAGTATTTTTATTAAAACAACCACATCACAAGACTTTTCACACTGTCACTTCATTTGATAATCAATGACGTAAAAGGTATTCATCACTGGGTTTGGTTTTCTGGGGAGACACAATTAGGTGTCTACAAATACATTA
Organism: Chenopodium album; assembly: GCF_948465745.1. Taxonomy (NCBI): domain Eukaryota; kingdom Viridiplantae; phylum Streptophyta; class Magnoliopsida; order Caryophyllales; family Amaranthaceae; genus Chenopodium; species Chenopodium album. Next base: position 44,339,291 of record NC_137846.1, on the reverse strand, counting down.
TATTAACCTTTTATACTTCTTAATAATATATAATTACAAATATTAATAGTTGTAGGGAATATTTCAAGCATCCCACACTTGAGCCCCACTGTGATCATACATACACTTAAACATGGTGACGTCCAAAGGGAATGAAGCTAGAGCAAAAGAGTCGCCAACAAGTTTTAGGAACTTGTAAACCGTTCACAGGGTGAAGGTTACACCCCTTCACGATCCATGAGATCGCTAACTCCATAGTGGTCCTGAACCATGACTGGATATTCGGGGATGAAGGTACAAATCCAATCTAAAAGAGATTGAACCTGCCCTAAAATAGGCCTCTACTTTATTCTTCTCATATTCATGTGCGCTTTCTAACTAACATACAATCAATATATTAATCCTAAACCTGTTTAATCTATGTTGGTTGAATATTAATGCACAAACAAATCTATTATTGGCAATCACTTGAATTAAAATCACATTAGCCTAAACAAAATTATTAATTATCTTATTAAGCGTGATTACAAGTACAAATTCCCTTTAATCTTGCAAGAGAGAGTGTGATCAAGCAATAACAATAATAAATCAAGCAACATAATAACAATCATCATAATATTCAATCTTATCAAAGCATAATAATATTAGAAAGATCCTAGACATGATATCAACATGATTAATAATAAATCCTACCATGTCACTAAGCAATAAAGATCAAAGCTTTACCCCTAACATGACACTAGCATGATAGAAGAAAAAGGAAGCAACCTAAACATGATACTAGTTAGCAATAAAAGCATCCTAACACGTAACTAAGAATTAAAACAATATAAACATGGTTTCTAAAGGAATAATTAGGTAATTAAATTACTTACTTCGATGCCTCATATCTCTTTCTAATAACAAAATACACGCGTTAGTAACTTCAAGGGAAATATTAAATCAAACAATTAATTTAAATAATTGAAATAGGGATTTGGGACCAAACCCTCAAAAATTATCAACCTTTCACGTCTAGGGAGAAGGCAACTTCGAGCTTGGCTAGGTGTGTCTAGGACTTGTGGATGCGGTATTGTATTTGTAAAAGCTAGTTAGAAAGCAAGAGGAAGAAAAGATGTTGCTTAAAAGAGAGAAAAGAATAGAATATTGTTGATTGTTGATCTATAAAAACGAGGAATAAAGACCCTGTTTATAGAGAAAATAGTCTAGAAACAATTAAAAAAGAGTTAGAATTCGAATCGGAATAAAACAGCTCCTGTCGCGTACGACAGGATCTAGCGCGAAACGACAGGAATCACGCATGGCGACAGGGTCTGTCGTCGTGCGACAAGGCTGTCGTTTGGCGCTGGTTCAAAAGATAAAATGCGCTTTTGTACAGAATCCTTTTCCTAATATGATTAAGCAATTAGACTCCGCGTTTATAAATTTTAAAAACATATTTATCATAATAAAAGACTTATTTTATTTCAAATCAAATTCATCATCTTCCCAAAAAGATAATTGTTAATCCTAACTCTATTAGAATTTAAAAGAACCTTCTAGATTATTCTAGAAGATTAAAATCAATCCTAACAACTTTAGGATTAATAATTGATGTGCCCTCCACTAGATCATTGGGCCATAAAACCATTTCAAGCCCAACTTAGTATTTAGGCCATAACTTCCTCATTGTTCATCGGAATTGGGCTTATAATATATCGTTGGAAAACTCTTTGCGAGCCCGATTCAACTACACTATTATTGACCCTTGTCATGGATCAAACTAAATTGGACTGACTATTTTCATAAATAGAGTTCATTTTTAAAAACAGAAAGGAAAGTTATTTATTAAAACAACCGCATTACTTAGACTTTTCACACTTTCACTTCGTTCGATAATCAATGACGTGAAAAGTATTCATCACTTGGTTTGGTTTTTGGGGAGACACATTTTCTTGTGACAATCCTCCACAGTGCCTTGGGAACATCGTTGAAGGTGACCGTACATCGTCATCTTCAGGGTTGTGGCAGTACACGGTGGTAAAAAATTTAGTAATTAAATAATTCAAATTAATAATCCAATAATAAGGGGTGTAGGGAATATTTCAAACATCCTACACTTGAGCCCCACTGTGATCATACATACACTTAAGCATGGTGGCGTCCAAAGGGAACGAAGCTAGAGCAAAAGAGTCACCAACAAGTTTTAGGAACTTATAAACCGTTCACAGAGTGAAGGTTACACCCCTTCACGATCCATGAGATCGCTAACTCCATAGTGGTCCTAAACCATGACTGGATATTCGAGGATGAAGGTACAAATCTAATCTAAAAGAGATTAAACCTTCCCTAAAATAGGCCTCTACTTTGTTCTTCTCATATTCATGTACACTTTTTGACTAACATACAATCAATATATTAATCCTAAACCTTTTTAATCTATGTTGGTTGAATATTAATGCACAAACAAATCTATTATTGGCGATCACTTGAATTAAAATCACATTAGCCTAAACAAAATTATTGATTATCTTATTAAGCGTGATTTCAAGTATAAATTCCCTTTAAACCTGCAAGAGAGGACGTGATCAAGCAATAACAATAATATTAAGCAACATAATAATTATGATACAAAAAAATCATTATCAAAATAATCTAAATCTCATAAAAGCATAATAATATTATTAACAAGATCCTAGGCATGATACCAACAAGATTAATAACAACCCTAGCATGTCACTAAACATTAAAAATCAAAGCTTTGACCCTAACATGATACTAACATGATAGAAGAAATAGGAAACAACCTAAACATGATACTAGAAAGTAATAATAACGTCCTAACACGACACTAGAAATTAAAATGATTTAAACATGCTTTCCAAAGAAATAGAGCAATAAAACAACTTACTTTGTTGCCTCGTACCTCTTTCTATCAAAACAATACACATGTTAGTAATTTCAATGAAAATATTAAATCAAACAATTAATTTAAATAATTGAAATAGGGATTTGAGACCAAACCCTCAGAAATTATCAACCTTTCATGTCTATGGTGAAGGCAACTTCGAGCTTGGTTAGGTGCGTCTAAGACTCGTGAATTCGGTATTGTATTTTAAAAAGGGAAAGCTTAAAAAGAGGGAGAAAGAATAAGCTTCTAGCTTAAAGAGAGAGAAGAGAATAGAATTAGATGATTGTTGGTGATTAAAACGGGGAAATACGACCCTATTTATAGATAAATACATCCGAAAACGATTAGAAAAGAGTTAGAATTCGAATCAGTATAAAATTTCTTTTGACGCGGCAAGATAAGGACTATCGCGGCGCGGTAAAAACAGTTTTTTGCGGATTTTATTTTTATCATAACTTTTAATCCAGAAGTCGAAATAAGTCATATAATATGTCATTGGATGTATCTTGAATTATACTTTCTAACCCAATTAGAATCATATTAAAATCTTTTGTAGATTAAAAGATATGGCTGAAATAGTGGAAGGGTGTCAGTTTTGGATAGTGTTTTGTATTTCTTTCATATCTTTTTCGTTACAGTTTGGAATTTATATTATAATATATCATTGGAAAGATAATTTCAAGATCTATCCAACCATATAATATTTGGATAAAAATTATGAGGCAAAAAAAATAATATCTGAACATATTCCATTTCAAATAGAACAAGGACTCTCAAAAAGAGAAGTTTTATTCAATTTCAAATTCTTAATCTTATCTTTTCAAAAAAGGATAATTAAAATCTCTTAGAAACTTATAGAAGCTTCTAATTAATCCTAATTTGTTTAGGAATGGGATTTAAGCATTTGGACCCTCCACATGATCATTGGGTCGTAGGTAAAATCCGGTTTGGGCTCAGTTTAGTATTAACTTCCTCATTATTCATCGGAATTGGGATTATAATATATTGTTGGAAAGGTCTTTTCAAGCCCCATCCAACTACACAATTATTGGACGCATATTATGGACCAAAATAAATGGGACTGGACATTTTTCATAAATAGGGTATGAAAAGAATGATTTTCAAAAACAGAAAGAAGTATTTTTTATTAAAAAACAGAGAGATTCACGAGACTCTTTCACATTTCACCTCGTTAGATAATCAATGACGTGAAAGGTATTCATCATTGGGTTTGATTTTTGGGGAGACACAATCAAGTGTCTACAGAAGCCCCCACTTTGACTGAGTTTGGAGAAACATAAGTTTCAAAAACAAAAGTCAAAGTAGTGATAGGGACGGAGAATGATTCAGAACATTATGCGATCCTAAATCATTTTTGTAACGTCGATACCTGCAAACTAGCGTTAGTTAAATAGATAAAAGAGTTAGAAACGTGAAAGGAATAGCGTCCTTCGAACAAGTGTATTATTCCGATAGAGGGTTCGGAATTATTAGAAAACTAATTATTCAGTGAGGTCAAGTGATCGGAATTCCTGGGTGGAGGCCGCTTCCGATCAGTAATATTAATTAATAATTAATATTATAGCTTAATCTTGACTGAACCCTTCGGGTCACACCCAAGCAACTAGCGAACTGAAGCGACGAATTAATTCAGAAGGAATTAATGAGTCGCCCGAGTAATTAATATTTAGACGTCGGAAATTCGAGCTTGGAGCGTCGAAAGTCGAGTCAAAAATAATAAAAGACGAGACGAGAAAATTACTAATAAATCAACATAATGACCAAAATACCCCTAGCATTGGAATGCCCCAAGAAAACCGAGTGCTAGGGGCATATGGCCTAGTATGGTGGCTAGCATGCACACCAAGCCGAGCCTAGGCTGGCCGGTGCGTGCTAGCGCACGTATGCTAGCAAGGCTAGCCGCAGCCATGTGCTCGCATGGGCTAGCAGCCATGCCACAGCAGCCAGCCGCAAAGGCCAGCCCGCAGCAGCTAGCAGCAGCATGGTCGCGCCATGTGTGTTTGCTAGCAACAGCCCACGGCTGCAGCAGCCCACACGCAAGTGCTGGGCCTATTGGCCGAAGGTGGCAGCAGGCCATGGCAGCCCACTTGGGGTGCCTTGGTGTCCAAGTGCGGCTGCCATGTGGCGCAAGCAAAGAGGGGAGTGAGGAGGTGAGTTGGCCGGTTTTTAGAGAGGGAGTGGGGAGCAAGTTTGGTCCCTTCCTTCTCCAAATGGTCCTCACCTAACCTCTCATGTGAGCTTGACACTTGTTGATTTATTAGTAGCTTGATTATTTATTTTATTTTAGATTTAAAATAAAATGGAAAATTCAAATCTCCCACATTGATGGGTGAGCGTTTCTCACTCTTGTATTTCCCTATAAATACCCAACTTGGGGTATTGGGAAAAGCACTTGAGTAAGTGTTGAAAAAGGCATCACAGAGTGAAAACCTTTGAACACTAATTACTCGGGTTTTGAGGTTGGGCCTTGCTAACTCCAAGGCAATAGACCGAGTTTAGTGCTCGCGTTGCGGGTGGACTTCGAAGGAGGTCTCCGTGTGAGCGGAGCTAAAGGGCTTTCGTAGTAAGAGCTCAATTAAGTGAGCGAAGCACGCTACAAAGGTAATAATCTCTTACTTAGTTTTGTGTTTATGTTAATTATGCTTATGGTTATAATTATTGTGAATGTGATCTTGGCTCGGGTTTCCTTCCGCGGTGGATCGGACTCATCGAAACCCAACAAAATGCGTATCTTGCACCGTCGAGCACACGTCTCTGGAGTAACCGATTTTTCTGCATCTGTGAAGACCTTCCTCAAGCCAGGGGAATATCATTGAAGATCGCTCCGCTTGTAGTTGTCTTTAATTTTTTTTTTTCTGTGACAATCCTCCGCAAGCTAGGGAACACCGTCGAAGATTGCTCCGCTTGTAGCGATCTTCTGTTGTTTTGTGACCATCTTCCGCAAGTCAGGGAACATAGTTGGAGATAACTCCGCTTGTAGCCATCTCTCGTTTTCGTGACAATTCTCCACAAGGTAGGGAACATTGTCGAAGGTGACTCTGCTTGTAGTCATCTTCAGTTGTTTTTGACAACCCTCTACATCTTAAGGAAAGTCGTCGAAGATCATTCTGCTTGTAAAGATCCTTTTTGTTGTTGTGAACTTGTGACAATCTTCCACATCCTAGGGAACATTGTCGAAGATCTGCTGCTACATCACGAGCTATTTTCTTGAATCAAGGTGACAACCTTAACAATTATAGCGAATGTTGTCGAAGGCCGCCTCATCACGAAACGTCCTTCTCAAATCTGGGTGACGACTCCGCAATCATAGCAAACGTTGTCGAATGTTGCTCATCTCGTGCCATCTTCTCAAATCTAGGTGACAACCCCCACAATCTTAGCAAAAGCCGTCGAAGATCGCCCATCTCGTGCCATCTTCTCAAATCAAGTGATATCCTCCTCAATCATAGCAAAAGTTATCGAAGATCGCGCATCTTGTGTTATCCTCTCAAATCTAGGTGACAACCCCCACAATCTTAGTGAAAGATGTCGAAGGTCGCTTCATCTCGAACCGCCCTTCTCGAATCAAATGATAATCTTCACAATCATAGCAAAAGCTACCGAAGACCGCTTCATCTCGAACCGCCCTTCTTAAATCAAAGCGAGAAACCCTTTAATCTTAGAGCCTCATGTCGAAGCCTTCTTCATCTTGAGTCTTCAAATTTTCTTGTCTTTACTCCTAGAAGTAATTGACCTTTCCATCTTTGGAAACTCATCTTAAGAACCATATCTAAGATTCTTAAAGTCTTCAAATTGATTTGTAGAAATCTTCCATCCTATGAATTCTTTGTGATTGTAATCAATCACTGTTCAAATGTTCTTAATCATTTTTTCAAATATGCTTCATTTGATCGTCATCAGGGCGATCATCAATCAAGTTGTAATCGAGCTGACTACTAATCAAAAGTGTAATTTTTCTAAGGTGTTCATTTAATCAAAATATGATCGTCATCAGGCCGATCATCAATCAAGACTGTAATTGGGCCGATTACCAATCGAATAGCTATCGATTGCTCAAATGCTCATCAAAAGGCTCACATGGATTAGTCACGGACAGACCAATCCAAATTGGAGACCATCGAAGGCTGACGCGGGCAAATCAGAGCCATCGCACAGGGACAGGTCTATCGCACAGCGACAGGTATATCGTGCTGCGTTAGGAAGTTTCGTGCTGCGCCAAGGTGCATCGTGCTGCGTTGGAGTGCATCGTGATGCGTTGTTTATTTTGCAATGCGCTTGAATCCTAGTCAGAGCTTTTTCAGCTCGTTTAGCTTTAGACTTAGTGTACCTGCATCTATATTTTGGACTATAAGACTTTGCCCATGTTTTTCTTAAGGTTGACCTAAGGCTTGGTGCTATTCAACTCATTGTGTGAACTCGACTTAATGCATTTTGACACATACGACTCAACATGACTCAAGGTGCAAGACTCCACTCGATGTGATATGACACGACATGACTTAATCTACATGACTCGTGTGTGCATTGTATTGTGATTGTGCTCGTGCCACTTGAAATGCGGAAAAGCACAAATTTTTCGTCATTTTTGTGCAGGGTACCGACTTTCTCCCAAAAAAGAAAGACGCGAAAAGGAAGAAGTGAAGTGTTTGAGAGTGCATGTTGAATGATTTTAGTCAACTGTATGTGTTGATGTTATATCTCATGGTGCAAGGATTATAACATCCTAGGCTATCTCAATTGTTGACTCGATGATGAAAGTATTTAGGTAACTTAGGCACGGAGAGTAAGTACTTCATACTTTGTGATGCAATGATGACTATGATAATAAGTGATCTTGATATGACAAGGCGTGCTTCATAGTTGTGTTAAGATTTCATGAAAAAGGGTTCCTAAAGGAAGGATTATTTGGTCATACTATTGAGAGTTGTTGGAAGCTAAAAGAGGCTATCCAACATTTGATCGATAATAACAAGCTTCCCATACCTCCAGCTAGCAAGAAGAGCGAGTGATGATAAAGAAAACGACACAAGACAAGAGGCGAGTTTCAACGACAAGATTTCATGACCTCTTTTCCTTTTTTCATTTTTTCCTTTCCCCAATAAGTCTAGCATAGACATTTTTTTCACTTTTTTCTTTAGATTTACTTTGTAGATTTTTTTTCTATTTCCCTTTCAATAAAGTGAGCATTTTATTTCTTACATATGATCATCGCATTGCATTGCATTTAAAAAAAAAGAAAAAAAAATCCGTGTCAAACTAAGCACAAGATATACCAATGATTTGAGACACCCCTTGTAGCCACATCATATCACCTTTCACCCTTCAAATATGCAATCCTTTCTTGATAAACCACTTTGAGCTTCATCTAACGATTGACCTTTCTTTCTTCAACCCACATCTACCTAACCTTGGGATGGGATAGTGTGTAACTTATGCAATTTTCAAAGAACAAAAGCTTGAGTGAATCAAAAGATTAAAATAGCAAAAACAATAAAAGTGTACAAAAGGGCAAGTGTTCCAATGTCTTTGACATGAACATGTCTTTGATATGAACACGTCTCAGATTGCGTCTCTTATCGAGTGCTCGGTACCGTGCCTGAGAAACATGAATGCCAAGTGAGTGATAGACCGCATGATCGGGATTGCCCACACTTATAAAAAATAAAAAAAATGCAAAAGCAAAAAAAGAAAAAAGAGTTAAAACGCTCAAGCATAAAAATACAAAGATTCAAAAGCAAGATCGCACACCTTGGGGGCTTACCTAGGGTGTTGAGCCTTTATCCCTTTCTTTTTCAAACCTTTAGCCTAACCACGTTACAACCCATAAAAGACCTCTTTGAGGAATACACATACTTGTGCGAGGTACAGCTAGAGCTACGTTTGGCCTGATTCCTAACGGATACGTAGGCAACCTCACATTAGGGTGCGGCCGTAATAAAAGTGCATTCGCGTTTACGTTCATAATTGATCATATCTAAGAATTTCCAATGCTCATCCTTTTCCATTCAGAGCTAGACTTGGGGGCTTGATCCCTACATCATTAGCCTACCCAGCCTAAGAGTCACCACCATTTGACTCTTTTCAATATATTTTTCCACACACTTAGCCCTTGCGGCCTAACTTTAGTGTCACTATCACACACATCACAGATACATGACCAAATAGTCATTTCCTTAGGAACCCTTTGTCATGAAATCTTAACACAACATTGAAGCATACTTTGTCATAACGAAATCACTCATCACTCATCATTGCATCACAAAGTATGAAGTGCTTAACCTCCATGCCTAAGTTACCCAAATACTTTCATCATTGAGTCAACAATTGAGATAGCCTAGGATAAGTTAATCCTTGCACCTTGAGAGATAGTATCAAACAACGTTTGACTAAGCTCATTCAACATGCACCATAAAAAAACTTCTTCCTTTTTGCGTCTTTCTTTTTCGGCAGAAAGTAGGTACCCTCCACAAAAATGACGGAAATTTTTGTTTTCTGCATATCGAGCTTCATGAGTCAACACTATGCACACATGAGTCACACGAAGTAAGTCATCGTTAAGTCAAGTTTATATCTTGAGTCATGTCAAGTCAATGAGTCAAGCAACACTAAGTCTTAGGTCAACCCTAAAGAAAGATAAGCAAAGTCCTATAGTCAAATATAAATGCAGGTGCTTCCCAGCAAGCAAGAACATTCCCGGATTTTTCCAAAAAAACGCGAATATGACACATGAGATTCTTCCAAGATGAGAGGAGTTACATAGATCAGTAAATTAGAGATGAAGAGCTTTAATTTACAAAAGATTTGAGCGGATTTGGTTGAAAGGAAACGACCAAGTTCAAAGTTCGGAGCGAAACCGAGCAACGAACAACAGCAGCAAGAGCAAAATAAGGAAGACCCGACTCCAGCGCCAGACGACAAGGATGTTGCCTGGCAACAACATCTGTCGACCGGCGACAGAGCGAGAACGCGGCGACAATATGTTCTAGCGTGCGCCGGTGCGGCGAGAGGATACATGGCCCTCATAAGTGACTATGTGGACCTTATGCAGCAATTTCAGGTTCCTTGGTACGACAGTTAGCCCTATAAGCAATTCGACATGATTAAGTAATCGGCTTGATTACAATCACAATAAGTGATCGACCTGATGAAAGATCGTCTCACTCAGCTTAAAGCGCCCAAACATTGGCTCATCGCAAAGGCACCGACATAATGGTTCACAAGCAGCAGAAGGCACCAACGTAATGGTTCACAAACAGCAAAAATGCGACGACGTATTGGCACCGCGGAAATTACAGCAAAAAAAAATTTCAACAGCAAAGTTCAAGCGAGCTTTAAAGATCGACAAGCGTTGGTCTTCGGTAATTTTCTTTGGAACATTATCGTAACAACTGAGGATGACTTCAAGCGAAGTTATCTTCGACATCATTCGCTAAGATTGTGGAGGTTGTCACCAAGATTTGAGAAGATAGCACGAGATGGGCGGTTTTCGACAGCATTCGCTAAGATTGTGGAGGTTGTCACCAAGATTTGAGAAGATAGCACGAGACGGGCAGTCTTCGACAGCATTCGCTAAGATTGTGGAGGTTGTCACCAAGATTTGAGGAGATAGCACGAGATGGGCGGTCTTCGACAGCATTCGCTAAGATTGTGGAGGTTGTCACCAAGATTTGAGAAGATAGCACGAGATGGGCGGTCTTCGACAGCATTCGCTAATATTGTGGAGGTTGTCACCAAGATTTGAGAAGAGCGGTTCGTGATGAGGCGGTCTTCGACGACTTTTGCTATGATTGGGAGGTCGTCACTATGATTCAAGGAAAAGGCTCGAGATGTAGCAGCAACGGCAAGATGGCATTCCCTAGGATGTGGAGAGTTGTCACAAAATTGAAGATGGCTACGAGCAGAGTTATCTTCGATCGTGTTCCCTAGGATGTGGAAGATGGTCACAAACAACTGAAGATGGCTACAAGCAGAGTTATCTTCGATCGTGTTCCCTATGATGTGGAAGATGGTCACAAACAACTGAAGATGGCTACAAGCAGAGTTATCTTCGATCGTGTTCCCTAGGATGTGGAAGATGGTCACAAGCGACGGAGAATGACTACAAGCAGAGTCATCTTCGATGAAATAGGAGGCAGCTACAAGCAGAGCAGTCTTCAACAAACACAAAAAATCGGTTACCTTTAGAGACGTGTACTCGACGGTGCAAGATACGCGTTTCTTAACTCTTTTATCTGTTTTAACTAACGCTAGTTTGTAGGTATCGGCGTTACAAGAATGATTTAGGATCGCAGAACGTTCTGAATCATTCTCCGTCCCTATCGATACTTTGACTTTCGTTTTTGAAACATGCGTTTCTCCAAACTCAGTCAAAGTGGGGGCTTCTGTAGACACCCAAATGTGTCTCCCCAAAACCAAACCCAATGATGAATACCTTTTGCGTCGAATGATAATCGAACGAGGTGAAAGTGTGAAAGGTCAGGTGTTGCGGTTGGTTTTTTAAAAATTCTTTCTTTTTGTTTTTGAAAACAACTCTATTTTATGAAAACAGCCAATCCAGTTTAGTTTGGTCCACGATAAGGGTCAAATAATAGTTTAGTTGGATGGGGCTTGCAAAGAGCTTTCCAACGATATATTATAAGCCCAATTCTGATGAATGATGAGGAAGTTATGGCCAAAATACTAAATTGGGCCCGGTTTGATCTTTACATGCGGCCCAATGATCTAGGGGAGGGCCCAAAATTATTATTCCTAGAGTTATTAGAATTAATTACAGTCTTCTAGAATTCTCTAGAAGGTTCTCTTTAGTCCTAATAGAATTAGAATTAATAATTATATTTTGATAAGTTTTATTTGGAATAGAATATTATTTTATGGAAAATACGATTTCAGTTTTCATACGGACTTTACAAGTCGATTTTGATTGATAAGTGGACTCCGGTTTGAAAGCGTGTAGGAATCCAGGCTGTCGCCAAGTGACAAGCCTTGTCGCCACGCAACAGAGCTTGTCGCCAAGCGACAAGGTCGATTTTGCGGCGACAGAGTGGGGTTTTATTCCTTATCAAATTCTACCTATTTCCGGACTGTTTTCTTATAAATAGGGTCCTGAACCTCCGTTTTTATTCATCTTCAATCCACAATAACAATCAATTATCAATCAATCACCTATTTCTCTCTAGGCTCTCTTTCTCTCTATCTTTAGCTTTTCACAAACAAAATTCCGCATTCACGAGATCTAGACACACCTAGCCAAGTTCGAAGTTGCCTTCGTCCTAGACGTGAAAGGTTATAATTTCTGAGGGTTTGGTCCCTAATCTCTCTTTCAATTATTTGATTTAATTGTTTGATTTTATACTTTTCCTTGAAGTTACTAACGCGTGTATTTTGTTATTAGAAAGAGGTACGAGGCATCAAAGTATGTAATCTTATTGCTCTATTCTTGTAGAAAGCATGTTTGTTATTTATTAATTCCTAGCATCATGCTTAGGATGTTATTATTGCTTTCTAGTATCATGTTTAGGGTGCTTCCTATGCTTTCTAATATCATATCAATATCATGTTAGTATCATGCTAGGGCTAAAGCTTTGATTTTTATTGTTTAGTGACATGCTAGGGTTTGTTATTAATCTTGTTAGTATCATGCCTAGGATCTTGCTAATATTATGCTTTAACATGATTATAATTATTATGTTGCTTGATATATTTTATTTGTTATTGCTTGATCACACCTCTTATGCCTGTTTAAAGGGAATTTGTACTTGTAATCACGCTTCATAAGATAATTAATAATCTTGTTTAGGCTAATATGGTTATATTTCAAGTGATCGCCAATAATAATTTTATTTGTGCATAATAATCAACCAACATAGATAAACAGGTTTAGGGTTAACCTATTGTTTGCATGTTAGTCAGAAAACGCACATGAATACAAGAAAAATAAAGTAAAGGCCTTTTTAGGGCAGGTTCAATCTCTTTTAGGTTGGATTTGTACCTTCATCCCCGAACCCTACTTGGTTCAAGACATTTTGGAGTTGACGATCTCATGGATCGTTAAGGGGTGTAATCTTCACCTTGTGAACGGTTTACAAGTTCCTAAAACTTGTTGGCGACTCTTTTGCTCTACCTTCCTTCCCTTTGGACGCCACCAAGCTTAAGTGTATAATCACAGTGGGGTTCAAGCTTGGGGGTAATGCTTGAAATATTCCCTACACCTTGAAATAAGATTTCCAACCATATATCATAAGCCCAATTCCGAGCTATAACGAAAAAGATATGAGCCAAACACTAAACTCGGCCCAAAACCGACACCCTTCCACTAAAACGGCCATATCTTAAACTCTACAAATGATTTTGACCTGATTCCAATTGGGTTGGAAATTAGACTTGATAATCTTTCCAATGATATATTATATGCCCTATTCCAATTTACGGATCAAAAGTTATGATGATTTTAAAAACGTGTAAAAACTGGAATTACCGCACACAGTGTAAAAGCACCGTGTCACGGCGCCTGATAACGTGGCACGGTGCCTGGTGTCGTGACACGGTAATTTACAACGTGTCACGGTGCGTTTTTCCATGTTTTTAATCCACCGTGTCACGTGAATATTGCCGCGCCACGGGATTTTGCACCGCGTCACGGTACAATTTCCCGTGTCACGGTACCCATTCAGTGACACGGGGTTGTTCCGTGTAATTTCCGCGCACTTTTTTTTTTACCGTGACACGGTGTACTGTACCGTGCCACGATGGACACTGCCGTGTCACGGAATTTTCTCGTGTCTTTTCCGCGTAAACCCTTTATGCGTTTTCACTTCTCGTAGGTCAAATATGTCCCGCGTCACTCCAATTTTCCCCGCGTCACGGGATTTTCCCCCGAATTACGGTGCCTGGCACCGTGTCACGGTGTTCACTGCCGTGTCGCGGTGTTAATTTTTAGGGTTTTTATCTTTTTAGGGTTCCGTGTGTTCCCTCTACTCATTTTCCCTATAAATACCCCCTCCTTTTTGCAGTTCGGGGCAAAAAAAAAATCATTCTCTCTTCCTCTCTTTTACACCAAAAATCATTCTATTCTCTCTCTTCCATATTCTAAGCCTTAAACCTATATTCCTAATTACACCATTCTTCCCTTAAGCACTCCAAGGAGTCCATACTTAACCCGAGGTTCCGTCCTTAAACCAAGGCGTGAAAGGTACAAATAACTGAGGGTTTGGACCAATTCAAATCTACATTTATTTAATTTAGTTTCCATTTGATTTATTATTTATTGAAGTTACTAACAGTTTATTCATGATGTAGCAATTTAAAGGAACGCGCAGAATGTAAGTAATTAATTAATTTAGCTACTCTTATTTTATTTTAATATTGCTAGTATCATGATTAGGTTATTTTATATTCAATTTGACTAACGCTATTATTGTTAAATTGCTTCCAATATTCATGTTTGTTCTATTATTATTTCTGATCACCATATTGCATGTTAAAGGAAATATGTAATTGAAAATCACGCTTTTTAGGTTCCTAATAACAAAATACACGCGTTAGTAACAAAATACTTTGATGCCTCGTACCTCTTTCTAATAACAAAATACACGCGTTATATGTGTTGCTTTCTAATAACAAAGTATGTAATCCTAAAATATTTGTGATCACTTGAATTAATAACAAGATTAAAAAGGAACCTAAATCGGTCGTCCAAATTATCTTTGATTATGTGTTGCATTAATATTTAATTTGGACGACCGATTTAGGTTCCTTTTTAATCTTGTTATTAATTCAAGTGATCACAAATATTTTAGGATTATGTGTTGCATTAATATTTAATCAATTTATCCTAATTATATTTTGGAGCAAATAGAATCTTTGTTTGCATGCCTTTGAGATTGTAGGAATCACTTTACACTATAAGAATCGAGTAGAGGCCAATACGGGCGAACGTGCATGACTCACTTCGCACCATCATCCCCGATCCTCCTTTCGTGGTTCCGAACCATATAGATTTAGTAATCTCATGGATTATGAATGGGGTGTAACCTTCACGGGTCAATCGTTGTTGCCTATCTTTGTCCCTTATCGTGGTTGCCTTTTATGATTAGTGAACGGTTTACAAGTTCCTTAAAAACTTGTTGGCGGCTCCCTACTTTATTAGTCCCTAATCGTATTATGTCAATTCCCACTTCCTATGAGTGCCAAGCATATTCACAACATGCTTTAACGTAGGCGCATTTCGAGCGATGCCTACACCTACTATCCGTTAGGAATCAAGCCGAACATAGCTCTAGCCGAACCTCGCATAAATGTGTGTATACCTCAAAGAGGTCTTTTGAAGGGTTGTAACAGGGCTAGGCTAAAGGTTGAATAAGAAAAGATAAAGGCTCAAGATCCTAGATAAGCCCCCAAGGTGTGCAACCTTACTTTTGAATCTTTGTATTTGTATGTTTGAAGTTTCCTCACTTTTGAACTCTCTTTTGTTTATATTTTTGCTTTCTCTTTTTTGCTTTTGCATTTTTTTTTTATATTTTGATAAGTGTGGGTAATCCCGATCATGCGGTCTATCACTAACTTGGCATTCATGTTTCTCAGGCACGGTATCGAGCACTCGATAAAAGACGCAACCTAAGACGTATTCTTGTCAAAGATATATTCATATCAAAGACATTGGAACACTTGCCCTTTTGCACACTATTTTTGCTATTTTAATCTTTTGAAATTTTTATAACATCACTCAAACTTTTGTATTTGAAAATTTCATAGGTTGCACATTATCCTATCCCAAGGTTAGGTAGATGTGGGTTGAAAAAAGAAAGGTCAATCGTTAGACAAGGCTCAAAGTGTTTTATCAAGAAAGGATTGTATATTCTAAAGGGGTAAAGGTGATGATATGGCTACAAGGGGTCCCTAAAATCATTAGTATACCTTGTGCTTAGTCCGACGTGGATTTTTTTTTTTTTTTTTTTTTTTTGTTTTTTGTAATGCAATGCGATGATCATATTCAAGAAAATAAATGCTCATTTTATTCAAAGGAAAAAAGAAAAAATCCTACAAAATAAATCTAAGGAAAATAAAAAAGGTGCCTATGCTAGACTTATTGGGAAAGGAGGGAAAAAAAGGAGGAGGTCACGAAATCTTGTCGTTGAAGCCCGTCATGTGTCTTGTGCTTTATCATCACTCGGTCTTCTTGCCAGGTGGAGGTATGGGAATCTTGTTATTATCAATCAAATATTGGATGACTTTTTTTAGCTTCCAACAACTTTCGGTAGCATGACCCCTACCTTAATGTACTTGAAGTGTTGATTTGGGTTCCAACTAGGCAACCTCTTTTCAGGTGCGGGATCTTGAATAGGTCCAATGGGAGTAATGAGTCCCTTGGCATGGAGTCGATCGAAGACAGTATCATAGCTCATCCCAATAGGGGTGAACTCTTTCCTTAGTTGCTTTTTAGGTCCTTGATTATCCATGGCTAAGACTTCATTGAGGTCAAAGGTACTAACATTGTTACTAGAGTAGGTGTGTTTGGAAGAAGAAGGATTATTGTTCTTCTTTCCTTTTTAGCCACCGTTGTTACTATTGTTAGTAGATTTTTGTTTTGCAAAGTCATCTTTAATGTCAATACCTATGTTATAGATGACCTTGAAAATATTCAGGTTGTGTTGGTATTTCAAATGCTTTGAATACTTTTCTTGGAGGTTCTTGATGAACATTCTTACGGACTCCTTTTCGGTAGTAACCTCTACCATCCTAGAGGAAGTTTCCTTCCACTTATTGAAGAAAGAGGTGAACCCTTCATTTTCCTTTTGCTTTAGCATCTCAAGGTCCCTATGGTCAGCTTCAACTTGAATGTTGCACTTATATCTATCAGTGAAAGCGTTTGTTATAGAATCTCCAGAAGAGATTTTCTCTTTGTCAAGAGAGAAGAACCATTGTTGACAAATAGATATAGTGAAAACTACGAGTGGAAAGCTTTCCTATCAATTTATTATAGTTCCTTGTCCACCGAGACCCCTTGTGAGCTAATCCCCTGAAATTTATAGTCATTGGAAATTTTGCTCAAGCTTTCTTCCATTCGCTCAAGTTGTTGTTTCTTAGCAGGGTCATTGACTTGGAGAGCGAGAGTTTTGAACATCTCGGTCAAGTTAGTCATGTTTTGCCTTAGTTCATTAACTTCTTCATGGGTTGCCATTTTCTTCTTAGCTTTACTTTTTTGTCGAAACTTTTTATCAAAAAGTAAGACTTGGACGAAAGTGTTGTCTTTGATTAATCGCCCTTCCTTTCTTGACCAAGCGCTGTAAATATTAAACCATTTTGACTTAATGACTTGACTCAGATTGACTTTGACTTTATTGGGTTTAAAAAACAAAAGCAAAAATAAGGTGCATATTTTTGGGAATCATGTATGGGTTTAAATAACAAGGTTATGTTGGGGGGATTAATATCCGACTTACCCCCCTAAAAAAATGACGGAAAACACGCGCACACAAGACTCTCTAGACATGGTCATGGTGAACATATATACAAAGTGTGTGCTTAAAAAGTGAATGAAAGTGGCATGTGTAGACACCAAATTTTGATCCTACTTTTGTAATTATTACTATTATTATCTTTATTGTTTTTGTAAATAATTAATATCATTTTTATAAATATTTTTATAAACTTATTGACGTTTTTTTATTATTTAAAACAAAGAAAACGAGCAATAATAATGATTTTATTCATATTTCCAAAATACATGTTACAATTTGTACTTCTAAGCTACTAAATTACAAAATATTGAAGTACAGCTAATGCCACATGCATTTTTACCCTGCTCCACCGAAGTAATTTTCGGGCTTTACTTGTGAATTAGCAAGTAAATTAATGCAGCCATTAGGAGGACCACTAGCCCCACAATGTACATGAAGTATACCCGTATCATCATCATGTCTTCCTCAAAAGTAAAGACAGGCTGATCTTCTTGGTTATCTTGAAACATGGTGGCCGAAATTAATGGTGGTTTTTGTTTGGTTCTTTCGGGTAAGGAGGGAGATGGAAGAAGATAAGAATTAAGTGGTGAGTGGAGATTTTGGATAAGGGTAATTTCTTTTTATAGTAAAAAGTAGGTATTTTAGATCGTATTTTTATACGTATATGTATAATAATCGTATAGTATAAAGTACAATATTTTTTTGTCTCGCCAGGGGAATATGTCATTTTCTTTATAAACAAGCATTGTTTACTCCTTTAGAGTATAATAAGTATATTCGTATGTTCACTTAGATTGTTAGAGTATTTTTTTTATTTTTTTTATTTTTATTTTATCTAGTGATTTTTGCGATTTGTGCAATACCCTATTATATGACCAATTTACCTATAAAGTCCGCTACTCTAAACACTCATGCCCAACAATGTAGGGAAATGACAAACATTCCCACACCTAAATATGTACTACATGTTGTAGTGCTAAAGGGACCTCCTTTTATATACACTTGTTAAAATGTCATTGTCTTTTTTATTCCACAGTTAATACTTGTTCCGATAAATACAAGTTCGGACCAAACCCGCCGATATTTATCTAGGTGTTGTATGGACGAGAGTAAAAGAGGGATACGTATGTATAATTGTGTATGGTTGTTACGCGTAACTTTAGATGATTAGTATATTTTCATCGTTATTTTAGGATCGTGTTGCTGCGAATTATCACCTTGCTGCATTCATTCATCCACTTTGATAGTGGAATTATGTTTCTGACATCTTTTCTTTTGGTGGGTGTTTCGTTTTTGTTTTCTGTTTTTTTTTATATATATATTTTTTATTATCTTTTATCTTATTTTTTTTTATGACTTGTTTATTTCAGTCTAGTTTTTGTATCCTTTCGTCAATTTTGATGAACATTGTCAATAGTGAAACAACGTTACCTTTTTTTATCCCCCGCGGTTAATATTGTATCCAATAAATTTCGATATTGGATCAATTGTATCAATGTTTATCTGACGCTAATTGGGAAAGCTGGATTTTATACGCGTCACATATTGCATATCACTATTCAAACACTATTTGACACTATTCAAATAGTATTTTCCATTACGTTAATTTGCGTTGCCGACGTGAATTTGGTCTTCTGTTTTATTTGTTTTCCTGTTGTTTTGATCTAGTTTTGTATCTTTTATCTTTTTTTTTACGACTATGATAAGTATAAATTTGTGTTTTAGTAGAGTGAGGCAAGATAAGAGTTCATCTTTTTTTAAAGGTTATTCGGTTAAGGGAATATATTTTACCCTTGACTACCTTAAATTTATGTCGTATGACTTAATATTGTATGATTTTACATGCTGTATTTTCACTTTGACCATGTCAATCTTATGATTTTATATGATTTACCTTACTTTATACTTTTAGTAAGGGTTATTATTTGAAATGCTCGTATTTATAAGGTTTTGTCGTATGTTTAGATGTTCTTAGGTAAATTTATATGTACTATCTAATAAAGGCAGGGGTTTTTTTTTTTTACTTTTTTATATAAACTCTGAAATATTATGTCCAACCCTACTAGTATTGTAACCTAATGTCTTTGTGTATCTATCGGAGCTGACATCTCAGAACTGATATTTATTTTATAAGAGTTGTTTTAGTACCTTGGTGAGTATAATAGTCACTAAATAAATTTAAGCACTCTGTTATCGTATACCATGTGAGTATTATTTTTGAGTTGTGACGTGACTTGGTCATATATTTTCTTTTTTGTAATACCATGGCATTTTAGAACCTTTTTATTTATGAATATTAGAGTTGATTTTATTACGTTTTCTTTATTTTATCAGTTTAAGTGTTGGAAAACAGATTAACTAGTTTGTTACATATAAAACGAGAGAATTTAATATCAAGATTCTCATTATTACCAAAATCTTGATTATTACCAAAATAATCCTTGAATTATATTTTATTTAATTTTTTTATTTACAAATTAACCCCTTTATTTTCCTATAAACCCCCCTCCCCTAATTTTCTCATTTTAACACACCAAAATTTCCTACGAATTCTCTCTCTAAAAATTCTCTCTAAAAAATTCTCCTCTAATATTTTGCTTTAGTTAAAATCTCTCTAATTTAGCTTTATTTTTTAGTTATTAGGTTATAAAAAGCATCATATACTTAAGTTGTTATTTTTATTTTTATTTTATTTTTTTAAGTATTGTTATTATCTTCAATTCCTATAAAAAAAATAAATAAATAAATAAAGAAACCCAAAAATATCTCAAGTTCAAGTACTGTTGTTATTTTCATCTTTGTTAAAAAAATTAGTTAATTATTTAAGTATTCCTATTCTATACTAAAACCAAAAAAAATTTATTTCTTAAGATTTGGTTTTATTTTTCAAGTTTATTTTCTATAATCAAAAATCAAAAAAAAAAGTTCATTAGCTTTATTTTGCACTAATTTCTTTTAATATCTCAAAATTCCAAAAAATATCACTTAGTCTCTTTCATTGCATTTTAATTAAGGAGTTATCACCTTTTCATCCTTGATATACAAAAGAGGCTATCCAAAAAATTGTTACATCTAGCTCAAGGTATTATCTTTATTCCTTTCTTAATTTCCTTAATTATTATTATGCTAACTAATGCGTTTGTTTCCATGTGATGATACCAATAGGGGTAATGACGATATTAGGTGCTAAATTAGCCCTAAATCTTTCATTACTCCAAATTAGAAAGCCAAGCCTATTGGTGAGGTGATAGGTTACAAAGAGGGAGGTTAATTGCATTTTGCATTGCATCTCTTTCTAATGCATTTTAAATATGAAAGGTTAATATATTCATGTGTTTGTCTAAGATATATTTTTTTAAAAAATAATTTCCTTCTGAAAGTGAGCTTAAAGACCTAAGGAATTAAGATTTTATGTAAAGGATGTTCAAGAGTGAAGAGTTACTTACTACGTCCCAAAGATGGCCTATAAAATAACCCTTACGTCCAAAATCAGTTCTACTTTAGCTCAAGTGATAGAAATTTTCAAGAGCTTTCCAACCGTATCTCACAATAATTTTTTCGATTTTTCTATGATTTTTAATGATTTTTTTAGTTTAAACTATCAAAGAGATGAAATAGGCACGTTTTTCTCTTAATTTTTTTTTAAAAAAATTGTATTAATTTATTTTCAAGAAATTAATGGTGTCATGGAACCTATATTACACTATATCATGCATTTATATTTATAGAACTTTACTTATTAAGAGTTTTAAGTAACTTAAATTTTATCTAGAGATGACTTTAGAAATAAGAGTTTTTCACAATTTTTAATTCTAAAAAAACGTTTTAAAATCTTTAATCTTATTTTAAAGATGACTTTAGAAATAAGAGTTATTAATAAACTTTAATTCAAAACGTTGTTTTTTTAAAAAAATATCTTTAATATTATTTAAAAAATGACTTTTGAAATAAGTGATGTCTTAAGGACTTTAATTTTATTTTAAGATGACTTCAGAAATAAGAGTTTTAACAAACTTTAAAAAATTTTATAATTTTGTGAACCTTCTTATTTCAAACCCTTTCGCGACACAAGAATGAATCGTAACTTTGCTTGTTTGTTTTAATAATTAATGATAGTTAATATAAGGTTATGGCCTCATTTCCAAACATGAGGTTAAGATTAATTATTTAGTTGTATAAGGTTGTAACAATTATCCATCTTCATAAAAATAAGCTTATATCCTATTTATAATTACCCGATGGATTAATTGACAATCGGATATGATTAAATAGTTTATTGTTCCCTTTTATTTGGAAGTAAGGCCTTGACAGGTGTCGTGTTTCACTTGGTCAATTCCATAAGCCTAAACACATAACCCTTAAAACCTTACAAAAATTACCCTTGAGTGTTTTTAAACCCAAAGTGAGATTATGCAGTGAACCCTTACAGTTTCACTCCAAAAAATACCTTGACCCACTAAAAAAGTCGTCAATTGGGACGCATTTGTTGAATTGTCTTCTTCAAAAGACATTTTTGGTGATCACTACCGTGATTTTCCTCAACCAAGGTGGTTCATTATACTTTTATGAGTGAATCCGTCAAAGATCACTAAGATCCCACTTATAAAAAATGACGTTTATGTCAACTACCCAAATTAAAAACCCAATGGAATTGGTTATTTTAAACATGGCATCTGTCCGAACTACGAAGGTTTTGATCCGCGAGTGAATTCAAAATCTCACTATGACCGGTACGTATTGCAACTTTGGTGCTCAAACCTACCTTATATTAATTATTATATCATTTTTTTGTGATTAACATGTCTTAAAACTTGATTTTTAACAACGCAATAGTAAGAGCCTGTTCCTTAGAATGGAAGGGAAGACGAGTTCCAGACGTTCGATTCTCTTAACCTAAACCCCGAACCCTGTGCCTTATTTATCTTTATGGAGTTAACAGTTGATTTTTTTTTTAGTTTTATTTCTTAAAATTGACTGTTTTAAAATCCGTCCTTATTCGGATAAAAATAAGGTGGCGACTCTAAGTTTTGTTTACAAGTCTTATCAAACACTTAAGTGGAACCTTTATAGACTAATTTTTGTCCACTAAAACCCAGGTACCACAGCATGTTATGACACTTGTGTAAGACCCTGGGACTATGTGCCTAAACTCAATTAATGGACTAAATAAAGATTTAGTTAGTAATAAACTGATTAACTAGACTCGGCGTAAGGACTCAGACAGAAAACTATACCATCGCTGAAGCAACGGAACTGTCGTGAAACGCTAGGGGCCATCACGACGCGATATGGTTATCGCGTCGCGATGGACACTTTCGCGTCGCGCCATAGGTCAAACCTTCGCGTCATTATTGAAACGTTAGTCTGGGCCTATTTCCAGTGTTTTACTTTAAAAGGACAATCCTATAGTCGTACTAAGTTAGATTTAGTCAATTTACTAGGCTTTAATTAACCATATTGATTAATTATTGCCAAAATAAATTTTAGGAATTAAAATAAAAATTCTCCCCAGCGGAGTCGCCAAAAAACCTTAGGGAATATTTCAAGCATCCCACACTTAAGCCCCACTGTGATCATACATACACTTAAGCATGGTGGCGTCCAAAGAGAAGGAAGCTAGAGCAAAAAAGTCGCCAACAAGTTTTAGGAGCTTGTAAACCGTTCACAGGGTGAAGGTTACTCCCCTTCACAATCCATGAGATCGCTAACTCC
This sequence comes from Chenopodium album, assembly GCF_948465745.1. Classification (NCBI taxonomy): domain Eukaryota; kingdom Viridiplantae; phylum Streptophyta; class Magnoliopsida; order Caryophyllales; family Amaranthaceae; genus Chenopodium; species Chenopodium album. Next base: position 44,316,233 of record NC_137846.1, on the reverse strand, counting down.
ATAATGGTCCTGAACCATGACTGGATATTCGGGGATGAAGGTACAAATCCAATCTAAAAGAGATTGATTCTACCCTAAAATAGGCCTCTACTTTATTCTTCTCATATTCATGTGCGCTTTCTGACTAACATACAATCAAAATATTAATCCTAAACCTGTCTAATCTATGAAGGTACAAATCCAATCAAAAAGAGATTGATTCTGCCCTAAAATAGGCCTCTACTTTATTCTTCTCATATTCATGTGCGCTTTCTGACTAACATACAATCAATAATTAATTTAAATAATTGAAATAGGGATTTGGGACCAAACCCTCATAAATTATCAACCTTTCACGTCTACGGCGAAGGCAACTTCGAGCTTGGTTGGTGCGTCTAAGACTCGTGAATGCGGTATTGTATTTTGAAAAGGGAAAGCTTAGAAAGAGGAAGAAAGAAAAAGCTTCTAGCTTAAAGAGAGAGAAGAGAATAGAATTAGATGATTGTTGATGATTGTTGGTGATTTTTGGTGATTGGAACGGGGAATTACGACCCTATTTATAAAGAAATACATCCGAAAACGATTAGAAAAGAGTTAAAATTCGAATCAGAATAAAATTCCTTTTGACGCGGCAAGATAAGGACTATCGCGGCGCGATAGAACTATTGTAACACCCTAGAAATTCCTTTCTTTTAAAATACATGTTTTGCCCTGTTTAAAACTTTAAATAGGAAAATCTAAGATATTACCACCACCGTGAAAACGGCTAAGGCAACTATCAAAGACACACAGCGGAAGACTCTCCTTAAAAACATTTAAAATGACTCAACTTAAAAAGTCAACCAATCAAAAGTAAAGTCAAACCAAATTAAAATAAAGTCAAACCTACAACTTGGAACCATCGTTGGCCCTTAGCAAAACCAAATCAATTTAAATACCTTTACATTAGTCTCGCAACAATTATATTATAATATAATAAAAGCAATAACACATCATAAACTTATGGAAACTAACATGATTCGCTCTTCACTCATGCCCATCATGAATATGCTTCATCACCTGAAAAGCTTCTCTCCACTTGTTTTCACTACTCTCCATTAAAAATGGGTCATCATAGGGCCAAGGTAAAGACAGGACCAACAAACATACAAACACGCAATCAGCAAAGCTGAGTACATAAGCGTAATTAAACACACTAACATGCTTTTACCTATCAACACACAACTTACCTTGTTGCACCTGTTTTCAAGCACACAACATACAACGAAACTTCTCAACTAAGTAACTAAATAATTTATTTAGTTTTGATTACGCATCAAACAGGTTTCCCCCTAACCTGCCTCAATAAAGGGGTACTAACACGGGAGGTAACCGTGCCAGTATAAAAGAACCACTCGTAAGTGGCGGAATTCCTGCACATAATAATAAAAGGAAAATACACGTCTTGTACTCCCAGTAGAAGTTATGGTCAAACATAAAGTCGCATAACTCCCCCCACATGTTCATACTCAAGGTATATACGTTCCAAGAGTTTTGGTGCGTAATCTCTTTCACTTTACGTTCTTTACATATTATTAAACTTGGTGATGACTCACAAATCATAATAACATCAAACATTATAATTATTCAAACAATTAAACACTCCAATTTAATTCTTGAATAATTAGTGACCACATAATATTTAATGTTGAACCCTTTTTAAATCTACCTCGGTGTTTAAGGCACCTTAAATGCTTAATGCACCAAAAATCCTTCCCTCGGTGTTAAAAACACCTTAAGTGCACTAAGGCACAAACATACAATTTATTCCTCGTGTTCATATACACTTATATAGCTCCTTCCTCATACTTATAGCATCAATAAAAGTTATAGGAATCAAAATAAAATTCCCTTTTAATATTCCAATTCAAATTAAAAATTTAGTTTAATTAAACATGCTTTCTATCACTACAAGAAAAAGGGGAATTAGCGACGGCCAAAGTAGTTGCAAATCAGTCGCAAAAATGACTTTGCGACGGATTTGCAACTGCTTTGGTTAGTTGCCAAAGACCCCGTCGCAAATCCATTTTTGCGACTAATTTTTGAATAGTCGCAAATTTAGCGACGGCTTTGCAACGACTTAGCAACTGCCATTTAGCGACTAACTTTCAAATTTTTGCAACTAAATCATTGTCCGTCGTAAAATATTTGCGACGAATTAGCGACTACGGAGACCAATGTTTTAAGACTACTTTTGCGACAGATTAACGACTACAAGACCAAACTTTTGCGACTACGAAGACTAATTTTTTTGCGACGAATTTGTGACTATTGAGACTAATTTTTTCGCGACGGATTAGCGACTACATACGAGACCAAACTTTTACGACTACAGAGACTAATTTTTTGCGATAGATTAGCGACTACTGAGACCAATTATTTTGCAACTAACCAATCAGTCTCTAAAACAAATATGCAGTCGCTAAATTTTTGCAACTAACTATCAATATTTGGAGACCATAATTCAAGCGACGACCAATATCAATAAAAAAAGGTACCCACGCATCAATTCAAATAACCATAATGTTAACTTTATTCAAATATCCAAAATATCATCAATTTTGTATCAATGTGTTAAAAAACAATATTTTAAACCATATGACTAATTGTTTCAAAAATCACCTCCCACATAAAGAAAACTAATTCAATAAGAACTAATGACGATATACAAATATGCCTAAAAAAATTAAGGATTAGTTGGTTTTCTTCCGTCATCTTCTTTAATTCTTCAACTTGAGAGCTTAGATGAGAAATCATAAGAGTGTAGATAATGCAGTAGGGTGAGAAGTAGGATCTTACTTGTAGTACATTTGTGTAGCACTCCCTAAACTGCAAATTTTTCCTTTCTTTTTGCCCACCTATAACCTCCAAGTAGACTTTGTCGGGGCTTTATCTCAAAATCTTTATTCTTATATTCCTCAAGTTTTCCATATATTATCCCTGTATTAAGATACATATTAGTAACTATGGTCTCAATTGTTAAAACTTAAAAGACTTAAAGCACTAAAAAAAATACCACACTTATAATAATATTAATGTAAACAATTATTAGTAAAAATTTCGGCGTAGTCTCCTTTGTAAATCGAACAATTCCCTCCAATAGGGTATGGAATCAAAATCTACTCCAATTCACATCATGCCATACCACGTTAATCATTTGATTAACGCCGGCAAATTATTCTCATCCTCCAACTCAATCACACAAACAAATAAACAACCTATAATATCTCAAAACATTAACAACCATAACTTTTTTTGTAATCTTAGCAAAATATACAAGTATAATCATACCATGACTTGATGAGTCTTTTTCACCCATCAATTCAATTTCATCACTGCCCACATCGAAAAAAGGAGTGCTCTCATAAACTTCAGCAGCAGTTGGTAAAACTCCATCCCTTTTCTTTGCCTTCAATTAGAAGAAGATGCTAGCACTAAAAAAATGCAACATAACAACAATAAATGCTTTTTATAGCGGTCAAAATGCTTTTAATAGCGGTATTTGCCTCTAAACCACGCACATAGTACACATATAAACAACCAGAATAGCGTCATGTCACATGACAATGTGACAGCAGTGGTAACAACAGTAAAGAGTGACAACAAATAGCAAACATTAGGCAGTAGGGGGGAGGAGCAGTAGGGGGAACTACCAGCAGGGGGCAGTAGAAGGAGGGAATAGCAGAAGGGAGGAGAAACAGAAGAGGGGGCAGTAGCAACTAATGTACAATGACAACAATAACAACATAACATAGCAAAAAGTAGTAGCACATTACGGATTTAGCTAGCAAAAATAAGGGAACTTTTAATCTAGTAGCTCAAAACATCACCTGAAACGTGGATTGTGACATTTTTCTGGCCAACTTACAAATTTTATTTAATGTATAGAATTTACCCTATATATTGATGCCTAACATTATGTGTTTACATTTGTAATAATTACAATGTACCCCCAGAGAGTAAACACAACAAATGGGGTCAAACTTTTTCATAAGCATTTTTTTTAGGTCTTAACTTATTTTTACTTAGTTTGTAGGGTCTATTTTTTTTTTACTAGCGGAATTAAAGAATTGGTATAAAAAACTTAGACCCTTGGTTAAATAACTAAGGATCTTATAATTAACCAATCAAAATTATCATAAAATAAATAAAAAGTTAACCGATCAAGAAACTTAGACCCCTCAACTTTTTCATGCTCTCTAGAGGCACCAGCTTTTATAAAAGTTGCAAGAACCTAAAATGTTGCAGATAGTTTCAATTGGTTGAATTATATCTAAGTAATTCCATCTATATATCCATGTCCATCTATGTAACATAATCAGCTCTTTCAGCAGATTGTATGTCAAATAACAAAAGCAATGTCAAGCGTAAGGCACTAAGGATGTAAAACTTGAAATGTAATTGAGATAAGAAAAATAAAACACCTGAATATCTAAACTCCAACATTGATACTCAACACACTCTTAAAAACATTGGTAGCACAAGAAGCAAAGTCACATACTAGTAAGCATATCAAATATTAAAGTCCTGACTTTATCAAGGGGATAAAAATTAGAACCTTCTGTTGGAGATGATATTTGTAGGAATCATCTTAATACTTCTATGAGTCTATTGTTTCAGCTTCCATATGGTAGTACCAACCATATCCATAAATGGGAGAACTTCAAGAAATTCAAAAATCGACATGCATAGAATCAGTTTTGAGCAAATAAACAATACAGTTCAAAATACTTAATGGTTATTTGACAACAAAAAAATTCCAGGGGCTAATTTTTCTATTAAAATTTTAAAAACCAAGCATAAAAAGATTCTACCATTCGAGTACCTGTATTACCAACTTAACCACCAAAATTATCAGAACTAAATATTCAGAAACTGATCAAATCTATACATAGGTACGCTGTTCACAAAAGTAATCCAAAGAAGCTTCAATTAAGGACATATAATTGAACCCAATCACGACAAAACCAATTCAAACAACACAATCTCACTAATAAAAAGCATGAGTAAAAATCCCAATACATCAATCGCAAAATTCAACTTCAATTTTAATGAGAAACAAACCTTAAATTGAAGATCAATAAGCAAATTATTAGAGCCTGTCAAAAATAGCACGGCCAATTTCAAAATCCCAGTTCATAAATTTCAAAGTAGCACCGCCTATTTCGAATCCCGCCAATCTATCTAGCTTTTAACTAATTAAAAGTATTAACTCCAAGAAACCAGAACTTCGATAAGATGGAAAAACTAATTAAAAAGATGATAGTATCGATTTAGATTGATAGTAAAGACACAAGCAATATAATTTATAATTCATCTACATTCAAATTTCCTATTTAGAAAATTAAAAGCAGAAGCAAAATTTAACAATGAAGCCAATTAAAAACATTGAAATCACAACCAAAAAGGAAGAGAATATCCAAAAGGCAAAATCATAAAAGCTTGAAAAACAAGAAATAAAAATAGAAAGCATAAATAAATTAGGGAGTACCTTACGAATTGAAGATGAATAAAACCATAATAACCCTAAGTTCCACTCAAAATCTTCAATTGAACCTGATTAGTATAAGTAGCAGTATGCAAAACCAACTATGATATAAAATTGCAATAATAATTAGTCAGCACACAAGTGAACATCCATGTGATTTTAATTCATACGAAGAATTAAGAATTAAAAAGTTTATAGTTTCTCCCTAAAATTAAAGGGTTCTGCAACCAAATTAACAACCAAACTTGAGTTAATTTGAACCCAAAATTAACCCTATTGAAAATTAAATTAATAGAAAACCCTAGATAGTGAAAATGATAGTCGATGATTAAAAAGAAAATAAAGAAAAAAAAATATACTTGATTCAATCAATGGAGAACAAAAGGCTAAGAAGCCACTACGATGGAGAATTCAGAGTACGGCTTCAACGGAGAGGAGAGCAGAGGATTCATTGGACGAGCGACTTCAATCGAGTGCAGCACAAAACTGGGCTTCTCCATGCTCTCCTTTTTCGTTTTCGTTTCCGACAATGGAAGGCGGGTTCTTCTTCACCATAAAATTTGAGCTAAAATGGAGGAAAGCATGGAGAAGCCCAGTTGAGCGAAAATGGAGGAGAGCAAAGCTGAGAAAAAGGGGGTCAATAATTTGTTCAGTGCCAAAGAAGAAAAACATATAAAAAAAAAAAACTTTTGCTTGTTTTGGTAGTAGCGGGCGGCTTTAATGTTGTCGGTTACAAAGATTTTGGTCAATTTTTATTTGACCTATTATTTTTTAAAAAAATTATCATAAATAAGTGGTAGCGACTACAAGATTAGTCGCAATATTAGTTGCAAATTTTAAATTAACTAGGGGATCTGACGCGCGCGATACGCGCGAAACAGCTAGCCGATTTGTAACACTATTAAGGTTCGTGATAAATTGTTTTATAATGTTGAAAATTCTTATTTATTGGAGCTCTACGGGAGTAATTCTAAGTGAAAGTTAGTACGTATGTGATTATGCATACTAAATGTTGAAAAAGTATAGTAAGTGTCACAAAAGAACATTAGTTAGAATATATATGAGACTGATGTGCTTGACATATACATGAGCTTGAATATCTACATATATATTCATGTTATATCTTCACAATTGAATAAAATGCAAAATTCATAATCAGCCACGAATATATATGTATAAGAAAGCCAATCCACAGGACCAATATCATTAGCACTTGGTAAAAATAATAAATTATTTTTATTATTGACTCTTAACCTTATTGTCACAGCATACTTTTTCAGAAATAATGTTTTACAAAACTAAAAAGACTTATTTTCCTATAAAAAAACTAAAAAGACTTATAAAAACTAAACGAAATTATAACAGACAGACAGTAAAGAACAAATTATTGATAAGAAAGATTAGAGCCAAAGTTCCATGAGCTTCATATATCACCTTTTCCATTCTGGCATCCCACAAGTCATTGACATTCACTTGTTGACCAAAGAGTATTATCATGGTCAAGAGATGAACATAATAAATAGAGAAAAGGGAAAGTCAAAACCGTACCAGTCCATATTCACAAAAATAAAATAAAATAAATCATACATAATTACACCAATTTTACTTTGAACAAGTATAATAATTTCCATTTCAGTGTTAATGAAAGGTTTTAGGAGCTTTGAGCATACTGATTGTTCGAGAATTTTGGCAACCGTACTTCCTTCTATTGCTTTTAAGTTCAATCTGTTGATCAAACTTGACTCAAAAACATCAAAATTGAGCCAAAAACAGTAAAGAACAAAACATAAATTCTATACAAAAACATCAAAATTGAGTCAAAAAAATAAAGAACAAAACATAAATATATTATAAAGGTAATTGAATTGAAACATTGCAGGATAAGAGAGGAGGTTTTATCGTGGGACTGAATTCTTCCATATATTTTCATCCAATTAGCCCTTCCAAAGAAACAGCTCCTTGCAATGCAAATACTAATTGATTTGGCTAGCAATTACGTTCTCTATTCTTGGAGAGCCTTCTTTTGGCTATATCTCATGTATCCATATTAGACAACAATGGTGTCTCCTAATCAAACTCCTTTTTACAATTAATTTAATTTGTCTCAATTTAATAATTAATCGAGGGTTGTAAAATTCAATCAAACCATAGACAAGAGAAAGTGAAAAAAGTAGAAATTATGGAATTAACTTGCAATTGCCAGTAAATTTAAACGTCAATTTCGTAATATACGCTACAATTGATTCAGATGCATGCATATGAGTACTAAAATTAATGAAAAAAAACGTAGACAATAAACTTAACAAACCTAGATTGTGAACTTGATATTCAATAATTTAAATTAAAAAATGAATAAACAAATTTGCCTCACCACATAAACTATTTCAATGGAGGAGAGAAAGCTTGCTAAGTGCTTCAATGGAGAACTCATAAGTCACTTCAATAGAGGAGACAGGCAGAGGAGGAAGCTAGGGAAGGAGGAGCGTTTTTTTTTTTTTTTTTTTGAAGATAGGAGGAGCGTTTAAGAGTAACAAAAGAGGAAAAAATAAAAGGGTAATTAATCTAATATGAATTGAGGGCATATATGTAAACTAACATTTTGAGGATATTATTGTCTTCACACTATTCATAAGAGATTTTTCCCACTTTTTATAAGGTAGGGAAAAATGGTAAATAAATTGAGAATCCCTGCAACTATTGTTTTAGTCGCAAAAATTATAAGAGCGTTGCAAATTTAGCGACCATATTTTTTTTTTTTTGAAGAAATTTTTAGCGACCATATAGCAACTACTACAAAAGTAGTTGCAGAGTTTGTGACTACCATCTCTTTTAGTTGCAAAAATATTATTTGTGACTGGATATTATGGTAGTCACAAATTGTAGTCGCAAATTAGCGATCGCATAGCAACTACTGCAAAATTAGTTGCAAAATTTACGACTACCCGTCTCTTTCAGTCGCAAATTTTTTTTTTTTTTTGCGACTGAATATTAGGGTAGTCGCAAATATTAGTTGCTAATTCCCCTTTTTTTGTAGTGTATCATGCCATAAATAAAAGTGTGGTTCATACTCAACATGCCAAACTATTATTTTCCAATCATTAATCCATCACAAATAAATCATGCTTCATAATTCAATCACCAATATCAACCAAATCACAATTTTCATTCATAATCTAGCATGATACTACTTGTAATCAATTAATCACATCTAGCATGCTACTACATCATCAAAAATATGCTAAGTACGCGAACGTACCTTGAATACGATCTTAATATCGCCACGACTAATAAAAATCCCTCAGTTCGAAGTCTTCTACAATTTAAAATAATAATAGAACATTAAAATCCACTCTATACAAATTTCCAGTAATATATACTCTTATTAAACAACTCATAATTTAATTAAAACAAGCTGAAATTTTATTTAAAAACCTCATACTTTAATCCCAATTAATGGGTAATTAAAATTCCTTAAAGAAACTTGATTTTTAATATACTACTAAAAATTCCAACATTATATTTACATAAAAACATGCTGTAATTAGGCTTTAAAACACTCAAATCAAAGGTTTAAACCACCCTAAATCATAATCCTTCAATAATTAATAATTTATAAATCTAGGATTTCAAAATTGGGGCTTTTTTTAATTAGAATTAAAATCTGAAAGTAAATTACATACTACTTATAATCAAACATCATAATATTAATCACAAAACCCATATTTATTAATTAGATCTAAGGTTTAAACAAAAATTAAAAACAAAGATTGAATTTTTTTTTTCGAAGGGGAGAAGGAGCAGCCGGACAGCAGGCCGGCACCACTGCCGGTCACCGCCGCTGCCGGCTGCTGCTGCTGGTGGCCGGTGGCCCACCGGTGGTGGTGGTGGTCGGCAGTGGTGAATGGAAAACAAGGGGAAGGGGAAAAAAGAAAGAAAGAAAAAAGGAGAAAAATAAAGGAGAAGAGAGGGAAAGTTTACCTTGGGTTTTCTCCAATCTGGACAAAGTTTAATTTGCCCAAGTGTTGAATATTTATACCCCTTTCTTTAGAAACCCTTCTTACCTAAACTTTCCCTTTTTACTCTTTCCTAATCCCTTTCCTAATAAAACTTTATTAAAATAAAACTTTCCTAAATTAAACCCCAACTTTAATAAAATAAATAATTAAATAAGCTTTCCTTTTATAAAATATTTCCAAACTTTTTTAAAATAAATAATAAAAATTCCATAAATAAAACATTTCAAAATATTTAAATACTCTACAAAATAATTATTTTAAATAAAATACGCATAAAAATACGGGGTATAAAAATCAGTTTTTTGCGGATTTTGTTTTATCATAACTTTTGATCCAGAAGTCGAAATAAGTCATATAATATGTCGTTGGAAATCTCTTAAAGTCTAATTTCCAAAACTATTGGAATCATATTAAAATCTTTTGTAGATAAAAAGATATGACTGAAATAGTGGAATGGTATCAGTTTTGGATAGAGTTTCGTATTTCTTTCATATCTTTTTCGTTAAAGCTCGGAATTATATTATAATATATCATTGGAAAGATAATTTCAAGATCTATCCAACCATATAAGATTTGGATAAAAATTATGAGGCACGAAAATAATATCTGAACATATTCCATTTCCCACAGAATAAGGACTCTCAAAACGATCAATTTCAAATTCTTTAATCTTATCTTTCAAAAAAGGATTAAAATCTCTTAGAAACTTATAGAAGCTTCTAATTAATCCTAATTAGTTTAGGAATGGGATTAAATCCTTTGGACCCTCCACATGATCATTGGGTCGTAGGTAAAATCCGATCTGGGCTCAGTTTAGTATTTTGGCCATAACTTCCTCATTATTCATCGGAATTGGGCTTATAATATATAGTTGGAAAAGTCTTTTCAAGCCCCATCCAACTACACAATTATTGGACCCATATTATGGACCAAACTAAACGGGACTGGATGTTTTTAATAAACAGGGTACGAAAAGAAAGATTTTTAAAAACAGAAAGAAGTATTTTTTATTAAAAACAGAGAGATTCACGAGACTCTTTCATATTTCACCTCGTTCGATAATCAATGAAGTGAAAGGTATTCATCACTGGGTTTAGTTTTTGGGGAGACACTATCAGGTGTCTACAAGGGGTAAAATATTTTGTTGCTAAATTACATATAAATTACAATTTGTAGTTTAGGGTCGGGGCCCCTATTTAAGTTTTTGCTCCGGGCCCCAAAAATATTTGAGACGGAACTGCCTCTCATCATCATATACCGGGTAGAATACAAAATACATATAAATTTGTATCCATACTATTAAAGGATTGAGTCGAGTTTCCTTCTTGTCTTACAGAGGTTTACAGAGGTTAAAATCTCATGGTTATGAGATTTGAATTGAGTGACTAAAGTGGTAACATTCTTTGTGGTCATCAACTCTTACAAGCGTAACCTTTCTCCTTCCAATGCGCAACTTGATACCCAAAGGGCAGGATCTGTTAAGAACGAGTTCAAGGAATTCAGAGATGATGATTAGATGAATGAAAAAACACACTTCCTCAATTTAAGTGAGATTTGTAAGCAGTGGCGGATCAAGGAATTCTAATGAGAGGTAGCATAGAACAATAAGAAAAAAAAATAGAAACGAGTTGATAATTAGCTTTTAAATTTTTAACGATTATTTTGGTGGATAGATATTTATATTACAAATATAGAATAATTTATATTCTAGTTGTCAATATAATATCAAATTAAATTGTACTCCATATATTCAATAAATTATTACTTTTAATTTGTATGTACACTTCATCTACTATTCATAAGGTTAAAAACCATATGGTAATTTATAAGGGTATGCTATAAATAAAAGATATTATTACTCATAAAATTAAATAATAAATATATTTGTAGACACGGTAATTTTATAAGTGTCATACATTAAATTAAATAAATTAATTTGGGTTAAATCATGTTAATGATCCATTTTAATTATTTTTGGGCCCACCCAAATAAATAATCTGAATTAATCAAATAAATTCGGGTTATAAAATAAATTAAACGGACCAGGTTGAAAGACTTCTAAGTCAAAAAATGGGCCAAGCCCAAACCTATTAAGTCCACTCAAGGGGTTCTCATCTCCTATAAATACACCATTCCTCCATCATTTGAGGGCATCCAGAAATCATTATTCCAAGAGCTCATAAAACTCAAACGGAATTCTCTCTGAAGTAAGTCAATAAGCACATCAAACTTGTGCCGACTTGTTCAGATACACTCAAACACATTTGAACGGGATTAAGCTTCATAAGCCCTCGTTCAGGTGTATTCAAACAAAACCCTTGAATACAGGTTGACATCATCAAACGTCACCCTGCGTTCAAACTCAAGTCGACGTCATCAAACGTCAACCTACAAGTGTCACATACGTGTCATCGTCAAGCTGCGGAACAGAATTAGAGGACTTAGTTTATTTTATTATAAACTTTTATACAGAGATTGTACCCAAAATTCATATATTAATATAAATTCATTTGTTACTTTATTTCCCGTCTTTATTTATTTAGACTCGAAATTTGTGTAAACAATATTATTTGTCAAAAAAAAAATAGTAAATATATTACTTATCAAACATGTGCATTGAAAAGTACAATTAAAATGGAAAATTTTCATCTAATATAAAGAGTAATAAATAAAAAGTATTATTACTCATTTACTTATTTTATCTTTATATTAAATTGGTATCATGTATGATATTTAGAGATAACTAGGTTAAATCCCGTGCCATGCACGATTATAATTAAACTTTACAACAAAAATTATAAAGAATGGTTTTTTTTTGCTGTTATTGTTGCTTTTTTTTTTGGGAGGGGAATAAAGAATGGTTGTTAATTTAACAATAATTTATCCAAAAAAAAAATATTTGTGACAAAATAACTTGAATTTTAATTTATACCAAATGCATAAAGGTTATTATTTTGAATTTTATAAAAAAATAATTTAGTAATAGAAATTTAGAAGCTATTAGGTTTTATATAAGAAAATGAATATGTAATCTTAGGTTAGTACCCGAATATGTCTTCAAAAAAAAAAAAAAAAAAAAAAAAAGGTTAGTACCCGTATACAAACTGATATACATACATTTGTCCTTATATTTTTGTTGACACACTTTGACCGGCATTAAATGAAAATTTAGTTGATTTTATATTACTTTAGGATAATTAATATTCCGTAATCAACTTTTTTAAAACATATTTATAGTGAGTTTTAGCGGTTTTTATTTTAATTTTAATAATCACATTGCATAAAATGTGTAGAGTAATTAGATTGAAGTTTTCAATATATGTTGAGTTAAAATATTTTACACTATTCATGTGTCATCATTTACTTAATTTATTTTGCCAATATACAATATAAATATGATCATATATATGTTGTTGGATTTGTCATATTTTCTGCTTTTATATATATATAAAAAAAATCATAATTTTTAATAATCTCTAATTAAAGATGTTGATAATTAAAGTTGTGTCTCGGCAAATGTGCAAATCCAACTCTAGCCTATAAAAAATGGAGGGAGTATAATATAATAAAATAATTTTGTTTAGTTGTTTGTATAAACGTTATGTTTAATTTTAAGATTCATACAAATTACGCTACCAAAATGATTTTTCTATTTTTAATTAAAATAAATTTTATTGTCAAATGATTAATATTGGAGGAAAAAATTGATACTCCTTATTAATATTATAATAATCTTGGACAATGATATATTTCATTTCAATACCTTATTTTTAATCTATGTTAGTATATTTGTAACTAAAAGATTAATAGTATATAGAATATATGTTAAAAAAAATTAATTGAGTATGATTGGATTAGATATGTTGTCAAAATAGAAATAAGTATTATTGTAGCTTATAAAATGGAAGTCATTAACATTTGGCAAAAAAAAAAAAAAAAAAAAAAAAAAAAAAAAAAAAAAGAGGAAAGTGCAAAAAGGAGGAAAAATTATTAATGACATCGTGATAAGTGTCATTTTAGGTTCGCTTTTAGTATAGGTTAATTGATGATTAAAGTTTGAATATAAATTAATGCTCCCTTCGTCTTTTTATTAGAGTCTCATTTCTAACATTTATTATTCACATAATAAAGAGAAATAAGACTCTAATAAAAGGAAGGAAGGAGTATTAGTTTTTTTAAACCATAGATTCTATACTGCTTTTTTAGAACATAGATTATTTTCTTTAACATAAACCATAGATTCTACTACTTAAATGAGAGTCTTTAGGGAAAAAAAATGGATGAATACAAATTAATAATGCACACATCAAAACATACAAGTAGAAGAAAAAACATTAAAAATAAAAAATAAAAAAGTCAAAAGAAAAAGTAAAAAAAATAAAAAAAGATAACCTAAGAGACCTGTTTTTATGCATAACAGGTCTATTTTGGTTTAAAAGGAGAGCAATGCAGGTAAGTATTAGTTTGCTATTGCATCATCAAAGAGACCTGTTATTTCAAAAAATAGGGGTAGCAAGTACTACCCCTTGTGACTACGTAGGTCCGCCAATGTTTGCAAGGCTCATGAGCCCCGTCCTACTTCATAGCCATGCCAAATTGGAAGAATGAGTCTTAGGGCCTCTTCTGCTGAACTGAATATTTTATGAGAGAAGGAAATTAGAAACTGAACTGAATTGAACTAATTGAAGCTGAATTGAATTGAATTGAACTGATTGAAGCTGAACTGAATTGAATTGAAAATAAGCTGAAGAGAACATATCCTTAATAAAATGTGTTTTTTTTATCTATGTTTGACATACATGGGATAGATTTTCTACTAAGTTTCTAATCTCCTTTTTAACTAGATTTTCTTTTCACTCAAATTATCTCTTTTTTTGTAGCCACCTATCAAGTAAAGTTAGGTGCTCATATTTGAGGATTGTCAAGCAGCCATTAAGTAATAAACTAGGTTCTGCAAGAGAAAATACAAGTCCATCTTCATGATAAACAAAAAAAGTATTTATTTAGTGGCATTTCTGTAAATAATTAAACAAAATTTATTAAATGCGGAAATAATTTTTGTTTATCATGGGCTCCCTCGCTTGCCAGCTTGTACCATATTACACCATCAACATATACACCTTTACACTTTCAAGAGTTCTGATTTTAAAGAGCTTAAGACTCACCCTATTCTAAACAGTTTTAACATATGCTAAGCTAAGAAATGTGTTAGGATTAAAATATGGGATTGAAGAAACTAATGCCAACATGACAACATCCCAACAGGCTGAAATAGTAGCAATTTTTTTTGCTTATAATTGAGAATTAGTAACATACTGAGGGGGGGGAATCAAAACAAAACAACAAATTTCGTGATTGCGATTGATAAGAGCAGACATCTTATATAAACAATTAAATACCAATACAATAGTAGATCAGTTCTACCAAAGGTGCATTACAAATTTTTACTAGTAGGCTAAAACAGAGATCTCAACTTCAATAGTATGTAGAAAT
The DNA here is from genome assembly GCF_948465745.1 of Chenopodium album. Lineage (NCBI taxonomy): Eukaryota > Viridiplantae > Streptophyta > Magnoliopsida > Caryophyllales > Amaranthaceae > Chenopodium > Chenopodium album. The sequence goes on along the minus strand of NC_137846.1, from coordinate 44,301,218 downwards.
ATCATAATTGACGTACATATCAAGCATACAGCAGATCAGAAAATTTTCAGCAATGATAGACCATGTTTATTATGTACAAGGGAAAATCAGGATGACCATCGAAAAATTAAGCGCAATCAACTATCGGCAGCAGCCCAGGAATGTCAGTTCATATACATGCTGTGATTAGTGCATGTCTATACGGTGAAGAACTCCTCTGGAACATAGAACTTCAACCCAACATCCTGCATAACAAGTAACAACATGATCATACACAATCAACCACACTTATCAGCATCCTAAAAGTCGAGAATTTTAACCAGCTATTGCAGAAAACCTCAACCAGAGAGCCATAGAAGTAGCTCTGTTGGGAACAAACCTCCTCGAGCAACAAAGAGGGTTAGAGGGTTTTGGAAAGGTTATACTAGCGCTGTGTTAAAGGGAGTTCAATGAAATTTAGCTTACCAAATTTCAAATATACAATCAACCACTTTTTGACAGTGTCACATAAGCAACGACAAAAGTTAGCAGGTTTTCAAATGCAATGCATGTAATAGATAAAAGCCTAAAAGTCACAATGGTAATAATACATGAGGCTTGGTCACTCAAGAGAGTTGCAATGCTCAAGTTGAATAACTAAAAATTGAATATATATCATAGACATTCAGAAGCAAGCAAACCGCTTGGATTTTACTGACACTGTAGGCCAATTTATTTTAATTGATTCAAAAGAAATCCCAAGCACTCACTCCTCAGCACAATACACTTTGTGCAAAAAACCTACTCTAATAGATATTTTCTTTCAATCTCCTTAATATGACATTTCTTTGTATAACACAAGCTACTTTAAGCTACAAAACAATCTAATTTGATCCTCATTTTTTCACCATATTGTTGAAGGCAAAATTGTGATTGTTAGTATTGTTTCTATCCTTGTAAGAAATTGATAAGATGACGTCAATCAAGTTGTTCAACAAAGAAACCTACAGGCTACAGCAATACCTGAGCAAATTTGATATCAGCATCACTGTGATCATTTTTCCTCCCAGCTGCATCCCCGACATAAAAGGACCTGCCCACAGGAAAGCTCATAGCATCTCATAGATGACAGGACAGGAAATATTTGTAGTTTTACTTGTATTACATTATCCTAATCAGACAAAAAAGTTTTTCACAAAGTGGAGAGAGAAATTACTGATCCATATCAACTGGAATTCCAGAATTAAAGTGCTGTTCCATAACATGCCACATTCCAGTTTTGGGTTTACGGTATGGGTCTGTAGGTCCAAACCCGCATGCTATGTATACCTGTAAATAAGTTATCATTGTATCACCTACTAGGTCTTGCAAGTCACAGCAATACATTAATATTTTGACTTAGCAAGCATGACATGACAATGCAAGTCTTAAAAATAAAGCAAAAAAAACTTCCCACTTTATCCAATGCCCGGTAAACAGCTAATCAATCATATAAACAAACAATAATATATCAAACATCAAAAGCCTTTGCTACTCAGACTTAATTGCTCGTGTCAGTCTGGGACATGTGCTTAAGTGTCCAACTTGGCTATATCGTGATTTCAGCCCAAAATGAAGAGGCATAGTATCCAAAACCATGTCGGGGTGTCAAGGATCCGACATTGGTACATGAGGCGATATGAAGAGCCTGGATAACATGAGTCAAAAACTACAACAATATAAACATTGCTAACAGCAATTACATGTCAACTAAATGATAAAACTCATAAACTTAAATAAATAAATGAAATTGGCATGTTATATAACCTTTTGATCTATAACGATGGCTCAAGCCATCCATGTGTCCCTCAATTTTCCATATAAACATGTTTTCATTCATTGGATATCTCTGTATCTCCTTAGAAGAAAAAGGCGATCTAACTACTAAAGTCAGTACTCAGTAGACACCTGTTCAAGCTACACCAACATTTTTCTGCCTCTCAGGCTATCATCCAGCTTAGCTACTTTCAGTTGTATTATATGGACTCTACTTATACTTTCTGCATAAAGAGGTCTTTTCGTTCTTTACATTTTTTCATAAAAATGCTGGGTGGGGAGTAAAACTAGAAACTCCATTTGATGTTAACTGATCACTTAACTAACTTCTTGCATTTCATATTACTTGTCATTCAAAATTCTATGCATTATTATTTGTGGGATTAAATATCAATGCAATATAACTTCTAATGCATGAACTAACAATTATTATACACTTGGGCATAGCCTTTGATGAAGATACAATAAAACCTCACTCCGTTCATCGGGTGCAAAGCAAACATGAAGTCAATTTTATTTTCCTTTCCCTTATCCATCTTCGATCATATCAATCTATGACAAGGAGAAATAAGCTTCTTCGTTATTGACATACATAAAATTCTCCTTGATTCATTGATTGGCACAGAACATATGATATTCAATATAGGCAAAGTTCAATCACATCTAGTAAGTGGAAGAGTTCAAAATCATAACAAGAAGAGTTTTGACATACTGTCAATGGTAAGTAAAAAAGGTACTAAACTATTAAAACTCAACACCATAATCTCATTAGACCAGTAATATTAGCAACATGAAAACATCTACAGCTTTTATACCTGAATCGGGACTTTCACAAGGTTGATAAAGTTGTCCAGACGTCCAACTTTTGAATCCACAGCTTTCTGTCTCTTATTCTTCCAGCGGTCTATATTGGATTCATTAGTAAATATGACCTGAAATAGTTGCAGTCCTATCAAAGACATTCTAAGGAAAGGAGAGCAACAATAAATAGATAAGTCGCCTTTTGTTTTTTTTGTTTTTTTTTTTTTTTTTTTTTTTTTTTTGTCACTTGGAGTTGGGGGAAGGGAAAAAGGAAGTCAAATTCTGGAAAAGTGGAAGAGGAGATGCAACCAGCTTGTAGCCATCATTGTACAGCTTCTGCAATTTGTCAGGTATTGATGGATACATAAGGGACCAAGCATCTGCACCAGTCCTAATAAAATGAGCTGACATAAGATTGTCTGTAATTTATTACATCAAATTATCAAAGTATCATTCTATAGAAAGTTAAAAGATTATCTGTCAAATCATAGAAACTAAGGAGTAAATTTCAGTTGACCAGAGCAAGGAGAAATCCATTCAAGCTTCAAATCATCTGACTATTTGTGAGCTTATTGATGATAAGGTATACACCTAAGATATAGGATTTTCTTATACATAGAATAACACTCCCATTAATGCGAGTATATAGCCAAGTTAAATAGGGAAGATAGTAGTAATCATGATAATAGAAGTGAAAGAAATTAAAGAGTTATTGACCTTACAGGAAACAGGCACCCAAATAGCCTTTCTAAGTCTCTAGTACAGAAAAATCTGGACAAAATTTTAAAATATTCTTCGACAATGAAAACGGCAAAATTACACATTGCACAGCGCCAAACAGAAGCTTGCATTCAGTAATGTAATAAAATGAGGTAGTGTCTGCAAATCTGCAATCATTGCATATCGAATTTATACTGTCCATTTACATTATGTGCTCTATAATTATGCAAGTAAAATATTTTACAGTGCTTACGCAACATCCTGTTTGCAGAGCTTCACTCCCTTTTTTTTCTCTCTCTGTCAGGACGGCGGCTGCCGGAGGGGTGGGGGGGGGGTGTTCTAATATAGTCAGCTCATGTACAAATGTACAATATGTTTTTTTCCCTAATTGCCAGTCAGGAAGATAAAATTTTAGTCCATGTAGCCTACCCCATATTTGGGATTAAGGCTCTGATAGTTGTTTTAATCGCCAGTCACATGAAACATCCAAAAACTAAATAAAAAAAAAATGCATACAGGCTAAAGTAGTAAGGCAACTTTCTGGGCTGTTGAACATACCTCTTCACATCAGTGTTTGCAAGACATCCATCAAAATCAAATGCGGCAATTTTACTTGAATCTTGTAGGCCATTATCCTACTCAGGGATAAAAAAAGCAGAACAGAAGTAGATTAGGTGAAAATGCATCTTGTAAGAAATACTCACAAAATGTTTCAAAGAAACTACTACTCCCTTTATCACTTTTCTATGGTTACGTTTGGTTTTTTACCCGGGTATTAATTAAAAACAATAGAAGTATGTAAAATGAGAATATTTGTTTTGAGAATAGGTAAATATCTAGGTATATTGCATCAAAAAAAAAAAAAAAAAAAAAAAAAAAAAAAAAAGAATAACTAGGTATATGAAAAGATTTGCTATGGGAGTGGTAAAGATTTTGGTAAATGGAAATAGTTGCTTTGTGAATATGTAAATAATTTTGGTAAATGGGAATAGTTGTATTGGAAATAGGTAATATAAGGGTAAGTGTATTGGGAGTGTGAAACATGAGAGTAAATGCATAAATATAGTATTCTATTTGAGGAAAGTTTAGAAATGTAACCAGGGCCAGGAAATGTAACCAGGGCCATTCCAATCATTTTTAAGGCCCTGTGCAGTTGAGATCAAATTTGGCCCTCTCCTCAATCAATGCAAAGCGTAGAAAAAATCGTTGTGAGATAATATTTGATCCTCTCTTCAAACGCAAAGTTAAGAGTAAAATCATTATTGGCTATTGCAAGACATTTAAAATCTGTCACGGATGCTCATAGTCAAGGTCAAGATCAAGATGTTCAACCAAGTCCTATCAAGGTCTATACAAGGAGGAGGCAAGTCAACCAAGATCAAGGGAGAAAGTTTCAGCAGCAGCAAACACCAATTGGGAAGGTTACAAGCTCCAATTGAGAAGATGACAAAATTAATTAAGAGGAAGAGAAGGAAAAGAAGGCAACTTAGTTTCTTTGTGCTATTTTATGTCTTTCTATTTTAGCTATGTTTCACATGTATGCTTCAAGGTCTCTATGACCACCGTAGTATAAGTAGTGTAAGTGTTAATTTAATGGGTATCCAGAAATTGAGTGAACATTTTGTGAGAGTTGTAGCCTCAAGCTACTAAGGAGAGTGATAGCCTCAAGTTATCGATTTGTAATCCCCCTCAATCGTTAATCAATCAAGCTTTAAGCCTTCCTTCCCATTATTATTCGTATAATATTAGCATTAATTTAGTTACAGCAAGTCGGTACATCACAAATTGGTATCAGAGCAGGCGGTCCTGCGGCTGCCGGTGACCGGAACCACCAGTCCGACCACCATTTAAAAAAAAAAAAAAAAAAAAAAAAAAAATGGAAGCTAATACCTCGCAACGATTGGACGCCATGGAAACCACGCTCACCGAGTTGAAAGACCAGATGACGGCCATCGCAGAAAAGCTGCAAACACCAGACGACAACCTCACGAGGGTGGTCGCCGCTGCACTAAAATCAGCCATGGAAGAACGGAGAAAAACAGAAGAGGCCATCGCAACCGCGGTGAACAAGATGGAAATTCGCCTCGAAAATTTTCGAGCCACCGTTGAGACACAGGCCGCCATCGACAGAGGAAAGGTCGCCAAACTCCAACGAGACATGGAGAAAACGAAACCAGATCAGCCCCAACCGCAACTTAACCCACCGTTCGTACAGTTGGAGGACGAAAGCGCACCCCAACCGGGGTTTGAAAGGGCTCAATCACCGGTGGGAGGGAGGTCGTATGGTGAGCAAGAGTGGCATCCTCCGGATCCTGGAGGCTGGCGTGGTGGAAGCGGAAGAGGAGGTGGAGACGGTGGCGATTACGGCGGAGCTGCGCGGTGGAGACACCGGAAGATAGAAATACCGGTGTTCGACGGGTCGGACCCGGATAATTGGATTACACGGGCAGAAATGTACTTTGAGGTTCACCGTTTGTCGGAGAGGGAGAAGATGGAAGCATCGGTGGTCGCCATGGACGGGGCGGCGCTGAGGTGGTTTCAATGGGAGCAGAAGCGCCGACCGTTTTACGGGTGGCCCGACCTGAAGCAGAAACTCTTGGGAGAATTTCGACCAACCAGTTCCGGTTCATTACATGAACAATGGTTGGCGGTGACGCAACAGGAGGGGACGGTGTTCGAATATCGACGGCGGTTCATAGAAAAAGCAGCCCCCTTGGAGGATATACTGGAAAGTATTATGCTAGGTCAATTTATAAATGGCTTGAGAAGAGACATTAAAGCTGAGTTGAGGTTGCTCAATCCTCCAAGCTTGGAAAGAGCCATGGAAGTGGCTAGTAGAATTGAAGAGAGGAACCGTTTTCAAATGGAGCAGAAGAAGACATCAGGGGGTTGGAGGAGTGGATCAAGTATGAGTGGGCCAAGTTCTAGCAGCCAGTAGAGAAAGGAGGAGGAAGCGTGGGGCTAATTAAGACTTATGGTCTTCCCAGCACCTTGGGCCCAAAGTCGTGGCCAAAAGCCCCGGAATCATCTCAAGAGTCCGTGAATCAGGGGCAGCCCTGCCCAGCAGCAGGTCCGTTGGCACCACCCGACGATTGACCGAGGCGGAGTTGCAAGACCGGAGGGCGAAAGGTCTTTGTTTTCGATGTGATGAGAGGTGGGGAGTGGGACACCGGTGTAAGAGGAAAGAGCTCACACTCATGGTGGCCGGTGAAGAAGAGGGTGATTTAGAGAATGGGGATCACGAGGAGGAAATACGGGAAGAGAATGAGACTACTATTGGAGTTTCGTTATGCTCGGTGGTGGGGCTCTCAAATCCTAAAACAATGAAAATTGGCGGAAGGGTGAAAGAGAGACGAGTGGTAGTCATGATTGATCCGGGGGCAACACATAATTTTATTTCAACACAATTAGTAGTGGAGTTGTCTTTGGAGGTGCACGGTAGTATGGAGTTTGGAGTGGCCCTCGGAAATGGAGACACGGTGAAGGGTCGTGGTGTGTGCAAGAATGTGAAGGTGGAGCTAGATGGTGGAGTAACCATTAATGAGGAGTTCCTACCCTTGTCCTTGGGAAATGCCGAGGTGATACTTGGAATTCAATGGTTGGAGAAGTTGGGGTCCGTGGTTACTAATTGGAAAACTCACGTGATGAAATTCACCGTCGCCGGAGCTCCGGTGACCTTGGTTGGCGACCCCACCCTTGAAAAATCCCAAGTCTCGTTGAAAGCTATGGTTAAAAATTTGTGTAAGGAGAAAGTTGGGCTCTTGGTAGAAATCAACAAGTTAGAAGGAGAAGAAGAGGCCCAGAACGTAAGGCCCATTCCAGAATTTCTTGGAAGCCTTATTGAAAAATATCAGAAAGTCTTCAACATGCCCATAGGACTTCCACCCAAACGTGAGCATGAACATTCAATTGTTCTCAAGGAGGGTAGCAACCCCATTAGTGTTCGGCCATATCGCTACCCTCAAATTCAAAAAGATGAAATCGAGAGGCTCATCTGTGAGATGATTGAGGCCGGGATAATTAGACCCTCCACGAGTCCTTTCTCTAGCCCGGTCTTACTTGTCAAAAAGAAAGACGGTTCTTGGCGATTTTGTGTTGACTACCGAGCTTTAAACAAAGAGACGGTACCGGATAAATATCTTATTCCGGTTATCGACGAACTTCTTGATGAGCTCCATGGGGCAAAAATTTTCTCAAAACTCGATTTAAAATCGGGTTATCACCAAATTCGGGTTAAACCCGAAGATGTGCCGAAGACCGCTTTTCGCACTCATGAAGGGCATTACGAATTCTTAGTAATGCCGTTCGGCCTCACAAATGCTCCGGCCACTTTTTAATCGTTAATGAACGATGTTTTCCGTCCTTTTCTACGGAAATTTGTCTTGGTGTTCTTCGATGATATATTGGTGTATAGCCAAAATGAGTGTGATCATGTAAAGCACTTAGAAGAAGTGTTTGATGTATTGGCAGTACATCAATTATACGCCAATCTTAAGAAATGTGAGTTTGGCCAAACTCAAGTGGCTTACTTGGGCCATATTATTTCTTGTCAAGGAGTGTCCATGGATCAAGAGAAGGTGCAAGCAATAGTGAATTGGGCCTGCCCAAGGAATATAAGGGAGCTTAGAGGCTTTCTTGGATTGACGGGCTACTACCGAAAATTTGTAGCCCGGTATGCTTGGATCGCAGGCCCACTCACGGCCCAACTGAAGAAAGATTGCTATGGTTGGACCGATGAGGCAACCCAAGCTTTTCAAAGGCTTAAGGAGGCCATGATCACCGCTCCCGTGTTAGCCATGCCGGATTTCTCCAAGGAATTTGTAGTAGAGGCCGACGCATCGGGGTATGGTCTTGGTGCGGTTCTCATGCAAGCAATCGACCCATTGCCTACTATAGCAAGATGTTGGGCATTCGGGTCCAAGCCAAGTCCATTTACGAAAAGGAACTCATGGCTATTTGTTTAGCTATTGTCCGATGGAAGCACTACTTGATGGGGCGTCACTTTGCAGTGAGAACCGACCAACAAAGTCTCCGGTATCTCACTTAACAAAGGGAAGTCGGGGGTGATTATCAAAAGTGGCTACGAAAATTGGTCGGGTTTGACTTTGAGGTTCAATACAAACCCGGGGCTTCTAATCGAGTCGCGGATGCACTATCACGAATTGGGGGAGAAATGGGCCAAGTAATTCCTAAGGCCAGTTCGCTGCTATGGTTTCCTCAATTTGGGTGGACTGGTCAGAATTGGAGAAGGAAATAGAAGCTGATTCTTGTTTGGGCCAAATTAAAAAGGGCCTAATTGTTGGTGATGGTCCAAGTGGGTTCAAATTAGAAGGAAATAGACTCCTTTATAAGGGGAGAATCGTGATACCCAGAAACTCCAAGTTTGTGATTGAGCTTTTGAAGGAGTATCACGCCACCCCTACTGGTGGTCACGATGGGGAAATCAAGTCTTATTTGCGGGTCGCCGCCGATTGGTATTGGCAAGGGATGAGGAAGGATGTTGGGGAATTTGTGAGAAGGTGCGAGGTTTGTCAGCGGAACAAGGTAGCGCAGCAACACCCCCTTGGTCTTTTACAACCACTACCGATTCCGGGGGCGATTTGGGAGGATTTGTCCATGGATTTCATCGAAGGACTACCTTTGTCCAAGGGAATTGATTCGATTTTAGTGGTAGTGGATCGGCTCTCAAAATATAGTCATTTTATCGGCTTAAAACATCCCTTTAATGCATTGAAGGTGGCTGATTATTTCATCCGTGAGGTGGTACGCCTTCATGGATTTCCGTCATCGATTGTTTCAGATCGCGACAGAGTTTTCATGAGTATATTTTGGAGAGAATTATTCAGGCTCCAGGGAACACAATTGAAGCGTAGCACGCCTTATCACCCGCAATCCGACGGTCAAACTGAGATCGTCAACAAGGGACTTGAGGTGTACTTACGGTGTTTCGTGGCGGGGCAACCGAAGCAATGGGCTAAATGGCTGGCATGGCCAGAGTATTCTTATAATACGTCTCCACACACTTCAACCAAGATGACCCCCTTTAAGGTGGTCTATGGTAGAGATCCGCCTAAGTTGTGGCGAGTGGGAACAGGGCAGACGCCTGTGAGTTCTCTGGAAGAGAGTTTGAGGGAGCGTGATTTTGTATTGGAGGAGTTACGCCTCAATTTGGTACACTCCCAGCTTGTCATGAAGGAATACGCTGATAAAAAGAGGAAAGATGCGGAATTTAAAGCAGGGGAAGCAGTGTATTTGAAGCTTAGGCCGTACCGACAGAAATCCCTTGCGAAGCGGCCTTTCGAGAAGCTAGCAGCACGGTATTATGGGCCGTTTAAAGTGTTGCAGCGAATTGGTCGAGTGGCTTACAAGCTAGAGCTGCCACCAACTTGCAAGCTCCACCCTGTTTTTCACATCTCTCAATTGAAACACGCGGTAGGGAATGCCTCGGTCAATTCGACAAATCCAGAGCAACTCACTGATGAGTGCGAGCTAGTGGTTGAACCTGATGCGATTTTGGATGTTCGTGCAACGGATGTCAGTTTGGGAAAAGATTGGGAGGTCCTTGTCAAATGGAAGGGGTTGCCGGAGTTCGAAGCTACGTGGGAGGATGGTGCAGCCATGGATCAACGCTTTCCTGACTTCCACCTTGAGGACAAGGTAAGTCTTTTGGGGCGGGGTATTGTCACGGATGCTCATAGTCAAGGTCAAGATCAAGATGTTCAACCAAGTCCTATCAAGGTCTATACAAGGAGGAGGCAAGTCAACCAAGATCAAGGGAGAAAGTTTCAGCAGCAGCAAACACCAATTGGGAAGGTTACAAGCTCCAATTGAGAAGATGACAAAATTAATTAAGAGGAAGAGAAGGAAAAGAAGGCAACTTAGTTTCTTTGTGCTATTTTATGTCTTTCTATTTTAGCTATGTTTCACATGTATGCTTCAAGGTCTCTATGACCACCGTAGTATAAGTAGTGTAAGTGTTAATTTAATGGGTATCCAGAAATTGAGTGAACATTTTGTGAGAGTTGTAGCCTCAAGCTACTAAGGAGAGTGATAGCCTCAAGTTATCGATTTGTAATCCCCCTCAATCGTTAATCAATCAAGCTTTAAGCCTTCCTTCCCATTATTATTCGTATAATATTAGCATTAATTTAGTTACAGCAAGTCGGTACATCACAAAATCTTTGCTTTTTTTTTTTTTTTTTTTTTTGAAAAACTATCATAAGCATTCGTTAATAATTAAATGTTCAGAGAAAAACTTGAGTATGAAAAATTAAAACCATTAAAGAAAATGCATTGACGGATTTTATGAAAAGGAAAAATAATATAAAAATATCAACATAGGAGTAATGAAAGAAAAATAAAAAAAAATAATTATTTTTTACTTGATAATTAAAAAATGAATAGAGTGTGAAGAATCGAACATGCGACCAAACATTAAGTCGCTAATTAGCGCTTTGTTTGCTGTGCAAAACGCCACTGAAACACACCAATTATGTATGATATTAATGCAATATGTTATTATCTTATATTTTATTGTTGAGGCCCTAACCAGTTTATGGGCCCCTGTACAGTTGCACATGCCGCACCGGTTAAGGGCCGGGCCTGAATGTAGCCACAGAAAGGAGACACCCAAATTAGAATATGTAACCATATGAAAGTGACGGAGGGAGTATTTAGAAAATGCTGAACCATGGAAATATGCAAAGAATATGGACAGCTACCTTCCTTAGTCCATGAAGGAAACTACTATCTAGAAAATGTTGAATCATGGGTACATTCAAAGAATATGGACAGATACCTCCCTCAGTCCATACAAGAATTGAAGAGTCAAAACATATTTATAATTAAAAGGAAAAAAAAATGATTTGCTTGAATTATATGAAAATTATAAAAATGACCAAAAAAAAAAAAAAAAAGTATTTCTGAGCAAAAAAAAAAAGCATTAATTCTGTTTGGAATCTGAAGCTCATATTCCTCATACAACATAACATGACCATAAACCTCGGAGTTGAGAAATGTCTCACCTTCTCAAGAAATATGATGCTATGAAATGCTTTCCAATTTGGCAGTAATGTAGCTCCCTGGATCAGAAAATGTGATATCAGAATAATAACAAAGCAAAATTGACCATCTCAAACAAAATTTCAATCATCAAAATTTGAAAGCATTGATCAACTGATTATGGGCAAAACTGCAAAAGGCCTCAAAAAAGTCATCTTGAGAAGGCCATTTTACAGCAAAAGGAGTATAAGTGAAGAAGTAAAAGATTAACGTGTAAACATAATAATATCACATACAGCAATTAGATGTAAAAAAGAGGGAAGTTGAGAAAACATGAATAAAATTGGACACTAAAAATTAAAAGTATTTTGTACCTGGTATATATCCTTTATATCAGATGTTGCAAGTGTAATCTTAACATTCGCCTCCTCGGTCACAGAAAGCTAGAAGTAGTCGTGTCAAAACAAAGAGGAAAAAAATGGACACTTGAATAATGCTTAGACTCTTTGCTGCCTTTGTATCCCCAAAGCATCAACACTTTAATATCATACAACTTTCCAGACATGCTTACCTAAGTCACGTCCTAGAAAGTTCACCAAGCGATAGTGAGACCCTTGGAAACAAAAGGCATTTTCCTTACCTGCAATTTCTTCGAACTTTCTTGCTTCTCTACAGCATCATCACTATCTCCACGCTGTACAAAGTAAAACAAATGTGATGTAAATTGTATTACCATTGTAACATAAACTTGTTTACAGTACTAAATTGAATGGATTAGCCATTAAATACACATAACATACAATAAAACATCTTGGACATGCTTGGATTGAGGGAAATATATTACTAGGGTAATAAAACTCAAACTAAGCAAAATGAAAGTAAATAGGGAAGAAGGAGACAGTGATGGTGTGCTTGTAAGAAAAATTGTGTAGTGATGGTGAGGTGTGAAGTGAAGAAAGAGACTCATTTTGGGGGTAATAGTTACACTAGGGAGAGAGTGTGTAACTATTACCTTCGTTATAGGGTAATAATTCCTCCATCTCTCTCTTTTTCTCATGGAACAACTACCCTATTTCATTTGTAAAAACCTTACCTCCTACAACAACACCTCTAATTACTTGTGTTTTTTCAAGTTTGACTGTTATTAACCCCTTAATATATTACCCCCAATCCAAGCATGGCCTTAAAGGGAACATCTAAATATGAAATGCACTTTTAGGTGTCCAAAATTATACATTTATGTAAGCAACCATTCTGTTTTTGAATTCCCTCATTTTAGTTACCACTTATCAGTTATATACATGTAATTCAATATTAATAAAACAAGAGATTGCAAAGAGTTGCTTCAAAAGATTTCTTAGCCATTAAGTCATATATAACTCTAAAAACTAAAAAGGGGTCATATATTTGTGTTGGTGTAAACAAGCCTTCACAACTAATTGTACACATTTGCTACCTGACAAAACTTAACTGTGTGCGTGCAATGGGCATTGCAATGAATTGCTCAATATCAGCAAGGCACAGTGATTTGGAGAAATTAGCAGAGATATCTTAACTTCCCAAACATGTACAAGGAAAATATTCACGATCATATGGTTTGACCAAAATACAAAGTATAAGTTGAGGTTGCAAGAAAATTGCAGGGCATCCTATACATAAATAAAGATATGAGAGCAAATGATATTCACTCTCTGACTCTCGCCAGGCTTTATGTCATAGGAGAAGAATTTATTTCATTAATTGCATGCACAACTGAATTTGTTCCAATTTTCAATCTGATTTTCTTTTCCCATCTCAGATTCTGACTACTTTGCTCATCAATTTTCATTGACAATATTCTCTCCCCTTAAACAGGATTAAGGAAATAACACAACTATCTTTTTACCTTCTTTTTCTTGGAAATGTTTTGTTCCTGTCCAGCAGCTGCATCATCATCGACATCCTTCTCCTACAGAAGCAGTAATGAGTATTGAGTAACTGGTGTACCAAAATTCTCCTAGTATACGAAACCAAGAAACTACAACACATAAAACCCAAACATCATCCACTAAATGAGTCAAAATGGAAAAAGGAGAGGAGCAGCAACTTCGAGCATCATCCAGCCCGAAGTTCCATTAAATTCAAATTTTGGTCAACAAACCACTTAAAATTAAAATGAGTACTATATCGAGTTTGAACTCATAAATTCGTGGTTATATAATCATAATCAGCCTCCAAGGGCTCCAACTAAATCAAGACCACCACCACCACAACAACAACGCCTTAGTCCCAAAATGATTTGGCGTCGGCTAACTATATCCACACCAATGAAACCAAAATACAAAGTTTACAATCAAAAATAACAATTAAACTCAAACCTTGTCAAGTTCCTCCACCAATTTCTTCATAGCCTCTTGATCGTCGCTCTACATTAAATTCAAACAAACAACAAAAATGTCAAAATTATTACTATTAACCTCCATCTCTCTTGAGACGGCCACATTTGACTTATTGCAATCAAATAATTGATTCAAGACCAAGTAAACCATAAGAAAAACATTATAAATATGAGTATATGACGTATTAAATTCAACAAATATAAAACAACATTGGAGAAATTCTACTCAACAAAAACCCTCAATCAATCAATTAACACACAATTAAAATAAAATTGAACAACGATAATGGAACTTTTAGAAACGGAGGGAGTAGTTAAAACACCTTAAGAGAATCAAACCCTCGAATAGCCGAAATAGACGAAACGGAGTTAGACTTAAAGGAGAAGCAGTGGAAATGGTGCCATTTAGTGGCGTCAAACCCTCTTTGTTTGTCTTTGGTGACAACACCCAACCTCAATGCATTAGCAGCAATTTTTTCGGAGCAAGTTTTGCAAGCGGAGCGATTCGATTTTGCGTACTCGGCGACGAAGGAGGACGCCATTGGAGGCCGAGCTTGGAGGTGAAGGAAGGAGAGTTGAGAGGTAGGGTTTTTGAGGAGGAGGAGAGGTTGATGAGAGAGAAGTAGACGGCGAGGAGAGAGAAAGGCTATGGTGGTGGTGGTGGTGGAGACGGCGGCGATGAGCATTCAGGTTCCTGGGTTTGTGGACTTTGGGTCTGGGGGATTTTGTGTCTCCCGCCAAAGTTTTGACTATTACGGAATATAGTATGAGTACGTTATGATGTTACAATGTTACTCCCTCCGTTTTTTTTTAGCGTCCCATTTTGAGATTTTGATACTATTTATTAAATATAGATCAATGTTTGTGATTTTTTTTTCTTTTTTATTAAAAAAAAAGAAGATCAGTGTTTGTGAATTATACACAAGGAAAAATATAATTTTGTGCGTAATTGTTGGAATCATGTCAATGAATAGATTATTAAATATTTAATTTTTATATTTTATAATTTATGATAATTTTTTCTTTTTTTTTTGTTGAAAAAAGTTAAAAAAAATTAATATTGAACTTCAAAAACGTGAAGAACGCCCTGAGGAACCAAGCTACAACAAAACAAGCCTCAAAAAGCAACAAAACTAAGCATATAAAACAAACTATCTGCTACAAAACGGGTTCTTGAACCATTCCTGATTTCTTCTGCTGGTCTTAATCGGCATTGCAAAAGATATTATGTGAAAGAGCTCAGACCAAAGGTCCTGAATCACCTTTCTCTTGTTGCATAATGAATCTATCCTAGATGGTTTTATTTCTCTATTTTCAGATCACATAGAGTAAACCAGCATAACAATTATAAACTACCTATCTCTAAAATCTGCCTTTGATGACTCTCATCTTGTCATTATAGCCTTCAATGTTCTAAGGCTCTAGCTTTATATTCAGATTTCTTTCACCAAATTAACACATTTCTGCTGTAATCACATTCGAAGAATAAATGATCTATGGTTTCTTCACCATTCTCACAAAGAGGGTAGGAGGCATCAGTGATCACCCCTATCTTAAGAAGATGAGCTCTAACTCGAATCCTTCTCCACATAATCATCCAGCATACAAATTTATGCTTAGGAATGTTCAACCTATTCCAAACCCAATCACTCCACTCAACCTTACCATGTTGAGTGTTGAGCCAATTATAACCACTTGTTATGTTGTATCCTTTTGGAGTATCATGTAACAACCTAGAAATCCCTTTCTTTTAAAATACTCGTTTTGCCCTATTTAAAACTTTGAATAGAAAAATCTAAGATATTATCGCCACTGTGAAAACGGCTAAGGCAACTATCAAAGACACACAGCAGAAGACTCTCCTTTAAAATATTTTAAAACGATTCAACTTAAAAAGTCAACTCAAGAACACAAAGTCAAACCTAAGTAAAACAAAGTCAAACCTACAACTTGGAACCATTGTAGGCCCTTAACAAACCAATCCAATTTAAAACCTTCATGTTAGTCTGGCAATAGAAATATCATAATATAAATAAAGCAATAACACATCATAAACTTATGGAAACTAGCATGATTCGCTCTTCACTCATGCCGATCATGAATATGCTTCATCACCTGAAAAGTTTCTCTTTACTTGTTTCCACTACTCCATTAAAAATGGGTCATCATAAGGCCAAGGTAAAGACAAGGCCAACAAACACACAATCAGCAAAGCTGGGTACATAAGCGTAATTAAACACACTGACATGCATTGACCTATCAACACACAACTTACCTTGTTGCACCTGTTTATCAAGCACACAACATTCAACAAAACTTCTCAACTAAGTAACTAATTAATTCATTTAGTTTTGATTACGCATCGAACGGGTTTCCCCCCTAACCTGCCCCAATAACACGGGAGCTAACCGTGCCAGTATAAAAGAACCACTCGTAAGTGGCGGAATTCCTGCGCATAATAATAAAAGGAATGTACAGCGTCCTGTACTCCAATAGAAGTTATGGTTAAATATAAAACCCCATAACTCCCCCCATATGTTCATACTCAAGGTATATACGTTCCAACAGTTTTGGTGTGTAACCTCTTCCACTTTACATTCCCTTTACAATTTATTAAACTTGGTGATGACCCTCAAATCATAACAACATCAAACATCATGACTATTCAAACAATTAAACATTTTAATTTAATTCTTGAATAATTAGTGACCACATAATATTTAGTGTTGAACCCTTTTTAAATCTACCTCGGTGTCAAAGACACCTTAGACGCTTGATGCGCCAAAAATCCTATTCCTCAGTGTTAAAAACACCTTAAGTGCACTAAGGCACCAACATACAATTTCTTCCTCGTGTCATAGCTCCTTTCTCATGCTTGTAGCATCAATAAAAATTATATGAACCTTAATAAAATTCTCTTTATATATTCCAATCCAAATTAAACATTAGTTTAATTAAACATGTTTTCTATCATGCCATAAATAAAAGTGTGGTTCATATTCAACATTCCAAACTATTATTTTCCAACCATTAATCCATCACAAATAAATCATGTTTCATAATTCAATCACCAATAACAACCAAATCACAATTTCCATTCCAAATCTAGCATGATACTACTTGTATTCAATTAATCACATCTAGCATGCTACTACATCATCAAAAATATGCCAAGTACGCGAACATACCTTGAATACGATCTTAATATCGCCAGACTAATAGAAATCACTTACTTCGAAGTCTCCTACAATTCAAAATAATAAAAGAGTATTAAAATCCTCTCTACACAAATTTCCAGCAATATATACTATTATTAAACCCCTCATAATTTAATTAAAATAAGCTGAAATTATATTTAAAACATCATACTTTAATCCAAATTAATAGGTAATTAAAATTCCTTAAAGAAACTTGATTTTTAATGTAGTACCAAAAATTCCAGCATTATATATTAATGAAAACTTGTTGTAATTAGGCTTTAAAACACTTAAATCAAAGGTTTAAACCACCCTAAATCATAATCCTTCAATAATTAATAATTTATGAATCTAGGGTTTCAAAATTGGGGCTTTTTAATTAGAATTAAAATCTGAAAATTAAATTACATACTACTTATAATCAAACATCATAATATCAATGACAAAACCCATATTTAATAATTAGATCTAAGGTTTAACAAAAATTAAAACAAAGATTAATTTTTTTTTTTTTTTTTTTTTTGTTTTCGGAAATTCGGGCAGCAGCCACGACACCACAGCCGGCTGCTGCTGTGCTACTGGTGGCGCCGCTGCTGCTGGCGGTGGCTGGCGGCCCACCGGTGGTGTGGTGGTGGCCGACGTGGTGAAGGCCGAAAAGGGGAAGGGGAAAAAGAAAGAAAAAGAAAAGAAAAATAAAGGAGAAGAGAGAGAAAATTTACCTTGAATTTTCTCCACTCTGGGAAAAGTTTAATTTGTCCAAGTGTTGAATATTTATACCCTTTCTCTAGAAACCCTTTCTCTAGAAACCCTTCTTCCTAAACTTTCCCCTTTTAATCTTTCCTAATCCCTTTCGTAATAAAACTTACTAAAATAAAACTTTCCTAAATTAAACCCCAACTTAAATAAAATAATTAATTAAACAAACTTTCCTTTAATAAAATATTTCCAAACTTATTTAAAATAGATAATTAAAATGCCATAAATAAAACATTTCAATTTATTTAAATACTTCACAAAATACTTATTTTAAATAAAATACATATAAAAATACGAGGTATTACATATCATTCCAGACATTTTTGCATAATTAAAGATATTATTGATTAAAGTTTGCATCGATATGCGTGGAATGTCACTATGAGGCATTTAAAAAAAAAAAAAAAACAGAGGGATTACTTATCTAAAGTCCAAACCAATGCTCCATTAGACAATTCACTGCGTGATGTTACATGAACGAATTAAGAATACTATAAAATCTTGTTACCAAACTTTCTCATGCAAGAGTAAATATTGTCACTCGGAACATTATGCTCGATTAGACTTTTCACAACATGATTAAATATATCGAGCAAAACTGTTCATGTAGCGGGAATAGAAATTAACGCATACTCTAGTACTTCCACCTTTTACACTTGTAATTCCAGTAGATTATCATCACCATACAGATCATCAATGATACCAAAAGTTAATCATGCACTTAAAATTTGGCGTAAAGATTTGACAATCTTTCTAATCCATTTATATTACGGATATGATACATATGCCCTAGTTGATTACTGAAAGCAAAAATGAACATATCTCATCTGATATTCTGATCACACGTGACACGCCCGTGTGCCCTAACTGCCTGCCTGCCTGGTACACTTTTTGAGTTTCTTGTAGCAAAAACAGTTCATTTTGCTCAAACACAACACCATCAAAGACCAACTTCAAAATTTCCCACTAAAAATGCAAAGGGGAAACTATAATCCTCACATAAATCCCTTCCAAACCCACCAAATTCATCACATTCCCCCTCAAATTCATCAAAATCCACCAATTAACAACCCCTATAATCCTCCATTAAACCACCCAATTCACCATCTTCCTCTTCCTCAATACCCCTTTTCACCAGAATATGAAAGAATTTTAAGGGATGAAGTTATTTACCTTCATTCTTTATAGCATAGAGGTCCACCTTCTTCAACCTTAAACCCTAATTCTCAAACACCCCATTATCTTAAACCCTCAATTCCATCAATTTTCAAGAAAACCCAGAAAACTTCAAAATCCCTTGAACCCCATCTCTTTTCTGATAAAGAATGGTCTGTTGAATCAATACCCAAATGTCCATCTTCTTCTGGGTCGATTTGGCCTGAGTTTAAGCCCCAATCGGCCCCGGCTTCTCAGCCCGCGACGGCCGAGGAGAAGGAGAGGGTGTTAAGTTTGAAGATTCATCTTAAGGGTTTGGATTGTTGTTCTGGATTGTTTGATAGTGATAATGATGATGAGGAAGATGATGGTGATGATGTTGAGGAATTCGAGTTTTTTATGAAAGTTTTTGAAGAACAAGAGGAATTGAGGGGTTATTATAAGAAGAATTGTGAGAATGGGGAGTTTTATTGTTTAGTTTGTGGGGCTTTAGCTGGTAAACTTTCTAGGAAGTATAAGAATTGTGTTGCTGTTGTTCAGCATTCTGTAACTATTTCTAATACCAAGAAGAGGAAGGCTCATAGAGCTTTTGGGCATGTCATTTGTAAGATTCTTGGATGGGATGTTCATCGGCTTCCGTCTTTACCGTCTAAGGATGGGGGTGCTAGTAGTCAGTCCTTGGAGAAATCCTGTGTATTTCCGGTGAGCTTTTTTTTTAAAAGCTATTTAAAGTTTTGGTTATTTATATATATTGAATAAGTATGGTTAGTTTGGATGGTTATTTAAATTATGGTTATTTATATATATTGAATAAGTATGCTTAGTTTGGAGCATAATGTAAAATGTAGGGTTATTGTATGAGCGGAAAATTATATTCTTCTGCTTTAACATATGTTGCTGTCCTTTAGGTGTTGAGGGATGTGGGAAGGAACTGAATTTGATAGACATAGATTAGTGTAGCATTTCGTCAAATACTAATTAAAAAAAAATAAAAATAAAGAGATTAGTGTAGCATAAATGATTAATTATTAAACTTAGCCTCTGTGATCTACTAGAGTATTTTTGTATTTTTTGAAAATATTCCGAGTGATGCGTCTACAGTTGCACATTGTACAAGGGAAGTACTTAAGTGTGTTGTGAGTTCTGCAAAGAGGTTTTGTGTGTGTGTGTTTTCTGTGCTTCTATTCCCTTGGTCATGGGTGTTTAGTGCTTTACTGAAGTTCAACAATCGCAGTACTTAACTGCTGCTTAGTGTTTTAATTATTGATTAGTTTGTTAGGTTGCTTTTGATGTTGTGGGTGTTTAATGATCTTATAAGAATTTGGCTAATATGTACTTACTTGATCCTATCCATGACACTATCTTATTGTCAGTTACCATAATATCCATAGATAAGTTTGGTCAAGCTATATAACATCCTAGGTTCATATGCTGTAAACTTCCAGAAATTCATGAGTCATAACTCTATGAGAAATGGAATTATTGGCTTTTATAATTTTCTGTCAGAGCTAAGCCACACATATTCACCGAGAATTTGTGATTACCTCTAAATACTGGGCAGATACCTTTCTAACTGATGAGTGATGAACATATAAGAGGGAAATTATGAGAAACTGTATCAATGATCTGGTGCTGGCTGCTAGTGCTATATAACTGTCTATGGTGACTGGTGACTGGTGACAAGTGTAAATGTGAAGTACAACTGAGGTATTTTCATTGATAGACTAGAAGCTACAAAAATCATCTTGTTGTAATTAGTACTAGCAGGTGTAATAACTGTGAAAGGAAGAATTTAATTTTGAGATATTATCTATGCCCATAAAAAAAGGAATATACAACTTGATTTCAGACTCTGTAATTTTCAATTGATTCCTTCTTTCTTTTCTTTTCACTTTACCTAAATATCAAACAATGACCTCTTTGCATTACAAAGAGACTACGACGACTTTAAGAAAATTAAGTCTGACTTCTTGCTCCAAGATCTGGTCTATTATCATCAAGCTTAAAAAAACAGTGTGTGAATTACCAGTGTCCCTTCGGTGTATTCATCCTTGGGTGTAAGAGCCGAATTGGCTATTTCCTATAGGGTATATCAGTGATTGATTTACCAAGTGTGTCATTTACTACTTGTAAATTATCTTTTAAATTTAGCTTAGTTTTGCTCCATACTAATAACTTCACTTGAGTAAATAATTCGTCCTTGCAACCAAGCTTCTTGGCAATTGGAATATAATTTAAGAAAGTGAGCGGAGAGGGTAAATGGGTAAAGTAATCAAGACAACTTATTACCCTAATAACACAACCCATTTCTCTTACATTAAATTTCTATTTACCCATTTTGTTCCCTTTTAGAAATGAGGGTAGTAATAAGTTTCACTTTAGCAAAAAAGTAAGGGGGCATTTGGTTTGCAAACTGCTATGGGGTTGGAATCAGGAATGAAACTATAGTGGTATGGGTTTGGAACTTGATTCTTAATACCATATGTTTGGTATGCTTATGGAATACAATTTTTTTCTTTTATTTGATACCTAAAAGTATGGGAATGAGCCAAACCCACCTCCCCTCCAAGGTTTCTAAACCCCATACCTTGAGGGTTTGAAACTCTTAAAATCGTAAAACAAACATAAGGTATGGGTTTAAACCATTCTAAACCCATACCTTATACCTTAATTATGTGAACCAAACGCCCCCTAAATTGAAAAAATAGCCTTATTTAACATTGAACAACCTAAAATTTTGGGAGAAGCTCTTCGAACTTAGTGCATTAAGATATTGAGTCAAAAGTAGCAAGTGATAGACTGATAGTAATTGATAGGAGAAGGGATGTAAAATATAAGGTGAAGAATTCAAATCACCATGTGTAGTTAGGCTAAGATGCTTCCATTGTTATATTGTACTTTATGCAATCAGGAATTTGTATTACTAGCATCTTATTGTTCTATATTAACTAAAGGTGATCACAGATTGGGCTGGGTTTTGTAAAGAAAAAAAAAAAGGTGGCCCATTTTGGGGACAAGGCTTCGGCCTGGTCCAAGCCAAAAAACCATGCCCAAACCCGCTATTTCGGGCCAAACTCATGTCTAATTTTAACTAAAAACGTAAAATAAAAATAAAAAATCTCCGGGCCCAAAAAAATTTTCCCAAACCCCATCAAGAGGTAAGGATTGTCATCTCACAACCATGAGATTGTGAGATCAACTCTAACCCCGGCTAGGTACTTTGTGAGAGGCTCCGGTTTGGTTGGGTTTCTTTTTCTTACCTAGAAATAATCGAATTTGCTCGAACAAGAATTTCATCTTGGGTGGGGGAGACACAGAGACAGAAAGACTAACATGCAAAAACTAAAAAGCTGGAAAGATTCTACGGAAAACTAGAGCTTTGTCTTATTCCTGAATCAAGATGTCAAAAGATTATAGGTCTTGTCCTAAATTTATGAGGCTAATAGTTAGTGTTTTATAACATTGAAGGCAATACTATTCATTCAGTGTTATCAATGCAATATATTTTCCAATAAAACTCCAGGCCTCATATCTAGCTACATGTCTACTGCTCAAGTCTTCTACAACATTGCGTACATAATAAAATAGAGCACTGGAATCTGTATAGACAGACTAATCTGAGTTGAAACTCTTTCATTACTCAATATTTTAACCTTTTAAGGTTGATTAATAAATGTGAGATGATGTGTGCAGTGTGATAAATTTAGTTGAATGTATATTGTAGGGTGTGGTCGACAACCATGCTGATGGTTCGAAGGACAGTCCTGCCGTTGTTGAAAGGGAAGGAGACTTTGCAAATGTCAGTAACAGTGATGCAGGCCCAGGAGATAAACCTGATGCTGTTGAGATGCAAAATGATTGCACTACAGATGCAGGATATGTAACTAGTGAACTGGTTCAATGTGTAGTAAGTTACAGTCTTGCAGTCAATTTATAGGCTTGTAGCATGTATCCCAAAGCATATCTTATAACTGTTAAAGATATTAGTATATTTTGTATGGCCTTTGTTTTTATTAGTTGCAAGACTTGCAACATGTCAATTTTTTACGCTTGCAAGTGCATAATTCTGATCATTAATATCTTTAATCATCAACATTGTTGTGCGTTATGAATTTCTTAAGAGTTCTGCAAATTATATATATTTGAGTTGACCTATTAGTTGACCTTTCACATTTGAATTAATGCTGGTGATCATTTTTCTCTTGTTTTCCTTATCCGTGGCTGCCTGTAGGGGCTATTAATTTCATATCATGCACTTGTGTTCTATTGCAATTCAATTGATTTGTTTCTATGCATATGACAGAGTGAGAGTAAGGTCAATGCTGATGGATGTGAGGCAGATGTGCATGGAAGTTTGAAAAAGGAAGATTGTAATTCTGAGAATGTTCAATTGGAGCAAACTAATACTCCTGATTCAGCTCAGAAGATTGAAAATATAATGAGAGAAGAAGGCTCTGCTTTTGGCGGCGAATCAGTTAATTGTGAGGTGAATTGAATACTGGCTTTTATGTAGTACGACTGTATGAGTTATAAATAGAAACTGACAGTTCATTTCCTCTCTACTCTTGTAAATTGAAGTTATCATTAACGGGAGATTCTGTGAAGTAGTGATTGGATGGTTTGCCTAAAGGGTTTCTTATTCAGGATCATCTGTGTAGCCAATAATAACGTAAGCTTCTCACTTGCTCAATATTCATAACGTCTTATCTTCTCATTCTACTAGTACTACTACGTATATTTGTTCTTGAAGTGCTTTCTTAAATGATGATGTTTCCCTACCTTATAAAAAGTAGAAGTTAGCTCTTAGGAATAGTGTGCTACCAAATATATCCTCAAAAATATGTACAAAAATGTGTAATTACTTTTTTACCCTCATTAATATATTTGCTCTCATTAATATATTTATTATTATTTTTTTTCATTAAACATATCATCAATTAATTCAAAGTTTTTTTTTCCTACCTTATAAAGAGTAGAAGACAACTCTTAGGAATAGTGTGCTACCAAATATACCCTCAAAAATATGTACAAAAATATGTAATTACTTTTTTACCCTCATTAATATGTTTGCTCTCATTAATATATTTAATGTTTTTTTTTTCATTAAACATATCATCAATTAATTCAAAGTTTTTTTTTTTTTTTTTTTTTTTTTTTTTTTTTTTTTTTTTTTTTTTTATAACAAAAAACTTGTAATGCCTTTTTTTTAAATATAAAAATTATACTTCATATGTTATTATTATTATTATTATGTAAAAAGAAAAAAAAAATGTATTTACGATGCCTTTTTTTAATATAAAAATTATACTTCATATGTTTTTATTATTATTTAAAAAGAAAAAAAATTGTATTTACGAAGAAACTCTTTATTACCAAGAGACCGTTTATTTTTACTCCTTCGTGGTTGCTCTTCTTATTTACAATCTTGTCGTCCTTTAATTGCAACACTATTGTTAAGGTTTATTAGCTTTTGAATTGAAATTGTTTAATGACACATAAATAACGTTATGGAATTTGAATGGGATTCATATTAAATAGTGATATTTAAGCAGATATTATCAAGAGGTAAAAAAGTAGGGGGAAAAAAAAAAAAAAACGGGTACGGAGTATTAATTATGGAGAGAATTTACAAGGAAAAATATAACTAAGTAGTTATTAGATATAGATATTAGATGGTAATAGAACAATAAAGAACTTTTTTTTTTGAACGGGAGAACAATAAAGAACTAAGTTTATTAAGTTTTTAGCTAAAACGAACATTTCACATATTATTACTCTATATGAGCATCTCAAAAAAAATTCATTTGAAGAAAAACACACTAGATATTATTGGATCATGCAAATCAATTAAGAGTTCTAAACTAACTATAGTTTAAGATATGAAAGGATGCAAATCAATTAAATATTATTTAATAATAATTTTGAAATAACAATGTCAAACTTTGAGGGTTTCAAAAAATAATTGTCATAAAAGATTTTGGTGGCTTTTTTATACTTTTACAAAGTCACTACATAAGCACATAAACCAAATAGTACGTATTAAAACTAGCAGGTCTACCAGTCAAACCAAAGGTGTAAATACACGCCAATACCATTTCTCTACAAGAGTTAAATCCTTTGCGCGCATCGCGCACATAGGCCACCCTAGTTTAGTTAAAAAGTATGATTCGGTATCCTCTCTAGGATGAGGAAAGGTCAACTGATGTTTGATTAATTTCTCTTTTGCATATTGCTGTGTAGCTAATAGCAAAATTGGCATCAACTTAGCATTTTAGTAGATTGAAATTTTTTTGAATTAGTAGAATAGACTTTTGTTCTGGATCTCTTGAAATATTTTACATTGGGCTATGTTTAAGTGTGAATCATCTGGTACTCTGGCCTTAAACTTGATAGGATTATGCCAGTCACATGTAATTGCATCTTTGTTTTTGTGCCCAGCCTTACCTTAGATTGTGGTAACAACAGAGTTTCATGTACCCTGCAAATTCATATTACCTATGGCACTCCTTAACTCTAAAAATCTTTGTATTGCTTCTTCAGCATATTGTGAAGTTACTCTAGAAGTCTAGATAGGGGACTCTATTGTTAAAACTTTGGCAAATGTCATTATTCATTCTCACATTATTTGGCTGCACATCTTCATGGTCCGGCATTATGGGGTGATGGATTATAGTGTGTTTGAGCGGTAGATGGCATCGGACCTTGTTTTGATTGGTCTGTATGTCTGCCTGCATACCTATAATTTTCACTCTCATATCTAATGTGGTGACCACTGTCACATTTCTTTCTGTTTGTAGGCCTTGTAAATATTGAATGAAGATCGCCTTGTGTTTGAGCAAGCCTCCTAACAGAAGATTAGAACAGAAATGTTTCAGATGCTCCTTTCTAATTGAGTTGTAAGAAAGACATGGGAAAACTAAAGAGTTTGTGTTTGATGTAGGTATTTCCTACTGTAATATCTTATATACACTAGTTAGTGTCTTGTACATTGTCACAAATTCATTGTATGTGATTTGTGGGTGTACTAGTGAAACGGAGTCAGAGCATTCTAATCGTTGGGGTAAAATCAGCTACTCTCTTGTATGCTAATAGCCTCAGCTATGCTTGCATTTTACATTGTGACTACAGCCATATGGCTTATTTAGCTATCTGCTAGCAATGCAATCAAAAGTCATCAATCTGTATATCATTTTTCCAGCTTAATGGTAACTTGTCGAACCAATAGAGCAAATGTAGAATTTCTTATATATACTTCTGTAGTTTTCTCAATCAAGTTTTTAACCCATAACATTTCTGTTTAACCGGTGGTGACGTTCTGTGATGGATCATAGTATTGGTGAGTTTCAAGATCCTGCTTCTGATGTTCTGTATCAGTGTATTGACTGTGGATGCATTCAATCTCTTTACCTGTGGAGAAGAAAAAATTATGAAAACGGGCTGCATTAACCAATTGTTAATGTCTTCCATTTTGTTTACAAAGCTTTTGAATCAGATTTATATTATTTTTTTTGGGTGCGTGACTAGTTCAGGTGAAAATTCATTGATATAGTGAGATAGCTTGACTTCAGTTTTCACTTTTCAGTAATGGAACCTGTTGGAGCTAATGCCTTTGTGCATGGTTAAAGGTGTAAACTGTAAACCACTCAACCAGAACCTGCATCACCAGCTGCAGCACCTCTTTAATAACAATTGTCTAATCAATTGCATTTAGCACCGTATGAGGTACATACACAGACACCGACATTGTTGATTCGAGGTCCAGAAATTGTTTCTGAAGTCAGAACTTGTGGCTGAGGTTCCTTAGCAAGCTATCAGTTATTCGAAGATGGTTAGGTGTCCGGCTTATATATAGCAGAAGTCCATTAAAATCATTAGGGACCAGTAAGAATGTAAGATAGTTGATTTCTTGCTAATTTTACATTTTGATACCAATTTAATATGGATCATACAATTCAAGGGATAATTAGAGGACAACAATACTTAATCTTTCAAACACTCAATGGAATTCTCTCATTTAGTGATTTAGATTAAAGCATAAAAGCTCAACTCATATTTTCATATTATTAATCTTTGTATGATAAAAGAATGTAGATTTTTTTACATGGGATTATTCAATAAACAAAAAAACCTAAAAGATAGATCTAAAACACATATCATTAAATGATTTAAATATATCATTTTTATGAATTTAATCGGTCGTTGCTATTTGAAATTAATTATCTATTGTAATTAAATGTAGGTGGTGTATATATAGGCAGTATTGCTAAAAGGGTAGTGAGAGAAGATTAGGATTCAATCATTCTCTTTAATAATTATGCTTTTATGAGTCATATCAGACTACTAGTAAAAGTAAATTGTAGTCTACAATCTACTAGTTTGGTAGAGACTAGAGAAGATATGATTTAATCGGGTATTTCTATTCATCCAAAAAAAAAAAAAAAAAAAAAAGTTCTTACAAATGTTCATGTCAACCTCTGTTTCATATTATTTGTAATGATTAGACATTTTTTCTTTCTATTTTATGTCAAATCAATGCAAAAAATATAAACGGAGGTAGTAAAAAATTTTAAACTAGAGGGTGTTAAATTGTTAATACTCTTTTGAATCCCTTTTGTTTGCCATTTAGTGTATGTTATTAGAACACAGTGTGTTTTAACACGTATTTTTAAAGACCCACAAAATCAAATAGGACAGAAAAAAATTATGACGTGAAAATTTGATGAGACTGTCTAAAAGAAAGCGAGACAAACTTTAAGAGATCGTCTAGTGTCTAGAGGAGAAAATATAAGTTTATCACTTTGATACATAAGACGTGTTTATCAAGTGGTAAAAATGCAAGTAATTAATCAAATATTTTATTAAAATGGCTTTTGCAGTTGTAACAAAACACCATACTAATTGGGTTTTTTTTTTTTTTTTTTGAAATATTTTGTGATATGAATGAGTCCCTTGAAAAAATGGGGATTGCACTATATGGAGAGAAAATACAAGTCTATCATTTTAATCTTGTTTATCAAGATGTCAAACTTACTAGTAAACTATAAAAAATTTGCATTGTAGGTAAAATCGCTAATGCCGTTAGCAGTTCTACCATGAACAATGCACATTTTTGGTAGTATTGCTAATAGTGTTAGCAGTTCTATAGTGCAAATTTTTTGTTATTCATTTACAATTTTGCCATTAGATAAACATGCTATATTGCTATATTTGTCAAAAGATCAATAAGAGCAACTCCAATGATTGTAGGTAGGGACTTGCTTGCAATTCAATAAAATCCTAGCTACTAGCTTGACCATTGGAGTTAGAATACTCAATTAGTTTGGCTAAGCAAATTAGCTAATGCCCATTGCACCAATTAAATTTGTCAAAATAAAATGTTCATTGCACCAATTAATCCCTTTTCATGTATTTTCTATCCAACGATGACTACTAAGCTTTTAGCTAGTCATTGGAGCAAAAAGTAGCTAAAATAATAATTAACTCAAAAGCTTACGTGACATGACAAGCTAATTGAAATTGCTCTAAGGGCGTCCACCAGTAATACGAGTACTTCTTCCGGCTGCCACCTGAAGAAAGCTAGGAAGTCTAAAAAGAGGAGAGAGAGTCGTACTCTCTTTAACAATTCCAGCCATACCCAAAAAAACAAAAGAAAGAAAAAAAAAAAAAAAAAAACTAAAAACTTTCTGTTTCCAAAATTGAACTTACGACTTCAATACTTCAGATAGTACAAAAAATGGCGGTATCTTACTGGTTCACGTCATCACCTCTCCAAAAATTTCCGCCATTTTCATCATCATTCCAAACTCAAACTCCATCTCTTCAACTTCATCATCATCATCATCGTAGTCGTAGCAATTCTACAAGTTTCGTCGCCGAATCAATTCATCGTAGAAATCATATTTGTTGCAAGCAACAGTTTCTCCGCCATAACCGTGACCTTCGTGTTCGCTGCAATCCTGAAACTCCTAATAATCTTAGTGGAATCACTGATTCTACTTCTATCCAAGTTTACCGCGATTTTGAGAGGTATACTATTCTTTTTACTTTATAATTGCTATAACTGTTATTTATTATTATCATTGTTTTCAATTTAATTTGATTGAGGTTGCACTTTGGTTCAATTTTATATTCTGAATTTGGAAGTTAAATTTTTATTGTAAGAGTTTGTGTTAATTTGCTGATTTTGATTTCATTGTTTGTCTGTCTTTGTGCATGTTTTGTTTGGATGGTCAATTTCAGAATTAGTTGAGGTTTTGGTTGACATAAAAAAAAAAAAAAAAAAAAAGAAAAAGGAAGTTGAATTCCTAGGAATTGTAATTGTTTGTGATGTTTGGTCGACAAATTCATAAGAAGTAGAAATTCCTAGAAAATTTCAAGTCTTACAAAATGGACCCAACTTAATTCCTAGGTAAGTAGAACTAACCATGGAATTTTCACATCCAATGTTAAACAAACAATATTAAGCATTTCCTAAGAAACACAATAACACATGAAGATAGATTTCTTAACAATTTGCACCTCCTATATTCATCCAAACAAGCACTAAATTAAGTAGTAATCCCTATGATGATTTATCAAAGGAATAACAATATAATTTCCTTTCTGTTCTGCCTGAGAAATATGGTAGGAGGGGGTGGGCAATTCCACTCAACTATCTAGATGCAAGACGAACAAAGTTAACTTAAATAGAACGCCCAAATTTCCCTTTTGGTTGTCCCTTTGAGTTTGTCTCATAACATTTTTGGTATGTTGTCTCTGTGTGTCTCTCCACTATTTTCTAATAATAGTAGAAAAAGACAACCCACTTGCATCTATTTTTCCCTACTCTTAAAGTGGTTAATAAAAAATAAAGCATTCTGGGCAATCTAAAAGGGACAGAGGGAGTATCAATAAGCTCTTTGGGAATAAAGAAGATATCAAGATATGTCTTAATACTTCACTTATGGAATAGTACATGAACCACGGGTTACTCGCTTGGTAAGGTTTTGTTT
This sequence comes from Chenopodium album, assembly GCF_948465745.1. NCBI lineage: Eukaryota > Viridiplantae > Streptophyta > Magnoliopsida > Caryophyllales > Amaranthaceae > Chenopodium > Chenopodium album. The sequence continues at coordinate 44,271,447 of NC_137846.1, read as the reverse complement.
CTTTGAGAGAAGGTTGGTGCTTATGTTACATGTTGCTTCACGTTTAGATGGTGGAGATTATAACTTTGGGGAGTGATGAACTATATTTGTGCAGTAGGCTGTTTGCTTGAGACGTAATGCGTTCAGTCTTGATGTATATTTTTGACTCGCTTGTACATATGATATATATTTTCTTCCTATTATAATGAAAGGAAGTTATTGTGGATTTTTTTCTTTAACCTAGTGAAACTTTGTTTGGCTCTTTTTAGTCACGTTAGTTTTGTGCTAATTTCGCTTATTTTATCACAAGATTGGTATAGTACTCTAGAAGGATCCTAGAGCCTTGTAATTCCTTATGAAGCAAAATGGAGAGGAGCACACCTTGACAGAGTAACTGTTTATTTGTTTTCACTTTTTAGTCAAAAGGTCAACTACAATTACATATATCCCTCATTATTTTGCACTCTTAGACTTCTACATGGAGATTAAGAATAATGGATTGAGAGAGATTATGTTATTTATCGAGACAACCAATAAACTAACGTGTACCTAATGGTATGGATTCTATGGAATGGAGTATAAAATATACTGTAGTTTCTTGAGAATTTATAATACGCATTGAAATGTCACATATTATAAAAATTTGACATCCATATGCTATTTTTTTGAACTTTTACAAAAACGAGAGGAGGAGATTTACCTTTTGTGCTAAATCACCTTCACCTCAAGGGAACCTACAAGTGATTTCTCTTGCACCCTATTGCCCCCACCAGACACCCACAGTTCTTAATGTCCTCGAGTTTTTAAGATGGCTAATTTACTTTCACATGGCTTTATTTGTTCATTGAAAGAGACGTGAGGCATCAAAATCTGTAGTTTCTTTTATAAGATTGTTGATTTTTATAAGAAAAAAACTTCTGTTGTCGGATTCGATTATAAGGGTAGTGATTTCATGTGTCTACATGCTACTTTTCCTATGATTGCTCATTATCTTATTAGAAACTTAGCATGTAACATAATATGTCAATGCCACTCATCAAAGTGAAATCTTGAATTAAATAGACCAACAGATCTTTTTCCCCCTTGCAGATTAATTACAGAAACAGTAAAACAATCACAAGATGCCTGGGGTGGAGCTAGCAACTGGAGTGAAGTTGAGGTGCCGTCACATTATTTTGTGCAATTTGAAATAGTAAATGGTCATAGGTTTTATGTTTGACAATTGAGATTTGAGATGCATCCTTTATGAGATTTTCATAAGTTCTAGAATCTTAGTTATTCCAAAAATTAGCGGTTATTTATCTTTTTCAATTAGTGGTTGGTGAAGTAACAACGAGGCTCGTTGTGAATGTCAAGATGGAATTCACATGTAATTCATACACTTTAATAGACCAAGAACTCCCCCTGTCCCTTTTATTTGCCCTTAAACCTTGTGTTAAAGTTATAATGCAAGTACCAAAAAAAAAAAAAAAGGGTATGTGAATGTGGGATCGAACTCAGAACTCAAAGTAGAGAGGAGTAGAAAAAATTTGCTGATGCAGTCATGAGTGCTGTAACAATAATCCGATTGAGGCAGAAAGGACTTTATAAATAACTCTATTAATTGATAAAAATATTTTGGTCAACCTAAAATAAGAACGAATGTAACGGGTGAAAAAATTTGTTCTAGCACAAAGTACTATGAGTCACAGCTTTGTAACAGACAATGCGGGGAGAAAGACGTGCTTTCTGTTGCTGTGCTAAATTAATGGGATTTTGCAGAACTGAAAATCCAAAATATGTAACAGGCGGAACGACTGGGTTTTGCAAAGCAGCAATACCAAATTCCTATACAAGATGGCCATTCTGGAATGGCCGAGTTTTACTTTTGTGATTGGGACATCAAATTAAGGAAATATTGGGCGGGGGGGGGGGGGGAGTAATTAAGGATGAAGGAAGCAATATTAACATGACATGGGTTGATTAAAGTAGGAATATGTGATTTGTATTAATTCTTACAACGTTATTACTTCAAAGCTCATATAATGATATAATTAAATATTTAAATTCTTAATACTATAAGCTTTTTTAAATTTTCAAAATAATCTTTCTTATAGCTTTATCATCTAGATGTCTCATTGAAATTTTTTGGTCGGAACTTCAATAAGCTAACTTAATTATATAAATACCTAACAGTATTCTATTTTTATAAAATCGATAAATTCTTAGGGTATGGCTCACATGTCTTCCTTTCCCTTTTTATCCTTAACCCCTTTATGGCTTTTTTTTTCCTCCTTGCTTGACTTATAGTTAATAAGATGCAACCTTCTTTATCATTGCTTTGTTCTCTTGGTTCACTTGGCTTGATATTCCAGCTAGTAATTCTATTCATTTATAGGGGTATAATGTATGGTAATTTGTCGGCTGTTAGTTTTTTTTTTTTTAAAAAAGTGATCAAGATTTCCATGTTTTGGCTGGAAAAGCACCTCTCTTCTTTTATGCTCAAGTCAATATTCAGTTGATTTGAATTTAATTTACCAATCATTTTATTTGTTTTTTTGACACGCTCAGCACATTAACAAGCTAAATGGAAAATTGCCAAACCAATAAGGCCGAGATTCTTTGATTAATGGTTGAAGTAAAAATGTAAGGAGGTTTCCTTGTGTTATTGGAAATCTAAGTCTATACGTGATCTTAAATTGTTGTCAAGTATTTGGACTTTTGGAGTGTTATAAGGTGAAGAGTGAATCTATGCTGTGATCTGGCTTGATATCAATGTAAAAATATCAACTTCTGCAGTCCAATTTCCTAAACCTTCTAAAACACCATTCTGTTAAAGGTGCTCAGTCCTGAAGTGTAGTGTTTCATTCAGAATGAAAATCAATGGGATTTTACCTTTCCATAGAACTCTAATGAGTAAGAAATCGATTTGATTCATGTATTTCTTCGTTTATTTTTGTAAGTACTTATGGAACTAATTTTAAATTGGGGTTGATCTAATGGTGATGACTGATTGTTTCAGTTGTATTGCGAGAAATCTCTGAGCTTGTGCTGTTGTTCTTTTATGGAAGAGGAACCATTGTCTCTTTTAATGCTATTTAAGACTTTTAGACACCTTGCTGAACTCATTGATACTTACATTGGCTTGCTGAAGCTCTTGCTAAGAAGTTGTATCTTTAATGGCAGAAAGTCTTTGAATTATGTGGTTGATTAGCAGTTCATCTTGTAATTGTGTATAGAACATTTCGAGTTTGGATTGCTGTGTGCTCATTGAATTGGATGCAGATAATTTTTTGTTTATCATTATTAAAATATATTTAAGGTGTTTTCTTCTGTAATATATATGCATTTATGACTTGCTGCTGGATGTACATATGTTTTATTTATCTGATTACAAATACTCTTGCAAGTTTGGTTAATCTTTAGTTTTTCAGGGTGCTTGGGTGCTGGGACCAAAACACTCAAAACCATGGTCAGTTGTACATTTTATTGGTGGTATATTTGTTGGAGCTGCTCCACAGCTTGCCTATCATTATTTTCTTGAACGCCTCTGTGAAAAGTAAGGTTACTTTTATTGTAAGACTGATAGAATTTATCATCTTGTAAAAATATTAATTCTGTTTATATATGCATGTATAATTTAGGGCATGACAGAACATTTTCAATGTCACAGGGGTATATTGGTGATTGCAACACCATATGCTAGTGGATTTGATCATTTTTCCATTGCAGATGAAGTGCAATTTAAGTTCGACCATTGTCGTCGATCTCTACAGGAAACAGTGAGTTTTCAATGTTATTGTGTTTCTCTTGTTGGCTTGTTGCTATGTAATTTTGCTAGTACATTTATATATTTTTTTTGTGTAGGCTGATGAACTTCCTACTTTTGGCATTGGGCATTCACTGGGCTCTGTCCTCCACCTATTAATTGGTATTTCACTATGTATATCTAACCACTATCTCTAATTATTTTCCATCTTTTAACTGTTTTATGAGATTGATGTGGTTCTCAGGGTCAAGGTATGCTGTGCAGCGAAATGGGAATGTATTGATGGCATTCAACAACAAGGTACCTTTCTCCTTTTGGCCATGAGAATCTGTGACTTAATGTCTATATATTACATCGGACACAGATGAAATGCTTGTATGCATCTAGAGATCTAGTGTTGACAGTCGGTTTTCAAGTAGCTCAAATTCTTTAAGGTTTTCACTCTTTTTCTGTAAAACCTCCCCCCCCCCCCCCCCCCCCCCCCCCCCCCCCCCGGGGTGGGGGTTTTGAAGGCTTTGAAAGTCCGAGGGACTGCAAATTTGCTTTTGGCTACATGCTATATTAACTTGTTGATGGGTGATTGTCAATAATGTATTAATATGTGCTTTGGGTTTCAGGAAGGAGTATATCAGTGCATGGCCTTCCCCCTAACCATCAACCAGTTTAAATTCGCTTAGTAACTGGTTTCAAAATTGACTACTTTTTTGAACTAGTAATAGAAAAGCAGATGCAACTACTTTGAAATTGGAAAAACTCTACAAGTCTGATAGGATTGATAAGACACCAATAGCATCAATAAGTTTCTTGGATGATTATACATAACCTATGTATGCAGCAGCTAATATCTTACTTATCTTGTTTGATTCCTTATGTATTAGTATTAGTAATTTAGTAGTATGTGGGGGTTCTATTTTTATAGAAATTAATTAATAATATAGTAAGTTTTCACAATTTTGTAATATGTAATAATTCCATTAGCATTAATTGAAAATTCTCGCATAACTTGTTTTAATTTGATATGAAGCCAAAAGTCTAACAAGGCCTCAGGAGGCATCACTAAGCTCTTAGTTGACAAAAGGTTCCAATTATTGACATAATTACTAGGGGTTCCTTATGTATTAATTTGTGGGAATTCAATCAGAAAATCTAACCATATAATATCTTTTGAGTTTTAAGTATCATATACTCATTTTATGGTTTCATTTTGTTGGTATATGTTAATGGGACTAAGTATGTAGGTTAAATATGCCAAAAGAATTTTGCTACAACGATTTTTTGGATCAAGCTGGAGATAGATTTTTCCATTGTCACCATGTGCTTATGTGGGAATAGGAACTGCTAGTTTGCTTGTTAAATATTTTTGCCAAAATGTTGATAGTAATATGTTACATAGCTAAAAAAGAGTTCTTTTAGTTACCTAGTTGGCCAAATCTTGGATTATTCAATCATGATGTGCGTTGTTGAATGACTTTGCTTTGTCTTATCATTGTGTTGTACCTCAGTAGTTGATCCTCTGTTTTCTTTTAAATGTAACACTTTGACTTTTACTGTTCATATACTCCATTTTGACTTGCTTTTATGATTTATAGTTAAGGAAAAATTATAGTTGTGTGGGATCACTTACATTCGTATCGGCTTATACTTTATTGATGTCAAATTTATATAATTTTTACATGCTAGTAATAATAGATATTAATGATTGAAATGACAGCATGTAATGTGTTGCATTCAAAAGAAAACAAAGGCAATATATATTTTTTTTTATGAGCCTTCAATTTATTTAGCTTTGAATTAAACAAAGATAGGATACCTTGCACATGAATGCCCTATCAAACTCACTAACTTCTTGCATGATGTCGACAGAGCTTCCCAACTTCATAAAGATCTGATATGGCCTTGTTGGTACAATATTGATGCCAAGTAGACCTCTCTGTTGCACAAAACTCCCCACCTCCTCTTTAGGGCTTATGTTCTTAGAATTGATGGTTTTTCTCTCTAACCAAAGATGCCAAATCATACCCAAACCAGAGCCATCCACCCCCTGTGTCTCCCTAGTCCAAAGTCCCAAGTATGACATAATTTACCTGCAAAATGTAAAAGCACTGAAGGCTTAAATTCTAAAATAATCTAGCATCACTCCTTGCTTGGAAGTACATTTATGGGGACCCTACTTCTTAATGCTTGTCTCCAGGAAAGGACATGAATCGTTCTACTTGAAAGTTTCAATTTTATACCACATCAGTCATTTGGTTGGTAAGCCTAATTAAATGTATCATTTTTAAAGATGCTGATTTTGATATGCCATAGAAATTTTAGCTTACAGAAAAAGTGTGTTTTAGACTACTTATTGAAACTGAATTCTATTCTTAGCTTGAGGTCCATTCCAGAGTCTTGTTCATTGTAGGTCTCTTCCTTCCCTCCCCCCTTGGTTGATTTTTTTTATTTTTTTTATTTTTTTTCCACTTCATTTTTATACTGGCAAGTTTTTGTTTTTTTTTTTTTTTGTGTTTTTTTTTAATGTACTCATGTATCTTTTGTTGTCTGCTTTTTACACTGGCTACATCTATGTATTATTTATTAGTTTTCAGGGTTAAATATACATTATGCCAGTCCTTCATTTTATTATTACGTTGGTTGTGTCTGACCAAACCAACATTACACTATAGATAAAATATAAAAGATGTGCTATTTCTATCCTCCCTCTGCTTCTTATCACTGAGAAATATTGTTGCTTGTTGCTGAGCTGACAGGACCCAAGCCAAGCTATTCCACTGTTTTCACCTGTTTTCCTCCCAATGACTCAAAGTATGGGGCCACTTCTATCACAAATAGCATCATCAGAGACAATGCGGCTTGGAGTAAGTAGTACTTCAGAGTTTTTGTAGCAATTGCATGCTTAAATGTATAAATAATTTTCTGTATGCTTGAGGTCTGTTATTCTCTTCTACATCGATCAATTAAATATTTATGTTTATGGAGCATCACTATAGCATATTAGCAGGGTAGCTTGGTTAAAACCCATCTTCAATAAAGAAGATTAGATTTCAAAACTTTTTATACTCCTTTTAGAAACAGAATTATGGTAACAAATTGAAGATGCAGCTAATCTTATCCTAAGAACATAATTTGCTACACATCTATTGCAAGACTGTTAGTGTTACCTATAGCTGTCGATTCAAGGCAGGTCATGTCAGTCTCGGTCATATATGGGTTGGGTCATGTTGGGTCTGGTTAAATTCAGTCAGGTTATATCATTTCAGGCTATTTACTCTTTTGAATGCAAATCGAGTTTAATTCGAGTCAGATTCTGGTCAGGTTCATTTTCAGGATACAGTTGTGTCGAGTTGGGTTTAAGGCTGGTTTTTTGGAAGGTAAATTTAAGGCCGGGTTAGGTTTGGGTTGGATAACTATCGAATTAGATCAATTTCTTAAGCTCTTAAGCTCAGTTTAAGTTTGGGTTGGATCAATATTGGGTATGCTAAAGTTTGGAGGTGGTAGAGATGGAAACATAGCTTTTTGAATGTTTGAATAAAAGCATGAACTTGTTAGATTTTTTTTATTGTACTTCTAATAAGTTCATTTCTAAGAATGATTGTCCAGTGTCAACAATAATTTGACTAGTGATGAACTCAGGCTCTCAGATGGGATAACTAAGCCACCATCACTTGAGAAAGTCTGATTAGTGTGGATTTTATTCCTTGTAGTAGTGTAACACAAGTGACTACGGTTAGAAAATCAACTGTATTCACTTAGCCAATTTTAGCAATACACTAACATTTGCCAGCTCAATTTCTTTTCTCATCCTTTTTTTATTTTTTTTATTTGAGAAAGGGGCAGGTGGTTTATGTGTGTGCTTTTCTTCTATGGAAAGTTTACTCTTCTTGCTATAATTGAATATTTCCAAGATTGACTGCCGAATAACAGGTGTTTTTATATAGGCAGAGACAACTTTGAAGCAGTTGGAGAACCTTAGCCCTCCTATCATGAAGCAGGTTCTTCCCTTGATTGAGCAACTTCCACCCTTGTACATGGACTTGGCTAAAGGAAGAGAAAACTTCAGTCCAAAACCTGAAGAAACTCGACGCCTTGTATGTGGAACCTCCTCTTTTAATTAGTCCATTTCTGCTTTCATCTGATTTGTGTTTCTAAATTACTCTTTCTGTTTGCCCTCCTCCCTCCCCTTCAGCTTGGAGATAATTATGATCCTAAGTAATTTCAAATCTCTGAGCAGTTCTTGAACAGATAACCTCCACTCTGACATTAGTTATCTAGTATTGGGTGTAACTAATAACCTTTTGGAGATATAATGGAATTAATTAAGGTTTTGTTTTACTTCTAAGTGATATAATTAACCTAAAGTATGCCCTTTTTAAATTGCTGAAAATGCTGAAAATGATAACTTGCTGAAAATGCTTGACAGTTCACCTGTCTACTAAATTTTTGTGTGTACTATATTCATACAAATTTACCTGATTTATTCTTCTATTGAGTGTTTCAGATTAAAACGTACTATGGCATAAGAAGGAATCTTTTAATAAAGTTTAAAGATGATATTATAGACGAGACGTCAACACTGGCACAAGTATTGAGTGTTGATTCTGCTATTAGTTCTGAGCTGGATATGTCCATTCGTGCAGTGCCGGGCGACCATGGTACACCTTTGCAGCAGGTGAATTTGTCTAAGCATTAGGCCTAAATTTTCTCATGTACTATGAATTCTATGATTGCTTAAGACTGGTCTTCCTATTGTATCAGTGTACTTTTCAGCGACAAAATATGACTGACTGATTAACCTTTTGTTTGGCAGGCTCTCCCTGATGTTCCTCCTGCAATGGCTGATGCAGTTAATCGTGGAAGTGAGCTTTTGTCAAATTTGATTGCAGGGACTCCATGGGAGACGGTGGCTAAGGATATCAGCACTTCACTGGGAATGGACTCTCAGATTCTTCGTGCAGAAACCTCCAAGGACATGGAGCACCTTATTGATGTGCTCAGTTCTTGGATGGCTTCCAATATTGGCCCAAAGCTTTTGAGGTGACGCCATGTATAGGATGCTAGCGAGTGATGGGCATTAGATGTTATACGAAGGGCCGCAGTTAAGATGTAATTGTTGTAAAGATAAATCTTTTAGTGCATAACATAAGATTGGTACAAGGTTTGAGTACCTTTATATCTGGCTGATTAGTATGTTAATATCTATGTAATTATTTCAAATACTACTTTTAAAAGTTTACAGTGTAGGTGTAAAGTGGGCTCCACTAACGGCAATATGTAACGGAGGATTTATGGCAAGGTTACAGTGTAGTCAATAAATGGACCTTGAGGTTACAGGGTAGAGCTTTTAAAAGGAAGGGGTACAGCGTGGAAAAGTGAATAGTTGAGGGTTTTGTGTAGAATTTTCCAAAAAATTATACTATTTTGCCCCTTCATCTTGTGCTGAATCTAATTTTCCGTGGAAATTAAGGAATTTGGTGATTCCTTAATCCCAATGATTAGAAGTACAAAAGTGCAATTGTGTGTACTTTATTGCATTTTAAAAATAAAAAAAATCAAAAAGTAGATCTTTTAAAAGAATATGACATCTTTTGTTCGATGTGGGAGAAGCAAGCCAAGTTATCAAAATGATTATTGAGGGGTTCATTCTTCAACAAAAAAGAAGGGTATATAATTGTCTAAAAGAATAATCCAATAGTTGAATGAATCTCTAACGGCACAAATTTTTGGGTCACCAAATAAGGAGTTACAGGCATGAGATAAGGGGTTGGGGAGTCGTATATACAAAAAGGGAGGACCTTTTATGTGACCCATATTGTAAGAGAGTAACCATTATACTAAAGTATAGATTTACTTGTAACTAAGACACTGATGTTTAGGCTGAAGCAAATAAGGGACTGAAATAGTCATTAGAGGTAACTTTTCCGATAGTTACTTGTTTGACCGGTTAAATGGATTTTTATAATAAAAAAAAAGTAATTGATGAGGTGTGCCTCGAACCAGGTCGGGGAAAAAAATTGAAGGCATTTTTTTTTTTTTTGAAAAATTAGAAAATACTCAACACAACAAATTTAACAAAAATTGGATTATAACAGCAGAAAATCTCAAACTTTTCACCACAAAAAAAAATCAGAAAAATTTGATTTCACCACCATCTAACGAATTCTTGGATGGAATCCGTTAGTGGGCTCACTGTGGACACGTGTCCTCAGCGATTTGTTTAAAAAAAGATAAATAAAAATAAAAACAAAATTTTTTTAAAAAGGAAAAAAACCGTAAACCCTAACCCAACCCAACCTCACCGCTGGAATCACATGCCCTTGTCGCCGAAAGCCCAAAGTCGGTCGCCGAAAGCCCAAAGTCGGTCGCCGAAAGCCCAAAGCCAGCCACAGGAACCCCCCTGACCCCACCAAAACTGCCAACTCTACCACTTCCTCCCTTCCCCCTCTCCGAAAACCACCCCAGCCCAGCCCCCGCAACCACCTCACACACCGTACCAACGATGAAGAAGACGCCAGATCGCGAATTAAACCTCGTCCATCGGAAATGGAGAGGGGGTTTTGATTTCTAGCGGTGGATTTCGATATCTAGGAGGCGGATTTCGATTTCTAGGCGAAGGTTGGGGTGGTTTTTGCAGTGGTTGAATGGATTGGGTGGTTTCGGGGAGGGGGAAGGGATGGAGTCGCAAGGTTTTGAGGGTGGTGGTTGGGCTGGTTTTGGGTGGGGCAAGCGATGCTGGTGTCTAGGGTTATGCTGCCGTCGGTGGGGGTTAGGGTGGCCAATGGTGGGCTAGTGGCTGGGTTAGGTTTTGATAAGGTTTTTTTTTTTTTTTTTTTTTTTTTTTTATTTTTTTTATAACCAATACCTAATTTACATGTGTCCATAGTGGGTCCTACTAACAGATTCCATCTAAAAATCCTTTAGGAGGTGGTAAAATCTAATTTATGTGTTTTTTTTTGTGTTGTTATAATAAAAGTTTGAAATTTTGTGGTGTTATAATCAAATTTTTGTAATTTTTATGGTATAATTCTCTAATTTTTCCTTTTTATTTTTTATTTTTATTATCTCCTCCTCCTTCCTTACTTTCTCTCTCCTTCCTTACATGGCAGGTAAAATGGTTCCTTCTATCATGAAAATATACCTAAAATCAACCAAAAACTCATGTAATAGAACACCCAATTACCCAAATATACATGATTTTCTCTTCTCTCTCTTCTACCTACTCATGAATTAATTAAACATTAATTCAACCAAAAACCCATCCAAACTTCACCTCTTCCATAGTTACTTCCAAACTTTGTTGCCTTATTTTTTTTATTTTTTTTTTCAGTAATTGTTTCCAAAGGAGAGTGAAAATTAGGGAGATATTTGCCTACAATTCTCACAAGCTCTTGATGATTTTAAATACTTTTATTTTCTTCTTTTCCCCCTTAATTTCTTTTTTGGAAATTCGGTAGCCATCAACTTTTGCTTATTTCCATTGGTAGCCACTTTGTATATGAATTATCTATGGTAGCCTTCAACTTTTAAAATGTTACTTCCGTAACCTTATATGGTTAAAAACGTTAAAATAAAAGTTAACTTTGATTAGAGTCATTTTAATTGTTAATTAATCTTTAAAATTAATAATTAACAAAAAAATCTTTTCTTCTTTCCCCTTGCTCCACCCCCGTACTGTTCCTCTTTCTCTCCTCCCTTTGCTAATTAATTATTTCTCTCTCTTAGAATTCTCCCCCAAATTGTTTGATGAAAGATAAATCTAAGCCTCCTTATAGCTTACTTTTGACTCTCTGAGTTCTCCATCGAAACGGCTTTTGAGCTTTCTGTCTTCCATTGAAATAATTTGTGAGGTAAGATGGTTTTTGTAATCATCAAATAACAATTTCCCTTTGCAGCGTAATCCATGTTCTCCATGGTGGTTCGATTATGGTGAGGGCATGGTGGTGATATTTGATTCGGTTGCTGGGTGGGATTGGTTGGCCTAAAATTGGAGCTTGCGGCGCTGCTCGGTAGTACGGCGGTTTGGCGCTGCTGGCTGCGGGTTGGTGTGACGGTGGTTGGTTGTTCGGCAGCTACTATGTGACGGTTGTGGGGAGTTGCCCGGTCGCTGGCTGGTGTTGCGGGTTTGGTGCGTGAGGGAGCAGGGGAGGCAGCATGAGTAGTAGTGTGGAGGGACGGCTGGGGCTGGGGTGGCAACATGAGTAGTAGTGTGGGGGACGGCTGGGGCTGGGGTGACGGGAATTGGGCGCCGGCGAGAAAGGGTGGGCCGGTGCCGGCAGCGGAGGGGGAAAGGAGAGGGGGTGGCTGGAATGGTAAGGGGAGGGTGTTTTTTTTTTTTTAATTAATCAAAGTATAATATAATTAACCTTAGTTAATTTTTTTTTAATTTTTATAAAACTAACCTCGGTTAAACTTAACAACCAATTAACGGTTTTTAACCATATAAGGTTACGGAAGTAACATTTTAAAAGTTAAAGGCTACTAAAGATAATTAATATACAAAGTGGCTACCAATGAAAATAAGAAAAAGTTGATGGCTACCAATGAGAATTTCCCTTTCTTTTTCTATAATTTATGTTCTTTAATCATCAATTAAATTTTTTTGTACAATTCATACGTTATTTTACCTAATATAAATATAAATATAAATATATATATATATATATATATATATATATATATATATATATATATATATATATATATATATATATATATATATATATATATATTATTTTTTATTTTTAGGTGTGAAGTTTAATTCGGGAAATTTTTTATTTTAGAATTCTAATTGTTTCATTTTCGGCCATTAATTTTTTTAAATTTTTAATTGCTTTTTAATTGTCTTCTTTGATGCTTATTGACAGAAGTGTGATGTCGGACTTCTCATTCGTTAGCAATTTTTTTTTTTAGGGAATTAGCGAAGAGTATATATACATGCACAATTAGGTTTACCTGGGTTTAGGAAAGCAATTTACAAAATAAACAAAATACAAAGAATAATTTACAAACATATATATATATATACATATATATATATATATATATATATATATATATATATATATATATATATATATATATATATATATATATATATATATATATATATATATATATATATATATATATATATATATATATATATATATATTTTAATTTTTTTTTTATTTTTTATGAAGAAGTTGCTTCAATGGAGAGAAAGCTCTCAAACTGCTTTAATGGAAGATAAGTGTACTTGCAATTAAGAAATTTGTGGAAATTATCCAAACTTTAGTACTTTAACAGGGCGTTTGGTATGTGGGATAGAGATAAGAAGGATGAGAGGGTAGGATAAGGATGAAGAATTTTGGGTGGGATAAGGATTAAATAAAGTGTTATCCTTTGTTTGGTATTAGTTAGGGATAAAAGTAGAATAAGTAACAAAGTTACAAAAATACCCTTACTAATCCTATCTTTCTCCTTTATTTTTTTTTCTTCACTAAGGGTATAAATGTCATTTAGTTTTAATCCCTATCCATCATTCTTATTCCAACCCCCTAGGTATAGAAATTGAGGATAAGAGGCGATTTTATCCTTGTTCCATCCCTCTCACTAATCCCAATCCATAGAAACAAACATAGGATTTTAATAGGAAATTTTGTCAGAAAAAACCATTTATAACACCTTTTTTGTTGGGAAAAACCTTATAAAATTTTTTTGGCAAGGAAAAACCAGATTGCAAAATATTTTTGTTGAAGACAACCAAGGGTCATAATCCGGTGTTGACTGGTCCTTTTCCGGCATTGACTCTACATGTGCCGGTCACATGACCTATTTTTTTACTAATCCTACCTAATTTCTTCTAATTCCCCCCTAATTTTCCTCTTAACCTTTCGTTTTAATTTCCCCCTTCTTATAATTGCCCTCCTTCTCTCTCCTCTCTCTTCTTTCTCCTCCTCTATCCTCTCTGCTTGAATTGTCATGGTTTTTTGAATTAATTGCAACAATAGTGTTTGGATAATAAATTCGACCAAGGATACAGTAACAGAGGTGTTTAATTGTTGCCTAGTTCATCATATTTGTAGGTATGTGAAAAATTAGGGGTTTTTTTGCCCCCTTTTTTTTTTTTTTTTTTTAATTTTGCACTAATTGCTCTTATCAATCTCAATAATGCAGCATTCATGGCTCCATTCAAACACAACGCAACTCCAACACTTGCCTCCTTCCTTACTTTGGTCTTCACCAATGTAGAGCAAATAAAAAAAAAATTCAGAAAAAAATTACCCAAAATACGAAACCCACCTCAATTAAATTCAAAGCATTATATTAACTAAACTTGTTGTTTTGTGTGGGTGGAAATTAAACCCATTGATTAATTTCCAGCTTCAAGAGTGACGACACGATATGGTAGAACGTAGCAGCATAGAGGATTAATTACCTCTTTAGATGAGAGAGGAGAGGAGAGGAAAAGGAGGGAAATTAATCAATTATAAGAAAAAGGGGAAAAATTAAAACAAAAGATTAAGAGGCAAATTAGGGGGGGAATTAGAAGAAATTAAGTGGGATTAGTAAAAAAAATAGGTAATGTGACCGGCACATGTAGAGTCAATGCCGGAAAAGGACCAGTCAACGCCGGATTGTGACCCTTGGTTGTCTTCAACAAAAATATTTTATAATCTGGTTTCTCCTTGCCAAAAAATTTTTATAAGGTTTTTTTCAACAAAAAAGTTGTTATAAATGGTTTTTTCTGACAAAATTTCCATTTTAATATCCCTTTTCCCAAATCCTTATCCCTCTTCATTTATCCCCCTAAACAACATGTTGTAAGTTATTTGTGATAGAATTTTAATTTCCTTTATTTATTTATTTATTTATTTATTTATGCTTAGTTTACCGGTTGTACAAGGTCATTTGGGGAGGTAACCACTTTGAGTACCTTGTTTGCTTCACCCCAAACGTTAGTACCTCATCCGCAACTATTTGTAAAGTTCGGTACCTTGTATTTATGTTTACTCTATTGTAAGAATATAACGTTTTTTAAAAAAAAAACTTGGCTAAAGTGGACATTTTATGCATTTTTGATTGTGAAGTGAGACTTTATATTGTATTTCGAGAGTTGACTTCAACCTTTAGGCATTGACCCATATTTAAATAAACACTATCTCTTCCAATTTTTCTCATGTTTTCCTCTAATTCTAACTTCCCTATTTAATTAGTGCCCTTCCCTTCTCTTTCTCTCTCCTCTTTTGACAAACCTTAGAATTTATTTATCCCAAAATTGACATAGTTAGTGGATTCAAAAATCAAATATGGCCCCATTTCAATTAAGGGGGCGTTTGGTAGCTAATTAGTAAATGTAAGGGAATGGAAACAAATTAGGAGGGGAAAGGGTAATATATAGTGTTACTCTTATTAGTTGTTTGACATTACTAAGGAAACGTAAACAATTATAACCAATCCCTTTCCTCTTGTTTGGCATAGATAACTTGGAAACAAATAGCTTTCCTTTTATTTTTTGTTGTCTTGGCTAACTTTTGCTATGCATTATACAATGTAGAGCAACACTAATTACCATAATATACATACATACACACACACACACACACACACACACACACACACACACACATATATATATATATATATTTTTGAACCGATTACCATAATATATCATATGCACATATAGGCAAAGTCACATAAATTATTAATTACAAAAGCATTGAAATTCTAGTATTCTCAAATAAAAAAAAAGCATTCAAAAACCATTGAAACATCAACTCCAATAACAACTTAGGACAAAACTTCTACTTCTTCTTAAGAAGATCAATTGCATATTGTTTCTTCATATTAGTTGGCGCTTGATAGAAGATGCGAAGCTTATGTTCTTCCGCCATGAGAATTCACATCTTCTTCATCACTCTTGACATTCAATGGTTGCTTATCAATCTCTTGATCCATATCTTCTATAGCATCAACAAACGACTCACTTGCATCTCCGGTAGCTTTGTCTTTTGCGTATATCTCCGCAAGAGTTTCATAGTGAATGAATGGAACTCCAAACAACCCCTTAGCTTTCTTATGAGTCTGCCATATAAGAGAATACAACAAGTCAAAACATGTAAAAGTATAACTGCTAGCATAAATATCAAAGAGATAGAACCAACATTCCAAGAATGGTTTTCATACTTCAAAAAGAGTTCAAATCAGCAAGTGAAATTAAAGAGCAACAAACCAGATATGTTCCAAGATGCACCAGCAAAATCAAGTTCTAATTCAAGTCTAAAACATGAAACATTTGTATCTTATAGTTATAGTTCATATATGACTGAAAAATGCATCAAAACAGAATATAAGAACATGATAGGCTTTAGCCTTTTGTGGCCTTAATAACTTTGCTTTAGGGTGAAGGTTTTGACAGTGTAGTAGTGTCATTGTGTAGCACAAGTGCCAAAAGGTACTATATAGTCATACTGATAGCCCTACAAATATATCTATTGTACATTTGTACCACTGTCCTCAAAAAATCACCTTTCTTACAAGCTATCTCCAACCTCCCAATTGCATCTTCATGTATGAACTATGAAGTTTGTGGCACTAATATATTATGTTGCCCTTTAGCCCCTATAGCTCCAATTCAACCATTTATGTTAACTTGTTAATCGTATATTTTTGCATCACTTTTTCATTGTCCTATCATCACAAGGTATTAATATACAGCCATACAGTGATCAAACCATTTTTGGAAGTCAAGGACAAGTATACAAATGATGATATAAAGGTTTTAATATATAAAGTTTTCATTTGCTGCAGTAAAGTATATCTGGTTCAAGCATTTTCATTACTTTGATTTCTGAGTTTCGGTATAAGTACAGCAAATTATCACAATAAATCTTCTATTCTGTTTTCATTTTTAGGTCTCTTGTCAGTCTAATAATTTGATCTTACCAACTCAAGGTATATCTAAATTAATAATGAAACATAAAATAAAACCACAGTTATATGTCCTTTTCCTATATATCTAAATTAACTTACTTCACAGCATCAAAGAGTATGACCATTGCCAACTATATAAATAATTAACAGCATTCCATTAATAGAATGATCATCCCATGCAAATTTGGTTCAAGTATTTCTGTTTACTCTTCTGAGAATCTGTTGAACTACAGCAAATTAACAAAGATTTGCTTGAGTGACACTGGTTTTAAAATAAAGGTTGCAGCATTTCAAGTATTTCTGTTTACTCTTCTGAGAATCTGTTGAACTACAGCAAATTAACAAAGATTTGCTTGAGTGACACTGGTTTTAAAATAAAGGTTGCAGAACATCTCAAGTTCTATCAGATTTTACTATCAAAGAGACCCAAAATAATCTGTTAAGAGCAGTTCATACCTTCACCCAATTGTCAAACACCGCCTTCCCTATGGATCGCAACTCAACTCATGCAAATATCTTATTAGAACTGCATCTTCTTCATACGTCTAATACCTTTTATTTTTACCTCTTCCTCGACTGCTTGCCTCTCCCTTAGCTTGACTAACCTCCATCTGAAAAAATTGCAGATTTAAAGGCATATTAGAACTGAACAGAACAAAATACTTATAATAAAACTAACAGAACATATCATACATTAGACATATATCAACACAAGACATAGCATTAATAAAAGTGCTACTTTGCTACATGACTTTCTGGTCAGATTGTTAGCAATTCTAGCAAAACAAAGCTATCAGAATTGATATCAACCATCTAAGTAATCTGATATCAACCATATAATTTAGATGAAAATCGAAATTTGGGGGAAAACACAAAATAAACAACAAATTACATGCAATAATAGCAATATATACCATCTAATTTAAGCATAAAATCGAAATTGATATCATGTTAGCAATAATGTCATGAAGCAAAAAGCAGGATCGGAGATTCAATTGAGAAAAATAAAACTCAATCAAAACAGAAAAATTAGGACAGAAAACCCTAGAAATTAACACCAAAAATAGCAATCAACAAATAGATAAAAACACAAACAAAAAATATAGATCGCAAATCAAATTAAATAGAAATATTTCGAGATAGAAAAATCAAAACACAATCAGTCAAACAAAATAATTTATAAATTCAACACAAACTCAAAATCTAGGGTTCTTCAACAAAAAAGTGAGAGATAACAAACCTTAAGATTGTGGATTTCTGGAAATTTGAAGTACAAAAATTTAACAACTTCAGCAAAATTTGTGGTTTCGATCGATCAAAGTTGAGGATTTTTTGGAGGAGATCTGTCTTATGAGAGGAGAGAGAAGAGATAGAGGAAAGAAACGGGATTTGTTTCCCCAAGTTTTACACTGGAAACAAAGTGGTGGAATGGGTTAGAGGAAGGAAACGGTTTCTATTACTTAACTCATTAACCAAACATGTTCTAACGGAAACGGTAACCCGATTCCGTTTCCAGCCTTATAAAAGCCCATACCAAACACCCCCTAAGTTGAAGTTGCACTAGGTTACATAACCTAATAACTCTATCTTTTTCCTAATTGTTCGATTTTGCAAGAAGTTTTTAGCAATTTTTTCCTTGATTTCATTATGAATTCTTATTTGTCCAGGATGTATTCCCCTCAGAAGACGAAGTGCGATTGTGGGAATCTTGTGATGCAACCATACAAAAGAAGATTTATTTGTGATTTTTTTGAAAGGATTAACAAGACACTTTGAAATGGCAAAAGGGTGTGACATATGTTTTGGTGTATGAGAAACATAGGTAAGCTACTAATATGAATCTTTTGAGGTCTAGGGTTGCTTGCATTAAACATAAGAAGAAGAGGTTGAATTAGGAGTATAATAGGACGAGGAAAAAAAATTTCAATTGTGGTGGTCAACATAATGATATTGAAATTGACTAGTTGGTGATTGTACTCGTCTTTTGTGCAACTCAGTGCCAAAGTGGTGAAAGTTTGTGGTTGATTTGATTGTAGATGAGTAATTGTATATCTCTTATTTTTAGGAAAATTAATTGTGAATAAGCTTATGTAATATAATAACATTGTAGTTGGTTTATAGAATAAAGAACAGTTTGCAACAAATTCATTTGTGATATATTGTTAAATTCTTAATTTAATATTATATTCATAATTTGTGTGCAAAATTACAATTCTTGGCTTTAGGGAAAACAAAATTGGCATTCACAAGTCAATTCCAAAAGAAGGAAAATGAAACATTGACTTGTTTATGTTACAAACATTGTTCAACAAAACAAGTAAAAGGAATTTAGTTACATCTTTTTTTAGTATCTTGATGCATTAATAGATAAACAAATTTGTTAAGAAGGTTGCGATCCTTAGAGAGCATTAACGGATATTGTCTTTTTCTTTAAAGTTAAAGTAGGTTAATTTGTAGAGTTTGATTTACATGCTATAGTTGGTGCATAGCAACTTGGGTATGGGATGGTGTAACCTATGTTGTAGCATGTGGCATAGGTTGTTGTGAATTGCTAGCTCCCTCTAAGTTTGCTTCTCTTGTTATTAAAAATATGTGGTGGTTTAATTAGTTGGTGTAAAACATTCCTTAGCATTATGTCTTAATCCACCACACCTTTTGTATGTATGCTTCTTCTTTTCCCTTTTTCCACCTCTACTTCTTTCTTAAGGTCTACTAAGCATAACTCTGTAAGGAGGTAGGAGAGGGGTTTTTGCAATTTTGACTTCGTAACACCCCAATAATTCTCTCCTTAAACCTGTGAGTACCCTGAACAATATTCAAGAGAATTACTGGCGTGCTACCGCCACGTGTTCAAACGTTAAGGCTATATCAGAAATTAGCAGTGGAATCAGTTATAAATAAGTTTCATAACCAACAAACAAAACCAAATTAAGTCTTACAACTTGGAACCATTAAGGCCCTTATTCTAAACTCAACCAGTAGAAGTAGTATAAAAAGGAAATCGAGTTTAAATAACTTCAAAAGTAAATAGCAAATAAATTGAGAAAAGCAACCAACACTCCACTCAAGATCCCACCGCCTAGATATGAATGCTGCATGTGTAAGAACCCGTGGTTAATCTGCTCCCCAATATTACAAGTGTAAAAATTGGATCGTCACAGGGTCATTGAAAGGCGAAGGCCATGACCAAAGAAAGACACATAAAGCACGCAATCAGCAAAGCTGAGTACATACAAATTGCGAAACATAACAAGACATCCCTAGCATGCTACTAATAATCAATCATCACACATTATCAAATTATAGACTCAACAAATGACTCAACTATCAGTTTACAAAGACTTCACTATTTAAAAGTAGTTAACTCATCATTTTTATTCATTGGATTAAGCAATAGACAAGGTTTTCCAACCCATGCTCCATTTGGAACATCAATAAAAGAAAAACCCCATGCCTCCTTTTGGAAACATCAATAAAACATCCAACGACCACGGGCGTGACTCCGTGATGGTAGCTAGTATGAGATCTCATCTAACTCCTAGTTTTTGAAAAGTATTTGAAATAAGAGACTCGTAGGTCAGATGGCCTCAAGAAAAGTGCACGGCTAATACCCCGTGTACCCCAACCCTTGATTGTCATTACTCCAGATGTGCACAAATCCAGAGTTTTATTGCTCATCCATCTTGCACTTTACTTGATTTACAAGTTTAGACTTGGTGATGACTCATTTGCAAAACAATACAATCAATCCAATATCAATTCAATCAAGTAAAGCAAACTTCCAATTTCAATTCTTGATTTATTAGTGACAAGAAACATTTATTATTTATTCCTTTAACTACCTCGGTGTATAAACTTCTTGAATGCATAAAGCACCCCACAATCTTAACCTCGTCATATAAGACTTAAATTTCCTCCTTACTCATTCTATCTCCATGATCATGAACGAGTAATAAATGAATCATTTCACCAAATCACATACCTTTGCCTCTAAGCGCATCTTGCATAATTAGAGCATAAACAATACTTGCAATATAGAATAGTGCACAACATACGGAAATCACAATGTATAACCAAACAATTTAACCCAATCTTCTCTATACATGATACTAAGTCCTCGATCCGTCCCTAAACATGCATCTAAAAGCAAGGTTTCGTAACTCGTACGTACCTTGTGTAAACGATTCGGTTGGCCACTTTAGGAACTAGAAGTCGCCTTCTACAAAGTCCTCTCCTAAACCAAACAACAAGAATTAAATCAACACCCAAGCAAATGAATTTACAGCAATACCAAACTACTTTAAAACCTCTTAAACCTTCAAAATATTGCTTTTAAATTACTCCCAATAGTCAAGGTTAATAATTCATTAGTCCACTATAAGTTTATGTGCTAAAATTATAAAAATATAGCTTATAACATAAAATTCCAGCAACTTTAAAGTAAGTGAATAAATCTGAAAATTTGGTTTAAGTGTATAAAATAACCCCATAAACATAATTACTTAAAATAATCATTATATAGTAGGTTAGTGTCTTAAAGACCCAAAAATATACCACTTCAATGCAATTAGAGGCTTCAAAATAAAAAGTATAAAATCTGAAAATTTATTCTTGAGGTTATAATTTAAAGTTCAAAGCTTTTTAATCATGAAATACCCACAATAATTATTTTATAGGATTAGAAGCATAAAAATATGAAATTAACGCAACTTGTTCATAAAAATTGAAACTTTAATAATCTGAAATTTTATACATAATCAAAATAATTATACTTTAATGTAATTTAAACATAATATGATTAGATAACTTGGTTAACACGTTTTCAAGCCCTAAAAACATGAAATATCAATACTTAAACCCTTATTTTCTCAAATAAACAAATCTGAAATTTTATATTGTAAATAAAACATATTAAACTTCATAAATTTATAGTCTTTTATAACCCATGTATAATATCAACCCATAATAATAATAATTAGAATCAAAATTAAACAAGATTGAAACTTTATATCAATTCAATAAAATACAAAAAAAAAAAAAAGTAAAGGAAAGGAGGAAGAAAGGGGGCGACTACTGCAGTTCGGTGGCTGGCTGGAGGTCGACTGGGCGGCGCGACGGTGGTGGTCGGCTGGGCAGCGGCGGAGGAGCTTGGAATTTTTTTTCTGCTGTGTTCGTGAAACAAAAAGAGAGAGTGAGAGTTTTCTTTCCTTTTTTTTTATTTTTTATTTTTTAACGTGAGAGAGAGGAAGAATAATGTGAGGGTTTTATTTGGGTTTTAGTTCTCTAATTTTATTAGGAGTAGGATTTGTGTAATTTGGGCTTGAGTAATCAAACTTTGGGCCACTAAGTTAAGAGAGGCTTATAAACTAAATTAAAACTTAGTAGTTTTAGCTTACTAATAATGAAAATATTATTACTCTTTCATCAAAATAATTCATACTATAAAATTAAAATAAAAAAAATATTTGTATAAATAATAAATAAATATAATTTAATTAGGTTGAAAATATGGGAGATTACAGATTTCTCCCTTAACTTTTGCCTCTTAAAATGTATAGTATGACATTGAAGAAGGGGGGGGGGGGTATGCGGTTTTTTCTTATTATTCATGCCATCTATTAGGGTACGAGATGTCATACTTTCATTTATAATGCGTTTTAACACTTTTCAAGTAGCACATGTTAATTTAATTTACTAGTTTGATTAACACCCAAATTAGGTCCGTCCCTTTATGAACATAGAAGGAATGGAGACCTGTCAAATAGTAAGTTAAGCGAGTTAAGTATTTTGTGAGCAAGTATTGTTGGTTAATGCATATACTTCATATTATTTGTGTATTCTACAGAGTATGTATAATTTTTTTTTAGTGTGTTCATTTTCTATTAGTATGCATGTACTTAGGTTTGCTGATTACGTGCTTTGTTTGTTATGTGGAGCCTCGTCTTTAACTTGGCTCAGCGACAATCATGATGTTATTAGTCCACAATCTTACATGAGTTACATGCTGCAATGCTTAAGTTGATACATTAATTTATTCACATTTAATCAACCAAAATTCATATCTACTTTATATGGTGCAATATCTACAACATCATAATTAATTTTGTATTTCCTAATTCTTCCATTTCCAAATAAAATCATGTTTTACATAAAAAAACATTATCCCTAAGTAAAAGCCATTTTTCACCTTCATCACTTTATGTATTCACTTTTTATCAACAAAATCATATTAGCTTAATATTTTTTTTATTCCCCGTCAAAAAAAAAAAAAAATGTTTTTTTAGTTCACCTAAAGATGGGCATCGTGCCGTGCCGTGCCGTCGCGGGCCGTGCCAAAATTAGGCACACCCCAGCCCACGGCACGACACGGCCCACGTGCCTGCCGGGCCGGACCGTGTCGGGCCGCGGGCCAACCCGTGTTTTTTTTTATTTTTTATTTATAAATATATATGTATAAAATTTAAATAAAAAAAACGATATATATATATATATTTAGTATAACTTAATTTTATATAAATAATGTTATTAATTTATGTTTATGTTAATGTTAATATATATATTTTTTGAACAACTTTATTTTAATTAAGTTTATATAAATAATTTTATTAATTTAGCAAAAAACAACAATGCATATAATAAAAAAAATTACGAGTGCGATAAGCCGAAAACACAAAAAATTGATGAATAACTTATTTTATTATATGCCGGTAGTCGGTACGATAAATCGATTATACAAAAAATTAATGATAATTAAAAACGTACAATAATTGGTGAATAACGTCATTTATTATACGGAATATATACGAGGTTCGATAATACAAAAATTGTACAATAGTGTGTAATGTAAATATGTAATTATTATTCTTCGTCTTCGTCTTCGTGTTCTTGTGGTTCAAGTTTATTGGCCAATTGAGTTGATTGAGAAGTATGAGAACTAAAAGAACCCGACGTTCCTTCATCGTCGTAGTTTTGTGCATAAGTACGATCTTGGGAACGAGTTTCGGCATCCAACCAATCCTTGAAGCAAACACACATTTCAAGTGTTTCGGGTTTCAGTCTTGTTCTTCTATCGTCTAAAACCCGTCCCGACGCACTAAAACCTCTTTCGGAGGCAACGGAGGAGACTTGGATAGCAAAAATATCACGAGCCATTGCCGAAAAAATTGGATGTTTCGTGGTTTGTGATTTCCATCAATCAAGGATGTCGAGGCCGAACTTCTCTTCATCGTCCATGCCTTTCATGAAGTCGTAACTTAAGTACATTTGCTACTCCGAAACATCGCTTTGTGTTCTCCTAGTTGATGATGATTCCGTACCTGAAAACTTAGACATCATGTTAGCAGCTTGTGCAAATAAACCTTTGGCCCTTTTACTTACGTTTTTTGGATGTTTGAGAAGGGGAAAATCGAGACACGGTTCCATATTTACTTTCATAAACTCTATATAAAGAGAAAAAATCATTAGTCACCTTATTTTTAAAAGTTTCAACATCATCTTCAAAATCCATGTTATTATAATAAATATCAATTAACAAAAAAGTGCCATCATACTTTTGCCTTGGATCTAAAATAGAAGCAAAAATATAAATCATAGGAATATTAGTGTAATATTTACGCCATTTTTCCTCCATAGATGGAAGATATCCATGATAATCTTGTTGTGATCGGTGTTCGGCAAAAAGTTGTGCAAGTAAACATGCATTGCTAATAAAAGAATGGGAACAAGGATTATATAAAGAAGAAAAACAATGTGTCATACTATATAGTAATTGTAAAAACTACATATATTTTTCACAATTACCCCAATCATCTTCTAGTAAAGCAAATTGTGGAAATTTTTGATTATAAAAATGTGTTAAATGAACCTTGTACTCGATTGCCCTACTCAACATTTCATAGGTGGAGTTCCACCTAGTTGGACAATCCGGTGTTATTTTTATAGCCTTTACCCTTTGTTGCCTGCAAAACCTTTCCATTCTTGATATCTCAAGTTAGAGCTATTAATAGCCATAATAGCATTCCTAATTTTGTGATAAAATGGACCAATTGCTTGTGTTCCATCCTTCACACACAAGTTAAGAACATGACAAATGCATCTAATATGAAGTGCATCTCCATCTAATACTAAATCGGTCAATTGGGGTTTAACCAAATTCGCACTAAATATCATAGAAGTTGCATTATCAAAAGTCATAGACGTGATTTTATCCCTAAGACTATATGCATCAATAGCTTGCATTAAATGATGAGAAATGTTAAGACCGGTATAAGGGTACTCAAGAATTTTAAAATGAATGATGCGTTTTTGTAATAACCAATCATTATCCAACCAATGACAAGTAACACATAAATAGTGAAGTTCGTAACCACTATCCCATGCATCGGCAGTTAAAGAAACTCTACTAGGAAGATTACCCAATTCATTTTCTAATTTCAATTTATACTCTTGATAATTCTTCATGGCAGCAGATCGAACGGTTTTTCAGGAGATTTTTTTGTGTTTGGGTTGTAGTGCTCGTTTAATGTAATTGTTAAAGGCATCATTTTCAGCGAAAAGAAAAGGTTGTTCAGCATGTACTATCATTCTCCCAAGTTCATCCCTATTTCTCTCATAACTGTAAGTGAAGCCTTGTGGATGGAATTGAGAAATTTTGGGTTGGGTTGGATCACTAGAAGGTTTACTACATTTTTTTGCATGTCTACTAAGGTGTCCCGTCCCTCCCTTGGTTTCGGCCGAGAAAATTTTCCTACAACTCCAACACCAGGCTTTCCGTCCATCTTTACTTAATTGATAATGTGCCCAAACTTCACTCTTTCGGTTGGTTTGGACAAATTCCTCTTCGGTACACCACTCTAATAGGTTTGGAATTTAGGTGTTTGGCATTTGGGTGGATTGTTCACTCGACCCGGAGGCTTGTGTTTGACTACCTTGGTTACTAGGAATAGAAAATTCATGTTGTGATCCGTATAAATGAAGTGAGAATTGGGGTTGTTGAAATCCCGAACTAGGCATAGTCCAAGGATCCATATCATCCATTTGTTCGTGCCCTCTCGTGGTTTGGGGATGAAAGAAAGGGGTGGAAGTGTTTGGAAAGGGCATGTTAAGGGAGGGAAAAGGCATGTTGGGGGGGGGGGGGAGGCATTGAAGTGTTTGGGTTTGGTGATTCCGTATGTTTTGACTTGGCTTTCCTAGAGGAGGAGGAAGCATTCGGGTTTGATGCCATGATTAATATTTAATTATAATAACAATAAGTCAATAACAATAATAACAACAACAACAATAATAATACAAATAACAATTACAAATTAACAGTAACAATAATAATAACAATTAACAACAATAATAATAACAATAAGAATTAGTAAGTAGTTTTTATATAAATTAAGTTTATAAAAATAATTATAATAATAATAACAATAGTAAATTACTTGGGTCAATGAAATCCCATGTAGGAGAGGTTAGGAATGACGTTGTCCAGAGCCCAAATCCCGCTTTAGACAGATTTCACTAACAATCTAAATTATCCACAATAAAAATAGAAACTAGTTTTTATATAATTAATTAGTTCCAAGAAAACAATAATAACAATAACAACAACAAGAACAACAACAACAATAATAATAATGATAACAATAACAATAACAATAATAATAATAATAATAATAACAAATTAAAATAAAGTTGAGTTAGATCTTACAATGACGTTTCAATTGCTTTCCCAAATTTATAATTTCCCGAATTTAAATATAAGATTTTATTTTTATTTTTATTTTTATTTTTAATTTTATTTCATTTTTATTATTATTTTTTGTAGTAGACTAGTAGAATTTATAAGAGAGTGGGAAATTTTTTTTTTTTTTTTCTTTGCACAAAAGAGAGTAGGATTGTAGGAATTAGAGAATAAAAGAATTAGATAATAAGAGAGGAAAGATGAGTTGATGAATTGTGAAAAATTTGGGAGGTAA
This sequence comes from Chenopodium album, assembly GCF_948465745.1. Taxonomy (NCBI): domain Eukaryota; kingdom Viridiplantae; phylum Streptophyta; class Magnoliopsida; order Caryophyllales; family Amaranthaceae; genus Chenopodium; species Chenopodium album. Next base: position 44,244,846 of record NC_137846.1, on the reverse strand, counting down.
AAATGGGATATTAATAGGATTTTTGGGTGGAAAATTAAGCCAAAAACTAGCCGTTTATGGCCGTTTTTAGCTGTTGGAAAAACGGCTAGTTTAACGACTCTTTTGGTGCGGGCCGTGCCGACCCACAGGCCGACGACTGTCCTGCCCGCCGTGCTCGTGCCAAAATTCCAGCTTGTGTTCACAGCACGACCCATAAGTGGGCCGCCGTGCCGGAGTCGTGTCGGGCCTGTGTCGTCTGCATGCCGGCACGGCCCGTGCCCATCTTTAAGTTCACCTTTTATTCAATCATCAAACGAAACCTCACCAACTTACCTCAAACGTGTACGTAAAGTATAATAAATAAATGAGACTTTTATTTAAAGAGGGGTGGAGTAACATGATTCGGATCGATGTCAATGAAATGAGATAAGGCCATTAAAAGAGAAACTTGTTGTCTATATAAGAACATGAAGTGGTAGCCCTAGAACTGAAAAACATCATAAAAACAACTCTCAACTATCTTTATCTCTATCATCTTCAGAAGAACACCCTTTTCAAAGCTCGAGAATCAATGGCAGGAGTTGGACCCATGTCGCAGGATTGGGAGCCTGTTGTCATCCGCAAGAAGACCCCCAACGCCGCCGCCAAGAAGGACGAGAAGGCCGTCAACGCCGCCCGTCGTTCCGGCGCCGAAATCGAAACTGTTCGCAAAGGTTCCTTTTTTCTACTACCCTTTTCATTTTTTTGATTCTAAAGTATGATTACTTTTATCTAATTTTTGGGTTGAATTAGATCAATTGAGTTTTATGCTGTTTTGGTGATTTCCCTATTTTTTGATGGATTTTTGTAATCAGGGTTTTTGGGGGATTTGTTAATTTGATTTTTAGAATTAGTGAATTTGATTTTAGGGTTTTGTTCGGATGCGTGTATTTAACGCTAGGGATACTTTTCTTTGTTGGATGTTTATTCTGCTAATTGACTAGTTTTTCATTCCCTTTCGTTTTAATTTTTAGGAATTAAGATGAACTTTTGGAATTTGATATGTATTGTGCTAATTATGGTTAGTACTCACACTGTTATATGTTGATTGTTGTGGATGTTTGATGATTGTTGATTGGTGTATATGGTTAGGGTTTGTTGAAGTTTGGTATTAGTAAGGGAGGTTTCAGTTTGGCTGGTTGTACTGTCATGTGAGGTTAATCGGGTTTGATTCGTGTTTGGATTATTTTCGAAGTTTCGTTTAGGAGTTGTTGGATTGTATTGTAATACGAAGCAGACTTGGGTATAGTATGGGTTAATTTTTGCACCTGAACTTCAGAAAGCAAATTGATTGCATTTCATATGTATCTGTTGATTTTCCTAACTTTTCCGGGGTTTCTATTGCAGCGGCCGCTGGGACTAACAAAGCTGCATCCAGTGGCACATCTCTGAACACTCGAAAGCTGGATGATGAAACTGAGAATCTCGCTCGTGAGTGACTTCTTTTATACTTTTGATTGGTCTCAAATACATTTGATTTTGTGGGTGTTATGTTTTCTAAACAATGAATTAAGTCCTATTTTTACTATACCTCTATCATCCGTGAATACTTTGCCACATCACATTTGTTTGGTGTCACTATTAAGTTGTAGAGTTCAAGAAAAAACTTAACTATTCTTTTCTATGTATGCTTTACTAGAGTTATAATTACAGGTACAAAGATTTAAGAGTTAATTAGGACAGCTAACAAAGTTTAGCTTAATAAAATTTGTCTCCGATTTGCTGGCCAACAAAATCTCAGAGATTGAGTTGCCTGATGGGTTGGTAACGTTGGTTTGTTGCCTGTGTTTTTGAGATGACCTAAAGTTAAAAGTGAGTTTTTTTAAGGGGCAGAGGAGTATCTATTTTACATTGTTGACTGTTATCTATCAAACAAATTATGGTGTTTCTTAAGGTTTTGCAACTGATTCATTGTTAGACTACCTGTGTTTTAGTAGATGAACAAATCTTCTTCTGCTTTGACTAATTTGATGATCATTCTGTCATGTCCGACTTATCATTTGGTGAATTCTCTTCTGAGATCAATGTGTTTATCGTCCAGTGTATGAATATGCTCATTGAAATCTAATATGGGTCAATTGTTTTGAAATACTTCTGTGAGCTTTAAAGAATACTAATAGTTAGTGAAAGACAATCTGTAATGTGATTAGATTTTTAAGTTTCAGGAAAGGCCCTGTCCAAAAGCATAGTATTTCTGTCTACTCTAACCTAGTTATGCAATCTGTTTATAGCAGTGCATTTCAGTGACTTGTGTTTATAATTTGTTTCTAAAATTTGGTGAAAGGAATTTCCTTTTTGTTTTCCACTAATTTTTATGGTCTGTGCAATGTGTTGAAGGAATTTTCCTTTTGTTTTCCACTAATTTTTGTGGTATGTGCAATGCACATGTTGTTTCCTGATTAATTTATGTGTAAATTATATTATTCTTAAATTTTTCTTGAAATGGTAATTCAGATTTAAGATATGTGTTATGAAGTGTTTAGAACTTTTCATGCTTTGCATAGTATACCTTTTTCATTTAAAAATCAAATATGCAAACGATATAAAAACAATACTGAGTTGGAAGGTTAATGCCACCTTTTAAAAAAAATTAATTCCAAAAAGAACAAATACTTTAAAAACTGAATATATTGCACATTGGCACAAAAAGTTCTAATTAATTATTTGTTCAAATAAAGATTTTGTGGTCTGTGTACTTTTCATCTGACTTTTCATTTGACTGAACTTTGTATTAGATGATCGAGTTCCAACCGAACTTAAGAAGGCCATCATGCAGGCTCGAACTGATAAAAAGCTCACCCAATCTCAACTTGCTCAGGTTTGTCTCCCATAATTCTTTATTTCTTTGTGCAATGTATATGGGCTATCTTACTAAACCGTCGAAGCTGGAAAGATGGTGGTCAAATGAAGGCTAGAATTACAGGATCTTACAGTAAAGAAGTTTGGTTTCAGGCTCAGCTCCACACTTCCAGTAAGTTCTTCATATTGTTGTACTCACGAAACTTACGAGATATTTGGTTGCAGGTGATCAATGAGAAGCCACAGATTATTCAGGAATATGAGTCAGGAAAGGCCATTCCAAATCAGCAGATCATTGGAAAACTGGAGCGTGCTCTTGGGGTGAAACTGCGCGGAAAGAAGTAGACTGAATAACTTACCCAGATATTTGAAAGCTGTTCACTAAAACTGTTCTTCTAATGTGTCAGGGAGTTTGAAACTGATGTAAATCACTTTCCAACTGTTGTTATTGTATAAATGTGTGGCTTGGACTAAATCTATGGATATGAATAACACTGCAGATGCTTGATCTTTTGCTCCTTGCCACAATATGTTTGGTTGGATGCTGTCTATGAAATCCTTGCATTGTGATCGTGCCTTGTGGTGTGGCTTTAACATTTCATTGTTACAACATACATGGTTTTACTTTCTCAGCCATTCCCCTCAGTAGCTGATTCTTGGGTTGAATCTGGTGAACTTTTTCGATTGCTCAAAATGAGCAAATATGGTAATTGTTTGTATATTGTAAAGCTAATTCGCTTAAAAAAATAATAAATAAATAAATAAAACTTGATATACTACCTCCGTTTCATAAAATGTGTAACAATTTCTAAAAAAGGAAGCTACACATTATGTGCAACAAAGTAGAAACTCTTCAAATTTAGTAATTTTTTGTGTGTGAAATTACGCTTATACCCTTACTTTTTTTTCTTAATCTACATTTACAATTCCTAATCTATTCTGATTAAATTCCTAAGCTAATTTTTTTCACTTAATCTCTCCCGCCAAAATTAAAACAATTCCCAACTACTTTCATTTATTTCTTCCACCCATTCTTCATTTAACATCCACATTCAACATCATTCAACCAATTTAAGAACCCTAACCCTTGTTCATCCACAATTCATGCCTCTCTATCTCTATCTTCACTCCATCTCCTTCATCAACTCCTCCTCTTCTCAATTTCTTTCTTTTCTCCTTCAGATCTACCATTATTTCCTTCATTTTTCCCAGATCTACAAGTTTTGACCGTGGAGAATTGAAAAATCGCTGATTTGAGTCCCTTAGAGAAGGTTTTCTATGCAACCACCGACGACGCGGAGGCTGGTGTACTGTCTGATCATTTCCCTTGACATGGATCCTGACTGGCCTCGCCGTTTTTCCAAATCTGGTGAAGCTGCTTTGGTTCTGTCTGACGCAGGGTTGGTAGCTCTGGGTAAGGTGTTGAACTCAATTCAGGAAGCGAAGGGGGGTGTAAACTTGCTCGCTGTGTCAGATGTAGACCCTACCACTCTCTTACGGAAACGCCCTACTTACAGACCACGAAAAATTGGTAGATGTGAAGTTATGAGGAAGATTGGTAGGAGGGGGGTTAAGATAACTGACCAAATTGAGGAAGGGGAAAAGAAGGAGGTTGAAGGTGAAAAAAACGACGAGGGGAAAGGGAAGGACAAGGTGGAAGCCGGAGCTGAAGAGGAAGAGGAATGGTGGGGTTGTACCATGTCTAATCCTCCACCCAAGATGTATTTCGCCTCTGACGATGCAAAGGTTGGGAACAAAAGGGTGAGATATGGGATTGAGGTTGATGAGGAGCATATTGATCCAACGTTTCTCGAGTTCCTCAAGTTGGTGGATCGAAAATTCCACCCTTCTGGGTGATTTAGACGCGTAAAATTCTCTTACCCTTAACTTTATTATCATTTCTGATTTTTATGTGTCCCTATTGTTGCATTATCCCCTGAAATTGGCTCGATTTTCATGGTTTATGCCAATTTTTCGAGTCCCTTTGGTTGCCTATTATGCTCTTGCTCTGTTGGCTTTGTTGTTGGATATTGTTATGTTGGATATAATGGTGTTGGATATTGTTTGGATGTAATGGTGTTGGATATTGTTTTGTTAGATATAATGGTGTTGGATATTGTTTTGTTGATGGATATTGTTCTGTTTTGTTGTTGGATATTGTTCTGTTTTGTTATTCTGTTGTTGGATATTGTTCTGCTTTGTTGTTCTGTTGTTGGATATTGATCTGCTTTGGATATTGTTGTTGGCTTTCCTGTTGTTTTGTTGTTGGCCATTTTGTTAGTTGATGGGGATGTTGGTTAATGGATGATGATAGGTCTATAAACTAATTTTAGGTTGTTTGAATACCTAAATTGAGTCCCCCTTGATCTCAATGACCAATTTGGATATGTTGGTGTAATTGGATATGGATATGTTTCTGTGTTGGATATGGATTTGTTGGTGTAGTTGGATATGGATATGTTACTGTAGTTGGATATGGCTACAATTTTCTGGTTTATGGCTATGGTGTGAGTCCCATTTGTTGCCTATTATGATCTTGCTCTGTTGGCTATGTTGTTGTTCATCAGTTTGATTTGTTCTTGCTCATGTTTGTATTCAGCTCTTGCCTTTGTTCATATGTTGCCTTAGTTGGATATCTTGGCTTTGTTCATATGTTGGTTTAGTATCATATGTTGGCTGAGTAGGATATGTTGGCTTAGTTCACGTGTTTATTTAGTGGGATATGGATATGTTGGTGTAGTTGGATATGTTGCATATATTGTTGGATATTCTGAAGCTAGTATGGTGTTGGATATTGTTCTTCTTCTGTTGGATTTTCTGTTGGATACACTGTTCTATTGGATATTGTTGTTCTTATGCTGGATTTTTATTGTTATCCTGTTGGGTATGTTGTTGGTTGATGGGGATGCTGATTGATGGATGATGACAAGTGTTTCAACTTTATTTTTTGTTGTTTGAATGCCTAAATGGAGTCCCCCTTGATCTCAATGACCAATGTGGAGAGATCTTTTGCTGTTGTTGGTTGTAGTCCTTAATTAAGTCCCAAATAGATCTCAATGACCTATGGAGAGAGATCATCTTACACCCTAAATTCCATATGATGAAGGGACTCTTTTGAGTAACAAAATCTTGTTTGATTTTCTCCTCTATTTGATTTATCCATTTTAGAATCAAGTAGTGTTGAGGTAACAACCAAGAGTATTTTGTTATGATGAGAAAAAAAAAAACCTTCTGATGGAATTCCTTTTAACTTTTGAGAACCTAAAAGAAGTTATGCATATTTTTTTTGTTCAAAGTACTTAATAAAAATACAACTACAATAATCATACTTCCATTTGGTGATTAACAAAAGCATGCCATTACATGCATACATACTACAGATAGAGTCCCACAAAAGCATGCCATTACATGCATACATACTACAGATACAGTCCCACAAAAGTTAACATAACCACAATTTTTGAGTCCCACACATCACAAAATGGTTATGAGTGGCAGTCCACCCTTATATGTAGGTCATAAGGACTGCCCAAAAACTATCTTACACCCACAAAGCCCAAAAAAAACCACAGAACACAAATTTGAGTCCCTACCTTGCACATAATAATTATGCTTTGTTCTTCTCAATCAGCATCTACTTCCATTTCAGCATCTTCTTCTGCTTGTGCCTAGTTAACTGGTCTGAACCTGTCATTAAGGTGGTTTACAACTTCTTCCACCAACCCGGGGCTAACAGTCAGCCTCTCCAGCAGAATCCCTAGCTGTTCCAATCTTCTCTTTTTCATATGGGGTGGAGTAAAGTTGTTGCCTCCCTTCCTTTTTAGAATTTCAGTCATACAAGACTGCAATGTGATCCATGTGAATTTGTTTGATAATGGATCAAATATGTTGTATGCCTCTTCCACAACTTTAACTAACTCCTCAACATTTTTGGGGAATGACTGATATTGAATTGATTGCATAATTGTGAAAACCCTAAGTCTAGCACATTTAGGTCTGGAGATTGTGGGGGTTGATACACCATTTGGATGTTGAATCCATTTTGTGTACAAGCTGCCACAAATTCTGGATCAGTAGGAATTTTATGGGGTCTTGCATTATCCCATTGAAGGAAAACTTCCTTAGACAAGTGTGCTGGCCAATTGTGTATAATGGCTGGAATGACCTTGTTGATCAACATGTCTCTGATCACATCTTTAGTTACTGATTGCAATGCTTTCAATTCCAATGTTCCTGCTGGCCTGTTTTTGCTTGATTTTTTGGCCCTTTGCTTATAAACAAACCCAAATATTCCATACTTGCCATCATGGATCATTTCCCCATTTGTGTTGTGATGTGGCTTTCCTATCATGGCCATGAACATGGCTTTAACCTTAAACCTTCTAGACTGCTCACATCTATAAGGATTTTCCTCATTGGGTAGCAGATAGAACTTTCTTGTCTCTAGGTTCAAGTAGAACCACTTTTCATCAATGTGAATGACATGGTCCATGTCATTGTACATTGGGTCTTGTGTTTGTGTGGCAAGGTTGAGGTGTGCCAACACCCATCTTAGTCTCTCTATCTTGTGGTTGTCTGTCAGCTTGGGATGGTTACAGCTTGTATGAGTTCTGAGCAGCCCCCTTCCCTTAGCCTATGTATTGTTACATGAGAATCTTTTAAGTATCCTGCATAACTTCTTTCTGTGGTTCTCAACCTAAGTGGGCATGACAGAAGAAATTATTGTAAATATTGCTTGAATTTGGGACCAACTTTGCCTAGTTTTTTATTCCTGACATCAATCATCTCCCCCCTTTGTTTTTGCTTCATTACATCACTGAATAATCGATTATCTGTTGATCTGTGGACCCCAAATTTGGCTACAATTTTTGTTTGCATTCCCCGTTGTAATGTGTCATCCTCCCTAAGCTGTGTTAAGATTTCATCAACAATACCTCGTTTTCAGCAAGAGTAAGTTGGGTTCTATCACTTTGTTATTGACCGTTGCCTTCATTTGCATTTTCATTTTGTTGGAGAAGATCTTCCTCCATTAAAATCTGCTCCATGTTGAAGTATTCATCAACATTTGATGTATCCATTTTTTTTTTTTTTTTTTTTTTTTTGCTTTGTTTCTCTTGCTATTGTTTCAGATGCTGCTGTAACAGAGGACCTTCCCCCCACTCCTAACAGATGGTAGAAGATGATGCTTGAAGCCTTGATTTTTTGGAAGCTTGAAGTGCTGACTTCATTCAATTAGGAATTTAGATTTTGACTGTTGTATTTAATGCAACTGTTTCATTGTGAAGGCTGACTTTGATGTTGCTCTGTAATTTTTTGAACTAGAATGGTGGGGGTATTAAGTGCTGTATTTATAAGGTTGGTAGAAACAAAAAACTTGGAGCCAAATTTGAAATTTGGGGAAAGTTGAAAAATTTAAATTTGGAGCCCAAATTTAAAGATTCCAACGAAATAACTCCCTCTAATTTCTGTAAAATTTTTGGTAGAGAGCATGTGGGTTTTGTTTTTGGTTCCCAACTTTCTCTCTCATCAAATTATTAATCACCTACCCTAACTTTTGCTAATCCACTTTTACCAAATTTTGCCTTAGGAAATGTGATTGCCTCTTTGTTGCAGATTTTATGAAACGGAGGTAGTAATATCTATGGAAAGTTCAATAAAGCCGTAGCAAAATATCAAAAAAAATAATGTTAATATGATCTTTTACAAAGGTTTATCTTTATCAAAACAACACTGACTTTTGCAATTTGTAGTGAGTGCATCTTTATAATCGGTAGGACAATACTGAGTATACTTAGAGGCCGTTTGGTTTGCATAAGGGAATTGGAATAGAATGAACAAAAGAAATGTAAGAGAATGGAATAAAACCCTTTACATGTAGTAAGTTGTTTGTTTTCAAAAAACAAAGGGAATCACCACCACTACCACACAACCCCCTCTTTCTTCACAATTCCACTTTTCCAGCCACCACGCAGCCACCCCACTGCCCAATTACCACCTCAACAGAACTCATCGGCCCTTGACGCACCTCCCCCACCCCTCATCGCCCCAGAAAACCTTCAGCCACCCACGCAAAACCCTAGAAGCCACTCTCCTTCCAATTAAAATCTTCGGCCGACCATCCACGATTTTAAGTGGAGGGAGAGTGATTTCTAGGGTTTTGTGTGGATGGTAGGAGGTTTTTGGGGGAGAGGAGATATTTTCGAGGGGAGAGGTAGGGGAGGTGCGACAAGCTTCGCCAAGAGGTGGGGGGGGGGGGTGGTGCGACAGTTCCGACGAGAAGTTGGGGAGGTGTGGTGAGTCCGGCGAGGTGGCTGAGCGAGTTTTGGCGAGTAGGATGGTGGTGGGTATGGTGGCTAAAGAAAGGGAATGGAAAAGTCTAGAGGGGATGGGGAATCAAAGTAGACAAATTTTGGGTAAACTCAAAAATAAAAATGGGTAAATGGAATGAAAAAAGTGATAAACAAATAACAATAAAGGGAATGATATCAATTCATTCTCATTCCCTTTGATTATTGACCCCTACCAAACGGCCCGATGTCAATGTCATTTACTCATTTATGACCCTCGTAAGCTATAGTTGGTGTTAACAACCAATTTTACATTTAATTTTTTCAATCTACAAAAGAGGAAACCCCAACGTTTATTTAGTGTCAATTTTGTAAATAAATCAATATAAAATCCTAGTCAGCGTGATATTTCTGTAAATAACTCTAAATTAATGGGTCCACATTAATACGGAGTAAAAGAATTTGATTTATTTATAAAAATACAAGTAGATAAATAAATTAGTAAAAAGAATTGTATTGAAAAAAAAAATTAGTAAAAAGAAATTTGGGTAGAAAGGAAACAACATTTGAGTTTTTTTTTTGTTGAGTTATGGTAACATTATTTTTGAAAGATTTTTTCAAATTGAATTATTTAAAATTTTTTATATTTCCTTAGTGAGAAACTTTTTTGGTAATTCTCTTTACATAAAGTTTCTTTAAATAAAAACTTTGATAATGTGATTATAAAGAATCTAGCTTATTTTCTCAAAAAAAAAAATAAAAATCTAGCTTACATGGCATAAAATTGCCTAATGACTCCCACGTTTGCCTTGAACACGACTGGACTAGTAGACTGGTCTTCTGAAGATAAATTCTCGTGCGGCGGTTTACAATTGTCATAGATTTCAAAAACTAAATTAGTAGTATAACTAATCGTGACAGTTTATTTTATTTTATTTTATTTATTTACTAGATGAAAGTCCATTTTTATACATAAAATAGTATATTTACACAAAATAATTTTGAAGTTAGATTTTACTAATAATATTAGGTTGGAACCCGTGCCATGTACATTGATTTATAGTTATAAACTAAATTAGCCATGTGCGATGCACGACATAAAAAATTTCTTTAAAATAAATATATTTTATATATGTACCTCATACGAGAAAAAAAAATATAGAAACATAACCATTAATTGCAATGGTATTTAGATCTAAATAATTTTGAAGATATTAAAAATTTAACCAAATTATGCAATACGGAGTACTCTTAAACCAAGAGTAATTATATTTGGAAGCTAGATAGTTTTTTATAAATCCATAATAATGTCAAAAAATAAATAGAAGATAGCATAATATAATAATTATCTTCAAAAAAAAAAAAATACTCTGTATCTATAATTTAATAATTTAAGATAAAAATAAGAAGGTTTCAAAAAAATAAATAAAAATAAGAATAAGAATATGATGTCAGCAATTGATTGAGGCGGGTTATTTTTTTACCACAATTTGACATCTGTACGATTTAAATAAGGGATGATGTCAGCGGTTGTTACTTTAGTTATATTTATAGATTTTGATTTATTTGTTAAGAATAATTTTTTTATTTTTTTTTGAAGGAAATAATTTTTTTTATGTAATTTATTTTCCATAATGAATTTTTTGATAAGAATATTAAATATTAGATACACATAAATATACTAATATAGGTAAGAAATATTATTTAAAAAATATTAAAAACAGGTATTCTATTTATCGAAAAGCAAAAAAAAAAAGAAAAAAAAATAAAAATAAAAAAATCAATGATATATACAAAAATATTAGATAAAAATCCGACGAGTAGTATTGATGTAATTTAGTAAAGTTTCCTAAATCAGATTAATTTAGTAAAGTTTCCTATTCCTATATAAGCTGCGTACAAGTGGTGGAGAATCATTATATGAACCCTCCTCGACTGTTTACAAAATACAATTGGACAAAAGGTGATTGATGCGGTTCATCGGAAGCTAGGGTTTTCGAATTCTCGAGGTAAACACACACTAATGTCTCGAATCATTCATGTTTGGGCCAAGTTCATTGTCCTAGGCCCATTGACCTGAAATTACGAATATACCCTTTCATGATCTAGCACATAATTAAACATTGCAAAGTACAGATTTACCCTTAATCTGTCCAATTAAGTACAGCTTCTGCCACCTGAAAGTACAACTATAAATAGCACTCCAATCATTAATTATGATAACTTTTTCCTAATTCTCTCTCCTTCTCTCTCTATTTTCTCTCTCTAAGTACTTTCTCTCTTTAAAAAGTACATTTGCTGACTTAAACATCGAATGGGCTTTCCCGGGTCACACCCTCGGGGTAACTAAACATCGAATGGGCTTTCCCGGGTCACACCCTCGGGGTAACTAACCTTCCTTGTTTTGTAAGCCGAGCCTTCGGACGTGCAAGCGGAGCCCTCAGACTTACTCTAGCCAAGCGGAGCTAAAAGGATACCTAGGAATTCGGACAATAGCATTAGGACATCTTGATATACCTTGTAATAACTTAACATGCTTAGGAGGATTCTATTTCTAGAAACAGGTAGTGCCTTATGTGGGGATAACAAGCAAAAAGCTATGGTGAACACTAGGCGTCCCCGCAGCACATGTTAAGATGCTACTAGACAAGCTCCGATTCTCTCGTCTAGGCATGGCCATGCAGTTGAAGAGATAGTACCCCAAGCTCAAAGCGAGCCCGAGGGAGAGGTGACGAGCCCCAATGTAGTCACTCGTCGGGATTTGGAGTAGCTGGCAGCCCAAATTAACAGAAACCTTGAAGAGAGCCTAAGGGCACTTGTCAACTAGGGCGGGGGGACTAAGTAGGTTGGGGGACGCTCTACAGCCTAATCTTTAGCCTCACTTGTCCCAACTCCATCAAGCCTCTTCTCGACCTCAACGGCAAGAGTCCCGTCGCTCGTAACCACATCAATCTCCCAACTCCGGGCGAGAGTCAAGGCAGCCAAGCTGATCAAGAGATGCTAGAGAGATAATCAATGACCGAAGGCTGAGGGAAGGAACTTTAGATGCCCGTCAGATAATCAACTCAAGGTGGGAGAACTCTAAGGAAGAAGATGATCCACCCCAGAGAGGTCGACTTAGAGTTCACTCTCAGCATGGTTCAACCAGATATCGAGATAGCTTGGCTAACTCAGCTACTTCAAGGCAAAGAAGAAAGACCTCTCCTCGGCTTGCCCGCTCAGCAAGTGGAAGCCCTAAGCATCCTCCTTCCCCCAGCCGAGGAGGCTTGGGATTATCAAGAATATCACCCCCTTCAACCAAGAGATAATGAATACACCTATCTCCCCAAAGGTCAAAATCCCTACATTGGAGTCGCATGATGGAAAGACAAACCCAACGGACCATTTGAACGATTACAAGGCACAAATGAGAGTCCAAACAGGGTGTGAAGCATCTTAGTGTAGATTCTTCCCCACCACTCTCAAGGGCATAGCCCAGACATGGTTCAACAACCTTACCCCAGGGAGCATCAAAACATTTTACAAGCTAGCTAGCCATTCAAAAAGCATTTCATCGCACGGAGTAGGCAAACAAAGACTAGCGTTCACTTGATCACTGTGAATCAAGGAGAGAATGAAAGTCTTAAAGACTACATCAAGAGGTTCAACACCGAGTCTCAGCTCATTCCTGAACTCCAAGACAACGTTGCTTTTACAGCCCTTCTCTAATAAGCTAAAATTCGAACTTGTGCATGATAAAGTTACTACCTTCTCCGAAGCTATGGAAAGAGCTAAAAGGATCATCGAGGCCAGCGAGGTGTGCAAGGCTCCCTTGGATAAGGATAAAGGAAAAGGAAAGCACGAAGACAACTATCATGAGAACAGAAACAGAAAGCCGAGAAAGGCTGAGAGTGATGATGAAGGACTTAGATACAATGCTGATAGGAGTGAGATTTATATGGACATAAAGAACAAGGCTATCCTTCCCAAGCCGAATCCAATAAACAGGCCGATAGAGCAAAGGAATTGTCGGGAACTCAAGAGAGCACTTGGTAAGCTAGCAGATGAAGGCAAGCTTAACCGATACCTCAAAGACCCCCCGAAAGACAAACAAAGAAGCACGACTTCTAGAGTTGTGCAAGAAGCTTATAGCTCAACTGACACCAACATGAGCATCAATGTCATAGCCGGGAATATGCCTCAGAGGACTTGTCTAACAGAGCACGCAAAAGTCATTTGCCGTCGCTTGAGGAGCCTATCTACGATATTGGTACCCCCTCATCCACCCCGAAAGACCCTCTCATGGTCTTCGGGGATGACGCTGCAAAGAAAATCCAAAGGCCCCATGATGACCCTCTAGTGATCCATATGAAGGTGGCCAATGCCTATGTAAAGAAGATCTTGGTGGATAGTGGGAGTTCAGCTAACATAATTAATTGGAAATGCCTTGAACAGATGCCTTTTAGAAAAGGAGACCTCACACCCCCAAACAAGCCATTGGTCGGCTTTAGAGGGCAACATATTTACACCTTGGGAACAATCCAGCTACCAATCCGCCTAAAGGAGAAAACGAAGAGGAGAAGCCTGGTATTCACATTCTTAGTTGTAGACACCCCTCTACCATACAACATAATCATTGGTCGACCCTTACTCAACAAGGTCAAAGCCGCAATCTCAACTTATCATCTACTTTTTCAATTCGAGAGTGATGATGGCTCCATGGGGAAGTTATATGGAGATCAATTCGAGGGGAGGAAATGCTATGTAGATAGCTTGAAATAACCCGAATAATCGGTCAATTAAGAGGATATGGGGTCCAAGTGGAAGGCAATGTACGTAGATGAACCACAACTTCCCTTAATGAACATCTACATGGCTGAGAATCCCAAGCAATATAGTAGGCCTAAGCCTACTGAGGAAGATGAAAGCATACCCCTAGGGGATGACCTCGCTCGGACAGTTAGAGTAAGAAAGAACTTAGATTCTCAACTCAAGGAGAAGATCATCCAAGTTATTAGAGAATTCCAAGATATCTTCGCTTTTACAGCAGATGAAATGCCGGGTATCGACTATGATGTCATGACGCACGAACTGAATATCCGGAAGGGCTACAAGCCTGTCAAGCAGAAGCTAAGGCATGACGGGCCGGAAAGAAGTCAAGCAGCAGCAGCAGCTGAAGTCAAAAAGCTTCTCGAAGCAGGTTTCATTTAAGAATGCCAATATACTAAATGGTTATCTAATGTTGTGCTTGTCAAAAAGCCTAATGGCTCTTGGTGTATATGTGTGGACTTTACGGACTTGAACAAAGCTTGCCCAAAGAGTGATCACCCCTTGCTGAAGATTTATACGTTGGTGGATTCGACCGCTGGTCACGCCCTCCTAGGCTTCATGGATGTCAATGCCGGGTACCATCAAATTCCCATGTTAGAAAAAGATCAAGCCCACACAGCTTTCATCACAAGCCAAGGGGTATACTGCTACAATGTTATGCCATTCGGCTTAAAAACGCCAGGGAAACATATGCTTGATGAACAAAATCTTTGAAGGGCAGCTGGGCCGAAATATTAAAGCTTATGTTGATGACATGATCGTTAAAAGCAAATAGAGCTCAGATCACATTGCAGACCTAAGGGAAACATGCACCTCCTTAGAAAATATAAAATGAAGCTCGATCCAAGCAAATGTGTCTTCAAGGTACAAGGGGGAAAATACCTCGGTTTTATGGTGGATTAACGTGGCATTAATGCCAACCCGAACAAAATTCAAGCAATCCTTGACATAGAGTCCCCCCGGAATGTGAAATAAGTGCAATGTCTCATAGGTTGCTTGGTTGCGCTTGAACGGTTTCTATCTCGGTCAGTCGATAAAAGCATTTTTTTCAAGGCCCTCAAGCGGCCTAAGTTCATGTGGGATGAGGAAGCTGAAAAAGCCTTCTATCAATTGAAAGAGCATTTGATGAATACCCCAAAGCTCGTTAGCCCCCTGCCCAGGAAAACATTGTTTGTTTACTTGGCCATATCTGACTATGCCCTCAGTGCAGTTCTTGTTGCTGAAAGAGAAGAAGGCCAAATACCCGTCTATTTTGTCAGCCATGCCCTAATGGGGGTTGAGACACGATACACTTTCATCGAGAAAGTGGTGTACGCTTTAGTAATGGCTAGCAGGAAGTTGAGGCCATACTTTCAAGCAACCAGCCAGCCAATTAAGAAAGTGCTAGAAAGCAAAAATCACTCCTCTCGGATGACAGATTGGTCAAATCAGTTGGCTGATTTTGGAATTGAATTCGAGCCCCGAAAAGCCATAAAAGCACAAGCCTTAGCTGACTTCATAGCTAAGTGCACCCACAGACCTACTCCAATGGAAACCTTCGCCCCCTGGGCTATTTATGTGCACGGGTCGTCTAGTAAGGCAGGAAGTGGGCTGGGCTAGTCATCACCTCCCCGGAAGGAGAGAAGTTCGAATATGCTGTCAAGTTCGCTTTCCATGAATCAAACAACGAAACTGAGTACGATGCTCTTATCTTGAGGCTAAACTTGTGTTAATTCATGAAGATCAAGTCAGTTCAAGTATGCTTAGACTCCCAGCTTATTATGGGGAAAACGACAAAAGAATTTGAGGTTAAGGAAGAAAACATGAAGGCCTACTTTGAGAAAGCTGAGAGGTTGGCAAAAATGTTTGAACACTTTGAAATCAAGCACATCCCCCGCTTGGAAAATTAGC
This sequence comes from Chenopodium album, assembly GCF_948465745.1. NCBI lineage: Eukaryota > Viridiplantae > Streptophyta > Magnoliopsida > Caryophyllales > Amaranthaceae > Chenopodium > Chenopodium album. Next base: position 44,229,043 of record NC_137846.1, on the reverse strand, counting down.
AAACCGATGCCCTTGATCGATTAGTAAGCTCAGCCGAGGGAACAACTCCTCGAAACACTATGTAGAAGGTCCTAGAAAAGCCAAGTACTCATGAACCAATAGAGGGAATACTTGGATGGACCAAATCATTCTTTGCTAGAAAGGAGAATTGCCAACTAACACCCCCGGCTATCAAACAATCAAGAAGCGTGTTGAGTGGTTCATACTACATGATGGGATCCTTTACAAGATATCCTTCACTCACCCATTGCTCAAATGTGTCACCTCGGAGGAAGGAAATTATGTCCTTAGAGAAATTTATGAAAGGGCATGTGGTAGCCATCAGGGCAGAATAACTGTAGCAGGAAAAGCCATATTAGCCAACCCTGAGGCATGATGCCATGAAACTTGTAAGGAAATGTGAAAGATGCCATATGTTCGCTACCATCCCTCATCTCCCAGCCAATCCCTCACAAGCATTCAATCAGTCTTACCCTTTGATCGTTGGGGCATGGATATCCTAGGGCCTTTCCCTGGGTCCTCAAGACAAAGGAAGTTTCTGATAGTGGCTGTTGATTATTTTACCAAGTGGGTTGAGGCTAAGCCAGTGGCAACAATCACTGATAAACAAATTCAAAAGTTCATATGGAGAAACATCATCACTCGCTTTGGGGTGCATCGCATCTTGATCTTAGACAATGGCCGTTAGTTCAACAGCAGGCCAACAAAAGAATATTGTGGGCGGTTTGGAATTCAAACAAGGTTCTCGGCTGTATGCCGACCCCAAACAAATAGGCAAGCCGAAGAAGCAAACAAAACAATCTTGAAAGGGCTAAAAACAATGCTTAAGGTTACGAAAGGCTCTTGGGTGGATGAGTTACCCGGGATTTTGTGGTCCATTCGTACCACTAACAAAGAGGCTATAGGGCAAACTCCTTTTCCCTTGGTGTATGGAAGAGATGTTATGCTCCCAGTAGAGGTCGGAATCCTATCTCCCCAAGTCACCTTCTATGACTATGTCCAAAATGATGAATTGAAGCCCTTGGCCTTAGACCTACTCCCAGAGATAAGAGGAGATGCCTTGCTTCACTCCATAGCATACAAGCAGGGGGTCACTCGTTAATACAACAATAAAGACAAAGCTAAACCCCTAGCTGAGGGAGATTGGGTGCTCAGAAAATGTAAAGCCGCTGACAAGCCCTCTACATTAGGAAAGCTGATCCCAATTGGGAAGGGCCTTACAAGATTAAAGAAGTCATTCACCCGGGGACCTTTCGCTTGCAAACCCCTAATGGCAAGGACCTCCTCCGGCCATGGAATGTGGACAACCTATGAAGGTTTTATGTCTAAGCATGTCATTCCCTTACAATGATGCCCTAAGGGCAATAAGAATCGATACGAGGAGATCAATTTTTTATAGTGCATCATTGTAAAATTTTTGCTTTTAGTTAATATAATGAAAAACCCCCCTCAACTAGGATGTTGGTCCCCTCTATGTTTTGCATTCTGTGTTATTTTGTTACTTGTAATTTATTTTTGATCTTTTATATCGCTTATAAGCATAACCGACAAGTGTAACACCCCCAAATCTCCCTCTACGGAAATACTAGTATAATACATATAATTATACCGTAGAGATAGACTTAGGCGTATTACCGCCGCGTGATTACGCAAGGCTACTTACAATACTTAACTCAAATAACAAAACTTGCAACGGAAACTCAACTTTCTTTTATTAATACTTAAAAATAGTAACATTGTTATGAGTACTCAAATAAAGACGAGACCAACATTCCTAAACTAAGTGAAGCAAATCCCTGGACTCCCATATGCTCATTCATGACTTCACCTGAAAATAGTCAACACTGCTTACTATTACAGTAAACAGGGCGAACCAAAACAAATAAGAAATACGGATTAGCAAAATATGCTAAGTACGATAAGTGCAAGATAATGTAAACTTAATTTATTTGCAAACATGCTTTAAAAATCAATTCCAATAATTAATCCAATAAATTCCAAATTCATTATTCCAAAACCGATTCCAATGATTCAATATTCAAAATAATAGTTAATAAAACCAATTCCTTTATTAAGAACCATTTTATTTTAATCCAATTCCTCACCCAAGTGTGCACACCGCCCAAGCTAGTCTCCTTATATTACAAGGCTATTCTTGAGGAAAGACCTGGTCATACAAAGTCCAAGGCCTTATCAATAAACAAACTCCGCATAGTGGGATTACCAACATGCTTATAAAGCATTAATAATAATAATTCAATGATTCAATAAATCCTTTTAATATCCAATAGTTCCAATATAATTCAAAATCCTTTTTATTAATTTCACATACTTTCAAAATCAAAACCTTTTAAATAGATACTTGAGAATAAAATCTCATATTAATAACTTTTCAAATCAATAACTCTTCCTTGAAAAAAAACCTTTTATTTAATTCAACAAACCTTTTAAAATCAATTCCTTTATTTAAACACCATAAGTAATTCAAACCATTCAAAACATGATTTAAAATCAATCATTCAAAATACTTTTATTAATACCTTCAAACATAATTTATTTCAAAATCATAATTCAAATCAATTTAATTCAATCACCAATAAAATCATATAAAACATGTTATTCAAACCAATCACTTTCAAAGGTATCTAGCCACATAAACATACCTTGATCCTTGCTAGAAAAACCACACAAAATAACCTCAAGAACCTTGATTCCGAATATCAACCAATACTTCGCACTTTCAAAGTTCAATCCCGAATACACCTTGCAAATAACATAACCATAAGGTTATCACAACATAAACTCAAATCTAATGTGCATGGACTATAAAACTCTTTAAAAATAATACTTTAACATAAAATTATAGCTTTGAAATAGGTATTTGTATTTTAGAAAACTAACCATGAAGAAGATGAAGGAATAAGATTAAAGAGAATTGAAATTTCGTAGGAAAGAATAGGAAGAACTTGCAGAGGTCATAACTCCGAATTGGGTGATTCTTGAGCCTAACCTGAAGGATTTTTTGAGAGGAACAATCTTCTGTGAAACGTCAATACCCCAAAAACTGACCTGAAGTGCCCGAAAACTGGCTTTAAAGATAAATGGGATGATATTTGTATGAAAAGAGGAGAAGAAAAGTATGAAAAGGTTTAGGGAAAAGAAGTAGAATAAGAGAGACGAAGAGAATTGAGTTTTGGTGTGAAGAATATGAGAGGTATGAAGGGGTATTTATAGGCTCATGAATGAGGGAATTAGGGTAGGAGAATGTAGGAAGAATTATGGTAAAAAGTATTAAGGAAATTACTTGGAGAAGTGAATAAAGAAATATAGAAAGTTTTGATATTAAGGTGACTGTGTATAACAAAAATATGGAAGGTATGTTGTCATGAAAAATAATATGGAAAGGAAGATTACTTGGGGAATAATCAAGAGAAATTAAAGGTAGGAAAATAAGATGATCAAATCTTTGTGACATGGAAAATACAAATTAAGGAAATAAGGAATTTGAGGAGGAAAATTAAAATACAAAACTAACAAAATAATTAACCCAAATTTAGCATATGGTGGCCGAAAATATTGAGCATATCTATGCTCATATTTTCGGACCTCCACTTATAGTTTTAGGGAAATATTTGCTCACTACAAGAAAAAGGTCTAATTCCGACGGAACGGTTCCAACGCACATGAAAATCCGTCAGAAAACACTTAATTTCCGACGGATTTATTTTCCGTAGGAAATTTGCGACGAATTTGGAATTTCCGTCGAAAATTTACGACGGAAATAAAATTCCGTCGTAAATTAAGTGTTTTCCGACAGATTTTATTCCGTAGGAAATTTCTGACGGAATATTCGGTCGGAAATTAAAGTTTTCGACGGAATTAAATTCCGTCGAAAATTTTCCGACGGAATATTATAAGTTTCTGACGAAATTATAAGGTCTAATAAACCCGCCCCTTACCCTTACTCCTTCATTTCTCTTTCCTCCCTCATTCTTCCTGTTCTCCTTCTCACTCCTCCCTCCTCTTTGCTCCTTCGCTTTCCAGTTCCCTCTTCTTCGTCCCCTCTTCTCTGCTCCTTCTCTTTCCTTTTCCCTCTTCTTCATCCCCTGTTCTCCTTCTCACTCTTCTTCTACTTCTCGTTCACCTTCTCACTCCTCTTTCTCTTTCCCCTTCTCTTTCCAACGCCGACAGTACCACCCGCCGCCACAAGATCGAACGCCGACGTGAACACCAACGATGAACGCCGACTTTAACATCAACGGTGCAAACGAAGGTTTGTTAGGTCGAATTCGACCATGAAAACTCTAGATCTAGAGTTTTGATGTTCGAATTTGGCCTTTTAAACCCAATTTCATGGTTTTTTGTGGTTAAATTAAGGTATGTATCTCTTTTTTTTTTTTTTTTTTTTTTATTTTGATTATATTTATTTTTTTCGGATTTTTTAACAAATTTGTGTTGATGGTTGATAAATCCGGGTTTTAGTTGGATTTTTTTTTATTTTTTTTTGTTGGTCGAAATTTTTGATGTTTGGGTTTGGGTGGGTGGATCCGGGTTAGGGTTTAGGTGGGTGGATCCGGGTTAGGGTTTGGATTATGGGTGGATCTGGGTTGGTTGTGGGTTGTGGTGGTGGGTCGTTGAAGTAAAGGTTGTGGGAAAGTTCGGTGGTGGTGGGGTGAATTTGCGGCAGTGGTTTAAGTTAGGAATTTCTTGGGAAGGGGATACGGTGGGTCTGGGTTTGGGTTCGGTGGTGGTAGTCGATCGTGGTGGTGGTACGATAGGGGACAATGGTGGTGGTTAGGGTGGTGATACGCCGCACCGGTGGTGGTGCGACGTGTTTTTTTTTTATTTTTTTAAACAGAATTTTCGACGGAAATTCCGTCGGAAAGTTTCGACGGACTTTGTTTCCGTCGGAGATTTACGACGGATTTTTCTGGTACCGGATAATTTGGCAACGACGGATTTTCCGTCAGAAATTTCGTCGGAAAAGTGCTTCTGACGGAAATTCCGTCGGAAAAGTTCGATTTTCCTACAACCCTTTTTCCGACAACCGTTTCCGACGGAATTCCGTCATAAACGGGTTTTCCGACGGAATTCAGGGTGTTTCCGACGGAATTTTTCCATCGAAAACGACATTTTTTCTAGTAGTGGCTAGATTTTAAGGATTAAAAATGATTACGTAAATAATATATTTTGTATAAAATAATTAATTTGGAAAATACCAATTATTCACTAATTAATTTAACTAAGAAAAATCAAAATTTCTACTTAGAAAATCTGAATATCTTAGCTAATTAATTGGGGAAATTGGGTCCTTTTAAATTAATAAGAAAATATAATTTTGTTTAATTAAAATATCCGAAATATATATAAATAATCCGGTTTTTAAAATAAAATAAATGGATAATAAATCTTATCAAAATCCAAAAATAATAATTAAGTTTTAAAATACTTTAGGCGCCGAAATTCAAATATCATTTTGGCTCTAAAATTCAAATAGTAAAATAAATTACTAAAATACCCTTTTTAAGAGAATACTAATTAATTAATTAATTAATTAATTAAAAATATGGGGTATTACAACAAGCATTTAACAGCACGGCATGCCCGACATATGGCATTCTGATTCGCTGAGTTATTGATGAGTCTATTTTATATATATATTTATATTTATTCCCCGTCCCACAGTTATATTTATGCTTATTTGAGCTCTGTGGAACTATTTTTATTACTAATATACGTATTCTAGTGTTTTTGTAGAGTTGGTTTTATTATGTAGGAATCTGCATATTTATGACGATTCCTGAGTTTATTGAGCCACTACGAAGATATTAGAGTTCGAATCATATTTTATGACCGTATATTTAAAGTCAACACCGAGTTAGTGAAATTTAGTTCGGTGATTAAGAGCTCGATTAAGTGAAGAGGCCTAAAGTTTTAATGCTTAATTATTATCATAGACCAAGCAAAAGAGTAGAAGATTGGGCCAAAGCATTAAACGGCCCAAACCTTACCAATGATCCTGCTGGGCGTGATTTTTGGCCGGGCCTGATCGAGTGGAGTGCGGCCCGACCGTGCGAGCTTGTTGCCACTGCTATCTTTACTTCATCAGCGGGCTTTAATGTAAAAAAACCCAATTGTGATTTGATTAGGTCGGTGGACTTTCCTATAAAATAGGATAGGTAGTACGTAGGAGAGGGAGGTTAGATTATTTTCTATTTTCATTATTTTAGTTAGTTTTGTTATTTTCCGTAAGATTTGTTGTTCTTTTGGGAGTTAATTGTCAGCTTTATTAGGATTAGCATAGAACTTTAGTGGAGGTGGACTTTATTTTCTTCTGCTTTTACGTTACTCTTCTTCTTTAGTTAGTTTTTATGGTTGCAATTTATTCTAATTTTATTTAATAATTAATTCGCATTGTCTTACATTAATTTTGTTATTTTTATCTTTAATACTTGTCTTATTGTTATTGCTTTAATCATGTTTAATTTAATTTCTTTATTTAGTTTAGTTTTAATTATGTTTGAGTAGTTTAATTCTAGGGTTCTTGGGGATCCATGATTAATATGAAGGGATGATTTATTATTGTTGATTGTTAATGTGTTGGGTTAATTTCCTATTGATTGGTATAATGCTATGCAATTAGATTTGCGAAGGTTTAATTGTATGAGTTATGCAATTTTGATTCGAGAGATGAGAATTGATATTTAGGCTTAGTTTCAATAGGCAGGTTAATTTACAAATGGTTAAATCAAGATCCGAGATATGTGATTTAATACCGGTAGGTTGATACTGTGATTATAATACGTAGTGAAAGCCCTTTATAATCTAGTTAATTTATGCATTGATAATTGATTGTTATGTTTTATCTCAGAGTATTAATTATTGGTGAACCTATGACCATAGATCTTCTTATTATTGCTTATTCCCTTAGTTTAATTATTGTTGTAGTATAATTCTCACAATTCTTACTTATTTCTTAATAATTTAGATTATAATAATTTATTAGGAATAAAAGAACATTGTTTCCATGTGGATTCGACCTTACTTCCCTATCTATTTTAGTTAGTGGTTTTAGGAATTACTTTTGATTAGGTGATACGACTTTAGCCTGTCAGTTATCAATAACAAGTTTGTTCCAATGTTTGGGGCAAGATGCTACTTGTAGAGAAAATTTCAAGCATCCCACACTTGAGCCCCACTGTGATCATACACTTAAGTATGGTGGCGTCCAAAAGGAAGGAAGCTAGAGCAAAAGAGTCGCCAACAAGTTTAAGGAACTTGTAAACCGTTCACAGGGTGAAGGTTATACCCCTTCACGATCCATGAGATCGCTAACTCCATATGGTCCTGAACCATGACTGGATATTCGGGGATGAAGGTACAAATCCAACCTAAAAGAGATTGAACATGTCCTAAAAATAGGCCTCTACTTTATTCTTCTCATATTCATGTGCGCTTTCTGACTAACATACAACCAATATATTAATCCTAAACATGTTTAATCTATGTTGGTTGAATATTAATGCACAAACAAAATTATTATTGTAGACATCTACTTTTGGCCTCCCGTCCTGATAGGAAGTGCAATGATGATAAATAAAACCATCTTCGTGTTGGATCGAAGTGAAGAATGCTTATGGATGACTGGCACAAAGACACAAAAAGACTAGCCTAACCCAAAACAAATACAAAACAAGGTCCAATTAACTAAACCCGATCATAATTAGGCTTAGGCCCGTTCTTAAGACCCAATAATGACAGATTTAGAGGCGCCTAGGTTAAAATTAAAGCTGCCGTAGAAAAATCCGCACGCATCTCAATGAGTCGCGCTGGTCTGGCGCGCGCAACTGAATTAGTTGCGCGCAACACCCAACGCAACTTCTAGAGATGCGCTCACGGAAGATTCAGAATTTTATAAAATATAGAATCCAATCTTACCATAAAACCGCGCGCAAGACATTCAGTTGCGCTGCCCATAGCAGCGCAACTAAATCACTTGCGCTGGGATGCCGCGCTCAACTCATCCAGATGCGCGCGACACCTGCTGTGACCGAATGCTTAAAACCCTAATTGCACCCATTCCCTATAAATAGGGGCTTAATACGAGGCTTAAAGACACAGAAATTAATCTAAAATCCTAGCAGAAACTCTTGTGAACTTGTGCTTCCAAACCCTCTTGTCCTAAACACTCACCCCTCTTAATCTTCGTTACTACGGTGGAGGTCCCGAACAAGAAGGAGTCCACAAGTGTTCTAAACGGAAATCTAGCAAAGAGAAGTGGTAAATTCCCAAGCACTTAGATAAATCACAATTATTTTTCTTGTTTAAAAGAACTTTAATCAATAAAATAGTGTTGTTTGACCACTTTAAAAAGACATTTAATTAATCGATTCCACGTAGTACCTTGTGTTAGATAAGATTAGAATTGAATAATTAATTGATTGATTGATCACCTAAGCCAAGGCAAATCTTGTTCATTTTTTGCTCCTTTCACGAATTTGAATTAAATAAAGAATAACGACTTTGCAATGTAATTCCTACGTGATTAATGCTTGTAAATAAAATCAACTAACTTAGTTTTAGGTATCGCGTTGCATATATTTTTTGGTGATGAAATTGTAAAAAAGGAAGAGCTAGTTGAGGCCGCACTAGGGCTAGAATAGCGATTCTCCTTTAAAGGGAACATTATTTTGGTACCCTCGCTCCCGAACTCATTTCTGGTTTATGTAGACCAATTTGGGCATGGGTAAACTTATCATTTGTGCTAAATATCCCATGAACTCCACATGGGAGAAAGGCATGAACGAGGTTTATGGGTTTTCCCAAAACTCATTGGCGACTCCTACTTGTTTCTTACAAAAAAGGGTGATGATAGAATCAATTCTAATTTAAGGTCCCCCAAACAGTCAAGAATTCAAATCCTAATACACCCTAACAAGTGTAAAGTCCTAGGCTTTTAAATGGCCATGGGAAATTAAGGAAGGACCCCCTACGATAAGATCACCCTCCTTACAGAGGCGACTCCACTGGGGACTTAGAGGTTACATGATTAGTTCTTAGTTATGGTCCAAGATTTCCAACACCAGGTTGCTTGTGGGTTGTAACGGGAATTAACTTAGATAATCTCTAGTTAGAGAGCGAGACTTGAACGCATAATATCTTCCTTTTGCACAAAAGTAAAAACCAAACAAGCAACATTGCATCATGCATAATCATAGCACACTTTAACCTTTGGGGATTGGCTCATTGACTAGGGGCTGCCAACACCAGGCTTCTATCCCGAAATCAATAACAATCATCCCACCATTGTCGTCAACAAAATGTTGAGAGAGCAATGTCATGAGTCAACACGTTGAGTGATTGATTTGTGCATCGTTTAAAGATATGTACCCTTAGACACCCAAGCCTTTGACCTTAGAATGGCATTATGTGTATCTTGGCTTATGGTATGCTTATGTGATTACGTGACTATATGTGACGTGTTAGGATAGTTTTCTTTTTTTTTTCTTTTTGGTTTAGGTTCCCAATTACGAAGTTATCTCTCCGTAATTTGAGTCATATTCGAAGGGTAACATAAAAAAAAATCGAAAAAATGATGGCAAATATATAAAAAAAAGCGCTCGAATTAAAAAAAAAACTTTACGAGCAGGTGGTGCGCGCAACTCATTGAGTTGCGCGACCCCAGCCAACGCAAGTGATTCAGATGCGCACGCCAGCCGCGCGCAGCTTAGTCACTTGCACGCGCCTACTGTTACGAGCCCTTTTGTTTTTTGCGAAAACAAATTGGCTCGTTCAAACAATATCTTCATTGAAGAATTGTTTAAAGGTGATGTTATCCATTATAATATATTTTGCGTTCTTTCTCCTTCTTTTTCTAAAACAAGCGTATCGATTTACTTATCCGTTCGTACTTCTTTTAGGGCCGGTTTTCAAGCTTGGGAACGAAGACTCCCAGGCGCTCGCATTCTACGTTTACCATCAAACAATCCACCTCTTTCAAACCACCTTCCCTCGACAACTAGTCTTAGTCCAACAACAATGTCAACCATTGAGAAACTACAAGAAGAGATTGCTCGCTTGAGAGAAGAAAAGGCTCAAGAGGCCGAAGAGAGAAGAATTAAGAAACTTGAAAAGGCTGAAAAGAAAAATGCCGAGACTCTAGCCTTGCAACAAAAGATGGAACAATTATCCGTCAAAGAAAAGTCGTTGGAGAAGCTTGTTCTTCGTTCCACCATGGGGAACAAGTACTTCGACGCAGAAAAGTTTGCTCCTCCCCCAAGACTTGCTTTACCGGAAAAGTTCGTAGCTACGGACTTGCCAATATTTAAGGTGACCAATAATCCACAAAACCACTTAATGTGTTTTACTGGCACCATGGAATTAAAGGGAGTTGATCCTAAGCTTTATGCTTTGACTTTCCCTTTATCTCTAGACCCAACCGCGAGATAGTGGTACTATGGGCTAGATCCAAAATTCAAAACAACATGGGAAGATGTAGTTTCGGATTTCATTACCCAATATGAGAGTAACGTGGAGTTCAAATCGACTCTACGTGAACTTGAAATGCTTAAGCAAGGCGACGATGAAGGTTTTCTTGCTTTCTATGGTGGATGGCGAGAAAAGGCGGCTCACCTTGCCCAAAGGCCACCTGAACTCGAGTTAGTACAAAAGTTCATTGACAATTTTCATGAAAAGTACAACAAGCATCTACGTTACCTTGGTTTGGACACTTTTCAAAAGGTCTATTCTGTGGCTACTAGGATTGAAGATGATCTTGCTAAAGAAAAAGCAAACAAATCTTATCATCATCAACCTAGGAATAACTACAAAAAGGGGAATGATAATACTTCATCCTCTATTGATGTATTTACGACTTCCACGCAATATAATAACAGTAATGATCCACGAAGAAGATGGACAAAAGAAAGAAAATTTACACCATTTCCTGTGAGCTATAAAGAATTATTAGAAAAATTGAGCGAAAAAAGGTCTACTTACACCAACAGGGCCAACACCACTCACTCCACCAGAAAAAAAGGTACGCTTAATGGGATGGTAGTGCTTATTGTGCTTATTATAGGGGCGTTGGGCATGAGACCGAACGTTGCTATGTCTTAAAACACAAAGTACAAGATCTAGTAGACGATGGGATAATTCCCACGTCTAAACCTAACAACAATATATCCCCACTAGGGGTATTTCACATTGATGAGGACCATATGGGAAATGATACGTTCAATCCTTTGGACTATATCACACCTATAGGGAAACCTCTAACCACAACACTCATAGGGGCAACTAATGAAGTGTGTGGGTTATGGGACGACGACTTTCAAGACTTATATGTCCCTAAGTATGCCGACGTCCCACCTCCATCTTGTCTCCAAAGTAAGACAAATGGAGCGCTTGATTGGGATCATTTTTTGGGGAAGTCACCACTCATGGAACATCTTGAAATTGAGGCACATTCAAAGCCTCTAGAAGAAAGTTGGTTCACGAGTCCTACAACTAACCCAAACAAAATAAATCATCTAACTCGTTCTGGGCGAGTTTACCAAGCACCACTGATATGTCCATTTTATATAGTGTTTTGCCCCCGTCCCTTGGTCATAATTGGTAGTGTTTTTGGCTCTTTAGAGCCACTTTTATTACTAATTGGTGTTCTCTAGTGTTTTCGTAGTTTTGGTTGACTTTTGTAAGGATTTGCACTTTTGGAGCATTTCCCTGGGATATTATGGAGTGACTACGAGCATTGGAGGAGCACGACCAGTTTTTATAGCCCAGGACCGGTTAAAGTCATCGAACCGGTGATTAAGGGCTTAGCATTTGAGATTCCGAGGCATTTGGACCGAGTATTCAAGACCCGAAGAGGAAATCCGGATTGGGCCAAAGAATCGGAGCCCAATCGAGAAGTCCAAGCTTGCCCAAGTGTCCAGGCCTGGCCAAAATAAGACCGCCCGAAGGCGCGCCCGGCCGGGCGAGGAAGTTTAGTTCGCGCCCGGTCGGGCGCGAGAGATGCTCATATTGGAAAAAGGCGGGCCCGATCGGATGCATGAGTTTGACAATATTGATTCGAGATTCGAGAGATGAGAATTGATGTTTAGGTTTAGTTTCAATAGGCAAGTTAATTTATAAATGGTTAAGTCGAGATTTGAGAGATGAGATTTAATACCGGTAGATTAATTCTGTGATTGTAATACGTAGCGAAAGCCCTTTATGATCTGATTAATTGATGCATTGATGATTGATTTTCATGTTTTACCCTGGAATATTATTTATTGGTGAACCTATGCCCAAGGTCCTTTATTCATTGATTTCTCTTTACCCTTAATCTTCGTAGTTTATTTTCCCTTCGATAATAATAATTTGTTACTTAATAATTTAGATTACTTTAATTAATTAGGAATAGAAAGACCAGTTTCCCTGCGGATTCGACCCTACTTCCCTATCTATATTTAGTTAGTGGTTTTAGGTAATACTTTTGATTGGGTGATACGACTTTAGCCTATCAACCACCAAATGGATCTTCGACTACACAGAATCAAACTCAAGGTCAAGTACAAAGCCCAATACAACCTCCACTTGAGGTGGAAGATCCATTGGTCAAACAACTTCGCCAATCCAAGGCGAATGTTAGCATTTGGGAACTCCTAAGTACTTCTAAAAAACATAGGAATTCTCTTATGAACGCTCTAACGGCTTTGTCTGTAAGTACAGACACAACCCCCCAGGATCTCGTTAGCTTGCCTACTTACAAGAAATCCGACAAATCAATCATTTTCAGTAATGATGATTTGCATTCAAAAGACACTACCCACAACAATGCATTATACTTAACTGTGGGGTGCAAAGGGTACAATATTCCTCTCACTTTAGTAGACAATGGGTCAGCTGTAAATGTGTGCCCACTACAAACAACAAAATATCTAGGCCTTAATCCAGCAAAAGATTTTCAAAGCATTAAGGCCTATGACAACTCGTGGAGATCGGTGTGTTAAGCTACTAGTCACTACAGGCCCAATTCAAAAGATGGTTGAATTCCATGTCATGGATATTAAACCCACATTCAACCTTCTACTTGGACGTCCTTGGATACATGAGCTTGGTGCAATACCATCCTCAATTCATCAAATGATTAGGTTGAACTATCAAGGGCTTCTTATGACTATACATGCTTCTCCTCTCAAAATAGCTATAAATGACCAATCACTTCTAGAAATAAACCATGATAATGATGAAGAGGACATGTGGGGATTTGCTGCTGAGCCAATCTACACAATCGAAATGGAAGAGAGCCTTGAAGGATCATTCAAGCTTGATCCATATTCCACCCGGATAATAAAAAACATCTTGTTTAAGAGTAGTTACTTTCCCGGGATGCCTTTGGGGATAGGAATGAAGAATTCTCTTTTAATTCCTATCCCAAAGAAAATTCTCTCTTTTAGATTGGGATACAAACCAACCAAGAAAGAACTAGAGTCTCATGATGCTAAAAACAAAGCACGTAGAGGCAACAATAAAAAGGGGATAATCACTTTGCTCCCATCTTACCAACAAACCCTTAATGGACAATTCATTAGGGAGGGAGAAGATTACCCTTGTTATGACTTTCCAGAACCAATAATTCTAGGAGGAATCAAGAAGCCTGGATTTGAGATATTTCATGATTGCTATTTCTTGAATAACGATCTCGAAATCGTTGAATCAAAATACCCAACCCCAGGGTGCTATGATAGGTAAGCATTCAACTTGCTATTTGGACTAGAGCAAAACCATGTTGCTACCATGACTAATAAAAATTCCATCCAAGATGAAGCTTTTAACCCAACCTCGTTGATTACCCCTTCTAATGAAACCTTCGAGCATGGATGGAGGAAATCTTTCAAGTGGACTAATCATAAAGGTGATAAGCTGGAGATCATCACAGGAGAAGGGAAGATGTTCGAAGGATCGGATGATGAGTTTAGCTTAGACTTTAAGGAAGCTGAAAATTTGAGCCTTGTGGCTATTATTGAGTCTTTATTTTCTAGTTCTAAAGGATTCTTCTCTTAATGTACTCTCTTTTGAATTGAATAATATGAGCTCTATTTCCGAGTATATGCCTTTTCTCGAATCTTTTGAATGCTATAACAATCAATCGAATGAAGATGATAATATTAATAAATTGGTTGAACTAATGAATGAACGAGAACAAAAGAACCCTATAATTGAAGAAATTGAAACAGTCAATATAGGGACTAATGAAAACAAAAGAGAAGTCAAGATTGGCTTAACTTTAAATCCGGAAGAGCGATCGATTCTTATATTGACGCTCAAAGAATTCGAATACGTGTTCGCTTGGTCATACAAGGACATGCCTGGAATAGATAGGGAAATTGCGGAACATACCATTCCCTTGAACCCTACCTCTAAACCAGTAAAACAAAAACTTCGACGAATGAAACCTGATGTCGCTTTAAAAATAAAAGAAGAAGTACAAAAGCAATTAGACGCAGGTGTTATTCGCGTATGTAATTACCCAGAATGGGTAGAGAACATCGTCTCAGTCCCTAAAAAGGATGGACGAGTTCGCATGTGTGTCGACTTTAGGGACCTTAACAAGGCTAGCCCTAAAGACGATTTTCCTCTACCTCATATTGATATATTGGTAGATAACGCGGCTGAACATGCGATGTTATCCTTTATGGATGGATACGCAGGTTACAACCAAATCCTAATGACAAAAGAAGATGAAGAAAAGACATGCTTTATCACCCCTTGGGGTACATATTGCTACACAATCATGCCATTTGGTCTAAAAAATGCAGGAGCTACATACCAAAGAACGGCTACGACTCTTTTGCATGATATGATGCATAAAGAAATGGAAGTGTATGTGAATGATATGATTGTAAAGTCCAAATATAGAATGGGACACATAAAAGCTTTACGCAAATTTTTCACTCTCATAAAAGAATATAAAATGCGATTGAATCCACAAAAATGCGCCTTCAGAGTAACTTCTGGTAAGTTACTCGGATACGTAGTAAGCACACGTGGTATTGAGATCGATCCCTCTAAAATAAAGGCAATCGTTGATATGCCTCCCCCTTTAAACAGAAAAAGAAATTAGGGGGTTTCTTGGCAAACTACAATACATTAGTCGGTTTATAACCAAATTGACTATGACTTGTGAGCTAATATTCAAAAAATTGAAAAAAGAAGAAAAACATGAATGGGACGATCAATGCCAAAGGGCCTTTGAGAAAATCAAAGATTATCTCAAAAGTCCACCAATTTTAGCACCACCAGTACCCAAACTACCTATTAAGCTTTACATCACGGTTACAGACACGGCCACAGGTGCCATGCTAGCACAAGAGGTAGAGAAAGTCGAGCGTGCAATATACTACATAAGTAAAAATTTCATTCAATATGAAACAAAATATAGTTCTTTGAAAAAAACAAGTTTAGCATTAGTGTGGGCAACTAAAAAACTACGACATTATATGTTACCACACACTACTCATGTGATTTCTCAACAAAATCCGATAAAGTATTTGTTTGAACAACCACCCATACAAGGAAGAATATCCAAGTGGTTGGTGATGTTGGCCGAATTTGAATTAAAATATATTCCCGAAAAATCAATAAAAGGAAAATTAATTTCCGATTTTCTAGCCCAACATCCTATTCAAACAAGTCATGCAGGAACTACTCATATTCCGAATGAAGAGATTCTCATGACGCAAGATGACAAATGGGTAATGTACTTCGACGGTGCATCTTATCAAAAAGGATGTGGCGTGGGAGTGTTACTCATAAGTCCAGAGGGAGCACATACTCCAATCTCTGTCAAACTAGACTTTGAGGTTACTAATAATGCCGCGGAATGTGAAGCGTGTATTATTGGATTAGAAGCAGCAGCTAGCATAGGTGTGCAAAAATTAGAGGTATATGGAGATTCTAGTTTGATTATAAATCATATACTAAAAAAATGGAAAATAAAGAACTCCACAATGATATCATACCAAGCACACCTAGAGCAACTCATCGAGCATTTTGAACATATTGATTTTAAATACCTCCCAAGGGATGATAATCAATTTTCCGATGCGCTAGAAAAATTAGCCTCAATGATCAACATTCCAGATCGTTTAAATATGATGCCATTATGCGTCGATAGAAGAGAAGAACCAGCATATTGCAACGCAATAGAGGAAATAAATGACATTGAAGGAGACAATCCTTGGTATGATCATATCCTCCAATATATTACCCATGGCACATATCCTGAAAATACTTCATTGAAAGACCAAAGAGCCCTATGAACACTTGCGGCCAAATATGGTCTATTAAATGGTCAATTATGCAAAAAGGGGCCTAACGGTCAAAGCTTATTGTGTATAGACCAACCTGAATCCACACGCCTTATGGAAAATACTCACAAAGTCGTTTTTGGTCCTCACATGAATGGTAAAATGCTTACTAAAATAATTTCACGACAAGGGTACTATTGGTCCACCATGGAACATGATTGCATACAATATGTTAAAAAATGTCCAGAGGGTCAAATGTTCGCTAACTTACAACACCTTCCACCATCCGAACTATATAATCTCACTTCCCCTTGGCCTTTTTCAACTTGGGGAATTGACATAATTGGAAAAATATCTCCAACAGGAGCAGGAGGGAACGAGTACGTATTAGTAGCCATCAATTACTTTACTAAGTGGATCGAGGCTGCTTCTTACGCGAACATCACTTCTAAACATGTCACAAAGTTTCTCGAAAGAAACATATTTTGTAGATATGGAGTTCCACACGAACTAATTAGTGATCAGGGATCTCAATTCAAAGCTGAAGTTGAGACCCTCTTAACTCGTTATAAAGTAAAACACCATCATTCATCCCCATATAGACCTCAAATGAATGGAGCTGTAGAATCGACCAATAAAAACATAACAGTCATCATTAAGAAAATGGCAGAAAATTATAAAAACTGGCCGAATAAACTACACTTCGCTCTATGGGGTTATAGAACGTCCATACGAACATCAATAGGAGTAACTCCATACTCCTTAGTTTTTGGAATGGACGCAGTTCAACCAGCCGAACTGGAAATACCATCCCTACGCATCGTACTTGAAAGTAAGCTACCGGAAGTTGAATGGGTAAGAGCGAGGTATGAAGAACTGTTATTCCTCGATGAACGATGATTAAGAGCTTTGCATCATGTACAAGTCTACCAACAACGCATTGCACGACATTTTAACAAAAGGTTTCGACCCAGAAGTATCAAAGAAGGTGACTTTGTACTAAAAGAGGTTAGAGGCCCCCCAACCGATCCAAGAGGGAAATTCAAACCTAATTGGATAGGGCCCTACCGCGTAATTGAAATTCTATCAGGAGGAGCTGTCAGATTAATGGATATTGGAGGTGATGAAATTCGCCAACTAATAAACATTGATCGACTTAAAAAATATTACATATGAAATTCGGATAAACTCGTTTATTCATTAAATAAATCATTTTTTTAGCATTCAATTAAAAGATTCTAAGTGTTACGCACTTTACCGAATAACACAGTAAAGTTCATAACACTTGGGGGGGTAATTTAAAAACAAAACATATGCCATTCAAGTGTTCAGATTTTTTTCGAACACCACAAAAAACTCTTCACACTTGGGGGGGGCAATAATGTGAAAAAAAAAAATTTAACACTCGTAGCACAGGTGCGCGCGCAACTAAACAGTTACGTGCGGATGTCACGCGCAACTTAATTAGTTGCGCGCGCCACCTGATGACGAACTACGAGCCCAAATTTTTTGCGCGAGAATAAAATTGCGATTTTTACTTGTGATAAAAAAGAGGGCGTTTCTCGAAAATAACATATACTCGAAAAATAAAAATTAAGTTTTGATTTAAATTATTAAACAAAGGTTGATTAATTTTTTCATTCAATTTCTACATAAGAGGTTGAAGAAAAAAATATAAAAAAAAAAAAACATAATACAAACATTGCAAAGAACTACGCAAAGACCTGATTTCGAATACGAATACGTAGGCAATCTTTATGATTTGGTCATATAAAATATATATATATATATATATATATATATATATATATATATATATATATATATATATATATATATATATATATATATATATATATATATATATATATAATAAAGCTCATTTTATTCCATTCGAAATTCAAAAAAAAAAAAACAAACAAGAGGCATTGTTGAACTAGATAATAAATTAAAAAAAAACATAGTTTTGATTACACTTTATTCGAATTAAACTAATGAAATATTGTGTAACACTCTAAGGTTTTACTATTTCCTCAATTGTCACAGTAGACGGAGGAGTAGTTTCCATCGCAATAGTTTCAACGACCTTAGAGCTTTCCCCTTCACTCTTCTTTTTAACCCAAACATTGTTCTTCAATTTAGGGATTGGGGCCTTTGCAACTTGTTTTCCTTTTCCTTTAACAATCGTTGGGGCCTTCTTGCGAGTATTTGGTGAAGGTTCTTTAATCTTCACCCCTTGTTGCGCATGTTTAGGAGGAGCCTTTCTCTTTGGTTCCTTCGAATGAGCCTTAGGAAAGGAGAAGTCTAATTTTCTTCTCACTCCTTTGTTTTGGCCACTAGGAGGAGTAGTGGTGGCCGAATGCATCAAAGGTTTGGGTGGATTGCGAGCCGAGGCGGCTTGATTTTGTGATCGAGCCTTGTTTAGCTCACCTTTGTCCGCCGCATTCATCCAAGCCTTGTAGAAGGAGGATAACACAATGCTCGTATGAGGACTTTGTAATACCCACCTAGGGAGACTTGACCGATATTCCATCCAACGAGGGATCCTTCCAGGTTTAAAAATCACATCTTTAGGGGCATCACAATCCTGAGGGGGGATAACTTGTTTCATTCCGTATTATCTCATCACCCTACAAGGAAAAATGTAAGTAGTACTAGATAAGCCTAAAAGCCTAATATAGGGGCAATTAAAACTATTTCCAACCATACTACTTATGTTCCACCAAGGAATCACAAAGCGTCTGTTGGGAACCCCATGAAAGAAAAACGACGTCCATTTTTCTTCATTCTTGTGTTTGTAGAGAATTCGACGTCCGGGGAATGTTCTCACTCCATGAGCCCCAAAATTTTCTGGCTGTTCAATAATTCGCAAGCGCTCCATGAGCCAAATCTGAAAAAAAAAATGAAGAAAATTAATTGGCGACATTACACGAGCAGGTGGCGAGCGCATTAAAATCAGTTGCGTGCGCCATCCGCGCGCATCGGTGAAGATTGCGCTGGTAAGGCCAGCGCAACTTCCTAACTTGCGCTGCTTTACGATATAAAAAAATAAATAAAAAAAAAACCGTACGTGTAATAGGAGTGGACTTCCCGTGAAACCATTCTCGTTAGGGTCTCCTCTAAGGCGACTCAAGCATAGAACGGTTTCCGCCAAAGCTAAAGGAGCGGGTAAATAACATCCCTCTATTTGCTCTACTATGGACACCATGGAATAATCTCCGTATTCTTTACCTATCCTAAGTAAACAATTGAAACCAAGACAATAACATAAAGCACGAATTTTAAAGCGTTGTTTAGTCAAGTTGTCACGAGGGGCGACGAAATGTTCAATGAATTGAACTAAATCCACACCTTCTTCTTTTCCAATGTTAACCATACCATTGTCAATCAAACCAAAAAATCGTTGAAAAACAGGTTTGGGATCTGACAAGTTAGGGGCATATGTCACAGGGAGAGTATTTGTAGGGAAGCCTAGTAGAGCCTCAAACTCGCCAGGTAATGGGACAATTTCATCCCCTTTAAAAAGAAAGAGATGGTGGTTTGAGTCCCAATGATTGACAGCAGCATGGAGAAAATCAAAGTTTATAACTAGTTGCATATAATTCAATAGAGGGTCAAGGTGGTATATTTTGAAGGATAGTTTATCCTCATTTGAAAGGGAAGTGACCCATTGCTTCAACCGTTGTTCAAAGGTTTTTGCCAT
This sequence comes from Chenopodium album, assembly GCF_948465745.1. NCBI lineage: Eukaryota > Viridiplantae > Streptophyta > Magnoliopsida > Caryophyllales > Amaranthaceae > Chenopodium > Chenopodium album. The sequence continues at coordinate 44,209,042 of NC_137846.1, read as the reverse complement.
TGATCAAAAGAAAAGGGAGAGGGGAAGAATTTAGAGAGATTAGTTCTTTGTAATTCTTTATAACACTACTAAGCGAATGAATGCGAGATGATCAAAAGCTTACACAAAACCACACTTAAATAGACCCAAGAGGGGCAAATTTTCGGCAATTTTCGCTCTAAGGAAAGTTCACCCGAAGGTGGCGCGCGCAACTTAGGAGTTGCGCGCGCCTGTTACGCACAACCGATTCACATGTGCGCGACAGCCACACGCAAGACATATAGTTGCGCGCGTCTGGTCTGTCGCGATATGTCGTTTTGATTTATTTCCGTATTTTGAACTCCATAATAACGGAATATTGACAAAATCGTATGAATAATTCATACGCTTAAATTTTGCTAACTCTTGTGTCCTTTTTTATAATTTATTTTATTTTTCTTTTATTCCTTTTCTCCTTCTTTCTTTTTTTTCCCTTCTTTTTCACTTTCCTTTTCGTGTCCTCTTTTCCTTGTTTCTTTTTTTTTGTTATTTTTTCAAGGGGGGTAAGTCGGGAACCCTTTCCCTCCCTCGGGGAAATTTTTGCTTTACTTAAACAAACAAAAAAAAAAATCATGGAAACAAAAGATAATGACATATATATAAAATGTGTGTTATATGTACAAAAAAATAAAAAAAATGTATATGTACATATGTTTCCAAAATATATATATATAAATACAAAGGAAGTCAGGATGCTCGGCGACTCCCAGACGGATGCTGTACATCCTGTAAAATCCAAAACAAAGATTAATACACAAAACTGTGTAATAACTTTAATAAAAGAAAAAGAAATAAACTTACCGCGACCATCCGATGATCACGGCATGATTAATCCACGAGGGCTCTCCGATAAGCAGCTCGGAAAGTACGTATAGTCCTCACCATGCCATTTATAGTCTCTCGCGGTACCTGTTCCAAATACAAGGACAGTTAACGAACAAACGTATATGAAAAAAAAATAAAAACAAATACATATACGAAATAAACATACCGACTCAAACGTCTCAAGAATATACGGTATGTCCTCCTCCTCCTCCACTGCTGGGAGAATCTCGCGAATTACCGATCCAAAAGCATCGGTATACGTGACCTCTGCCATGGGAGGCACCCAACCACCCGGTTCGACTCGCTGAAAACACAATAAGAGAGTCAAGGTTCCGAAAATAAAAGAAAAATATAAAAACATATGAAAAATGCTAACCGGAACAAAAGCTGGGAAAGGAGTCAGCCTGGATACATGAAAGCCTGGTAAGATGCATCTGGCAGCACCAACTGCTCCGTTGAATATCCGAGGATCTCCTGAGCTCGATCCTCGGTAGACAGCAAGTCCAGACCAACATCCGGATCGGAGGATCCGCAGGAACCGCAGGCTCCTCGAATGAAGATTGTCAGAGAACACGCTCGCCTAAAAACCAAGTGTCTGTCCTCTGGAGGACTGGAAGTCCCTAATAAAGGTCCCAAAACGACAACGAATCATGCCAGACTGGACAGCCTCAAGGACTTCGACGATCAAACTCCAAGGACGGAGATCGATCTATAAACACGGTCACATGAAAAATCATCAGAAAATAAAAATTAAAAAATGCACATGTGGTTGAAATACTCACCGACGCACGAGTCGCTGAAAGGATCCTTTGGCAAAAGTCGCCGACTGAAGTGGCTCGTCTCTTCTTGATCGTGACCAGTCGATGGCCGATAGGAAAACGAGCAGCCCCGAGCATCCTGGGGCTAAGAAAGGCAGGTACGAATATCCCCAAGCCTATAAGAAGCAAAAAATAATAAGAAAAAAGAAAACAAAAATGGCGATTAAAAGAAAAGAAAAAAGGATAATTACGCACCTCAAGGATACGACCATGCCATGAAAGGGAGATCCGAGGCACCTCAGTAGCTACCGCGGAATCCATCACCCGGGTCACCTTGCCCATAGCCGTAAGCATACGGGCATACGACACCTCCGCCCAACTCAAGTTACCTACCTGCCCCAAATCACTGAGGCGGATAAGAAACCCAATGGCGAAACGCTCTCCCCGATCACTCAAGATAGTGACGGAAAGAACGTGAGCAATGTATATTCGAGCCAGCTGCTCAGGTGTACACTGCCGATCAACCTCGTTAGCCGACAACTCATCGGCAAGAACCGAGTACGGACAAGACTACGCATACATGTGAAGGGTCGCCGCAAGACAATCCCCCACGAGATCACGCAGTCTCTCGTCTGACCCCTTAACGACCTCCATAACCACGGGCTCACCTTCGAAAGGAAAACCCGTAATCATAGAGAACTCGTAAGGGGTAACCGTCATCTCTCCCCATGAAAAGTGAAAAGTGTTGGTGGAATCCCACCAAAACTCCAACAATCCACGAAGGAAAGCCGACGACGCAGGCTGACTCGATAAATCCCGAAGAGCCGCCAGCTGGGAGCTGATCCCCGAAAGCTCCACAACCTCCTTTGCCGCCTCGGGCAAACTCTCAAAACGACCTCGTAGATCACCAGAGCCGTATAGGTGCATGCTAGGCTCACTCTAAAAAAGGAAAGGTACAAAAGAGAGTGAAAAACTTATTTTGAAAAAAAAAAAAAAAAGCGAAGGCGCGAAAGACTCACGATGCCATGCCAACCCTTGATCGAGACGTGATAGTCTGGGTCCCACTTGAGGACCCTAGGGTCCCAGTTGGGAGGAGCCTCCCAAACCACATTCTCCTGGCGACGACGATCAGCTCCGACGCGTCGCTCCCGAACCTCCTCTCGAGGACAGGTCACCCTCTTTCGAGGGAGAACCGCCTCGTCAGGCACGGGATCTCCTAGAAACTCCTCAGCATCAACAAATGGAGGCGAGTCCATGCTATAAATGGACAAAGTTTCTTTATTGGTTTATTCTAAACTAAGCTAATATACATGTTTTGGACCCAATTCGGCAGCATGACGCCTACCGAAAGGGCAAAACACAAAAAATCGAATGCCACCCATGCTAGGGGGCTACGATACCTGTAGTTAAACTCAGTAAATGGGGGTTTCTAACACCCATAAAAGCCACCTATACTAGTTTCAACTAAGCATTCAGGGGATTATATTTCAAAATCTCAAAGAATCAACTATGCCTAGGCGAATAATAGTAACAATGATGCAATTATCGTCTACCAAACAATCTTGAAGTTCGAACATGGCAAAAATAAGCTAAGTATACACTTAGCGCCAATTTTCGAATTTAAAATTTTCAAAACATTGTTTATGAAGATATAACTAGTTCTAATACTATAATTACTTCATAATCAATAAGTATAGCCAAAATGAGCAAGCAAAATAACAAGAAACAAACCAAATTCGAAGGAAAGTAAAAAAAACATACTCAAACAAAGAAATGCTCGTACAAGGTTCAATACTTAGCCATTTTTCGTGAAATTTGTTGCAAACACTCCTTAAACATAGCACAATAGCATGGAACAAACAATTTCAAGAATAATGGTCTAAATAAAGAAACCCCCAAATTAGAAAATTGAGGTTTAATGATTCGAAAAACACCCAAATTCCGCCAAAAGAAAACAAATTTAAACAAAAAACTTACATTAGACTGTGGCAAATGTGAATTAAGGGTGAAATCTGCTTCCTTTGGCTTCGAAAATCGCAAAAAAACCGAGCTTTTTAGAAAGAGAAAAGGACGAAAATGGCGAAGGAAGAAGAAGAAGAGAGTAAAATGAAAATCGCGCTCAGCGATTTCTTTTTGTTGACTTAAATGTCACGCGCAACAGAAACAATTGCGCGTGACTAACCAGCGCAACTCAGAACGATGCGCGCGCCTGGCCAGCGCGACCCACTGAGTTGCGCGCGGATACTGGTCACTAAAATGACCGGTATCCAGATTTTGATCCGTTTGATTATTTTCTAACGGCTTTTGCTTGTTATTAGACGTAATGGCGCGCAAATTATCAAAATATTTTTTTAAAATTGCTTTGCATTTGGTAGTTTGTTTTCTTCTTTGATAGTTTTTTGCATCATTTTGCATGCACACCGTGCTTTGTGCCTTCCCTAAGCATACGTTTTGAACGTTTTTCGTAAAAGTGTCTTAAGACATTCCGTGATGGTGCTTTACGTAAAAGCTCCCATAGACAGGTTTGTCATTTTATAGTACTGAAGTTATAAATGTCCGGCTTTTCTTCTTTTTTCACGTCCACGGCAAAAAGGAAGGCGTCATCATGCAGCGTAAAAATGCAAGGCGTTATCATACAGCGTAAAATTGTATGGCGTAGATGTTGCGTAAAATTTCACTTCTTCCTCAGCTTTGCGAGATCTACCTCTCGGAACTAAAAGGTAGAGAATTACTTTTCTTTAGGCGTTAGCTCACGAGTCGACAGGCACGCCGAATCATTCAGGAACAGACACTTCTTGATTGGAAGAAAATACGGTAGTTAAGTGCGCTTACTAGCTTACCGGACAGTTAGGGTGTCGTCCACCCCCTGTATAAAGAGCGACGAGATGTTGTCGCACCTATGTAGTCACGTGCCCCCAATCCTGAGACACGTGTACTCATCTTGTGGACAAAACTGCTGAGAGAGTTGCCGATTTTCTTCTCTCTCATTGGATTTGGATATATGCCTCCAGTCCTGAGACATGTATTTCTATCTTGTGGACATCGAGTATTGCGTTTTGATAAGCGAATTGTCAAGAACTCTATTCCGGCTGCGAAAGCCGAAATGTTTAGGCTGTGAAAGTCTAAAGGCTGCAAAAGCCAAAAGGCTGCGAAAGCCGAAACATTCTTTTATTATCTTTTCAAATTGTTAAAATCAGGCTAAAGTTTCAATGACATATCGAGGGACTTTAGACCAACGATGACATGATTGGGAGGACATAATCCCCTTTTTAATCCTTTTTAAACCGATCTCTTCTCATGACGTGACATCACCCAGAACGCCTTTACTTGTAAAAGCATTCTACAATTGCAAAGGATCAATCTAGATTCTTTAGCACGTTAAGACATAGAAAATACTTTTTCTAGCCTTAATAGCTACTTGTTTCAAACACTTAGCGAATCAAGGATCATTTCGACATCCTTAAACATTTCTGAAAGATTCTCTATTCTTTGAGAACTTCGCAGAATAAGTCTCGGATTTATTTCCTTGGCCACTTTGATCCCCGTTTATCCTAGACTCGATCAAAGTGGGGGCTAACTGTAGACATCTACTTTTGGCCTCTCGTCTCGACAGGAAGTGCAATGACGATAAATAAAACCATCTTCATGTTGGATCGAAGTGAAGAATGCTTATGGATGACTGGCTAAACCGCAAAGACACAAAAAGACTAGCCTAACCCAAAACAAATACAAAACAAGGTCCAATTAACTAAACCCGATCATAATTAGGCTTAGGCCCGTGCTTAAGACCCAATAATGACGGATTTAGAGGGGCCTAGGTTAAAATTAAAGCAGCTGCAGAAAAATCCGCACGCATCTCAATGAGTCGCGCTGGTCTGGCGCGCGCAACTGAATTAGTTGCGCGCAACACCCAACGCAACTTCTAGAGATGCGCTCACGGAAGATTCAGAATTTTATAAAATATAGAATCCAATCTTACCATAAAACCGCGCGCAAGACATTCAGTTGCGCTGCCCATAGCAGCGCAACTAAATCACTTGCGCTGGGATGCCGCGCTCAACTCATCCAGATGCGCGCGACACCTGCTGTGACCGAATGCTTAAAACCCTAATTGCACCCATTCCCTATAAATAGGGGCTTAATACGAGGCTTAAAGACACAGAAATTAACCTAAAATCCTAGCAGAAACTCTTGTGAACTTGTGCTTCCAAACCCTCTTGTCCTAAACACTCACCCCTCTTAATCTTCGTTACTACGGTGGAGGTCCCGAACAAGAAGGAGTCCACAAGTGTTCTAAACGGAAATCTAGCAAAGAGAAGTGGTAAATTCCCAAGCACTTAGATAAATCACAATTATTTTTCTTATTTAAAAGAACTTTAATCAATAAAATAGTGTTGTTTGACCACTTTAAAAAGACATTTAATTAATCGATTCCACGTAGTACCTTGTGTTAGATAAGATTAGAATTGAATAATTAATTGATTGATTGATCACCTAAGCCAAGGCAAATCTTGTTCATTTTTTGCTCCTTTCACGAATTTGAATTAAATAAAGAATAACGACTTTGCAATGTAATTCCTACGTGATTAATTCTTGTAAATAAAATCAACTAAATTAGTTTTAGGTATCGCGTTGCATATATTTTTTGGTGATGAAATTGTAAAAAAGGAAGAGCTAGTAGAGGCCGCACTAGGGCTAGAATAGCGATTCTCCTTTAAAGGGGACGTTATTTTGGTACCCTCGCTCCCGAACTCATTTCTGGTTTATGTAGACCAATTTGGGCATGGGTAAACTTATGATTTGTGCTAAATATCCCATGAACTCCACATGGGAGAAAGGCATGAACGAGGTTTATGGGTTTTCCCAAAACTCATTGGCGACTCCTACTTGTTTCTTACAAAAAAGCGTGATGATAGAATCAATTCTAATTCAAGGTCCCTCAAACAGTCAGGAATTCAAATCCTAATACACCCTAACAAGTGTAAATTCCAAGGCTTTTAAATGGCCATGGGCATCTAAGGAAGGACCCCCTACGATGGGATCACCCTCCTTACAATTATTGGCAATCACTTGAATTAAAATCACATTAGCCTAAATAAAATAATTAATTATCTTATTAAGCGTGATTTCAAGTACAAATTCCCTTTAAACCTGCAAGAGAGGGCGTGATCAAGCAATAACAATAATATATATATCAAGCAACGTAATAATGGAGTATTAATACCACAAATCATCATCATCATCATAACAATCTCAATCTCATCAAAGCATAATATTAGCAAGATCCTAGGCATGATACTAACGTGATTAATAACAAATCCTGGCATGTCACTAAACAATAAAAATCAAGGCTTTAGCCCTAACATGATACTAGCACGATATTAGAAATAAGAAGCAACCTAAACATGATACTAGAAAGCAATAAAATCATCCTAACATGATAGTAGGAATTAAAATAATCTAAACATGCTTTCTACAAAATAAAACAATAAAATTACTTACTTTGTTGCCTCGTATCACTTTCTATCAGAACAATACACACGTTAGTAACTTCAAGGAAAATATTAAATCAAATAATTAATTTAAATAATTGAAATAGGGATTTGGGACCAAACCCTTAGAAATTATCAACCATTCACGTCTAGGGCGAAGGCAAATTCGAGCTTGGCTATGTTTGTCTAAGGCTCGTGAATGCGATATTGTATTTTGAAAAGGGAAGGCTTAGAAAAAAAAGAGAAAGAATAAGCTTCTAGCTTTGAGAGAGAAAGAGAATAGAATTAGATGATTGTTAATGATTGAAAACGGGGAAATAACGCCCCTATTTATAGAAAAAACATCCGGAACGCTTAAAAAAGAGTCAGAATTTGACTCGGAGTAAAACGGCCCCTATTGCGGCGCGACAGACCCTATCGCGACGCGATAGGCTCCTCGCAGCGCGATGACACAATCAGGATAAAAATCTTGTACGGAGTCCTTTCCCCAATATAATTAGGTAATTAGACTCCGTAATTATCTTAACTAAAATCAGCTTTATCTTTTCAAAACACTTGTTTTATTTCAAATTGACTTCTTTATCTTTTCTAAATAGTATAAAAATATAATTATTAATCCTAATTCCATTAGAATTTAAAATAACCTCCTAGATCATTCTAAAAAATTAAAGTCAATCATATTAATTTAGGAATGATAATTAATGGGCCCTTCCCTTTATCATTGTGCCATTTAAAATCATTTTGAACCCAATTTAATATTTTGGCCATAACTTCCTCATTATTCATCGGAATTGGGCTTATAATATATCGTTGGAAATTTCTTTTCAAGCCCCATCCAACTACCCTATTATTGGATCCATATCATGGACCAAACTAAATTGGATTGGACATTTTCCATAAATAAGGTGCGAAAAGATATATTTTTGAAGACAGAAAGAAATATTTTTATTAAAAACAGATGCGTGACGAGACTCTTTCACATTTCACCTCGTTCGATAATCAATGACGTGAAAGATTTTCATCACTAGGTTTGGTTTTTGGGGAGACACAATCAGTGTCTACACTAGCCTATACTCGAACATTTGAGATAGAGTCGTAGCAAAGTCGTTAACATAACTCGGGGTTCGTTTAGCCCTCAGCCTGCCCCAAAGGAGGGGTAAGCTCAGCTCTCAGACCTCAATAACTTAGGGCTCGTTTAGCCCTCAACCTTTTCAAAGAGTTGGAATAGCCCAGCTCTCATACAACTCCCAACTTGGGATTCGTTTTAGCCCCTAGCCTATCTATAATATCGAATAGTCTATCTAAGGGCTCGTTTAGCCCCTCGGCTTGTGTTAGAAATACAAAATCAACTTTTTATTAAAAACTAAGGAGACAAATCACTCATGAATCAATAACATGGGGCTCGTTTAGCCCTCACCCTATTCGGAAAAGCAAGAATGGCATAATGAAGTCATTCGTCAAGTACTTAGGGCTTTTTAGCCCCTAAAGTTCAGCAATTCATAAGAAATCAAGTAAAGTGCAAGAGCTCAATAAGAGAAAGCCGAAGAGAAACATACAATGTAATTACATCAATAAAGCTAAGTCAGAAGTCAGTTTGTTCATCGAATAAAAAACAAAGTACTACAAGTATAAGTACAACCCAAGGAAAAAACATGAGTAAATCAAATGCAAAGGTCGAGATAACTACTCATGGGCCTCCCCCTGCTGATCCTGCTTGGCCAAGACACGCCTCTGTGCCTCTGCCATAAGGGCTCTTATCTTATCTCGTACTTGAGGATAAGACTCCTGTAACTCGAATGCAACAAAGATCGCCTCCATATGGCTCTTAGCATCGGCAATGCCGGCCTCGAAGGCTTCATACCCAAGGCTAACCCTAAGCTCTTGAAAGGTCGGGGTCTCCTTCCACGGAGTAATCACGGACTCCTGAGACTTCTCCTTAGCTTAAGTGAGCTCATTAACCTTGGCCTTAGCATCGTCCAACTCAATTTTCTTCTTATTAAGCTGCTTAGTCACCCTGTCCTTCTCCTGTATAGCCTCGGTAACGCTGGTCTCGAGGGCTTTAATGGGAATACCCCCAGCTTCATTGGCTTCAGAAAGGTCTATCCTGGCTTTCTTCAACGCCTTCTGAATTGAATCGAGTTTCTCCTTCAACTCGTGGATCTCATTGCGAGCATCTGAAAGCTCGGTCTGGAGCTGTTGAACATCCTGCTTGGCATTCCTTTGGTATTCCTCTGCCAACACTTCCATAGACATGCCAACCTACAACCAAAACGAACGGTTAGTACAAATGCCCAAGGGGAAGGAAAATAATCGCGATATATATAAAGAAAGATACCTTCATGAAGCCATTAAAAGCCGAGGCAAGGATCTTCTCTAGGTTTTTCCTCACTTCCCTCTCATCATCCATGGTAGCAAAGCGGGAGATGATGTCATCCACCATAGGCTTGCGGCCCGCCTGATGTAATACCCCGTATTTTTATACGTATTTCTAATTTAAATAGTATTTCTCAAAGTATTTAAATAAGTTAAAATCAATTATTTATGAGGTTTTATTAACTTAAAGAGCTTTATTAAAAGTTCAATTTATTTATTTAATAATTTTGAAATACTTTATTTTATAATTTAAAAATATTGGGGCATATGATTTTATAAAAGGTAATTTTTAAAGTCAATGGCATTTAAAGGAAAGTCAAATTGTAGTTGGAATAGGAAAGAGATCATTAAGGGTAGGAAAGGAATTTTAGGAAGGAGGGTTTCTGAGAGAGGATATAAATACCCACCATATGAGAAAAATCAAACTTTGCCCTAGGTGAAAAATACCCAAAGATAACTCTCTCTCTCTCTATCTCTCTCTCTCTCTCTCTCTCTCTTTCTCCCCTTATTTTCCCCTTCCCCTTTTTTTTAAAACACCACACACACACACCACCACCACCACCAGTGGCCAGCTTCCACCACCACCACCATAGTCGACCGCCACCTTCCAGCACGGCGCTGTAGCAGCAACAGCCGCGGGGGATGTAGCGCCGACCACACTCCCCCTTCTTCTCCTTTTCGTGCATCAAAAAAAAAGTTTATTCTTTTTGCTTTAATCCTTCATCTAATTAATTATTTTGGGTTTTGTGATGATTTTATGATGTTTGATTATAATTATAATGTAAATGAATTTTCAGATTTGGTTTTGAATTAAAAAGCCCCAAATTGAAAACCCTAGGTTTCTAAATTATTGTATATTGATGGAAATTAATTATGGGTGGTTTAAATTATTGAAATAGGTGTTTTAAAACATTTTTACATAAAGTTTTGATGATTTAGTAAAGCTAGAAATTTTGTTAGTAAGCCATAATTAAGTTTCTTGAAGGAATTTTTTACTATCCATTAATTGGGATTAAAGTATGGGGTTTTAAATTAAATTTCAGCTTGTTTTAAATAATTTATGAGTGAATTAAGGAGTGTATATATTTCTGGAAATTTGTGTCGAGTAGATATTAATGCCTCTTTGTAATTTTGGATTGTAGGAGATTTCCAAGTGAGTGATTTTGTGTAGTCGTGGCGATTTTGAGATCGTATTCAAGATACGTTCGCGTACTTGGTATTTATTTTATGATGTAGGAACATGTTAGGCTTTGAATAATTAATTCCAAGTAGCATCATGATAGGTTTTTATTGGAATTTGTTATTTGGTTGATGTGGGTGATTGAATTATGAAGCATGGATTATTTGTGACGGATTAGTGATTGGAAATAATTATATTGGCATGTTGAATATGAACCACACTTTTATTATTGACATGATTGGAAGCATGGTTAATTAAACTAAATGTTTAATTTGGTTTGGAATATAATAAGGGAATTTTATTATGGTTCATATAATTTTTATTGATGCTTTAAGCATGGGTATTGAGCTATTAAATGTCTTAGTACACAGGAATAAATTATATTGTGGTGCTCATGTGCACTTAAGGTGTTTTTAACATCGAGGGATAGGATTTGCGGCGCATTATGCGTTTAAGGTGTCTTTGACACCAAGGTAGATTAAAAAGGATTCAACATTTAAAGTTATGTGGTCACTAATTATTCAAGAATTAATTTGGTATGATTGATTGCTTGCATAATTACAATGTTTGGTCGTGTTATGGTTTGAGAGTCATCACCAAGTTGAATATTATGTAAAACAACGTAAACTGAAAGGGATTACACACCAAAACTCTTGGAACGTATATACCTTGAGTATGAACATATGGGGGGGGAGTTATGGTGTTTTATATTTAACCGTAACTTCTACTGGGAGTACAGGACGTTGTATTTTCCTATTATTGTTATTATGCGTAGGGCGTCCGTCACTTCATGTGACATTTGTCTACCTAGTTAGCTCCCGGTGTAGTTTACCTCAATTTATTTGGGGCAGGGATTTGGTTGGAAACCCGTTCGATGCGTAATCAAAATTAAGTGGACATTGTTATTTGTCTAGTTATTTGTTGTATGTTGTATGCGTGAAAACAGGTGCAACTAGGTAAGTTGTGTGATTGATAGGACTAAAGCATGATAGTGTGTTTCTTTACGTTTATGTACTCAGCTTTACTGATTTTATGTTTGTATGTTTGTTTGGCCTTGTCTTTACCTTGGCCCTACGACGACCCATTTCTAATGGCGAGTAGTGGGGACAAGTAGAGAGAAGCTTTTTAGGTGATGAAGCATATTCATGATGGGCATGAGTGAAGAGTGAATCATGCTTAGTTTCCATAATATTATGATGTGGTTTATTGCTTTAATTATTATTATATATTATGCTTGTGAAACTAACGCGAAGGTTTTTAAGTATTTGTTCGCTTTTAATAAGGGCCTACAATGGTTCCAAGTTGTAGGTTGACTTTGTTTGGCTATTGTAGAAACCTGATTGTGTCTCCCCAAAAAACCAAACCCAGTGATGAATACCTTTTCACGTCATTTGATTATCGAACAAGGTGAAATGTGAAAAGTCTTGCGATGCGGTTGTTTTAATAAGAATACTTCTTTCTGTTTTCAAAAATATTTCTTTTCTTACTCTATTTATGGAAAATGTCCAATCCAGTTTAGTTTGTTCCATGATAAGGGTCCAAAAATAGTGTAGTTGGATTGGGCTCGAAAAGAGCATTCCGACGATATATTATAAGCCTAATTCCTAAGAATAGAAGTTATGGCCAAAATACTAAATTGGGCCCGAAATGAGTTTTAAATACGTTCCAATGATCAAGTGGAGGGCCCATTAATTATTATTATTTAAGTCATTAGGATTGATTTTGATCCTCTAGAATAATCTAGAAGGTTCTTTTAAATTCTAGTGGGATTAGGATTAATAATTATATCTTTTAGAAAAATAAAGAATTTTATTCGGAATAAAACAAGTGTTTTAAAAGATTAAATCTGATTTTAAAAGATAAGTACGGATTTTAGTTAGTCCAATTTAATTAGATTAAGGACTCCGTACGGTTTTGAATTAACACGTTCATCATCGCCAAACGACAGTTCCATCGCGTCGAGATGAAGCCATCGCGCCGCGATGGACACTATCGCATCCTGATGGAAGTAGTTTTACTCCGAATCGAATTCGATCTTTTTCTGATCGTTTCGGGACTATTTTCTCTATAAATAGGGTCAATATTCCCCGTTTTCAAATTATCAACAATCATCTAATTCTTTCTCTCAATAAGCTAAATCTTATTCTTTCATTCTCTCTCTTGATTTCTAAACCTAGCCTTTTCAAAATACAATATTCCTCATTCATGAGACTTAGATACACCTAGCCAAGCTCGAAGTTGCCTTTGCCCTATACGTGAAAGGTTGATATTTCTGAGGGTTTGGTCCCAAATCCCTATTTCAATTATTTAAATTAATTGTTTGATTTAATATTTTCATTGAAGTTACTAACGTGTGTATTGTTTTGATAGAAAGAGATACGAGACAACAAAGTAAGTTGTTTTATTGCTATATTTTTATAGAAAGCATGCTTTGATTATATTAATTCCTAGTATAATGTTAGGATGCTTTTATTGCTTTCTAGTATCATGTTTTAGGTTGCTTCCTATTTCTTCTATCATGTTAATATCATGTTAGGGTTAAAGATTTGATTTTTAATGTTTAGTGACATGCTAGGATTTGTTATTAATCTTGTTAGTATCATGCCTAGAATCTTGCTAATATTATTATGCTTTGATGAGATTATGATGATGATGATTTTTTGTATTAATTATTATTATGTTGCTTGATATATTATTGTTATTGCTTGATCACGCTCTCTCTTGTAGGTTTAAAGGGAATTTGTACTTGAAATCACGCTTAATAAGATAATTAATAATTTTGTTTAGGCTAATATGATTTTAATTTAAGTGATCGCCAATAATAGTTTTTTTGTGCATTAATATTCAACCAACATAGATTAGACAGGTTTAGGATTAATATATTGATTGTATGTTAGTCAAAAAGCCCACATGAATATGAGAAAATAAAGTAGAGGCCTATTTTTAGGGCAGGTTCAATCTCTTTTAGGTTGGATTTGTACCTTCATCCCCGAATATCCAGTCATGGTTCAGGACCACTATGGAGTTAGCGATCTCATGGATCTTGAAGGGGTGTAACCTTCACCCTATGAACGGTTTACAAGTTCCTAAAACTTGTTGGCGATTCTTTTGCTCTAGCTTCCTTCCCTTTGGACGCCACCATACTTAAGTGTATGATCACAATGGGCCTCAAGTGTGGGATGCTTGAAATATTTCCTACAGCTATGTTTGATTTCATTTGACTTTGGTTTGACTTTACTTTCGTTTGGTTTGACTTTAAAGTTGACTTGTTTTGAAAGGTTTTGAAAAGAGTCTTCCGCTGTGTGTCTTTGATATTTGCCTTAGCCGTTTTCACGGTGGCGATAATGTCTTAGATTTTACTAAATCGTATTCTAAAAAGAGCAAAACGGGTATTTTAAAGGGAAGGAATTTCTAGGGTGTTACAACTGAGTCAAGGGCAGGAAGGACTCCAGGAACAAGAGTACGAATTCCTCATCATCATCATCTTCCTCGGCAACCACGTCTTCGCCCCCACCTTCAACACGAGGGCGCTTACTCTTGGCTCTACTTCCCTCTTCCTCAAAATGCTCAGTGTGCTGGTAGGCAGTAGGAGAGGAGTGGAAAGACCCCTGATCATCCACCTCAACCTTCGTAGCCGGGGAGATCCTTCGGCCCTCTCGGCCGACTTCTTCATATTCTTCGAGTTCTGACAAAAATAAAACACAAATCAAGTTAGTTGGCGAGAAAAGACTAACAATAAGGGAAAATTAACTTCTCATGGGATCAAAGTACATACCAGGGGAGGAGGAGGAATACACATATCTCCTTTGTCTAAGGAGTTCTTGAACTTCACAACTCGATAGTTTGTAGCAGCCATCTTCCTCTGTAACTTGTCCGTTAATTGACTATACGCAACACCTGCAAATAAACACGTTAGTCATAAAACCCGAGGATAAACATATAAATAATTAGAAACTTTTAAATAATCAAAAGCAAGTCCTACCCCTATCATAAGCGTGGCTCAGGCCCACGACACTAAAAAAACGCTCCTTCTTGAAATGCCTATCCTTCAAGATCCAGATGGTCGGACGCTTCTTTTTCGATCCTTTTTCCTTAAAGGATTGCAACCAAATAGCTCCCACGGCTTCCTCAACACTCAAGGTAGGCACATTGTAGTTCAAACCAACCCTAGGCAAGCCGCTATGATCTTGAGGTATCCTCTAACCCCCCGCATGAAAAATGAAAAGAAAGGCATGGCGGAAACCCTTTTGGCTCGAGGGATTTGTGTGTATGGTGAAGTAGAACTCCCTATAATGAAAAGCATACCGCCCATGGCTATCTGCATTGCCCAGGATCTCTTAAAGCCTATGGGTGTTCCTAAAGGTGGTTATGGTACAAGGTACACCGAGTATGCTACAAGTTACTATGAAGGCGCTTATTATCAGCCAAGAGTTTGGAACAAGCTGGGTAATACACAAGTTATACTCTATCAACAATTCCTCAATGAAGGAGTACAAAGGAAACCTCAATCCGTTATCTAAACACTCCTTATATACAGCTATACACCCGGGCGGAGAGTTATCTACAGTGGTATCACCCCCAGGGGGAGAAATAAGAAAAGGCTCTCTAATATTATACTAGGTTTGCAAATGCCTAGTCCCACCCGATAGAGATCTAAGCAAAGAGGTTGAGGGGAAGCACTGATGAGTCCATTTTATATATATTTTTATTCCCCGTCCCAAGGTCATATTTGTGCTTAATTAAGCTCTAAGGAGCTATTTTTATTACTAATATACGTTTTCTAGTGTTTTTGTAGAGTTGGTATTATTTTGTAGGAATTTGCAGAATTATGATAATTCCCGAGCTTATTGAGCCACTACAAAGACATTGGAGTTTGATCGTATTTCATGACCGTATATTTGAAGTCCAAGGTCGAACTAATTAAATTCGATTCTGTGGTTAAGGGCTCGGTTCGTTGGGAGTATTAATTTATTTTATTATAAGTCCAATATTGGGATATCATAAAGAAGGAAAATATGGACCAAGTAATTAGGCCACGGATCAATATGCAACTTCAGCTATAGGCCCAAAGTTGAAAGAAGCCCAGAACCAAAGTCAGCATCTTGGGCGTGAAGGAAGCGGGCCCGATCGGGCAAGTGTCTTGAAGTTTATATTTAAGTCGGTGGGCTTGAATTATATAAAAGGAGGGTAGTAGTATCATAGGAGGAGGTCAGACTTTTTCTTTAGCTTTTAGTTTGTTCCCGCAGCTTTTGGGGATTAATTCTTTTAGTTATTAGTTTTCATGATTGTTTTTAGTTCTTTATGTAAGTTTTCTTAGCTTAGCTTTTTAGATTAGTTTTTAGTGAGTTTTCAATTGTCAGACTCTTTTAGATTTTATTAGTGTAATTTTCATTACTTTAGTTTTGGTATTATTTATTGGTTTTGTTTAATTTTAGTTTATTGTTTTCATATTTAGTTTAATATTTTTTCTTTGATTTTAAATATGCTTTCTTTAATCGCTTTAATTAGTTTAGTTTTAATTATGTGTGAGCAGTTTATTTTCTAGGGTTGTGGGAATCTATAAATAATATGAAGGGGTAATTTATTATTGTTGATTGTCAATACTTGATTAATTTCCTATTGATTGATTTAATGCTATGCAATTAGATTAAGTCTGGTTTAATTGTATGAGTTATGCAATATTGATTCGAGATTCGAAAGATGAGAATTGATGTTTAGGCTTAGTTTCAATAGGCAGGTTAATTTATAAATGGTTAAGTCAAGATTCGAAAGATGTGATTTAATACCGGTAGATTAATTATGTGATTGTAATACGTAGCAAAAGCCCTTTATGATCTGATTAATTATTGCATTGGTGATTAATTATGTTTTACCCTGAAATATTGTTTATTGGTGAACCTATACCCTTGGCTTTTATTTATTGATTTCTCCCCACTTTTATCTCCCTTAGATTAATTTGTCATATCTATAATTTAGTTACTTAATAATTTAGATTATATTAATTAATTAGGAATAAATTAACGTGCTTTCCTGTGGTTCGACCCTACTTCCCTATCTACTTTAGTTAGAGGACTTAGGTAATTCTTTTGATTAGGTGATACGACTTTAGCCTATCAAGCACATAGAAGGGCTAATCATCCTAACAGGCGGCTTAAAAGGCACCAGCACCCCAAGAGAAGAAGTGGAAGTATCATCCTCACTCGACATAGTCACCACACCGTCAACAAGCAATCTGTTCAAACAACCCCTAGCAGTTGGTTCACGTGCAAGAGAAACTTCCCAAGGGGAAGGAGGCAAATAATAATCAAAGCCTAAATCATGCTCAGGGGGTAGGGGCAACATATAAGAAGGTGGCACAACCAAAGGAATAGATGCATCAACACTACTACCAATCACATTTGCTACAAGTCTCCCCCACCCCTCCCCCCCCCCCCCCCCGACTAGATTTCCTTTGATAAGTCATAAGATGCAAGACCGGGGAGAGGATTCGGATAATCTTGAGTCACTTGGTAGTTCATAACACATGCATAACACAACTCAAGATTACCCCAAAAATGCTTAATGTACACACAATCAACACAACAAGCGTACCTCTATGCCTAAACATCATCAATGGCGCAGCCGAGGAACTTTTAAGCATGCAAAGAAAATAGCACACAATTACTACAAGCCAAAGCATAGTAGTCAGAGAGGTCGGAAGACTTTCTTGTAGCCAAACAAGCTCACTCCGGGGCGAAGTACTCCTACAACATAAATAAAAATTCAAGTGTTAGAAAAAATTTTGAAGATCAAGCCTAGCGGAGATAATTTCTATATACACCAACACTTGTACAAGCCCATTTCTCATCATCCTCTCAAAGAAAAATGAAAACGAAAAATCAACAAAGCCCAAGCTCTCGGCCTCAATAATGTGCGCTGGGCTTTCGGCATTGTGAAATTAAAATAAAAACAAGTGAAAAGTCGGACCCCTCAACATCCTTACTTCGGCCCAGCAGGAAAACCGAACTCCCGACATCAACAAATATTTCGGTTAAACCCAGGACTTCGAGGCAAGAAATTTTGCGAGCGTACCCCTCGGTCTGATGTTAGAGTCCCTCGGCATATGACCAAGCCTTCAATGCTCAAGCCGAGCTCTTAGCCCATCCCTCAGTAGCTCGCACATATACTCCCTCGGCATCAAGCTAGCAGGGCCCTCGGCCAAGCTAGCGGACTCTCAACATATCCCTGGGCATCACAGCAGGCTGGACAGCTAGCCCTACCATCCCCTCGGCATAAGGGCCTTTAGCATTTTTTCGCACTCCGCCCAACCTACTAACAAGCCCTCGGCCAGGCGTTAAGCCAAAAGCATAGTAGCACTTGTGTATGACGGTAGCTCGGCACAACATCCCTCACATACGCCAAGCGCTCAGCTAAGCGCCCCCTTCAGTAGGTATGGCTAGGCCCTCGGCCAAGAAAGCGAGGCCTTCAACTCCCCTCGGCTTGCTCGGCGAGGCAGATCGCCCAACATACCCCTTCGGCCATCCCATCAAGCCTTCGGCCATTTGAAAAAAAAATTCAACCTACCTTCCCGTTCGAGAGCCCCGTTTACCCACGCCAAAGCCATCAGCCCGCATCTAAGATAAGCGAAGGCCCTCGGCTTAACCTTCTCAATTCCCTCGGCCTAAATCTACTCACGCCCCTCAGCTCACTCGGCCTTCCCCTTAGGCGTCAATTGATCATTCACTTCACCCTTGGCTAAACATAGTCAAAAATCCGGGCTATACTCACAAGTCGCTAAACGGGCCTCTCCCTCAGCTACGCTCAAGCACACAATCATCTGAAGTACCCAACTTCATCAATCACTCCAGTCACTCAGCGTATCCCAGCCCTCGGCGCCAGCTACCCCCTCGGCCATGCGCATGGCCCTCGGCTTGTCGGCTAACCCCTCGGCTACCAACCGTTACTCCCTCTCGGCAGGTGCTCTACTCCTTTCCCTCACACTCCCTTTCTCCTCTACCTCTGCTCCCTCGTCTCTCACTCCACAATTACAAACAAGATAACTCTCCCCAGCTATGGCTAAGCTAAGAATTTTGACTAGGCATAATAAATCCAACCCAAAATTCGCAATTCATACACCCTAACTCGAAGGTTCACATTCAAATATTCAATTCAAAAATTTCAAGCACAAAAACTCAAAATATGCTTTCGGATCTATCAAATTCGGATCAAAAGATAGAAAATTTCCACATACCTTCAAAGAACTTGATGAACTTGGACGAATCTGAGTGATGTGACTTGAACACTCAAACTCTTAAGGAATTTGGGAGACGATTTGAAATTTTTTTGAGAATTTCTCTAAGGCAAATGAAAGAAGGAAAAGCAAATGAAGTGAGGTGGAAATTCATATATACAAAGTCAAGGATAAGTGAACTCCTCAAACCCCTAGCTCAAATGGGCATAGGTGATACTTGAGCCTAGAATATCTCTAATGAAGGATTAAGCTTAATTACAAGCTTAACTAACATTCAGCTGTCATCGGTTAACTCTTAATACAAAGCTTAGCCGAAAATCAAGACAAGTCATGCCTTTAGAAATATACATGGGGCTCAACCTGAAGAAGATATTCTAAAAGGAGAAAAGCTCTTAGTTGTCTATAGCCGTCATCCATCATCAGGCTTAGCTCTCGGATAAATTCTCAAAACCGCTCAGTCATGTCAACTAAAGTACTTCTAATGCATTGCTTGGGGTTGGTCCTCGCCCTTGTAAGTCGCTTGGGGCTCATTTTAGCCCTCAAGTGTACTTGGGGCTTATTTTAGCCCTCGGGTACGCCTAAAAAGCCTTTCCGGCTCATATGACAACCTCAATTATACTAATTCTGCGTGACATTCGAACTTCATGCGATTTCATTCCCACATCACACATGGGGCTAAATGTTTGGGCCAAGTCCATTGTTCTAGGCCCAGTGACCTGAAATTATGGAAATACCCCTCCATGATCTAGCCCATCATTAATCATTGCAAAGTACAGATCTACCCTTAATCTGTCCAATTAAGTACAGCTTCTGCCACCTGAAAGTACAATTATAAATAGCACTCCAATCATTAATGATGGTAACTTTTTCCTAATCCTCTCTTATTCTCTCTCTACTTTCTCTCTCTAAGTACACTCTCTCTCTCTACTTTCTCTCTCTAGAAAATATATTCACTAACTTAAGCATCGGAGGGGCTTTCTCGGGTCACACCCCCGAGGCAGCTAACCTTCCTTGTTTTGCAGGCCGAGCCTTCGGACGTGCAAGCAGAGCCCTTAGACTTACTCTATCCAAGCGGAGCTAAAAGGATACCTAGGCATTCAGACAATAGCATTAGGACATCTTGATATAGCATTAGGAGCTAAAAGGAAGGACACAATTTTGTTAAAGGGTTTTCCCAGGAATTTGAGAATGCTTTTTTAGAGCATATGAGGCGCAGCCATAGATTTATCCGTGTCGCAACCACAATGGTTTACAATGAGTATATTTCTGATAGGCAACATGTGCACATGAATGCTACTAAATGGATCACTTCGACAAAATTTGTGATGCATTTGGGTTGGACAGGGAAGTGTTAGCTTCGAGATATTCTGAAGCTTTGTTTTATGAAAGGAAGAAGACTAAGCGGTTCAAGTCCTTGTTGGTAGAGGAAGAGAAGAAGAAGAACGAAATTACAAAACAAATTAAGCGGGCGGCGAATGAAGATTGGATGGAGATTGATGTTGAAAAGACCATGGAACCAGAGATTGTCAAGAACAAGAAGATTTCATTTGCATTTGAGTTAGGTAGTTCTTCATCAACAAGTGATACTGGTTTTCCGAGAAGAGACAATGTCAGGGTTGCTATGTTGGAGGATGTTTCAAATGTTGAGACAAGTGTTGGGTGTTGGATGTGACGTAGCGAGAGAGAAATCAACAGCGTTGGATGATTTGATGAGAGAGGAAGAGAAAGCAAAGGAGAGAAGGAACAGAAAACCCTATTGGTTGTGTGAAGGAATCATTATCAAGGTAACAAGAAAAGCGTGGGCTAAAAAGGGCTATAATAACATGAAGGGGATTGTAAGGAAGGTCTTAGATAAGTACATTGGGGAAATTGAGATGTCATATACAAGGAAGCATCTTCTTCATATTCATCAACATGAGCTTCAAACTGTGCTTCCTCATATTGGCGGTCTAATTAGGATTGTAAATGGATCTTATCGTGGATTTAATGCAAGGTTACTTGCTATCGATGCATATAACTTTTGTGCTAAAGTACAACTGGAAAAGTGTGTATACCAAGGTTGGGTGCTTCCACTAGTGGCGTATGAGGATATTTGTAAACTTGTTTGACGACATTCTTTATTGAGGACCACATCTCCAGCTCGTTTTTCATATGATCCAAAAATTGTAATTGTACAAAATCAAATCTATGCATTGGAATTTTATCAATGCAGTAAACTGTTACTCAATAAATTTTGAACGAAAGTTTTGAAGTGTTGAACAAGTTAGCTTTAATCGAGACATAAACGTAATCACCCTGTAATTTAAAAGAAAAATTAAGGTTAATTTAATTACTTGATTAAGCTACCTAAGTCACAAAAATTAAGTTTTTATCATAAATTCCTTTTTTTTTTTTTGAAATAAAATTATTCATAAATAAAAGTCATACGACATCTACAAAGAGATTTAGATCTACCAAATACATAATAATTGAATCAAATAAAAACATTCCGTAAGCAAAACAATGATCGTTGTTGCAAATCGTACATTCTTCATACCCTCTTTCATATCGCTGTGATTTACAGTCTTCTCCAGCGAGGGGGGTCTATCGATTTGTTGTAGCTGTGCAGAAAATTTTCGCTTGATTTGTAAGATTGTAATTGAAATATATACCTCTTTTTCGATCCCACACAAAGTTTTACCCATGAAACAACTTTATAGAAATCCATGAATTGAAATAAAAAAGAAAATCCTCCCTCAAAAGAGAGAAGAAAATCTCGGTCTTCGAAGGAGTCAAATCCTCCAAAAGAAGAAGAAAAACCCTGTCTTTTGAGGGAGAAATATTCCTCCTAGAAAAGGAAGAGTTATTATAAACCTAAAACAAGATAAAAAGAACACAAAAACACACGATTGGAGCTTTTCACCGGTAAAAACCGATTAAAGCCCCTCCAAAATTCAACAATGGAGGTTAGGATTTTAGAGAGAGGAGAGAGAGGCTAGGGTTTTTGGAATAAGTATAAGAACATTATATACTCATAAAATTAATTTATAAAAACTAAAAAGGTTAATTAAATAAATGTTGCCTAATATATATATATATATATATATATATATATATATATATATATATATATATATATATATATATATATATATATATATATATATATATATATATATATATATATAAATGACTTATAAAGATATAATACCTGCTCGTCCAATAGGATCATATCCAAACTTATTAAACTATATTTTAGTTGACAACTTGCATGAAAACAGTTAAAAGGATAACGTAGAATTTTACTATTTTAGTTTTTTTTTATTTTTTTATTTAATTTTTTTTTTTACAAAGAAAACTAACAAAAAAACAACAAACTAGAAACGGAAACAAAGAAGATGACGATCACGAGCTAAACCAGCCAGGTAATGGGCATAATCCACTGTGGCTCTGGAGACCTTCCCATTGCTGCAAGCAGATAACAAAGAAGTAATTTGCCGAATTTCCTCCAGGATCCAAACCACAGATATGTCGCCCACCTGGGTTCCCCAAATTAACTATGGAACAGAACTGCAGTCCGCAAGCAACCGAACATTACAAAAACCCTTATCCCTTGCATGTCGTAATCCCAACAAACCCGCACGTAACTCAGATTGAAGAGCCGAATTACAGAACCCGGCCTGAGCCCTCCGCCCCCCCCCCCCCCCCCCCACCTAAATACTGAGGAGAAGTACCATTTGAGAAAAACCAACTTGCACCCGAACGACGACCAACTGGGTCCCAAGCCCCATCCACGAGTTAATATAAAAAGTGGGTACTGAACTTTTATCAATGTTGTAAATTGGGTACTCATGTTTGGCTTGTGGCAAATTGGGTACTCTTACCTGCTTTTACTTATGCGGCGAGTAGCTTGATATAACAAGTAATTTGCAAGTTAATATCTTTTTTTGAAAAAAAATAATAATCAATTTGGTGGAATTTACACATATAAACAGCATTTTAGTTGTAATAAACAGAGATTTACTGATCATTGAACATTCGAATTCAACAACTAATAACCCAGATCACCATGTAACCAAATTCTCCTAAAATCAGTACAACAAACATATTGATGATCTGATGTAGAATCAAACATCATAATCAAACTAAACAAAACCCATATCAAAGTCGTCAAATTCATCATCTATAACAGTCAAAATCACCAGAATATCCAACATGCAAACTAAACAATAATTCATAACAAAACAATAATTTACAGTAACTAAACTAAACAATTCATAACAAAACCATCTCTTTTTTTTTTTTTTTTTGTTTTGAAACATAACAAAACCATCCTTCACAGTAGCTAAACTAAACAATAATTCAAAACATAACAATCAAATTAAGCAGAAAAATGTTGGAAAAATCTTACCACCACCCAACCCACCATCACACAACCACCCAGGCACCCACACCACCTTGACTACCACCACTGCATCCACACCCCCATGAAATTTTCACCTCCATGAAACCCACGCCCACATATCTGACCACCTTCACGAAAAACCCACAAATTCAACCACCCCCACGAAAGCCCTCAAAAGTCCGACCACCATCACGAACTCAGGCCACCACCCTCACGAAGCCTAGGCTAACACCCTCGCAAAAACGCCCTCATAAATCCAACCAGCCTTACAAAACCCAAGTCACGAAACGCACCCACGAAACCCCCCCCCCCCTCCCCACACACAAATTCGATGGAAACTACTATGAAAACCCCACAAATTTGACGAAACTCGCCTTGAATTAGTTTCTTAAAGGTTAAAGAGAAAGAAAGAAGAGCTAAAAGAGGTTAGGAGAGAGAAAATATGGGAAAAGATGAATTTTTTGGTTAATCAATTCAATTGAAGTTTTTTTTTTTTTTTTAATTAATGCTGGGTAACTTGTTAACTTGTTGTTATAGGTCAAAATTCAGGCAATACCCAAGTTCAGTACCTAATTTGCCACAAACCAAACTTGATTACCCAATCTGCAACATTGAGCAAAGTTCAATACCTAGTTTTTATATTTACTCCCCCATCCACCACAAGACAAACGTCGAAGACCGTTCCAGTAGGCCTCCTACCTGAAGTAGAAAGCGCAGTAATAGAAAATCTCGGAAGAACCGAAAGCGACCAAATAGAAGAATGGGCATGAGCCTCAGAATTCCGATCCACCCAACTAGTAGCCAAAGCCAAAACAGATGCCGGTGAATAAACCTCTAATCAACAACGGAGATTGTTCCTGGTACCCAAATAGCCCACGCGAAACCCAACGAACCAATCCAGACCAACCCAATTCTTAAGAGTCCCAAGATTAGAAATCATCTCCGAAAACCAGACCTCGAACGGTTGATCCATATTCAATGGAACAGAAAAAGGCCAAGGATGATTGTCCCAGAACTAGCGAGTAAACGGACTATCCCGGAAAAGATGAGAACAAGTTTCTTCCTCCTGATGACTGAAAACACACATCGATCCACCGGAATTCCCTTCTTATGAAGCAAAACAGCCATAGGAAGAGCTGTATGAAGCACTTTCCAAGAAAAAATCTTCCACTTTGCTAGAATGGGCTGACCCCAAAGACGTTTCCACCAAGTAGCTTGCATGCCAGGCGTGGCAGTCGAAGTCATGTGCAATTGATTAAGTAGGTGAGCATAGGCTGATTTAGTTGAATTAGACACACTGTATAATATATCAAACTTACAAAGAATAACAATAACAAAGTACTCAGCAAAGAAGATAGGTTCACTTGCAAAAGCACATGCTTATATTCTACACTTTTAACACTTGACATGAGTGTATACATACAAGTTACATTCGCGGCGGCATGTACATTATCCTTCATCTAACCAACAAAATGTAGCAGAAAAAATACAGATTTGGGAACGAAAATGAAGAAAGAGGAGCTACATAGGAGAGTGAAATCTCATGCATCCTTTTCTTTTTCTTTTTCTCTTTTCTTCTTTTTGTGGATAAATTAAAAAAGAAAAAAAAAACTACACTTAAACAACATATATGGACACCCATTTCATGGATTTTGGCACCAAAGATGGCAACTTACTCGCATGCAAGTTTCGTACCAAAACTTGTTAGGCAAATTGCAAATGCTTGGAAGGCTGAAAGTGGCTGGCGATAATCCATGGTGAAAGTATCATCTCCTACTTTTCCAAACTGGAGGAGAACTACCTCTTCATCACCTTTTCCACCTGGTTGGCTTTGATCCACTGTCGCTACAAGTTGAAAGTTCTTGACCGAAGCTACCGTTACCCGGCCATGAAAATTCAAGCACCAGCATTGCAAGTGCTCATGCCACCTTGGAGCTTTGTTCCTCAGAACAGTGTAACTAGAATCCAGCTCTGCTAACTTAGTTTTGGCATCCTCTGTCTGATCCAAAATGGTCCCCGTCGGCCCAGGGCATTTAAGGGAGCAAATCATCCTTCTGGGACCTCTTGATTTCAAGAGGTTAAACTTGTATGAAACTTGGCCGACTTCAAAATTCCCAGCAGAAACTTGGGGGCTTATCTGTTTGCTAGCAAACCGACGAGTTGATCTGCTACTGGATGGTTTTGCTCCATCATGGGGTGGCTGACTATCATATATTGTGAAGTTTGTACCAAGAAAATCCGAACTGCAAATTGAAATTAATATGAGAATGCAAACCCCTGAAAACAAGAGCCAATCAGCATTGAAGGTTGCACCTTCATCAAACACTTAACTTACTGAACATTGATAGGCAAAAGTTCTACTAATTAAATCAAGTGCAAGTGTTACACTCTAGATATAGAATCATAGATATACGGAGTATGATGACATCTTTATAAGTTAATATTAAACCATTGCACTAAAAGACACAGACTGAGAGACATAGGTACGTAGAATTCCTTGAGGTTGGCTGAACTAGTTGGGAATCTTTAGTCTCTCCATGAAAAAAATCCTAACTAATCATTCCTTAAAAGCTCAGAGCACGTGACAATATTATGTGGTTTATCTGACAATCTGAAAATGACAAAATTAATAAAGCAAAAATAGTATAATAAAGTGAAATAATTTGCACTTGTGTGGACCTGACAGTCTTACAAGACTACACGTCCCCCGCCCTTGTCCACCAAGTTACTTCGAGATATCTCTCTCTCTATCTAATTTGGAATTCATCACTTGGCATAAGCAGTTGGGTAGTAATAAATTGTCCAAACAAACATATAATAAATTCAGACTTCACAGCAAAACAAACTTCACAATATAGACACCATACCTTAACTTCCCAACATACGCTTGACTTCCTTGTGATAGGTCATCAACATCAAGTGATATGATATACTCAGTGTGGGCACCACGTCTATATCTCCTTGCGGCTAAGAGGAATTCCCCCTTTTCTGAAAATGCTGCAATCAAGATATACAATCAGCAACAGCCAAAATTGATAACGCAGTATTGGACAAGGACATACTCCAAATCAGCCACATTAACAAGTAGGTTGGTAGGAGTAATTGCGCCAACTAAGTGCAAGATTTAGTTAGAAATCAAAACTGGAATAGACGAGTTCGAAAAAAAAAAAAAAAAAAAAAAGTGAAATCCAAGCTTAAAGACAATATCTTCTGAACCATGATCAGTTAACAGCCCAAAGTACATGAGCCAACTCGTATTAGAAAAAGGGAAAGCAGTGTTTCACATTCTGTTTTCTGTAAGCAAAATTTGCTAAGATCTTCAGAAACAATCACCAGCACATTTTTAATCATTTCCAGGGACTTCAAAATCAGTTGGATACATTTTTAGTAATAACATGTAGGAACAAATAGAAATACTAGTTTCAACACTAGATTAAAAAATCTTTAACAACAGCATGGGACTGCCTGCAGGCTTTTGAGCATAAACTGATTGAAAACACCTATTCCATAAGTCGTTTCCACACTCCAATGAATAACTAAATGAAAAAATTGGCTACAAATGATTAACTGCATACTAAACATGTAATTTCAAGAAACTGAAAAAAAATAATAATAATAATAAAAAATTCCCATATCTACTGGATCAAGGTGCCGTATTTCCTTACATGATGGTGATACAGAGAGATAGAGATAGAATGTAGAGTTTTTCTTGTCCCGCTTTATGAGACATTGAAGTGGGTTTTCACGTGGCCCTGGCTGCACCAGTCATAAACCATTCATGGAATCAGTAAGAAACATCTGACTTGTAAACAAGTATGGATACACACATATGAGCAACAAAGAATATAATGGAGCACAGCTCATAAATAATCTACAGAAAGTAGAACATAAACTCAGCATAACCATGTCCAGAAAAGACCCTAACCATATAGAGTCATAAACAGAGAACAAGAGGATTGAGAAAGATTCAAATCAAGTTTTCCTAAACTTGTAAGCTTAATAAATAAAATGGTTGCCTCAGTTATGTATCTAAGAAGCAATGTTAAACTTTATGATGGTAATGTATGGTATATAGTTGTCACAAGTTCACAACTCTAAAAAGACACTGCCATTATTTCCGGTTCTCACAACTCCAAAAAGGGCCCAATTTCAACAAGTTAGTGATATGAAAGATATCACTTATAAAGTAATAGACACGACTTCCTGTTTAATGATTTTGGATAGATTGGTCTTTCAGATCTCAATATCAAGTATAAGAAGTTAGACATTTGTCAAATGTCTAAAACCACTAAAAAACTCTAAATGTCTAAAACCACTAAAAAACTCGAAGGTCCAACATCTAGAAGCTTGCTAACAGCAAAAGTAACAATATTGTGTATAATAATAGTAGATGAGGAATTAATTAAATGACAAAAGTGACAATTTTAACTTCTCCAAAGCATAGTCTCAACCTATAGAAGTTACATTAAAGCCATTTTCACATTTGACAGAGTTTATGACTATGTGGAACTCCAGAAGCTACTTGTAAAGTGTTTCCAAACAAAACCTAATAATTTTGCTGAATATTCTTTAGCTCATAATTTTCAAATTTGCTTAAATTTTATATAAATTGTAAATATATTTGTGCTAAATTAATATTAAAGCATACAGGTGTTGTTTCAGTAGCACAAAACAATGGGGAAACTAAAATTCATGTGAAATTGGAGATAGAGGGCTTGTTTGGTAGACCATAAAAAGAGAGAAAGTGGGAAGTGCAAATTCATGGGAATTTCCAATTCCAACAAAACATGGGAATTATATTAACAAGTTCTCCCTTAGTGACTTGAAATTCCCATGATTTGTCAAAACCTATATAACAACCAATCTAGTTAAGTTAATTCCTAGGAAATTTGATGTGGGATTTTAATACCCATGAATTACATATGCCTATAGGAAATTAATTCTTATGTCAACCAAACAATACCTATGTACTTCCATAGCCAGCAATATTGTATTTTTTACTATGACACAATAAAGGGTTTGAGTGTTTGAAAATAAGAATATGATATTGAAACAAAAAGAATACCCTTTTTAAGGTCTCCTCTACACCTATGCTACTCCAACGATGTGATTTTATCATGGCATAGGGAAGATTTCAAGTACTGAAAAAGTTTGCACCATTATCCAAAATTGTACAATGTCAAGTCTACATTATTGGGAACCAGACAAGATTGCATAAACATTTAAATAATTACTCACTATATAAAAACCCCAAAAATCTAAATCTACTACCATAAGCAATCCAGCAGCTTAATCTCCAAAAAAAACTCACTAATAACTTGGGGAAGAAGCAGAAGACTACATTAGAGACAGTTGAATTTGAGTCATCATCAATGCTAAAGCTCCTACTATAAAATTTCATACAGTACAAATAGCAGCAACATAACTCTTCAAGGAAAAATTGGCTACAGAAATCTGAAAACAATTACGTTTATTTTATATGCATCCCATCATTTGCTAAGCAACTATCAATATTCAATAGTCAATATACCACAATGGTCCACAAATGAAAATAACAACTTTCAAACTACAACCAAACTTAAACTCGAAACTTGAGCGCAAAAGCAACCACTCTAAAATCGCCCTCTTGATCTCTCCCTGGTAATCGTATTCACTATCGACATCAAGAGATAACAACAGAATAAATACCCAACAAGGCCAACAGCCCTATAAAGCTGAGATTAATAATAATAGTTAAAACTTAGGATATCAAGCTACGACTGCTCTTTCATTAGTTTAAGAGTCACACCCAAATAAGCTCAAAATGATCATCCCTCTTTATAGTCCTATGACTCCTATCTAGTCATTAAATTTGGTATCAACAGGCACTGTAAACCGCAGAGTTCCTTTACAAATTCGGCAAAAAACCACTGCATTAGCCGAAACCAAACCTAAATAAACACCAAGTCTACCACAACCATTCGTTTAATATAACAAGTCAAGTTTCGAGTTTTCGGCTTTCTTCAGTCAAAAATTCACACCCATTAGCTTAAAATGATCACCCATCTTACTAACCCCCTTAATTTTGTAAACTAATCTCCAAAACAGGAAATTACTTGCAAAAATCAAACACCACTTTCCCAAAAAAAACCTCAAAATGGTAACAATAAAACAATACATTTCTCCAATTAAATTGTCAACAAATTAACAATATACTAAATTAATCAAAACAATAACAACATAGACAAAATCCAACAAAACAAAATTAACAGAACCCCACATTTCGCCTAAAATCAAACAATTAAAGTCAACAACCCAAATTCAAAAATCAAACAAAAATGAAAAATTAAATTAACCTGCTTAAGGCAAGAAGGAAAGGTGATCTTAGCAGTAGAAAGGGGAGACTTAACAATCTCCCTCGTAACATCCCTCCATCTCTTACAAACACAAGCACAAACGACGACGTTTCGACGAAGCGGCCATTTATCTTCGGTAGATTCAACGCGAGCTATGATATCCGCCAACAACTCCGGCAACAAAGTCGACCATCTCCCACCGTCGGCGTCATCGCCGGAGTTGTGGTGGTTTCCGGCGTCGAGCGAGAAGGAGGTGGTTGACGGTGACTCACGGTGAGATTTGGAGGAGAGAGAAAAACAACGGATTGAAGAAGAACGACGTGAGAGGAATGATCTAGTGAGAGACATCAGCAATGGAGGAAGAGGATGATCATGGAGGAGAGAGAAAATGGGGGAATTTGTAGAGAGAGAAAATGGGGAAATGTAGAGAGAGAGAGAAAGAAAGAGAGTCAGAGAGTAAGAATTTTGGGGCTGAGACTTGGGAAGAGAGGGACGATGAGAGGGTGAGGTGATAGAGTTACCTGCGTGTTTGGGTAACCGTCAATTTTAATCTTTGGACTTTGGTGTTAGATGAGAAACTTTGGAGAGAAGAAAGATTTTTTTTGGTGGGAGAATTCATTTTTATCTTTTTTTAAAAATAAAAATATTCCTCAAAAAAATAGTATTCCGTATGGAATTTTTTTATGGTGGTTTGGTGAATTTGTTCTTGGAATACGATGTAGAGAGATGTGCATGAATTTGTGTGTTTGAAATAGGGGTGTCTATTATTTGGATAAAAATCAAAATTCAATACAATTTAAATTGAATTATTGATTTGGATTGGATCCAAATTTTAATTCGGATCGGATCGAATTGAATTTTTTTTCAAATTCAGATTTTCGGATCGGATCGACCTGACCTTATTTGAAACCAAATAATCGAATTAACCGAAATATGAAACCATACTTTTACAAATAATGATTGTATATATTAATCATGTAAAATTATGTTGATAATTAAATTAATATAAATTATGTAAAATCATGTTTTCAATACTTATATTAATAATTGACAACTTTATAATTGCATTTTTATTTTTATAATCACTTTAGGTCCTAAAAATTCGCAATGTATTTTAATTCGGATTTTCGGATCGGATCCATATAACCGAATTGTAATTCGGATTGGATCAGATTGGATTGATGAGAAATTCGGCTTGGATTGGATTTGAAAATTTTAAACCAAATTTTGTTTCGGATCGGATTGGATTTGGCCAAAATCCAAACCGAAAATCGAATAGACACCCCTAGTTCGAAAAGTGTATAGATTTGAAAATTTCTAAATGTATTCATTAAAGAGTTTTAATGTATTGAAAAAATTGTCAAAAATTAAACGACATTTAGCCGGTCTTCTAAAAATAAAACGACTTTTTAATTATTCTTGAACAATGTGGCCTTTAGGGGTCATCTGCTCAAAACAGAATGAAAAACCGTTAACCTGTTTAATAGGTTGAACTTGACGCATTATTGTGATTCGCTAGGATTTTTTTTTATTTTAACAATTATATTTAATTAAAAATAATTTCTAACAAAAAATAACCCTTCCTACCAGCAATCTGTCTGTACCAACCCTCTCCTCCATCATGCACCGGCAGACCCAACCCCCTCCTTCACCACTTTGCGTCGCAAGCCACTAAGAGACCCAACACCTTCCTCGACGGCATACTCCCCCAACCCAACTCCTTATTTTCTCTAATTTCTAATGGCGAAAATCTCCGCACCCCGACCACATGAAAGAATTGAACTTGTTCTTGGTGGGTGTTAGAGTGTTGGTTGTGTCTATTGTGAGGAGGAGCAAGGTAGTGGTTATGGGACGTGCTGCCATGGTGAGACGTGAGATGACGGGCGAAGGTAAGAGCAGGGTACTGGTTACTGTAATTGTGGGAATTTGTAAGGCCCCGTTTACTTCACCTTATTTTTGCTGAACTGAAATTATTTTTACTAAAACAAAATTATATTTGCTGAACTTAAATTATTTTTACTGATCTGAATTAATTTTACTAAATTGAATTATTTTTGCTGAACTGAAATTATTTTTACTGGTTTTCTATTATAATTCTTCTTTAAGGAAACTGAATTTTACTTAACTGAACTTATTTTTACTTAACTGAAATTAATTTTACTGAACTGAACTTATTTTTACTGAACTGAAATTATTTTTACTTAATATTATTTTTTTAAGGTGAAGTGAACAAGGCCTAAGTGTTAGTGAGGTGGGCGGAGGTTCTGTGATGGTTGTCGGCAGTAAGGTTTGGGTCTACTATGGCCGGAGGGGAGGAGTTTGGTCTGTTATGGCTGGTGGGGAAGACGGTGGTCTACGATGGGGATATGGAGGGTGTCCTTTTTTAAAAAAAAAAATTAATTAATTATTAAAATTAAGAAAAACCTCAAACCAATCTCAATGTGACACGTGTCCGATTTAACCTATTAAACAGGTTACCAACCGGGTACGTTCTATTTTGAGAAGATTACCCGGCCTCCAAGGTCATATTGTTACGGGATAACCAAAAGGTCGTTTTATTTTTGGAAGAGCGGTCAAAGGTGGTTTTATTCTTGACAATTTTTCCTAATATATTTTGTCTTAGGTTTTTGAATTAAATGAGGGTAAAGGGTGATTCTTATTTGAATTTATCGATCATTATACACTTTAACTATAATATTTTTCCTCTTTTTTTTAATAATTAAAAAATAATAGTCATCCCCTTCCTTCTTCCCATCCCTGGCTGAAACTAGTCCTTTCCACCATGGCTACCCCACTTCCCCGTCGAAGCCAACCCTACCCCTTTCCTCACTGGCCTGACCAACCCTACCCCTTTTACCACCAAACTGAATACAATCTCGCCCCATTTCCTTTACTTTTCTTCCATTGAAGCATACTTTGAGTTATTATTCTCCATTAGTGTAACACCCCCGATTTACTAACTAATAATATATAACAATTAAAGGAAAAATAACAACTTTTAAATAAAATTGCGGAAGCATACACCTAAATCGGAGGTATTACCGCCACACTTGACAACCTATCAAGTACTAAGGCTTACAAAATCCCAATACTTACAACTCAATAAACTAGGTGAGCTATTAGTACAACTTTACAAACTCGTTATAGCATACTAATCGAAACACTTGAGCTCCTTTAGCTACGATCACTTGTTAAACCTGCTTAGAAAATCTTGACTGCTCACCATTAAGGACACATTCCAAAATAGATTGTCGCAGGGCCACCATAAGAAAAAGACATGGCCGCAAACACAAATAGCACAATAAAATAACACACACGTCAACAAAAGTTGAGTAATCACCCCATATCAAAGTACAAAGAAAAATATAATAATTAACATTACTAGATCAATTAAACAATGTAGTTCAAAACTACATTACACATTATACTCTGAAAATAACCTTTATCAACTCAACCTCGAATAATAATACGAACCTTTACTCAACTCATCTGTCCCATAAATGTGCCACGCTCTTTGTTTTATACCTAGCCTTGGACATGAGTAATTCGAATAACAAACCAACAAGTATAAAAACTTGAATACTCTCACCAGAAAACACCTTGAACCAGATCACATACAGGCCAATTCCCACTAGAGGGGACCATAGAAAAATAAATAATAAAGATTGTACCTCATTCTTAACTCATGATTATTATCACTTTACCAACATGCCAAGGACTAAGGTAATTAACATCGAGCCTCAAACCAAGAATAAAATAATAATTCTCAACCTCTTAATCTCATACTCGATCAAATAATCATTCACAAACTAGTAAATAATATCTCAATAATGGCATAGGTTCCCAAATAATATGACATAACTTAACGTACTTGATTAATAAAATATCTCAACTCTTACAGGGCAATAATACTAGTTCCCAAATATAATTAAATCTCAACCCAAAAATAATACTCTTCATTAGTAACCCTAAAACCTCAATATATATAACAATACTCCCTATACCAACAACATTAAAACCCTAGCATAATAAAACAATCGATCATATAAAACACTAGTAACAACGCAATTGAATCTGATTAAATCATATAATTATCTACATGAATCATACATATCAATAGCAAATCACACAATAATTATATAAAACAATTGAGATAGTGTGATTACCATTCAAAAGTCAACGATTTTTCGATCAAAGGAGTGGAAAAAGGCACATTGAATGGTTGGGATACCTTGCAAGCAACACAATTGGCTAGGGGCGACTGGTATTATATCAAAGATGATCATATTTGAGTAGATTTGATCAAATAGCTTATTTGCGTAGGTCTGCTTAAGTGCTTAAGGGAATAAATATAGATAATGGAATCAAAAAGCTAATAATAAAGGATCTTCTTGTGATATGTCATTGAAATTGGAATTATTAGAGAGAAAGAAGATCATATTTGTTGCTTATGATATAGAACTCACGAAACAAGTAAACGGCAGGGATGAAAAATAATGAAGCAACCAAACATTTATAATAGTTAGGGTTTAAGAATATTTATAGGGTTTAAAATAGTTTATGTATGCTTTGTAGAGTCCTATTTAAACAAATAGGCTTTTAAAACTTTCCGAACTCTAAAATAAAAATATGAGATTACGAAAGTTATTTAATAAATAAAAATAAATTACATTTTTTTTACATAAAATATATTATATAAAATCATAAAATATTCGGGTATTACAATTAAAGTGGCGTGTGAGCTTTCCCTCCTCTAAATAAGCGACCCGATGGCAGTTCATTTCGATTCAAGGGGGGTGAGTGAGGGAGGGAGTTCAGTTTAGGTGGGGCTTTGTGGGTTGTTAGGTGAGAGGTGGTGGGATTTTACGTGGCTCAAGTGGGGTTTCACGAGGCTCATGTAAGAGGCGGTGGGGTTTTACATGGCTTTAGTGGGGTTTTGCGAAGCTTAGGTGAAAGGGTGGGATTGGGTGGGGTCAAACAAGGATTTGCGAGAGGGCCAACTACTAGGGTTGAAAGGTTGTTGTTTTCAAGTGGTTAGGTGGGAGGTTCAGGTGGGGTTCAGTGGTTAGGTGGGAGTTCGGTGGTCATGTGAGAAGGGAAGGGTCGTTACGGTTGGGGTTTTGGGTAGGGGTCAAGTGGTGGTCGTTTATTGTGGGATTGCCATTAAAGAGGTAGGTTGGCCTAGGGAGGTAGGATGTTAGAGGAGCAACTAGTCCAATGTTTAAAACTAATTCAATACAATTCAATATATTTAATTGCCTCAATTAATTGCTCATATTAATTATACAAACCTATTTGATAATTAAATAAATAATTTTGTAAAATATAAAAAATTCATATATATATATATATATATATATGCAAAAATTGATAGAAAATATTTAGGCAAAAAAAAAATGTTATATATTATATTTACAAACTTAAATATCTAACCATAAATTAATATAAATTCCTATATAAGTAATTACTTATTAATGTATAATTATAAATTCCTACACAAGTAATTACTTTCAAATGTTGTAATGATTATTTATAGTAACAAAGTCATGAAAAAATATATACTTTTCAACCTACCATGTATAATTGGTGAATGAAAAATTATTAAATGTGAATATATATATATATATATATATATATATATATATATATATATATATATATATATATATATATATATATATATATATATATATATATATATATATATAGTTATAAAAGATATAAAAAATAATATTTTAAGTTTCTTGATTTAGGATTAAAAAAATTGACCAAATTATTTTGTGTATTTAAATATAGTTTTAAATTGATACTCCGTATTGGTCAAAAAAAATTATAAAATATTGATACCCTGTAACAAAGAGTGAAAAACTAACCTAGTATTTAAAATGTATACAAGTAAATATTAAGGCCCAAATATGTTAGTTCGAAAACTACCCTGGTGGAAAGAAAGGAAAAATAAAGGGAAAAAAAAGGGGGGTTAAAGGAGGGTGGTTTTGATAGCACATGTCTTTCACGTGACCAAGTCAATGCCGAAATATAAGGTCAATGTTCAAAATACGAGATAAGGTGTGTTCTGGCAAAAAAAAATTAATAATAAGGTGTGTTTCTAAACAACAACAACAAAAAAAAAAAAAAAAAAAAAAAAACGGGAGTAAGAAGGAGAAGATTAACAATAAAAAAGTGATTTATAATGAGGTATATGGCAAATTTTCCTACTATGTGAGATATTGTTGGTTTTTGTACTACGTGTCAATCATCAATTTGTCGAATTATGTAAAACTAATTTATTTAACACTAAGCTACAACATGTAAAATGATTTTTACATTAAAAAAAATTATCAGTATAAAAAAATTACTCAATATTATGGGTCTAAATTTGTTCTTAAATTTCTACATCCTAGAATTTTAAATGATAATAATTAATGTTTTTCAAAAAAAAACTTCGTGACGCAAGCAAAAAGGAATGTTTTTATCTTCTTAGGTATAATTTATTGTCATGAGTTTGTTAGTATTTCTCCTCCCTTTTCTCAGAACCTAATATTTAATTTTTATAACACGATCTCTCTCTTAAAATTCATATGTTTAGATGTTGCTAAATTTTCTCCGAAGCTTTAAAAATTTAGAATATACTATGTGGCTACCAATATAGACAATATATCTCTCTCCATCTCTCTTCTTTTCTCCTTCTCCAAAAACAATAGACCAAACATTGGATAAAAAAATTAGGAGGGTAAAAAATTGAGAAGCAAATTTTGAAAGAAACAATTTTATTCAGGTTACAATCATCTAACATTTGTGATAGGTAAGAGAAGAAACAAAACGAAGAAAGAAGTCTTTTTTTCTTCCTTTTTCTTTTTGGTTATGATATTTGAGCAAATAGTTAATAAATATACTTTTGTTCATCTTCCAAAAGCATTTCCATTTCTCTTAAATTTTTCCAATGTTTTATATTTTTTTTATTTTCTCTATTCATTTTATATTGATCAGTATCTAAATTTAAAATTTAAATATAACTTTGTACTATTACATTCCTTAAAGGAACATGATCCCATTTGTTTACATTGTAAATACTATACCTTATATTTACCTACTTCTAGATATATTTCGTTTATTTAACTTTGTAGTTTTAAGAAGGATTAATTAATTTCAAAGCTATTTAATTTCAAATTCTTCTGCATTTCTAAAAACCATGTATGACTTTGCATTTTTCCACTTTTCAATTCTTTGAGTCCCATATCTTTTTTTTCTAAAGTAAGAAAAACAAAAGGAAGATATAATTCTTGAAAATAATCTAATAGGAGGCTCAAATATGTCAAAGTTTCAATTGTTTAAAAATGAAAATTATGCGTGTGCACCTTAAAGCTTGAGTAGCCAAAAAGAAAAAGCAAAAATGAACCATATTATTTTTATCGGGATAAACGATGAGTACGATCAAGTTAACATCTTTTAAAGTTGGAATAGTCTAAAAAATGGTCAAGAGGTGGAATTCATATGAAATTCAACTATCTTGCATTATGGTATTAGCAATTCTTGCAAAGATTCGAAAGTGTGAATCCCTTAATTTTGAAGGTATTAATCTTCATTCACTCTTATTAATGAAATATATTTTTTTTAACCTTAGATTGATTGTGTCATTGGTTTAAAATGACATGCCCATATTCTAATTGCTTTGCTTTTATAGGTTTAGTGTTGCTCGAGTTTAGAGAAAGAATAGAAAATGATCCTTACGGAGCTTTTGCCAATTGGAATCCAAACCATTCTGAACCATGTGCGTGGCTAGGTGTCC
Organism: Chenopodium album; assembly: GCF_948465745.1. Taxonomy (NCBI): domain Eukaryota; kingdom Viridiplantae; phylum Streptophyta; class Magnoliopsida; order Caryophyllales; family Amaranthaceae; genus Chenopodium; species Chenopodium album. The sequence continues at coordinate 44,171,661 of NC_137846.1, read as the reverse complement.
AATGTCTAAATGGAAAAGTGACAATGTTGTAAGTGTGTATGTGACTTAACTTTTATGATTCATTTTCTGTTACATATTTTCCGTTAGAAGTGTTTCATGTTCCTTATAAAAAATCAAATTATTTTTTTTAACTAATTATAGTATATTTATCTAATATTAACTTGCTTCCCCCCCCCCTACTTTAAGAGATCTAAGTGGGCTTTCATTACAAGGGACATTGACACCAACATTGAATAAGCTAAGATATATGCAATCCTTGTAAGTCCTCTTCTTTAACATAAACATGCACTTGTGTAGTTGCATGATTAATTTAACTCTATATTTGTAGCCTGCTACAATGGTCGGTTATCACACCATAGTCGCTGGCTTACTTTGGAGTAGGCTCAATTCTCACCCTTTGTTGGCTTTAACAGAGTGATGAGCAACAACCGTTTCTCAGGTTCTATTCCTAGAGAGATTGGAGAGCTTAAATTACTAAAAGTTTTGGATTTGAAGCATAATAATTTTAGTGGGAATATTCCTCTAGAGATAGGTGGGATGTCATCGATAAAATGCATGTGAGTTCTTATTCTTTTTGAAAAATGTTCCATGCAATCAAGATATATATAAATGTATCCAGTTGACTTGATCTTTCTTATATTATTGTAGGTCTTTTTGTGGGAACGATTTGCTTAGAGATAACTTGCCTACAATTGGAATACTTAATTATCTTCTTGAATCAAGTTGTAAGCAACAAATCAGTTCAAATGGCTTCATATTTGAACATTATATTAGAAGGAATATGCGTTGGTGAGATTCTTTTCATTAGTTTGTTAACAAAAAGTGCAATTTTATAGATTGGTCAATTATACACCAAATATATTAAACACCAATTAAAAAATACAAAAAATTGATTAGTTTAGTTATTTTGAAGAAATTAGTTACATGCAAATATGCAATTAAACAAATAGGAAAGTATGAAAGATTAAGTAATTTAATTAATCATTAATTTTTAAATGATAACATGACCTTAAGTGTGGTAATATATAATCTCATAAAATTTTTTAAACAAGAAATTATGAATTACTAGTAATAAGGATCAAAGCAAATGCTAATAATTAAAGGTTTGGAAAAAAATCCTAATTTATATGCTTTTAAAAAAAACCATAGGAATCACCTTGCAATTATTTGACACATAAATATTTATTTGTTATCAAACAACTTACCGCCTTTGTAATAATCTATCTAAAGTAGCTTCTATACACAGATTCAATTAAAATAAAATCTAAAATGGCATACCCACCTCACCCTATAAGGTTACCAATACACACCATTAATGAAATCTAGAAACCATCCCAACAAATGAACCAAACAAATTCAAACTATTAGGAGATTAAGAAACAAAATACTCTAGTTTGAGATCTCATTTTTCCATTCAATTCCAGTTCAACGTATGTAGAGTAACTTTTTAGTCCACTGCAAATACCTCACACAAAACACAATCAATCTTAGGTCCATGTAAATTATTTGGTAGTAATAAAAGGATATGCAAGAAGGAAAACCCTAAAATTAATATGTCGGGTAGATTAATGTTGTGTTAATATGAGAGGAGTATCAAACCATATTTATTCCGGTCACTTCTACTATCATCAAAAAAATGTTTAAAAAATTATCTAACAAAATGAAATAATTTATTTGGCAATATTTTTTTTCTTAAAAAATGAAGATTATTTTCATGATATAATTGAATCATTTAATTCATACTAGTTGTTTACCTATAACCAAAACATGCATGATATTAATATGATGAACGTGTTTGCTACTTTTGTGTTTTTTATGCTATAGTTTAAGGAATATATATATATATATATATATATATATATATATATATATATATATATATATATATATATATATATATATATATATATATATATATATATATATATATAAAAAAAAAAAGAGGAGTTTTTTTCCGAGAGAGCACCATGTAGGATTTTAATTATTAAAAAATTATTAAAGCGCCACGTAGAATTAATATTTTAAAAACGCTACAACAGGTTTATGCCACGTAAGATTAGTTTTTATTTTTATTTTTTTTATTTTTTTTTTAAAGTGCTAAGTAGGATTATCTATAACTTATACTAAAGTAATTACCGCTGACATCATAAGTATCCACGTGGCAATATATATATATATATATATATATATATATATATATATATATATATATATATATATATATATATATATATATATATATATATATATATATATATATATATATACACACACACACACACACACTAAAATAACAATCGCTGATGTCATCATTGCTTACGTGTCACTTTTTTATTTAATTTTTTCTCTCCAAAATGTAAGGATGATGTCATTTTTTTTCCTTTACCCTATTTAACAAAACTTTGAAATATATTCCATTTGAATTTTTAAATTTAAATTTTGGGTTTTCTACACATATTATGCTACATCCTCCGTTTTTAAATAATTGTTCCATTTCTCCATGCGCGGAGTTTTAGAAGAAAGTGGAGAAAGTAATAAAATATGGAGGTGGTGGGGTAGGTGGAAGAATAAAAAATTGGAGTAAAAAGCAAAAGTAGTGGAGAAAATTGGAGGAGAGAGAATATGAAAATAATAAAATATAATCATGGTGGGTCCACTAGGTGAGAGAAATCAATTTAATATTGTAAAAGCTTTCCAAACAAGGAAATGGAGCAAGTATTTAAAAACGGCCGAAAAAGAAAAGTGGAGCAAGTATTTAAAAACAGAGGGAGTATTTAATTATTTACGAGTTGTTAACAATTGTTAATAATATAATTTAATTGAAATTTCTTAATTAAAAATTGAAATTATGCACTTTCGGGAATTGCATATTCATATTTAATTAGAAATTAGTTAGGAAAAATGAGGAAGTTATTTTCTTTCAGTACGTGTTGTTAAAAGTCTATAATTCAATTCTTATTTTAAAACCGTGCATCGTACGGGGTTAATCTAGTATTTTATAAAAAAATTTCCCTCCAAAACATTTGTTGACAACATTCTTTTTTTTTGTTTTTTTTAAAGGTAAAGCTAACATTTTTAAAATTTTATTATAGCTATGAAGTTATTTAGCATATTTATAACCTTTATTTTAGCTCAGTAAATTTAACGAGAGGGATCACGATTTATTATGTTTTGCTTAAAAAATTTATATTACACACTAACAAGTGAATTTTTTATTATTAAAAGGAAAATTTGATTTTTAACACCACAAAAAAACACAAAAATGATTTTTAACACTACAAAAATAAAAAGTTTTATTTTAACACCACCAAAAACTCAAAATTTTGGTTTTACCACTACTTAACAGATTTTAGGATAGAATCCTTTAAGTGGGGTCATAATGCCACGTGTCTTCGTATAATTGGCTAAAAAAACAGAAAAATTAAAAAATAATAATAAAGAAAATGCCCAGCAACCCCAACACCACCACAAAGCCTTTCCCCCACCCAACCAATGCAACCCCCGCCCCCCAGCCCCACTTCCGGTGAACCCCCTCCCTAGGCCGACCACCAAGAATCTCCCCCCGAACTTTTCCTGCAACCCTAGCCTGACCGACACCCTTATAACCCACCCAAACGGCTGGCCTTCAATCCCTTAAAAGCGCCCACGAAATCAGCCACTAAGGCCGAAATCGGCCATTTAGGGTCTAAATTGACCACTCTGCCCCGGCCCAAAGGGCCATTTTCGATTGTTAGTGGCCGATTTCATAGCCATTTTAGGGTAGTGCGGCCGTATTGGGGAGACATACAATGGGTGTCGGTCAAGCTACGAGTGGTAGTTCCTGGTACGCCGGAGGTAAGGTTGGGGGCGTGGGAAGAGATTCCGGTGGTTGTGAGTTTTTGTGGTGGTGGGGTGTCGGTAGTGGTGGTATGGTGACTATATTAGTTTTAGGGTTTTTTTTAATTTTTTTAAAAATTTTTTTTTTAGCCAACACAATTGTGACACGTGTACTTTATGGGGCCTATCTAACGGATTTCACCCAAAGATCTGTTAATCGGTGGTAATATCCAATTTTGTGATATTTTTGTGGTGTTAAAATAAAACCTTTTTTTATTGTAGTGTTAAAAACCATTTTCGTGTTTTTTTATGGTGTTAAAAATCAAAAATTCCTTATTAAAATTGTGCATCGCACGGGATTAACCTAGTAATAATAATAAAAAGCACCACTTAGGATTAATATTTTTAAAACTCTACAATGAATTTTTTTTTAAAACTTAGGATTATGGCACGTAAGATTAGTTTTTTTTTTTTTTAATTTTTTTTTTTGAGTGCTATGTAGGATTATAATGAAAAATCAAAATTATTAGAGAGACACATAATATTATTATTTTTAAAAAATTATCATGAATAAAATTAAATGATTTATTTGTCTTAAAGAAATTAAATGATTTATTTGGGTAATTAATGGAACCAACATTATGACAAATTTTTACAAAAATTACATAAAAAAAAATTACATAAAGGAGAGTTTTTTCAAGATATTTTAGAGCGTCACATAGGAAAGTGTTATATTTTAGCCAATGAAAAAAAAGAATTGAAATTTATTTTAGATTCAAAATTTGTATTAATTATAAAAATAAAATCAGCGTGTTTTCTATGTGGCCGGGTGAGACACACCAAAATACTAACCGAATAACCCCAACCAAGTAATCATGACCACACGGTGTGGCCAGCCTCAAATGAAATTTTATAAAATAAAATCTTTTTATATTAGGAATTTTATCTAAATACGAGAAACAAAATTAATAATTCATTTTATAATAAAAAAAATCAAGTAATAAGCAAGCGAATATCACAAAGTTTATTAGATAAATAGAGCTTCATCTAGTATTAGAAGTAGGGGTGCTAAACCTTCGAGCCGAGCCCGAATAGTGGTAGGCTCGAGCTCGTTTGTCTCACAGCAGGCTCGGCTCGAGCTCGAAGCTCGACGAGCTTTAGAAATCTAAGCTCGGTTCGAGCTCGTGACTCCATACGCAGGTTCGAAGCTCGGTTCGAGTTCGTGACTCCATACAGCCCGGTTAAAGCCTGATTTTTTTTTCTAAACCATTTAATCAAATAAAAATGTTGTAGACTCTAATGTTATTAATTTCTACTCATAAATTCAATTTATCAAACCAGATTACATACACACAAAATCCGATTAATTGATTACAATTTACTTTTACATACAAGCTAAGGAGATTGATATAGGAGACGATGACGAGGTGTAATGATTGAGCGTCTTGGCTAGTGGTGACGATGAGGATGTTGGTGGAGCGGTGTTGGGTTGGTATTGAGATGGAGATGTAATGTTTTTTCTGGTGGAAGTAGATTAATAGAGGATTAGAGGAGAGAGTAAAAAGCTTCTCATGTTAGAAGCAAGCTGGGGACTTGGGGAGGCAGGGAGTGCAGGAGAGAGAAACTAAAGGAGTTAGGTTTTTTTTTTTAGTTTATATATGAAAGGCCTAAAGGTATGTGACGCTGGGCTTTTATTTTTGGGCTGAAATAAACAAATGCATGTTATTAGATTTGGTTTATAGTTTGATTTTTAGATCTTAATCAGATTTTTTAATATTCATAATTAAATTTTTAACTAAAATAAAAAAGTTTATATTTTTCTAAAAATACACTATATGTTTATATTTAATCGAGCCTGTTCACGAGCTTTAACTTGCTCGGCTCAGTTTGTTTAGGTTTTGAGCCGAACTCGAACTCGAGTCGAGCCTCGTCAAACCGAGCTTTGACCGAACCGAGCTCGAACAGTTCACGAATAGCTCAGTCTCATTATCACCCCTAATTAGAAGAATCTTAGGTTACATAGGGATTAACATCTTTTGTTGTCAAATTTCATACTTCCTCCGTTTCTATTTTGACGCGTTTCATTTTGGCGTACATATCAAAGAGAAGTGGGAAAGAAAGGTTAAAGACAAATATACCCTTATACCCCACCCACCCACCCACGGACACACCCTTACCAGTTACACTATTTCTCTCTCATCATCACCATTTACCATCATTCTCTCTCCTCCTCTACTGACAGTCTTCTAGACCTTTATTCTTGACCACCTTCTAATTATTTTTCCTTTCAATTTCTTTTAGCAACTAAAACAAAAAGGCACAAATTAGGTAGCTGAAAAATGTCATATACAAGTAAGATATCTACAATTGAAGGTTTTATCGATTTATCCTTTACGACGTCATGGTCGGCGAGGCGAGGTTGTGGTGGCTGGGCAAGTGGTGTAGCGGTGTTCTTGGGAAGAGTTACGGGAAGCAAGTTAGGAGCCTAGGAGAAACTCTATGGTCTTTTAATGGGGTTTTCTTTGGTAAACTGGGTATGTTACAAGAAAGAGAGGAGAGAGAAGAAGTAGTGGTGGTTGCTGTGACGGTGATGGTCTAAAGACGATGAATTTGATGATGGAGGTGGTGGAGTTGTGGGGAAGATAAAGGAGGTGTGAAATTAAATCACGTTCTTAGCTAAAAGGGAGGAGTGGAAAGATGAGTTGAGGGAATTGGTGAAGGTAAAATTGACATTTTAATTCATAAAACTTACCTAAAATAGAAACGGGTCAACTAAAGAAAAACTTTTCAAAAAGAAATACTCCCTTCATCCCAAATTACTCGCAGCGGTTTGACTTTTTGTATTATTTATACATCTTATTTTGACTATCTTTTTTAGCTATTATATGAAAGTCAATGTAATCATGTAAGATGTTGTTGGGTCTATTTTAGTAGTATAAGCTTTTTATAACTTATTTAAATATATAATAAAATATATCAACGGGTCAAACATGTACATCGACAAACGTGTCCAGTCAAAATGTTGCAAGTAAAATGAGACAGAGGGAGTACATGTCAACTAAAAAAAAAAACAGAGGTAGTGTTAATAATTTATCTCAAAAAGTAGTACTCCGTATCCATATTATGTATTTATTGTGAAATAGGAACTTGATTCGTTTTGGAAATAAATGCAAATGTCTAATTTGAAATTGTAATTTACATGAAAAGCTATGAAAATAAGATTTCATGAAAAGCATAAATATTAAGATATCAGTCGCACATGTCTCGTCCTTCTTTTTTACTACAAATTAATTTCAATTCTATTGGGCAGTAATTGGTGGCGCATTCTGAATCAGTTAAGGATCTACTTTGGCTTTATCTCTATGTAAGTATGATTACAATCACAAGATATAATTTGTTTCAAAGAAATGACAAATTTGTGTTTATAAGAGTTATATTGGTACAATTTTCTTACGTTTTACTTTCTTTACAGGTTGGAGACAAAAAATAGGAAATGTTGTTTCTATGACAAAGGAAACAATTGTTGCTGCAATGAATCAAGTTCGTAGAAGTTCAATGTTATTGATTTTATTTTTAAAAATGAATTCTATTCTCTAATACTTTTTACATTCCATTAGGTGCAATTGAAGATAGTTATCGTCGTCATCTGGTTGAACAATCAAGTAATAATCTTGTTGTTGTACAAACAAAGGTTGTTAAGGACCAACAAAAGAAATCCCCTATTGTTTTAAGTACTGGAGCTTATCCTGTTCATTTAAAAAAATCTACAATATTAGCTCAATCTTCTTCTTCTTCTACTTTTACTACTACCACCTCAGATGAGCATTCTAAACCAAACAACTTTTTTCTTACGACTACTTTAATTATCTTAGTTGTAAGCGTAGTAGCAGCTCTTAGTTTTTGTTTTGCCTTAATAGCCATAAAACGCTATTGTAGTGCTAAGGTTGTACAAGCGCAAAATGCATCTTTACTTCATCGGTTGAGCAAGGTCTTTGTAACAGGTTAGAATATTTTTCGGCTTTACATACCCTCAAGTTTTTGTAATTCACTACATACCCCTATCTCAAATACAACATATAACCCTAATAAGTTTTTTTTTAAAATGCACTAGATACCCTTAGTGACTAATGTAACATATGTTAACTCTATCAGTTTTTAGGGTTAATTATGCCCGGCCACCCCAAATTACTATCCCCTAATCCCAAAACCAACTACGCTCCCTTCCCCTACCCACGAAACCACCCTAGATCTCTTTTCTCCACCCCCAAAACCAATCATACAGACATGATTTTCAAGGGTTGGAGAAGAGCGAATGGTGGTTTCGGTGGTAAGGGAAGAGATCTAGGGTAGTTTCGTAGCATAATTAACCAAACTCCACTCATCTTATGGTTATTAAGGGTATATGAAATATTTTTGTAAAAACTCGTGAGTATATTATTTACTAAAATCAGGAGTACATGGTGAATAAACTAAAACTCGGGGGTATATAAAGTACGTGAAAAAAAACGTCATTAGTAATTTTAATTTTACTATTTGTTTGGTTATCAAGTAATAAATCTAGTTAAATTTGGAGTACAGGAGTTCCGGCATTAAACTCATCTGAGTTACAAACAGCTTGTGAGGATTTTAGTAATATAATTGATACTTTCTCGGGATGCTTAATGTATAAGGGAATACTTTCAAATGGGGTGGAGATTGCTGTTTTGTCAACATCAATCAGGTCATCACAACAATGGTCCAATTACGCGGAAAGGGAGTTTAAAAGAAAGGTCTTGAAATTTTCTTCTTATTATCCTTTTCTCATTTTGTTAATCATTTTTTAAACTAGTTGACTATCTTAGTTATTACTTCCTCCGTTTTCTTTTAGATGCAACACACACTTTTTCACGGTATTTAAGAAATGTGGGGTTCACATGATATAATACACTTTAAAATGGGATGAGTGGTTGTTAGGAGTGTAATTTAGTGGGCCATATGCTTTAAATAAGAGAAATAATATAGTTTTTCTCTAAAGTAACTTTCCTTTTATAGTGTGTTGCAAGTATTGTGACATTTCCTTTTTAGGAAAGTGTTGCAAGTAAAAGAAAACGGAGGAAGTAATTATTATCTAAATTATCATTTGACATTGTTATAGATATATTATTGGTTTTAATTAGAGGGTGTTTTTTTTTTATTTATTTTTTTTATTTTTATTTTTAATATGTTGATACATATAGAGGTGCATACAATATATTACTCTCTTTGTTCTGATATGTTGACCTTTTTTATTTTTATTTTTCATAAAAAACTTCCCTTATTTATTGAATACAATTCACTTTCTTATCATAAATGGAATGCTCATTATTTATAATTAATTCTATCACTTCACTTTAGACCAACTATCCACTATATATAGCAAAATATTTCTTGATTTCCACTAAATATAATAAACAAGACCTCATTATCCATAATTATAATTTATAATACCATGTAATTATAATGAAAAAGCTACTTTATTACCAACTCCAATGTATTACATAATTAAATAAAACATCAATTAGATTGCCTAAATATTTCTCCCATTTTGTCAGTTAAATGGGAACAAAGGAAGTACTACACAACCTTGACCTTGATTAAGTGTAATTTATGATAATTAATTTATGAAAAGAATTGCATGTCCCAATTTACTTATTATGTTCACATTTGTTGTTAAGGAAATCCTTAAAACCCATAAGCTTGTATATTCTTTAAGTTTTCTCTTGACCTAAAATAGTCATTCGATATGATGTGACCAATCTATAACTTTTGCGTATAATGTGTGAGTTTCTTATTTTGATGATGACAATAAAACACGTATGCATTTTTATGAGTTAGTAATTTGGGACGGTTGAATAAATAAAAAGAGGTTAAGCATATGTTGTGGTTAATTAAAAGCTAAGCTTAGAATTTAAAGACTGGACCTAATAGATAAATTTTATTATGCCATGTACACAACATGGGTGGTTCTTGGAAGAATTATGTAGTGTGTATGATTTCAAGACAAAACTATTGTTTCTATTCACTTTTTCTAGCTATTACCAAATATATTTATAGAAATGTGTTACAAATTAAATTATATAATAAATAATTTAAATATTTGTTTTAGGTATAAGGTGACTACTAGAAAATTCCTTTAATTGCATGTAAGATTCATCATTTTGTTTTATGAAATGCACACTATAATTTTTATTTCACTTTCATTAATCAAAGAGCTTGTCTTGCTTTAATTTTCATATTATAATTTATGTTTACAGATGGATACTTTTTCAAAGATAAATCATAAGAACTTTATAAATCTTCTTGGCCATTGTGAGGAAGATAACCCATTTGTAAGGATGATGGTATTTGAATATGCTCCAAATGGGAACCTATATGAGCATTTACATGGTAATAGCTAGATTGTAAGTGTAATTTTAATATTTAAGTAAAGTTTTTGACAATGATCTAATTTATTCGTTCATTCTTTGCTCCTTTTATTCCTTCCTAGTTAAGGATATAGATCATCTAGATTGGACAACTAGAATGAGGATTATCATGGGAACTTGCTATTGTCTTGAGTACATGCATCATGAGCTTAATCCTCCCGTCGTCCATCCAAATCTCCAGTCAGATACAATTCTTCTAACAGACGATTATGCTACAAAGGTTAATAATTATTTACATGAATTTTTATCATTTTCTTGAAAGTTTGTTGGTTATATACTTCCTTAATTCTAAAATAATTAGAACATTTCGATCTATTGTTAAGTTGTTTTTAAATTATTACAACATTTTTTCATTTAGTTAATTCAATTCATTCATCCAGTGTATAAGCCTGATTTACAACAAAAAAAAAAAAAGGTAATTCGGGGTAGTTTTTGTCATTTCAAATAATAAATTGGGTAATTTTATCATTTCATCATTTAATAAATGGGGGTAGTTTTGTCATTTCATCTATTTTTGTTAAAAAAAAACCACAAACAGGTGGTTGATTTACAAATTTTGTAGAACTGCCTTATAGAATTGAATTTTCTCCTACAAAAATGTACATTTCTTTATATTGAAATGTATTTGGTACAAAGGAAGTATCAATAAATCGAACAAACCAAGTTCATGACACTTGTTCATATTATGCTATTATAAACCTTATTCAATTGAATTGATAATCATAATTTTTTAAAATATTATTAAGGTCGCAGATGTTTCATTTTGGGCTGATATTGTATCCAAAGCAAAGATTTCAGATGATGAAGAATTAGAACCTTTACATTCAAATCCAGGTCCCACTTGTGAAGATAATGTATACAATTTGGGGATATTGTTGCTTGAAATAATCTCAACCAAGTCACTGAATGCACAGGTTAGGTCCTTAATTAACTGTCATCTTTTTTTCACAAGTATTCATAATTATTTGGTTGTTTTTTGTTTACATTAATTATAATTAATATCTCTAAAACATAAAATAATTATGAATATATTTGATGATTAATTAATAGAAAAAATTGGTATTATTAATTTTGGACCATTTACTTTAAATAATCCCAATTATAGGAGTTGTTTTCTTCTATCAGGTCATGACCGGTCAAAATTAAGTCAATAACCTATTATACTAGGTTACTAGCATACGTGTCAACGTGTGATTGGTCCAAAAAATTTAAATAAAAAATCAAAAATAAAATCAAGAAAAAGATTTTTTCTTTTTTAAAAAAGTAAAAGTTAAACCATCCCCACCCCAGCCTTACCGCCGATTGCCACCACCAAGCCCAGGCATTTTCTCTTCCCCCAGCCTACACCCTTAACCCTTGCTGGCTGCCGCCCCACCCTACCACCCTAAAAACAAAACCGCCCATTCAAATGGGGTGGCTAGATGGGGGAATTGGGTTGGATTTTTGAGGTGGCTAGATGGGGAAATCGGGGTGGCTGGGATGTTTTCGGGGTGGCTAGGTGGGGGAAATCGAGATGGCATGGATTTTTTGGGGTGTAGCAGAGGGTTTTCGGGGTGGCTGAGTGGAGAATTCGGGGTTGCTAGTGTGGTCGAGGTGGTTAGGTGGGGTTGGTGTGGTCAGGGTGGATGGGTGGGGTTCGAACAGTCGGCTAGATTGGGTGGGGTTGCGGGTAGTTTTGGGGCAAGGGTGGTGGTTTCTGGTAGGCTAGGGAGGAAATGGGGAGGGGCTGTGGTGGTGGGTGGATTTTTTTTATTTTCTTTTTTTTGTTAATTTTGTTTTTTTTTGACCAATTAGCATTCAACATGTGGCAAATTTTTTATAAAAAAAATAAAAAAATTAACTATTTTAACAGGTCACCGATTTTTTGACATGATAAAAGAAAATGCCCCCCAAAGTTGGGATTAATCAAAGTAAATGGCCCAAAGTTGGGATTAATAATACCAATTTTTCCTAATTAATAATGAATTGGTGTATATGTGTTTCATGTTTAATTAGTTGTCTACGCTTATCTACACTTACGTACTATATAAAAGATGTTTATAAAATTGTGTATGTGCCACTTGTATCCTTTCTTACGCTAGTATCACGCCATATCATCATTTAACAGCCTTTAGAGTCATGTCACATCATCATTCAATAATCTTAATTAAAAATGCATAAAAATAGATTTGAGGCCTTCCAAAGGGAGGTTAGTGAAGTATGAGTAAATGCATAATGAGGGGCATGAGGGTCATTTCACGAAAATGTATATTATGAATGTAGTAGTATCATTGGGTGATCAATAGTATCACTGGATGATCAAATTGTACCATTAAACATTCAATGGTACTATGTATGTAAGTAGTGGTACTATATATTCATTCAGTGATACTACTACATGTAGAAATAGTATATTCATTCAGTGATACATTAACAAGTCGTACCATATATGCATGCGACTCTATAACCCGACTTATTTCGTGGTTTAAATTAGATTTTCAAAGTCACCTGTACCTGCATATATGGTGCGACTTGTAAACCTATCAAGTCATCTTATGTATATTAGGTGACTCGTTAGGTGCTTTGTTGATTTTAACCCCAACTTAACAAGTCACCTAATAAGTATGAGGCGATTCGATAGATTTATAAGTCGCACCTTATATACAGATGACTCTAAAAGTCCGACTTATTAGGTGCTTTATCATATGATCACTACCTAATAAGTCGCCTAATATGTAAGACGCGACTCGATAGGTTGATTGTTACAATTTATTTAAAATCGTTACAATCTCATATGTATATAAAAAGTAACTTTGGCATAATGGCAAAAACTTTAACCTTCCAAGAAAAGAAGTAGAGATCAAGTGTGCTAAGTAGCATAACATTGACATTACATAAATAAAATCAGTTGGAAAAAACATTGATTTTTTACGAGTCGTCTCTTTCAACACAAGTGACACAATAGATTAACCTATGGAATCACCTCTTTCAACACAAGCGACACAATAGCTTAACATATAGAGTCTCCTAACAAATAATAGGCGACTTATATAAAAGCTATCGAGTCGTCTTAAGAGGTGACGGAGGCGACTCCTAAAGTCGGAAGCTATCGTGTCGGTGGCTGTGGAGTTGCCTTTGAGCCGACTCGTTAGGTCATTTACAGGCGACTCAATAGGGGTTTTTTGTAGCAGTGCATGTTCTATTAACCCACATTTATATAAAAATACAGGAGTACATGTATTAGAATGTAGAATAAAAACCGAAAAATCTAAAATAAGTTATTGTTGTCATTGTATTATATTCTTATTACCCACGTTGCAAAGATTAATAAATTTTTTAAGCGTCTAATATATAAATGAAATTATTCAAATTATCACCCGGAGCAAAGCCCGAGTCACACACTAGTTAAACACTAAAAACGAGATTGATAATTGTGGCACTCTTTTTTTTTTTTTTTAATTTTGGATATTGTAATACTTACTTGCAACAAGGTTGTTTTGTTTACATATTGTTTTGTTTACATAAGCACACAAAATATTTTTTCTTGATCTTTTGAGAAATAAATAAAATTATTTAGCTTGGTTGTTTTCCATTTGAAAAATTAAATAATAATGTAATAATGTTCTATATTGCTATAATTTTTCTTCTAGCCTCACTTAATAGATTTTTTAGACACAACCATATGGATCTAATATTGCATCCATATTTTTCAAAACCTAATATAATGTTTAGGTTTTAAACTAGCACTTTCTCCTTTTTTTTTTTCTTCTAATTGCATCATTTGTGATTTCATGCTTGCCAGGCTAGTGCATTACTTTAACCATTAATAATTGTATATATATATTTATAGTTTAGTAAAAGTAGTAAAATGTTGATATTTGAAAAGTAGATTTCGAGACGAATCCAACTTTATCCCACATGACTATGTTTTTTCTTATGCATAAATCACAAAAGATGGTTAAAGAAGATTGTCTTATAATAGTGTAAAAATCCAAATTGTGCAATAAAAAAAACAGAGGAATAATCTTTGTGTGTATTGATCTATATATGATGCAACTAGGGCAAAGGAATAACAACCATAGAATGTTAAGAACATACTGATGTCTTTTTATTGCATTTTCTTTGAGTTACTTGTCATTTTAATGATGTTCTTTTTTTTTAATTTTTTTTTAAATTTATATTTTACATACTTTCAGGCTATAGATTACTTGAAAGATAAGAAGAAATATTGCAACTTGGTTGATCCTAGTTTGAAGTCCTTTAAGAATAACGAGCTAGAAATCATTTGTGAGGTCATTCATGAGTGTCTAAATGAAGATCCAAGACGGAGACCAACACTTAAAGATGTAACCTCCAAGCTACAAGAAGTAATTAAAATTACTCCTGAGGCTGCTAGTGCTAGACATTCACCCTTATGGTGGGCAGAGCTTGAGATTCTCTCTATTGAATCTGGTTAAGTGGCTCTGCACACACTTTCTTGCATGTATATTAGAAGAATTTCAGAGGATAAAGGAGTGGAGGGATGGTTAGTCCCTTCATATCCGACCGATGTGACCAGACTTTGATCCTCACCCCCATCCTTCCTAGTACCCCTGTATCTTACCGAATAAAAAAAAATATTAGAAGAATTTCGTCAAATGGGTGTTGTATAGTATATTTGTGTTGATAAATAAATTTTATGTAATTAATATGTGTGTTTAATAGTATTTTAATCCTTATTACCTCAATTTATAATGATCTCATTTATAGATGGCACATATTTCAATAACAATTGGGGTAAGGATATCATTTACATTTACAAATATCCATTTTATTATTTTTCCCCACGTGTACGTAATACTCTTAATAAAGTGCGTCTTATTTTAAAAACCTTATATGCTACTTAAACTTACTTGGTTGGGAGTATTTGGGTGAATGACATTCTAGGTATTTTCTCAAGGTTCACATAAGAGATCGAGGAAATATAGCTTGGTCTAGAGGCAAGGTTTGTATCTCACAACGATGAGGTTGTGGGATAATACCCCACTAGAGACACTTTGAGGTGGGGATTCCCTTACCCTTTTCCCCTCACTCTCAAAAGTGTCTAGCACGCTAAATGGGGGCCGGGAGGACCTATGAGAGGTTTCGATCTGATAGAGCCATTTTCCTTACTAACCCACCCCCCCCCCCAAAAAAAAATTGAGAGATTGAGGAAAAAAATACATCGAAAATGCTTGTATTGGTATGTGAGGATAATTTTTAATGTCCTACGCATAGTTTGTAAGAATTAGATTCAACAATCTAGGGTTAGGGTGTTACAAATGGTGTCAAATCAACTTGACAATAGTGTGGTAGTCATGTGGGTTGTCCCATAAGGCTCGCCTAGGCAGCCTAGTAGGAGATTATCACATGAGCTGGTCAATTATACGAAAGATTATCATGCGCAATGAGGTCGTTGTGATCTTCAAGTAGGGATGTGTAATATATCTAATGATTGTTGAAAAGAGAGTTGACATATTACTCATACATATAAAAAATTAAAGGTGCACAATTTCTTTTACGGATCTCATATGATAAGATACACTAAGTTCAATGTGTGCAGTTCTGAGTAGTCTTAAGATGGGTGAAGCATTGGTAAGTTTCTCAGGGTGCACATTCATGAGTGAGAACATATTTAAATGTGCATATTGGTAATAATGCATGATTTCTTACCATATGATTGGTAATGTTTTATGCGGGCTTGACAATATGTTCATACCCACCAGGCCATCCTATTAATATGGCGATGGATTGGGCTTGTCCACGGGCTGGTGGGCTTAAAATCTTTGTTTGTATTTTGTTTTTAAGGAGTTTGTTCTGATTTTATAAACACTAATACTTCCTTCGTTCTTTATTATTGCACCATAGAGGTTGACACACTTTTTATTGGTAGTGGGAAAAGGGAAGAAAGAGAGAGAGGGGTAAAATTACAAAGTTATCCATGTAATGTAAGCATAAACTAAAGAATCAAGTGGCAAAAGTAAGGGTATATTGGGTATCTATAGTGTGAACATAGATATTTTATTTCCTAAAATAGAAATGGTGCAATATTTGTGAAACTTGCTTAAAAGACAAGTGGTGCAGTAAATAAAAAACAGAGGAAGTAAATCTTTTTTATTATTTATTTATGTTATAATTACCTTGATTAAGCTAGTCTTAAAAAAACTCTTGATCACAAATGTTAAAAGAATTTATAAAACAATGTTGAAATCATGACATATGTAAGTGAAAAATACGAAAAAACTTATGTGATAAGTCTCTGATATAAGATTTAAAAAAGGAAAAAATAATTATTGTAGCTAATAAAAGCTTAGAATCCTATATACTTTTTTTGTATTTTTTTTTTCCTAAAACATGCATACACAATTTAACTAACTAAAGCATTAAATTATTTTTTAAATAAACGGACTAGCTTGCGGTACAAATTATCCTTTCCATGTCCGCCCATTTATATTAGCGAGCCGAGCCTAACCCGTCCATATATTCAGTTTTTTTCCTCCTTTTCAAAATTGTTGTCCAAGCACTCCTATTTGCCGAATAGGGCAGACTTAACAAGCTATCCCGTCCATGAACAACTCCACTTCGTATTGTATACCATATTAGTGTAAGGTTAAGAAATTTAAGGTTACATGGCTAGCACTCTAACACAAAAAATTGCAGTCTCAAAATCTCCACATAAACTCTTGACAAACTCCTCAAACAGTTTTCAATCAATTGACATACTATTAAAATTAAACAATTTCATCCTACAAACAAACTACACTCTCAATCTGCCGAGAAAAAAAAAAATTGTATAAACCTGCAAATTGATGAAATTATTTGAGTACTTTTTAAGCAGCCGTTGACAGGGAATCATGAGATAGTTGATGTTGGTGCTTCTCCTTATTTTGTTCAGCTCTTTTTCTTTCAAATTCTCTCCACCGGTTGATTGCAAATGTGCATATCACTGATCACAAAAACCACAACAAATCATCATTATAATTGATCCAAGATTGCTTTCCGAATATATCTAATACAACCGTTGTAAATCCTACATGGTATAAATGTAGGATATTTATTCAATGGAAAACTTCGGGAGTTAAAATAATATATGTTTACCCGTCAAAAATAAAAACACCAAAATAATATCTCGGGTAATTAAGAGGATTATTTTGCAACTATTGTCACGTGGTGTAACCATTATATCGAATCTACGAAAAAGGAATAATAGAAAAATACCTCCGGCAGCGGCGAAAGAGAGAAGACGGTAAATCTTCTGCGCCAGTGGTCCACTCATCTCTTCTCCAGTCATTTTCTCTCTTTTCTTTTCTCCTTTAAATCTGACTAATTTGTTCTTCTGCATGAAGTAGTTGTTCGTCAATGTATTTGGTACCTTAATAAACAAACCAAATGTTGTATTGGGCAATAAAAAGCCGAAGATAGCCTCAGCCCACTTGAAAAGAATATCAACAAAATTTATTTTATTTTCTCTCTCCTCTTTCAGTTCCTGGGTTTCTTTGATCGACTATTATTGCAAACAAGTATAGCCATTTCTAATATTTTGGTGGTATGGGGCAAAATGATAATACTTTTGGTAAATAAATCATTTGTTTCTATAATTATAAATATTTATGTGATTTGCTAATTTATAAATAATTTTATGTTATTTGTTAATTATTTCGCCGTTATTTTAATTACATTATTTACACTTTTCCGCTATTTTCACTTCTCTTTTGAATTTCTTTTGTGATTTATTCATTAGAATATCATATTTTTAAATAGTTATATGTAATAATTTTTGCATTCGCCCCTAAATTTCATGATTAATCAATTTTTTTATTACATGGTTATGACACACACAAAATGTGCATAATTACACTTCTACATTGGAATAATTGTTTGACTTAACTCATTCTATGAAAGAGTATTAAATTTACTTACTTTTCCCAATTTATAAATATGAGTGAAAAGTAAATAATAATCATGTTGCATAAATAATAAATGTAACTATTTCTTATAAAATTGAATTAAGATTACGTTAATTTTTCTTGTTACTTATAGTTAAATAATTACATCCGTTCAAAATAATAATAATAATAATAATAATTACATGATTCAGTTCAATTTTAATAAATGTATCATGTCATAATTAAATAATCACATTTTATTATGCTTGTAAATAAGTCATTAAATAGAATTTATCAAACAATCCAAGAATCATAATCTTCTTATAATGATGTCACTTCAATTTTCAAAGTATATAAAATACCTAATATGACACTATGCGAATATTAAAAAATTTCTACATGTATACATACTAAATAAAATTATGGTGAATAGTCACAACCACTAAAAATCATCTCACTCGAATTCTCCTATATCGTAAAAATAATTATTGTCAAAATAAAATTGCATAATTAAAATATTCTAAGCCTTAAACAAGAAAAAACCTTCTCATGTGAGAAATAAAAATTTGTAGGAAAACTTCTGAAACGACTGTTATAATCAGTAGCACATACACATCTAAATCGATCCCTTCCAATTCAAAGTGGAATCTCGATTTTGATAAATTTGATACAAAATAATACTATAAACAAAAATAACATTCACTAAGATATCTTTATTTAACTATAATTATAATAAATTATTTTATAATAAATTCAAACATTTAATGCAAGAAAAATAACCTCTCCATTTTTTAAAGTGCGCATCACTTTAATTGGCATAATTTTTTAGGAGATTGACTTGAATTCTATAAATAATATGCACAAAAAAATTGAGACATTGTATAAAATTTCATAGTATCAATTTATTATAATAAATATACAATTAAAATTATTAAAGCTAAAATAATGTTATGTATCAACAAAATGTATATTAAAGTGTTTCAATTACTTTATGATGTTATTTTTTTTTTACCAAAAATTTTAGGATGATTAATTTTGTAGGGTACCTCTCCGTTTCTTTTTATTGGTTATTATCAAATTTTAAATACTATTCATAATACTTCATCCGTTTCTTTTTATTGATTATGTTTAGATTTTAAAAATTATTCATAATACTCCTTCCGTCCCAAAATATATGAGATGTTGTACTTTTTTCACTATTCATATATTAGTTTTGATCATAATTTTTTACTAACATAATAAAAACATATTTTATCATAAAATATGTTGTTAAATAGGTATATATATATATATATATATAAAGTTTCAAAATATAATTTTAAAAATAATTTTCATTAATATTAATTATATATAAATAAAGTCAAAATAGTGCATTGACATGTGTGCAATGTTGACTGTGTTATGTATTCTGGAATAGGGGGAGTATTAGATAATCTTCAAATTTACTCACAAAAGTAAAAGAGTCATGTGAGATCATGTTTGATTCGTCTCAACAAATGCCCTGTTAATATTCGATTGTATAATTTTAAAAAGTATGTAATGAATAATAATCAAATAGTGTATTGACAAACGTGTAAAAGTCAAAACGTATCCAATAAAAAGGGACGAAGGGAGTATTATACTTTAGATATAAGGTAACTTTGTGAAAATTTAATAAAATTTACCAACAACTACCATTATAATTACTACTTTGAGAACTACCATTTATTTATATTATTTTTTTGTCAAAAAAAATCTAAAATCTACCACAAAAACCTTAAGTAACACAACTACATTTAATTTCTTGGCAATAATCTCCAATTGAGGGAGCTAAAAAATCGGTCGTTTCAACGACGAGGGAAGGGAGGAGGGGCGGTTTCATTGACCTGAGAAGGGAGGGGCTATTTTGGGGATAGGGGAAGGGGGTGGTTTTGATGGTGTAGGTGGGTCGCTCGAGTGGTTTTATTGTTAGGGGAGGCGGGCGGTCGAATTTCGGTAGGGCATTGGGTTGGGGCTAAGGGGAGGAAGGATGGTGGCTGGCTGGGAAGAGTTTTTCATTAGTTTTTTTTTTCTTTTTAAAAAAAAAAATTTGGACCAATTATGTTGCAACACATCACACATGGCTTTTACAAAATAAAAATCACCCTTTCTTTAAGTCACTGGTAAATCGACCTAGTTATATTGAAGAAAATCAACCCAAAAGTTCATAGTCCTCCCTAATAGATGTAAGTTGAGATTATTGAAGTAAGTCGTTGAAATTTTGGATTAATAAACTAAAGTGAATTTTTCTAAAAAATAAAACTTAGATTTTGAAAGCACCTAATATAATAAATCGAAAAGTGAAGACAACTCGAATTCAAAGTTAATTGGAGGATGAAATGGAGTCGTTTGACTCTTGAAATTGCCCTTTTTAATCTCTTTAGTTTTAATAAAAATGCATTCCTTTAATGGAAGTGGTGTTACTTATATTTGTTGGGAGATGTAGCAAAATTTTAATTTCAGGTTTACATAAACCCTTGTTAAAGAAGGATGGTAGTAGGTGTTGTTAAACCCATTTGTATGTGATAACGGTCAAAGTCATTACAACATCATGACCTTGTATGGGAATATATACTCCCACCATCCCACAGTATAGTTTATGTTTTCCTATTTTAGAGACCCAAAATATTTTTCATGTTCCTATTTTTGAATAATATGTAAAAACCATTATACCCTTATTCTTTTTACTTTATTTATTGAACTTCCTAATTTACCCTTAACTTATCCACTTGTATTGTACTTTTTACACACTCTCTCTCTAACTTTTGTCTATAATTGTATTTTTCACTTTTTCCCCTTATATCCACTTTTGTCTAGCCTTTTTCCACTTCTTCTCCCATTTCTTAAATACCGTGAAAAAAACACAGGAACTATATTATGGAACAGAGGAAGTATAAGATACGGTTTTGTTAGATCGCAAAGAAATGTGATTGACATGTATGAAGCATAGATCTCAAGAGGATTTTATCCATTTGAATTATTGGGGTCCCTTAGAGTAAGGCATACTGATTTTGGGTTGTCATTGTCATTTCAGCAACACTCATAGACTTTTAATTGTATGTTAGAAAATACCTTGCACAACACGAAACGTCGTCACCAACTTCCCTCCTTTTATCAATAGTCCAATTGCATGTTATTGGTAAGCCTTATATGCGTTGTCCTCACTCGTTGTAATAGCTTAAAGGTAAATATCGTTAATGACCTTAATTAGTATTGTGTAAGGGCTTCTTTTGCCAATAGTAACTTATGTTACTCCCTCTGTTTTCTTTTATTTGCATCAGTTTGACCGGCACATTTGTCGAGAAACAACTTTGACCATTAATATCTTTCATTGTCTATTAGTAACAATTGTAACAAATTATATTATGAAACTAGACATCATGACTAACCTAATGATATATTATATAATTGTTTCGGGTTTTTTTTGGAATCCCTTGGGATACCGGTCGCGCTCCACGGACAGGATGACTCGTACACCTGCAAAACACGAATATGCCGTTGCCTGAATATTCGCCTCCGAAGGTTAAGTTAGTAACCGGAATTCGGAAAGCTAGAGAAAGTAAGAAGAGAGAAGTTGGAGCTGATTTTATGCTCTATTGAATGTTATGTCTTAAATCCACCCCTCCCATCATAAATAATTGGGGTATTTATAGGGGTGGGGAATGATGCCTCTTTAGGGTTAGTGACCTAGGGTAACGTGCTCTGATTGGCGGCGCAATCAGGAGAGGGAACATGTCCTCTTGGGGCGCCGTTTTGCGGCTGTCTAGGATCTTGGGCCTCCTGATGTAAGGAGGCCTTCATTCCTCATTCTCTTTTGTCAGGTGCTCTTATGTTTGACACGTGTCATCTTCCTATAGGGACACGTGTTGCCTCTTTGTTTAGGCCACGTGTCTCTATGAGATTGAACCACGTAATTGGGTATTTTTTACCCTAAACATTTGCCCCTTAGAGGGGGTGGCTCGTTCTCCACGGGCTGCCTCCTCTGACTTCATTCGTCCGGGCACGTCCGGGTACTTAGGTGTTTTAAGCGTTTGAAGACGTAGTAGAGGTCGGACAGAGTTTGTCCGTCCATCTGATTAGGCTAGATGCCTTGTCCGATAACCACCTGACATTCTTAAGGGACTTTGCCTGATATTTTGGCAGACGGGGAGGTTCGAATGGCTTTGGACGAGCCATCCAGCTGTTCTTGATTATTTCGAGAGAATGGTTCAACTTCCGAGGTGGGTGTTAACTTTGACGGATTTATGATGTCCATTCGAATTCCGTCTTAAATGACGCGACACCCGTTCAAATTCCGTCCTAAATAATAGAACGGTTTTCAACCGTTTAACTCCCAAGTTAAACTTTCAAAGAGTTTAACTGTTGGACTTCTCTAGGCGGGAAAGATAATTTTACCATCATGCCCTTGTAAATTTTTGCCTATAAATAGTGGAGGTTTGACCTCATTTTGTTACTTTGGTTTATTTCACTTTCTAGAGAGAAGTCAGACCTTCTAGAGAGAGAAAGTCGAGTTTCCTTTGAATCTTCGAGATTTTCATCGTGCATTTGGAGTTTTCCGGTCAAAGGGTTGAGTTCTCCGAATAATCTTCAACAAGATCTTCCAAGTCTTCAAGCTTTCTACTCGGACAAAGGTAACTGAATACTTTTCCTTTCTTTTTCCCTTTTCCCTTTTTCTTTTTATACTTGTTTTATCTCCAAACACACTGGCTCAACTCTCAGCCTCGTCCGTTTCTCCTCATGAGGCCGTCTGTTCGCCTAGGACTAAGGAATCTAGAGTGGACGGGGACGAGTCCTCGTCTTTATGGAGGGTGGGTCCATTTCTAGTCCAACTCACCCACACCTATTCTTCTATGTCCCTACAGCCGAACATGGCGCGTACGAGGCAGACACACGACCTTCATTTTGCGAGAAATCCAGACGGCAGCATAATCCGACCCTTAGCCTCCTATGATCCGAATTATACGGACTTAGAGACCACAAATACAGACACAAACACCAACACCTCTACTACTGCCGATGGTAGTGCATGCTCGATGATTGAGGTGACCACTTCTTTTGAGGAGCGCCAAAATCAGCGAGGCACTTCTACATCTGGACGAACTCCGGCTGCAAATCAGCCAAACATTTTTTCTTCCGGGTTACCGTCCGGATCAAACCCCTATCATCCCAGTATAACATATCAGCTCGGACGTAAGATCGTCCGAGAGACATTCTTTTGGGAGGCCTCGTTCTTCATCTCGATCGAGCGCTATTCAATCTGCCCAAAATCAGTCACAACCTATTGTGGCGTCCGAACAATTTCTACCTCAACCCCCTTCACAACATTCCAGGTCACCAGGCCTCGAACTGGCATCCATATTGCTGAGCCGGCCAAAAGCCCTTGTAATGTTCCACCTGGAAGTCACGGTTCTGGGGACGAAGCTAAAGATAAGGGCAAGGCCCCTTCATTGCCTGAAGGTGTAGTGTTGGCCGACCCAGGGAAGGGATAGGTCAGAGGAAGCTCGGCTGAATCGGCTAAGTTGGACAGAGTTTAGTCTGCTGACTTTGGTTCGGTGAGGGAACCCGAACCTCAACTGGCCGAGCAGGGAGGTGAAAACCCTGACGCTCCGGCCGAAGAGGAGGACTCTGACAGCTCTTTTGACTGTGAGATTGGGGTAACTACCCTAAGTTTCGTCAATGACAAGTTTGAGTTGTTTAAGAAGTTCCTCATGTTGGGGGAAGGCTTCAAGATCGAGCTGCCACGCACTTCTACTTCAGTGGCGGCTTCGGATGACCCGACTATTACTCGTCGGGGTTTCAATGTATATATATAAGGTCGCATTGGAGGTCGGCCTCCTCTTTCCCCTTCATCCTTTCGTCCAGGAGCTGCTGAACGAATATAACATTGCCTTGATCCAGCTGGCGTCGAACAGCTGGGCAAACATTTTTAGGTACTTGGTGAATTGCCTTAGGATGGGCTTCACCCCTAACTTTCCGGTCTTCTGCGCCATGCACAACATGGTTAAGCTGAAGGCCGATGCGGATGGGTGGTTCATTTTGAACACCCGGCCGGAGTACATGGTGGTCCTGCGCAAGCCGTCTAAATGGCTCGACTGGAAGCAGAGATTCTACCTCGTCCGGACTAGGGGATCTAGCGTTTAACAGGAAAATGAACAACTTTAACTCTTCTCCTGTTCAACTCGGACGAGGGGATCATCGTCCGACCCGTCCTCCCATTCATCCGGACTATGCTCATCAGCTTGACTACTTCTCGGTCAAGAGGGAGTTTCGGGGGGTCCGTCGAGTGGCCATCATTCCTAGGTGGATTCCCTTAGTGGACTGGCTAAGGGATCCCATGTTTATTTCCTCGTTCAACTTGCTTAGAAACTACACTCCAGGTGGATTCTCGTGATATGCACACTTGACTATATTTTTTTTTTTAATAATCACACTTGACTATATTGACATTTGAGAATTTTCTAACTCCCAACTCTTTATTATTGACAGAACGAACCATGTCTCAACTCGACCCAAAACAAAAAGGGGGAGGTCGACATGAACGAGTTCAACATGGAGCACTATCGGCTCCTGAGGCAGCACTACAAGGCGGCAAAAGGGGTACGAACACATTCTTCATCCCTTTGCCTTGAAACATTTCATTAATTATATATATATATATATATTTTTCCGCCCGATCTACCATGCTTGATCATGGATTCTTTCATTCTATTTCGGACGATTCAAACACTTTCTCACCTGGCCGAGCTGATTTAATTTGGGGAACCTTTCCCTTTAATTCAACTAGGACAGGGGAAAGTTGCGCGTATATGCCGAGTGAAACACTTTGGAGGGTTGCTCCTCCTACTTCTGCTCAGACAAGGTAACCTAACTTCATACTTTGGTGTTTTTTCAGACAGCTACCCCTAGGCCAGCGAGGAAGCGGTCGGTGTCCGCTTCAAAGGACGAGGGGTCGTCCAAATCTCGCAAGACTTCTACGTCCAAGACCCCTTCAGAGGCACAGACGGCCAGCGCAAGGTCGCGGGTTGCACAATCATAACCTAAAGGAGAGCAACCCCAGCTGACACCTAGTGGGGACTCCAAGCCCTCGGAGTCACTTCCGTCCAAGGTGGCCCGAGACACGTTCGTTTGAAATGACGAAGAGGGAAAGTCGTCCTTGGAGCAAACGGTCGGTCGCGACTCAACTCTGCATGTTGAGTATCTTGGAACTCGGCCGACGGGTTCTCAAACTGAAGAAGGGCAGCTGTCCCCGCCTAAGGCGGACGAATAACCTGTGCCGACGCCAGCTCCTGAGAGGCGTCCGCCTGCTCATGACCTTTCAGAAGGTACTCGTACATCTTCATCTTTTTCCTTTTGAGTTTTCTTTTATCAAATCTCTCCTAACTTATGTTTTTACTTTGTAGACATTTCTAAAGAGATGGATGCTCGACTCCCTGGGTTTTCTATGACCAGGGCCGAGCGTAAAGCTGTCCAGGACGCTATTCAACAGGCTGTCTCGGCCGAGACTCAAAACAAATACCGGGGTATCAACGATGGGCACCTCGGTCCAATGATCAATAGCTATGTTGAGGTATCCAAACTCGTCTTCCTCCTTAATGCTTAGCCAATTTCCTCCCTTTTCGTTTACTTATCTTTGTTCACTCATTTGCAGCTTCTTCTTAGGCTCTTCACCTTCCAAGACTGCGTCTGCGGTAAAGTCGCGAGATTCAGTCGGCCTAGGATGACATCCGACCCCTTCAAGACGAGAACACTGGCCTGCTGGCTATCGAACAAGTCCGCCACTAGACCACCATGAACGCCCTAATGGAGAAGGCGGCCAGACAAGCTGAAGACATCGTCAAAATCGGTGATGCTCTTACGCAGGAGCGGCTAGCCAATGAAGCTCTCACTAAGGAGATAGATGAGGCGACTGTTTAGGCAGCCAGTTGGAAGGAGGAGGCCGAGTCCTTAGAAAAGCTTAAGGCCGAGCTGGAGTCCAACAAGGAGGCCTTAGAGGTGACGCTAAAGGCTGCGGATGAGCGGAACCAGAAGGCCGAGCGTCTTAGGAAAGAAGTGGAGGAGCTAAAACATCAGCTCAATGCTCCAAGGCTAATCCCTCTAGCAGACGTCGTCTGGATTGAGCAGTCGGCCCTTACTCGTCTCAAGAACCGGTTTGAGGATACCTTTTCCATGATGGTGGAAAAGGACGAGCTTGGCTACTATCTGGAGTGCTTCACCAGAAAGGCTGGACTTCCTCACCATGAGGGAGGAGTGCAAGGCCATTGGACTGCTTGTCTCTCGCTTTGTCGAGACTCCTTCCCCCCCAAACAGCGACGTTGAAGATGGAGAGGACGAGGAAGAGGATGCAGCCGAGGATGGGGGACCACCTCAGGCTGACAATGCGACTAATGCTGATGATGGCGCCGAGGAAGCAGCCTAGTGAGGATCCCTCCTCTTTTGCAACTTTAAGCTTGTGTCTTTTATCTTGTTTTTATTTTCGCTGAACAATTTTTATTGCTGCCTGTTTTGAGTGACTTTGTAAGGATTATTTTGCCGCCTTCTTAACGGTTTTAATTTATGTTAATTTTGCCGCCTTCTGAGCGGTTTTCATGCATTTTCATACTTAGCAATTTGCTCGTTTTATTCACGCTTTTTATTGCTTTTTCTACGAACACTGGGGTACGCCCCTTTATTCGGCGTTTGCCTAGTCCATATTCCAAGTTGTTTGATTAACTTAGTAGATTTTATACCTTGAAGGGTATGACTACTTAATCAAATCATATATAATGATTTTCCTTGGACTAGGTAGACGCTGATTCAACATTAAGTATACGACCTCTTTACGGGCTTTGTTTGAGTCGTCCGTTGAAGTTATCGCTCAGACGTACCCAAGAAATTTCAAGTATTCTCTCAACTTGTAAATTTTTGTCTACTGGGCTCGTTCTTCTAGGGAAGTCTTTGTCCTAAGCGGAGGGGCCGAATGATAAGATTGGCCTTTTAGGACTTTCCGTTTGTCTTTCTTTCGGCCTGGTGGGGCCGAATGATAAGATTGGCTTTTTAGGCTAGTTGGCCGAGTGGCTGAACAAAGTATGCCCTTGCTACACTTGGTAGTCGGCATTTTTTTGAGGCGTTCTTAGTATAAATGGTCAATGGCTGAGTAGTTTAGCTAGGATTGCCCTTGCTTAACATTCTACTCGGCTGATATAAAGCTGATGGCCGAGTATCTTTGCTAGGGAGACCCTTGCATAGCGTTTTACTCGGCTAATGTATATTGCCTCCTCTATTGGGTGCGTCATCGTTCGATTAGGGGTGGCCGAGCTAGTTCATTTTGTCATGCTCTTAGTGAGCTCCTACTCGGCCTCCACTTTATGCCCTATTTTGAGTCGACCGAGCTGTTATGTTGAAGCAGCACTGGTATCCCTTTCCAGGCGGCTGCTGTGTCTAGTCTTTGGTGGTCGACCAGCTAAGAATCATGGACACGCCATTTTGGTGAGGTGTCCGTGTCGACACGCGTATCGGACACGGACACGCGTGGGACACGTGAAGATACGTCTCGGACACTCGAAAATCCGTGTCCGAATATTTTATTTTTTTTGGACACCTGGACACGGACCGTGTCATGTGGTGACACAGCCCATTTTGCTGTGGACACGCCACCTAGGTGCCAACTCAGCTCTTTTTTAAAAAAAAAAAAATTATACCCCTCTTTTACAGAAATATGTAAGGGGTTTCATTCACAAATTACAAAATTGCAAATTTACTTCACTGTGTTCGCCGCCGCTACCCCTCACTGTCAACGACCGCCAACGCTGCACCCAATCAACCGCCGCCGCCGCTACCACCATTGTCACCCAGTTCGCTGCTGCTCGTCTGTTGTTGAGGCGTTGCTGTTATAGGGCTGAGATCTCCTTACCTTCACCATCTTCTTTTTAATCTTCTACTTTAGTGGACCAAATTCCAGGTTTTTATAAATTTACTTTACTTTATAATCTATAATTAGTCTCTTTTGTTTATATTTGTGATTAATTGCTTTTGAAAATTGGTTTATTGGATATACATAAATTTTTTCCTAATTTGATTTTTAATAATTGAGTGAATAAATTGATGCTTGATTTTGATTACTTGGGGTTGATAGCACGATTTGTGATGTAGTAGTGTGTGATTAAAATGGTTATTTTTATTAAATATTAGCTTGCTACTACTAGTAATTGTTTTTTTTGTGCTACACTACTAGTGCCTAAGTATTAATTGAAATTTTTAAATCAATGTCAGGTTTAATATGTCTTCTAGTGATGCTAGTGCCTCTGCTTCATGTAATGTTAGTGGTAGTAGCTCTGAACCTAAAAATGACTTATACCCTTTGTGGAAGTATGTTGTTAAGGGTGAGAAAATATCGGGTGGTGGAGGAAATTATACTTGGAAATGTAATTTCTGTGGTGAAATTAAAAATGGTTCATACACTAGAGTGAAAGCTCATTTGCTATGTGAACAAGGAAAAGGTGTTCAAACTTGTAGTAAACTGACAATTGATGACCTTTCTAAATTAAGAAGACTTCAACGTGAAGCTGAAGCTTATAAAAAGTCTTTGTTACCAAAAGTTCCACCTTTTCCAAAATAACCTATTTCTTCATCTGATCATGTAAAGAAAAGAAAATTAGAAAATACAATTGCCAATGCATTTAATATGAAAGCTCGTGACCACTTGGATGCTGAAATTGCTAGGATGTTCTACACAGGGGGGTTGCCCTTTAATCTTGCTAGGAACCCTTACTATGTTAGTTCATATGCATATGCTGCCAATGCTAATCTCTCTGGTTTCAAGCCTCCTGGATACACCAAACTTAGAACAACTTTTCTTACCAAAGAGAGGGAAAATGTGGATAGGTTATTACAACCTAGTAAAGCCTCATGGAAAACAAAAGGTGTTAGCATTGTTAGTGATGGGTAGAGTGATCCACAAAGAAGGCCTTTGATTAACATTATGATTGCTTGTGAAGCGGGTCCTATGTTTATGAAAGCTGTTGATTGTTCTGGTCATGTAAAGGATAAAGACTTCATTGCTACCTTATTAAGTGAGGTGATTGAGGAAATTGGAGATCAAAATGTTGTTCAGATAATCACAGATAATGCAAGTAATTGTAAGGCTGCAGGGGAGTTGATTGAGGGTAGGTATCCTCATATTTATTGGACACCATGTGTTGTCCATTCACTTAATCTTGAAATGAAAATCATTTGTGAAGCTAAGAATGTATTGAATAATGAAGAAGTGTATGATGAGTGTCACTGGATAACAGACATTCATGGAGATGAATTGTTCATTAAGAATTACATTATGAACCATTCAATGAGGCTATCAATGTTTAACAAGTTTTCTCCTTTAAAACTACTTTGTGTTGCCGATACTCGTTTTGCGTCAATTGTGTGCATGCTTAAAAGGATGAAACTCCTTAAAACATCACTTCAAACAATGGTGATTAGTGAGAATTGGTCCTTATACAAAGATGATCAGCGTGGACAAGCATCACTAGTAAGGGAAAAGATTTTGGATGAAACATGGTGGGATTCGGTTGATTACATTCTTGATTTCACATGCCCCATGTATGATATGATTAGGGATTGTGACACCGACAAATCTTCCTTGCATTTGGTGTGTGAAAGATGGGACAACATGGTTCAAAAGGTGAAGGATGCCATCTACAAGCATGAGGGTAAATAAGATCATGAAGAATCCACTTTGTTTAATGTAATTAAAAGGATTCTTAGTAGCCGTTGGAGTAAAGGTAGTACTCCACTCCATTCCTTGGCACATTCTTTGAATCCAAGGTAAAGTTTTACTTTTTATTATTATTATTATTATTATTATTATTATTATTATTATTAGTATTATTATTATTATTATTATTATTATTATTATTATTATTATTATTATTATTATTATCTTTCTTTGTTTTTTTTTTTAAATTTCTTATAACTTATCTTACTTTTTTTATTTGTTTTGTTTTCTTGTTGAAGATGTTACACAGAAGAATGGATTAGTGAGGTCCCGGGTCGAGTTGCTCCTAATGCCAACAATGAAATTTCCACTCAGAGATTGTAGCGTTTTCGAAGGCTTTTCCAAAGTACCGAAGAAAGATTCAAGATCAACACGGAATTTGCTATTTTTTCACAAAGATTGGAGGGGATTTTTCAAGACATTGATTGTGTGCATGATATGGCTATAATGGATGCAAAAAATTGGTGGGCAACTTATGGTTTCCAAGTGCCTATGGTTCAAAGCTTAGCTTTTAAGTTACTAGGCCAACCTTCTTCCTCTTCTTGTAGTGAAAGGAATTGGAGTACTTATAAGTTCATTCATTCTTGCACTAGAAACAAGGTTACTCCTAAACGTGCTCAAGACTTGGTGTATATTCATAACAACCTTCGATTAATTTCTAGGAGAAGTGAAGAATACACTAAAGGAAGATCTAAATTGTGGGATGTGGGAGGAGATGAGCATGATAACCTAGGTGATGTTGGTGTACTTGAGATGGCCGAGCTCTCACTTGATGAACCCGAGATGGAAACTATGATATTTGATGATATACTTGATGGTGGTGAAGAATGAAGAGATTGAAGACCATTAGTACCTATGTTTGTATTATCTATGGTTTGTAGTACTTTTATTTTGTTTTATGGTTTGTAGGACTTTCATTTGGTTTCTTAGTATGTTAAACTAAGTATTTTTATTTGTGGTATGTAACGATGCTCGACTGCTCATAACACTTTGTTTACTAGTTTTCAACAAAATGGTATGTTTTGAAGTCAATTATTTAGTGTTTCATTGAATAGGTTGTCAAATTCTCGTTTTTTTTATATATTACATGTTTTATAATTTGCTGTACCCGTGTCTCCTATTTTAGGATTGCCGTTTTCCCGTGTCCGTATCGTACCCGTGTCCGTGTCCGTACCGAATCTGTGCATCCTAGTCGACCAGCACTGCTGTGAGCCACCTTGTTGTTATTTTTATTCGGCGTTTAGCTTAACAATATAGGCATTTATATCAGTAAAGAACAAAGAATTTAATAACAATGCTTGACTTTTCATTGATTTGTGTTAAAATTTTACATTATTGGTGGTCGTTCGGCTTAATTACATTGTTTGGCCATTACGGCTCGGCTACACTACTTGGTCATTCAGACTGGGATGTAACATTTGGCTGTTAAGCTTTAAACATGATATTTTTTTCAAGTTGTCCGTATTCCATGCACGAGGAATAGGACGACCATCTAAGGCTTCAAGTCAGTAAGTTCCATCTCGTACTTCTTCCTTGACTCGGTAGGGCCCTTCCCAGTTCGGGGTTAACTTTCCATCTTCATTGGCTCGCCCCACCGCTTCCATCTTTCTTAAGACTAGATCCCCCATTTTGAGCGGCCGCTTAGATACTCGGCGATTGTATGCCCTTGTCATCCTTAGACGATAGATTTCGTGTCTAAGTGCCGCATTGCCCCTGCCTTCAGGAAGAAATTCCAGGGCAGTCTTCATGGCCTCCCAATTGGCCGATTCATCATATAACATTACCCGGAGAGTGGGCTCATACATCTCAATTGGGAGCACTGCTTCGGCACCATATACTAGAAAGAAGGGGGTTTCTCCTGTGGAACTTTTTGCTGTGGTACGGATGGACCATAGTACGTTAACCAACTCGTTCTCCCACAGGCCGCCTGCTTTATCAAGCTTACGCTTGATGCCGTTAAAGATCAGCTTGTTATAGGCCTCAACCTGGCCATTGGCTTCCAGATGATATTTTTCTAGATGAAGGTTGACACGTCCGTCCACTTGATTCCTCGGACAGCCTCAGCTTCAACCCACTTTGTCAAGTAGTATACAGCTACTAACACATACCGCCTTTGACTGGACGCTAGCGTATATGGCCCTAAGATGTCCATGCCCCACTTTGCAAAAATGAGTGGACTACTTATGGCTGACAGACTATTTACCGGACGGTGAATTAGGGTTGCAAATCTTTTGCACTTTTCATATTTCTTCACCATTTGCATGGCGTCTGCATTCATACTCGGCCAGTAGTACCCTAGATGGGTAAATTTCTCAGCTAAGGCTCGCCCTCCAATGGGTGACCCGCATTGCCCTTGATGGAGGTCGTCCAGCACATCATGCCCTCTTTTAGGGGTGATACACTTCAGATACGGTTTCACAAAAGCTGTTTTGAATAATTCCCCATTCTTCATCTCGAACCAGGCCGCCCTCTTCTTCATCAGCCAACTCTCTTTCGGATCGGTCGGGAGTATCCCATCCCTTAGATAGGAAATGACTCTGTCCATCCAAGTGGAGCTTATGTCAATAATTTGTACTGGCTCAGCATCAATACTCCTCTTTTCATTTACTTCCTAAAACACTGAACTGGGAGTATCACATGATGCCGAGGATGCTAACTTAGAGAGCGCGTCCTTTAGATGATTTTGTGAACGGGGAACTTGTTGTAAGGGAAATGCTCTAGGCCCTCGACCTCATCTTTTACCATCTGCAGATATTTCATCATAGCGGGCTCCCTAGCTTCATAATCGCCATTCACTTGGCTGACTATTAGCTGAAAGTCCGAACTTGCATCAATTCTTGTTGCCCTTGCCGCCTTACACATTCTATGGCCAGCCAGCAGAGCTTCGTACTTGGCCTCATTGTTGGAGGCTTGAAATTGAAATCTCATTGCGTACTCAAACTTGTCCCTTTCGGGAATGACAAATGACAAACCCGGTCGCCGTTGCACTACCATCAACATAAACCTTCCAGATTTGGTCCTATGCTGGCTGCAAATCTGGCCGAGTCATTTCAGCTAAAAAATCAGCAAAGGCTTGCCCCTTAATTGCTTTTCTGGGCTCGAACGTGATGTCGAAGCCTCTCAACTCTAAGGCCCACTTAAGCATCCGGCCACTAGCTTCCAAAGTTGCAAACGACTTCTTAAGTTGCTGGTCTGTGTAAACCACGATTGAATGGGCTAGAAAATATGGTTGTAGCTTCTTTGACTCCATGAACAGTGCTAAGCCGAATTTTCCAATAGGGGGGTACCTAAGCTCGGCATTATGCAGTACATGACTAATGAAATAGACAGGAATCTGGTGGCTGTCCCTTTCAGCAAGTAGAATGACACTTAAGGAATGCTTAGAAATTGCAAGATACATATACAGCTTTTCATCCTTGAGTGGACTGACGAGCTGAGGGAGCGTATGTAGATGGTTTTTTAGTTGTACGAAGGCTTCCTCGGCCTCTTCCATCCACTCAAACATAGCTTTTTTCCTGATTGTCTGAAAGAAGTAACTGCACTTATCCCCTAACCTAGACAGAAATCGGCCAAGCACGGCTAAACAACCGGTTAGTCTTTGCACTTCTTTAATTGTTCTTGGTGACTTCATGTCTAAAATAGCCTGAATCTTCTCAGGGTGGCCTCAATCCCATGTTGATCGATCAGAATTCCGAGAAATTTGTCGGACTCAACACCAAAAACACACTTTTTTGGATTTAACATCATCTTGTGCCGCCTGAGTTCGGTAAAGGGATCTGGTGGAATCCGGAGTATGCGTCCATAAAACTCATAAGGGCATGCCCGACCGTTGAGTCGACCAGTCAGTCAATATTTGGCATTGGAAAACTATCCTTATGACATGCCTTATTGAGGTCGGTATAATCCACACACATTCTCCATGTCCCATTCGGCTTTTTCACAAGGACTACATTTGCTACCCAATTGGGGTAGTAACATTGCCGAATGAAACCGGCGTCCAACAACTTCTTTACCTCTGTCGTGGATACTAGATTCCTTTCTTCTCCATGATTTCTCTTCTTCTGTCGGACAGGCTTCATCATTGGATTCACCACCAAACTATGGATGGCAAGACTTGGATCTATGCCCGACATCTCATGTACTTCAAATGCAAAAACATCCTTAAATTCTCTCAGCAGCTTCATCAGACCATCTCCAAGCAAGCCCACAGCCACAGTACCAACCTTGACCGTCCGATAAGGTTGATCGGGGTCGAGAACTATGTCCGTGTGATCGCCAGCCGGCTGTGGCCGTAAATCTTCTGGTCGACCAAAGACCATTAGCTGCTATGCCTGCTCTTTCTTGATGCGCTTCTGGCCGATCTGCTGTGCTTGGAGTACCCCTTCATTTGAGTTTGGCTTGGATGATCTTGATCGTCCTCTAGCCATTGGCTTCACGACCAGCTGATTGCATTCCTTTGCCATATTTTGCTTGCCGTCAATGGTACCAATCTTCCTATCTGTTCGCTCAAACTTCATCAGCATTAAGTGAGGTACAATTACTACCTTGGTTGCTGTTAAAGTCGGACGACCGAGAATAACATTGTAGCATGTAAGCTCTTTGACCACCAGGAAGCGGACGACCATGTCCCTTCCTTCTCCCCTCTTCCCAAATCGGACGGGGAAATCAATTCGTCCGACCGGGTGAGTAATGCTCCCACTGAATCCAACAAGCAGATGGGAGATATCCTTGGAGAGCATCTTTGTAATACCCCGTATTTTTGAAACGTATTTTCTAATTAATTAATTAGTATTTTCTAAAAAGGGTATTTTAGTAATTTATTTTACTATTTGAATTTTGGAGCCAAAATGATATTTGAATTTTGGCGCCAAAAGTATTTTAAAAACTCAATTATTATTTTTGGATTTTGGATAGATTTATCATCCATTTATTTTATTTTTAAAACCGGATTATTTATATATATTTCGGATATTTTAACTAATCAAAATAACTTTTTTAATTATTTAATTAGGAGGTCCGAATTGCTATGATTTTTGGATTTTCTAAGTGTAGAAAATCTGATTTTCTTAGTGAATTTATTTAGTGAATAATTGGTATATTCTTAATTAGTTATTTTATACAATAAATATTATTTACACAATTATTTTTAATTCCTTAAAACTAGCAAATTAATTCCCTAAATATCTAAAGGGAGGTCCGAAAATCTGAGCTTAGGAAAGCTCAAATTTTCGGCCACCATGATGGATTTTTGGGTGATTTATTTTGGTAAATTGTATTTTCAATTATCTCCTCAAAATCTCTTATTTCCCTTAATTTTATTTTTCCATCTCACAAAGATTTGATCATCTTATTTTCCTACCTTATTTCATCTTTGATTATTCCCCAAGTAATCTCTTTTTCCATATTATATTTCATGACAACACACCTTCCTTAAATTAATTATTATTAGCTAGTCACCTTAATATTTAACTTTCCATAATTCTTTACTCTTTTCTCCAAGTAATTTCCTTAATTCTTTTTACCATAATTCTTTCTACATTCTCCTACCATAATTCTTTCATTCATGAGCCTATATATACCCCCTCCATACCTCTCATATTCTTCACACCAAAACTCAATTCTCTTCTTCTCTCTTATTCTTCTTTTCCCTAAACCTTTTCATACTTCTCTTCTCCTCTTTTCATACAAATATTATCCCGTATACCTTTGTAGCTAGTTTTCGGGTACTTCTGATCAGTTTTTGGGGTATTGATGTTTCACAGAAGATTGTTCCTCTCGAAAAATCCTTGAGGTTAGGCTCAAGAATCACCCAATTCAGAGTTATATTGAAGGAGTTATGGCCTCTGCAAGTTCTGCCTATTCTTTCCAACGAAAATTCAATTCTCTTTAATCCTATTCCTTTATCTTCTTCATGGTTAGATTTCTAAAATACAAATACCTATTTCAAATCTATAATTTTATATTAAAGTATTATTTTAAAAGAGTTTTATAGTCCATGCGCATTAGATTTGAGTTTATGTTGTGATAACCTTATGGTTATGTTATTTGTAAGGTGTATTCATGATTGAACTTTGAAAGTGCGAAGTGTTGATTGATATTCAGAATCAAGGTTCTTGAGGTTCTTTTTGTGTGGTTTTTCTAGTAAGGATCAAGGTACGTTTAGGTGGCTAGATACCTTTGAAAGTGATTGGTTTGAATAACATGTTTATAGGATTTTATTGGTGATTGAATTAAATTGATTTGAATTATGTTTGGAGGTATTGATTTTAATATTTAATTTGTTTTAATAAAAGTATTTTGAATAATTGATTTTTAAATCATGTTTTGAATGGTTTGAATCACTTATCGTGTTTAGATAAAGGAATTGATTTTAAAAGGTTTGTTGAATTAAATAAAAGGTTTTTCAAGGAAGAGTTATTGATTTTGAAAAGTTATTAATATGAGATTTTATTCTCAAGTATCTATTTAAAAGGTTTTGATTTTGAAAGTATGTGGAATTATTAAAAAGGAGTTTGAATTATATTGGAATTTATTTGATATTAAAAGGATTTATTGAACCATTGAATTATTGTTAATAATACTTTATAAGCATGTTGGTAATCCCACTATGTGGATTTGGTTTATTGATAAGGCCTTGGACTTTGTATGACCGGGTCTTTCCTCAAGAATAGCCTTGTAATATAAGGAGACTAGCTTGGGGGGTGTGCACAATTGGGTGAGGAATTGGATTAAAAGAAATTGGTTCTTAATAAAGGAATTGGTTTTATTAACTATTATTTTGAATATTGAATCATTGGAATCGGTTTTGGAATAATGAGTTTGAAATTATTGGATTAATTATTGGAATTGATTTTAAAAGCATGTTTGTAAATAAATTGTGTTTACATTATCTTGCACTTATCGTACTTAGCATATTTTGCTAATCCGTATTTCCTATTTGTTTTGGTTAGCCCTGTTTATCGTAATAGTAAGCAGTGTTGACTATTTTAAGGTGGAGTCATGAATGAGCATATGGGAGTCCCGGGATTTGCTTCACCTAGTTTAGGAATGTTGGTCTTGTCTTTATTTTGAGTACTCATAACAATGTTACTATTTTTATAAGTATTAATAAAAGAAAGTTGAGTTTCCGCTGCAAGTTTTGTTATTGAGTTACGTATTTTGGTAGCCTTGCGTAATCACGCGGCGGTAATACGTCCAAGTCTATCTCTACGGTACAATTTTACGTATTATACTAGTATTTCCGTAGAGGGAGATTTGAGGGTGTTACAATCTTCTGGAAACTTTGTTTTTCAAATATCCTAAGCTGATGATGTCGGACGAGCTGCCAGTATCGACTAGCACCCGTTCGACCTTCAAGCTAGCTACTTTCATGATAAACACCATAGGGTCATTGTTAGGGGCCTTTATCTCGCCTTGGTCTGCCTCACAGATCGTCACCTTCGGGAAGGGCTTGTCCTTCACCCCCTCAGCGTGCATCACATTGCCCAACTTCCAAACATCTTGCTTGATTCCCTTCATGGTAGGGCCGCCTGTGGCAAAGCAGCTTGATATGACAGCCACAAAACCAGAATCTGTGCTATTTCCATCATCTTCTTTATCATTTTGCTTTTTCTTCTCGGATTTGTTGTCTGTCCGAGTGTACGTGAATTTTGACTTCAAGACGTACGAATTCAACATACCCTTTTTGGCCAGTTTATCCAGCAATTTTTTCAAATTGATGCATTCATTCGTGTCATGTCCCACGTCCTTGTGGTAATGACAGTATTTGTTTTGTTGCGGTACTAGGCTGAGCCTCTCAGCGGCTGGGGCTTCTCGAACTCAAATTTATCTTTAATTTCCATTAGGATTGAGTAACAATCCTTGTTGAACTCATACTGAGGCTCGTACGTATTGGCCTTCTTTGATTTTGTCTGTTGGTTGTCGACCACCCAGACTTATTTTCGCTTGCCGCTTCCTTCCTTTTCTTCCCGGTCGAGTCTTGCTGAGAAGGTTGCTTCTTCTCAGCTCCCTTGGCTGGTTGCTCTGCTTTAGTGAGGGAACAAAAATCTGACGCTTCAATGTAGGCATCGACCTCTCGCAGCATGCTTGCGTATGTCCGAACCTTTTTCCTGACTAGATCGAACTTGAAACCATTGTGCCTTAATCTCCGGAGAAATTCCGAATAGGCCATTTCATCCATCAGATTAGGAATTTGGGCTTTCTCTTGATTGAACCTCTGGACGTATGAACACAACCCCTCAGTCTTTCCTTGGACGATTGTTGCCAGGTTCAGGCTGGTCTTCCTTGGGGGAATATTGTACAAGAAGTTCCCAACAAACAATAGACTGAGAGTGGTAAAGCAGTTGATGCACCCGGCCGGCAGACTATTAAACCAGTCTTGCGCCACGCCCTTGAGGGTGACCGAGAAACACCTGCACCACGTGGCATCGTCCACACTTTGCAAATACATCAAATTTCTATAGGAAGTGACGTGCTCTTCTAGGTTGCCCGTACCATCGTAGGCACCCACAAGTACACTTTTAACCTTTGCTGGTTGGGGGAAGTTAAGAATTTCTTGAAAAAATAGAGGCGGCTTGTCACC
This sequence comes from Chenopodium album, assembly GCF_948465745.1. Classification (NCBI taxonomy): domain Eukaryota; kingdom Viridiplantae; phylum Streptophyta; class Magnoliopsida; order Caryophyllales; family Amaranthaceae; genus Chenopodium; species Chenopodium album. The sequence goes on along the minus strand of NC_137846.1, from coordinate 44,133,171 downwards.
GAGATTTAACAAGTGCATTTGCCAATCAATGGGCTGAGGTTGTGCGACCGGTCCGACCAGGTGGATGCCTGGTCGAATGACTGGACATATTGCCCGTACTGTCCAAAGACAGAAGGGTTAGGCGACAGAAATGCATTGAAATTCTGGGGCGTCTGATATTGAAACGGTTGAATTAGAATTGGAGTTTGAGTACAATAAGCTTGACTCCTGCTGGTCCAAGCCGAGCTGGTATGCTTGGAGAGGGTATAGTTTGAGAAATCATTCGGTATAGTTGGCGTAGAGGCGGTGTCCGAATAGGCTATTTGTTCACGCTGCTTATGCCATATGTACTCCCTTGCATCCTTCCAACGTCGAGACGGCTCAGTTATCTCCTTCTGAGGCTGTCTGGTCTGCCTTCCACCCGACTACGTTTTCTCGAGGAGCCTAGACATATCCGTCCGCGGCGCCCTCAGCGAACGTTCGTGTCGACGGAATGGGGTATTCCCAACGTCTTCAGCATTGACCACCTTGCTCTAGGTTTTCTTTTGAGTGTCTTCTACTCCTCTTCTAGGCGGTAACCTAGAAGAAGAAAGCATCTTACCCTCAAGCTCCCTTCGAACCTTACTCAAGGCGAGTTTAAGTGAACCAGCAGTCACCGGAGGATCCTCGACCTCATGAAATGAAGCGGTCAGAGGATCATTAGAATTGATTGTTGCAACTGTATCCTTTACATGGTCGTCCTCACCAGGACCAAGACATGTGTTAGGTGTCTGACCATCTATTGCCATAATGGACGAGTATCCCCACATACGGCGCCAAATGTTTCGGGGTTTTTTTAGAATCCCTTGGGATACTGGTCGCGCTCCATGGACAGGATGGCTCGAACACCTGCAAAACACGAATATTTCGTTGCCGGAATATTCGCCTTCGAAGGTAAGTTAGTAACCGAAATTCGAAAAGCTAGAGAGAGAAAGTAGAGAGAAAGTTGGAGCTGATTTTATGCTCTATTGAATGTTATGTCTTAAATCCACCCCTCCCATCATAAATGATTGGGGTATTTATAGGGGTGGGGAATGATGCCCTTTTAGGGTTAGTGACTTAGGGTAACGTGCTTTGATTGGCGGCGCAATCAGGAGAGGGCACGTGTCCTCTTAGGGTGCCGTTTTGCGGCTGTCTAGGATCTTGGGCCTCCTGATGTAAGGAGGCCTTCATTTCTCATTCTCTTTTGTCAGGTGCTCTTATGTTTGACACGTGTCATCTTCCTATAGGGACACGTGTTGCCTCTTTGTTTAGGCCACGTGTCTCTATGGGATTGGACCACGCAATTGGGGTATTTTTTACCCTAAACAATAATAACATTTATTTATTTTATAGAGGTGAAAAAATTAAGTCAACCATGATATGTGAATAGTGTAAAAATCAAAGCGATGCATTTAAAAAAAACGGAGGGAGTACTTTACTGTCCTTTTGTTTGTTGTAAACTCAATTTAATTACTCCTTCCGTGTTTGAATAAGTATTACAATTTGACCGGCACATAGTTTTAGGCAATCTAATTGACTTAAATAAAATAAGAGGTGAGTGGGGTAATTGAGCTATTAAAAAATTTTAAAAGAAAGATAGTGGGGTTAATAATTTATTGAAAAGTGATGAATATGATCAGAGGAAAGATAAAATAGAAAAGTAATAGTGGGTTTGTGTGGGGACCATGAGAGGAGAGAGATATAATATTTAAATGTAGTTTTTTTTTTTTTATATCCATAACCCTTAAAAGCCGAATTGGGTATTTGAATTTTGGCTGAGCTACTTTTCCTTATGGACAGTGCTTTACCGAATTTTCCCTTATATTTTACACATTTTTTGCCCTTCTTATATTTCTTACTTCCTTTTTCTTTTCCTTTTCCTTTTCCTTTTTTTTTTCTTTTTTTGGAAAAGCATTAAGGTTTTACACTGCATATTTGTGCTGGCAGGTTCTATAGATGGACACCTCAGCTTAGGAAGTGAAGCAGAATCATTGCTATACAACTTAGCATATGATGTTGTGCATTTAAGCTAATTTACTTCTTGGGTTTCCATTGAATTAGCATGATGAACATATGAAAATTATGTAGCTTATGTAATTGTATTGTAATCAAGGGATATTTTTTTTGGGGTGTTCTACCTGTAATGCATAGATTGCGTGACACATTGCAGTTTCTATTTGGTATTGTTGTAATACATTCTTAAGTTTTTTTCAAATTAATTTGTAATCATACTGCTAAATTTGTGTATATTTGGTTTCATTATATTGCTAATTTTTTATTTCACAATTGTAATTATTATCTGATTGTTGTTAATTTAGTCTACATTATATTTGTTTAATTTCAGTATAGTATATAATTGCATATATTGTAATTATATTTGATTGTTGGAAATTTACATATCTCGGGGGGTGTAAGTAAGCAGAATTAGTTTGTATCAAATTGATGCTCCTTTTGCTTTACTTAATTAAAGTCAGAATTAGGAGTTCCAATTGAGTTGCAGTCTATTGTCTGGTGGATAAACGGCTGTTATTTGGGTATTAAGGTGATCCACACAGATCAGGTTATTGTCCAGGATATTTCCAGGTGCATGCGCATGTTATTATGCTATGTACTTGATGGTTTTGGTTATGATGGTCTTGTGTATAAAAGGCAATGCTGTTATGGTTCTTCATCACCAGAACAAAGGCAGGAGAAAAAAAAACAAAAATATTGAAATAGTAGGAATTGGTAAGAAATCTTTCACCTGAGGTTTTCTTTAATGGTTTTCTGGTTTAGATCAAAATAAATGTACAGTTACTATGATATAACGTGAAACACTTTGGCTAAAATTTCTTTACATTGTATAAACACATAATTGTACTAAACCTTACTACAACACACTTGACATTATACATCTCAAGGAACAAATTTATGAATAGCACATGGATTGTACTGATTTAGACTTATAGTATGGACTCTTAATTAGTTCTGTTATCATTGCAAGTATAGTTGTTCTTTATTGTGTAATGTTTTGATTCTTAGAGGTTTACATTGAAGATTTTCTAATCTGGTTTTCATGGCTTTCTTTAAATTATAGATTGTCAATCTTCAGTGTAATATGCAAAAAAATCCTATGCTTTACTTTGTTGGATCTCTTTAGGTTGTGGTTGGATAATTAATCTAAAAAAGGATGTTGTATTGTTCTCTTTTTTATGTTAATGACTTGCATTGAATTGCTTAAAGACTCATTAGTTGTTCATATCAGATAATTAGAATGCAAGTTATAAATGTAGGCAAATTGACCATATATGTTGATTTGATTTGTAAAGTTATAGATAACTGTTAATCTTGGTTAATATATTAAATACAATTTTGTTTTAAGAGTAATTAAGCATTCATATTAGTTGGGTTCGATTTTGCCGTTATAATGTTATACATGCTTTTTGAAGGTGGTTATTGTTCTTGGTAATTTTGTTCCTTTTTATTGTTTTGGGAAGGTGGTTATTGTTCTTGGCAATTTCGTTCCTTTCTATTAGTTTTTATATTGTTGTTTCATGCTGTTGATGTAGGTACCAAACAAGAAGTCTTGCTGTTTTGTGGTGCTGCAGAACCTGTTGTATGTGTTTATAATTGTTTCTTTAGTTACTGTTATAATGAATGGTGTTTGCTTGTAATAGATGTGTCTTATTTAAGCATGTATTGGTAGATTGATTATGCTTGTTTTGTATATTATTGCCTTTCAGTTTGTTTTTTTTGTGATACATATGTGTGTTGATTTTGTGTTGGTAGTGGAGTCAAGCTATATCTTTTAATGCTTTCAAGGTAGTAGGAGGTTTAAACTTGTTTGTTTTTGTGTTTATCATATAGATGCTGGTTGACTTTGTTGTTGTCCATAGAGTTATATTAGAGATTAATGTGGTCTTAAGGTGTTCGGATGTTAATATAGTGAGGAAATTGGTATATTTGTGAGCCTTGATAGGATGCTAGAATTACGAGCTAGATTCCACATCCGCTCTAATGATTCTCTGTAGTAGCATAGCTTATGATGGTATATATTGATCATGCCAGTATTAAAAGATATTGGTTTCCTAAAGTTACCAATATCTTTTAATACTACCTTGAAGTTGGTAACTTTCAATGGTTCATATGTAGATTCCACATCCGCTCTAATGATTCTTTTCGGTGCTTGTTAAACCAGGTTATTGGTTTCCTGAAGTTAGCAGCTCCTACTTACAGCTTGGCCGGTGATTTTGGGAATGTTGTTGACCTTTCTCTTGTTACCGATTGTATCCTTTCCCCTTATATCTTTGAAGGCAGTCTTGCTGTTACCCTTGATGCTTTGCGTGAAAAAGCTACTGAGTAAGCTATTCTCTTTTTACGGGTAGAATATGGATTGTAGATTAATGACCTTACTACAGATACTATATACAGGCTTGATATGTGAGCTTTCCTTTATGAGATGAAGCGCATAGCTTTAAACTCACTGAACAAGCCTTTAGCAAAGGGTGTGACACAGTGGCCTGTTCCACCATCCAAAAAACAGAGTGATAAATGCATATGCATTGACTACATTGACGTCTTGCGTGTTTTAGCGGTTGCAACTAAGGCCAGGGTCTCTGCAATTGAAGCTGTTGAGCTTGTTGCAGGGAAGTGGGTGTCTTGGTCGACAGTTTATCTTGTTGACAGTGTTCTGATATAGTGTGTTTATAGCTCTATGGTCAGCAATTGCAAGTATGCAAAGAAAGATGCTGCAAAATGAGTTGTTAAGTTGTTGCGTGGTCGTTACAATGTAGACATAGTTGATTTACACTATAAAATGGGGGTGTATTCTGGTATTAAGTGTGCGTTAGCTAGGGAAAGCTACATGTCGGTTAGGGAACGTGTACTTGGAAAGCAGGGAGATTTACATCTAGCTCCTTATATTGGTCGGGGTGACTATTTGACACCTCGATCTAGTTATCATAAGATCCCAACTCCTACATTACCTCCAGCAGCCCCTCGTAAACCTAAGACTTCTTCTTCATTTGGTGAACATGCTGCTGAGCGTTCTGCCCCAATTTCTGATGGTGTGTTTGTTCCAGTTCCTTCTAACTTAGAAGCGGTGTTTAAGCGTAGGAAGCTACAGCTTAGTTTGCTTGTAATCTTGTGGATTGGTTCGAACCTTGTAGTATTTAAGTTTAAGAATTTATGCAGGGTCAGTGTTGTTTTGTGCTTTGAGTATTTTAGTTCCAGCTTGCTTTTGCCTTTCATTGTAATGTTATCCTATGAGGTGTAATGTTTAGGTCTAATGTAGGATCGTATTATGTAATGCACTGAATCTATTTTGAATGCAATGAATTATATGTTACTTGATTATTTTTGAGTTTGATGTCATGCTGGTGTACTACCATGCTTACAATATTGAATACTGGTTTGTTGTTATTGCGCATTTTGATAATTCTCAGCTTTTAATAAATTGCAGCATATAAGTACAATTAGTCTATTTCATTCCAGCTTGTTGGTTCATATCAGCTTGGGTATGTGTTTATTACCAAGCTAATTGGGACAGATAAGATAGTCATTATATAATAAAGAATATGGCCTGTAAAAAAAACAAGGGTATACTAGCACTCATCATACAATAAGTGTTTAAAGTAATAAATGCAGTATATATCATTTTCCCTAATGTTTAGTCAGGGTTCATTACAGATAAGCAAATATATTATGCAAATTATGAAAGGCAGCGTGCAAGCAAACGATCGCGTGCAATTAGTTCTCTTGCAAAACCAGATAAAGTCAAGTTGGAATCGGTTATTTAGTTTGTGCCTTTGATTATTAGTTGTGTCAATGTTAAAATTGTATTTAATCGTAAGTATTTTTGGATTTAGTGAGGTGGTTGAGAACAATGTAAAGAAGGCACGAAAAAGCAGTAGTAACAAAAAGGCAAAAGCAGCGAAAAACAATAAGCATGTTATTCTAGTTGTGTTTTTCCAATATTTACAATTTGTTTGGCGGTATTAAACTTGATTTTCTTAATAGAAGGAGTGATTGTTGCTGTTACATACTTAGAGCGTATAGATGGAATATCAAGAATAAACTCAGTAAGGTTCTTACAATTTCATTTAATTCTCACTTTATCCTATGAATTATGAATGTACTTTCCCTTATTGCGCTTTTTTTTTTTTCTGTTTGTGTACTTAGTGAAACTGGTGAAAGTTGTGCGCAAGGTGCACGTAGGAATTGTAAACAAAAAGTGCAGTTCAGGGAAACTGAAAAAAAGACGCCTGCCTCAAAAAAGAAAAGTATGGATGTTTGATTGAGTGGTGTTGTTATTATTTCATGTGTATTGGACATGTTGTGATTTTTGCACCATTCCTTAGCAGAAGAACAAGATGCTGCTATTGGTCAGCCGCTTCCATTAGCTCCTTTACAGATGGAGTCTCCTCACTATTGTCATAAGTGTAGTGCTAAGAAGTTTTAGTATGAATGGCTTCACTTTTGTTGTGGGAATGGAAGTATTAGGATTGCTACAAATGATTTGCCTGCCGAACTTCATCATCTCTTTACATCTCAAGATCGATGAGGATGCATTGCATTTTAGACAATATGCTCGCATGTACAATAATTTGTTTGCATTATGCTCACTTGGAGGTGACTAAAATGCTAAGACTGACAAAGGAATATATGTTTTCTTACTGCACGGGCAGATTTATCACAACTTGCCTAATTTGCTTCCAGGAAATGAAAAGCCAAAGTACTTGCAGCTTTATTTTTATGATGCACAGTTTGAGGCTGCACATAGAACAAACACTTTCCCTGAGGTTAGGAGAAACATAGTAGACATTCTCATGCGGGTTACAAGTGCAAATCCATATGCTCGCTTCTTTAGATCATTGAGAGAGCTCACTATAACTGAGACCTTACAAATTGTCATTAATTAGAGCACAGTATTAGATCAACCAGTGTATAATGCACCTTCAACTAATGAAGTGGCTGCTATATGGACAGATAGCATGTCTTCTAGTGATTAGAACAGTCTACATATAGTTGTATCAGGCAAGTCCACTAGATCGCATCGAATATACCACTATTATGGATGCTTTGATCCATTATAGTATCCTTTTTTTCTTCCCATTTGGTGATTGTGGCTGGACTCAAGGTCTACAAAAGATTCATAAAAACTCGCAACAAGAAGCATTGATGGATGTTAGCCCTATCTCTTCGTGTGCTGTTCATTTAGAAGAGGATCTATTAGAGGAAGAGGCTAAACATAAGTTTTTTGTGGCAAATGCATAGTCTAACTAATTAAGTTTACTAGTTTGTGTCTGTGCATGCTCACACTTATTTGTGTAGACACCCAAATGTGTCTCCCCAAAACCAAACCTAGTGATGAATATCTTTCACGTCATTTGATTATCGAACGAGGTGAAAGTGTGAAAAGTCTAGTGATGTGGATGTTTTTATTAAAATATCTCTCTTTCTGTTTTTGAAAACATTTCTTTTCTTACTCTATTTATGAAAATAGCCAGTCCAATTTAGTTTGGTCCATAATAAGGGTCCAATAATAGTGTAGTTGGGTCGGACTCAAAAAGAGCTTTCCAACGGTATATTATAAGCCCAATACCGATGAATAATGAGGAAGTTATAGATTAAATTAAATTGGGCTTGAAATGATTTTTATATGCGCCCCAATGATCTAGAGGAGGGCCTATTAATTATTATTCCTAAAGTTATTAGGATTGATTTTAATCTTCTAGTATATTTGGAAGGTTCTTTTTTATTCTAATAGTATTAGGATTAGTAATTATATTTTATAGAGTTTTATTTAGAATAAAATAAGTGTTTTATGATAAACCTGATTTTAATTTGATAAACACGGAATTTGCTGCTTAATCATATTAAGAAGAGGATTCCGCGTACAAACGCGTTTTATCTTTTAATTAGCGCCAAATGACAGAGTCTGTCGCCTGGCGCTAATGTCTGTCGCAGGGCGCTAGTGTCTGTCGCCTGGCGCTGATGTCTGTCGCCTGGCGACAGATGCCAGTTTTATTCCGAATAGGACTTGGTTTGTTTCCGGACTATTTTTCTATAAATAGGGTCCTAGACCTCCATTTTCAATCATCAAGAATTAATCATCAACAATTATCAACAATTCACTAACAATCAACAATCATCTCTATTCTCTCTCTCTCTTCTAAACTTCCCTCTTACAAAATTCCACATTCACAAGTTCTAGACACACCTAGCCAAGTTCGAAGTTGCCTTCGCCCTAGACGTGAAAGGTTGATAATTTCTGAGGGTTTGGTCCCAAATCCTTATTTCAATTATTTAATTTAATTGTTTGATTTATTATTTTCCTTGAAGTTACTAACGCGTGTATTTTGTTATTAGAAAGAGATACGAGGCATCGAAGTAAGTAATTTAATTGTTATTTTGATATAGAAATCATGCTTTGATTGTTTTGATTCTTAGTATCATGTTTAGGTTGCTTCCTATTCTTACCTTCTATCATGTTAGTATCATGTTAGGGATAAAACTTTGATTTTTAATGTTTAGTGACATGCTAGGATTTGTTATTAATCTTGTTAGTATCATGCCTAGGATCTTGCTATTATTATTAAGCTTTGATGAGATTATGATGATGATTATGATTGTGATTATTATGTTGCTTGATATATATTATTTGTTGTTATTGTTTGATCACGCCCTCTCTTTCAGGTTTAAAGGGAATTTGTACTTGTAATCATGCTTAATAAGATAATTAATAATCTTGTTTAGGCTAATATGATTATAATTCAAGTGATCGCCAATAATAGTTTTGTTTGTGCATTAATATTCAACCAACATAGATTAAACAGGTTTAGGGTTAACCTAATGATTGCATGTTAGTCAGAAAGCGCACATGAATATGAAAAGAATAAAGTAGAGGCCTATTTAGGGCAGGTTCAATCTCTTTTAGGTTGGATTTGTACCTTCATCCCCGAACTTCCAGTCATGGTTCCAGACCTATTGGAGTTAGCGATCTCCTGGATCGTTAAGGGGTGTAACCTTCACCCTATGGACGGTTTACAAGTTCCTAAAACATGTTGGCATCTCTTTTACTCTAGCTTCCTTCCTTTTGGACGCCACCATGCTTAAGTGTATGACCACAGTGGAGCTCAAGTGTGGGATGCTTGAAATATTCCCTACAATTTGACATCTTTTTTTGCATACAGGTTCAGCAAACTCTTCAGGGAGCTCTAAAAGGCATATCCTCCAAGAGAATACTATGCTTACAAGTTACAGATCAGACCAGGGAACATGCTTCTTTGTGGAGGTCGATGTTTCCAGCAATACATAGTTGATATGTATGTTAAGATTGAAACACAAGACTTGATTTTTTAGAAGGAATCGTCAAACAATCAGAGCAGATTTGTATCAGGAGATTTTAGATATCGTCAATGATGGGGTGAAAAATGCAAGCAATATTGGCCGATGAGTTATTTTTCCACCAACCTTCATTGGTGGGCCTCGTGATATGAAGAGGCGCTATTTAAATGTTGTGGCTCTTGTTCACCGGTTTGGCAAACCAGATCTCTTTGTCACTATGACGTGCAATGCTAAATGGCCAGAAATAATTGCTGAGCTTGCTGAGGATAAAGTTGCAGCTGATCGACCAGATGTTGTTGCTCGTGTTTTTAAAAGCAAGCTAATTGCGCTTAAAAAAATCATGGAAGATAAGTTATTTGGGAAGGTAGCAGCCATGGTGTATGTGGTAGAATTCCAAAAAAGAGGCCTTCCACATGCTCACTTTCTGATTATCTTAGAGCATGGATATATAAGCTTACAGGTCCTTTAAATTATGATAAATTTGTTAGTGCAGAGATCCCTTCTACTGAGTCTCCTCAGCTGCAAAAGATCATTCTAAAGCACATGATGCATGGCCCCTATGGTAGTTTGAATGCTAAATGTGGATGCATGAAAAAGAAAATTAGGGATCAGGTTGTTTGTAAATATAATTACCCTAAGTCATATTTAGAAGAAACCACTACTAATGATGATGGCTTCCCACTGTATAAAAGGTGAAAGACAGGAGAACATGTAAGAATCCATGGTGCTGATCTTGATAACCGATGGGTCATTCCTTATAATCCATACTTATCATTGTTATTTGACTGCCACTTAAATGTTGAAGTGTGTTCTACTATTCAAGCGGTTAAATTACCGTTATAAGTATGTTTACAAGGGTCATGATCGTGTTTCTTTCAATGTTGTTGGGGAAGGTATCAGGATGTTAATGAGATTGAGAATTTTCAAGCTAGTAGATGGGTTTCTCCATGTGAAGTAGCTTGGAGAATATTTGGTTTGACCTATTTGAAATAACTCCTTTTGTTATGTTGTTACCTGTGCACTTTCCAAACATGCAAACTATTTACATGAGGTCTCATGAACAGCTTAATTCAGTTGTTAGAAATGAAAAAAGAAGCAAAACAACTTTGATTGAATTTTTTAGCAAAAATGCATCTAAACTGGAGGTACAGGTCTTTGGTATACGAAAATGAATTCAGAATATAGATGGGATAGCAACTGTAAGGTTTGGCTTAAAAGAAGTTACAAAAAAAAAAAAAAAAAAAAAGAAATGTTAGCTGAATGGCATTTGTGGTTCCAGCAGAAGGAGAACGTTTCTTTTTGCGCTTGTTGCTTGGTAAAGTCATCAGTCCTGTGTCATTTGATCATCTTAAGACTGTTAATGGAGTTTTATACTCTAACTTTCAAGAGGCTGCTATCAAACAAGGATTGTTTCAAGAAGACAATGCTACTACTGCTTGCTTGGAGGAAGCAGCAGAGGCACAAATGCCTTCAGCAATGAGGCAACCCTTTGCAACAGTGTCAATGTTTTGCAAACCAAGTAATCCAAATGTGCTCTGGTTGCGTTTCTATAGTTCATTGTCTGAAGACTTCAAGCATAAATATCCTAGCTCCCAGTCTAAAGTTATGAAATTAACTGTGAAGGAGGTAGAGAACAGCTTGGAAGCCATGGGAAAGTCATTAGAATATTTTGAATTAGGTCATTTAATTGATGAAATAGATGATGGAATTCGCTTCACAAAGGATATTGCAGATGCTCTTGAAGCACCTATTCCTCCAGAATGTGTTGGTTGTCGAGACAAGTTAAATACAGCTCAGGCAAATGCATTTCACGGCATTATGTGGCATATCAAAAATGGCAAGCCTGGCTGTTTTTTTGTGGATGGCCCAGGTGGAACTGGGAAAACTTTTTTGTATAATGCTTTGTATGCTGAGGTGCGCTTGGCAGGGAAAATAGTTTTGCCTACAGCAACATCAGGAATTGCAGATTTTAATATCCCCTCTGACAGAATAGCACATTCAAGATTTAAGATACCATTAGATTCAGAAATATCGATTGCCTATGATGTTCCTAAACAAGGAAGCTTAGCTACTTTAATAAAGGAAACTATTCTTATTATTTGGGATGAAGCTTCTATGGCATGTAGAGAGAATATTGAATCTCTAGATTTATTGCTGCGAGATTTATGTCATCCTAACGAGCCTTTTGGTGGAAAGCTGATTGTTTTTGGAGGAGATTTTAGGCAGGTATTGCCTATTTTACCTCGTCGTACACAAAGAGAGGATGTTGCTGTAAGTGTCGTTAGCTCCTACATTTGGCCACTTCTGACCAGATTTCGATTAACAAAAAATATCAGAGCTAAAGAAGACCTACCATATTCAGCTTTCCTGCTTGCTCTGGGAAATAGACAGTTACAGACAACTGAAAATGCTAATTTTCAGCTGCCACAGCATATCATTAGGTATTATACTCCAGATGAGGATCCTGTTTCTATTTTGGCTGGAACAATTTTTACTGAAATTGCTACTCCAAGATTTGACAGCAGCATATTCAATGAAAGAGTAATTCTCACACCTATGAATGAGGATGTTGATGCCATAAATGAGTATATAATTGGCCTGTTTCCTGGCATATCTACTACGTATACAAGTTATGACTTATTACTCGACGATAGCTGCACACTATACCCTACTGACTTTTTGAATACACTTTGCCCGGGAGGAATGAGTCCTCACCAACTTATATTGAAAATAGGCAGCCTTGTTATTCTACTGCGCAATTTATCACCTTCTAAAGGCATGTGTAATGGAAATCGTCTTATTTGTAGACGGTTCCTTCCTAATTCTATTATCTGTGAAATAGCATCAGGGCATTATAAAGGCACATTCTATTTTGTACCTTGAATCAACTTAAGGCCTTTAGCTTCTTCTAAATATCCTTTTCAGTTTGAACGGAACCAATTCCCACTAAAATTAAGCTTTGCTATGACAATAAACAAGTCTCAAGGGCAGACACTTAGTCAGGTATTAATATACCTTCCACAATCATGCTTCTCTCATGGTCAGTTATATGTCGCTCTTTCTCGTGCCAAAAAAATCTGCTGAAGTTACTGTCTATACACCTCAACCACCAACTACTGCTCCTGGAGGAAGTATCAGGAATATTGTATCATATGATGTGCTGCGCCTAGCTAATTAATATGTCATATTCTAGATAACCTTAGATTACTCATCGTTGCTTTTGTATATATAAACTCGACCAGTTTTTTTTATTATTACCATATTACTAGTATCATTGACTTCATTTTGTTCTTCGACTTTCCAACTATTGTATGTGTTAATTTCTAAATGTAGCTTGTCTTATGTGAACACTGGGTTTCACATGTTACACTTGTAACATTTGACCTTTTTTGGGGGATTTATAACTTATTTTGGTTAGATTTACATTGGTTATTTAACCAAGTCACTTTAAATTGCCACACTTTCAGATGATATGTATCTGATTTGTATTTGCTCATTGAAGATGTCTTTACATTTATAATCTAATGTTATTTATACTTATCTTTTAAAATTGTATTGCTTTATGTTTCTACAACCACTAAATGTTATAATTTTCAGTTAGAAAATATAATAACCTTTGAAGGCTTAATTTATTAAATTTTGTATGCGGAATAAAAAAAAAATTATTTTGACTTTTACCACCAAAAAAATCAAAAAATTGTTTTTTACCACCAAAACTTCTAAAACTTTTATTTTACCACCAAAAAAAAAATCTAAAAATTGTTTTTTACCACCTAACGTCAAGAAAACCGTTAAATCAAACGATTAAAAAAAATTCTTCGAATTTCATGCGCAAAACACGTTCTTCATAGGTTTAGGGGGGCATTTTGGCCCTATGGGCCCAATTTGAGGTTAGAATTGACAAAAAATGATCGAAAATGCCTCGTTTTGCGTGTTTTGTGCAAATCGAGGTATTTTTAAACACGCCAAACAAGGCATTTTCGATAATTTTTTGTCAATTCTGACCTCAAATTGGTTCCAAAGGAACAAAATTTCCCCCAAAACCCCTAAAAAACATGTGTTTGACACGAAAATCGAAGAATTTAAAAAATTCCGTTAGGTTTTTTACGACAGGTGATAAAAAACAATTTTTAATTTTTTATTTGGTGGTAAAATAAAAGTTTTAGAAGTTTTGATGGTAAAAAACAATTTTTTGATTTTTTTTTGTGGTCAAAGTAAAAAAAAACAAAAAACTCAAGTAAAATAAGTAATGACTTCCTATTATATTTTAATGGATAAAAAAACAAAACCCTTTCTATTTTTTCATATTTTATTAAGTAAAAAGACAAGTCAAAATCACATAAATCAAATCTCTCAGTAAAGGTAGGTTACTTGTATCATTGTAAGACTTGAAAAATGGGAAACCACTATTATCCAACACAAATAAACACATGCTTATTTCCAGTGGACATTTCACATGATTACTTTTCTAATGAGTACATTTTATTGTTTTCTTTGTTCTATATAAAGGCTACGTACATTTGATTTCCTTTTTAGTTTTGAGTTTCTTTGCAGACCATTCTTTCTGATATTCTGCTGCTAAGGTAAGAACATTAATGGCTTTATTCTCGTGTTATCAAATTATTGAGTTCTTGCTTATTTGCATTTATTATTGTGCTTTGTTTGATCTTATGTACTGTCATTATTGATACGAATAGTAGTTCTTTTATCTTTCAGTATTTAAGACATGTAAACGAGCATTGTAGTCCTTATAAGATAGAACAGCTTACCTACACTTTCTTTATGTACTTGCATTTAATAGCATGCCTTATTTAATGCATATAATTATCATTAATCTATTTGGGTGCTCTCTATGATGTTCAACAACACAAGGCAGATGCAATTTTTGTTATTTATACTATATTGTTAGAGTTGTATAGCTTGTTATAGTTGGTTATTTTGACAATGTTGTTTGTATGATAAATAATTAAATTTAGATGTACACTTAAACTAAAAATACTGACTTTATCAAACCATGTCATACACTTAGCATATTGTTACCTTTCACTTCTAAGCACTGCATATTCTTTTTATTACTGACTTACCATATATTGTGTGACTTTCAACATTGACAAGCATTATCTAATAACATTTATTATATGAAATTGTATTAGATGAAGCCTCAATACGTCCCTTTAGACAAACTAACTCCCAAAAACAAGAAGTAAAAGATTAAGGTTAAAGTAAAGGAAAAGTCGCCTGCAAAATATCCAGAAACAAAAAAGCTTACTAGAAACTCGTCTTTGAAGATGATGAGGTATAATCCAATAACCATTCAGTCCTTTTTTAAAGTGCTAACTTAAGTATAATCTTACCTTTTTTCTTATCTTATACATCTAGGGTAACAAAATCAGAGGCACTCTATTTGATGATGAGATTGAGAATTGTGAAGGTATATTAGAGCATGAGAAAGAGTATATCATCGCAGATGCACCCATCAGAAACACCAATGCAATGTATCGCCACAAGGAAGGTGACTACTACTTGTCATTTGGAGGGTCAACAGCAATTCAGCCACTAAATCCTAATACTTGTCCTATTTTGCCAAAAATACATCCCTATTGCTGAAGTGCCCCCAACAAGTAGTGCAGATGATTGCTTTGGTATTATTTGCTATAAAATTTAACATGTAACAAATCTTGTCTATAATTCTTAACCCTACACTAACTTTGTGATTATGAATACAAACATTCTTGGAGTTGTGGTATATTTAGAAGATACACACAAGAAAAAAACAACGAGTGGCTATGAATTTGATGTGCGCGATGTTATTGTTGTTGATGATAGTGTGCAAAAGTTAGTATACATTCTTGCATATACATAGTAAATGGATATAATTTCTGCTATATATTTCAATAGTAACTTGCTACATGTGCAGGCTTCGTGATGGCATTGTTATCTCTCTGTATGGAGAACTTGCTACTAAAGACTGTGCTAAACTAGCAGCCTGGTGTGAATCTTACATGATTGTCAGTTTCCGGCATTTGCAGTCAGAAACCCATACTGGTTTAGTTCTCTTTCACTATTGTTTTTCTGTTTCATTAACTATGTCTATGCCTTGACTTATATTTTATGATTTAGGATTCTCATTGTCGTCATCTATGTCAACAACTATTGATACTAACCCCACTGGTCCAGAAGTTAATGCATTAAGGCTTGGTAAGCTTATATACTGTATAAATCAAGTGGTTTCTAATTTTAAATAATTGCTACGTAGTACCCGATTTATCTGAGACATGATATTAGACAACCAGGATCGTCTTTCTGATCAAATGGGACATTAGCTAACAATCAGGGAGGGAAGCAACTCTGATGTTATTATAAGTGTTAAAGATCTGAATAAAAAAACAGTAATTATACATTTCATTAGTTATATAAAGCATCTAAATCTTCAATGGACCATTTTCATATCTGTATGTTTCCTTGCAGTCAACTACAGTCATTGCATATGAGCGCCACTGGATTAAGATTACAATTCCAGTTGCTAAGCAGGAAGATGTCAATGCCCATATTGGATACAATGTATGTGGAAAACACTGTGATAATGTGGAGACTGTCAAATTTGACTACGATGTTTATAGTGCTCAATGCATTGCATAAAAGAGGTACATGTTGCAAAACACAGGGCATGTGATATAACAATTCATCATGTTATTAAATAACTACATTTCTTTTCAGAGTCAGTAATAACTTCTGTGCAACTGATGACACTGGTAGTATCCGCTTAACTACATATGGAAAGCAGTGTGAGACATTGCTAGGCCTTAAAGACACAGAACTTATACAGAAGAAAGTACAGAGAATAATTCTTGAATATGTTATCTTCAATATCACTACAGGTTCTCCTTATATTGATTACCATGGTGACTTTTCATGTGTAAATGATAGACTGGCTTGAGTTTGAAGCCATAGCTACTGGTCTCAAAGAAAAACCACTCAAGCTAGAAGTAGGTCTAACTGGTGCAATCAAGAGGGTTGGCTATCTGAAATGGGTTGTGAAATCTGTTTTGCTGGAGTGAAGTTCTGGCTGCTTAGTCATTAGGCTTCTGGTAGGAACACAGTTCTTTTGGTTCGACCACCTGGTCATTTTGGATGTGTTCCTACTTGACACCTTTTACAACAATGCTATATATTCTGCACCCATTTCATATTCCTACTTATTTTCTCATTGTTATGTAATTCTAAACTACTCTAACAATGCCATTGCACTATATTTTGGAATTTGCTAAGTGACTTCTGCATGCTTATAAGTACCTTAGCTTATTATTATTGTGTTTGCTATCTTATGAGTTATCTGATTTTTGGAGAACTCTGCATGAAATATGCTAATATTATCTTCATCAAATGACTTTCTAGAGTGCTTTGTAAACTGTAATATGCTATAAGCATTGTCCGATTTTTATGAAAGATCTTATTTTCAAATTGCAGTTGTTTCGGCTATATTAATTTACACCACTTTCATTGCTATATAATAAGAATGCATGTATCACAAATAACAGCTTAATAATAGATATTTAAAAGTAATGAGCTAAGAATTTACTGCATGCCTTTCAAATAAGCATTCATTACATCACAATATTACAAATAATGTACCAACACTTATCATAATTACTTAGCTTATTACATGCATGAAATATGCTGACAGAATATTGTCTTACACTCACCTTATTATAGGCAACATCTAAGCTAGAGGAAATGCATGTATTCGACTAAGGGTATGACACAAAAGCCTTACCAAAACCAGTAATCAACACTTACTACTTCATTACCTTTAATTTTTTTATCTTTACCCAACACAGAATCTTCATCATGATTAATTGTTACTTGTCCTTCAACAGCTTCATCTAATATAGCCCCCTCAATCACTTCTGCTATGCACTTTGGAGTTTGACTTGATTCAACCAACAGTGCAGCATTCTGAGAATCACTTAGATTAGTTTGCCTAATCTTTTTCCCTTCTTTAATCCTCCTGGTTTCAAAAATTTCATCTGCTACTTTATGCAGTTGCATTTGTATATTGACTACTCTATTTTCAGCTTCCACACAAGTGACTCTTGCATCTGCTAATTGGCCTTGTAAATGAACTTCTCTATACAGAAGCTCTTAAAGCCTATCTTCTATATTGCGCCTTTTGGATGCAGCAGGTTGCTTAAGGAATGAAGACTCCTGTTTCCCATGTCAAGGTATCAGATTGGAAAGACGAAATGACAATTTATACTAAAGAACACTCATATAAAAAGTTCAACTCTTACTGAAAAGACATTACAAATTAGTCATAATTTTCCACACATTTCAAAGCCACACAAAAGTAGCACACACAACAGCTTATTATCTAGAGGATAAATAACAGCACCACACCTACAAGAGCATTATCAGTTACAATCTCAATACATCTGGTTGTAAATCAAGAAGTCACCTGTCATGTCTTACAGCATCACTTGATTATATACTGCAAAAAAAATTACATTATATACAAAATATTCAAGAAATCCACCACCCAAGTAATAGCAGATATCAATGCAGTAGTTTAGAGTTCAAAGGAAACAAAACAGATAATCTTTATAATAGAAGAAAATAAAGAATATATAATATTATAGTTATTTCAAAAGCATAATTTAATGAAGACTTAACAATATAACTAACCATTCTACTTGGCTAAACCTGACTAAGCCTAAAATAATCTTACTTGGCTACTTTTAATTACAAACAAAGTGAAACCCAATTAACCATTCTACCTTACTTTGCAGCTTCTCATACCTATAATCATCTCAGTAACAAGGGAATATATCTTAGGAAAAAATTGACAAGAATAATCCTAACTTTTTCTCATTCGCCCAAAATAATCCCAACTTTGGATTATTTTTTTATAATCCGAACTTTGATATGAATTTGGTTCTAATGGTCCTAACAGGTCATCAAACTTTTTATAATAGGTTAATTGACACGTGTCGGGAGATGAGTGGACAAAAAAATAAAAATAAATAAATAAATTATAAAAAAAAAGTTAAAAAAAATTTGTAAAAAAATAAAAAAAAATTAGTAATTAATTAATGAAAAACCACCCTACCAGCTCAACCACCCTCCCCGCCGCCTACCCTGCCTAGCCGCCCAGATCCCCCTATACCGATCCCCCTCCCATGAAGCATCCACCCACGCCACCCAAACCAAAACCCCTTATCTGATTTCAAAGATTGGGTCCACATCTTGTCTCTTTATACAATAGTATATTATTAGAGGTTGGACATCAAGGCTCGAATAGTTGATCCTACACACATCTGAGTAAGGGTGCTTTCGGTTTAGGTGGGAATTAAGGTTTCAGGTGTGGGTGGTTTTGGTTTAGCTGGTTGTGCAGTGGTTGAGGGAGGTTGTGGTTCAGGTTGTGGCGGATGAGTGAGGAGAAAGAAGGATAAGGTTCTGATCTTGTAGTTATGGCGAGTGAGGATAGAGAAGGATGAGTTTTCGGTTCAAGTAGTTATGGTGAGGAAGGTGTGCGGCTGGTGGCTTGGGGAGGAAGGGTGGTGGAGGTGGCTCAGGGTGAAGAAGGTCAGATCCGGGCAGCAACACCTCATTTTCCTCTTCGTTCTCTCGCCCGGTGGTGGTTTCGAGTTTGTTGGTTGAGGGGTGGGAGCTTTCGGGTCAGGTTTTTGTGGTTGGGGTGCGATGTTTGGGTTACGGTGGTTGTGGTAGAGGGTAGGTATGGATCTGGTGGCTCAGGGTAGGTAGGGTGGTGGAGGTGGCTGGGTTGGTGGTGGCTAAGGTGGTTTACAATTTTAATTTGGTTTTTTAAAAATATTTTGAAAGTAATTAGTTTTAAAATTGTTAGTTTTAAATTAGTTAATTAAGTGTTAGTTTATAACAAATAATCATTTAAAAAAAATAAATCTTATTATTGACCAATGACGTGGTGACACATGTAAAATATTTTTTTTTAAAAAAAAAAAATTAGCTACTCAACAAGTTACCGCTTACTTGGGACCATTAGAAGCAAATTCATATTAAAGTTCGAATTGTTAAAAAATAATCGAAAGTTGGGATTATTTTAGGCGAATGTGGCAAAGAAGGGATTATTCTCGTCAATTTTTCCTGTATCTTATTGTGTACCTAATCACATATGCTTAGTTTGTAATTTTTCATTATCATTGTTCATACCTTGAGAAATAGTCTATTACTTTTCATCTTATCTCCACTACAATATTCACATTCTTTGTAATCAACAACACTTATAGCTTGAAATTATAGGATGCAACAGTTACTGCAAAGGCATCACAAATTAGTCAACACTTGCAATATATATTTCACACTAGCTCGTCTTCCTTGATATTTCATACCAGTTAATTTTGGATGTGATTACTATAATCTTAACAAATACAATATCAAATTGAAAGCTTAATAACATAACAACACTTTCCCCATTTAGACATAAATAAACGGAATGTTTTATGAATTCACTATTCTCTTAGGTATTTGGACTACAATTAGTTCATCAACACTTTCATTTCTACATAGTAAATGAACTTCTCTATACTTAAGCTGATGGAACCTAGCTTCTATGGTGCACTTTAAGAATGCAAAATGCCGCTAAAGGAATGAAAATTCATGCTTTTATGCTATCTTAAGATATAAGACTAGGATAGTAAACAAGATGTTCAATATGATTTTGTGCCTCAAAACTTGACCTTGTTTTTAGCGTTGTTTGATTACTTGTTCTTGGTTGAACGCCTTAAAGAGAAACTTATTATGTACACACTGTTGAATAGATTTATATTCCTAGCTATGTGATTCTAATAACCAGTGTCAATAATCCATGCGTAGAACTACACTTATTAATTTACCATCAGATTTGCTAGAAGCAAGTTAAGACAAATGAATCTCATAGACAAGAGTTAACACTTGTTGTATAAGCATAACAAAGTAGTCAACATTTGCCTCAAACTGAATATCTGCACACAAAAGCAACAACCACACCAGCTTATTATCCAGAGGACAAATCATAGGTTCTCAACTTTATAAGCATTATCAATTACAATCTTAGCACATATCTTTGTAACCCTATATCACACAATTTAGGCAATACTTACAGAGGTTTACAAGCTACACAAAAGGAAAACCAAAAGACCTTATTACACAGGGAATCAAAAACAAAATTTAAACTTAGTAGCTTTATCAATTACAATCTTAGCATATTTCCTAGCAACCCAATAAGTAACCTATCATGTAATACAGTGATATTGAATTATATAGTGCATTAAAACAATACATAGGATAAGAATACTCAAAGAAGGTACAATCCAAACAATAATAAACATTCATGCAGCAATTCAAAGTTCAAATGATTTAAGAAAGTCAAACAAAATATTTAACAAAGTTAGCCAAAATACATATATAGCATCATATATGCTAATATGCAACACATTACAACCAAATTATTCAGAATTTTTACATCCCAAACCACAAAAACTTTCATCAACAAAGATAAAAGGCCAAATCAACTACTACTTTTAACAACTAACAATATAAATTAGCAAAATGAAATGGCCCCAAAAGTAATAACTACTTAAGCATTGTAAACCTACTCAACATAACTAATCAGAATCAAAACCATACGCATCGCTGTCTTCATCAGAAACCTCAGGAGAATGATAGTGATATGGATACCCAATGTCCTCCTCCAAATTAACATCCCATTCCCCGGGTTCAAGTTCTGGCTCATCTTCATCCTCCCCTGCTTCCTGGCCCTCGTGTTCCTTTTCTTCCTCTGCTTCTTGTTCCTCGTCTTCCTCCTCTTCCTATGCTTCCCCCTCCTGATCATCTTGAGCATGTTGTATGCCCTACTCCACTTGCATCGCATCTTCTTCCTGAACTACAGGTTGGTTATGCACCTATTCGGCCTGAACAGCGACAACCTCCTCAAGGAGAACTTCCTTCACTTCAACATCTCCGCTGCTGATTTCTATATCAGCCTCGCCTCCTTCGACACCAACAGCCTGAACCTCACCAGCATTATTGGGTTCACCTCTGTTTTTAGAACACTCACCTTCAAATCGAGGCATCTTCCTTCCTTTGTCACCATCATCATCGCTGTCACTGTCTACCAGAATAACATCATCGCAATTGGGGCTAAGCCTAGGCCTTTTACCTTTCCTTGTGCTTTCATCATTCTTATCACATTTGGTTAACTGCTCATTTATTTCATCTATTTCCTTCAACAACATGTCGAGCTTTCGTGTTGCCTCTTAACGGGTTTCAACAACTGCCGTAATTTGGCCTCAGACATTCTCTTTCCTTTTCTCGAGAAAATTCCGGTACCAGACCGAGAATGGATTCCTATCATCATTTCCTGCCATTGAAAACCTTAATTTAGCAAGCTTTAATGGAAGAAGAAAGGGTTAAGATATTGCAGAGATTTTGCTGACAAAGAGTGTGAGATTGTCCAAATAAAAGTAACTTGGCTTTTTAAACAAAATCAAACCGTCACTTTTCATAAGTGTCTCTTCAAATGTTCTTGCTATCAGAAGGTTGCATCGTTTCATACTATAAACCCATCCCGAGGAAGAATTTTATTACATTAAATCTCATAAAATCTAAGTGTTCAAATCTTACTAATTGTACTGGCTAAGAATATTCTTAAAATAGAAAACAAGTTGTTTCCGTATTTGTCAAATAATGCCTATACTAAAGCCAAACGTGATGCACTTTTACCCAAAAATTAAAAACGTGTACTTATTTTCAAACATTTGTTGACATAAAAAAAATTTAAAAAAATTAAAAAAAACTAGAAAAATATAATGGCTTTTTCTGTTCATCATATAAAAAAACAAACATGCAATGACAATTTAATCTAAGTTTTATTCAGATCCGGTTTGATTTGTAGCCCAAAAAAAATTCGAACCAACTTCAAAAATTAGAAAACAAGTTGTTTCCGTATTCGTCTAATAATGCCTATACTAAAGCCAAGTGTGATGCACTTTTACCCGAAAATTAAAAACGTGTACTTATTTTCAAAAATTTGTTGACATAAAAAAAAATTTAAAAAATAAAAAAAAATAGAAAAATATAATGGCTTTTTTGATTCATCATATTTATATATAAAAAAAAAAGAAAGAAAAAAAAAGAAAAAAAACATGCAATGACAATTTAATCTAAGTTTGATTCAGATCCGGTTCGATTTGTAGCCCAAAAAAATTTCGAACCAACTTCATTTAAGATTACTCCAAATCTAAAACTAATAAAATATATACGAATCTAAATAAGAAACTAATCAAATTTGGACCTTATGGAAAGTTGGACGAACATCAATCCAAATTCAAAATCAAAACTATGAGCAACAGCTTAATAGTTGTCCTATAAAAATCACCTTTTATCAATTACATAAAGGTACAAAAAAAACAATTCATTTACAATAAAAAATGGCCTATTGTGGAACTTACACTTATTATTTGATTATTTATTTTATTTTTTAAAAAGTCTTATTTTGGATTCATTTTTTACTATCTAATTTAATATAAAATAGTATATTATCTACAATTGTTTTTTGTAAAAAAAACTTATTATTTTTTCATTCTTTAGGCTTTAAACTACATGCACTCTACAATATACATATTTGATTATATATTTATTCAATATCATATCATAACATGAGTAGAGATTGTAACAAATTAGTATTTTAAAAAGTGTTTTGTACATTTCAAGTTAAATGTAATGAAATATCGTGTAAAATGATTTCGTATTTATATATAATTAAAGTTTTTGAAAATTGCCTATAAAAATCAAAATGTAAACTTTCAATTTACTTTTCTCTATTTTTAAAAAAATCATATTTTAATTTAAATAATTCTTTTGATGTGTGATAATCTAGAATGTATGATTATATTCAATTGTAGAGTAAATATAACTTGCACAACCATATTTTTTATGCTTATTCTAAGTCAGCCCATTAGATTATCAATTAAAGCCCATAAAATTAATCCATTATTTTGCATATCATAATTATAAACATGCTTAACAAAGCCATATATTCAAACATACAACAAACAAATATTTTATACTAAATGGGAAAAGGCAGAATGTTTAAAAAAAAAAGAAATAAAAAAAAGAAAAAGGAGAAAATTTGAGAAAGGCAAAAAAAAAAGGTAAAAGTTAAGGGCAAAATCGGAATGACACTATTTTTTTTTTTTTGAAACAGTTATACCTTTAGTTAATTATATTACACTTCAATTTTTTCTATCTACATCACAAACACATTATAAATTTTTATGCTTATTATTTTATGCAATAAATTAAATTTATAATTAGTTTGGATCATATATTACAAAGCACTATGATCAAATAAGTTGTAGTGAAAAAAAAGCACCAACAACAATACTAAACACTATGTTGAACATCTGGCTGACTAAAAACCTCTTCAATAAGACACCTTTAATTCATAATATCCCTCACAAAGCTCTTTTTTGTTTTGTCATTTACTTCCTGAGGACAAAAAGGAATTCATGAATTTTTAGGAAATTAAATACCTCCCATTTCTCCCCTCAAATATAATTGTATTTGGGCTGCTGCAGAGTAATTCTTTTCCACAACAAATCAGAGATACTTTGTAACACCCTAGAAATTTATTTCCTATAAAATATCTGTTTTGCTCTTTTAAAACTCAAAATAGGAAAATCTAAAACATTACCACCACCGTGAAAACGGCTAAGACAATTATCAAAGACACACAGCAGAAGACTATATTTAAAAACATTCAAAACAAGTCAACCTTAAAAGTTAACCAAAACGAAAGTAAAGTTAAACCAAAGTCAATCTACAACTTGGAACCATCGTAGGCCCTTATTAAAACCGAACAAATACTTAAAAACCTTTGCATTAGTCTCACAAATATAATATAATATAATAATTCAAGCAATAAACCACATCATAATCTTATAGAAACTAAGCATGATTCGCTCCTCACTCATGCCCATCATGAATATGCCTCATCACTTGAAAAGCTCCTCTTTACTTGTCCCCACTACTCGCCATTAGAAATGGGTCGTCGTAGGGCCAAGATAAAGACAAGACCAACAAAACACACAAACACACAATCAGCAATGCTGAGTACATAAGCGTAAATAAAACACACTAACATGCTTTCACCCTACCATCAAACAACTTACCTTGTTGCACTTGTTTGCAAGCATACAACATTCAACATGACCCTCAATAAATAACTAATTTATTTATTTTGATTACGCATCGAACGGGGCTCCCCCCTAACCTGCCCCAATAAAGGGGTACTAACATGGGAGCTAACTGTGCCAATATAAAAGAACCACTCGTAAGTGGCGGAATTCCTGCGCATAATAATAAAAAGGAATATACAGCGTCTTGTACTTCCAGTAGAAGTTATGGTTAAATATAAAACCCCATAACTCCCCCCATGTGTTCATACTCAAGGTATGTACATTCCAAGAGTTTTGGTGCGTAATCTTTTTCACTTTACGTTGTTTTACATATTTTTAGACTTGGTTTGGTGATGACTCTCAAACCATAACACAATCAATCATTATAATTATTCAAACAATTAAACATACCAATTTAATTCTTGAATAAATTAGTGACCACATAATACTTGATGTTGAACCCTTTTTAATCTACCTCGGTGTCAAAGACACCTTAAATGCATACTGCGCCACAATACCTATCCCTCGGTGTTATAAACACCTTAAGTGCACTAAGGCACCAAAAATATAATTTATTCCTCGTGTACAAAGTCACTTAAATAGCTTATTCCTTATGCTTATAGCATCAATAAAAATTTTCCTTTTCAATATTCCAAACCAAATTAAACATTTAGTTTAATTAAACATGCTCATTTTCATGCCAACAATAAAAGTGTGGTTTATATACAACATGCCCAATTAACTATTTCCAATCACCAATCCAATAAATAATTTATTTTAACCAATCATGCTTTACAAATAATTCACCAAAACCATTCTTAATTCAATCAATCCAATTCATATCACCAGTCTCATTTCAATTCAACCATTCCAACCAATTCCTAGCTTAGCATGACACTAACTTGGAATCACTTAAATAAATCCTACCATGTTTCTACATAAATGCTTAATAAATTTCCGAGTACGCGTACATACCTCAAATAAGCTCTTAAAATAGCCAAGTACGCTATAACAATTCCCGAACCAAATCTCCTACATAAAGGGACAATAAAACTACATCATTTACCTTTGTATACACAATTTCCAGCAACTTAAACTCACTTTAAACAACCTATAATAATCTTAAAATTATCTTAAAAACCCTTAATTAGTCTCTCTTTCAATGGGTAATTAAACCCTTTTATTAAAATCACAATTCTACTACTTTAAATAAAATTCCAGCAATAATACTTTGTTAAAAACTCCTTAAAAACTCATCAAAATCATATCTTTATACTTGGTTAATAATCAAAATTAATGGTATTCAAAACCCCCAAATCAATTTATGAATGAACCCTAAAAATCTCATCTTTAATATTTCAAAAACCCAAACTTTATAAAGTATGAAATATAGATAATAAAACCAAACCAATAATCTGAAATTTTAATATATAACCATCAAAATATAAATTTTGATACTAATTAAACAAATTTCAATAATAAAAATCCAAAACCAACACTAATATATTTACTTATACAAATTAAAGAAATAAAGCCAAAAGAGGAGAAGGATGAGAAAGGGGTGATGATGATGATGATGACGGTTGTAAGGGGTGGCGGTGCGCCGATTTCCGATGGGTGGAAGAGCAGCCACGCAAGAACCGAGCACCGTGAGAAGTGGTTCTCACACGGGAAATAAAGGGTCAAGAGAAAAAGAAGAGAAGGAAAAGAGGAGAAGGGAAGGGCGTGGCCGGCTGGGGTCGCCGGCGGTGGCCGACCGACCGACTGGCTGTTTCCGGCGACGGTAGTAGCGTGGGGTGGTGAGGAACAACACTTGAAACCCCATGGAAAATCCCACGTGAAAGAATAAAGGAGAAAAGAAAGAAAGAAAAAAAAAGAAAGAAAGAAAAGGAAATAGTCCATTTGACCATTTGACTTTTTGTGTTTGGGAAATTTTGGGGATTTAAGAGCTATTTATAATGTAGGGTAATATTAATGACATTTGGGCTTATATGAGATAATACAAGGGAGAGATAATTGGCTCAAATAAATAAAAAGAATGATTGGGCTTGTTGTGGACATAATTGTAATTTTGTAGAGTAAGTATTGATCAATTTAAAACTCATTTTATTTAAATCTCATACTTAAAATAATTTGACCCAAAAGATATATATTTCATAAATAAATAAATAATTTATAAAGTACATTAAAAATGCGGGGTATTACATACTTCACAGCCCTCAACAAAACACACCATAATCTGCCACCTGAACTCCACCTAACTAGGATTCTTTAAACTCAACACTGATACTTCTTTTCTGGTGGAAAAACAGAAAATAGGATGTGGTTGCATTCACAAAGATAATTTTGGCAGCTAAATTAAAAAAGCAACGATAAAAATCTTTGAGTGATTAACTATTGAAGGAAAGCTATACAAGCAAATCAACAACAATGATATAGAACCAATATTGTCACAACATGTAGGAAGTTCTTCGACCAACAATTAGGTACAACTCTGCGTTCAGAACCAAGAAGTGGAACTAAAGCAGCAAATGTTTTGGCAAAGAAAGCAAAGATTAGAAACGTTCTTTTATATAATTCATCGACCTTTGATACCCCTCCCATGGTTTGTAATCACACTCTACTACATGATAAATACCAAATCATCATTTAATATCTTTTCATGATCTCCAAGGATACTAATAGGAAAACAGTAAGACTACTAACACATTACACTACTTGATACTTACTAAGCACTTAACAAACAATAAAGTAGAGTTGCTAGATAATCTTACAATCATAATATTCTCGGACTAAATTACAACTACTTTAAAGCATGCTTTTTTATGTAACTTTCTACAAGCTTAACACTTATGTTAGACAAGTGAATTAGACCACCTTAAACACCCTACAACTATAAAAGAAACATTCTACAAGATTAGGACAGCAGTAGCCTACATATGTGTTCTCCATCTTAAAATGAACCACCATAGAAAGCATCACTCCCAGGTGAATAAGATGGACTAGAATGGTGATGAATTTCAGTGCGTTGAATACTAGGCATGTATGTAACACCCTAAAAATTTCTTTCCTTTAAAATATCTGTTTTGCCCTATTTAAAACTTTAAATAGGAACATCTAAGATATTACCGCCACCGTGAAAACGGCTAAGGCAACTATCAAAAACACACAACAGAAGACTAATTCCAAAACCATTTAAAACAAGTCAATTTGAAAAGTCAAACAACGAAAGTAAAGTCAAACCAAAGTCAAACAAAGTAAAATAAAATCAACCTACAACTTGGAACCATTATAGGCCCTTATTAAAACCAAACCAACTTCAAAACTTTTGCGTTAGTCATGCATAATAATATATCATAAATAATTAAAGCATTAAACACATCATATACTTATTGAAACTAGCATGATTCGCTCTTCACTCATGCCCATTTAAGAATATGCTTCATCACCTGAAAAGCTTCTCTCTACTTGTTTCCACTACTCTCCATTAAAAATGGGTCATCATAGGGCCAAGATAAAGACAAGGCCAATAAACACACAAAACACACAATCAGCAAAGTTGAGTACATAAGCGTAATTAACACACTAACATGCAATTAGCTATCAACACACAACTTACCTTGTTGCACCTGTTTTTCAAGCATACAACATTCAACAAAACTTCTCACTAGACAACTACATAATTTATTTAGCGTTGATTACGTATCGAACGGGTTTCCCCACTAACCTCCCCCAAATAAATTGAGGTTACTAACATGGGAGCTAACCGTGCCAGCATCAATAACCACTCGTAAGTGGCGGAATTCATGCGCATAATAATAATAAAAGGAATGTACATCGTCCTATACTCCAGTAGAAGTTATGATCAAATATGAAGTCACATAACTCCCCCCATATGTTCATACTCAAGGTATATACGTTCCAAGAGTTTTGATGCGTAATCTCTTTCACTTTACGTTATTTACATATTATTAAACTTGGTGATGACTCTCAAACCATAATCATTCAATCAACAATAGTTATTCAAACAATCAAACATACCAATTTAATTCTTGAATAATTAGTGGCCACATAATATTTAATGTTGAACCCTTTTTAATTCTACCTCGATGCCAATGACACCTTAAACGCATAAAGCGCCACAAATCCTATCCATCGGTGTTAAAAACACCTTAAGTGCACTAAAGCACCAACATATAATTTATTCCTCGTGTACATAGACACTTATATAGCTCATTTTCCATGCTTAAAGCATCAATAAAAATTATATGAACCATAATAAAATTCTCTTTTGATATTCCAAACCAAATTAAACATTTAGTTTAATTAAACATGCTCTCTATCATGCCATAAATAAAAGTGTGGTTCATAAACAATATTCCAAACTATAATTTTCCAACCATTAATCCATCACAAATAATTCATGCTTCAATATTCAATCACCAATAACAACCAAATCATAATTTCCATTCCAAATCTAGCATGATACTACTTGTAATCAATTAAACACATTTAGCATGCTACTACATCAATAAAATTATGCTAAGTACGCGAACGTACCTTGTATACGATCTTAATATCGCCACAACTAATAGAAATCACTCACTTCAAAGTCTCCTACAATTTAAAATCATAGAAGAGTATTAAAATCCTCTCTACACAAATTTCCAGCAATATATACTATTATAAAACCCCTCATAATTTAATTAAAATAAGCTGAAATTATGTTTAAAACATCATACTTTAATCCCAATTAATGGGTAATTAAAATCATTAAAGAAACTTGATTTTTAATACACTACCGATGGGCGTTAGAACGATCGCACATTCAACACTCAATCAAACTCACTTATAAACAAACATCCTACAAACCAAGCATAATGACAAGTAAGAGTTCGGTCCACAAGGAACGGGATATGGTTGCTAAAGATCCTTACACTTAAGCTAATTTGAAGTCTTTGGTGAATTGGGGGTTCGTCAAGTAAACAAACAAATTATGGTTCTAAAACGATGTATTAAAGACACTAGTGAATGGGATTCACTCAACCAAGGCAATTAGACAAACGGGGAGTAAAACAGACAAGATATAGCAAGGACTACATGTAAGATCAACCTCATGCAATTAGGAAACAACTCACACTACTAAACTTAGATTCCTCATTAGTTTAGCAATAGAAGATACATAATCAAATTGCAATAAGTAATGCCATGCTTCATTCACATTTCCATGTCAACTAAGCATATCATGCTATCAAGCTCCTAAATCAAGGGTAGCTAATCCTATCATGAAGAACTAACAAGCAATCTCATATAATCGATTTAATTGCAATACAAACATCAATGCTACTCCCACATTTGCATAATTAACCCAAAAGGTTGAGCTTCACGCAACCCCTAGCAAGAAGACTACTCACAACTCATATTCATCAACATGCAAACAAGTGTTAGGGTTCCAACTACTTCAATAATTGGGGAAAAGTTGTTAACAATCGAATTCACTATCATCCAACAAGGAATTATCAGGAACTAAAAGGATTCAAGTAACATTCAAATACCAAATAAAATCTGAAATTAAGTAGAAGAAGGTTGAAGAGATTACTAATTGAAGCTTCAAATGTTGAATACAAATTGCCAAACCTTGAGAATAATTCTTGAGTTTCACTAATACAATGATTTGATTTGATGAAAACTAAGCTAAATTAACTAAAAGGAATGTTTCAAACTAAGAGAGATATCTGAAAACTAGGCTATTGTTCTATAATTACAAATGAGCTAAAGGGGAAGTATTTATACTCCCCGAAAAACATAGGGAAATCCGTCAAAAGAAAATGGATTCCCAGCGAGGAGTGCCCGCTCCACAATGAGGAGCGCTCGCTCCTAAGCTTGGAGCGCCCGCTCCATTCTGTTGCACGCCCGCTCCTCCTGTTTCAGTGAAAAGTCAGATTCGAAAGTAACAAGGAGGAGTGCCCGCTCCTGGTCAGGTGCACACCCACTCCCTTGTTCCACAGCATAGGCAGTTATCCAATTCAAAGGGAAGAGGCTCCTGGTCAGGTGCACGCCTGCTCCTCACAGACTTTGGACTTGGGCAGAATGTTGCTGAAGTTGAGGAGCGCCCGCTCTAGGAGAGGTGCACGCCCGCTCCCACTGGAGCGGGCTATCCCTTCTTTGTCTTCGAGCCTTGAAAGTTACTCCATGCTTTGAGTGCTTGTCAAATTGAGATATAGTACCTGCAAAACATGGACAAACACAAGCAAAGAAGGGGCGAAGCCGAGATACAACATTTTCATTCAAAAACAAGTTAGAAAGAGGGGAAAAGATTACAAAATCGGGTTTAAATCAACACGTACTATAAGTGGTCAAATAAACCACTTATCAACTACCAAAAATTCCAGTATTATATTTTAATGAAAACTTGTTGTATTTAGCCGCAAAACACTTTAATCAAAGGTTTAAACCATTATATATCATAATCTTTCAATAATTCATAATTTAAGAACCTAGGGTTTCAAAAATTAGGGCTTTTCAATTAAAAATAAAATCTGAAAATTAATTTACATAATACTCATAATCAAACATCAAAAATCAAATCACAAAACTCATAATTAATAATTAGATCTAGGATTAAACTAGTTTTTTTTTCCTTTTAAACAAAGATTTAAATTTTTTTTTTGTTCGAAAAGGGTGACTGGCCGGCCACCACTGCCGGCTGGTGTTGCTGGTAGCTGGCGCCGGCAGCCCACCGGTGGTGCTGGTGGCCGGTTGTGAGGGGGAAGGCGAAAAGGGGAAAGGGAAAAAAGAGAAAGAAAAAGAAAAAGAAAAATAAAGAGAAAGGGAGAGAAGTTTACCTTGGGTTTTCTCCACTCTGAGAAAAGTTTGATTTGCCTCAAGTGTTGAATATTTATACCCCTTCTCTAGAAACCCTTCTCCCTAAACTTTCCTTTTTTAATCTTTCCTAATCCCTTCCCTAATAAAACTTTACTAAATTAAACCCAACTTAAATAAAATAATTAATTAAATAAACTTTCCTTTTATAAAATATTTACAAACTTATTAAAATGAATAATTAAAATACTTTAATAAAACATTTCAATTTAATCAAATACTTCTCAAAATACTTATTTTAAATAAAATACGTATAAAAATACGGGGTATTACAATGGAGATGTAATTGCTGGTTCCTTCCTGTGGTTTTTGTTTTGTTTCAGTTTCAGCAAGGTTAATCGAACATCCTCTCTTTGAGCTAGGCTGATTATCTTCTGGTTCACTAAAACAAAGAGCAGAAACAACAGCTTCTAACTCTTCTACTTTTTGTTCGAGATAGCTAACACGTTCCTCCACCGATTCTAGACTGATATTTTTGTTTAATTCTCACTGAACACTGCTATCAACCTTCTCTTTACCCTTACTTGCCATAGTCAAAGAATTATTTCTTGCACAACAAAGTAGTATTTTGGAAAGAATGCAAATGGAACATGAAATTTCTATCGCTTTACCCTCTCCTTCTATAAGCCAAGAGTGCTGCAGTATATTACCTAGAGGTTAATTGTAGATATCTTAAAATAACTCACACGTAGTACAATATTGGGAAAATCATTAACATAACTCATAGACAACAACCTGCACTCTTCCAATACACAAGTTATAGCATAATACAGCTTATTTATATATAGCATACAACTCATCATATTAGTCTTCAATTGTCAAACTTATCTATCTGTATATAAAATGTTGAAACTTATCTAGCAACTTTGACACTATACAGGAAAAGGTGCTCAATATAAATTATAATTGATTCCAAGCAATATGATTAAATCAGACAAACTAATGGATAAAACTAAGCAACATTGTAAGTCAAACAATCATAGAAAAGCTACCAATACAAGGACCTAAATTGAGTTCTAACCATTTCACTATTCTTATTGTGTCCTTCTTAGGTGCATTATTAGGACCTATTACATTAAGCTTAAACAACAGAATATATATCTTCAATGACTCATACTAGCACCAGATCTATATCAAAAACTGCAAGATGTCCTTTTCGATACTTAATTAGTGCACCTTCATCCTTTTGAACATTATACCGAGCAATGAATTCCTTCACACCGCTTTGTAACTCACACTTGGTGATGAAAATCATCTTTCTTCACAACTTTCAACTTGACATCAAATTGTGTGTCAAAGTTCTGGAGTAATACATTAGTTGAGTCACCAAATTCAACTAACCAGTTGTTCGCAAAGTCAACAGGAACATTCTGCAATCAATAACACCAACTCAACAGAATTATTTCATTTAAGAAAAGGGTTTACACCACAAAAAATATACATTAACTCAATTAATACTTAGTATCAACACATACAATTGTCCTTTTCTTAAGATAGGCTGCAGTGAATATAAATTTGAAATGCAACTCACGACAGCCATGTGCAAGCTCATCAATCTAGGCATTTGTCTCGGTCATCTTTTCTAAACTACCATAATAAGTAGGTGTGTGCCCACGCCTCTTACTTGAACTGCCATTACTCTTACCAACTCTAGATCCTTGTGGTTTCTTGCTTCCTATCGGCCTTAAAATTTGCACAATGAAAGAGTTGTCCCCTGTATATGTGAACTTTAAACCATCACCAGCACTTATCCCATTATCCTTGACAAAATCAATCCAGCCACCTTCTAAAACAGTTATCCAATCATCTCCTTCCTCTTCATGTGCCATAGTAGCTTCCCAAATTCTAGAATAACCATGCACCCACAAGTCAACACCTTGGAAACCATCATATAAGATGTTTTTAAATTCATCAGGAATGTGCTGTAAATGAATATGCATTAGAAAAATACCAGCCCAAAAAATTAAGTTAGCAACAGGTAAACAGAAGCAAAACAGACATTAGTCTTATCAAACGACATAAATATAACTACATTTGTTACAAGCATATCAACAATAATAACTTAATAAATATATATCTCATACCAGTTTCTCTTCTTGATGAGCTTCATAACGGACAGTAAACGTAGGCGCAAATTCAGTCATTCAAGTTCCTAAACAAATCGCTATGATGTATACCTACAGATCACTATACGATTACTATTTGATAGCAAACAATGCTATATATACAACAAAAAGAGTGGTAGAAATTTGTATCACATTAAATACAATTAAATATAGCTTTGGCAAGAAAAGACTTGAATAAGATTCTGATTTTAGAAATTGAAACAGAAATCAGCTTAAATATTCTTTTCCAATATTCATACTAGCCATAATGACAAGTCAAATAAGTTCAAACAAGCCATAATTATCCAGACACATATTATGTTAACTTGTACCCCTTTTCATGCATCATAGTTATCTTCCAATATCATACAAATAAACAAGATTGTACCATAGCAACCATTTTTATTGAATATCTCTTCTCTTGACTATAATCCAACATGTGCACATGCTACAAAACAGAAAACTATGTAATTACTTATTAATATCAAGTATGCAAAGCAAATCAAATGTGTAATAATCACAGAGAATTGCTAACTAAGTCAAATTTTCTTTCTCAAAACTTTATTCACTACCGAAATTACGTATTAGTCAAAATCTTACATATTTTTTAACAAGGGACACTACTAACTCCTGTTCATTAATAACATTATATATAGCATGGTAACACAAAATGAACACCAATCAAGCTACATTTTTACTAATTTTAATTTCTTAACACTTATCATAATGAAATTCCAGCAAATACCCACAATATCATACAAATGCAAAAGTACTAACCGAATAAAAAATTAAAATACACTAAGGTATATATACATTATTCCTTTTTTGGACAATAAAATAGATATCTAATCATCATAAGTAACTCAAATCAACACATATAATATAGAACGCTTATACTTTGTAATAATAATATAAAGCCCCATAATACAACTAAGTCAATGATACATCTAATTGTTGACTTAATTGTATACATAATAATACATAGTGAAAACTATCCATATAATTAAAAGCAATTTTAAACTTATTTCAATAAAAAATAACTATATCTTATATGCTCAATCTGTTAATTTATATTTCATAGTAGTGCACATTCAAGCACAAAATATTTATATATAATCCAAATATATTTATTTAATGCTTCACTATTCGCATCCTATTTTGGATTAACAAAGCGAAACTAGTATAAAAAAAAAATCTAAAAAACTTACAAAAAATTGATACAAACTTTGGTGTATGGATATATTTAAAAATATTTAAAACATGTATACTTAAAACCTTTATAAATCCCACCTATCTTATAATTAGACGATCATATAAAGACCCGCCCCGTTTATCTACAAGCGAATCTAACCCATATTAACTATGGCGGGCATGGCTTTTAAAGGCCTCCATTCTTATTTCCTACCTCTCTGATTTATTTCATTGAAGCGCACTCAACGTTCTCCATTGAAGCGTTCTCCGTTGAATCTAATTCTTGTATACCCCATTGAAGCAGCTTCTAAGCTAAGTTGTTTGTTGTTGTTATCATCATATCAATTTCACAATCTAGGGTTTATATTTTATCTAATCTATTTTAATTATCAGTGCTTTAAGTTTAGGGTTCGTATGAAATTATGTATTTTTCGAGATAATTTAATATGAAATCAAATCTCTTTACCCTGGGCCTAGGGCGGCCGCCCCTCCTCAGGGACGGGCCTGCGAACAAGGATAATTCTAAGTTGAAGATAGCAATTATTCACCCAGATCTTGGTATAGGTAATTTTTCAATTATTTTCCTCAATTTTTGTTGATATTAATTTTGATCTATGTATGTCATGTTAATTTGTTCATTGAATTTGTGAAAGATTTTATGTTAGTGATTTTGTTTATGATTTGGAAGGAGAGTGAAATTATAATGGAATGAAGTTTTAATTGTGTTGTATTGGGTGTTTAATTCATGAGAAATTGCCAAATTTTGATTGATTTTTGTGTAATTTGAGTTAGAAAGTGAGTATTTTTATGAATTAGATGTTAAAATTGAAGCCACTTTGATTTAGAGTCTGTGGAATTGCAATTTAAATATTTGGTTGAAGATTAACTCTCTCTTCTATAACCTTAGGCACTAGATTGATCACCTCACTGGACAAATTTAATTTATGGCTGCAATGTAAGTTTTTTTGATGCAAATGGCTGCAATGTAAGTCATTTTATGAACATTGTCATTGAGACGATGTCGTTTATGGTATTATACTTACCATAGGCTAGCACAAAAGATTGAATGTGCTCTCGCAATGAATTTTAATATTGTTTTGGTAGAATGAAAGAGTTCGCAGTTTGTTTGAATTTTTTTTAAAAAAAAAAAGCTCTTATCAATTGCATACTATAGCTATAAGAAAAAAATCTTGATGTAGGAGTTAATGTTAGTTGTAATACAGAGTATTATATATTTCTGGCCTCTATTAAGTGACTTGTAGTAGACTAGGAATTCAAGATTGTAATATTGATGTTATACGAAGAACTATTAAGGGGAAAGCTCGATTCTTTAGTTTCTAACGACAAAGTTCATACAAAAGGTAATAGCTTTAGGCTAT
Organism: Chenopodium album; assembly: GCF_948465745.1. Taxonomy (NCBI): domain Eukaryota; kingdom Viridiplantae; phylum Streptophyta; class Magnoliopsida; order Caryophyllales; family Amaranthaceae; genus Chenopodium; species Chenopodium album. The sequence continues at coordinate 44,097,093 of NC_137846.1, read as the reverse complement.
TAATCTCTCATAGCACTATAGCAGCTTGAGGCTACAACTCTCAAATTCTCACACTAACCTTACTATCATACTACTAATCTATCTATAGTCAAGCAATCACAAGTAACCTTTACATTAATGGAATTTGTCCTATTAGGGCTATTACATTAGCATGCCAAATCTGCTACTTCATGTTGCCTCTTCTCATAGTGGAACATTGTCCTGTTGTGCTTATTTGTCCCCTGCCTCTCTTGGAATCTGCTGGCTGCTCCTTTGCTCATGGACCACCCCCCTTTTTCCTTTCCTCTTCCGGACATACACTTGAGTTGGTGGTGCAAGTGCCAAGTACACATTTGTCTAAGCTTCTTTACATTTATTTTGAATAGTGTGCATAGGGCTTGTCTATGTGCAAGGCACAAGTTTCATTGTCTCATGCACACCTAGGCATAGAGAATTCAATGAAGTGCACCACCTCCTCTTTTCATTTAATTTTTGTCTGGCTCTTTTCTCCCCTCAAATTCTCTTGCTCCTCCTATAGCCACCACTGCTCATTGAAAAAAGCAGAGCATATTTTTGCAAAAAATTGAAGTTGAATAATCTCTTAAGATTTTTTGCAAATAGGTGCGCTGCATGTGATTGATTGATTGATTGAGGTGCGCTGCATGTGCATGATGTGTGCATCCTCTACCACATCATACCTTGGTACCTGGAATGCGGTGCACCCTGGAGTTTCTCATGCTGTACTTAATTAAGATTGTAAAGATGACATGAATTTGGAGCTTGAAGGATAATTGATGTGAAATTGGGATGTCAGATGTAAGGTTTAGATATTGGTTCTTTTCATGCTAGTGTTTGAAAGGGTTTTTGAAACTGTTATTGTCTCATTCAGTATGCTAAATGCTATGCTTTATCTTGTGAAGTGAAATTTTTTAATTGAATTTTGAAGGTTAGAATGCTCTTGTGTTTTTGAATCATTGTGAATCATCTTTGTATGAGGTATTATTGCAAAAATGCAAAGTAATAATTTTTGAAGGGGAATAAGGTTTTTATTATTTTTTTTTTTTATACTCATTTAGTGACTAGAATCATTATTGGTTTATCAATGTCCTTCCGAGTTTCGGGGGTGTTGTTATATTCTAACTTTATGGAATTGTATGATCTTGTGAGTGGTGATGAGTTGCACACAGCTCCCAATACATACTTGCGTTCTCCTAAAATTGCAACACTTGCCTTTTTTAGGATGTTTCCAGATAATTAAAGATGGGTGTATCCTTCTGTCTCCTCTTTCTTTTGTGAACGTGTCACTTAAGTGTTACAATTTAGCATAACACAGAAAGTAATATATGGAACAGAATGATATTGATTTGGTATTACGACTGATGCTGTTAGAGTTGCAAAACTTGATAGTTTTCTCCTCTCAAATTCAGCTATAATTTTATTTCTTTTCATTCTTTTGTGGGTTCCTTTTCTTGGCATTGCCATTAAGACATGCTTTATTACTATGGTGGATAGTAAAAACTTTTCATGTTATGTTTTGTAGGTGGTGCTGAAAGATTGATTGTTGATGCTGCAATGGAACTAGCATCGCATGGGCACAATGTGCATATTTTCACATCTCATCATGACAAGAATCGTTGTTTTGAAGAGACTCTCAGTGGTGAGGATACCAGCTACCATTTTTTAAAAATATCTAAGAGCATCTCTTTTGTGATTGAAGATGTCTTATAATAAATAAGTTAATAACTGCAATATTGTTTTTATTACTAGTTTCTAGAGGATTACTAATGCTGATATATTTGTGTCAGTTTTGTTGTTAGGTTAAAAACTTATATTCAAAAGGATGGTGTTTCAGATCATTTCCTCATGTGAACAGTCAGATTATGGCTGGTCAATCAAGAAAGTATTAAAGCCATTAGTGATCTTCATTACCAAAAACAAAAACATGATTTTCAAAGAAAAAAAGTCCTGCAAATATATTACTCTCCACCCCCTGCCCCTCCAAGCCTCCTCTTAGAATTGAAGTTGTTATGTACAGTGGAGAATACCATACGTTAGAGTTATTTTCTTGCTTCTTCCTTTTAACCTATGATAAGTTATTGAAATAGTCTCCTAGTCTATAGACCAACCCATTTTCCTTTTGACATTGTTAGGATCCCCAAATTCCCACAGAAAAAGGCAATATGATTAATCACGTCAAATCATTGAAGGGTGGAACTTTTTTTTTTTTTTAATTGTTAAGCAAATTGGATGTATTATTTTCTTTATACGAAGTGTAATTTTGTTTAGTTGGGGTTGAAGGTTTGAGATAGAGAGGGTTTTTGGAGATGTTTGAAATTTGAAGAAAGAGTATGTGAGGAGATTGCAAAGCTTGATGTTTCGCCATTATGGACAACAAACTACATATGATCTTTTCATGTAGAAGAAGATAGAGTAGAATGGTGAATTTTAGACAATTTTTTTAGAGAATCATTTGAAGCAAGAATTGGTGATGAAAGATGACAGTAAAGTTGGCTCAGGATGGGAACTGTAATGGCAAACTATTCTTTAGTGTGATTAAAAGGAAGGAAGGCAGGAAAGAGGGGGCCAATATGCCATTTATTGTTGAAATTGCATATTTTTTTAATTATTATAAATATTATTAAATTATCTTTAGTAAGGACTTGGAGGTGAGAGTTTTTTGGAATTAATTAGTCAAGTTTTTAGGGTTGAGAGTGCTTGGTTAGAGAGGCTTATAGGAAAATATATCGGTAATGATCTTTTTAGAATGGACAAAGATAAGTTCTTTAATGGGAATTTGATTTGGTGAAGTATAATAGTCCTTATAATCTATCCTTAAATATGAGCATGGAGTGATTCACACAAATTTGACTTTTGTTGCTATGATTCCTGACTCTATTTTGACTTAACACATTAACTGGTATCCTGATGTCAAAATTCCTTCTCTGATTTTGTTTGTTGAAAACCTGGCTGTTGTGTAACATTTTTATAATTTATGGAAGTCCTCTAAGGATTTGCTTTAAGGCGGCAGTATCATTTTGTTGTTAAAGGAGACATTCTAGACTTACTGTACCGCAGATAACCTTTTAGTTTGGTATGGGTATTGATTTTGCTGATATCTGGTACTCAAACTAACCGACTAATGACAAAATGTGCAGAAATAAATTTGAAATTAGCTCAGTGGTCAGTTGTTCTATAGTCACATTCCTATTCTCTGATTCAAATATCCATAGCAGCACTTTTTATTAATATTTACCCAAATCTCAAAATTACACTTTGACAGAATTGACACCTTTCATTTGGTTTTACCCAAGTCCCAGACTGCACTTTGACAATTGTTCATCACTCTCTGATCTCATAAGTCTCCTTATTCATGAAATTTGTCAGACAACTTTTCGATGGCAATTGGGGCTTTGAGTGGTTAATTTCCTCCCTCATCCACTGCCACCCCTTATTTGCAGTACTATTTACTCGATATTTCCACGAATTTGCTTTATTTAGCTTTAGCAAGAAACAAAGAAATAGGATAATTTGAGTATGTGATCAAACCGAACTGATAATTCCGGGGATCTGATTTATCAGTGGTTTAACTCTTAAACATTTATTGGTTGAGGGTCAGAAGATGTGTGACCTGAAATCACAGAAAACTGATAAATTGTTAACCCCATTTTTACATTGCGAGGTACACTACCCTATCCCACATAGCCTTCAGATTTTAAGTGATATTCCAAAATTTCTAATCGTAAGAATACCCATGCATGTTAATCTGCACTGAAATTTACTCTTTTTGCTCCTTTCAAAGCGTATGTTGAAGTTTCTTTGTTGCCTAATTTGTATAGCACAAGATCCAATGATCATTGGAAGTATACTAATAAGTTTCCAACTTTATACCTTTAATTAGTGTTAACCCTCCCCAAAGAAGACATTTAGCCTTCGATTTTATCTAGTTTTCACTATAACATGTAATATTGCTTGTTTTAGTTGATTATTTCCTAGGTGAACTAAAGTTGCAAAGAATGCAAACTAATAACAAGATAAGTTTTTAAGAAAACATGACAAATAGTGACATCCATGAAGCAAAGTTTGTTGCTGAATATTGTTGGTACTTTTTCTCCATTATGTACCCTTGCAGTGAATAAGTTTTGATGTCTTTTATTCCAAAAAATCTACCAGGTATCTTTCCAGTCACTGTTTATGGGGATTTCTTACCAAGGCATATCTTATATCGATTCCATGCTGTATGTGCATATCTCCGATGCATATTTGTCGCCTTTTGTGTTCTGTTCATGTGGCCATCATTTGATGTTGTATTGGCCGATCAAGTTTCCATTGTGGTTCCATTATTGAAGCTCAAAAAGTCAATTAAGGTAAATACTCTAGCCTCCTGCATATTTTAATAAAAATGGTTTGGTCTGGTCCTGTTTTGATGCTATGTGGGGTAGCACTACTTTTGATTTGTCGATTTCCTATGTTATCTTTGCAGGTTGTCTTTTATTGTCATTTTCCGGATCTTTTGCTGGCTAAACACACTACTTTACTTAGGAAAATATACCGAAAGCCTATAGATTTTATAGAAGAAAGGACAACTGGTATGTCTGTGCAATCTCTCTTTAGCTATTCTCATGTTCCTTAAATTGTTTTTAAGAATATAAATTTGTTTTTTTATGCTCGGATTTACAGGAATGTCGGATCTAGTCCTGGTAAACAGTAAGTTTACTGCATCAACTTTTTCAAATACTTTTAAGCATCTAAACGCTGGTGGAGTTCATCCTTCAGTTCTGTACCCTGCTGTTAATGTCGATCAATTTGGTGAACCTCATGCTTCTAAGTAACGAACCTGCTTGGTATTTTCTAGTTCTAGGCATATCTTGAACAGCTATGTCTAGGCTTTTTCTCAGTTATGTATCTCATTATGGACTGAGTTTTGTATCTAACTTGTGATTTGCTGATGTATAGAATGAATTTTTTGTCAATCAATCGCTTTGAGCAAAAGAAGAACATTGATTTGGCAATTTCGGCATTTGCAAGGCTTCTCAAAGTTGAGGGAAATGAAGTGAATGACGTAACTCTGACCATTGCGGGTATTTCATTGAACCTTAACTACACAAGCCTCCTCTCTCTCTCTCTCTCTCTCTCTCCCTCCCTCTCTCTCTCTCTCTCTCTCTCACTCACTCATTATTCTTAATTTTCTTTCTTGGCACATTTTGTAATTATTTAAAATACACTGATCGGAATAAAAACTTTGGAGGTTGGTTTTTTGTGATGATATTAGAATACTTCTTTCCATGCTTGTCAGTCAGGAGTCAGCTCCAATGACTATAAAGTAAGTTAATTTAATCAACTTTGGACTAAAATTCTTGTGCCGCTCCAGAAATAGGATACTGGGTGGCCAGGGGATTAGGAACCACTATCATGTAGTGGTTGCCTTTATTTATTTATTTATTATTTTTTTTTATCCCCTATGAAAAGTGGCAAGCTTTGCTACACAAGCAAAGCAATGCTCTATCAGAAATATCCTATACAGGGAGCTAATATAATTTTCTCCCCTCAATCTCCTGTGTAATGACTATGCTTTCAAGAAGTTCAGAGATGTAGATATTCTGTGAATTTGCCTAATATTCATTTACTCCCATCTTCCCTCATCTCATTAACAGCTTGTTTAGAAGTTCAAGGTTCCCTAATGTACCTGATAATACTTGAGAATTAAATTTCAGGTGAGGACATGTGTTTGTTGTATCACTCTGCATCTCTGTATCTGCTAATTTATTTGACTTGGGGAGTTGGTACTAATCAGCTGGAGAGTATTAAATTTGTTAAGTATCTTCTTTGTGGTGTTTAATTTAGCTTGACAGTGATATATATATTTAGGCATTTAGCTTTGTTATAGATGCTTATGGATTAATTTAGGAATTTAATCTATAGTTTTGACTTCCATATAACACATGCTATTGGTAGTCTGGAGGTAGTTTCTTTGTGAATAGATCATTTCTACATTTTAAGTTATTTTGGTTTGGGTCCGATTTCGTATCTTTTTTCTGTAGAAGTCTTGTCCTTTTATTACACTCCTGCTATTCTCTTGTCTTTTCAGGGATGGTGTGGAGGATCACACTTCATTTCTGTTACTTCTAATTCATGTTTGGTTTTAGGTGCAATTCTGTTCTATCTTTGAATCATGTGACTGAGGTTCATAAATCTCCTTTCATGTTCTCTACCCTGGAAGATCACTTGTTGCATTTGCTGTTGCAGTTCTGTTCTATCTTTGAATCATGTTACTGAGGTACATAAAAAAAATTTCATTTCAGGTGGCTATGATACTAGGCTGAGGGAAAATGTGGAGTACTTGGAGGAACTTAAATTTTTAGCACAAAGGGAAGGGGTGACTGATAGAGTCACTTTCATCACATCTTGCTCCACTAGCGAAAGAAATACTCTTCTTTCCGAATGTCTGTGTGTCCTTTATACTCCACAGGTATATTTGTATCTGTATCTTGCCTAATATATTAGAGTTTTGCCCAATTTAGTCTGATTTGTTGATTATTTTAGGACGAGCACTTTGGCATTGTACCTTTGGAGGCAATGGCAGCCTATAAACCAGTCATTGCATGTAACAGTGGAGGACCAACAGAGACTATTAAGCACGAAGTCACGGGATTTCTTTGTGACCCTAATCCACAGGAGTTTTCTTTGGCTATGGGCAAACTTATTCAAGATCCTAATCTGGCAGGAAAAATGGGCGAGGAAGCTCGTCGGCATGTCATAGAGTCGTTTTCTACCAAGGTTTTTGGTCAGCGTCTGAACCGATACATAATTGGTGTTGTCAGGGGAAAATCTGATTGAAAAAATCTGAACTTTTACAAATCAACAGCGTTAGTTAACTGTAAGCAGAGTGTTGGATCTGATTATAGAGTTTTTATACACAGTTTTAATAAAATTTGTTTCTCGCTTCTTAGCCTCCTTTTTGCTTACGACTCCATGACTGTGATGATATTCAAGTTGCTTCAGAGATTTGCTCCTTTTTTTGCTAAATTTCTTTCAAGTACATTCACTACATTGGCAGCCAGATATAACTTCCTCTCCTCATTGACTTGGTTTTTTTTTTGGCAAAGAGTTTATTAAACGAAAAACACGATTACAACCTACACTAAATAAAAGAAAGTAAAAGCCCCAGTACAACCAACCACATGAGAACAAAACAGTAAAAGTTGGTAATATGTGCTTGTTGGAGCCCTCGACTGTTGGATGGAATTCACAAACGACAGCGGAAAAATCTGTCAAAACAAACTATACACCTTTAAAGCTTGACAAAGGAAAGAAGTAGCAAAAGGAACAAAAACCCATAGCCTGATTGAGAAAAACTTATAAGCAAGACTAGATGCTCACAAAATGAGCAATCCCTATGACCCAAAGTAAGAATCCCACTTGACTATTCTTGCTTTGTTTTGACTCAAAGTAGCAGTCAATATGACCCAAAGTAACAAACAACTTTATCAAATCTTTTTTAAACATCGGAAAAAAGAAGAGTATTATGCATATAAGCTATTTTGAATAATATGTCTGTTAACACTATCTATGGAGTATATCCATCATTGAAAAGTATATGTTATGAAGAAGGAAAAGTATTGTGTAGAACGGATTCACGTAAATCCAATCATACAAAAAGAAAAAAAAAATAAAAAATTAAATTGTCAGAAATTAGATAATAGTGGTCTAGAAATTGTGTTATATACCTGGTTGTACGGTACAACCAGGGTTATAAGTTATAACTGTCTTGTTAAGTGCAATTTCTACCCTACTCCCGGAGTACCGTAAGCATGATACTCCAGGGTCAAACGACGTCGTTCTATTATCCCTTCCTTTTTCTCTGTTTTCCCCTTTTTCTTCCGCTATACTTTGTTTCCTGTATTTTCTTTCAATTTCTGTGAATTTCTTCTCCCCTGTTTTCCTCTTTTTCTTCCTGCTATTCTTTTTTTCCTCTATTTTATTTCAATTTCTGTGAATTCAATCAATTTTTTTCTTCCAATTGCAATTTCTGAAAATTAAAAATAGCACTAATTTAAAATAGAATAACAGAAGATATGGTTTATTTGAATATCACATGTTTAAAACAAAATAACAATAGACTTTAAATAGAATAACATCAATTTGTGTACCAAGTAACACAAAGTTTAATCTAAAATAACACATAACTTGATAACTTGATAACTGAATAACTTAAACTTCTATTGAAAATAACATAAGATATTAAACAAAATAACAACTTAACTCAAAGGTTAAGTAGAATAATAAAGGATACATTAAAATAACAAAATAACACAAAGTTAGGATTTCATTAAAATAACACATGATAAAAATAAAATAACATTAAGCTTAAAACAAAATATCATCATTTATGAAACAAATTAAAAAATGGTGTTTTAGAAAAATGTTAAATAATATCGCCAAAACAAATCAATTTTCAGAGACTAAAACAACACATGATGATCAACCCAAAATAACATTAGATTTTAAGTACGTAGAATAACATTAGATATTACGCAAAATAACATCATTTTAAAGAATAATATTAACAAATTAAAACACATTTTTAGAAATATAGATCTGACTTCACAATCAAAATAACATATATGCAATGCTGAATAACATAAGCCTAGAAACAAAATTGATCAAAATAACAAGAACTTATCTATAAGTTTTGTTTTTAAATATGATTCTTTCATCTAGTTTTTCATTATCATTTAATTGGTTTACCATACTTGCTTGTTTTAATTGCAAATTTCATGTTATAAATGTACAATTGCGAAATAATTTATAAATAAAATTAAACAAATACTTACTTCCCTTGATATGCATTTCGGTAATTTATGTTGTTTTTGGACATGATCTTGAAGTTGAATTTGGCCTTTAATGGACAAGAAATTTGCAGGACTAGTTCAAATGAAGAGAGAAAGTGAAAGTAGTGGAGTAGAAATGAAATGATTTGATATTTTTTCATCCACCTTTCTTTTATACAAGTATATGGAATTAGTTTCATATTATTTGCTTTTCTTAAATTATTTTAATTTCATTAACTGGGTTTTTATCTTATTTATTAGATTGGGCTGGGCCCTTTAGGTACTCCAGGAGTACCTATACTAATTGCTTCTTATGACAATTTCTCTTCCTCAATATTTTTCAATCATCTCTGTCTTCCCCGACAGCTAACATTTCCCCCTTTCTCCATCTACCTTCGTCATATCCCTGTAGCCTCAACCGTCGTTTAGCTTCCACCGCCTCCATTGTCGGGCCTCCACTGCCTATGTCGTCGGAATTTTATTGCATTCAAGTTCTATCGCTATCTCACAATCCCTTTATAAACCCTAGCTAATACTCTCCTGCAAATTATTTTCGTGGTAAGAAAAATTCTTTGGTCTTTTTCTTCTTTTTGTATTTCATTCATATTGTTTCTCTCAAATTAGCAAAAAAAAATTCGGTAAAAGTTTATTGTTTGTAAATTAATTGCTGTCATGTGAAAATTTCAATTCAATTAGAAATTTTGTTCAATTTGACACAGAAATCTAATTGAATTGAAATCTGGAAACCAATGATTTGATGCTTTTATTGATATGTTTTATTGATATGCTAGTAAATTGACAATTTTGTTTTTGCTGTCTGCAATTTCGGGAAATGAATCCTTGAAAAATGGAAAATTATTGTAGATGTGCTTTTAGAAGACACATATATCAAACTATATTGGTAAAGTAGTCTCCACTATATCAATATCTTATTTCTTAGTGCGAAATCAGTCACCTATGTGCGATATATCAGCAGCCAAGTAGTTCATGTGGCTTATTTATTTATTTTTGTTGTGATTTGTGTTTGTGTATTCTTATTGTTTGAGTTTACTAAGCAACAAGCTTATAATGTATAAAATAATAGATGCTTGTTAGAAGCTATTATAGGTAGCATAGTTTATGACAGACGTAGCCTTTTCATCTAAGGTAGGCAAGGATTCATTAATATTTTGCTTTGGATTACACATATGAGCAAAACAATATTGCTCATTACCCAAATGTGCAATGTAATGCTGCTCTTTTTGGCTAGTTGATACAAATAAGCTGAATATTTTTGCTCACTTACTATGACTAGCATGAATGGACATTATTTTGCTCTTTTTACTATAATGAGCAACTATGTCAAGGTTGTAATTTACTTAACTTTCAAAATGTTTTGCTCATTTGTTTGATGAGCAAATGTATTTGCTCATTTGTTTGATGAGCACACGTATTTTGCTCATTTGTTTGATGAGCACATGTATTTTGCTCATTTGATAACTTGTGAGTTTGGCACATATGCACAATTACAAGATTGGTTTCTATAAATTTATAATGTTCACAAAAATGGACACGTCCTTTATAACTAGGATTTTTTGTAAATTACCACCTCAAAATGTACCATGTGTTGAAATAACCACCTATTTTTTTTGAAATTAAAAATAACCACCCATAATTTACAAAACATGTAGGTTTTACCACCCGACCTATACTCTGACCAGTTTTCCAAGCATGGGCCCCACATAACGGCTGTTTTTTGGTTTTTATAAAAGTTGTTTCTCGAGTTATTTCCTCCCTTGTTTCACAAACTATTCCCAAACTTAAAATTCTGCATTTTTTCCACAAATTCTATCAATTTTTACACCAAGTTTTGCAAATTGACAAACATCTCACGTACTTAAAACTTGCTTGGATTAGTGATCTTAAATTTTGTTTCTCCTCTAGACTTTGATTCATATTCACCTTCATTGATAATCTCTAAGTTATTTATTAACTCATTTACTCAATACAAGCAAATGAGCAGATTACAAATTAAAGTAGTAAAACACACCCCAGAAGACTTGCGTCCAGCAACACCAACAGGCAAAAGCCTCGAGTTCAACACTGCAGCACTTGGACTAGCGCCAGTTGCGGCAGCCTCTAGTCCATTAGCAGTTAGTAGTCCCGATGCAGGAACCCTCACATATTGTGCTGCTAACAGTGCTAGACTACACATCAGTAGGTCATAATTGTACGAGAAGCAGCAGCACACTTCGGGGCAAATATCCGCCTTGAATACCTTCCATACTCCTCCACAAGACATGAAAAAACTGCTGCAACCATTACATAATTAGGTTTCTCATTATTGAATATAATGCCATGAAGCCCACATTAGTGCACAAAGGGACATCTACTCCTTAGCATTACACTTGCAGGTAAGCCATAACCATTTGCTTCTGAAAAGGCTTATTCATTGCATCTATCAAAGAGCTTGCAATGGTAAATGATGCTTTATTTCTTTGTTCAATTTGGTCAAATGAGCAAAATAATGTTGCTCATTTCACAAATAAGCAAGCCAATGTTGCTCGTTTCACAAATTAGGAAACCAATATAAACATACTCTGAATTACCAATTTTGAATGCTTCTTCAACTGTATTGAAAACAAGTAGCTGGTGCAGCTTCTTCGTATAGGTTGTCCAATTACACATACATTTGATCTAGCTTCTGCAACAATAAGAATATATCTACTGTTTAGCTTGTACAACATGATGTCATCATTAGCAAAATTATTTTAAATAAGCAGAACACATTAAATTGAGCTCAAATACTAATGTCTTAACCATTTGATTGACTTGTATGGTTTATATAAAAAATTTGTTCAAATGCAAAAAGATCAATGTCAGTCCAAAATGCAAAAATATCAATTTCAATTCAAAATTACTTGTTGATATATATATTTGCTCTTTTTTTAGCTTATATGGCTTTAATACTTTGTAAATGAAAATTAATTAGGATTTTTTTGTAAATAACCACCCCAAAATGAACCTTGTATTGAATTAACCATCCGTTTTTTCGAAATTAAAAATTACCACCCATTAATGTTAAAATTCGTAGATTTCAGCACCCTTCTCCAATTCCGGCCAGTTTTTCCACTTAGTCCGGCAGTTTTCCGACTTAGGGGCCCACAAAATATAAAATTAAAATTAAATTTAAAAAAAACCACAAACCCACCACTGCCACTTTCGATAGGCGGTAGCTCGGCAACCTCTGGCACCCCGTCCCCTTCTCCGCAACCGTTTTCGTTTCCGGCACCCCTACATTCCCCGTACCTGTTTCTAGCAATCCTTTCCCTTCCCCAGAAAAATTGAACCAACAAATTAAAACCCTAAAAGTAGAAAATTAAATTAAGTTAAAAAAAAAATCGAAGAAAGCAACCTTGAATTGAGCAGAGGAAGCGATGACATCGGTGGGTTTTCGTGAAAAATTAGCGACGTCGGTGGTTTTTCGTGAAGAAGTGGCGATGTGGGTGGGGCTTCGTGAGGAAGCGGCAATATGGGTGGGGTTTCGTGAGGAAGCGGCGACTTGGGATTTCGTGGACATGGCTAGGGTTTTGTGGGGTTTCGTCGGCAGGAGTAGTGGCTGGTCGGGGTGGGGGTGGTCCGGCAGGTGGTTGATTTGGATGGGTGGTAGGAGATGGAAGGAGGCAGTGGCTGCCATGGGCTGGGGATTATAGGGAATTTTAATTTTTAAAATTTTGATTTTTTTTTAATTTTTTTAACCTATCATATGGTGACACGTATACCCTAAGTCGAATAACTGATCGGAATTAGAGAAGGGTGGTGAAATCTACTCGTTTTGACATAAATGGGTGGTATTTTTTAATTTCAAAAAAAACGGGTGGTTAATTCAATACCTGATACATTTTGGGGTGGTCATTTACAAAAAAATCCAATTAATTATTTAATTAAATTTGCTCATTTAGGTTTGCTCATTTGATTTCTGCTTAGCTTGCTCAACTAATCACCTCAGTTTGCTAAATTATACCAGAATAGGATATGAGTATGCTCAATCATCAAAATTAAAAATTCAAGTAGAATTCAAGATCTAATTATTATTATGCTCATTATATGCATCAAATTATTCTCATTAGATGTATCAAATTATGCTCAATAATACATGCAATGCATTCGACCAAATTAACATCAAATTTGCAATTCCAGTTCATGCAAATCAATTCGAAAGATTCATTATTTTGAATTAATAATCAATGGTTAAAATAATACCTGGATTAGATTGTTGAATGATTTTTTGAAGAGGATCGTTTGCTCTAGAACCAATACCGCCATTAATAAGCAACACAAGCTTTTGATCGTTTTTTTCTGTTCAATTTCAGTAATTCAAAGTTTCAATAATTGTAAAATCAAAATTATTGTTGAATTAAATCTTTAATTTGAATGAATTTTCGAAGAATTGCTTAAATTTTACGCTTATTTTTGTAGAAGAAGAGAGAGTACAGAGCAAAATCTAAAGTAAAAGGAGGAAGAAGTGTTAGCATGCGTAAGTCACATGCTAATTACTGCGCATAATTACAAAAATGCCCCTAGGTGTACCTAGAGGAAGGTACACCCAGGTGTGTAAAATAGGTGCTGATAGTGGTCAGATATTAGATTATAAATATCATATATTAGATTATAAGTGTCAAAAATTAGATAATAATGGTCAGATATTAGAGTTCTTTTGTTTCAAATAGGTTATATTGGTCAGGTATTAGATTTCTTTTGTTTGATAATAGATTATATTGGTCAAGTATTAGATTTCTTTTGTTTGATAATTTGTTAGTATGATTAGGTATTAGATTTATTTTGTTTGATAATAGATTATATTGGTCAGGTATTAGATTCTTTTTGTTTGATAATAGGCAATATTGAAATTCACTGAATTCCAAAAATTAAACAAGTATGAAGCCAAAATATCACAAATTCGAAAGAACACTGCAATTCAATCAAACAACACATAATCAAACACAATTCTTCACATAAATCATGAAATGGAAAGAAACAATATACCATTTTCTTAGCTCGTTTAGCTCTGCGACGAATAGAGCATAAGAGAAAGACAATAATAAGAGAACCTCTCTCAGCTTGGCTGGCTGTCTTCGCCTGATAATTTTCCGGATCAATAGCCCATTCATCAATCTGCCTCCAATCGATGTCAAGGTTTAGATGAAAGACAAGCTTTTGAGCCTTGTTAAAACCACCAAGGAAGCTCTTGTTCTACCCAGACTTCCATTCGAGCTTTTCCTTGGTCTCGGCGGCGAGCTCTGCCTTTACCATAGCTAGCTCAGCTTGAAGTTTTTGGAGTTTTGAGTCCTTTTGGTCGACAGTGGGTTTGTGGAGGAATGTGAGGGGGAGGGTCGCCGACCGCCTACTAGGGGTGAAATAAACTCGGTTTAAAACCGAACCAAACCGAAAATCAAACCGAATAACAAATATGGTTTGGTTTTTTTATAAAGTGGTTCGGTTTCGGTTTTAAAAAAATAAATATTTCGGTTTTCGGTTTGGTTTCGGTTTGAGAAAGTGAAAAACCGAACAAAACCGAACCAAACCGAAATTAGGCCCAAATCAGAAAAATACCCTTGCCCAACAGATTTAACCCTAAGTATATAAAGGAAAAAAAAACCCTAATTCTCATATTTCACCTCTCCTTTCCTCTTCTCTCTTCTCCGCGGCTCCACCCTCTCTCTCCTCTTCTCAGTCGTTTTTCACTCTCTCTCCTTCCTCTTCTCATTTCGCACTTCTCCCCCTTCACTCTCTCCCCTTTTCTCTTCTCAATTCTCACTTCTCCACCTTCACTTGCATCACTTTCGACGAACTTTCGAGGTTTTTTGAAGTTTGAACTCCATTAAGGGCATCAACTAAAGGGTTTTCATGTCAAATTCGACCATGAAAACACTAGATCTAGAGTTTTCATGGTCGAATTTGACCTTTGAAACCCAAATTTGAGGTTTTTCGGTGGAATGTGAGGTATGTCCTCTTTTTCTTTCTTTTAATTTGGTTTGAGTTTTTTTTTCTACTTTGTTTTTATGACGGTATGTGATTGAATTTCGGTGGTGGTAGACTGGTAGGTTGTTTTGGCTTTTTTGGGTCGATCTAAGGTTAGGGTTTGGGTGAAAGGGATGAAGGGTGGTGAAATAAGGTGGGTTGTGTGTTGTGGTGGGTGCGGATCTTGGTTAGGGGGTGGTGAATAAGGTTAAAACTTGTTTAATTATGTTTGTATGGATTGGTTTGGTTTTGTTTGGTTCGGTTTTTATTGGGTTTGGTTCGGTTTTTTTTTGCAAAATTTGTTGTTTATGATGCTTGATATAAAAATTTGGTTTGGTTCGGTTTTTTTTTAAGAAACCGAAATAAATATGGTTTGGTTTGATTCGGTTTCTAAAGTAAAGTGGTGCGGTGTGGTTTCTAAAATCCAGAAACCGAATTAGGGTGGTTCGGTTTCGGTTTGGGCAAAAAACCAAACCGAAAACCGAACTTTCACCCCTACCGCCTACAGGGGACTAGGCATTGGCAGTGGGTGGGGGTTGAATGTGTGCATTATAAACCGGACTCAAGTGAGTCCGATCTATGCAAAACCTTCTCGAAGAAGGGAAGAAATACGTATTAATAACAATTTATGAATAAGCAAATCTTACTTTTATTTTTAATGCTAATTTGATTAAAATGAAAGTCATTGAATATTTTCATTTGATAAATGCATTAGACTTGTCAAATTTGATTAATAACCACATTCATTTTAATTAAAAAAATTGACACTAAATAAATCAGTTAAATACACATTCAATTTGAAACACATTAAGTTAGCTTTGTCTCAAAATGACTTAACAACATTTAATTCAACAAATGAAAGTTTTGAAACAAATGATTTTTGAAAACAATTAAAACAAATCTTTAATTAGACACATGTCGGTTTGTTTGCAACACCGAAAAAGTGTCCATGGCCGAAATTTGTTATAAAGCCCTTTCTACAACCAAAACACGATATAAGGTCCTTTTTTGCAAATTTTTTATTAAAAGTTCTTTTTGACAAAAAGTAGTGGTATCAACTTACAATAAAAGGTCGTTTGTGACAAATCGTTCTTTAATTTTCTTTCAATTATTTCTTCATTATAGTTGTGTGTTAAGCAACAATTGAAATTGGAGATTATTTTCGAATTAGCCTCAAGCGACACATATGGGTGTTCCATATTGATAATTGACCGATTGAAAAATGTTTTAAAGTTTGGTTAAATTGGCCGATTTTACTATTTTAGAATGTTTTTGAATTTGGCTAATTGGCCAAATACTCAGATTATATCAATTTAAGTCCACTAATCAAGATTTGCCAAAGCAAGTATTGTATGGTGAACATTGATGGAATTAGTACCGAAGTAGCAAACTCTGAAACAACAACCATATCCCCTCTATCACGATAAAATATCAAAGAGATGAGAAAGAAACTTTCTATCCTCTTAATTTATAATATCTTCACAGAAAAGTATGTAACAATGGGTCAAGTTCAAGTATATGCCTGTACGGCTATACCGCATTTTGAGCATCACTCACTCTCAATAACAACCTTCATATTAACAAGGTACAACAATTTAACTATACAACCTACCTAGCTCTATGTAAAATGTAAAACCGGTTGTATAGTAAACATTACACGATGAAGTGGGAGAGTTTTATCTTAAAATATTCACCATAATTCAAATAATCATACTACACGTACATTAAACCTACAATTTATTAATTTAACCAATTCTTTTAAGAAAATAATTTAGAATAGAAAGTACATTATTTGTGTTAGATGTAAATAATCTGGTGTAAAATTAGTTTGTAATTTACTATTGTATCCTTAGCTATAACCCTAGTATACGCTTGTATATATAATTTTGTGTAACACCCCCAAATCTCCTTCTACGGAAATACTAGTATAATACATAAAATTATACCGTAGAGATAGAGTTAGGCGTATTACTGCCGCGTGATTACGCAAAGCTACTCAAACTTACTAAACAAAACCAATAATTTGCAGCGGAAAATTAAACTCCAATACTCTTTTTTTTTTATTAATAATAGACTATAAATAGTAACCATTGTCATGAGTGCTCAAAATAAAACACAAGACCAACATTTCCTAATTTAGGTGAAATCATTCCCGGGACTCCATATGCTCAATTATTGACTCCACCTGAAATTAGCCAACACTGTTTACCATTAAGGTAAACAGGGCGAACCAAAACTAAACAAGAAATACGGATTAGCAAAATATGCTAAGTATGATAAGTGCAAGATAATTAAACTCAATTTATTAGCAAACATGCTTTTGAAATCAATTCCATCTTCTCCAATAATTAAACCAATAATTCCAACTCAAAATTCCAAAACCAATTTCAATAATCAATATCAATAGTCAATTTAATAAAACCAAATTCCTCTTTAAAATCCAATTCCTTTAAAACCAATTTCTTTTAATCCAATTCCTCACCCAAGTGTGCACACCCCCCAAGCTAGTCTCTTTATATTACAAGGTTATCCTCGAGGAAAGACCCATTCATACAAAGTCCAAGGCCTTATCAATAAACCAAATCCGCATAGTGGGATTACCAACATGCTTGTAAAGCATTAATAATAATAATAATTCAATAAATCCTCTTTAAATCCAATAATTCCAACCTTTAATAATAATAATTCAAACTCCTTTTATTTAATTCCACAAGCTTTCAAAATCAAACCTACATGAATAATAATTTTAATTATTTAAAACATGATATAAAATCAATACTCAAGTTTAATTATTAAAACCAATTATTTAAACATAATTTTATTTCATAAATCATAATTCAATTCAATTCAATTTAATTCGATTATCATAAAATCATTCAAACATGCTTATTCAAACCAATCACTTCCAAGGTATCTAGCCACCTAACGTACCTTGATCCTTGCTTAGCAAAATTACACAAAAGAACCCTCAAGAATCTTGATCGAACACACTCTACAAATAAATATAACCTTAATCAATATTAGGTTAACAAATAATCACGATAATTAAATTAAAAACCCCCTAACTATATGTACATGAACCTTTTAAATTAATTTCTCATAAACATCATTAAAAATCTGATTTTATATAATTAAAACTACTCATAATAATTTTTATAAATACCCCATAATAATAATAATAATAATAATAATAATAATAATAATAATAATAATAATAATAATAATAATAATAATAATAATAATAATAATAGAATAAGAGAAGAGAAAAAAAAAGATAAGAAACCAAGGAAAAAAGAAGAATTGGATTTGCGTTGGAAAGAATAGGCAGAACTTGCAGAGGCTGTAACTCTTTCGATATAACTCTAAATTGGGTGATTCTTGAGCCTAACCTCAAGGATTTTTCGAGAGGAACAATCTTATGTGAAACGTCAATACCCCAAAAACTGACCAAAAGTGCCCGAAAATTGACTTTAAAGATAAACGGGATGATTTGTGTAAAAAGAGGAGAAGAAAAGAAGAGAATTGGTGTGAAGAATGTGAGAGGTATGGAGGGGTATTTATAGGCTAGCTCATACAAGAATTATGGCAAGAGAATGTGGGAAGAATTATGGCAAGTGGGGTTTATGGAATTACTTGGAGAAGTGAATGAAAGAAATATAGAAAGTTTTGATATTAAGGTGATTGTGTATAATTAAACATGGAAGGTATGTTGTCATGAAAAATAATATGGCAAGGAAGATTACTTGGGGAATAATCAAGAGGAATAAAAGGTAGGAAAATATGATGATCAAATATTAAGAAGATGGAAAAATAGAATTAAGGAAAATAATAGATTTTTGGGAGATAATTAAAAATACAATTTACCAAAATAATTTCCCACAAAATAATAAAAGAGGGCCGAAAATCTTGAGCTTTCCATAACTCAAATTTTCGGATTCCCTTAGTAGTATTTAGGAAGATTTTTGCTCGATTTAAGGAATAAAAATAATTGTATAAATAATATAAAATAATTAATTAAATAAATACCAATTATTCACCAATAAACAACTAAGAAAAATCAGATTTTCTATACATAGAAAATCCGAAATCCCTAGCTAAATAATGGGAATTTTCGTCCATCTAATATAATTAATAAAATATAATTTTGCTTTAATTAAAATATCCGAAATATATAAATAATCCGGTTTTTAAAATAAGATAAATGGATAATAAATCTTATCCAAAATAATAATTAAATTTCAAAAAACTTTTGGCACCAAAATTCAAATATCATTTTGGCTCCAAATAATAAATTTACTAAAATACCCTTTTTTATAAAATAATTTCTAATTAATTAACTAGAAAATACGTATGAAAATACGGGGTATTACATTTTGTTTAATCAATGAGAAAGGCACGACAAATATTCACTACTACAAAATTGGCCAAAGAGACTACCTTAGGGGTGGTCTCTAGCTCACAGGTCTCTTTTGCTTAAGAGATCACTTCATCAAAAGAGGTCTCTTATTTTGAAAAGAGAGACCACTTATTTAGAATAAATGGTCTCAGTTTATGAAAAAATTAGCCACCTATTTGAAATAGATGGTTTCTAATTTTGAAAAACTAAGACCACCTATTTCAAATAGGTGGTCTCTTTAAAAAAAAAAAAAAAAAAAAATTGATTCGTATTTCAATATATATATATAATGTAGATTAATTTAGAGTATTGGAGATTAATTTCATGTTTGTTTTCTTAATAAGCATTGGTTAAGGTGTGGCTAATTAAGAAAGACAAAGGATTAGAGCAAGAACAAAAGTTAGTTATTTACGATCGGGCACTATACTTTTTGACTTGAGTATAATTGATATAATTGATGATTATTATCAATTGTTGCAACCCGATCGGACACCATCTTGGATAAGTATGATTTGATGGTTATAGTCATATCATTACAATTTAGATAAGTGTTGCTTATAACGGTTTGTTAATGACGGTTGATTGTCAAAAGTCACTTGCTTCTCAATATATACTTTTTAGTATTTGATGAAAGGACACATATGAATTCAGCTGTTTAACTTCAACGTAGTATATATTGTCATTATGCATGTTTATCTAAGGGGGTAACTTATTTCTAATTCTCTTGTTTTGGAAATTGTCATTCACGAGTGATCATCATCATAATTAAACCAAAGTTTGTTTTACATTTGACCACAAATGTACTACACATTATTGTGGTTGTATTCGTTGTATCTCCTAGTAATTTCGTAATACCCGGTGTGTTTAATCAGGGTCGAAATATTACTTTGGATAATTGATCTTGTTCACGCCTCGAAGTGTAAATTTGTTCAATTTTTGTGTCATTTTTGTGACCCGGTATACCAATTTCCCCAACAATCCAAAGTAATAATTCAGCAAAAATGGCAACGGTGAAAGAATTAATGTCAAACTTTCAGAAGTTGGACAGATTTGAAGGAGTTGATTTTCGAAGATGGCAGAAGAAGATGCATTTCTTCTTGACCTCGATTGGGGTGGCTTATGTTCTCGCAACTCCGAAGCCTACGGAGAAGGAGGATGAATCATTGGATGAAACTAGAAAACGCAACAAGTGGGAGAATGACAATTACATTTGTTGTGGCCACATTCTCAATGATATGTCTAATGAACTCTTTGATATTTATCAATTCAATGATTCTGCTAAGTCTCTATGGGATGAATTAGAGGCTAAATATATGGCTGAAGATGCTTCTAGCAAGAAATTTCTTGCTAGTAAATTTAACAATTACAAGTTTGTTGATAGTAGGCCAATTATGGAACAGTTTCATGAAGTTCAAAGAATATTAGGAAGTCTTAGGCAACATGACATAATTCTTGATGAGACCTTTATAGTGTCATCTATTATAGACAAATTGCCTTCCTCTTGGAAAGACTTTAAAAATGCTTTAAAGCATAGAAAGGATGATGTAAATCTTGAAGATTTGGCTTCTCACATCCGGATTGAGGAAAAAATCCGGGTGCAAGAGGAAAATAAGGATGCAAATCCTAGTTCCACTACGGTAAATGTAGTGGAGGATGCCAAGTAAAATGAGAGGAAGAGGGGTAATGACTCAAACAAAAATAAGGGCAAGAAGCCTAAATTTAGCGGTGATGGTGCAAAGTCATGTGCTTGTTGGGTTTGTGGAAAACCCGGACATTTTAAGAAAGATCGCACAATCTGGAAGAAAAAATTGAGCAAGAAAAAGACTCAAGGTGGGAATGACAATGCTAGCCAATCCCAAGACAAACAAGGTAAATCTTATGCACAAATTTTATTTAATTCATTTATGAATTATGTGTGTATGATTTCTGAAATCAATTGTGTACAGGCTGATTGTTCGTGGTATATCGATTCGGGCGCATCGAGGCATGTGTGCAAGGATAGATCGTTGTTCAAGACCTTCTTGGAGGTTGATAAAAGAGAAATTCTCTATATGGGCAATGATTGTACAGCTAAGCTGGTTGGCAAAGGTCAAGTGGAGCTAGTCTTTAGTTTGGGAAAATCTCTTATTTTAAGAGATGTACTGTTTGCTCTCGAACTTAGGAGAAATCTTGTATCCGGTGCGATCTTGAATCGATTAGGTTTTAAAATGGTTTTTGAGTCAGATGAGTTTATTTTGTCTAAAGGAGGTCAATTTGTAGGACTTGGTTATTTGTGTAATGGTATGTTTAAGTTAAAAATTAGTAATACTTTGAATTGAATGATGTTGTGTATGTTATTAATGACAATTCTTCTCTATAGCATTTGCGACTTGGTCATGTTAATTATAAAAAGTTATATTTTATATCAAAACATGATTTGATACCCATGTTTGATCAAAGAATAGAGAATTGTAAGACATGCATGTTAACCAAAATCACAAGAAAACCATTTCCTAAAGTTGTTGAGAAAAATACTACATTGCTTGATTTAGTGCATAGTGACTTGTGTGATTTTCACAACACACCTTCTTTAGGGAATAAGAAATATTTGGTAATATTTATTGATGATTTTTCAAGGTTTTGTTATGTTTATTTGTTATTCTCTAAAGATGAAGCCCTTGACAAATTTAAAATCTATAAAAGTGAAGTAGAATTGCAAACTAGTGGAAAAATTAAAAAGCTAAGAACCGATAAAGGAGGTGAATACTATGACCCAAGTTATTTCCAATCTTTAGGTTTAGTACATGAAACAACCGCGACATATATACCACAACAAAATGGTGTAGCGGAAAGGAAGAATAGGACACTAGAAGAAATGGTTAATTCTATGTTGTCATATTCGGGTTAAAGTGATGGATTTTGGGGTGAAGCCGTTTTAACGGCATATTACGCGTTAAATCGTGTTCCCATGAAAGGGAAAGATGTTACCCCATATGAGCTATGGTACAAAAGGAAATCAAACTTGAGTCATTTCAAAGTTTGGAGTTGTAGGGCAATTGTAAAAGTGTCGAAACCTAAACGTAAAAAGTTAGGTGAAAGGGGAGTTTAATGCATTTTTATAGGATATGCAGAACATAGCAAATCATATAGGTTCTATGTAATAGAGCAAAATGACTTTTGGTCGGTTCACACCACCATTGACTCAAGAGATGCATTGTTTGATGAAAATCGATTTTCTTCAATTTCTAGACCAAAGGATATAACTCCAAATACCAATGCTCAAAGTTTTGATCAAGGTTTTATTGATTAAGAGGTGGATGACCAAACTCATTTAGAGGAGGCATCTACATCATCATCACAATTAAGGAGAAGTAAGAGGCCTAGGAAAGAAAAATCTTTTGGCCCAGATTTTCATGTGTACTTGGTTGAAGGATCAAGGGATGAAGTTTCAATACAACATCCATATATTTTTAATGTGGAAGATGATCCTTTAATATATGAAGAGGCTATGAAGTCTCGGGATGCTCCATTTTGGAAGGAAGCAATTAATGATGTGATGGATTCCATCATGGGAAACAACACTTGAGTTTTAGCTAATTTACCGCCTAATTTTAAACCAATAGGGTGCAAGTGGATCTTCAAAAAGAAATTGAGGATTGATGGAACCGTTGAAAAGTTCAAGGCCTAATTAGTGGCACAAGGTTTTACACAAAAACTTGGTATTGATTATTTCGATACATATGCACCGGTAGCTAGAATCTCAACTATTAGATTTTTAATTGCACTTGTGGCAATTAAGAATCTAGTGATCCATCAAATGGATGTCAAGACAGCATTCTTGAATGGAGATTTGGAAGAAGACGTTTATATGCAACAATTGGAAGGGTTTGTTGTGGAAGGCCAAGAGGCAAAAGTTTGCAAGTTAATTAAATCATTGTATGGGCTAAAACAAGCACCTAAGCAATGGCATCAAAAGTTTGATGAGGTTGTGTTGTCTAATGGATTTAAGTTGAATAGTTCTGACAAATGTGTGTATAGCAAATTTGATGACAACGGTCAAGGTGTCATAATCTGTCTATATGTAGATGACATGTTGATCTTTGGAACGGATTTGTCACAAGTTGAGATGACAAAATCCTTCCTTAGTTCTCAGTTTTCCGTGAAAGACATGGGAGAAGCGGATGTTATCTTGGGCATAAGAATAAATAGAGAAGAAGGGAAGTTGATCTTGTCACAATCTCGTGATATTGAGAAAGTGCTCAAGAAGTTCAATGTTAGTGAAAGTTCGATTTCTCTTTATTCAACACATATGGATCCTAGCATAAAGTTGGCACCTAATGAAGGTAATGCAGTTTCACAACTGGAATATGCTAGAGTTATAGGATGTTTGATGTATGCTATGACAAGTATTAGGCCGGATATCGCTTATGCGGTTGGACAATTGAGCAGGTTCACTAGTAATCCTAGTATGCTCCATTGGCAAGCGATTCGTCCTTTGTTAAAGTACTTGAAGAAAACCATGGATTATGGTTAGTGCTATAGTGGATACCCTTCGGTTGTTGAAGGCTATTCGGATGCAAGTTGGATCTCAAATAGAGATCATTCATCCACAAGTGGATGGGTATTCCTATGTGGGGGAGGTGCCATTTCATGGGCATCTAAGAAGCAAACTTGCATTACAGATTCTACAATGATATCGGAGTTTATTGCATTACATTCCGCTGGTAAAGAAGCAGAATGGTTAAGGGATTTAATGCATGAAATACCTTTGTTGCAAAAACCAATATCTCCAATTGTGATACATTGCGATAATAATGCTACTTTGGCTAAGGCATATAGCCAAGTGTATAATGGTAAGTCGAGGCATATTAGAGTGCGGCATAGCTACATCCAAGGACTTATCAAGAATAGTGTGATCACTATTGATTATGTTTGAACGAATTTCAATCTAGCCGATTGTTTCACCAAGGCATTGGCTAGATATGTGAATAATAGGATGGCAACCAATTTGGGATTGGAGCCCTAATTAATTACCAATGAGGAAGTCTTAACTTAACGCCCAATAAGACGTTGGGTCTTAAGTTCAATAAGGTTAACTTTCTTATTTGGTAATTGGGAACTTGTTTTATCATCCAAGGTAAAGTTCCGGTTTACTGTGATGAAAAGAGGTTGTTTTTAAACTTAATAGTAATCCTGATAAAGTGCTTTGGTCACAAGAGCATGTTGGAAGTCTACCTATATAAGTACGAAGTTTAGCCGCTTCAAGAAGCTATTTGGGCATAGTTTTGAAGTACTTATGAAAATATATGGACACATGGTTTTACGTGTCAATTATTAATGTAATCAAGTAATTGATCTTGTGTGTGTGATATTTTCAAGTTTTCAATATGTATTGTTTTTGGTTCAAACGTTTTATGATACCAAATGAATACGAATTCTTGGAATGAATATTGCACTAAGTGAGAGTTCAAGTCTTTGTACACTTTCATTTATGCATAAGATTGTCTTTTATGCTGATGATGTTTAATGCAATAAATCTATTTAAATACTCTAAATGGGGGAGGATTGTAGATTAATTTAGAGTATTGGAGATTAATTTCATGTTTGTTTTCTTAATAAGCATCGGTTAAGGTGTGGCTAATTAAGAAAGACAAAGGATTAGAGCAAGAACAAAAGTTAGTTATTTACGATCGGGCACTATACTTTTTGACTTGAGTATAATTGATATAATTGATGATTATTAGCAATTGTTGCAACCCGATCGAACACCATCTTGGATAAGTATGATTTGATGGTTATAGTCAAATCATTACAATTTAGATAAGTGTTGCTTATAACGGTTTGTTAATGACGGTTGATTGTCAAAAGTCACTTGCTTCTCAATATATACTTTTTAGTATTTGATGAAAGGACACATATGAATTCAGCTGTTTAACTTCAACGTAGTATATATTGTCATTATGCATGTTTATCTAAGGGGGTAACATATTTCTAATTCTCTTGTTTTGGAAATTGTCATTCACGAGTAATCATCATCATAATTTTATATGATGTACCTTACTTTATACTTTTAGTAAGGGTTATTGTTTGTAATTCTCGTATTTATAAGATTTTGTCATATGGTTAGATGTTTCTTTGGTAATTTATATGTACTGTCTAATAAGGGCAAGGGTTATTTTTTTTTTATTTTTTTTTTAACTCTGAAAATATTTTGTCCAACCCTACTAGTATTATTACCTAATGTCTTTGTGTAACTTTCAGAGCTGACATCTTAGGGAGATGTTTATTTTATAAGTATTATTTTAGTACCTTGGTGAGTATAATAATCACTAAATAAATTTAAACACTCTGCTATACGTATACCATGTGAGTATTTTTGAGTTGTGACATGATTTGGTTATATATTTTCTTTTTGTAATATCATGACATTTTAGAACCTTTTTATTATGTGAATATTATAGTCTGATTTAATTAGGGTTTTCTTTATTTTATCAGTTTAAGTGTTACAAAACAGATTAAGTAATTTTTTAACATATAAAACGAAAAAATTTAATATCAAGATTCTCATTATTACCAAAATCTTGATATTTTACCAAAATAATCCTTGAATTATATTTTATTTACTTTTTTTTTATTTACAAATTAACCCCTTTATTTTCCTATAAATACCCCCTAATTTTCTCATTTTATGACATCAAAATTTCCTACAAATTCTCTCTCTAAAAATTCTCCTCTAATATTTTTCTTTAGTTAAAATCTCTGTAATTTAGCTTTATTTTTAAGTTATTAGCTTATTTAAAGCATCATATTAATTAAGTTGTTATTTTATTTAAGTATTGTTATTATCTTCAATCCCTATAAAAAAAATATTTCAAGTTCAAGTATTGTTGTTATTTTCATCTTTGTTAAAAAATTAGTTAATTAATTAAGTATTCCTATTCTATATTAAAACCAAAAAAAAAAAAAAGGTTTATTTCTTAAGATTTAGTTTTATTTTTCAAGTTTATTTTCTATAATCAAAAATAAAAAAAAAAACAAAAAAGTTCATTAGCTTTATTTTGCACTAATTTCTTTTAATATCTCAAAATTCCAAAAAAATATCACTTAGTCTCTTTTATTGCATTTTAATTAAGGAGTTATCATCTTTTCATCCTTGATAAACAAAAGAGGTTATCCAAAAAATTGCTACATCTAGCTCAAGGTATTATCTTTATTCCTTTCTTAATTTCCTTAATTGTTATTATTATGCTAACTAATGTGTTTGTTTCCATGTGATGATACCAATAGGGGTAATGACGATATTAGGTGCTAAATTAGCCCTAAATCTTTCATTACTCCACATTAGAAAGCCAAGACTATTGGCGAGGTGATAGGTTACAAAGAGGGGGGGTTAATTGCATTTTACATTGCATCTCTTTCTAATGCATTTTAAATATGAAAGGTTAATACATTCATGTGTTTGTCTAAGATATATATTTTTAAAAATTTCCTTCTTAAAGTGAGCTTAAAGACCTAAGGAATTAAGAGTTTATGTAAAGGATGTTCAAGAGTGAAGAGTTACTTACTACGTCCCAAAGATGGCCTATAAAATAATCCTTACGTCCAAAAGAAGTTCTATTTCTTTAGCTGAAGTGATAGAACTTTTCAAGAGCTTTCCAACCGTATCTCACAATAATTTTTTCGATTTTTCTATAATTTTTAATGATTTTTTTAGTTTAAGCTATTAAAGAGATGAAATAGGCACGTTTTTCTCTTAATTTTTTTTTTTTAAAAAAAATTGTATTAATTTATTTTCAAGAAACTAATGGTGTCATGGAACCTATATTACCCTATATCATGTATTTATATTTATAGAACCTTAATTATTAAGAGTTTTAAGTAACTTTAATTTTATCTAAAGATGACTTCAGAAATAAGAGTTTTAACAAACTTTAATTTTTTTTTTTTTTTTTTATTTCGTGAACCTTCTTATTTCAAACCCTTTCGCGACGCCAGAATGAATCATAACTTTGCTTGTTTGTTTTAATAATTAATGATAGTTAATATGAGGTTATGGCCTCATTTCCAAACATGAGGTTTAAGATTAATTATTTAGTTGTATAAGATTGTAACAATTATCCATCTCCATAAAAATAAGTTTATATCCCATTATAATTACCCGATGGATTAATTGACAATCGGATATGATTAAATAGTTTATTGTTCCATTTTATTTGGAAGTAAGGCCTTGACAGGTGTCGTGTTTTATTTGGTCAGTTCCATTACGCCTAAACACATAACCCTTAAATTAAAACCTTACAAAAACCCTTGAGTGAGATTATACAGTGAACCCTTCCAGTTTCACTCAAAAAATACTTTGACCCACCAAAAAGTCGTCAATTGGGATGCATTTGTTGAATTGTCTTGTTCAAAAGACATTTTTGGTGATCACTAATCAGGGTGATTTTCCTCAACCAAGGTGGTTCATTTTACTTTTATGAGTGAATCCGTCAAAGATCACAAAAATCCCACTTACAAAAAATGACATTTATGTCAATTACCCAAATTAAAAACCCAATGAAATTGGTTACTTAAAACATGACATCAGTCCGAACTACGAAGGTTTTGATCCGTGAGTGAATTCAAAATCTCACTATGATCGGTACGTAGTGCAACTTTGGTGCTCAAACCTACCTTATATTAATTATTATATCATTTTTTTTCGTGATTAATATGTCTTAAAACTTGATTTTTAACAACGCAATAGTAAGAGCCCGTTCCATAGAACGGAAGGGAAGACGAGTTCCAGACGTTCGATTCTCTTAACCTGAACCCTGTGCCTTATTTATCTTTATGGAGTTAACAGTTGATTTTTTTTTTTTAGTTTTATTTCTTAAAATTGACTGTTTTAAAATTTCGTCCTTATTCAGATAAAAATAAGGTGGCGACTCTAAATTTTGTTTATAAGTCTTATCAAACACTTAAATGAAATATTTATAGACTAATCTTTGTCCACAAAAAACCAGGTACCACAACTAGTAGCAGAAGTGAGAGGTTTAATACAACTAATACATTAAAACAACACACATCATCCTCCACTTTTTAGAAAGAGATGTTTATTAACTTATTTTAAATGAATTTAAAAGTTCGAAAATTCACTTCCCTGTAAAACAAATTATAGACGTAAAAAAAAAAAAAAAAAAAAAAAAAAAAAAACCTCAACATAGAGAAATAACCCACCTTCACTTCACCCCAACCTTGTTGCAAATAAACCTCACATGAAGGAATCTCATTTAAGCGGAACCAACTTCGAAGATAAAAAGCGGCTAGGCTGCTACAGTCCGACGCCGTTAAAAACTGAACAAGGACGGACGGGATGTCGAGAAAACCACCGAGATTTACAAACTGACATTGGAGTCGTTGAATTGGGGCTTTGAGGTTAGGGTTGGCGATTTGAACGAGGAAAAACATGACGGGGAAAGGGAACCGGGTATCTAGCTTACAAGTTTAAATCAAAATTTGAGAGACATAGATGAAGTTTAAGGCAATTGAAGGAAAAAGAAAATCAGTGAGCAGCAAATTTTTGAGGAAAGAGGAATGGGGCGACAAAGCAAAAACCGTAGCATATCTAATATCAGGAAAGAGAAACTGATAGGGGGAGATGGTGGGATGTGGTAAGAAGAAGAGACAGAAAGGAAGATGCTGAAATGAGTGGGTGGCGGGTTCATCAATTTAGGGATTAGGTTTTTTTAATTATTTTATATATATATATATATATATATATATATATATATATATATATATATATATATATATATATATATATATATATATATATATAAAAAGAGAGAGAGAAAGAGAGACTATTTATTTAAGAGAAATGGTCTCTGCTTTCTTAAATTAATTAAATAAAAAAAAAACCCATTTATTTAAGATAAATGGTCTCTCTTTTTTTTTATAATTGAATAAATAAGAAAAGAGAGACCATTTATTTCAGAATTGTGGTCTCTCCTTCATTTTTATTTCCTTATGATTGCACCTAAGAGAACATTTATTTAAAATATTTGGTCTCTTGAAACAAAGAGACCACTTATTTAATTAAATGGTCTCTTATTTGAGGTCTTTTTGAGCATTTTTGTAGTAGTGATTTTTCATATTCTATCATGCTATCACGAGTCTAGGTTACGATCCGACCTAGTTCTTTTCCGCTCTTCTTCTTCATTTTCTCTTCATTTCCATTCACCATGGCCGAATCCTCCAAGATCCATCCCGTGACCTTGGTCACAAACATCAAGACTTGCATCCCTATTGTTTTTTTATTATTATTTTTTTTATTTTTAATTTTTTTTATTACCATGGTACTCAATACAACAACCGGTCTATCCTATTCCAACTTCATTGCCATGGTAATTTGGTCATCGACCATATTAAACCCAAACCTAAGATTGTTGTTGAACCGACCGCTAAGGATGTCGCACCTGTTTAGGGTAAAAATACCCCAGGTACGTGGCCCAATCTCATAGTGACACGTGGCCCAATAAGAAGGCGACACGTGGCCCTATGAGAGTATGACACGTGTCCACCTGACAGGGTGACACATGTCAGCTATCTTTAAATACACAATATAACATCAGAAAGAGAAAAAGGCCCTGATTACATCAGGCCCAAATCCCGAGAAACCCTTGAAAGCCATAAAACGGCGCCCCCCATGACACGTGGCGACCCCTGATTGCGCAGTCAATCACGTCACGACATTCTAGGGTACAAACCCTAGAGGGGCACATGTTCCCACCCCTATAAATACCCCAATCATTTATGATGGGAGGGGTGGATTACGACATAACATAAATACAGAGCATTAAAAAGCTCAAACTTCTCTCTACTTTCTCTCTCTAGCTTTTCCGATTTCCGATCACTAACTTGATCGTCGGAGGCGAATATTCCGATCACCGGAATATTCGTTGTTTTGCAGGTGTCCGAGTCTCATTGTCAGTAGAGCGTGACCAGTATCCGAGGAGATCACAAAAAACCGTGAAACATTTGGCGCCGTCTGTGGGGATACTCGTCCGTTATGGCAATAGATGGTCAGACACCTAATTCTGGTCCTCGTCCAGGCGAGGACGGATATGTAGAAGACATACGTACCACCATACATTCAAGCAATCCTTTGACTGCCTCATTTGAAGAGGCCGAACAACCTCCTGTTACCCCAGCTACCCTAATGGCCGAGCTGACTAACACTACTAGAAAAACATTTATTTGCAGCGGTCAAAAATCATTAATTTGCTGCGATTTTTGGATGGCAGCAAACGCCAGGGCAGCAAATCAATTGATTGATTTGCTGCGTCGACATCCGCTGCAAATCAATGCATTTATTTGCGGCGGATTTCTATTTTAACCCCCGCAAATAAATGCATTCTACTAATAGAATAATAAATTATTTGCTGCGCTTTATGTGTAACACCCGCTACTAATTAATAGTATTTTTTATAAAAAAAAATCCATTATTTGATAATATATAATTAATAAATCAAAATTTCGACAGCACCTCCTCTGTTTTTACGGGTAATATATCCATGAAGGACCTGTATTCCTGAACTTTATGAACAAAATACTTTAAATTAGCCCAAAATTAGATTACCACAATACATATGATAAATTGTATTGTACGATTCAATTTTCTACATACAAAAAATATCAATCCAAAACAAAAGTCAAAAAATGTTGCCGCGAAACTATGATCACACGCAATGATTAGTGAAATACGATGCCCATATGTTCCGCACTTCTTCAATATCATCATCAGTGTAAGGATCTTCATTTAAAGACATGCAAACCTATGAACATGATAAAATATATATAGTAAGTCATCAAAGTAATTTTAATAACAATAATAATAACATAGTAGAGAGTTGCCCCCCTCCCCCGATCATATAACTAGGTTGTGTTCTAACCCGAGAGCCATGCTAGCTTTGATGCACAAAAACAAAGGATATGTTGATTAATGCCTCCTTAATATGTGTACTAAGTATAATTCCAAACACCAACTGAAGCATCAAATAGATTATTACTTTAACAAAGGTTCAGTGGGCACATAAATTAGTTAGCACATTGTCCTGAAAACAGGCTAAATTCAAAATAATGCAACTGTGATTTACCAAAAAAAAAAATATAATAAATGATGCAACTGTGAAGCTACTGTCCCTAATAAAAAAATAATAAAAAAAAAACGCCTTTAATTTGTTGGATACCTTTATATGGTTCAAATAAGGCTATATATAAATAAAAGATTCATTTTGAAGACATTTGTAATGATAAGAATGAAAGGTCATACTCATACCTCATCAATATCATTTGCTTCACTGTATTTGGAGAGTATGTCATACATGTATCTCATTGTGTAAAAGCCACACTCGGTACCACCTCTTTGTTGAGCACACTAAGTAAAATTCAATAAAAAAAAAAAACAGATTAAGGTGTATAATTGTTTTAAGGGTACCAAAATAGATTCCATTCATACGATATCATCTAAAACATACTATTTACTTACCTTCACAAGTTTCCATAGAGGTTCTTTTCTATTCACACGGTTTCCATTTAGCTTAAACCTCGTGAAAAAACTATTCATTTTCGGATCAAAGGTAGAATTATAAGTATATTACTTGTTGCATATGTCTTACATATAATGTATATATAGAAACAAGAAACAATAAAATAGACTTACAAGCTCACAATAGTCTTCATTTTAACATTTCTCCTTGTCGTGGTTGATCGAGCAGAGTCAAATTGATAAATAGTGCAAGTAGGTACACATATTACCAAAAGCATCCAATGTTCCCTATGCCAAAAGGTAAGAATGTAAAATTCATCACATGTATGTATACTTAAAGGGTACACCATATGGAACTTTGTTACTACATACTTACTCTTGAAAAATTGGTGCCATAATGAATTTTGCCCCATTTTCAACTGATTTGCTTACTGCTTTGAAGACATAGTCATGAATTTCATGCAAGCTCTTACGGATTTTTGTTTCACAAGTTTGCTCTGGACACAACCACCCAACCACAAAAGCTTTGCCTTTTGATTTTAAATCTTGTTGAAGTAACCTAGATATACAAAATCAACTTAATGTATGTTATGATAACAGGGAGGTGCATATAAACGCAAAATTTGTAATCACTATGACACAATGGCTTGCTTATTACCTCATGAATACTTGAATAATTGATATGTTCAGCTTCGCTCCTCTTAAGAACTGAGAGGCATCCTCCTTATTTACCCATGCAATCCCATCCTTTTCAAAATGAAATATAGTGTGATCTAATATTACAGCAATGGGTTCCCCATCTGGCAATGAGTCAAAAAATGTTGCCAGCCACTGACAATCCGGGGTAAGAGATTCCATCAACATTTGAGGAACAAGTACGGTTCTTTGGGTTGCCTCTCCAGAGCGTAAGTCATTGCTTGCGATCTCTGGTGACAAAGGCTTGAGTTTCTTTGGTTGGAGTGATTCCTAAAATGTGTAATGTAATTAAGTTACTTAATTTAATAAGGGTCTAAAAATGTTGATTTGCTAAAGTAATTTCAGCTTTTATTTAGTTAATTTAAAAAGGGTCTGGATAAAAAAAATTAAAAGTATGTCAGACATGAAAACTTACCTCAGTCTGGCATTTTATCAATGACAACGGCCATTGTACAAATGTATTAATCCCATGTTGTAACACTTCGATCTCAAACGTCGGGATAGGAACGGGCAGTGGTAGGCCATAAAACTCCTCATGTATAGTATGAATTTCCACCTTCACATGACCAGGTAAGATGGCCATAAGATGAACCAATTCATTCTGAACAAGTGGATAAGCAGTAGCACTCCCCACGTCATATATCGATAACGTTTCAGGATCCTTTAGAAGTAAATTACATAAAGTCTTACCCTACAATTTAATTAAACATAGTTAGTCATTTTCTACCTACAACCAAGAATGTTAAGTATTAAGTTCATTGCAAAAGTATTTACCTGTAGGTCAAGTGGCAGAAGCTCGTTCTGCTTTGATGGTGAAGTAGAAGGCTCACCGGTACTGGTATCTTGCCCCAGTTTACAGGTAGTATCATTAGGCAATTTGAAGCCCATGTCAAGTAAGTATGAAGACATTTTGTCCCTCATGATTTCATTAAACTCCTCTTTCAACTCTTGACGAAGTTCAATTTTTAAAGCTTCTCGTTCTTCAGTTGAAGTTCTAGTTTTGCTACACTTGGTCCTTCCTACTTCCTTGCCAAATGCCTTCTTGATCCCGACGTTAACACCTCCAAAACCTCTTGCACGACCCGTATGATCAGGCTTCTGCCCAAAAGCCATGAATAATGCATCCTTGTTTCGGTGTGGAGTAAATTCTCCTTTTTCTTGCTTCTCTCGATAGTCAAGCTGTGTAAATTAAAAATCAATTATAAAGCATTAATAAAACTTATCAAAAAACTTGAATAATTTGACTCAGCTGCATTATACATAGGTGACAATAGTTTGATTAATATATCAGGCACGGAAAATTAAAAATTAAAAATCCTCAAGCATTCCTCTCTTTCATTTTACTATTCTATTAATTTACAGCAAGATTCCTTAGTCTATAGCATAGTAAAATTTAACATGAACAATGATCTTGCATTTAGTATTACGTAAAAATTATACTTACATATGCATCAGCCACTTCCTTAGTTTTGGAGTTCGGGATGTATCTTTTACCAGTTGCCTTGTCCTTCCTATGCATTGCACATAACCAATCATCACCTCGATTGATTTCAATGGTAATTTCTTTGGTTTTTTCCTTGCATGATTTTGACGATGTGGATTTGCGAGACGGATAAAAACCCTCCTCAATCCAAATCTTTCTGCTGTCCTCGTAGTTTCTCTGCCCCATACCATGATGATGTATATTCATACTCGCACTCTTCTGGGCCTTCTCTCGCTTTGCCTAATCATGAATTTTGTTTTGGTTAAATTCAATACTTTATTTATTAAATTGCCAATAAATTAAAATAATGATATTACCTTTGATGTATCGGACATCTTTGTTTTTTTAAATAATTTCCAATCTCCTTCGTTTATGTGTCTGTAAAGTTGGTATGGCTCGCGACCTTCCTCTTGTTTGGACTTTTTTCGCGTGAAAATTATCCAGCCAGACACTAGTTTAGCTTTAAAATCTCCAAATCTCTTAGCTACTGCACTTAAAAACACCTTTTTTATCTCTGGATCATCAGGTATATGGAATTGGGCCTGTTAGGAATAATAATATAAGTGGAGAAACACATCAGTTAATCATTTACATTAAGTTATTCACATTTACAGTATAACAGCAGCCCCATTTGCATAATTCAGAGGTGACAATATTAAATTTTAGATAACTAGTTAATAAAAGGTGATAGCTTTTGAATTAGAGTTACTTGTGTCTCTTGCCACAAAGTATTCTTTAAACCTTCACTGACAGTAGTACCCCATTCCCAATTGATGTTCAGCTTGCGTATACACAAGCCAAGCTGCTGACCATACTTAAACCTCCATTTCCCAGTTGGACGCAAAAAACGATCAAATTCAAGGTGCATAGGTTCATTCACTCTTAAACCTCTAGTCGGACATCTTCCTTTACCAGTGCCACGACCTCTTCCTGTACACATCCCTTTCTTAGCATTTTTCACAGCTTGATGGGTCATATTTGCAGCAGTAGAAGGTGTTGCAATTGTCATAACGACATCAGACACAAAAGCCGCATCAGCCATCCTTTCATAATTATCAAACATTTGCTCTAATTAATCATTAGCAATGTCCTCTGGTTCACCCTTATCAACCTCTACTTCAACATCATACTCGGGATCACTCTCAGATTTATCAGACAATTCTTCGTCATCATCAGCTTCCATATCACCATCAAATTCAGCATTACAAGCCATGATCCTTAACCTACGAGTGTACAAAAATAATCAGAAACACCTCACAACATCATAGGTAAGAAACTGGAAATACAAAAGAAGTTATTTTTGAGGAATTGTATGTGGCTGAGATTAGCCTCCAATTCCATGTTACTGTCAGACATATGATGTGAAATTCATATTTTGTGCTTGAAACTAACTCATCAGGATTAGTGTTTGAATACAATTTTTTTTAAAAAAGCACTAAAACTGGCAGAGAGGTAGATAATCCAAATGCAGAGGTTTGCTAGACCAATTTGAAATACATAGTAGCTGAAGTACACAATAACTACAATACAGAAACAAGCAGAACTGTCAGCGACACTAAAATACACAAAATAGCATCTGAAGTACTTAATAACTACATTACAGAAACATTAAGAACTATCACTGACACTAAAATACACAAAATAGTAACTGAAGTAATAATGCTCTATGATCAACATAAACTGATCATTAAGGTTTTTCGACAGTAATGCCTTCTTGGTGATCTACGCGCATATAATTAGTGTCAACATCTAGTCCTTCTGGTACATGACAATCTGGAATTGAGAATGGTGGCGTGTCATCAAACTTATCATACTCTTCTTCATCATCTACATCACCTATCCCAAGAATGTATCTCTTCCCTTGAACAACAACATACCATTCATTGTCAACGATGTCCCTTACGTAGAACACTTGTTTAGCTTGTGATGCTAATATAAATGGCTCTGCAGTGTCACGGAAACGACTCTTGTTCACTAAAGTGTAATTGAATGGTCCATCCTTTTTCACACCACGTCGCCCTTTATCAGACCACTTGCATTGAAATAGTGGAACTTTGAATTCTGTGTAATCAAGCTCCCAAATTTCCTGGATTACTCCATAGTATGATAAGGTCGCATCAATTGGGGACTTATCCTTGGCACTTGAAAATTCTCTAGAAGAAGCAACAACCGTAACGCCACTATTTTGCACGGTCCTTGACTTTTTATCTTGGCGTTCAGTATAGAAACTATATCCATTGATGTCATACCCTTCATAAGAGCGTATAGTTTCTTGAGGACCATATGCTAACCATTTTATCGTTTCAGAGACGATGTTTCCTGTTTCAGACAACTCATGCATCACTTCATCACGAAACCAATCAACAAAAAGGCGATTATGTTCTAACATCAGGGCCCTTTCACCTTTGGAAGGATTTTTTGATCTCAACTCACTCATATGCTTGTCAAGGTAAGGATGAACCTCCGTAACATGATGTAATACAAAGAGGTGAGCTTGCATATACTTGTCTGGAGGGGCGAATATATCTTTACCGCCAACTGTACCCTTACCATCAAGCCTCCCTTCATGTCGAGATTTTGGGAGTCCAATAGGTTGTGCTCTGGACACAAACTCAGCAATGAAGTTACCAACCTCCTCTGCCACCGTCCCTTGAACAATACAAGCTTCTGGTCGAGCTGGATTCCTCACCTTATGTTGCATGGATCCCATATGTCTTTCAAATGGGTAAGCCCATCTCATAAAGACCGGACCACAAAGCTTAATCTCTCGAACTAGATGAATGACCAAATGAACCATTATGTCAAAGAAGGAAGGCGGGAAATACATTTCAAATTGACACAATGTTACGATGACCTCTGATTGCAAACTATCTAACTTTTTCGGATCAAGTACCTTATTGCATATAGTATTGAAAAATGAACAAAGTCTCGTGATGGCATCTCTAACATGCTTAGGCAATATCCCACGAATAGCAATCGGCAAGAACACTTGCATCATGACATGATAATCATGGGATTTCATGCCAACCAATTTCAAGTCGGTCTTAGAGATGAGTCTTTTAATGTTGGATGAATATCCACTAGGAACCTTTATGTCATAAAGGCATTCACAGAATTTCCTCTTCTCCTCTCGAGACAATGTATAACAAGCGGGAGGCAAATACGATGAGGTGCCCTTTCCTTTCCTTGCATTTTCCTTAATCACGGGCCATAACTCTGGTCGAATCTTCATTTCCATCATATCTTTGCGAACCTTTACCCCATCTTTTGTCTTGTTTGGAATGTTAAACAATGTACCGAGGATGGCATCACACACATTCTTTTCTATATGCATGACATCCAAACAATGTCTAACAGGTAAATGTTGCCAATATTCAAGCTTCCAAAACATTGACTCCTTCTTCCAAATGACCTCGGGATCGGTGGCTTTATTCGGTTTCCCAAACACCGTTTCAATGCCTCTAACTCGATCATAAACTTTTGTTCCCAATAATGGCCTACAAGTTATCCCCTCTTCTACCTTACCATTAAATGCAGCTTTTTTCTTTCTGTAAGGATGCATCCTATCAAGGAACTTTCGAGTAGCTCTATATACATACTTCCCAGAATTTGGCAAATAGGTAGATTCTGTATTGTCTTCACATATTGGACATGCCTTCTTTCCCTTGATCTTATACCCTGATAGATTACCATAAGCTGGAAAGTCATTGATTGTACAAAAGAGCATAGCTCGCAAGGTAAAAGATTCA
This sequence comes from Chenopodium album, assembly GCF_948465745.1. Lineage (NCBI taxonomy): Eukaryota > Viridiplantae > Streptophyta > Magnoliopsida > Caryophyllales > Amaranthaceae > Chenopodium > Chenopodium album. Next base: position 44,059,454 of record NC_137846.1, on the reverse strand, counting down.
TTACAATGAGCATCAAAAACCGAGATTCCTTCGTCCCACATTTTTTTCAAATCATCGATGAGTGGAGCAAGGTAGACATCAATATCGTTTCCGGGCTGCTTGGGACCTGATATCAGCAACGACATCATCATATATTTCCGCTTCATACACAACCAAGGAGGAAGGTTATAAATAACCAAGAGAACTGGCCATGTGCTGTGTTGTGTGCTCAAACTACCAAATGGATTCATTCCATCCGTACATAGGGCAAGCCTAAGATTCCTTTCTTCTTTGCCAAATTCTAGAAATTGATTATCAATAAGAGCCCATTGTGGAGAATCTTCCGGGTGTCTTAGAAGTCCATCTTTCTTCCTACGATCAGCATGCCACCTTAAATTTTTTGCATCATTCTTTATTGAAAACAATCGCCGAAACCTTGGCATTATAGGCATATACCAAAGCACTTTAGCAGAAGGGCCTTTACTTCCCTCCCCGGATTGAACTCCATCGGGCAACTTGTAACGAGACTTATGGCACCGAGGACAATTATCCAAATGTGCAAATTCGTTTTGATACAATACACAATCATTCGGACAAGCATCTATTTTCTCATACTCCAAACCAAACGGGCACATCAACTTCTTGGCATAGTAGGTCGACTTAGGCAATTCATGACCCTTCGGAAGCATATCTTGCATCGCTTCCAGCAAGGATGTAAAGCTTGTGTCAGACCAACCATGCTTTTATTTCAAGTTGAATAAGGTTAGCACGGCGGATAACTTGCTATATGCTGTACATCCAGGGTATAATTGCTTCTCAGCTGCTTCAGACAATTTCTCAAATAAATGAGGTCGTTCATCAAATTCATGTTGTGCCCCCTTTATCATTTCTTCTATATTGTCTTCCTCAATGTCATACTCCTCATCAACATAAACCTCATCAAAGTCATTATCCTCATCTAGTTCAGACCCATTATCTCGTACCCCAACAATCTCATCATCATGAACATGTGGATGTTCAAGTTCTAGTTCCAGTTCGGCATTAGATTGCACATATCTCTCATGCATTGAATGTAATGTAGAATTTCCCCTGAACACTCCACTCTCACCGTGCCACAACCAATCATGATATTGTTGTCGAAATCCACGTCGAATAATATGGTCCCTAAGTGTGGTGATATTTTGCACCTTTTCAACATTTTGGCAATCGACGCAAGGACAATAAAATTCATCATCCTCTATGCTAGATTGATGATCTAAAGCACATTTGCAAAATTCCTCTACCCCACTCAAGAACTCGATCGAATTTCGTGGACCATACATCCAACTTCGATCCATTTCTACAGTCCAACCACTACAAACACAATATTTTTGTAGAAGTAATATGTTAAAACATGGGAACAAATTCATCATATTTCAAACATAACCACAAGTAAGTTTCAATGGACATATAAGCTTATGCAATTTTTACCAAACATAACATTTAATTTTTAGAAGCATATATATAATTAATACATAATACATAGCCACTTGCAATAACCATGTCATAGAAATAGTAGCTCACCAAGAATTATAATAAATATGCGCATGACCAATACAAACCTATAAAGAAAAATATGAAAGGAAAGATAATGTACCAGAGTCACAATTAAAGGTAGTTGGTGCCAAGCTAACAAGGACAAAAGTGATCAGATGATTGGCCTTCACTTCTCATTTGTTGAACAAACTTCCTAGTGAAAAAATGCATTAGCATAAAAATGTAACCAATTACACTAAATCATCATTTAAAATAAATATTCTGCCTAATATTCTGACCTTGAAGGCAATGACTTTACTCTTTTCCCTCTTTCATTATTCATACATTATTATAATACATACACCAGATACATCCTAATTATAATCAAACTCAATTCATGAAATCAATGGAACAATAAAATGGATTCCTTATATTCTCAATCACCAATGCAACAGTTCACTAAACAAATCTAAAATCACACGCAAACCCAGTTCATTGAATCAACAGATTTAAATGGGTATCAAAATTCTAACAAAAAATTACCAAATTCACATAAGCAGCAAATCGACAAAAATTAAAACCATGAACAAGCTAATATTAAAAACTTTTTAGCCAAAAAAATTAAAAAAAAAATCATAACTTAGTAATGCTAAAAAAATACTCCGTATAATGTATCATACTATCAGTCTAATATACTATCAATCTATCATACTTATAAATGCTCAAGTCATATAAATTACGAAAGTATCATACGCATAAATGCTCAAAAATATAGTGTGAGAAGATATGAAAGCCAAAAATAGTTAGCTAATTAGTATCGAACGGAGACAACGCTATTAAATTCTAGGAAGTACAAACAACTCTTACCAATGAACCACTTAATCCATTTATTCATTAAAACAGGGAATTAATTTTTATACCTTAATTAATTAGGCCTTTTCTTTTTGTAGGATCACTCAAAACTGACAAATCAAAGCAGATGAACAAAAGAAAGCGTGAGAATTGAGAATCTAGCAGAAAGCCAACATACTCAAATTACATTTAGAAAGCAGGATGGAAAATTAATCGAGAAAAATTTCCTGGAATTCGTGAGATGCCAGTGAAAAATACTCAATCATGACCACGAGTTCAAGAACTTTAGAAAGAAGTAGCAGGACGCATTGTTTCAAAAAAGCACAACCACAGAATGACCAAAATACAGCAAACAAGAGCAGTCACTGGTTTTGAAAGGAGTAGTGAATGATCACAATCTGAAAAATACTCAATCTGCATTGATTGGAGGAAATTTTTCCTCTTCGCACGAAAATAACAAAAAATAATAGTCAATGATATCAATAAAATGAAGTTACTACTTCTTTCAAACCAAAAAAAAAAAAAAATGAAGTTACCAGTGACAATAAAATCACATAATAATAACAGAATGCAGCTTTTCCCAGCCAAACTTAATTGCAAATGAATTATCTTCAAAGAACATAAAAAAGTTGCACTATAAGAGAATCAAATAATTAATGAATAAGGGATACACCTCCCCATAAAAAGTATGATTGGGATAGTGTCACGGTCAAGTGCATAAATAGCTTGGTGGGTTCAAATGTTCAATTCCAAGTACCTTGTTACTTTGCTAGTTTAAAGTAATTAGCATAAAGAATACCTCTGTAAGCTTCGTTAATATCTTGAAATTTGGCAGTAACAGCACTATCGTCCTTGTGCTTGTCCGGGTGCCATTTCAAAGCGAGCTTTCCAATTAGGCCTTTTCAGTTTAACGAAAAACTGGGCTTTTGATTTGGGGCCAGATACGGTTGCCCTGCCCCAGATACAGCCGTGGTCAGTGGCGGAGAAGACAATCCGGTTCCCGTTGCTGTAGCCGTCGAACCTAGTATAAGCTTCAATGAGCAAATTTACCACAAATCTGAACAACCCAGAAGCAGCAAGTTGATAAAATTAAAATTTGGAACAAGGTAGAAAGCCAATTCACGAAAAAATAAACCCAAAATTAGACTTTTTTTTTGCTTCAATGAGCCGTTTTTTCTAGCTTCAATAAACCCAACGATTGTGAAATTGACAGTCGATGAATATTACGAGTAACTCAAATTGATACTCGTTGATTTACAAAAAAAAAAAAAAAATAAATAAAAAGTATTTACCTGTTTAGGGTTTCGTCCTGCACTTCGATGGTGAGGTTGCGGCGGCCGTTTGTAGAAACTGAGACGGAGGAACGGTCGGCGATGGTTGTGGAAAGTGAGGTGGTGGAGAGTGTGGTGGTGGAGTTTGAAGCAAGAACGCTTTTTTTTCACAGAAGAAGCTAAGCAAAATGTTGAAAGAGGGAGGGAGAAGTGAAATGAATTAGGGGGTTAGGGCGGGTAAGGATGAGAGGGTTTAGTGTAAGGGGGAAAATATCGATTTGCTGCGTATTCTATAAAAAAACCCCTGCAAATTAATAGTTTTGTAGTATGTACATTTAAAACCCATTTTAATTTGCAGCGTTTTAACAAAAATGCAGCAAATTAATAGCAGCAAATAAATATTTTTCTAGTAGTGTAAGCTCCGCAAAGAGTTGGCCGCTAATCAGCAAAAGGGGGGAAGAGGTACTTCCAAGAAAACACAAAACAAGACCAATGCAACTGATGCTGGTAATACCCCATTCCGTCATCCGCATGGAAGGTCACCCCGAGTCCCAGGGACCAACCTCTCTAGCCTATTGGCGAAAACACAGTCGGCTGGGGGGAGGGGCAGACAGCCAAAAAGAGTTGAGATTGAGCCGTCACAGCGTTTCAAAGACGCAAGGGATTACATTCGGCACAGGCAAAGGGAGAGGGCCGCATATTCTGACACGGCCTCTACCCCAACCATGCCGGATGAAGCCTCCAACCAATCTTTCTCTCAATACACCAACACGGCCGTCTCCAGCAGAAGTCAAGCCGCTCATACCATTACTCCCAGACCAATTCAGCCATCACAATATCAGCCCCCTCAAGTACTCAATGGGTTGATACAGCCAACTCCCCAAGTCTTTGGGCAATATGGGCCGTATGGCCAGGTGTTCGGCCAGACTCCCTACCTGGCTGGAACGTCCGCGCAGCCTCAGCCCATTGATTGGCAGATGTGTTTGTTGAATTTGGGAGATAAGCCGCCTCCGTTTTCGCAAGACATACTAACGTCCCCTCAACCAGCAAAAGTGAAAAGTGTATTAGTTGGTGCCTATGATGGTGCGGGCAACCTAGAGGAACATATTACCTCGTACAGGAATTTGATGTACTTGCAAAGTGTAGATGATGCTACATGGTGCAGATGCTTCCCGACCACTCTTAAGGGGGTGGCCCAGGATTGGTTTAACAGCCTTCCGGCCGGATGCATAAATTGTTTTACTACCCTCAGTTTGTTGTTTGTGGGAAATTTCTCATACAACATCCCACCAAGAAAGACAAGTCTCAACTTGGCAACAATTGTCCAAGGAAAGAATAAAGGACTACGTTCGTACGTCCAAAGGTTTAACCAAGAAAAAGCCCAAATTCATAATCTTTCGGATGAGATGGCTTACTCAGAATTTCTCCGGGGATTAAGGCATAATGGTTTTAAGCTTGATTTGGTAAGGAAAAAGATTCGGTCATACGCAGGTGTATTGCGGGAAGCCGAAGCCTATATTGAGGCCGCGGACTTTTGTTCGCTCACCAATCAGAACAACCGGCCAAGGGGGCTGAAAAGAAGCAATCTTCTCAGCAAGACTCGGCCGGCCGAAAGAGAGAAGGAAACAAAAGAAAAGAAATGTGGGTGGCTGATGACAAGCAACCCAAGTCAAAGAAAAGCAAGACGTACGAGCCTCAGTATGAGTTCAACAAGGATGGCTACTCCATTTTGATGGAGATAAAAGACAAGTTTGAGTTTGAGAAGCCTCAACCTTTGAGAGGCTCGGCCCAGTACAGAAACAAGAACAAGTATTGTCATTACCACAAGGATGTAGGTCATGACACGAACGATTGTATCAATCTGAAGAGGCTGTTGGATATGTTGGCCGACAAGGGTCTGCTGAAATCCTATGTGACAAAGTCCAAATTCACCTTCAAACGGACAGACAACACGTCCGAGAAAAAGCAACAAAGCGATAAGAAAAATGACAAGGAAGATGATGGGAATAGCACTGATTCAGGTTTTGTGGCCGTGATATCAGGAGGCTTTGCTTCAGGCGGCCCTACCATGAAAGGAATCAAGCGGGATGCTCGAAATTTGTCAAATGTGATGCAAACGGACGCCGTTAAGGCCGAGCCATTTCCTGAAGTGATCATAAGTGAGGCTGACCGTGGAGAGGTCAGGGCTTTGCACAATGATCCCATGGTCTTTGTCATGAAGATAGCAAATTTGAAGGTGGGACGAATATTGATTGATACGGGCAGTTCGGCCGATATCATCAGCCTGTCTGCCCTAAGGAATTTAAGCTTCCCAGAAGATGCTCTCCAGGATATCACTCACCCCTTGGTAGGATTTGGGGGGAATGTCATTCATCCAGTCGGACGGATTGATCTTCGAATCTGTTTCGGGCAGAAGGGAGAGGGGAGAGACATGGTCGTCCGCTTCCTTGTTGTTAAAGAGTTGACCGGCTACAACGTCATCCTTGGCCGCCCCACTCTGAATGCAGCCAAGGCTGTTATAGTACCTCACTTAATGTTGTTGAAGTTTGAAAGGTCGGACGGAAAAATTGGAACAATTCAAGGAAGTCAGAGAATGGCTAAGGAATGTAATCAGCTGGCCGTGAAGCCAACAGCGCGCGGCCCAAAACTGTCCGAGCCAAAGGAAGAAGGAACCTCACTCCCAGCATACCAGGTCGGCAGAAGCGTAAGGCGGCCAGGGTAGAAGAAGCCTAGCAATTAATGACTGACGGCCGGCCAGATGAGTTAAGGCCCCAGCCGGCCGGCAGCCACCAGGATATAGTGCTTGACTCCAACCACCCAGAACGGACAGTTAGTGTTGGCACTATAGCTTTGGGATTGCTTGGGGATGAGTTAGTTCAGCTTTTAAGAGAATTCAAAGATGTGTTTGCATTTGAAGTTGGTGAAATGCCAGGGATAAGTCCTGACCTGGCCGTGCACAAGTTGGCCGTGAATCCTTTGATAAAACCTGTCCGCCAGAAGAAGAGGAATCACGGAGAAGAGAGGAATAAGGCGGCCGCAACAGAGGTGAAAAAGCTGCTGGACGCCGGTTTCATTCGGCAATGCTTCTACCCTGATTGGGTGGCCAATGTAGTTCTTGTGAAAAAGCCGAATGGGACTTGGAGAATGTGCGTGGACTACACGGACTTGAACAAGGCGTGTCGTAAGGATAGCTTCCCTTTGCCTAGATTGACCGTTTGGTTGACTCTACGGCCGGACACGCCCTAATGAGTTTTATGGACGCATACTCCGGATTCCACCAAATTCCTTTGTGGGAAGAAGATCAAGAAAAGACAGTGTTTGTGACCGAGCAGGGGTTGTACTGTTACAAAGTCATGCCATTCGGCCTCAAGAACGCCCCTGCTACCTTTCAGAGGTTTGTTAACACAGTCTTTAGAGACCTGATCGGCATGAACGTGGAGGCGTACATTGATGACATGATTGTCAAGTCAAAAGAGTCGGCCGACCATCTCAAGGATCTACGAGAAACGTTCGCCGAACTCAGGCGGCATAAGATGATGTTGAATCCAAAGAAGTGTGTATTTGGTGTTGAGTCCGGCAAATTTCTCGGATTTTTGGTTGATCAATGTGGAATTGAGGCCAACCCTGAAAAAATTCAAGCCGTCCTTGACATGAAGTCCCCAAGAACAATTAAGGAGGTGCAAAGACTGACCGGCTGTTTAGCAGCCCTTGGAAGATTTTTGTCAAGGTCAGGGGATAAGTGCCGTTACTTTTTTCAAACCATTAAGAAGAAAGCCATGTTCGAGTGGATAGAGGAGGCCAAGGAAGCATTCGTACAGTTGAAAAGTCACTTGCATACATTGCCTCGCCTCGTCAGTCCGCTCAAGAATGAGAAGCTATATATCTATCTTGCCATCTCTGAACAATCTCTAAGTGCCGTCCTTCTTGCTGAGAGGGACGGCCATCAGCCATGTACTTCACAATGCTGAGCTTAAGTACCCCCCAATTGAAAAATTTGGCCTGGCCTTTTACATGGCATCAAAGAAGCTGCAGCCGTACTTTTTGGCACATTCAATTGTGGTCTATACAGACCAACCCTTGAAGAAGCTGTTCTCAACGTTAGAAGCAAGTGGTCGCATGCTCAAGTGGGCCTTGGAACTCAGGGGCTTTGACCTTGTGTTTGAGCCAAGGAAGACAATCAAGGGGCAAGCTTTTGCGGACTTTTTGGCTGAAATGACACGGCCTGATCTTCAGCCGGCCGGAGACCAAGTCTGGAAGGTGTTTGTGGATGGTAGTGCAACATCGACCGGGTGTGGTGCTGGTGTTATATGTGAATCTCCTGAAGGAGACAAGTATGAGTACGCATTGAGATTTCAGTTCCAAGCGTCAAACAATGAAGCTGAGTACGAAGCATTGTTGGCCGGCCTAAGGATGTGTAAAGCGGTCAGGGCAACCAAAGTTGAAGTATGCTCGGACTCCCGGCTAATAGTTCACCAAGTCAATGGTGGCTTCAAAGCCAGGGAGCCGGCCATGATGAAGTACATGCAGCTAGTAAAGGATGAGGCCGAGGGCCTAGAACATTTCTCTCTCAAACAAGTTCCTCGTTCAGAAAATCATCAAGCGGACGCGCTCTCCAAATTGGCTTCCTCGGCATCATGTGATACTCCAAGATCAGTGTTTTGGGAAGTAAAGGAGAAAAGGAGTATTGATGCTGAGCCCGTTCAGATGATAGATAGAAGTTCAACTTGGATGGACGGAATTATTTCCTACCTAAGGGATGGGATACTTCTGGACGATCCAAAAGAGAGTTGGCTAATGAAGAGGAGGGCGGCCTGGTTCGAGATGAAGGATGGGGAGCTATTCAAAAAAGCCTTTGTGAAGCCTTACCTTAAGTGTATAACCCCTGAAAGAGGGCATGATGTGTTGGACGACCTTCATCAGGGACATTGTGGCTCACATATTGGAGGACGAGCCTTAGCTGAAAAAGCGACACATTTGGGTTATTACTGGCCGAGCTTGAATGCAGACGCCATGCAAATGGTGAAAAAATGTGACAAGTGCCAGAGGTTTTCAACCCTTATTCATCGTCCAGCAAATAGTCTATCAGCCATCAGTAGTTCGCTTCCTTTTGCTAAATGGGGCATGGACATTTTGGGGTCGTATACTCCTGCATCCGGCTAGAGACGATATGTACTAGTGGCAGTAGACTACTTTACTAAATGGGTTGAAGCTGAGGCCGTCCGGGGCATAAAATGGACGGATGTGTCAGCCTTCATTTGGAAGAGCATAATCACTCGGTATGGGGTACCTCAGTCAATGGTGTTCGACAATGGACCTCAGTTTGAGACGCGCCAACTCAAGGAATGGTTGGGGGACCAGGGCATAACTCATTGTTTTGCCTCAGTCGGCCGACCACAAGCCAATGGCCAAGTTGAGGCCTATAACAAGCTGATTTCAAATGGGATCAAGCGCTAGCTTGAAAAGGCGGGCGGCCTATGGGCAGATGAGTTGGTTAATGTGCTATGGTCCATACGGACAACAGCTAAGAGTTCTACAGGGGAGACTCCATTCTTTTTGGTCTATGGAGCTGAGGCTGTACTCCCAATTGAAATGTACGAGCCCATTTTGCGGGTAATGCTCTATGATGAATCGGCCAATTGGGAGGCCATGAAGACCGCTCTAGACTTTCTTCCACAAGCTAGGGGCAATGCGGCACTTAGACATGAAATTTATCGCTTAAGGATGACAAGGGCATATAACCGCGGAGTGTCTAAGCGGCCGCTCAAAATGGGGGATCTAGTGCTGAGAAAAATGGAAGCAGTTGGTCGTGCCAATGAGGACGGCAAGTTGACCCCTAACTGGGAGGGGCCGTGCCGAATCAGGGAAGAAGTCCGAGACGGCACATATCACCTTGAGGCAATTGATGGCCGTCAGATCCCAGGGACATGGAACACTGACAATCTGAAGAAATATCATGTCTAAATTTTTATTTCTCTAAGTACTTAGCCAAAAAGCTGTGTATACAGCTAGGTCTACTGACCGAGCCTTGCAATTAAAGCCATACGGCCACAACAATGTACTTTTGACAAAATTAATGAAAAGTCAGGCATTGTTGAACTATTTGTTGTTTTACTTATATTTATTTGCATATTATGATTTGCGATTAAAGGCCGAATGAAATGATTTACTAAGTTGCTTCCGATATAGCAACACGGCTTATCGGTCTTACTGAGTGGCCGAAGTAAAAAGGGAGCAAGATTGCTCCCAATATAGCAATTCGGCCAAAAAAAAAAAAAAAAAAAAAAAAAAACTGATTCAATTCAGAGAACAATGCGTCCGCACCAATTTAAGGCGGACGGTTGAGGCAAGGTATTCTAAACTTGTTTAAAAAAGCAAGTGTCCTTTACAAATAGGGCAAGGGTATACCTAGGCGTTTAGCCCGGCCGAGTCAGGAATCTCTAAGTTGAGATAATACTTGGGATTTCTGGGGTACGTCCGAGCGATAGATTCAACGGACTACTCGTACAAAGATAGATGAACGGCCAATTAAATTGATTCGGTGCTTCACCTAGTCCAAAGGCAATCATTACTATGATTTGATTAACTTGCTAGTCGTCATACCCTTTAAGGCATAAATACTACCAAGTTAATCAAACATCTTAGAATATGGACTAGGCGAACACCGAATAAAGGGGCATACCCCTAGGAGCGTACGAAAAAGCATAATATTGAGACGTACGAAAAACATTCAAAAAGCACAACATTGCAAAAAATTGCTAAGTATGAAACAGAATTAAAAGAACCGCTCAACGGGCGGATAAAATTTCCATTAAACTGACCGCACAAAAGGCGGCTGAAATGTTTACAAAACCGCTCAAATAGGCGGCCTCAAAATAAAAAAAAAAAGAGAGAGTACAGAATAAGCTAAGTAAAGCTGAAAAAAGAAGAAAAAGCTGGGTAGCTGAGCAGACGGTTGCTGGAGGACCTGAGCTCTACTTAGCCGTATCATCCTTGGCAGGCTCCTCCGCAACTTTGGCGTCTTCGGCCGGAGCGACATCACCGTCTGCCCCCTCCTCCTCATCATCTCCCTCCCCCTCGTCCTCTCCGGACTCGGGAGAAGTAACTACCAGCTCTGGAGGAGGCTGGCCGGCCTTCTTCGCCTCTTCCCTGAGGCAGACATAGTTCAGCCGCTTCTTAAAGAGTTCTTCATAGTATGCGGCCTCACCATCATCTACCATCAGCTCGAAGGCATCGAAGAAGTATGCCCTAAGCCTGTCTTCGCCATTCTGCTCAATGCGGACAATTTCCTCCGCGATGGGCGGCCGAGGAGCTTTTAGCTGCTCAGCATAGTCCGAAACGGACTTCTTCAAGGCCTCAACCTCGGCCCTCAGCGCGTCCGCTTCGTCCAAAGCAGTCTTAAGGTTGGCTTGGGCCAACTTCAGCTCACTCTTCAAGGCCTCAGACGCCTCGAAGCCCAGCCTCCATTTCTCTTTCTCCAGGACGGCCTCGTCCCTCTCAACCCGCATGGCCTCCCTGGCCAAGGACTCCTCTTCGAGTGCCTTGCCCAGTTTGACTAGGTCTTCAGTTTGCCGCGCCGCCTTGTCGGCCAGCGCGGTTATTTGGGTCTCAAAATGCACCCTTAGGACGGCGGCCGTCCCCGTCACAGCATCCTCGGCCTTCCCGATCTCGAGCCAAGCCTGCTTCAGCCGCTCGTTCTCTTTATCCTTCCATTCAAGGAAGGCATTCAGGCGGAGAAAGAGCTGCGGACAGAAGAAGGAAACTTAGTCAAATATAGAAAAATTTCCTAAGTGTTAGAAAGAAAAAGTATAGAGAAAAGGAGACGTACCTCAGCAGTACAGTTGAGCATAGGGCCGAGAAAGCCCTCATTGATTCCCCGCAGCTTATCACGCTGCGCTTGGGGAACCGCGCGAACCATGGCCTCGCGCATGGCCTTCCTGTCCGCGCCAGTCAGTGACTGGCCGGGCAGCCTCATTTGCAACTCCTCTGAGATGTCTGCGGACGACCGAATAAGAAGAGTTAGCTAAAATCTACAAGTAAATCAAATGGTACAAGAACAAGGAAGAAAGGCTAACCGGTGGTGACGCTTGGAGGAGAGAGATTGATGGGAGGGGGCGGCAAAGAGGCGTCCCCCTCGTTGTCTAAACGGCCAGCAGTGTCACTGGTCGACTGACTGGCATTTAGCCAATCAGATTTTTAACTAACTCGACAGGCGGAGTCGAGAAGGAGCCGGTCATTTTTTCCGGGGATGACTTACCCCCATCGTCCAGTGGGACGGACGAATCGTGGACCTGATCAGCAATAGGTTCCACGGGCTTGGAGACCCCGCTTTGTGTCAGCCGAGGCTGTTCTAGCAGTCTGCGACTTTGCCTTGGCCGCGGTTGTAGGCGTCTTGGTTGCAACCGTCTTCCTCCTTTTAGATGCATTCGCATCAGGAGTGGACGAAGCCGGCTGCTTCCTCCTTGCCCTCGGAGTAGAAGAAGACTGTAAAAACACACGCAAAGTTAGAAAAATTACACAAGGCAGAAAGCATGTCAGTGTCCGTGTGAATTGGGGAAGGAGCTCCCTTCCAACATGTATGAACGGACGAAATGCGTCCGTGCAAACTCGGACAATGAGGAATGAAAAACTCAAAAAATAAACTAAGTGTTTACCTCCTTGAGTTGCTCGTACATCTTGAAATGAGCCTTGTATCGAGCAAGGTCCACCTCGGACATCTCCACCTCTCCCTTCTGAGCCGGGTCAAGCATAGCGTACGCCTCCGCTGCAAAGAGAAAAAAAGCAAAGTGTCAGACTGTTTTTCTAAAAACTCTACGTGCGTTCAAAAAGTTTATATATCTAAGTGTCCACCTTGGGGCATGTTCTGGTACAGGCCGTACGCAGACATGAAGGTAGTGTCCCTAAGCCAATTGGCAAGAGGAACCCAATGGCGAGGGACACGTTCGATTTTGTTACCCCGCTTGACTCGGTTGACCATGAAATATTCAAGTTGGTGCTCGTGGCTTGGATGGATGGGCGGCTTGTCAGGTTTATGGTCCCCGCGTCCGAGCTGAATGGGATCCGGACGGCATTTGTTCATGCGGAGGTTGAACTCCGCATCTTGGGTTTTGATGCGGTAGAATCGGTGCTTCCAGTCCCTCCATTTGCTGACACGGTCGACCACAACCATGTAATCCCTGGTCGTGCTCAAGACGAGCCAACCATCCGTATCCTTCTCCAGCCGAGTAAGTGAGTGCATCTCACAGAAGACCGCAAAGTCTGGCGTGAAACCCTTGCAGATGCACGTCACCAAATACCCAAAAATATTTAACCAACTGTTTGGCGTCAGTTGGAAAAGGCCAATGTCATATTCGTCCAGAACTGTCCGGACGAATGGATGAAGAGGGAAGCGAAGGCCTACATCCAAAGCGGCCCTGTAAACGCAAAACGCCCGTTTGCGTGGCTTCTCCTCATCCCAGGTAGCCACAGCAATGGCTTTCCTGGGGACTTGTATTTCGGATCCCTCCCCCAAATGGAGGGACTCCTTGTACTCCTCAAAGTCCTTCTTCAAGAACTTCAGGGCTGTCTCTCCAACCGTACAGGCGTACGGGTCCCTGAAGTTGTCAATGTTGGCGACGTTTTCTTCGGCCGCCGTCTCACCCACGGCCTCTTTCTCAACCTCTTCTTCTTCCACTTGGTGAGAAGGGGCACTCCCAAACTTTGAAGACAGCACCCTGTCCAAGTCTGCTGCCTCGGCCGAGCTTCGGCCTCTTGAGCTATGTACGCCCATGAAAGAAGGAACGCCTTCCTGAACTAATGGACGCTTGCCTTTGTCTTTGGCAGCGTCCGCCTGATTTCCCGAAGGAGGGGCGTTGCGAATAGGCAGGTCGGATGGTTCCTTAATTGAGATTCCCGTCATGGGTCTGTCCGCCCCGCCCAGTTGAAGTAGAGGTTGAGAGGAAGAGGGGACAGACGAACCAGCAGCGTCCGCCCCAAGATCAGTAGGATGGTCTTTGCAGGCTACCAGTTCGGCCCCATCCATGACTGAACTGGCAAATTGAGGGAACCTAAGTTCCGGAGCAGGAGACAAGTATGAACTCATCGGATTTATAGAATGAACTCATGGGGGCAAAATGATAAAACCACCTTTCCCGCCTAAACATTCAAACGGTAATTTTTTGAAGAAATTACTCGAAGAAAGAGACAGAATGACGTTAGGGTTCTGTTAACTTGTGAAAAAATCAGACGGACAATTGACGGCACGTCAAAGTGAGTTGAAGTGAGTTAAGTCACAAATTCAAGAGATTTACACCTTCAACACTTAGTCTCCAGAACTTAAAAATATCTAAGAGGTAAATGCGTCCGCCCAGTTCCCAGACGTTTAGTCCAAAGGGGAAAGTTCAGACGTACGCAGCATGATGAAAGAACCATAGAGTACGCCTGAAATCAAGGAAGCCCAATCTATTTCAAAAATATGTGGACGCTCTAGGTAGTTAGGAGATAAGCTCCTCCCAGAGTATCAGAACGTCCAGACCAAAATAAGAGGACGTCTAGTCCCACTGCTGAGGCCGCTCTGGGTGGCTAGGAGATAAGCTCCTCCCAGAATACGAGAACGTCCAGTCCAAAAAATGCGGACGTCCCGATTAGCTAGGAGATAAGCTCCTCCCAGAGTATGAGGACGTCCAGTCTAAAGTATGTAGACGTCCAAATGAATCAGGGGTTAAGCCTCTCTCAGAGTACGAGAACGTCCAGTACAAAGTATGGACGTCCAAATGAGCAAGAAGACAAGCTCACCCCAGACTACGAGGACGTCCAAAACAAAATATACGGACGTCCAGGTAGCAAAGAGAGCTTTGAGTCCAAAGTATATGGACGTCCAGGGCAGATGGGAGGTAAACCCAACCCAGAGTACCAGGACGTCCAGAATGTAAGATCAGAGGAGGCGGCCAGTAAGTGTACGAGCCACCCCCTCTGAGGGGCAAATGTTTAGGGTAAAAATACCCCAGGTACGTGGCCCAATCTCATAGTGACACGTGGCCCAATAAGAAGGCGACACGTGGCCCTATGAGAGTGTGACACGTGTCCACCTGACAGGGTGACACATGTCAGCTATCTTTAAATACAGAATATAACATCAGAAAGAGAAAAAGGCCCTGATTACATCAGGCCCAAATCCCGAGAAACCCTTGAAAGCCGTAAAACGGCGCCCCCCCCCCATGACACGTGGCGACCCCTGATTGCGCAGCCAATCACGTCACGACATTCTAGGGTACAAACCCTAGAGGGGCACATGCTCCCACCCCTATAAATACCCCAATCATTTATGATGGGAGGGGTGGATTACGACATAACATAAATACAGAGCATTAAAAAGCTTCAACTTCTCTCTACTTTCTCTCTCTAGCTTTTCCGATTTCCGATCACTAACTTGATCGTCGGAGGCGAATATTCCGATCACTGGAATATTCGTTGTTTTGCAGGTGTCCGAGTCTCATTGTCAGTAGAGCGTGACCAGTATCCGAGGAGATCACAAAAAACCCTGAAACAGCACCTGTTGACATGGCTCTTTGGCAATAACTTAACGATATTGTGCGCAAGTATATATGGATTTATGGGACAATATCCAATGACCTACTTAATTCCATCGTTGATCAGTATGATAAAGCGATTGATACGTTTCCACAATAATAAGTCTCCTAGGGCATTGCAACTGGATGGTCAATTCATAAACACCAAACTTGAACATTTTGATGGTGTGAAGCCCTATTGCACCCGTCTTAAAACTCTTGCTGATAGTTTGAAGAATGTCGGAGATAAGGTCTCCGATAATCAAATGGCATTACAGCTTTTGAAAGGTTTATCGGAGGATTACAAACCCTTTCGAACTTCTGTCTGTCATCTAAATCCTTTGCCCTCTTTTGATGCCTTGCGTTCAATGCTTGAATTGGAAGAGCAAGACAATGTTGAACTTCAGTCCGAGTCTCATGAGGAGGCGCATATGGCTCAATCCTCAACTCTGGCTTCGCAACCTCATGCTGAAAATTCCCAAATATCTGGTAGTCCTCATGGGAATAATGCACAAAATAGTGGCCGAAAACCTAACAAAGGAAAGGGCGGTAAAGGCAAGGGAAAGAGCGGTGGTTTTGCTGGCCGAATTACCCAACCACAACAACAACAGCAGCGGAGTTCGGCCACTGACAGGGTAAAGTCGTATTCCCCTAATCAAAAGGGAACAAATGTATTTAAATAAATCTGAAGGCTACCTAAAAGAACAAATGCCTTCGTCCTCCACATGTGCATAATATTGAGTCATGAAACACTACTCATAGTTGCAAACCAATACTCAAATTCATTGACATACCAGGAACTAAACACACATTCCTAACCAAATCAACTAGTCAAGCACTATATTCACAAGTAGTTGGACAAATTGACGCATGTTTAGGAATCCAAGCAATTAAACTTCAAATCATGACCAACAAATCCACAATATTCATCATCAAATACCAAGAATCAAAACAATTTTGAAAAATTTTAATCAAGGGGCACAGGGAAGCATGATTCATTATTCATTGGAATAAAACAAACTAAGAAATCAATAAAATCTATACTAAGCACACCAAAAGAAAACAAAAAATAAATAAATAAATAAATAAATAAAACGAAAGAGTGAAAGATATACCATGTGAACACGAGAACCTCCCCCTAAGCTAAATTGGAAAATGTCCTCATTGTCATAAAGGGAAGCTAGTAGTCAAGGTGATTACTCCTCATCATCACCACATCAATGTCACCAAAGCCTTGAGGATTGAAATGCATCTCTTTGGAACAAATTTGGGCAAGAATGAAAAAAGTGTTAGTGGGAAAAAGTCTAAATTTGAGTCAGGTGCACTATTCTGATCATAACTTTTGATCTATAAATCATAATGCAGTTATTTCAATTGCATTGGAAAGTAGAATTAAAGAGCTTTCCAATGATAGGTCACACGCCAAAATCCGATAAGAAACGCAAAAGTTATGGCCTATCGAAGTTGAGCAGTTTTGCTGACGCGTACGCGCGCCCGATCGGGCGAGTTTGACAGGGTAAAGTCGTATTCCCCTAATAAAAAGTAATACCTAAATCCTCTAACTAAAGTAGATAGGGAAGTAGGGTCGAATCCACAGGAAAACTGGTCTTTCTACTCCTAATTAATTAATATAATCTAAATTATTAAAGTAACCAATTTGTTGTTTGTAATGTGAAATTAAACTACGGAGATCAAGTTCAGGGAGAAAAACAATAATAAGAAGGCCTAGGGTCACAGGTTCACCAATAATTAATATTCCGGGATAAAAGATAACAATCAATAATCAACATTGCACAAATAACATGATTAACAAGCTCTCGCAATTTATTAATCAACATAGATCTAACAGGCTCTCGCAATTTACTAGATCTAAGTTTCTATTGAAAACAACCTTTAATATTAAATTAACATCTGCTCGATTCATCAATTCAATATTGCTAAACATTCACAATCAAATTACATCTGCTCGATTCATAATCTAATTGCAAAGAATTAAAACAATTCAATAAGAAATTATCATGCAATATCAAATATCAATAATAACAAATTATCCCTTCATATTAATTATGGATCCCCATAAACCCTAGAATTAAACTACTCACACATAATTAAATCTAAAACATGCATAATAGTAAAGTAAGCCATAAGGAATTGAAAGGAAGAAAATACTGAAATTAATTGAAATAGAAATCGTACCAAGACGGCGAAATTACAAAGTAGTCAAGATCAAGAGTATGGTAGAGAGAAAAGTCTAGAGAGAGAAAATATTAAGTAGAGAGAGAAAGTGAAAAGAAAGAGTTAGAGAGAGAAAGAGAAAAACTACTAAACTCAAATTAAACTAATTAAAAGCTAACTAAAACCAAACTAAAGCTAATCAAATCCCCACCTACGTACTATCACTCCTTTTATAAGGAAAGTCCACTAAAACAAATTCCCACCAAAACAAGGAAACCGACATCAAGAGGAGTCAGCGAGCCCAATAACTAATAAGCCCAATAGCCCAAATATGCTGATGCAGAGGCTATTTGCCTGACCGGGCCAGGCCTCGCCCGATCGGGCCCGGTCAGCTGGAGTTGCGGCTGGGCCTTGCTCCTTCTCTTGCTTTAGGCCATTTCTTCTTTCTTTCCTTCTTGGTCTGTGACACTTGTTTGGTTGTATATTGTGGACTCCTTCACTAAAACCGAGCCCTTATTCACCGAACCAAATCTCTTTAACTCGGTCTTGGGCTTTAAATATATGGTCATAAAATATGATCCGACTCCAATATCTTTGTAGTGGCTCAATAAGCTCGGAAATTGTCATAAATATGCGAATTCCTACAAAATAATACCAACTCTACAAAAACACTAGGAAACGTATATTAGTAATAAAAAATAGCTCCGTAGAGTTCAAATAAGCACAAATATGACCGTGGGACGGGGAATAAAATATATATAAAATAGACTCATCAGCCACCGCATCTCAGCAGCAGCAGAAGCAGCAGCAAGCGATGGTAGATGTTCCTATCATCGTGGGCCTACTAGCAACAAGATCCATAACCTACACCCCCCTACCCGTACCCAACACAAGGTCCGAGTCCAGCACATTGGGTAGTAGCCGGGCCGAGTCAGGCAAACCATCAGCTCGGTTATCTAGGGCCTCGACCTCCTCAAGCAAATTTCATGACCAATCCTTCTTCTACTTCGGGTTATATGCCAACCAACATCGATCGAGCAAGCATATGACGAACTCTCAAGGTAACTTATCGTCATATTTTCATTTGAGCAAAAATCATAATAATTCTATTATTGTTGGTGATGGTAACAAAATTCCAATTCACGGTTATGGTCACGATTCCTTAAACCAAAACACACTCCAACTCAAAAATGTCCTACATGTTCCCAAACTTAATTGTCAAAAATCTCATCTCAAAATTCACTGTTGATAATAATGTGTCTATTGAATTTGTTGCTTTTGGGTTTTCTGTGAAGGACTTGCAGATAGGGAGAAAAATAGGGAGATGTAATAGCAATGACGATCTCTATCCTTTCTTCATCGATCATTAACTCATTTCAACTTCCATTCCGTCAGCTTTTGCAGTTATCTCTCCTAGTGTGTGGCATTCTCGTTTAGGTCTTCCGGGAAATGCAATTCTAAGTTCTTTGCGTAGTAGTAATTTCATCAATTGTAATAAGGCAATTAAACATGTATGATTCCATGTCTCATACTACTATGCCCTTTGATCTTGTTCATAGTGATTTATGGACAATTCCTACTCTAAGTTCTCTTGGTCACAAGTATTATGAAGTCGTCCAAGTCAAGCTAGCAAACATGTGACAGGAAGAAAATTTTCCATTCTCCAGACTAGTAGCCTAACTACGCCAATGCCTAGCTTGCGGAAAAATTTAAGACATAATATTCAAAGTCAAGGTCTTTTATACTACAACCCTTCTACCAAGTTATAATACCTAAAAGAAATTGATTTTAGCACACCACTAATTAAATTTGGCACATCCTTATATGAGAAGAGTATAGAAAACTGTGCTCTCATATAGAGGTGTGCCAAAATCATTTCCCGAAAACAATGTATGAGTTATATATATATATATATATATATATATATATATATATATATATATATATATATATATATATATATATATATATATATATATATATATATATATATATATATATATAAATTTTTTTTATTTTTTTTATTTTTTTTTTGGGATCATTAGCCTTGGAGTTGCAATGATATTGAATTACTAACTACATCGTAAATAAACTCGTACTTGGTGTGCTGCAAACTATTTATGGACAATTGAGATGATATTAACAAGCAAATTTAAAATGCATGATACATGAAGATTATAATTAAGTAGGAATAACAGAGAGGATGCTACGCAATAGATCAAATAAATATAGCTGATACAACTCTATCAACAAATAAAATTCTCCTTAATGAACAAATTCAAGTAGAAAGTGCTTAGCTTAATTCTGAATTTCTGATCCCATGAAAGGTGCAACAAGAGTTTCAAAATTATGTGAGCAAACGAGACGGGCACAATGAAGTTTATCTAGTTGAATACATTTGTGTCTTCCATCATTGCTTTGGTAGATAAACCAACAAGCAGACTGCAACTAACATATACATCAAAATTTTATAATTTGTTAGAAAGGTACTTGTATATTCACTTTTTTTTGAAAATGACCTTATATGTTAATAGTGGTGAAAAAAGTCATTATAAGTCACTTTTGTTGCGAGGAAGGACATTGACGTCGAAATATGACCATTAACTTTACTTTTTCGGTGTTGACCATCACGTACGTGGCACATAATGTTTTTAAAAAGCCCTTTATTCCTTTTTTTCCCTAGTCCCTATGTTTTCACATTCTCTCTCTATTTATTCCCAATTTTTTTCTAAAATTCCTTCTCTTTCCTCAAAATCATGGGAAAAAAGTTGGAAAAAAAAACATTTTTTAAACATCACGTGCATGTCACATGATGGTCAATGCCGGGAAAGTGAAGTCAGGGGTCATATTCTGATGTCAAGGTCCCTTCTCACAACAAAAGTTACTTATAAGGACCTTTTTTCACCACTTTGAACATATAAGAGTCTTTTTCACAAATTTTAAACATTGTATTTGTGAAAAACACACACATCCGTCCCATAATGTAGTTCTTGTTTGTATTTTTTCACTATATTTAAGAAATAGGAGGAGAAAGTGGATGAAATACAGTACTAAAAGTAAAAAGTACAATTACAGACAAAAGTTAGAGAGAGAAAGTGGAAAAAAAAGTAAAAAGCATGTGCAAAATTCAAGATTAATTTAGGAAGTACAATTAATAAAGTTAAATAAGTGATGGTATAATGGTCTTTATATACTATTTAAAAATAGAAACAGGGAAAAGAAGTTTGGAACTCCAAAATAGAAAAACAGGAAGTATATTATGAAACGGATGGAGTATATATATACCGCTGGATTATGTTAGGTTACGGGAAATATGGATTAGATTTTGACCTGGCCTCAAATGTGAAAGTGATTAAATTTAGCTTTACATAAACTCATCCAAAACTACATGTGATTTGATGGGTACTATTTATTTTTTGGCTTGGCAAAATGACAACGGCTACTCTAATATTGGATTTAGGTGGGTGTTGACCAATTGAGAGAGAGCTCATAAACATTGATGATGTTATGATTATTCCCCCCAACTAATTATAAAAATAGATGTATACACCCCAGTGTATGCACCTTAATGTAATTGTTCATTTAAAAATCTTAAAATGAACAAAAAAACATATTAAATGAGTAAAATACAATTAGTGGATGCACTTACCTCTATTTATACCTGGGTGTATATAAAAGGTATACCCACTCTCTTTGTTTTACAAAATTCTCTCAGGCTCTTATTATGCATACTTCCTCCGTTTCTTTATAGTTGCAACACTTCATTAAAATGGAAGTGTCACAATAGTTGCAACACATTATAATTGGAAAGTATTTTATGTCAAAAGTTGTACTATTATCCTTATTATAATCTCATAGCCCACTAAATTATATTCATATCTCTCTCCTCCATTTTAATTGTTTTAAATCACATAAAATCCACTTTTTCTTAAATATGAAAAAGGATGTGTTGCAAGTATTAAAAAGTGTAGGAAGTATATTTTATGAAGGGAAATAAATAATTAAGTAAAGTAGCAGGTGAATACTTGTGAATTGTGATTACTTTTTGAAAAGAGACAACATTATAGAGTGTAATAAAAAGAATATTGGCTAAAATACAATCATTGATTAGAATTGTACCTTAAATAAAATCATTGATATGGCTTTATATGTCTATTCCGTTGACATTATTAGAATTAGGTACCTCACTTAGTGTTTAATTAAGGTCACTTAACTGAATATATCTTATAATAAAGCTCATTTTATAATACTATATACGTAGTAGACAAATAGTACTTGTCAATGATTGTTATGGTTGGATTAATCTTCATCTCAATGATGTAATTTTGCTAGTCGATCAAGTTAAGGTTATAGTATATACAATTAGAGAGTCAAAAATTTGACTAAAAATTAATTATCTTCAATATATAAGAAATAATACACAAGTATATATACAGTACATATGTCAATGTGTAGTCTTGCTAGATTTGTTCTAATTTATAGTTTCAAAATATAAACTTTTGTAGAAAACTTATACGAAACTAAATAATTAAATATATTATTACAGTAACTAACCAAAAAAATATATATGTACTGAAATTTACATAAAGTAAGGGGACAAATTTTTGAAAATGGATGGAGTAGTGATATACTTCTATTTTTTTTACTAGTAACATTTTGACTTTTACACTATTCACATATCTCACTTTAACTAGTTTTGGTTATTTATAATTAGGAAAAATATAATCATGTGAGAACTTGTTTTACTCGTCTTGATTTGTACTTTCATAGTATTAAAGTTTTATAATTTTACACATTGGTACGCAATTAAAGATATTAACAATTAAAATAGTGCATTGGCAAGTGTAAAAAGAGAAATGTTGCAAGTATTAAGAAACAGAGGAAGTATATAGTTGTTTCTGTCTGATCCCAACTCCTCCAGGAACTCGGAACTGAGATTCTGATACCCCTATCGGCAAGCTGAGAACCTACACAATGAGAAGAAGTTAGCTAACCCCGGGGTGATGCAGGGATAACCACTCCGATGATAAAGTCAGAAAGTATTTGAGAAGAGAAGACAAGTAAGAGAAAGAAAGTAGAGAGAGATTAGAGAGAGAGAGTCATTAAAATTGTCCCTATTAATGAGGTCTTATCTACTTATTTATAGTAATCTACCTTGACAGGTGGCTTTCACCCATGCACAACCTTTCGCGCCAAGTGTCGAGTTTCTGTTGCCACGTGTTAAATTGCGGCAGGCCGACATGTCCTCTTTCTGTAACATATCGGCGTCTTCTCGTGATCTGGTCACGCGCTTTCGCAAGATATCGGTCATTCCCGGATATCATCCCATACAATAGTATTATATTAATATTATTGGTTAGATTTTTTTTTTTTTTTTAATCTTGTTTGATTTTTTGAAAATCCTGTTTGATACTCTTAATCAATGATATATCAACCCAAAAACATTTTCAGCCTCCTATATATATACTAAAAAACCTCATCTTTGAAACAAGCACACAAATCACAATATCCACTGAAAAAAGCTAAGCAAACTCCAAAGAAATGGCATCCGAAGGTATGGTGAAAGTAGACAAGTATAGGACTTTCTTGCATGAAGATGCAACCAACGATGACATAGTTTGGAGGCATGGTGCTCCACCTACGTATGATGCTGTCAACAAACTCTTTGAAGAAGGCAGGCAAAAGGTACGTTTGTGTATATCATCATGTTTTAATAATTTTGCACTTTGAATTGATTTTAATTGCGAAAAGTCGTGATTGTATGAAGGGGTGGAGAGGATCTTGGTTTGTGACTTGGTTCATGGAGACGATGTAGTCGACTCCATCCTTGGAACTATTAAGGCCTATATGTTGTTGTTATTGTTTTCGCTAAGGTTTAGGCCTTATTCAGTTTACCTTAATTATAATAAAAAGTCGTGATTGAATGAAGGGATTGGGATGAAAGGTCAGAGAGGATAATCTTGGTTGATGACTTGGTTTATGTATCCAACTTTATTTCTTGGAATCAAGGCTTTTTGATATTGTTGTTGTTATTGATGATGTTGTCGAGGCTTATACTTCTTAGGTGTTCTGATCCAAAGATAAGATTGAGTAATAAATAAGAAATATGTGTTCTAATCCAAAGATAAGATTGAGTAATAAATAAAAAAAATATTTGTAGTTTAATATTTAATATATTACTCCGTATTTTATATAGTATGTAAATAAGTGCACTTTGATTAATGTGATAATAGTTTGCAAATTTTATTTAATGTGAAACAGGAATGGCCAAAAGGGTCACTAGAAGAGACCGTTCAAAATGCAATCAAGTCGTGGGAGATGGAGCTCTCTCACAAACCTCGCTTGCAGGATTTCCGCACCATAAATCCTGATAAGTTCAAGCTTTTTGTTAATGGTAATTAATTTAATTTCTTTAAATTAAAGATTTTGATTAATTACCTCCCCTTTCACCAATAGTTAAAATTATGCAAAGTAAAAAACATATAAATTGAAACGAAACTGCAAGTAACAAAAATATATATCACACATACCACATAAATCTTTATTTTATCTTATGTAACAATGAGAATTAATGGTCAAAATTTTTAGTTACATTGGGATGGATAAGATCTTTTAAAATCAATAAATGACTGGTTTAAGTTGTGATAATTATGTTTCTTTATGGTATGACATGAGATCATAGAATGGTTGACTTTAGACAAGTAACTTCAATGAGCCATTTAGTCTATTGCGTGAGATTTTTTCGAATGGTCTATTATTGTTTACTTATTGATTATACATTTCTTTAATTATATATTGCTTGTAGATTTGAATTTAATTTTAAATTGTTTTGTTAGCATTAATTTGTATCAACTTTTAGATGAATCTTTTAAGAAGGTCAATTGTTACTTAATTTTAACGAGTGCCCCGGGGCGTTAGATAAGGAGTAATTATATTGGTTGAAATGGTATTAAGTTAGGAATGCATGACAAAATCACAAGTCGTTCGGTGTAATTAATGTTAATTTTACTCTAATATTTGCACTTTAATTCTCTTATCTAACGCCCCGGGGGCGCTTATTAGCTTTTGCCTTTAAAAAATTGAAAAAAATTAAGTGAAACATTTTCTTTATTTACTTAATTTTCTGTATATTATCTTCTCGGCTATATATAAGTATTGAAAGATGATCATAGCAATAATAATATCATCTCTCTATAAAAACTTATTATACTCCTCCTCCATACAAAATCGTGCAATATATCCGACAAAAACAAATTAATTGAATCAATTAGATTTATTAGAAATGTTCAAACTAAGAGTGTGTTCACATTTACTGAATTGAGCTGAACTGAACTGATTGAAGCTGAACTAAACTGAATAGAGCTGAAATGAATATTCTATGAGAGAAGAAAATTAAGAGCTGAACTGAACTAATTAGAGATGAAGTGAACTGAAATTAAGCTGAAGTGAACAGACCCTAAAAGATATATAGAATATATGATATGTAGAGGTGGGCATGGGCCGTGCCGGCACGTGGGCGGTACGAGCACGACACTGTATTGGCACGGCACGGCATGCTGGCCTAGTAGTAGGCCGTGCCGTGAACAAAATTTTGATAAAGCGGCACGAGCACGGCTCGGGCACGGTGGGTGGCACAGTGCTTGGCCTGCAGACCAGCACGACCTGTGAGCACGGCACGAGGCACGGCCCGGCTCGTACTCAACGGCTACTTTTCACAGCCTAACAACCATAAACAGCTATATTACAACAGTTATATTAAGTACCGGCATATAATAAAATAAGTTATTCATCAATTTTTGTTTTATCGCACTCGTAAATTTTTTAATTATATGCATTGTTGTTTTTTGCTAACTAATAATATAATAATACAAAAACATAACATAAATTAATAAAATTATTTAAAATATACTCATTTTTAAAGTTGTTAAAAAAAATACACATCGTATTTTAAAAAAATTAAAAAGAAAAAAAATTGAAAAATCCGGGGCGGCCCGCTGCTCGGCCCGGTACGGCATGCCAAGCACGTGGGCTGGGGTGTGCCAAAAGGTGGCACGGCCCGGCACGAGCCATCCCCAGGCACGGTCCGCGGTGGCCCGAGACGGCACGATGCCCACCTCTAATGATATGCCTAACTCTAACCATTCCCTCTAATCTCAATTTAACTATTTTATGATTATTTGTGAGAGAATTTTGGCTTAGAGATATTTACAATAAATAAAAAATCGCGATTTTTATAGTTTTTGAAAAACTTCTAATATGGATAATTTATGTAGGTAGGGAAGGTTTATCGGGAGAAGAAGCTCTTAAGATTGGAAGCTATAATGCTTTGCTGAAGTCTTCTTTACCTAAGAACTTCCAATACTACAAAGCTGAAGAAGAGACCTTCGAGTCCTCTCATGAAGTGTTTCGATCAGCTTTACCTCGTGGATTCGCTTGGGAAGTGATGTGTGTTTATTCCGGACCTCCTAACATTGCTTTCAAGTTTAGGCATTGGGGTTATTTTGAAAGTCCTTACAAAGGTCATGCTCCTACAGGGGAGATGGTCGAGTTTTATGGTCTTGGCGTTCTCAAAGTATGTATTACTCTCCACTCGTTATCTTTCTTATGCGATGTATGTCATACTTTAATTTAGAGATAATGTAGACAAGATATTGTTACTTTCAAAACTATTACAAAACTATTTAATGCTAGTATGCCATGTGTTACACCTACCCCTTATTTTTATGATCATCATTGTCACTTTAAACTGCCTAGCCTGCAAAAGTAAGATATCATTACCATCATTTTAAACAGTTCTTGTGTAATATACATGTGTAATTGTGTATCGTGGAGAAACAACACTCGTATTTTTTATTTTATTTAATTTGTTGGAATTATAGTGAAGTTAATCTAATGATGATCTAAGTAATTATCATCTTTATTATTGATACTTGGCATGTATGTGTATGTAGGTAGATGAATTTCTACTTGTAGAGGATGCGGAAATCTACTATGACCCAGCAGAATTGTTTGGAGGACTTTTGAAAGGAGAGGCAACTATAGGCCAAGGTCAAGATCAAGATCACAGAGCTGTTCAGGGCTCTGGTTGTCCCTTGGGCCATTAAATTTGCTAATGTATTATTTTTCTTCTTCTTTTTTTTTTTTTGAAAGAAACTTTTCTTCTAATTAAGTAGATGCTTTGTATCTTTAAATAAGTTTTTTTTTTTCCCTTCTCTTTTTTAAACGTTTTTTGCCCAAACCGAAACCGAACCACTCTAATTCGGTTTCTGGATTTTAGAAACCACACTGCACCACTTTACTTTAGAAACCGACCAAACCAAACTATATTTATTTCGGTTTCATATAAAAAACCCGAACCAAACCGAATTTTCATATCAAGCACCATAAACATCAAATTTTGCAAAAAAAACCGAATCAAACCACACCAAACCAAACCAAACCAATCCATACAAACATAATTAAACAACTTTTAACCTTATCTCACCACCCCTAACCCAGATCCGCAAACATTCCTAGACATATTTACTATAAAGATCGAACTACTATAATCTCGAAAAAATTAAGATAAAACCCTAATATCATTGAACTAAAATTGGAATAAAAAGCACCAAAATATCAGAAAAAATTGGACATAAATTAGAAGCTTAGCATAAATTAGTAGAAAAAAAAAAAACTCAAACCAAATTAAAAGAAAGAAAGGAGGACATACCTCATATTCCATCGAAATAACATCGAATTTGGGTTTTAAAGGTCAAATTTGACCATGAAAACTCTAGATGTAGAGTTTTCATGGTCGAATTTGACATGAAAAACCTTTAGTTGATGGTGTTCTAAATCAAAACCTCGAATTTAGTTGATGGTGTTCATAAATGGTGAAGGGGGCGAATTTGAAAGCGAATTCGTTGATGTGTTCGTTAATGGTGGCGAGGAGAAAGACAAGAAAAAGGAAAAGATAAGAGGAGAGTGAAGGCGTGAAGCGAAGAAGAGGAGAGGAGAGGAGAGAGAATGGACGAAATCCGCAAGAGGAGAAGAGGAAAGGAGAGAGAAAGGATGGAGAGAGAGAGAGGGGGGGGGCTGAGAGTGATTAGGGTTTTTTTTTCATTATATACCTAGGGTAATTCAGAGTTGGGCTAGGGTTTAATTGGATTGGGCCTATATTTCGGTGTGGTTCAGTTTTTCATTTTCGCAAACCGAAACCGAACCACAGACTGAATTTTTTTTAAAAAAAAACCGAAATCGAACCAAATTTCTTATTCGGTTCGGTTTTCGGTTTGGTTCGGTTTTAAACCGAGTTTGTTTCACCCCTATGTCATACTAACAAAATTATTAATTCCTACACCCTAGTGTAGGTAAATATACCTACCCCCACCCCACACCCCACCCCACCCCACCCACCACCAATTTACCTCCTTCCCAAATATAGTCTCCCCCAAAAAAATTCAGATTATATATATCACCATTGTTATCTTCTAAAAAGCATCATTCTATGATTTCCCTCTTAAAAAACCATCATCCTTTATTTTCTCTCTCCAAAAAATTTCATCATATTCATTTTCTCTCTCCAAAAACCTTCATCCTTAATTTTCTCTCTTTAAAAACCTTCATATTTTTCATCATAAAAGTTTAATCATCATCTATTCATATCACTTCTTATGAGAGCTTCATTGTTGACGCAAATAATCTTTGATGAGGTACTAATTTCTCTCTCCTTTATTCATTTCAATGATTTGATATAATTGTTAAATATTGATTTTATACTCTAATTTTTTCCCCAAATTGATTGTCAAATCACAGAAAAAAAAAATTAATATATTGGTTGAATTATATCAATATTTTATGTACTCTTGTGTTGAATTAGTTTATGGCGTGTTATTATATTATATAATTATTAGACATAAATAATTGAAAATGGAGTGTTGTTCTAATTTTCTGGATAGTTTGATCTATTTCGTCAGATTATTGAGATGTTGTTAATTGGGACGATCACTATAAAAGGGGGGTGAATTGTAGGTGAGTTCCTAGTGACTAATTTTGTAAAATATAAAAACAGAATATAAAAGGAACTTGCACAACACACAATACTTTACTACAAATTTTTATCCTACACCTCCTTCCCAACATATCTCCCTACACTTCACCTCACTACATCTTTTCCTCAACAATCAAATTTATGTCATTTTAAACTGCTTATAATTTTTTTTTCCTTTTTTTTTTTACTTCTTTTTCTGTTACATATGATTTTAAAGCCTGAATTTCTTTCTCTTTCAATTAATTTTTCCATTTTCTCTCTCCTAACATTTTTTTCTCCTAATTTCTCTGATTTTATCGTCATTATTAATCAATTTTTTTTTTCTCATTTCGATTCTTTTAATTGTGTTGCTTTAATAGATAATACTTTAATTTCCGATTTTGATTATGATTATGAAGTTGTGTTTCCATCTAGAATTGGAATTGTAGTTTCAATTGTTCATCAATGCGAGTTATTATGTTCTTATCTTTGATTTTTTATATTTTTTTTCTTCAGTTTTTAATCTCTGCTTCATGATTTCGATCCTAATCGCAGTAATTACAATTTACAAGCAAAATGCAATTTTGTTGTTATGTTGTGGTGGCAGCGATGAAGGCGAGATAACATAAGTTTTTGTGGCAGGGGTGGTGGTCAATATTTTGTGGCAGCAGCGGTGGTCGATATTTTGTGGTAGCGGCGATTGGTTCTTTTGGTTGGAGTTCTTTTGGTTGGAGTTGAGGTTGGGTTAAAGGAGACAAATACAAATGATTGAGAAGGAGAAAGAAAATGGTAAAGAATGAAGTTTAAACCACCATTGATAGATAAAGCTTGCTTCTGATTTTAATAAGAAGTGTATAATTTTTAAATTTTGTTATAAACTGTATACTCGTATAATTTTATAATTGAACATATAATATTTTAAAAATAAACATATTTATTTAATAGTTGTAAATGAACATACAATTATTTATAATTGAACATATAATATTTTCAAAATGAACATATTTATTTAATGGTTGTAAATGAACATACAATTATTTATATTGAACCTATAAATATTTCAAAAATGAACATATTTATTTAATATTTGTAAATAAACATACAATTATTTATAATTGAACATATAATATTTCAAAAATGAACATATTTATTTAATAGTTGTAAATGAACATACAATTATTTATAATTGAACATTTAATTAAGGAGTATTATTATAGATGAAAAATGTATAAAACTTATAATATTTGTGCTGGTTATTGAAAATTTTGAAGGTAGCACACACTCCTTATTGTAATTGTAAGAATCATTTCCATGACAACTACAATATAGCACACACTCTTATTGAAATTCCTTATTAAATTTGTAAAAATAACTACTTCATGATATAATTGGGTGCTTTAATTAGTAGTATAAAAATGAACTTTTAAGTATATGTACATGTTCATTTTAAAATTAATGCATTTCCTTGTTAAAAATAAAATGATCATGAATAAGAATGGAAAATGAACATTTATCAATACGTTAATTAACATTTATATATAATAAAAATTAATTTATCTTTTGAAATTAATAATTATATAACACGTATACTATGTAAAGAGGGGGTGGTTTTGATATATGTTAATTATCATTTTACATATTCAATAGTTAAGATGTGTAATAACTAATAATATACAGTAAAAGCAATATCGGATCCAACATATCACTTGATGAAGATATTCATCTTATTGCTAAGGTTTTTTTCCCTATTCCTTTGCATTTATAAATATAAACTTCTCGATCATTCAAATTTAAGGAATTTAAGCACGTGTTATTGGTTCATATTGCTTGGCGACTCCATGCCTTCTCGATTTCTTTATTTTTGTCGTCTTACTTTTTTTCTTGCTATTGTGTGGTTTAACTCATTATATCCACGATTCTTTGTTTAACTAACAGACAAAAAAAATATAAATTTTTTTATTAGAATTGAGCAAGAATAAGTGTTAGAATGAACCAATTTTCATATGAATATGAACATGGATGAGTATAACAATTAACATGATCGATATGGAAATGAACATCTATCAATATAAATGAATATGTATTAATATATAAATGAATTGAACATATATTAGTGTAGAAATGACTATCTATTAATATGAAAATGAACAACTATTAATACATAAATGAACAACTATTAATACATAAATGAACATATTTACGTAATTGAATATGGAAATGAATATCTATTAATATATAATTGAACATTTATTAGTTTGAAAATGACCATGAAAGATAACGATCGATGAACATGAAATATACACTGAATAATTAAACTCTTGAATCTATTAATGTTTGATTTACCATATATCCATATAAGAAAAAACATATATTGAAATTCAAAATTGAAATGAACATGAATATTTGAAGAGAATGACTAAAATATGAATATTTATCAAAATTCTAATAATCGTATATTTATATGTGAAATTGTGAATGATCATATACTTGTATATGATTGAATATCTACTAAAATAAATATGAACATTCATCAAAATAATATTCCAATCTAAACTATGAAAAAGGACGAATATTATTACATAAATGACTATGTACTAATATATAAATGAACATGTATATTAATCATTTATTAAAATGTGAATGACGTTATACTAATATATAAATGAACATTTAACAAAATGAAAATGAACATTCATAAAAATAAAAAAAAAAACTACGAACTATAATCTTTGTTTTTCTTCTCTGAAACAGTTTCCTTCGCTCTGCAAACAAAACTGTAGAATGTACTAATATAATTTACTAGTTTTTCAATAAAAATTACTAAGATTATAGTATAATACTTACATTAATATACATTTTTCATGGTTGATGTTTCGATTACATTTTCGAAATACATCGCAACAAAAAAATTAGTAAAACCTAACTCTTTTTCATTCCAAATTTAAACAAAATAATTTATTTTTTCAAATTTCACACCTTGTTTTATTGAATTTCATAGTGCTTGAAGATTTTTTTGTGATAATTTAAAATTAATTTTGCAATTAAAGCTTTTGATGAGAGAGAAACTTGCATAGAAATGGGTGTGGAGAGAGAAAATGTAAAAATGAGTGAGGAGAGATAAAATGAAAGTTAGTGGGGGTGTGGGTAGTACTCTAAACGACGTGTTTAGAGGGGGTGTAGGGTGTCCTACCTACACTAGGGTCTAGTGTTTACTAATTAATATTTTACGAGAAAACCTTCCAGGGCCCAACTGGAAGTAAAACCTCGACCCTCTAAGGGATTTCCAATACCAAAACACTTCACTATAATTGGGCAAACACACTTGTTACAACCTATTATAATCAGACCTAAACTCACTAGTTTCAGACTGAACTTGCTACACAGTAGAATCCTATTCTACCCAATCTAAGTCTCTGACTTAGATTCACTCCATACTCCCCGAGTACTTAATCTCTCAGCCTCACAACAGAAGCCAACAATATTGTATGCAAATACAATTCACTCACCCAAACCTAACTAGTACAAACACTTGACTTCTAGTATATGAAAGGAAAGCTACATATGGAGTCCGAAACTAATACGACAAAGTTTAGACTTGGCAAACTTACACAATTGAGCTTTCTTCAGATTCTTCATACATAAACTCACAAGTTCTATAAAATGTGACTACTACTTTTTATACAAGATGGAACTCGTATAGTAAGTAGGGTTTTCCAAAAGATAGATTTTATTAAATCAACCGATTTAATAGAAACACGTTTTAAGTAAATCATTTTCATAAAGAAAATCTTTTAAGAAAAACTTATCAAAGATAGATTTATGAAAAGAATAATAACTTTTTAAGAGAACTATATTTTATAATGGAAAATTTGTTAAAAATAATCCCAACTTTCACGTATTTGCTTTAAATAATCCCAACTTTGGATTATTATTAAATAATCCCAACTTTAGGGTGTATTCGCTCAAAACAGGCCTTAACCGGTTACTAACTTGCTATAGTAGGTTAAGGTGACACGTGTCACCATGCGATTGGCTGAATTTGTTTTTAAATAAAAAAAACTTACAAAAATAAAAAAAAAAACTTAAATTTTTTTTTACAAAAATAAAAATAAAAACTACCAGCCTCCACCCACGAACCACCTTCCCCACCGCCACCACCACGGCGGCCATAATTGTCTTCCCCACCCAAGCGTCGACGACCAGAAGCCCTCCCCCACGCCGATAGTTTCCCTTCTCGCCGCCCCTTTCCCCAAAACCACCATCTCCACCACGAATCCCTAAAACCCTCGAAATCTCACCCACGACCACCATCTCCGCCACCAACCACGCTCCCTCCCGGACAGCCAGCTCTGCCTCGACCAACACCAGCCCACAAACACACATCAACCACAATCCGTGGAATCGCGGGTTAAGTTCAATTGATTTTGCTGCAATTCGCAGGTTGCTACCTCGATTTGGTGGTGATGACGGGTAGTGCTGCAACGATAGTTTGAGATTGTTGTTGGATTGTGGGTAATTGCACGTCGCTACTCGTGTTTTTGGGATGCAGTGGTGGGTGCGCAAGTTGCTGCGTAGGTGATGGTGGTTACAGGTGATAGTGGTGACGGTGGTGACGGTGGTTACAGGTGATGCCGTGATGGTGGGGGGTTTCTGAATTATGACTGATTTTTTTCAAGTTTTTTATTTTTTATTTTTTTAACATTTCAGCAAATCACGTGGTGACACGTGTCAACATTTACCTCTTTAACAGGTTACCGGTTACTTGGGCCTATTTTGAGCGAATACACCCCAAAGTTGGGGATTATTAATAATAATCCAAAGTTGGGATTATTTAAAGAGAATACATAAAATTTGGGATTATTTTTAACAAATTTTCCTTTTATAAAATAAAATCTTTTAGAAAATATTTTCATAAATTAAAACTTATCCTTTTCAAATTAAACTTTCCTAATATAAGCTTGCCAAGCTTGTCACGTTTCTAATAAATTCCATGCATAAACTATCCTAACATATTTACAACAATCTTAGAAAATATAAACTTAACAAAACTACTTTGCTTCGTTAAATGTTGTAGATTAGGATACTTGGGCCACACGCAGTCCAGGACTAAGTTCCTACTGTCTTTACTTCTCTAGTACTTCTACTGCAACCTCGCAAGCCAAGTTCTTGAGGAACTTGTTGTCTTCAACGCAGACCAAGTTCATCTTCTCAACTTGCTGTATTCATGTTCCTATTAGGGAACTTAGTTAGTTCCAGTGTGGAACTCAACTCTTCTTCTACTTTCTTTAACTTTCCTCTGAATTTTCTCAAGTCTTCATAAGCAGGTTTCTCTTCCACTTCCAAAGTCTATTAATCTATTCTAATTCCAACACTTAGAAAATTCTTATTAGATTAAGTTTGTTCTTTGCGTTCATCATCATCAAAACCTTTAAGCTTCAACATATGTAAATTTAGTTTAATGTGGAAAATAATTGTTGAAGAATCACTAGTAGAAAAAAGGCCATCCGTAACGGGCAACGGGCGTTACTTATGCGGCCATGAGTAAAGTTATTTGTAACGGGCAGGTAAAATGTCCGTTACAAATAACTACTTATTCGTAACGGGTAGGTGAAATGTCCGTTACAAATAACTACTTATTCGTAACAGGCAGGTGAAATGTCCATTACAAATAACTACTTATTTGTAACGGACATTTCACCTGCCCGTTACAAATAAGTGGATATTAGTAACGAACATTCATTGTACCCGTTACAAATAATGTCTAGAAAAGTCAAAATTTTAGGGGTATTTGTAACAGGCACAATATATGTACCAGTTACAAATACCCCTATATCTTATCCCTTCACCACTCACATCAACTATAATATTTCCCACCAAATCTAAATATTTGTTTTCATGGCACAAATATATATTATCAATCATGTCATACACACCAT
Organism: Chenopodium album; assembly: GCF_948465745.1. Lineage (NCBI taxonomy): Eukaryota > Viridiplantae > Streptophyta > Magnoliopsida > Caryophyllales > Amaranthaceae > Chenopodium > Chenopodium album. The sequence continues at coordinate 44,025,175 of NC_137846.1, read as the reverse complement.
ATTATGTTACAATTAAAAACTGCTTACAAACTCATAATATTGTACAAGGTTAATGATTAAAAAAAAAATTGTAAATAACATTATAGCTTAAACAGCTTCCTAGAGAAACAGTAACAGTAGAGCAGCAGCAACAATAACAGTAGCAGCTGCAGCATAGAAAAGTCCCCAATCTTTAATTTTTTCCTTCTCACCTAATCCAATCAATGAAAAAAAAATCAAAATCACAAAAACAGATAACACCAAATCAATAACACAAAAAAGGATGAACTTTGCCCATTGAGAGACAAAGAAAGTTACTTGTTTTGCTTGAATATACCCAGATTTCTTTAAGAAAGAATAGAGATTAAATATAAAGAAAGAATGAGAGTGTGAGATAGAGAGAGCTTCTAAGACAACTCAAGTACTTAACACAACTACAATAAACACATATGCATCAATTGAACCAATCAACAATTCATGGCCAGTTGAGTAATTCAACTCTTATATTATTAAAGAGGAATAATATAAGAGTTGAATTACTCAACGTATCACTATTTTGTCAAACGTAAACACTTGAAACGATTAAATTTCCAGCATAGCATAGGTAGAAATTATTGCATTTAACAATACTTGAAAATAGCATAAGAAATAAAAGGTATATATGCATAAGAAAAAAGAGAGGGCTGAACCTTAGAAATAGGTGTTTCGGCTATTTTTGCATTCAACGGTACTTGCATTATTTTTGTTTTTGTTTTTGCTTTAGTTTTTCCTTCTTATAAACAGAAAAAAAGAAGGGAAGTTTTTTTTATTGTGGGGTTACAAATTTCCTATACCCAACAAAAGGGTCTGGCAGGGACAACCTAGCATTTGGACCAGAAACATGGAAGTAAATAAATAAGAGAGAGAGAGAAATAGATGATTTTTCAGAACATCCAGGTATAAGAGGTTGACTGAAAGGCCAAAAGTCATTAAGTAAGAAATAGCAGAAGTGAAAAAAAGGGGGGCAATTATTTGTTCTTTAGTTCATTCTTAGGATACTGTTTCATTTCTATGCCTGCCTTTTAACCATTTTATTTTTTTTGATTGTAATGTTGCAAACAAAGTAGCTTCAACACCTTCTGGACATAATTTTGCAGCTAAGACAAGGATAGGCATAAATGAAATCTGTAATAGAGAGAATAGTCAATACAAGGCTTATCTAAACTTAAAAAGGAGAAAAGCGTCATCAATAACCAATAATCGGGGGATAAATGATTCAAAACGGCCTTGACCTTATAAGAAAATTTACTTCAAGCTAGACCTCCTATATAATGTCAGAAAAAAAAAACTCAATATGAGAGGCAATAATTTTAACTCGGCACAACACTTTGAACAACAAAATGATAAGGCATCCTTTTACCTTATCATATGAAGCTAGAATTCTATTAAAGCTGATGATTATTTAAAACTAAACACAAACTTGAACTCTCAATTCCATGTCATAGGTTTCGACAAACAGCAGAAGACTGGAAGACATGAACAAAAACAGCTTTAGGTGAATGTACCTGAGAAAGAATAGTGAGGATCAGGGAATCTCCCACAGCAAACCACTCGTCACTGATACATAACTGGCGATTCAGCCCAGTTACAAGGAAAACCTGAAAATTGAATCCAGAAACTATTTAGTTTGAGTACTATTGGCACCAACGGAAAAATGAATGTTATCTACAAACCTGTGTCATTCCTAGAGCAGTTCCAGCAATAGTTGTCGCCATAAATATACTCCTCAGTTTAACTTTCTTCAAAAAACCATTATAGAGGCCTACACCAAGCAGCAATGCAACAGAAGTTACAAGTTTCACCTGCCTAAGAAATTCAGGGGTAAAGCCAAGTTTATTTGTTCTGAAATCCAAAAAATTTACAACTATTAATAATTTACAAAAGTAATCTATAAAAAAAAAAAAGAAAAGAAAAGAAATGGTCCTAGATTTAATGGTAAATGATCGAATAGGCGCTAAACTTTATGCAAAAAATTAATCAGATGAGCATACATCTTATTCTACAGAATTTAATCAGATAATATAAGAATTCATTTTAGTCAATGATATGTTTGTGTTTGATCACATCTACAGAAGGATACCAAAAGCTATGGTAAATGATAGTAGGACCGCTGATTATCTTTAATCAATACTATTAGAAAAATAAAGCCTCAAATATGATTATAAGTTCAAATGTAAACCCTTAAGATGACCAAAGATATGATCATCAATAACAATCTGCTCCTAAATTCAAATCAAGCTACAAGATATAACTCACTACTCATATAAAGCATTCAGAAATCAAAATGTCTCACTAAGTCACTAGTCCACAACACAATTAATTAGTAGAATGCAAATGTCAGTTTATCATATACTGCCACTTCTAACATTTACAAAAGCATGTCTTTCCAATTCACCATGCATCTAAAGGGGATTTTTAGATCCTCTAATCACTCTATCAAGCATAAACAGGATAGAAAAAATAAAAATAATAATAATGAAATCCCTCAACCAATCCGGCAATCCCACTACATACAACAAGTGATAATAAGGCACTAACAAGGCAAAGACAAAGACATATCCAAGTATATTACATCCAAAGCAAATAAAAATTAAGAAATTAAATGACAATTTGGACTCATATTATACGTTTTTTAATTTTTTTTTTTTAAAAAAAAACAGCAATCCATGCCAAAATTACATGTAAACACCAAAATACTCAAATTTTGGGATAATTTTTGAATCAAATTGAGACTTTCACAAACCCATTTTAAATTTCAAACATAAACTCCCAAATCAAGAAACAATTCTTTAAAAAAGCGAAAAAAAGAGTAATTGATTCTAAAATAGCGGTACCTTTCATAGCCCCAAATGAAATTCACATTCTAAAAAGGGACAACAAGAGTAACTTTAAGAATCCGAGTAACAACAACAGTATCAACAATATGATACCTCTATAGATTCAACCCACCAGAAGCGACCACAACCAGAAAACTCCTATTCTCACTAGCAATCACCGACGATTCTCTCCGATGCCTAATCCTTCTTCCCTTCTCACTTAATCAACTCCAAACAATAAAAAAAAATAAAAAATTAAAATCGCAAAAACACAAAAAATAAAAAAAAATATCAAATCCAATCAAAAATCCAAAAAAGGGGGAAATTTCCAAGAAAACTTCGTTGAGATGAGGTAAACACCAGATCCTCTGCTGCATCATCTTCTTCAACTGAATTGTACACCGGAGAGCGGCGATTCGGGCTACAAAAACTTAGAGCAGCGATTCAGCCCGTCACTGTCGTCGTTGCTAGGATCGACTGGTGCGCCATGAACATGAATAGAGGAAGAAGAGAAAGAAGATCAGGAAGGAGGAGAGAGAGAGAGGAGAGCATTGAGGAAAAAAACGGCTGCGAAAGAGATTTAGGAGTACTCCGTATTAAACCCTAGCGCTGTGTAACCGCGTAACGGACTTAATATTTGTCCGATACAAATATTAATTATTCGTAACGTGCATTTATTTGCCCGTTACGATTATTAACAATTCGTATCGGACAATTATTTACCCGTTACAAATGACTTTTTCCGTAACGGTTATATATTTTGCCCGTTACAATTACTCTTTTTGTAACGAAATTTATCATGACCGTTACAAATAGGGTGTTACAAGTGACAATTTTTCCACTAGTGAATGTTCACTTTCGTTTGTATAAATGTTCATTAGCATATTAGTAAATGACCATTTGCATATTAATAAATGAGCATTAGATTTCTGATATATGTTCATATTATTGTCATCTTCATCAAATTTTTTTCTCTAAAATTAAATATTTTGAGTAAGAATTTGTGATGTCTTATACTTTTTTGTGGAAGTTAGTGATTTTTTTTATAATTGTAGTTGAATTATATTATTGTTTGATATTCTCGATCTAATTTTGCGTTAAGGCATGATTTTATATTATTAATTGTTGTCCTAATATTTTAAAAATTGTGTGCAATTTATTCTAGTTCTTATGATTGTTATGACTAATAATGAAAATTTCTTTTTTATATCATCCATCTCATATTGATAAATGCTCTTTATGATCTATATATATGTTCATTCACATATTAATTGATGACCATTCGAATTTTGATAAATGTTCATTTGGATTTCTCCGACTCCGACGATCAAGTTAGTATTAGTCGTAGAAGATGAAAGGGTGCGGAAAAGGTAAAGATGATATCTTCTCGGATTCCGAGATCAGGTGTTTTTCTCTGATGGGAGAGAGTGTAGGGTTGTTGTAATAATTGAAGGTGTCCCAAAAATGGGGGAAATCTTCCTATTTATAGGTCGTTAGAAAATGTGCCCTTTATTAGGTCAGGGTGACCTAATGGGCTGTTCTGTTTTGCGGCGTTCTTGAGAATAGGGCTCTGAAGGCCGCCATTCTATTTGTTATCTGAGGCTGACACGTGTCAGTTGAGGAGTAGTCCACGTTGAACCCACCCAAGATTGACACGTGTCTCTCTCTAATTGGTCCACGTATTTAGGGTATTTGTACCCTAACATTTGCCCCCACAGGGGCCACGTGGCTCCAATGACATGTGTCAACTGAGGATTAGCCAACAGTTATTACCGTTTTTCTTTGGAGGGAATTACGGGAGTGCCCCCATTTTAACCTTCTATAAATAGCGATTTACCTTCCCTTCTCTCTCATCTTTGACTTTCTAAAATATCTAGAGAGAGAAAAGAGAGAATTTTTAAAGAGAGATACTCTGATCACCGCCTACAGCAGACTGTGAAACTTTCCACCTGTATACAGCCGGTCAATTCTTGATACTTTCTGCAAGCTCCGTTTGAGGTAACCGTCTCTCCTCTTCTCAACTTTTTCAAACTTTTTTCTGTTTGTGTTCATAGTTTTTCAATAAAATGGATTCCTTATCGACACACAAGACACAGCCTAGCTCATTCAACCGGTCTCCAGGTATGGCTGAGTCTAGAACTGGTGGTGCCGCCTCCGGGTGCTTGGACTTGCTTTGCTCATCCCCGAATCGCACCGTCTCTGTGTCTGTGCAGGACACAATGACAAAAGTTAAACAAACGGCTACAAAGCCAAGAAAGGGAAGGCACACTTTGGAAGTGCCAGCTGATGAAGTTACCCTAGACGGGGAGTATGGGGAATCAGATGAGCAATCAGGTTCTTCGCCAGGGGGTACCCCAACTACTCCAAGTGATGGGATATTGAGGGAGTCAGACGGTGAAGGGTCCGTCTCCGCCTCCATGCATAGTGATCCTGATCTATGGGACGATGACGAGGCCTCTCAGAGATCAGGAGCCAAAGCCTCTAGATCGGGTCAGGAAGAGGCCGGCTATGAACGAAGTTCAGCGGCCGACTAAGTCATCGTTTATGACCAACCCCACTGAAACACACATGACGACCAGGGATGTAGCTATCTTGGAAACAAGATTTCAAGATAAATATCTCATTGGATCGAATTGGGAGATAAGAGTCCCGCCTGTAGAGGCAATAGTGGTTTGGGAGGATAACGTTGAGCATGCCGACAATTATTTCGGCTGCTATGAGTTGGCAATCAAAGCCGGACTCCACTTCCCCCTCCACAGGGGAATTAGAAGGATCTTGAAGGGGTATGAGCTAGGCGTCTGGCAATTCACCCCCAACTCATTGATAAATATCTTGAGTTATATTGCCGCCTATGAGTTCCAGATCATTGAGCCAAGCTTCGAGGCTTTTGCTCACATGCATTATACGAGTCGGGCTTCAGGCGGCTGGGGGCGTGGTACACTTTAACCACCCATCCGGAGTACATGATGACTCTGGATAAGCCGTCTAAGTAGACCAATTGGAAAGATAAGTTTTATCTCATCTCCTCCCCCCACTTTGGCGATGAACCGGGGTCTTACGCCGATACAATAAGGATCCGGCATTGCCCGGAAAGAAGTGCGCTCTCCCCCACATTCCTCCCAAGGCTTGGGAACAAATAATGGAGCCTGAGTTCTTCAAAACCACGACTGAGCCCTTAGACGATGGGACCCAAATAATTGTGCCAAAGAACTGGGTACCGCATCCGGACTTCCTTAAAGACGAGGCGTTTCTTTCCGCCTGCGGCTTGAGCACCATGTTTTCAAAACGTATGCAACCGTGTTTTGCAGACGTCTCAATACTTGTGTTTTTTTTATTTTTTTGTTTGTTTAACCATCCGGTTTTCTTTTGTAGAGATTGCTTTAAAAATGGTGAATCCGAACAAGACACCGGCTAAGACAGTTGCTCTTTTCAGGAAGGAGAAAGTAGATAAGAAAAAAAAAAGCCTTGGATGCCAAGGATGATGGGGTAAGTCCGCCTGCCATTTGTTGGCTAGCTTGTCTTTCCTTTTTACGTTGTGTCGGTTGTAACACTTTTGTCTCATTTGCAGAGTGGGAGCAAGACTATCCTCCGCTCTTTTTCCAAAATGTTCAAACGGTCCTCGCCTGGGGGTGAGTTGGGGAAGTCCCCGGCCAAGGTAGGGAGGAAAAATCCCTCCCATTCTATCTGTGATGCTACGCCCGACCAACCTAGGCCTACAGCTGGAGGGAAGAGCCCAGTTGTGCTGAAGGCTCTAAACGAAAGCTCCGAGAGGGCAAGCAAAATGCCAGACGCCTCTACGGCGTCGAAGGGTGGCATGCCACCCAATACTGCAGACGACACTGCATCGGTTGGAGAGGGTGGGACCTAGCAACCCAGAGACCAAGGTAAGGAAGATTGCTTTGAACTCCCATGGCCGCTTGACTTTATACGAGCCAAAATCCAAGCGAGCTCATCAGGAGAAATGTTCAGCAGTCGGCATAATATGGGTGCTGCCTATGCTGCTTTCTCACCACATCCTTCTTATGGTGCAGATGTCTCCTCCAGCCGGCCTGATGTCCAGCAATTCGCCAAGCGGATGCTAAGGACCATTACCAGGTCTGAAAAAGACCAGGTGCCAAGAGTGCAGTCGGTCAATTTTAACCAAATCTTAGCTCTGCTGGTTGAGGTAACTAAGCTTAACTCAAGTATATTTTAATCTTTAGACTTATCTTCTAACCCCCCTTTTTACCGTCTGTATTCTACATGCGATGTTGAAGGTAGACGGGCTGAAAACTCCGTTTAGGAGAAAACAGGAGGAGGTAAATGATGCTAAACAGAGGGCCACAAATGCTCTCAACTCTGCTCAATACCAAAATACCATAGTGAAATTGAGATTAAAGCTGCAGAGTTGAAATAGGAGGAGCTGATCAAGACTTTGACGACTGCAGTGGAGGAGGCCAACACCAAAGCCACCAACTTAGAGTTGGCGCTTAAAAATGCTCAATCTGACCTGAAGGCTTTGGAAGGGGCGGACCAGGAGAACACCCAGCTCAGGAACTGTAGACACCCAAATGTGTCTCCCCAAAACCAAACCCAGTGATGAATACCTTTTGCGTCGAATGATAATCGAATGAGGTGAAAGTGTGAAAAGTCTAGTGTTGCGGTTGGTTTTTATTAAAATTCTTTCTTTCTGTTTTCGAAAACAACTATATTTTATGAAAACAGCCAATCCAGTTTAGTTTGGTCCACGACAAGGGTCCAATAATAATGTAGTTGGATGGGGCTTGCAAAGAGCTTTCCAACGATATATTATAAGCCCAATTCCGATGAATAATGAGGAAGTTATGGCGAAAATACTAAACTGGGCCCGGTTTGATCTTTATATGCGGCCCAATGATCTAGGGGAAGGCCCAATGTTAATTATTATTCCTAAAGTTATTAGAATTAATTATGGTCTTCTAGAATTCTCTAGAAGATTCTTTTTAATCCTAATAGAATTAGAATTAATAATTATATTTTGATAAAGTTTTATTTGGAATAAAATATTATTTTATGAAAAATACGATTTCGATTTTCATACGGATTTTACAAATCGATTTTGATCCATATATGGACTCCATGTTGAAAGCGCGTAGAAATCCAGGCTGTCGCCACGCGACAGACCCTGTCGTCTGGCAACAAGGTCGGTTTTGCAGCGACAGAGTGGAGTTTTATTCCTTATCAAATTCTACTTATTTCCGGACTGTTTTCTTATAAATAGGGTCATGAACCTCCGTTTTTAGGAATCTGCAATCAATTCTCAATCTACAATCAACTCTCATCAAGAATTTCTTGATTCTCTCTCTCTTTCTAAACCTTCCCTCAAACACAAAATTCCTGAAACATTAGCACTAGACACACCTAGTCAAGTTCGAAGTTGCCTTCGCCCTAGACGTGAAAGGTTATAATTTCTGAGGGTTTGGTCCCTAATCTTTTAATCTTTATTTAATTTAATTGTTTGATTTTATATTTTCCTTGAAGTTACTAACGCGTGTATTTTGTTATTAGAAAGAGGTACGAGGCATTAAAGTATGTAATTTTATTGCTCTATTCTTGTAGAAAGCATGTTTAAATTCGTTTAATTCCTAGTATCATGTTAGGATGTTATTATTGCTTTCTAGTATCATGTTTTAGGGTGCCTTTTACTCTTTTCTAATATCATGTTAGTATCATGTTAGAGCTAAAGCTTTGATCTTTATTATTTAATGACATGCTAGGGTTTGTTATTAATCTTGTTAGTATCATGCCTAGGATCTTGCTATTAATATTATGCTTTAACATGATTATGATAATTATGATTATTATCATTGTTATTATGATTATGATTATAATTATGATGATTATTATTATGTTGCTTGATGATTATTATTGTTATTGCTTATCACGCCTTTTATGCAGGTTTAAAGGGAATTTTGTACTTGTAATCACGCTTAATAAGATAATTAATAATCTTGTTTAGGCTAATTTGATTATAATTCAAGTGATCGCCAATAATAGTTTTATTTGTGCATTAATAATCAACCAACATAGATAAACAGGTTTAGGGTTAACCTATTGATTGCATGTTAGTCAGAAAGCGCACATGAATATGAGAAGAATGAAGTAGAGGCCTATTTAGGGCAGGTTCAATCTCTTTTAGGTTGGATTTGTACCTTCATCCCCGAACCCTATTTGGTTCAAGACCTTTTGGAGTTGTCGGTTCATGGATCGTTAAGGGGTGTAATCTTCACCTTGTGAACGGTTTACAAGTTCCTAAAACTTGTTGCGACTCTTTTGCTCTAGCTTCCTTCCCTTTGGACGCCACCATGCTTAAGTGTATGATCACAGTGGGGTTCAAGCTTGGGGTTAATGGCTTGAAATATTCCCTACAGTTTTTGGCGACTCCGCTGGGGAGGATTTCTATTTTAATTCCTGAAATTTATTTCGGCAATGATTTAGAATGAGTGGATGAGACTCGAAAAGTTCTAAGTATTTCATGTGCGTAATTTTGATTAGCATTATTGTCATATGCATAAAAAAAAGGTCCTCATTGGATAGACCATCCGAAATGAGTAAAAAACATAGGATTTTTACACGTAGGAAATTTGAGAAATATCTTTCACAACTAGAATTGAAATAACGCTGCGAAATCTGGAAAATTCTAAGAACGTAGATACCTGCTGAGGCATGTAGGAACTAGCGCCTAAAAAACAGGGCTTGTCGCCTGTAAAGTGCTTCTGTCGCCTGGAGACAGGGGCACTTTTGCGGCGACAGTCCCTGTAGTCTTGCGCCAAGTTCTTCCAATACCGAGCCAGAACTCTGCCTTCTTGTTTTGACCATTTCTAGGACTGTTGGCTTGATTCTACTTCCTGATTGAGTTTTTCTCACTTTTCTGAAACCCATATGTGTTCTACATACGGACATAACCCTCTGGGGGTTCACGCTCCATCTACCCAATCGAACGCTCCTGGTAACGACGGGTACATCCGAGTTTGTGAATCCACCAAACCGTGGAAGCAAGTTTTTTAACTTTCGGGGTCCCATCCATACGCGCCAACCCTTCTAAAGGTAAGACTTCCGCGCGATGCATCCGGACTCATAACCATGGACCCTCTTTGACTAACCCATATCCTTGAACTTTAGAGAACTAGAGCCATGGTTAGGTTGCAAACTCATTGCATCATATTGTGACTATTTGAACTATTTGTGCATTCTTTGCTTGTGCATACTTTATATGTGCTAACCGTTTGTTTGACTTATGTTTAAGTCTAAATAAACCAATTAATGACTAAAAAGGACTTTGTCTAATTAATGAATTAATTAATTAATTTGACTAATTAAAGACTAATAAAGTAATTAATCTGACTTAGTACGACTTTAGGCATGTCCCCTTAGAGTAAAATTACTGGAAACAGTCCCAGATTAATGTTCCAGAAATGGCGCAGGAGTTTGGGCTGTGGCGCCGCAGTTTACTGCTTGTCGCCTGGCGACAGGTTTGTCGTTTGGCGACAAGCCTAAATTTGTGGCGACAGTTCTGTTGTTCCAGCGACATTCCAGATTCTTACTCGAGTCATCACGACGAGTCTAATTAACCAGTCTGCTATAGTTTAATCAATTTGTTAAGTCCTTAATTGAGTCTAGGCACTTAGTCCCATGGTCATACATAAGAGTCAAAGCATGTCACGTACACTCGCTAGTGTTAGCACTCACTTTATAGAGTCACCATAACCATGTCCTAGGTTCATGCATGAGTCGGTTTTTTCCGTCATTTGAGTTGGGGGTACATTCTATTCCTAATTTTTTCATATCTCTCCATCTACATCATCTTTCCATTCTCTACATGCTTTCTCCATATCACAACCTTCATTCTTCCTACCTTCTTCCATCTATTGCATGTTGAATAGAGTTGAGTTAAATAATTAACAACGAATATCCCTTAATTTCCCTTTCCACAGCACTTGGTCAAGGAGAGAAGGACGATTAATCAAAGACAACACCTTTATTCAAGTTTAACTTTTTGATAAGCCAATCGGTCGAAAAAGGAGAGCTAAGAAGATAATGGCAAGTCAGGAAGAAGTCAACGAACTCAAGGGACAAGTGGCTAACATTGCTGAAATATTGAAGAATCTGACTCTCCAAATCAATGACCCTGTGAGACAACAGTAAATGGAGCTCATCCAGGAAAATTTGAGCAAATTGTCCGATGACTATAGATTGCAGGGCATTAGCTCACAAGGGGTCTCGCTGGACAAGGATCTTCTTCCGCAGAAGTTCAATGCCAACGACATCCCGAAATTCAAGGCAATGGATAACCCTTATTTTCATTTAAGAGCTTTTGAAACTGTAATGAATATTAAGGGAATAGATAAGAAAGCATTTCATTATGTGTTTTCTCTATCTTTAGAAACCGTTTGTCAGCAATGGTACTTTTCTCTTGATAAAGAGAAAACCTCTAGTTGGGAGTCAATTGTAAACGCTTTCATTGATAGATATAAATGCAATATTCAAGTTGAAACTAATCATAGGGAACTTGAAATACTCAAGCAGAAAGAGAATGAAGGCTTTACTTCTTTCTTTAATAAATGGAGGGAAACTTCTGCAAAGATGGTTGAAGTCCCTACTGAAAGGGAATCCGTGAGGATGTTCATCAAAAATTTACAAGAAAAGTATTTAAAGCATTTAAAATACCAACACAACTTGAATACTTTCAAGGCTGTGTATAATATAGGCATTGACATTGAAGATGACCTTCTGAGAAGAACGACCATCCTTCTTCTTCCTCTCCCATTAATGAAGTACATGCTACGATCACCTCCAAACCACGAATCCAAAGGTCGAAAAGAGTGTTCACTCCACTTGGTATGAGCTATGAAACAACTTTCGAAAAATTACACCACAAAGGACTAGTCATTCCCATAGGGCCTATCAAAGATCCAGTTCCAGAAGCTAGGCCACCCAAGTGGGATCCTAATAAGCACTGCAAATATCACCAAGGAAAGGGTCACGACACTGAGGAGTGTTGGAAACTCAAAGAAGCTATTCAAGATCTGATCGGTGACAATAAAACTTCCGAGATTCTAGCCATCGCAGAAGATCAAACATCCTTCGATCCTTCACTCCTTATCACACCTGTAGGTAAGCCCATGATCGAGACAACATATATAACCTCTCTTGATGAAGTGGCCGTGATTGAGGAAGATGAAAGTATTATCTTAGATAATATCAGGGAAGACTTGTCAAGTCTAAAAGAAGACGTTCGAGAACTGCAAGATGTCATTGCCATGCTCTTGAATGTGGTAGAAGGATTAGCAAATCGGATGATAGTTTTTGAACAAAATTCTCACCAAGGATCTAATGAAGAACTCAATGCTCCTAAGCCACGGACAAAACGGACCATTGAAGAATACACACCAATAGGAATGACTTACAATGAAGCTTTTGACTGTCTCCACGATCAAGGTCTCATTCGCCCCATTGGTCCCAGTCAAGACCCTCCGCCTGAAAAACGGTATCCCAATTGGGACCCAAAATCTTATTGCCGATACCATAGAGGTCGTGGTCACACCACCGAAGTATGTCTCGCTCTCAAAGATCGTATTCAAGACCTCATTGATTCAAGTTTCCTTCATGTTCCTCTGCGCGACAAGAAGGCCAGGATTAGTAACAATAATAACAGTGGCTGGAAAGGAAAGAGGAACGACAATCCTTCTTCTTCCAAAGCTACCCACTCAAACAACGTTAGCATGCTTAACTTGGATGAGGTCCTTGCCTTAAACAAATGAGAGCAAAAGAGAACCTTTACACCTATTGGCATAAGTTATGACACAACATTCGATCGCCTTCATGCAAAAGGTTTTATAACTCCCATAGGACCGTTTGGGGACCCACCTGTCGAGAAGAGAACGACTAGCTGGAACCCCAATGCACATTGCAAATATCATCAAGGTAGGGGTCATACTACCGAGAGTTGTTAGAAGCTAAAGGAAGCAATCCAATATTTGATCGACAATAACAAGCTTCCTATACCTCCAGTCGGCAAGAAGACCGAGTGATGATAAGACACAAGACAAGAGGCAAGCTTCAACGACAAGATTTCGTGACCTCTTTTTCTATTTCCTTTTTATTCCCTTCCCCAATAAGTCTAGCATAGGCACCGTTTTTATTCTCCTTAGATTTATTTTGTGGGATCATTATTTCTTCCCCTTTTAATAAAATGAGCATTTATTTCCTTACATATGATCATCGCATTGCATTGCATTCATAAATAAAAAAAAAGCCGAACTAAGCACAAGGTATACCAATGATTTGAGGCACCCCTTGTAGCCACATCATATCACCTTTCACCCTTTATAAAATATGCAATCCTTTTTTGATAAACCACTTTGAGCCTCGTCTAACGATAGACCTGTCATTTTTCAACCCATATCTACCTAACCTTGGGATGGGATGGTGTGCAACTTATGCAATTTTTAAAGAACGAAAGCTTGAGTGATTTTACATAAAACTCAAAAATTCAAAAAGCAAAAATGATTAAAGTGTACAAAAGGGCAAGTGTTCCAATGTCTTTGATATGAACATGTCTCAGATTGCGTTTATTATCGAGTGCTCGATACCGTGCCTGAGAAACATGAATGCCAAGTGAGTGATAGACCGCATGATCGGGATTGCCCACGCTTATAAAAAAGAGATTTGAATTTGAAAAAGGAAAAAGAGAGAGTAAAATATAAAGAGTTAAAACACTCAAGCATACAAATACAAATATTCAAAAGCAAGGTTGCACACCTTGGGGGCTTATCTAGGGTCTTGAGCCTTTATCCCTTTCTTCTTCAATCTTTAGCCTAACCACGTTACAACCCTTAAAAGACCTTTTTGAGGTATACACACTTGTGCGAGGTTCGGCTAGAGCTACGTTCGGCCTGATTCCTAACGGATACGTAGGCAACCTCCCATTGGGATACAGCCGTAATAAACATGCATTCATATTCACATTCACATATTCACACCATGATCATATCAAGGAATTTCCAATGCTCATCCCTAACCATGTAGAGCTAGACTTGGGGGGCTTGATCCTTACATTATTAGCCTACCTAGCTTAGGAGTCACCACCATTGGACTCTTTTCAATATATTTTTCCACAACTTAGCTCTTGCGGCCTAACTTTAGTGTCACTTTCACACACTACACAGATACATGACCAAATAGTCTTTCCCTTTAGGAACCCTTTGTCATGAAATCTTAACACAACGCTGAAGCATGCCTTTTCATGTCAAAATCACTCATCATCATCATTGCATCACAAAGTATGAAGTACTTAGCCTCCGCGCCTAAGTTACCTAAATACTTTCATTATCGAGTCAACTCGGATAGTCTAAGATGTTACAAATCCTTGTACTGTGGGAGACAACATTAACGGATTAAGCTCATTCAACATGCACCTTCTAAAACTCCGCTTCTTTCTTTTTTCGCGTCTTTCTTTTTCGGGAGAAAGTCGGTACCCTCCACAAAAAATGACGGAAATTTTTTGCTTTTTTTGCATTTTTCGAGTTGCACAATCACATTATAATGCACACACGAGTCATGTACGTTGAGTCATGTCACCTCGAACTAAGTCTAACACATGTGTCAAAACACATTAAATCGCTTAAGAGTCACACACGTGTCAAAACACATTGAGTCAACCTCAAGTCAGTCAATCACCTTAGGTCAACCCTAAGAAAAACACCAGCAAAGTCTTTTGGCAATCTTTTGAGTTTTACAGGATATAACCATCCATTCAAAGCTCTTTTGTTTAGAGACGTGTGGACATTTCTTTCCAAACTCTTTTGTTCAGAGACGCGTGGACATTTCTTTTCAAGCTCTTTTGTTCAGAGACGCGTGGGCATCCATTCAAAGCTCTATTGTTTAGAGACGCGTGGACATTTCTTTCAAAGCTCTTTTGTTCAGAGACGCGTGGACATTTCTTTTCAAGCTCTTTTGTTCAGAGACGCGTGGACATTTCTTTTTAAGCTCTTTTGCTCAGAGACGCGTGGACATTTCATTCCAAGCTCTTTTGTTCAGAGACGCGTGGACATTTCTTTTCAAGCTCTTTTGCTCAGAGACGCGTGGGCATCCATTCAAAGCTCTATTGTTTAGAGACGCGTGGACATTTCTTTTCAAGCTCTTTTGTTCAGAGACGCGTGGACAATTCTTTTTAAGCTCTTTTGCTCAGAGACGCGTGCGCATCCATTCAAACTCTATTGTTCAGAGACGCGTGGACATTTCTTTCAAAGATCTTTTGTTTAGAGACGCGTGGACATTTCTTTTCAAGCTCTTTTGTTCAGAGACGCGTGGACATTTCTTTTCAAGCTCTTTTGCTCAGAGACGCGTGGACATTTCATTCCAAGCTCTTTTGTTCAGAGACGCGTGGACATTTCTTTTCAAGCTCTTTTGCTCAGAGACGCATGGGCATCCATTCAAAGCTCTATTGTTCAGAGACGCGTGGACATTTCTTTTCAAGCTCTTTTGTTCAGAGACGCGTGGACATTTCTTTTCAAGCTCTTTTGCTCAGAGACGCGTGGGCATCCATTCAAATCTCTTTTGTTTAGAGACGCGTGGACATTTCTTTCAAAGCTCTTTTGCTCAGAGACGCGTGGACATTCCTTTTCAAGCTCTTTTGCTCAGATACGCGTGGGCATCCTATTCAAGCTCTTTTGCTCAAAGATGCGTGGGTATCCTATCAAAGCTCCATTGTTTAGAGACGAGTGAACATCCCTCTAAAAGCTCCATTGTTTAGAGACGAGTGAACATTCCTCAAAAAGAAGCTCTTTTGTTCAGAGACGAGTGAACATCAACGGCAACGAAGCACGACCACAACATCAACAACGGCGGGATGACGTTCTCTAGCTTGTGGAAGGTCGTCAAAACAAAATGCAACAAAAATCGGTTACTTTAGAGACGTGTGCTCGATGGTGCAAGATACGCGTTTCTTAACTCTTTTATCTGTTTTAACTAATGCTAGTTTGCAGGTATCGACGTTACAAGAATGATTTAGGATCGCAGAACGTTCTGAATCATTCTCCATCCCTATCGCTACTTTGACTTTCGTTTTCGAAACTTGCGTTTCTCCAAACTCAGTCAAAGTGGGGGCTTCTGTAGAAACCCAAATGTGTCTCCCCAAAACCAAACCCAGTGATGAATACCTTTTGCGTCGAATGATAATCGAATGAGGTGAAAGTGTGAAAAGTCTAGTGTTGCGGTTGGTTTTTATTAAAATTCTTTCTTTCTGTATTAAAAAACAACTCTATTTTATGAAAACAGCCAATCCAGTTTAGTTTGGTCCATGAAAAGGGTCCAATAATAGTGTAGTTGGATGGGGCTTGCAAAGAGCTTTCCAACGATATATTATAAGCCCAATTCCGATGAATAATGAGGAAGTTATGGCCAAAATACTAAACTGGGCCCGATTTGATCTTTACATGCGGCCCAATGATCTAGGGGAGGGCCCAATGTTAATTATTATTCCTAAAGTTATTAGAATTAATTATGGTCTTCTAGAATTCTCTGGAAGATTCTTTTTAATCCTAATAGAATTAGAATTAATAATTATATTTTGATAAAGTTTTATTTGGAATAAAATATTATTTTATGAAAAATACGATTTCGATTTTCATACGGATTTTACAAATCGATTTTGATCCATATGTGGACTCCATGTTGAAAGCGCGTAGAAATCCAGGCTGTCGCCACGCGACAGACCCTGTCGTCTGGCGACAAGGTCGGTTTTGCAGCGACAGAGTGGAGTTTTATTCCTTATCAAATTCTACTTATTTCCGGACTGTTTTCTTATAAATAGGGTCATGAACCTCCGTTTTTAGGGATCTGCAATCAATTCTCAATCTACAATCAACTCTCATCAAGAATTTCTTGATTCTCTCTCTCTTTCTAAACTTTCCCTCAAACACAAAATTCCTCATACATTAGCACTAGACACACCTAGTCAAGTTCGAAGTTGCCTTCGCCCTAGACGTGAAAGGTTATAATTTCTGAGGGTTTGTTCCCTAATCTTTTAATCTTTATTTAATTTAATTGTTTGATTTTATATTTTCCTTGAAGTTACTAACGCGTGTATTTTGTTATTAGAAAGAGGTACGAGGCATCAAAGTATGTAATTTTGTTGCTCTATTCTTGTAGAAAGCATGTTTAAATTCGTTTAATTCCTAGTATCATGCTAGGATGTTATTATTGCTTTCTAGTATCATGTTTAGGGTGCCTTTTACTCTTTTCTAATATCATGTTAGTATCATGTTAGAGCTAAAGCTTTGATCTTTATTGTTTAGTGCCATGCTAGGGTTTGTTATTAATCTTGTTAGTATCATGCCTAGGATCTTGCTATTATTATTATGCTTTAACATGATTATGATAATTATGATTATTATGATTGTTATTATGATTATGATTATAATTATGATGATTGTTATTATGTTGCTTGATGATTATTATTGTTATTGCTTATCACGCCTTTTATGCAGGTTTAAAGGGAATTTGTACTTGTAATCACGCTTAATAAGATAATTAATAATCTTGTTTAGGCTAATTTGATTATAATTCAAGTGATCGCCAATAATAGTTTTATTTGTGCATTAATAATCAACTAACATAGATAAACAGGTTTAGGGTTAACCTATTGATTGCATATTAGTCAGAAAGCGCACATGAATACGAGAAGAATGAAGTAGAGGCCTATTTAGGGCAGGTTCAATCTCTTTTAGGTTGGATTTGTACCTTCATCCCCGAACCCTATTTGGTTCAAGACCTTTTGGAGTTGACGGTCTCATGGATCGTTAAGGGGTGTAATTTTCACCTTGTGAACGGTTTACAAGTTCCTAAAACTTGTTGGCGACTCTTTTGCTCTAGCTTCCTTCCCTTTGGACGCCACCATGCTTAAGTGTATGATCACAGTGGGGTTAAAGATTGGGGTTAATGGCTTGAAATATTCCCTACAGGAACGAAAATAGGTGGCTCAAGCTTGACATCGTTTAAATGAGGAACGTTCATTAAGAAGAAATCTCTAAGGAGCAGAATCGGCTAGTGGCGGAGAACGAGAGGGAAATCGATGCCCGCCTGAAGATAGCTTGGGATCTGGTCCACCCTGACGCTAACTGGGAGTTCTTCAACCTGCGGTACCAGTATGCCACCGAGGTGACGATGCCGAGCAGTTGAAGGAGACGGCTCCGCCTCCCTTCAAGGAATGGGCCTTGGCTCAAGGCATTGAGGTAGCCTCGGACGAGGAGGATGAGCCAAACAACAAAGCTCCGATTGACCCTAGTCAGGCTCAACCTGAGCAAATTGTGGAAGACCTCCTGCCCAGCCAGACCTAGGAGGCGCCTCCGCCCTAGCAATCTTAAGTTTTTCAGCGGCAGTATGCCAATAGTGTTTTTTTCGGCCTGTGTGCCGTGTATCTTTGTATCTTTACCGACTAAGGAGTCGGGTAAATCAACAATTTTATTTTGTCTTTGCCCGGATGCATATCCGATTAACATTGTCGCCCGACTATTTGATCGGGTTAAGTTTATGAAATATGCCAACTGAGTCGGTTTTGTTTAATTTCTAAATTTTTTAATTTTTCCATTTGAATCTTTGCATACATATATACTTGAATTTTTGCCTAACTCTTTAATAGCATGTGGCAACTGATGAACTGGCTATACTTGCCCCTGGGCGGCTGTGTGGTTGGTTTCAAAGCTTGATTGATTGATTAACTTGGGAACTTTTGATGCTTTAAAGAGTATGAGATGTTCCTAAGTCAATCAATCACAGTAGTGATTGCCCCAAACCAAGTACACAGCCGTCTAACACAACAAGCGGATCAACTGTTTTGCGCAGGCAATTAGAGTAGTTGTATTGAATACTTGCCACCGTCTGGGGTACCTGCAATCCGATTGTACTCTATGTCCATTTGCCCCATTGGGAGGACTTGTACAATTTCGAAAAATAATCTAAGTTAGAACTTTGGCCGGTCACCGGCTGATGTCTTCAGACATCCAGCATTCGCGGACTTAGTTGTTTTTTTAGATTACTTTGGTCAGACGACTATGATTTGGCCAATTAGGCCGTTCAATTTCGGTCGTCTGCATATGTTTGTAGAGCAATGTCTCCCCCAAATGGGAGATTCTCTCTGGGACTATTCCACCCGGATGGGCGTCACTGACACTTTACTCATATTGGAGCAGGTGAATTTATAAATTCAAATATTATCCGGTCATTGGCCTCACGTCTTCGCCAGACGTTCATTTAGCTACTAAGTGTTTGTACTTAGTTTATTATTTCTAGTACTTAAAAGCACGCTGTCTGTACATTATACAAGCGGCATTTTAAACATTTCGAATGTATATAAAGCAATAAATAAAGGAATTGGAAATAAAAAGCAACTTTTCATAGATAGGATTTTCATTTACAAAAATTTACAACTCTTAGAAGTAGTACTTTTTTAAGTTATTGATGGGATGAAGAACGGTAGGTCGTTGGGTTACCGCCCCACCCAATCAAACAAAATTTGTAACTCAACTAACCCCTATAAAGTGTAGTGATAAGTCAAGGTCGAACCCAAAGGAATGGAGGTCGAATGCACAATGCCTAAGTCAAGCTATTCCGAAGTCTAGTAGGGGTTTATGGTAGAAACTAGAACTAAGCTAGGCAATGCAAAAATACTAATCAAATGCAAAGGCACTAGGAGAATGGATCCACATGAATCAACAATGAAGTTCAATCAACTTGGGATTCAACCAATCAAGTCAAGCAATGTGAGGGAAAACCGAAATTGCAACCAAGAGAGTACATCAAGCTATTCTCCTAGAGGTCTAATTAGCGTCAACTACATCAAACACTAGCTAGGAAAACATCACAAGATATCTCAATCGAGTAAATGTAAGCCACAAATCAATGGTCCGTATCAATGTGAACTCACAATGCAATCTAGTGTGAATAACAAGGGTGATCAAGCCTAATCAAGCACACACATGCACAAAATCAATCAACCAATTTAATCACATTATCAACTCAATCAATTTTCCCCAAATTAATCTCAATTCATTATCAATACATGCTTCACCACTACCCTAGCAAATAAACTACTCACAATCCATGAAGAACATCAAAATCAAAGCTAAACTAATCATCATTCCCAAATTCATCAATTGAAATCAAATTGAAGCCAACAAATTCAATCAAAATCAATCAAACTATCAATTAACCAAATCAAACAACAATACTAATGAAATCAAACATTAAATTGCAATAAAGAGTAAAGAATCCTTACAAACTTGATAGAAATCAAATCAAATGTAGCAATCTTCAATCATCAATCATCAAACCCACATTTTCTCTCTCTAAAAATGCTAAGAACTAGTGTTTTTCTCTCTCTAAAATCTAATCTAATTCTCACTAATGAATATCTAATTCTCTCTCCCTCAAAGGAAAGAAATAACTATCAATACAAAGAGGAAGTTGGGATTGACGTCCAAAAATAGACCCACGCCGGTGCGGGCGCTTGGAGGAGAGAGAGTGGCGCGCACGGGAACACACCCAGAAAGGTGCGCCCGCACGCACCTGGCGTGCGGCCGCACGCGATAGATGTGCGGCCGCACACTTCTCGAGTGCGCTCGCACATCGCTGCTGCTTCCTTCTCTTCCTCTTCGTCCTAGCTCATATGGTGCACACATCCTAGATGATGGTGATGGAGGACAAGGTAGGCAGGAACTTTCTTGAATTTCTTGAAGAATATAAGCCATGAAAAGAGCATAAACAAGGCCTTGAAGCATGCTCCGTGGATCCCCCTTTGACTTGAAACTTCTTACACAAGCTTTAGGCATGAAAATCAATGGAAGACCATGGAGAGGAAGCTTGGGAATCCTTGGACAATCAATCACAACCTACAATCAAAGGATAAAAGGCAAATAAAAGGGAAAAATAGCAAGTAAACTAGAAAATGCATAAAATAGAGAAACTAACTACAAAAAGCATGAAATGAAGAAAACTAGAATAAAATTAAGGAAAACTAAAGAAAAGAGAGATAAAATGAAATAAAATTCATCCAAAAAGGGACCAAATGAGTGCCATAAATGTCACTCATCAGTTATCTACATTCCAAGTTCTAGGCAGCCGCCTACCGTCTGGGGTTTCCAGGCGGTAGGTGTCATTCCTTACTTCTTCTTAAATCCGGTAGGGACCTTCCCAATTAGGGGTTAAATTTCCCATGCTCATTGGCCCTATCGGTTGCCTCCATTTTCCATAACACCAAGTCACCCTCTTTCAGGGGCTGTTTGTGTACTCTCTTGTTGTAGGCACGGGTCATTCTCAAACGGTAAATCTCGTGGCGCAAGGCGGCATTGCCCCTGCTTTCCGGGAGTGAGTCCAATGCTAGCCGCATGACCTCCCAATTTGCCTCTTCGTCGTATAGCATGACTCGAAGCTCTTCTAACTCATGACCGCCTACTCTTTATACAAGCTAGCACAATCATACGCATCCAACCGAAGCTCTTCTAACTCATGTAAGTCCAACCAACGTTGCTCACCCGCACTAGCCAAATCAAAATTGATTTTCTTAATAGCCCAATGAGTGCGATGCTCAAGCTCAACCGGAAGGTGACAAGACTTCCCATAAACCAAGCGATAAGAAGTGGTACCAATAGGAATCTTGAAAGCCGTCCTATATGCCCACAAGGCATCATCTAGCTTATTCGCCCAATCTTTCCTACTCCTTGCAACCGTCTTCTCAAGAATCAACTTAATTTGACGATTTGATACCTCAACTTGCCCATTGGTTTGAGGGTGATAAGGAAGACCAAATCTTTGGTTCACTCCATGCTTCTTCAACATCTTCCGGAAAGCATAGTGCACAAAATGGGAGCCATTATCACTTATAACCGCTTTGGGAATGCCAAACCTAGGGAATATTATCTTTTTGAACAATTTCATCACCACTTTATGGTCATTAGTTGGAGAAGCAATAGCTTCCACCCACTTTGACACATAGTCAACGGAAACAAGAATATATTGATTCCCATAAGAAGATGGAAAAGGACCCATAAAATCTACACCCCAAACATCAAATATTTCCAACTCAAGTATTGGTTGTTGGGGCATCTCATCCCTTCTTGAAATATTCCCGGTCCTTTGGCATTGGTCGCAACTTTTGACATACTCCCAAGCATTCTTGAAGAGGTTAGGCCACCATAATCCACATTGAAGCACCTTAGAGGTCGTTCTTGAAATACCCATATGACCACCACTAGGATCCGAGTGGCACATCTTCAAAACATTTGGTATTTCTTCATTTGGCACACACCGGCGCAACAATCCATCCACACCTCTTTTGTACAAGATTGGCTCATCCCAAACATAGTGCCTAGCTTCTCTCTTGAGCTTCCTCCGTTGATTGTTGGAAAAGGAATGAGGGAACTCCCCACAAGCAAGAAAATTCACCAAGTCGGCAAACCAAGGGAGCTCCTTCACATTGATAACATATAATGAATCATCCAACATCCGGTCCTCTATAGGGGACCCATCATCTCGAACTTGAAAATTCTCAAGTCTAGACAAATGATCCGCAACAGCATTTTCCACACCTTTTTTATCGCGGATCTCAAGATCAAAAGATTGAAGCTCAAGGACCCAACGAATCAACCTCGGTTTGGATTCCTTTTTTCCAAAGAGATACTTCAAAGTCGCATGATTGGTGAAGACTATAGTCTTAGACCCCAACAAATAACAACGGAATTTCTCAAAAGAATGAACAATAGCCAAGAATTCCTTTTCCGTTGTTGTGTAATTTCTTTGAGCACCATTGAGGGTCTTCGACATATAATAGATGACATGGAGCTTTTTGTCAATTCTTTGACCCAACACACCTCCTATGGCCGTATCACTTGCATCACACATAAGCTCAAATGGCAAATCCCATCTAGGGGCTTGGAAAATAGGAGTAGAAGTTAAAGCTTTCTTCAATCTATTAAAAGCTTCCAAAAAAGCATCATCAAAGACAAAATCAACATCTTTTTGGAGAAGATCATTTAAAGGCTTAGCAATGAGAGAAAAGTCTTTGATAAACCTTCTATAAAACCCGGCATGACCCAAAAACGATCTTACTCCTTTCACATTAACCGGAGGGGGCAACTTCTCTATCACCTCAATCTTAGCTTTGTCAACTTCAATGCCTTTATGAGAAATCTTATGGCCTAGCACAATCCCTTCTTCCACCATGAAGTGGCATTTTTCCCAATTAAGCACCAAATTGACCTTTTCGCATCTCTCAAGACATTTTTCAAGATTTTTGAGGCATTCCTCGAATGAAACACCTCCCACGGAAAAATCATCCATGAAAACTTCCATTTCTTCTTCAAGCATGTCCCCAAAAATGCTCATCATACACCTTTGAAAGGTCGCCGGAGCATTACACAATCCAAAGGGCATTCTTCTATATGAAAAAGTACTATAGGGGCATGTGAAGGTTGTCTTTTCTTGATCCTCGGGATGAATAGGAATTTGAAAGAATCCCGAATATCCGTCAAGGAAGCAATAGAATTTGTGCCTAGTCAACCTTTCGAGCATTTGGTCAATAAAAGGGAGAGGGAAGTGATCCTTTTTGGTTGATGTGTTTAGACGTCTATAGTCTATACACATCCTCCAACCGGTGACCGTTCTAGTTGGAATGAGTTCACCTTTCTCATTCTCAACTACGGTCATACCCCCCTTTTTAGGAACGACATGCACGGGGGAGACCCACCTTGAGCTTGAAATGGGGAATATGATTCCCGCATCCAAAAGCTTGGTGATCTCTTTCTTGACTACTTCTCCCATTTGGGGATGTAGCTTCCTTTGTCGTTCAATAGAAGGTAGGGTGCCTTCCTCAAGTGTTATGTGGTGTGTACACAAGGCGGGGCTTATGCCTTTAAGATCATCAATTGTGTACCCTAAAGCACCTTGGTGCTTTCTCAAAACACCACATAACGCTTGAGCTTGGCTCTCACTCAAGGATGCACTAACAATAACGGGATATGTAGAATTAGGGCCTAAGAATTCATACCTAAGGTGTGATGGTAGAGGTTTGAGCTCTACCATGGGAACACCTTTACCTTCTTTGGTTGAGGCCACTTGCAAAGCATCTTGACTTGATATCCCCATACAAATTTCTTCTTCACTCCCTATATTGCCTCCATCAAGCAAATCTTCATACAATTGCACTTCCTTGCTTGGGATACCTATCTTTTCCTTATTCAACAAAACACACTCAAGAGGATCATTAGATGTGAGCAAGTGCTCATGCATGGAATTCACAATATTATCAAGCACTTCAACTCTCATGCAATTCTCAAAAGAAAAAGAGGGATATTTCATTCCTTCACTCAAATCAAATTCAACTACCTCCTCTCCAATCTTAAGAGAAATCTTAGCACTTTTAACATCTATCATAGCCCCCGATGTAGCAAGGAAAGGTCTACCTAAGATGATAGGTATTGTAGCATCTTCATCCATATCCAACTCTACAAAATCAACCGGAATAACAAATTTCCCAACCCTTAAAGGCACATCTTCTACCTTTCCCTTAGGAAGCTTGATCGACCTATCGGCTAATTGCAAAGTAATCTTGGAAGGTAAAAGTTCTCCTAGACCTAATCTTTGATAAACCGAATATGGCATAAGGCTAACACTAGCTCCTAAATCACATAAGGCATTATCAATTTGGGTCTTGTTAATATCACAAGGGATGGAAAAATTTCCGGGATCCTTCAACTTAGGAGGCATCTTGTTCATGATAATTGCACTACAATGTTCGGTAAGGCTAATTGTCTCCATCATATCGCAAGTCCTTTTTCCACTCAAAATCTCCTTAAGGAACTTAGCATAGTTTGGCATTTGTTCAACAACATCGGTGAAAGGAAGAGTTAGATGAAGTTGCTTAAGCATCTCTACAAATTTCCCAAATTGCTCATCCAACTTATATCTATTATATCTTTGGGGATAGGGAAGCCTTGGTTTGCAAACCTCTTTCTCTTTCTCTATCACCTTCTCTACTCGTTCCTCATCAACATTTTCACTCAAAGGACATTCATCACCTTCAACTTCAATGGAACTCTTACTAGTACTCTCTCTAGCAACACTCTTCTTAGGCACACCTCCCTCAAGGACCCTACCACTTCTAGTAACTATAGCATCCATAGGGTTCCTAGAGTCTAGGTTAGGTGGAGTCAAAGAAGAAGAGTTTGCATATTCCTTAAACACACTAGTCAAGTGAGAAAGTTTTTCACTTAAATCCTTGTTATAAGCCAACATGTAATTAAACTTCTCTTCATTCAAGGCCATATAAACTTCCAAAGTTTTGGCTTGTTTCTCAATGACACTTTCCAAAAATTCCCTAGAAGAAAATGATTGATCATAGGAATTATCACTTAAGCTTTTAGCATTAGGAACTAAATCAATTGGGGAACCTCTTTGAAAATTTGCTTGAAAATATCCCCTAGTTTGATTTTGGCTCCTTTGTCGACCATAGTTATCATAACCTTGATTATGATCTCCATGTCTATGGCCATGACCATGACCATTACAACCATGATGGTTATAGTTACCATGAATCCCTTGGTATCCATGATTTCTACAACCTCCATTTTGGTTATAATCATCATGATTCATATGATAATTCCTATTTCCAACATTCCTTTGAACATCAATTCTAGGTCCACAAACATGATTATTGATATAATTCACATGTTCCATTTCACTTCCATCACATTCATTACAAGGAACATTTGGGCACATAGAAGCATTATGATTATTCATTCCACACAATTCACAAGGCCAACATTCCACAATCATGCAACAAGAAGAAAGATTAGAGTTAGAGTTAGAATATGTACCTCTCCCCTTAATTTGGGAGGGAAGAATTGGAGCTTGGGAAGGGGGCTTCTCAAGCTTTTCTTTGAGAGACATAACTTCTTTCCCTAAATCCGCAATCAAAGTAGTCAAATCATTGATGGCACTAAGTTGTTCAATTGAGTAACCCTTGTTTGTTGGTTCTCTCTCCACTTCTTGCCAATTCATGTAATGACGAACCACTTCATCAATTGCATCAACCACTTCTTCTTCCGTTTTGTTCATGATTGGGCCTCCGGCTCCGGCATCCAAACTTGCTCTCCCATGAGAACTTAACCCACCATAGAAGATATGTATGATTTAATAGGTAGGAATCCCATGGTGTGGACACTCCCTTTGATAATCCTTAAATCTTTCCCATGCTTCATAGAGACTTTCATTTGGTTTTTGCTTGAACCCTTGAATCAAAGCTCTTGCCTCCGCCGTCTTCTTTTGAGGATAGAAACGGAACAAGAAATCTTTGGTGACATCATCCCAAGTTCTCAAAGAATTGGGTTTCACTTCTTTATCTAGCCATTCCAAAGATCTTCCTATGAGAGAGAAAGGGAACAACTTAAGACGGATAATCTCTTGAGATACTCCATTGACCTTGATTGTGTTACAATATTTTTCAAACTCCTTAAGATGGTTCAATGGGCTCTCATTCTTAGCCCCACTATATTGTCTCCTCTCAATTAGGGTGATCATTGCCGGCCGAATTTCAAAGTCAATTTCCGGTGTTGTAGGTGAAGCTATGCCGCTCTCATACCTATATGCACCGGGCACTCCTAGTTCCTTCAAGGTAACTCTTGAATTTCCTCCCATGGCTTGGGATCTATGCACACAAAACTCAAAGAAAATATTAGTAGCACGGCTACAAGTGTAGCCTAAAGTGTAAAATCTTTTTGTATTTTGCAAATAAAGTGAAATAGACTCAACAACAACATGCACTCAAAGCACCATTCCCCGGCAACGGCGCCATTTTGATGGGATGAAGAACGGTAGGTCGTTGGGCTACCGCCCCACCCAATCAAACAAAATTTGTAACTCAACTAACCCCTATAAAGTGTAGTGATAAGTCAAGGTCGAACCCAAAGGAATGGAGGTCGAATGCACAATGCCTAAGTCAAGCTATTCCGAAGTCTAGTAGGGGTTTATGGTAGAAACTAGAACTAAGCTAGGCAATGCAAAAATACTAATCAAATGCAAAGGCACTAGGGGAATGGATCCACATGAATCAACAATGAAGTTCAATCAACTTGGGATTCAACCAATCAAGTCAAGCAATGTGAGGGAAAACCGAAATTGCAACCAAGAGAGTACATCAAGCTATTCTCCTAGAGGTCTAATTAGCGTCAACTACATCAAACACTAGCTAGGAAAACATCACAAGATATCTCAATCGAGTAAATGTAAGCCACAAATCAATGGTCCGTATCAATGTGAACTCACAATGCAATCTAGTGTGAATAACAAGGGTGATCAAGCCTAATCAAGCACACACATGCACAAAATCAATCAACCAATTTAATCACATTATCAACTCAATCAATTTTCCCCAAATTAATCTCAATTCATTATCAATACATGCTTCACCACTACCCTAGCAAATAAACTACTCACAATCCATGAAGAACATCAAAATCAAAGCTAAACTAATCATCATTCCCAAATTCATCAATTGAAATCAAATTGAAGCCAACAAATTCAATCAAAATCAATCAAACTATCAATTAACCAAATCAAACAACAATACTAATGAAATCAAACATTAAATTGCAATAAAGAGTAAAGAATCCTTACAAACTTGATAGAAATCAAATCAAATGTAGCAATCTTCAATCATCAATCATCAAACCCACATTTTCTCTCTCTAAAAATGCTAAGAACTAGTGTTTTTCTCTCTCTAAAATCTAATCTAATTCTCACTAATGAATATCTAATTCTCTCTCCCTCAAAGGAAAGAAATAACTATCAATACAAAGAGGAAGTTGGGATTGACGTCCAAAAATAGACCCACGCCGGTGCGGGCGCTTGGAGGAGAGAGAGTGGCGCGCACGGGAACACACCCAGAAAGGTGCGCCCGCACGCACCTGGCGTGCGGCCGCACGCGATAGATGTGCGGCCGCACACTTCTCGAGTGCGCTCGCACATCGCTGCTGCTTCCTTCTCTTCCTCTTCGTCCTAGCTCATATGGTGCACACATCCTAGATGATGGTGATGGAGGACAAGGTAGGCAGGAACTTTCTTGAATTTCTTGAAGAATATAAGCCATGAAAAGAGCATAAACAAGGCCTTGAAGCATGCTCCGTGGATCCCCCTTTGACTTGAAACTTCTTACACAAGCTTTAGGCATGAAAATCAATGGAAGACCATGGAGAGGAAGCTTGGGAATCCTTGGACAATCAATCACAACCTACAATCAAAGGATAAAAGGCAAATAAAAGGGAAAAATAGCAAGTAAACTAGAAAATGCATAAAATAGAGAAACTAACTACAAAAAGCATGAAATGAAGAAAACTAGAATAAAATTAAGGAAAACTAAAGAAAAGAGAGATAAAATGAAATAAAATTCATCCAAAAAGGGACCAAATGAGTGCCATAAATGTCACTCATCAGTTATCTACATTCCAAGTTCTAGGCAGCCGCCTACCGTCTGGGGTTTCCAGGCGGTAGGTGTCATTCCTTACTTCTTCTTAAATCCGGTAGGGACCTTCCCAATTAGGGGTTAAATTTCCCATGCTCATTGGCCCTATCGGTTGCCTCCATTTTCCATAACACCAAGTCACCCTCTTTCAGGGGCTGTTTGTGTACTCTCTTGTTGTAGGCACGGGTCATTCTCAGACGGTAAATCTCGTGGCGCAAGGCGGCATTGCCCCTGCGTTCCGGGAGTGAGTCCAATGCTAGCCGCATGACCTCCCAATTTGCCTCTTCGTCGTATAGCATGACTCGAAGAGTCAGCTCATAATGTTCGATGGGCAAGACGGCTTCAGCACCATAAACCATGAGAAATGGGGTTTCACCATTTGCCCCTTTTTCAGTTGTCCGGATGGCCCATAGGACATGAATTAATTCTTCGGCCCATAAACCACCGGCCTTTTCTATTTTATTTTTAATGTCGTCTGAGATGAGTTTGTTGAAAGCTTCAACTTGGTCATTTGCTTGGGGTCGGCCGACTGATGCAAAACAATGTGAGATCCATTGATCTCCTAGCCAATTTTTGAGCTAAGGCGTCTCAAATTGAGGGCCATTGTCAAAAACCATAGACATAGTGTAGACACCCAAATGTGTCTCCCCAAAACCAAACCCAGTGATGAATACCTTTCATGTCATTTGATTATCGAACAAGGTAAAATGTGAAAAGTCTAGTGATGTAGATGTTTTTAATAAAAATATCTCTCTTTCTGTTTTTGAAAATATTCCTTTTCGTACCCTGTTTATGAAAAATAGCCAGTCCAATTTAGTT
This sequence comes from Chenopodium album, assembly GCF_948465745.1. Lineage (NCBI taxonomy): Eukaryota > Viridiplantae > Streptophyta > Magnoliopsida > Caryophyllales > Amaranthaceae > Chenopodium > Chenopodium album. The sequence continues at coordinate 43,995,994 of NC_137846.1, read as the reverse complement.
TGGTCCATGATAAGGGTCCAATAATGGTGTAGTTGGATGGGGCTTGAAAATATCTTTCCAACGATATATTATAAGCCGAATTCCGATGAATAATGAGAAAGTTATGGCCAAAATACTAAACTGGGCCCAAACCGGATTTTACCTACGACCCAATGATCATGTGGAGGGTCCAAAGGTTTAATCCTATTTTTAAAATAATTAGGATTAATTAGAAGCTTCTATGAGTTTCTAAAAGATCTTAATTATCCTTTTTGAAAAGATAAATCAAAGAATTTGGAATAGAATAAAACTTTCCTTTTTTAAGTCCTAATTCTATTCGAATTTAAAGATGTTAAAAGACAGTCAGATATTATTTTTGTGCCTCATAATCTTTATCCAAATCTTATATGGTTGGATAGATCTTGAAATTATCTTTCCAATGATATATTATAATATTGATTCCGAGCTATAACGAAAAAGATATGAATGGAATACGAAACTCTATCCAAAACTGACACCCTTTCACTATTCCGGCCATATATTTTAATCTACAAAAGATTTTAATCTGAGTCTAATTGGGTTGGAAATTAGACTTCAATAGATTTCCAACGACATATTATATGACTTATTTGGACTTCCGGATCAAAAGATATGATAAAAACAAAATCCGTAAAAAAACTGTCCCAGCACCGAACGACAGGTTTGTCGCCTGGCGCTGCTCCTGTCGTCTGGCGCTAACTCCTGTCGTTGACGAGAGGAGGTCTTTTATTCTGAATGGGACTCGAACTCTTTTATATCGTATCCCGAGCTATTTTTTCTATAAATAGGGGTCGTATCTCCCCGGTTTTAATCATTCACAACAATCATCTCTCTCTATTATCTCTCTAAAAAAGCTAGAAGCTTTCCTTCTCTCTCTAATATTTTTCTAAACCTTCCCTTTTACAAAATTCCACATACATTAGCTCTAGACACACCTAACCAAGTTCGAGGTTGCCTTTACCCTAGACGTGAAAGGTTGATAATTTCTGAGGGTTTGGTCCCAAACCTTATTACAATTCTTTGATTAGATTTACTGTTTTAATATTTTTCCTTGAAGTTACTAACATGTGTATTTTGTTATTAGAAGAGGTACGAGGCATCGAAGTAAGTACTTTAATGGCATTATTGATATAGAAATCATGCTTAGATTATTTTGTTAATTTCTAGTATCATGTTAGGATGTTATATTGCTTCCTAGTATCATGTTTAGGGTTAACTAATATTTTTGATATTATGTATGTTTATGATGCTTCCTATGTCGTTATAATATCATGTTAGTGTCATGTTAGGGTTAATTGATCTTTAATGTTTAGTGACATGCTAGGGTTTGTTATTAATCTTGTTAGTATCATGCCTAGGATCTTGTTATTATTATTAAGCTTTGATTATGATGATGATTATTATGTTGCTTGACATATTATTGTTGTTATTGCTTGATCACGACCTCTCTTGCAGGATTAAAGGGAATTTGTACTTGTAATCACGCTTAATAAGATAATTAATAATCTTGTTTAGGCTAATATGATTATAATTCAAGTGATCGCCAATAATAGTTTTGTTTGTGCATTAATATTCAACCAACATAGATTAAACAGGTTTAAGGTTAACCTATTGATTGTATGTTAGTCAGAAAGCGCACATGAATACGAGAAGAATAAAGTAGAGGCTTATTTTTAGGGCAAATTCAATCTCTTTTAGGTTGGATTTGTACCTTCATCCCCGAACTTCCAGTCATGGTTCCAGACCTATTGGAGTTAACGATCTCCTGGATCGTTAAGGGGTGTAACCTTCACCTTGTGAACGGTTTACAAGTTCCTAAAACTTGTTGGTGACTCTTTTACTCTAGCTTCCTTCCCTTTGGACGCCACCATGCTTAAGTATATGATCACAGTGGGGCTCAAGTGTGGATACTTGAAATATTCCCTACACATTGGTACCCCGAACCGAGTGATGATGTTCTTTCAAGTGAAAGAGATGACATCCTTAGTCTTGATATTTTTTACTACCTCTGCCTCAACCCATTATTATGAACAAAGACGTCGGATTCCGAGCTTAGAGCGTCGGAACCGAATATCAAAAGTCGAGCCAAAATTTAGGAATTGGCGAGACGAAAAAATGCTTTAAGTAACAAGTAAAAACCCTAGCCGCGCGAAAGGCTAGGGAAGCGCGCCACGTGGCAGCGCGCATGACAGCGCACATGACGGCAGCACGCCAAGTGGTAGCACACGTGGACAGTGCACCACATGGACAGTACGCCACGTGGGCAGTGCGCCACGTTGGCAGTGTGTCACGTGGCAACACGCCACATTGGCAGCAGGCGTCGTTGGCAGCACCATGTGGCAGCGGGCCACAGACCCGGGTGACGGGTCATGGACGCGGGCCAAAGGGTGGCGGCCCAATCGAACCCATCTTGGGGCTCAAGGTTTGGGTGCCACATGGTTAGTTCACAATGGATGTGAGTTACCTTGGGGAGCAAGTGAGGAAGTAGTCCTCACCTAACCATGTAACACTTGTTACTTAGTGATTCCTTGGTTTATTTAACTAGGAATTAAATTCAACATTCTTTCCATGTGGGATCTTTTTGAGAAAAATTCCCACATTGAAATATAAGAGGAATTCACAAGGAAGCACTCCTTATAAATAGCAAGGCATACCTTGGGATTGTTCACTTGAGTAGAAACTCAAAAAGGCATCTCCACTTGAGAGAAAACCTTTAAGTTCATATAATACTCAAGTAGTGTTTTGGTCCGACTCGCTAAACTCCAAGTAAGAGACCGATCGGGTCGAGTGCGGGTGGATACCGTAGGAGGTCTCTGCACTTGCAAGACTTGGCTTTGAAGTAAGAGCTCCGGGTGTGAGCGAAGTACGCGACAAGGGTAAGATCGTCTTTTCTCTCTTTCTTGTTATTTATGTCATATAATTATATTAATTGTGACCGAGTCTTGGGGGTCGGGTTTTGTTCCGCGATGAGTTAGACTTGCTGAAACCCAATAGTGGTAACTGAGCCTTGCTCATTTATTTTTGTAACTAAAATTTTCAAGGTTTTAAAATGGATTTAATTTCTGATTGTGTTGCTAATTAGATTAGTTGCTTGATTTTATTAATTTTTAATCTCGTTTTATTAAGAACTTGAGCTCCAGAACCCAGATTTTCGCCCAAGACTTGTGAATCTTGGATGGAATTGATATTCTGGAAACATTCTGATCCTTCTAGGGATGCAAAAAAACCAAATTCTGCCCAGAAATGCCTGTTTCTAGGGATTTTTCGTTTTGACGAAAAATTTTAAATCTTCTAAACCTTGAATCTTAATGGCATATTAGTTGTGATTATGCATTTGGTTATTTCCTTTATGCTTTTGCAATTTTAGACCACTTTTGAGCATAATTACTTGGTAGTAATTGGTGCTTAATAGTTGGCTCAAATTTTCACATAATTGCAAATAAATTGCTTTAAGTGTGAAAAGTTTGTATCTTGAGGCTCTTAAGTAATAAAGATTCAATCTTTAATTACTTTAAATGATTGGAACTTTGTGTTACTAAATTCCATGTATGTTAATTGAACTTTTTGATTTTATCATTATTAAGTTGATTGGAATCATAAAGTTTCAAACTTGTGTTAGAATTTTCATTAATCTTCATATTGGAAGATATAATTTTTCAAGGATTCACAAGTTAAAGTTGGAATCTTTATTTGAATATTTATGTTCATAATTCCAACTATCTTTTAATTTTGTCAAATCTCATAATTAATTTATGTTGGTTAAATTAATGGTGAGAATAGTCCTTTTTTCATTTTATGTTGCATTAAGTTGAACCAAATTTCATTAAAGAATAGTTCTTGGAATTAATTTGGTTTAGTGCACTTGAATGGTTTTATTACCCCGGTGCCTAACACACCAAGCCGAGAGGCTTGATGTTAGGAACTTTGGGGTTTTAGGGATATATTATTTTTGCGTTTTGCTAATATTAATTATTTTATTTATGTTTATTTAATTTAATTAAATTTTTGGGAGGCCAGGCCTCGGTTTTAAGCGACACTTTCAAAATTTTATTTTGGCAAAATTTTGGGTTTAACAGCTTAATTAATTGGATTAATTAAGTTGGATGCGGAATTTAGTGGGAGCTTCAATTTTTTAATTGCGCTTAATCACATAATCGGTTAAAGAACTTTGACTAGTTTTAATTAGGCGCGTTAATTGGATTAACACCTTAATTAGTTAGTAGTTTACGTGTGTTTATGCATTGTTACTTGTTTATCGTTGTAAAATGCATGGGCCATTCACATATAGTGAATGGATGAATGGAATGTATATTCTCTCACAGGTTTTATTAAATGCCAACTAGTGGGGCCCGATTAGGATAGAAAATACGGACTGTGTTCCGTCATGTTTTTTTTAAAATCTAAATACTGTCTGCGAACCGTTGAGTATTTTTGTACCTTGATATTTAGATTAGTCCTAATAGTAGATACTAGTATTTGTATTTTTTTTTTTTTTGGTTATGTCTTGAAGACGGAGGTTCTTGGAAGACGAAGCCATGAAGTTGCAAGAGAAGACCCTTGAAGACTTAAAGACTCAAGGAGTCATGCTAGTTGCCAAATGCATCAATTACTTATGTTTTCGATATATATTTATGCTTATATATATGAATAATATGTTAGATGCATGTCTAGGATTTCGAATGTTGTGATGATTAATTAAGTTCACTTAAATCAACCAACAGAGAAACCCTAGGTCCCTATAATATTGAGTAAAATATGTCATTCCAAAACAACACTTACCAACCGAACGAGAGTAGTGATGGGCTATGTCAAAGCGAGGCATCACTATTATTCCTAAGAACGTAAGGTATGTTTATGGGTTTTCCAAAGCAAGACATCACATACATGTTGGTTTTGGTTATACTCAACGATATGAGTGATGGAGTCCTAACATGTCGTGGCAAAGTGGATAAGTTGTTGAAAGAGCATTAGATGTGACGATTTATCTAACCAAGAGTGGCTTGGAGCCATTAGCAAAGAGTTGCTTGCCTTAGAATATTAGGTGTTAAGACAAGCCAAAGCATGCTTAGCTACTCATTGATTCTTTGGATCTTGGAATCGCCTTATTCTCGCCAAATGGGGACAAATTTAATGCGTGAATAAGACGTTAAATAAGCTTGAAATTTGCATGAATGCTTTTAAATTTCAAACTTATTATGTTATTTTATTGATAAATGGTTATACTTTGCACTTATATTTGTAGAATCCTAAATCAAATTATATTGTTTTCAATGATTGGTAAAGGAAATCTTGGAGAATAGTTCTCAAAGAAAGGAGAGGCAATTCTAAAATACAATTCTCATAAATGACTTTTATAAACTAAGACCGAAAGGACGGTTGGACATCATGTATTCAAAATACTAGGTAGTTTTGATAAACATGAAGTATTGAGTTGCAAACTCAAATTGTCAATTTTGACAACCAACATATCTTTTCGCTTCATACATAGATGAGTAGGACTCATTAATGTAGTAATTCAAGCATGAATTAAAGGAAAAGATGGAACCTTTTTTTACGGCGCACTAGATGCTTAATTATGCCTAACAAAGTATAAAAGTCAAAACTCTTAAAGAAATGATTTTGAAAGATTATGAGATAAAATATGATAAGAAATATAGGAAACGAGGAACAAAGAAAAGGAATAAAATTCCATTTCTACTAAAGAGTTCATGTTATTTTAGTTAACTAAGCAACTCGTTATCTTCTCAAGTATCAGATACTTCTTGAGGGTTCCACTTTGAAAGTGACCTCAACCCATTGAAGATAAGCTAAGTTATTGACTTACAAGCTTAGAATGAAGCGAGAAGAGCTACATCAGTTGTAAGTTCACATGCTTTGTTCAAAGTCCTTTTAAAGATAAGTCTGGAATAAATAATGGTTATTATTATGTTCCATAATCAGCAAACAATCCGTTAACACACAAAAAGACTCACATTCGAAGTAAAGAGCAATAGTTGCTAATTTATTTGAATGACATGGTTGTTTAAACCATGAGTCAAGAGTGCTTGATTATAAACAAACATTTCCCTAACATGATAAACTCACAAAGTTCAAGTCATGGGCATGATTTGTGTTCCGAACATCTTTAGCAATGTCACATCGACAAGAACGTACTCAAGGCTCTATTAGATAGGCTCTTGATAGTTGATCGATTCAGAATCGTTCTAAGACAAGCAAGTCTTATTTGTTGAAACCGACAAAGCAAAGAACTATTGTTCTTGGTATAGATAATTGACTCCTAAAGCGAAAGAGGATCGGATTCAGTTACTTCAACGTTTCACAAAGAATCTGAAAGAATATGGCTATATTCATCAAATGTGAACAAACTTGACTTAAGTAGCTCAAAAGTTCAGTGAAGTACAGAATCGACTTGGCAAGATATCAAAACGACTAGATTAGATCGAGCGATGTTTGCTTGAGCCAAGCGACACCATCACAAAGTTATGAATGTAAATTTTCATAAATAACTCCGTAAAGAACACATTATGTCTTCACGGAGACCTCGACATCATTTGAAAATGACTCGAATGATGATGGATCACATCCCTTCTTATAAAATTCCTAAATATTTGCACAAATAACTAATGTTACACTAAATAAAATGTCGAAGTTAAAAAAAGGACGTCATATTCAGTTATGGATATAAATAACTTCTAAACTTCTTTTCAAGTATATGTCTAAGACTCTTAGCCTAAGTGGGATCTCACCGGCTCAGTGGGAGCTAAGTAGCTCAGTGGGATCCCACTAGCTTAGTGGAAGCTAGGTGGCTCAATGGGAGCTCAATTGCTCATTAAAGGCTAAGATAGCTCAAGTGGGAGCTAACTGTTTGTTTCACGACGAAATTTTACCTAAAGACAATATACATGTCTCTTTGTAAGCATACAAGTGAGACTATGGGCATTACCTCCACAACCTAATTGAGAACATAATGTTTGTTAGTCTAAGTGGTGTCTTTCTAGAAAGTAACACATTTCCAAAACGACAAGTGGGAGGAAAATGAACTCGATGACCATCGAGATTAGCAAAAAACTAGAATTGAGAATCTCGGAAGATCTTAAAAGGGCTTCATGAGAATGCTTGATCAAGAATACTCAAAAGGACTTTACAAGTGCCTTAAAAGAGAATTCATTACTCACAAAACATCAGAAATGATGGAGTAAGATCAACATAATCAAAGGGCTTTGAAAGCGCCTTGAAACTCAGTGTTTGATGCAATCACCCCGTATAGGTATAGAATTCACCAAAGGTTTGGATTGAATCCTATAAATTTCTATTAAGTTAGAAATAAACCTAAGACTTACAAACATACTATTTACTATTAGATGGTAAGGGAATAGTGTCTTGTAAATTAGCTACGACAAATCCAAATTCCGAATAATGGTTAGAAGCCATAAAATCTGAAATAGACTCCATTTTTGAAAATCATGTTTGAAACTTGATTAATTTGCATGAAGGGCGAAAGACCCGTCAATCGCAAATAAGTTTTCAAGGAGAAAACTAACAAATGTGGAAATGTATATGCATACATAGCTAGATTGGTTGAAAAGGATATAATTAAATTCACGGAGTTGATAAAAACCTATTCACCAATCGGAATGCTCAAGTTTTTTCGTGATTATTCTAGCAATATTGCACATATGAAATATGGCAAAATAGATACCAAAACCACCTTTCTAAAATAGGATTTTAGAAGTGACTATGAAAATAGTCTAAAGGTTTTGAAAATCTAAATAATGTTATATTTGAAAGCAAGTTCAAGAAATCCATTATGGGATTGAAGGAAGCATTGCATAAAGGAATTGGAACGTGCTTTCTCATAAAGTTAATAAAAGGATTAACTTATGGAGAAAATAGAAATTCTTGTGGATAAGAAGTTTAGTGGGAGCAAGAGTCAATCTTGTAATAAAGGTCCAACAAGAAGTTTATGAACTCTATTGTGAAATAACTATCAAATGCTAAACGCTTAGATTTGAAAGTATTTTCGATAATAGACCAAGCTAAAGACGATACTTTACATATTGGGAATTAAGATCTACAGTATAGACTTAATTAAATGTTTAAAACGAGTAAAGAAATTTAACATGTTAAACATGAAGGACTTTGAAAGGCTTTCGACCCTTATGTATAAAACTAAGTAAATGTTTGAACTAAGTTAATACTAAGTCAAACGAGAAAGACTCTAGTAGAGATTTTCAACCGTATCACATAGCAAACAGTTTAGCAAGACTTAGTGAAACTGGATAAGCTAAAATGTCACATGGATGGAATAAGATTGAGAATCATTCTACATTAAATCCATCATGTATGCTACGATATGGAATCGTCACACGACTTACTTGCTTAGATCATGCGAAGCACCAATCAACTTGAATCTAAGTTAGATTATGATCAAGAATATCCAAAGTACTTGAATAAGTAAGAGGATGAGTTCTTGAGGCATGGAGATAAATATAATTTAAGCATTGATGTGGCAAGCACAAACCTTAACAAGGATCAGATCCTTAACAAGGAATCTACTTATAAGCACAAGCTAAGAAGCGTCGTGGCTTGAGAATGGTAACATGGATGTGCATCCACGTATAATGTGCGGAAATTTAAGGTAAATTTCCACGATCACAAGTGATTAGGGTATCCTAAATCGTTGTGAGCCGTTTGGAGTGAAACCCAAGCAAAGCATAATCAGGAAGTTTACTAAAATATATGTTGAGAATATTGTTGCCTTAAAGGCAATAATAAGGAAGATGTTAAATGGAAAGTTCGTTATTGAACGTTGATGATTATAGGTTGTCAAGTTGAAGATCTCAGATCATGAAAATGAGTGGGAGCCATCACTTGGACAATAAATCCTAAATCACATATAATCCATGACACTATCAAATTTTATCATCTTATTGTGAAAGTGACCAATAATGAAGATGCTAAGATTTGCATAGTAATTATAACTAAACCTATACAATAAGTGAACGACAACATTCACAATTGCATGTTAGAAATCAAGCATATTAAAATATGGGTATAATTTCTATTAATGTTTTGTAAAGAGTATTATTCTTAAAACATTTGAGAAAACCATTTATCATAAGATGAAACGATGTAAAGTTTCATAGCAGAATAAAATTATTACTAATTATTCCACAAAACTATTTAATTGTGGTTTAGAATTAAATTATGAGTCCATTCGATTTTGAGAATATTCAAAATAGGGTATCAAGACCAGTCTTGGGCAAAGAAACACCTATTAAGTGAACATTGAATATTGTAATCGAAAATTATCCCTAATCGAGGTCATTTAAGTAATGGACGATTAATGACCACTTAAGATTAGTGTGTAGTTTGATTTATAGCACCATTTCTTGTGCTACAAGGACATAATTGTCATAAATCATTTGCACGGGTATTGGTTTAGAACCATACCGGATCGACCTATGAGAATACTTTAAGAGATTTAAAAATCATCATAAGTACACTTCTCATTATGGCTGAGTATTGTGAGTTTTCTTGTTTGAGTACTAGTCTGCTTTAATGTTCGCCAAATGTCTGTCGTACATGGGGATTATAACGGCAACACTCGAGCGGCTAGGTCCTCTTAGTAAGAGAAGCTGATAGTACAAGATTGGGAATGTCGCCCTATTATCAATAGGGAACATGTCTTTGTTGTTTACAAGGCCTCTCGAAGAGCGAGACTGTAAAATGCATGGTCGTGCTCAGATGGATTTTAAGAAATCATCTATTTATTGATAGTCGAACTCGGATTTCGAGAAACACTTCTGGACGTAATAGGATGATGAATAATCTTACCTTATAGTTCACGAAGAGACATTAAGTGACATAGGAAATAGGCTATACGCAAAAACCGCACTTGTCCGGAAAGACAAGTGGGAGATTGATAGGAATGATGTCCTTCGAACAAGTGTATTATTCCGATAGAGGGTTCGGAATTTTTAGAAAGCTAATTATTCAGTGAGGTCAAGTAATCGGAATGCCTAGTTGAAGGCCGCTTCCGATCAATAATATTAATGTATAATTAATATTACATCTCGCTTAATCTTAACTGAACCCTTCGGGTCACACCCAAGCAACTAACGATTTGACACGACGAATCAATCCGAAAGGAATTAATGAGTCACTCGAGTATTATGAACAAAGACGTTGGATTTCGAGCTTAGAGCGTCAGAACCGAATCTCAAAAGTCGAGCCAAAATTTAGGAATTGGCAAGACTAGAAAATGCTTCAAGTAACAAGTAAAACCCTAGCCGTGCGAAAGGCTAGGAAGCGCGCCAAATAGAAGCGGCGCGCCACGGGCAGCACGCCATGTGGCAGCGCACGTGGCAACACGCCATGTGCTAGCGCACGTGGCAGCACGCCATGTGCCAACGCAAGTTGCAGTACGCCATTTGCTAGCGCACGTGGCAGTGCACATGGTAGCACGCCAAGTGGCAGCGTGCCAGCGCACCAAGTGGAAGTGCACCATGTTGGCAGCGTGCCACATGGCAGCACGCCACGTTGGCAACGCCATGTGGCAGCGGGTCGCGGACCCGGGTGACGGGTCATGGACGCGGACCGAAGGGTGGCAACCCAACCGAACCCATCTTGGGGCTCAAGGTTGGGTGCCACATGGTTAGCTCATAATGGATGTGAGTTGCCTTGAGGAGCAAGTGAGGAAATGGTCCTCAACTAACCATGTGACACTTGTTACTTAGTGATTCCTTGGTTTATTTAACTAGGAATTAAATTCAACATTCTTTCCATGTGGGATCTTTTTGAGAAAAAGTCCCACATTGAAATATAAGAGGAATTCACAAGGAAGCACTCCTTATAAATAGCAAGGCATACCTTGGGATTGTTCACTTGAGTAGAAACTCAAAAAGGCATCTCCACTTGAGAGAAAACCTTTAAGTTCATATAATACTCAAGTAGTGTTTTGGTCTGATTCGGCGAAACTCCGAGTAAAAGACCGATCGGGTCAAGTTACGGGTGGATACCGTAGGAGGTCTCTGCATTTGCAAGACTTGGCTTTGAAGTAAGAGCTCCGGGTGTGAGCGAAGTACGCGACAAGGGTAAGATCGTCTTTTCTCTCTTTCTTGTTATTTATGTCATTTAGTTATATTAATTGTGAGTGGGTCTTGGGGGTCGGGTTTTGTTCCGCGGTAAGTTAGACTTATCGAAACCCAACACGCACTTGGTGAAATAATCCATATCCACCAGAATGTACCGTTTTCCACCTGGTGCAGGCGTATACGGACCCAAGATGTCCATGCCCTATTTAGCAAACGGGACTGGGATATGAATTGATGTCAGGTCAGTGGCCGGTTGATGGATGAGCTTGCCAAACCTGTGACACTTGTCACATTTTTTTAACATCTCCATGGTGTCTGACTCGAGAGTGGCCAAAAATAACCCTGTCGCCTAGCCCTGACATCCAAGGATTTGCCGCTTATGTGGGAGGCGCAGTATCCCGCATGCAATTCTTCGAAAACTTCCTGCCCCTTTTCTGGGGTAACACACTTCAACAGAGGCTTTAAGAAACCTGCTTTGAAGAGTTCTCCGTTTCTCAACTCGAATTCTGCAGCTTGCTTTCTCATGACAACCGCTTGTTGTGGTTCATCAGGTAGCGTGTCGTCCTGTAAGTATGCCCAGATGCCATCCATCTAGGTTGAGCTTCGGTCAAGTACTCCAATGGGATCTTCCTCAACAATACTTCGTTTTTCCATAACTTCCCAGAAGACTAACCGAGAAGTATCACAAGAGGTGGAGGATGCCATTTTTAATAGTGTATCCGCCTGATTAATTTTAGACCTGGGCACTTGACTCAAATGGAATTCTTCAAGTGTCCCAGCTTCAGCTTTGACCGCCTGAAGATACTTGATCATAGCCGGATGGGTAGCTTCATAGTCACCATGGTATTAGTTAACGACCAATTGTGAGTTAGAGCAGGTGTCAATTTTCGTTGCCCTGCCGCCTTACATATGCGAATGCCGGCTAGCAAGCCTTCATACTCTGCCTCATTATTTGAGGCTTAGAACTTGAACCGTAGTGCATACTCAAACTTGTCCCCTTCAGAGGATTGACATATTACGCCTGCACCACAGCCGTTTATAGTAGAGCTCTCGTCTACATACACTTTCCAAACCTGATCAGCGTTGTCCGGTGCAGCCGGCCTTGTCATTTCGACAATGAAGTCGCAAAACGTCTAATTCTTCACTGCCTTTCTTGGTTCGAAAGTGACTTTAACACTTTGCATTTCAATAGCCCATTTAAGCATTCTTCCGAATGACTCCAAGGTTGTCATTGGCCATTTGAGTGGTTGGTCTGTGTAGACCACAACCGGGTGTGCCAGGAAGTAAGGTTTCAACTTTTTGACAGCCATGTAAAGAGCAAGTCCAAATTTTTCAACCATGGGGTACCGCATTTCAGCATTTCTGAGTACATGGCTAATAAAATAGATCGGGAGCTGAATGTCGTCTCTCTCAGCAAGGAGAACGACACCGAGGGCATGATCTGAGACGGCTAAGTACATGTAAAGCGTCTTTTTGGGCAAAGGGCTAACAAGCCTTGGCAAATAATGTAAGTGTTCTTTTAATTTTTGAAAGGCCGCCTCAGCCTCATCCCCCCATTCAAATCTAGTCTTGGTCATGATTGCTTGGAAGAAATAAAGGTATTTGTCACCTGATCGGCTGAGGAATCTCCCCAATGCCGCTAGGCAACCGGTGAGTTTTTGAACTTCCTTGATAGTGCGAGGTGACTTCATGTTAATTATCGCCTGTATCTTCTCGGGGTTAGCCTCTATCCTCCTTTGATCAATTAAGAATCCAAGAAACTTCCTAGACTCAACACCAAAAACACATTTCTTAGGATTTAACATGACCTTATGCCGCCTGAGTGTGGTGAAGGTTTCTCGGAGATCAGCCAGATGATCTATCTGTAGCTTGGATTTGATTATCATGTCATCAATGTACGCCTCTGAATTCCTCTCAATCTGATTAATGAAGACAGTATTAATCATTCGTTGGAAAGTAGCAGGCGCATTCTTCAAGCCAAACGAAATAACAGTATAGCAAAATAACCCCTGATTAGTGACAAAGGCCGTCTTTTCTTGATCTTTCTTCCACAAGGGTATCTCATGAAAGCCTGAGTAGGCATCCATAAAACTCATCAAAGCATGCCCGACTGTAGAGTCGACCAGTATGTCGATCTTTGAAAGTAGGTAACTATCCTTTGAACATGCCTTGTTCAAGTCAGTGTAGTCTACACACATGCGGCAAGTACCATTCGGCTTCTTTACAAGCACAACGTTTGCAACCCAATCAGGGAAGTTACATGGCCACCTAACTTCTTTCCTCGCCATGATATCATTTCTTTTGCCGGATGGGCTTCCTTTTAGGATCGACGGCGAGTTTGTGGACAGCGAGATCTGGGTTGACGCCTGGCATTTCTTCCACTTCAAAGGCAAAAATGTCTTTGATCTGCACCCAACTTTTCAAAAGCAACTGCCCCTACCTTAACAGTTCGCTCTAGATGGCTGTCATCCAGAGGAATATCAATGTGATCACCAGCCGGCTGGGGACGAAGTTCATCTGACCGTTCCCCGATCAGTGATCGCTATTTCTTCTCTTTATTCACCTCCACCAGCTGATCAGGTTTTCTTTTCTTTGCGGCTGGATCAGAGTCCTTGACATCGTCAAGGTCTATTGGCTCCTTCCCCTGCCCGACTGCTACAGCCGTGGGTTTAACGTCCAAGAGATAACACTCCCTAGCCGTCTTCTGATCCCCGTTCAGGGAGCCAACAGAGCCATCATCCTTTTCATATTTTAGCAACACGAGAGCTGGGATGATGACGGCCTTGTACTCGTTCAGAGTGGGGCAGCTCAGAATAATGTTGTAGGCGGTCAGATCTTCGACCACCAAAAATTGGACGACCATATCCCGCCCTTTTCCTTTCTTCCCCAGCCAGATAGGTAAGTCAATTTGTCCGACTGGGTGCACGAACCCTCCCTCGAAACCAACAAGAGGGTGAGAGACGTCGCGTAGGCTGTCTAGCTTGTACTTCAGCTTGGACAGACACTTGTAGCTGAAGAGGTCAGAGGAGCTACCCGTGTTTATAAGGATCCAACCAACCAGTTAGTTAGCGACCTTACATTAAATGACAACCGGGTCATCATGCGGCCGGCGGACTTTTCCCCGATCCCGCTTAGTAATGACGACCTCTGGGAAGGTGTTGTCGGCTGACGCCTGCCCCTCGTCAACAGAATTAACCATCTTTTTCAGATGATCTATGGTGCTCCGAATGGTCGGGCCACCTCTAGCGAACCTGCCTGCTATGGTGTAGACCGACTCTTATTTAGTGTCCGAGCTACTAGCAGGCTGGACAGTCTTGGACGTTTGTTCTGGATTCGTCTTGACAGTCTCTTTGGACTTCAAGATGTAAGATTCTAGCACCCCCTTGTCAGCTAGACGGTCCAACGTCCGCTTAAGGCTATAACAGTCGTTGGTGTCATGGCCGACTTCCTCATGGAAGTGAAAATATTTATTTTTGTTCCGTGACTAGACGGAACTCTTCATCGGATTCGGCTTCTCAATGGTCAGCCGGTCCTTTATCTCCATGAGGATGGAGTAACAGTCTTTATTAAACTCGTACCTTGGGACGTACGGTTTGAATTCTTTCTTTTTCTTCTGGGTTGGCTGATCAGATTCATCAACCGCCCAGACTTCTTTTCTCTTTTTGCTCTCTTCAGCCTTCTGACCTGGTTAAGCTGACCGACCCTCCTTTGTTTGTCAGACTTTTTAGAGTCCGATTGATGGCTGGACGAGCAGAGGTCAGTGGCTTGAATAAAGCTCTCCGCCTCCATCAACGCCTCTTGGATGGTGAAGATCCTCTTCCTGACGAGGTTAAACTTAAAGGTTGACCCGTCCTTTAGACCCTTAAAGAAGTCTGTGCAGGCTACCTTGTCAAACATCCCTTGAATTTGGATCCTCACCAGATTGAACCGCCTGACGTAGGAGCGGAGTCCTTCTCTCTCTCCCTGCCGTATGGTGCTCAAGTCGAGGCTTGTTTTCTTGGCAGGAATATTCATCAAGAAGTTTGAAGCAAACAAGAAGGCAAGCCTCTTCAAGCTATCAATACATCCAGCTGGCAGGTTGTCGAACCATTATTGGGCTATGCCCTTCAATGTTGCCGGGAAGCATCTGCACCACATGGCATCATCCAACCCCTACATGTGCATAAGATTGGTGTAAGCCATGAGGTGATCCTCAGGGTTGGTGGTACCATCGTAGGCACCAACTAAGACATTCTTAACCTTGGTCGGTTGTGCCGCCTTGGTTTTTTCCCTGGTGAACGCAAAGGTTTGTTCACCAAGTCTGAGTAATCGAAGCTACTAGTCTAGGGGCTGGACATTATGCGCCGCCTGACCTCCAAAGAAGGCCGGCTGCATGAACAGTGGGACATTTTTCCTATATGGCATCTGGGGCACATTCGGGACTGATCCAATTATCTGAGGGCCAGTATGGACGGACTTGCCGCCAGTATGGCTGACACATCCTCTTATTGATCAAGTCCTTGATTTCACCCTTGAAACTTTTCATGAATTTCATCAGTTCGTCTCGAGTGACTGGAGCCTAACCCCTTGCTATCTAGGTGTCCCTAGGCGGTGGTCCAGTAGACTTGTTGGGACCAGCTTCGTTGTTGCTCCGTTCTAGTCTATCCCTAGGACGGATGCGCTTAGAGATGAGTGACCCATCAAGGGCCACATAAAGTTTCGACTTCACAATCGTTATCAGTATCATGGTCCGTATGGATCTCCCCATTGACCGTAGGCCGGTCGGGTTCAGGTGGCGGTACAGAATCTTGAACCATCTTAGAGGTACTCTTCCCACATACGACACCAAATGTTTTGGGTGTTTTTTGGTCCCTCGAGAAAGTTACGTCACCAAGACTGGTCCGACGTGATCTGTACCTGCAAAACACGGAGACTCCGCTTGGTATGAGCTCCGCCTCCAATGATCAAGTTAGTATTGGTCGTAGAAGATAAAAGGGTGCGGAAAAGGTAAAGATGAGATCTTCTCGGATTCCGAGAGCTGGTGTTTTTCTTTGATGGGAGAGAGTGTAGAGTTGTTGTAATAATTGAAGGTGTCTCCAAAATGGGGGAAATCTCTCTATTTATAGGGTCGTTGGAAAATGTGCCCTTCATTAGGTCAGGATGACCTAATGGGCTGCGCCGTTTTGCGGTATTCTTAGGAATTGAGCCCTGAAGGCCGCCATTCTATTTGTAATCTGAGGCTGACATGTGTTAGCTGAGGAGTAGTCTATGTTGGACCTACCCAAGATTGACACGTGTCCCTCTCTGATTGGTCCACGACGTGTCTAGGGTATTTTTACCCTAAACATAGATTTAAATGCACATTAATTTCATTCACATATTTAGAAATGCTCATGAGTCTCATTTGGATATTGACACTACGTGCATGTAAATTGTTTATTGATAGATGTTGATTCAAATATTAACATAAATTATTCATCCTTGCTCGGATACATGTATATTCACATATTTATACAATGCTCATATGTAAAAATCATAAGGAATTATGAAATTATATATTATTTGCCATTAAAATTTGAATATAGAGTATAATTGTGCTAATTTTCTAAATTAGTTGAGTTTTTGTAGAATTATTGAGATTTGAATTAGTTTATAGTGAAAATGGCTTTTGGATAAATGTTTATTTTCATTTTTCTAGACGTTCATTATGATACTTCCTCCATTTTTTTAGTTGACACCCGTTTGACTTTTACACTATTCACACAACACGCTTTGACTCGCTTTTGTTGTTTAAATATACAATAAAACATATTCATGTGAGATCTTGTTTGAATCGTTTCAATGTATATTTTATTAATATCCATTTTTTTTATAATTTTACAATGTTGATAATTAGAGATATTAATCGTTAAAAACATGTGTTGGTAAGCGTGATAATAGAACGGTGTCAACTAAAAAAATAGAGGAAGTATTAATTAATATATGATCATTCACATTCTTACCTTAGATCAGATCAACTAGCTTAGGGTCCAGGCTTATCAACTAGCTTAGGGTCTAGACTTGAGAGAAGACTACCCTAGTATTATTATGATAGTTTAGATTTTAATGAATGTATAAAGGGATTTATTTAAACATATGTTCATTTAGATTTAAATACGTACATGTTCATTCTGATATTGAAAATTTTCATATAGATACAATAATACAGTTCAACTTCATGTTAAATTAATATATAAATACATTTTAACTCTAATATTGATAGATGTTTTTTCGAATATTGATACATAGATGTTCATTTGGATATTCACACATATATTAATGTATGTTTATTCACATATAAGAAAATGTTCAAAAATAAATCACACATTGTTCATTCATCGTAGAAAATGTATTATTTTATTACTTTATTGTGTGTTCATTTTCGAATTCGTAAATATTCAATTTTGAATCCTTAGATTTCACGTACTTTTGTTTGGAATGTGTTCATGGTTGTCATTATTTATTTATTTTAAAAAAGTGATCTCTTATTGTACTGGATAATCAAGTAAGAAAGTTGAAGGCGACAAATATATTGTGCTCATCGGTTATATTTTTCATGGAAAACACACCAATATCATATGGTTAGAGGTGCAACAAAGAGGATATATCTCACTACAAAATTAAGTCAATATAGCATCAACCAAAATTTGTTGCTATTCACCAAAAATTCATTGCCAATTCTATTTAGCAGCGGATTGGAAACGAAAATTTGTTGTTGCTAAAAGGCTTGCTGCCATGGGATTTTGGTTACCAGTTGCAAAGCAATTTTGTTGCAATATTGCATCCATTTTAATATAGTTTCCATGATGATTGCTGTTTTTGGTGCATTCGTTGCCAACTTTGGCAACATATTACCTTTGGTTGCTAAAATTAGCAACAAATCATTAATGTTAGTTCCTATACTAGCAATAAATTATTAAAGTTAGTTCCTAAAAATAGCAACAAATCATAAATATTGGTTGCTATCAACACTATGAGACAAAAACCCAATCCCTATTAGTAATTCGATTCAACCCGATCTCGACCTTTACCCATCTGAAACATCACTCGGGTCAACTCGGCTCGACTTTGCATGTAAGGCTATTTTAATCCCTAGTCTCAAGAATAGCAGTTGGTAGGAGTCGAAATTGTGACCTCAAAGTCACATGGTGAATCTCTTACCAACTATACCAAGTACTATTTGTCTACTTCTATGCATATAAATTATAATAAGTGAACGAAATATTAGATGAAATTGAAAAATTTGTCTCTAGGGACGAAATCAAAAATCCGTCTTTAAATTAGAGACGAGATTGAAATCCGTCTCTATTTGAAATCATTATAGCAACAGTGGCCTACATATAAATTAACAACAAAATATAACACAACTTGTTTCCAATGGCAACAATTAAAAAAATACGTTATTATCTAGCAACAATAGTTTAGACGACTTGTTTCTAATGGCAACAATTCAAAAATTCAGTGTCTTTGTTTGTTTCTAAATCAATACAAATAAAATATTTGTTGCCATAGTTTGTTACTATATGGCAACAAGAGAAAAATATGATGCCATCTAGTAATAACTAATTTGACAATTTGTTTTAAACAGTAACAAATCAAAAACATGTAGCCATTAATTATTAAAAAACTAAAGCATTAAATGTCGCTTTTAATTAGACAATGAAAAAAATTATATTCGTTGCTATTTAGCAACGTTTTAAAAATCTGTTGCCAAACTTAGTAGCTAAAAAGCTTTTATTTTTGTAGTGCGATCTATATAGACACTTTATTATACCAAATACAATAATAAATAATGTTCATTTAACAAAACATATATGTACATTTAGGATTTAAAGGTTCACTTTCATGTTTATGAAACAATTATATGAAATAAAATAGAAATGTGTTATTATTGTAATTAAATTAAATTTATTTAATATTGAAAATTATTTTTTAACAATGTTTTATTTAAATAAATAGAATTCTTAGATGTATGTACTTGCATACATCTTATTATATTACTTACACAGTTACACATAACTCTTGAAATGAACATTTAATGATACAGAAATGAACATCTATTGAAACGTAAATAAACAAAAATGAACATTTGATGATGCAATACTTCTTATAATAAAAATGATTTGAGTGCAGTAATCCTTATAAATAAACTTGTTCTCAGTTTTATTTATAGAATATTCTAAAAATACAATTCAGAAAATATACGAAGTATTATTTAGAACAAAAAACTCCTTGCTAAAACATGAACATGTAATAATACAAAAATGAACATTTACTGATGCATAAATGAACATATTATAAAAATTTACAGGAAATTCATAAATGAAAAGGGAAGGGCGGGACACGTTCGGAGGGAGTTTGGGGGCGGGGGGGGGGGGGGGGGGGAGGGTGCAGTCAGTGTTTCCTACCCCGAGGTGTAGGTAAAATTTTGTACCAAATGACACAATTAGAGTAGAACTAGTCATGGGCCGAATTGAGCCATGGAAAAAAAAAAGTTAGCCCATTTTGGACTGGTTGGGTCCAAGTTAGGGTCAATAAATTATGTCCAAACCCACTATTTTAGGCAAAAAAATATTGATGTTTTCGAATCGGATCAGACCAAAATTATAACTAAAAACTAAGAGCTTGTTTGACATCATTTTTTTGTTTCACTTTTTTGTTTTTATGAAAAAACCAAAAACCAAAAAAGAAAACAAAAAAAGACGTTTCCGCTTTCTTACTGTAAGTTTTCCAAATCATCACGATTTTAATAAATTTGACTAATTTTTAATTAATTATTTTCTTAAGGTGAAACAATAATGCGGAAAAAGTGATAATGATTACTTTAAAATAGACGAGGAAATCTAGGTTAATCTCAGAGATTAACATTTCAGTTTATCTCCTCACACAACTTTATGCATTGATTTATGTGTCACTTTACTATTAAAAATAGTTCGATTGTGAGTGGAGATATATACACATTTTTCTTAGAGAGAAACTTGAATTTACCCCCAAGAGGCCAAAAAGAGAGGAAGTAAAAATTAAAGTTATTAAACTCTCCAATAAACCCTAATCACTTCTCAGTCTTCTTACAGTTTCTTCCTTAAAACCCCTACAGTAAAGTACAATTTCACACAACTTAAACCCTAAAAATGAGGAACAGAGATGACTACAGATTTCTCAGATTGGCTGACGCCATGACTGCTTTGAATCAGAAAGTTAACCTAATCGGCATTATTGCTGAGTATGGAACTCCTACTCGAAGCAGAGGAACAGGTATCTTCCTTTCTTCATATACATTGCATTCTTTGGTAGAAAGATTAAATTTTTTTGGTTGGTTTTTGCTTTAATTGCATTTTGAAATTACCCAAATGATTTATTCTGGCTATGATGAATAAAAGGCCGGACTTACGGCTGCCCCCTGAAAAGGGTTTGGTAGTAGATTGATGATTAAGTCTGAGTATAGGTTTTCCTGAGCCAGGTTTTCTGCAATTTTTTGATGTTGGGTTTTTAAAATTTTTGAATTTTTGGCTAGCATTTTGATATGGTAGTTTGACATTTTATTTTGGGAGGATGAATTTATGTGAAGTTATTGTTACCAACTAATGTTGTACACTTGGACATGCTCTTCATTTTGGACCTTTAAACATGCTAAAGCTTTATATAATGGTCAAATCCAACATTTGGACGTGTAAGCGTGTTTGATACTGGTAGCTTAATTTGAGTAACTATGTACATTGTACAATAGGATTGGTATTGGTTATTGACAGTGAACTGTTGGTGTTGTTGCTAGTGACCACATTATTTATCACTTTTGTTGTTGATGCTGCCTTGGTTAATTGACTTTTTTTTGGAGGGAGGAGGGGATGTTTATGTGAAGTGGTAGTATTATGATCAATCTCGTGCCTTGGGAAATGCACTTTATTTTGGAGTCAAAAACATGTAAATGATTTAAGTGTTTCATATATGGCTGGGTCCAACATTTGGACATCGTGTTTGACACTAGTAGCCAGATTTGAGTAACATATCCCACTTTACAATAGGATTGGGTTTAGATGTTGGTGGTGGTGTTGCTGCTTTAGGGCTGTATTGTATATCATGTGATGTTGATGCTAGGCTGATTTTGAAGGTAAAAGTTTCTGTTAGCTGTGGTTATAGTACAATATTTGTCTTCCTATGAGAATCAAATCTAGAATTAGGATGCATATCTTGGTCCTGGAAGAAGACGCTACAAAAGAACTTTGAACATGTAGTTCATAGATTGCAAACTATATGTTACTTGGTATCTGTTTTCCTTTGACGTAGGTTTTAGGCGAACAACGCTTTTGATGCCTGACAAGCATTTAACAATGTTGGCATTATTAAATATATAAGGGTCAACTTATCAATGCCCTTATGAGATTCTTGTATAGTATTTCAGAACTAGTCTTTTACTAAGCTATCGATGGTGTATTGGATAAGGCTGCATACCTCTTAGCAGTAGCAACAAGAGCATCCATGGTTGCACTTGTTGCTGCTTTGCTGGGGCCCTTGATATCCTATTCCTATGTCTAAGGTCTGGATGATAATGGTTAATGTTTGTACTACTATTTATCATCTCCCCTGTTACCCCCTCAAGTTTCTTTTTTTATTTTTTTTATATTTATTTATATGTGCTGTTTTCAGTGTGAATTAACTTTGCCGATTAACATGATTTGCTTGAAAAAGTTGGCAATGAGGAGTAAAAGGCCGGACTTACGGCTGCCCTCAACTATGAGCTGGTAGTAGGTTGATGATACAATCCGAGTATAGGTTACTCTGAGCCTAGCTTTTATGAAAATATATGTTCAATTTTTCTACATCACCACTCGCATGTTTATAAGAATTTGCTACTTTCTGCGTTAGCATGTAATTATTATTTTCCATAATGTGATTGCATATATACTCTTGTTTTTTAACAGATTGGTTTTGTTCATTGAGAATTGTGGATGAGTCACATAATGTCCGTGGCCTTTTAGTTAATATCTTTGCTGAAACTCAAGAGAAGCTTCCTCAGGTTAAGGCATCGGGAGATATCATCCAACTTTCCCATGTTTTGGTACCTCAACTTGCAGACTCTTTCTCCATGGAGCTTCTATTTCTTACTCATTTCGTTTTCTGGTGACTATATCTACCCTTATTGTGATGAAAAATTTGGTCAGATTTATAATGTGTTCTTAGTAATTGACTTTCTCTTTTCTTTCTTTCTTTCTTTTTTTTTTTCCTTTCCCATTTTCATGTACATTTTTTTGACCTTGTAAAGGTGGAAAGATCTTCTTGTTTTACTTCAATTTGACTGGACGTAAGAAATATTTTGTCACTATATTTATTGATCAAGGTGGTGACAGGAAGCTCAATTTATATTGTCATAATTTTGTTTAAATATATTTTGGAACTGTATAATCTTAAAAAATTTGTTTTTTATTCACATCTTCTTGTTGATGAAGTGCTTCATCCTTTATCTTCCTTGTCTTAGCTTTATTTGTTAGATGAAGCTTATGCCTCAATAGCAACCCAATTAATTAAGAAATACCAAGTGAGTTAAAAATTGATTTTCCCAGTTGAACTTGGTATTTTTCAAAATTTCTTTTCCTGTTTTTCCTTATATCTCGTTTTGTCTTTTCGTTTTTAGTTTCTTTTACTGTGTTTTGGCTGTTTTCTTTAGTTGTTGATGCCCTAAATGATGCTATGCATATTTCTGCAGATGAAAACTCATAATAAGGAAGACTGTTTTCTTTAGTTGTTGATGCCCTAAATGATGCTACGCATATTTCTGCAGATGAAAACTCATAATAAGGAAACCTATGCCCTTTTCAACAAAAAATTCTCTTCATTTGCGCTCTATGAAGGTAAACATGGTGAAAACTATAATCCCTATCAAATCTCATCTATGTTTCGGCCAAGAAACCAAGACACAACGTTTGTGGATGGATTAAGAAAATGGGTAGACAATTTCCAGCTTGATTCAGGTACCGTTCTGGCAATCTAGCTACTGTTTAGTACCGATCGACCACTTTTTGGTTGAATGTTGCACTTTTATTGTTGTTCTATATATAAAGATGTTGTAAATGGTAAGCACTTACTGTGTTTTCTAGGCTGATGCCATGTTCAGTTAGCTCTTCTCCTAGCCATCTCATCTCATTTGAGTCTTGGTGCTTAGGTGATTCATTTAATTTTTTTTTTTGATTCATGTCATCTTCTGTTTTTTAACATTTAGTCATGCAAACCTATGGAACCTACTACTTTTGTCATGGTTATGATTTTCCTCAGTCAGTTTCTTTCATTTGATCTACTGAATATGGAAGCTGAGTGATAATCTTTACCTGGTGGTTCCTTTCCATAAGTTAGTACTACTGGTTTTTCCACAATATTAAAGCTTTTTATGAATGCTGCAGTATCAGAAGAATCTGTGTTGTTGAGGCAAATCAAGGATGGACAATGTTATGATCTGGTTTGCAAGGTAACTGTTAAGGTGTATATATATATATATATATGGGCGGGATCCGGTGAGAATAAGTCTATATGTGAGAACACATACTTATATGAGAACTGATCTAAAATTTAGAACATGTGAGTAAAAATTTAGAACATTTGAGTAATAATTTAGAACATCTGTGTGAGTAATAATTTAGAACATTTGATTTAAGAATTGGAACATGTGAGTAAAAATTTAGAAAATCTGCTTTACAAATTTAGAATGTATGAGTAAAATTTAGAACATTTGATTTAAGATTTAGAACATATAAATAAAAATTTGACCGGGTATAAAATATAAAAAATTTGAGTAAAAATTTAGAACATACGAGTAAAAATTAGAACATATGCTTTAAAATCTTAGAAAACACGTTTTAGAATTTAGAACATACTTCCTCCGTTTTTTAATATTTGCAACACTTCCCTAAAATGGAAATGTCACAATGCTTGCAACACACCATAAATGGAAAGTTATGTTAGGGAAAAGCTATACTATTTCCCTTATTTAAAGCACATGGCCCACTAAATTACACTCCTAACAACTACTCACCCCACTTTAAAGTGTATTATATCATGTGAACCCCACATACCTTAAATACCGTGATAAAGTGTATGTTGCAACTATTAAAAAATGGAGGAAGTATAAGTTAAAATTTTGGAACAAGCTGTTTAAAATTTATAACATCTAACTTAACTAATTTATGGTTTAAAACATGTGGGTATTAATTTAGAGCATTTGACTTAATTTGGAATACTTGAGTAAATATTTAGAACATTAGATTTAAAATTTAGAACTGATGAGTAAAAGTTTAGAACATCCAAAGTGTTCTCACATAAGAAATGGTTCTCACATAAAGGAGGGGTTCTCACGAGAGCCTTCCCCTATATATATATATATATATATATATAAAGTAGGTTTGGCCCTTCAATTTTTAAACTGATCAATATATCTAATTTAGTAGAGATTCGAGTCATGTAACACTAATGAACACCATGGGTCTCTGGTGACCATTGTTCTTTACAGGTAACACTATATTTTGGTGTCATTGGTTATAGTGTGTCAAGGGTTTGATATTGACAGTTAGAGACTGACATACGATTGTGTTTCTTTAGACAATTCTACATATCAATGTTTGAAAACTTTTCAATTTTCCAATTTTGTTCTTGCAAAGACAACCAAGAAAATTAACAATTTTCATTACTTATAGACAATGTTATGCTCATTTTTTCCTAGGGTTTTATGTTAGTTTGAGTTGCACATATTACAGACAGTTGGTGATATTCTTGTTTAAAGTGGGTACTGACCCCAGGCTCAGGAGTGGTTGTTGTATTTAATCAAAGATTTTGGCATGTGTGCTGTGAAGTGTGAACATGTAATCAGTAACCAAGTTTAGCAAATATTCATATCCTTTGCTCATTTACTGTATTGAATTTTAGTATGATTCTGATTTTATGTCTGTGAATGTAAAAGAACCATTAATACCTGATAAATTCCTTTTTGTTTTATTTGTGTGCGGTTTTTTTTTTGGGGAGGGGAGGATAGGTTCTTCATGTGTCTCAAGTTGATCAAGAGGAGTGGATGCTGTTTGTTTGGGATGGAAGTGATGCTCCCCCACCTCAACTTCTATCTGAGTAAGTGTGCACAATTCACAAGCTCCTTAAAATTTAGCAGGGGATGAAATCATGGATCTGTAGAAGACCCACTCATATTTCAACAACTTTAAATGAGAACCTCTATGATTAACTGGAAGCGTTATACTTTTGCTTCTTCAGAAGCTCTTTTGAATGCATTAACCTTCTTTTTTCATTGGTTTTAAAAATTAAATAAGCAGGGTAGGCTGCATAGTTTGTTTTAGGCGTATCCTTTGTTTATTGAGATACCAAATCTACTTCTTGGAACATGTGCAGGCTACACACAGAAAAGGAAAATCCACTTCCACTGCAATTGGAACCTCAGCCTTTGGCCAGGGAAACCTTGTGTAAATTTCCGACTATTGGAACTATATTGAGAGTTTCTGTTGATCAAAAAAATGTCAAGCTCAATATATCTTCAGTTAGTGCTGGTAGATGGATAAAATTTATCAACCTAATGTTCAAAGTACATGAAGGTTTGTGGTGTGGTGTACTAACCTCATCAACAAAAGTCCGTTTCTTGCCAAATGAACACCTTGTTATATTAGAGAGGCAAAGGTTGGTAATATACATGCTTTCTTTCTTTTGGTGCATGGTTCACTTTGATTTGGTAAATATAATGTATCCGAGATTTGTGGCAGTATCTCTTAGTAATCTGCATTATTGCATGGTCTGTGTGATTGTTATTAACAACAAAAGGCTGTACATATGTTTCATTAGGGATTTTGAAAAGAGGTTATCCTCTAAATTGGACCGGATGCCATTTACAAGCTTTCCTTGGCCGTGTCGTATTACAGGTGTCAAATTGCTCTCTCTTATCTTTATTGTGTTAGTATATGTATAAAGGTCTTGATGAATAACTGTTATTTACATCTTCTGTGGGAATGATAATCAGAAGTTGATGATAAAGTTGAAGATGTACCTCTTGTCACCCTAATGGACATTATGACGTATCCACAGGTACTATTTGTCCTATCCCACTTCTTCTTTCCCTGTTTTAAGATCATAATATGTACGCTTTTATTGCAAACTTATCTGGCATAATAGCAGATTCTAATTTCTTTTCTTTTCTTTTCTTTTCCATGTTAAGAGGGGAAGAAGCGTATTTATTGAATTTGAATATGGCTGTTTTCTATTCTTTACCCTCTTTTCCTTCCCAGTTTTGATCTCTTGGATAAGGTTGAGGTGCTTTTACGTGAAATATTAATTCCGGCTTGCTTTCTCTTATATACTTCTAGAGTTCTGGGGCTAGTATACTAGAATTTTATAGCTGTGAAATGCTATACAAAGTATTAGTCCAATGTAAATTCTGATTCCTCTTTTAGTTTGTGTTCCTCTCTCTCAAACATATAACATCACTTGTGAATGTGCAGGTGGACTTTACATCACTTAGGCAACCAAAATCCTTATGCCTTTGACCTTTATATTCCTGTAAAAGTCTAGAATCTTTGTTCCAAATCATATATATGACATGTTAATTTCTTAAATAACAAACGTCAAATTTGATTAGTTTTTTATGGATAGAGGAGGAGTTTCAGGTCCGATGCACTTTCTTGCTGGCTAGTATTTTTTAGAGAGGGCAAAAGGTGAAGTGACCCTCATGATTAGTGGAGGGGGGTAATAATAAAGTTGTCTAGCCATGCCCAAGATGTCTCCCCTGTACACTCGCTCCGTACCCAATTCTCCTAGCCTTCCACATTGTTTGTCAAGACATTTGAGTACATATTTTGGCTGTATTTGTACCCATCCCATTTCCGGTATGGGAAACACTAGGAAATGGGATATCTGTGCTTCATAGTCAGTGGTATCTTTTACTATGTACTATTTTGCTTACAAGTAAAACGTTTGTTGTTCTAAGTATCTCATTCTTAAAGACTGAAATTTGTGCCAACAATTGTAACTAACTGGACAGAGATTAGATTGAAAGCTTGATGATTGACTTATTGAACAAAAGGATTAGAAAGAATAAATTGATAGCTTTAGGTTGTCACTCTCGTGGGTAAGTTGAGGTTACCAATCTCAATACATATTACTCAATTCTCCAAAAGCATAACATCTTACCACCCCCCCCCCCCCTCTGTTTTTTTTTCTTATACATTGCAATTCCTACTACAAAAGT
Source organism: Chenopodium album (assembly GCF_948465745.1). Taxonomy (NCBI): domain Eukaryota; kingdom Viridiplantae; phylum Streptophyta; class Magnoliopsida; order Caryophyllales; family Amaranthaceae; genus Chenopodium; species Chenopodium album. Next base: position 43,968,640 of record NC_137846.1, on the reverse strand, counting down.
GATTCCCTCATAAAGACTATTTGTCTTCTACTGACAAAAGAATCAAGCTATTAGAATTTAGGTGGTGGTTGTTGCTACTTCACTTAGTGGAACATCAATGACCCTTGCCCTCATTCCCCTACAACTAGCTGCACTCATTAGTTGCTTTTGCCTTGCTGCAGTTTGTGCCTCCTAGTGTACATTTGGACCGGTGGTGCTGGTGGGCTTTGGCCATTTGAGTCTATCACACTCATTTTTAAACAATTTAGCAGGTGATTAATATATGAGAGAGAATTGAAATGGTAATGTACGGTTAGCATGACGAGCTAGAGGAGAAATAGAGTATCCTGTCATCAAAATTAGTGTGTGGGTTCTTGACAGTTGGAAAATTAGCAGTGATGTCCAAAATCCAGAAATTAATTTAGTGTAGAGCGATTGGAAATTATCTCTAAGTCTAAGACGATGATGACAATGGTTAAGGTTATAGTTTTTTTACTTTCGATCTTAAAATTTGGCAGATTGAATAAAAAAAAAAAAAAAGTGGCATATTGCCACAATAACATATCTTGTCTTTGCTTCCACGTTATAACTAGCAATTATCTTTCATTTGCTCACTTGTACTTTCAAACTGATAATTTGTATGCCTTAAGTTAGGAAGTGTTATACATAGTATATATTTATACCAGTATATGATTAGGGATTGAGGCTAATTAAAGCAGGCCTTGATATCATCCTATTTTGCATGCATGCCAAATACTTGTCAGATTGTTTGCCTGTTTCTAGCACTGAAGGAACCATTCTCTACCCCTAATCTTTTCACCCCCTCGTTTATTGAATTTTCAAACCATGAAAGCGCTTGGCTTTACTATCTTGTCAATTTGTCATACTAAAATGCTTTAGAAGATTCTGCATGTGTGATAGTATAATAATTTGTTGTGCTTCATTCATTTAGGTGACCGGAAAATATAAATGTATTGTTCGGGTTGTAGCAGCACTTCCATGTACTATTCAGGATTTTCGCTCTCCAGATGGAACCTACCGGATCCAGCTTACTTTAGAGGACCCAACTGGAAGAATTCATGCCTATTTATATGCTGTAGATGGGGTATGAATTCTTTCCCTCATCACTTAAATTTAAATATTGGCATTGTGTGAAATCTAAATAATAAACTATTGAATTCTGGACATCCTTGTGGAGGTGTTTGGTTCAATTGATTTTCGTATCAGGTATGGTTTTGAAATCATCCAAACCAATTTTTGATGTTTGGCTCTGTACTTAGGAGACCCACCCTCCAAACCCCCCTCCTGCCCCCCTCACCCCCCTGGGTGTAGGGAACCTTTACTCCTGAAATCAGCCATTAAAATAAAATGTTACTCTGATTTCCACGCCTGCCTTCGTCTACCATAGCCTCAGTCTACCCAGTAGTCCAGTACCCACGCAAATTACTTCACAGATCCAACACAACTTTCCCATCAATCTGCCAACAAAAGTGCTAACATTACCATTTACAACCAAATTGCCAAAATTGTAACAGTGAAAAAAGAAAAGAAAGAGAAAAATGGACTATATGTCCACCACTGTAACACCTACAATAACCTACACCACCACAATCATAGCTACCCAAGGTTTTTTTTATAAAAACAATTTTAAAAAGCACCATCAATTTGTGAGATTATTAATGATCATTTTTGCCCTTAAAGTTCAGACTAAAAGTAATAAAGGGGTTATTTGTAACATGAAATAAGGTAATACCCATGGAGTTGATAACTGATACCCTACCTGATATCTTTGACTGAACCAAACAACCTCTATACGTGACTTCATTTATGATAGAGGAAGTACAAGCCAGTCTTGTGATTTATCATTAAGCTGAAGCAAGGAACTTCATTATTTGGTGGTTTACCAAATTTCACTACGTAGCTCGTTTGAGAGAGACATGTGACTCATTCCTTCATTGAAAAAGAGGCAGATATGGCAGCATTTAGATACTTGCATTCTTAAATACTGATAGTCAAGAGTTTGAACTTTGAAGTATGCTTATTTTGTTGTTATTGAATGGCAGGAAGTATTTTTTGAAGGTAACCCGCCAATGGATGCATTGATTCGGAAGTGGAATACATTGCTTGGAGTTGCTGAAGTTGATAGTGGTGGTGTAATAGAGAATGCTCCCAGAAATCCTCCATGGGTTCTTTGCTGTATCAAATCATATTATGTTGACAAAAACGATGTCTGGGGAAGTAGGAAGTACCGAATCTTCGATACAAAGCTCGTATGCTGAAACCTGAAGGTGAACCTTGGAGTGTTGTTTTTGTTTCTGGTTCTGATTTGTCCTAAATCCAGCTTATCTTTATGCTGACAAAAATGATATCTGGGGAAGTAGAAAGTACCGAATCTTTAATACAAAGCTCGTATGCTGAAGGTGAACCTTGTAGTGTTGTTTTTGTCACAGGTTCTGACTTATCCTAAATCCAGCTCTTCTGATAATTGTAAATTTTGTACATAGTGTATGTAAAATGGCAAAACCCGTAACTTAGGCATTGAAATGCATGACAAAAGGCTGGTGTAAACTGGACTAATGTTCATATGATCGTTTCAAAGATGAATGAAGGATTCCCTCACTTTGATCCACCTGAATGCTTTAGTTTACTTAAACTGTTATAAAAAAAATTATTGGATGACAAAAAAAATACTACGTAGAAAAAATGTCATTAACCGTATTGTTAAATTTTATTTGATCGCATTAACCACATGTTTTTTTCTTTCTTTCGTTTTTTTTTTCTTTTTTTTGAGGGAATCACATGGTTTAATTTACCAAGTTTAGAACTTTTTTTTTTTTTTCAATCTATATTATTTGTGGTGGTCTGGTGGAAGGAGTATTGATTAGTATTTCACACACAAAAAAATAAACAATGTTAATATTAAAAAAAATCTCATTAGTCAAATCACTCTATAGATCATGCATTTAAAAATAAATAAGGACTTACCCATCCAATGGCATCCATAACGTGTATAGAGGGGGTATTTGTAATACAAAATTTCATTACATTATTGTCAAAGTTTGTAATTAGAATTATTTTCCATATATCAAGCATAGTTTGGATTACCTTTTTGAAAAACGTTGAGCTAGTGTATTATATTCTATTTAAGAGACAAACGGTTCGAGAGTACATAGGGAGAAGTTTCTGTAGGACAATGATTGATCCACACTTGTTCGACTTCAAAAGGCACTAACTTAGCAACATGGTTGGCGACGATATTACCTCTCTACCAATTTATTTTATTTTATTATTTTATTTTAAGGACTACCAATTTACTTACAAAATGCAAATAGTATATTAAAAGAAATCGAAGCTACTCGTAAATTATGACACTAATTGTAGGAAATATTTCAAGCATTACGATAACCCCAAACTTGAACCCCACTGTGATCATACACTAAAGTATGGTGGCGTTCCAAAGGGAAAGACAAAGAGCAAAAAGAGTCGCCAACAAGTTTTAGGAACTTGTAAACCCAAAAGACAATCCAAAAGGACCATCAACTACTCCATAAGGTCTTGAACCAAACAGGGTCCGGGGATGAAGGTACGAATCCAATCTACAAAAGAAAGGACCCGCCCTATAAAATAGGCCTCTACTTTGTTCTGCTCGTATTCATGCGCGCTTTTCGAATAACATACAAACATTATATTAATCCTACCCTGTTTATCTATGTTGGTTGAATATTAATGCACAAATAAGACTATTATTGGCGATCACTTGACTTAAAATCATATTAATCTAAACCAAATTATTAATTATCATCTTATTAAGCGTGATTTCAAGTACAAATTCCCTTTAAACCTGCATAAAAGGCGTGATCAAGCAATAACAAATCCTAGCATGTCACTAAACAATAAAGATCAAAGCTTCAAACCTAACATGGTACTAACATGATATTAGAAAGAGTAAAGGCATCCTAAACATGATACTAGAAAGCAATAATAACATCCTAACAGGATACTAGAAAACATTAAAAGCATCCTAACATGACACTAGGAATTAAACATAATAAACATGCTTTCTACATTGTGAAAGAGAGTAATAAGATTACATACTTTGAAGCCTCGTACCTCTTTCTAATAACAAAATACACAAGTTAGTAAACTTCAATGAAAATAATAAAGAATAATTAAATAATTAAATTGAAATCAAATTAAATAAAGTTTTGACTAGTTTTGGACCAAACCCTCAGAAATTATCAACCTTGCACGTCTAGGGCGAAGGCAACTTCGAACTTGGCTAAGAGACTCTAAGTCTTGTGAATGCGGAATATTGTATGTAAAAAGCTAGTTTAGAAAGAGAGCGAAAGAAAATAAGCTATATTGCTCAAGAGAGAGAATAGAGAGAATTGATTGGGAGAATAGATGAGAAATGATAGTAGTTGATCTTAGATTGATGAACGTTGATTAAGAGAATTGATGATGAAAGTTGATGAATAAAAACAGAGGTTCGGACCCTATTTATAAGGAAATAGTCCGGAAAAATCATAGAATTTGATAAGGAATAAAACTCCACTCTGTCGCTAACAAACCGACCTTGTCGCCAAAGATTTATCTTGTCGCCAGGCGACAGAGTCTGTCGCGAGGCGACAATCCTGTCGTTTCGCGACAAGACAGTTTTTTGCAAATTTTGTTTTAATCATATCTTTTGATCCAGAAGTCCAAATAAGTCATATAATATGTCGTTGGAAAGCTCTTGAAGTCTAATTTCTAATGAAATTAGAATCAGATTAAAATCTTTTGTAGATAAAAAGATATGGACGAAATAGTGAAAGGGTGTCAGTTTTGGATAGAGTTTCGTATATCTTTAATATCTTTTTCGTTATAGCTCGGAATTAATATTATAATATATCGTTGGAAAGATAATTTCAATATCTATCCAACCATATAAAATTTGGATAAAAAATATGAGGCACGAAAATAATATCTGACTATCTTTGAACATCTTTAAATCCGAATAGAATCAAGAAAGTTTTAAAAAAGGAAAGTTTATATTCAAATCAAATTCCATAATCTTATCTTTTCAAAAAAGGATAATTAAGATATTTTAGAAACTTATATAAGATTCTAATCAATCCTAATTAGTTTAGGAATAGGATTAAACCTTTGGACCCTCCTCATGATCATTGGGTCGTAGGTAAAATCCGGTTTGGGCCCAGTTTAGTATTTTGGCCATAACTTCCTCATTATTCATCGGAATTGGGCTTATAATATATCGTTGGAAAGGTCTTTTCGAGCCCCATCCAACTACACCATTATTGGACCCTTATCATGGACCAAAATAAACTGAATTGGACGTTTTCATAAAATAGAAATGGTTTTCAAAAATAGAAAGAAGGATTTTAATTAAAACTAAACCGCAACACTCGACTTTCGAACCACTTTCACCTAATTCGATAATAACACAACGTGCAAGGCATTCATCACTGAGTTTGGTTTTGGGGAGACACAAATGGGTGTCTACAGAAGCCCCCACTTTGACTGAGTTTGAAGAAACTTAAGTTTCGAAAAACGAGAGTCAAAGTAGCGATAGGGACGGAGAACGATTCAAAATGTTCTGCAATTCCAAATCATTCTTATAATGCCGATACCTGCAAAACTAATCATTAGTTAAACAGATAAAAGAGTTAAGAAACGCGTATCTTGCACCGTCGAGCACACGTCTCTGAACGTAACCATTTTGTTGTTGCTCCATTTGTTGTTTGTGACAACCTCCACTGTGCCTTGTGAACGCCATCGTTGAAGATAACCATATGTCGTCGTCTTCAATATTCTTGGTGACAATCCTCCACAGTATTTCGGGAACATCGTCGAAAATAACTGTATGTCGTCATCTTCTGGGTGTGGCAATATGTCGCCACAGCAGTATGTCGCCGCTATAGACAATCTCTTCTTTACCTTGAGGGGCCGCCGAAGGTGGCCTTGCTTCGCCATCTTCACCATTTGTGACACTACCTCGTCACGACCGTATTTCGCCGCTAAACAATTCCTCTTTATGTTGAGACATTGCCAAAGAATCACTTTACCTATTGACCCTTAATATCATTATTTATCATTGTCTTTTATATTCGTGCCGGTACTTTGGTGCTTTTGCCTTTGTGAACCATTACTTTGGTGCATCTACTGAACCAATATTTCGGTGCCTTGAACCAATATTTCGGTGCCTTAAACCATTATTTCGGTGCCTTAAACCATTATTTCGGTGCCTCATTATGAGCCAATATGTAGGCGCTTTAAGCTAAAGTGAGACGATCTTTCATCAAGTCGATCACTCAGTGCATTTTGATCAAGCTGACTAAATCATGTCAATTGCTCAAAGGGGCTAACTGGCGTACCAAGGAACCCAAATTACTAAAATGGACCCACAAAACCATAAGGAAGAGCCCAGCACTCTGTCGCCGCTCCGGCGCTGACCAGAAGTGCCTGTCGCGAGCTTTTGCATCTGTCGCCACGCGACAGAGTCTGTCGCCTCGCGACAATTCTGTCGTTTGGCGACAGAATCGGGGTTTTAAATCCGTCTTCTTCTTCTTTCTCATTTCGCTGCTCTGCTTCACAAATTTCGCGAAAACTTCAAATTACTCGTTCTTGCTCATTTCTCAACCAAATTCGCTCAAACTTGTTGCAAATCGAAGATTTTCTTATCTATTTTCCCGATCTATGTAAGTTTTGCTCAAACTCTACTCGGTTTTTGACGAATTACGTATTCTTGTTCGCGAATTTTTCGAAAATTCGAAAAATATTCTTGCTTAATTTGCTTTGCTCGTTGAATTTTATGCCTTGAATTTGTTTAATTATGCTTGTATATTACTTTGGGAGTATTTTGAGACTTGTTTGACTCAATTTGGTGAAGAAATGAACAATTCACCATTGTAGGACCTCTTAAGGTCGTGAAGAACAATGTGGGTCGTTCTTTGCATTTTGACTGCTTTTACTTGTACAATTTGTCACAATATTCATCATATGTTTGCAAGAAATTATTTATTTGCTCAAAGAACACTTCCATGCTTGTTTGAGATTTTGCTCTGTTTTAGTACTACGTACTCTGTTTTTTTTTTTTTTTTTTTTTTTTTTTTTTTTTTTTTTTTGAACATAGTATCATGCGGCTTAGGCGAACTTTAGATACTGTAGAGCCTTAAACTTAATTACTTTTACATACTTTAGCATGGCTAGACGACGTGGTTCCGGTTCTCGGTCGAGGGACACACATCGAGAGGACGAGCCCACCAGTGAGGGCGAGGACGTACCTTCTACTTCCGGGCTGGGTCTCATGCCGGATTGGGATGAGCGCACTCTATTTCACGTGCCGGTTCATCATCTGTCGGAGAGAATCCGACGAGGTCTTGCGAGTGGGAGGACCCGTAGCCATGGCTCGGGTAATTCCACCATCATCTCCTTGTACGACAACTTCATCTGCCGCGATGAGGGGCTTCGTCGTCTTTGGGAGTCATGTGGGTTGACTCCTCTGCTGCAGGCTACTCGGGCCATGTTTTCATACGATGGGGGTAACCTCGTCGTCCGAGCTTTGGTGGAGTTCTTTTGGGACACTACCAACACTTTTCACTTTCCCTGGGGTGAGAGTTCCAGCTGACTTTAGTCTCATTACGGGGCTAGAGTTCCAGTCTACTCCTCTACCTTTCGATGCTGGCGTTACTGTTTACTCGCCGGAGGTTTTGGAATTATTGGGGCCGATCGTTATTCGGGGCCAGGCTAAGGCTCAGTCGGGACAGCTGAGTTCCCGATGTATCCGTCGCGGCACGTTGGCTGCAGCTTTCGAGGATGATGCGACTACCCGAGAGCAGCGGGTGCGCATCTTTGTGCTAATTCTGCTATCAGGGACATTCTCCCCTGATCGGGGTAGTAGAGTACTTCTATACTACCTGTCCGCCGTTCGCGACCTCCAGTTGGTCGGGACATATGACTGGGCCAGCATGGCCTATGCTGATTTTTTACTGGGCCTGCGGCGTTCTTGTCGTCACAAGGCCTTGTCTGGAGAGATAGCCCTTTCCAGTTTCTGGAGGGTCGTAGAGGTACATCTCCTTTCCTTTTGAGGTTTTAACTTTAAATTTAGAAGCACAATCTTTACTAATTTTCATTTTTGTATAGATTTGGTTCTACGAGTACTTTCCTTCTCTCGCGCCTGCGAGGCCTTCGCCTCGCGTGCTCCCCATTGCTGCTAGTTGGGGAGGCCGCAGAGGTCCGCCGGAGGTGCTACGCCTTCGAGAGATGATCCTCACGGTGGGTTTTTCTTTAACTCTGACTTTCTCTTTTATCACCTTTTAGCGTTAGTATCTTACTTAGTGATGTTTCAGGAGCCTAGCCCGGTATATCGACCTTGGGCTGCTTTTCCTATCCCTGCGCTGGCGGCGCAGTATACAGCTGAGCGTCGTTACTTTCTGGGGACATATGGCGCGGTGGTCTACCTAGGGGAGAGGGTGGCCATCCAGCACTCCTCGGATACTTTCGTTGTTCCCGCTCCTCCACCTCGGCATATGTTCCACGATGCCTTGCAGCGGGATCGTGCTGGAGGGCCTTCGCGAGGTACTCCCTGGAGGTCACACGTTCTCCTCGAGCAGAGCTATGAGGAGGACCTGCTACCGTTGCTAGCGCCGGCTCCTGTCCTTTCAGAGGAGGCAGCGGTATGCTTTTATTCGTTTAGTTTATCTTTCTTAGGTAGCCCCCAAGTATCTTTCTAACTTTTACTTTTAGCAGGCTGGTCCTAGGGAGTTCATCCCTCCGAGGATGTCTATACGCTACCAGGGTACGTATGGACCGATCGAGGAGCTTATTCCGCCAGCTCCAGAGGGAGAGCAGTTTGTGGAGCGGTCTATTCCTCGTCACCAGACTCGAGTAAGTAGGTTTTTTTTTTATATATACCATCCTTATGTTGGCTTTATAATTGTTATTGACTTTGGCTATTTTGGCAGTTCTCTCGTGAGGTGGTGACGGCTATGGCCAGGTGCATTGACGCCTTTCGCAGCCAGCTTGTGAGGTTGCGGAACCGTGCTACCTGTCGTAGCAACGACGCTGAGGAGGTATTACTTTTACTTTTACTGCTTTTGGCTTTATTTTCGTTGTATTTGCTAACTTTGATTTACTTTTGTAGGGGCAGCCTATTCCTTCTCCACGCACTCGATCGAGGCCCGAGCCTAGGAGGGAGACTACTAGGTCCGACTCGAGGCGTCGCCGGACTACTTCTGGTGGTCGAGGTGGTCGTTCTGAGGTCGCCGCTGTAGAGGATTCGGCGTCATCACCTGAGGACATTCCGACCGGGCCGACCGTTCGAGGTGGGATGGGTGGTGGGACATACGAGTTTGGCTCGTCGTCGCAGCAGCCTTTGCAGCCCCAGCCTCTTTCCGTCGGGTTTCAGGGTGGGGTTAGATGGCCTGGTCCTGAGCTGCAGTTTGCGCCGTCTAGTGGTCCAGGGGACGATGATGGACATACTCCGCGGAGCAGGGCATTTTTCGATACATTTGGCATTCCTCGCGGCTTGCGACCTCCAGCGCCATAGTTGTACCTGTGTTTGTTTTATGTTTGACTTTTGTAGGACTTTGCCTATTGTATTTATATGACTCATGTACCAGACACTTGTATATATACGCATTTTATTATTTTAAGAATGCATTGTGTATGTAAGTGTGTGAGAAAGTGTAATTTTTGCGCAAAATTTTTCCGTCATTTTTAATATTAATGGAGGGTACCGACTCTCTCCCCCAAAAAAAGAAAAAAGAAAATGAAGGCAAGCTTGAAATTAATTAAGTTTTAATATAATAATAATAATAATAATAGGAGTAATAATAATAATGATAATAAAAATAATAAAAATCATAATATTGAGGGTATGAGAAGAGGAATAGAACAGTAAGTCAAGTCAAAGTCGAAATCAAATACGTAAAAACACGGTTTCCTACACGCAATAGGTGACGCTGCTAAGGAATAAACTGGCGCCGCGTAAGCCATCCTGTCGCCACGCGACAGGCTCTGTCGCCACGCGACAATTTTGTCGCCTGGCGACAGACGCGCTTTCCTGTTTCCTACAGGAATTGAAGTCTGTCGTGCAGAAAAAGTTATAAATAGCCCCCGAATCATCCGTTTACTGCATAATTTAACCAGCTTATTAAATAGTTAATTAACTAGTAATCATGCCTTTAGCTAAAAGAACCTTTTGTGGGTACATGGGTTAATGGTGTCGTCACTTAACTGCTAAAGATAAAAAAGCATTAGATCTTTCTCATATGGGGGGTATGTTTGGAGTCAAGGGGATGAGTCTAAATATTGATTTTATTTATTCTGCCATAGACTATTGGAATATTGATACTCATTGTTTTAGATTTTTTCATGATGAAATATGTCCTTTACCGGAAGAATTTGGGGCCATCATAGGTTATTATTCCACAGACCTTGCGGTAATGCCTAGAATCAATGAATATTACTATAAAGATTTCGAACACTTTTTTGATTTGAGGGGGACGACTTTGAAACACATAGTGCATGGTAACATAGTTAATCTGACCGAATTTGCACATTATTTTTATGATAATCCCAATCCCGATTTCCGTGTCTATAAAAGAAGGGCTTTCCTTTATTGCTTATTTAACCAATTGCTCTTAGTGAGTGGTAAAGATAATGAAGGGCAATCGATAATTATATCTGTTATAGAACAAGTTGAATCTGGGAGAAATCCAATGCCATTAATTGTTGGAGAGACTATGCTGTGGTTAGATGCACTAAGAAAGAATTCAAGAGCTCCTTTAAGAGGTTCTCCAATTTTATTACAGGTATAAAATAATGTCATTATTAATTTATCAAGAACTAAAGAATATTATTTTTACACTGTAACATATATTTGCAGATATGGCTCATGGAGAGGTTGAAGCTTATTAATCCTCCTGATGATATTCACACATATGTTCCAAATTGCATAGTCCGCCGAAAGAAACGATTTTTGAAAATCGGTCGCGGTGAGTGGAGCAAGGTGTTAGCTGCCGGTGACTTTACCATAAACTGGATTGTTCCTTGGTGGAGGATTGAGGCGATGATTGGTTGTAGTAACCAAGCATATTGTCGTCTCCCGAGCTTGTCGAGACTAACCTTTTATTTTCCTTGTAGAGTTATGAGACAATATGGTCTCGCACAAACCATCCCTCCGGGAGATCTTCGCCGTCCTTATGAATTTCCTGTGTCACAAGAGATTGAGCGCTTTGATGGATACTGGAGTGGTAGGCCCTTATGGGAGGTGATTACTCATAAGGAACCACCTTGCTTGTCAAATAAAGTGAAGCAATGGCTTGATGGAAGATTCCAAAAACCTCAAGTTACAATTGAAAAGACCAATGCGAAGGATCGTCTAGGTGACAAGAAGGTCCCTGCTAAAGAACGCCTAGGGGAAAGAACTGAATTCAAGACTCCTATTATGCCTAGAAAGAAGAGTGCCAAGAAGAATCAAGGAAAAAGAAAAGTCGACTCTACTAAGAAGGAAGTTTGGGTAGAGAAGAAACATGGAGTCCTAGCGGAAGGAGAAACTATCTATACTAAGATAGAGTGTAGATCTTCTAACGGTTGTCTCCTAGCAAAAGTTATGGATCAAGAGGAAGAGAATGAAGACATAAATTGGAAAAGAATGAAGAAGGAGAAAAAAGATTAGAACATTGCTTTTCTTTTGATTTATTAAACAAAGTTAATTTGTTTTAGTTAATTTTTCAGCTTTTATTTTATCAATAATGTACTTTCTTTATTGATCAAGAAAATTTCAGCTTTTATTTTAATTAACTTTCAATTAGAGCAATGAAAACAATTACAACATTTGTTTTTCGGAGAATTAATTCGAGTACGAAAGTCGAATAAATTTCCAGAACATGCGAAACTGGTCTAGACACTCGCAGAAGACTGGCGCTGCTATCTAACGCACTGTCGCTGACGATTTAGCTCTGTCGCCTGGCGACAGAGACTATCGTCTAGCGCCAATTTTGAAATTTTGCAGACGTGCATTTTTTACTTCGGGGATACAGAATCTGAAAAGATTAAAGCGGCCGCACCTTGTCTGGGTTGCCTACGTATCCTTTGCTTAAGGAATCAGGCCAAACGTAGCTCTCTTGAGCGTTTCACTCAAGTATTTATGGGTAGTATTTCTTAATTTGGTCAAGGTTTGTCATGTTTGAAAATTCATTGCCATCCATATCAGTTAATTTAGCCGCGCCTCCTGACAGGATTGTTTTGACAATATATGGTCCGGACCAATTAGGCCTGAATTTGCCTCTTGGATCTAAAACATTTTTCCTTAATGCTTTTAATACCAAGTCCCCAACCTTGATATTTCTAGTCTTGACCTTTTTGTTGAAATGTCTAGCCATACGGGTTTGATAACATTGGGTATGATGTAGAGCTTCTAGTCGCTTTTCATCGAGTAGGATTAGTTCTTCATATCGTGCTCTAGTCCACTCAACTTCATCGAGTTTACTTTCTAACGCAATGCGTAAAGAAGGTATTTTTAGCTCTACAGGTTGTACGGCATCCATTCCATATACTAAGTTGAATGGCGTATTTCCTGTTGATGTTCGGATTGACGTGCGATAACCCCACAGTGCGAAGTGAAGTTTGTCAGGCCAATCTTTATAATTTTCAGTCATTTTCTCAATGATTGTTTTCAAATTCTTATTAGCGGCCTCAACTGCTCCATTTGCTTGAGGTCTATACGGGGAAGAATGGTGATGTTGAATACCATACTTTTGTAGAAATTCTTCACATTCTGCTTGAAAGTGAGTTCCATTGTCACTTATCATTTCATGTGGGACTCCGTATCGACAAATTGTTTCTTTCGATAAAGAGTGCTACATGCTTGGCGGTGAGTTTAGCATATGATTGTGCTTCCACCCACTTTGTGAAGTAATCTATTGCAACCAAGATGTATTCATGGCCTCCTGTTCCGGGAGGTGTAATCTTTCCAATTATGTCTATTCCCCATGTAGAGAAAGGCCATGGTGAAGTGTAGGTGTAGAGAAGAGATGGTGGGATGTGTTGCAAATTTGCATAAATTTGACATTTTGGGCATCTTTTTACATATTGATGACAATCTTTATTCATGGTAGTCCAGTAATATCCTTCTCGCATTATCTTTTGGACTAGCATTTTACCGTTAACATGTGTTCCGCATATACTCTCATGGATTACTCTCATAGCCCTTTGAGCATCTTTTTTGCCTACACATAATGGAGCTCGTCCCTTAGGTACCCTTTTGTGTAGTTCATTTCCTATGAGTACAAACTGGGAAGCTAAGAGTCTTAATGCTCTTTTTGTTCTTTTGTCAGCATGAGGAGGATATTCTCCTTTGGTGACATAATTCAATATATCTACGAACCATGGTTCTTCCTCTGGTTCTTCTTCTTGAATTACTTCGTCGTCTTCTATGGCCTGAATGTATGCTCCTTATGCCTTTTTTCTATGGTTAAAGGCATTCCCTCGATTTCCTTAGATAGCCTCGCCAAGGCGTCGGCGAATTGGTTTTCCTCTCTAGGTAGGTAAGTGTATTCCACTTTTTCCAATTGATCGGTGAGAGTTTCCAAATATGTTTGGTAAGGAGCTAAACTTTCACTCCTAACCTTCCATCTTTTGGAGATTTGATTAATAATTAAGAATGAATCTCCAAATATCCGGAGTTTCTTTACGCCTAGGGCTAAAGCGGTTTCGAGGCCTACCACGCATGCTTCATATTCAGCTGCGTTGTTGGTGACGTCGAAATCTAATTTGATGGATATAGGGACATGTTCTTCCTTAGGTAATACTAATAAGACTCCTACGCCGCACCCCTTTTGGTTTGAGGCTCCATCAAAATATAGAGTCCATGTATCATCCTCTGTCATCATTAAATTTTCGTCCGGGAATTCATTCTCTTCTAAGGGTGTTGAATCTTCTATTGGGAAATCTGCTAGAAAATCCGAGACCACTGATCCTTTAATTTCTTTTTGAGGCATAAACCTTATGTCAAATTGGGCCAAATTTACTATCCATCTTGAGATTCGTCCATTAAGTGTAGATTTTTCGAATAGGTATTTTAGGGGATCCATTCGTGAGACTACGTAAACGGTATGCACGAGCATGTAATGTCTCAATTTAGTTGTGGCCCATACCAACGCGAGGCACAGCTTTTCCAATGGTGTGTAGCGTGTTTCATACTCGAGCATTTTCTTACTTAAGTAGTAAATAGCATTTTCTTTGCTTTCTACCTCTTGTGCGAGCATAGCTCCCATTGTTTCCTTTGTGATGGTTAAGTATAGTCTTAAGGGTATTCCGGGGAGTGCTGGGGCTAATACGGGAGGATTCGCAAGATAGGCTTTGATCTTCTCAAAGGCTTTTTGACACTCATCGTCCCATATGATTGGTGCATTTTTCTTGAGCTTTTTGAATATTGGTTCGCATATCGTGGTTAACTTGGATATGAACCTACTTATGTATTGCAACCGGCCAATAACTCCTCGAATTTGCTTTTCGGTTTTGGGCGGTGGCATGGACATAATTGCTTTAATTTTGGTGGGATCTATCTCTATTCCTCTAGAGCTTATGACATAACCCAAGAGTTTCCCTGAGGTAACTCCAAAAGCACATTTAGAGGGGTTTAACCTCATGTTGTATTTTCTTAATCTTTCAAAGAATTTCTTTAAGGCTATTGGGTGTCCTTGGCGGTCTTTTGATTTCACAATCATGTCATCCACATAGACCTCCACTTCTTTATGCATCATATCATGGAGTAGGGCAGTTGCTGCTCGTTGGTAAGTAGCACCCGCGTTTTTTAACCCGAATGGCATTACCGTATAGCAATAAGTACCCCAAGGCGTTATGAATGTTGTTTTCTCCATATCTTCTTCGGCCATGAGGATTTGATTGTATCCTGCGTATCCATCCATAAATGAGAGAAGCGCATGGTTTGCTGTGTTATCTACCAAAATATCGATGTGTGGCAAAGGGAAGTCGTCCTTTGGACTTGCCTTATTTAAATCTCGATAGTCGACACACATTCGAACTCTACCATCTTTTTTTGGAACCGGGACAACATTGGTGACCCATTCGGGGTATTTGGATACCCGGATAAAACCTGCAGTTATTTGTTTTTGTACTTCTTCTTTTATTTTAAGGGCCACGTCGGGTTTCATTCGACGTAACTTTTGTTTTACAGGTTTCATTCCTGGAATTAATGGTATAGTGTGTTGAGCTATTTCTCTATTAATGCCTGGCATATCTTCGTATGACCAAGCAAACACATCGATAAATTCTTTAAGTAGATTAATTAAATCGGTTCTTTCTTCTTTGTTTAGCGTCAGTCCGATTTTAACTTCTCTTTTAATGGTTGAATCTTTTGAGATATCAACCGTTTCTGTATCCTCAATTATTGGTGTCTTATTTTCAAGTGTTTCCATTGCTTTAATTATTTTTTTGTCATTTTCATCATTAGTTAAGCAATGCTCGTCTTCTTTAGATAAAGAAAAACAAGAGGAATAAGGGGAAGAAGACATATTATTAAACTCAGAAGTCATTACATCAAATAAAGAGATGTCCGTCGGGACTTGATTGCTAACTATCCTAGGAGTAGAAAAAGAAGGTGAGGGTGCTATAACTAAAGACTTAGAAGACTCGATGAGGGAAGACTCCAACTCAGACTCTGACTCAGACGACTCTTCGAATATTGGTCCTTGCCCTGTAGTTATTGAAATCTTCTTTCCATTTATAGTAACTATCTTCACTGTCTTGCGCCATCCACGCTCTTGATCTTCTATTGGAGTGATAAGTTCGGAGGGATCGAAATTTTCGCTTTGGAGAACCGCTTGGATAAGCGAAGAATCATCTTCCGCATATTTTGATTCGTTCTTTTCCCTTCCAAAGAGGAGTCCCATGACATTAAAGTCGAAACAAGGGGGTGCCTTTTCCTTATATGTTGGAGCTGGGATCTCGTCTAGGAAATAACAATCCAGAAAGATTTCGAATCCAGGCTGTCTTATACCATTCACAACAAAAGGTTCAGGAAATTCGTGACAAGGGTAATCCTCTCCTTCTCTTATAAATTGCCCGTTTAAAGTGAGAGGATATTGATCCATGGGTATTTCCTTTTTTTGTATGCGGGCATTTCTTCGTGCTTTTGATTTTTCCTGGGCTCGTTTAAGGTCTTCGCGGGTTGGTTCAAAACCAAGTCCGAAAGTATCCAATTTAGGGAGGCCAGGTAAGCCCATGTGTTTAGCTACTCCTTTCTTCTTTCCTAAAGTCATTCCAGGAAAGTGTCCTTGTTTTCTTAGGATAGCATTTGTTATCATGTTTGAGTGGAGGTCATAATGAAGAGGGGTCCTTTCATCTTCCTCTATTAAGGAGACCTCTTCGCTAAAGCCCCACAAATCTTCATCGTTTTCGTCGTGCTCCACATTAATTAGTGGATTTTCTACTGTTTTAATCCTCATAGATAAAGCATCAATGGTTATTGGAATGCCTCCAACTATGGCCTTTACTTGTTGATGAAGAGATGAAGGGACGGCCTTTAAATCATGAAGCCAAGGGCGTCCTAATAGTAAGTTAAAAGATGCCTTGATATCTACTACTTGAAATGTAGTAGCATGTTCTATTGCGCCTGCTATTACATTCATGGTGATCGTCCCTAATGCTTGACGACGTGAATTATCATAGGCTCTTATTCCTTGGGTTGATGGGGATAAATCCTCATCTCTTATTCCTAACATTCTTGCGGTTCTAAGTGGGCACACATTAATTGCTGAACCGTTATCCACAAGAGTCATAGGGACATTCATTCTTTTGCATATGACTGTGAGGTTTAGAGCTTTATTGTGTTTGTCACCTTCCGGTGGTAGATCTTTATCCGAAAAAGTGATCAAATTAATTGGACTTGGGAGATCGCTCGTGAGGAAGTTTGCAAGTCCCTCAAGAGTGGTGTCCGAATCTATGCCTACCTTAGCCAGTGCATCCATGACTGCGACTCTATGTTCTCGAGATGTGGCTAAAAGTTTCCATACATTCATTTCTACTTTAATCTTTTTTAGCTGTTTGACAACATCGTTGTCTTCTATAATAGGCACGGGAATTTGCTGAATAGAAGGTATGGGTTGTGTTGAAATGGGAGGTTGTATTCTCCCGGACCTAGTGAGGACATCTATGGGTGAATCCTCCTCGTCCCAAATGTCGCTTACTGGGTATATTGTTGATAGAGGAGTTTCTTCAATGTCTTTAAGGTAAACATCTTCATCATCACTGTCCCATACTCCATTAATCATGACATCTTGTGGAAGTCGAACTAACTTTTTCTCATCAATCAAACGTTGAACCAAGTCTTTAAACTTGAAGCATTTCTCTATTGTATGTCCTCCTGATTGATGATATGCACAATAATATTTGTCTGTCCTTTTCAGTGATTCAAATGGTCTTGGTTCGAGAGGTTGAACTTTTCCATTCTCGAAGAGCATCTTGAACATGTTTGTGTATGATATCCCAATTGGAGTATATTTCCTATTATTCTTTTTGGGAGTGTCAATTACTTGGAGAGAAAATGGTTTCTTCTGCTTAAGTGGAGGTTTATTTTTAAGCAACTCATTTTTCTCTTTTATAGCCCCGAAGGTTTGTGAGATTAATTCTTTCAATTCCGAAAGTATTAATGTCAATGTTAATACTTCTTGCTTAGTTGCGGGTTCCTGACCGGAGAATTCGAGAGCATCTTCGAAGATTTCTTCTTCAATGGTCTCGATAGGTTCTATGAGACTAGATGGATCCTCTTGGTTTTCTTCGTCGGAAATAGCCAAAGAATCCGATAACGGTGCAGTATTGATACTTGGCTTCTTACTTGCAGGAGGTAATGGGAGCTTGTTACTATCAATCAAATCTTGAATGGCTTCCTTTAATCTCCAACAATTCTCTGTAGGATGACCCCTTCCTTGGTGATATTTGCAATGTTCATTTGGGTTCCAGCTAGCCGTTCTCCTTTCGACAGGTGGGTCCCCGAATGGTCCAATAGGAGTTATAAGACCTTTTGCATGTAAGCGATCAAATGCGGTGTCATAACTCATACCAATAGGAGTATAATTCTTCCTAAATGGTTTCTTTTGTCCTTGATTATTATTCATTGCCAATACTTCATTAAGAGGAAAAGTGCTAACATTATTTGAGTGGGTAGATTTGGATGAAGAAGGATTGTCGTTCTTCTTATTTTTCCAGCCACTACTTGAGTTGTTATTAGCAATTTTCTGTTTAGCAAGGTCATCTTCAATGTTAATTCCAATGTCATATACCGCTTTGAAAGTATTCAAGTTGCTTTGATATTTGAGATGCTTAGAATATTTTTCTTGGAGGTTTTTAATGAACATTCTAACGGATTCCTTTTCACTTGGCACTTCAACCATTTTCGCAGTGGTTTCCCTCCATTTGTTGAAGAAGGAGGTAAAACCCTCGTTTTCTTTTTGTTTCAGCATTTCTAATTCTCTATGATCGGTTTCAATTTGTATATTGCATTTATATCTTTCAATGAAAGCGCTCACAATAGATTCCCAACTAGAGGTCTTTTCTTTATCAAATGAAAAGTACCACTGTTGACATACAGCTTCTAAGGATAATGAAAATACAGAATGAAATGCTTTTCTATCTATTCCATTAATACTCATTACAGTTTCAAAATCTCTTAAATGAAAATAAGGATTGTCCATAGCCTTGAATTTAGGGATGTCATTGGGATTGAACTTTTGTGGAAGAAGGTCTTTATCCACCGAGACCCCTTGGGAGCTAATCTCTTGAAATCTAAAGTCGCTGGACAGTTTGCCCAAGCTTTCCTGGATTAGGTCCATTTGTTTTTGTTTTTTAGGATTACTTATTTGCAGCGATAGGTTTTGCAGCATTTCAGCCAAGTTGGCTACCTGTCCCTTGACTTCATTAAGTTCTTCTTGACTAGCCATTGCCTTCTTAGCTTTCCTTTTCCTACCGAGTGGTTTATCGAAAAGTAAAACTTGAACAAAAGTGTTGTCTTTGATTAAACGCCCTTCCTTTCTTGACCACGCGCTGTAATTTAAACCATATTTGTTTTAATATTTGACTCTAATTGACTTGACTTTATGTTTAAAAGACTTAAAAGAACAAGTGAAAAAAAATGGGGTGTATATTTTAAGGGAATTTAAAAAATTGGAGGATTAATATCCGACTTACCCCCCTAAAAAAAATGACGGAAAACACGCATTCAAGACTCTCTAGGCATGGTCATAATGTGACAAACATGTTATATGTGTGCTTTATGTGTATGTGAGTGACATGCTTTGACTACTAGTGTATGACCATGGGACTTTAAGTGCCTAAACTCAATTAAAGACTTAAACATGGTTTGAACCATTAACAAACTGATTAATCCGACTAGTAGGCTGTTAATTAGACTCGTCGTGATGACTCAAGCAAAAGAACTGGACTGTCGCTAAAACAACAGGACTGTCGCTACAGTTTAGAGCCTGTCGCCAGACGACAAAACTGTCGCCAGGCGACAGACACTAGACTGCAGCGCCACAGTCCAAATTCCTGCGCCATTGCTGGAACATTAATCTGGACTGTTTTTCAGTAATTTTACTCTAAATGGACATGCCTAAAGTCGTACTAAGTCGAATTGATTAAATTATTAGCCTTTAATTAATTCAAAATTAATTAATTAATTAGACAAAGTCCTTTTAGTCATTAGTCAATTCATTTAGTCTTAATCACAAGTCAAACAAATGGTTAACACATATATAATATATACAAGCAAGGGGCTCAAGTAGTTCACATAGTCACAAGATGAGTTTGCAACCTAACCATGGCTCTAGTTCTCTAAAGTTCAAGGATATGGGTTAAGTCAAAAAGGGTCCATGGTTAAGAATCCATATGCATTGCACACAAGCCTACCGGGAGGGTTGGAGCGAATGGACAGGATTCCGCGAGTGCGAGATGAAATCGGACTCGACTCCATGGTTTGGTGGATTCACAAACATTACACGTACCCAAATCTGAACTTTGCACATGATAGTGGAATATTCCATTGGGCAGGTGAAGCAGGAACCCCCAGAGGGTTATTTCCATATGTTGAACACATATGGGTTCAGAAAAGTGAGAAAATGACTCAATCAATAAGCAAAATCGAGCCAACAACACTAGAAATGGTCAAAACAAGAAGGCAGACCCCTGGCTCGGTATTGGAAGAACTTGGCGCCAGACTACAGGGACTGTCGCCGCAAAAAAGCTTCTGTCGCCAGGCGACAGAAACTTTTTACGGGCGACAAACCCTGTTTTCTAGACGCTAGTTCCTACATGCCTTGGCAAGTTTCTGTGTTCTTCGAATTTTCCAGATTTCGCATCATCTTTTCGATTCTAGTCATGAAAGATATTTTCCAAATTTCCTACGTGTAAAATTCCTATGGATTGACTCATGGGGTACTCCCATGAGGACCTTTTAATGCATATGACAATAATGTTAATCAAATCACGCACATGAAATACTTAGAATTTTTCAAGTCTCATCCGCTCATTCTAAATAATTGCCAAAATTTAATAAATTTCAGGAATATAAATAGAAATCCTCCCCAGTGGAGTCGCCAAAAACTGTAGGGAATATTTCAAGCATTACGATAACCCCAAACTTGAACCCCACTGTGATCATACACTAAAGTATGGTGGCGTTCCAAAGGGAAAGACAAAGAGCAAAAAGAGTCGCCAACAAGTTTTAGGAACTTGTAAACCCAAAAGACAATCCAAAAGGACCATCAACTACTCCATAAGGTCTTGAACCAAACAGGGTCCGGGGATGAAGGTACGAATCCAATCTACAAAAGAAAGGACCCGCCCTATAAAATAGGCCTCTACTTTGTTCTGCTCGTATTCATGCGCGCTTTTCGAATAACATACAAACATTATATTAATCCTACCCTGTTTATCTATGTTGGTTGAATATTAATGCACAAATAAGACTATTATTGGCGATCACTTGACTTAAAATCATATTAATCTAAACCAAATTATTAATTATCATCTTATTAAGCGTAATTTCAAGTACAAATTCCCTTTAAACCTGCATAAAAGGCGTGATCAAGAAATAACAAAATAAAATATATAAAACAAGCAACATAACAAATCAATAACGATGATAGCATGATAAGGCATAATAAAGCTTAATAATAATAGCAAGATCCTAGGCATGATACTAACAAGATCAATAACAAATCCTAGCATGTCACTAAACAATAAAGATCAAAGCTTCAAACCTAACATGGTACTAACATGATATTAGAAAGAGTAAAGGCATCCTAAACATGATACTAGAAAACAATAATAACATCCTAACAGGATACTAGAAAGCATTAAAAGCATCCTAACATGACACTAGGAATTAAACATAATAAACATGCTTTCTACATTGTGAAAGAGAGTAATAAGATTACATATTTTGAAGCCTCGTACCTCTTTCTAATAACAAAATACACAAGTTAGTAAACTTCAATGAAAATAATAAAGAATAATTAAATAATTAAATTGAAATCAAATTAAATAAAGTTTTGACTAGTTTTGGACCAAACCCTCAGAAATTATCAACCTTGCACGTCTAGGGCGAAGGCAACTTCGAACTTGGCTAAGAGACTCTAAGTCTTGTGAATGTGGAATATTGTATGTAAAAAGCTAGTTTAGAAAGAGAGAGAAAGAAAATAAGCTATATTGCTCAAGAGAGAGAATAGAGAGAATTGATTGGGAGAATAGATGAGAAATGATAGTAGTTGATCTTAGATTGATGAAAGTTGATTAAGAGAATTGATGATGAAAGTTGATGAATAAAAACAGAGGTTCGGACCCTATTTATAAGGAAATAGTCCGGAAAAATCATAGAATTTGATAAGGAATAAAACTCCACTCTGTCGCTAACAAACCGACCTTGTCGCCAAAGATTTATCTTGTCGCCAGGCGACAGAGTCTGTCGCGAGGCGACAATCCTGTCGTTTCGCGACAAGACAGTTTTTTGCGGATTTTGTTTTAATCATATCTTTTGATCCAGAAGTCCAAATAAGTCATATAATATGTCGTTGGAAAGCTCTTGAAGTCTAATTTCTAATGAAATTAGAATCAGATTAAAATCTTTTGTAGATAAAAAGATATGGACGAAATAGTGAAAGGGTGTCAGTTTTGGATAGAGTTTCGTATATCTTTAATATCTTTTTCGTTATAGCTCGGAATTAATATTATAATATATCGTTGGAAAGATAATTTCAAGATCTATCCAACCATATAAAATTTGGATAAAAAATATGAGGCACGAAATAATATCTGACTATCTTTGAACATCTTTAAATCCGAATAGAATTAGGAAAGTTTTAAAAAAGGAAAGTTTATATTCAAATCAAATTCCATAATCTTATCTTTTCAAAAAAGGATAATTAAGATATTTTAGAAACTTATATAAGATTCTAATCAATCCTAATTAGTTTAGGAATAGGATTAAACCTTTGGACCCTCCTCATGATCATTGGGTCGTAGGTAAAATCCGGTTTGGGCCCAGTTTAGTATTTTGGCCATAACTTCCTCATTATTCATCGGAATTGGGCTTATAATATATCGTTGGAAAGGTCTTTTCGAGCCCCATCCAACTACACCATTATTGGACCCTTATCATGGACCAAAATAAACTGAATTGGACGTTTTCATAAAATAGAAATGGTTTTCAAAAATAGAAAGAAGGATTTTAATTAAAACTAAACCGCAACACTCGACTTTCGAACCACTTTCACCTAATTCGATAATAACACAACGTGCAAGGCATTCATCACTGGGTTTGGTTTTGGGGAGACACAAATGGGTGTCTACACTAATATAGCAACTATTTTGAGCATTTAGGGCCTGTTCTGATAAGATTATTTTCAGTTCGGTTCGGTTCAGCTCAGCTCTAATAAGTTCAGTTCAGTTCAGTTCAGCTCCTAATTTCCTTCTCTTATAAAATATGCAATTCAGTTCAGTTCAGTTCAGCTCTAATAAATTTAATTCAGTTTAGTTCAGCTCAGTCAATTAGAACAGGCCCTTAGACGTGTTGAATTGACTTGAGAGTTGAGGCAATTTGCCTAGACCTAGGGTTATCAAAATTTTCCATTAACAACCTATATTTTCCTTAAGTGGTAATCATATTTCACTAAATTCAATTTATTTTTTTCGATTTAAAAGTGGAGTTATTTGACTTTGTTATTCTAATCACCGCAAAAATTTACCCCTAATCATTTAATTCGTTTCAAATCAATGATGCAATGAGTTTGCAACCTAACCATGGCTCTAGTTCTCTAAAGTTCAGGATATGGGTTAGTCAAAGAGGGTCCATGGTTATGAGTCCGGATGCACCACGCGGAAGCCTTACCTTTGGAAGGGTTGGCGCGAGTGGATGGGATCCCGCAAGTTAAAAACTTGCTTCCACGGTTTGGTGGATTCACAAACTCGGATGTACCCGTCGTTGCCAGGAGCGTTCAATGGGGTAGATGGAGCGTGAACCCCCAGAGGGTTATGTCCATATGTAGAACACATATGGGTTTCAAAAAAGTGAGAAAAACTCAATCAGGAAGTAGAATCGAGCCAACAGTGCTAGAAATGCTCAAAACAAGAAGGCAGAGTTCTGGCTCGGTATTGGAAGAACTTGGCGCCAGCCTACAGAGACTGTCGCCGCAAAAGTACCCCTGTCGCCAGGCGACAGAAGCACTTTACAGGCGACAAGCCCTGTTTTCTATACGCTAGTTTCTACATGCCTCAGCAGGTATCTACGTTCTTAGAATTTTCCAGATTTTGCAGTATTATTTCAATTCTAGTTGTGAAAGATATTTCTCAAGTTTCCTACGTGTAAAAATCCTATGTTTTTGACTCATTTCGGATGGTCTATCCAATGAGGACCGTTTTTTATGCATTTGACAATAATGCTAATCAAAATTACGCACATGAAATACTTAGAACTTTTCGAGTCTCATCCGCTCATTCTAAATCATTGCCAAAATAAATTTCAGGAATTAAAATAGAAATCCTCCCCAGTGGAGTCGCCAAAAACTGTAGGGAATATTTCAAGCATTACCCCAAACTTGAGCCCCACTGTGATCATACACTTAAGCATGGTGGCATCCAAAGGGAAGGAAGCTAGAGCAAAAGAGTCGCCAACAAGTTTTAGGAACTTGTAAACCGTTCACAAGGTGAAGATTACACCCCTTAACGATCCATGAGATCGTCAACTCCAAAAGGTCTTGAACCAAATAGGGTTCGGAGATGAAGGTACAAATCCAACCTAAAAGAGATTGAACCTTCCCTAAATATGCCTCTACTTCATTCTTCTCGTATTCATGTGCGCTTTCTGACTAACATGCAATCAATAGATTAACCCTAAACCTGTTTATCTATGTTGGTTGAATATTAATGCACAAATAAATCTATTATTGGCGATCACTTGAATTATAATCATATTAGCCCTAAACAAGATTATTAATTATCTTATTAAGCATGATTACAAGTACCAATTCCCTTTAAACATACTTAAAAGGCGTGATCAAGCAACAACAAATAATAATATATATCAAGCAACATCATAACAATCATCATAGTTATAATCATAATCATAATAACAATCATAATAATCATAATTATCATAATCATGTTAAAGCATAATATTAATAGCAAGATCCTAGGCATGATACTAACAAGATTAATAACAAACCCTAGCATGTCACTAAACAATAAAAATCAAAGCTTTAGCCCTAACATGATACTAAAAGATATTAGAAAAGAGTAAAAGGCACCCTAAACATGATACTAGAAAGCAACAGAAACATCCTAACATGATACTAGGAATTAAACAAATTTAAACATGCTTTCTACAAGAATAGAGCAATAAGATTACATACTTTGATGCCTCGTGCCTCTTTCTAATAACAAAATACACGCGTTAGTAACTTCAAGGAAAATAATAAATCAAATAATTGAAATAAGGATTTGGGACCAAACCCTCGGATATTATAACCTTTCACGTCCAGGGCGAAGGCAATTTCGAATTTGGCTAGGTGTGTCTAGATCTCGTGAATGCGGAATTTTGTTTGAGAAAAGTTAGAGCATAGAGAGAATATGAATGATTATAGATGATGATTGATGATTGTGAATGATCTGAAAAACGGAGGTTCAGGACCCTAAGGGCCTGTTCTCATTGACTGAACTCAGCTGAGCTGAACTGAACTGAACTGAACTGAGCTGAGCTGAGCTGAACTGAATATTTTATAAGAGAAGGAAATTAGGAGCTGAACTAAACTGAACTGAAGTGAACTAAATTTCAACGTAAGAGAACAGACCCTAAATAGAGTAAGACAGAGGAAGAAAAATATACTAGTATCTCATACACTGCATTTGTAATCAAGCAATAGACCAGAAATTATTTATCAGTGAAACTTACAAAATAGCCGCTATATTTACCTATTCGTAACGTTGCTATGAACTCACGCCACTCGGTACTGATTTCCTTTTTGGCCCTATTTACACCCAGTGTTCTAAATTTCCAATACATCCACTTTAGATTACACGTGCTAATGTGCTATAACTCAAGATTTACGTTCTCACTTCTTAGTCTGACATTATACACGTCTCAACTTCTCAACGCCTATAAGATACTACCTCAAGAATAGAGTACAATACGACCTGTGTGAAAGTATCAATGCAGGGTGTCCAGATCAGGTTTTAGTAAGGTTGGATCAGGTCAGGTTAATATTTGAAATTAAATCATGCTAAATTATTGTGTCCACACGGGTCAAAATCTAAATCGGATATTTTACAAATCGGATTAGGCTTGGTTTTGAGACCTCTAATTGAGCGAGAAGAACATCTCAGCCTCTAGTTGCAAGTCTTCAAAAACTCAAATAAAATACAAATGGCACGATTTGTGTCGCTTGTTTTCTTTTCATGTACTTGTCGAAAAAAATAAAAATAAAAAATCACAGCACTTTGACACTCTAATTTCCGCTGTCAAATTTTGTCAATAGCTATAAGTGATTCAGATTTTGGAATGATGTTAACATAGCTTTGAAACACAATATTGATACATTTTGTGTATATAAGAATGAATTGTTTCTAAAACTACACAATTTACAACCAAAAGGACACTCTGTACTAGGAGATCAATCCTGGAATAGAGTCGGGATCACAACGGCTCTCCTCTGCTAGTGCTAGAGTTAACATCTCTGTACAAAACTGATCGTCCGGTTTTAGCCACAATGCCTGTTCAGAAGATGTGAAATTATTTGCTAAAGAATTCACAAAACAAAAGACAATGGGGGAGAAGGACAACAAAAGAAAGACACACAAGATGTTCACATAGAAATGTTGCCATTTGATATTGAACAAGCCAACGTGATCCAAATTCTCCTCGTGCAGAAGAGATTGATATACAGAATTTTGCGGCAATAATTCAGACGAGACAAACATGAAAAACAAATTTACCTTGTGATAATTTGTAATGGCAGCACTATAATCTCCCTGCATGAAACATTGAAACAACGGATTGTTAACATTACCTAAGTGTTCGTACTGTCATTTCTAGGATGCTATGTGTCCAAATAGAATGTCTGAAATATGACTAGAAGCAGTCTTATAATCACTCTAGTAGCCTTATTTACAGCATAGAAAAATTATTTAATCTTTTGGTTTCTTGATGAAAGCTAGATACCCAAATAAACAAGCGCAGTGTCAAGTTCATTAGCATGCTCACTTGCGCACTCCTAAGGCCAATATGACTTGCATAATCCTATACTACATGTGAAGAACAGGCAAGCTAAACTATTGCTGATGAATAACTCAAGTAGACATTGCAAAGGGAAAGCAGTCTTACAATCATTCTAGTAGGCCTTATTTACAGCCTAGAAAAAAAACATTTAATTTTTATGTTCATTAGTATGCTCATTCCTAAGGCCAATGATCCCTGCATATTCCTATACTACAAAGTGCACAGGCATGCTAAACTATCACTGATGAACAACTTAAGTAGACATCTTGAGGCTGTACTTTCTATTCCTTGGTTGAGGTAGCCGGTAGGAAGAAGGGGAAGCAACTCAGGCAAGGCAATCAACTAATCTGCCTACACGAGAGAGAGAGAGAGGAGGGTGGGGGGGGGGGGGAAGTAGGGAAACTTCAAACTTCAGATATCAAACTAGAGTTAATGGAAAGGATGTCTAATTACAGATGCTACAACATGACATTGACTCATTCAGATGGAACCCATAAGAATATAGATTTGACCTATACATACCTTCAAATGATAAGTGTAAGCAAGACCCGAATAAGTACTTAAACTCTTGGTAGATAAGTTTAGCGCTTTCTCATAATATTTGATAGCTTCAGGATATATCCTGAAAAATAATAACAAAAAAATACCATGAAGCATGGATCTCGTTGCAGGGTAAATATGGCAGACTACTTGTATGTTTGTAATATGAAACCGCATAACATCAAACACGAATCAAATGCAGTCAATTTACTAATACATTCAAGAAGTTAAAGGGAGCCGAGAGGACTTAAATAAGTAACTCCTTATTTTTTGAAGTTTCAAGGGGTACCCACTTCATTTGCCACTTAATGCTTTTACACGAGCGTAAAGGTTTTGGGGACTAACAGCAAAAAACACTTTAAAATATGCAAGTAACAGGGGTTTGAAAACCTAACAATATATTCTGAAGATACAGCCAGAAGATACCAGAAAAATAGAGCACATACGGGACAGATGGACATAAATTAAGATGAACTGACTTGTGTAAAGACTAAGTAATAAGGAATCAGACCTAGTTCCTATAGAATATTCACAAACAGAACAAAAAACAGGGACTATGTAACCTGCATCGCAAATATAATGAACTTTAAGAACGAACATACTTTAATTTCCTATATGCATGCGCAAGATTGACAATAGTGGGTTCCCATGTTGCGTTCATGGATGCTGGGATATTCGACAATGTTTTCTCAAACCACCGAACTGCTTTTTTGTACCTGAAATTGCATAGAAGCTCCAATTAAAAAATGGGGATAGATACAACCCTAAGAAAACATATATACTGAGGTCTTTCCCAACTAGACTCATCATGAAAAACAATACTTGAAAGCATATTGAGGAAGTGTACTCTTTCCCTATTAATCATTCTAATACACCAACTACAATAAGTAAACAAATCTAAAATATAAATCTAACCATGAATTCTAAAGCAAATTGAGGTGAAAACACAAATACACAAAATTTATGTCCTTAGGATTCCTTTTAATTTCTGTTATTTTAGCTTAATAAGGTTCCTTAGTTGATTAGGATTTGTTTTAGGAATTATAGACTAAGTCAAACTAGTCTTACTACTAGTTTCCTAATCTAAGAAGAATTAGTTTTCCTATTCTATTTGGGTTGCTTGGAGCTAAAGGCTAAGGGCTTGTCCTAGTCCTATTAAACTTAGAATAAGTTAGTTTTTCGCTTATAAATAGGGAATTTCGTGGCTTTGTAAGACACTGAACAAATACACAAAATTCGGTTGAATAAAAGTTTATTGTTTAGCGTTTGCTTAGACGGTTTTTACTAGTTTTCAATTCAAGGAGTTGGTTGAAGATTAGAACATTAAACACTTAGTGTTTAGGAGTAGGTTAAGAGTTTAATCTCAAAATAATTAGCGTCCAGGAGTGGGTTAATTAATTTGAGGATTTGAATCATAAGTTTCAGGAGTGATCTTATGAGGAGAAATATCGGTTCGTTTATATTCAATCTTAAAGATTTCTTTCAAGGTTTTCTTAAAACTTGACTAAACAAGGGGTTAGAATCCACATCAGTTTCCTATTCTTTTCTTAAATACTTTTGACCCCACTCATTCTATTAAATCTTAGGGTCATCTAGTATCGCAATTGACCATTGTTTATGAATTATGAAAGTAGAATAAAGTTGGAAAGTTAGATAATCCCTTCTTTCATGCACCCTATTTGAAGGATCATGTCTCCTACTAAAGTACCAAGTGAACATGTGGTACATTGGTAGAGTCATTGTCAGCCAAGTTCTAGTGAAGCCTTAAACTGAACCACAGTTTACTTAAAAAGAATGGTTCCTCGATGACAATTGTTTAGAGAGGGTGGGGGGTCCTGCTAGGCACCTTTGGTTTCGGAGCTTCAGGCGAGTTTAAGTATTTCGTTGCTACCAGCTACAGCTAATATTCTGATTCTATAAGTGCTAGGGTTTCCTTATGTCACTTCGATTTCCTAATCTTGTTCTGGTTACCAAAGTGCTAAAGGAATCATGATTGGCTTTTATATACCAAGATCTATTTTCATAAACAACATTAGAAATATATAAACGAGGTAGAGGAAGACCGAAATTGACTTGGTTGGAAGGAGCTAAGAAGGATATAAAGCATATGTTTTTGCATGAGAACGAGGTATTTGATCGTAAAGGATGGAGGAGGAAGATTTTTGTGGATGATTATACGGAATAATCACTTTTGGTTCATGTAGCCAACCCCACTTATGGGGTAAAGGCTTTGATTGATTGATAAGCAATATATAAAATTCAATACTAACAAGACATTTCAATTGTCGGGTTAATGAATCTCACCCCTTATAAAACACAATAGAGAATTAGCTCTTTCAAGTAACACTTTGTGAATGCTTTACCTTCAAAAATATTGGTATTTAGGTCTTGATGAGTATGCATTTGAAAAATTAAGTGACAGACCACAGTATCCCTTCATACCAAACCATTATTCATTGTCCATTGAATATTTCCAAATGTCCACCTTTCACTAACTTGGCCCTCAATCTATTCTTGACCTAATTATTGGCATTTCATACACATCATAATCACAAGCATAACTGCACTACTGTTCTGATGTTGGCTTCTAGTCCGTGATCAAGACTGACTTTATGATTAAAAAAAAAACAATTACAAAGAGAGGGAAAATATGCTCAAAGAGAGCTTATTTCACTTATGTAACCTGCACCATAATAAAGCTTTCACAATTCCTAAATCACACTAATAATTTTTAGATGGCAGTCTAAAGATGATTGGTAGCAGGCTAGCAGCTAAAAGACAAAAGTAAAGGGTGATTAACTAGAGTGTAAGACATTATATAGACCAACTGCAATAGATATGACTGCTTGATCAAGCAGATCAAGTACAAACGAGTTTTACTGGGAAATATTGTTCCTGTACACCTATGCAGTAAAGGAACCTTACCAGTTCTATGTACTACCTTTGTTCCCAAAAGTTCTTTATGGTTACTTTTGGCGCACAATTAATGTAATAGGTGAGAGAGTGTTGATGTGGTGACTGGTGAGTGAGTGAGTGAGTGTAAAAAAAATGGTGGATAGAGCAGGAGAGTGAGTAAAAAGGTGGGTGAAGGTAAGAAAAAGGTGTTAAAGGTAAGAGTATAAAAAAGGTGGGTGGTGTAAGAAAATGTTAGAAAGAGGTATGAGAGAGTGAGTGAAAATATGTTGCCAAAATTGGAATAAGGTAAAAAGTGTAAAGAACTTTTAGGAACGGATTACGGAAAGTGTAAAGAACTTTTGGAGGTAGACAGGTAGTATATTATTATGCATTTATGCTGCACCTTCTACAGAAAAAAACATAAGATTGATCAAATAGATTCAGAGAACACAAAATCACCATTCACTACACAAGTCCAAGTATTAACAAATGCGTAAGTGGACAGCTTTTATATTTATTGCTAGATTTAACAAAAACCATTAGAGAAAGAACCAAAACATCACACTAACAAAGAAAGAGAGGGGGAGGGGTATAACTTACTCCTTCATGTGATATGCAACAACACCCAATTCATTATACACCAGAGGATCAGAAGAGCAAATTGTTTGGGCCTGCAAAAAGAACTGTAGGAAACTCTAATCAGTTTAAATCAACAGAGTACAGGACAAAAACTACCGAGAAAATTTTTGATCAATCAAAGGGGGTTGATAAAACGACAGAATAAGAGTGCATTATTAAACAATGAGATGAACAAGGAACAAGACATCTAACAGACTATACACATTCAATGGGAAGGAGTGGACCTTTTGGGAAAGATCAAATAAACTTCCTTGCAAGAGGCTGAACACAAAGGACAATCTTCCCAGAGCCCTTCATGTCCAGAGCATAATAACAATAACTTGAGAAGTTAAAAATTCAAGCTAAATATTCAAGAGCAATCCAAGGACGCAAAGACAGGGAGAAACTAAGTTCTCACCCATGATCTGTATAACTCTTTAAACCTAATAAGGCGTAGAACAATTAGCTCACAAAGATCACTTAGTCAGCAGACTGATCTTTTAATTTTGTCTAAATTAAGTGGTAAATTCATTCACGCCTTACAGAACAAGTTGTTCTAAAAGCTTCCATTTCTGTGTGACTTCAAACGGTTACTTATCAAACATTTCCACAAGGACATAAAACAAAAGGTTGGCACCCTACAAAAGTTTTTTTTTGAATTTTGTAATTAATGTAGAAAAATAATAGACAGAACAAATTGAACTTTGTCATATATACACAGAATTATTAATTACAAAATTTATATCAAACATGTATAGATAATTTATCTCATCTTGTTATGCAAACTGGTTAGCTATAAATTTGGATTTGTATTCTAGTATATGATTCATCCATGGGCTCACACCTAATGGTGCATAATCAGTGTTGGATTCCTTTCTGGTATGTGAAGAGTTGAATATAATACCTAATTGTGAAATTTGCTGATCAGAACCTCTCGTAAGGATTCCTCATTACATATTAAGGCTTCAAAATTATTAGCAATTTCATACTGTTGCAGTGATGCTTACTCTCCAAGGACAACCTAATTTCTTTGTTTAAGTATCACTCTTTTTCCACCCCTTTAAACTTCAAATTTGGGTTGAACACACATGTTTAGGAGAGAAAAAATAGTGGAATTTTGTTGATTATAGGTAAATAAAAGTAGTAGGTATAGTTTAGTGTTTTTTAGAGAATGTGAGAGAAATTGAGGGCCAAAGGTGGGGAGGGTAAGAGGATTAAGAACAAAATTTTAATTTGTAAATCGAACCCAAAATGAGAAATCAGAAAGAAAAATCATAAAAATTAATATCTTGCAAAAACACATTACGACGGATCTAAGATCTAGTAAGATCCTACATCAGAAATAACGACGTATAATATTATATGTTGATGATCATATATGGTAAAAGATTTTTAATTTTGACCTAAAAAGTAAAAGTATTGCAACTAGAATGGAATGGAAGAACTATATGGGAGTAAATACGAAACTTAGGAGAATGTTCGGTCTTCCACATATGAGTCGTGTGCCTTTAATAGGAGGAATAGGAAACAGTGTACCCTAGATATTTCTATAAATATGGCTTGGGGTTGGAGGAGATGGTTGCAAACTGAAACCTTTAGGATGAGCAATCAAAAGTTAACATCTAATAGTGTAATCCTTTTTCAAATTATCTTAAACTCTTAGTTGGTTTAATAAGCTAAAAACAGTTTTATCAACAGTTCTAGGACCCAGTTATTTAGCATCTATCATATTTACCCATGTAATTGTAATGTAATCTATATTTATAATAATGCTTCTGCAGAATGTCCATATAGCACCCTCCACTTGACTAGCATCTTTTGTGCCACGCTATACACTAAAAAACAATTAACACCACTCAAGGTATGAATCAGGACTTAAGAGTTAGTAGATATTGCATCGAATGGATTCCCTTCTCTTTTTATCTTAACAAACAATAAAAACAAAGCCTCTTGATAAAAAGGTTTGCTACCATCAATCAATCTGATAGCAGAATCGTGACTGTCGAATCATATAAATTATAAACAGCTAGAAACACAAAGCCAAGGCCAAATGAAAAACAAGGGGAAGTTTTAACCGACACAGATAATGTTTAAGGTTACTTATTTTAATATCATTGGTAGTAAGTCTCCTAGATCTCTCTGTTACTCTCACCTGCTTTACTTTAAGCCCAAACTTATGTAGCTAAACCTTATCCTCCTAAACTCACTAGACCTTCCTCTTCAAGATTGCCAGGCTGTTGTAAAAGATATAGAACTAGAATACTAGCCTCTCATGCACACATGAAATTAAAAACTACTTTACTGCCAATATATGGTGGCTCACCTGCTCCGCAAGTTTGAAGCTGTGTGTTCGCATGTATTCCATGCCAATATACAAGGTTGGTAAATGACACCTGGAAGAAGAGGAATTCAGGACTTCATTGTAAAAGGGACAATACATGGTGATAAGAAGACTTCAAAGTCATATAAGGCTTGCAAAGATAAAAATGCAACTACTATAGTTCCAAATAAAATTCATTGACAAGATGGAAAATAAACAAAAAAACAATTACATTACAGAGCCAGCGGCAATGGGGCAGCTATTGACATAATCTAACTGAAAAAATAAGTGCAAGACCCTTAAAGTATCTGTAGTATTAACACCTAATAAATAGCCGTACAACTAATAGCAAGAAATTACAAGAACCACAGTTATACTTGGCATTGTTGGCAATACAAATGACCAACTACACAATGAGTGAGAAACATACTTTGGTGACAAAACTAATTGTCAATATTCAAATCAAATTTAATTCAACAGGGGTACAAATAATTGAAAAGTTGAAGTCAAATAAAAAGCTCATTCCACAGTGAGTACAACAAAATTATGTAGTCATCACATTCCACGAATATAAGTGCCACAATAGCAGTTAGCAGAGGACAAAGAACACATGAGGGAGGAAAAAATCCTTGACTAGATAAGATCGTAAAATTTACCCAGGAAACAAACGAGCAGCAGTGCGGTAAGCCAACATTGCTTGATCACCTTCTTCTAAAGCAGCATATGCATTCCCTTGACCAATCCAAGAAGATAAAAATGTTCCTTCTAGACTTGTTGCCTTGCTATAGAAAATTGAAACATAGAAGGTACGAAATTATATTTCAGTAGTCTAACGTCATACAATACAAGATTACAGCAAGGTAAACATTCCCTATTTCCATTTACATGACATGGATCCAATTCGTGATGTGAATATTCAGAACTCAGAAGATCTAAAAAAATATGTCCTGAGAAGTTAATTGTTTCGCAAATTTATCAATAACTGCTGGAATGAAAGTCAAATTTCCAATAATATTCAACTAAATAATATTATGTTGAGGAGGTTTTGATTATAGTAGTACAACTCAGCATCTTTTACATAGTTGCAGCAAAAA
This sequence comes from Chenopodium album, assembly GCF_948465745.1. Lineage (NCBI taxonomy): Eukaryota > Viridiplantae > Streptophyta > Magnoliopsida > Caryophyllales > Amaranthaceae > Chenopodium > Chenopodium album. The sequence goes on along the minus strand of NC_137846.1, from coordinate 43,934,406 downwards.
GTACCTTGAAGTCAGGGATAAACAAAGATACTAGCATACTACAGTCTATTTACTTATTCAATAATATTTTATGAATGCGTTTATGAATGTTGGTGTGCAGTGTATGAATCTTTTTTTATATGTATCTACAAATACAATAACAATAAATTTGGCATATTTTGAAATTAGAGAAATGCAAGGAAAAATTTACTCTTCACTTTGATGATTCAACAAAGTACTGTCAATGAAACAAATGCATCAAGAAGTATCTTCATATGGAAGAAATGTAAATAAACTTTCACCAAATATCTCTTCTAGCTCATAGAGGACAATGCCTTTGGCACATAATCTGAAAGTGCAGACCGTCTTAAAACAAAGAGAGGGGAAACTTAGGTGACCTAGCAGAAACCAGACAAAATATCTGTACATCTGAGGAATAGCTTAGAGAAAAACAAAAGGCACAAAACGAAACAGAATCGATCATTCAACCAAGAAATACAAAGTAGACACAAAAGCATAAGTCAAGAATAATATGTCGCAAGCACAACAAATTAAAAAATTATCCCAACTCTCACCAGTAATCAAATATCATCCACATTGTTTATGGATCTTTGCCTCCTTATGTTATTATTCTATTGCATGGGTTGCACATTCATAATTTGATATTAAAAAAGTTGCCAAAGAAAGTAATACCTGAAATACCGGCGTGATTGGTCATACTTTCTGATGCAGTAATAGTAACATCCTACAGCAAACCATGACAGAGGCCTGGAGAAAAGAGAAAAGGATCAAAACAGGAACAAAAATTTAAAATTTAGAGAAAAGAAAAAAGAGAAAAAAAAAAAAAAAAAAAAAAAAAGAGGGCTTTGCCTGACAGAATGGAGCACAGAGCCCCAGAAGAACTAAAAATAATATTGATGCCAAAGATTTAAGACATGATCCAGGGGCAGAGGGAGAGGGGGACATGATCCAAGGGTGGAGTTTTATTTTTTTTTTATTTATAAGTTTTATTGTTTAAATCCCAATTTGTAATTGTTTGATTGTTAATATTTTACATGTATATAAGTAGTTTGGAACTTTGGATATTTCCAAAACAAAATAAATGTATAAGAAGAGATGTTTAGAGGAAAAAGGAATAAAATCAAAGAGTCTGGAGAATGATGACCACGAAACAAGTACTATTATTATGCAAAAGGAACACTTCAGCTTTGAACAAATTAGAGGGAAGGAATGCATTATGAAATCCCCTCACAAGTCACAATATTGTGTTTAGTAGGAGGAGCCTTTCAACTTTGACGCTTTGAGCAGCTTAGAGGACAAAAAATGTTGGGATCCTCTCACTATTCTATTATTATGATGGAGAAAGTGAGAAACCCTATCGTTTGGAAAAATCACCAGGTGGGAGGGTTTGATATACCATTTTTCCAACGTGGAAATAAATTAGACAACCAGGATGTAGGATATGCAGTTTCTAATCAAGAGAGCAACTGTAGCACAGTACCAATAGTGCTTTTTGTGCAAAGAGACAACATTGCAGATGATATTAAATCAGTGAAAAGAAATCATGGAAAGAGCTAAGATAATCAGCAACACCATATAATCATTGGTTAGCTCTTACAGAAATTGATTTTCAGAGAAGACTTTTATATTTTATACATAGTAAAAAGGAATACAAGCATCAATGTAAATTTAGTGAAGCAACTTCATCCATAAACTTTTGGCATTGCAGTTTAGGTAACTTCAAACTTTATGTAAACTGTTAGAAAGAATTTCCACAGAAGAGAGCAAGAACAGAAAATCTATAAAATACTACCCCCGTTTCATAATTTTCTCAACATAATTTGTTTTTGTCCCATTCATAAATGTTCTTAGCATATCTAATTTATTCTATTTTTGGCAAACCCCTTTTACTTTCTTACCCTTCAGCCTTACAATATTTACACCTTTCCACTCACTCTCTTACTTTATCCACCTTTTTCTTACACCCACCCACCTTTTTACCTCTCTCTTACCTTGTCCACATTTTTCTTACATTTTTACACTCTCTCTTGCCTTAATTCTTGTACAAACATTATATGGTAAGAACGCTATGAAACAAAGGTATATTAAGATGGCTTAAACAATAAAGTTGCATGCAAAACATGCATAAGAAAGGCTAAAATATGGTCAAAGCAAACCGAAAGTAGTAACAGAAGTCTGAAACCCCACCCCCCAAAGCCAACAATCTATTCCAACAATTGTATCAAGATTCAAGGGTATATATGGATTAATGGATACAATATAGGATTTCACTTTTCCAGGACAGAAATCCTCACAAATCCATAGTTACTGAATTGATCAACTGGGTCACGTACTCATATTAGTTGTATGAAGTAACATAAAACATCATTACAAGCATAAAGGAGCATGTAATGTAAAGTAGCAAACATTCAGAGGTGCATTATTAACAAAGCAGATATATTATAGCCTAAAAAACCATTAGGGACTAGAGAAAATGCCTCACTTTTGAGGATGATCTTTGACCAAATTGCAAGCCATAATATACAGCTCATTTGACTGGCCGAGTTCCATGGCAGCAGCTAGATGTACCAAAGTACACTTCAGATGGAAAGGATCTTTTTCAAGCAATCTGAATGGATAAAATATAAGATGAGAAATTCAGCCTGGTCTGAATAGAGTTAGCTATAAAGAAGAACGTCATATAAAACATTTACAAACTCACAATGAAGTAAGTTCAAAACATTTCTGATATTCACCGCATTGATGGTAATATTCAGCTTTACAGGCCAACAAGTCAGTGTTATTCTTCAAAGTTCCATTGAAGGATGAATCTGATGAAGGACTGCATGCATTTTCCTTCTCAACATCATCAAACATGGCTTCTACAACATTCTCTTTATCTTGCTAAACAGAAACATACGAATGAAAACTAATCAAGGACGTGAAAAAAAAAAAAAATATATATATATATATATATATATATATATATATATATATATATATATATATACAGTTTTAGTAATATATTGATCAATATGACAAAATCAAACTATATTCTTCTTTCACAAATATTGTTCATGCATTAACTGCTGCCTATTTTCAACATGAATTGCTATTAGAAAAGCAATATGGATCTATTCATCTATATACTACCTCCGTTAACATTTACTTGCAACTTTGGGGTATTATTTGAGAGACATAAAATATTCCAAAGTTGCAAGTAAATGTTAACGGAGGTAGTATATGATTGTATTTTTCAAAGAAAAGGATTATCAATACTTAAAATAAGAAATAAGGAGGCACCAAACCAGATATTTCCATCAACAAGATGTCCTCATACTTAGCTGTACACCAAAAACAGGTGCTTACCTTCTTTATTAGACAAGTATAAAATGAAGAAAGCCACCCGTCTTCATGGCTAAATTGCAGTGATGAAAGTAGAGAGGCTTCTGAAAAAAAAAAAAAAAGAAAAAAGGAGACAGTAGGACATAAGACATTGGAAAAAGGCAAAAATGTCTTCACCAAAATATTACATAAGCTAATCCAAAGGTTTACATGACAAGGCAAGATGTTATTTGGGAATTGCTAACAGTTGGTGAAGATTTCGAAATCTACTCTTAATTGAATTTTACTTTAAAGATCATCAATGATGTACATCAGCCCTAAGCTTGCTAAAAGAAACTAGCTTAGCTGGTAGGATATCTCAAAAAAAGATCTTTAAGAACAGGATTCAAATATTTCTACTGCAAAATTTTCAACAGAAAAACATTGATAAGTTTAATTATTCAATCAATCAATCAATCAATCAAAGCCTTAATCCCAAAAGTGGGGTCGGCTAACATGAACCAAATTTGATTATTCCGTGTAGTCATCAACATAAATCTTTCTCCTCCATCCCTTACGATCCAAAACTTCATCCTCACGTAAATCCATGCACTTCATATCCTTCCTCACTCCTTCCAACCAAGTCATCTTTGGTCTCCCTCTTCCTCGTTTAATCCCTCCATGGTCCCACTCTTCCACTCTTCGCACCGGTGCACCCTCGGGTCTCCGTCTTACATGTCCAAACCAACGCAGACGATTTTCCCTTAATTTATCTACAATGCCCGCCACACCTACTTTCTTGCGAATAACCTCATTTCTGATTCTATCTCTTAAAGTGTTTCCACACATCCACCTTAACATGCGCATTTCCGTAACCTCCATCTTTTTAATATGCTCTTTCTTAGAAGCCCAACATTCTGTACCATAGAGCAACACTGGTCTTATGGCAGTCCTGTAGAATTTTCCCTTCAACTTTAAGGGAATGCTGCGGTCGCATAACACTCCCGTGGCCGCTCTCCATTTAAGCCACCCTGACTTAATCCTGTGGGTCACGTCTTGATCAATGTCACCATTCTTCTGGATGATCGACCCTAGGTACTTAAAACATTCACTCATGGTCAAATCCTTTCCATCCAAACTCACCACTTCATTGCTTGTCCCCCTCTGAGTGCCAAAACGACATACCAAATATTCAGTCTTACTCCGACTTAGCTTAAACCCTCTAGATTCCAACCTTTGCCTCCATTGCTCCAACTTGACATTAACCCCATCCTTAGTCTCATCCACCAAAACGATATCATCTGCGAACAGCATACACCATGGAACCTCATCTTGAATTGGTCTAGTTAATTCATCTAGAACCGTTGCAAAAAGAAAAGGGCTTAATGCAGACCCTTGATGCAATCCGATTGTAATAGGGAAATCTTTTGTCAACCCTCCGCATGTCCTCACATTTGTTGACACATCCCGATACATATCCTTAACTAGGTCTACATACCTTCGTGGGATACCTTTCTTCAACATTGCCCACCAAAGTATCTCTCTTGGCACCTTGTCATATGCCTTCTCTAAATCAATAAAGACCATATGAAGATCTTTCTTCTTTACCCTATAAAACTCCATCATTTGTCTTATCAAATGGATTGCCTCCATAGTAGATCTCCCAGGCATAAAACCAAATTGGTTATCTGAAATGCTTGTGCATGCCCTCAACCTTTGTTCAATCACCCTTTCCCACAACTTCATAGTATGGCTCATAAGCTTAATTCCTCGATAGTTAGAACAATCTTGAGCGTCTCCTTTGTTTTTATAAACCGGGACCAAGGTGCTCTTCCTCCAATCTTGTGGGATCCTTGTAGCCGTCCATATCTTGTTGAAAAGGTTTGTTAACCAATCAATACCAATCTTACCCAAACACCTCCACACCTCTATCGGTACCCCATCAGGGCCAACCGCCTTCTTAGGTTTCATCTTCCTCAGTGCAATCTCCACCTCTACTCTCCTAATCCTTCGCACATACTCCATGTTGATTTCTTCATCACTCATAGAGGTATCTCCTATCACAACTCCATTACTTCCATTAAATAATTCATCGAAGTACCCCTTCCACCTGTCCTTGATGCCCTCCTCTTGCACTAGGACCATTTGGTTCTTATCTTTGACACACTTCACCATGCCAATATCCTTCCTTGCCTCTTGTCTTCTCTTTGCCATCTTATAAATGATCCTTTCTCCCTCCTTGGAATCAAGCTTTTCATAAACCTCCTGATATGCCTTTTCTTTTGCTTGGCGAACAGCTGCCTTTGCCTTACTCTTAGCCTCCTTATACGCTGCAAAGGTTTCATCACTCCTACATTTTCCTAAGGCTTGATAGCATTCCCTTTTTTGCTTAATTACTGCTTTCACCTCTTCATTCCACCACGAAGTATCTCTCTGTTTAATTATTGATAACAAAATATGCCCAGCTAGAGAAATACGGAGTATACAGACATACCATTTATGTAGAATCTCTGGCAGTTAAATCAAGCCACGCATACTAGAAGGTAGAGTCGATATATAACAGTTTTTTTCTTTCCCTTTCGTTGATAAAATATTAATGCCTGGCCTAATTTTGTAGTTGAAGATTTCCACATCCGATGTCAAATAATAAACATATGTTCACATATATTGTAGTTGGGTACATTGTTGTATATTTGCTTACTTGGGTATGTCTGCATGATTTCCATAATTGGATAATGATACAAATCGAGCACCTTATTATCTTTAATTGTGACTTTACCTCACCCTTCTAGTGGAAGTTTTACATGTCGATTTATAATATTAATAGTCTAAGGGGTCTTTTTGCCTTCCAAGTCATTTGGTTTAGTCATTTGGGCTTAGCTTAAATATAGGGCTAATTTTCAGCTTCCTTAGCACCAAGAAACCTCGTGGGAGGGCAGCTTGGGTTGCAAGTAGGAGTGGTGAATTAGAGGATGGAAGTGATGCACATGCTTGCTCTCCAAGGCATCCTTCACATATTTCCTTCTTTTTGTAGTATACTTACTTTCCAAAAATATTACTACCTCCGTTTCATAATGTTCTTAATATATTCTAATATTGCCGGTTTCATAATGTTCTTAACATATCAATTTCATTTTTAGCTACCCCTTTTACTAACTTATCCCTCTTACCCCACAATATTTACGTCTCTCCACCCACTATCCCTTACTTTACCTACCTTATTCATATAACCACCCACCTTTTACACTCTCTTACTTTATCAAGCTTTTTCATACACACACACCCTCCCCTTGCCTTAATTCTTGTGCAAATAGTAAATATTAAGAACATTATGAAATGGAGGTAGTATTTACTTTTCTAGGTAAGTATGGCATTCTAGGGAACAACAAGTTAAAACAATTAAGCGTTTGTTTTATATGTTCAGTTGGTGGCAACATAGAAAATGAAATTGCCTATGATGTTCTAACTCTTACCAAATGGATGAAGTTGCTTACCTAGTCCCCCCTAGGTAAGTAGAACTTTAAATGGGAAGTAAACTTCCAACATCCAACTACCAAATTATGACAATTTTCTATGCAATAAAACATCATAGACATTTTAACTTTCTAAAAAGTAATACTTCCTAGAGCTGACAAAACGGGAAATTAGATTGTGATTTGAGTAAAATTAAGCTTATTGTATCTACATGTGTTGTAAATCAAACACTTGAAACCTTTTTGCTATTTTTTTGTTCAGCTAGGTTGATAATAGATTTTAGACCTTTGAGGTTAAGGTACTATCCTTCATTTTGTCAGAGGTTTAACACACTATAATTATAAGAAACCATCCAAGAATCTATCTTTCTTCAAGAACTTGCAAGTTCCAATTTCACCAAAAAAAGAATAAAAATAATACTACTTCCATTTTTTTAGTTGCATCACTTTACAAATTGCGGATTCCTAGACAAATTTTGGAGATGAGAGATAGAGAGAATAAAAAAGTGACCCATGTGAAAAGAGAGATAAATAGAGTTAATTAACTAAAAAGGAAAGTGATGCAACTAATTTGAAACTCCCGTTTGAGGAAAATGATGCAACTAAAAAGCTACAGAAAAAATATTTTTTATCAGGTATATTTTGTTAACTTCCTTCTCCATTACGACTCCTTAAAGAAAGAGGGAAGTAAAAGATTCTAAAGCTATAAACAACAAAAATTGTCCAACCTTCACTGCATGTAAGCATATGGTTTTCAATGAGGCGATCCAAAGCCTGTACATAAACAAGGGGAAAAAAATTGTAAGATCTGTACATTTAGTGATTCTGTCCATAAAATTCATGCAATATATCCAACCACAAGTCCACAATAAAAATTAAAATACAACCATTAATAATCAAATGCCAAAATAGATAGGCTAAAAACAGAGGAAATAAGTAACTCATCCACTTTGCATATATGTCACTAAAAGGCCCAATTTTGAACAAGTAATATGATGTCTTTCTCAAATACAAAGATTTTCACAAAGGAAAAATTATGAACTTTAATAAGAGATGAACCAGGAAAGTTTATCAGGACAAGTTTCAGTCTCAAAAGCGTACCTCATAACACAAAGGATCGGCTTTGACTGCAGCTATATACCTGAAAAGACAGGATTGTATACACAGTTTGGACAGTAAACTAAAATACTGTACATAATGTGCCCTATGAGGCTGTAACTAATACTTTATATGTACTAACGTCCAAGCAGCTATTTGCAACAAATGGTTAGAGCAGCGACTTTTGCTGCCTTTCTGATTTCCTTTATTACATTATGATCCAAACAACAAAAAGAAATTGTTAAGTCTCATTGGTTATAACTTTATAATACTACAACTATGCAATAAAGGTAACACTAAAAATGTAGCAGAAAATCATTCATTATAGATAATATTTCTAATTTAATGATCATCAAGATTGACAGTTGACAAGAAACAAATTGACATAACAAGAATAAAGCAACTCAACATTGAGCCTGTTGAAATTATTGTCTGGACATATATTAATTTGTCTAAACTATACTATTGTCTAAACTTATTAGAGCTTATTTTGTCTGAACTTATCTGAAACAATTTTCTGAAAATACTTCTCTCGTTTAAACATGTTTCTGAACTTAACTTAACTTAAATGAGCTTATATATGGGATTAAGGCTTCGATTTTTGTTTGTTGTTTTGTTGTTATTTAAATTATATAAACATATGCTTTGAGTAAAATAAAATAAGTTAAAATAAGATGAAACAAAGAAGCCCTTACTTTAAACGCACACAAATCTTCCCAAATAGTGAAAGAAACAAAACTGAGTTTTAGACAAAGGGTGCAAGTCAAAGCATTAGATGACAAATTAAAACCACCACAAAGAGGCTGAGACTCACCACTGGCGAGCTTGAGCACGATTTTCCAGAGCCTCATATGCTCTACCTCGGAGAAAACATATAGCTGCAGATATCTGCATAAACAAACTTTATAGTCAATTTTAATTGGACTCAGTTCTCCTTTTAGCTTCCCCTTGGCTTATTTGAATAACTTTTAGCAAAAATAAGTTTAAAAATATATATACACACAACCTCCATCACAAATACCTTACACATCACTTTTGGGCATGTTTATTTAATACTCATCCATTCCTATTTGGCTCATATGTTTTCCTTATAAGATCATTCATATTTAGTTGACACAATTCTATTTTTTTTTTCCCTTTCTCTAATATATTATAAGCCCCACGTTTTTGGTGTATATCCATGAAAACAATTAATAAATCACATTCCCCACTCAACAACAAAAGTAATGGTCCTCACAACCCACTAAATACAATAAATAAATTACTCCGCCTACCAACTTTCACATAATAAAATACTTAAGTCAAGTAATATGCCTTAAACTTTATGTTGGCCAAACCGTGTTAATTAAATAGGGACAAAGGATGTATAAATCAAAACTATTACCGACAATTTCTATTCATAAATAAAGAAAAAAAATTGGTTAAAGTATATGAATAATGCAAAAGGTTAAAACAAGTAGTGTATGATGGGAAAGAGGAAGTATATATAAGTTAAGTTTAACAAAAACAAGTTAAGTTTAGCAAATATAAGTTCATTAAAAATAACTTATTTAAATTTAACATATATATATTCAACAAAAATTATACAATTTTGACCATCAATACCTTCGATATATATTGGTAAATATTGAAATTAAATTTTTTAAAAAAAAAAAAAAAGGTAAATAAACCCAACATTTTACATAATAACATTTGCTTTCGCATATTAGCCCAAGAAAAAAGTCAAAAGTGGAGTGTGAAACTATGAGTTGTGATATTTAATCTCTTTTTGGCTATTACAAGGACAACTTGTTCTTTGTTTTGGCTCATACGACTATTAGCTCGTTTAAAATTTATTTCTCTTCATCATAAAAAATAAAAATTAAAAAAAAAAAAAAGGAGAGAGTTGGACTCTACCACTCTGTAATAAAAGGGTGTGCTATCCTAAACATTTTGGAATTTTGATGTCTGTTAGTTACTTTTCATCAGACACTTGTTGAGCTCAATCTTTTGGCGAGTTTTAATTAGCAATCAAGTTTTTTTTTTTTTTATATAATCCGTAGATGAGTTTGAGCTTGTTTTGAAATATAACAAATTTTAATCCGTAGATGACTTTGAGCTTGTTTAGAAATATAACAAATCGCAAAACTTTTAGCAGCGTGCAAAGATATACATCATAAAGTTCCAAAATTCCATTCCAAACAAACCCTACCCCCCAACAAACCAAAATCAACTAACTAGCAAATTGCATTCATGTACTAATTCTGCATACTGAAGCTTTCCAAAAATTATGTAACAACAGTGTTTTCAAACAGCCAATTTTAAATTTAGATGGTGTCAGAAAAACTCTTTGCAAACTTTAAACTCAAAGGGGATCCATAGATACCCAATACAAGCCCAATAGGTGGTGGTGCTCATGTTGCTTGTGTTATCCTACAACCAGTTTTAAACTCAGGGCTCCACAGCACAAAGACTTTACAGAACTTTTTTTTCTTCTTTGTAAAGGTTGATATCCTCACTAGATTTTACTCCTCAACACAACAACACTTCAATATTCAGTAACTGCTTTATCTCTAGTCAGAAGCTCTCTTAATTCATGTGGGCATGCCACCTAGTTTGACTTTTTTTTGTTTCCAAACTGCAAGTTTACTCCTATTTATTATAAATGTATGTCATTACAGGCTTGTTGCATCGACATAGTAGTGAGTTTAATATGAATATATGATGCAACACCAATAACTCCCTTCCATTTTGAAGATTTTCTAATATACTTTACAATTTCAAAAGATATGATATTCTGATATATGTCTGGACAAGTTTCCAAAGCATGTGAGCATTTATGTTTAAACAGCTACCTTGGCAAACTCAGTACTCGTTACAAGCTTAGAACTGAAGTTTCAGAGACTAAACAAGGCAATTTCTGCTCAATTGTGCATCTTGTATTTTGCAATTTGCCGATAAAAAGATCAGTAGAAATTAGTAATTGCATATTTTGCTAGCTGCTACTTTATTGCAGAAGCTGTTCAGAATTGTAGAAAAGTCCAAAACTCTCTTGGATCATCTGTAGAATTATTATACGTGTTTCTGAAGGTGAATCATAGTTTGCTAGCCGTTCAATATTGCAGGCAAGTCCAGAACTCTCTTTAATCATCTATAGGTTCACTATACATGTTTCAAAAGGTGAATGGAAATTAGTAATTTGTGGCTACATATTTCTGTGTGCTTGGAGAGAAATGATAGAAATTTTTGGGATTGAGTGTCTAGTGAAAAATCTTTTCGGAGAGGCTTGTTTTTTTATAATAGTATAAACTCTTATGTCCCAAACAAGGAATATTAGGCATAACACTTTCTCCATTCTTTAATAGTTGAAATCATTGGACTCTTGCACTATCTAGAGCCTCTATTCCTAGTTTTATGTTTTCCCCAAAGTAAATTCCTCAATATTCTATATAATGCAGTATTCTATTTACAGAAAAATTAATATCCAATCTAACCTCACTTGGCCCAACATATTTTACACACTTGGATTGTCAGGCAAAACAAGTGTATTTTAGACAATTTCAACAAAATACTTTTTTTTTTTCAAACAGGTTTATTCAGATAAATTTTCAGACAAAGATAGATTTTTTTTTTTTCAAATAATACAAGCTTATATATAAAAATGTTCAATGTTCTTTTAGAAAAACTCCAAAACCCTAAAACATAAATTAATAAAATAAAATAAATAATAAATAATAAATAAATAACATAATAAAATTTGCTATTTTTTATATGAAATATTATGATAAGTTTTGAAGTACAGTTTCAAAACAACAATTTTAATCATTTTTTAGTAGTCAAAGTTGTGTGTGTTGGCGAACATGAAATTTCAACAGTTGCAATGTATCCTTGCTTTCATTTAATTCATTATTTATAAACATTCAATTTTTGAGATTGCTACATAATTAGCATTGTTCATATTTAAAATTTACAATTTTCAATTCTAAAAAAATATTCAACAATTACATGCAAAACTGAAAAAATTCCAGCCACTGCAGAGGAAAAACATACATACATTGATTTCATGGTCTTGAGCATCCTTGTCAAGGTACATAACACTTCTGTCTTTTGTGTCGCTTACATTACCATGTTCGTCAAGTTTAGCATCTCCTAGCATTTGTAAACATTGATCCCACTCCTTTAGCTCCTCCTGGATTATGCATCAAAAGTGTATTAATTACCAAGCAATTCTATAGAGTTTGGCCTTGCTTAGCAGTTAAAGGTTAGCTATACAGAACATTGCCATGCACAAAGGAACAAAAAGATGTCCCACCAGCCTATCCAGATAGACAGATGCTTCATTCAAAGATTTTTTTTTCTTAAAATACTACTGACATGCATTAATCAGACAGATAGGACTAAGCTTATACTAAATGTGCTATACAAAATACTAAAATAGACAGAGCCCTTATCATCTTCTTTACATCTGTGAATCGAAAACTAACAAACTCATGTGTCAAATGCTTAAACTAAAGGAAGGTCATACATGTACCCCAATGAACATCAGTTCTGCAGTTATGACCGTTATAAATCAAGCTCATCAATCCGGATAGCCCTAAAAAGCATCTTGAGTCATAATTGGACACTAACCATTGAACTATTCAACTATTTCACATAATCCGCATTGGATTTAACATATAAAGACATTCTACACACCTAACTCCCAGTCCTCTGCACAACATGAAATCGATTTTTAAAATAGGTCTCACAATTCATCATTGAAAAGCAAATTATATTCGGGACAATGCCATGCTGTCATATTTCTTTCGAGAAAGATTTATATAATCCAACATTATATATTGTCTCACTAAGAAATTCACTTTTCCAAAATATTAATAAACAAATTAAGTATACACCATTGGATATCCCCCAAACTTAATTTAGTCATTTTAATTCTGAACCTATAATTATTGCTTTATACTTCCTCCGTTTTTTTTTAGTTACTACACTTTTATTTTCACAGTCTCCTAGACAGTTTTTTAAGAGGAGAGAGATAGAGAGAAAAATAAGATGGACCCATGAGGGTAGGAGAGAGATAGAGAGAAAAGAATGTCAAAAATGAAAAGTGTTGTAACTAATTAAAAATTTCCAAAATAGAAAAGTGTAGCAACTAAAAAGTAACGGAGGAAGTAAAATTTTCATCCCTGCCCTTGGCCTATAGACCCTATTGTATTAATCAGCTTATCTACGCGTTATAGGTCAGCCATTTCTTCAATATAACAAAGCTCCTACTTTAGCTGATATTCCAAACTAAAACCACCAATCATTAGCAACAAACATATTGGTTGATAAAGTACCATTATTTCCATAACATACAAACTTAAAATATCCTCTTCTTAATCCCTTTTTGTCATCAAAAAAGTGAGCTTTCTACCGGGAACTAGGGAAGGCCATTGGCGATTAATTTAAATTTGAGATACTTATAATACAATAATTCCAAACTACGTATGCAAAAGCAACCATGAACAAGCACAATTAGCTCCAACAAGAATGTTTCTCCAATTTCACCAAATAATCTTCTGAGAACTCCCATTTGTTCAATTTCAACAAACCAAACAGTCAATACTGCGCTAATGAATTTCATTTCTGATTACACGAAAAACCGACAGCAATGACAAAACCTTAATCCCAAATTTTCCAGTCTTTACAAATAATTAAAATTCCCTATTCGAATCATAATTCTGCATCACCCTTTCACTCAATTCACCCACTTTCAACAATATTCAAAACAATCCCTAATACACCAAATTTGCAGACGTCAACTACCTTAATTCGTCAAAGTCTTACATATCACTATCAGGTATCAAATCCCGTCTACATCAATTTGCCCTTTGCGACTCTCTCTACACCGCTACTTCGAGATCGTAACTTACTAAACTTACCAATACAATGAAATAACAACCAATTACAAAAACCCTAAAGAATCAAACACACTCAATTAAAGAGAAGAAAGTACTGACGAGGCATTTGGCAGCGAGGTAGCGAAAGCGGAGATCACGGAGGACAACATGAGAGGCATTAAGGAGGTGAAAAGCGCGGCGAAAATGGCGGCCGAGGAAGAGAGCTTGAGCTTGCATGTAAATATCGGCGGGGTCGGAGGTAAAGGCGGCGACTTTATCGGCGAAGAAAATGGCGGAGGAGTAGAGGTGTTTGCTAACACAGTCTCTCACTACTCCTCTTAGCTTCTCTATTTCTTCTTCTCTCATCTTTGATTCTGCACTTTCACAGAGGAGAGAGAAACTGGGAGGATGAAGATGAAATGGGGGTTTTGGTTGAGTTTTTGGATGATTGAGGGTCTGTTCATATTTAGTGAACTGAGCTGAGCTGAACTGAACTGAACTGAACTGATTGGAGCTGAACTGAACTGAACTGAACTGATTGGAACTGAACTGAATTGAGCTGAAATGAATATTTTATGTGAGAGGGAAATTAAGAGCTGAACTGAACTGATTGGAACTGAACTGAACTGAACTGATTGGAGCTGAACTGAACTGAACTGAAGTGAACTGAAATTAAGTAAATATGAACAGGCCCTGAAAGAGGAAAGAGCGGGAGTGGAAGGGTTTTGGCTATGTAGATTTTAATTTGATTTTAGTTTGTGAATGTTGGTACGTACACCAACTAGTGAGTAGACCGGGCGTAGTCCCGAGTTGCATCTATTATAGACGTGAAACTGATAAGCCTTTTCAAAATTGCAATGGTCATTGTTAAATCAAAATTGAGTTGTTTTTTTTAATTGAACATTGTGGTTTGCACTTATATAATTTTTTTTACATATTAATAAGATAATTGATAATTGACTTAGATGGTGAATTCTTATCTTTCTTATAAGAGGTTGAGGATTCAATCCTCCTTAAGATGGTGATTTCTATTATTTTCAAACGCTGTGAAATTGTCTAACTATCCTTAGTTTTTTGTATTTATCCCTTGAACTTCATAAAATAAATACCCTTATATTTTGTTTTAAGAAATTGTGGCACTTCTGATTATTTATTTCATTTACGAAAGAAAACAACAATTGGGAAGGGATTAGAACCTAACCACCTAAAACTGAATCCAAATTAGTGCACCAAGTAGAACACCAAAAAAAATTAAAAAAAAAAAAGTTAGATTACATCATTTTCTACATACTTCCTCTCTCTTGTTGAAAGTCCCCCCTTCTTACACACACACTTAAATAAGTAAAAGGAAAAGAAAATTAAGGAAGATCTTTAGTAATTTATAAGGGTTTTAATTCCAAATAAAGACATGAGAGTCAATTTTGTTTTACAATCCCAGCGCATGTTCTTAAATTCACACTTTGTGCAATGTTATATTTATTTGATCGTTCAAGCTATTAAGATTACATTTTTTTTTTCTTTTTTGAAACAGTAGTATGTAGCAATTATTTAATTGCTAGTAATTCCCATTGTCCAAAAAGTTTTTCCAAAAAATTTGATACACTTGACAAAGCAGTTAAATTGGTATAATCACCTTAGGTTGAAATGATTGTGTGTGAAATTGCATCATAATATGGTAATGTCTCTAGATTTCTACATAACTTTGAGCATCTCTGAATGATCAAATTGCTACAAACTTTATTCAATTTCAGTCCTACACTACAACTTTTCATTGTTATATGTCACTGAAATTTTCAACTTATTGTAGTGTTTTCTTTAATTTTTATTGTTGATTTTTTGTTTGGTTTTCTACATTTAACGGCGGAAGCAAAGAGAATTAAGAAGTGAAGAGGTTGCGTTTTTGCACTACAAGATGAATTTGATAAGTTGCCAGTGCTCTGGTTGAAACAGTCATCCAAGGATGGAAAATGCAATACCCACTTCTAAGATATAGGGGGGTGCGATAAGCAATTAGAAGGGCTCACCAGCCCAATAAGGTTGGCTTACAGACTGACCAATACGGCTCCAGTTGAAAGGAGCTTGTAAATCTATAAATAGAGGATCAAGTACAACGTAAAAAGGGTTAGAAACTTAGGCCTTGTTTGGTTGGGTGTAAAATGTATTCAATGGAAAATGATTTTCCATGAAAAACCTTTTCAATTATTTTTTTAGGATGCCCATCTGGTTCACCGGAGCTTAGCTCCGACTACATCCGAATCCGACTCGGGTAGCACACCTGGCTTATGGTGGGTGAGTCTTCCAACAAGAGTTTCTGCATACGGTGAGGCTCGAACCCGAGACCTCCCTTAAGCGACATCAAGTTGCTTACCACTTGAGCCAACTCTTGTTGGTTAAAAAAAATTAAAATAAATAAAATAAAATAAAAAATAATAAATAAATAAATAAATACCTTTTCCATTAGAAAATGTAATTTCCTACACATTTTCCCTTGTTTGGTTACATGTAAACTGATTTTCCTTCTTAAGCATTTTCCGTCATAAGGTTCAATAAAATTTCAATATCCTTTTTTTTATTATTATTTTTTTTAATTATAAGGAAGATCTTATTAGTTCTTTCTCATATCGTACTACTAATAATAATAATAAACCTTGAACTTTTTCTAACCTAACTTTGAATTTGTTTTTGTAAATATTAAATGCAATTTAGAAATAAAAGGGTAAAAACTAGCATAATTAAATCCTATAAGTAAGATAAAATGTTGTAGACTAGTAAAAAGTAGCAGCAACAACTCAAATACCAAAACATTACATAATTCTTTACTTTCTACGTGTACTCATAGTAGTAGACACTTGTAGTAAGTAGTTGTAGACAAACAATAAAAACATACTCATTCTAATTTTAACGATTAAGGGAACGGATTTTTCACCAAATGCCCCTAAGTTATCTTTTATTCACCATATACCCACAACAATTTTCGAATTCACTATATACCCACGAGTTTTACAAAAATGTCACCAAATGCCCTTAATGACTGACGGTGGTCAACTCCGTTAGTCACACCGTTAGTCATTAGGGCTAATTATGCCACATGGCAGCACCTAATTGGTTATTTTTTTTAACTATTTCATTAATTAAAAAAATTAAGATTATTTTTTAAAATTTTTAAAAAAAAACCATCCACCACCTCCTAACCCCACCAGCTAGCGTCGCCGGCATCGACTAGCCCCCTGCCAGCGTCGTCGGAACCGGCCAGTCCCCTGTCGCCGACGCTATGCTCGTTCTCGCCGGCAAACTCTCCCTAACATCCTCACCCCTCTCTCAAACCCCTAAATGAAAAGTTTTCTTTCTCCTTTAGCGCAACCCCGACCCTTCCCCGCTCTAGTGCCGAAATCAACGACCCCTAGTAGCCCAGCTCCCTCCCCCGCCGACGTGGATGGTAGGGAAAGGGGCAGTTTGGGTTCATCGGTGCGGGGATGAAAGTGTGGACGCCGGCGGTGGGGAGAGGATGGGTTTTCGAGGGAAAGAGGAAGGTGTTTTTGGGATTGGGGAATGGGTGTTTAAGGGAAGAAAAGGAGGACCCGACTAGTGGGGTGTCGGGTTCGCGGTGTCACCGGCATCGACATGAGGTTTCTGGCGGTTCAGGCATCGGTGCAAGGGTTCAGGTGGCTTCCACGGCGGCTGGGGTTGGGATGTGGTGGTGGGTGGGTTTTTTTATTTTTATTTTTTGATTATTTAGTAAATATTTATTTTAAAATTTAAATTATATATAAATGGCAGTCAATTATAGGTTGTCACGTGGCAAATTAAGCCTAAATGACTAACGGAGTTAACGTCCGTTAGTCATTTGGGCATTTTGTAACATTTAAATTTAGGGGCATATGGTGAATTTGAAAATTGTTGTGGGTATATGGTGAATAAAAAAATAACTCAGGGCATTTGGTGAAATATCCGTTAAGGATCCAAACTCTTCAGAGAAGTTTGCTATTTGTCAAAAAAGCTTTGGCAAGCATCTCCGCTCAACCAAGTGGTCAAATGCGGCATCACGAACCGCTTCTTCAAAATCATCCATCTTTATTATCTCTTCATAAAGTTTCTCCACATCAAGTTGATTTTCTTCAAAGCACTAACCACTTCTCCTAGTTGATTAGATATTTGTTGCAAACAGGGGCATATTTACTATGCACCGAGGGTATGCAAGTGCATATCCCTCGTGTAAAAAAAAAAAAAAAAAAAAAAAAAAAAAAAAAAAAAAAAAAAAATCAACTTATCTTATTAAAAAAAAAGAAAAGGAAAAAAAAAGCTTAACTTAACTTATCACGTGAAATTGGGGGTAAAAGGAAGTTTGAAACAAATTAAATATTAAGTAAATTAAAACTTTTGGACTTTTTTTTTCTGACATAAAAATACACTAGGTTAGGCTAGGTTGTAGACTTTTAGAACCTATCAAATTCCTTTCCTAATAATAAAAAACAACCATTTATTTTTATTGAATTATTCTTGATTTGTTGGACAATTACGGAGAAGTTAAAATACGAGCCAGACGCCACTAGCAGTCAAATACTCAAATTTTATTTTTATACTTCGTATTATTCAGGTACGATTACGATTCCTACAAAGTTTTTTATTTTTATTTGTAATTTATAGCTTCAGTTGTATAATTCGGGATTTGAAAATTTGTTAATTAGTAGGAACATTTGTTAATTATTTATCTGCTTTCGCTATATGCACTAGTAGAAAAAAGGAGACTGACACCGGTTCAAAACCCCTCAATACCACTGGTTTTGAACCGTTGAGTATTTGAAGGATGCCAATAATCGTATGAAAAGCCACCGGTTCAAAACCGGTGGGAATATTTGTTATTGGCACCAGTTAACCGGTGCCAAAAATGCCCAAAAAAATATAATTCACTACTTTTGGCACCGATTAACCGATGCCAAAAATGCCCAAAAAAAAAAATTGTTTTTTTGTCTTTTTTCACTTAAAAATTAGCAGAAAATAATATTAAAAACTTAATACAAGATACAATAATCACATATATATATTCATCAAATAAATTATGTCTTTACAATTTCAAAAAAAAAAAATAAAATTTGCAACATCGAATTAAAACACCAAAATCTATATTCCAAAATCAACATCATCTTGAATCCTTTTTTCTGTGTGGAGTGTAAAACCTGCATCAAATTTGGACACCAAAATTAATGAAAACCCACAATAAACTAACATTCCAAACCCAAAAAAATTATAGAACAAAAAAAAAATCTAGTAATATAGAACAAAAAAAAGAGCAGCAAGATAAACAGTTCGAATTCCTAAAAAAAAAAAAGAATTGAACCCACCACAACCAGAATTAATCTTGATATTTGTAAAATCTATATCGAAAAATTTGGTAATACAAAATTAATATTGATATTTGTAAAAAAAAAAAAAAGAATTAATCTTGATATTTAATCATCAAATCCACCTTAACACTCCCACCATCGAACCCACCTACCACCTTAACACTCCCACCACCTAAACCCACCCACCTTAAACCACCATAACCACAACCACCACAACCCACGAATTCCACCAAAAATAACAAAAACAAAATAAAAGTAAGAAAAAAGAGAAATTACCTTGAATTCCACCAAAAACCCCCGAAATTATCTTGAATTTGGGTTATAAAGGTCAAATTCGACCATGAAAACTCTAGGTTTTGACCTGAAACCCTCAAATTTGGTGTTGTTGCAGCGAAGTTAAGTGGCGGCGGTGGTCGAAAGAGGGGAAAGAAGAGGAGAGAAGGAGAAGATGAAAGAGAAGGCGAAGAACGAGAAAGGGGCGAGAGAAGAGAGGAAGAGGACGGAGAGGGGACAACAGAAGAGAGGAAGAGGAGGGAGGGGGCGAGAGCTGAGAATGAGAGAGGAGAGCGAAGATGAAGGGGCTAGGGTTTGGGAGATAAAAGGTGGCTTATATATGAGAGGGGAGATAAAAGATGGACCGATTTTTTTTTTTTATAGAATTCCCACCGGTTTGGTTTGAATCGGTGCCATTTTTATTAGTGCAAATCCCGCCCATTGTTTTTCCCCAACGGTTCTGAAAAACCAATGGCCTTCACTCGGTGCCAATTTGATATTTTCTACTAGTGATGGTGTATCATTATGGAGAATACGGAAATTAACGTGTTATTTTATGAAAACACTAATTGAATGCCAATTTAATTTCTTGATAAATCTATTAGAGTGAAAATTGGTATTACATCGTCTATTTTTTTTAACTTATTATTGAAAATTTACAGTTGCTATAATGAATGAGAACAATCAATCAGTGAAGCAAAAAGTGAGGATTAATACTTTGGAATTGTACTTTCAGAAGAAAACAAGGACTCAAAAAGGTTCTACTTCATCTCCGATTGCACCACAAGTACATACGGAGGATGAGTCTCCACCTCAAAATACAATCCCTCCTACTCGCGAAAGAGTAATTCAATTTAATGTTAATTTTCTTCCACATGATCTGAGAAGAAGGAGAAGGATTCTTGACTATCATCCATCAGACCAAGAAGTTGTTAGGAGAGAGTATATCCTTAAAGGGCCTTTCCAACCATATGAGCACAATTTTCCTCGAACACCTATTGGAGGTAAAATGCTTCGCTTTAATTTTGAATGGTTTGATACACACAAAAAATGGCTTGAGTATAGTATTGAAAAAATGGCTTTTTGTTTTGTTTGTTACTTATGCAAAGATGAGGTTGATGTGCTTAATGCTGCTAGCCAAGGTCATGATGCTTTCACTAACAATGGGTTCAGGGGTTGGAGTAGACCAAGTGATCTAATTAAGCATGTTGGTTAAGTTAGTAGTGCACTCCACAATAAATGTCTAGAGAAGTATGACGCCAAAATTAATCCAAAAACTTCCATTCAAAATGCTCTTAACACACTTACTTCCCAAGTCAGGATGGAATATCGAATTTGTTTAACAGCTTCACTTCATTGTTTGAAGTTTCTTTTACTTTAAGGTCTAGCAATTCGGGGTCATGATGAGAGTGAAAAATCTAATAACAAGGAAATTTCGTGAACTTTTAAAGTGGTTTGCTAAAAGGAAAAAAGGTAGGAAATGTTGTTTTTAAAAATGCTCCAGGAAATAGTCAAATGAATTCCCCAATGATTCAGAAAGATCTCATCAATGCTTGTTCAAGAGAAATAATCAAGTTTATTATTAAAGAATAGGGGATGACTACTTTGGTATATTGGCTGATGAATCAAGAGATGTGTCTTGTAAAGAACAAATGGCATTTTGTTTGTGTTATGTTACTAAAGGGGGAGTAGTGGTAGAACAATTTCTTGGTGTTGTGCATGTTATGGACATTACTGCTATGACTCTTAAGAATGCCATTTATTCTATACTTGCTAAGTACTCACTAAGTCCCTCTAGAATTCGCAGGCAAGGCTATGATGGGGCTAGCAATATTAAGGGTGACATCAATGGGCTTAAAACTTTAATAAAGAATGAAAATTAATTGGCATACTACATTCATTGTTTTGTACATCAACTACAATTGACACTTGTTGCTGTTTCTAAAAAAATGTTGATTGCGGTTGTGTAGACACCCAAATGTGTCTCTCCAAAACCAAACCCGGTGATGAATACCTTTCACATCATTGATTAACGAACAAAGAGAAAGTGTGAAAAGTCTAATGATGTGGATGTTTTTAATAAAAATATCTCTCTTTCTGTTTTTGAAAATATTCCTTTTCGTACCCTATTTATAAAAAACGTCCAGTCCAATTTAGTTTGGTCCATGATAAGGGTCCAATAATAGTTTAGTTGGATGGGGCTTGAAAAGACCTTTCCAACGATATATTATAAGACCAATTCCGATGAATAATGAGGAAGTTATGGCCAAAATACTAAACTGGGCCCAAACCGGATTTTACCTACGACCCAATGATCATGTGGAGGGTCCAAAGGTTTAATACTATACCTAAACTAACTATGATTTAGTAGAAGCTTCTATGAGTTTCTAAAAGTTCTTAAGAAAAGATAAAATCAAAGAATTCGAAATTGAATAAAACTTTCCCTTTTTTAAGTCCTAATTCTATTTGAATTTAAAGATGTCCAAAGATAGTCAGATACTATTTTTGTGCTTCATAATATTTATCCAAATCTTATATGGTTGGATAGATATTGAAATTATCTTTCCAATGATATATTATAATATTAATTCCGAGCTATAACGAAAAAGATATGAAAGGAATAAAAAACTCTATCCAAAACTGACACTCTTTCACTATTTTGGTCATATCTTTTTATCTACAAAATATTTTAATCTGAATCTAATTGGTTTGGAAAGTAGACTTCAAGAGCTTTTCAACGACATATTATATGACTTATTTGGACTTCTGGATCAAAAGATATAATAAAAACAAAATCCGCAAAAAAGTTGTCCCAGCGCCAAACGACAAGTCTGTCGCCTGGCGCAGCTCCTGTCGTCTGGCGCTGGCTCATGTCGTTGGCGACAGGAGGTCTTTTATTCCGAATAGGATTTTCTTTGATCCCGTGCTATTTTTCCTATAAATAGGGGTCGTATCTCCCCGTTTTTCATCATTCACAACAATTATCTCTCTCTATTCTCTCTCTAAAAAAGCTAGAAGCTTTCCTTCTCTCTCTATTCTTTTTCTAAACTTTCCTTTTACAAAATTCCACATACATTAGTTCTAGACACACCTAGCCAAGTTCGAGGTTGCCTTCGCCCTAGACGTGAAAGGTTGATAATTTTTGAGGGTTTGGTCCTAAACCTTATTACAATTCTTTGATTAGATTTACTGTTTTAATATTTTTCCTTGAAGTTACTAACGTGTGTATTTTGTTATTAGAAAGAGATACAAGGCATCGAAGTAAGTAATTAATTGCTTTATTGCTCTTTTGATATAGAAATAATGCTTAGAGTATTTTGTTGATTCCTAGTATCATGTTAGGATGTTTTATTGCTTCCTAGTATCATGTTTAGGGTTAACTAAAATTTCTAATATCATGTATATTATATTATGATGCTTCCTATTTCTTTCCTAATAGCATGTTAGTATCATGCTAGGGATAAAGCTTTGATCTTTATTGGTTAGTGACATATTAGGGTTTGTTATTAATCTTATTAGTATCATGCCTAGGATCTTGCTAATATTATTATGCTTTGAGATTGAGAATATTATTATTATTATTATGATGATTGTTATTATGTTGCTTGATATTATATACTATTGTTATTGCTTGATCACGCCCTCTCTTTCAGGTTTAAAAGGAATTTGTACTTGTAATCACGCTTAATAAGATAATTAATAATCTTGTTTAGGCTAATATGATTATAATTCAAGTGATCGCCAATAATAGATTTGTTTGTGCATTAATATTCAACCAACATAGATAAACAGGTTTAGGGTAAACCTATTGATTGCATGTTAGTCAGAAAACGCACATGAATACGAGAAGAATAAAGTAAAGGCCTATTTAGGGCAGGTTCAATCTCTTTTAGGTTGGATTTGTACCTTCATCCCCGAACTTCCAGTCATGGTCCAGAGACGTATTGGAGTTAACGATCTCCTGGATCGTTAAGGGGTGTAACCTTCACCCTGTGAACGGTTTACAAGTTCCTAAAACTTGTTGGCGACTCTTTTACTCTAGCTTCCTTCCCTTTGGACGCCACCATACTTAAGTGTATGATCACAGTGGGGCTCAAGTGTGGGATGCTTGAAATATTCCCCACATGTTGGTTCTTTTGATATTCTTTCAATAATAATGAATGTGATTAGTGGTTCTTGTAAGAGGCAAGAAATTTTAAAGAAGGCTAAAAAAATTGGCAAAAGCATTTGATAATGATGAGCTAAAAACAAGGAAAGGATTGAATCAAGAATTGGGTTTGGGGAGACCTGGTGATACTCGTTGGGGTTCCCACTATAAATTGTTGGTGAATGTTATTTTGTTGTACCCTGATATTTGTGAAGTACTTGATAAGATTTTTGATAATCCCTTAAACTCAGATGATCGTTTGCACTTGAATCATTTGACTTTATTTTTATTGTGCTTATGGTGAAAGCTATATTTGGGTTGGCTAATCAGTTGAACATTGCACTTCAAAAGAAAATCAAGATATTGTTAATGCCATATCATATCACTTGTGAAGCAAACTAAGGAGAGGTTACAATAAATGAGAGAGGACGGATGAGAATCTCTTTTGAACTTAGTAGTTTGTTTTTGCGACAAGAATAATATTGAAGTTCCCAAGATGGAAGATGAATTTCAACCCCGAGGAAAAAAGAAGCGTAGCAAACAACATACTACTAATCTTCATCATTTTAGAGTTGAAGTTTTTTTCTTCAACATTATTGACTTGCAAATTCAAGAACTCAATAATCGATTTGATGAGATAAGTATGGAGCACTAGTAGAAAAAAACCCATCCGTAATGGGCAAAAACCGTCTATCCGTATCGGGCAACGTGCGTTACATTTGCGACCGTTACGGATAGGAGAAGTTATTTGTAACGGACATTTTAACTGCCCGTTACAAATAACTACTTATTTGTAACAGGCATTCATGTTGCCCGTTACAAATACTTGATTATTTGTAACGGGCATAATTTTTGCTCATTATAAATATTGTCCAAAACATGCCAAAAAATAGGGGTATTTGTAACTGTACTAAAAGTGTCAGTTACAAAATACTCCTATTTATTTATGAAATCCTACTCTTTCTGCCAATATTAGTTACCATGAATGATAATATTAAATGTTACACATACCCAAAACAAATATATATATCTAAAAATTAACATATACGTAGTAAGCAAAACATATACTCTACAAAATGAGTTATTAGATTCTACGTAAAGAAAAACATTTTTTGCTTTATCACTTTATGCTCTTCATATCAGCAGCCCCCTTCCAATGTACACTTCAGAGCTAAGCTGCAAAAAGCTTAACACAAAAAAATTTAAAAAAAAAATCTATATATACATTTGATTGTAAATTCATATTGCAATACTGCAAATTCACATCTGGGCTAATAATGAATTTAGCCAGAAGAGCCGTAAAAGGCACTAGCTACAAATACAGAAATACTAAGATATCTACAACAGACAAATAGATGATCTAGAAAGATTGTTTACTAATACTCCCTCCATTTTTTTTAAATGCATCACTTTGACAATTGTACTATTCACATACTACGGTTGACTAAATTTTTTCATCTCTAAAAAATAAATAAATGTTATTATATAATATATCATTAGATATGTCATAATGTCTAGTTTCAAAATATAATCTTGTTACAATTTTTACTAATACACAATTAAAGATATTAATGGTCAAAATAGCGTATCGACAAATGTGCCGGTCAAACTGATGCATATAAAAAAACAGAGGGAGTAATAAATATAAAATTTTGTGTCTTACGTATCTGAGGATCCACAAATCTAAAATTGCTGACCAATTAACAATAATAAATACACGAGGACTCATTGGCAACAAGTTATAGGGACCACATAAATAACCTCAACACATACAAGTAACTAGACAGAATTCAAATTCAAGACTTAAGGTCTGATATATCCACAATCAAAACCATAGTCAGGGCACTAAACCAGTACAGGATGCAA
Organism: Chenopodium album; assembly: GCF_948465745.1. NCBI lineage: Eukaryota > Viridiplantae > Streptophyta > Magnoliopsida > Caryophyllales > Amaranthaceae > Chenopodium > Chenopodium album. The sequence continues at coordinate 43,909,046 of NC_137846.1, read as the reverse complement.
CTTACTTAAGAGACTTTGAGTAGTGAACCATTGATTTCAAATAAGCCAGAGCTCTTTCAAGTTGCATAAAGTCCCTTATTATACAGATTCTTGAACCTCGTATGTCATAAAGATTGATCCATTATACTGATTCTTAAACCTCGTATCTGATAAAGAGTGATCTATTTCAAAGAATAATAATTACATTAGGCAAATATGATGTATGTATGAAGGATAAGAATTACATCAAATGGAAGTAGGAGTGTAGAATAGAACACGAAACCTTACTTATTGTAGGCTGAACAATGACATGGAACACTAGGTATCTTCTCCAATTTATCTACATACACATAAGCATGCAAATTATACTCCAATTTATCCATAAGTAATAAGTTGAGACGATGCTAGGAAGCTACAAATAATATAGTCAATTCATTTACCAAAAGAATAATAATGGGATTACATGCCAAATGGAACTAGGCATTAAGTGGTAATTCCTCCAAGCACTATATATATAACATGTACATGTTAATTCTATATATAGAGAGAGAAAGAGATTATGCAACTGATTAAGAAAATCATTTAAAAGAATTATAAAGCTTACATTGATATATGAGCATAATATAGGAGGCCTCGATCATTATGAATATAATTAAAAGTGACATGAAAAGCCTGTGATCCTTACGCCAGCAGACAAGTAGATGGTCAGACATAAATCCAAAACATTTAACTAGCTTACATCAATACCATGACCAGTTACCATTTTCCAAGCATTGAACAATAAACTGTCATCACCCATTATCTAACACACACACATGAAAAAGGTTTGAATTAGGTAGCAATTTCATTTCCATACCCATTTTGAGTTCCAAATCCTACTATATATGAGTTAGGTAACACTGATTTACAAACCATAACCACATTTACTCCATTTCACACTTAGCAAATTACATTAAAATAAGTAAGAAGAATATAGGGTAGCAGAAATGTGAATCACACGACACAACCTTTGCACCGATATCTTAATTCCAAATTTCATTTTGATTTATTACTTTCTTTTCAATTTTTACCAAAATATCATAATTCATGACACTTGAAAGCAAATTTAAAAGCCAAAATAATACAATAAAAAGTTATAAACAGATCCCATCATCAGTTTGTATTCGAATAATTTGCTAATCATACAAGCATAGATCGAATAATGGCATATTGTACATATAAATGCCATTATTCGATATATATATATATATATATATATATATATATATATATATATATATATATATATATATATATATATATATATATATATATATATATATATATATATATATATATATATATATATATATATATATATATATATATATATATATATATATATATATATAGGTCAAGATAATTGCATAAAAAATACTCACTACTCCATATAAAATACAAAACAAAACCCTCAGCCACGTCCGTACAACATGACATACACAAGGTAACAAAACAAGAGGTATTGTATCAACTACTAAGATAAGCCACTTTCATCCATTCACAATCTACAGAACAAAGATTGGCACAAACCATTACAGTATGACTACTACAGCGCAAGAAAATATCACAAATTGCCTAAAATAACAAAACCACAATATGCAAACCTTTAGATTCACATTCGCAACCTAAACTGCACCCCATGATGTGACTAGTCCAGGGTAAAGCACACTCAAACAACACAATTTCCAGCATAAATCCTCAACTTAACAAAAATTACACAAATTCTAGCTAAAATCATCAAGTTAACCAATAAAAAATCACCCAAATAAAATATAAATTTACAATAACTCGGAATCTATGCACATGTTCTAAATTACTATAGAAAAATCAGTTTAATTTTGTTAAATTAACAAACCTAATTGAGACCCTAAAGTGGAAATTTAAACCTAAATTCCAATTAATACCAAAAATATTCATAGGAATTAGAATTAATCCACTCTAAAAGAACTCAAAATTGACTAAACAAAGAATTTAATTAACAACAAATCCTCAAATGTAAAAAATTATTCGATGATTTTTTTTTTTTTAAAATGTATCTTACTTCAGATCTGCTTCAATCCAAACAATACCCAAGATCGCCGGAAGACACCAACAGTGACGAAACTTTGCTTTGGGATCATCTAAGTCTCCATGGTTTCGGAGATCTCCGAGAAAGAAAGTTAGAGGAGAGACAAAGAGAGTTAGAGGAAAGAGAAAGAAAGTGAGAGAAGAGAGAGAGAGAGAGAGAGAGTGACGACTGCAAAAAAAAGAGAAAAGGAAGTTGACTTAGGGTTTTTTAACACCTAATCTATTTGTATCGGGCCAGTTATAAAAACAAAAGTATTTGTATCAGGCAAAACGCTGCCCGTTACAAATAATGTAGTTTTTGTAACGGGCATTATTTTGCCCGTTACCAATACTACTGTTTGTACCTGCTACACTGTTTTAATATAACGGACTATTATTTTGCTCGTTAAAAATAGGTTTATTGTAACTGGCATAGTATTGTCTATTACTAATAGGCCGTTACAAATGACATTTTTTCCACTAGTGAAGGTACTCTCCTGTATGACTTGCTTGAATTCGGTTGATAACTTCTCTTCTTTTGATAAGTCTAAATTACTTAGACTTGTTACTTTTTATCCTGATGACTTTTCAAGTGTTGAATCATTGTATCTTGAAGATAAACTTGACACACTTATATATGACATGATAAGTGATGAGAGATTTCAAATTTTGAAGGATATTGGTGAACTTTCTATGAAGCTTGTTGAGACAAAGAAACATGATAATTATAAGCTAGTTTATTTGATTATAAAGTTAGTGTTGATTCTTCCATCCTGTGGCAACGACAACTGTAGAAAGAGAATTCTCGGCGATGAGTATTGTGAAGAATAGGTCCCGAAACAGTATTGGAGATCAATTTTTAAACGATTGTTTAGTTAATAGAGAAAGATGTATTTTTAAAATAAATGATGAAGACATTCTGAAACGCTTCCAAAGTATGAGAAACCGTCGAGAAAAGTTGTAATTTAAACTTTTTTTTTTTTTTACTTTACAATAGTTCTTATTTAAATTTGTTGGATTTGTTTCAAAAAATTTGTATGATTTTATAGTATACAATTAACTTATAACATTTTATTGCTTTTAATTGTATGAAGATCTATCATTTTCGAATAGTTTTTAATTGCTACTCAATTGTGCATAGCCTGTTTTGAGATACATCACTAGTTGCAAGTCACAAGTATCATCTTCACCTCGAGTCCTCTTACGATATTGTCTTGGCTCTGAAGAAGTGGCACTATCTGATTTTGATGGCCCATTTTCTGTCATACTTGTAGGCTGCCCTTGTCCACTCTCACTGCTAAATTCAGCATCAGCAAAACTCTTAGAAAAGTCTCCACGAGTCATGTCTTTACCAGCCAACGATTGTTATTTCTTCATACATGTCAATTTTTCAGTTGAGATATTTCTCATGAGAAGGATTTCCCTGTATACAAAGGAGAAAAATATCAGAGAAATACTTGGAGCATACTTAATTTGAAACATGACTGATGTATGTAGCAATTAGTCAGTTGTACAAGTTATTATAAAGGGAAACGATACTGATGAATTAGTTTCAAACAAGTGGGGAAGAATACATTTTTTTGAACCAGATAATAGAACTACTATAGACACCAAATTGTGTCTCCCCAAAAACCAAACCCAGTGATGAGTACTTTTCACGTCATTTATATCGAGCGAGGTGAAATGTTGAAGGGTCTCGTGAATTCTTCTGTTTTCTAAAATGTTTTAATAAAAATAATTCATTTATGTTTTCGAAAATCTTTCTTTTCGTACCCTGTTTATGAAAACGTCCAGTCTAATTTAGTTTGGTCCATAACATGGGTCCAATAATTGTGTAGTTGGATGGTCTTGAAAAGACCTTTCCAAAGATATATGATACGCCTAATTCCGATGAATAATGAGGAAGTTATGGTCAAAATACTAACATGGGTCTAAACGAGTTTTATGTGCGACCCAATGATCATGTGGAGGGTCCATTAATATTAATTCTATTCCTAAACCAATTAGGATTTATTAGAAGCTTATATAAGTTTCTAAAGATCTTAATTATCCTTTTTGAAAAGATAAGATTGAAGAGTTTGAAATTGAATAAAACTTTCCTTTTTTAAGTCCTAGTTCTATTTGAAATGAAAGACGTTCAAAGATAGTCAGATATTATTTTTGTGCTTCATAATTTTTATCCAAATATTTTATGGTTGGATAGCTCTTGAAATTATCTTTCCAATGATATATTATAATATTAATTCCGAGCTATAACAAAGAAGATATGAAAGAAATATGAAACTCTATCCAAAATTAACACCCTTCCACTATTTCGGCCATATCTTTTATTCTACAAAATATTTCAATCTGATTTTAGTTGAGTTGGAAATTAGACTTCAAGATCATTCTAACGACATATTATATGCTTTATTTGGACTTTTGGATCAAAAGTTATGATAAAAACAAAATCTGCAAAAACTGTTTTTATCGCGACGCGATAATCCTATCGCGCCACGATAGTCCTTATCTTGCCGCGTCAAAAAGAATTTTATTCCGATTCGAATTCTAACTCTTTGCTAATCGTTTTCGGATGTTTTTCTCTATAAATAGGGGCGTTATTTCCCCGTTTACAATCACCAACAATCATCTAATTCTCTTTTCTCTTAAAGCTAAAGCTTATTTTTTCTTCTCTCTCTTGATTTTCTAAGCCTAGCCTTTTCAAACACAATTCCTCATTCACAAGACTTAGAAACACATAGCCAAGCTCGAAATTGCCTTTGCCTTAGACGTGAAAGGTTGATAATTTCTGAGGGTTTGGTCCCAAATCCCTATTTCAATTATTTAAATTAATTGTTTGATTTAATATTTTTCATTGAAGTTACTAATGTGTGTATTCTTTTGATAGAAAGAGATACGAGGCAACAAAGTAAGTAATTTCATTGCTATATATCTTTAGAAAGCATGCTTATATTATTTTAATTCTTAGTGTCATGTTAGGATGTTATTTATTGCTTTCTAGTATCATGTTTAGGTTACTTCCTATTTCTTCTATTATGCTAGTATCATGTTAGGGATAAAGCTTTGATCTTTATTGTTTATTGACATGCTATGATTTGTTATTAATCATATTAGTATCATGCCTAGGATCTTGCTAATAATATTATTATGCTTTATTGAGATTACTTTGATGATAATGATTTGTTGTGTCAATAATATTATGTTGCCTGATATATTGTTTTTATTGCTTGATCACGCCCTCTTTTGCAGGATTAAAGGGAATTTGTACTTGAAATCACACTTAATAAGATAATTAATAATTTTATTTAGGTTAATATGATTTTAATTCAAGTGATCGCCAATAATAGATTTGTTTGCGCATTAATAATCAACCAACATAGATTAAATAGGATTAGGCTTAATATGTTGATGGTATGTTAGTCAGAAAGCGCACATGAATATGAGAAGAATAAAGTAGAGGCCTATTTTTAGGGCAGGTTCAATCTCTTTTAGGTTGGATTTGTACCTTCATCCCCGAATATCTAGTCATAGTTCAGGACCACTATGGAGTTAGCGATCTCATGGATCGTGAAGGGGTGTAACCTTCACCCTGTGAACGGTTTACAAGTTCCTAAAACTTGTTGGCGACTCTTTTGCTCTAGCTTCCTTCCCTTTGGACGCCACCATGCTTAAGTGAATGATCACAGTGGGGCTCACGTGTGGGATGCTTGAATTATTCCCTACAACTACGAATCAACAACAATCAGAACTCAGAAGTTATTTACTACCCTTTGACCACATCTTCTTCTTCTAAACCCCTTCTATCAGGACATTATGTCTTCTGCCCCTCACTCACATAACCTTCCAGAGGGCCTGATGCAAAAATTACACTCGACCTATTTTATAGACTCATTACTAAGAGGCTAATTAATCTACCAATATACTACAACTGAGCTTTTTGTAATTCTTAATCCTAGTCAAACTAATATTTAAGAATAAGGAGAATACTAGCGATCAAAACACATAAAATTAAGCTAGAATGATACCTGAATATAATTTAACTATTGTAAGCATTAGGAGATGATGTTACCATCTTCATAGTATCATTCCACCCAAACCTAGAGTTCCCACGAACTTTCGATATGATTCCCCAATTAGCTCCCACTGTCCTCATGTGATTCTTAACATGGTCAGCCGAGCAGGACGTTCTAAATTTTTATGAAATTATCTTTGCAGCAGTAACAAAAGAGCTTGTTTTGAAAGTGTTATTTGGCCTATGTCCCTTTCTTACTTCTTCTGCAAGAAATACCAGCAACTCCTTGGACATTTTTTTTACCAACGAAGATTCCGTTTTTTTCTTCATTCTTCACCTACAATGGTAGATACACATGTTTCTCATTTGCAAACCACATGAATTATCAAGAAAATCTTATCGTTTTAGATACAATCACCAAAGTAAAAGTTCATGTAATTAAGGAGAATATAAACATCTTTGCAATTTCTAGTTCAAATCATTAGTGTAACCCATTACAACATAAGGAAATAGAAAGACTTCAGGTTGTTCGAGGCTTCTTGTATGCAGTGCACATGGCTGATGCTATGGCATTTCTTTTTTTAACGCACTTATTTGTTTCTTCTCGCATTTACTCAAATGTTCTTGTATCTTTTGAATCCATCTCCAAGTCTACCTCTCTAGTTATCAGGTCATTAGGATCCACACCCCTAAGGAATTTGTGTATCACACAACATGCTAAAATCACATCAACTTGGGTTTTAAATGACCAAAAAGGCTTAGTATCCAAGACATGAAACCTCGCCTTATGTTCCGAACGCCCGCTCTACAGACATTCTAATTGAAGAGTCTCTCATTCATTTTCTAGAGGATTGTTTATATACTCTTTCAAGTGATAACGGGTTAAACTATATGGAGGCAAAAGACATTTGCGACTACCAAAACCTGTATCTGCTAGATAATACTTTCCTACACACAAAAATAAAAATGCTAATTATAATCCATTTATCTTCAGTTTGTAACTACCAAAAAAGAGACAAATACCTTTTGGAATTTTAAACTCCTTAGCTACTTAGCGCATCATTAAGGAGTCTTGAATCATGTGCAGAACCCTCCGAGCCAACTAGAACATAAGTGAACTTGGTATCAAAATCAACAGCAGCTAGCACATTTTGTGTTGTTCCTCCCTTTCTACCACAAAATCTATCTTGTATCTCAATGGGAACATAGGCACGCACATGTGTTCCATCTATAACCCCTATGAAATCCTCAAAACATGGAAAGAACTTAAGGTTGTTTTGAATTTCTAGCTAAATTGAAGTTGTTGGTGGTTTCACAACCTCTCGATACAATCGAAGAATAGCTTAAAGCACAATATGAAAATAATAGAGTATGGTCCATATTAATCGAAAAAATCTTCCCCCAATTACATAAAACCTTACATTATGTCCCAATAAGTGAAAAAATATAATTACTTTCTCCTTAACACTCATTCAAACACTTTCCCACAAAAGTCCTCTTTCGACTAGAATATTACATAAGTTATAAAATACAGCAGGCCTCATACGAATTTGTCCTACACAATGAGAGTCACCACAATATTTGCCTCCCTCAAACTATCTCTATTCACATAAAGTTGCCTAATTATTCTAGGCCTTTTATTCCTAAACCTATACTTTTCAACAAGAGCAAGAACGGAAGCAATTATGGTTTCCACAGAATAAAGAATCATGCCTTTCATTTCATGGGTCATCTACAATAACATATACAACAAACTATATAATAAGCCATAACATATACAACAAATTATATAGCATTTGCATATAACTTATTGACATAATCCCTAAAAAACATAACCATTACATATTACATAATGCAGGCTAGTAACCAAAGTATCCAAGCTCGAAAATCCAGTAAACTTCATTCAAATAGAAAAGACAGAAAAATTAATGAATAAACAGTTTCATCAAATCAAGTTTGACCAAGTCTGCATCAATTAACACTCAATTAACACATAATCAACCCAGCTGAACAATTTACATATAAAGTAGAAAAATTGGAACTTCAAATAGGCAAGATAATAAACCAGCAAGATATCATAGTCAGCCTTGCAAGTCTATAACAACTGAATGGAGATGTCTAGAAATGGGGGGCTAACTGGCAGTCATTGGCTTACCTCGATGTACAATCTCTACCTTTCATAATTACTACCAGTGATGGCCAAACTCGAGTTTTTAAGAATGTTGTCGTCCCTGCTAATTGGCAATTTGGCCAAACATACTCGAGTCGTGTACAATTCCATTAACATCATGGAGTGCACGCTTACAGTATAGTTTGTGAGTTTTAACCAAATATTTCTTGATAGGCAAAGGTGTGCTCATAGCTTTTTCGCCATTGAAGCAGCTCGCCAAATCTATCATTTCTAATAGATTAAGTAGCATAAAATTTATTGGAAGGTTGTGTAGGAGTTTATAGGTACTATAAAGCGGAAAAACATGAATCATATTCATGAAGCACCTAATCCCAAGATCGCATGCATAACACATAAGACACATAATTATACTTTGAAGCGTGATCTCCACAAAGCAATTCGACTGGAAAATCAGGGAGAGAATAGAGCTCCAAGCGTTGCTCCTCTACTTATTCCACGGGATTCGAATGAGTCGTCCACCAATACTAGATTGGTCGAGTGAAGGGGAAAACCACGATCACCACCTTTAATGGACTGAACCGACCACCACGAACCACCACACTAGCGCTGAGGAGGAGGAGGAGAGAGAGGGAGTTTGAGATAAGTTGGTTCGTGTTTGCTAATTAGGGTTTCAACTTAACAGTAAAACTATTACGTAGAAATACCTAGGCACCTAGTCTACTTATAATCATATTATAATTAGACTAGGTTAGGATGCCTGAAACCTCTCTAAATCCTCCTTATGGCCAGCCATGCTAGGGGATGAGGCTCATCATGGGCCTCGTCCTCTCGTGCTCGATCTAAGCCCTTTGTGTAACCTTATAGGATCCGTCCAATTGGGCTTTGGTCTATTTTACTAGCCTAAAGATCGTTAGTACCTTTAGCTATGATATACCGACGACCCAAATGTACGAACTTAATTATCTCCATAATTTGATCCATTTATATATCTAGTAATTGCACAGAACGAAGACATAAATCCTTCAATCTCCCACTTGTCTGAGACAAGTGTGCAATATTCAAATTCCTTAAGTCAATGTGTGTCAATGTGATAATATGATTGCATCACATGTCGAGATCATATTAATCTACAAATCATTTCTTGAAATCTGAGTTCGAATTACAAAACCAAATGACACATGTCGAGATCATATTAATCTACAAATCATAGTAATGCATTTGAACGCGGCCACGTATTTTTCTGAAATCTCCCTCTTTAAGCGGCCATGACACATTCCCTAATTTAATAGGTAGACTCAATCCAATCTTGTAGCAACAAGGCACCCACTCAACTTTTGAAGTAACCATGAAACATCCTTTATAATCTCCAGTTACGGGTAGACGTTTGAATGTACCACAGTTAAATCAATCATTGAATAGAATCAATGTCCCACTCATGTCAAAGGAATCCATTAATATATACGGAAGCTCTATACTTGAACTTTAAAGTAGGTCAATAGTTCGATCATGCATCATTTATGCATATCCAAGTGATTGACCGAGCATCACTATGCCCCTATAGCCCATGAAACTGTGCTATCCAATCAATCTTACATTCTAGTCAGTTTGTTGAAATCATTTATGTCCACTTTAATGATTTTGAACTAGGAACTTAAATAATATATGAATTTTGTTCACCTGTGGGGTTTCATTCACTTGGTCATCAACCTGATGAGCCCATCAATTCATAATTATTTTGGACATTTTATTTAATTTCCAAAACCATAATTAAATAAGAGAAATAATGATTTCTGTTTATAAACATAATTCTACAAATATATGCAATCCTTATGTAATATGTTTTCTCAAAACATACTCAACTTGAATTACACAACTTGCTACAATCCAAGACTTTAATATGACTCTCATACTTTAGTCTGTGGAAGGGATTTAATGAATGATATTCTCATTCATAAAAAAACTCTGTAGATCATGACATCCCACTTGTCATTGATCTCATAAATGAGGTGATATCTCATATCTATTTGTTTGGATTTGTGATGTGACCCTGGCTCCTTTGTTTTGGCAAAGGTGTCCTTTTAGTCACAAGACAATTTGATCCAAACTTCCTCTTTAACTACTATACTCTTATTGTAGCTAAAACGCATATCCTGACATTGAGTATGCAATAGCATTCTGCTTTGAACTTTTCATGCTTACTGTCCTTCTCCATTCAGACACAAAATGTATCTAGATCAACATCTAAAAACATCTTGCCTGTTTGGAAAACTTGCATTCGTATAACCTTTTGAAAACTTGTTCATTTTTACCATCATAAACTAGAAACATTCCTTTAGTGCTTCTCAAGTACTCAAGGATTTGTTCTTAGTAACTTTCAGTATGCTTATCCTAAATTTGCTTGAAACCTACTACACATGCACAAGTCATATGTAGCATCTTGCTTTGTACATATCATGGCACATATAAATGGACCCTTTTACAGAAGCATAAGGTATACTATCCATACAACTCAACTCTACTAGCTTTTGAAGGCACTGAGTTTTACTGAGCGTAATTCCATGAAACATGGGAAAACATTTTCTCTTAGAATCTTGCATCTTGAACTTGTCAAGAACCTTGTCAACATAAGTCTCTCGATGTTTTCCAATCATTTTTCAAGATTCATTTCGTGGATCTTGATTCCCAATATGTACTCAACATCTCCTAAGTCTTTCTTATAAAAACAACTCCTTAACCACTACATGACTGATTCAAGCATTGATATGTCATTTCATGTGAACTGTATGTCATCTACATACAAGACTAAGAAGACCAATTGCTTCCACTAAACTTCTTATCTCTATAAGTTTCCTTTTCGTTCTTTTAAGGAAATCAAACTATTTGATTGCCTAATCGAAACGAATGTTCCAACTCCCTTATGCTCACTTCAATCCATTAAATGAATTTCTGAAGTTTGCAAAACTTTCTATGATTTCTGGATTTCAAAACCCTTAGGTTGTATCATATACATATCCTCCATCAAGAACATTTCCAGAAGGTGATTTTGATCTCCAATGCTAAACTTCGTAATCGAAAATCAACAACCCCTAGAAGAATCCGAATAGGCTTACGCAACTAATAGGTTTGCCCCATTTGTAAGACTATCATGGATTAACACATCTTTACAGACATGGAATCCATTCTGGATTTCATGGCCTTAAGCCATTTCCCGAGTTAGAACTTACCTAAAGCTTGATTGTAGGGTATGGGTTCCAACCATTCCAATAGGAAAATTTTAGAATCCACCTTTTCTCAGAATTTCAAAAAACTGTTTGTTTTGATCTTAAGTAACCTACGATAGGTATAACCAACAATAGAATTATTCTCTTTAACTCTTTGAAGCCTTTCATTCAAATTGGGACGATAGAAGCCTCGCTAGTTGAATTACCTTGCTTCGACATGTGATTTATCAAATTAGCTGATTTCATACGCCCTCGTCTCTGATGTTGTGTTATCCACATCCATTTGTTGCTCGTCTCGAATCTCATCGAGATCTAAATTTACTACCACTTGGCTTTGTAGGAAGAGATTTCTTTCTATAAAGACATTTTTGCCTGCAACAAACACTTTGTTATCTACGCGATTGTAGGAATAGTACCTCTTAGTTTCCATGGGAAAACCCACGAAGAACTATTATCTGATTTAGGTTGTATTATGTCATCTTTGTAAACATTTTACATTGATTTCATTACCCTTAATCATGTTTAGAAAAGACAACTTTTGGAACTTTTTCAATTCATAACTCTTATGACGTCTTTTCAATTTCTTTGGTTGAGATTCTGTTTAGTTTATTCGCAATTGTTGTTCTAATGCATATCCTCAAAAAGATATTTGTAAATCATTAAAGTTAATCTAGGATTGTAGGGAATATTTCAAGCATTAACCCCACAAACTTGAACCCCACCGTGATCATACACTTAAGTATGGTGGCGTCCAAAGGGAAGGAAAAGAGAGAAAAAGAGTCGCCAACAAGTTTTAGGAACTTGTAAACCGTTCACAAGGTCAAGATTACACCCCTTAACGATCCAGGAGATCGTCAACTCCAAAAGGTTTTGAACCAAATAGGGTTCGGGGATGAAGGTACAAATCCAACCTAAAAGAGATTGAACCTGCCCTAAATAGGCCTTTACTTCATTCTTCTCGTATTCATGTGCGCTTTCTGACTAACATGCAATCAATATATTAACCCTAAACCTGTTTATCTATGTTGGTTGAATATTAATGCATAATCAAAACTATTATTGGCGATCACTTGAATTATAATCATATTAACCCTAAACAAGATTATTAATTATCTTATTAAGCATGATTACAAGTACAAATTCCCTTTAAACATGCATAAAAGGCGTGATCAAGCAATAACAATGAATAAGCATAATATCAAGCAACATAATAACAATCATCATAATCATAATCATAATAACAATCATAATTAAAATAATTATCATAATCATGTTAAAGCATAATATTAATAACAACATCCTAGGCATGATGCTAACAAGAATAATAACAAACCCTAGCATGTCACTAAGCATTAAAGATCAAAGCTTTAAACCTAACATGATACTAACATGATATTAGAAAAGAGTAAAAGGCACCCTAAACATGATATTAGAAAGCAATAGAAATATCCTAACATGATACTAGGAATTAAACAAATTTAAACATGCTTTCTACAAGAATAGAGCAATAAGATTACATACTTTGATGCCTCGTGCCTCTTTCTAATAACAAAATACACTCGTTAGTAACTTCAAGGAAAATATAAATCAAAACAATTAAATCAAATAATTAAAATAGAGATTTGGGACCAAACCCTCAGAAATTATAACCTTTCACGTCTAGGGCGAAGGAAACTTCGAACTTGGCTAGGCGTTTCTAGATCTCGTGTATGTGGAATTTTGTTTGTGAAAAGCTAGAGAGATGAGAGCTTAGAGAAAGTATTGATTGTAGATGATTGAAGATGAATAAAAACGGAGGTTCAGGACCCTATTTATAAGAAAACAGTCCGAAAATAGGTGGAATTTGATAAGGAATAAGATTCTACGCTGTCGCTGCAAAAGCAACCTTGTCGCTTGGCGACAAGCTCTGTCGCATGGCGACAAGGCTTGTCACGTAGCGACAGGCCTGTCGTTTGGCGATAGCCTGGATTCCTACGTGCTTTCAAACACGAAGTCCACTTATCAATCAAAACTAAAATCGTATTTTTCATAAAATAATATTTTATTCCAAATAAAACTTATCAAAATATAATTATTAATTCTAATCTTATTAGGACTTAAAAGAACCTTCTAGAGAATTCTAGAAGACTATGATTAATTCTAATAACTTTAGGAATAATAATTAACATTGGGCCCTCCCCTAAATCATTGGGCCGCATGTAAAGATCAAACCGGACCCAGTTTAGTATTTTGGCCATAACTTCCTCATTATTCATCGGAATTGGGCTTATAATATATCGTTGGAAAGCTCTTTGCAAGCCCCATCTAACTACACCATTACTGGACCCTTGTCGTGGACCAAACTAAACTAGATTGAATTTATTCATAAAATAGAGTTGTTTTTCGAAAACAGAAAGAAAGAATTTTAATAAAAACTAATCGCAACACCTGACCTTTCACACTTTCACTTCGTTCGATTATCATTCGATGCAAAAGGTATTCATCACTGGGTTTGGTTTTGGGGAGACACAAATGGGTGTCTACAGAAGCCCCCACTTTGACTGAGTTTGGAGAGACGCAAGTTTCGAAAACGAAAGTCAAAGTATCGATAGGGACGGAGAATGATTCAGAACGTTCTGCGATCCCAAATTATTCTTGTAACGCCGATACCTGCAAACTAGCGTTAGTTAAACAGATAAAAGAGTTTAGAAACGCGTATCTTGCAGCGTCGAGCACACGTCTCTAGAGGTAACCGATTTGTTGTGTTTGCTTTTGTGACAACCTTCCACAAGCTAGGGAACGCCATCCTGCTGCTTTTGACGATCTTCCTCAAGCTAGGGGATACCGCCTGAAGATTGCTACACTTGTAACTGCCTCTAATTTCCGCTGTGATAGTCTTCTGCAAGCCAGAGAAACCTATCGAAGACTGCTTCCCTTGAAACGATCTCCATTACCTTGTGACCATCTTCCGCAAGCCAGGGAACATGATTGAAGATAACTTCGCCCGAAATCACCTCCTGTTGTTTGTGACAACCCTCCACAAGCTAGGGAACGCTGTCGAAGATATCTTCGCCTGACGTCATCCTCATTTGTTGCGACAATACTCCGAAGAATATTATCGAAGACCAACGCTTGTTAATCTTTTAAAATTCGCTTGAACTTTGCTTCCGCTATGCCAGTGCATCGGCACTTTTGCTTGCTTGTGAACCAGTGTGTTGGTGCTTTCGCTGTTTATGAACCATTATGTCGGTGCTTTCGTAATGAGCCAATGTTCAGGCGCTTTAAGTGAAGTGAGACGATCTTTTTACCAGGTCTATCACTTGATTTAATCGTAATTGAGCCGATCATTAAATCATGTCAAGTTGCTTAGAGGGGCTAACTGGCGTACCAAGGAACCCAAACCGCTGCACGAGGTTCACATAACCATATTATGGAGTCTTGTACTCTGTCGCCGCTCCAGCGCTAGCCGAAACTGCTTATCGCCGCTATTTCTGCTTTTCCCCAAGCGACAGGCTTTGTCGCCACGCGACAAACTTGTCGTTTAGTGATAGGGTCGGGCTTTTTAAATACCTTCCCTTTTTTCTCCATTTTCCGCTGCTGCTGTTCTATTTTTTCGCATTTGCTCAAAACTTCAAGCTTCTCGTTCTCGCTCAATTCTCAACCGAATTCGCTCAAACTTGTCGCAAATCAAAGCTTATTTCATCTATTTTCCCGATCCATGTAAATTTTACTCAAACTCAACTCAGTTTTTGCTAAATTATGCATTCTTTGTTCGCAACTTTTTCAAAAATTCGAATATGTTCTTGCTTAATTTGCTTCGTTTGTTAAATTTTATGCCTTGAACTTGCTTGATTATGCTTATACATTTCCTAGGGAGTGTTTTCAGACTTGTTTGATTCAATTTGGTGAAGAAATGAGCGATTCACCATTGTAAGACCTCTTAAGGTCGTGAAGAACAATGTGATCCGTTCTTTGTGTTTTTACTAGTTCTTCTTGTACGATTTGTCAGAATATTTATCATAGTATTGCAAGAAATTGTTTAGTTTCTTGAAAATACTAATTGAATTTGTGCTCTATTTTAGTACTACGTACTCTATATTTTTTTTTGCGAACATAGTATCATGCGGCTAGGCGAACCTTAGATACTATAGAACCTTAATCTTTATTATTTGCATAATATAGCATGGTTAGGCAACGCGGCTCTGATTCTCAGTCGAGGGACACACGCTGGGAGGACGAGCCTATCGACGAGGGTGCGGACCCCTCTACTAGACTTGGACCTCTCCTAGAGTGGGATGAGCACACTCTTTTCTTTTCTCCTAAGCACCATATTTCTGAGCGGGTGCGTTGCGGGCTCATTAGCGAGAGGAATCGCAGTCATGGTTCTGGCAACAACGTCATCGGTACACTATACAAAGCGTATTTCAGTAGAGACGAGGCGCTGCGACAGCTCTGGGAGTCCTGTGGGTTGACTCCCCTTTTTCGGGCTACTCAGGCCATGTACTCCTATGATGGGAGTAACCTCGTCGTCCGAGCTTTGGTGGAGTTCTTTTGGGACACCACCAACACCTTTCACTTTCCCTGGGGTGAGATGACGCTATACCTTTCACTTTAGTCTCATCACGGGTTTGGAGTTTCGTTCTTCTCCACTGCCATTTGACGGCAGTATTACTGTCTACTCACCGATGGTTTTGGAGTTATTGGGTCCGATTGCTATTCGGGCCCGTGCTGAGGCTCAGCCGGGACAGCTTAGTTCCCGGTGCATCCGCCGTTCCACCTTGGTAGCGGCTTTTGAGGATGATGCGACCACTCGCGAGCAACGAGTGCGCATCTTTGTTCTTATTTTACTGTCAGGGACCTTTTCTCCTGGCAAGGGTAGTCGAGTGCTCCTTTACTACCTGAGAGCTGTTCGCGACCTTCACCTGGTCGGGACGTATGACTGGGCCAGCTTGGCCTATGCTGACTTTCTTTTGGGCTTGCGACGTTCCTGCCGTCACGGGGCCTTGTCTATAGAGGTCGCACTTTCCAGTTTCTGGAGGGTCGTAGAGGTATATTTCTATCCTTTTGAAATTAGCTCTGGACTTGCGCAAGCATTTGCTGACTTTTTCTTATCTATGTAGATTTAGTTCTACGAGTACTTCCCCTCGCTTGCGCTGGTGAGACCTTCACCTCGCGAGCTTCTCGTTGGCGCTGGTTGGGGAGGGCGCATCGGTCAGGTTGAGACTGCACGTATTCGAGATCTAATCCTCTCGGTAGATTCTCGTGAACACTTATTTTTTTGATATTACTCTTTTGAGGGCATTTATCTTACATAGCTGTTTTGTAGGAGCTTGGCGTGGTATACCGACCATGGGCTAATTTGGCTATACCTGTGCTGGCCGCGCGGTATACTGCCGAGCGTCGTTATTTTCAGGGGACGTATGACGCTACAGTGTATCTTGGCGAGAGAGTAGCTATTCAGCACTCCTCGGATGTTTTCGTCGTCCCTACTTGCCCGCCTCAACATATGTTTCATGAGGCGTTGATGCGTGACTCTGCGAGTCGGTCGTCTCCTGGCACTCCCTGGTGGTCTCATGTCCATTTGAAGTGGAGTTACGAGGATGACTTGCTGCCTTTGCTAGCGCCGGCCCCTGTTTTGTCTGAGGAGGCAGCGGTATGCTTTACCCTTTTATTTTTCATTAGGTAGCCCCTAAGTGAATTCTAATTATTTGAATTTTATTTTATCAGGTTGGGCCTAGGGAGTTCGTCCCTCCGAGGATGTCTATCCGTTGCCAGGGTATGTTCAGAAAGATCGAGGAGATGATTCCTCCAGCCCCCGAGGATCAACGTTTTGTGGAGCGCTCCATTCCTCGTCACCAGACTCGGGTGAGCTTATCTATTTTCTTGCTTTTGTATTTGTTCTGTATTATCACTGACTTTATTCCTTTGACAGTTTTCTCGCGAGGTGGTGACAGCCATGGCGAGGTGTATAGACGCCTTTCGCAGCCAGCTCGTGAGGTTACGAAACCGAGCTACCTGTCGGGGGAACGACGTTGAGGAGGTATCTCTCTTGTCTTTCTTTTGTATCACCTTTTATTATATTCTTTACTTGTATCTGACTTGATTTACCTTTGCAGGGACAGCCTATTCCTTCACCCCGCACTCGATCGAGACCCGAGGCTAGGAGAGAGCCGACTAGATCTGGCTCAAGGCGTCTCCACACTTCTGATGGCGGCCGAGGTGGCCGGTCTGAGGCTGCTCCAACCGAGGACTCGGTTTCTTCGCCTGAGGATGTCTTTGTTGGGCGAACGGGCCCAGGAGGCGTGACATCGACTCCTTCGATGGGTGGTGGGACATACGAGGTTGGCTCGTCGTCGCAACAGTCCTTGCAGCCTCAGCCGTTATCGATTGGTGAGCCTGGGTGGACTGGCCCTGAGCTGAGGTTTCCGCCGACTGGTGGGTCAGGAGTTGGTGAGGGACATACACCCCGGACTACAGCGTTCTTTGATATGATGGGCGTACCTGATCATCTACGGCCTCCAGCACCATAGTTTATACCCATGCTTATTTATTTATTTGACTTCATAGGACTTTGTCCGTTGTATTATATGACTCACATATTAGACATATTGTATATACAAACTTTTTATATTAAGCCTGTTTCATCTGTTCATGTGAGTGTGTGCAATTGTGACTTAATTTTTGCGCAAAAATTTCCGTTATTTTTATTATCAATGGAGGGTATCCGACTTTCTCCCCCAAAAGAAAAAATGAAAAATAAAATGATTTCGACTAAAAATAAGCCTAAGCCCAATTTAATCAAAAGAAAAAAGCAATATGGATTGGATTGAATAACGGGGTGTAATGTGCAAAATCAAAGTCCAATCGAAGTCAGAAGAACGCGGTTTGTATAACGCGTAATTGTCGCTGGTTTAGACGCGTTGTTGCCACGCGTTCTCTTTGTCGCCAAGCGACAAGCTTTGTCGCCAAGAGACAAGCTTTGTCGCCACGCGACAAGCTTGTCGTTTGGCGATGGAATTGTTTTTCCAAGTCCTTTCAGAATTCGAAATCTGCCAAAAATTGTTTATAAATAGCACCCAAATCTGACGATCTCTGTATAATTCGAACAGATTAACTCAAAAATTAATCATGGCTTTAATTAAGAAGAGTTTTTGTGATTTCACTCGTGAGTGGTGTCGTTCTTTAACTGCTAAGGAGAGAAAAGAACTTGATTTTTTCCATATGGGGGGTATTTATGGCATAAAGGGGGTAGATCTTGATATAGACTTCATTCATACCGCCTTAGAATAATGGGATCCTAATACTCATTGCTTTAGATTAGGTTATGATGAAATTTGCCCTTTACCAGAAGAGTTTGGTGCCATTCTAGGCTTTCCTTCATTAAATCTTGTGGTAATGCCTACGGTAAGTGAGTATTATTACAAAGATTATGAGCGTTTCCTTGACCTTAGGGGTAAAGATCTAAAAAACATAGTGCATGGTAATAATGTTGATTTAAAAGAATTTGCACGTTTTTATTTTGATAGACCACGCTCTGAATATTTTCGTGTTTATAGGAGAAGAGCTTTCCTCTTTTGCATGCTTAGCCAATTTCTTCTTACTAGTGGTAAAAATAATGATGGTCAAGCAATTTAATATCTGTGCTAGAAAAAATTAAATCTGGGAGAAATCCAATGCCATTAATTGTTGGAGAGACTATGCTTAGTCTTGATGAATTGAAAAAGAATCCAGAAGCGTCTCTTCGAGGCTCTCCAATTTTATTACAGGTAGAAAAATAATATTCTTAATTACAGAAATTAAAAACATATTTTTGTATAGCAATACTAATTATGTGCATTGATTTTTACAAATGTGGCTCATGGAGAGACTAGAATTAATTAGTCCTCCTGATAATATTGATAAATATACCCCCAATTGCTTTGTTCGGCGGAAGAAACGTTTCTCTTTGAAGATGGGTCGCCGTGAATGGGGCAAAGTTTTTTCCTGTTGTGACTTCTCCATTAAATGGGTCGTTCCCTGGTGGAAGCTTGAAAAAATGATTAGTTGTAATACTCAACCCTTTTGCCGTCTTCCTAGTTTGTCAAAATTGACCTTTTATTATCCCTGTAGAGTAAAGAGGCAATATGGGATTGCGCAAACCATTCCCACGGGAGATCTTTGTCGTCCTTATGAATTCCCCGTTTCACAAGAAGTTGAAAGATTTGACAAGTATTGGTGTGCTAGGCTTTTATGGGAAGTGATTACCCAAAAGGTTCCACCTTCTTTGTCCAATGATGTGAAGCAATGGTTAATTGGTAGATCTTAAAAGGACCGAACCAAAGCAGAGAAGACCAACGTGAAGACTCGCCTTGGTGACAAGAAAATTCCTGCTAAGGAACGCCTAAGTGAAAGAGTTGAGTTTAAGACTCCTGTGATGCCTAAGAAGAAGAGTACTAATAAAGACAAAGGGAAAAGAAAGGTGGACTCTACAGAAAAGAAGGTTTGGGTAGAGAAAAAGCATGGAGTTTTAGCTGTGGGAGAGACTATTTATACTAAAATCGAATGTAGATCCTCTAATGGATGTCTCTTAGCAAAAGTGATGGATGAAGAGGAAGCTTTTGACAAGAATTGGAAAAGGATTAAGAAAGAAAAGAAAGATTAGAGCATTGCTTTTCCTTCAATTTATTAGACAATTTAAGTTAATTTTAATTCCATCAATAATGTAATTCTTTATTTATTAATGCAATTTCAGCTTTTTAATTAAATTAACTTTACATTAAAGCAATGAAAACAACTTAAAATATTTTTTCCGAAAAAATTTCTTCAAGTACGGAAGTCGAAAAAATTTCCAGAATGCACCAAAGTTAGCCAGATGTCCGCAGAAAATTGGCCCTGCTTATACGAGTCTGTTGCCAGACTTTTTCACTTGTCGCCTGGCGATAGACTTGTTGATTGGCGACAAGGTCTTTTTTTTTTTTTTTTTTTTTGTCGATGTTGGGACGCAAAATTCTTAATAATTAAAGTGGCCGCACCCTTTAAAGGGTTGCCTACGTATCCTTTCTTAATGAATCAGGCCAAACGTAGCTCTTTTGACTGTCCTACTCAAGTAATTATGGGTAGTACTTCTTAAGTTGGTCAAGATTGGTCTTGTTTGAGAATTCATTGCCATTCATATCAGTTAATTGAGCTGCACCTCCTGACAAGATTGTTTTGACAATGTATGGTCCGGACCAATTGGGCCTGAATTTGCCTCTTGGATCCAAAACATTTTTCCTTAGTGCTTTTAGTACCAAGTCTCCAACCTTGATATTTCTTGTCTTGACCTTCTTGTTGAAGTGTCTAGCCATACGAGTTTGGTAGCATTGTGTATGATGTAGAGCTTCTAGTCGTTTTTCGTCAAGTAGAATTAACTCTTCATACCGGGAGTCCATTCAATTTCATCGAGTTTACTTTCTAACGCAATGCGTAGAGAAGGTATTTCTAGTTCTACAGGGTGTACGACATCCATTCCATAGACTAGGGCGAATGGCGTGTTTCCTGTTGACGTTCAAATTGACGTGCGATAACCCCAAAGTGCAAAATGGAGTTTGTCAGGTCAATCATTGTAATTTTCTGTCATTTCTTCGATGATAGTCTTTAAATTTTTATTAGCTGCCTCAACTGCTCCATTTGCTTGAGGTCTATAAGGGGAAGAATGGTGATGTTGAATTCCATACTTTTGTAACAATTCTTCACATTCGGCTTGAAAGTGAGTTCCATTGTCACTTATCATCTCATGCGGGACTCCGTATCGACAAATTATGTTCTTTTCGATAAAGAGTGCTACATGTTTTGCAGTGAGTTTAGAATATGATTGTGCTTCGACCCACTTTGTGAAGTAATCGAATGCTACCAAGATGTACTCATGACCTCCTGTTCCAGGAGGTGTATTTTTTCGATTATATCGATTCCCCATGTTGAGAATGGCCATGGTGAGGTGTAGGTGTAGAGAAGAGATGGAGGAATATGTTGCAAATTTGCATAAATTTGGCACTTAGGGCATCTTTTTACATATTGATGACAATTCCTGTTCATGGTAGTCCAATAATATCCTTCTCGCATTATGTTTTGGACTAGCATTTTGCCATTAACATGTGTTCCACATACTCCTTCGTGGACTATTCTCATAGTTCTTTGAGCGTCCTTCTTGCCTACACATAATAGGGTTCGACCTTTAGGTACCCTTTTCTGTAACTCATCATTTATGAGTACGTATTGGGAAGCCAAAAGTCTTAAAGCTCGTTTTGCTCTTTTGTCAGCATGAGGAGGGTATTCTCCTTTGGTGACATAATTGAGTATATCAGTATACCATGGTTCTTCTTCTTCTTCTTCTTGGATTGTTTCATCATCCTCTATAGCTTGAATGTATGCTGGCTTGTGTCTTGTTCTCTATAGTTAGAGGCATTTGCTCAATATCCTTAGGAATCCTAACCATTGAGGCTAGTCTTGCCAAGGCATCGGCAAATTGGTTTTCTTCTCTAGGTAGATATGTGTATTCTACCTTTTCCAGTTAATCGGTGAGAATTTCCAAATAGGTTTGGTAAGGGGCTAAGCTTTCACTCTTTACTTTCCATCTTTTGGAGATTTGGTTGATGATCAAGGAAGAATCTCTGAATATTCGAAGTTTCTTTACACCCAATGCTAAAGCTGTTTCGAGGCCTACCACGCATGCTTCATATTCTGCAGCATTGTTGGTAACGTCGAAATCTAACTTTATTGAAATTGGAACATGCTCCTTTTTAGGTGATACTAATAGAACTCCTACACCACATCCCTTTTGGTTCGAGGCTCCATCGAAGGATAATGTCCAAGTATTGTCTTCCGTGACCATCAAGTCTTCATCTGGAAATTCATTGTCGTGTATTGGTGTCGAATCTTCTATTGGAAAGTCCGCTAAGAAGTCCGAGACTACAGATCCTTTAATAGCCTTTTGAGGCATGAATCTTACATCAAACTGGGCTAGGTTGACTATCCACCTTGATATGCGTCCGTTAAGCGTGGATTTCTCGAATAAGTACTTGAGAGGATCCAGTCGTGACACTACAAAGACTGTGTGAACAAGCATATAGTGTCTTAACTTGGTTGTGGCCCACACCAATGCGAGGCATAATTTCTCAAGTGGTGTATAGCGTGCTTCGTATTCGAGCATCTTTTTGCTTAGGTAGTAGATGGCGTTTTCTTTTCCTTCTACCTCTTGTGCGAGCATAACTCCCATTGTTTCTTTGGTGACTGTTAAGTACAACCTTAGAGGGATTCCTAGAAGTGCTGGGGCTAATACGGGAGGATTAGCGAGATAGGCTTTGATCTTCTCAAAGGCTTTTTGACGCTCGTCGTCCCATATTACTGGCACGTTTTTCTTAAGCTTCTTGAATATTGGTTCACATATTGTTGTTAGCTTAGATATGAACCTACTTATATATTGCAACCGGCCAATAAATCCTCGAATTCGCTCCTCGGTTTTGGGCGGTGGCATTGACATGATTGCTTTGATCTTGGTTGGGTCTATCTCTATTCCTCTAGAGCTTATGACATATCCCAAGAGTTTGCCTGAGGTTACTCCAAAAGCACACTTGGATGGATTCAACCTAATGTTGTATTTTCTTAGCCTCTCGAAGAATTTTCTTAAGGCCACTTGATGTCCTAGACGGTCTTTAAATTTCACAATCATGTCGTCCACATATACTTCGACTTCTTTGTGCATCATGTCATGGAGTAGGGCAGTTGCTGCTCGTTGGTAAGTGGCACCCGCGTTTTTCAACCCGAATGGCATTACCGTGTAACAGTAAGTACCCCAAGGTGTTGTGAATGTTGTTTTCTCCATGTCTTATTCGACCATGAGAATCTGGTTGTACCCTGCATATCCATCCATGAATGAGAGAAGTGCGTGATTCGCTATATTATCTACCAAAATATCGAGGTGTGGTAAGGGAAGTCTTCCTTTGGACTTGCCTTATTTAGATCTCGATAGTCGACACACATTCGAACCCTACCATCCTTTTTTGGAACTGGGACTACATTTGCAACCCATTTGGGGTATTTGGATACCCTGATAAAACCTGCAGTTATTTGTTTTTGTATTTCTTCTTTTATTTTAAGAGCTACGTTGGGTTTCATTCGACGCAACTTTTGTTTTACAGGTTTCATTCTTGGGATTAGTGGTATAGTGTGCTGAGCTATTTCTCTATTAATGCCTGGCATATCTTCATATGACCAGGCGAATACATCGATGAATTCTTTAAGTAGATTAATTAATTCGGTTCTTTCATCTTTGTTTAGCGTGAGTCCGATTTTAACTTCTCTTTTAATGGTTGGATCTTTTGAGATATCAACCATTTCAGTGTCCTCAATTATTGGTGTCTTATTTTCAAGTGTTTCCATTGCTTTAATAATTTCTTTGTCATTTTCATCGTTAGTTAAGCAATACTCGTTATCTTGAGTTAAAGAGAAACACGAGAAATAAGGGGAAGAAGACAAATTATTAAACTCAGAAATCATTACATCGAATAAAGAAATGTCCGTTGGGACTTGATTGCTAACTATCCTAGGAGCAGATGCTGAAATAGAAGAGCTAGAGGGAGGTGCTACAACTAGAGACTTAGAGGACTCGATAGGGGAAGACTCTGACTCAGACGATTCTTCGAACATTGGCCCTTGTCCTGTAGTTATTGAGATCTTCTTTCCGCTTGCAGTAGTCACCTTCACTGTCTTGTGCCATCCGCGCACTAAATCCTCTGCTGGAGTGACGAGCTTAGAAGGATCAAAGTTCTCGCTTTGTAGGACTGTTTGAATGAGTGAGGAATTATCCTCTATATATCTTGGCTTATTCTTTTCTTGCCCAAAGAGAAGTCCCATGATGTTAAAGTCAAAGCATGGGGGTGCTTTTTCTTTATGGATAGGAGTTGGGATCTCATTTAGAAAGCAACAATCCAGAAATATTTCGAACCCAGGTTGTCTTATGCCGTTTACAACAAAGGGTTCTAGAAATTCGTAACATGGATAATCTTCTCGCTCTCTTATGAACTGTCCATTTAAAGAAATAGGGTATTGATCCATTGGGATTACTTTTTTTTTGTGTGCGAGCATTTCTACGTGCTTTTGATCTTTCTCGGGCTCGCTTTAGATCTTCGAGAGTCGGTTCGAAACCAAATCCGAAAGTATCTAATTTAGGGAGGCCAGGTAGTCCCATCTGTTTTGCTATCCCTTTCTTCTTTCCTAGAGTCATTCCAGGGAAGTGTCCTTGTTTTCTCAGGATAGCATTGGTTATCATGTTGGAGTGGAGGTCATAGCGAAGAGAGGTCCTTTCATCATCCTCGATTAAGGAGACCTCTTCATTAAAGCCCCACAGATCTTCGTCATTCTCATAGTGCTCCACATTGATTAGTGGATTTTCTACTGTTTTGATCCTCGTGGGTGAACATCGATTGTAATTGGTACTCCTCCAACTATTGCTTTCACTTGTTGGCTTTCACTTGTGGGTGAACATCGATTGTAATTGGTACTCCTCCAACTATTGCTTTCACTTTTTGGTGAAGAGATGAAGGGATGGCCTTTAAGTCATGAAGCCAAGGGCGTCCCAACAGTAAGTTGAACGAGGCCTTAATATCTACCACTTGGAATGTGGTGGCATGTTCAATTACTCCCGTCGTTATGTTCATAGTAATTGTGCCTAATGCTTGGCGACGTGAGTTATCGTAGACTCTTATTCCTTGTGTTGATGGAGATAAATCTTCATCTCTTATCCCTAACATCCTCGGAGTTCTAAGTGGGAAAACGTTAATTGCTGATCCATTATCTACAAGAGTTGTGGGGACGTTCATTCTCTTGCAAATTACTGTGAGGTTGAGAGCTTTGTTGTGCTTGTCACCTTCCGGCGGTAGATCTTTGTTGGAAAAAGTGATCAAATTAATAGGACTTGGGAGATCACTCGTGAGGAAGTTAGCCAACCCCTCAGGAGTGGTGTCCGAATCTATCCCTACTTTAGCTAAGGCATCCATGACCGCAACTCTATGTTCTCGGGAGTAGCTAGAAGTTTCCATACGTTCATTTCGACTTTAGTCTTTTTTAATTGTTTGACAATATCGTTGTCTTCTATGATTGGTATGGGAACTTGTTGAGTAGCGGGAATAGGTTGTGTAGTAATGGGAGGTTGCATTCTCCCGGATCTTGTGAGGACATTTATAGGTGAATCCTCTTCATCCCAAATGTCACCTACTGGATATATTGTCGAAAGTGGGGTTTCTTCGACGTCCTTGAGGTAAAAATCCTCGTCATCACTATCCCAAACCCCATTAATGGTAGCATCTCGTTCTTGTGGGAATTAAACTAGTTTCTTGTTATCAATCAATCTTTGGACCAAGTCTTTGAACTTGAAACAACTTTCTATAGTATTTCCTCCTGATTGATGATATGGACAGTAGTACCTATCTGTCCTTTTTAGTGATTCAAAAGGTCTCGGTTCGAGAGGTTGAATTTTACCATTCTCGGAGAGCATTTTGAACATATTTGCATAAGAAGTCCCAATTGGAGTGTACGACCTATTGCTCCTTTTGGGTGTGTCAATTACTTGGAGGGAGAACGATTTCTTTTCTTTAGGTAGAGGTCTACTTTTGAGTAGTCCGTTTCGTTCTTTTATAACCTCCATGGCCTCGCGTAATAATTCTCTTGCTTCCAACATAACCTGAATAAGGATACACACTTCTTGTTTAGTCATAGGTTCTTGTCCACAAGGAAAATGATCCTCGGCATCTTCGAAGATTTCCTCCTCTTCTTCAATGGCTTCGACAGGTTTAATGAGATTCGAGGGGTCAACCTGATTTTCCTCATCGGAAATAGCCAAGGAATCCGACAGTGGTGCATTATTGATACTTGGCTTCTTGCTTGCAGGGGGCAATGGAAGTTTGTTGTTATCAATTAAATCTTGGATTGCTTCCTTTAGCTTCAAACAATTTTCTGTGAGATGGCCCCTACCCTGATGATACTTGCAATGTGCATTGGGGTTCCAGTTAGCCGTTCTCTTCTCGACAGGTGGGTCCCCAAACGGTCCTATGGGAGTTATAAAACCTTTTGCATGTAAGCGATCGAATGTGGTGTCATAACTCATACCAATAGGAGTAAAGTTCCTCCTAAATGGTTTCTTTTGTCCTTGATTATTCATAGCGAGGACTTCATTCAAATTAAAGGTGCTAACATTATTTGAGTGGGTGGTTTTGGAACAAGAAGGATTGTCGTTCTTCTTGCCTTTCCAGCCACTATTAGGGTTACTGTTGTTAGCAGCTTTTTGTTTAGCTAGGTCGTCTTCAATATTGATACCAATGTCATAGACAGTCTTGAAAGTGTGCAAGTTATTTTGGTATTTGAGATGCTTAGAATATTTTTCTTGGAGGTTCTTGATGAACATCCTCACAGATTCTTTCTCACTAGGAACCTCAACCATCTTTGCAGAAGTTTCCCTCCATTTATTAAAGAAGGAAGTAAAGCCTTCATTCTCTTTCTGCTTAAGTATTTCGAGTTCCCTATGATTAGTTTCAACTTGAATATTGCATTTATATCTATTAATGAAAGCGTTTACAATTGACTCCCAACTAGAGGTTTTCTCTTTATCAAGAGAAAAGTACCATTGCTGAAAAAACGGTTTCTAAAGATAGAGAAAACACAGAATGAAAAGCTTTCTTATCTATCCCTTAATATTCATTAAAGTTTCAAAGGCTCTTAAATGAAAATAAGGGTTATCCATTGCCTTGAATTTCGGGATGTCGTTGGCATTGAACTTCTGCGGAAGAAGATTCTTGTCCACCGAGACCCCTTGTGAGCTAATACCCTGGAATCTATAGTCATTGGATAATCTGCTCAAACTTTCCTGGATGAGCTCCATTTGATGTTGTCTCACAGGGTCATTGATTTGAAGAGTCGGATTTTTCAACATTTCAGCCATGTTAGCCACTTGTCCCTTGAGTTCGTTGACTTCTTCCTGACTTGCCATTATCTTCTTAGCTTTCCTTTTTCGACCGATTGGCTTATAAAAAAGTGAGACTTGAAAGAAAGTGTTGTCCTTGATTAAACGCTCTTCCTTTTTTTAACCACGCGCTGTAGATTAAACCATATTTGTTTTAATGACTTGACTCAAGTTGACTTTGATTTTATGGTTTTAAAAAAAGCAAAAATAGGGTGCATATTTTTGGGAATGGGTTCAAACAAGTGGTTTAATTGGAGGATTAATATCCGACTTACCCCCCTAAAAAAATGACGGAAAAACGCGCATTCAAGATTCTCTAGACATGGTCAAGGTGTGACATACATGTTAAGTGTGCGCTTTATAAGTGAGTGCAGGTGTCATGCTTTGACTATTGTGTATGACCATGGGACTAATTGTCTAGACAATATTAAGGACTTAAATATGGCTAAAGCCATTAAAAAATTGGTTGAACTGATTAGCAGACTGTTTAATTAGACTCGTCGTGATGACTCGAGTAAAAATCTGGACTGTCGCCGGAACAACAGAACTGTCGCCACAGTTTGAAGCTTGTCGCCAAACGACAAATCTGTCGCCAAGCGACAAGAAGTAAACTGCGGCGCCACAGCCCAAACTCCTGCGCCATTGCTGGAACATTAATTTGGGACTGTTTTCAGTAAGCTTACTTTAAGGGGACATGCCTACAGTCGTACTAAGTCCGATTGATTACTTTATTAGTCTTTAATTAGTCAAATTAATTAATTAATTAGTTAGACAAAGTCCTTTTTAGTCATTAATTAGTTTATTTAGACTTAAACACAAGTCAAACAAACGGTTAACACATATAGGGTATGCACACGCAAAGAATACACAAATAGTTCAAATATTCACAATATGATGCAATGAGTTTGCAACCTAACCATGGCTCTAGTTCTCTAAAGTTCAAGGATATGGGTTAGTCAAAGAGGGTCCATGGTTATGAGTATGGATGCATCGCGCGGAAGCCTTACCTTTGGAAGGGTTGGCGCGTATGGATGGGACCCCGCAAGTTAAAAACTTGCTTCCACGGTTTGGTGGATTCACAAACTCGGATGTACCCATCGTTGCCAGGAGCGTTCGATTGGGTAGATGGAGCGTGAACCCCCAGAGGATTATGTCCATATGTAGAACACATATGGATTTCAGAAAAGAGAGAAAAACTCAATCAGGAAGTAGAATCGAGCCAACAGTGCTAGAAATGGTCAAAACAAGAAGGCAGAGTTCTGGCTCGGTATTGGAAGAACTTGGCGCCAGACTATAGGGACTGTCGCCGAAAAAGTACCCCTGTCGCCAGGCGACAGAAGCACTTTACAGGCGACAAGCCCTATTTTCTATACGCTAGTTCCTACATGCCTCAGCAGGTATCTACGTTCTTAGAATTTTCCAGATTTTGTAGTATTATTTCAATTCTAGTTGTGAAAGATATTTCTCAAGTTTCCTACGTGTAAAAATCCTATGTTTTTGACTCATTTCGGATGGTCTATCCAATGAGGACCGTTTTTTATGCATTTGACAATAATGCTAATCAAAATTACGCACATGAAATACTTAGAACTTTTCGAGTCTCATCCGCTCATTCTAAATCATTGCCAAAATAAATTTTAGGAATTAAAATAGAAATCCTCCTCAGTGGAGTCGCCAAAAACTGTAGGGAATATTTCAAGCATTAACCCCACAAACTTGAACCCCACTGTGATCATACACTTAAGTATGGTGGCGTCCAAAGGGAAGGAAAAGAGAGAAAAAGAGTCGCCAACAAGTTTTAGGAACTTGTAAACCGTTCACAAGGTCAAGATTACACCCCTTAACGATCCAGGAGATCGTCAACTCCAAAAGGTCTTGAACCAAATAGGGTTCGGGGATGAAGGTACAAATCCAACCTAAAAGAGATTGAACCTGCCCTAAATAGGCCTTTACTTCATTCTTCTCGTATTCATGTGCGCTTTCTGACTAACATGCAATCAATAGATTAACCCTAAACCTGTTTATCTATGTTGGTTGAATATTAATGCACAAGCAAAACTATTATTGGCGATCACTTGAATTATAATCATATTAACCCTAAACAAGATTATTAATTATCTTATTAAGCATGATTACAAGTACAAATTCCCTTTAAACATGCATAAAAGGCGTGATCAAGCAATAACAATGAATAAGCATAATATCAAGCAACATAATAACAATCATCATAATCATAATCATAATAACAATCATAATTAAAATAATTATCATAATCATGTTAAAGCATAATATTAATAACAACATCCTAGGCATGATGCTAACAAGATTAATAACAAACCCTAGCATGTCACTAAGCATTAAAGATCAAAGCTTTAAACCTAACATGATACTAACATGATATTAGAAAAGAGTAAAAGGCACCCTAAACATGATACTAGAAAGCAATAGAAATATCCTAACATGATACTAGGAATTAAACAAATTTAAACATGCTTTCTACAAGTGTTTCTGGATTGTGAATTACTCCAACAATTCCTTTTAGATGATCATTGATTTTGAGTTAAATAATTTTCACAACAATCATATTGTCGTGTTAATTTGTTTATTTCAAATTGATTTTCTATTTCATTTTGGAACTTTGAACTTTTCAATGATTCTAAGCTTTACTTCATTAAGTAATTATCGACATAGTTACTTAAATCGTTAGTAAAAGAAATGAAATAGTTAAATCTCTTTGCTAATTCTTGAACTTATTGGTCCACATACATCATATGTATAAGTTCCATAAGGTCATTAGCTCCTTCACCCTTTCAACTAAAACGCGACTTGGTCATTTTACCTTATCAAGCATGACTTTTAATTCTCAAATGTTTCTCAATCAAATAAGAATAAGAGTACATCCATTTGTGATCTTTGGATGATCAAATGGTTTATGTGACCTAACCTTACTTTGTTATAAGTAAGTTTGTTTTAAATCTTCTAATTTTGCTTTTGTGATCTACTTTTATCAATGTCACAAAACAAAATTAACTCGTATTTAGCAAAAATGAAAACAATTTATTACCTTGGTCATGGATCAACACTTGTCCTAGCCAAGTAAACCAAATCAGTATTCAACAAGAAATCGAAATATTGTCTCATCAAAACCGGAAATAGTCTAAATTATCATAAAAATTCTGAAATAAAACTATGAAGCTATTTCTGGCCACTCGAACAATTCTAGTGCACCCTTAAGCTCCATTTCCCATGCTAGCCTCACTTCTTTGCATCTTCTGCACAACATTAATAATGTTAAGCACTACAACTTGGTATCACATACCTAAGTGAAAGTTAAAATGTTTATAACATAATACCTGAGGTGGATGCTCCATTTTGCTTGAGGAACTCAAGATACTTGTGGCAATTGCGCTTCCAATGCCCCTTCTTCTTGCAGTAAAAGCATTCACTTTCATCTACAGCCTTGGCCTTTGGAGTTGCTTTAGGAAATTCAGGAGCCTTGACAACTTTCTTGCCCTTGCCCTTAGCCTTTTGCCCTTAGCCTTCTTCTTGAACCCTTTTCCTTTTTGAACCTTAAGAACCTCTTTCTTAGGTTCCTTAGGGATTTGCTTCTCAGCAATAACCAACATAGCATGTAACTCATTCATAGTCTTTGTAGCATTAGACATGTTAAAGTTCATGATAAATTGTTTGAAAGTTTTTGGAAGTGACTAGAGAATGATGTCTGTTGCCATCTCATCACTGTATGGGTGCCCCAATTTTTCCATATTTTCAATAAGGCCGATCATTTTGAAAACATGATCATG
This sequence comes from Chenopodium album, assembly GCF_948465745.1. Classification (NCBI taxonomy): domain Eukaryota; kingdom Viridiplantae; phylum Streptophyta; class Magnoliopsida; order Caryophyllales; family Amaranthaceae; genus Chenopodium; species Chenopodium album. The sequence continues at coordinate 43,877,866 of NC_137846.1, read as the reverse complement.
AACCGTGGTACCTTCTCCATCTTACAATCTAAAATCTCTCGATGGAGCTCGTACCTCTCAACTCTAGTCTGTTTCTTGAACAGAGCTTTGAGTTCTTGCATGATAGTATGTGCATCATGGTCCTCAAAACTCTTTTGAAGACTAGGCTCCATAGTAGCAATCATTAAGCAAGTGATAGGCACAGCCCTGTCTAGTGCTTCCTTGCGCTTACGGACCTCTGTTGCAGTAGCATCCTCACCCAAAGGTCCTGGAAATGGGGTGTCTATGACATCCTCTCTATCTTCATATTTCAAAACAAGCCTTAGTATCCTTTCCCAAGTGGAAAAGTTTTTTCCTGTCAACCTATCCTTCTCAAGGAATGGTCGAAGATTGTAAATGTTGTTGTCATTGTTATGGCTACCCATCTATGTCAAAATAAGGCAAAGTTTAATAATTATGTTTAATTTAATAATTAAAGTACCATAAATGAATTATATAGGTAACTTTAACACACTTTATTCAATATTAAATGATCCAATTGAATTTTAAGTGATTCCAAGATCCTTTATTTATACAATAATTGACCGGACTTTGGCCCTACCATTAACCACTACATTTTCAAGGTGAGTAAACTCTTTATTGATTACAACTCTTGTAACTCTTGGTTGAATAATTAACCATCACATATTTAATTATTACCCTTTGCTTCAAGGTTCTAAACGCTTTAGATAACCTTGTTGAGCATAACCAATTAAAATTGTAAAACTTGATTTACCCCAACTCTCCCATGATATAAAATGACACCCAGTTTTGGCATGACCTATCATAAATATTAAAGGTTTATTGGGTTTTTAATTAGAAAAACAACCTCAATATTCCTGGACCTAGATTTATTATATTGTGATTATTTAGTGAACTCTAGCGCATCATCAATCAACATAAATAAAATCTAACATGCATAATCTACTAATGCAATAAAACATGACATAGTATGGCCCCTTAGTCCTAAGAAAACTAGAAATGAAAATGCTCCCACTTGAACCATCATGGATCTCCATCCACCTTGCTCCTTTGGGCCTTAACTTCATGGGCTTCTTTGGACTAATCTATTTAAATAACTAATCTATTTACTTTAAATAAAAGTTACAAAAATACTTAACGGTTCGCAGACCGTATTTAGATTACAAAAATACATCACGATGCGCAGATCGTATTTAGAATCTATGGGCCATACCAGTCTATGTATAGCAACAGAATATATTATATAAAATGTCATATAATAAATCACTTAACATGCTTGTCTAAACTACAACATCGAATGTTCATAATTAAGGCAACACATTTCCTAAAATATCTAATATTTTAAATCATGATTAAAAAATATCGTATATTATTCATGACCAATTATAAAACATCATATATTTTAATTTAGGCATGATATAGAATCAAATCATATTTTAATCTCGAAAGATAAATCATATTTAATCTTCCATGATTATCCTAACAACTTTAGGAGATTCTATCCTAATTACTAGTCAATCAAATAATTTTAGAATCAATTATATCCTAATCTAATTATGGGATAATCATATTATTTAAATCAATTATTATCCTTTTGGAATATGCTCAAAATATCCTAACAAATCTTATCCAATATTAAACACTTTAATTATGGATAATCACCAAAATTAACAAATTAAATATAGATCATATCAAATATAACAACTTTTGAAAGATTTGATTTTATCTCAAATAAAAGATTTTATTTCAAAACAATTCTATTTTTATCCCAAAATAAATCATATTTATCTTGAAATATTATAAAAATAAAAATGAATTTTTTTGAAATTCGTGCGCCACCCACCGGCCACTGTTGTTGGCTAGCCGAAGCTAGCCACGGTGGCTGGCTGCTTCACCCAGCCACTGCCGCAAAGGACAGCAGCGAGCAGCAGCTTGTGCTGCGCTGCAGGACACTGTGCACGGCCAGCCAAGGCTTGGCTGCCTTACGGCAGCCACTGCCGCTGAAGCAGTAGCAACAGCAACAGCACAACCGTGGCAGCAGCTGTGCAACACTTGCACGCTACCGCCTCGGCCACCGGACCTCCTGCCCTCCCTCCCTCCCTCTGGACTGACCACCAGGCTGGCAGCCGCCGTGGCTGCGCCACCCTACCGCGGCTGCCTACCTTAAATGATAATTTTTTTTTTGGCTTTTAATTTAATAAAAAAAAACTTTTAATAAAATTAAATTAAATCAGTTCAAAATTAAAATTAAATCCCATTCAATTTTAAAATTAGGGTTCATATTATAATTAGACTAGGTTAGGATGCCTGAAACCTCTCTAAATCCTCCTTATGGCCGGCCATGCTAGGGGATGAGGCTCATCATGGGCCTCGTCCTCTCGTGCTCGATCTAGGCCCTTTATGTGACCTTATATGATCCGTTCAATTGGGCTTTGGTCTATTTTACTAGCCCAAAGATCGTTAGCACCTCTATCTATGATATAATGACGACCAAATGTACGAACTTAATTATCTCCATAATTTGATCCATTTATATATCTAGTAAATGCACATGACGAAGACATAAATCCTTCAGGTTGATCATGATGGAAGTGGCAAACCATGAACTTAAAATACTACTGCTAGTGAATTTAAAAGAGTTAAAAAGGTGGGATTTTAAAGTAACCCCATTATACATCTTAAGTTGGAAGATGTTTTTGTGCATCTAATAAGAAAGCAACCAATAAGTTTGTTCCGTGCGATTAGTGATAGTACTTTCTTTAATTAAGGTTCTTGGTTTTAGTTGTTAACCATGAATTGTTATATGAATAAGACAATGTATACTATAGTTCAGAGTCTTCACCCTTCAAACTTCATAACATTAATTTGGGCTTCCCTCATTTTACTTTGTGCTACAATATGGTTGGTTTTGTGGATGGCTAATTAATGATAATTAAGTTTAGGGAGCATGAAAGCTGCAAGACATTATACTCAAAATATGGAGCAAAGATAATTGATAAATCACATTCTATTCTTATAGAAGATTATAATGTATCTGCAACTATAACAACCACTATCACACCCAGATTGTAGCCTAAGTTTCATAATAAAGTCTATGAAATTTGAGAATTTTTAATCAAGACATCAAAAGCTGAAATAGGCCAAGCAAAACCAGGAAGTTGGAACTATTCGCGCAGCTCTGCACAATTCATACATATGCAGACTAAACCCTAAACTAAATTTGCTTCAATTTCAACAATTTAGATCAAAATAACACACAATAAACAACAAAGTAAACCTAATAAAACAGAAACACTAGTGGAAAAAATGCTATTAGCAACTAGCGAAAAGTGGCTTTTAGCAATTGGCGCGTGGGGCTACTATTACGGGGGCTACTAATGAGAATATTATTTTGCAACCAGCGCTTATTCGTTGCTAATAGTCATTATTCGTAACTGGCGTAGTGCTAGGCCAGTTGTAAATAGTGTATATTTGCAACTGGAATAGTACAAGGCCAATTGCTAATAGTGTTTATTCTCAGCTGGTGTAGTATTATGCCAACTACTAATAGCGTGTTTATTAGCAGCTGGCCTTGTACTACGCCAGTTGCGAATAGTCATTTCTTTAAATAAAAAAAATTCAATATTTTCAAATTTATATGCAAACTATATTATATACTATTGTAACTAAATTTATGTTTTTTTTTGAAGCAAGGTGGAAATATTATTAATCAAAGAGATAAATTCAAGTTACAAAAATATCCACTAAGGCCAAAATACCTCGTGAAAAAGATTCTAAGTACACTTGTTCCACCCTATTTATTGGACGTATGGACACAATTTAGTAGCAAGGTGGGCAGCAAAATTGCCACCTCATTTCACATGTGAGCAAGAAAAATACATACAGTGATTCCCCACTAAGCACACATCTTCTATGATCAAATTAATTGGAGCTTTCCCATGTGCAGAATTCCGGACAGCCTTCACAACCTCCAAGGCATCACATTAGAGCTCAAAATGTGAATACCCAAGCTTCTGTGCAGTCAGAATACCCCACTTGGCTGCGAGCGCTTCAGTCATCATCACTATTCCCCCACACTTCACTCTCTATATAGCCACATCAAGAATTTTTTGTCTCAATCACAAAAGGCTTCTAAATAACACAACAACAAGAGACAACCATTTTCTTTTTCTTCTGAAATTTTAGATGTTGATTTTGTCTCAATCACATTGTTAGATGATTTGGTATCTTCTGGATTCTTAAGTTCATGTTCAAAATCCTTAGCTGCCTGTAGTGAAAAAAAGAGAGGCGTCAAGGAACTGATAACATGTAATAAGAAAATATTCTATCTTATTAATAATTTGGCAATTTTTGGGACCATAGTATATGAAAGTATGAAACACCTCACACAGATAAGGATTAGAGATAAAAGAAAGGCAGGAAGCCTGGACCCTTATAAACTGAACTTATCTCTATGGCTTTAGTTAGACTTGCAAGAAAAAAAATACAAGAAACCAACAAAGGCAGACACAAATAAATCAGATTGATACACAGTTACACACTGAACTACTGAAATGTAACTGCATAAACTCAAATGAGTGTTGAAACAAATCTGATAGCACTAAGGGATTTAAAAAGAGGCTTTCATTAATATGAAAATAATATGCTTATAAAGAAAGGGAATGATCTATCTAACACTGTGCAGGTATTTCATGTCCTTGTTCCCTATCTTAACAAGTGTGGTACTCAAACTTTATAGGAAGAAAAATAGAGAGAAAGAGAGAGAGATAGAGAGAGACAGAGAGAGAGAGAGAGATAGATAAATAAACTATTTATAATCATAGACCATGAATCTATATCAAATAGAAGCATATGAATCTTTTAATTGAGTAGAAATTAGAAAATATACACAATACAGAAAGTAGAAAGATTCATCAGCAGCAAACTTTGATTTCAGCACTTACATCACATTATATATATATATATATATATATATATATATATATATATATATATATATATATATATATATATATATATATATATATATGTATATATATATATATACATATATATATATATATATATATACATATATATATATATATATATATATATATATATATATATATATATATATATATATATATATATATATACATATATATATACATATATACATATATATATACATATATACATATATATATACATATATATATATATACATATATATATATATATATACATATATATATATATGTATATATATATATATATATATATATATATATATATATATATATATATATATATTCATACCATGTGTATGGCAAAAATATATATATACATATATATATATATATATACATATATATATATATATATACATATATATATATATATATACATATATATATATATATATACATATATATATATATATATACATATATATATATATATATATATATATATATATATATATATTCATACCATGTGTATGGCAAAGTGTTCATCTAAAGCTTCTTTAAAAAGACATCTCTCCATCAAAAGAGCTATATATTAGCATAGAAAGAAAAAAAACTGCATAATAGCAAAAGCACCTGGTAGTCAACAACATCCGCATGAACTTTACTAACATGCTCTGATTTTGACTGGAAAATCAAGCAAACCTTAACATTATATACAATGTCACTAGGATCCTTGATACTTTCACAACAAGCACCAATAAAGTACAACACAACTTGCAGTACATAAGCAGGGAAAGCAGGGACTAAGAATACCAAAACATAATAGGAAAGGCAACAAGACAGTGACACATTAGAGTTAATTAGATCTGTAAAGAGACGACCCTACTTACAAGGTGGATATTTCCTAATATTCCAAATTGATAAATTAACAAACATTCTATACTTGTTCTCAATAGCTTATCAAAACCATAAGATAAGATATTGAGAACAAGTATAGAATGAGCACAAGCTATCAATTTCCACCTTGAATTTCTCCTGTTCTGAGCTTGTCAAGGTATTCCTCGAAAACCTTGCCTGACCATGAGACTTTTCTTTCGGTTTCTACCAATTCAAGCTTTGAAATTAGAGTAGAAGGTAGAAAAAAATACAGGATTACATAAGAATGATACTTCTTGAGTAATATAAGGCCACTCAATTATTATACTCACATCAATAGAAGGATTAAAGTTCTGAAATGACATGTAACATCTTATAGTCTCTAGATTGGGGTCTCCTTCTAGATAATGACCACACTGAATAAAAGTGAGGTCAATGCTTCTGTTTTAGCCAAAAATAAAGGGTATATCTAGATAAATACTTTATTGTGTGAATCTTCATGCTCAAAACATATAGAAGATGACAACAAAAAACAGTTGATCGAGCTCTAATGAAAACTAAACAAAACTTCAAGTCTCAGCAGCAATCCCCTTAGCTACCTGGTAACACTCCCACCTTAATTACCTTCGTATTTTCCTTTGGGTCATGTTACAATTTAAACATTAAGCGGTTTTACTAGCTAAGGCAACAAAGTTTGAAGTTGAGGACATACTTTCATGCCACAAAACCAATTAGAGCTATTACACCATCAAAGAAACTCTCAAATCTGATAACACCCAGCAAGACATATGCACCATATCAGAGCTATTAAACCATCGAATAGAGCTAATTCAGTAATAGGCTTAGTGTAATTGAATCAATCAATAGCCAATCTGTTGTAGATACATATCTAGGATCTTTCTAAACGCTACATGGAAAGTTCCATATCATGATATACATTTCAAATGATTCACCTTCCAACTGTAATAAAAATAGGAATTTCAAATAACCCTATTCATAAAATTAAATTCTTTATCAGTTCCCATAATTTAAAATCCCCAATTACTCAAAATCTGGGCAAAAAAAAAACAAGCAGAGTTTCCACATGTTAAAACTTAAATTAACTAAAATCTCAAACACCAAAATATCACATATAAAGCCATTGCATGAGAGACGACGTAATTGTAAAAAAAAAAAGGGAAACAAACTTAACACAATTGAATTCAATTAGATTAATAACAAACGTCAATTAAAAATTGACACCATCAGCTCTTACCATCAACATCATCAGCGGCCACCTCGCCTTACTAGTCCTCACGCAGCAACATCGGCGGAATCAACCAGCCAACAGCCTGTCAACAGCAATAATGGCATCAATGAGCTGAGGCCCCATTTTAGCTACAAAAATTAGAAGATCTGTACTCAATTAATATTACTTTTGCAAATTTAACAAAGCATAAGTAAATTCAAGCAATTATCAAGTAAAATTCATACTCTCACAAAACACCAATAAATCCCACAAACAAGTTGTTAAAGAGAAAATCGCAAACCCTAGACAATGAACAACAACAACAATATCGAGGAACCAAAAATCTCATTGCAATTTCGATTATCAACACAACAAATTAATTTGATTCACAAGCATTAAAACCCCCCAAAATCAGTATCAATTCCAAATCAAGGTTCAGCTCCGCGCAAATCGACAAAAAAAAATTGGTGAAAAATCAACAAATCAACATATCTTGAATGAACAGAGAATCAAAACCAGCATATTATAGAGGAAGAGATATTAAAAATGGTGGGATTTGAGGCCTCAAAATCGGAGCCCTAAAAGAAGATGAAGAAGAATGAAGGAGGAGAGAGAAGTTAAGGAAAGGTCGTTGGGCGGCGGAAATAAAATAAGAAGTACTTCTATTTTGATTAAAAAAAAGCATAAATTTGTAGTTTGACCTAATAATTGTAGCGGGTAATAAAAAGGTTAGCTACAAATGTATTGGTCAATTTTAGTTTGACCTAATAATTGTAGCGGGTAATAAAAAGGCAGTTACAAATATAAGTTCTAATTTTAAATTAATTATTATTGGCAACATACATTTTTACGCCAGTTGCAAATAACATAATATTTGCAATTGGCATTAAATAGGCCCGCTGCTAGTATTAATTTCTTTTTTATAACATCACTTATTAGCAACACTCTTATCTATGCCAGTTGCTAATAACATAGTATTTGTAACTGACATTATTTATGCCAGTTGCAATTATTTATGTCAGTTGCTACTAGGGTGCTGCTAATAACAATTTTTCCACTAGTGAAATCATCCTCGAACACAAAAAATTAAACTCAAAACGAATATATTCGACCACTAGTATACAAACTTCTACATTCATATATGAAAATGATACTCAAACAACACTAAAAAGCTCAACAATCATCACCCATTACACGAGTGTGCCAATTTTTCTCTAAATTGATGACCAAATTGAAAAAATATACTATAGAACATAGCAAATCAGATTAAGCTAAATCAAACCACAACAACACTTCTAAGACCAAAAACTTCTAAGATAAGAAAAATTGGCGTTAGAACGAGGGGTCAGGACCGTCCGTACCCAAGTTTACTGACTGAGCTGGAACTGGTTGGATAACCTCCATGTCTAGAGAAAAAAGTAGTACAAGCACCCATTTCCAAAGTGCTCGGAAATAACCAAACACTACAAAAAAAAAATACCACAAATCAATGTAGATCTTAAAGGATCTAGCGAAAAAACCAAAATCGACCGCAACCCAGAAAACAAATCCCACTGGATCTACACCTGTTGCGATGAAATCGGTGGAAGTAGGACTCTAAACATATCCCTAAGCTATATATATTCACGTAATTTGTTAAATTATAAATAATTTTAATACAATTTATTTCATATTGATTGTACACTATTAATCATTTAAATCAACTAGATGAAGCCCGTACGATGCACGGTTTATTTGTATTTTTTAAAATAATTATTTTTGTATTTACGTGGTAAATTTGTTTTTCTATATGAGTGAATTAAAAAATGAGAATTTATTGTATATTATTGAAGACTCTCATTCTTTTACCGAGGAAGAAAAAGGTTTTAGGTAGATGGTGTTAAAGTCTAATCTTAAATTTAGACCATTTAGTCGAATACCCTTAACTAGAGACCTTTTTTCTTTGTATGTATCTTATAGAGGAAAATAAAAAAAAATTGGGGAGTGCACCTAGATGAATATGTTTGATAATTGATAATTGGAAATCATCACTCACTTGGCAACATAACATTTGCATAACTGCCCATTTTATTGATCATGATTAGAAACTTCATAAAAGGATCATTAAGTTCACATCATTATCCTCCCCTTTTGATGGACAAAGCATCTATGAGGAGATTTTTATGTTTCTTAACCAATGGCATTTAGATGACAAAGTGCTTAACTTAACGGTTAACATTGCTAGTTACAATGATGTGATGGTTAAGCACATGAAAACTCGTCTTGGGTCAAGGGGAATGTTGGTTAGTGGTGGTTGTTTTTTTCATATTAGATGTTGTGCTCATATCATCAATCTTATTGTTCAATCAGGTCTATCTTGTATTGAGAACATATTAGATAGAATTAGAAACTTGCATTGGTAAAATTTGTTACAAAATCGTCTTCGATCTAGAAGCAAAGATTTTTATGATACCTCTTAAAAGCTTTTGGGTTTCTTGAAGTTATGCCCCTTAAGTAATCATGTTTCTAAGGTGTACCTATGTCTTTTTAAATTTCTAAGCCATGCCCCTCAACTCATTGTTAGTAATTAAGTGTACGTACCCTCCATGGGTGTTTACCATTGAGGTTGGTGTTCCATGGCTGGAGTTTCGGTGGTTAGTGTTGTGGTAGCTAGGGTCTCTTTTTTTATTCTCTCCTTTCATTGCCTTTTTTTTTTTTTTTTTTTTTTTTTATGAAATTTAAAGCTAACCTCAGTTAACTTAAAAAGTCCAAGGAGGGTACAATTCATTGATGATAGTGAATTGAGGGGCATAGCTATATGAAAATTGAAAAGGCATGGTCATACCTTAGAAACTCAACTATTGAAGGGGCATAGCTTAGAAAAAACCCAAAGCATTTTCATTTAGAGGCTAAGAGGAAACTTCGTATGGATATGCAAGTTTGATGGAACTCTACGTATATGATGCTTGATAATGTGGTTTACTATAAATATGTATTTATTAATTTGGGGTAATTACGTGCATCTTTCAAGAGTAATGTGCCTTTGGAGAATGAATGAGATAAATAGAGTGTTGTTCACAAGTATTTGAAACTCGTTTATGATGTCACATGCATGTTCTCTCGGCCAATAAGTCTCCAACCTCTAACATGTATTTTAAGGGGGCATGTATGGTGCATTGTTGTTTACTTGAGATATCTAAAGGTTCACATGAATTTTATATCTCAAACGGTGCTACCTATGTTGGAAAATTTTGACAAATATTGGTCTAAATATAACATATATTCTAGCTTGTGCGGTAATTCTCGATCCAAGGTTCAAGTTAAAGTGTGTGGAATACTGCTTGAGAAGCAATATGGTTCAGATGAGGCTATGTATAGAGTTGAAAAAGTGTTGAATACTTTAAGATCTTTGTATATAATGAGTATAAGTCAATATTTTCAACTTCACCAATTGTTGCTCCCTCTACTACAAGTAATAGGATTGAAGACGAAAACTTTTTTGATGATTATCAAAGTTATAGCTCAAGAATTACAAGGACTTAAACAAAAAAGTCCCAACTTGAGTCGTATTTGGAGGAATCGGAGCTTGATTTGAACATGAAACTAGATATTCTAGAGTATTGGCAACAAAATGTAGTAAGATTTCCGGAGCTTGAAATATTAGCACGAGATCTTCTAACGATTCTAGTTAGTATGGTGGCTTATGAGTCGACTTTTAGTGTAGAAAGGAAAACTATATCTCCTAATCATAGCTGATAGGTTTTCGTACACCTGTCAAAGATAATTTCCTAACAAAACCAACAATGTAGTAGGGTAAGTAGGGTCGAATCCACAGGGAGATGGTATTCAATGTGACTTCTAAGAAATTGCATAAACTAAACTATGTCACAATTTGGGAATATTGGGATAGAAAAATGGTCTAAATTAAAATAGGAATAAAACAATTAATAAAAAGACCTAGGGTTATGGTTCACCATGTTTATATTTCTAAATCAATCAAATATCAATAATAATTCAATCAGTCAATCATCTAGAGCAATTGCTAAGCCTACGGTCGGGTCTTAACGCTCTCAATTCAATATATTTAGTTCGGTCAGCTAATTGTAGGTAAGCCTCTAAAAGTAAGATGTTCCGGTTCAAACTCTTATTAACAATAAACAATTGATTCGGTTCCAAGATTAACAATAAAATACTATCAATTAAAGAAATCAATAATCAAAATATCAATCAAGATTCATAATATAAACATGGATTCCCAAACCCTAAAAATAAACTACTCTAGCATGAACTAAACAATAAAAATTAAATCTAATAAAGAAAGCATATTATAAATAAAATTACCTTAAATAATAAAATTAATAAACTCAAGAACAATCCATGGAGAATCTGTGGAGTTGCCCATGAGAAAACTAGGGTTAGAAAACAAATGTAAAAAACGGCTTGAGGGAAAAATAATAATAACTTGAAGTATTATATTATCCTAAATTTTAATATAAAAATAAATAAAGAAAATATATAAGAAAATATAAATTACACAAGTTGTTAAACGATTGGATGAAAGGAGATGACATGGCATGAAGATGCTCGATGGGACTAAGGGAAAAGCGAAGGACGTGCATCGATGAAGCCTTGTGGGCTGCAGTTCACTTGCCAAAACCTGCGGGCGAAGGTCATCCCGCGGTCTGGTAGTAGCATTTGAAGGTTCGCGTGGGCGCGGGGTTTGGTCGTAGGCTAGCTAGCTCGGATTAAAACGACAATAACTTTTGTTCTAGGAGGCTTCTTTGGGCATGTGACCTATCGTTGGAAAGCTATTCAAGCGTAGTTTCTAACGCAAATCGAATCACTTCAATCCAATCAGTATAACTCGTGTTATAATCAGAAGAGTGAGCAAAGGTCAGTTTTGCCACGTTGTAAACTATCGTGTTTCTTCGTTTCTTACTCAAATTCATTTCCAAAAGATGCATAGAGACCCTTGTGAATGCTATATACATTTATCATGCATATAAATCTCAATATAAGCTTTCAAAATATCATATCTTTCATTAAGTGATCTCGATTCATCGACATTTCATTCTTTCATTGTCTGATTCATCCAAAACTACTCCGAAAGCGTTCAAATAGTTATAAAAACTTCCTGAAACATTAAGAAAAAAAGCATAATAGAGCACAAAATGGAAAACTTATGCATTTGCAACCTAAAAAGAGACAAAATATTTAAAACTCAACTATAAAACTAGCTTAAACGTGCCTACACATCCTATATAAATGTGATTCATCAATAGCACATTTAAACACTGAACGGTTCAAGCCCTAGTATGTGTTCAAGATTAGCGCCGTGATGAATATAACATTCCTTCGAACTTGGATCGTGATGATGATAAGGCTGTTGATGATGGAGATGATGATGATGAGGTTGATGATAGTTTCTTATACTAGGTAATATGTAGCTATATTAATGTTTGATTAAAACTGTTAGTTTATCCATATTTATGTCTTGTTGCCTTTGCTATATTAATGTGGCTATTATGTTAGATATATCACTAAATTCTGATGCATTGTAATGGTTTGAAATCTGATGTGATGTAATGGTCAGAGGGACATGTATTACAGGTGTTGTGCTTGTACATAGGTTTGTGGCAGCAATTATGTATGTATGTATGTTGTATGCATATCCCATGTTCATGATACTGATTGTGTTTCTCTAACTATGTGTACTTTGTTGTAACTAACTTCTGATATCTGTTTAGTTCTTTAGATGACCTATGTTGTCATGGCATGTAATATATTATGTCTGGAACATTGATTTACGAAGGTTAGTTATGCAGAAGTATATATATAAAAAAAAAAAAAAACACACACACACACACAAGGGATTATGTAGTCAGATCAAACTGTTTAAACTAGAGAAATCAGTTAACTAGCTTCACTCCTTTTTGAGCCACTGTGGCGCATCTAGATGCCAATAAAATTTATATGTACACAACATGTGATGCTACCTATGACAAGCAGTGTAGTGGGCACACTAGGGCTGTGCAAAAAGTGGGTCGGACTGGAATTTTGGACTGGGCCGACCCGGACCGGTCCGGAACAAACCAGACCAAATATAATCGGTCCGGTCTTCGGTTTCGGAAAATTATATTTTCGGGTTTCGGTCCGGTCCGGTCAAAACCCGGAAAAAGCCCAGACCGGACCGAAACCCATTTTACAGATTACGATGGGCTGCGTTAATTGCTAACAAAAACCCTTTGATCTAAAACGTTCTAGACTAATTCTAGGGAAATTAAACGTCAAAACATAACTGTTGAAAAAACCCTAAAACCTACAAACGTTAACCGCAATACTAATGAAAAACGCAACTTGTAAGTTTGCAGACCCATCATCACATCTTCCTAAATTTCTTTTATGATTGCTTCTCTGATTTTCTTCTCAATATTATTATCCATTATCATCAATTTAGGCCAAGTGGAGTAGTATTGTTTCCTGATTTGCACCGACAAAGGTAAAAATCTTGAGTATTTTAAATTTATTGTATGCTTTCATAGTTTCATGTAGTGGAATTTCTTCTTGAAATTTGAGATTTGTGTTTATTCTGCATGAAGTAATTGTAATATGCACTTGAGTACTTGATAACTTGAGTCTTTTATTTGACAGTTGCCTCTTGCATGTATAGTGTATAGTTGTATACAATTGTTTAATTGTTTAACATGATTACAAAACTACTATATTATATTTATATACTAATCTTGCATGAGGTCACGAGTTGCATCTTTAATAACAATATATCATACTAAAAACATAGATTATATATGCATTGCAATTAAAAACTACTATATTATATTCTTCAAAAGTTAAAAATGGATTATATCACTAAAACAACCTACAAAGTAATATAATATATTCTCCAAAAGTTAGATAGATTATAGCACTAAAACAACCTACTATATTATATTCTCCAAAAGTTAGATATATTATATAGCACTAAAAAACTACTATATTATATACATGCTAGTATGCTACTAGCCCACTAGATATATTAGTAATATTACTATACAAGCTAAGCTTATAGCACTACTATCAAGCTCATAATTTACATCCAACGAATATGTCAATAGTTAATTGCATTTAATAAATAATATATTTTATGCATAAGAAATGCTTTATAATTTACATTTCCTTGTAGATGTCAAGCTCCAAATCAACAAATAAGAGGCCATTCTCTGAGTTTGAAGATTCAGAGGCAAATGATGCAACTTTTAATGAGGATGATGTTTCTGATAATGTTGATAAAGAGGAGCAAAATGTGACAACACTACTACCACCTAGGAAAAAGTTGGAGGGAAGAAATTATGTTCCAAAGGCAAAAGGAAGAAGAGCAGAATATTGGGTGCATTTTTGGGAGTACAAGGAAAATGGTAAGCTTAGAGCTGAGTGTATGTATTGTGAGAATAAAACATTTGCTTGTGATGTTAATATCAATGGGTCAAAAAATGTGAAAAATCATTGGCAGAGTTGTCCAGCTAATCCTAAAAATAAAACTAGAGGAAAACAAACTGAGATAGCTTTTGACCATGATGTTGAGGTTGGACAAGATAAAATGAAAGCTTGGGCTTTAAATATTGATGATGCTAGAGATGCTCTTGCTTACATTATTATTGTGGATGAACTACCTTTTCGTCATGTAGAAAAACCTGGTTTTAGGCATTTTATGTCTGTAGTTTGTCCTAGGTTTCATATACCATCACGCACTACTATTGCACGTGATTGTTTACAACTTCATGCAAAAGAAAGGACACAATTAAAGGAACTACTAAGAATGAAATGTCAACGGATTTCTGTCACTACTGATACATGGACAAGTATCCAAAGAATCAATTACATGTGTCTTAGGGGTCATTTCATTGATACTGAGTGGAAGTTGCATAAAATGATCTTGAACTTTTGTCCTATTTATAACCAAAAGGGTAAAGCTATTGCTAAGGGGGTGGAAGAATGTTTGACTTCTTGGGGTGTGGATGAAAAATTATTCACTATTACTGTTGATAATGCAAGTTCTAATGATGTTGCATGTTCTGAATTAAGAAAAATGATGCAAAGTAAATTGTCTTGTATTGGTAATGGTGATTATATGCATATGGGATGTGTTGCACACATTATTAACCTTATAGTGTGGGATGGGTTGAAGAAGAATAAAAAATCCATCAATAAGGTTAGATATGTTGTGAGGTTTGTTAAGAGTTCTCCATCTAGATTGAAACTTTTTAAAAACATAGCTGCAAGGTATGCTCCAAACCATTCTTCATTGTCTTTAGATGTTCCAACTAGATGGAACTCCACTTTTGATATGCTAGAAAAAGCATTGAAGTTTCGAGATAGTTTTTGGAGGATGGATATTCCAACTAATCCTCAATTAGATCAAGATACGATTAGTGAAACCCATGACGGATATGATGATAATCAGAGTGGTGGTATTGGAGAAGATGATTTGAGAAATTCTGGAGCTCCCCTCGAGAGTGATTGGAAGGTGGTTGAAGGGCTAGTAGTTTTCCTAAGAGAGTTTAAGGTTTTGACTGATGCTGTCTCTGGTTCATTGTATGTAACAAGTAATAATACTTTTTTTCACATTGCTCGTGCTCTTGATCAATTGAAAAGGTGGATGAATAGTGATGATGGAGATTTTAGACTTATGGCCATTACAATGCAGCAAAAGTTTGACAAATATTGGGGAGATATTGAAAAGATGAATGTGTTGATCTATATGGGTACCATACTTGATCCCAAGGTGAAATTTGTAGGCTTGAAACTTGCTTTTGCTCGTATGTATCCATCACCTAAAGATGAAGAGTTAAGTCAAATTGTGTATCGTAGAGCTACTTCATTGTTTGATGACTATAGAAAGATGTATACTCCTTTCACACCGCACAGTGATGACTCATTCACTACTAGCAGTAGATGTACTTCTTCACAACCTACTATTTTTGACTTAAAAAAAGATATTGAAAATCAAGTGAGGAGTTTAGCGACAGATGGAAGATATTCAAGTTCGAAATTGGATAGATACTTGAATGATCAAATAGGTGAACATGAGTTAGAGATGGACATACTAACTTGGTGGAAGATGAATGCTCATAGATATCCTATATTGGCACACTTAGCTCGTGATGTACTAGCAATGCCAATATCCACAGTTGCATCCGAGTCGGCATTTAGTGCCGGGGGTCGTCATCTTGATTCATTTAGAAGCTCCTTAACTCCTAAGGTAAGGTGTACATCTTTTTTATTTTTCTTTCTTATCTTTTTTGTTTATATTAAATTAGTAATTAATAATTTTATTGATTTTTGTGAAAATAATTGTATTTCATTTAAAAGATGGTGCAAGCTCTTATATGTTCACAAGATTGGCTTCGTCCAAGGAAAGATAAAGAAAGAGGAGTTGAGGAAAAATTAGAAGAAATTAAGCAACTTGAGAAAGGTATTTTCTAATACATCATTACAATTTTTTTTCTTTTATAGTAGCTAATTTGATATATTTTTTTGTATAGATTTGGAGAGCTCTACTTTAAATGATGGTGAATCTGATGTAGTTTTTGTTTGATAATTAAAAAAGGTAATACTACTATATTATTACTAATACTTCAATACATATATTATCTCTTTGGAATTTTTTAATTTATATGTGTTTTCGTTTTCTTTTGCAGATTGATACTGATGATATGATGATGTTCAAGATTCTTGGAGGTGTTGGAGCAATTTCATAATTTCATTTTTATTGTCCTTATTGATGTTTTGGCTTTAATACGAATTGTAGTATATTTAACGTATACTTTTGGAATTGTGGATTTGTGATTTGACTTTTGAGTTATAAATGGGTACTATATGACTTAATGACTTGATTAATAATAATAAATATATGTGTAAATAGGCATTAGGCAAGCAGTAATGATTAATATGTTTATAATGTACAATACTCAAAGAATTAAAGGCTTAAAGGCCATAACAATAAGGTCCACATTAGAAAACTATTCAGGATCATCGATTATCGGTCCGGTCCGGGGTTTAACACGGACCAATCGGTCCGGTCCGGTCTTGGACCGAATTTGACTGGTCCGGTCTTCGGTCCTAGCTTTCCTAAAATTCGGTCTTCGGTCCGGTCCGGTCCGGTTTTGGACCGATGCACAGCCCTAGGGAACACCATTATTGCAGATAATTTTACTATTTACATTTATACTCTCATCTTTTATAGGTGCTCAGAAATGGTGTCATGCAATCTAAAATTAAGTCTGGGGCCATTGATGAGGTACATCTCCTCTCTTTATGTTTTTTTTTATCATAAAGCAGACAGCTTGGTTTGATGCAGAGATTGCAATTGAACTTTAACTTAATTTTTGATTTGTTTCCATGCAGTACTAACGAGAGGTGCGCATGATTCTAGATGCAACTTGCTCTTACATTAATGTCTTCTTATTTACAAGAAAGTGCGTGATTGGACGCAATTTTACTTCACTAGTTTCTTCAGTTTTGGTCCCAAGATATGGTGTCCATCCATTTTAAGAAGATATGGTGTTTAGTTTAAGTTTACTATATTTTGGATATTTAAAATTTATGACATGTTTCCTATATTATGTTTTTATACTTCAGTTATATAGTTTATTTGCTCCTTTACATTTCAACTTTTGTTGCTTCATTATCTTCTTGGCTAAGGCCCTTTATAAGGCTCCTTAAAGGCTCTTTACAATTCTCTAAATTTGTGTTTAATTACTTCATGATCGGTGTACTTTGTTTATAAATTTTGAGTAGGCCAGGTCGGGTCAGGCCTAAAAGCAAGTTTAGCCCCAAGTCGACCTTAAGACTTGGGGTGAAATCATCATCTTGAGTCTTAAGACTTATGTTTAAGACTTCCCCCATTTTTCTTCTTAAATCTCAAGAAAGTCTCAAGTTGAGTCTTGAAGTTCCAAGACTCAACTTAAGACTTGAGATTGGGACCCACCTCAATTTTATTTTTATTATCCTTATTTTTTTACACTTTTCTACATATAATATGTCATATATTTGAGTCTTAAGGCTAAAGTGATAAATTTGGGCAAGTCTTACTGAGTCTTAACAAGAATTTGATGACATCATTTTCAATGGGGACCACCTAAAATGATGTCACATTCAAGTCTTAAGACTTGGGGCTAAACTTGCTCTAAGAGCAAGATTAGCCTATAGGTCTTAAGACTCTAAGTGATATCATCAATTTCTAATTTTGTGGTCTTACGATAAGACTTTATTTTTTATATGCATTTATGAGTTTGGTCTTAACAAAATTATATCTGAAGTGGAGTCTTGAAATAAAATTCAAGACTCAACTTAAGACTAAACTAACAATCAATAATTTTTTTTTAAAAAAAAACATTAATAATTTGATTTTTATATATACAAAAAATGAGTCTGAGGGATGAAGAATTTATAAAGAATCTTAAAATAATTATAAATTAAAAAAAATAACCTAATAACTGATGTGACAATGGATGGATGGATTAAAGTCTTAATAAGGCAAGACTGCGCTAATCTTGCTCTAATGTCTCGTAGATTAGTCCGACCCATTTGAGATTAGTCTCAGCGCCCTGGCTCGATCTGCCCCATTTTATATAAGGTTCTTATTCGGCCTGTTGAACAGGTCTAGTTTTTAGTAATCCCTACTTTTATAAAAAGTAGAAAGTTGCTCTTATAAACAGTGCATAGACCTTTATGCTCTTTAAAATGTTTTTTTTTTTTACCTTCTTACCCCTATTTGTAATTTTGTACTCCAAATTCTCTTACACTTTTTCTCTACCAAATTGTTCTTAGCCGTATACATTTCCTTACACATTTGAGCTTTCTCTCTCCATCTCTACTTCTCTTGAAAGTTTTTAACTTTCTCTCTCTACAGTGTCTCTGTTCACGATCTCCAAGTACTAAATTCCACATCTTTGTTCACCATCTTCCCAAAATTTCCAAATCAAGTACAATAAAAATCAAATTGTGGCCAAAATAAAGTTGACAATACCAAGATATACCGCAAAAAGAAGAAATGACGCAACCTTTTCGCGGATGACGGGATGGAAACGGGAAAGCCTCAAGAAGGGAGGGGAAGGCGGTGGAAAAGGGCGGACGGATTTTCTGGGAGGTAGGTCACCGACGCCTTCAGTAACTCTTTATCTCCCCTCTCTGCTTCTTTATCTCTCCATTGCTATTGCTTTTTCGAGGATGGAGTTTTGTTTTGGTCACTCATTGATCGACTTTCTATGACTGTGAGTATAAATGTTTTGTACACATGCGTTATTAACAAAGTATTAGCTTTTGTACTTAACATTTTAGAATCCTATTTTGATTTGAAAATTATTAATTGTTTAGAGGGAAATCATATAAATGATGTTTGACCATTCTATAAGAGATCGATTAGTTTGATTCTGTTCTTTTTGGTTATGCTTTGAGTATGTTCTTTTATTTTTTTAATTAATCAGAATATTTGAGTTTTGATTGCAAAATTTTGTCTATGTTTTTGTTTTTTTTTTATGTCAAGATTGCTTACTAGAGATGGTGAACAGATTGAATTTAGTCACTATACAGGACTTCTTAGTCTAAGAACTCATTGGTTAAAAATGGTTAGACTGGACTTGATAGGTGGATACATATATATATATATATAAATATATATATATATATACACACACAAGTGCTTTCTAATTTAAAAGTACAATCCTTCTTTAGATAATAATTTCAAGCATCCCACACTTGAGCCCCACTGTGATCATAGACTTAAGTATGATGGCGTCCAAAGGGAAGGAAGCTAGAGAAAAAGAGTCGCCAACAAGTTTTAGGAACTTGTAAATCGTTCACAGGGTGAAGGTTACACCCCTTCACGATCCATGAGATCGCTAACTCCATAGTGGTCTGGAACCATGACTGGATATTTGAGGATGAAGCTACAAATCCAACCTAAAAGAGATTGAACCTGTCCTAAAAATAGGCCTCTACTTTATTCTTCTCATATTCATGTGTGCTTTCTGACTAACATACAATCATCAGATTAACCCTAAACCTGTTTAATATATGTTGGTTGAATATTAATGCACAAACAAATCTATTATTGGCGATCACTTATATTAAAATCATATTAGCCTAAACAAGATTATTAATTATCTTATTAAGCATGATTTCAAGTACAAATTCCCTTTAATCCTACAAGAGAGGGCGTGATCAAGCAATAATAATAATAATATATCAAACAACATAATATTTATACAACAAATCATCATCATCATAATCAGATTCTCAATCTCAATAGAAATATTAGCAAGATCCTAGGCATGATACTAACAAGATTAATAACAAACCCTAGCATGTCACTAAATGATAAAAATCAAATCTTTTTCCTAACATGATACTAACAGGATAGAAGAAATAGGAAGCAACCTAAACATGATACTAGAAAGCAATAAAGACATCCTAACATGATACTAGGATTAATATAATATAAGAAACATGATTTCTAAAGATATAGAGCGATTAAAACAACTTACTTTGTTGCCTTGTACCTCTTTCTATCAAAACAATACACACGTTAGTAACTTCAAGGAAAATATTAAATCAAACAATTAATTAAAATAATTGAAATAGGGATTTGGGACCAAACCCTCAGAAATTATCAACCTTTCACGTCTAGGGCGAAGGAAACTTCGAGCTTGGCTAGGTGTGTCTAGAACTCGTGAATGCGGTATTTTATTGAAAAGGTCAGGCTAAGAAAGAGGGAGAAAGAAAAGCTATTGCTTAAGAGAGAGAGAAAAATGATTATTGATTGTTAATTGTTGATGATTGTTGACGATTATGAAAACGGAGAGATACAACTCTATTCATAGAGAAAATAGCCTGGAAATGATCAGAAAAAGACTGAATCCTATCAGGAGTAAAACTGCCCCTGTCGTAGAACGACAGTCGTAGAACGACAGGGAACAGCGCGACGCGACATCCATGTCGCTATGCGACAGGCTTGTCGTGGCGCGCCAGCTTTGTCGTTTCGCGTTGGTTTACGCGTTTTCTAAAAATCTGTACGGAATCCTTAATTTAATTAAATTCGACTAATAACATCCGTACGTATCTTTGAAAATCAGATTTAATCTCTTTAAAACACTTTTTTTAATCCAAATAGAATTCTTTATTTTCATAAAAGATATAATTATTAATCCTAATCCCATTAGAACTCAAAATAACCTTCTAGATTATTCTAGAGGATTAAAATCAATCCTAATAACTTTAGGAATATTAATTAATAGGCCCTCCACTAGATCATTGGGCCATAAAACCATTTCAGGCCCAATTTAGTATTTTGGCCATAACTTCCTCATTATTCATCGGAATTGGGCTTATAATATATCGTTGGAAAGCTCTTTTTGAGCCCAATCCAACTACACCATTATTGGATCCTTATCATGGACCAAACTAAATTGGACTGGACATTTTCATAAATAGAGTACGTTTTCGAAAACAGAAACAAAGATATTTAAAACCACCGCATCACAAGACTTTTCACACTTTCACTTCGTTCGATAATCAAATGACATGAAAGATACTCATCACTGGGTTTGGTTTTTTGGAAAGACACAATTAGGTGTCTACAGAAGCCCCCACTTTGACTGAATTTGGAGAAACGCAAGTTTCGAAAACAAAAGTCAAAGTAGCGATAGGGATGGAGAATGATTCAGAACGTCTTGCGATCCTAAGTCATTGTTTTAACACCGATACCTACAAAGTAGCATTAGTTAAACAGATAAAAGAGTTAAGAAACGTGTATCTTGCACCGTCGAGCACACGTCTCTGGAGTAACCGTTTTTGTTGTTGCATTTTTGATGACCTCCACAAGCTAGGGGACATCGCCTGAAGACTGCTCCGCTTGTAGCTGCCTTCAATTTCCGCTGTGACTGTCTTCCACATCTTAGGGAACACCATCGAAGATTGCTCTGCTTGTAGCACTCTTCTTCCATTTTGTGACCATCTTTCGCAAGCCAGGGAACAATGGCAAATCGCTCGCAAGCTAGGTGTTTTGAGACTTGTTTGACTCAATTTGGTGAAGAAATGAGCGATTTGCCATTGTTGAACTCTTGAGTTTGTGAGAACAATGTGACTTGCTCTTCATGTTTTTGCTAGCTATTCATGCTCAATTTGTCACAATATTCGTCCTAGTATTACAAGAAATTGTTTGATTGCTTGAAAATGTCATTTTGCTCGAATCAAAATCATGCTCTGTTTTGGTACTACGTACTCTGTTTTTTTTTTTTACGAACATAGTATCATGCGGCTAGGCGAACCTTAAATACTATAGAACCTTTGATTTACTGTTTGCTTGTATAAATAGCATGACTCGACGACGCGATTCTGGCTCATGCTCTCATGGGGCTCACTGAGAGGACGAGCCTGTCGACGCCGATGAGTGTACTTCCACCAGTCTGGGGGAGTTACCTGAGTAGGATGGGCGTACCTTGTATTTCGTGCCCGCGTTTCACATCTCAGAGCGAGTTTGACTCGGGACGACCGACAAGCGAGTTCGTTGCCATGGTTCGGGCAACGACACCATCGGGCAGCTGTACGAGTCTTATTTTCGCAACAACGAGGAGTTGCGTGGGCTTTGGGAGTCTTGTGGTATGACTCCACTATTGCAGGTCACTCAAGCTCTCTATTCTTTGTCCTCGAGTTGTTTTCTAGATTCGAGCCTTGGTGGAGTTCTTTTGAGACACCACCAACACTTTTCACTTTCCTTGGGGTGAGATGACTATCACTCCCGTCGACTTTGCTCTCATCACCGGACTCGAGTTCCGGACTACTGCGGTTCCATTTGGCAGCGATATCACCGTTTTCTCTCCCGAGGTAGAAGAGCTACTCGGTCCTATCGCTACTCGAGCTTGCGGCAAGGCTTGGCCGTTACAGATTAGTAGCCAATGTATTCGTTGGTCCATGCTCATGGAGGCTTTTAGAGACGATGCGACCACCCCGGAGCAGAGGGTACGCATCTTTGCTTTGATCCTTCTGTCAGGGGCTTTTTCTCCTAACAAGGGGAGCCGAGTACTGCTCTACTACTAGCCTGCTCTTCGTGACCTTCATATGGTCGAGACATATGATTGGGCAAGTATGGCCTATGTTGACTTCCTACTTGGATTGCGACTCGCCTGTTGCCATCGCAGTTTTGGTGAGGAAGTCACACTTTTTAGTTTTTGGAGGGTCGTAGAGGTATGCCTTGCTTTTCTTTACTAAAGTTTACTTTAGATATGTGTTAGCACTTGCCACTAGTACAAAACTAGCCTCAAGTAACACCCAATAAGTGTTACATAAAGTGGTAAAAGTATTACTATAGACAATAGGTAACACTTTATTGGGTGATACTTCCGCCCATGTTACCTAAGGTGTTATGTAACACTTTGGGTAACGTATGGTAACACTTTCAAAAGTGGTACTATAAACCCTCTTATGTAACACTTTTTATATTATTAGTATCATTTTTAAAGTGTTACCTTTTATTTCTTATGTAACACATATTTATCTTTAGTAACATTTTTTAATCATATGGTATCACTTTAGTCGACATTGTGTAACATTTTTTTGAACTAATGTAGCACTTTGTCGGTTATTAGGTAACATTTTTCAATCATCTTTTAACAATTAGTAGCACTTTACTTGACATTTTGTATCTCTTTTTGCAAACTAATGTAGCACCTTATTAGTTAATAGGTAACATTTATTATTATTATTATTATTATTATTATTATTATTGTTGTTGTTGTTGTTGTTGTTGTTGTTGTTATAATAATAATAATTATTATTATTATTATTATAATTATAATTATTATTATAATTATTATTATTATTATTGAAATATAAAAATAATATTAATATGTACAAGGAATGTGAAATTAACATATAAAATAAAATAATTTGAATTGAAATAATTAATTTCATACTTCTTACAAAAAAAAAAACATCCATAAACACCAATTTTTTTTATTGGCTAAACAATCTAATAATCAAAATGAAAAGAAGTGAACTTAGGTCTCTTTAGACCTCCAATTTCTAAACAAACATACAATCAGCGCGGATGCAGCAAACAATAGTAATAATAGCACATAGTCGCTGCTAGCTAGCGAAAACAACAGCTAATCAGTAACAACAACCATTAATACCAGATGACAGCAGTAGCAGCAAACAGTGGTAGTCGTAGAAAAATAGCAGCAGCAGATAGTAGTAGCAACAGCAAACAACAGTATAAGCAACAGACAGCAGTAACAACAGCATAACACCATTGCCTTACTCTACCCTATCTAAGTTTGGACACTATTCCAAATCTCAACCTCCTCCCATTGCTTACTGTGAAATGATATACTGGTATATTTTTTTTTAATGTAGTAGACTTGCCTATTACTTGCCTAATCTCAGTTTGGAAGTTTGATATAGACCTTCCTCTTAGATTGTTATGCTACCTTTTCTTGATGTTGGTCGACAGGTGTTCCAATCTGTTGTTGTGTCGTCTACATCATATCCAAATCCATTCCCAATTGGATTTTTCTTTGCGTTGAATCTCCCCCTTGCAACCCTTTGGTGTCCACAAACTGGGATTGAACAGCTTAACTAGAAGCAACACGAACAATTTCTTTCGTGTTTGTAGCTAGCACTTTCATCCTCTTGAGTTTCCCCTGATCCTGCAAAGTACATGAGCAAAATATTTGATTAAATCATAGATAAAGGCCATCATCATGGCATACGACTTCAGATTTTAACAGCTCATGACAATGCAAGGTTAAACTGCAAAAAATTTACTTTCGACATTCCCAGACAGTAGCATATCAGATGAATTGAAACAAGTTTAAAGCCAATAGCAACCCACGCGATCAATGTGCACAATCTCACAATCAGGTAGAATTAGAGTAGGCCCAATGTATATAGCCAATAGACGACGACCAAAAAATTGAGAAAAAATCATACCTATGTCGGTGCCTCTAAGCCTAGAAAACTTATTAGCTATTTAATCAAACATATGGAAAATTGCTGATAATGATCCAAATGCAGTGTAGTTTTTTTGGTAAGAAATGGCTACATCACAAGCTATGTATTTCAACACTAGTATATTCATTCTGTTAAAACCATTGGCAGAAAAATAGGTGTCAAGACCCACTAGCAACGAAATGCTTAGGTACAAAAAAATCACTATTTACCTACCAATCAATTACAATTAATAAAACCTCTTTGGAGTTAGAAAATTATACAATATAATGAATGGTTGTCCTCCATAAAAGATGCAAATATTTTACCTTATTGTTCAAGTACAAAGCCTAAGTATGATTAAAACCTCCATCTTGAAAGTAGTGGCTCCTGCCTTCCAAGCAGCTATACCTTGAAAATGAAACCTTATTTGGACAGAACCACTTGAATGAAACAACATATAAAGGGAAATATTCAGAATAGAATATCACACAAGAAGATTTAGGCTAGGATAATTTCAAAGTACCTACTAGCCTTAAGAGTAGTAGACTTTAAATACATACATTGTCGCGCCTTCAATGCTCTAACATCTTTTTTATAAGTCGGTGTCCTAATTTTATTCTGTAAACTACATTTTTATGAGGAAATGCTTTTCAGCTAGAGTTATCTGATAATGATTATGATATAAGTTGAGTAGAACACAACACTAATCAATAGTGCACAACACTGAAGCCCTTTTGCTTCTTGGACTTGCCAACATTACTGGACCAGAAGCTTCTCGATGTTGGAACTAGGTATGCAACAAGCCAAAGTAATAATAAAGGGTCCCGGTCTTAGAAGAAATGCAGCATTGAAACAGAACATATAAATAAATGCAAAGATATATGACATTTAGAGAGGACAATCTTAATGGTTAATATAACATCACAGATGAGCAAACAAAAAGAATTCATCAATCTTTTTTCAATTATGTCCATATCTTGTATTCTTAACATTCTGGCATCAACATAAAATTCCAGATGATTTTGGGAAATAATAAACACATAAGCTCGTTCATGAAGCAAAGAGCACCATGAATACACAATTAAGCAAGAAATAGTCATAATTCAGGCTAGAACTCCAATTATAATTCCAATTTCAACTTTAATTACAATAAACGACTTGCAACTCTATAATTTCACTAATTTAAGTTTATGTAAATCAGAAATTCAAAATCTCAAATCTCTCAAATTTATAATTTGGTCAATATCGGCCAAAATTATAAGAAAAACTTAATAGAAGTTAATAATCTAATTCATCAGTAAATAATTTTTTAAAAAAGACAAAGAAAATCCATGTAAAACAAATTTAATATCATTTCAGTCGCCAAATAATCCGGATATTATTATTATTTTGGGGAAACAAGTCTCCATCACATGATAATCCAGGAGGAAAACCTGAAATTTAGAAATAGAAAAGCACGTAAGAAGTTACCTCAGAGTTACGATCAAGACGATTGGAGGAAGAGAAATCATCACTTAACCCAGGGTGTGCCGAGCAAGAAGGGTGAAAATTGAAGTAATATCACCCAGTTTGAAAAATTGAAATTCAAAGATTAAAAAATACACCTCAATGAAGGAGAGAAAGCTCGGTGCTTTAATCTTCACTTGTACTTGAGGAAACTGCAAAAATTCATATCTAAAGATTAAAAGTCATGGACATCAGAGCGATGATCACAAGATATTACTTAAAGTCTGTATCATGTCCTGAAAGTCGTAGCTGCTATTATTACTAGGAGCTCGTTTCCCCTTCTCCCAACCCCCATTAACCCCATACTAGTTTTCAATATTAGAATGAATAATTACCGGGCTATACTTATGTAATACAATCATCTCAGCCCACCACTAAGTCAATGATACCTAATTAACTGCTCTAATTGTCTACATTATTTAGATGCTCATTCTCTAATCTAAAAAGATAATATATGCAAAGGGCAGTAGCCACCTTAGCTTGAAAAGGCAGTAGTAGCCCTGCAAGGGCAGACAGTTACACCCTTAATTGCTTTGGCAGGGCACGTAGCAGAAGCCTTGCCTTTGCAGGGCAGCAGCTGCACCCACACCCCTACACACGCACTCCTGCCCTACAAATACCCCCTTCCCTGCAAACACTCCTCTTTCTCTACCCGCGATAATCGAAAAAAAGAAAAAAAAAAAAAATCCCAAACTCGTCTAAATACTTCGACCAATTCAGATGCATGCAAATTTCAGTATGATAATAGGGAAATTAAACATTTTAATTGGCAAATTCAACATCAAATTAAGAAATTATCAACAAGATTTGAAAGGGGGAATTGTAACCCTAACTTTACCTAGCTCATATTCTTGTTGATAATGGAAAGGAGAAGGACCTGAACTAACCGTAACCTTAACTAAAAGGAGAAAGTCGTTGAAGATGGAGGCCAGGAGGTATCAATCGCTGGAACGGGCCGTTGCGATGGAGATAGGTTGCGGATTGCGGTGGACGGAGGCTTCAGTGGAGAGAGCGAGAAGGGGGTGAAAAGCTGAAAGCTTGAGGGGCGAAGAAAGATGAGTGAGGAAGAAAGTTGTGAGGTTGTTACTGAGGGTTTATTTTAATAAAAGTCTTTGATAAAAATATGCAAAAAAAATGATTGAGAATATCATATTAAGTGTTTTTTTTCGAATAAAAAAAAAAATTATAAAAAAAATTAAATGTTACAACCAAATGCTACCTAATATCAAAGTGTTACCATAAAGTGGTACATAATATTTAAGTGTTACAAAAAATGTTACTTAACACCACAATGTTACAAAAGTGTTACCTATAAATCAAACAATCATAAAATTTTTAAAGTGTTACTAGTGGGTGTTACTTAACCCCAACTTTATAGTAGTGTGCTGATACTTCTTTGTAATTATAGGTCTGGTTCTACGAGTACTTCCCGTCTCTTTCACCGGCGAGACCTTCGCCTCGAGGGCTCCCCATTGCTCCTAATTGGGGAGGCCGTTATAGTGACCAGACTACTACTGCCCATGTTCGAGAGTTAATTCTCTCGGTATGCTTTTCTTAACATTTTCGTTCTTTTACTGCTTAGTAGGATCCTATCTCACGGGTATTCATTTTGTAGGGGCCTGAGGTCCAATTTCAGCCATGGGTCGATTTTGACCTTCTTGCGCGGGTTGTCAAGTATACAGCTCAACGTCGCTATTTTTAGGGGACGTATG
The DNA here is from genome assembly GCF_948465745.1 of Chenopodium album. Classification (NCBI taxonomy): domain Eukaryota; kingdom Viridiplantae; phylum Streptophyta; class Magnoliopsida; order Caryophyllales; family Amaranthaceae; genus Chenopodium; species Chenopodium album. The sequence goes on along the minus strand of NC_137846.1, from coordinate 43,849,628 downwards.
ACGTTGTGGTGTATCTGGGTGAGAGAGTTGCGATTCAGCACTCTTTAGAGTCCTTTGTCGTTCTTGTTCGTCCCCCACGGCACATGTTGGACCAGACAACCATGAGAGTCCATCTAGGTAGATCGCCAGCTGCTACGGATTGGCAGCATCATATTCATCTGGACCGGAGTTATGGCGAGAGTCACATGCCGCGTTTGGCTCCACCACCTTGCATATCAGAGGAGGCGGCGGTACATGTTATGCCTTTGATTTATTCTCTTGATAGCCCCCTAGCAATTTTTAATTGCATAGATTTATTTTGACAGGATACGGCAGCGGCTGTAGAGTTAGTGCCTCCACTGGTGTCTATCACCTACCAGGGGTCTTTTGGCTCGGTCGAGGAGATGATTCCTCTGGCCCTTGAGCCCTGGCGCTTTGTAGAGAGGTCGATACCTCGCCACCAGACCTCCATAAGTCTTTTATCATTATTTGGTTTGCATACATGTTCTTTGAATGATTCTGGCTTTATTATTTGACGGTTCTCACGCGAGGTGATAACGAGGATGGCGAGAGCCATAGACGCCTTTTGTTACCAGCTCGTGAGATTGAGTCACCGAGCTAGTTGTCGTCGTGGTGATGACGTCATGGAGGTATTTCTCTTGACATCTTTGTTTACTCTTATTTGCTTATTTTTTCCTTGCTTGACTTAACTTGTTTTTTTCTATTTCAGCCTATTCCTCCGACACGTACTCGTACGAGACCCAAGGATCGGAGGGAGTGATTTGGATCCGGATCGAGGCGTTGATGTACTTTGGCAGGGAGCCATGGTGGTCGAGCGGAGTCGGACCACACTATAATAGTGGAGGATTACGGCTCTTCGTCCGAGGGTGCTTCGAAGAGGCCGACGGGCTAAGGAGGTGTGACGTATGAGGTTGGCTCATCGTCTCAGCAGCCACGACAGCCTCAGCAGTTGGGGGTGAAGTAGTAGGGTGAGGCAGGGTGGACTGGCCCCACTCTTTCGATCCTGACCACTAGTGATCCTAATGCTGGTAAGGGGTTGACTCCTCGGACTGTACAGTTCTTTGACATGTTTGGAGTTCCTCCTCATTTGCGTCCTCCGTCATCATAGTTGTACCTGTATATGTTTTATTTTGACTTTGTAGGACTTTGCTTATTTATATGACTTGACACTCATATTAGACATATTGTATATATATCCTATGATTACTATGTTTGTTTTATCTTTTGCATTTTTATTTTTCATTTTATGTGCATATGAGTGTGTGAAAAAATGTGAATAATTTTTGCGCAAAATTTTTCGTCATTTTTTATTATTGATGGAGGGTGTTCGACTTTCTCCCCAAAAAAGAAAAATGAAAAATAAAATTGGTCTTGACTAAAAATAAGCTTAGATTTAATTAAGCTCAAAATAATCAAATATGAGATCAGTGTTTAGAATAAATGTTGCCAAAAATAATGGTTGGATAAGGCTTTGAAAAGAACCAAAACCATAAAGTCAAAGTACGAATTCGAGTCAAAGTCGGATAACATATGGTCAGCTGAACACGTAATTCTAACGCGGGAAGGTTTAAAGTGTCGCCGCGCGACGTTACTGTCGCGGCGCACTAGCACTTATCGCGGTGCGCTGTGATTATTTTCCCGAATCCTTCTGGGATTCGATTTGCATCAGTCCTGTTTATAAATAGCCCCCAAATCTGTCGATTTTGGTATAATTCAAACTGAAAAATAATCTCTTCTTTAATTTTTCATCATGTCTAAGAATTTTAGCGATTTTACCCGTGAGTGGTGTCGGTGTTTGACTGCTAAGGAGAGGAAAGAGTTTGAGTTTTTTCACTTGGGGGGTTTGCTTGGCATTAAGGGGGAAGATCTTGACATAGACTTTAATCATACCGTCTTAGAGTATTGGGATCCAGACACCCATTTCTTTATTTGGTGCCATCCTTGGCTTCCCTTCTTTAAATCTTGCGGTAATTCCTAAAGTGAGCGAGTATTATTATAAGGATTTTGAGCGTTTCCTAAACCTTAGAGATAGGGACTTAAAAGATATTGTGCATGGGAATATGGTTAATTTGAAAGAATTTGCACGCTTTTATTTTGATAGACCACGCTCGGAGTCTTTTCATGTTTATAAGAGAAGGGCTTTCCTCTTTTGCATGTTTAGCCAATATCTCCTCACTAGTGGTAATATTCGTGAGGGTCAAGCAATATTAGTGTCTGTCATGGAGCAAATTGAATCAGGGAGAAATCCAATGCCATTAATTGTTGGAGAAACAATGCTTTGTTGAGATGAGATAAAAAGAGATCCAAAAGCACTTTTTCGAGGTTCTCCAATTTTATTATAGGTTGAAAATTAATACTTTTAATTAAAGAAATTAAAAATATTTAATTTTGTATAGTAATACTAACTATTTGCATTGAATTTTTGTAGGGATGGCTAATGGAGAGACTTGAATTAATCAGTCCTCCTGACAATATTGAAATATATACACCAAATTGCTTTGTAAGAAGGAAGAAACGCTTTTTCATAAAGATGGGCCGCCGGGAGTGGAGTAGAATTTTTGAAACTTGCGACTTTGTCATCAAGTGGGTTGTTCCTTGGTGGAAGATTGAAAAGATGGTTGGTGTCAATTAGCCAACCTTTTTTCCGTCTTCCCAGCTTGTCCAAGTTGACCTTTTATTACCCTTCTAGAGTGAAGAGACATGATGGACTTACTCAAACCATTCCCTCCGGAGATCTTCGTCGCCCTTATGAATTTTCGGTTTCACAAGACATAGAGCAGTTTGATGACTATTGGTGTGCTAGACCTTTGTGGGAAGTTGTTACCCAAAAGGTTCCTCGTTCTTTATCTAGGGATGTGAAGTAGTGGCTAATTGGTAGATCTCAAAAGGACAAGAACAAAGCCAGAAAGATGAGCAAGACCAATGTTAAAGACCGCCTGGGAGATAAGAAAATTCCTCCTAAGGAACGCTTAGGTGAAAGAGTTGAATTCAAGACCCCTGTTATGCCTAAGAAGAAAAGTACTACCAAGGGCAAGGAGAAAAGAAAGACTGACTTTACAGAAAAGAAAATATGGGTTGAAAAAAAATATGGTGTAATGGCTATTAGAGAGACTATCAATTCTAAGATTGTGTGTAGGTCTTCTAAGGGATCCTTAAGAGATGGATGATGAAGAAGAAGCGGAGAAGAATTGGAATAGGGCAAGAAAAGAAAAGACGAATTAGATCATTGCTTTTACTATCAATTTATTAGTCAAATTTTATTTTTAAGTCAATTTTATTTTTAATTCCATCAATAATGTAATTTTACTCTTATTAATGCAATTTTCAGCTTTTTAAATCAAATTAACTTTTTTACATTGAATTATTTATAAAAGCAATGAAAACGACTTGAATTGATTTCGAAAATTATTCGAGTACGGAAGTCGAAAATTCTCGAAATACACCGAAATTCGCCCAGATTAATGAAAAAATATTAGTGTTGGACTTTTGAACTTGTCGCAGCGCGACGATCCTATCGCAGTGCGCTGGATCCTGTCGTTGTATGACAGATGCTGTCGTGATTGGTCTTGAATTCTGCGTGCCGCTTGTTCTGTGTTGACGTACTGATGCAGGGATGCGAGATTTGTAAAAATTAAAGTGGCCACACCCTGTAAAGGGTTGCCTACGTATCTTTTCCTAAGGAATCAGACCAAACGTAGCTCTTTTGAGTATATTACTCAAGTTATCATGGGTAGAACTTCTTAAGTTTGTCAAGATTTATCATATTTGAGAATTCATTACCATCCATATCAGTTAGTTTTGCGGCACCTCCTGATAGGATAGTTTTGACGATGTATGGTCCAGACTAATTGGGCCTAAATTTGCCCCTTTGGTCTAGAACATTTTTCCTTAATGCTTTTAACACTAAGTCTCCTACTTTAATGTTTCTTGTCTTGACCTTTTTGTTAAAGTATCTAGCCATGCGGGTTTGATAGCATTGAGTATGATGTAAAGCATCTAGTCGTTTTTCATCAAGTAGAATTAGCTCCTCATACCTTGCTTTAGTCCATTCAACTTCATCGAGTTTACTTTCCAACGCAATGCGTAGGGAAGGTATTTTTAGTTCTACAGGTTGTACGACATCCATCCCATAGACTAGGGAGAATGGCGTATTTCCTGTGGATGAGCAAATTGACGTGCGATAACCCCAAAGAGCAAAATGGAGTTTCTCAGGCCAATCCTTGTAATTTTCCGTCATTTTTTCGATCATAATCTTTAAGTTCTTATTAGCTGTTTCAACTGCACCATTTGCTTGAGGCCTATATGGGGAAGAATGATGGTGTTGGATACCATACTTTTGAAGTAAATCTTCATATTCTGCTTGAAAGTGAGTTCCATTGTCACTTATCATTTCATGTGGGACTCCATACCGACATATTATGTTTCTTTCGATAAAGAGTGCTACATGTGTTTGTGGTGAGTCTTGCATATGATGTTGCTTCGACCCATTTTGTGAAGTAATCAATTACCACTAGAATGTATTCATGACCTCCTGTCCTAGGAGGAGTGATTTTTCCGATAATGTCTATACCCCATGTTGAGAATGGCCATGGCGATGTGTAGGTATAAAGGAGTGATGGGGGAACATGTTGCAAATTAGCGTATATTTGGCATTTAGGGCATCTCTTTACATATTCATGGCAATCCTTATTCATGGTTGTACAATAGTATCCTTGACGCATTACTTTTTGAGCTAGCATTTTGCCATTCATATGAGTTCCACATACTCCTTCGTGGATTATTCTCATTGCTCTTTGAGCTTCCTTTTTGCCTACACATAGGAGAGCTCTACCTTCAGGTACCCTTTTATGGAGCTCATCGTTTATGAGTACATATTGGGAAGCTAAAAGTCTTAGTGCTCGCTTTACTCTCTTGTCGGCGTGAGGTGGGTATTCTCCCTTGGTGACATAATTGAGGATGTCAGTATACCGAGGTTCTTCCTCTTCTTCTTGTTCTTGAACTACCTCATCACCTTCTATAGCTTGGATGTAAGCTGGTTTATGCCTTTTCTCTATTGTTAGAGGCATTTGCTTAATTTCCTTAAGAATTCTAACCATTGAGGCTAGTCTTGCCAAGGCATCAGCAAATTGATTTTCCTCTCTTGGTAGATATGTGTATTCTACCTTTTCGAGTTGATCACTAAGAGTTTCCAAGTATGACAGATAAGGGGCTAAGCTTTCACTCCTTACTTTCCATCTTTTGGAAATCTGATTGATGGTTAAAGAGGAGTATCCGAATATTCAAAGTTTCTTTACTCCTATTGCCAAAGCAGTTTTGAGGCCTACCACGCATGCTTCATATTCCGCAGCATGTTAGTAACGTCGAAGTCTAGCTTTATAGAGATTGGGACGTGTTCTTCCTTAGGTGATACTAATAATACCCCTACGCCACAACCTTTTTGGTTTGAAGCTCCATCGAAGTATAATGTCCATGTATCATCTTCTGTAAGCATCAAGTCTTCGTTTGGAAAATCATTTTCATGCATTGGCGTCGAATCATCTATTGGGAAATCTGCTAAGAAGTCCGAGACCACTGATCCTTTGATAGCCTTTTGAGGCATAAACCTTACATCAAATTGGGCTAAGTTGACTATCCATCTTGGTATTCGCCCGTTAATTGTAGATTTCTCGAAAAGATACTTTAGTGGGTCCATTCGAGATATCACATAGACTGTATGAGCGAGCATGTAGTGTCTTAACTTGGTTGTGGCCCACACTAGTGCGAGGCACAATTTCTCAAGTGGTGTGTAGCGTACTTCATACTCGAGCATCTTTTTACTTAAGTAGTAGATGGCGTTCTCTTTAACTTCTACTTCTTGCGCAAGCATTGCTCCCATTGTCTCTTTAGTGACTGTTAAGTACAATCGAAGGGGAATTCCAGGAAGCGCTGGTGCTAATACATGAGGATTAGCGAGATATGCTTTGATCTTTTCAAAGGCTTTTTGACATTCATCGTCCCATATTACTGGAACATTCTTTTTAAGCTTCTTGAATATTGGTTCATATATCGTGGTTAGCTTCGATATGAACCTACTTATGTATTGCAACCGGCCAATGAATCCTCGAATTTGTTTCTCGGTTTTGGGCGGCGACATTGACATGATTGCTTTAATTTTAGTTGGGTCTATCTCTATTCCTCTAGAGCTAATGACATAGCCCAAGAGTTTTCCTGAAGTGACTCCAAAAGCGCACTTAGATGGGTTTAGCCTCATATTGTATTTCCTTAATCTTTCGAAGAAATTCCTTAAGGCTACTAGATGTCGTGGGCGATCTTTTGATTTTACAATCATATCATCCACATAGACTTCTAGCTCTTTGTGCATCATGTCATGGAGTAAGGTAGTCGCCGCTCTTTGGTAAGTGGCACCCACGTTTTTCAACCCGAATGGCGTTACCGTGTAACATTAAGTGCCCCATGGTGTTATGAATGTAATCTTTTCCATGTCTTCTTTTGCCATGAGAATATGGTTGTACCCTGCGTACCCATTCATAAACGAGAGAAGTGCGTGGTTCGCTGTATTATCTACCAAAATATCAATGTGTGGTAAAGGGAAGTCGTCCTTTGGACTTGCCTTATTTAGATATCTGTAGTCGACACACATTCTTACCCTTCTGTCTTTTTTGGGGACTGGTACCACATTTGTGACCCATTCGAGGTATTTGGATACCCTTATAAAACTTGCTGTTATTTGTTTTTGAACTTCTTCTTTTATTTTTAGAGCTACGTTGGGTTTCATTCGATGTAACTTTTGTTTTACAGGTTTCATTGTTGGGATTAGTGGTATTGTGTGTTGAGCTATTTTTCTATTTATTCCTGCCATATCTTCATATGACCAAGCGAACACATCTGCGAATTCTTTTAGTAAATTTATTAAATCGGTTCTTTCTTCTTTATTAAGAGTTAAACCAATTTTAACTTCTCTTTTAATGGTTAGATTTTTTGAGATATCAACTGTTTTAGTATCTTCAATTACCGGTGTTTTATTCTCAAGTGTTTCCATTGCCTTAATTATTTCTTTGTTGTTTTCATTATTAGCTAAGCAATGCTCATCATTTTGAGTAGGAGAATGACACTAAGCGGAAGAAGACATATTATTGAATTCGGAAATCATTACATCAAATAAAGAGATGTCCGTTGGGATTTGACTACTAACTAACCTAGGGGTAGACTTTGAAGTAGAAGGGAAAGAAGAAGATTCTACTACAGAAGGTTTAAAGGACTCAACTAAAGAAGACTAGAATTCAAACTCAGACTCTAACTTAGACTCATCGAACATTGGTCCTTGTCCGGTTGTTATGGAGATCCTTCTTCCACTTAGTGTAGTCACCTTCACGGTCTTTCTCCATCCTTGAACTAATCCCTCTGCCGGAGTAATGAGCTTTGTGGGATTGAAGTCCTCGCTTTGCAAGGCCGTTTGAATAAACACAAAATTGACATTGATACGCTTAGGCTCGTTTTTCTCGTAGCCAAAGAGTAATCCCATGAAATTAAAGTCAAAGCATGGAGGTTTTTTCTCCTTATGGATAGGAGTTGGGATGTTATCTAAGAAATTGAAATCCAGGAAGATTTAGAACCTAGGTTGTCTTATCCCGTCTTTGACAAAGGGTACATGGAATTCGTAACAGGGGTAGTCCTCACCCTCTCTTATGAATTGACCATTTAGAGTGAGAGGATATTGGTCCATTGGGATTGCTTTCTTTTGAGTACAAGCATTCCTCCGTGCATTAATCTTTTCCCGGGCTTGCTTATAGACTTTCAGTGTCGGTTCAAAACCAAGTCCAAAAGTATCTAATTTAGGAAGGCCAAGCGATCCCATTTGCGTTGCTACTCCTTTCTTCTTTCCCAGAGTCATTCCAGGAAAGTGTCCTTATTTTTGGAGTATACCATTGACTATCATGTTTGTATGGAGGTCGTAGTGAAGAAGGGTCTTTTCATCTTCGTCGATAAAAGAGACCTTTTTTGCGTTAAAGCCCCATAAGTCTTCATCGTTTTCATCGTGCTCCACATTTATAATAGGCTTATCAGTTGCCTTAATTCTCATTGAAGAAGCATCGATAGTGATAGGAATTCCTCCAACTATGGCCTTCACTTGTTGATGAAAGAATGAAGAGACGGCCTTAAAGTCATGAAGCCAAGGGTGCCCTAACAACAAGTTGAAAGTAGCTTTGATATCTATCACTTGGAAAGTAGTAGCATGTACAATGACTCCTGCCGTGACATTCATAGTGATAGTCCTAAGAGCTTGGCGACGAGTGTTGTCATAAGCCCTTATTCCTTGTGTAGATGGAGACAAATCTTCATCTTTTATCCTTAAAATCCTCGCAGTTCGTAGTGGGCAAACATTGATTGTTGATCCATTCTCTACAAGAGTCATTGGAACATTCATTCTCTTGCAGATTATTGTGAGGTTTAAGGCCTTATTATGCTTATCACCCTCTGGAGGTAGATCCTTGTCAGAAAAAGTGATTAGGTTGATGGGACTTGGAAGATCACTCGTGAGGAAATTAGCCAACCCCTCAGGAGTGGTTTCGGAATCTATCCCTACTTTAACCAAAGCATCTATTACTGCTCACGGGATGTGGCTAATAGTTTCCATATGTTCATCTCGACCTTAGTCTTCTTGAGTTGTTTTACAACATCATTGTCCTCTATGATAGGTATGAGAATTTGTTGAGTAGTAGGAATAGGTTGTGTTGTAATGGGTGGTTGCACTCTCCCTAATCTTGTGAGGACATCTATGGGTGAGTCTTCTTCATCCCAAATGGCATCTACTGGATAGTTGTGGAAAGTGGAGTTTCTTCCAAATCTTTGAGGTATACATCCTCATCATTGCTTTCCCAAACTCCGTTAATACTAGCATCTTTTTCTGGAGTTATTTGGACCAACTTCTTGCTATCACTTAGTCCTTGGACTAGATCCTTGAACTTGAAGCAATGTTCAATGGTGTGTCCCCCAGATTGATGGTATGGACAATAGAATCTATCTGTCCTTTTTAGTGATTCAAAAGGTCTTGGCTCGAGAGGTTTAATATTCCCACTCTCGAAGAGATTTTGAAACATATTTGCATAAGAGGTCCCAATTGGAGTATAAGGCTTATTGCTCCTTTTGGGTTTGTCGACTACTTAGAGAGAAAAGGGTTTTCTCTCAGTTTTCTTAGCAATTGTCATCTTTTCCATATTGCGCTTATTTTGAACCATTTTTAGATGGTCGAGGAGTTCGCGATATACATCAATTGCCTCTCTCAACGTGTTTATGAGGTGTCATACCTCTTCTTTACTGGCCGGCGACTCGCCTATAGTGTGCTTCTTGGCATCAAAAAAGATTTCCTCTTCTTCTTGGATGGCAAGAATCTCTTTAACTGGTTTAATGAGGGTTGTTGGATCGACATGATCTTCCTCATCAGAAATAGCCAAGGAGTCTGAAAGTGGAGCATTATTAATACTTGGCTTCTTGCTTGTAGGAGGCAATGGAAGTTTGTTATTATCAATGAGATCTTGAATAGCTTCTTTTAACTTCCAGCAATTTTCAATTAGATGCATGGCCCCTGCCTTGATGGTATTTGCAATGTGCATTGGGGTTCCAACTAGCTGTCATCTTTTCGACTGGTGGATCCCCAAATGGTCCAATGGGAGCTATAAGACCTTTTGCATGAAGGCGATCAAATGCGGTGTCATAACTCATGCCAATAGGTGTAAAGTTTCTCCTAAATGGCTTCTTTTGTCCTTGGTTATTCATAGCCAGGACCTCGTTCAAATTAAAGGTGCTAACATTATTCGAGTGGGTAGTTTTAGAAGAAGAAGGATTGTCGTTCTTCTTTCCTTTCTAGCCACTGTTGGAGTTGTTAGCAGTTTTTTGCTTTGCAAGGTTGTCTTCAATGTTAATTCCTACGTCATAGACGACCTTGAAAGTGTTCAAATTGCTTTGATATTTGAGATGCTTAGAGTACTTTTCCTGGAGATTCTTAATGAGCATCCTTACAGATTCTTTATCAGTGGGCACCTCAACCATTTTAGTGCAAGTTTCCTTCCACTTATTAAAGAAATAAGTAAAGCCTTCATTCTCTTTTTGTTTCAACATCTCAAGCTCTCTATGATCAGTTTTGACTTGGACGTTGCATTTGTATCTATCTATGAAAGCGTTTATTATGCCATCCTAAGAAAACGTTTTCTCCTTTTCAAGGGAAAAGAACCGTTGTTGGCAAACGGTCTCTAGAGATAGTGAGAATAAAGTGTGGAAAACCTTCCTGTCAATCCCTTTAATGTTCATTATAGTTTCAAAAGCTCTTAGGTGAAAGTAGGGGTTGTCAGTTTGTTTGAATTTAAGGATGTCATTGGCATTGAACTTCTGTGGAAGAAGTTCCTTGTCCACTGAGACCCCTTGTGAGCTAATCCCTTGGAACTTATAGTCATTGGAGAGCTTGCTCAAGCTTTCCCCCATTCACTCCATTTGTTGTTGTTTCGCAGGGTTATTGACTTGAAGAGCAAGGGTCTTCATCATCTCGGTCAAACTAGCATGATTTTGCCTAAGCTCATCAACTTCTTGTTGGGTTGCCATTAGTATGAACTTTTTTTTGTGTCTGATGGGCTTATCGAAGAGTAGAACTTGAACGAATGTGTGTCCTTGATTAATCGTCCTTCTCTTCTTGACCAAGTATTGTAAATTAAACCATTTTGTTTTAATGACTTGACTCAAATTGACTTTGACTTTATTAGTTTTAAAGGCAAAAAGGCAAAAAATAGGGTGCATATTTTTGGGAATCAAGTATAGGGTTCAAACAACATGGTTATGTTTGGAGGATTAATATCCGACTTACCCCCCTAAAAAAATGATGGAAAACACGTGCACAAAGACTCTCTAGACATGGTCAAGGTGTAACATATATACAAAGTGTGTGCCTTAAAAGTGAGCGAAAGTGACATGATTTGACTCTTGTGTAAGACCATAGGACTATGTCCTTAGACTCAATTAAATACTCAATATGGTTTCTGCCATTAATAAATTGATTATTTAAACTCGGCGTGAAGACTTAAGTAGAAAACTGGACCATCGTGAAAACGATGAAACTATCGCGATGCGCCAGCTCTGTCGCGGTGCGAAAATGATGTCGCGTTGCGTCGGACACTAGCGTGTCGCGCCATAGGCCAAAATTCGGCGCCATTGCTGAACGTTAGTTTGGGTCTGTTTCCAGTATCCTACCTTAGAGGGAAAATCCTATAGCCGTACTAAGTCAGGTTTGATCAATTTATTTAGACTTTTAAAAAACTCATATTAATCGATTAGTTAATTAAGCAAAGTCCTTTAGTCATTAGTTAGTTTATGTAGGCTCAATCACAAGTCAAACAAACGGTTAGTGTAAATGTGCACAAGTAGTCAAGTAAGCACAATATGATGCAATGAGTTTGCAACCTAACCATGGCTCTAGTTCTCAAAAGTTCAAGGATAAGGGTTAGTCAAAGAGGGTCCATGGTTATGAGTCCTGATGCATCGCGCGGAAGCCTTACCTTTGGAAGGGTTGGCGCATAGGGATGGGACCCCGCAAGTTAAACTTGCTTCCACGGTTTGGTGAATTCACAAACTCGGATATACCCTTCGTTGCCATGAGCGTTCAATTGGATAGATGGAGCGTGAATTCCCAGAGGGTTATGGCCATATGTAGAACACATATGGGTTCAGAAAAGTGAGAAAAACTCAATCAGGAAGTAGAATCGAGCAAACAATACTAGAACTGGTCGAAACAAGAAGGTAGATTTCTGGCTCGGTATTGGAAGAACATAGTGCGGGACGATGACTCTGTCGCCACGCGACATTGCTGTCGCTTAGCGACAATGCCATCGCACTGCGATGGGCACTGTTTTCTCAGCACCAGTTCCTACATGCCTCAGCAGCTTTCTATTTTTAGAATTTTCCAGTTTTTCGTAGCGTTATTTCGATCCTAGTTGTGAAAGATATTTCCCAAATTTCCTACGTGTAAAAATCCTATGTTTTTGACGCATTACGGATGGTCTTTCCAATGCAGAACTTTTATACATATGTTAATAATGTCAATCAAAATTACGCACATGAATACTTAGAACTTTTCGAGTCTCATCCACTCATTCTAAATTATTGCCAAAATAAATTTTAGGAATTAAAATAGAAATCCTCCCCAGTGGAGTCGCCAAAAAAATATAGGGAATATTTCAAGCATCCCACACTTGAGCCCCACTGTGATCATACACTTAAGTATGGTGGCGTCCAAAGGGAAGGAAGCTAGAGCAAAAGAGCCGCCAACAAGTTTTAGGAACTTGTAAACCGTTCACAGGGTGAAGGTTACACCCCTTCACAATCCATGAGATTGCTAACTCCATAGTGGTCTGGAACCATGACTGGATATTTGGGGATGAAGGTACAAATCCAACCTAAAAGAGATTGAACATGCCCTAAATAGGCCTCTACTTTATTCTTCTCGTATTCATGTGCGCTTTCTGACTAACATGCAATCAATAGGTTTACCCTAAACCTGTTTAATCTATGTTGGTTGAATATTAATGCACAAACAAAACTATTATTGGCGATCACTTAAATTATAGCCATATTAGCCTAAACAAGATTATTAATTATCTTATTAAGCGTGATTACAAGTACAAATTCCCTCTAAACCTGCAAGAGAGGGCGTGATCAAGCAATAACAATAAATATATATATATATATATATATATATATATATATATATATATATATATATATATCAAGCTACATAAAAATCATCATAATTATAATCATAATCATAATAACAATCATAATTAAAAATAATCATGTTAAAGCACAATATTATTAGCAAGATCCTAGGTATGATACTAACAAGATATTGCTTGATAGTGGTCTGGATAGGGTTAATAAGATATTTTAGGTTACACCAAATATCTTTTAGGTTACACCCATTCACAATCCATGAGATTGCTAACTCCATAGTGGTCAGGAACAAACCTAAAAGAGATTGAACCTGCCCTAAAAATAGGCCTCTACTTTATCCTTCTCATATTCATGTCCGCTTTCTGACTAACATACAATCATCAAATTAACCCTAAACCTATTTAATCTATGTTGGTTGAATATTAATGCACAAACAAATCTATTATTGGCGATCACTTGAATTAAAATCATATTAACCTAAACAAGATTATTAATTATCTTATTAAGCGTGATTTCAAGTACAAATTCCCTTTAATCCTGCAAGTGAGGGTGTGATCAAGCAATAACAATAATAATATATCAAGCAACATAATATTGATACAACAAATCATCATCATCATAATCATATTCTCAATCTCAATAGAAATATTAACAAGATCCTAGGCATGATACTAACAAGATTAATAACAAACCCTGGCATGTCACTAAACAATAAAAATCAAATCTTTATTCCTAACATGATACTAACATGATAGAAGAAATAGGAAGCAACCTAAACATGATACTAGAAAGCAATAAAGACATCCTAACATGATACTAGGAATTAATATAATATAAGAAACATGATTTCTAAAGATATAGAGCGATTAAAACAACTTACTTTGTTACCTCGTACCTCTTTCTATCAAAACAATACACACGTTAGTAACTTCAAGGAAAATATTACATCAAACAATTAATTTAAATAATTGAAATAGGGATTTGGGACCAAACCCTCAGAAATTATCAACCTTTCACGTATAGGGCAAAGGCAACTTCGAGCTTTGCTAGGCGTGTCTAGAACTCGTGAATGCGGTATTTTAATGAAAAGGCTAGGCTTAGAAAGAGGGAGAAAGAAAAGCTATTGCTTAAGAGAGAGAGAAAGATGATTATTGATTGTGAATTGTTAATGATTGTTGACGATTCTGAAAATGGGGAAATACGACCTTATTTATAGAGAAAATAGTCCGGAAATGATCAGAAAAAGACCAAATCTTATCAGGAGTAAAACTGCCCCTGGCGTAGAACGACAGGGTCCAGCACGACGCGACAGCCCTGTCGCTATGCTACAGGCTTGTCGTGGCGCGCCAACTTTGTCATTTCCCGTTGGTTTAAAAATCCGTACGGAATCCTTAATCTAATTAAATTCGACTAATAACATCCGTACTTATCTTTGAAAATCAGATTTAATCTCTTTAAAACACTTGTTTGAATCCAAATAGAATTCTTCATTTTCATAAAAGATATAATTATTAATCCTAATCCGATTAGAAATCAAAATAACCTTCTAGATTATTCTAGAGGATTAAAATCAATCCTAAGAACTTTAGGAATATTAATTACTGGGCCCTCCACTAGATCATTGGGCCATAAAACCATTTCAGGCCCAATTTAGTATTTTGGCCATAACTTCCTCATTATTCATCGGAATTGGGCTTATAATATATCGTTGGAAAGCTCTTTTCGAGCCCAATCCAACTACACCAATATTGGACCCTTATCATGGACCAAACTAAATTGGACTGGACATTTTCATAAATAGAATACATTTTTCAAAAACAGAAAGAAAGATATTTAAAACCACCGCATCACAAGACTTTTCACACTTTCACTTCGTTCGATAATCAAATGACATGAAAAATACTCATCATTGGGTTTGGTATTTGGGGAGACACAATTAGGTGTCTACAAATACCTTGATTGTTTACCTAGGATTTTAAAATTGTGGAAAACGTTGCCAAGAAGATTGAGACACCTCTTTGAAGTGCCTCTACTGCTCTAAAGACAAATGAATTGCTACTACCAGGTTTGCCTCTATTTGAATCAAGCCCTTTCCACAACTACAATTATACGTGGTCTCATATTCCTTTACACACAGGGTTAATTTCACCTTTGATGTAAGCGACAACATTGGACTCTCAAACTGACTACTTTTACTACTTTTGCTGAAGACTGTGAAAAGCTCATTGGCCTGCCTGTTTTAGAGATATATGAGAAGAAAATGGTGGTAAGTACACAACTTACTCTGCTTATACACATTTGCTATGCATTTTTTCACCATAAAAAATCAGCCGCTCTTTTAAAAATTTGCTAATTTCTTGCACAGAAAAAAAAAAAAAAAATAAAAACTAAAATAGTTAGTAAAATACTCTTTACATAACTTCTGGGAGTACTATAATGTGCATTACCCATACTTATAGCCTGTAAATTAATGACCAGGTTAGGGAAAAATAAAGAATAATATGTTGTAGGTGGTATTGCCAAAATATATATTTTACAAAAAAAAAATAACTATGTTAAGTTATCCTAAATGGCTTTAATTTGTTACATTGGAACCACCCAAATTGATTAAGGACCTTTACCTTAATTACAAAACATTTTATGAAAACTCAAAAGCATGTGTTTGATTTTGTAATATCGCAAAACCGCACTGAATCAAAATTTATTTGCAACAATAATTGAATTTAATACAAATAAAAGTCAATAATAATGGGCAGTCTCGCCAAATATTCCTGTAAATTAAGTGTTCAAGGTAATTTTACAACCCAATCTATTATTCCAACTTGAGCCTATTCACCTTTTGTTGTCCTATCATGCTTTCCTTTGTTAGTTTAAAAAATACATATTTATTTGTGAAGGTAAAAGCTTGTTTGATAAACTCTTGGGTCTTTTCCCTTAAAACGTTCACTGAATTGATTGTTTGACAAGACGCTTGACGAGAATTTGAAGAAATACCCATGAGCTTGGCGTCTAAGCTAGTGTACTTTCATATTGCTCCAATGACATCCCTTACTAGACTTTGAGTTCTAAAGTGGGCTATCAAAGCCATTTCCTTTTCATAGACTCTACTACAGCAACAACATCAATAAGGTAAGCAATGTGTCTTCTTATAAGAACACTGCCATATACACTACATTTTAGATAGTGTTTGATACCAATTAAGTTTGGGATGCCAAGATTAAAATAAGCTACACTTATATGGACCATTGGTTGTTATCGTTGCTTTTGAACAAACACATATCACATTTGAACTCTTTGTCCTGTACGATCCATTGGCAATTTATCGTCCAATTAGACTAAACCTTTTGCTTGCAACTTTTGGATAGTTATGGTTTAAGAATTTAAAGCTTTTAGTGTTTTTATTGTTAGCCTCTATGGTGGATTAGGGATTAGTCGTTTCGGTTTCATAATTGATGATGATCTTTCTCTATTTTGTATTGTACCACCACAATTAAGTAATACTAATATCAACATTGGGAAAATAAACAAACAACAATTATGACATTTGTTCCTTTTCTGCATTATCATTGAAAACTAAGAACTATATTCTTCTGTAACTCTACATAGTATTCCAATTAAAAAAATCACCACATACGTCAAATAAAAATAAATATTTTAATTCAATATACGAGATATTTCATATGTAAGATTCAACTTACGATTACAAACAAACAATGTCTAAGCAATAGAGATATATTCCTTTACCGGTCAATTATTCCTCCATGTGAAGTGCAAACACAAGACAAGAAAAATTAAGATGCAACGGCTAGCCACCCCGCTCGCAACACGTGCGTTGGTTGCCCTAGTTAAATAAAAATGTGAGATAAGAGATAAATCAAAACTAGATATACTTAAATGGATAAAAAAAAATCAAATGAAGAATCGCAATTAAAGAAAAGAAAAACTCTCAATTTTTAGACATAAGTTAGATGAAGCCCATGAGATGCACGATTTGTTTGTATTTTTTCAAATAAATATTCTGCTAAATATATATTTATCTGCTAAACATTGTGATATTCGCTTGCTAACTACGTACTTGAATTTTTTATTTTATTTCACAAAGTTTCATATGTGGCTGGTCACATCGTGTGGTCAGGATTACTTGCTCAGGGTTACTCGGTTGGTCAAGGATTACTCGATCGATCAAAGGTTACTCGAACAGTCAGGGGTTACACAGTCAGTGTTTTGGTATATCTCAGCCGGCCACACGAAAAATGTGTTGATTTTATTATTATAATTAATATAAAATGTTAGATCTAAAATAAATTGCAATTCTTTTTTTTATTGGCTAAAATATAATATTAGTCTATGTTATACTCTAATATATCTTGAAAAATTCTCCTTTATTTAATATTTGTAAAATTTTATCATAATGTTGGTTACATTAATCACCCAAAAAATGATTTAATTTTTGTTCATGATAACTTTTTAAAAATAATAATCTTATGTGTTGCTTTGAATTTCATTTTAAGATATTAATATAATCCTACGTAGCGTTTAAAAAAAATTATCTTACGTGGCATAATCTGAAGGAATTATGTCTTCGATAAGTGCAATTAATAGATACATCAAAGATCACTATTATGGAGATAATTACGTAGTAGTTCATTTTTTTGAGTCGTCGTTGTCTTTTGTTAGATATGATAAATGATCTTTAGGCTAATCAAATAGTGAAAAGCCCAATAGAATGGATCCTATGAGGTCACACACAAGGGTATTAGGTTAAACAAGTAAGAGGCCCATTAATGGGCCTCATGCGATTATAACAAACCATGTAAGGTGTTGGGCTAGAGTAGTTTGATTAGAATTAGGATTTTGGCCTTGACATGGACTCTTATTTAGAGATATGATTTATAAATAAGATCTATGACTAAGGTTGAATAAGACACAATTAACATACAGTGAATTGTAACACAAGCCAACCAGTTTTCCCAGAACCCTAACCTCCCTTTTAATTATATCTCTCTCACGGCCCTCCCTCTCTCTCATGTCTGTATGGCCGACCACCCTCCTAGATGGCTCGTGGTGCTCGTCGTGGTGGTTCATGGTTAGTTTGTCTCATTTCTTCGTAGAAGGTTGATTGAAGCGTTCAATCACGACTAACTAGCATTAGTGGAGGTTTAATCTGTGCTAGTGGACCAAGTAGAGGAATCACGCTTCAAAGGTATTATTAATTGTTCTTTATGTGTTATGCAATGATCTTGGTTACTAGATGTTTATGAATAATTTTCATGCAATTCCGCTTAGAGTATCTAAAGTCCTACAATGGTATCAGTTAGCCTTCTGCATTTACACATTTAGAATTTTAATTATTTGATTGTCCATAATTTTAATTCAATTAAGAGGGAGAATAATTTAATTATGGTTCAATTATTATATTATATGTGATTTAACTCTTAGAATTGATTAAATGTGATTTATGCTCAAAATAGCATAGAAAGGACCAAATTTTTCCTATTATGCTAAAAAATTTCAAAAACCCTAACCCTAGATTCGAATTTTACAAAACCCTAAACCCTAAAATTTTGATTTTGTGTTTTGGTTTTTGAATAATTTCGATTGTTTTATGCTTCATGAATTTAGTCTAGTTGATATCATGTATAAATTGTGAATTTTGCATGATTAACTATTTAATTAAAGTGTTGAATTAAATTAGGGATTAGTTTCATGAAGAACCCTAGAATTAAAATTAGATTGTGAATTTAATTTTAATATGATAAATTATCATAAAAGTTATGTTTTAATTTATCATGTACCACATTTATTTTAATTTTACAAAAGTTGTATGATTAAAATAAACACACCCAAAAATAAAAAATGTTGTTGGGGCTGTTTTGGGCGGCAGTCATGACTAACTGGCACAGCCACGGTGGCTGCCGCTGGTGGTGGTCCAAGAGGGAGGGTGGGGTGGGCAGTAGGTACGGTCAGCAAAGGCAGCAACAACAACACCGTGCAACAGTTGCGCGACACTACTGCTGCTGTGTGTCACTGCTATGTAGCGTACACCTCACGGTGTATGGCTACCGTGGCTGGCTTTGGCTGGCCACACCACGGTGGTTGGCGCAGATTTAAAAAAAATTATTTGAATTTCAAAATTAATTAAATATCATATTTTATTTTGAAATATAATATCAAATTTTCAAAAGTTTTTATTTTGATGATTATCTATAATTAAAGTTCTTAATTTTAGATAGGATTTGTTAGGATATTTAGAGCATATTCCAAAAGGATAATAATTGATTTAAATAATGTGATTATCCCATAATTATTTTAGGATATAATTGATTTAAAATTTTGTGATTGGCTAGTAATTAGGATAGAATCTCCTAATTTTGTTAGGATAATCTTTGAGGATAAATATAATTTATCTTTAAAGATTAAAATAAGGTTTAATTCTATCTCATGCCTAATTTAAAATATATGATATTTTATTGATGGTCATGAATAATATATGATATTATCTAATTGCAGTATTTAAAATATGAGATATTTAGGTGCCGTGTTTCCTTACTTATGAACATTCGAAGTTGTAGTTTAGGAAAACATGATGAGTGATTTAATATGTGGAAATTTTATAATATATGATATTGTGTTGCTATATAATGACTAGTATGGCCCATAGATTACTAAATACGATCTGCACATCGTGATGTATTTTTGTACTAAGTACGGTCTCGTACGGATAAAGTATTATTGTAATTTTATTAATTTTATTTAAGTAGTATATAGAATAGAGTAGAATTAAAGGTTGTAGTTAAATCCAAGAAGCCCGTGAAGTGAAGGCCCAAAGGAGCAAGGTGGATGAGATCCATGAAAGTTCAAGTGGGAGCATTTACTTTATTAGTTTTCTTAAGGATTAGGGGCTATACTATGTCTTGTTTATGCATTCAGTTGATTATGCACGATAGTTTTATTGATTTTAATGACGATGCGCTAAAGTTCACTAAATTAATCATAACATAATAAATCTAGGTCCCAGTAATATTGAAAATGCTTTTCCAATCAGATACCCAACAATCCTTCGATCCTTAGTGATGGGTCGGCCTCAGCAAAGTGTCACTTGTTATCTTAGGTAATTTGGGGTGGATCACGTTCTACACATTTAGTTGGTTGTGCTCAACAAGGTTACCTAAAGAGTTTAGAACCTTGAAGCAAGGAGTAATAATTAAACATGAGATGGTTAATTATTCAACTAAGAGTTGCAGGAGGCGCAATCAGTTAAAGTTTACTCACCTTGAAAATGTAATGCTTGATGATAGGGCCTCAGTCCGGTTAACTATTACACAAATAAAGGATCTTGGAATCACTTAATTCAATTGGGCCACATGTTATGAATAAAGTGTTAAAGTAACCTATAACCTTAATTTAGGTGCTTTAAAGATAAACATAGTTGAATTTTGCGTTCATTTATAAGTAATGTTTCGTTCTAATTTTATTATTATATATAATCTCCTCGATTGAAAATAAATTTGAGAAACGTTGTTAAAAGGTTAAAAGATAATCCATAAACCTATATTCTGAAGGATTTATGTCTTCGTCAAGTGCAATTACTAGATATATAAATGGATCAAATTATGGAGATAATTAAGTTCGTTCATTTGGGTTGTCGTTATATCATAGCTAGAGTACTAACGATCTTTGGGCTAGTAAAATAGGCCAAAACCCAATTAGATGGATCCGATAAGGTCACACAAAGGGCCTAGATCGAGCATTAGAGGACAAGACCCATTATGGGCCTAGTCCCCTAGGTGGCCAGCCATATGGAGAAGTATGTAGGGTTTTGGGCTTCCTAACCTAGTCTAATTATAATATGATTAAAAGTAGACTAAGTTCCTAGGGTTTTGAACATGCAATTTAGTGATCAGTAAGATCAAACTCGAGTTAGCAAACACGAAACCAAGCCCCTCAAATCACTCTCTCTCACGGCTCTCTCCTCCTTCTTGGCGCTGGTGGTGTCTCGTGGTGTTGTTGGTTCGTGCGGTGGTCGATTGTCCGTTAGAGGTGGTGATCGTGGTTTTCCCCTTCACTCGACCAATCTAGTATTAGTGGACGGCTCATTCGAATCCCGTGGACTAAGTAGAGGAACAACTCTTGGAGCTCTATTATCTCCCTGATTTGTCGATCGAATAGCTTCGTGGAGATCACACTTTAAAGTTATGATTATGTGTCTTGTATGTTATACATGCGACCTTGGTTTAGGTGCTTATGAATATGATTCATGAAATTCAGCTTTTAGTACATATAAACTCCTTCATATTCCAATTTTGCTAAGATGATTCTAAAAGGCAAGTTTTAGAAACCCATGTCACATGTCTAAGGTTGGTTTTATCCAACTCAAAACGTTAAAGTAAAATGCCAACAGCATCTTCATTTTGAAAAAACACAAGTATAGAAATCCAATAAAAATCTCTTATCTTACTCTCCCGTGGTCAATCGAAATTCGTCTAATATGATTATTCCTTCTAGAGAACTTTGTCAAGGTGACCCTTTTATCCCCAGTTTTATTTGTTATTTGTATGGAAGTTCTTTCAAAGAAACTTCTTTTGGATTCTATGAGTAGAAAGAATGGTATAGGAATTAAATTAGCTCCATCTGCTCCTATTATTCCTTGCCTTCTCTTTGCTGATGATAGTTTGCTATTTTATAAAGCTACTTCGGCATCCTGTACCCATATTCGAAATATTTTAGGGGAATTTTCTGCCATCTCGGGTCAATTGATAAATTTTCACAAGTCTTCTATTGTCTTCTCAAAAATGGTCTCTTCTTCTAAAAAGAGGAATTTATCTAGTTATTTTAATATGACTCCTAAGTCTTTCTTAGGCAGAAATTTGAGAGTTTTATTTAACTCTCGATCTTTTTCAAAGCATAATTTTCAACATCTGGCAATCAAAGCTGAACAAAAAAATGAACAGTTGGTCTTCAAACACAGTGTCTAAAGCTGGTAAGACCGTCCTTATCCAGATTAATTTAGAGGCGCTACCTTCTTTTGCTATGTCCACAGCTCGCTTACCAAAAACTATTACTAATTCTCTTGATCAAATTAATAGAAAGTTTTTCTAGAAACAATCGCCAAACAAATCAGCTATACCTATGATCTCATGGATAAAATATGTCAACCTAAAGATTATGGTGGCTTAGGCCTCCGTAAAACTGAGGCGGTTAACTCTGCCTTTTTAGTTAAACTAGGTTGGAAAATAATCTCTAACCCAAGTAATCTTTGGGTTCGTTCTATCACTGATAAATATCTAGCTCTCAAATCCTTTTTTGAATATAGTCCTCAACCAAACGACTCTTGGATTTGGAAAAAGATTCTTCAAATTCGCCCCCTCCTACTTCGTGGCCTTCGATGGAAAATTGGTACTAGTGTTCTATTTTGGCTTGATAATTGGTGCTCTTATGAAAATTAAATTACTATGCTTAATTTAGATATTTTGAATATCCAAAACCTAGATCAAACTGTTGATCATTTCATTTTGGACAATAATGAATGGGATGTTTCTACTATGTCTCTTTATGTTCCGTCTAATATTGTTCATCTTATTAAAGGAATCCCACTTCCCTCTTCAGTTATTCAAGATGAGCCTTGCTGGGGTTTATCTAACACTGGTGATTTTACTGTCAAATCAGCTACTTAGCTTGCTCATAATATCTCTTCTCATATTAAATGGGAATTTTCTTGGATTTGGAAACTTGATATATCTCCAAAATTGAAAATTTTTCTTTGGCAACTTCATCACAATGCTCTACCTACTAGGGCTAATCTTGCTCATCGTCAGTTGGATATTCCTTCTGTGTGCCCCCTTTGTAATTGTCATGATGAAACTCAAGATTATCTTTTTCTATCTTGTTCATACACTTCTCAATTTTGGCATGCTGATGCTACTATTCATTGGATTGGTCGGGTCCCTTTAACTATTGGTATTTATTTTCTTTTTAAAGTTTTAAAGGGTAATTTCACACTGTCTCTAAAAAAGGTTATTACTTCTTTATGGAGTATCTGGAAAACTAGGAATTCAGTGATTTTTGATGAAATTGCTTTTTCTCCTATGACTATTTTTTCTCGTGCCCAAAAAATTTATCATGAATGGCAGTTTCGTTCTTGTCTCGACTCTTTGGATACTCCTACTCCCGCTCTTCCTTCTCATCCTACCCCAAGGAGTATAAGTGTCTCTTGGTCGCCCCCTCCTCCTTGTGTTACTAAAATAAATTTTGATGGTTCTGTTCGAGATGGTTCAGGGACTGTAGGCATTTTTCTAAGAGATCATTTAGGAAATAATGTTTGTAGTCGTTCTTTTAATATTGGTATGAGTACTCCTCTTATTGCAGAAGCTACGGCCCTTCGTAATGGTCTTCTTTTGGCGCAGGCTCATAATATTTCAAAAGTATTTATTGAAGGGGATAATTTGCTTATTATTAACATTTTGCAGGGAAAGGCTCAGTGCCCGTGGAAAATTAAGCTATTAATGGAGGACGTTAAGGAGCTGATTCGAAATTTCACCTATATTGATTCGCGTCACATTTATAGAGAGGGTAAAAGAGCAGCAGACTATGTTTCTTCTTTGGGCCATTTTATGCAAGCTCACCAAGATATCGATCCGTTTATAGATAGTAAATTTTCTTTTTTTATTTATTCAGATAAGTTAGGGTATAGTCTTGAGAGAAGATTATCCTGACTTCTTGTTCACCTTTCCATTAAAAAAAATCTCTTATCTTCAATATGATTGAATATAAGAAAGTGATTTGAAGTCTTTATGATCAAAAGTTGGTCAAATGACATTATTCTTCATTCATTTCATATGGAGTTAAATAGCTGATTAAACTCTAACATGAATAATGATTGAATAGACTTAGAAAAATCATGAAAAGTGCTTAAAGAAGTTAAGCAAGTATCATTTTGAACCTAAGAAAAATGTTCAAAGTGGCTCAAAGGAAAAGGTTTAAGAATATATGAGGATTGCATTAAGAAATTATAGGCCAAGAAATGCAAGCAAGTTGCTACTTCTAAAACCTAAAACTACTTATATGCTAAAAGTTATGAACAACAAATGTTTCCAATTAAATGAACCAATTCCAATTGATTAGAAACTACCTCAACAGTTGGAAAGTAAAAGAGTGGAAATGTTCCAATTTAAGAAGTATATTATAGAAATTAATTTAGCATATTACTACTTCTTGGACATGGGATGTCATTTTTAGTTCTCTCTCATTGAGAATGTGGTTGAACTAAATGAAGAAGTTTGGCAAAGGGTGTAATAAATCTACAAGTTTAAAGGCAAATGTTGCTACTTCACAAGTAGAATCTACAAAATTAGAAACAAAAGTTGCAACTTTACAAGTAGAACCTATATTTCACCTTGCCTAGTAATTGGCTAGAATTAAATAAATGTTATTTATTCTTGCCATTATCATATCATACCCATTCAATGTTAGTAATGACTAAGCATTGAAGATTAAAAAAAGGTGGAGTAAATATTATTCTTACTTTATTGAGTCACAATGTGTTTTGAAAAACTAAATAGGTTTAAAAGTTCTATATGGTAGATATGGATAAACCAGTTCTATATATATAAATTATCTCAAAAATGTCAATTGATTCAAATAAAAAATGAACATCGCATGCGAAAGATCCAAATGGATGGACTTTCAATATCATTAGATTATGAATCTATTGATATATGTAAATATCATTCTAATTTGAAAATTTTGACAAAGTTATCATTTAAAGAAATGATGATATGAACTCAAGGTCGAATACATATTGATGTAAGAAAACCAAAGGTTCAAAGGCTAGAGACAGACAATGAAACTTCATTTGTGATATGATCACTTGTTCTTAGTTGAAGCTAAAGCGTGAAAATTTTGAAAAGTTCAAAAGGTTCAGTATCAAGTTTAGAATCAACTTGACAAGATAATAAATACACTACAATATGATTGTAATGGTGAAAGTTTGAGTCAAGACATTTACTTGGAAATATTTATTCAAAATATTGTGATATGATCATAATAATGAGAATTTAAGCCAAGACCTTGATAAACATCCAAGAGTTGAGAAATCATTTTACAACAAACTCCGAAAGAAAACTTGTGAAGTGTCTATGGAATGAGCTATCAATTTATATAAGATATATTTGATAATGGATGAAAATACCCTATCTTCCAACCATTATTCAGGGGATATACTTTTTAAGATGAGCTACAAAACTACGTATGTCAAATCAAAATGTAGCAAAGGCTTCATATGTGATATGGAGAAGAAAAGTTCTTATAAAGTCTTTCTACAAAGTAAGGAATAAAGTTGTATTAAATCGTTTGATACACGTTCGATTCCTATACAGAGCACGGGTACTACTACACAACTCATACTTAGCACAAAATGTTTGTTGCTCAAGTAGGTGCCCTTATGGAAAAGATGTCATTTCCAAAAGGTCAAGTGGGAGTAGTATAAATCTCGAAAGAGTTTGAGAAAAGCAACAAACAAACATGGTTCAAACAATGGTTAGTTCACCCTATGCTAAATGTACCTCTTCAAAAAGGCAATTGGGAGTATAAGAATATTGAAAAGTTCAAGAGCCTTGAAAGAGTTCAAGAAAAGTTAATTCGAAAATCTTGAAAAAAAATTGAGAAGTAATCGAATAAAAGCAACAATAGAGCATGATTCACCTCATGTTTTAAATGACAACGCATGGTCTCATTAAGTGTAATGGGAATAATAAACATGTGTCGAAGGTAGTACATTCCAAGTGCACATCCTCTATTGTTGTTTCTTATTGAAAAATAAACAAAGTTGTTGTATAAATTTCAATTGTTGCATAAAAACCCGCAATGATGACTAGTATATGTAAAACTTAGCCAAAGAAATATGATTTCATATTGACTAAGAGTTCTAAAATATTGATTTTGGAACATTATGATTATGCAAGTATAAAGATGATTTGACAAGTTATAACTCCAGGTAGTTTAAAAATCATGAAATCTGAAATAGATTCTAAATCTGTAAGTAAGTGTATGACACTTGATTAATTTGCCTAATTGGGTGAGACCCATAATAAGCAAAATAGACAAGAAAGAAAAATGTTTTCTAAACAAAGCAAAGACTTGTTAAAGAATTCAACAAATTCATAGTATGACTATGACTGCGATGAAACCTTTACATTAGTTATGTTGCAAAGATCTATTAAAGATATTTCAGTGATTTTTACCTTATGAGATTTGGTAGATGGATTTCAAAACTCTTTTTTGAAATTGTTCATGAAGGAAGATTTGTATATGATACAATCGGAATGATTTTGAAAAATCAATAATCCTAGGGATGCATAAAAGATCCTTTAATGGATTGAAGTTAGCATCATGGAGTTAATGTTCTTAATTTTTGTGAGTTAATCAAAATTGTTTGATGTTGTCATAAAATAAAGGAAAAGTCTTATGTGTACAAGATGTTTAGTGGGAGTTATACAATATTCTTGGTCTAATGCAAAGAACGATTATTCGTTGCTTAAAGAGTCAAGTGATGGTTAATGTTTTGTATGAAAAACCTTGAAGAGAATGATGAGTACATTTGGGATTCAAGATCTATAAATAGGGATAGGTCTCGAACGATGTTTGAGCTTAGTTAAGAAACTTATATTGATAAGATTCTTATTAGGTTCAACATTACATTAATAGGAGTTTCAATCCCATATAACATGGCACATTGTTTAAAGATTCAATGCTTTGGGAAAGGTTGATGAAATTAAGGTTTTGAGTGATGCTCCTTATGCAGTTTGCAAAGGATGCATCATGCATGTCATGGACTATCTATAATATATACTACAATAATCACCAGAGTTATCCCTTAATTACACGTGTCGTATTAAAAACAAAAAATTTTCCTCCAAAACTTTTTATTTTTTTTCCCTTAAAAAATAACATGATAAAAAAGTTAATGAATTAAAAATTTCAATTATTTTTAAAATATTTTAAATTACATATAGTTTACAAAAGAGTTTTAAGGGTAAAATATCTAAAACAAAAAGGGTTTTAAGAGTAGACATTAAATGAATTCAAATTTCAAAAAATAAAAAAGTTATATACTCCATAAGTCATTTTATTTAAATTAACTTCATTGTAATTGACTTTTATTATTTACAAGTCATATTATTATGAATCCGTGCATTGCTCGGGGCAAAAACTAGTACTCTCTATTTGATTCATGTGTTTTAAGAACAAGTGATAATAGCTAGGTTTCAATCGACATCCAATATAATGTTGGAATACAAATTAGATCATGAAATTCCTAAGTTCCTTGCGAAAGGACGAAGGAAAATTCTTAGTGTATGGAGATGAAGATTATTATAAAAATTTAGAAGTTACAAAATTCATGTTCATGAGAATGTCTCATGAATTGTGTACTCACTAAACCCCTTCCATGACCAAAGTATGAGAGTCATACTAAGGTGCTTGGATTGAGGCAAGTTATGAAATTTAAGTTGTATATGTTTTGACAAAACATATTACATAAGTAATACATTAACTTGCAGAATAATGTTTATCAGTTGAAACAAAGTTTTAATCTTATTTAATCATGGTTTTGATATTAAATAAAATATCCAAAATAATTATGAATTGATGGGCTCATCAAGTTGATGACTTTGTGAATGAAACCCCCCAGGTTAACTAAATTCATATATTATTTAAGTTCCTAGTTCAAAGTCATTAAATTGGACATAAATGATTTCAATATTGAATGGACTAGCATGTAAGATTGATTGAATAGCGCAGTTTCATGGGCTATAGGGGCATAGTGATGCTTAGTCAATCACATGGGTATGCATGAATGATGCATGATCGAACCATTGACCTACTTTGAAGTTCAAGAATAGAGTTTTCAGATATATTATTAGTCGATTCCTCTGACATGAATGGAACATTGATTCCATTCAATGATGGATTTAACTGTGGTGCATTCAAACGTTTGCCCATAATTGGAGATTATAAAGGGTGTTTCCTGGTTACTTCAAAAATTGAGTGGGAGATTTGGTTGCCACAAGATTGGATTGAGTCTACCTATTTAAATTAGGAATGTGTCTTGGGCCCTTGAAGAGGGAGAATTCAGAAAATGCCCGGCCGTGCTCAAATGAATTACATAGTAATCATTTGTTTTGTAATTCTAACTCAGTTTTTCAAGAAAATTTTGTAGATTAATATGATCACGACATGAGATACAATCATATTATCAAATCGACACACATTGACTTAAGAAATTTAAATATTGCGCACTTGTCTCAGACAAGTGGGAGATTGAAGGAATTATGTCTTCGATTAGTGCAATTACTAGATACATCAAGGATCACTATTATGGAGATAATTAGTTCATTCTTTTCAGTCGTAGTAGTCTATTGTTAGATATGATAAATGATCTTTGGACTAGTTAAATAGTCCAAAGCCTAATGGATCCTATGAGGTCACACACAAGAGTATTGGGTTAAATAAGTAAGAGGCCTATTAATGGGCCTCATGAGGTTATACTAATTACTAATGCCTACACCTTAGTGTAGGTAAATATACCTACACCCCCTCCCTCCCATCACCACCAATTTACCTCCCTCCCAAACAAATACAAATTATATGTATATCACCATTGTTATCTTCTAAAAAGCTTCATTTTATGATTTCTCTCTCCAAAAACCATCATCCTTTATTTTTTCTCCAAAAGAATTTATCATATCCCCCATCCTTAATTTTCTCCCTCTAAAAACTTTCATATTTTTCATCAACGAAATTTAATCATCATCTATTCATGTCACTTCTTATGGGAGCTTCATTGTTGATGCAAATCATTGATGAGGTACTAATTTATCTCTCCTTTTTTCATTTCATTGATTTGATGTAATTGTTAAATATTGATTTGATTACTCTAATTTTTTCCTCCAAATTGATTGTCAAATCTTAGAAAAAATTAATATATTGATTGAATGATGTATTCTTGTGTTGAATTAGTTTATGGTGTGTTATTACATTATATAATTATTAGACATAAATAATTGAAAACAGAGTGTTGTTGTCCTAATTTTCTGGATAGTTTGATCTATTTCGTCATATTATTGAGATGTAAATTTAGTTTAGTGCGGAGAATAATTGTTGAAGAATGTTCACTTTTGTCATGATAGATGTTCATTAATTAGCGTATTAGTAAATGATCATTCGCATATTAATATATGAGCATTAAGTTTCTGATATATGTTCATGTTATTGTCATCTCCATCAAATTTTTTCTCTGGAATTAAAGATTTTGAGTAAGAATTTGTGACTTCTTACACTTTTTGTGGAAGTAAGTGAGTCTTATAATTGTAGTTGATTTATGTTGTTATTTGATATTCTCTAATTTTGTGTTAAGGCATGATTTTATATTATTAATTATTGGCCTAAAATTTTAAAAATTGTGTACAACTTGTTCTAGTTCTTATGATTGTTATGACTAATAATGGAAAATTTTTTTTATATCATTCATTCTCATATTGATAATTGCTCATTATGACATATATATATATATATATATATATATATATATATATATATATATATATATATATATATATATATATATATATATATATATATATATATATATATATATATATATATATATATTAATTGGTGATCATTCGAATTTTTATAAATGTTCAATTGGATTGATATATATGTACATTCTCATATTGAAAAATAGTCACTTAGATTTAAATTCACATTCATTTTATCCTCTTATATAGAAATGCTCATGAGTCTCATTTGGATATTGATACTACATGCATGAAAATTGTTTATTGATAGATGTTTATTCAAATATTAATACATAAATTGTTCATCCTTGCTTTGATATATGTATATTCACATATTTATATAATGCTCATATGTAAAAATCATAAGGAATAATGAAATTATTTGCCACTGAAATATAGAGAATAATTGTGCTAATTTTCATAATTAGTTGAGCTTTTGTAGAATTATTGAAATTTGAATTAGTTTATAATGAAAATAATTTTTGGATAAATGTTCATTTTCATTTTGATAGATGTTCATTATGATATTAGTATATGATCATTCGAATTCTTACCTTAGATAAGATCAACTAATAGGGTCCAGTGTTATTGTTGTTATTAAATTAAATTTATTTTATATTGGAGATTATTTTTTAAAATAATATTATTTAAATAAATAGAATTCTTAGATGTATGTATTTGCATACAACTTATTATATTAATTACACAGTTATACATAACTTTTGAAATGAAAATTTGATGATATAAAAAAGAACATATGTTGAAACATAAAAAAAAAAAAAAAAAAAAAAAAAAAAAAAAAAAAAAAATTGAACGTTTGATGATGTAATACTTCTTATAATAAAAATGATTTGAGTGCAGTAATCCTTGTAGATAAATTTGTTCTCAGGTTTATCTATAATAAAATTCTAAAAATACAATTCAGAAACTATACGAAGTATTAATTAGAATAAAAACTCCATGCTAAAAAAATGAACATTTAATAATACAAAAATGAACATTTACCAATACAGAAATGAACATGTTATAAAAATTTACAGGAAATTCATATATGAAAAAGGAAGGGCTGGACACGCGCAGAGGATGTGGGGGGTGTAAGCAGTGTTCCCTACCCCGGGGTGTAGGTAAGAATTTGTAGATTATAACAAACCATGTAAGGTGTTGGGCTAGAGTAGTTTGATTAGGATTAGGATTTTGGGTTTGACATGGACTCTTATTTAGATATATGATCTATAAATAAGATCTATGACAAAGGTTGAATAAGCCACAATTAACATACAGTGAATTATGACACAAGACAACCAGTTTTCCCAAAACTCTAACTCCCTTTTAATTATATTTCTCTCACGACCCTCCCTCTCTCTCACGTCCGTACGCCGACCACCCTCCTAGGTGGCTTGTTGTGCTTGTCGTGGTGGTTCATGGTTAGTTTGTCTCCTTTTTCCGTAGAAGGTTGATTGAAGTATTCAATCACGACTAACTAGAATTAGTGGAGGTTTAATCTGTGTGCGTGGACCAAGTAGAGGAATCACGCTTGAGGCTCATTATCTCCCATTGTTCTTGCTTGATCGCACGTGGAATCACGTTTCAAAGGTATTATTACTTGTTCTTTATGTGTTATGCAATGATCTTGATTATTAGATGCTTATGAATATGATTCATGCAATTCCGCTTGGAGTATCTAAAGTCCTACATAATCATATTGTAGTGTTTTAAATATATTAATCATACGACGTGGCGTTTTTTTAATTAAAATCATACGTAGCGCTTTAAAAAACTTATCTTACGTGGTGTAATCGTATTGTAGCATTTTAAAAATACTAGTCCTATATATGTGGCGCTCTTGTAATTTTTTTAAAAAATAAAATCTTACGTGGCGCTCTAAAATCTCGGGAAAGAACTCCCATTTATATTTATACAAGATTCCACATGACTATATTTTATCGTATCTATAAATCACAAAAGTGAGTCAAAGTGTAGTGTGTGAATAATGTAAAAGTCAAACGGTGTCAACTAAAGAAATGGAGGTAGTATATATAATTAATGGATCTTATTTTAAATAACTTTTTAAATCGAATTTTATGCATAGAATTGAGTTATTAGATTTTTATTAAAAGTTATGATTAATTATGTATATATGAAATCTTAGTAGTGTATCAATAATAAAACTCTATACAATATTTTTATCTTAAAAAATCTATCCAAAATTCGATTATATAGCATCCTATTTGTTGACTACATGGCACGACACTTGACGAAAAACTGAAATGTCAAGTGTCGTTATCTTGTAACCTCGTTGTGAGACCGTCTTTATTTATTAGACATATGATATTAGATTAGATTGAAAACTCAATTAAATGTAGAATTTTAAGATATAAATTAGAGAAAGCCATTTTTACTTTTGATAATTTATATGAATTTTTTTATCTAAAGTGAAGAAGCACCATTTAAGTCTAGTTATATTTATGTTACATTTCTAGTGACCAATCCATATCAATTTTATTTTCAATTGTCAGCGCAGATTCGGAGAGACAAATCAAATCAGGAAATTAAATTTTATTTTTATCTTTTGCAAGTTCAACACAAATCAAACACAACTAACTTCAACATATATATGGTTTCTAAAAAAAAAAAAAAAAAAAAAAAAAAAAAAAAAAAAAAAAAAAAACTTCAACATGTATATGATGAACAAGTTTATTTGGTTATAATTGTTGTAGGATGAAGTTATTAACCTCTTTAGAATAAAGAGACGATCTATTATTATTTAGAGAGCATTTGGGATGAACAATATAATATATTTAATTTAAAAAATGAAATGCTATATATTAGATATATAAGTGGTATAACATTTCTAGCTAGATTAGATATAATTTGCCGAAACATGATGAGTTCCTGATCTTTTATGTTCTTAAGTTTTGTTTACATTTTATTTTTCTGAAAGCATAATTTTGTTTACTTTGTTAAAGCCTTTAATCAACTATTGGCTCATTTTGTAGCTTAAGTTTATGGACCCAATAAAAAAAATAAATAAATAAATAAATCTCATCTATCTCATTCATATACATTTAGAAGTACTCCACAATTCAACAATTCACTTTTAATCAAATAAAACATGTAATAATCTGGGACAACGCCTTGGCCAACAACTAATTAAAGTGTGTAAATATCATTATATCAAAGCTTCGACTTCAAGTCTTGGACAATAAAATGAAATTAAACGGTTTTAAATACATTTTGCGGGCGGGACATGAGTTATAGAAGTAGTTAAATCATTGTGATATCCACTTACCATTTTAACCCAAGTAAAGATTATGTAAGCTAGCTCTTCATCATCATTATTACTACTTTATGTCATTTATGGAATTTCGAAGCCTTTTTACTGCTTTTAGATAAATTTTACTGTGTACATATCATTAGTTTCCCATTATAAATTACAGTAATTTAGAGCGTCATTGTCTGACAATGGAAACATTTTTGGCAATATTCCAAGGTTGTCAAATTGGGTAAATTAGCTATAGATTGGTTGGTTTACTGTAGAATTGAACTATGACTATCATTCATACATTCATTGTGCATTTGTCAATCATGGTCCATTTGGAGCTCATTCATCATTGCGTACTATCCAGGTCTTGCGATCCTTACCTTTTGGAGCCTACTCCACTGTACATTTGACTTACAATCAGAGACTCAACTACAACTCTTGTAGTAAACCGACCCGATTTGAGTAAAACTCAATTCAAATTATGAATTTTACGAACACAATAATTTAGTATGATTAAAATTTGAAATAATCTCGATTTGACGTGACTTCTTCAATTTAAACCTGACCCAATTGATACCTCTAGTGATTTTCTTTGAAATTATATTACAGGAAATTTTGACATTTAATACCTTTAAAAACAACACTAGACAAAAAATTTGTTTTTGCTATCACTTAGGTCTTGTTCACTTCACCTTAAAAAAATACTAACCAGTAAAAATAATTTCACATTAAAAAGAAATATAATACTTCCTCTATTTTTTTTAGTTGGCACATTTCTATTATCACACTTGCCAACACATGTTTGAAACGATTAATATATCTAATTATCAACATTGTAAATTGTGAAAAGTGGATATTAATAAAATATATATCGAGACGATTCAAACAAGATCCTACATGACTAAGTTTTATCGTATATATAAACCACAAAAGCAAGTCAAAGTGTAATGTGTGAATAGTGTAAAAATCAAACGGTTTCAACTAAAAAAATGGATCGGAGGAAGTAGAGATCAGTAAAAATATTTCAATTCAGTAAAAATAATTTCATCAGTTCTTAAAATTAATTTTTAAAAATAAATTTAGCTAAAATAATTTCTGTTCAGAAAAAATAATTTTAATTCAACAAAAATAAGCTGAAGTGAACGGGGCCTTAATGTATTTCATGTATGGTACTTCTTAATTAATACTCCCTCCGTTTTTAAATACCCCCTCCACTTTCCATTTTCGGCTATTTTTAAATACTTGCTCCATTTCCTTATTTGAAAAGCTTTTATAATACTTAATTCATTTCTCTCACCTAGTGAACCCAACATAAATCATATTTTATTAATTTCATATTCTCTCCTTCAAATTTCTTTACTCCTTTTACTTTTTACAATTTTTTATTTTTCCACTTACCTCACCAACTCCATATTTTATTATTTTCTCTAATTTCTCCTAAAACTCCGCGCATGGAAAAATGAAGCAAGTATTTAAAAACGGAGGGAGTAAAAAAATATTATATCAAAATTCATTGGTCCCTTAGCAGATAAAAAAAAATATATATATACAATTATGACCACACAACATATACTTTTAAGTACACTACTTTGCTTTACCATGCTCCTAGTATAATTACAACATGCATGAATTATAGTAGCAACACTTCAACTCCATTTATATAACTCTCTCAAAGCCTCCTCTTCTCATCATCAAAACCTCATCCAAAGAACCCTCCAAGCACCACATAATAATAACAATGTCGTCGTCCGACCTCTCGTCGACCTCATCATCATTAACCAATGTTTCTTCATCATCATTACCATCATTATCAACAGATAACATTAGCACCAAAAGCAGCAGCAGCACATGTTCGTCCAAAATTATTGATGAAGAAAACCGCCACATCCTCTCGGTATCGAAGTCGAAATCAGATAGACTCCTAGGCAAGTTCTTTGACGCCTTAGAGTTTGATTTCGACTATGATACAAGCAGCCTTTGGTCGCCTCCGATTCGTCGAAGCGTGTTTTTGACCTCTCCTGGAATAATCATTTGCTCTGATGATTATGATATGTTTGTTAAGCTTCGTAACTCTCCAAAGACCAAGAACAAGAAGAAAATGAAGAAGACGACTATTAATACTCTTATCTCTTGTAGAAGGTTCTTGTCCTCTTGCTTCAATGTAAGACACCCAATTTGCTAATTTACATGTCATTTATTTATCAAATTAAATACATCGTATTATATAATCTAAGATAATAACTTAATTTTCTTAAAAGGTGATTTGTTAACATTTTAAGCTTTTATTTATATATTTTAAAGTTAAAATGCTTCATAAATTTTCAAATTAGTGACAAAAAGAATCATCACATATTTAACTTTGATGTTTATGATATTTATTTGATTCTTAATGTTTTATTCCCTCTAAAGTTCATTGATTCCAAAAATGACATTGTCTCAATTGACTGGAAAAAAAAAATTAAAGATTGTAAATTGCTTAACAAGTTTGTCTGTAAAAATGTTTCCCTTTTTTATCTTCAACTCCATATGTATACAACTATACAAGTACTCAGTATAATTTTTGGTTAAAGCCATTACATTTTTATGTATACATATATATATATTTTTTTTTTTTTGAATAAGTGTATAAATTATGTTTGTAAAAACGGCTAAGAATAAAAGCGATGATTATATAACAATTAGATAAATTAAACTGATTTTCCCTACATTATCTTAAATTACCTGCCATATAACTAACTTATTGTGGATATATTTTTTTTTTTTTTTTTTTTGAAAACACTTATTGTGGATAATATCTAAGGAGTTTAGCTTAAATTACCTCTGCATACTATAAATTGAAATGGTGAAATTTTTTCAAATATACTCCACACGTATAAGCAATTTATTTAAAGTATATGTAGATATAAATATGAAAAATATAGTATGCGATAAATTTTTTATTTTGTCTTTTTAGACACTACATACGGAGTAATTTTCAAGATTTAATTTGTCATTTCAATACTTTTTGCAAATACATCCGGAGTATAAAATTTTTAATTCTTCACTTCGAGTCAAAAAAACAGAATACATTAAAATTCTACACTTTTAGTGAAGTTGGAAACAAAATCAATTTTTTAATTTAAAAAAAAATATATACAAGTAATGTTTAATTAAGTTCAATATCCCTTTATTTGTTGTCCAAGGAATCATTTGGTAAATACATAATATTCCCTAAATATATTCTTTACTTTTCATTATTCCTAATTTTAAAAAAATTTATTTTAGCTTTGTAATAACTAATAAAAAGTGTTTTAATCTTTGTCTGTTTGGAGCAGGTCTTTTGGTGCTGTTAAGGAATATTATGGTTTGGTCCACCTCAACCTAAGAAACCAATTTCTTTGTAATCTCTCACTCTTTTATCATCTGGGGTCTAAAGTACTTGTTTTTGTAGTGTAAATTGTTGTACTATCACTTTGTATTTTTCAATTAATTACTTTTTTTGTTTCTTCTTTTTTGCTCTTTTTTATGGCCAATGTATACCATTTTTTTTTTAAAAATATAATTATCTTAATTCAGAGTGAAAGTGATACCTCATAGATTGTAGCAAGTTTTTTGAGGGTTCTTTCTTTATTTCGATACTTGAGCATAGAGCATTGAAATTTCATGAAAGATTGAAAACTTCTCATTTTACAAGTAACGAATACATTCTTCACAAGTACTCTCTCCGTTTCATAATGTTAGTCGCATATGGAATCAATCACTTAAAATAAGAAAACGAATATATTTGAAATCTAACGTTAAAGTACAACAGAATTCATAATTAGTTTACCTTATTTAACTTTTTTGATTTTTTATTAGGAAAACACAAGTTATAATTGCATAATTTAAGGTAAAAATGTCCTTACTTAAGAGTCATGTCATCAATCCACAATCAATTAATTCCAAAAAAAATCAAGTTATAAATGAAATATATTCAACATGGGTAGATCTTTTTAAAACGCCCAAACTAGTATATGGGACTAACATTATAAAATGAAAGGAGTATCAAATATTGACATTCTTTAGAGATTCAGTGAATAATTCATTCTAGAGTGAATGTCAACTAGTTTATTTTGTTAAAAAAATTAAAGGGTGATAGATTGATTAGTGCCGAAGCTAAAAGTTAAATCTCATTTGATTCAGTACATCATTTTATTTCTATGACTCTTTCTACACCAAAAACTGAAAAAAATAAATAAATAAAACAAAAATAAATAAAAAGTCATTAATGGTCAAGTGTATTTATTTCAAAGACACCTAAAATAACCAATATACTTACTTCGTATAAGTTTAAAAACAGTTCCGTAACATACAATTTTGATGTATCCAAAGTTGAACAAGTATGAACTAAATTTAAAGTAAACCAAATCAAGTTGGAGTACTACGAATCTAAATTTCTAACAATTTAATTGCGAGCTTTAATCTAATTTCCCTTTTGAAGGCAATGAAAATTTCAGCTCAGAATTTGGTTAAATATTAATTTAAGTCATGCATGTTTTCTTCACTTATTCAAATAATATTCAGTAAATAATTAAAAGTTCATTATAATCATTTTAAGTTTAATAAAAATAAGTTTAGTTCAACAAAAATTAAATTCAATTATTTTATAAAAATAAGGCTGTGTTCACTTCACCTTAAAAAAAATAATATTTAGTAAAAATAATTTCAGTACAATAAAAATAAGTTTAGTTTAGTAAAAATAAGTTCAGTTTAAAAAAATATTTCAATTCAGTAAAAATCAGTAACTTTAAAGAAGAAATTAGACAGAAAATCAGTAAAAAAAAAAAATTCATTTCAGTAAAAATAATTTCAGTTCAATTAAAATAATGTCAATTCAGCAAAAATAAGGTGAAGTGAATGGGGCTTTAATCTTAATCAATAAAAATCAGTAACTATAAAAAGAAAAAACATATATAATACTCCCTCCATGTTTTTTTAAGTGACACACTTTGACCGACACGTAGTTTTAGGAGATTTTATTGACTTTAATAAAATAAGATGTTAGTGGGGTAGGTTAGAGGAGTGAGAAATGATAAAGTAAAAGAATGTGAGAGGAAGTGGGTAGGGATGGCAATATTAAGTGGATATCCACGAACCCGCTCCACCCGCTATAAATAAATGGACGAAAACCCGAATTAAATGGATGAGAAGCGGGTGACGGATGAAGCGGGTGATGGATCGGATCGGATGTGGATGATACTTTTTTCACCCGCTAACCATCCACCCACCCGTTTAACATATATTATATTTTTTAATCTAAGAATTTTAATAATAAAATATGAAATGTGCAAGAAAATTACTTATTTTTTTGTTGCAAATTAATTGTTCAAACAATATATTGTTATTGTTTCATTTTGTATTAATAAAATAAAAAAATTATTGTACAAATAACCGAAAATTAGAGTTTATGTGAGTTTTTTTCCACTTTAATACTCATCCATTAGTCATCCGCTCCACCCGTTTCATCCGCGGATGATGGACGGACGGATATGGATGATGGGTGAAGCGGATGACGGATGGATGTGGATGGAGCGATTAGAGTAATGGATGGATGCGGGTGAAGCTCCACCCGATCCGAATCCGATCCATTGCCATCCCTAGAAGTGGGGACCATGAAAGGAGTGAGAAATGATAAAGTAAAAGATAGTGAGGTGAAGATATATTATTAAAATGTAAGGAATTTCTAAAAGAGGAAGTGTGTCACTTAAAAAAAAACGGCCGTTTAAGAAAAGTGTCACTTAAAAAACACGGAGGGAGTAGAGAATCTGTATAAAAAAATAAATAAATAAATAAAAAAGGTTTAACAATAAAAAAAAAATTAAACTAAGCAATTCAAACTAATTTAATTTCAGCAAAAAGTAATTTTAGTTCATTGAAAATCATTTTAGCTGAATAAACATAAAGTGGAAAGAACATGCCCCTAATCCAAATAACCTGGCTCTTATTAACCGATCTTGTGTGACAGTGTGTGACGAATTAGGTTTGAAATCAACGCATATAAAAAAAATTTCATTCTTTTTATTAACCGTTCCATGTACCTTGTTGTAGTAGTTGTATCTTGTATTCTTATGTAAGATTACTCAATATCTATCAAGTATAGCTAGAGATGAGAAGTACTCTTGTGTGTTGGATTTTTTATACTCCGTTGTAAAAAAAAAAAAAAAAAAAAAAAAAAAAAAAAAAAGATTTAATACCAAAGTTGATCCAATTGACCCGTGTCCCACGGTACCTCGCTCTCTTGTATACTGACAATCAAGGGTTAGTGCAAATAACATCCCTATTTTTAAGTTTTAAGGTGATTTTTTTTTTTTTCAGGAGAAAGGTTGAAAAAGAAATAGACCTTAACAAAATTCACATTTCATCTTACTTGTAATTTGGTAAGCCCTATAAGGCCCTGTTCTTTTGAGCTTATGGGCAGAGCAGAGCAGAGCAGATTTCAGCAGAGCAGAACAGATTTCAGCAGAGCAGAGCAAAGCAGAGCAGAGCAGATTTCAGCAAAGCAGAGCAGAGCAGAGCAGATTGAAGCAGAGCAAAGCAGAGCCGAGCAGAGCAGATTTCATTATTATTATTATTATTATTATTATTATTATTATTATTATTAATTTTTTCATTTTTTTATTATTATCATTATTATTATTATTATTATTACTAATATTGTTATTATTACTATTATTACTATTATTATTATTATTATTATTATTATTATTATTATTATTATTATTATTATTACTACTAATACTATAATAATAATTGTAATGCTTTATTATTGTTATTAAATATTAAATATTATTATTATTATTAATTTTAATATTATTAAATATTAATTATATTATTATTAATTATATTATTATTAAATATTAATTATATTATTATTAATATTATTATTATTAATATTATTATTATTAAATATTAATTCTATTATTATTAAATATTAATTAATATTATTAT
This sequence comes from Chenopodium album, assembly GCF_948465745.1. Lineage (NCBI taxonomy): Eukaryota > Viridiplantae > Streptophyta > Magnoliopsida > Caryophyllales > Amaranthaceae > Chenopodium > Chenopodium album. The sequence continues at coordinate 43,810,115 of NC_137846.1, read as the reverse complement.
TAAATATTAATTATATTATTATTATTATTAAATATCAATTATATACTTCCTCCGTTTTCTTTTACTTGCAACACACCTTTTAAGCACGCAGTTTTAGGAGATGATTAGTGAGGGTAAACGAGCGATTTTATCAATATAATTTTTACACGAAAATTAGAATAGAGTTAAGTATCATTTGTATAAATTATAATGAAAAATTTGTCCATTTACATTACATAAACCAGAGCTCAAAACACGTGCCACAAGGCTGTGTTGCAAGTAAAAGAAAACGGAGGAAGTATTATTATTAATAAATATTAATTATTATTAATAAATATTATTTATTTATTTATTATTATTAAATATTAAATATTATTATCATTAAGTATTAATTATTTATTATTATTTTTATTAAATATACATTATTATTATAATAATTCAATATTAAGTATTAATTTTAAGCAGAGCAGAGCATAGCAGAGCAGAGCAGGGCAGAGCAGAGCAGAGCAGATTGAAGCAGAGCAAAGCAGAGCAAATTTCAGCAGAGCAAAGCAGAGCAGATTTCAGCAGAGCAAAGCAGAGCAGAGCAGCTCTAAAGAACGGGGCCTAAACATGTTATTTATCTGCCTTACATATACTACACTAATGAAAAGTCGACTTTTGACCTTAAGAGCTGAATCTTTTGTAAGAGCCATATAGGAAATTAATGTCACCTCTTCCATCACCTATTCACCTCATAGTAGAGTAACAAGATTATAAGAATCCGAAATCCTAATAAGTTAATAGATATTAGAGTTTGAAGCCCATTGTAACCATACAAGCATGCTAAAGCTTTATAATGTCCAAAATTACTGCCACCTATATAACACTGTACTCAAGAGGATCTTAAGATTTAAGATTAGGAATGACTAACATGTAACATGTCCGTAGTATATATTGTCCAAATGTCTATTTACCGCAAAGGATTATCTGGACTTGTTAGTTGTCATATACCATACAAGCATGAAGTTGCAAATTATTTTTTTGGAAAATTTGTGTAGAAGGGACATATATATTCACTATTTTGTCTGGAAAGAGTTTATATTTTTAAAGTTGTCTAAATGGACCTTATAAGTTGCTTTTGTTGTTTGAGAAAACCTTGAGGTCGGAATCCGGCAATAATTGACTTTTTTCTCCGAGGTTAACCTCTCATGTGACCTTAAAAAATGACCCCTTTTCTTTTATTTCCATGATTTCCCTCAAATTCCCTTATTTTGATTTGTGTCATTTGGGGATTAGAAGAGAGAGAAGGAGGAATTGGAGGGAAATCGTGGAAAAAAAAAATTGGGGTCATTTTTTAAGGTCACGTGGGAGGTCAACGTCGAAGAAAAAAGTTAATTATTGTCGGGTTTCGACTTCAAGGTCCCCCCAAACAACAAAATAAACTTATAAGGTCATTTTAGATCACTTTAAACATATAAGGTCCTTTCAGACAAAATAGTGAACATATACGTCGCTTCTAGACAAATTTTCCAATTTTTTTATGTTACTAATTTAATTAAGGCTCCATTAATTTTGTAAGTTTTAAATGAAAAATATTTTCCAAGAAAACTTTATTTTACTTTTTCACTAGTTCTTTGCCCGAGCGACGCTCGGATATTCACAAGAAAAAAATTATTTTTATAAATTACTATAAGTTTGTACGAAATATCTATTTATGTTATCAAATTATTATAGATTAGGTACGGGGTAATGTAGAGTACTTATCGCTAATTTTAGTTGATGAACTCTTATAAATTTATATTTGAGTTAAAATCCTTTTTTTTTTTAACTAGAAAACGAATAATACATTTTATATATTAACGATTAAAGATTAAGAGAATATAACAATATACATATATTTGATTTATTTAAGATATTATTATTCTATTTTTTAGGTTGCATTTTCTTTTTCTTTTTTTTTGTTTTTTTGAACAATTCTTTTTTTTTTTATTTTTTTAATTATCAGCTTTCTTATTAATTTTTAAGAAGAAAAAAGAAAAAAAAAAGGTTTTTTGGCGGGAAATTTTTTATTGTGAACGCGACACGTGTACTTTAGGGGATAAGGCTGGTGATTACTTTAGTATAGTACACTAGATTAACTCCTGTACGATGCACGGATATAATAAAGAATTTATAATTGTGTAAACTTCAAATACATATCAGTCAAAATATGTAAAATCTTTGTATTACATACGATATTATTAACATAAACCAAACTATAAAAATTAAAATAATATAAACAAAAGAAAATTCATGTCTACAATAAAATTTTGCAAAATTTGTAATTAGATGGAGTAATCACATATATAAAAGGTTGATATTTATTTTCCTTAAAATTTTTAAAAGAAAAAGTATTGAAAACTAAAAAGTTTAATGTATTATATTAAACTACTTTGCAATCAATAGTTATATTTTTTTTAAAATAAAAATAAAAATAAAAAAATAAAAATAAAAAAAAAAAAAAGAAAAAAAAGAATAAGTTTAGGCGGGAAAAAAATAAATGAGAAGTTGACACGTGTACAATTTGAAAAAAAATAATGATGTCAGCAGTTGTTACTATCAAACTATACTCTAAACCACGATATCCCTTCTACTCCCATTTTAATCGTCACTCATCCACATTAATATTTTTTTGTGGGGAAACACACCACAAAAATCTATTTATAAGATTGCATGTTCTCTTATAAAAACCTTTTTCTGAAATATATTTTTGTCAAAACAAACGTGCAATCTAAGTACCTCATACCCAAGGGTGTCCATTATTCTGATAAAAACCGAAATTCAATCAAATCCAAATCAAATTATCAATTCGGATCGGATCCAAAATTTAAATCGGATATGATCGGATTAAATTTTTTTGAAAATTTCGATTTTCGGATTGACCTTATTAGGATCCAAAAAACCGAAATAATCGAATTATGAAAGCGTTATTTTACAAAAAAATATTGTTAATATTAATCATATTAAACTATGTTTATGATTATAATAATAATAATAATAATAATAATCATGTAAACCTATGTTTTCAATACTTGTATAAATCATGTACGACTATACTTTCAGGAATTGAATTTTATTATTGCAATTTTATTTTTATAATCGCATTAGACCCAAAAAAATTAGCAACATATTTTAATTCGGATTTTCGGATTGGATCCAAATAACCGAATTATAATTCGGATTAGATCAGATTGGATTTGATAAGTAATTCGGATCGGATTGGATTTGAAAATTAAAAACCGAAATTTATTTCGGATCGGATTGGATTTGAGCTAAATCCAAACCGAAAACCGAATGGACACCCATACCTTTGCCTTATTTTTAAAAACACTCCGTATTTGATGTGCTCCAATCCCTTTGTTTTATTTTGTTTGTGTTATTGTATACTCCCTCTGTCCCCAATTGTTTGCCCCAAACCATAAATCTACTTTATTAAGGTTTTGGGCAAAAAATGGTGTACATGGGTTGACACAAATATCAATGAGGAGAGAGATAGAGAGAGTGCAAGTGGGAAAACATGCCAAAAATAGTATGAGACAATCTTTTGGGGACACTTTAAAAAGGAAAGTGGAGCAAACAATTAGGGACAGAGGGAGTACTTAGAATGTTATACTTAAATAATGACTTTTTTGTAGTTTAATGACTTTTCCCCGATACTTTAAAATATAGTCATGTAAAATCTTACTAGATTCGTCTCAACTTTAGATTCCAAAAATAATTATATATTTTTTGTTTTGGTAATAAGTGACTTGTGATATATTATTTCAATATTATTACTATAAACTATGTATAAAAACAATGCAAGTTAGACATAAAAAGTCAGAGGGAGTATTGATATAAGGAATCTAATTAACACTATACTTGTTATAAGAAAGTTACATCATTTTAATTTTAATTAACCGTTGGCAATACAAAATTTTAATTGTTAATTAATAATATCTTTTGTTTATTATATTAATAAAATTATCAACATATATCAAACATTCAAACATACAGATACCAAGTTTAATCTTAACAACTACTTACAATTACAAACCACATTTCTTTTGTATTAATAAAGTCTGGTCAAAATATATAGATAAAAAAAATGTAAAATGGTGAAGCTAGTTTGAAATAATGGAGTAAATAGTCATTAAAATAGTCACTAAAATAGGAGAAAAGAAAAGTTTAGAAAAGATTGAGACTAGATAACTGAGATAAGTCGGCCAATGCATGCTCGGGAGGAGGACCACGTAAAAGTACAAAGAGAATTCTCATTACAATTCATGCAAAATCACGTATTAAAGTTCTTTATTACTTAGGTTTTTTGTCCACTTGTAAAATGGAACCTCTTGGAATATTCAAAATCCTGAAATTCAACCATTTCCCAAAAAAGACGTTGAAATATTAGCATCACCATATGCTAGCCACCATTATTGGAATGTAGAAATTGCAAAGGATGAATCCTTGAAAAGGTATTTGATCTCAAAGGTTCTTTGATGAAGCAAATTTCAAAGATCGAGTAAATAAATTAAACAGGATTCTTTGATTCTTTTTCTTTAGAGCAAAAGCAAAATTCATTCTTTAGATAACTCTTGGTACCACCTCAATAATAATATACTATGTAGTTACTATATCATACATCTTCATTTAGAATTTTGAGAAGAATGTGTCTACTAAGTTGCTTAATTATTATTTTAGTTGGGTTGGTAGTTAGGGTTGTTCACCGATCGAACCAATTTTACATGGCGAACTTGGAGCGAACTAGTAAATTTGGTCTAAAATCCGGACTGGACTGGTTTTAGAAACTTTAATTTTTCTATGTTTTTGTATAATCTTTGGTAAATTATAGGAAAAAATAAATACAGAGTATAAGAAAAATGATTGTTTAATGCTTAATTAGAACGTCAAACATAAGATAATTTATAATATGAATGCATTTATAGCAATTTGAAGGGAAAATTAAACATTGTAGAAGTCTTATTCATAGCTTTAAACCAAAAAGGCCTGGTCGTCTAAGATTGATTTTAAGGGGTTTTGGATCAAATCTGACCAAAGATCAATTTTGAAAGATTTCCAGTCATTTGTTTTGGTCTTGACCAGGATTTGAACTTCCCTATTAGTAATACTCCACCTGTTTCATAATATATAATACCCTAGCTTCACAAAAAAATGGTTATACTTGCTTGTTAAAAAATTCTCATTGCATACTTTTGATTGTATATTACTAGTATCTTTAATTATATATCAATAAAATATTTGAGTATAAAAAATTGATATTCTTAGACTATATATTGATTGAACAAATCGATATGTAACATATTGATGTTTGTCTAAGTGGCAGCATTCATCGATTAATTAAAGACTTCAAAATTTAAATCCAAAAAAGTAAAGTGTAATACGTTTTTCTATTAAGACTATAGATGCCCTCTTGGGATATTGTATTATGCAACAGGGTTTGTTGATGCTTATTTTAGCTAATAAATTGAAGATACATGGAATTTGTTTCATATAGGAAGTTGATTTTTCGAAGACTTAGAAATACTTGGGATCGATTTTAATCATCTGCTCTTATGAAAATCATGATTCTATATGATTCTCATGTTATATTGTAGCCCTTTCTTGTCATTATTGCATGTGGTTGTTGATCATGGTATAATTGATATCGTTGTTGCCTTTAAACTGTACTGTCGTCCTGACCTATAATACGAAGTATATAAGATGATCATGCAATGGTATCCTTGTTGTTTGCCTCTGGATTATTACCCTTTGGTGTAAATTGATCATAGTTTTTTTTTGTTGCCTCTAAATTGTGTAGCCTTTGCTGTAATCTATTGCCTTTGTTAAGTTTGGAGTGCAATGTTGAATTATAAATTGCAAGTGTTAATTATTGTGTGCTTGATCATGATCGATTAAGTTTCCTAAATGAGTATAATTTAAGCATAGAGGTGTCAAAATCAGACCCGACCCGAAAAATCGACCTGAATCGACAATGATTTGTATCCAACCCGTACCCGAAGAATAGGTGAAAACAGTGACATGTGACCTAAACCAAAACTAACCTGACATTAACTAACATCCAAATAGACCTGATACTTTATGACATGAACCCGAACTCGTAGTCACCTTGATATTAACTCAAAAACTGGTTTGACCCGATTTGATAATGATCCAAACCTGATTGATACTCGACTTGTTAAGAACCCAATTACGTCGATTATAACTTGTCACAACTTGTTATTAACCCATATGAATATTGACCGACATTTAATTTGACCCGACCTAATAATGATTTGAACCCGAAGTAACACTCAACTTGATTAAACTTACAAAAATATACGTAATATAATTAACCATACATATAACCTACAACTTACATGAAACATAAGAATGACCTAACTTGACTGTTATTTAATCTATCAAAACTTGCCTTGACCTGACCTGACTTAAATTTGACCTGGGAAGAATTTACATGCTTCAAACTTGTCTCTAAAACTTGACTCGCCACAAATTGAACTCAAACCATATACCCGACCCAAAATTGACTCGAATTAAACCCGACCTTTAACTAAAAAGGTATATTGCATGTCATAACTCCAAACCGAACTCTACCCAACCCGACCTGAACCTGACTTGGAAGTGAAAAAAACATGACATGACTCGACTTGAATATGACCTAAAACTCAACTGAACCTGATTTGAATACCCGATTTGACACCTTTAGGTTAAGGGTATGACCACTTATTGTTGTTTAACATGCATGCTTGTGTTGTGTTTGCATCTATGCTTCCTAAAACTAATCACATGCATTGATGTTTTATAGTAAAACTAATCAACCAAAAGAGAAAAAAGGAATAAAATTGCAGTCACCATCAATATGTGTTCTCTCATTGCAAATTTACTTCTGCCCATGCATCGATCCAGTGTCCTTAATTGTTTTGGTAGCAGACTATCTTCTAGAATCTTTTTCTTGTTGTGTGCTGGTTATTGTTTCCCGTATGTTTCAAAAATTATTCCTAACTTAGTAACATACAACAATGACATCAACACATTCCATAAAATTTTTAGGTGTAATTTATCAAAAGCTTCCTTCACAGCAACACCACACAAATCCTCTATTGCTTTTGGTACTTTCTTATGCATGAGTGATTTGATTGAATTGATCTAGTAAAGGATCCAAGATATCGCAATCTAGATTTAATGAGTAAGGTATTGTAGGGTGTTTTAGTCCTTTATCTCAGGGTATCATATCTGTTATGACACCTATTTTCTACCATTTACTTAGGTTGTTAGAGGGCCTGAATTTGAGGAAGATTCTCTTAGCCGTTTTCTTATTTTTGGTGTAATAAAGTTGTATTTTGTCCTGCTATATATCAGGTAAATTGTATGCTCTTTTGGCTGATGAGAGATATCTGCTATCTTCTTCCTCTGCTGAATCTTTTCTACGTTCTATCATCCCCGTGCACCTTCATTTTCTATTAGGCTTTATGGTATCAGAGCCAGGTTGTGCAACATCGGGATTGATACGTGAAGAAAGAAAATCTTTCTCATTTGTATGAAAATCTGATTTCATCAGCTGCTGATCTTCTATTCTTTTTCATTTCTTCTTCTTTTCTGTCCTGCTTCTCCTATTATCCTTCCTCTCTTCTCTTTAATCTTCATATGAAATGGAAGCTGATACAAGTAGTGTTCTATACCTGCATACAAATGATGGTTCTTAATCCATCAGCGTTGACAAGCTCACTGGAGCAGCAGATTATAGATCTTGGAAAAGATCTATGGAGATAACATTCACAGCAAAGAAGAAAATAGGCTTTGTGCAAGGAATAGTGCTCAAATCTACATATGTGGATGATCTTGTCATAGCAGATCAATGGGATACCCGGAACTCTATGATAATATCCTGGATTCATGGCTACTTGTCTAATACAATTAAAAAATCTGTTCTATATGTGAGTACTACTAGAGAAACTTGGGTTTGGCTAGAAAAACGTTTTTCTATGTCTAATGGCTCTAGAAAATACAAGCTGAAGAAAGATTTATATAACTTGAAACAAAACAGCAGCTCTATCAATGTTTATTACACTAGTATGACTAGTTTGTGGGAAGAAATTGATGCAATGAATGTACAGCCTGTTGTCTCTAACTCTAGTGCTGAGATTAGGTCTTTGTTGAATACTATTGCTATATCAGGAAGAACATAGACTGTTTCAATTCTTGAATGGCTTGGATGAACATTTTGGAGCTATGAGAACTCAGTTACTCATGCTCACTCCTTTATCAACAGTTGAATGTGCTTGTTCTATGCTATAACAAGAAGAAAGTTAGAGAAAAATACTTCTCATGACTAAAAATGAACCAGATATTTTAGCTGTGTACAACAGAAATTCTGAAAACAAGGGAAAACCTAGAAACCCAGGACACTTTCCACCTAGTGCCGGAGGAAATAATATATCAGCTGGGTGTAGTGTGTGTGGTATAAAAGGCAATGGGCCAGATAGATGCTGGAAGACGGTGGGTTATCCCAACTGGCATGACAAATATTAACTAGCATATGCTAAATCTAATGCAAAATTCAAAGATCAGAAGTGGAACAAGCCAACACCAAGGCTTGCTGCTGTTGCTTAGAATGAAAGACCTGCAGGGAAAAGCAGGTCTGGCAATGTAACTCTCACTCAGCAACAATTTGAGCAACTGTTGAAGCAAATTCCTGACAATGTGAAAGGAAGTGACACAGATGAAGAACTTGATAATAGTTTCTCTGGGATGACATCTTCTTATAATGCAGCAACTGCTTCAAATGAAGAATGAATTATAGACTATGGGGATTTTGGTCATAAGACCTCTTGCTTGAGGTTGCTCATTGACCCTAGAGAATGCCAAGAGCACCTGAAGATAGACCTTTCACTAGAGCCACAGCTAGGGTGTCTCACACAAGTATGGTTGAGCTGCCTAACTCTCTATACCTGAAAAATGTTCTGGTTGTTCCAAATTTTAAACATAATATGTTGGCAGTACATAAACTGATGAAAGATTCACAATGTGAAGTTATTTTTAGCAATTCTCACTGTGTAATTAAAGATACAGTTACAAAAAAGGTGAAAGGTGTAGGAAAAGCAAGAAATAGGTTGTACTATTTGGTCAATTTCTCTTTTGATGCTCTGTCAGCTGAGCAGGACATTGACTGTAGTAACCAGACTTCTCATACATGCTTGAAAACTCACTCTGATAAGGAAAAGGTGCCATTTGCAGTGTGACATCACAGATTGGGTCATGCATGTATGGGAAACTTCAGCATATTGAGTGTGTAAAGGAAAGCATTATTGAAAACAATCAAGTATGTGAAACTTGTCCTATGGCAAAGTTCACAAAGCCGCCTTATGATTTGAGCTCTTCTCATGCATCTCAACCCTTTGAATTGATTCATATGGACATCTGGGGTCCTTATAAAGTATGCACAAGGGGAAAATATAGATATTTCTTGACTATAGTGGATGATTTCTCAATAACAACTTGGGTGTATCTTTTGCAGCAAAAATCTAAATCTCTTAAAAAGCTTTAAGAATTCTCAAACTATGCTTAAACACACTTCAACTGTAAGACAAAGTTCCTCAGATTAGATAATGCTCTGGAATCCCATGATCAATATTGTCAAAATTTCTTTGCTAACCTTGGAATTGTTCATCAAACATCCTGTATTGATAGAACACAGCAGAATGCCAGAGTAGAAAGAAAACATAGGCACATTCTTGAAATTGTTAGAGCCTTGAGGATTCAAGCTAGTCTATCTTTGAATTACTAGGGTGAATGTGTAATAACTGTTGTTCACTTGATCAACAGACTACCCACACCTGTTCTGAAGAACAAAACTCCATATCAAGTTTTGTTCAAATCTATACCAAATTACTCACATTTCAGAGTATTTAGATGTCTAGCTTTTGCTGCTAACCCAACTGGATCTACATATAAGTTTCAGCCTAGAAGTGTGCCTTGTGTGTTCCTTGGGTATCCTGCAACTCAAAAAGGTTATAGGTTTCTTAACATGCAATCAAAGAAAATCTTTGTATCCAGATATGTCACATTTAATGAAACTATCTTTCCTTTTCAGCTCTCCTCTCTTGACCATTACAAGAAACCTATACCACCCACTGTCACTCACAAAGACACTTCAATCACATATATCTTGATGAGATTTATGATTCTGACCAAAATGAAAATTCAATAGACACATCCAATCCTATTTCAGTCCCTTCTCCTGAACCCACTCAGACCTCTTATCCTATTTCTATCCCTTCTCAAACACAAACCACCAGCACCCTGCTTTCCATTGATATAGAACAACATGTGAGATAAAGCTCTAGACCAATCGAACCACCTATCTAGATGAAATATTACATTCAACCCAAGAAAAAAAAATCAGATATTCAAATATCAAATCTAGCATTTCAGGAAGTTGGTCATGAGTTTCATTATTTTATGACAATTCTTGCTGCATCTCAAGATCATGTGTTCTATAAACATGTTGTTCCTGAACAGCACTAAGTGGATGCTATGAACAAGGAGCTGGAACAATGTGAATTGAATGGCACCTGGAAAGTCACCACTCTTCGTCAAGGAAAAAGGGTGATAGGATGTAAGTGGATATACAAGACAAAATATAAGTTTAATGGTGATATTGAGAGGCATAAAGCTAGAATTGTTGTCTTGGGTTGCAAGCAATAGTATGGGCTAGATTATGGTGAAACTTTTGCACCAGTTGCCAAGATGACCGCTGTTAGAGCCCTTTTGGCAATGGCTGCAATGAATGGTTGGATTACTACTCAAATGGATGTAACTAATGCATTCTTGCATGGTAATCTAGAAGAATATGTTTACATGTCTCTTCCTCAAGGATATACTGGTTACAGTAGCAGAATTGTGGTTGATTCTTGATAGGCTAAAGTCGTATCACCTAATCAAAAGTAATTCCTAAAACCACTAACTAAAATAGATAGGAAAGTAGGGTCGAATCCACAAGGAAACAATGTTCTTTTATTTCTAATAAATTATTATAATCTAAATTATCAAGAAACAAGTAAGAATTGTGAGAATTATACTACAATAATAATTAAACTAAGGAAAATAAGCAATAATAAAAGATCTAGGATCATAGGTTCACCAATAATTAATACTCCAGGATAAAACATAACAATCAATTATCAATGCATAAATTAACCAGATTATAAAGGGCTTTCGCTACGTATTATAATCACAGAATTAATCTATCGGTATTAAATCGCATCTCTCGAATCTTGACTTAACCATTTATAAATTAACATGTCTATTGAAACTAAGCCTAAACATCAATTCTCATCTCTCGAATCTCGAATCAATATTTCGTAACTCATACAATTAAACTAGCGCTAATTTAATTGCATAGCATTAAATCAATCAATAGGAAATTAACTCAAAACATTAACAATCAACAATAATAAATTATCCCTTCATATTATTTTTGGATTCCCACAACCCTAGAAAATAAAACTACTCGCACATAATAAAACTAAACTAATTAAAACAATTAAATAAAGCATAATTAAACAATAATAATAAACATAAATATGAAAACAAACGAACTAAAGAAAAGACAATTAAATCAACCAAAAGTAAATAAAGCAAAGTAATAAAGATAGAGCTCGACAATAATAATAACAATAAAACTAAGCGAAACAATAATAGATAAAGTTTAAAGAAAATAAGTAATGAAAACTAAAGAATTGTTACAAATAATAATGTATGCCCATTATAGCTTGTAGCTATCTCTTTATTATGACTATCTTAAGTGTCTTTGTAACTTTCTTTGTATAACCTCCATATGCCTTTATTTCACATTGTAATTCTTCATGAATGGACTCTTCATTGTCCATATAGGTTACATTGTTCACATCATGTATATATATAGATGGCCCATGAAATGGATGAATAGACACACAAGACAATTACAATCTACATCTCTCTCTCTAATATTCTCCCTTTCCCCTTATTTTATAACACGTTATCATCACCATTGCTTTAGTTATCGGGAATCGGAGAAAATATTAATCAAATAATATAACAAGGAGGATCAACCGAGTTACTGACGAAATATACACTACTTCGTACACACTATTTTTTTTTCTCCTGTTGAGGTAAGCTTCACTTTGTATTGATTAAGCTATATTGTTATAATAGATTATTTTATCATGGATAAATATTGTATGAGTTGATTACAATTATCATTATTTTATCATAGATACAATTATCATTATCATGCGTTGATCATAATCATGAATTTTTGGTCCTGATTGTTATTTTGGTTGATGACATTGTATTCCAATAGCTGTAGTGAGTGTTAATTTGGATAAAGTTACATATTCGTGTTGAAGATTTTGGTTGTTCTTTGTTGGTATCTTAAATAATTATGAGTTGAATAATCATGTTAATATTTTGGATGAATTATTATGTTTGACTTGTGTGCACTATTAATCCGATTATTTGTATACATTGTGAATTAGGCAATTTATTCATGAATTTAGCAATACAAGGTTCTCATTATTAATGAATCATGTCTATGAATGCAGCCGTAATGTATTCATGAATCATATAGTATTCATTACAATGAACTTGGAATTTTGGAGGTTATGCGTAAACAAGTTTTATAATATACAGTAGTATTTTATTTTATTATTTCATGTTTTTATCCTTATTTTAAGTATTATCCTTATTTTATTTGCATACACTTTTATTATCAACCATTATGTTTTGATATGTATATGTTTGATATTTTACGAGATCTAATTTTGAACAATATTTTGTATAGTGAAAAATGTCGAACCTTGCCAAGCTTGAATTTGTGGCCCTTGATATTACCGGAAAGAATTATTTATCATGGGTGTTAGATGCTGAAATACACCTAGATGCTAAAGGGGTTGGTGAAACAATCAAAGAGGCTAATAAGGCAACACCTCAAGATAAGGCTAAAACCATGATTTTCCTTCGCCATCACTTCCATGAAGGGCTAAAAAATGAATATTTAACTGTGAAAGACCCACAAATCCTTTGGAGTAATCTAAAGGAAAGGTATGACCACCAAAAAACAGTGATACTCCCTAGAGCTTGTTATGAATGGTTGAATTTGAGATTGCAAGATTTTAAATCTGTTAGTGAATATAACTTAGCTATGTTTAAAACAACTTCTCAATTGAAATTATGTGGAGAAAATATTACTGATGAAGAAATTCTTGAAAAGACATACTCCACTTTCCATGCTAATAATATTGTCATGCAGACACAATATAGAGAAAAAGGCTTTCAAAAATATTCTGAATTAATATCTTGTCTTCTTGTGGATGAGAAAAATAACGAGCTGTTAATGAAACATCATGTATCACACGTCCTACTGGCTCTACTCCATTCCCTGAAGTGAATGTGACAACCCATAACGGGAAAGAAACTAAAAACAGAGACCATTCCAGCAGTAGTGGTCGAGGTAGAGGTTGCGGTCGTGGCCAATGGCGTGGTCGCGGTCATGGGCGTGGTTTTAGTGGATATGGTAGAGGTCGTGGAGGTCATTTCACAAACTCACATTCTCACCAGAAGTGGGAACGTAGAGATGATAAAGAGAAAAGTGAGACCAATATATGTTACCGTTGTGGAGGAAAAGGCCATTGGTCTCGGGTTTGTAGAACTCCAAAGCATCTTGTTGAACTTTACCAAGAATCATTGAAGAAAGGAAAGAAAGTTGAGGCAAACCTTGTTCTTGAAGATGGTGAAGGTGATTTTGATTTTGGCAATGCAAATCAATTCAATGTTGCTGATTTCCTTACTTCCCTGAAAGGGAATAATTTTGATTTTGGCAATATAACTCATTTATGAGTTGCTGATTTCTTCACTACCCCAGAAGGGAATAATTAAAATTATATTGTTTTGTATCAGTTTTAAGTATTAGACTTATGTTTGCTTATTCTAGTGATTTACTTAAGTTATTTTCTATGGTTGTAATAAGGACTTTTGCTTTATGAATTTATGAACTTTTTGGGTGTTTTTATTGATTTATTATTTTATCATCATTATTTGTTTTTTTTTATGCTTAATATTTTAACATATATTTTATTTCATGAAGAACATGGATATTACTCAAGTTCAATTTGCTATAAATGGTGAAGAATTATGTCTTGCTGACAGTGCAACTACTCATACAATACTTAAAAATAAAAAATATTTCTCTCATTTGATGATGAAAAGGATTAATGTGAGTACCATATCGGGTATTACAAATATCATTGAAGGCTCTTGAAGAGCCAACATAAAATTGCCTTGGGGAACCGAAATTAAAATAATTGATGCTTTATACTCCCCATTATCTCAAAGAAATTTATTAAGTTTTAAGGATATTCGCAACAATGGTTATCATATTGAGACAATCAATGAAGAAAATAACGAATTCCTTCAAATCACGAATATAACTCAAGGCACAAAACATGTTTTGGAGAAACTCCCTACATTCTCCAGTGGTTTGTACTACACAAAAATTAATACTATTGAAACTCATGCTATAGTAAACCAGAAGTTTACTGATAATTTTGTTGTTTGCCATGACCGGTTAGGCCATCCCGGTTCAATAATGATGCGACGAATAATTACAAATTCATGTGGACATTCTTTGAAGAGCCAGAAGATTCTTCATAATAATTTTTCATGTGCTGCTTGCTCAGAAGGCAAGTTGATAATTCGCCCATCACCAGCTAAAATTAATTTTGAATCAACTAGTTTTCTGGAACGCATACAAGGAAAAGTTTGTGGGCCCATACACCCTCCATGTGAACCATTTAGATATTTTATGGTTTTAATTAATGCATCAACTAGATGGTCACATGTGTCCTTGTTATCAACTCGTAACCTGGCGTTTGCGAGATTACTTGCCCAATTGATTAAGTTACAGGCACATTTTCCAGATACTTCTATTAAGACTATTTGGCTTGATAATGCTAGTGAATTTACATCTCAAGCTTTCAATCATTATTGCATGTCCATTGGGATAAATGTTGAACATCCTGTATCACATGTTCATACACAAAATGGTCTGGCAGAGTCATTAATTAAACGTCTTCAGTTAATTGCTAGACCATTGCTTATGAAATCCAATCTCCCAATTTCTGCTTAGGGACATGCCATATTACATGCAGCAGTACTAATTTGCATTAGGCCAACAAGTTATCACAAGTTCTCCCCATTACAATTGGTTTATGGTTAGGAACCAAATATTTCCCATCTAAGAATTTTTGGATGTGCGGTTTATGTTCCAATAGCTCCACCACAACGCTCTAAGATGGGTCCTCAAAGGAGGTTGGGAATATATGTTGGGTTTGAATCCCCGTCAATAATTAAATATCTTGAGCCTACAACAGGGGATTTATTTACGGCTCGTTTTGCGGATTGTCATTTTAACGAGTCATTTTTCCCAACATTAGGGGGAGAAAAGAGAGAGCTGGAAAAAGAAATTAAATGGAATGAGTTATCATTATCTTATCTTGATCCTCGAACTAAACAATGTGAACTAGAAGTTCAAAAGATAATTCATTTACAAAGTTTAGCAAATCAATTGCCAGACTCGTTTGCTGACCCAAAAAGAGTGACCAAGTCACATATTCCAGCTGTAAATGCTCCATTTAAAATAGATGTCCCGAAAGGACAGAATAAATTTGCTAATGAGTCTAAACCATGTCAAAAACGTGGAAGACCAATAGGTTCCAAAGATAAGAATCCTCGGAAAGAAAAGGAGCATTGATTGATGATGGTCAAATTCAAGAAACAATTTCTGAAGGATCTCTAGAAGAGAATTTAGACATGATACAAGAAGAAATTCAGGTACCTGATAATGAAGAAATTTCAACAAATTATATCATGTCTAGAATTACATGGAACCGAAATCAAATCGACGTCGATGATTTTTTTGCATGCGATGTAGCATTAGATGTTATGGATAATAATGACGATCATGAACCAAAATCCATTGAAAAATGTAGACAAAGAAATGATTGGCCAAAATGGAAAGAAGCAATTGAAGCAGGATTAAAATCTCTTGAAAAAGAGAAGTATTCGGACCTATAGTCCATACACATGAAGGTGTAAAGCAGTGGGATATAAATGGGTCTTTGTGTGAAAGAGAAATGAAAAGGGTGAAGTTGTAAGATATAAGGCACGATTTGTTGCATAAGGATTCTCACAAAGACCTGGTATTGATTATGAGGAGACATACTCTCCTATGGTGGATTCAACTACTTTTAGATTTTTTATTAGTCTTGCAATAAGAGAAGGACTTGGCTTATGTTTGATGGATGTAGTCACAGCTTATTTATATGGCCTACTGAATAATGACATTTACATGAAGTTCCCAGAAGGATTCAAGTTGCCAGAAGCAGCAAAATCTAGTTCTCGAGAACATTTCTGTATTAAATTGAACAAATCCCTTTATGGATTAAAACAATCTGGGCGTATGTGGTATAACCGACTAAGTGAATATTTGTTAAAAGAAGGTTATAAGAATGATCCTATTAGCCCATGTATTTTTATAAAGAAATTTGGACCAGGATTTGTTATAATTGTAGTGTATGTTAATGATTTGAATATCATTGGAACTCCTGAAGTGATTTCAGTGACTGTCAATTATTTAAAGAAAGAGTTCGAAATGAAAGATCTTGGAAAGACAAAATTTTGCCTGGGGTTACAAATAAAGCACCTAGAGAATGAAATCCTTGTGCATCAATCAACATACATAGGAAAAGTTATTAAAAGATTTTCTATGGATACAGCACATCCATTGAGCAACCCTATGGTTGTAAGATCACTTGATGTAGAGAAAGATCCGTTCCGACCTCGGGAAAAAAGAAGAAATTCTTGGTCCTAAAGGGCTAAAGTACCATATCTTAGTGCAATTGGAGCACTAATGTACCTTGCAAGTCATACACGACCCGACATATCTTTTTCGATTAATTTATTAGCAAGGTTTAGTTCATGTCCAACCCGAAGGCATTGGAATGGAATTAAATATTTACTTCGTTATCTTCAAGGTACGAAGGATATGGGTTTATTTTTCCCAAAGTTGTCCAAAGAACATTTGATTGGTTTTGTAGATGCAGGTTAATTATCTGATCCTCATAATGGTCGATCACAAATTGGATATGTGTTCACATATGGTGGTACTGCCATTTCTTGGCGTTCCATGAAACAAACCATTGCAACTACTTCTTCTAATCATTATGAGATTTTAGCAATTCACGAGGCTAGTCGTGAATGTGTATTCTTAAGCTCGGTAATTCAACATATAAAAGAAGTTTGTGGTTTATCATCTGGGCAAGAGGCACCGACAACTTTATATGAGGATAATGCAGCTTGTATTGCTCAACTTAAGGAAGGATACATCAAAGGTGACAGAACAAAGCACATCTCACCCAAATTTTTCTTCACTCATGATTTTCAGAAGATTGGAGATATAAATGTATTGCAGATTCGTTCAAGTGAGAATTTAGCAAACTTATTCACTAAGGCTCTTCTGACCGCAACATTTAAAAAGTTAGTTTATCGTATTGGATTGCGTCGTCTCAAAGATCTTCAGTGATATAATAATGAGGGGGAGTAATTGCCCACTGCACTCTTTTTCCCTTATCCATGGTTTTTTCCCACAGGGTTTTTCCTGGAAAGGTTTTTAATGAGGCAGCATATAAGCGCATTAATCCCTCTTACATAATGGGCATCCAAGGGGGAGTGTTACAAATAATAATGTATGCCCATTATAGCTTATAACTATATCTTTATTATGACTATCTTAAGTGTCTTTGTAACTTTCTTTGTAACCTCCATATGCCTTTAGTTCACATTGTAATTCTTTATGAATGGACTCTTCATTTTCCATATTGGTTACATTGTTCACATCATGTATATATATAGATGGCCCATAAAATGGATGAATAGACACACAAGACAATTACAATCTACATCTCTCTCTCTAATATTCTCCCTTTCCCCTTATTTTATAACAAGAATTCGATTAATGGAAAAACTAAGCTAATAATGAAAGCTAAACTAAAGAAAGGAAAAAAAAGGTACGGGAAAAGCTAATCAAGATCCAAGAGGTTAACTCAAAAGTCAAAACTAAGGAATCTAAAAATTAAAAGCTGCCCCCAATACCTACGACAATACGGCTACTTATAGCCATCACAAAACTACTCCTCACAATATTGGAAATCAACATAGCAAATTTTCAAACAGCATACTCGCCCGATCGGGCATTGGGCTGCCCGATCGGGCCCGCTTCCTTCACGCCTAAGTTGCTGACTTTGGTTCTGGGCTTCTTTTAACTTTGGGCCTATAGCTAAAGTTGCATATTGATTCGTGGCCTAATTACTTGGTCCACAATTCCTTCTTTTTGATATCCCAATATTGGACTTGTAATAAAATTAATACTCCCAACGAACCGAGCCCTTAATCACCGAACCAAATTTAATTAGCTCGACCTTGGGCTTCAAATATACGGTTATGAAATACAATCAAACTTTAATGTCTTCGTAGTAGCTCAATAAGCTCAGGAATTATCTTATTTCTGCAAATTCCTACAAAATAATACCAACTCCACAAAAACACTAGAAAACGTATATCAGTAATAAAATTAGCTTTGTAGAGCTCAAATAAGCACAAATATGACCGTGGGACGGGAAATTAAAATATATATAAAATAGACTTATCAATTCTCAAGGAAGTACACCTGTTAAGAAGTTTTAACTTGTATACAAACTCATAAAGTCTTTGTATGGCGTTAAACAGGCACCAAGACAATGGTTTGTCAAACAGTCATCTTCTCTTGTCTCATTTGGCTATACACAGTCAAAATCAGAGTACAGTTTGTTCACTAGACATCATGATCAGTCTGTTACAACTGTACTGGTGTATGTTGATGAATTGCTTATCACGCAGGAAATTCATAACTTGAAGAAACTCTTAACTTCTCATTTTCATATGAAGGATCTTGGTCCTATAAGATATTTTCTTAGCTTGGATATTGATCACACTGACCAAGGCATATTCATTTCTCAAAAGAAATATATCACAGATGTGCTAAAAGAACAAGGATTAATTCATGTCAAGCCTCTAAAACTTCCTATTGACACACATTTGAAGTTAGCACCAGATAAAGGAACACCTATGAAAAATCCTGTCATTTATCAGCAGTTACTTGGAAAACTGATATATCTGACTATCACTAGGCCATACATCTCTTTTACTGTCTAATTGTTAAGTTAGTTCATGCATTCTCCTACTTCCACACATCTACAGGCAGTGAAAAGACTGCTCAGATATTTAGCTGGCTCAACCTCTTAGGGTATTCTTCTTGCATCCTCTTCTGCAACCCAGTTAACTTCTTAGTGTGATAGTGATTGGTCCAGTTGTCCCTCAACTTGAAGATCTACCACTAGATACTACATTCTTATTGGAAGCTCACCTGTATCCCGAAAATCAAAGAAACTGTCTAGTAGCCAGATCTTCAGCTGAAGCTGAGTATAGGGCTATGGCTCTTACAGCCTGTGAAGTAACATGGCTCAAAGCTCTGCTGAAGGACCTAGGATTGTCTTATCTTGGTCCTAATTTGCTCTACTGTGATAATCAGGCTGATATTGCAATAGCTGCAAATCCTATTCTACATGAAAGAACTAAACATGTAGAAATTGACTGTCATTACGTTAGGGATATGGTGAAATCAGGATATTTGTGATAGGAATGATGTCCTTCGAACAAGTGTATTATTCCGATAGAGGATTCAGAATTATTAGAAAGCTAATTATTCAGTGAGGTCAAGTGATCGGAATGCCTAGTTAGAGGCCGCTTCCGATCAGTAATATTAATGTATAGTTAATATTACAGCTTAATCTTGACTAAACCCTTCGGGTCACACCCAAGCAAGCTAATGATCCGTCACGACGAATTAATTCGAAAGGAATTAATGAGTCGCTCGAGTATTATGAACATAGAAGTCGGATATCGAGCTAGGAGTGTCGAGACCGAGCGTCGCAAGTCGAGTCGAATAAATAAATCGACAAGACGTAAAATAATAAAAAGACACGACATATTAGGCTACCACGCACTGCCGCAAGCACCAAGTAGCTAGCAAGGGCTTGCGTACTTGCAAGGGCAGTTGTGGGCTGCTAGCAAGGCATGCTGGCCAGCCCGCATCAGCAGCCAAGTAACACACAGCAGCCACATGGGCTTACAGTGTGTGCTGGCTGGCCGAAGCCCAGCAGCCCACAAAGCAGCCTCGTGGGCTTGCGGTGCGTGTTGGCAGGCGAAGCCGAGCAACGCACTAGCAACCCGCGTGGCTTGCCTGTGGCTGCAAGGCCCAACCAAGTCAAGGAGGGCTTTGACCTGTTTTCCTTGGTGACCAAGGAGGTTGACCGGTCATGCCCTCTTATGATTGGTGGTTTTGGTGGCTTGGGGAACAAGGAGGCCATGTGGTCCTCACCTAACCACTCTCACGTATGTGCCAAGTTTAGTTTGATTACTTGTCTAGCTAGTTAATTTAATTTAGAATTAAATTAATCTCTTATTTTTCTCACACTATCATTTCTCACACATGGAAAGATGATTGGAATTTTTGGGAGCCTTTGCCTATAAATACCAACCTTAGGAGTTGGGATTATTCACATGAGTTGAACTCAAGAAGGCATCTCCAAAAGAGAGAAAACCTTTAAGTTCATAAAAACTTGAGTAAGTTTATTTTTGGTCTTGCTCGGCTAAACTCCGAGTAAATACCGGACTGGTTGTGTTGCGGGTGGATTTCCGTTGGAGGTCTACGCACTTGCAGGACTCGAAGCTTTCGAAGTAAGAGCTTGTAAAGTGAGCGAAGTGCGCATTAAGGGTAATATTGTCTTTCTCCTTATCTTGTTAATTATGCTTATTAGTTATATTAATTATGAGCGGGTCTTGGGGTCGGGTTTTGTTTCTGCGGAAAATCGGACTTTTCGAAACCCAACAATATGATCACTGCTCATGTTGCTTCTGAAGACCAACTTAATTACATTCACACTAAGGGCCTCTCAGTCATGCAGCATCAACAGCTCTTGTTCAAGCTTGGTGCTAGCTCTCCTTCTAGCACTCAGCTTGTAGGGGGGGTAATGAGCAGGGCACTGCAGAGTATTTTAGTCCTTTATCTCAGGGTATCAAATTTGTTATGACAGCTATTTTGTAACACCCCAATAATTCTCTCTTTAAACCCGGGAGTAACCTGAACAATATTCAAGAGAATTACTGGCGTGCTACCGCCACGTGTTCAAACGTTAAGGCTATATCAGAAATTAGCAAAACCAAGTTAAGTTTTACAACTTGGAACCATTAAGGCCCTTATTCAAAACTCAAACCAATAGAAGTAGTATAAAAGTGAAATTAAGTTTAAATAACTTCCAAAAATAAACAGCAATAAAAATAAGAAAAGCAACCAACACTCCACTCAAGATCCCACCGCCTAGCTATGTGTAAGAACCTGTGGTTAATCTGCTCCCCAATATTACAAGTGTAAAAATTGGATCGTCACAGGGTCATTGAAAGGCGAGGGCCGTGACCAAAGAAAGACACACACAAAAGCACGCAATCAGCAAAGCTGAGTACATACAAGCTGCGAAATAAAATAAGAAATCCCTAACATGCTACTAATAATCAAACATCATACATCATTAAATTATAGACTCAACACACGACTCGTCTAACAATTTTATTAAGACTTCACTAGTTGGTAGTAGCTAACTCATTTATTTATTCATTGGATTAAGCAATAGACAAGGTTGTCCAACCCATGCTCCATTTGGAACATCAATAAAAGAAAAACCCCATGCCTCCTTTCGGAAACATCAATAAACATCCAACGACCACGGGCACGACTCCGTGATCGTAGTTAGTATGAGATCTCACCTAACTCCTAGTTTTATTGAAAATTATTTGAAATAAGAGACTCGTAGATCAAACGGCCTCAAGAAAAGTGCACGGCTAATACCCCGTGTACCCCAACCCCTGTTTGTCATTACTTCAGATGTGCACAAATCCAGAGTTTTATTTCTCATCCATCTTGCACTTTACGTGATTTACAAGTTTAGACTTGGTGATGACTCATATGCATAACAATACAAACATTCCAATATCAATTCTTGATTTATAAGTGACAAACAACATTTATTATTTAATCCTTTAACTACCTTCGTGTATAAACACCTTGAGTGCATAAGGCACCCCACAAACTTAACCTCATCTCATAAGACTTGAATTCTTCCTTTACTCATTCTATTTCAATAATCATGAATGAGTAATAAATAAATCATTCCACATATTCACATACCTTTGCCTCTAAGCGCATCTTGAAAAGTTAATGCATAAATAATATTTGCAAAGTAAAATAGTGCACATCATACGGAAATCACAATGTATAACCAAAGAATTATTCCCAGTCTTCTCTATACATGATACTAAGTTCTTGATACATCCCTAAACATGCATCTAAAGGCAAGGTTTCGTAACTCGTATGTACCTTGAGTAAACGAATTGGTATGCCACTTTACTCACTAGAAATCACCTTCTATAAAATCCTCTCCTAAACCAAACAACGAGAATTAAAGTAATACCCAAACAAATAAATTTACAGCAATACTAATTTACGTAAAAACCTTCAAAATCCAATTAAACAACACTTTAAAACCTTCCCTTTAGTTAAAATTGAAGGCTTACATATAGTTCTTTAAATTTTCTTCATAAAAACTTTAAAATATACTCTTATACATGAAATTACAGTAAGTTTAAAGTTTAATAAAAATCTGAAAATTATTTAAAAACCCCTAATAATCTCCCTTTTTAATGGGTGATTAAACCCTCTTTATAAAACATCAAAAGTAGTACTTAGAAACTATTTTCAGCACTTTAGATTAATTAAAAACCCTTCAAAACTTTATCAATACATCACTATACTCAATTAAAAATCTCCTAGAAAATAATCACTTCCTAAAAAAAACAACCAACAATTAATATTATAATATGATGAAAAACCTCTTAAAACTTCAATAAAAACATATTTATACTTATTTAACTTTAAACATAATTAATTTTATTAATCAAACACAAGGATAAAATTTTAAGCATAAAAAAAACTTCGTTAAAAATCAAAAACTGCCCGAAAATCATATTTAGAGGCTGAATTTGGCCACGAGAGGGTGGTGCTCACTACAAAAGGTAGTGAGTCTTTCTTAAAACGTTGTTTACACATGGAAAACACTACTTTTTTTTATCAAAATCGGATGAGTTCAGAACGTAATCGGGATTAAAACGGGATTAATATTAACCAACGGAAATCTAAAAATTAAAACACGAATTTACGTGTTCAAAATAATCTGGAATTAAGTTAATCTAATCATTAGTTATAATCACCAAAATTTCAAAACATCATTACTATAAAAGCCCTAAATCAATTTTTCATAAAAACCCTAAAATCATGATTTTCAATAATTAAAAACCCTAGGTTATAAAATTTACAAAATCTGAAAATTATGACATTTATAAAATCTGAAATTATAAAGTTTAATCATCAAAAATACAATTTGATACTATTTAAATTAATTTCAAACAATAAAATCAAAACCACAAATTAATAAAATAAAGGAGAAAGAAAATAAGACTAACCTTTGTGTGTGGGAAATTTTTGGGGATTCATGGTGTATTTATAGAGTAGGGAGTGTAGGGTTAAATTTGGGCTTATAAAAATGTGGGCTTAAGTTATGGGATAGGGCTTAAGTTATTGGTTTTGGAATGGGTTATTCCAATAAGAGTATGTAGGAATAATTTACATTGCCCAATAATTAATAAACGTTTGGTCCAAAATATATTTTACTTTTATAAAACCTTATACTTAAAATACTTTAACCCTTTAAAATATTTAATTAAAATACTTGAGCCCTTAACAATACATTTTATTAATATTTAAATACTTTATAAAATATACATAAAAATACGGGGTTAATATTTAATTAAAATACTTGGTTTTGGTTATTGGTTTTGAAACTTATTTATAACTGATTTAGTTTTTCGCTGCTAATTTCTGAAATAGCCTTAACGTTTGTACACGTGGCGATAGCGCGCTAGTAATTCTCTTGAAATTGTTTAGGTTATATACATGTTTTTAAGAGAGAATTATTGGGGTGTTACATATTTCCTTCCAGCTACTTAGGTTGTTAGAGGGCCTGAATTTAAGAAAGATTCTCTTAGCCGTTTTCTTATTTTTGGTGTAATAAAGTTGTATTTTATCCTGCAATATATCAGGTTCATTGTATGCTGTTTTGGCTAATGAGAAATATATCTGCTATCTTCTTCCTCTGTTGAATCTTTTCTTCTTTCTGTCATCCCCTTGCACCTTCATTTTCTGTTAGTCTTTAAGATTGTTTGCTAGTTGTTGAATTAAACAAAGAATGTTTCAAAAAAAAAAAAAAAAAAAAAAAAAAAAAAAAAAAAAAAAAAACCCAAAGAATGTAAAGTCCCTATGCATCAATGCATGTGAGCCATTCTAGATCACCTTGCCTTATGTGTGCCTTAGCATTGTCTTGCAAGGTATGTATGGTTCAGTCCTATTAGGTTGCATTGTGGTCATTTCTCCATGATTATTCGAATTACTTGATTAATTAACATGTTCCTAGTTGCTTTCTTATTAACAGACTCAATTGGCTTTAATTTGTTTCAACTATTTTTTTAGTATGTTCTTTGGCTTTCTCTTTGATACACTTTTTTTAGTGAATGGAAACAACCTAATTACCCAAGTTTTTCATCAAAATAACATTCACCATTGTAGATACCCAAATGTGTCTCCCCAAAACCAAACCCAGTGATGAATACCTTTCGCGTCATTTGATTATCGAATGAAGTGAAAGTGTGGAAAGTCTAATGATGAGGATGTTTTTATTAAAACATTTCTCTTTCTGTTTTCAAAAATATTTCTTTTCTTGCTCCTATTTTATGAAAAATAGCCAGTCCAATTTGGTTTGGTCCATGATAAAGGTCCAATAATAGTGTAGTTGGATTAGGCTCGAGAAGAGCTTTCCAATGATATATTATAGGCCCAATTCTGATGACTTATGAGGAAGTTATGGATTAAATTAGATTAGGCCTAGTGATTTTCAAAGGTGGCCCGATGATCTAGAGGAGGGCCTATTAACTATTATTTTAAAAAGAAAGGATGTTTTATTTAGAATAAAATATATTAAATTTGATTTCGAAAGCTGCTCGGACGCTTAATTACCTGCAACCGGTGTTAAAGGTAATTACACGTGAAAAAGCGCGTTGACTTTTGGATCAGCGCGAGACGACGGCGTCGTCGCCAGGCGCTGACCTTCGTCGCCTGGCGTTGACCTTCGTTGCCTGGCGACGATGCTCGTCGTTTGGCGCTGACTCCTATCGTTTGTGACAGGAGAAGTTTTATTCCGAATATGATTTTCTTTGATACCGTGCTATTTTTCATATAAATAGGGGTCGAATCTCCCTGTTTTAAAATCATCAACAATCACCAATCATCTCTCTTCTCTCTCTAAAAGCTAGAAGATTTCTCTCTCTATTCTTTTCTAAACCTTTCCCTTTTTACAAAATTCCTCATACATTAGTTCTAGACACACCTAGCCGAGTTCGAAGTTGCCTTCGCCCTAGACGTGAAAGGTTTTTGAGAATTTCTGAGGGTTTGGTCCCAAATCCCTATTCCAATTATTTAATTTAATTGTTTTGTTTATTATTTTCCTTGAAGTTACTAACGTGCGTATTTTGTTATTAGAAAGAGATACGAGGCATCGAAGTAAGTAATTTAATTTACTTTAATTATTATTTTGATATAGAAATCATGCTTTAATTATTTCCTAGTATCATGTTTAGGATGCTTTTATTGATTTCTAATGTCATGTATAATTATTATGATGCTTCCTATTTCTTTTATAATATCATTTTAGTGTCATGTTAGGGCTAAAACTTTGATTTTTAATGTTTAGTGACATGCTAGGATTTGTTATTGATCTTGTTAGTATCATACCTAGGATCTTGCTAATAATATTATGCTTTAACATGATTATTTTTAATTATGATTGTTATTATGATTATGATTATAATTATGATGATTTTTATGTTGCTAGATATATATATTTATTGTTATTGCTTGATCACGCCCTCTCTTGCAGGTTTAGAGGGAATTTGTACTTGTAATCACGCTTAATAAGATAATTAATAATCTTGTTTAGGCTAATATGGCTATAATTTAAGTGATCACCATTAATAGTTTTGTTTGTGCATTAATATTCAACCAACATAGATTAAACAGGTTTAGGGTAAACCTATTGATTGCATGTTAGTCAGAAAGGCACATGAATACGAGAAGAATAAAGTAGAGGCCTATTTAGGGTAGGTTCAATCTCTTTTAGGTTGGAATTGTACCTTCATCCCCAAATATGCAGTCATGGTTCCAGACCACTATGGAGTTAGCAATCTCATGGATTGTGAAGGGGTGTAACCTTCACCCTGTGAACGGTTTACAAGTTCCTAAAACTTGTTGGCGGCTCTTTTGCTCTAGCTTCCTTCCCTTTGACCGCCACCATACTTAAGTGTATGATCACAGTGGGGCTCAAGTGTGGGATGCTTGAAATATTCCCTATAGTTTTTTGGCGACTCCACTAGGGAGGATTTCTATTTTAATTCCTAAAATTTATTTTGGCAATGATTTAGAATGAGTGGATGAGACTCGAAAAGTTCTAAGTATTTCATGTGCGTAATTTTGATTAACATTGTGGCATATGCATAAAAAAGGTTCTCATTGGAAAGACCATCCGTAATGAGTCAAAAACATAGGATTTTTACACGTAGGAATCTAGGGAAATATCTTTCACAACTAGAATCGAAATTATGCTACAAAAAAAACTGGAAAATTCAAGAACAGAAAGCTGCTGAGGCATGTAGGAATTAGCGCTGAGAAAATAGCTTCGGCGCCTAACATTGGCGTCGTCGCCTGACGACAAGCTTGTCGTCTGGCGACGACGCTATTTTCTCACGCCAAATTCTTCCACTACCGAGCAAGAAATCTACCTTCTTGTTTCGACTAGTTTTCTAGTACTGTTTGCTCGGTTGTACTTCCTGATTGAGTTTTTCCTTATTTTCTGAAACCCATATGTGTTCTACATATGGACATAACCCTCTGGGGATTCATGCTCTATTTACCCAATCGAACGCTCCTGGCAATGAAGGGTACATCCGAGAATGTTGAATTCACCAAACCGTGGAAGCGAGTTTAACTCGCGGGGTCCCATCCACACGCGCCAACCCTTCCAAAGGTAAGGCTTCCGCGCGGTGCATCCGGACTCATGACCATGGACCCTCTTTGATTAACCCATATCCTGAACTTTAGAGAACTAGAGCCATGGTTAGGTTGCAAACTCATTGCATCATATCGTGACTATATGACTACTTGTGCATTATTTGTTGTGCATACTCCATGTGTTTTTCCTAACCGTTTGTTTGACTTGTGTATGAGTTAAATAAATAAAAAAATAATGACTGAAAGGACTTTGCTAATTTAATTAATTAATTAATTAATAATAATTAAAGTCTAACAAATTGGTCAAACTGGACTTAGTACGACTTTTAAGCTAATCCCTTTAGAGCTAAATACTGGAAACAATCCTAGATCGATGTCCCATAAAGGCGCAAAGATCAAGGTTGTGGCGCCACACGCTAGTGTTCGACGCCAGGCGACAATCCCGTCGTCTGGCGTTGGCTGCTAGCGTCTGGCGACGGTACTGTCGTATGACAACAGCCTGTAATTTTGTTCGAGTCTTCACGATGTGTGAGTTTAATTGATTTGCTAATACGGTTTAGTCAGTTTATTAATGGCACTAATTATGTTCAGTCCTTAATCAAGTCTAGCACATAGTCCCATGGTCTTACACAAGAGTCAAAGTATGTCATTCACATTCACTACTAAAGCACACACATAATATATCATATTTTGACCATGTCTAGGAAGTTTCGCATGCACGAATTTTCTGCCATTTGAGTTGGGGTTCCACTCTATTCATAAATTCTTCTGTATATTCCCATCTATATCATTTTTTCCATTCTCTACATACTTTGTCCATACTTATCATTTTCCCCTTTCTTTCATAATCTCTTCTCGTCCATCGCATGTTGAATAGAGCTTGACCCAAAAATGAAAAACTTACCCCTATTTTCCCTTTCCACAGCACTTGGTCAAGGAGTGAAGGGCGATTAATCAAGGACAACACCTTTGTTCAAGTACTACTTTTTGACAAACCAATTAGTAGGAAAAGAAAGGCTAACAAGATAATGGGGTCTCAGGAAGAAGTTAATGAACTCAAGAAAGATGTGGCCAACCTAACTGAATTAATGAAGAGTATAGCTCTTCAAGTTAATGACCCAACAAGGCAACAACAAATGGAGCTCATACAAGAAAGCTTGAGCAAAATATCCAGTGACTATAGATTTCAGGGCATTAACTCACAAGGGGTCTTAGTGGATAAGGAACTTCTTCCGCAGAAGTTCAATGCCAGTGACATCCCTAAGTTCAAGGCAACGGATAACTCTTATTTCCACTTAAGAGCGTTCTAGACAATAATGAATATTAAGGGGATAGATAAGAAAATTGTTCATACATTGTTTTCTTTGTCACTCGAAACCATTTGTCAACAATGGTTCTTTTCTCTTGATAAAGAGAAAACCTCTACTTGGGATGCTATTTTAAACGCTTTCATTGATAGATATAAGTGCAACATTTAAGTTAAAACAGACCATAGACAACTTGAGATGCTAAAGAAAAAGGAAAATGAAGGGTTCACTTCTTTCTTTAACAAGTGGATGGAAACTTTCGCCAACATGGTCGAGGTCCCTACTAAAAAGGAGTCTGTAAGGATGTTCATAAAGAACCTTCAAGACAAGTATTCGAAGCATTTGAAATATCAACATAATTTGAATACCTTCAAGGTCGTCTACGACATAGGTATTGAAATCGAAGATGACCTTGCGAAACAAAAAGCTACTAACAATAATGACAAATGTGGCTGGAAAGGAAAGAAGAACGACAATCCTTCTTCTTCCGAAAACACCCACTCTAGTAACAATGTTAGTACCTTTGAGTTAAATGATGTCTTGGCTATGGATAATCAAGGATCTAAAAAGAAAACTGTAGGTAATATTTCAACCATTATCCCAAACTTGAACCCCACTATGATCATACACTTAAGCATGGTGGCGTCTAAAGGGAAGGAAGCTAGAGCAAAAGAGTCGCCAACAAGTTTTAGGAACTTGTAAACTTTACACAGGGTGAAGGTTACACCCCTTAACGATCCAGGAGATCGTTAACTCCAATAGGTCTAGAACCATGAATGGTGTTTGGGGATGAAGGTACAAATCCAACCTAAAAGAGATTGAACCTGCCCTAATAATAGGCCTCTACTTTATTCTTCTCGTATTCATGTGCGCTTTCTGACTAACATGCTATCAATAGGTTTACCCTAAACCTGTTTAGCTATGTTGGTTGAACTTTAATGCACAAATAAATCTATTATTGGCGATCACTTGAATTATAATCAAATTAACCTAAACAAGATTATTAATTATCTTATTAAGCGTGATTACAAGTACAAATTCCCTTTAGACATGCAAGAGAGAGCGTGATCAAGCAACAACAATAATAATAAATATCAAGCAACATAATAACAATCATCATAATTATAATCATAATCATAATAACAATCATAATTAAAATAATCATGTTAAAGCATAATACTATTAGCAAGATCCTAGGCATGATGCTAACAAGATTAATAACAAACCCTAGCATGTCACTAAGCATTAAAGATCAAAGCTTTATTCCTAACATGATACTAACATGACATTGATATGATATTAGAAAGCATAAGAAGCACCCTAAACATGATACTAGAAAGCAATAATAACATCCTAACATGATGCTAGGAATTAATAAATAATAAATATGCTTTCTACAAGAATAGAGCAATAAGACTACATACTTTGATGCCTCGTGCCTCTTTCTAATAATAAAATACACGCGTTAGTAACTTCAAGGAAAATAATAAATCAAACAATTAAATAATAATTGAAATAGAAATTTGGGACTAAACCCTCATAAATATCAAACTTTTCACGTCTAGGGCGAAGGCAACTTCGAATTTGGCTTGGTGTGTCTAGTGCTAATGTATGAGGAATTGTGTTTGTAAAAGGCTAGGCTAGATAGATGGAGAGAGAGAATAAGCTTTATCTTAGAGAGAGAGAAGAATTAAAGAACTCTAGTTATTGAAAAAAGGAGGTCCAGGGACCCTATTTATAAGAAAATAGTCCAGAATTGATAGAAACGAATTAGAGTTCGAAAAGGAATAAAACACTCTTCTGTCGCCAACGACAGGGCTCGTCCCCAATCGTCGCCAGGCGACAGGCTTCGTCCCCAGGCGACGAAACTGTCGTTTGGCGATGCAGAAGGTTTTCCACGCGTTTTCAACGCGGAATCTATCTTTTGATAAAATCATGTTGTAAAATCCGTACGAAGAGTAAAATCGTAATTTCATTTAAAACACTTCTTTTATTCCAAATAAAACTCATAAAACATAATTATCAATCCTAATCCCTTTAGGATTCAAAAGAACCTCCTAGAAGATTCTAGAAGACTATAATCAATCCTAATTGCATTAGGAATGATAATTCATAATAGGCCCTCCTCTAGATCATTGGGCAGCATACAAGAACCAAACAGGGCCCAGTTTAGTATTTTGGCCATAACTTCCTCATTACTCATCAGAATTGGGCTTATAATATATCATTGGGAAGCTCTTTTTGAGCCCATTGGAATGACTTATGATGATGCTTTCGATCGTCTACATGATCGAGGATTAATCAAACCTATTGGCCCCACTGAAAATCCAACGCCAGAAAGGCGATCTTCAAGATGGAATCCCAACTCTTATTGCAAGTACCATCAAGGAAAGGGTCATACTATAGATGAATGTTACAAATTTCAAAATCTCATTCAAGACCTCATAGAAGCAAATAAAATCCCATTGCCTCTAGCTAGCAAGAAGACCGGGTGATGACCAAGCAAAAGACACAAGGCGAGCTTCAACAACAAGATCTCATGACCTCTTTTTTCTATCTTTGTTGTTCCTCCTTTCCCCAAATAAGTCTACCATAGGCACCCTTTATTTTCCTTAGATTTTATTTTGTAGATTCTTTCTTTTTCCCTTTAATAAAATGAGCATTTATTTTCTTGCATATGATTATCGCATTGCATTGCAAAAAAAAAAAAGAAAAAAAAATCCATGTCGAACTAAGCACAAGGTATACTTATGATTAGAGGCACCCCTTGTAGCCATATCATATTACCTTTCACCCTTAAAATATACAATCCTTTCTTGACAAACCACTTTGAACCTCGTCTAATGATAGACCTTTCTTTCTTCGACCCACATCTACCTAACCTTGGGATAGGATGGTGTGCAACTTATGCAATTTTCAAAGAAAAAAAGCTTGAGTGCTTTCGAAAGATTAAAAAAGCAAAAAGCAAAAAAATAATAAAAGTGTACAAAAGGAAAAGTGTTCCAATGTCTTTGATATGAATATATCTTTGATAAGACGTCTCAGATTGCGTCTCTTATCGAGTGCTAGGTACCGTGTCTGAGAAACATGAATGCCAAGTGAGTGATAGACCGCATGATCGGGATTGCCCATACTTATCAAATAAAAAAAAATGAGAAAGCGAAAAAAAAAGAGAGCAAAAAAAAAATATAAAACAAAAAAGAGTTCAAAAGTAAGGAAACCTCAAGCATACAAATACAAAGATTGAAAAGCAAGGTTGCACACCTTGGAGGCTAATCTAGGGTCTTGAGCCTTTATCCCTTTCTTCTTCCACCTTTAGCCTAACCACGTTACAACCCTCAAAAGGCCTCTCTGAGGTATACACACACTTGTGGGAGGTTCGGCTAGAGCTACGTTCGGCCTGATTCCTAACAGATACGTAGGCAACCTCATATCGAGGTGCAGCCGTAATAAAAATACATTCATATTTACATTCATACATGATCATATCAAGGGATCTCTTATGCTCATCCCTATCCATTTAGAGCTAGACTTGGGGTCTTGATCCCTACATCATTAGCCTACCCAGCCTAAGAGTCACCACTATTTGACTCTTTTCAAAATACTTTTTCCTTACACTTAGCCTTTGCAGCCTAGCTTTAGTGTCACTTTCACACACATCATAGATACATAGACAAATAATCCTCCTCATAGGAACCCTTTGTCATGAAATCTTAACACAACGATGAAGCACGCCTTGTCATATCAAGATCACTCATTATCATAATTCTTATTGCATCACAAAGTATGAAGTACTTAGCCTCCGTGCCTAAGTTAACCAAATACTTTTATCATCGAGTCAACAATCGAGATAGCCTAGGATGTTATAATTCTGGCACCATGAGAAACAACATCAATGCATACATTTGACTAATCTCATTCAACATGCACCTTCAAAAACTTCACTTCTTCTTTTTGCGTCTTTCTTTTTCGGGAGAAAGTTGGTACCCTCCACAAAAATGATGGAAAATTTTTGCTTTCTGCATTTTGAGTCAAACACATCACAACACAACGCACACACGAGTTATGTACACATTGAGTCATGTCGTGTTATCACATTGAGTTAAGTCTACGCACACGAGTCGATTTGAGTACATCGAGTTACATGTCAAGTCAGGCAATAGCATTAAGTCACACAAAGTCAACCTTAAAGACATGAGCAAAGTCCTATAATCCAAAATATAAATGCAGGTACACTAAGTCCTAGACGGACATATGATTTTTACAAAAAATTTGAAGCAAAAGGACGCAAACAACTCAGCAAACAACTAGACTCAAATGGTCATATTGATTGATTGGGTTCCTTAGTACGCCAGTTAGCCCCTATAAGCAAATTGACATGATTAATAGTCAGCTCGATTACAATCGCAGTAAGTGATTGACCTGACAAATGATCGTCTCACTTAGCTTAAAGTGCCTAAGTATTGGCTCATCGCAAGCACTGAAATAATGGTTCACAAAGAAGCATATCACCAAAACGACAATATTTCCAAGAGTGAATTATCGAGCATCATTCTTCAACGACAAATTTTCCAAGATTGGATTATCCTCTTTGGCAATGTTTCCAAGCATGGATTGTCATACTCCTTCTCTATTTGGCAATTTTTTCCAAGTTCGGATTGTCATACAAGCATCAAATCTTTGACAATTTTTCCAAGATTGGATTGTCATCTCAAACTGGCAATGTTTCCAATCATGGATTGTCGTACTCCTTCTCTATGTGGCAAGTTTTTCCAAGTTCGGATTGTCATACATTCATCAAATCCTTGGCAATATTTCCGAGATTGGATTGTCATGCATCAAGTTCCCTATGGCAAAATTTCCCAAAATATTGTCGTAGGTCTCTATTCATCTTAACGTTTCGGTAAAGGTTCCCTAATGTGGATTGTCATTCATTTCAGTAGTGGCAAATTTTCCAAAAGAGATTGACGATCGACTCTTTTTTGCAAATGTTCCAAGACACGGATTGTCAAATGTGGCAATATTTTGTCGCATAATATTGGCAAATTTCCAAGGTAGATTGCTTTCAAGAGTTATATTCCAAGACGTGGATTGTCGATCGTAGCAAGGTTCTTATGACAGATTGTTACGAAGCATTGGTAACTTTTCCCAAAATTGGATTTTGGCAAAATTTCCGAGATACGGATTGTCGCTTCATCATGGCAACATTTCCTAAGATGGATTGTTACTTAGCATTGGCAACTTTCCCTAAATTGGATTGTCATACATCATTCAAGAATTTTGTTGGCAACTATTCCTAAAGAAGCGAGGATTGTCATCACTCCCAAGGCATCAACAGTAGCAAAGTTCAAATGAGCTTTAAGGATCGACAAGTGTTGGTCTTCGGTAATTTTCTTCGGAATATTATCGCGATAACTGAGGATGACTTCAAGCGAAGTTATCTTTGACGGCGTTCCCTAGGATGTGGAAGGTTGTTAGAAAGCTGAGGATGGCTAAAAGTGAAGTTATCTTTGATGGCGTTCCTTAGGATGAGGAAGGTTGTCAGAAAACAGGAGGTGACTTCAAGCGAAGTTATCTTCGATCGTGTTCCATAGGATGTGGAAGATGGTCATAAAACAGTGGAAATTGAAGGCAGCTGCAAGCGTAGCAGTCTTCAGGCGATATCCCCTGGCTTAAGGAAGATCGTCAAACAAAAATCGGTTACTCTAGAGACGTGTGCTCAACGGTGCAAGATACGTGTTTCTTAACTCTTTTATCTGTTTTAACTAACGCTAGTTTGCAGGTATCGGCGTTACAAGAATGATTTAGGATCGCAGAACGTTCTGAATCATTCTCCGTCCCTATCGTTACTTTGACTTTCGTTTTCGGAACTTGCGTTTCTCCAAACTCAGTCAAAGTGGGGGCTTCTGTAGACACCCAAATGTGTCTCCCTAAAAACAAACCCAGTGATGAATACCTTTTGCGTCATTTGATTATCGAACGAAGTGAAAGTGTGGAAAGTCTAATTGTAGGGAATATTTCAAGCATTATGATAACCCCAAACTTGAACCCCACTGTGATCATACACTAAAGTACGGTGGCGTTCCAAAGGGAAAGAAAAAGAGCAAAAAGAGTCGCCAACAAGTTTTAGGAACTTGTAAACCCAAAAGACAATCCAAAAGGACCATCAACTACTCCATAAGGTCTTGAACCAAACAGGGTCCGGGGATGAGGGTACGAATCCAATCTACAAAAGAAAGGACCCGCCCTATAAAATAGGCCTCTACTTTGTTCTGCTCGTATTCATGTGCGCTTTTCGAATAACATACAAACATTATATTAAACCTACCCTGTTTATCTATGTTGGTTGAAATATTAATGCACAAATAAACTATTATTGGAGATCACTTGAGTTAAAATCACATTAGCCTAAACCAAATTAATAATTATCTTATTAAGCATGATTTCAAGTACAAATTCCCTTTAACAATCATAAAAGGCGTGATCAAGCAATAACAAAATATAATCAAGCAACATAATAAATTAACAATAATGATCATAATAACAATAACGATGATAATAGCATGATAAGGCATAATAAAGCTTAATAATAATAGCAAGATCCTAGGCATGATACTAACAAGATTAATAACAACTCCTAGCATGTCACTAAACAATAAAGATCAAAGCTTTAAACCTAACATGGTACTAACATGATATTAGAAAGAGTAAAGGCACCCTAAACATGATACTAGAAAGCATTAAATAACATCCTAACATGATACTAGGAATTAAACATTAATAATCATGCTTTCTAAACATGTTTTCTAGATTGAAAGAGAGTAATAAGATTACATACTTTGAAGCCTTGTACCTCTTTCTAATAACAAAATACACAAGTTAATAAACTTCAATGAAAATAATAAAGAATTATTAAAGAATTAAATTGAAATCAAATTAAATAAAGTTTAGACTAGTTTTGGACCAAACCCTCAGAAAATATCAAACCTTGCACGTCTAGGGCGAAGGCAACTTCGAACTTGGCTAAGAGATTCTAAGTCTTGTGAATGCGGAATATTGTATTTTGTAAAAAGCTAGTTGGTTTAGAAAGAGAGAGAAAGATTAAAAATTAAGTAATTCTTGAGAGGGAATAGAGAGAATTGAGAAAGAGTTGATGAGAGAATTGATGATGATTGATGAATAAAAACAGAGGTTCGGACCCTATTTATAAGAAAACAGTCCGGAAAACCATAGAATTTGATAAGGAATAAAACTCCACTCTGTCGCTAACAAACCGACCTTGTCGCCAGAAATTTATCCTGTCGCCAGGCGACAGAGTCTGTCGCGAGGCGACAAGCCTGTCGTTTGGCGACAGAGACAGTTTTTGCGGATTTTGTTTTTATCATATCTTTTGATCTAAAAGTCCAAATAAGTCATATAATATGTCGTTGGAAAGCTCTTGAAGTCTAATTTCAAATGCAATTGGAATCAGATTAAAATCTTTTGTAGATAAAAAGATATGGACGAAATAGTGAAAGGGTGTCAGTTTTGGATAGAGTTTCGTATATCTTTAATATCTTTTTCGTTATAGCTCGAATTTAATATTATAATAGATCATTG
Organism: Chenopodium album; assembly: GCF_948465745.1. Lineage (NCBI taxonomy): Eukaryota > Viridiplantae > Streptophyta > Magnoliopsida > Caryophyllales > Amaranthaceae > Chenopodium > Chenopodium album. Next base: position 43,773,857 of record NC_137846.1, on the reverse strand, counting down.
GAAAGATAATTTCAAGATCTATCCAACCATATGAAATTTGGATAAAATATATGAGGCACGAATATAATATCTGACTATCTTTGAACATCTTTAAATCCGAATAGAATTAGGAAAGTTTTAAAAAAGGAAAGTTTATATTCAAATCAAATTCCATGATCTTATCTTTTCAAAAAAAGGATAATTAAGATATTTTAGAAACTCATAGAAGATTCTAATCAATCCTAATTAGTTTAGGAATAGGATTAAACCTTTGGACCCTCCACATGATCATTGGGTCGTAGGTAAAATCCGGTTTGGGCCCAGTTTAGTATTTTGGCCATAACTTCCTCATTATTCATCGGAATTGGGCTTATAATATATCGTCGAAAAGGTTTTTTCAAGCCCCATAAAATTACACCATTATTGGACCCTTATCATGGACCAAAATAAACTGAATTGGACGTTTTCATAAAATAGAGTGGGTTTTCGAAAACAGAAAAAGAGATTTTTAACAAAAACTAACCGCAACACTTGACTTTTCACACACTTTCACCTTATTCGATTATGTTTCGACGTGACAGGTATTCATCACTGGGTTTGGTTTTGGGGAGACACAATTTGGTGTCTACAGAAGCCCCGACTTTGACTGAGTTGGAGAAACTTAAGTTTCGAAAACGAAAGTCAAAGTAGCGATAGGGACGGAGAATGATTCAAAACGTTCTGCGATCCCAAATCATTCTTATAACGCCGATACCTGCAAACTAATCATTAGTTAAACAGATAAAAGAGTTAAGAAACGCGTATCTTGCACCGTCGAGCACACGTCTCTGAAAGTAACCATTTTTGTTGCTTCATTTGTTGTTTGTGACAACCTCCACAGTGCCTCGTCAACGCATCAATGAAAATAACCATATGTCGTCGTCTTCAATATTCTTGGTGACAATCCTCCACAGTATTTCGGGAACATCGTCGAAAATAACTGTATGCCGTCATCTTCTAGGTTGTGGCCGTACATCGCCACGGCAGTGCATCGCCGCTATAGACAATCTCTTCTTTACCTTGAGGGACCGTCGAAGGTGACCTTACTTCGCCATCTCCAAGATTTTTGACAACTCTCCACATCCTAGGGAACGCTGTCTATCATTGCTGCTACATCTCGAGCTTTTCCTTGAATCATGGTGACAACTTTCCCAATCATAGCGAATGTCGTCGAAGACCGCCTCATCACGAACCGCTCTTCTCAAATATAGGTGACAACTTCCACAATCTTAGCGGGCATTGTCGAAGACCGCCTCATCACGAACCGCTCTTTTCAAATCTAGGTGACAACCTCCACAATCTTAGCGAATGTTGTCGAAGACCACCTCATCACGAACCGCTCTTCTCAAATATAAGTGACAACTTCCACAATCTTAGTGAATGTTGTCGAAGATCGCCCATCTCGTGCTATCTTTTCAAATCTTGATGACAACTTCCACAATCTTAGCGGGCGTTGTCGAAGATTGCTCATCTCGTGCTATCTTCTCAAATCAAGTGATAACCTTCACAATCTTAGCGAAAGCTATCAAAGACCGCTTCATCTTGAATCGTTCTTCTCAAATAATAACCTCCCCAATCATAGTGAAAGTTATTGAAGGTCGCTTCATCTCAAACCGTCCTTCTTAAATCCAAGTAATAGACTCTTTTTAATCTTAAAGCCCCCTGTTGAAGGCTTCGTCATCTCGAATCTTCAAATCTTCTTCCATCCTAGGAAATCGTTGTGAACCGTTACTTTGGTGCTTGCGATGAGCCAATGCTTAGGCGCTTTAAGCTAAGTGAGACGATCTTTTGTCAGGCCGATCACTTATTGTTGATTGTAATCGAGCCGATTACTAAATTATGTCAAATTGCTTAGAGCGGCTAACTGGCGTACCAAGGAACCCAAAATTGCTGTATAAGATCCATATGACCACATCATGAAGCCACGTGACCTGTCGCCGCACCAGCGCAAGCCAAAACCTTCTGTCGCCGCGATATCGTTCTGAACTTTCAATTTGGTCGTTTCCTTACAACCAAATCTGCTCAAATCTTTTGCAAATCAAGGCTCTTCATCTCCATATAATTTTACTCAAACTTCTCTCATCTTGAAAGAATCTCATATATCTATACTCGCGATTTTTCGAAAAAATCCGGAAACATTCTTGCTCGCTGGAATGTACCTGCATCTATATTTATGACTATAGGACTTTGCTCATCTTTTATTATCTTAGGGTTGACCTAAGGCTTAGTGCTGCTTGACTCATTGATTTGACATGACTTAACTCAAATCGTTTGACACATGTGTTAGACTCTACTCGATGTGATATGACACAACATGACTCAATGTACATGACTCGTGTGTGATGTGCGACTCGAAAATGCAAAAAAGCAAAAATTTTCCGTCATTTTTGTGGAGGGTACCGACTTTCTCCTGAAAAAGAAAGACGCGAAAAAGAATCGAAGTGTTTGATGGTGCATGTTGAATGAGCTTAATCAAGTATATGCATTTGATACTATCCCTCAAGGTGCAAGGATTAATTCCTCCTAAACTATCTTAGTTGACTTGATTAAGAAAGTATTTGGGTAACTTAGGCATGGAGGCTAAGCACTTCATACTTCCTGATACAATGATGATTATAAGTGATGAGTGATGTTGATATGACAAAGCATGCTTCAACATTATGCTAAGACTTCATGACAAAAGGTTCCTAAGGGAAGTATCTTTGGCCATGTATCTGTGATGTGTGTGAAAGTGACACTAAAGTTAGGCTGCAAAGGCTAAGTGTATGGAAAAGTATTATTTGATAAGAGTCAAATAATGATGACTCTTAGGCTAGGTAGGCTAATGATGTAAGGATCAAGCCCCCAAGTCTAGCTCTAAGTAAATAGGGATGAGCATTGGAAATCCCTTGATATGATCATGGTGTAAGTGTGTGAATGTGAAAATGAATGCATTTTGATTATGGCCGGACCTCAATATGAGGTTGCCTACGTATCCGTTAGGAATCAGGCCAAACGTAGCTCTAGCCGAACCTCGCACAAGTGTATGTATACCTCAAAAAGGTCTTTTTAAGGGTTGTAACGTGGTTAGGCTAAAGGTTAGAGAAGAAGGGGATAAAGGCTCAAGACCCTAGATAAGCCCCCAAGGTGTGCAACCTTGCTTTTGAATCTTTGTATTTTTTATGCTTGAGTTTTCTCATTTTTGAGCTCTTTTTTTTTTTTTTTTTTTTTTTTTTTTTTTTTTTTTTTTTGTTTTTGCTCTTCTTCTTTGCTTTTGCATTTTTTTATTTTTATAAGTGTGGGCAATCCCGATCATGCGGTCTATCACTCACTTGGCATTCATGTTTCTCAGGCACGGTACCGAGCACTCGATAAGAGACGCAATCTGAGACATGTTCTTATCAAAGATATTTTTATATCAAAGACATTGGAACACTTGCCCTTTTGTACACTTTTATTCATTTACTTATTTTTTTTTTTTTTTTTTTTTTTGTTTTTTTTTTTGAGATCACTCAAGCTTTCATATTTGGAACTTGCATAAGTTACACACCATCCCATCCCAAGGTTAGTAGATGTGGGTTGAAAAAATGAAAGGTCTATCGTTAGACGAGGCTCAAAGTGGTTTATCAAAAAAAGGATTATATATTTGAAGGGTGAAAGATATGATATGGCTACAAAGGGGTGCCTCAAATCATTGGTATACCTTGTGCTTAATTCGGCGTTTTTTTTTTAATAATGCAATGATCATATGTGAAGGAAGAAACGCTCATTTTATTAAAAGGGAAAAAGGAAAAACCTATGTAATAAATCTAAGGTAGACAAAGGGTGCCTGTGCTAGACTTATTGGGGAAAGGTTTGAAAAAAGAAGAAGAAAGCATGAAATCTTAGTGAGAAGCTTGCCTTGTAGTTTGTCTCATCATTACTCCTTTTTTTATTATTATTATTGTCAATCACATGACTCGAACTCGATTCAACATGCATAGATGGGAAGAGATCATGAAAGAATGAAGGGAGTGATATATGTGGAGAAAGTATGTGGAGAGTGGGAAGATGATGTAGATGAAGAAATATGGAAGAAATAGGAATAGAATGGACCCCCACTCAAATGACGGAAAAAACGACTCATGCATGAACCTAAGACATGGTCATGGTAACATGTAAAAAGTGTGTGCTAAGACTAGTGAGTGTAGGTGACATGTTAAGACTTGTGTCATGACCATGTGGCTAGACTATGTGACTAGACTTAAGCAAAGACTAAATTAAGACTTCACGTATGTGCATTAAACTGGACAGGCTGTGGTATTTTAGTCATAACTTTTAATCTGTGACTCTGATTGGGACGAAACCAACGCTAAATTAAATATAAAACTCGGGGCTACAGATCCATAGGTTATACAACTCGTGGTTCTTCCTAGAACTCCGTCTATGACCAAAACAAGTTGACGCATGTGCAGTATACGGGAATAAAAATCCGGGTTGACTCAAAGGAACTATGACTCGACTTTAGGCTTGTTTATTAGTTCAAATTAATTAATTAATTAATTAAACAAAGTCTTTGACTCTTAGTGTATGACCATTGGACTTTAAGTGCCTAAACTCAATTAAAGACAAAAACATGGTTTGAACCATAAATAAAATGATAAACTGATTAGTAGACTGTGAATTAGACTCGTCGTGATGACTCGAGCAAGAGAACTGGACTGTCGCTAAAATAACAGGACTGTCGCCACTGTTTAGAGCCTGTCGCCAGACGACAAAATTGTCGCCAGGCGACAGACACTAAACTGCAACGCCACAGTCCAAATTCCTGTGCCATTGCTGGAACATTAATCTGGACTATTTCCAGTAATTTTACTCTAAATGGACATGCCTAAAGTCGTACTAAGTCGAATTGATTGATTTATTAGCCTTAAATTAATTCAAAATTAATTAATTAGACAAAGTCCTTTTAGTCATTAGTCAATTTATTTAGTTTTTAACACAAGTCAAACAAACGGTTAACACATATATAATATATACAAGCAAGGGTGCACAAGTAGTTCACATAGTCACAAGATGAGTTTGCAACCTAACCATGGCTCTAGTTCTCTAAAGTTCGAGGATATGGGTTAAGTCAAAAAGGTCCATGGTTAAGAATCCATATGCATTGCACACAAGCCTACCGGGAGGGTTGGAGCGAATGGACAGGATTCCGCGAGTGCGAGATGAAATCGGACTCGACTCCATGGTTTGGTGGATTCACAAACATTACACGTACCGAAATCTGAACTTTGCACATGATAGTGGAATATTCCATTGGGCAGGTGAAGCAGGAACCCCCAGAGGGTTATTTCCATATGTAGAACACATATAGGTTCAGAAAAGTGAGAAAATAACTCAATCAATAAGCAAAATCGAGTCAACAACACTAGAAATGGTCAAAGCAAGAAGGCAGACCCCTGGCTCGGTATTGGAAAACTTGGCGCCAGACTACAGGGACTGTCGTCGCAAAAAAGCTCCTGTCGCCAAGCGACAGAAACTTTTTACGGGCGACAAGCCCTGTTTTCTAGACGCTAGTTCCTACATGCCTTGGCAAGTTTATGTGTTCTTCGAATTTTCCAGATTTCGCATCATCTTTTCGATTCTAGTCATGAAAGATATTTCTCAAATTTCCTACGTGTAAAATTCCTATGGATTGACTCATGGGGTACTCCCATGAGGACCTTTTAATGCATATGACAATAATGTTAATCAAATCACGCACATGAAATACTTAGAATTTTTCGAGTCTCATCCGCTCATTCTAAATAATTGCCAAAATTAAATAAATTTCAGGAATATAAATAGAAATCCTCCCCAGTGGAGTCGCCAAAAACTGTAGGGAATATTTCAAGCATTATGATAACCCCAAACTTGAACCCCACTGTGATCATACACTAAAGTACGGTGGCGTTCCAAAGGGAAAGAAAAAGAGCAAAAAGAGTCGCCAACAAGTTTTAGGAACTTGTAAACCCAAAAGACAATCCAAAAGGACCATCAACTACTCCATAAGGTCTTGAACCAAACAGGGTCCGGGGATGAGGGTACGAATCCAATCTACAAAAGAAAGGACCCGCCCTATAAAATAGGCCTCTACTTTTTTCTGCTCGTATTCATGTGCGCTTTTCGAATAACATACAAACATTATATTAAACCTACCCTGTTTATCTATGTTGGTTGAAATATTAATGCACAAATAAACTATTATTGGAGATCACTTGAGTTAAAATCACATTAGCCTAAACCAAATTAATAATTATCTTATTAAGCATGATTTCAAGTACAAATTCCCTTTAACAATCATAAAAGGCGTGATCAAGCAATAACAAAATATAATCAAGCAACATAATAAATTAACAATAATGATCATAATAACAATAACGATGATAATAGCATGATAAGGCATAATAAAGCTTAATAATAATAGCAAGATCCTAGGCATGATACTAACAAGATTAATAACAACTCCTAGCATGTCACTAAACAATAAAGATCAAAGCTTTAAACCTAACATGGTACTAACATGATATTAGAAAGAGTAAAGGCACCCTAAACATGATACTAGAAAGCATTAAATAACATCCTAACATGATACTAGGAATTAAACATTAATAATCATGCTTTCTAAACATGTTTTCTAGATTGAAAGAGAGTAATAAGATTACATACTTTGAAGCCTTGTACCTCTTTCTAATAACAAAATACACAAGTTAATAAACTTCAATGAAAATAATAAAGAATTATTAAAGAATTAAATTGAAATCAAATTAAATAAAGTTTAGACTAGTTTTGGACCAAACCCTCAGAAAATATCAAACCTTGCACGTCTAGGGCGAAGGCAACTTCGAACTTGGCTAAGAGATTCTAAGTCTTGTGAATGCGGAATATTGTATTTTGTAAAAAGCTAGTTGGTTTAGAAAGAGAGAGAAAGATTAAAAATTAAGTAATTCTTGAGAGGGAATAGAGAGAATTGAGAAAGAGTTGATGAGAGAATTGATGATGATTGATGAATAAAAACAGAGGTTCGGACCCTATTTATAAGAAAACAGTCCGGAAAACCATAGAATTTGATAAGGAATAAAACTCCACTCTGTCGCTAACAAACCGACCTTGTCGCCAGAAATTTATCCTGTCACCAGGCGACAGAGTCTGTCGCGAGGCGACAAGCCTGTCGTTTGGCGACAGAGACAGTTTTTGCGGATTTTGTTTTTATCATATCTTTTGATCTAAAAGTCCAAATAAGTCATATAATATGTCGTTGGAAAGCTCTTGAAGTCTAATTTCAAATGCAATTGGAATCAGATTAAAATCTTTTGTAGATAAAAAGATATGGACGAAATAGTGAAAGGGTGTCAGTTTTGGATAGAGTTTCGTATATCTTTAATATCTTTTTCGTTATAGCTCGGATTTAATATTATAATATATCATTGGAAAGATAATTTCAAGATCTATCCAACCATATGAAATTTGGATAAAATATATGAGGCACGAATATAATATCTGACTATCTTTGAACATCTTTAAATCCGAATAGAATTAGGAAAGTTTTAAAAAAGGAAAGTTTATATTCAAATCAAATTCCATGATCTTATCTTTTCAAAAAAAAGGATAATTAAGATATTTTAGAAACTCATAGAAGATTCTAATCAATCCTAATTAGTTTAGGAATAGGATTAAACCTTTGGACCCTCCACATGATCATTGGGTCGTAGGTAAAATCCGGTTTGGGCCCAGTTTAGTATTTTGGCCATAACTTCCTCATTATTCATCGGAATTGGGCTTATAATATATCGTTAGAAAGGTATTTTCAAGCCCCATCCAACTACACCATTATTGGACCCTTATCATGGACCAAAATAAACTGAATTGGACGTTTTCATAAAATAGAGTGGGTTTTCGAAAACAGAAAAAGAGATTTTTAACAAAAACTAACCGCAACACTTGACTTTTCACACACTTTCACCTTATTCGATTATGTTTCGACGTGACAGGTATTTATCACTGGGTTTGGTTTTGGGGAGACACAATTTGGTGTCTACACTAATGATGAGGATGTTTTTAATAAAATATTTCTCTTTCTATTTTCAAAAATATTTCTTTTCTTGCTCCTATTTTATGAAAAATAGCCAGTCCAATTTGGTTTGGTCCATGATAAAGGTCCAATAATAGTGTAGTTGGATTGGGCTCGAGAAGACTAAAGTCAGCAGGGGTGACGATCTCCTAGATCGTTAAGGGGTGTAAAAACTTGTAGTTGGATTGGAGTTAACGATCTCCTAGATCGTTAAGGGGTGTAACCTTCACCCTGTGAACGGTTTACAAGTTCCTAAAACTTGTTGGTGACTCTTTTACTCTATCTTCCTTCCTTTTGGACGCCACCATGCTTAAGTGTATGATCACAGTGGGGCTCAAGTGTGGGATGCTTGAAATATTCCCTACAACCATTATCAAGAAAGTGAAGCAACCTTGATCTTCAAACTACCCCTATAAACATGAACTTGGATATCTTTGCTTTTTATTTTACACTTTTGTATGGTTATGATTCCTTGTTTGCAAGCTAAGGTAAAGACTGGTAATAAATCACTTCGAATATCTATGGATGTAGAACCACTATTCATCTATATGAATAAAATCATACACTGTATAATAAGCTAGTTCATGAGGAATTTCCATGACATTAACAAGTTTAGAACGGCCAATTGACCAAATTGGTAAATAAAAAAGACCCTCAGTGACAATTTGGTAAAAAAGTTAACTCGGGCGACAATTTGGTAAAAAAGGTTAACCCTAAGCGACAATTTGATAAATTAAATTATCTCAGGTGACATTTAAGCCAAAAAATACAAAAATTTTCGACAAATTACTCGCGAATACTTAAATTAGTTCGTTTTTCGTAGTTTTTTTACCAACTCTTTTTATAGAAATAACAATTTCAAGAAAAAAAAAAACTTGTTAAGTATTAATTTTCACTTAAGTTTCATACCCTTTATTAATGAAATGTTTTAAACAAGGGGCTGGAAATAAATTTGGTATTTAGCAAAATAAAAAGGAAGCTAGAGCAAAAGAGTCGCCCACAAGTTTTAACAATTTGATAAAATGAATTTGACAATTTGGCACAATCGCAAGAACTTCAACCTTCCAGGAAAAGAACCAGAGATCAAGCATACTAAGTAGCATGAACATTGACATTATATGAGCTAATAAAAGCAGTTGGAAAAAAATGTTGATTTTTTATATGTCGCCTCTTTCAACGCAAGCGTCACCATAGATTAACTTATGGAGTCGCCTCTTTCAACACAAGTGACACAATAGCTTAACCTATAGAGTCTCCTAACAACTAATAGGCGACTTATATAAAAGCTATCGAGTCGCTTCTGAGGTGACTCTTGAAGTTGGAAGCTATCGTGTTAGTGGCTGTAGAGTTGCCTTTGAGGCAACTCGATAGGGGTTTTTTGTAGTAATGTGGTTAGCTTTTGTTTTTTTTTTTTTGCCAAATTGTCGCCGGAGTAAGTTATATTTATCAAATTGTCTCTATGGCTCTTTTTTATTTACCAATCCGGTCTTGACTGCTTAAAACCCAGTTTTCTCTTGCCATCTTACAAGCTTGTGATAATCTTGGATGCAATGAACTTGAATCAATGTAGCTTGATGATTTTCTTTTGTCTTAATTTCCAAATTGTTGTCTACCCCAAAATGAGCTTAGTGACATTAAGGCCCTGTTCACTTCACCTTAAAATTAATAATAAGTAAAAATAATTTCAATTCAGTAAAAATAATTTTAGTTTAGTGAAAATAGTTTCAATTCAGTAAAAATAAGTTCAGTTTAGTAAAAATAATTTCAGTAAAAATAAGTTCAGTTCAGTAAAATTTAGTAACTTTAAAGAAGAAATATAAGGCTGTAAGGTTGTAGGGAATATTTCAAACCCTCAACTTTGAGCCCCACTGTGATCATGCACTTAAGCATGGTGGCGTCTAAAGGGAAGGAAGCTAGAGCAAAAGAGTCGCCCACAAGTTTTAGGAACTTGTAAACCATCCACGAGGTGAAGGTTACACTTCATTCACGATCACAGAGATCGCTAACTCCATAGTGGTCTTGAACCATGACTGGGTATTCGGGGATGATAGTACGAATCCAACCTAAAAAAGATTGAACCCGCCCTAAATAGGTCTCTACTTTGTTCTTCTCATATTCATGTGCGTTTTCCGATAAACATACAATCATTATTTTAATCCTAAGCATATTTAATCTATGTTGGTTGATTATTATTGCACAAATAAATCTATTATTGGCGATCACTTGAATTAAAATCATGTTAGCCTAAAATCAAAATATTAATTATTTTATTAAGCGTGATTTCAAGTACAATTTCCTTTTAAACCTGCAAGAGAGGATGTGATGAAGCAATAACATTAATACATGGATAATCAAGCAAGGTAATAATATTAATTACAATATTGACACATCAAATCATCATCATCATAATATTCTCAAATCATAATATTAGAAAGATCCTAAGCATGATACTAACATGGTTAATAACAAATCCTAACATGTCATTAAGCAATAAAAATCAAAGCTTTAGCCCTAACATGATACTAGAAAACAATATAATATTAGAAATCAATAAAAACATCCTAACATGATACTAGGAATTAATATAATAATCTAAGCATGATCTCTAAAGTAATAATTAAGTAATCAAATTACTTACTTTGAAGCCTTGTACCTCTTTCTATTAAAACAATACACACGTTAGTAACTTCAATAAAAATATTAAACCAAACAATTAAAATAATATTAATTAAAATATAGATTTGGGTCCAAACCCTCAGAACCTTCAATCTTTCACGTCGAGGTGTAAAACAACTATGAGCTTGGCTAAGTATATTAGTGTCTCGCAAAGGACGTATGGTGTATGTTTATGAAAATGTGTTGAAAAAGTTTAGAAAATACTTAGAAAATCAAGGGAGAGAGAGAGAAAGAATAAGTTTTAGCTTAGAGAGAGAAAGAGAAGATTGATGATGATTGTAGGTGAATTGAAAATGGGGAAAATCATCCATATTTATAGAGAAAACGACCGAAAAAGATCAGAAAACGAGTCGGAATCCGACTCGGAGAAAAATATGTTATATCGCGGCGCGATAAGTTTATCGTGACGCGAAGGCTTTATTGCACCGCAATAAGCCTATCGCGACACGATGGATCTATTGCGGTGATAGATTCCATACAATAAGATTTCGTACGGAATCCGACTTCCAATCAAATTGGGTTAGCCAAAGTCCGTACTTATTTTTATTAAATCAGTTTCAAATCCTTTTAAAACACTTGTTTTATCCGATGTAGAATTCTTGATCATTATCTATTCAAAATAAATAATAATAATTATTATTATTATTAATCCTAATGCCTTTAGAACTCAAAATAACCTTCTAGATAATTCTAGAAAATTAAGACAATTCCTAATGACTTGAGAAATATAATTACAATTAATGAACCCTCCTCATGATCATTGGGTCCGCATATAAAGCTCTATTTAGGCCTAGTTTAGTATTTTGGCCATAACTTCTACAAATTTTTACCTACACCCTATGGTAGAGAACACTACCTTCCCCCCCACCCCCAACACAAACACATTCTTCGCGCGTGTCTCGCTCCTTCCCCTTTTCAATAATGAATTTTCGGAATATTTTTATACTATGTTCATTTCTGTATTAGTATATGATCATTTTTATATCACTAGATGTTCATTTTTATAACAATGAGTTTTTTTTTTTTTTTGTTCTAATTTATATATTTTCTGAATTATGTTTTTAAAATTTTCTATATATAAAAATGAGCTTAGAGTAATTAAATTCATTTATTATAACGATAATTGCGTTTCAAATCATTTTTATTAGAAGAAGTATAGCATCATCAAATGTTCATTTATGTTATTCATGTTTTAACAGGTGTTCATTTTTGTATCATTAAATGTTCATTTCAAGAGTTATGTGTAAGTAGTATAAAAAGATGTATGCAAAAAAAATACGTCTTAGAATTTTATTTATTTAAATAAATGTTGTTAAAAGTTAATTTCCAATATAAATTTATATAATTTTGTTTCATAAACATGAAAGTGAACAATTAAATCCTAATGTGCATATGTGTCTTGTTAAATGAACATTCTCTATTACATTTGGTATGTAGAATCATTCTCTTTGTTGTACGTTTATACCCTTTAATTAATTTATATATAGCCTTATGATGTTTGTTTGCTTTTCTTGATACACATCTTTTCTTAATATGTACACGTCGTTTTCACCTTTCTTATTTGGTTAATTTGTGTAGTGAAAGATTAGATTTTTGTAAAAAATATTTATTTGCAAAATTAAACACTATAAACAAAACTGGATAACTGAATGAGCATTTACAAATACAAAGATGAACACATTGTTGAAAATGAACATAGTTCAATATGATAATGAACAACTAATAAAATATAATTGAACATCTTTTAATATAAAAATGAACAAGTATTATTAGTCAAATAAACATTTTTTAATAAGATGACAAACAAATTAAATTTAAATTGAACAATATACAATATTGGTAATGAACAAGTACTAAAGTTTAAATCAAGAAAACAACTTTTAATGTGATCAATTACCAGTATTACTTAAATTAATGAACATCTTTCAATATGTAGGAGAATGAACAAGTATTAAATTTCAAATGAACATATATGTTATTTAATGTAAAGAAAATAATGAACATGTAACAAATTTAAGTGAACATATATTCTATGAAATGTGAATGCAATAATATTTTTTTATCATAATTACTAGAGCTATATATAAAAAAAATATTTTATCTTAAAATTTAGTACTTCTAATTTGAATATTTATTATTCTAAAATTGAACATGAAATCAAACTAAAATGAACATTTATGATAAATTAAATTACAAACCAATATTCACTAAAGAATATTTTAATTAGAAAAATAATAATATTAATTGATAATCGATGTTTGAATTCCACAAATTAAATTAATAATTTGTCTATAACTTCGTAATTATTATTTAAATGATATTTCTTCTACAAATGAGCATGAATTCTATTTGAATTGTACATTTACAATAGTTTAAATTTACTTGCCAAAATTCACCAAATTATAGTTTTGATTAATAAAATAAGTAATATTAATTGATAATTGATGCTTCAATTCCATAATGAAAAATGATAATTTGTCTTTAAAATTAGTACTCTAATATAATTTGAACACATTAATCCTTCTACAAATGAACATGAAGTTCATCTAAAATGAACATTTACTATAGATTTAATTTATTAGCTAAAATTCACCAAATACTAGTTTAATTCACAAATACGTAGTTTTAAATTGAGAATTGATTTTTCGTTTCCAGCTATCCAGTATTCTAACATAATAAATAGTTATATATGGTCAGATTTTTTTGTTTTTGTTCTCTGAAATACTTTTCTTCGAAATACTCTTCTCAATTCAAAATAATATCATGACCATGCTTTTAAATGAGAATGATTATGTACTTATTTCAAAATGAAAATTTATTATCATAAAAAACATTTAATCTATATAAGCTTCTCTAGTCTCTTAATAATATCTTGAATATGCATCTATTAGTGGATGAGCAAGACATTGATATGAACATCAAATTTTTTAAAAAAAGTTGTCATTGTGTTTAGATAAACTTTAATAAATTTGCACATTGAATTACCTCAAAAAGAACATTAGCTAATCTCTAATGAACATCATATTTTATACGATTTAAATTCAAGTTGAAGAATTTGTAAAAATTGTATAGAGTGAAGAAAAATATTTTTTAAAAAACCATATGTTATGCTTAAAATAAAAATATAATGTCATCCATTTATTGAATAAATCATAATATAACCATACCATAACATTTTAGCTTCTCTCCCTCCAAAAGAATTTGGCAACAACCCTTTATTTTCTCTCTCCTCTAAGTATTTCAGCTTGAAATGTAAGTATGATTAAAGAGATAATAAATAACAAAAAAAAAAACAAACACTAAAATCTAATTAGAATAAACAAAAAAAACACTAAAAGTAAAACTGAGAAACAAGGGGATGTTCTACGACAACCGAAGACCTTAACCACTCTATGTCTATGTTAATTTTCTCTTATATTAAATGTTATTTTTTATTATTGTAGAGAGTTTCAGATTTTTTTTTAGCAAATTTTAATAACAGAGAAAATAAATGGAGATTTCTGATATTAGGAGAGAGAAAGTGACATGTCTATTCTTCATTATTTGTTTCTGACTCTAGTTTATATAGTGCGTAGTTACTAGGACTATGGTTTAGTGAGGGTGTGAATATTAATCTAAGCATGTCGTTTTAGTGGGGGGGTGTAGGGAGTAGTGGCTGCTGCAGGGTGTACATATGAATAACTACATAACTTCCTCGTTATAACTCGGAATTGGGCTTATAATATATCGTTGAAAAACTCTTTTCGAACCCCATCCAAATACACAATTATTGGACCCATATTATGGACCAAACTAAACTGGATCGGATGTTTTTCATAAATAGGATACGAAATGAATGATTTTTTTATTTACGAAATGAACTATTTTTATTTAAAACATTTAAGAAAAGGGAAAATTCACGAGGCTCTTCAACATTTCACCTTACTCGATAATCAATGATGTGAAAAGTACTCACCACAGGTTTTGGTTTTTGGGAAGAAACAATCAGGTGTCTACAAAGGCCCTGTTTACTTCACCTTTCAGGATTTAAATTATTTTTACTGAGCTGAAATTATTTTTGCTGAACTTAAAATATTTTTACTAAACTAAAATTAATTTTACTAAACTGAAATTACTTTTGTTGAACTGAAATTATTTTTTTTTTCTCAAAATTGAGTCCCCTCTAGGTTTTCTCCTTGGGAGGGTTTTTTTGGTTCCCTCTAGGGTTTCTCCTTGGGAGGGTTTTTCTAGCCTCCATTGCTAGATTTTTTCTGCTTTTTTGAAGGTTTTCCTTCACTCTTTTCCTTTTCTCTTTCATCCTTTTCTTCTGATCTCAGTTGTAAATTTTTGTAGGGGCTTCCACCAGTGTTTTTACCCGTGGTAAGCCCCAAAAACCTTTTTAATTATTTTCAATAAATGGATCACATCTTTATGATGGTGTTTGTTCAATTAGGGTTTTTTTCTTTCACTAGTGGAAAATTGCTATTAGCAACACCCTATTAGCAATTGGTGTTATATGTGTTAGTTACTAAAACACTAATTGCAACTGACCAAAATAATTTACTTACAAATACTATGCCATTAGCAACTTGCAATGTAATGAACGCTGCTAATACTTGGATTGAAAAAGTGAAAATACCTATTTGCAACTGGCCTATTTGATGTTAGCTGCAAAAACTATAGTATTTGTAGATGGCATAACAATGCCCACTACTAATAATAATTATTTTAATAAAATAAAATATTTATTCGCAACTAACTTTTTAAATGCTCGCTACAAATACTAGGTCAACTAAAATTTGTCCAAATATTTGTAACTGGCCTTTCAAGGCCAGCTGCTAAAAGGAGAAAATATTGCCCACTACCAGGTAGGGACAAGAAGGTTTATACCTACGTTGAAAAAAAAAATTCGCTAAGTGTTGGAAAAACGTCATTTGCTATTTTAATACTGTTATTTTAAGTTTAATCATGTTATAATTAATTTAATACTGTTATATGTTTCTTCAATATTGTTTTTGAGGTGTCATTTTGCTCTTTTCAATAGTACTTATATATTAAAAGACTAAGTGTTTGTATTAGAAAGTAATTGTTATATTTGAATACAGTTATCGCATAAGTGAAATCTGTTATTAAGAAAGACAATACTGTTATTATAAATTAGAAACTGTTAAGCTGCGAGATTTGGTATCAGAGCCATACGGTTAAAAGTTATATTAAGTTGTTAATTTAATTAATATAATTAGGTAAAACTGGAGAATAATAGACCTTCTACTGAGTGTAAGAAACCTGATTTTAAGCATTATTATCATATTCCTGAAAATACTAGTAATTTTGGCCCAATCCTTAATTAAATAGTAAATTGGTGAATTAAGATCGGAAGTTGATAACATACATGCTCGTTGTATTAACATCGAAAATAAGATATCAATAATCACAACCGATATTAATAAAAAAGTAGGCGATCTAAAAGAACAGGTTAAACAAGTTCAACTTGTTTTAACAAACGGAGTTAGGCATCAATTCGGAAAAGAAGTTTCACCTAATAAAGAGAAAATTGTCCCGTATAAATATAAGTATCCTTTTCAAAATTTAGATAAAAATAAAAAGTTTACTGTATCACTCCCTAAAAGACCTACTAGTAACCAAGAAAAGAATAAAGAAACTAAAGATGAGCCCTCATCTTCAAGAGAAAACGCTTAAGGAATTACAAGCCCTATTCGATAAGGAAGAAGACCTTAATAAGTTTAATGAAACCATGAACTTAATTTCCGGAAATGGGATTGCTTCTGATAATGAAATAGAGGAAAATAATTATGTTACTTTAGAGGAAGATTTATATCAACAAATGGGATTATTGAAATTAGATTATCTAAACTTTCTACCCGTAGAAGTTGTTCGACAAAAGATTGAAAATAAACTAGGTAAAAGAGTAATGGATAATAATGATGTTGGAGAAGAAATTATTAATAAAAACATTAACGTAAACAATGTTATCCAAAGACCTAGGTATCAAGGAGAAGGAAGTTGCACACGACCAAGATACATACCATGGAAGAATACTCGGTTTAGTATCAAGGTTATGCCTAATCATATACCTAAACAAGAAGAAGTGACTCTTGAACCTATAAGTCAAACTGGTTATAAGCTTAAATTAGATGGTGTAAGAGTTAGACAAGATGTTTTAGATCAGTGGAAAAAAAGTATGAGTAGTGTACTTAATTTAAATACTGAATGGACTTTAGAAAATTTCTTAAATTATATCGAACATAGTCTCTATGACTGTGTAGAAGACTGGTACGATGGAATAGATGAAGAACTCAAAACTGCAGTAAGAGCTAGTGAATCACCTATTAGAATGTTCAGGCAGTTATGTCAATACATTGAGTTAGAATTCATTGGTCCAAGAGCCGATCCTAATGAAAAACGAATCGAATATCAAAGGAAGTTAAGTAATTTGTCCATCTGTAATATGAAATATGTCGATAATTACATTATGGAATTTGAAACATATTCTTATAAAATTGGTGAAAACGAAACAAATCTTGGAATGTTCTACGATAAATTACCAAGTCCCATTAATGAAGAAATTAGTGAAAAATATCAAGAATGGAGAGAGAAATTCTTAGCTAGGGATGCCCTAGGTAATAGAATTGCTTTTCTAAGAAAATGGATTGAAAAGAAATGTAGAGAGGTTGCAGGAACTCAACAAATGAAAAGACAATTTCTCACTTGTTGGGATTTCCCAAATAACTATGGATGTGAAAGAAAAAACTATAATAAGAAAAGGAATTATAAGAAAAATAAATTTGACA
The DNA here is from genome assembly GCF_948465745.1 of Chenopodium album. Lineage (NCBI taxonomy): Eukaryota > Viridiplantae > Streptophyta > Magnoliopsida > Caryophyllales > Amaranthaceae > Chenopodium > Chenopodium album. Next base: position 43,756,304 of record NC_137846.1, on the reverse strand, counting down.
GATCAAGAGGAGAAACCTATAAGAAAAAAATACTATAAACATAAATATCGAAAACAAAGTAGGTTTTTCAGAAAGGCAACAATATTGCCCTGAGAAAAACAAAACATGCAAGTGTTGGTCTTGTGGAGAATTAGGACATTATGCTAATGAATGTAAGAAAGCTAATCATAAAATAATGGAAGCCTTAGGAAGTTGGGATTACATAGAAATACCAGAAGATGAGGCTTTAGAATTGGCTTTGAGCAATAATAAAGGAATAGTAGAAATCATAGAAGAAGAAAATGAGTATAATGAAGAACCTGAAGTTAGTGATGAGTTTGAAGATGAAAATTATGAAGAAATAAATAATATGATGGAAGGAGAAGAGTTAGAAAATTCAGAATCAGATGACAATGAGGAAGATAAAAGAAAAATGACTATAGGTCAACTAAAGAGAGCAGAGTATTCATTTGAAGATAATGACCTAGATCAAGTAAACAAAGAAAGTTGGAATTTCCCCAGATTACTAAGGATAAAATATTTAAAACTTCTTTCTTTAAAACTAGAACTAAATATGTATGCGAAGAAATGGAAGGAAGTATAGTAATCGAAGATTGTGAACAAAAGGCAGCCGAAATTAATATCATTAACTGGAAAAGCATTAAAAAACATAAAGAAAAAGGAAATTACAGCTATATTTGTATTGGTGCAGTACAAGTATACATAACTCCTTTGCAAGATTTTGGCAAGGATGTTAAATGCTTGAGTTTTATTTGTGATATTAGACATAAAGAATTTTATGATCAAATAATTAGTGGTATCACATGTAACTTAATTCAAGGAACGGTAAGCTATATATGTGAACCAAGATATTATGTGAGCTTAGGAGATGTATTTGCATCAAAGTTTTTAGCTATCAAGCTATTAACAGAAGGAGTGAAAATGCATAAAGGAACACGACCCATACAATTAAGATGGAAGGTGGTTTATAAGTTAGTAAACACTATAGACTCATCTTTTAAGAAACAAATAGTCGATGCCCAGAAATATGAGCAAGGCGGAGGTCCTAAGAAGAAAATTACACCTATAAAAGTAAATCCTAATGAAATTGAAATTGAAAAAACTTGGGAGGAATTCTTTATGAACCCTATAGTTAGCAATAGATCGAGTAAAATGTTAATTGATGAATCAGGATTACTTCATATAGGAATGACTACAAAACCTAAAATATAAAGAAATATGAGTCTTAGAACACCAAGTCTAAGTAGACAAAATTCAACAATAATAAGAATGGAAAAAAAAGGTGATGAAAAGGCAGAAGAAGATGAAGAAGAAATATTAGTTCTACTAAAGAAACTAAATGAAAAATATGAAAGTAAAAAAGCCTTAAAACAACTGGCAAGGCATAGCATTGATATGGGCTCATATTCTAATTTAGAGTTAAATGAAGATCCAAATAATCCTATTGTAAAAGAAAGGTAATTGGATATAAAACCAAAACTGTGAGTGAACCAGTATATGAACATGAAGTTAATATGCAAATGGAAGCTTGTAATGAAATATCTAGTACTAATCCTAATAGCATTTATATTCCAACTGATATATGCATTGAGGATTATAATAAATATAAATTATGTGCATATATTGATAGTGGTTGTTCTACATGTTTTGGAAAGAGGTCATTATTTCCAAAATTCTTGTGGAAAAAGGCTAAAAATCCTATGCAAGTTAGAATTGCTAATAATAGTGTCATGATGCATACGGAGATAATCGAAGAATTACCAATAGAAATTGGAGGAGTTCAATGTGTTATTCCTATTTTATGGGCAACTGATCAACCTAGTCATGATATGGTAATAGGAAATAATTTCAAAGATTATACTCTCTATGCACTCAAACCATTGATCAAATAATCTTTACTATTAATGGTTATTCTGTTCCTATACAAAAAATAACAAAGGCTTATACTCATCAGACTGGAATTTACGCGCAGCTAGCGTGGTGATAGGGTTACACCTAAACAACGAGAGGTTGCACTTAGAATTTCTGAGAGTGATTCATCATTAATAGATTAGATAAATAAGCAGCAAGAAAAATTATGTGAAAAACTATATTCAACAAATCCATTAGAACATTGGGAAAAGGATGAGGCATTTACTAAGATAACTTTAACAAATCCTAATAAGATTATTAGAGTAAGACAAATGGTTTATACCTACCAAGATATATTGGAATTTGATGAACAAATAAAAGAATTGCTGAATAAAAAGTTGATTAGGAATAGCAAAAGTCATCATAATAGTCCATCATTCATGGTAAGAAATCATGCAGAAGAAAAAAGAGGTAAAGCTAGAATGGTCATTAATTATAAACAACTAAATGACAATACTGTTTTTGATGGCTATTACATTCCTAATAAAACTGTGTTATTTAATAGAATACAAGGAGCCACATGGTTTTCTAAGATGGATTGTAAGAGTGGTTATTGGCAAATTAGAATGGAAGAAGAGAGTATTCCATTAACCGCATTTAGTGCCCCTCAAGGGCATTATGAATGGTTAGTAATGCCTTTCGGATTAAAAAAATCCTCCACAAATATTTCAGAGAAAATGGATAATATTTTTAGAGAACTTAATCATTGTTGTTTTGTCTATATAGATGATATCCTAATATTCTCAAAAGATTTAGAGCAACAGAAGAATGATCTTAAAGCAATAACTAAAAAATGTGCAGAGCATGGTATAATCCTTGGAAAAGATAAATGCTTTATGCTAAACAAGAAATTGAGTTTCTAGGATTGGAGATTAAAGCAGGACAAATAATATTGCAAAAACATATTTTAGAAAAGATTGAAAAATTCCCAGATAAAATTGAAGATAGAAAACAACTAGAAAGATTTCTTGGATGTTTAACCTATGCTTCTGATTTCATAGAAAATCTTGCTTTATTAAGAAAACCATTACAGAAAAAACTCAAGAAAGAAATAACTTGGAACTGGAAGGAAAGTGATTCCAAAATTGTTCAAGAGTTAAAAGCTATGTGTAAAGATCTTCCTGTACTACCACTACCTACTAGTGAAGATGATTTAATCCTTGAAACAAATGCAAGTAATGAGCACTGGAGTGTTGTGTTAAAAATCAAAGAGGGAGATAAACTTTGCAGATATAGCAGTCGAAGTTTTAATAAAGCTGAGTTAAATTATCCTACGATGCAAAAGGAAATCCTTGCAGTTATTAGAGGGATCGAGAAGTTCTTAATCTTCTTAGCCCCTAAATAGTTCTTAATAAGAACAGATTGCAAAGGCATACTCGATTTTGTTAAAAAGAATTTGTCTAATATGCAGGCGCAAGCGAGACTCTTGCGTTGGCAATTATGGCTTAACCAATTCTGTTTAACATATACAGAGATCGAAGAATTCTTTAGCCGATAGTCTAACCAGAGAATTGGCTAATGGCGAAGAAGCACAAGACATCAGGAAAACCTTCTGCCCATCAACTAGAAAAGATGGAGCCAGAGAGAAAAACTCTTATTGAAGAAACAGATAAAGCAATGGAGCGGGTTTCACCCTCCACTTGGGCCTTGATGGAGGCCATGATTGTTTCATCAAAAAGAAGATCTCGAGATGGTTTAATTAAAAGTCATCATGTAGCAGTTCGAAGGTTCCTAATGTACGAAGTGATGGTCATTATCCTGAGACTCATTCCTGATATTCAGGATATAATACTAAATAAAATAAAAGATAACAATTTTAGGTTCTGGTATGATCTAGTTGTATTAAGGTCATACAAGATGTATGACGTCTATGATATATGGGGAAGTAGAATAATATTCAACACCAATTCCAGAGTGGGTACTGTGTCAATTCATCCACATTCACTGGAATGGAGGGCACCATATGTAGCGGACCACTACAGAGCTTGGGATTATGGGATGGTTCATAGTATTATACCATTTCCTGATAATAATACTACGTTCTTTGAGAAGCTCACGAAATTCCAGAAGTATGTTTATAGGAGAATTTATGAAGCAACAAGATATAAAGGAAGATTTGAACAAGTCCAAGTGCAAAGTGCAAACGTTGAAATGGTTGAAGGAAAAATTAAGTCTCCACATTTCCTGATCATGTTTGAAGACGTTCATTGCAAACTCAAAGATCCAATCTATATCCACCAGAGACAAGTAAAAGATCCTACGGAGGCAAGAGCTTATGGATTTTTCTATATTGCTCAGTATCTTAACCAGCTCATAGCGTTAAAAGAAGAATCACCAGTCATAATACATGTGGGAAATACTACTATAGTAGCACCAGAATGGTTAAGAAATTATTTAGAAGAAGGAGTATTACATGGTGAATCAGTGTATGATTATCTCAAATAAGTTGAAGCTGGGAGATATTTATCCTTACAGGGAAAAAAGCACTTATTGGAGATCTTTGTCACATGGGATGAATCCTATGCTGCTGCTTAATGTGTGATGGATCTAGGTATAGAAGAAGACAACCAAATGTATGTCCATTATGAAGACAGTAAGGACAACAAAGGTGGTCTACAAGATATGATGGAGTTCTGAGCCCACACCAGCAATTATGTATTCTACTTTTACTGTTGTAGCACGTTTTATTTGTTTTAAAAGAACTTTAGAAAAGCAGTGAACGATATTCACTTGCTGAGTCATGGTAATCTGTAAGCCATAGAAAGTGTCGGTGACCTTTGTGAGCCTTCCCCTATAAATAAGGCATTAGGCAAAGAAGTGAAAGCAGAGTTGGAAGAGTTAGCTAGAAAATTGCTCTGAAAGCATTAGAGAGTCCTCTAGAGAAAAATACTCACCTTAAGAGACAGATTGGTTCTCCATCTCTCTTAAAGTAGAGAAAACTCTAGTTCAGCTTATGTTTGTTTAAGCTTTCAGTTTGTGTGGTTGTTGTAATATATGAGTGTTGTAATCTTTTCAAATTAAATGAAAGGTTCGTTCAAGAAGGGAACGTTATCCCCTTGAACCTTATATATCAAATGAGTTATCTTTCTATTTAAGAAGTTCCATCATGAACACAATAAGGATTGTTTAATTAGAGATTACGGTCTAAGGTAGGAAACGAATTAGATCTGTGCTGAGCCTGATCTAAGGAAGACAGGGTTGGGGTTAGCTACCTTGGTAAAGCCGGAAGCTCAAAACGCCGGAGGTTCCATTGTCGACTAAGTTCAGGTATTGGTCAAAACTCTCTAGTTAAAGAATTATTATTGCGAAGCATGGTGGGCTGTGAAATTGTTAAAGTAATTCATTTCGATGTATAAGTAGTAGAGTAGTGATAACTAGTACCAATAAAAGTCATTTAAGTAATTATCATATTGAATTATAGTAAAAATCAATGTATTATTAAAAACTGTTATTTTAAATTGAGGTGTTGTTATTAGTTTATCAAATAATGTTATTAATTCATTAAGTACTGTTAATTACCCTAAAATAAAATATATTAAAAAAAAAACTGACGTCACTTGGTATTGGGCGAAGTAACCTATACCAGGTAGTGGTCCATCATCCCCCCTGCTCAAAGTAGGGAATGAAGCTCTAAATTTTGCCCACTCGCTTCTCTCTCATCATAACCCCGCTTCTCTCTTTCTCTCTCTTCTAAATTTTGCTCACTCGCATTCTCTCTCATCAGCCCTCACCACCTTCACTCATACCTCACCTCCATTGTCCCTGAACTTCACTCAGCCCTCTACCCCATTTTTGCTCAAGAATTAAAGAAGAACGAAACCCTAATTTGTTATGCCACTACATTGAAGCCGTACTCTAAATTCCCCAATTAAGCAACTTCTGAGCATTCTATTTTCTATTAAAGTAGGCGCGTCATCCAAGTCGTGAAATTGAACCTTCAATTCGACAAACTCAATTCGACAATTAAGGGTATTTTTTGCTCTTTTTTTTTCTTCTAGAATTTGGTTGTTTGGAGTTCCTTCAATTAAACAGATTGAGGACTTTTTTTCCTAGATTTAATTTTTTTTATTAATATATTGTTTCAAATATAGATTTGGTTGTGATTTCGTTGAGTTGGCGGAACTGAATCTAGATTTGAAATTGATTCTGATTTTGGGGTTTTTAATGCTTGTGAATCAATCGTTGTGTGTTAATATTCAAAATTATGAAGAGATTTGTGGTTCATCGCTATCGTTGCCGTTGTTGTTCATCGTTTAGGGTTTGGCGATTTTAATGTTTTGCATGTTTGTATGTAGTTTAATTTAGAGATTGATCCCTGTTATTAATAATTATGTGAATGAATGAATATGAATTTTAATGGTGGTAGTTCTTAATGATGTTCTCTTTAAATTGCTCGAGGTTTTTCAGTTGACTCTTAAGGTGAGTCCGTATATTGCACAAGACCTCATTGAACAATGGCTTTCACTACCCGAAACCAATCTTCTAGTATGCCTTAGCTTTCTCCAAAATTTGTTTCCATATAGTCTTGCTTGTTTTGGGGGTTTTTCTTGGTGTTCTATACTTGTGTGAGAGTATGACTGTAGGCGTCGTTTGAAGTGCACCTACGTAAAAGCATGTTGTGAATATGCTTGGCACTCTTAGGAAGTGGAAATTGACATAATACGATTAGGGACAAATAAAGTAGGGAGCCGCCAACAAGTTTTTAAGGAACTTGTAAACCGTTCACGGATCATAAAAGGCAACCACGAATAAAGGGACAACGAAAAGCAACAACGATTGACCTGTGAAGGTTACACCCCATTCATAATCCATGAGATTACTAACTCCATATGGTTCGGAACCACGAAAGGAGGATCGGGGATGATGGTACGAAGTGAGTCATGGAGTCACATTCGCCCGTATTGGCCTCTATTCGATTCTTATAGTGAAAAGGGAATCCTGCGGTTCAAAGGCATGCAAACAAAGATTCAATTTGCTCCAAACTATTATTAGGCTAAATTGGTTGAATATTAATGCAACATATTATTCTAAAATATTAGTGATCACTTGATTAAACAATAAGATTAAAAAGGAACCTAAACCGGTTGTCCAAATTATCTATTAGGCGTGATTTTCAATTACATATTCCCTTTAACATGCAATATGGTGACCAATAAATAAATAATAGAATAAACATTAATATTGGAAGCAATTTAACAATAAATCCAACAATATAAAATCGTTAGAAAAATAATAGAAATAAAAGGAACATAATTCTTACTTTGATTCTGTTTGCTTGCAACTCTAAAATAATAAACGAGTTAGTAACTTCAAGGAAAATTAATAAAACAATAATTAAATTAAATTAAATTAAATTAAATTGAGTTGATTTGGGGCCAAACCCTCAAACAGTTCTACCTTTCACGCCTTGGTTTAAGGACAGAACCTCGAAAAAAGTATGGACTCCTTGGAGTGCTTGAAGAGGGAGTTTTGAAAGAAGAAGGGTAGGCTAGTGTTTAGGCTAGAGCATAGAAGACAGAAAAAGAAAGTTCATTGATGCCCCGTACATCAGAAATGAGGGGGTATTTATAGAAAAAATGAGTTGAGGGAACACACGAAACCCTAAAAAGATAAAACCATAAAAAAAAACACCGTGACACGGCATTGCACACCGTGATACGGTGCCGACACCGTCGGACGAGGCTAACTCCCGTGACACGGTGGAAGACAGAGTGGCGCGGGAAATAATTAGGTTACGGGAGATAAAGCGCGTGAAGGGTTTACGCGGAAAGGACACGGAGATGCCCTGTGTCACAGCACTGGCACCGTGTCACGGGGATGCACACCGTGGTGCGGCATGGTGCCCCGGGACGTGGTACTTTTTTCCGTGACACGGGAAACTGTGCGTCCATTTTTCCGTCTAAATTCATTTTTACCCTAATTTCGTTCAGCCTTTTTAAGTGCCGATTGATAATTTAGGGCCATTTCTGATTTATTATTTATTAATTGGGCCAAAATAATAAAATAAAAAAGGTTTGGGCCAAAATAATAAATAAAATAAGGTTTGGGCTAAAATTAAAAATAAACTATGCTTTGACTAAACATCAAGACTGATCCATGGATTATTAAAACTGATTTTAATTAAATACGATCTTTTAAGCACTCTCGGGATTAAATACTGAACCCGACCAATAATGACGGTGAAAGATTGTTCATCATCGGATTTGGTTTCGGGGAGACATTTTTAGGTGTCTTCAATGACTATTGCTTTTTTATTTCTTACATTTACTTGTGTTTTGTTAAATTGCAGAAATTAGATTGAAGGTATGTATTTGGGAAATAATTTGAGGGTGGGGCGGTGAGCTGGTGATTATGAGTGGTTTGGTCTTTTTTCCCCTGGAGGTACAACAATAAGCATTTTATTAAAATCATAAAGTTGAAATCTTAGCCATTTTATCTGTCTTTCAATTTCATTTGAGCCAACACATTTCTTTAGCGTATCAGGTACCAAATTTGGCTTTCATTTACTCCATTCACTCTAGTAATGGCTTTCCTCTTACGTGTCATTCGGGATTTTATGAATAACAAATGCTAACTTGTTCCTTTTGAACCTCTGCAATTGGATTTTGTTTTTAAATTATTTCTGCTTGATTGACGATTATGTTTTCAATGTTTTTTACAAAAATAATTAGCAAAAATCTCAATTATTTTTGAATGGATGTTATAACCATTTGTAATATGTATTGCAGGAGCATTGGATTAAGGATGCATCTATTTGACGTTCAACCTGTCTGGAATTTCTCCTAGTGGTCAGTGGAGAAGGTGGTCTTGCAACACTTTTTGGCTTTCAAAATTTTATATCTTGAGCTATTTATTTCATGGTTTAACATGAGTTCTTTATGTAAGTCGAATTTTATGAAGAATGTGAATGTTAATTGATTAATAGAAGTCAGTTTAAATTGATAAAAATTAGTTGTGACTCATTAAAAAAATTATTATTATTATTATTATTATTATTATTATTATTATTATTATTATTATTATTATTATTATTATTATTATTATTATTATTATTATTATTATTATTATTATTATTATTATTATTATTATTATTATTATTATTATTATTATTATTATTATTATTATTATTATTATTATTATTATTATTATTATTATTATTATTATTATTATTATTATTATTATTATTATTATTATTATTATTATTATTATTATTATTATTATTATTATTATTATTATTATTATTATTATTATTATTATTATTATTATTATTATTATTATTATTATTATTATTATTATTATTATTATTATTATTATTATTATTATTATTATTATTATTATTATTATTATTATTATTATTATTATTATTATTATTATTATTATTATTATTATTATTATTATTATTATTATTATTATTATTATTATTATTATTATTATTATTATTATTATTATTATTATTATTATTATTATTATTATTATTATTATTATTATTATTATTATTATTATTATTATTATTATTATTATTATTATTATTATTATTATTATTATTATTATTATTATTATTATTATTATTATTATTATTATTATTATTATTATTATTATTATTATTATTATTATTATTATTATTATTATTATTATTATTATTATTATTATTATTATTATTATTATTATTATTATTATTATTATTATTATTATTATTATTATTATTATTATTATTATTATTATTATTATTATTATTATTATTATTATTATTATTATTATTATTATTATTATTATTATTATTATTATTATTATTATTATTATTATTATTATTATTATTATTATTATTATTATTATTATTATTATTATTATTATTATTATTATTATTATTATTATTATTATTATTATTATTATTATTATTATTATTATTATTATTATTATTATTATTATTATTATTATTATTATTATTATTATTATTATTATTATTATTATTATTATTATTATTATTATTATTATTATTATTATTATTATTATTATTATTATTATTATTATTATTATTATTATTATTATTATTATTATTATTATTATTATTATTATTATTATTATTATTATTATTATTATTATTATTATTATTATTATTATTATTATTATTATTATTATTATTATTATTATTATTATTATTATTATTATTATTATTATTATTATTATTATTATTATTATTATTATTATTATTATTATTATTATTATTATTATTATTATTATTATTATTATTATTATTATTATTATTATTATTATTATTATTATTATTATTATTATTATTATTATTATTATTATTATTATTATTATTATTATTATTATTATTATTATTATTATTATTATTATATATAAGTTCAATTAAAAAATCAGTGACTCATTATGTAAGCCGAATTTCTTGTATATTGAAATCCATGAGTGTAACCCAACATATCACCCTTCATTGCTTCTCCAGCCTCCATTTCCTACTCCCTTTTGTTTATGATTGCACGTAGTGATCGTCTATGTTCTTAAAGTTCATGTCTTGATGTTGGAAATTTGGAATGTATTTGAAGACATGTGGCAGCATCAAACATTACAATGCTTACTAAATAGATGAGTAAGAAACTCCATGGTTTTCTTTTGATTTTGGTCTAATGTAAATTGGGAATTCCTACATTTTGTGGAGGATTAGACCAACTTTTGGATTAGATTTGATTTTACCGCTGTGCATTCTTAGGAATGTGACATGATACAAGGTTAATTTTTTTAATATATTCATCTGTTGTGGCCTTTAATGTTGATTATAATTGTTTATTCTTTCTTGAACTATGTGAAAAGCAGTTTTTCCCAAACCTTGTTATGTGCTTTAGATCTACATCTTAGATAAAGTCAATTAGCATTTTTGGTGTTTATTACAGTGATGCTTTTGAGTCGAAGTAAGTTTGGTGGTAAGTGGAAGAACATCTTCTTCTGGTTATCTTTGCCAAAGTACCAGGGGCTATTATATTCCTAAGGCATTGCTGGTATGTACACACGTAACTTATATTCTAGTTGTTGAAGTGTTTACTACTTCGTATGGTCACTGCCACAGGCATGGTATTCTTTCCCTCTTCCCTTAATTTTTAAGCTAAAATTTTATGAAGTGTTTGTTAATTGTCAAGGAAGATTTCAGCCTGATTTTGGGAAGCTTTGGAAATAGTTTGATGTTGTGTTATGGGTTTTAGTTTGATTATCATTATTTTAAGTTAATCGACTTGAGGACTGCAACTACTATGCAAGTGTGTATTATTGTTTGTCTTTTTGTTTTTTTTCCCTATCTGAATTTTTGTTCTATATGTGAGCTTTTTTAGCTTGATATCGCATTTTCTAGATTCATCTGTTTGGGATGCAGTTAGGTTTGCTGCTGTATAATTTATTAGGATTTTTTATAGCTATATTATGCTCAAGTAACTTGGTAGTGATGGTTGGTTTTTCTATGAACTTTGAATTGCAAGTCTTGAATCTTATATTTCACTTCAGTGTGTTCCAGAGTAGGAAATATAGGTGTTCAATGTTGCCAATATTGGGCTATTATTTTTCCCCCATTGACTCTATACATTAAAGGTTGTGTACTGTATAACCCTTGTGTAACTAGCTGCTACTCTATGCATCCAGCATCCTTGAATTGGTTTCTTCTTTCATATTTCGTGGTATAATATTATTTTTTGTATAGGAGGGTAAAGTACTTGTTTGATTTTTTCTTTTTTTTTTTTTAATTTCACTTGAGACTCTTTCTTAATTGTGATTCAAAGTGAGTCATTCGAATTGGGTTCTGGCAATGTAATTGAACTGTAGACATTAGTTTGATACTACATATGAAGTTGACAGAAGATATTCTTCTCATCAGTTCACCCATGTAAACTAAATCAGAAATAACCCTAACAATGTATCTTATTGGATGCATGTTTGAAACTTCTACTTTCTAGTTCCTTATTTTCAGTTCTATCCTGTGTTTTAGGAGCTTTGCTGCTGTTGGTGTGGATCCTGCTGTTATGGGGGTTGGCCCAGCTTTTTCCATTCCTGCTGCTGTGAAATCTGCCGGGCTAAAACTTAACGATATCAATCTATATGAGATAAATGAGGTTAGCCCTCTGAACAAGCTGCCTCATATTTTCGGTTGGTGACTTCAACACCATTTCTCAAATTTGAAAAATCCATTTTCAATGCAGGCCTTTGCATCACAGTATGTTTACTGCTGTAAAAAGCTGGACCTTGATCCAGCAAAAGTTAATGTTAATGGAGGAGCAGTAGCCCTTGGACATCCTTTGGGAGCTACAGCCTATAGGTATGCATTTTTTGCTTTACTAGAGAAAATGCTTATCTAAATCTGAACAGAGTATGCATTACAGCTCATTGTTACCTGTCAATCATGGATTACATTGAGCATATTGCAATGGTCAAGGTGTACAACTATAATTTATCATTGCTATGTATATTTTCTATTTTAACCCTTAAATTTATTACATTTAATAAAAGTCTATGGTCAAAACAAGGTGTAATAAAAAATGGCCAAGATGTTCTGGTGAGGGTACATTCTGAATGTTTTACATGGGACATATTTGGCTCAGCCTTGCTTGGGAATTAACTTGCACTTAGTTTTTTATATATATATATATATATATATATATATATATATATATATATATATATATATATATATATATATATATATATATATTGGTAGCTTAGGCCCTGGATACTAATCATTGAGTAGTCTTGGACAGTTGTCTTTTGAATTAATGTTTATTAAGCCAATGCTGCATTCCAAGCTCACACCCTTAATTCCTTTCCCTTCCTAAAATTATTATTGACTTCTCTGACATGTATCGATTTGTTTTCACAGATTGCTCCCCTCTTATAACTTTATGTACTGGTCTGTATGAAAAGGCTAGAAGTTAAAGAGCATAACTTATATAACTTCAACTCTGTCATGAAAGGTACACATTAACGAGCTGAAAAGGCTAGAAGTTAAAGAGCAGAACTCATATAACTTCTTCGCTGTTGTTTATGTGCTGCTGTTATGCTTCTGTGTTGCTGTTCTTCTTCTGTGCTGCTGTTCTGCTACTTCATTATTTTCTGCTCAACTCTTGCTGCTACAAGTGTATGGGCTTTGCTGAAGGGAGCACCTACTGTTGTAGAAGAGAGTAGTGAAGAACCCTTGGCTCCAGCTGTTGAGAGTAGCGAGACTCTAGAGCAAGAAGAAGCTAGTGAAGAGACCTAGATGAGATACATTGGTTTTATGTGTTAGCTTTCTATATTCGTCTTTAGTATATATAACCTTGTAATTTTTCAAACAATTATAATAGTAGCATAATTTTTTTTGTTATAATAGTAACTTATGATATATTTCATAGATCAATGTAGTTAAAGTTGCATTTTTTTTATTTTTTATTTTTAAAAAAGACTATTTGCAACTGGCCTAATTATTGCCAGCTGCAAATAGTAGTATTAGCAGCGGGCCTAATATTAGGCCAGTTGCGAATAATACCTCTTTTAAGCTGAAAAAAAAGACTATTCGCAACTGGCCTAGCTTAATGCCAGTTGCAAATAATAATTATAGCAACGGGATAAAACAAAGCCACTTACGAATAATTCGTTTTTATAACTAAAATGAGGAGTATTTGCAACGGGCCATTTCATACGCCAGATGCGAATAATAACTATTAGCAACGAACAAACACCAGTTGCAAATAATATTCTCATTAGCGGCCCCACGCGCCAGTTGCTAATAGTCAGTTTTCACCAGTTGCTAATAGCGTTTTTTCTACTAGTGTTTGTTTGTTCGTGTGTTAAAGTTTGAAGATTTAGGGTTGCATTGTCTCCGAAAGTATCTAGAAGGTCATATGAGTTTTTTCACCCAAACAACTACTCATCCGTGGATCTCAAGCCGAATTGGTGCTAATTCAAAGATTGTATTGTTTCGGATGAAGTTTTTTATTAAGGCGATCGTTGATCGAATCTACGATGTAACTAGTTCTAAGGTGACTTGTACTTGTGTTGGAATTTTAGATTTCCCAGAAATTGTTTGTAAGTACCGTTTGACTTTTTTTCATTAATGAAATTCTTTTTCTTCTCGTCAAAAAAAATAAAAAAATAATAATAATAATTATTATTGAAAAGGGTAATCTGGAGATAGTGAAATTTATCACCTAAGATGTCCTTTCTCTTTATATATTATTAGTTACTATAGATCTGATACAGTGAGGCGCTAAGATTTCCCCATAGGCTATGCTCAACCGATTGTAGCAAAATTAGAGGATTGAACAATTAGTAGTATTAGAGGATTGAACAATTAGTAGTATTACAGGTTTAACCAACCAATAAGCTATTTTTAGTGTTTGCCGTTTGGTGGGGGAGCGGATAGGATTAGTGGATTTGCCTCAATCCGCTGATTTCCCAAACGTTACTTCAATAAGCCCAAATCTGGGGAAGAAGCAATAAATTTTCGATTTTCCCGCCTTCAACGTTCACCAACAAACAATGGACAAATTGAAATCTCTCTCTCCATTTCGACTCTCTGCTCTTCTTCGACAACAAAAAGACCCAAAACTTGCCCTCAATCTCTTCCTAAACCCTAATTCTAACAATAAGCCCTACCCATATTCCCTTCTATCCTATGATATCATCATTACCAAACTTGGCCGAGCAAAAATGTTCGATGAATTGGAACTAATCTTGTCAAAATTGAAGCTTGAAACTCGTTTTACACTTACAGAAATCATTTTCTGCAATGTAATTACTAATTATGCTCGAGCTCGATTGCCCGAAAGAGCACTCTATGTGTTCGACGAAATTCCCTCGTTTCGATGTCCAAGAACGGTGAAATCCTTGAATACTCTTTTAAATGGGTTATTAATTTGTCAGGAATTTGATAAATTGGAAAGGGTTTTTGTGGGTATTGATTGGTTTGCTTCACCAGATGTTTGTAGTTATAATATCATGATTAATTCTTATAGGGTGCGGAATGATATGGAGAGTGCATGGAAGGTGTTTGATGAAATGCGTGAGAGAAGGGTTTGGCCTAATGAGGCGACTTTTTCTACGTTGATTACGGGGCTTTGTGCGAGTTTGAAGGTGAAGGAAGCGCTTAGGTTGAAGAAAGATATGACCCAGGTTTACAATGTTGAACCTACATTTTATGTTTATGCGTCATTGATCAAGGGGTTTTGTGAGATTAAAGAGTTGAATTTGGCATTTAAACTTAAGGATGAGATGCTAGAAAAGAACGTTGAAGTGGATTCGGCTATTTATACTACTTTGATTAGTGGTCTTTTTAAGGTTGGGCGAAAGGATGAAGTTGGTGTTGTGTTGGAGGAGATGAAAAGAATTGGGTGTTTGCCTAACACCGTGACTTATAATGCTCTCATTAGTGGATATTGTGCCAAGAAACGTTTTGACTTAGCATTGGAGGTTTTAAATGAGATGGAAGGGAAAACATGTAAACCTGATGTCATTAGTTATAATGTGTTGATCAAAGCCTATTTCAACGATGGAAAAATAAGAGAAGCCACTGATTTATTTGAAGATATGCCTAGGCGAGGATGTAAACCTGATGTCGTGTCTTATCGGATTGTTGTTCAGGGGCTTCTTTCTGGGATGAAACTGAAGGAAGTGGCATTTATTTTGGATGAAATGGTGTTCAAGGGTTACACTCCTCATCTTTTGACTGTTAACAAATTTATGAACCTTCTGTGTGAAGAAGGGAATTTGGAATTGTTGTTTGAAGTAGTAAAT
Organism: Chenopodium album; assembly: GCF_948465745.1. Lineage (NCBI taxonomy): Eukaryota > Viridiplantae > Streptophyta > Magnoliopsida > Caryophyllales > Amaranthaceae > Chenopodium > Chenopodium album. The sequence continues at coordinate 43,740,629 of NC_137846.1, read as the reverse complement.
GTTCTAGCCAAAGGAAATTATATTGACACCAATTCTTGGACATTAGCAGTTTCAGCCATTTCCTCGAATTATAAGCTATTGAATTTCCACAATGTTTTTAATGCTTTGACTAAACCATATGCCGTGACTCTTTGAACTTCCTTATATAATTCCTGTGTTACTGTATAACATTTGTACTCTATATAACATTTGGTCTGCATTGCTTGTAGGCTAATGAAATATATCTGGTTTTGAATTATGTAACTTATTCTGGTATTCCACATGTTTTGCCATCTCCTTCCATTCATTTTTTAAAATTTGTTTCATGATTTCAACCCCCACCCTTCCTCCATTATTCTCTTTCCTGTTGATAGTTCTTAAAATGTTTGACTACCTTTTTTTTTATATACTCCCTCCGTCCCTAAATTACATTCTTATTTGTAAAATTACACGGGAATTAAGGAGGAAAGAATAAGACAGATAACAATAATGAAATATTTCAATGGGAAATACAAACATTAAATGATGTCTTTGAGTAAAACAAAGATAGATTAACAATTAAGGATGCCATGTCATCAATCCTTTGCAAAAAAAATGACCAATAACATGCTTTTAATTGAAAATTAAGAACCAATCATATTCATTAGGTTAGTTATGGGAAGTGCAAACTTGAGAAAAACGATGGAGAGAGAAAATAAGAGTGAGATTAGGATAGTAAGAATAAGAAAACATTAAATATACAACAGAAAAAGAGAGTTGATTTGGGATATTTGGAAAAAAAAAAACTTACTAAAAATGGAAAGGAGGAATGTAATTTTGGAATACTCAAAATAAAAACCAGGAATGTAATTTAGGGGGAGGGAGTATATCACTGCTTCCTATTTACTAATTGCTTATTTCATTTTACATTTTAAAATTGCCCCTTGGCTATTTTTAAGTGGTCAGGAAAACCTATTTCAAGGAGGGTTGAAGATTACTGTTTAAACAATAGAATGTGAAGAAGGTTGAATAATAGTAGACATAAATTTTGTACTACACTGCTGATGTTGGGAAACTTAAATAGAAGTTTGTATAATAATAGACATGCACTGTTTACAAATTTATAATCAAGTAATATCACTTTAGTTTGTTCATTATCTTTGTGCTTAGCGACTCTTTGCCGTTAATTCTTTGTCAGTGCCTGTGGGCTGTCTTCTGACTTTGTTTAACTGTTCATTTGTTTTCCCTATTGTTTCAGCAGTGGCTTATGCTATTAGCTTTAAACTTTAACATCCAAGGTAATTGTGCTAGTATATAAAACTAAGCAAGGAATGCTTTTATGAAGGGGCTGTCCCTAACAATTGTGGATTGGAAGCATATAGTGCTTTGATCTGTCTTGAATTCTGCTTACTCTAATAATGTTATTTGCAGGTGCTTCTTGCAATTTATTCATTTGTTTGCATTATTCTTTTGTACCAATGATCAAGGGTAATGCATTGTATTTGCTGGCAGAGTTGAGGAAGCAGCTCAGTGCAATGTAAGTGTTTATTAAATTTTCCTTTTATCTGCATTAATAGCTTCTTAATTTAGAGTTTCTCTGAAGCCTGATCATTGTCAAGTATAACAAATCTTGCATAACATGTATGTGTAATGGTATGTGACTACATTGTAAACCTCTTTCAGATTCTTCCATGGGTGGTAAAATTGCTTTGATTTACTTAAATTTGATTAAGAATTCCAACATGTGGTTTCTGAAACAAAAGCTGGGAATGCACTACACATAATGCTACTTTAAAACTCTCTGTGCCTTGTCACTTTAATATGCATCAAATACAAGTAGCTGACTGTGTCATTGTGCTGCTTTTCAAGTAGCTTCTATTGTGATGTATGTACTGATGTTACTTTCCATTGTAGTATTGCCTTAAAATTTGTCTCTTGTTTGTATTTATTTGTAAAACAATGTTTCTTTTCTGTGGTGCTTAGAAATAAGAACCATTTAGTTTTTGTTGCTTTCCATGAAACTTCAACCAAAGAGTGGACCTTGGGTGTAACTTGTCCTTATGAGAAGATCTCACTAGCATATGAGTAATTACCAATCGACAATTAGAGTCTAGTAATAACAAGATATGAAAGAGAACAAAGCAATTGAAGTAACATTAAAGCATCAACTCAAGGACAATATACATAACGTGAAAGATACATTAAAATAGTCAGGCTGTACAATTGAATTTGGGAACATAATTACCTCCATCTCTAAGTTCGATTGGAGATAGTAGCAAAGTTGTAAAGATGAAAGTGCTACTGATAGATAATTCAGTTAGCATAAGAGCTAATGTAAACTAGAACTAAAACTATGAACAAAATGTAAACTAGAACTAAATCTAAGAACAAAAGAAACTAAGTATAGAAGAAAAAAAAAACAGTTTTTTTTTTTTTTTTTGTTAATGTCTTTGCTTTTATAAGTCTTCCTCGTTTAGGGTTAAGTATATCCCTCAATTGTGCTGAATGTTCTCACATGCATTCTTTCAACTACTTTTGGCCCCAAACCGTGCCCTTTAATTGTCACTTTTCCTTTGCTGCTTTTTGGTGCCAAGCTTGAAGGATATTGGGCTTTGATAAGAAATCCACAATCATCAAATGGGTTGGATTTTTTCTTATGCGTGCCTTATGCCGACATTGATTGTTGGGCCTGTGCTTATATTACGTTCTTTAGGGTCATTTTAAAGATGTATATATGCAATGAACTAAGCTACACTACCCGCACTCTACACCTATAGCAAAGACAAGGTAGGGATGTAGGGGACAACAACAGCAACAACAACAACTGGGAGATACCACCACTCACAACATGGGGTAGCACTATTCGATAGTTGCAAGTGCTATGTTTGGTTCATTAGCTGCCACTTTGGCGTTTAGGGAAAAAGACAATATGTAATAGTCTCTGTTACACAGACGCGGCAATTTTGCCGTCATGCCCGGGTCGATACGATTCGACAACGATCCGGGTATGAAATCCGTTCCAGACAAGCCAATTGGCTCTCGGGTGTGGCAATGGTGTCTTGGAGCTTCAAAAATGGTGGAGAAGAGGTTGAAGGTGGAGTCTTGGAGCTTCAAATATGGCGGAAATTCAAACATATTCAATAATAAAGAGAGAGGGGAGAGGAGAGAGAAATAAAAATTGAATGGTGGAGAATTAATTGGGACCCACACTCATTAATTTCTCTTTTTTAAAAAATTTAACCGTGTGATTTCTTAAATAGTAGAACTATTTTTTTTTTTTTTTTTTTTTTTTTTTTTGGTGAAGCCGAGGGGAAAGCCCCAAAGGAAAGCATAAAGCTAGAACTACAAACAAAGGAAAAAAGAAACACCAATAGAGAAAAGAAGAAAGAAAAAAACAACTACTCTAAAACAAGAAATAAACGAACTAAATACTATTCTTCGGAATCCATCTAGGATGTGTAACACCCCTTAAGTCCTCCAATAAAACGGGTCCGAAGATCCACAGGGACCACCTCAAAAAGCACTAATTTCTGTTCCGAGAGAACACCATAGTTTGCTAACCAATCGGCCGCCCTATTAGCTTTTCTGTAATAGTGTCCGATAGTAACTTTCCACCCCTCTCTAAAGATCAAGGCTTTGCACTTTCGGATGAGATGAATAAAAGGAGAGTTGGAGGATGTAGGATCCACCGACAAACGAACAACTACTTCCAAGTCCACTCTTACTTGTACCCTTCGATGTCCATCATTCCAAGCTACTGCCAACCCCCGAAGAACAACTAACAATTCTGCCCCAGTACAGGTACACACCCCACAATTTAAAGAGAAAATTTCATGGACCTCCCCACTGTGATCTCTAATTAACCCACCTCCTCCAGCTGCTCCGGGGTTGCCTTTAGCAGCCCCATCCGTGTTTAAGCACACCCATCCAGGAGGGGGGGGGGGTTTCCATCTAATATACACTTCTTCGCGTGTTCTCTTATTCAATCTAGCATTTGGCCCTCTATCAAACGCTCTTCTAATTTCTCCAACCCTTGCCAAAATGAAACTGACTTGATCTAGGGGCAACTCTTCCTCTCGAGCAAAGCTTCTTTCGTTCCTCCAACGCCACAACCACCAACAAGCAACAACAAATATAGTAGGCCAATCTTCTCGAGCTTGTTCTTTGTCCGAGTTCAAATTATGTAACAGCCATGTCTTGAAATCAAATTGCCCCTGCTGTCCATTCAGACTCATACCCAATTTATGCCAAATTACCCTAGCTGCGGGACTAAAGCGTAGAATATGATCAACATTCTCCTCTACATGACCACACATAAGGCATCGAGGGTCATTAGTGAGGTGTCTCAAAAAACGAGCAGCACTGGTCATGAGTTTTCCTTGGTGAGCTAACCAAAAGAAAAATCTTATTCTTTAAGGCACTTGAATTTTCCAAATGGCCTTCCAACTTTTACTGCCCTAGACTTCCTCTACTTCCTGCCCATTGTTTCTTATGATATGGATAGTAGACTTCAGAGTAAACTTACCCGATAGAGATCCATCCCAGTATACGGCCTCAATTGCATCTTCATCTTCAATCAATTCGTATGCTTGCATTTCCTTAAGGATATCAATCAGAAGGTAATCTGCAAATAATTCATGTTTCCAACCTCTATTTATATCCCACATATCTTCAACATTACAATGCTGAACATCAAAAGGAGGTTCCGAGGTAACAAGCTCAATCAAAGGTTTAGGATTAACCCAACTATGCAGCCAGAACTTTGTAGCCTTCCCATTTCCAACTGCCATTCGAATGCCTTTTTTCAAAACATCAACATTTTCAAGAAGTCCCTTCCAAGAATTCGACGCATCCGCCTTGGGGGTAAACATATCGATATCGCATCTACCTCCACAATATTTATGCCTAAGAACCCTCGACCAAAGGTTGTTGGCTTCCGTTAAGACTCTCCATCCAAGTTTTGACAAAAATGCAGCATTAGCTTGTCTCATTGATCTCAAACCCAATCCTCCTTCACCTTTTGGTTTGGTAACTCTGTTCCATGCAACAAGGTGAATTTTCTTTTTTTCTTCTGTACTTCCCCAAATGAAAGCTCTAACCTTTTTATCCACTTCATCACATATTCCTTTAGGGACTTTTGCTGACTGCAGGGTGTAGTAAGGGATGGTGGAAAGTGATGTTTGCTCCAAAGTCGTTCTACCCGCAAAAGACAAGTTTTTAGCCTGCCAACCACCAAGTTTCTTTTCGACTTTTTCCACCAAAAATTGGTAATTAGATTTGGTAACACGGCCATCAATAGTGGGTACCCCGAGATATTTTCCAAAATCTTTCGTGCTTTCCATCCCCAAAGTCGAGCACACCTCATCTCTGACATTAAAATTAGTGTTTGGTGAAAAATACACTCTCGATTTCTCCACACTAACCTTACTACCTGAGGCACCACAGAATTGATCTAAGCATTTCTTCATTAACATTGCCTGGTCTTTGCTAGCTTCACAAAATAGGATCAAGTCGTCCGCAAACGCCAGATTAGTAATCGGTGGCCCTCCTCTACTTGCCCTCACTGGCCTCCATTCACCTAACCGCAACTCACGATTAATAATATGCGCCAAACATTCCATACATATAACATAAATGTAAGGTGATAATGGATCGCCTTGACGAATTCCACGCGACGGTTCGAACTTCTCAGTTGGTTCACCGTTCCAAAGAATGCTAATCTTTTCCGAATTGATACATAACATAACCAATTCAATCATATGTTGCGGCAGTCTAAGTTCGAGCAAAGATTCTCGGATAAAACTCCACCGTAGTCGGTCATAAGCCTTTTCGAAATCTATTTTAACAGCCATATAGCCCACTTTTCCTTGCTTTTAACGCATGGAATGCAACATCTCTTGAATAATAACCACATTGTTTGTAATTTGACGTTTGGAAACAAAGCTACACTAAGTTGGAGAAATAAGGGAAGGCAAGAGAGGTTTCAAGCGATTCACGATCACCTTGGTCACAATCTTGTATGTGATATTACATAGGTTGATTGGTCGGAATTGCTTAGCAGATTGCGGTACCTCTATCTTTGGGATGAGAACCAAATATGCGTCATAAAATCCTCCGGAAAATGTTTACCCTGTAAAATATCCATCACCATTTCAATAACACTTGGGCTAACAAGATTCCAGTAAAGTTGGTAGAACAATAAATCCTTCAGGCTTAGCGCCTTAAATGGATTCATACTAAATATCGCAGCTTGGACTTCACACTGTGCATAAGGGCGCGTAATAGTTTCCCACTATGAATATGTAATTATGGGAAAATAGTCCTACAGCAACCTCACATTCTCCCTTCGATCAGCAATTTCTTCGGAGAATAAATTCTTCAAGTATTCCATGACCAGTTCCTTCACCTGATTCGCCTCTGTTATCCACTCCCCTAACTCATCTTGGAGAGTTTCAATATGATTATGTTTCCGTCTAATTATTGTCGAAAGGTGGAAAAATCTGGTGTTACGGTCTCCATCACAAATTGCTTCTGCTCTAAATTTTTGAAACCACAACGTTTCTTCCTGTTCTAGCACCTTATTCATCTCCTCCTTGAGATTTATCTCCAGTTTGATCAAGTGTTTAGGTCCACCTGCAGCCAGAGATTTTTGGATGCCCTCTAACCTTGCCCATAGCTCTGCTTTTTTCCTAAAAAGATTATGGAATACCGTTTTATTCCACTCACACAACTTGCTAGCAAAAACTGGCAGGAACGGAATGAGAGGCTCTATATTACTCCAGTTCGAGGCAACAAAATCATCGAACTTTTAGTGGTGCATCCAAGCGGCTTGAAATCTAAATGATTTCAATGCTGTGGAAATAGGAGCAAAGCCCGTAGTACTAATTAAAATTGGGCAGTGATAAGACATACTATGAGGTAAATTGTGCACCGCTCCCTCCGCAAACTTTAACCTCCAGTCTTCGTTTGCCAACCCTCTATCAAGACGAGCAGATTTGAAGGTATCTTGAGAAAGTCCTCTTCTCCACGTGTGATTAGGACCTGAGCATCCTAAATCAATCAAGTTCATGTTATCCACCCACTCTGAAAAATCACGACATCTCTTTACCATCTCCGAACCGCCTACTCCCGATCTCTCTGACATATTTAGAGTGTCATTAAAATCCCCAGCAAGCAACCTAGGGCCTGTGAAAGTATCCTTAATTTTCTCAAGTTCTTGCCAAAGATCTTTTTGTATTATTGAATCCGGACTAGCATAAATAGCCGAAAACATCCAAGGATTTTCCTCTCTCTTAGCAATTTCCACAGTAATGTGTTGAGTGTTATCATCAAGTACTGTTACCGTTACCATTTCCTCTCTCCAAAATAGCCAAATCGACATAATAAAAGATTTAAAAATAGGGTAGCGGTCATACACATTCTCAGGAATATCAGGCAAAATTCCTAGGAACGCATCCAGGACCCCTTATTGCAATTGGTATCTCTATCGTTGCCATCATCTCGAGAGGATTGTGACGTGGTGGCAGGAATGAATTTACTTGGAGTTATGCTTTGTTGGCTACCGGATGAATTTTGGTAACCGTCGTGCCATCCATCAGGTAATCTATGAACATTGAGTAAGCTGGAGGACAACTTGTTTCCGGGGTGATTGGTATCCTTGGGTACTCCAAGTTCCCTATAACTATCAGATTCGGTTTCCTCTCCCGAAGAATTATGTTCTTAAAGAGCAGAAGGATTTCTTGAAGCGATTTCTATATGAAAATTCTGAGAATAAGAATGTGAGTCCAAAGAATTTCCACCCCTGTCAATATTATGAGGATCCAAAGGGTTTATATTTTCCTTATTTCTAAGGCAATTTCCTTGACTTATACTAGATAAGAGAGGGTTCTGATCTTTGGCAAAAGATTTTCTTTCCAAATTCTTATCTTTTTCCTTACTCTCAACTTTCTCCTCTGTATCAAATTTCCCTAGAGATTCACCCAAATCTACAATTGATTGTCCTTCCATATTAATTTCCATCCCATTCTGGGATTCACCACTCAAAGAATTATTCTTGATGGTTGAAGTATTCTCCTCTCCTAAGTTAATTGCACCTTCCAAGTAATTAACACTATCCGAGGAAACCATATCAACCTCACTTTCCAAATTAACTACAGTTGTATTCTGATTCTGAACAATATCTGTTGTTTCCATATCTTCCACTCGCACTAGTTGCTTGTGCCTCAAACACTTTCTTGCCTTTTCTTTCCCTGTTCTTCCTTTTGTCTTGCCCTATAGGTGACTTCTTGAATAGCTTTGGACTTCTGTTTTGGCTCTTTAGCCCTGGATTCCATGGTCTTAGATTGCTCTGTTTGTTTTGTTTGTTTTCCTGCCTGACCATCTCTAGCTTTGGTAGCATACTTTCTTGTAGTTCATTGTACAAGCATCCAAGAACCGTATTGGTCTTGTTCCTTGGGTCTCGCATGATTACCATTCACTTCCCTCACAGCTTCACTCTTCTTCTGTAGTACCCTCTCCCCATATTCATTGTGAACAACTTTAAATTCACATTCAAACTCTTTACGTCCCAATTTCCCACATTTAAAGCATATTTGTTTCAATCCCTGATATTGTATTCTCCACACTCTCCCATTCATTCGGAATCTGGAAAGTAAGGGTTTGGACAGGTCAACTTTGATGCTGAATCTAACAAATTGGCCTAGCTTCTGTATGCTTATCAATGCTTATGACTACCAATTTTTGTTCCAATTTTGTGAAGGAACCTTTTATAATAATATTCCACTGAGATTTGTGGTATCCTCACCTACGCAGTCAAGAATTTGATTGATGTATCATCAGCGACGAAATTTGGCACCTATTTCCGGATTGTGAGATAGCTTTCTCCAATAACCCACGGTCCCCGAGTTAGTACGAAATTATAATCTAACATATTCGTGAATCGTACAATATAAATACGCACACTCAACGTCTGTCAACGTGATTTCACCCTTTAAGCTCCATTTAATTCTTAATCGTTTAATCAGAACCTCATAACTAAGCTTCTTATCAAACAATTTAATTATTAGGGCATTTTTCCACGGCTTTCTCAACCTCTGTTTTTTCTCCTTTGTGAGAAGAAAAAATTAGGGAACGACTCATCATCAGTATTGCAATCCAATGGTTCATCATCATCACATACTTCCCATTCGTCCATATTTGCCATTGCATTTGCACTACCTAGCACACCCCTGCTCCTTTGGTCATACTGCTGTAGGATTTCTTGGGTTGTTCATTGTTCACCCTTGAATCTTCAACCACCGCTTCTATCTCAATATCAATGACATTATTGGTCTGGTTAGGTTTATCTAATGGAGAATTTTCTGGGGTTCTCTTAACCTTCTTGTTCGACCTACGAATTAGGTCTTCTTCCTCAGAGGAAAGTGCAATCGCTCTACGCTCGCTCTCCATCTTTTTTCTTATTGTTTAGATCTGTTCATAAAGTCAAATGTGTTAAATAGTTGTACAATGATTAAGAATATTTTATATTTTTGAGTAAAAAGTGAAGTCTTAGAGCAAGTTGAATTAAATTTAGCAGTATTAGGTAAGTAATACTATTACAAGGAAAAAAAAAGGTAAGTAGTCTTACATCATTACATCATATTATCTAATATATTAAAACGAAACTTGTTAACATTTTTTTATGGGTACTTGGGTTATCCGTTTTTTTCCTTTTATTGTCGTATCCGTACCCAAGTCCAAAGTTAAGAAGGCGTCCACGTGTCCTAAATTTTATAAAATGACATATCGGACACTCGGATTCGTACCAATATCAATGTAACATAGATAATAATTATATAGTAAATGCAATAATGAAGTGTATGACCTTAGCCAAGTAGTAAGAGAGTAAGAAAGATAAAGCATTTAGAAAGTTTGTAATTGGAACCCCCGGAGAGTTATGACTTAAAGCCATTAACAATGACTTGTAGTCTTTAACTTTTGGCTATAAAGCTATTAACAATGACTTGTATTCTCTTTAACTTTTGTCTATCAATTAATCACCTTGTCTTTCTTTATCATCTCTTTCTTGATATTGCATGAGTTTGCTGTGCTTGGAAACTGTAGTGTGTTGCACTTGGTATTAGAGAAGGACACTATGGCCTCGAGTTCAAACACTCAATGCATTGAAATTTTAGAAGAAAGGATTATAGAGGTAAGTTCCAAACGAAGAGTTTGGAGAACTCAGTGCAACAGATTGAAAAGCAAGCGATTGGCTTAATAGGTTGGCTCCCTATTTGTTGACAACTTGTAACAAATTCCCTATTTGTTGACAATCAATCAATCAATCAATCAATCAAAGCCTTAATCCCAAAAGTGGGGTCGGCTAACATGAACCAAATTTGATTATTCCGTGTAGTCATCAACATAAATCTTTCTCCTCCATCCCTTACGATCCAAAACTTCATCCTCACGTAAATCCATGCACTTCATATCCTTCCTCACTCCTTCCAACCAAGTCATCTTTGGTCTCCCTCTTCCTCGTTTAATCCCTCCATGGTCCCACTCTTCCACTCTTCGCACCGGTGCACCCTCGGGTCTCCGTCTTACATGTCCAAACCAACGCAGACGATTTTCCCTTAATTTGTTGACAACTTGTAACAAATTAATTTCGGTATTTCTCGAGAGATTCATGCCTCTTGAAAAAAAGGCGGAGTTAAGGTCTTAAATAGAAAACTTCCAACAAGAGGCGGACGAGTCGTTCTATGATGTTAGAGAGAGATTTAAGAACTACCAATAACAATGCCCATACTACTATATGGCGGTTGGCTCTTGTTACATGGGTTTTATACAAGCCTATCAAGAGAAAGCAAATGTGTTTGGATTCGACATTGGGTAGGCCAATAATGAAAATGCAACCCACAGAGGCGATTTCGGTCATTGAGGATGTAGTTCAAAACTACGCCAATTAGAACCTCGATAAGAGAAGCATTATAAAGAAAGGTGGGAGGTATGAAGTTAATGCTATTATCATGCTTAGCTAAAAGGTTGTTGCCTTTCCATTTAAAATTGATTAATTGCAAGCTTCTCCCCCTCCTATCCCCCCTCCTCTAAAATTCACACGTATCCAGTTCATCTAATGATAACATGTGTACATGTCTAAGCAAATGTTGTTTTGTAATATGTGCGGTTATGATGATCATGCTCTTTCCAAATGTTATTTGTTAAATGAATCAGGTTTTCTGTACCCTTTCTTAGAGCAAGTTAATAATGTGCAACCAATTCTAGCTTTGACCCCTACTCTAACACCTAAATGAGGGTTGAAAACATCACCTCAACTTTGGTTGGAGAGGAGGCTAAACCAAAGGTATTGGTAAGGTTAATCTAGTGGCCAAAGAAATGTCCATAAACAAAGTCGTGGAAACAATAGAGGTTAATGTCTAAGAAAACTTTCAAAATGACAATAGGTAGCAACAAAGAGGTCAACAATCTCCCTACCCGATTTTAATGCAGGAAATGGACTGAACCTAGCTAATATTCCTAGATAACCCCTACAAATTCAAGCTCCTCCTCCTCTTAATTCGAGTTTAGAGACAATTATGGAGCAATTTGTTAATGCTCAAACTAAAAAGAACAATAACTTAGAGGAAGGCCTAAAACAAATGCAAACGTATAATAAGATAGAAAATCAATTAGCTTTTTGAGAAGGTTACCTTACTTACTTTTTGAGAAGGTTACCTTACTTACTTAATAAACAATTTGCAATTTTGCAAAAAACTTAGAATTCTTGAGAAAGTTGTATGTTAACATCCTATTCACAATTGCAAATAAAGAAATGCCCATGTATGCTAAGTTTCTCAAGGATATCTTAAGTAACAAATGAGATGTTGATTTTGTGGAAAACAATAAGCATGCCGGGAAATTGTAGTGCAATTTTCAAAATAAGTTGCTCACTAAACTTATGGATCCAGGTCGCTATTCCATTCCATGTGCTATTGGCGATATGGTTATTGATTGTGCATTGTGTGATTTTGTGTTAAACTGTTAGCATTAGCTTAATGCCCCATTCTATGTGCAAGAGACTTTTAATTTGGTTAATACTTTTAACAATTTACAAATGAGCATGAAAGCTAACCGAAGTGTGGTGATGGTCCAATATTCATAAATTTATGACTTTCATGCAAACCAAGACCATTTTGACCCTTATGTGAACTATCCGTTTTGGCCTCCCCAACAATGCCCCGTCTGTAGTTGGACCGGTGACAATAACCCTACCTAACATTAGTGGCAAGTGCCCTTAAACCCCAACCCTCATTCCTTCCCTCCTTATAACTACCGAGTTCCCAGTGGGTGTGACTATAAGGGTAACCCTAACCAATGTTGCACGGATTCGCCAAATGGCTGCCGTCTCCCGTACCGGATACGTTTCGGGGACGGGTACGATACGGGTACGGCTAGGAAACGTCCCCAAGGCGTCCCCTTTGAAAGTGGTACGGCAAGCTAATTTGGGGACGGTTGGGAGGAGCTTCGGAAACGTTTTGGGGACGGATCCTCTACCATTTTGGCGTTCCCAGTACAGCCCAACCTCATTTTTTTTTAAAAAAAAAACCCTATATCTACTTACACCATGTTGATTTCTCAAAAACCCTAGAAATTGAGAAGCTAAGATTCCTTGGATTCTTCGTCGGTGACCACTTGCTGCGACCCACCACGACCACCTACGATTCCTTCTATTTCTCTGTCTATAGTTCTCCTTCTCATTTTCTCCCTCTTCGACTTCAACAATAAAAAAATGGTTTTTTTTTTAATTTTTTTTATTATCGTTGTGTGATTATTTGAATAATTTTTACTGGGTATTTCTTTTTAAATTACTGTAGCAGACAGTAGCCTCAGGGCCCTCAGTAAGTAGGTTTGTGCTTTTGTTTTTTTTATCTTTCTTTTTTCGTTTTATTAAAGTGGTTTTTTTTAATTTGTATTTTATGATTTTTTGTTTTATTTATTTTTAAAAAAACATTTATTTATTTATATTTTGCTGAATTATTTTTTGCCGTATCCATGCCATACCCGTTTTTGTCCCCGTATCCGTTTCCGTGCAACCTTGACCCTAACTACTACTATGACTCAAACCAACTTATTGAGTTGCCTAAAAGGTTTGATCTTATCCCTAAGTAGCAACATGAGATGAACCATGGCCATTATGGTTGGCTACTCGATTATACTGGTGGGTGGGATACTAACCCACCCTCCCCCCAAAGAAGATTGGGGTCATTCTTTGCCCCTACCCTCTTATTTGTTTTGCTTCATACGAAGGACGATGCTCTATTTTAGCTTGGGGTGTGTGTGTTTATTTGTATATTTAGGGGCTTGGGTGCATGTTTTGTATAGGTTGAGAGTCGTGGTGGTGACTAGGGGTAGGTTCTTTCCCATTTTCCTTCCTTTTGCCTAGGGTTGGATTTTTGCTAGCTTGGGGCATGGTGATGTGATGATGAGTGAATATTGATTCTTGATGGTTTATGTGTTTTTCTCTTTGTGATTTGAAAGTTTTGATGAGAAGATGTTGCGTTGTGTGGATGATTTTTGCTCCCTCTAAAAGCATTAACAATTTTAAGGTTTGAACCATATTCAATGATGCACTAACAGTGACCGAAGAAGTAAGAAATTCATACCTGAAGTTTAATGGTAGAGGTTTTAGCTCTACGTCTGGAGATTCCTTTTCATTTCCTTTCTTGCATTTCTCTTCTACCTCTTCGCCGCTCACTAGGTTCACTTGTTCTTCCTTTTCAATAGTAGGAGTGAAGTCAAGATACTACTCAATGCCTCCATCTGCATGCTCTCTTTATACAACCTATCTTTACTTGCTAAAAAATACTCAAGTGGATCATTAGTGTTATTAAATTGCATATGCATAGTCTCATGAATAACACGCTCAATAACATCAATATGCATGCAATCATCCATGTTGGATGGACATTTCATAACTTGGCTCAATTAGAGCTGCACTTTTTCTTTTTCAATAAGCAAAGACAATTTTCCATTATTCGCATCAATAATAGGCCCACATATGGCTAAGAAAGGCCTACATAAAATTATAGGGACGTTCAAGTCCTCATCCATGTCGAGCACAATAAAATCCACTTGAATGTAAAGTTCACCACCTTAACCTAAGCGGACATTCTCTAATTTCCCTAAAGGCATCTTAACCGAATGATTGGCTAATTGAAAGGAAAAGTTGGTAGGTTTTAATTCTCTCAAGCCAAGTCTCTTGCACATAGAAAGGGGCATTAGGCTAATGCTAGCACAAGATCACACAGTGCACGATCAATAACCATATCACCAATAGCACATAAAATAGAACAACGACCTAGATCCTTAAGTTTAGTGAGAAACTTATTTTGAAAAATTGCACAATTGTCCAGCATGTTTATTGTTTCCATAAAATCAACATCTCTTTTTTTACTCATCGAGAAACTTAGCATGTGTGGGCATTTGTTTATTTGCAACGGTGAATAGGATGTTAACATACAACTTTCTCAAGACTTCTAAATTTTTTGCAAATTGTTTATCAATTTTAGACCAACTGACTAGGTAAACCTTCCCGGAAAAGGAGGTTTTGGCACATAAAGTGGGGTTTCACTCTTTATTTTCTCTTTTTTCTTGTCATTTTCCTTCTCTGTCTTTTTATTTGGCAACCTTCTATATTTTCATTTCACAGGGGGGCTCACTCATCTCAACCATCTCATCTATTGACTTCTCACCATCTAAGACATGTCTACACTTTTCCCTTGTGTTTTCCCCAAACTCATTCCACTCTTAGTCACAATTGCATTTACATACTCCTAGGGTCTATACCTTGACTCGGTATAGAAGTACTATACATACCCTTAATAGCATTAACAATTTAGGCCAATTGATTTTCTAGCATTTAATTATGTGTTTGCATTTGTTTTAGACATTCCTCTAAGTCATTGTTCTTAGTTTGAGCATTAACAGATTGCTCCATGGTTGTCTCAACTTAGGAGGAGGAGGAGCTTTAATTTTTAGGGGTTGTCGAGGGGTAAGAGCAAGGTTCAGTCTAACTTTTCCATTAAAATCGAGTGGGATATGATTAGAAGAATGTTGACCTCTTTGTTGTTATCTATTGTTATTTTGAAAGTTTCCTTGATTATTGGACACATAGTAACTAGGACCGTGACCTCTATAGTTTCCATGACCTTGGTTTTGGACATTTCTTTAGCCATTAGATTGACCTTGACCACTACCTTGGATTTGGGCCATTTGGCCCTCTCCCCAACCAAAGTTGGGTTGATGTTTCAAACCCTGATAATAGGTATTAGAGTAGGGGTCAAACCTAGGATTGATTGCACATTATGAACCTGCTCCATGAAAGGGCACGGAGAACATGGTTCATTTAACAAATAGCATTTGGAAGGAGCATGATCATCACAACCGCACGTATCAAAAAACATCATTTGCATAGACATGTTATCATTACATGAACTAGATGCGTGTGAATTTTGGAGGGGGGAGAAGCTTGCAATTGATCAATTTTAGAGTGCTAATTGATAATTTGTTCATTGCACACATACTTTTTGGGTTTTGTGTACATCCTTGGACAAAAGGAGTGAAGTTTTTTAGATTTATGCTAGACATGCTTAAATGACTGTCATGAGGATCTTTACTTATATTTGGGTAGGATACAAAGTTCCCATTAATCATCATATTCTTGAAGTATAACACTACAAGTTTTATAATTTAGCAAACCTAATTTGGGCACTTCTCATCTTCAAATACATCTAACATTGACCTATCTGTATTACCTAAATGAACTCATCTTCCATGTGTTTAATCCTGCATGATAGAAAGAAATAAATCAAATTATGCATTTGAAATAGTTATAACAGTCATAATACCTGGAGAATAACAAGTTTTGAACAGAAGTAGGACGCAACCCCAGTGGTACAAAAACTTCAATCTCAGACCTACATCCTTGTGCACTGGCACAATGGTACCATGCTCCAACATTGGATCTGATAGCCTATTAATTGTGAATAGAAGGATTGCAAACTGCTGGATGTGGCAATTCTACAATGTGAAGATCTGTCACTTATGATTCCAGATTTTTGAAGTAAGTAATAAGTTGTGTGGGAAATGTTCTGTTTTTTCTATGTTATTTTCTGATGCAGCCTGTAGTTTACATTTTATTTTGTTTTGCATTATTCTTTTTGTCCTAGTGGTGATAGGTAATGTCCTATATTATGCTAGCTGAGCTGCGAAAGCAGCTCAGTAGCTCAGTACTAGCATGTAATATGATATTTTCATGTGCATCTTTCAATTTCTGCAAGTATTATATGGGACTAGTCCCATCTGCTAGGATCCTGAATTCACGATTGTCTCCTTGTAATTCTTTGACAAAGAACCCTAATATGGTAATATAGGCCTGATTCATTCTGTTTTTATCTTATTTTCAACATCCTATATTTTACAGTGTGTATGTAATTGGTAGTATAGATAAACCAGTCTCACTGAATTAAGTGCACACCAAGGCAGCAAAAACTGGCTCTTTAACCTTCTAAATATTGCCCTTCTTATTTCGAATACCTAGAGCTCTATTCTTCTTCAATATACTTTTCTATTATTTGTTCAGGCCTTGATATATCTCTGTTAAATAAATATGTGTAGTTTCTTGTCTGATGTCCGCTGTTCAAGTATGCAGGCCTTCCATGCCTTTTGTCTGACTCAATGTCCTGCTACTCATGCTTGAAATAGTGAGTAAATCCCTTGTGAATATGTGGATGAAGTAGGTGTTTGCTGTTGCTATAAAACTAAATACAACAGATAACAGACATTCTTCTCTGACTGTGGCTCAAAATCTACTTCCTGAGTTACTAAGGGATAAATATTGAAAAGACCTTCGTTGCCTCAAAAAAATTTTATCGTTAAGATGGAAGTCACTCAAGTATTTGTAAAAACCGAGGTTCCAATTATTCTTGATGGAGTAGAAATCTTCTGAGCCACTGACATAAAGATAGCCAGTTTTAAGACTTTTAACCAATCTACTACAAACCATTTACATTAAGTTGGCAACTGCTAAGGCCTGGGGGCCTCAATTTCTAGAATTGTATGCGAAACTGATCTGATTAAACTTATATCATTAGTGAGTATAAAGCATGCGATACAAAACTAGATTAATTGATTTAGTCATGCTAAAGAGCTAAGATGCAGTAGCATAATAGTCTCACGAAATTGATTTACTTGATGTTTGCATTGGCCTGTAGACCCAGTATAGTAATACGTTTTTCTTTAATCTCAAATCATGCATTTTTTGGTTTTCCAACAAGTTGTTTTCAGCAAAAATTTTAAATTTTTTTGAACTGAATTACATTCTTTACCTTTGCCAAATCAGATGAAAGTATCGTGCTAGGATTTTCTTCTAATTACAGTTTTTACATAACACAGTATGTTTCCTGTTCTTGACTTATAGTTGTTTGAACAGTACTCAAAAGCAATAACTGCTGCCTATAGTCTTCTTCCATAGGTTTGTTGTTGTACTTTCTTATAGACTATTGTTTAGGTGTAACCCAATTATCCTAGGAACTGTATTTGATCAACAATTTTGTTGAAAGCTGTAATTAGTAAAAATTTGTCTTGGATACTCCATTCAATATGGTACTATGGTAGTAAAACTTACGATGTTAATCACATTCTCAATTATCAGAAATTTTCACTCTTGTAAAGTCGTATACGCCAAAAAAAACTACATTTTTTTTGTTAATTAGAATGGACCCCGAATAAAAACAAAAAAAAATAATGCTAAAATGTTGACATGATCCCTAATAAATTTAGACTATTAAGTCAAAAAGTACTACAGTAATTACCATTAACACAATAATTGCAACAAATTGGAAAAAGTTTCTACTTATACTCTTATAGTACACAAGATTGGAAAATTTTGTCAAAAGAAGAAAGTTTGTGCTTATTCAAAAGCATCTGTTTATTAATGTTGAAAGTTGTTAATCATTTCACAATTACTACTTGTAGTATTTTTTTTTTTTTTTTGACCTGTTTACTTAATTTTTTAATTATAAAAATTGTTACTTGTATTGCGCGACAATGAAAATTACATAATGACCAAGTCACAAATAATAATAATAAATCCTCCATTTATTTTAATGCAACACTTTGACTCATGGTTCATGTTAGTTGGGTGAGTTGAATTTGTTACAAATATTATGTATGTTGGATTTAACAAAATTTAAGTTTAGGAAAATTCCGTCAAAAACCACTTTTTAAAACCTTGTTTTTGTGAAAAACTACATTTTAATGCAAATGATGTAAAATACCACCAAATTTAAAATTTTTGTTGTAATTTGCCACCAATAATAGAACAAAAAAAGTGAATTGTTAGTAGTCAAAGCTCATTATCCTTCAGCAGTTACCGTTTTACAACAAAATCTTCAAATTGGGTGGTTTTTCAAAAAAGTTAAGATTTATAAGGTGGTTTCTAACCTTAAATTTATAATAAAAGGATAGTGGATTAATAATCTATTTAAAAGTAATGGTTGTAATTGAAGATACTTGACAAAAAAAATGTATTTACTTACAGTATTATAAATAATAAAGTACTTGTATTTCATATATTTATCAAAGTCTTACATTAATAAAGTCATATGAAGTATTAGTGAAGCGGGAGTAAAAAATTCAAAATACTTCAAAAAAAGTTACGTATAAACTATTTACTTACAGCTAGAGAGCAATTTACAAGCTTCATACAACTGAGTTTATGGTAAGGATGGGTCTGTAAAGCTATTGGTTATGACAAAGAAGGTCAGTTCTTTTAGTCAATGAAATGGCTTTTCTTTGTTTTTAGGACGAAAGAGTAGTGGAGCCAACTAGAATTTACAGTCTTTCTGATCAATAATGGTTTATTTTATGGTTGGGTATTGTATTCATAAGTTATGTAAAAACATCAATCATGCATACATCTAAAAATAATTGAGTCATAAATTTATAACAAATTAAATCATGTGTCAATTCAAATCTTTCTGACTACTTTCAGGAAGATCAAAACATTAGAAGTTGCATGGTATCAGAGTATATGTGTTTAGATACTAAGGCATGATGGTGAGTGGGTTTCATTTTTATTTATGGTGGCTTCTAACATTGTGGTTGTGATTTCTACCATTTATAATTCATCTGCAATTGTTGGTTGTTCATGGTCTTTAGATGATAATCTCTGGTGTGGTGGCGAAGAAGCTATTTACAATGCAAAGGTAATGTTGTCCACTAGGGAAGGGTGCTCTTTTACTTCCAATCACTAGGAAGATACTTTCACGTTACCCGAATTTCATTTTGGTTTCTTAAGAAGCAAAAAGATTTATAACTACATACTTGGAATATTTATGACGTCGGAATCAGAAAATATGGAACATGATGTGGTAGTTTGGGTTGTCAGTGGAGTTTGATTGGTGGGACAAAACGCCACTCTTGGCCTCACAGTGGAAGAGGAATTGATTTTAATGGATGATCAAAGGCAACATGTTTGGTCGACTAACACTTCTGGCCATTTTGTGAAGTCTATGAATTTGACATGCGATGGAAATATGGTCCTTTATAATGAAAGTGGTGGTGTTCTGTGGCAGTCATTTGATTACCCTGTTGATACATGGCTCCCTAGCCAAAAAATGCAAGTTGGCTAAAGATTAAACTCCATGGCATCTTATGACAACTTTTCTCATGGATTGTACTATACTTACGTAGAGCAAGATCATCTGCAAGCTTATGTGAATTCCAATCCCCCTGTCCGGTATTATTTTACTAGGCGTAACCCAAATATTTCAATCATTAAACCTGGATTTTTGGGTTATACTGAATCAGATCAAATTTGGCACAGTTTTACTTACTTTCGGCTTGAGCCAAATGGTCATCTAAGTCAGTATTCATTCAATCAGACCAAAATACTAAATAGTGATCTTCTTACCCCTCTTGGTGAGGATAATTGTTTTTATCCTACAGCCAGTGGGAGTTACAGGATTTGTAGCAATAAAGGTAATACTTGTATATGCCCACAAGACATTCATAATGAGGCATGGAATGATTTCAAGCTAGTAGATCAGTCCAGCCCTAAATTGGGATGCATACCAATTATACCTCTATCATGTCAGGATACGCATAAACTCCACATTATGATCGCCATTGAAGATGTCTCCTATTTCGGCTTTAATTCCACTTTGACTGGAGTGGATGTTGATAATTGTAAGCAATCTTGCCTATAGAATTGTTTATGCAAGGCTGCCCTATTTCGGTCTACTGGTAATGTCTCATCAGGTGACTGTTATTTACCATCCCAGGTGCTCACTTTAAGGAGTACTTCTGCTTTAAATTGGGGTTATGTTATAATTCAAGTGCTTTTGCTAAAGTGCAAAGGCACGCTAGCTTATCTACATCTACTCATACTTCAACTTTATCAGCAGAAAAAGGGAGCTTTTCTTCATTAGTCTTGAACTTGTAGCTTCTCTGTTTTCAAGTCTCATATTCATCATCTTTTCTACTGGTACATGCTACTGTGTAAAGGTGGCAAGACAAAGATTCAACCCTAAAGAGTTCAACAGTCTGTCAGATCTAGTTGACAATGTCACCAGGTTCTCCTTTGAATCTCTAAAATTGGTAACCCAAGACTTTGAGAATAGGCTTAGCCGTGGTGGATTTGGGTCTGTATTTGCAGGTACCTTAGGAGATGGGACCAAAGTCGCTGTCAAACTCTAGATTCTGTCAGGCAAGGAAAGAGGGAATTTCTAACAAAAGTCAAAACCATAGGTAACCTTCACCATTTCAATTTGGTGAAACTTATTGGTTATTGCGATGATGGATTGCATAGGCTTCTAGTTTATGAATACATGGAAAATGGGTCTCTAGAAAGGTGGATCTTCAACCAAGACCAAGCTCGGACACTTACCTGGTCCCTAAGGCGGAAGATCATTGGTGGCATCGCTAAAGGATTAGAATACCTGCATGAGAACTGCAGCCAACATGTGATCCACTTTGATATCAAGCCTCAGAATATCCTCTTAGATAAGGAGTTCAATGTAAAGATTTTCGACTTTGGATTGGAAAAAATGGTAGACCGAGATCAAAGCCAAGTTGTGACAGTAATAAAAGGAACTCCAGGCTACATAGCACCTGAGTTGATTAGTTGTGAAGCCATCTCCGTTAAAGTAGATGTCTATAGCTTTGGAATCATGGTATTGGAAATTGTATGTGGCCGTAAAACATTTGGTTCATCAGAGAGTGATTGCCTCATCAACTTAGTGAAGGTAAAAGCTGATGAGGATCGACTTGTTGATCTCATTGACAAGCACATCGAAGATTTTCAACATCATGAAGAAGCTGTGAAGATGTTGTAGATAGCTATTTGGTGCCTGCAACCTCATAGTAATAGGCCTACAATGTCAATGGTGGTCAAGGTTTTACAAGACCTTCAAAACTTGGAAGTCTTAACTCTTAAGTGATATCAGCTACTTAACCATGGTCCATCAAACTAATGTGGAGACACATCTAGAATCCTCCACCCGTCCTATAGAGTCCTTGTCTGGGCCACGTTGAGTTAGTCCAACTGTCCAACGATTCTCTCTTATGTATTTTATCTCAATATTAGTGGGATGTTGATCAATAACATTTGTTTCTAGTTTTTCATGAAAATCCTATAAAAAAAAAATTAAAAAAAATTAGTTATGGCTAATATTATGGCCAGATTGCTTCTTGTTCTTGGGTTTTGCTGATATACATTAAATTGACTGAAAAGTTCCATTTTTGTTTGTTTCAAAATGTGTCACAACTTGGCTTTGATCTTGGTCTACCATTTTTGCCAATCCAAAGTCGAAAATCTTCACATTAAACTCCTTGTCTAAGAGGGTATTCTGAGGCTTGATATCAAAGTGGATCATATTTTGACTGTAGTTTTCGTGCAGGTACTCCAACCCTTTAACGATGCCACCAATGATGTTTCGCCTTAGGGACCAGGTGAGTGTCTGAGCTAAGTCTCGGTTGAAGATCCATCTTTCAAGCGACCCGTTTTCCATGTATTCATAAACTAGAAGCCTTTGAGATCCATCGTCACAAAATCCAATCAATTTCACCAAATTGAAATGGTGAAGGTTACCTATGGTTTTGACCTCTGCTAGAAATTCCTTCTTCCCTTGCCCAACAGAATCTAATCTTTTAACAGCGAATTTGCTCCCATCTCCTAAGGTGCCTGCAAATACAGACCCAAATCCTCCACGTCCAAGCCTATTTTCAAAGTCTTGGGTTACCAATTTCAGAGACTCAAAGGAGAACCTGGTGACATTGTCAATCAGATCTGACAGACTGTTGAAATCTTTAGGCTTGAATCTACGTCTTGCCACCATAACATAGTAGCATGCACCAGCAGAGAAGATGATTATTAGACTAGCAAGCAGAGAAGCTACCAATTTCAGAAATAATGAGGAAGAATTCCTTTTTTCTGCCGAGAAAGTTGAAGTAGGTGTCGATTTAGCCAGGGGAGCCTGCCTTTGCACTTTGACAAAAGCAGTCAAATTGAAAGGTCCATAATCTACATTTAAATTAGAAGTACTCCTCAACGTGTGTAGTTGGGTCGGTAAAGAGCAGTTACCTGATGAGACATTAGTATCACAGTAAAATATGGCAGCCTTACATGACCAATCCTCTAGGCAAGCTTGCTTGCAACTATCAACATCTACTACAGCCACAGAGGTATTAAAGTCGAAATACAAGACATCTTTAATGGCAATCATAATGTGGAGTTTATGCGTACCCGGACATGACAGTGGTATAATTGGAATGCATCCCAATTTGGGATTTGATTGATTTACTAGTTTGAAATCATTCCATGTCTCGTCATTAATGTCTTGTGGGCACATACAAATACTACCGTAATCACTACAAATCCCATAACTCCCACAGATTGTAGGAAAAAAAACAATCATTGTTAAGAACTGGGGAAAGAAGATCATAAACTAGTGTTTCTGTCTGATTGTACAAAAATTGAGCTAGATGACCGTTTGGTTCAAGTCGAAAATAAGTAAAAACGTACCATGTATGATGAACTGATTCAGCTGACTCAAAAACTCCAAGTTTAACAGTAGAAATGTTTGGGCTAAGCTTACTATAAGTATATCGAAAAGCAGGATTGGAATTCTCATAAGCTTGCACATAATCTTACATTACCACAACAAAGCTCAATCTAAGAGAAAAGTCATCATAAGATGCCTTGGAGTTTAATCTTTGGCCATCTTGCAAGGTTTGGCCAGGGAGCCATGTATTAGCAAGGTGATCAAATGACTGCCACACAACACCACCACTCTCATTTAAAAGGACTGGCTAGATTTCCGTCGCAAGTCAGATTCATAGACTTGACAAATAGGCCAGAGGTGTTGGTCGACCAAACACGTTGCCCTCGGTCATCCCTTAAAACCAAATCCCCTTCCGCTGTGAGGTCAAGTGTGGCCTTTTGTCCGACGGACTGATCTCCATTGACAAACCAAACTACCATAGCATGGTCACTATAAAGTCCCGAGCTCATAAATATTCCAAGTATGTAGTTTGGAGCCATTTTCTTGCTTCCTATGAAACCAAAGTGAAATTTCCATAAGCTAAAATTGTCCTCCCTATGGTGGGAAGTGAAGGAGCATCCTCCCGCAGTAGACAGCAACACCTTTGCATTATAAACAGGATCATTGCCATCCTCCCAAGTATTACCCCCCGTTCGACTGCTTGACCTCGAAAAACCAACAGTTGCTGATGAATTGATCAAAATGGTAGAATTCACAACCATACTATTAGAAACCACAATACAACAACATAAATAAAAACGGAATGCACCTATCATCTTGTCTGTTTAAGCAGTTTTTATTACACTAACACCATGCAACATCTAATGTTTTGATCTTGCTGAAAGTAGTAAGAAAGATTTGAATTTACTGAATGTAGTAACAAAGAATTGAATTGACACGTGATTTTGTTATAAATTTTCGAGTCGAAACTATTTTTAGATGTATGTATGTATGATTGATGTTGTTACATAACTTATTAATACAATAACCATTTATAAAAATAAGAATTCATTGACCGAAAAGACTTTATAAATTCTTTGTGGGAGAAAAACCATTCATTGACTGGCCGGAAGGACTAGCCTTTTTGTTAGTTGAATGAAGCTGTCGAATTGCTCTTTAGCTGTTAGCAAAGATTTGAGTTTTTTTTTTGACAATTTTTAATTTATTTTTATTCGTACTCCATCCATCTCCAAAAGAAGTTTAATTTCTTTTCCTCATTTTTTGGTAAAGTAAATAAAATAATAAGATACAAGTAGTAGAGTGTTTTTTTTTCGCTTTCTTTTTTTGAAGTATGATAGTAAAGTTTGTTTAATTACAAGTAAAGAATATATTAAATCTGAAAGTTTTTGAATTTAGGCTAATGTTTTTTTTTTTAATTATATGATTAAAAAAATGATAATACATTAGTAAAAGATAATACTTGTAGTAAGTAGTTAATAAGAAAAGTGAAAAAAGTTTAAGTGTTTCAATTATTATGTAATACGAGTAGAGGGAGTAGATGCTTTTGAACAAGCACAAAATTTCTTCGATCTTTTGACAAATATTTCCAATATTGTTTACTAAGCACATACTTTTTCCAATTCATGCAATTATTGTGTTCATGCAATCTACTGCAGAACTTTTGAATTATTAGTCTAAATTTTATTTATGTTATAATACATGCTTCTTGTGTATCTAACTTTCTCCAATTCTTGATTTTGATTACTTACGTAGGACTTGTTCAGTTGTTCCCTTCACTTGAATGATTACTTACGTAGGACTTGTTCAGTTGTTCTCTTCACTTGAATGATTTTTAAGGTAAAGAGTTAATAGTATGACTTGATTTTTATTCATTAAATACAATATTTATATAAAATCTAAGATCATAAAATAGAAACAAAACTCCTAAAACAATAAACTATCATGACAAATATTTCAAAAATCGGATATACAATATAATATTGTACATCCGCTATAAAGTTGCCTTATAATGATCAAAAGTTACTCTAAAATAATTGAAAGTTATCGAGTATATATAAGTTACCCCAATAACTTTTTCTGTGTGGCTGGCTACACCATGTGGTAGGAGTTATTTGCATAAGTTAATTATTCAGGAGTTACTTGTATGGGTTACTTATTCAGGGGTTGCTTTTAGGGGTTACTTACTCAGTCAACTTGAATAAGTAACTCCTAACCAAACGAGTAAACCCTGAATAATTAATCCCTGACCAAACGAGTAATCCTTGAATGAGTAACCCTTGACCAAACGAATAACCCCAGAATAAGTAATCCTTATCACACGGTGTGGCCAACCACATATAAAAAATTGTGAACTCCCTAATATAAATAAAATTTATTTTGCTTAATTGACAAAAGTTATTTTTGCTTAATTTATTAAAGTTATCCAAAAAAGTCTAAAATTTACCCTAAATTCAATAAAAGTTACCTAGATGTACAGTAATATTTTGTATATCGGATGTATACGGAAGTTTTTGTACTATTATATATATATATATATATATATATATATATATATGACAACAGGAAACTAAACGAAACTTACATAACACTAAACTGCGTAACGTTCAATCTACACCTATTCGCTAGGTCATAAGACACCTGTACTTGGTCTCTTCTCACTTTCCACACCACACAAGTTTGGAACAGAGCACCTATTCTTTTGAACTCCTTAACTAGCCATAAAAACTAGATTCGGTTGTCCCCCTATTTTTGGAGAAGTTATTATATAACAGTAGTCGAGTCGGTGTAGACAATAACTCTTTGGTGTCCTGCATCTGTAAACACCCAAATGTGTCTCCCCAAAAACCAAACCCGGTGATAAATACTTTTCACGTCGCTTGATTATCGAATGAAGTGAAAGTGTGAAAAGCCTTGTGATGTGATAGTTTTAATAAAAATCTTTCTTTCTGTTTTTGAAAATCTTCTCTATTTATGAAAATAACCAGTCCAATTTAGTTTCGTCTATGACAAGGGTCCATTAATAGTGTAGTTGTGTCGGGCTCATAAAGAGTTTTCCAATGATATATTATAAACCCAATTCCGATGAATAATGAGGAAGTTATGGTCCAAATACTAAATTGGGTCTGAAATGGTTTTACGGCCCAATGATCTAGTGGAGGACCCATTAATTCCTAAAATTATTAGGATTGATTATAGTCTTCTAGAATAGTCTAGAAGGTTATTTTGAGTTCTAATAGCATTAGGAATGATAATTACTATTTTTGATAATTAATGAATTTGGTTTGAAATAAAACGAGTGTTTTATTTTGATAAAATCTGATTTAAAATTGATTAAAACGGAGTTTTAATTGCTTAATTATATTAAGAAAAGGATTCCGTACAAGAAGCGTGTTTTATCTTTTAATTGTCGCAAAACGACAAGCCTGTCGCCAAACGACAAAGCTTGTCGCCATGCATGATTCCTGTCGCATGGCGAAAGACTCTGTTTGCGACAGGGAACAGTTTTATTCCGATCCAGATTCTGATTTGTTTCTATCGATTCCGGACTATTTTCTTTTAAATAGGGGTCGTATTTCCCCGTTTTCAATCACCAACAATCGACAATCATCTAATTCTATTCTCTCTCTCTAAAAGCTAGAAGTTTATTCTTTCTCCCTCTTTCTAAGCCCTTCCCCTATTTACAAAATTCCGCATTCATAAGTTCTAGACACACCTAGCCAAGTTCGAAGTTACCTTCGCCCTCGACGTGAAAGGTTGATAATTTCAGAGGGTTTGGTCCCAAATCTCTATTTCAATTATTTAAATTAATTGTTTGATTTATTATTTTCCTTGAAGTTACTAACGCGTGTATTTTGTTATTAGAAAGAGATACGAGGCATCCAAGTAAGTTGCTTTAATTACTCTTTTGATATAGAAATCATGCTTTAATTATTTTAATTCCTAGTATCATGTTAGGATGTCTTTATGATTCCTAGTATCATATTTAGGATAAAAACTAATATTTCTAATATCATGCATGTTTCTAGTATCATGTTTAGGTTGCTTCCTATTCTTTCTAATATCATGTTAGTATCATGTTAGGGATAAAGCTTTGATCTTTAATGTTTAGTGACATGCTAGGATTTGTTATTAATCTTGTTAGTATCATGCCTAGGTTCTTGCTAAAATTATTGCTTTGAGATTGAGACTATTATGATTTTTATGATGATTATTTTTTGTTGCTTGATATATATTATTATTGTTATTGCTTGATCACGCCCTCTCTTGCAAGATTAAAAGGAATTTATACTTGTAATCACGCTTAATAATATAGTTAATAATCTTGTTTAGGTTAATACGATTATAATTCAAGTGATCGCCAATAATAGTTTTGTTTGTGCATTAATATTCAACCAACATAGATTAAACAGGTTTAGGGTTAACCTATTGATTGTATGTTAGTCAAAAAGCGCACATGGATATGAGAAGAATAAAGTAGAGGCCTATTATTAGGGCATGTTCAATCTCTTTTAGGTTGGATTTGTACCTTCATCCCCGAATATCCAGTCATGGTTCCAGACCACTATGGAGTTAGCGATCTCATGGATCGTGAAGGGGTGTAACCTTCACCCTATGAACGGTTTACAAGTTCCTAAAACTTGTTGGTGACTCTTTTGCTCTAGCTTCCTTTCCTTTGGACGCCACCATGCTTAAGTGTATGATCACAGTGGGGCTCAAGTGTGGGATGCTTGAAATATTCCCTACAGCATCCTTCGCCCATTTAAGACCACCCAAGCAAGCAAGTGACTCTGCATGTAACGCTGAAGAAGCTCTGCAAAAATGACTACCCCCTTTCCTAAAACTAAAACCATTTATTGTTGAAACCCACGCCATTCCTACATTCCCAGTTTGCTTTTGCCATGACCCATCTATAAGGATAATGCCTCCCTCATTCACCGTAGTACGGATATTTGATGCATAACTTCCTTTCCTATGTCAACTTTTAGAAAGCCCGGCGGTGGCCCATTGGAGCCATTCAATATTATGTAGGGTCCCTCAATTCTTTAAATCAGGTTTCAGGAAGGTAGTTAACTGCTTCTGAAAATTCTTAAAGTTTCTATGAAGGGTCGCTAAGCATCCAGGTTCTCCCCTGAATACCCTTCCATTTCTTGTCACCCACATGCCCCAAAGCACACAAATTAAACATTGTATTCGTGTACTAGATAGGCCATCCTCGCTATAAAAGAGCAGGATAAAGCTCTAAACCCAAAGTCCTGAAGGAGTAGATTCATCAAGTTCGGAGCTGATATTCAAGGAACAGTTGTTCCAAGCATATCTAGCTATATCGCACATTCTGAAAAGATGATTGGATGGGCGTTAGCACGGTCACACATTCCACACTCAATCAAACACATTTATAAATAAACATCCTACAAACCAAGCACAATGATAAGTAAGAGTTCAATCTACAAGGAACGAGATATGGTTGCTAAGGATCTTAGCACTTAAGCTAATTCGAAGACTTTGGTGATTGGAGGCTCGTCAAGTAGACAAACAAAGTATGTTCTAATTCAAGTGATTAAAGACACTAGGGAATGGGATCCACTCAACCATGGCAATAAGGCAAATTGGGAGTAAAATAGACAAGAGATAGCAAAGACTATATGCAAGATCAACCTTATGCAATTAGGAAACAACTCACATTACTAATCTTAGATCCATGATTAGTTTAGCAATAGAAGATACATAATCAATTTGCAATAAGTAATGTCATACTCAATTCACATTTCCATGTCAAACTAAGCATGCCATGTTATCAAGCTTCTAAATCAAGGGTGGCTAATCCTATCATGAAGAAATAACAAGCAATCTCATACAATCAATTTAATTGCAATTCAAACATCAATACTCCTCCCAAATTTACATAACTAACCAAAAGGTTAAGCTTCACCCAACCCCCTAGCAAAGAAGACTACTCACAACTCATCTTATGTGACATGCAAACAAGGGTTAGGGTTCTAACTATTTTAGTAATTGGGAAAAAGTGATTAACTAATGACTAAACTATCATCCAACAACAAATTATCAAGAACTAAAGAGATTCAAGTGACATGCAAATACAAAATAAAATCATAAATGAAATAGATGAAGGTGGAAGAAATTACTAATTGAAGCTTCAAATGTTGAATACAAAGTGTCAAATCTTGAGAATAATTCTTGAAACTCACTATTACAATGATTGAATTGATGAAAACTAAACTAGATTACCAAAGTGGAATGTTTCAAACTAAGAGGAACTACTAAAAATTATGCTACTGCTCTCTAACTCTCAAATGAACTAAAGGGGAAGTATTTATACTCCCCAAATTACATAGGTTAATCCGCCAAAATAAGACGGATTTCCAGCGAGGAGCACCCTCTCCTGAGCCAAGAGCGCCCGCTCCCTACAGCTGCGAGCCTGCTCCAACTTGCCTTAGAAAAAGTCAGAATTCAAATAATCGGGGAAGAGCGCCTGCTCCAAAGGCTTTACACGCCTACTCCCCTGTTCTTCAGCATATGGAAGATTCTTCTTGCTAGGGGAGGAGCGCCCGCTCCTCCCTGCTTTAGAGTTGTGGCCGAAAGTACTGGAGCAGCTAGGAGCGCTCGCTCCTGGAGAGGTGCACGCCCGCTCCACCATGAGCGGGCTCTCCTTTCTTTGATTTCAAGCCTTGAACATCATTCCACGCTTTGAATGCTTGTCAAATTGAGTCATAACACCTGCAAAAAATGGAAAAACACAAACAAAGAAGGGGCAAGGCCGAGACACATCTTTTATATACAAAACGGGTTAGAAAGAGGGGAAATGATAGCCAACCGGGTTAAAATCACCACAATAAGTGGTCAAAAAAACCACTTATCAAATCCCCCCAAGCTAGCCAAATGCTTGTCCTTAAGCAATTCATATTGCCCAAAAACAAACCAAAAGATCAATTTGCTCAAATAAAAGCACATGCATAGATACAAGAATCCTAAAGCAATAAAACTCGAGCATGAAGTATATGCCTAAGATCAACCACGGTCATGACTAGCCAAGGCCTAGCTAACCTTCCCGAAAATACTCAACTTAGGCCTATTCAACACATCTTACCGCGTCCCCATCACAAAGTTCAAATCCCCCCTAATGATAGTGTCTCGTGACTCCTCGAAGGAGCCGGAAAAACATAGATAAAGCGGGTTTTAAAACACTCGGCATCTCAATGAAAAAGTACCCTCTCCATATGCTTGTGAATCAACTCCCTCCACCGACAATGGCTTCTACTACTCTACTAACATTACGAAACTCAAGGATTATGGCACAAAGTTAAGGCATAAACAAAACTAGAAGTGTTTTGCAATTAAAGTCAAACTAAGATGTATAACATTAAGAACAAACCTAAAGAGGTTTCTAACTTTGACCCAAATTACAAACCATGAATAAACTTGAAACAAAAACACACCCCCAAGCTAATTGCTAGGGTGATGGCTATTCATCACTTCTTTTCTTTCTTTCTTTATCTCTTTTTTTTTTTCTTTTTTCTTTTCATTTTTTTTTTTTTACTTGGACATTTACATAACAAACTACTAATTACAAATAGACTAAAGATTGATCTAAGGAAGCAAGAATTATATGCCTTAACTCTTTGTGAATAAATAATACATAACAACCTTTATCAACACTAAGAGTAGTTTAGGCCGCGATCTTGGGAGTTGAGACTCAAGTTTTCAATCTAGGTACTAAATCAAAGAGGATCCTTGCCACTCATACAAAATGTAGTAGGCTTGAAAAATATTAAAACCTCACTTTTGGGGACAATGTGGGATCAAATACTACCTTTCGGGGTTCAAATTCCTTTAAGATAGGCGACACCATCTTACCACAAACCTAGACTTTAAGTCTCGTACATTCGGTAAGGTTATTCTCACACTAGCCTTAACTAGCCAATTCTATGTTCAACCAAGGACATCTAAACCATGCTCGAAATTTTATTACAAAAAGAAAACAAGTATCCACCACATACAATCCAATATCATCATCGCAAACTGATCAAAGGCAAAACAAACTCTTTTTTTTTTCAAAGCTCAATTTTCCTTTTTTTTGAATGAAAGATGAAAATGGGGGATAAGAAAACTAATTAAAGAATTTGGATATTAGGGGTTTGGATGTTAGGGAATCTGGATATTAGAGGGGTAAGAAGATAAGAAGAAATTTGGATATTAGGGAAAAACCAACATCATCAATCATCACAAATCATCATCAAAGCATCATCAAAGAGACCACAAGCAAGCCAATCATACCATGCATTCAACCATCACAATAGCCAACCAATAAATATACCAAAGCTAATCATAGAAATAAAATGCTCCAAAGCACACATATAATGGAGAAGTGAGACAAAAACATCAATATGCAATCGTTCTAACCTAGGCATGCCATATCATCGTGAATAGAACAACAACCAACCTAAAATAGGCATGCAATCTAGAACATAATATAACATGAATCCTACCACAAGTCCCAAAGGCTATGTTAAGCCTTCCATGCCAAACATTCCACATTCAAACTCAAACTTCTCCATACATTGCACAAAAGCATCACATGAAAGCACATATCCTATCAAAACCAAAAATTACCCTATACACAAGGACCTCAAGACCTCCCCCAAGCTAGACATTTGATTACCGTTCCCACAAGAAATGAATACAATGAGAAACATCTCCCCTCCTCCCAAGATAAAACTCGACACCGGCCTCGGTGTTACAAATGACGGGAAGGAAGAGAAAGGAACGGTAAATACAAATGACTAATGGCTACTCCCAATCATCCCCTCTAGGCGGCGATGGCATGTAATTATAGTTTGGATATACATCGCCGGAATAGGAGGGTTGATCCACGTATGGAGAAAGATCATAGTTGGGGCTACTTCGGTAGTGACCGAAGTCCGGTGCACTACTAGTGCCCCAACCACCATCATACCCGGGTGAAAACCCGAAGTATCCCCTTAAGGGGTGGTTATCGATCTTCTCGGGAGCCATATTACCACATGTCTCGGGGACATGGTAATAAGAAGGGTCCCCCCTAAAATCACAACCCCCGGGTTGTGTATAATCGTAGCGAGGGAAGGATCGTAACTCCAAAATGGAGCTACGAGGTCCTTGCTAATAAGTGTAGCTGGGTTGGTTGTTTTTCCAACTCGCAACTGGCCCCTCTTGAACAGGGCAGTGAGGATAGTTGACATAGGGGAGAAAGTCTACCCTCTCAACTTGGTTTTGATAGGACATTGGGAGACATAGCTTTGGTATTCATTTTCTTGAAGAATTCTTTGGTTGGTTAGATTGAAATGGTGAAAAGCCGATTCAAGGTTGAAGGAGGAAAAAGAAGAGGAGGGGCCTCCCATAAAGCTAGGAACGGTGGAGATGCTATAACGGCGGGGTTGAGATGGTTGGTCAAGGTCGGGAACATTCCCAGGGAGTGGCTCACTTGGCACTTGCCAAGTGTTCCCCACGGTATTCATTACCGCCTCATTAGGGAGAATGCAACGGTGCTTTCCCTTGACCAACCAAGAGTATGCGGTCACATTGTCCCGGAGTTCCACAAGCATGTGCATTGAGGCAAGTCCGGTAATGTCAAGGACATTGGACCCATTCACCGGGGTCAATTGGTAATGATTGTGATCATCCCTCCACATTTTATCTCCCCTCTCAACTCCGTACTCCTCTTAATTTCAAGGCACCGTTTGATAAAAATGTACCCCGTGTTCACGTTACCCTCAAGATCCCCCTCAAATCGAGAAGCTATGAAGAGGCATTTTATCTCCTCTTTGGTTAGCTTCTCGAGGTCTTTCTTCGAGAAGCAAGCATACCCCATAATTCTCATGAATATACGGAGTACGGGGTGGATAATGTGGCTAGCGTGGCTAGACCAAGTTGTGAAACTGGGTACCCCGCGATAGTGTTCCATCAATTATAATCCTCGTAACTAGAGAGGTAGAAACTATTGGGGTCGTCAACTTAATTATACACGGGCCATTCAAATATTTCATTGAGGCGAGTTAAGATTAAAGTTCTTTCTTGATTGAAGATTTTAAACTTAATCTCGCACTCTAGAGGCTCTCCCTCACCATTGATTCGACGCATGGTAAGGGCGGAAAGGAACTCGAGAGTGAGCGATTCGTAGGTTACTATAATACCCCGTATTTTTATACGTATTTTATTTTAAATAAGTATTTTGTGAGGTATTTAAATAATTTGAAATAAATTATTTATGGCATCTTAATTATTTATTTTAAATAATTTTGGAAATATTTTATAAAAGAAAAGTATTATTTAATTAATTATTTTATTAAGTTGGGATTTAATTTAGGAAAGTTTTATTTTAGTAAAATTTTATTAGGAAAGGAATGAAGAAAGATTCAAAAAGAAAAGTTTAGGTAAGAAGGGTTTCTAAAGAAGGGGTATAAATATTCAACACTTGGGAAAATTAAACTTTGCCCAGAGTGGAGAATACCCAAGGTAAACTTTCTCTCCCTTCTCTTTTATTTCTTTTTCTTTTTCTTTCTTTTTCCCTTCCCCTTTTTGCACAGTCGGCCACCACCACCACACCACCGGCCGCCACCACAGCCACCGGCGCAACGGCCAACATCCGCGGCAGCACCGGCAGGGCGCGGCAGCAGCCCAGCCGTGCCGTGGTGGTGCTGCTGCTGTTCAGCCTCCCTCTCGAAAAAAAATTGTTCTTTTTATTTTTCTTGTGTTTAATCCTAAATCTAATTATAAATTATAGTTTTATGATGATTGATTTTAAGTATGATGTGAATTAATTTTCAGATTTTAAATCTAATTAAAAAGCCCCAATTTTTAAAACCCTAGATTTATAAATAATTGATTATTGAAGGAATATGATTTAGGGTGGTTTAAACCTTTAATTTAAGGATTTTAAATTATAATTACAGCAAGTTTTCATTAATTAATATTGCTGGAATTTTTGTTAGTATGCTAAAAAATAAGTTTCTTGAAGGAATTTTGACTACCCATTAATTAGGATTAAAGTATGAGGTTTTAAATTAATTTTCAGCTTGTTTTAATTAAATTATGAGTAGTTTAATAAGAGTATATATTTCTGGAAATTTGTGTGAAGTAGATTTTAATGTCATATTATGATTTTGGTTTGTAGGAGACTTTGAAGTAAGCAATTTCTATTAGTTGTGGCGATTTTAAGATCGTATACGAGTTACGTTCGCGTACTTAGCATATTTTTTATGATGTAGTAACATGCTAGGCTTGATTATTTAATCCCGGGTAGTATCATGCTAGATTATGATTGGAAATTGTGAATTGGTTGATATTGGTGATTGAATTATGAAGCATGATTTATTTGTGATGGATTAATGATTGGAAAATAATTTTTTGGCATGTTGAATATGAACCACAATTTTATTTATTGCATGATAGAAAGCATGTTAAATTAAACTAAATGTTTAATTTGGTTTGGAATATTAAAAAGGAATTTTATTGTGGTTCATATAATTTTTATTGATGCTATAAGCATGAGAAAAGAGCTATGTAAGTGTCTTTGTACACGAGGAATAAATTATATGTTGGTGCCTTAGTGCACTTAATGTGTTTCTAACACCGAGGGATAGGAATTGTGGCGCATTATGCGTTTAAGGTGTCTTTGACACCGAGGTAGATTTAAAAAGGGTTCAACATTAAATCTTATGTGGTCACTAATTATTCAAGAATTAAATTGGAATGTTTAATTGTTTGGATAATTATAATGTTTGATTGTGCTATGGTTTGAGAGTCATCATCAAGTTTAATAATATGTAAATAACGTAAAGTGAAAGAGATTACGCACCAAAACTCTTGGAACATATATACCTTGAGTATGAACATACGAGGGGAGTTATGGGGTTTTATATTTAACCATAACTTCTAATGGGAGTACAAGACGTTGTATTTTCCTTTTATTATTATGCGCAGGAATTTCGCCACTTACGAGTGGTTATTTTATACTGGCACGGTTAGCTCCCATATTAGTACTCCCTTTATTGAGGCAGGTTAGGGGGAAACACATTCGATGCATAATCAATACTAAATAAATTATTTAGTTACTTAGTTGAGAAGTTTTGCTGTATGTTGTGTGCTTGTAAACAGGTGCAATGAGGTAAGCTGTGTGTTGATAGGTGAAAGCATGTTAGTGTGTTTAACTACGCTTATGTACTCAGCTTTGCTGATTATGCGTTTGTTGGCCTTGTCTTTGCCTTGGCTCTATGATGGCCCATTTTTAATGGAGAGTAGTGAAAACAAGTAGAGAGAAGCTTTTCAAGTGATGAAGCATATTCATGATGGGCATGAGTGAAGAGCGAAAAATGCTAGTTTCCATAAGTTTATGATGTGTTATTGCTTTCATTATTTTATTATGTTATGTTTGTGAGACTAACGCAAAGGTTTTGAATTGGTTCGGTTCTGTTAAGGGCCTACAACGGTTCCAAGTTGTAGGTTGACTTTGTTTTACTTTGATTTGACTTTACTTTCGTTGGTTGACTTTTAAGTTGAATCGTTTTGAATGTTTTTAAAGATAGTCTTCCGATGTGTGTCTTTGATAGTTGCCTTAGCCGTTTTCACGGTGGCGGTAATGTCTTAGATTTTCCTATTTTGAGTTTTAAACAGAGCAAAACAGGTATTTTAAAAGAAAGGAATTTCTAGGGTGTTACATTAGCTCTCTCTTCTTGAGGAAGTTTAACCATCGGAAATTTTCGGCCACTCACCGAATTTCGTCATCTATACCTAGGAGTTGGCAAGCTTTTTGGTCATAGAATCTTGTTGGAAGGATTTTTTTCTTTGAAAGCTCGGCATAATACTTTTTGAATTTTTCGGGAATGTTAATTGAAGGAGGAGCATTGCTTTGATTTTGTGTTCGGCTTGGGTTTTGGTTTTGGTTTCGGTGGAACGGTTTTCAGTTATTTGGATGCCGGAAGTCTTTCTCTTCTTTCCTCCCACACCTCTAAATAATCGAAGAACCATTTTGACAAATGTGAGAATGGGTTTACAAGGGTCACTCAATACACCTAACACAAACACCAAAACACACCACACACAACCTCCTTAACTTCAAACCCCCGATTAAAACCAAGTACCTGGATAAGCAATTCCAAATATATATTCCAACACAACCAACAAAGATTTCCAACACAAAATTCACAACCAACAATAATTCCAATCCACTCACAACAATCCTTAATCACAACAATCACAATTTTCAATTATCAATATTATTTTACCACAAGTTCAAACTAATTTCAAACACAATAATTCTCAAATTCCCAACAAGTCATGAATCATACCACATAATTTATCAAAAATAATAAAGTTTGAAGAAAAATCATAAGAATTAAGAACAAGAGTGAGGAAGTGAGGGAATTTATACCCATAAGAGCATGAAAATACTCTTAAACCTCCAAGCTTTGCTCAATTCCTCCTTTCTTAGCTCCAATTTGTTGAAAATCCAAGCTTTTCTTCAATTATCAATGGTGGTGTTCTAGGGTTTGAAATTTTTGTACTTGAAATTGGGTAAATTTTGTGTTGTTGGAAAGAGAATTTAGAGGAGAAGAGGATTTTGTGAATTTTTGGTGAAAAATATTGGGATTTGATGATTGAATTTAAGAGAGGAGTTGGAGAAATTGAGGGTTTTTAGAGAGAGAAGGAGATGGGTAAGAGGAGAGAGAGTATGAAAGTGAGAATGAGTGGTGAAGAAAGAGGAGAAAAGGGTAAAAAGAGATAAAAGATTCTCTTTTTTTTACTTCGAACGGGAAGGAACGGGCGTGCAGTGGGATAGGAGTGCCCGCTCCTGTCGATTTTTTTGGATACTACTTGCCCTGGCCAGTTTGGAGCGGGCGTGCAGTGCTGGAGGAGCCCTCGCTTCAAACTGAATTTATGCTACGGCATTAGGGAGGAGCAGGCGTGTAGCCTTGAGGAGCGCCTGCTCCAAGCCCCGTTCAAGAGCATTTAAGTCTGCCCAGAACGGAGCGGGCGTGCAGGCTCTATGGAGTCCCCGTTCGAAAACTTTGGAAAAGTTCCTGCTTCCAACTCCTTAGTTTGGAGCGGGCGTGCAGTTACGTTGGAGCGCCCGCTCCAAACACCATTCCCCTTTTCTGATGTTGCTAACCCATGGAGGAGCGGGCATGCATATGAGTAGGAGCGCCCGCTCCAATTTTGAAATGGAATTCCTGATTGCTTTGGTGATTTCGAAGCGGGCGTGCAGTGCTGGAGGAGCGCCCGCTCCAATTTTGAAATGAAGTTCCTGATCGAAAATGCATATATTGGAGCGGGCGTGCATGCCTTGAGGAGCGCCCGCTCCAAGCTGAAGAAAAGTTCTTGATTGCATTTGTATGGTTTGGAGCGGGCGTGCTTATATCTTGGAGCGCCAGCTCCTAACATTGAACTTTTTTTCCTGTTTACACACCCAGAACGGAGCGGGTGTGCATCATGGCAGGAGCGCCCACTCCTCGCGAAACCTGTAGGTTCTATTTTTGACGGGGCAGGAGGAGCGGGCGTGCATGTGTCGAGGAGCTCCCGCTCCTCTGAGACTTGAAGCTTTTTTATTCTCCCTTGAGATTGGAGTGAGCATGCAGTGTGGTTGGAGCGCCCGCTCCAAGCTACTGAAAACAAAATATTTTCTTTTTTTTATTGCTACCTTTTGCTTCAAATACCTATATCAAAACCACAAGAGCATAAATTCAACCAAAGTGTTAGCCAAATCAGAAAGAACCTACTATTTTCTCCATTGTCTTATATCACTCACTCATTTTTTTTTTATTTATTTGGCACTCTCTTTCTTTTTTTTTAACTCGGGTTGCCTCCCAAAAGCGCTTATTTAACGTCAATAGCTTGACGACCTCCACACTCAAGAGGCAAGATTACACTGTAAAGATTCAACTAATCCAACATGAGCACCCTCATAGTAAAGCTTGAGGCGATTCCCATTAACCTTAAAGGATCTCAATCCGTCCAAATCCGTAATTTCCACCGCTCCATGGGGAAACACTTCTTTAACAACAAAAGGACCACTCCACCTCAATAAAAGCTTTCCGGGGAATAATTTCATCCTAGAATTGTAGAGAAGTACCTTTTCGCCTATAAGAAATGTTTTCTTTTCAATATTGCGATCGTGGCATTCTTTTGTGCGATTCTTGTAGTTGCTAGCACATTCGTAGGGCTCTAATCTTAGCTCTTCAAGCTCGTGTAAATCAAGCCATCTTTGCTCTCCCACACTAGCCAAATCGAACGACCCTGCTAGCAGAATTTTCCTGTAAAAATTCATCAATATCAAGGGAATCCAATTGTGAAACGGATGAATTTGGTGGATCAAATTCGGTCATTGGAAAATTTTGGAACTCGCCCCCAAAGGAATTGGGCGAATCCAGCAAGAATAAAGCCCTAGGACGACGATCGAGAAACACCCTTCTCGCCCTTGCTAAGGCCAAAGATTAAACCATCCTTCTTCCTGCCTCAACAAAATTTAAATGATTAGCATCCAAAAAATCATTATAAGAGTCCGAATTTACCCTTGGTAAATCCTCAGAAGTAGCTTGCATCTCCAAGCCAAACGCTGCACCCAAGTCAAGGTTCGGTATATGTTGCAATAGCCCTTAAGCCTCAATTGTTGTTCCTTGTTGCTCCCAATTATCAATTCCCAAAAGTTGGAATAGGGTGCGAGGTTGCTCCTCTTCTACACCCATATGCACCGCCACTGACGACGATTCTCCAACCTCAAAGGTGGAGCCAGCAAATTGAGATAATGGTGGCGGCACAGAGATGGCGTTCAGTGAGTTAAAAATAACCCTAAATATATTATTCTCATGATAATATAATATGGAAAATATATCACATATATATTTTCCGATATATCTTATATCTCTAACAATGTGGTCTATTTTAATCCGAGGTCTGATCTGGTCTGATTTAAATTTTTATTATCTAATCTGATCTAATATCTAATTTTTTAATTTGACTAAACTTGACCACATTTTATTACTAATCTATAAAAACATTATCAAATTGGATTTTATTTGATTTGTCTTTTCAAATATATATTTCATAATTTTTTTAATACGCAATTAAAGATATTTAGCAATAAGTAAATGATAATTAAAAGTTATTATCTGATCTGAATGTTTCTGAGCTGATCTGTTCTAAATCACAAACTTTTATATGTGGTTGGTCACACCATGTGGCCAATTATTATGAGGGTCACTTTGTTAGTGCTATGTAGGTTACTTACTCGGTCAGAGGTTAGTAAGTCACTTAAGGGTTACTCACTCGATCATGGGTTACTAAGTCGGTCAGGGGTTACTCGGTCATGGGTTATTCACTCGGTTAGGGGTTACTAAGTTGGTCAAGGGTTATTCGGTCAGGGGTTACTTAGTCGCTCATGGGTTACTCGGTCAAGGGTTACTCGTCGGTTAGGAGTCACTTGGTGTGTGTTAGTTGGCTACAAGGTGTGGATGGCCAGCCGGACACAAAAGTTGCTATATCTTAATTTATTAAGATAAAGTAATAATTATCTGAAACAAGTTGAAAAGAATAAGTCATAACTAGGGGTGTCTGTTCGGACTTCGGATTGAACTGAAGCCTAGTCCAATCTAATCTGAAATATATTTGGACTCTCATTTTATAGTCCAAATCCAAATCCAAAGTTTTCAAAATCCAATCCAATCCAATCCAATCCAAATTAAAATCTTATTATCTGAATCGAGTCCGATCCAATCCGAATTAATATTAAAAAAAAAAATTCCTAAGAAACTCATAAGAATCATAACTCTAATAAATAAAACAAATCCGAATTAATAATAATAATAATAAATTTCCTTAAAAATTCATAATGGGCTATTGGGTTTGGGCATATTGATGTTATATGGGTTGAGGTTTATTATTATTATTATTATTATTATTATTATTATTATATATTTATTTATTTATAAATTTGGACTGGATTGGACTTTTGGACTTAAAAAATTTGAGTCCAAATCCAATCCAAATTAAAAAAACTCCGATCCAAATAGCTTATTTGGACCGGATTGGATTGGATTTCGGATTAGGGTCCAAATAATGAACACCCCTAGTCATTACCTATCAAAAGGGTGATGCAAAGAAATACAAAACAAGCAGGGTTGTCTTAAACAATCTAGAGGCCTTGTGCTATTAACAATTCTACGACCCTGGTAGGAATATACTTAAATTCTGCAAAAAAAATCAAATACGGAGTATAAATTTATGCTACCTGATTTTTATCATATTACCTTTTTGTATCCAAGTGCATCACTTATGATAATGGTTGTATATGAATAAGTGTATCACTTTATTATTTGAAAATGTCTCTAGCTTCTGTTTTAAATTGTGTTATCGCTGGTTTGAAATCAGTATTATAGGGTAGAATTTTTACATTTTCTTCTGTTAAATTGTCTAGGTCAAATCTAACAATTACCATAACAATTGATAAGTATACTGCATCAAAACTGCACTTTTCCGTTGAATGCTATTGTTCACTTGACTGTTAATGGCTATTGTGTGCATTAAATATATCCTTTTGCCCGAGTGATATAATACTTTGTATGTGAATTTAAATTCTGCTTTCATCTTCCTTTAATATTACATTTAGCTAGTTCCGTCTGCCAGGATCCAGAATTCACGATTGTCTCCTTGTAATTGTCTGACAGTGAACCCCAATATAGAAATATAGGCCAAATTCATTATGTTTTCATCAGTTTTATCTGTCTATGTTTAATAGTGTGTAGTTGTATACGCCACTGAGTATATGGATAAAGGAGTATCACTGAATGCAGGCTAGGCACATCAAGACAGAAAATACAGGCATTGCTCTACATCATTCGAGTGCCTGAAGCTCCATTTTTCTTCTAACTACATTTTTACTATATCTTCAGGCCTTGATTTGCTCTACATTATTCTCTGTTAAATGGAGCTCTGTAATTTGCCTGTATAATTCGCGCTGTATAACTGTGCAAGCCTTCCATGCCTTCAGTCTTTCCTTATGTCCTGCAGCTCATGCTCTTGTCGATATGAGGATCAAGTAGTTGGTGTTTTCTGTTGCTGCAAAACTAATAACAAGAAAATACAGGCTGAGTAGGATTAAGCACGCATGTCCAATAGATTAGGCCTATCATAAACAGATGGATTACGTTTCTTTATTATGATCCTGAATAAGTAGGTTTTTGGAAAAATAGACATGTCTTCTTTACCTCAAAGTTTATATCATTAAGATGACAAGCAATCAACTGATCAAGTTTTGTTTAAATCTAAGTGTCTGTTTTTGTGTTGAATAGAAACCTTTTGATCCATTGGCATACAAAACATTTGCCTTCACCCCAGAACTGCTGAAGTCCAATCTTTCTTCTTGAATTATATTTTTCGTATATGATTAACTGATCTAATTATACCTATATCAATAGTTAACAGGCATGCGAAACAAAATTGGATGTTTTAATCATGTAAAAGAGCCAGGATGCATATGCCTAAATTAGGCAGATAAAATTGATTTACTTCACGTTTGCATTGGCCTTTAAGACCAAGTACAGAGGTAATACGTTTTTTCTGTAACCAAGATTCATGCATCTTTTTGGCTTCTACAAGTTGTTGATGGGTTGATTTCAGCCAATATTTTGAACTTTTGTTTGAACTACATTACATTCATAAGCTTCACCAAATTAGATGAAAGTATCGTGTTATCGACGGTTTTCTTGTGATTAAGAGTGATCATCTATGATTTAGAGATCGTTGAATGTGGAATTCTCACTGCAATTTTTTCATAATAGTGTTTTTCCTGTTCTTGTCTTTTGTTGTTTGTACAGTATTTGAAGGCAAAAAGTACTGCCTTTAGTCTTATGTCATAAGTTCCTTGCTCTACTTTATGAAAGATTATTGTTTAGGTACAACCCAATTCTAAAACTGTGAACTGTTGATTGATTAAATTGATTAACAATTTTGTTGAAAGCTGCAGTTAGTAATAACCATTCAAAATTTTGGAGGGTTTTAGAAACATCTGATGTGAGTCACAGTGTCATACAAACGCCAATTTGTATGTTTTAGCCCTTATTTAGGTTAATATTTTATCTAATATTTTTAAATTTAACTCCTATGTTCAATCCGGTGCGCAATAAGCATACAATGCAAATTGTGGTAATTAAACAATTTTAAAATTGAGATATACTCCGTACATAACAAGTTTATTTTACTAGTACTATGGGCAATTTAAATAATAGTCTTGCACTTGTAGGTTATGCGCCTTGTCATTTTTTGGCCAAGTGAGATTTAATACGTTTTAGTGTGAGATTATATCATTTCAAGACTCAATCTAATTAACTTTTACAAAATGAATAATAATAAATAATACACCAAATTACCAATTTGTCAAGTGTTTCCATTCAATGACCCATTATTTACATTTTTCATATTCCCTTAATTTCATATAGTAAATTCTCATCTTTATGAAACGAATAGAGTATATATTAACACTGAGTCACCAAATTTTAACTTAAACAAATGAGTTAATAACCGCTTAATTTTAACAAGTAACCACACGACTCTAAATTGTTCAATTAGCATATTACTCCAAACAATATGGGCCGGCAGCTTAATTACTTCCACAAGGCACTCCTTTGAAAACAACTACTCTTACTACCTTATGGTTAACTACATTCTTACGCTTTCTTTTACTACAAATTCATCCTAGAGCTACACCTATATAAACACCTTCATTACCACTTCTTAACCTTCCATGTTTAATTGAATAGCGTCACAAAACATTCTTACACAAACCATAAACATATCAGTTATTCTTTTAGCTCAAATTTATTTATAATGGCTCGTGCAACCACGATTA
This sequence comes from Chenopodium album, assembly GCF_948465745.1. Taxonomy (NCBI): domain Eukaryota; kingdom Viridiplantae; phylum Streptophyta; class Magnoliopsida; order Caryophyllales; family Amaranthaceae; genus Chenopodium; species Chenopodium album. The sequence goes on along the minus strand of NC_137846.1, from coordinate 43,697,741 downwards.
TCCTTGCATTCGTACTTGTGGGATTAACCATGTTTACGCCTCACATTGAAGCAACAAGGATGATGTTTAAGGAGACTCAAAAGATACCTTATTTTGAGGGTAGCTTGTTGAAAAATGCCCTTCCTAAGGGCATCATTCTGCATTCTGCCCCAAGTGATAAAGGCTATGAAGAAGTCATGCTTAGTAACATGAAGAAGCTATTCATGACTAGGTATCATCCTAGCAACCGTGATCGGGTTTTGCAGTCTGTCCCTAGTCCTGGTGTTGGGCATCATTAATCTCCATCACAATCTCTAGAGACGTCAATGTTACATTATTACTCATTTATATGTACGTCTATGAGTATCCAGTCTACGTGAGCTTATATATAAGTTGATACATGTATTTTAGTAATAGTGATAAGAGTGCGTTGTTGATTATGCATAAAAATTACTTGTAGTTGGAAAAAAGAACTCGCTCAAACAAGCTACACTACTGTAAAACTTTGATTATATAATAAAAAAAGCTTCATTTATTAAGTATTGTATGCAAACTACATGACGGGTCATAGGGTGCTGCCCTATCAGTGTACTAACCACAAACCTTAATCCATTTAGCATTCACGTTTATTTTCTGTTAAACATAAACGTCCAATCTGGCAGTTGTGACCGTTAATTGTTATATATATCAACACATGAATTGGCAAAATTACTTAGGCAGCATACTTTTTTTTTTTTTTTTTTTTTTTAGGGCGCTTTGGTAGCATGCCTTCCATAGTTCCATACAATAGAATTTGGCAATTTGCCTATTGTCAAGGGCTACCACGTTACCTATGGCTTTGGGCCTTTTGGGCCAATTGTAGCCTTTCGTATACAATCAAAAAGTTGGCACTTTTTCTTTTTCTTTTTTTTTTTTTTTAAAGCACTTAATTTTATTTCTTTATAATTGTTACTTCCTCCAATTTCTTTTAGATACAACACACACTTTTTCACGGTATTTAAGAAGTGTGGGGTTCACATGATATAATACACTTTAAATTGGGATGATGAGTGTTTGTTAGGAGTGTAATTTAGTGGGCCATGTGCTTTATAAGGGAAATAGTATAGTTTTTTCCTAAAGTAACTTTCCTTTTATAGTGTGTTGCAAGTATTGTGACATTTCCTTTTTAGGGAAGTGTTGCAAGTAAAAAAAAATGGAGGAAGTATTTGTTATACTAGTTGGCGGTCGTACGCGTGCGTTAACCAACTATGAAAAACAAATTAATATTTACTCTTTCTATTATATTATTAATTAATCTATTATTAAGTGTTCGTATTACGCGTAAAAAATCACTTTGCAAATGCATCTTTTCACATATTACGTGTATAAATTATTTTGAATAATTTATTCATTTATATTGCTTAAAATATGAGCAAAGATGTGTATCATTTAAAAGGAAACACAGGAATAAGTATAGAGTATAATATAGATTAATAATTTGATAACATATGTATATATATATATATATATTATATGAAGTACAATATACTCGTCAATACACATATTTAACTATTAATATCTCTAATGATTTTCTCTTCTCTATTCTCTTATAAAAAGTACCAAGATTACTCTTATTAATAGTGTTATGCCCATTATATCCTTCAAAATGTGTATTTACAGATATACCCTCATTAATATGTACAAGGTTTTAAAATGAATAGTGTTTGGATAATTATACCATTTAAAATGTTTATTTACTTATTTGTCTTCATTAATGATAGTTACCTTTTTTTTCTCTTAAGAATAATATGTTGACATTTATACCCCCATATATATTTGTTTATATATTTTCTCACATTATGCTACCAATAACTAAATTTGTGATGTAAGGCCAAACCGAAAGAGATTCCAAATATGGTTAGATATGACGTGTGCATTAACTGCCCTAGTTAGTATAAAAATACAAGTATGTAAAGCAAAATTTTAAGTATGAAAGATCTAACTTGTTTTATATTTCAAGATGTTTTATGTTTTTATCATAAAAGCTTCCTTAGTGGCTTTTTTTTTCCCATATGATTCTGATAATTATCATCTTATAGTAATATATATTTTTTTCATTAATGGTTAGATTTTTTTTTTATGATACATGTGGTTGTATAATCAAGGTTTTGACAGTATACATATATTTAAACAATATTGAATTTAATTAAGAATCTATATATGTAATATTAAAAGTAGGAAAATTTGTTAAAAACCATCTTATAAAAACCAAATTTTGTTGAAAATCATCTTATAAATTTTTTTTTGTCAAAACACACCTGTTTTAAAAAAAAATTTGTCAAGGCAAACCTGTTTTAAAATTTTTTTTGTTAAGTCCCACCATTTCTTCGGGTTCCAACTAATTACTTACATTTCCGGCGTTGACTAACATGTGCACCTCACGTGACCCACTTAACTCTACTTTTCTTTTATTTTTCCCCCTTTCCCTCCATTCATTCCCCTCTTCGTCAATCCTCTTCATCATTCTTTGGTTTTTATAGCCTTTTATAAAATTGCACGGAAATGTAAGTGACGAAGAGGGAATGAATAAAGGGAAAAGGGGGAAAATAATAGAAAAGTGGGGTTAAGTAGGTTATGTGAGGTGCACATGCTAATCAACGCCGGAAATGTCAATCAATAGTCGAAATCCGAAAAGTGGTGGGATTCAACAAAAAAAAATTTAAAACAGGTGCGCTTTGACAAAAAAAGAATTTATAAGATGGTTTTCAACAAAATTTGGTTTTTATAAGATGGTTTTCAACAAATTTTCCTTAAAAGTGTATATATATATATATATATATATATATATATATATATATATATATATATATATATATATATATATATATATATATATATATATATATATATATATATATATATATATATATACATATTAACCTGAAAATACATGTGACAACAAATGCAAATGTATCAATTATAGATACTTTATCATATACTAACAAGTAAAAATTTAATCTAAAATTTTAATATAGATAGTAATGCAATTAGTTCATGTTATATACATATATAAAACATTAAATTATATATTTATTTAACTAAATTTGTCATCAATCAATAACTATATACTAAAAGACATTATTAATGACGCTTGTCATTTTATTGTGTGTCCCTCAATTAGTTTTTTTTTTTTTTTGAAAAATTGTAAATAATAATCCCAACTCTGCTCCATTTACTTTTAAAAATGTCAACTTTGAATTATTCTATAATAATCCCAACTTTGGGGCTGTTTATTTTCTCCAATCCCTTTTACTGGTGACCGATTGAATGTATTAATTTTTTTTTTAAAAGTGACACATGTCACCAGTTAATTGGCTAAAAAGAACCAGCTAGTTAGAACCCTTGACGCCAAGATGCTAATCTGCCACCCCTTAGCGCCGGCCGGCCACCCCAACTGCGCCGGTTTCCCCCTCCCCTTGCTAGACCGTAGTCCACCCTTTCCCTTCCTCCCGCCACTACAACAACTCATCACTTGTGCCACGAATTATGCCACGGGAATTCAAAATTCGTGGCATAATTTCACCTAGCCACGGGAAAATGGACAATAATACATAGCCTAGATAAGAAGAAATATTTATGTCACGGGTAATTATTTTCCCGTGGCGAATGAACACTTATGCCACGAGTAGTTTTTTTCCCGTGGCAAACTTTACACTTGTGCCACGGGTAATAATTCTCATGTTGCAAATATACACTTATGCAATGAGTAGTTTTTTCCCGTGGTAAACTTTACATTTGCGCCAAGGTAAATAATTCTCTTGTGGCAAGTATACACTTATGTCGTGGTTTTTGTCTTGGGGGCTAGATCTACTAATGCCACGTGAAAGGAGAAAAGTGTAGCATACAATAGCTTTTTATAAGAATATTTAATTCTATGGCATTGAAAATAACTTAATTATACCACAAAATTAGTAGTGAAACTTCTTATTTTCTATTTTTTTTTTTTTTTTGGTGTTTAGAGAGCCACAAGGGCGGGGGTGAGAATCGATCCTAGAACCTCTTAGAATCGGGAGGGAAGCTCTAACCCCTTGAACTATCCCTCACTCTCACTTCTTATTTACTATTAATCTATACTTCTAACTTCTCAACTTGAAAATATTTAATACCACTACTCCAATAGTAGAAAAATTAATAAATTCACCAAAGAAAAATGCAACAACTTGTACGGAGTAAAATTTGAAAAATAAAAACTATAATTAAAGGCACAAATCGGTGCCAATAATAACATATCAAAAGAGATGGGTGATGAGATTAAATGAGAGTATAAAGGGAATATCACGTGATATTTTTTAGGTAAGTTAATAAATACCGTTAAGTTTTTGGACAGAAAATTGTATAAGATAGTATTACCAAAATTTTGGGAAGAAACTTGGTAGATTTATATACTAGAATGTACCTGTAGGGAATATTTCAAGCATTACCCCAAGCTTGAACCCCACTGTGATCATACACTTAAGCATGGTGGCGTCCAAAGGGAAGGAAGCTAAAGCAAAAGAGTCGCCAACAAGTTTTAGGAACTTGTAAACCGTTCACAAGGTGAAGATTACACCCCTTAACGATCCAGGAGATCGTCAACTCCAAAAGGTCTTGAACCAAATAGGGTTCGGGGATAAAGGTACAAATCCAACCTAAAAGAGATTGAACCTGCCCTAATAATAGGCCTCTACTTCATTCTTCTCGTATTCATGTGCGCTTTCTGACTAACATGCAATCAACAGATTAACCCTAAACCTGTTTATCTATGTTGGTTGAACTTAATGCACAAATAAAACTATTATTGGTGATCACTTGAATTATAATCATATTAGCCCTAAACAAGATTATTAATTATCTTATTAAGCGTGATTACAAGTACAAATTCTCGTTAAACATGCATAAAAGGCGTGATCAAGCAATAACAATAAATAAGCATCAAGCAACATGATAATCATAAAAATAATAATCATAATCATGATAACAATCATAATAATCATAATTATCATAATCATGTTAAAGCATAATATTAATAGCAAGAACCTAGGCATGATACTAACAAGATTAATAACAAATCCTAGCATGTCACTAAACAATAAAGATCAAAGCTTTAGCTCTAACATGATACTAACATGATATTAGAAAAGAGTAAAAGGCACCCTAAACATGATACTAGAAAGCAATAATAACATCCTAACATGATACTAGGAATTAAACGAATTTAAACATGCTTTCTATAAGAATAGAGCAATAAAATTACATACTTTGATGTCTCGTACCTCTTTCTAATAACAAAATACACGCGTTAGTAACTTCAAGGAAAATATAAAATCAAACAATCAAATTAAATAATTGAAAGAGAGATTAGGGACCAAACCCTCAGAAATATCAAACCTTTCACGTCTAGGGAGAAGGCAACTTCGAACTTGGCTAGGTATTTCTAGATCTCGTGAATGCGGAATTTTGTAAGAGGGAAGGTTTAGAAAGAGAGAGAAAGCTTTTAGCTTTAGAGAGAGAAAGATGATGTAGATTGTAGATGATTGTAGATGATGATTGATTGTGAATGAATAAAAAACGGAGGTTCAGGACCCTATTTATAAGAAAACAGTCCGGAAATAGGTAGAATTTGATAAGGAATAAAACTTCACTCTGTCGCTGCAAAACCGACCTTGTCGCTTGGTGACAAGCTCTGTCGCGTGGCGACAATCCTGTCGTTTGGCGACAAGCTCTGTCGCGTGGCAACAAGGCTTGTCACTTGGCGACAGCCTGGAGTCCTACGCGCTTTCAAACAGCCTGGATTCCTGTCGTATTTTTCATAAAATAATATTTTATTCCAAATAAAACTTTATCAAAATCTAATTATTAATTCTAATTCTATTAGGATTAAAGAGAAACTTCTAGAGAATTCTAGAAGACTATAATTAATTCTAATAACTTTAGGAATAATAATTAACATTGTGCCCTCCCCTAGATCATTGGGCCGCATGTAAAGATCAAACCGGACCTAGTTTAGTATTTTGGTCATAACTCCCTCATTATTCATCGGAATTGGGCTTATAATATATCGTTGGAAAGATCTTTGCAAGCCCCATCCAACTACACTATTATTGGACCCTTGTCGTGGACCAAACTAAACTGGATTGGCTGTTTTCATAAAATAGAGTGAGAAAAGAAATATTTTCAAAAACAGGAAGAAAGAATTTAATAAAAATCAAGCGCAACACTTTCACTTTCACACTTTCATCTCATTCGATAATCATTCGACGCAAAAGGTATTCATCACTGGGTTTGTTTTGGGGAGACACAAATGGGTGTCTACAGTACCCATACTAATGCATGGACTATATGTATATGTGTAGGAAACAAATTAGTATAACTGTATAAGTGAAAGTTACATTAGTATAACAAACGCCCCTGGGGCGTTAGATAAGCATTTAAAATATTACTTAAAGCGGTATTAATTTGGAAAAGCATAATAAAATTACCCATCGATCGGTGTAATTAATGTTCATTTTAATTTAATGTTTCTACTTTTAGCTACCTTATCCAGCGCCTCCGGAACGTTCATTAGCTTTTGCTTTTTTGAAAAATGGGTAATTATTTTCAAAATGGATTACAAGCTATTAACACATTTCCTCACATAAATAACAGGTTTTTTATTTTTTTTTTTTTTTTTTTTTTTGGAAGATATAAATAACGGGTCTTGGTTAGTTGTTCCGTTTTTTTTAAGGAACAACTTTTTTAACTCCCTCGTACTCCTCCGTATCAAACCAAAAAAACTCCATCCTTATGCCTTCTACTGTTCTACTACCCTAGTTCGCTCTGAAATTATCAATCAAATCTCTTCTTTATTCTGTTTGCCTATGAAATCTTTGTATTCTCACTTTGAATTCCACCATTTTGGTTAAAATTTTGTCAGGTTTGCTATACCATAAATTTTCACCTTTTTATTTTCGATTTGGGTAAGTTAGGGTTTTCGACCTTTAATGTATCTGATGGAAATTGATAAAGCTTCGAAGCTTAAGCCACCGCATTCTATAGAAGATAGAAAGAAGAAAATGGCGGTGTTTCGAAGAGGAAAGCCACTGCTACAATTAGGCATATGGCAAAGTGGGTGATTAAACCAGCCTCCATGGCCGCTAATTGATTTGTGCAGTTCGATCCTAATTTGAATAAGATTTCAATGTATAGTTTTGATCTTGATTCAATATCTGATTTAGTTTTTGAACATGTTAAGTTTTGATTGGTTACGTTTTAACCCTCAACTTGAATATTGTATGTTCAGTAGTTGCTTATAAGTAGATTTTAATCTTGTAGACCGTCTCATCCTAGATGAAATATAACCCCCTTTTTACAGTTGATCCTCATAATGTTCTGCACCTATCATATTAGTTATCGTCGTATCGGACAGAAATTTGATTGTGGTAACAATTCACTAAAGTCAGAATTGAAATTTGCTAATTGCTCTTTTAGCACCAACTAATTGTAAAATAAAATTAATTTTGCGGGTGAGGTGATCATGTCAAGTAACTAGGCTGTAGATATTGAAGTAGATGAACTAGATCAGCTCTACGAAAACCGTTTTTGCATTTAAAAAATGAATTATGAATTTGTCTGAAAGGCCAATCATTTGGGACATGACTACATCTTTGGTCCCCTACTTTGGCCCTGATGTAGTTTGTGATGGCAGATTAGCCAACTGGAGGCAAACCATCTATTAGAGCCTTAAGTTATTTTACAATCTCATGAGCCCTGATGTAGTTTGGGCCTAACTTAAGCACTTAGTCAGTGAACCCCTCACCCCCTTCTGTACATCATATTACATTAGGAATGTTCTCATCTAGTTAGGTTTAAGACTACCTATTTTTATACCGCTCAAGAGCCAACAGAAGAGCAATGACAAGTCCTAGATCATTTCAATTTAATTTAGGCGTGATATAATATTTGTCCAAATGTTTAAAATGGTGCCATGTGTAGTGTTTTAAGGATCAGAACTTGACTCAAGCAGCAACAGGACTGCCAGCAAATTATGATCATCCATTTCGTTCAGAGCACCCTGCTGCTTGAAATGGTTTTAATCCCATTTTTTCCCCTGTCAATCAGGTTATGAGTCATAGATGATTGATGGCACTTTGTATATTCTAGTTTAACCAACTTTTATATTTATGTGTATGCTCCTTTGGGTTGGGTGATTAGAAATTGCTGCAGATTTTAAACAAAGGGATATCAGTTGCAAGCTTAGACTTCAATTCAAATTGTTACACTTGACAGGAAAAGGCAATAGCGGGTCATGGAAAATCCAACTCCAAGGTTCTCACAGCGGTACCATGCCAGCCCTTGTCTTCTCTACTGCAACATCATTAAAATTCCCTTTAAAGCCAACTGCTTCATCAGCATTCCCTTTACCATTACCACTTCATGCTTAAGAGTGATAGGTAAGAGTTTTGAGCATAATGAACATTTTATATATACCATTCAGTAAACCTAACTAGAATAAGGGAGATTTTGAGAAACATTTGCTACAAAATAAGGGAAATTTTTTTCCCTGTGATTAGTAGAGTTTAGTTTCACTAGGAGTCTTAGACTATATTATTTCAAAAAAAAAAAAAAAAGTCTTGGACTTTATATATTTTTTTTCAATTTTTCTTTTTCCCGTGCTGGCAGCTACTGCCTTTCCCCCTCTCCTAGCCTGCTGTCCTAGTGTCTTTTCCCCCCTTTACTAGCTGTTGTTGCCTTTCCCCCTCCGCTACTTGCTACCCTGCAGTCTTCCCCCTGTTGCTGCTGCTTAAGTCAGACTTATATTGGTGATTTTTTTCTTCATTACAGAATCAATGATTTTATATATATATATATTTTGAGGAGTTACAGAATCAATGATTGTGAATGCATAACATTGTCACAGATAATATGTTAATGCAGCCAGGCTAGCCACTGCAGCTATTGTTGTTGATGCAGCCGATGCCGATGCTGCATCTTTTGTTGTCGTTGTAAATGCTGCTGCCTTTGTTATAGATCCGTTGCATATTCTTTGTTGGTTGCTTGAAGAGCTACAATTGTTATTCAGATGGGCTAAAGCTTTTTTTGTTTGATGTTATAGGACTTCGGTGAAGAGCTGGAAGGGCCAATGTCCTTCAGCAGCACATCATGTCTCACAAATGCTCACATATGAGATCCCCTATTAAACTCGACTGGTTTTACGCTTCGAACAACAGCAACAAATTGATACGTTCTGGCCTTATCAACTTAAGCTCAGCAGATCATGTTAAGTTAAAGTAGAAGACACGAACATAATTATAGATTGTATTAATCTAGTTTTTAGTGTATTTTAAACACAAATAAAATAAAATTTGTAACTTTTGTGTATTTGTATGTGATTCTGCACTAATTTCGCTTAAATAAATGCAATTTTTCCTTTTTTATATATATTTTTTGAGCTTTGTTAGCTACAGTAATATTTATGGCAACAAAGTTTGGTAGCCACAGTACAGATTTGAGGTAATGAAGCTTATTAGCTACGGTAATATTTGTGGCAACAAAGTTTGTCACCACGGTAGAATTTGTTGCAAATAATGTGTTAGACACGTTAGTATTCGTGGCAAGAGAATATTTTTTCCACGTGAATACTTGTGGCATAAATTTCAAAATTTGCCATGACATTCATTTTCCCGTGGCAATTTTCTAGCCACGGTTTCTTGTGCCACGGGAGAAAATTTCAAGATTCTCGTGGCAAAATTGCATAGCTGCTGGAATTTTAAACTTGTGCCACGATTTTACTTGTGGCGATTTTACTTGTGGCACAAGGGTCAAATTGTTGTAGTGCGCCGGCCATTTTTCCCCAGCCAGGCATCTCCTTCACTGCCATCTTCGCTGCTCCCACGCCGCCACGCGCACAATCAAGCAGCCCATTCACCGGAAACAACCGCCATCGAACCACCGCCCACCAACAGACATATTCAACCAGCAACGATTGGACCAACTCAGCCCACAAACGACCCTAGAAACGACCTCCTCCCGTCCCCACCTTCGAAAAAATCCGTCCCAAGCTCCCAACAACTACGATTTCGGGGCTAGGTTGGGGTGGGGGAAGCAAGGATGGCGTCGGAAATTGGATATGGGCGGCGGAAATCGGGAATCAGGGTACAAAATAGGGCTACGCTGGGGAGGTCGTGGCCACCGGTGTGCTTTCCCCGACTTTGAAATAACCAGAGATCAGAAGTGTTGCTGATGGAAAATCGAATTTGGGGATGAAATCAGTGGGTCTTCGAATTTGGGGATGAAATCGGTGTTGATCGGTCGATGTTGGTGGCGGCGTTGGTCGGAATTTGGCCGCAAATTGCTGCGGCGTGTTAGGCAGTGGTAGTGGTGGGGGGGGGGGGAGGAAGGTGGTTGATATTCTGATTTTTTTTGTTTTAATTTTTTTTTTTTAGTTTTTTTGTTTTTTTTCTTTTGTGGGTTCAATCATGACTTGACACGTGTCGAGTGACCAGATATAATAGGTCATTAACTTTTGTAGACCAGTTTGGAATTGAAAAAAGTATCAGCCCTCTAAATTGGGATTATTCTCGATTAATCTAAAGTTGGAATTATTAAAAGTAAATGGAGCAAAGTTGGGATTATTGTTATTTATAATTTTTTTTTTTTTTCAAAAACAATCTATTTTGAAAAAAAAAAAAAAGGTGTAACAAACTTATACATTAATAAAAGATTTGATGTATCCTTGACAACTAAACATGGGCACGGGCCGTGCCGGCACGGCACGGGTGGCGGCACGGCACGGCACGGCGGCCCACCTGTGGGCCGTGGGCCGTGCCGTGAACAATTTTTTGGATTTTGGCACGGGCACGGCCCGTGGCACGGTGGCCGGCACGTGGGCCGGCACGCTGGCACGACCCGCCGGCACGGCACGTGGCACGGCCAGGCACGGCACAGCACGGCACGGCCCGTGCCTTGACCGTTGGAAAACTAGCCGTTTTTGGCCGTTTTCCAACAGCTCTAAAACGGCTAGTTTTCTCCCCCGTTTTCCAACACCGATATTCCTATGATTTATATTTTTGCTTCTATTTTAGATCCTAGACAAAAATATGATGGCACCTTTTTATTAATTGATATTTATTATAGTAACATGAATTTTGAAGATGATGTTGAAACTTTTAAAAATAAGGTGACGGATGAGTTTTTTTCTTTATATAGAGTTTATGAAAGTAAATATGGAACCGTGTGTCGATTTACCCCTTCTCAAACATCCAAAAGTGTAAGTAAACGGGCCAAAGGTTTATTTGCACAAGCTGCTAACATGATGTCCAAGTTTTCAGGTACGGAATCATCATCAAGTAAGAGAACACAATGCGATGTTTCGGAGTTGTAAATGTACTTAAGTTACGACTTCATGAAAGGCATGGACGATGAAGAGAAGTTTGGCCTCGACATCCTCGATTGGTGGAAATCACAAGCCGTGAAACATCCAATTTTGTCGGCAATGGCTCGTGATATTTTTGCTATCCAACTCTCCTCCGTTGCCTCCGAAAGAGCTTTTAGTGCGTCGGGAAGAGTTTTAGACGATAGAAGAACAAGACTAAAATCCGAAACACTTGAAATGTGTGTTTGCTTCAAGGATTGGTTGGATGCCGAAACTCGTTCTCAAGATCGTACTTATGCACAAAACGACGACGATGAAGGAACGTCGACTTCTTTTAGTTCTCATACTTCTCAATCCACTCAATTGGCGGATGAACTTGAACCTCTAGGAGACGAAGACGAAGACGAAGATGAAGACGAAGGCGAAGACGAAGACGACCAATAATAATTACATGATTACATATTTACATTATACACTATTGTATTCTTTTTGTATTATCGAACTTCGTATTCCGTATAATAAATGAAGTTATTCAATATTCATACACTATTGTACGATTTTTAATTATCATTACTTATTTTGTAATTTTGTATTATTGAATTATCGTACATTCGTACCGGCTACCGTCATATAATAAAATAAGTTATTCTTCAATTTTTTGTGTTTTCGGATTATCGCACTCATTGTTGTTTTTAATTCGTTTTTTTTATCATTTATTTTATTTTTTTAAAAAAAAAAAAAAAAAGAAGGGTGGCACGGTTTGGCCCGCGGCACGGCACGGCCCGCTAGGCACGTGGGCCGTGCCGTGCCGTGGGCTGGGTGTGCCAATTTCAGGCACGGCACGGCACGGCCCCCACCCCGGCACGGCCAGGCACGGCCCGCGGCGGCACGGGCACGGCCCGTGCCCATGTTTATTGACAACTATATAAACTTAAGTAAAAGAGAGGGAAAAAAAAATCAAACTACATAATTTTTGCCTAACATAGTGTCATGTACTTTTTTTTTTTTTTTTTTGAATAGATAGTGTCATGTACTTCAATAATAACTTTTTTTTTTTGAATATTTTAAAAATAATACAATATATTAGAAGTTCCAAGAAAGTAATTAGAATATTAATTAGTTAAAATATAAGATTTGATATATCCTTCCACAAAAATATTAACAACTACCGAGTATAAATTTTAGAAAAAAAAAATCGTATTTTTAACATGTGACACACTATTACAACACCAATTAATTAAAATAGAAATCTATTTACGAGTTAAATACATAGCACATAGTTTCAAGAAATTCATTTGGTTTAATAAGAAGGGAAAAAAATAGCAATTTGTTGATGAAATATAAAAAAAGATATAGATATTGTCAAATGCGTATATTATAATACCTATCTGGCAAACAGGCTCTTTCATAATAAATTCATTATAGTGTTTAAGGCAAATGTTTTTATTTTAATTAAAGGTAGTTTTAATTTAAGAATTATTATTTAATATTACCGTGCATGGCACGGGACTTAACCTAGTACGTTTTGTACTATGTTTATTACAACGAGATTATTTATACATATTTTTTTACTTTTTAAAAAAATACTGTAATAGAAGCTACAAGCTTAAACAATGAAATACGAATATCAAATCAACAAATTATACTTTTGTTAATTTCCTTGATCAATTTATAATTAGAATTTCAAACAATTAATACTTTATTATTAACTATGAATATCTTCAATAATACTTGCCAAGAACGACACAAGTTGATTATTCTTATTACAATTTTATCTTACCATTTTTTTTGTTCATCAACGTTCAATTGATGTGAATATAACATATGAAAGTTAAAAATTATTATTGAAAATTATCATGCGTGGCACGGGACCTAACCTAGTATTTCATAATAGATTCACAAGAATATTTAATCGCTAAAATATGAATTTAACAATATAGACTTATCTTGATTTTTAGAATAAAAAAACATCTATTAATGTTTGGATACGTAATTAAAGATATGGTTATTACAATCTTGAAAATTGTGTTAGATTGTAAATGAGACAACATATGGAAAAAGAAGGAGTATATTCAATTAAGTTATTGTTTGAGTATTTTAATTTATTTTTTTTAAAAAAAAAAGTTGTTTTCGTGATATTTTCTACTATTCACAAACATTAATTTGATCTGTTTGTGATTTATATGTTAAAAAAATCATAGTCATGTCAATTTTGTTAACTGCATCTCAATGCGTAGTTTCAAAATGTTAGTGTTTCATGATATGTAAATAAAGTTATTGGTGACAGGCAAGTGTGAAACATCTAACATTCTAATTAGAAGATGAAGGTGGAGTATAAAACTGTCAAAAAGTCTAATAATTAAAAAAAAAAAAAAAAAAAAGTAACAAAACATACAAGACTAACTTCTAATTTATTTTACCACCAAATATCTATAATAATACAAACAGATTTAGTTACGTCGCATTCGCAATACTTATTCCTCCACTCTATTTTACTTGCGACATTAAGATTTTAATTTGACATTATTCATGTTCTCTTATGATGTCATATCGTGCTTTATATGAGAAAAATATATATATGGTTATGTGGGATGTTGTTAGATTTGCCTAGAAAAAAAATAATATATAGTTATAATTTTGAATTTTGGAGAGTGGTTGGGATATAGGCAATGGAAATCAACTTAAGTTATGTAACTAAGAGTCAGGGAGATTAAAAACAAAAAGGAAGGACATGGAAGTTATTATACCATTTAATTCCAAACCATTGATTTTCTTTGTTATTATAGTATATATATGAATAAAGACGAATTGACAACGCCCCTAATGAGTATGTTTTTTTGTAACGTATAAAACGCATAATACAATTAATTAAAGGAGTGCATATAAACATTATAAAATCCCAAAAGGTTTTTTTTTTTCTTAAAAAACATTCTCAAATATTGTATTTATAAAAGAAATATATATATATATATATATATATATATATATATATATATATATATATATATATATATATATATATATATATATATATATATAATCCGACACGACATGACACAAAATTATTGAGAGAAAACACAAAGTCGTCACGATACGAAATCAGCCCAAGCACAAATCGTTTAGATAATAGTGGCTAAATTTTGGAGCTATCTTACATTGTAGGTAGTTTTTAATAGATTTAGTGAGAAACTAACACAAAATTGACACGAAACATAATACGAACACGATATGAATTTTGCCAACCCTACTTAAAAGAAAAAGGTTTAATTTAAAAAAGAATTACATAGTTTATGTTAAATTTAGTGAAGAACACGAAATGAACACAAGACCAAATATGAACACGACACGAATTTTTGCTTGCCCTACTCTTAGCAAGAATAAAACATAAATCAGACTCAGGACCAAAGAAATAAAGTTATTTAATAATAATAATAATAATAATAATAATAATAATAATAATAATAATAAGTGCAGTTTAAATTTTTATTAAAAAAAACACAAAAAAAAAATCATAAACACTACAGCAAGTAAATTCTGCAACTTGCAAGTCATCAATTGGGACTTGAATGGAATTTCACCAAAATAAATCACCGTAGAGCTACCCTTTTTCACCAAACCTATTATTCTCTTTTTAAAATGTTATAGATACATATACAAGTATATATTATTAATATAATTTTATTTTTTTTTAATATATAGCTATAAATATTTTATTTGGAAAATTATGCAATATCTTTTTGTTTTACGCAGAGCGAGTAGTACTGTAGCTCACTTGGTAGCTAGATCTTGTCCCCCAGTGTGGAGGAGCTTGTAACTTTTGAACCATTTTCTTAAGGTATCTTAGCCCTTACAAAATTGGATGCTTTTTAATAATATTGTTTCTCCTCTGCGTTCTTTCAAAAAAAAAAAAAAAAAAAAGTATTAGTTGATGTAGATTTAAAGATTGTTATCTCTCGAGAACCATGAGATTTGTAATATCAATCCCTATTAAAGACAACTTGCAAATAAAAACTCTCCAAACCCCCCCCCCCACCCTCCTAAGAAATATTAGCTTGCTCGCTAAGAAGTATTATATCGGTATTTCAATTGATTATCATACACGTTATACAGTACTCCCTTCGTCTCTTTATTCTTAATCTATTTAGATTTTTCACGAAAATTAAGAAAGTTGGTCGAAGTACATAAGTGCATGTAGGGTTAGAGAAAGATTGAAAAAAAAAATGGTTGGGAATAATTGAAGAGAAGGAGAGAGGAAGTGTTGAAAATTCTAAAAAGTCATTATTAGTACAAAAAAGTGATGACAACTCATCAAAAGTGGAGAATATTTTCAAATAGTACAACCCTAAAATAGAAATAGATTCTTAATTTTTATTTGCCAAAAAAGGAATACAAATTTTTAATACAAAAACGGAGGGAGTAGTAACTAAAAATTAATTAACTTGTTTGGGAAGCAATAACAAAAATAAAAGCCAAATTTGTTGGGGATCGTTTTTTGTTTTCAATTTTCTTTGTTTTTTTAAAACAAAAAATTAGAAATAATTATTTTTACTCTTTTGTTGTTAATTTTCAAAATTATCATGATTTTTATAAGTGTGACCGATTTTTACATTATTTTATCACATTATTTGTAAAAAACAAAAAACAAAAAAAAAATATAGAAAATTACAACAATACCAAACGAATCCTTTACATTTTTTTTTTTGACACTATTAGTTTAAAATAAAATTACATGCTAAACATGTTGTATCAATAACTCACAAAATTATCGCATTAAGTGGGTCATGGTGCAAAAAAAGGACAGAGGTAGTATCTTGTTCTCATTTTTTTTACTATATATAGATGTCATGAAATGACCAAAATATCCTCATTTTTCTGTCTTTATTACTTGAAGTATCCAAATTACCTTCATTTTTTTCTTAAACTTTGTTCCTCTAGCCATATGCGTGTACTTTATTCTTTTACATGTACTCGTATTTATTATTGGTGATCTGCTCAAATTTCTAACAGTTTTTTTTTTTTTTTTTTTGGTTCTACTTTATGTACTTGCTCCTCCATTTCTTTATTCCCGTGAAATTTGACAAACAAAACTATATTAAGTAACAACTGGAATAACATACATCATTATGTAATATCATGGTTATTATTATACTATCTCCGTTTCATATTAGTCGCAATAAAAGGGTATTATTTGTAAGATACAAAATATTTCTTTGTTGCAAATAATATGAAACGAAGGTAGTATTAGGTAGATCAGGTAAATATTTTTATTGCATTTTTTCTTAGTGGCCTTTGAGGAACACCTGAACTCTCCGTCTTACTGGTCTGAAAACTTGATGGCATAGATAACAACCATAACACCATAATCAGTAACAAAACTGTCTTTATTTTTAAGGAAAACAAGCTCATGTCTAGTATTTGATCTAGCCTCAAAGCCAACAATTTTCAAACTTTCAAAAACAAGTCAAGATCATATCGAGGACTCAGGCGTCATTGATCTGTGTGTATAGGGGGGGAGAGGGGCTTTCGTATATAGAGGCAAGTGAAGATGCACATGCAGTGCCACAAAAACAAGCGATGTGCACATCAATTCAAATAAACTCCTAAACTTCTTTTTCATATACAGGGTTACAGGAAACATAGCATGTTTAAAATTGGTGCCAACATATTACGAGTACAAGGAAGAGTAAGTAGCCCATTTCCGACCTAGATATTAACAAAATTTGGGCAAAATGATATATTTTTTTTTTTTTTATGGAAATTGGAAAATTTAAACTATTCCTGCATTACATCTTCCCAATGCCCACAAGGGTCCGATGCGCCTTTTTTTTGCATTCGAACATTTTTAAAAAGCCACAGATTAAGGGACAAAATGGCCCAAGTTACCATGTTGCACAGCAAGCTTCAGTCCCCACATCACACTCAGCATTGCAGCAACCACGCAACAAAAAAGGAGACACCATAATCTTTTCATTTCTCCATAATTGATCCACAAGACCCAAAATCAATGGCATCCAGTTATGTATTGTGGGCCCCACACCGCTTTCCTGTTTCGACCGAATCTACACTGTCCGATCAGATCTCAAAAGACCCTCCCACCGGCATGGCGTGTCCGAGTGTTACGCACCAGAGAGATACACCTGAGACTGGATAATAGCTTTACCGATCTTGAACCCAGGTACTACTGTGAAGGCAACACATGGTTCGGCTTCTGGTAAGAAAGCCTCATCTGAGACACTTTCCATGTATACCTCTGAGAACCGACACCTTTTCTTGAACTGGAAGATTGAGGCCACAGGGTCAAAAGAGAATGCCAAGCAATGAAGGAGCCATACCCTCTTAGCCATTTCTGCAAATGAGGTAAAGAAGGCAGTATCTGGGTAATCACCAGAATTCACAAGGTTTCTCTGGGTCAAGTTTCCAAAGAAGGATGACTCCATCTTTGGGTGCACTAGCCTCAGGTATTTGGCTCGACAAAACTTTCCAAATGTTGACTTGGGCTTCTGGCATAAATAATCCTTTGCTTTAACCGACTTCAACTCAGTGAATCTCTCAAAAAACAACCTTCGCCGCTGCTTATGTTCTGGTAAAGATTCATTAGGGAGTGCAAAGTTAGGAATGTGGAAACTGTCGAACATTTCTTTGCTCACAAATGACTCGAATGTGAAGCATCTGTGCTCTTGTTTCCAGTATGAAACACTGGGATGGATAACATTAGCCGCTGCCTCCAGATTCCACCCGGCAGACTGCATCTCATTGACCATCAGCTTCACAAACGTCCGAATAGATCTTACTGTATGCCTGAGAACGGGGATGAAATGGTTGGGACTTAATCCTGACATGTGAAGATTGTCCAGGACAGCAAGTGAGCCACTAGCATTTAGTCTTTTCTCAATCAACCTGTTCTCTTTCTTAAATTCCTCTAGTTTCTCCTTAAGGAATGTGATTTCGGACTCTTTCAGCTTGACCTCATACTCTAATTTTTTTGCCGTAATCCCATAAGTTTTCACCATGTTCTTCTGCTCTAGCAACTCGTAAGTGAGTAAACCCTTTTCAGGGAGTGGATCAAACTGTTTCTTTGTGAAACACTGTTTTACCTCTGATAAAGTCTTCAACTCAGAGACCACCATCTCATCAGAAGATTGAATTCCTTCGGCATCATAGGGAGATTGTGCAAATTGTAATTGAGCATAGGCAGCTTTGATTGATGAAATGCTGGCAAATACTTTAGCAAGAACAGCTTCACGAGCAATCCTATTGGCCACCTCTTCATCTTGTTTCTCGCCCAATTTGCAGTGAACAACATGAACTAGCTCAGCCTTGATTTTTTCCTGAGGTTTCATCTCCCTGGACTTGTCATGAGGCTTCGACTCCCAGATCTTTTCTTGCGGTTTTACCTCCTGGATCTTTTCTTTTGTTTTGAATCTTTGTAGTCCATCGGATGGGGTAATTCCAGTGACTGCACGAACATGCAGAACCTTTGAGATTGCTCGAGCTATCCTACTCTTACTTGGAGTTGTTGCTGGACGCTTAACTGAATCCATCTGGAATAAGGAACAGAATAAACAAAGTTAAAACTAAAATTGCAGAGTACTTGGCAAGAAAATCAACAACCAAGCACCGCAAAAGAGTTGCAATGATTATAGTTATGAGAATATATATCAAAAAGAAAAAGTATGCTTTAATACTTAGATCAAAGCCATTACACAAGATATACATACTTTATTTAGCCTTTGAGGGTTCACAATTGCTTTCTTATAAAGTGCAAAAAAAAGGTGGAAGATAGGACCAGGCAAAAGGAAAATGAACATGGAGACAAGAGGAACAAGAAGAGCAGAGCAAACTAAAAAAAACAGAGCTCAGAAGTGCATATGCACAAAGATACCACATAAAAAGCATGCCAAAAATTTAGCCCAAAGAACATGAAGGTGCCTTGGTTAGATTGACATAATCTATGCAAGGCTACAGATTTGAACCAGAGATATCAACCACATACAAGTTGTACTTGTAACTTCCATAAACATTAATTATCAATCTCCACACTACAATGCACACAGACAGCACATATGGCAAAGCTTGACCCATATATAATTTGTAAATTGATCCAATGCTTCCTAAACAAGCTAAATCCAATCTGAAAAAAGGAAGGACGCTGGTTGAGTTTCCAAGATCAGACATAGTTTAAACATTACTATTTTATAATTTCGCAGCAGCTCGAGTATTAAGACGAGATGAGCACATCTCGGTTATTGCCATTTCTGTCGATTTCACAAACTAACAGACAAAAAATTGACTATTTTATAATTTAAGATTCCTTGAACCGAGTGTTCATATAAAAAGAACAAGGCCATAGTTTAAGAACAAAATTATAATAGAATCCTATGAAAGCAAATTAAGAATCAGTAAATTATTATGACACTGCAAGATCAAGGATGGATACTGGATTATTTGACCAAATATCTTGAATACAAACATCAAAAAGAGACATCAACAAGCCTCATAGACCATTAGCCTACACTAGAGCCTAATAATAAAATTATATTATTTCTTATGTGCCAGTTTTATCATAATTTTGTGGGGGCAAATGATGCACCAAGCACAAATTACAAGCCAATAAACCTCGACCTTCAATCCCTAACCCTACTGTAACTTTAAAAATTCCTCGAAACTCTAATGGCAAGTGAAGAATAAACAAAAGCTAGTGTTACATTCCAACTTTTGGCCTTCCAAAGAGAAGAATTCCCACTTCACAGGCATATAATAACATTTTATGAAATCACAAAACACACTAAGGCCATCTTCCGAAGGGATAAAAAAGGAGAAATTAGGTAAGAAAAGCACAAGAGGACCATAGGTGCACCATCTTATTTGACCATTGAAAGATTTTTTCCGAGAGAAAAAACACAACACAATACCCAGAATATTCAAATATTTACGGAGTAAACAAGTAAGCAAGCAAAAAAAACAAGCATCAACAGGATCCATACTACATTACTACACTAGATTAATTGCTTAATGACCTCCTATAATCACTTCATGAATGCTAGCTGTTAGTTTGGTGTTGATCAGTGATCACAGTCGCCACTCACCATCAAGTGTCACTTCTGTCCGATTAGAGGGTGGGGTACAAGATCAAATTACTTAAATCAAATCTAACTAGTAAAAGGTTGTTTCCCCAACATACCCAGTGAGTATTTCTCTAATCTCATGACTGTGCAATCATCATTCCACACATCCAATATGATCCCACCGTTGGCATCAATTACGCCGAAAACAGTCTAAATGAGCACAATTTTATCACTAGCTAATGTAGAGTTGCGAATATGTTGAAAACTTGTCTCCCATTAACCCACATTAAAATAATTCTAAGGTCAAAAAATTCAACAGTAAATTGAAAGGCAATTAAGCTTAATAGTTCAAGATTTATATAGAAACACAAAATTTACGCCAAAACCACTGGGGAATGAAATGATTTTAGCTCACTACTGTTCACTTCTACTAATTAGATACAGTAAAATATTGTACTAGCAAGAAAAAGCAAAAAAAAAAAAAAATTAAATAAATAAATAAAATCTATTATGATGATTACCCCGGGTATATTATACAGAGAAAGACAACTTGCAATAAACAAAGATAAGGGTAGATCTAAAATAATGTGAGGCAGAACATCCCAACTTTAGCTTTACCTTTTTTCGGTACTACTACAAACTTTATTTTCTGGATGTTATATAACTTTGTCTAATAGCTTCAGAAAATAGATCTATTTAGGATTCTTTGACGCACTCAAAAATTCCTGTAATGTAAATTCCCACCCATATACATTCATACGTCCAAAAAGTATCCCATGAAAAAAAAAATGAAAAATAAAACATGCATGCATTTAGGATTTTGGTCCGTCAATTGTCACAGTGACCCACTTCTGCATTAATAAAAGCAGGACCCCTCACCCCGCCCCCCCCCCCCCCCCCCCAAATTTCGTCAGGGATTCCCTTCTGTACATGGACAATATATACTGCATCTGAATATAATTATTATCATATTTTTGTCAAGTTCACATGGGACCCATATTTATATTTGACCCAATGTGAAGTACTCATATATTACAAGTTAGGACTCTTTGTTATACTCCCTTCGTCCCATAATATATTTCCTGTTATCCTATTTTGATGATCCAAAATATTGTTTTTTTTTTCTATTTTTGGATAATATATATATAAAGACTATTATACCTTTACCTTTTTTACCTTATTCATCGTACTTTCTAAATTATCCTTGAATTTTACACCATATCATGTATATTTTTTTCACTTTCTTTCTCAAACTTTTGTCTTCAATTGTACTTTTCACTTTTATCAATTTACTTCATTTACTTTCTCTTCCTACTTCTTAAATACCATTAAAATCACAAACAAAAACTATATTATGGGAATGGGACACAGTGAGTATGTATTAAGTAAGCAAATTACCGTGGTTTTACCAACACGATGATTCTATTGTAATCTTATGTCTTTTGACTATCACATTTTTTTGTAAAAAATTTTAAAAATAATTTTTAATCAAAATTACTAATTAAAAATAAATGAAAAAACAAATAATCTCAATCGTCCATTTTAAAAAATTATAATAGTCAAAAGTCATGAAATTACATTAGAATTTTCACATTTTATCACATACATTAACTCAAACAAAGATGTTCTTTAAGTCATCAATATCATTAATCACTCAACATATTGAGAAAAACTACAAAATGTTAATCATAATTTATTCATAAAGCTACACAGACAAATTATATATCTACAAACATACGGAATAGAATTAATCTTAACACCTACGAAAAATTCTTATGCATATATCGTATACTCTCTCCTTTCACTGATCAACACAATTTGAAAAGACATACATGTCAATGCATATGTGTTTATCAAATGGCAAGTTGAAATTAAATTGCGTGATTTAATTACTAACTTTGTCATTTCCTTTACATTCCAAGTTTCTTAATACCCTCTCCGTCCCATAATATAATTTCTGTTTTTCTATTTTGAAAAATCAAAATGTTATTCCTGTTTTTATTTTTGGATAGTATGTAAAGACTAAAATACTCTCATTTTTTTTTACTTTATTCATTGTAATTCCTAATTTATCTTTGAATTTTACACAAACTTTGTACTTTTTTCTCTAACTTTTGTCTATAATTGTAGTTTTCACTTTTATTAATGTACTTTATCCACTTTCTTCTCCTATTTCTTAAATACCGAGATAAAATACAAACATGAAGTATATTATGAGACAGAGGGAGTACTTCGTATAACCTACCCTAAAAACTACTACTACATATATACCACTAAGACCTTGTTTGGTTGGATGTAGGAAGTAAAAATTCCCATGAAATCTCAATTTCTATAAAATTGTAATTTGTAAAAATTTCCCAAACTTGTTTGGTTGGATGTAGGAATTTCTATTTCCCATAGAAAGTTCCACTTACCTAGGGGGGACTACGCAAGTGAATTCCTCTATTTTGTAGGAAGTAAAACTTCCTAAGAAGTTTCAATTCATACATTATTGGCAACCAAATAAGTATGCATATATTCGTTTCCTAGGAAATCAAAATTCCCATAAATTTGTTTGTCAACCAAACAATTCCCAAATACATTTCCTCTAATAGTATTAGTTAATAAAATTATGTGACCATTAGTGGTATTACGGTCAAAGCTAAATGTTTCTATTTTTCTTGCATACATATTTTTCCCCGAAATATATTTCAAAAAAACAAAACTCTTCAATCAACCATTAGATTTAGAACAACATAGTCAAGATTCATTTATATCAAGATAAAATATGCTTTAAATACACATCAATCAATATCCAACGATTGCAACAACACAATCCCCACGATTCCTCCACGTGGCAATACCAAACCCAGATGTACGGTCAAGATTTCATCTCAAAAACCGAATTAAACTTGGGCGTGTGAACAAATATATGTTCTGATACATGTACATATACGACCAATAAATTATAGTGGACATTACTCAGAAGAAATTCAGATTATAAATAAATAAAAAAACAAAAGATAGAGAAAGAAATTCGTCCTTACACCTTGAAAAAATGTGACGATAAATTGCGCGTGGTTTCTGCCTTAACTTAACCTTTCAACAGGACATTTCTCTCACTGTCTCTTACGCAGGGCGCCTGCTAAATACAAACAAAAACAACAATTCAGCTACAGCAGTTTCACCTTACAAAACGACGTCACTTTGTTCAACAAAAATTAATTTTTTTTAAAAAAAAAACAAACAAATCTACCATAGTTTGGTAATAGCAATTAATATTAAATAAAATAAATACTATTCCAGTAAATACAGTAAAATTGAAATGAAAAGTTTATTTTGGAATTAATTTAAAAATTTTGAAGAATTTTTGGAAACTTGTTTTAAAAATTTGAGAAATTTTGAAAATGAAATGATTTTAGACATTTTCAAAAACGTCGTATTCGATAGTATTTGACTTCAAATGTTAATTAAAAAAAAAAATTGACGTAAGATTATTATTCGAAGGAAAAAGCGCCGAAAGTGAAGAAAATGCAGATTAAAGCGAGTTAAATGCTGCAATAATGGCGAATAATTTGCTGGAAACAAATAAAAACAAATAAACAAAAGAAAATTCAAAAACAATACGGAAAAGTTGAGTAAACACAATGTCGTTAATCTTACCGAAAATTAAGATATTTTTGTCGATAGTTTGGTGAAGTGTCGAAAACGAAAAATTCAACGAACTTCGATTTCAGATGTTTTACCAACCCTAAATTGCGAAATGTTTCGTCCGCTCAAATTAATCAACGCAAAATCGGATGAACAATCACTAACTTCAATCAATTTCACCAAAAAAAAAAGAAAAATCGACTTCCTGAGTAATATTTGAGCTTTTAGAGAGAGAAAGTACCGAGCTCGAGGAGAGAGAAAAAATGGCGGAGATTAGAGGAGAGAGAAAGCGGGAGGAAGTGGTTTTTACGGAGAAAAGGTTTCGGACAGAGAGAAAGAAGGGGTGATTGGGGAATTAAAAAGGGGCTTAGGTTTTAGTCAATATTACAGGGCAATTTGTATGAACGAATTTACGGAATTGACCTTGGGATTTTATGAGTTTTACAGAGGGTTTGATTGGATGTGTGAGTAACGTTCGGAAAGGCGGTGAGGGTAGATTTGGAATTTCGAGTCTTGTTGAGTAACGAGGAATTGAGGATTGTTGTGTACAGCGGAGTATTATATTATACTACTAATACGCAGGTGTGTTTTCGTATGAGTTTTCGTTTTCTTTTCATCCACCCACCACCGCTATTTTCCCCAATTATATTTGATTGTATATAACTTTATACTCGTAGTACTCCTTCCATTTTTAAATACTTACTCTATTTCTCTATTTATGAAGTTTTAGGAGAAATTGAAGAAAGTAATACTCCTTCTGTTTTTAAAATTTAAATACTTGTTTCATTTTTTCATGCACGGAGTTTTAGGAGAAATTGGAGAAAGTAATAAAATATAAAAATAGTGGGTTGGTGAAAGAATAAAAAATTATAAAAACCCAAAAGTAGTGGAGAGAATTGAAGGAAAGGGAATATAAAATTAATATTGTTGGTCTACTTGGTGAAAGAAATTAATTAAATATTGTAAAAGTTTTCCTAATAAGGAAATGGAGCAAGTATTTAAAAACGGCCGAAATAGAAAAGTGGAGCATGTATTTAAAAACGGAGGGAGTATAATATAGAGATTGTGATGTCAGTGGAAGGTAAATTGGAGGAGAGAGAATCAAAAAGTAATAAAATTAGGTCCCACTAGTTGAGAGAAATGAATTAAATATTATAAAATCTTTCCAAATAAAGAAATTGAACAAGTATTTAAAAACGCCCGCAAAATGAAAGTGGAGCAAGTATTAAAAACGGAGGGCGTACTTTATTATTGAGGAAATTATACGAGTAAGGGTCTGTTCTCTTTAACTTAATTTTAATTCAATTCAATTTTTAATTTCCTTTTCTTATAAACAATTCAGTTCTATTCAGCTCCAATCAGTTCAGTTCAATAAATTAGAGCAGACCTTAACTTTTTTTTTTTTTTTTACGGAAGGGAATTATAACTTTATCTCCCTCCGTCTCGTATTATAGTTCCCGTTTTTTTTTTTTTTTTTTGGAGAGTTAAAGTATTGTTTATTTTTCTATTTTTGAATAATATATACCATTACACCCTCACTTTTTTTAACTTTATTATTGTACTTCCTACATTACCCTTAAATTTTTCACATGCATTGTAGTTTTTCCAGTTTATTTATCTCTCTAACTTTTTTCTATAATTTTACTTTTCACTTTTATTAATGTAATTCGTCCACTTTCTCCTCCTTATTTCTTAAATATAATGAAAAAACACAAATAGGAACTATATTATGGGACGAATAGAGTCCTTTGTATTATTAACATGTATGTTTTCGCACCAAAAAAATAAATAAATAAATAAATAAATAATTGTATGTATTCCGTATGTCAGATACTTTGGGTTTGTTCTTTTCGCCTGAAATAAAATGGGTTTCTTTAATTTGATTTCGCTTGAAATATGGCTTTGTTTGGTTCCTCTAATTTATCGGAAATTATTTTATACTTTTTCTGTTTTTTTAACACTTGCAACATATTTTTTTCATGGTGTTTAAAAAAATGGTTCTCATATGATTTAATACACTTAAAATAGGGTAGAGAGATTATTTAGAATGTAATTAAGGACTTGTTCTCTTCAACTTAATTTCAGCTCAGTTCAGTTCAGTTCCTAATTTCCTTCTCTCATAAACAATTTAGTTCGGTTCAGTTCAACTTAGTTCAGTAAATCGGAACAGGCCCTAAGTGGGTCATGAGCATTAAATAAGAGTAATACTCCGTCTGATTTTAGGTTAAGTATTGGCGCATAACTGCTATTTACATGGCAAGTAAATAGCAGCTAATAAGACAAAAGAGTTGTTAATTTTTTATTTTTTTCTAGTGGTATAAATGTTGTACCACTGTTACTAATAATGGCTATAAATTGTACTACTATAACAACTTATACTCTACTAGTATAAAATATATGTATAATAGTACATTAAAATTACCACTATAAGTATAATACTACATTAAAAATAACACTGTAACAATAAAAAATTATAAAAATTAAGTGAATCTAGGAGTTAGCCCTCATATATGCATCTCAAACAAATAGTAGTTATGCGCCTAGTTGTACTTCCGTTTATAAATACTTGCTTCATTTCTCTATACGGAGAAAGAGAAATTGGAGAAAGTACGGAGTAATAAAATATGGAGATGGTGGGGTAGGGGAAGAATAAAAATTTATAAAAAGCAAAAGTAGTGGAGAGAATTGAAGGAAAGAGAATTTGAAAATAATAAAATATGATTTATGGTGGATCTACTAGGTGAGATAAGTTAATTAAATATTATAAAAACTTTCTAAATTAGTCAAGTATTTAAAAGTGGATCCACTAGGAAATGAAACAAGTATTTAAAAATGGCCGAAAATGAAAAGTGAAGCAAGTATTTAAAAACGGAGAGAGTAATACAACTTTAGCCAAAGAAATTTTCCAATTATATTGTGTTACAAACTTCCATTTTAGAAAATGTTGTAATAAAAAAACTCTAGCCTCCTCCTCCTCCTCCTCCTCCTCCTCCTCTCTCTCTCTCTCTCTCTCTCTCTCCTAAACTTAGCCTCCATTGGGTGGAAAACCCCAATATTTGTTTCCTTTAAGTTTTTTTTATTTTTCTTGTTTCTTATGTCTCCATCGAAAGAAAGGGTTTATCTCCTTCGAAAGATAAGGTTTTTTCAATCTCATTCGAAAGACAAGGTTTTTTAACTCCTTCGAAAGACAAAGTATTATTTGCGTTTAATTTGGTCTCTAGTTGTGCGGAGCTGCAATTGATTATGTTTGGATTCGGGTTGCAAAATCTACACAAGATTTTTTTTTTCACAAAGTTATGAAGTGGCAACGGATCCACTCAAAAAGTTGTATGAGATAGCGAATTGAGAATGCACCGAAGTGTTAAATTTATGTATTTGGATTTTTGGCCCTTCCCCAATCAATTCTTGTTTGATTTTGTTATTCATTATCGTTGATTGTCAATTATAAATGTTGTATGACTTTCATTAATGATAAATATTGTCCTTTGGGACTTCTTTCAAAAAAAAAAAAAAAAAAAGTGTTGAAAGTATAAAAAAATGGAGGAAACATGAACTTATTTTAATTTATATGAACTTATTTTATTGTAAATGAACTTATTTTATTTTATTTTATTTTATCAATCTAAACTTTTTTTTTTTTTGATGAAATTCTGAACTTATTTTGTTTGAACTAATTTTATCTGAACTTATTTAGTCAAAACTTATTTATATATAAAATTATGTTTTCTAAAATAATCTTAATATAGATGAAACAAACTAAACCTAAATTACTCAATAAAGATTGGGATTTCTTGTTCTAAATTATGGAAATCAATTTACACAAATTTCAACCTCGTCTATATAAACAGTATTAAAATGAATATTTTCCATTCAAATATCATATTTTATAATTAATATTTTTTTTTAGTTGCAATGATTTGACTTTTGCACTATTCACATAATATATTATAATTCTCTTTAATGATTTACCCTTAAGGAAATTTATAATCATGTGTATTCTTGTTAGTTTTTTCCAATTTTATTTTCAAATTATTTAAGTTTTAGAATTTTTACATATCGATAATTAGAGAAAAAAATTTATAAGTAATTGAAACTTTTTTTTTATGTAACTTAATAAGTAATTAAAGCTAAGCATTGGCTGGTAAACATGAAATGAAAGATATAGTGCTTAAACTAATAAAATAAAATAGAGGATTTATCTTTTGTATAAAAAAATATATATTTATTTTAATTACCTCATGATTCATGGATGGAATTTCGGGCCTATTTTGAGTTGAACTAAATTGAGCTGAACTGAATTATTTTTGAAAGAAGGAAATTAGGAATTGAACTGAACTGAAATTAAGCGGAAGAGAACAAATCCGAATGCATCCAAAAGTCATATAGTTATAATTATTACGTTTGCGTACTAGAATCTACTTGTGCCAATATAGGAGATCAAATGGGGAAAATTATTTCATTTAAAATTATTTCATTTTACCATGAGGTAGATATGGATATATACTACAAAAGAAATTATTCCTTAGATCTTTATGCATAATTAGTTTAACTTTTTGAGAATAAAAATTGTAGAATTGCAAGGATGGATTTAGAGGCTTGTAGTTAGAGGATTATTTATTGTAATGAGTAAAGTCCTTTTCTTTCTTATTCTTCATTATTTAATTACCTTTACAAAAACGTGTATATATGTTGAACATTAATAAGGCATTTATTGTTTCTTTCATTTTTTTTTTAATTATTATTATTATTTATGGATAGTTAACAACAAAAGAATTCATATATGATTTGTCACAAAAAAAAAAAAAAAAAAAAAAAAAAAAAAAAAAAAAATTATACTCCATATATGAGATTTGATCTTGTGACCCACAACATTTCAAAAAGAAAAAAATTATAAAATGTTTCAAAGGAAGTTTACGCGCCACGACACTTTCCATTATTCATTGTTCTCATTTTCACGTCATTAATTTATTATACTCTCTCCGTGTTTTAATAAGTGTTACACTTTGACCGTATATAGTTTTAGGCAATTTAATTGACTTAAATAAAATAAGAGGTAAGTGGGGTAATTAGAGTATTAAAAAATTATAAAAGAAATATAGTGGGGTAATAGTTTATTGAAAAATAATGAATGTGAGAGGAAGTATATAATAAAAAAGTAGTAGCGAATTTGGGTGGGGGACCATGAGAGGAGAGAGATATAATATTTAAAGATAGTTTTTTGCCAAAAAAAGAAGGTGTAACACTAAACACGGCCGGATTTGATAAGTGTAACACTTATTAAAACACGGAGGGAGTATTTAAAATTGAGTCATGAAGACATGAATGAATATAATTGCAAATTATGTCTATACAAGATTTAAACACATAACATCAAGTTTAAACACTAGATGTCTTACCATTAATCCTTTTATTTGCGTGTGTATGTGTGCATGCATTTAGAGAGCCACAAGGATAGGTAATGAGAATTGATTACAAGCTTTAATAACCTAAGAGAGCTATCCCTCACTGACCACTAGGGCAAATCAGCAAATGTATGGTCCGAATTACTAGTTGTATATTAAAACATCCCCCACGAACCACACAATATTTGTTAACCAAGCAAGTTTAGTGAAGTTGGTGGAGGAACTCACTATGTGATTTCGAGGTCACAATTACGAGCCCAACCAACTACAATTTGCTTGACCTTCCCCCTCTACTCACAAATGTTGACATGCATATTCAAATAGGTGCTTATTAATAAATTTGGGTATTATCTAATCGAGTTGAGCAACTCGGACTAGATTCGGTCAAAACTTAGCTCGACTCTATAATGTTTATTAATATAGAAATTACAAACAAAGTTATTACCATGAACAAATTGACCCTTAATAAGAGTTAACTTGTATTATCAAAAAATAAAGAGTAAATCTCTAATAATAAATAAAAGAAAACTATATAAAGTGGAAAAAAAAACAATAAAGGCCTAGAATTTTAGCAGGGTCAAAACTTTAACGAGCAGATCGTGAGCTACTCGACTCGATTCGAAACATCAACGAGCACGAGTCGAGTAGGTTTTATTGTCTCGAAACATTAACGATCATGAGTGGAGCACATGAAAAAAGTTTTCGAATCGAGTCGAGCACCGCTTAACTCGTGATCGACTCGCTCGATTAACACCCGTAAACACACTGCCAATGATTAAAATTAATCAAAGTCTCTTGCTCTACGTGGTATGTATACTCATAGTTAAAAGTTAGCTAGGCTAAAACTAAAAATAGAAAACAGGCATTGCATTGATCAAGAAAAGTAATTATAAGTAGGGTGTAAATGAGTTTAGACGAGTCGTGTACTATCCTATCTATGTTCAAGTTCATTATGTAAATGTCTTTTATATATATATATATATATATATATATATATATATATATATATATATATATATATATATATATATATATATATATATATATATATATATATATATATATATAGGAAGGCTCATATAAGAACCCTTCTCTATATAAGAACCCATTATATGTAAGAAATAATCAGTACCGTGAGATTAGATTTGATCTGACCGCTCAAAATGAATTGGTTAATAATGGTATTTTTGTAATTTTTGTTGTACACTTTCCCCTTTCTCCTCATTCACGGTTTCTTTCCCTTTTGTTTTTGTGTCTAGACATGATACATCATACAATTCTCTATATATCTCATTGTTTTGGGTGCAAATTCTTTTAAGAAATTAGGGTTTACTTCAAGAAATTAAGGTTTGTAAGTTTGTTATTCAATTCTTTCTATTCATTATAATCTTATGATTTTTGCTGCGATTTTTCTCAATTTTTTTAGCGATTTGTTAAGTTTTTTCTCAATTTTTTCCCAGATTTTTGCGATTTCTATGCTCAATTTTGTTCGATTTATGTTCGATTTAACGATTTTTATGATTTATCATTTTCATTGTTGATTTTGTTCGATTTTTGCGATTTATCAGTTCGATATTTTTTTTTCCGATTTCATCAGTTTTCGATTTTTTTTTTATTTTCGATTTCATCAATTTGATTAATCGGTTGCGGTTTTTTTCTTTTTATGCAATTAAGTTAATTTCTATTAATGAATGTTAATGGTCTTATGTTTATTATTTGTCTTCCTTTTAAGTGTTATATGTGTTATAAGTTATAACCAACTGTTGCATTTCCCATTAGTGGTGGTGTGATTTGTGATGATCATGAAATGAAATGCTGATTTACTAGTTGATAGTGAAATGGTGGTCTTACGTGAATATTACTGCTAAATTATTGTTATTTTCCCCTTGATATGAGATTCAGAATATTTTCAGTGTCTTTCTCTAAATATTTTTGCATATGTTCTAAAATACAAGTATGATGCAAATGTTCTAAACTTTATTCTTGCCAATTAATGTGTCTTGAGTGAGATTATAATGAGCCTAGTAGAGCCTTTGAAGACTTTTGAGTATGCTAATAAATTATTAATGAGCTACAAAGCCTACAATCTGCTCGTGCTAATTTAGCGACAAACTCAATCTCATCCCACTTCCTAGATGTCTGTAGGTGCAGATCAAGTAAGGGTGAATGTAGACACAAGTATGCTAGGTGAGAAAACTGAGATGGATATGTATGTGATTAGGAGTTGTGTTTAGGAATAAAGAAGGTAGCATTATGGCAAGGGCTTCCATACAATTTAACAAGCCCTGATAGCTGAATATTGCTGATGCAAGGTTATTATTTGGGGAATGGAGATAACCAAAAGCTGAATTTGAATAATGCAGATCGTTTATACTCATGTTATCAATTCTTAGGCATATTGAAATGCATAAAGCTTTGTAATTAGAGGATTAGACGTGGGTATGTCACCAAAATTTTGACCATTGCATTTGTTCTTACTGCTTGTTTTCTTATTAAGGTGTTGCAGAAGTAATATCTTGCTGCTTTTGGTGCCTCAACTTAAATTGGTAACTTGACTATTGGCAAGTAAAAGCGCTTTTTTTTTTGGAAACTAATAAGCGCAATACAAACATGTCTGAACTAAGTAGCTTGAAACACTTAATTTTTTCTTAACACTGGCTACTCTTGTCTTTATGTAGCTTGGACACTTTTTCTGTTTTTCATATGCTAGAACAACTACATGTTAGTCACTCTACATGGGAGTTCCATGTGTTACCAAGGCTGGCAGCCTGGCAGGATGCATGTTCATAATATTGGTGTTAGTCTCCTAAGTAAAGTTGGTAAAAAAATAACTACATCCTATAAACATATACTCTATATTTGTTCTTTTTGCAGGTTAATTTACTATATTTCATCATTTTCATATTGACCATAGTTAATTAGTTAGTATGAATAGGGGGGTTAAACTCCACCAAGAAGGCACCACCAACTAAAAAAAAAATATGTAAACAGGTTATTGATTTGACTTGTAGAACAAAGTAAACCTTTGCTGGTGAGGATATGAGTAGAGTAACATATTCAACCTTGTGAATTTTCTACTTTATTTGATAGGATTTAGAAAAGAAAGTGCATGATATTAATTAGTATGTCGCTAGTCTAATATTGTCTAGTAGTTGTTTATTTCTTATATAATTGGTAAATTCGAGTTTTATGTCCATTTAATATTTTATATACATTAGCCTACTAGCTCAACGGGTAGAGCATTGTGTAAATGCACAAAGATGTGGGTTCGAATCTCACGTAGGTTCATTTTTCTAATGTGGAGATGAGAGTTTGTAAAAAAGTTTAAATATAACAATTTTTTACTCGCATTGCACTTATCATTTCTAGCTAATTTTTTAGCTATACGATACATAACTTAGTGCTAATTTGATTTTTTTTTTAGATATTATGCATGGTTTAAATTCGAAGAATTTTAAGCTATTTTTAGATATAACCTGTGTAGGAATCGAACCTGCATAGGTTTTAGCATATGTTCTAAAATAAACTTAATAAGTTATTAAAATTTCTGCAAATGTTCTAAACGAAGAATGTTGAACATATTACATAAAGTATGTAGTTTAGAACATAAAGTATTTACTTTAGAACATAAATTATAGTATAGAGTTCATATTCTAAATTTCTTTCGAGTTCATGTTCTAAATTTTTATCCTATGTTCTAATTTTTTTCCTTATGTTCTAATAATTTTAATTTCCTATGTTTTAAATTTTTTCTATCTAAGTTCTAAATACTTTTGCCAATGTTCTAAATTTTTATGCCAATGTTCTAATTTTTTTTTTCTATGTTCTAAATTTTTTCAGCCAATGTTTTAAAACTTTTTTTTATGTTTAAAATTATTTTTCCTATGTTCTAAAATATTCTGCATATGTTCTAAAATTTTTAGCCTATGTTCTAAATTTTATGCCTATATTCTAAATTTTTTTGGTATGTTCTAAACCTATGTTCAATTTTTTGTCCTATGTTCTAAATATTTTTCGTATGTTCTAAACTTTATTCCAATGTTCTAAACATATTTTCTAAATTTTTCCTACATTCTAAAATTGTGTACCTATGTTCTAAGTTATTTTTTTCATATGTTCTAAATTATATTATCATTTTCTAAATCTTTATTCTAAAATTTTAAATTACTATGTTCTTTTTTTTTGTCTATGTTCTAAATTATTTATGTCTATGTTCTAAATTTTTCTCGTGTATGTTCTAAATGTTTTCTTATGTTCTAATTTTTTTTTTGGCTTATGTTCTAAAATTTTCTCTCATGTTCTAAACTATCTTTCTTATGTTCTAAACCTTTTCTTATGTTCTAAAATTTTTTTTCTGCTCTTAATTTTTTTTTTTGCCTATATTCTAAAATTTTCTCTCATAATCTAAATTATCTTTCATATGTTCTAAGCCTTTTAATTTCTTATGTTCTAAAACTTTTCCTATATTCAAACTTTTTCCTATGTTCTAAATGTTTTTTCTACCTATGTTTTCTAATTTTTTTTACCTATGTTCTAATGTTCTAAATTTCTTTTTTGCCTGTGTTCTAAACTTTTATCCCGTGCTCTACATTTTTCCTATGCTCTAATTTTTTTTTTCTATATGTTCTAAAATTATTTCCTATGTTATAAAATTATTTCCAATGTTATATATTATTACATTATGTTCTAAATTATTACATTTGTTTTAAATTAGGCTAAAGGGGAAAATAATTAGGTTTTTTTTTTAAATATTTTTAGTTATTTATAAAGATAACCTATGTAGGATTCGAACCTACATCTTCTATGCATTTGTATAGTGCTCTACCACTTGAGCTAATAGGTTTTAGCCGTTTTTTATTGATCACCACTCCTCCTTTAGAAGCAGAGGAAAACAATCACATGTAGAAACTCAAATGTCCCCA
Source organism: Chenopodium album (assembly GCF_948465745.1). Classification (NCBI taxonomy): domain Eukaryota; kingdom Viridiplantae; phylum Streptophyta; class Magnoliopsida; order Caryophyllales; family Amaranthaceae; genus Chenopodium; species Chenopodium album. Next base: position 43,663,375 of record NC_137846.1, on the reverse strand, counting down.
TTACTATGCCTGGCTACGTGCCTCCTTTCACATTTTACAATCTCTCAAACCAAAGGCCTCCCGCCCAATACTCTACTATTTTTTTACAGCAGCTACTACTACTATACAACCAATAATTATCATACTAGAATGCTGCATTAGCATTGATAATAACTAATAAAAAATGGTCACATTGTATCAAGTTAAAATGCCCCCATCTTTCTTTAGATAAAAGGGAGTACTTAAATTAAATTAATAGAAAACCAAATACAGCTTAGTTCCAAGGTTCAGAAGAAGACAAGCAGAGTATCTTTGCTTATGTCCTAACGACCACAAATTATCCAATAACTCAAAGATAAACTAGCAAAAACCAACAGACGCAATCTGCTAAATCATCACTCCATAAGTAAAAGCTAATAAAGAACAGCCAATAACCATCCTAACCCGCCAAGGCATCTACATTTCATTTTGAGACAGTTAAGTTTGCAACATCATAAGCATGTTATATTCATCCACCTATTTTAAGCCTTAAACTCATTAATAATGCCCAGCTAGCCAGCATACTCCCCCCACCCCTCCCAATCCCCAAGTTCTCCCTCGAAGATAATACATGTCAATCAATCAATCTAAGGGAAGCACTAATTCATCCATCTAAAGGGGTATAAGGTAGAAGTAAAATAAAAGGAATTCAATTCAATCAGTTAACTTATTTATTTACCATCACTTCTTTAAAGAGTAGAAGTTAAATAAAAGGAATTTAATTTCGTTGAAAAATCAAGAGTATAATCAAGAGTAGCACCGACCAACCACCCAATAGATCCATGAAAAATGATATCACTAACAATTAAGAACGCAATAAGAGGTATTACTAACTTAGAACATGCTGAAATAAAGTTTAGAACATGATGAAAAAGAGTTTAGAACATGTTAAGCTAATTTACAATTCACAGAAGTCACTTAATTCATTTAGAAATTCTGAAATTACATAATTAGTTGCTAAACATAATAGACAAATCGCATTTTGCACGGATATACAATAAATCATCGAAAACTGAAAAAAAGAAATCGGAAAAAAATTGATAAATGAAGCAAAAAATTAGCATATAATCAAACATAGACTATTTGATAAAAGAAATCGAGTACAGAGGTAGCAATATACTCGAAAATACTACTAAAATGAAGCAAAAAAAAAAAAAAATCGAAAAAATGGTAAAATGACGCAGAAAAAAAAATCAAACAACAAATAATCAAGAGTAGCGCTGAAATTACCTAATATTGCTGAAATTCGAACACTAAAATCGCTAAAATTCGAACCCTAAATCCACTAAAAATTCCAGCCCTCAAATCGCTGAAGTTTGAACCCTAAAATCGCCGAAAATTAATGAAAATCGAATGAGAAAAATCAAAAATCGACTTGAACTCATGCGAAATTCATCAAATTCAAATCAGAAAAATCGCAAAAGTTCAGATAAATCAAAACAATCGACTTGAACAACATGCCAAATTCATGAAAATTTGAACAAAATCGAAAATAAAAGGTACCTATTTGAAAATCCTTCAAATTACAACTTCTATTGAGATTTTTGGAGGGGAAAGGAAGTCATGAATGTATAAGTGTATAACAAAGAGAGAGAAAGTCCTATGGAGATTTTTTTTTACTGTAGATAAAATTAAAATTGATTTCTATTTTGTTTTAATCGTGACCACTCATCTCAATCTAATCCTACGATTGAGATTGGTTCTTATATAGAGAAGGGTTCTTACCGGATTCCTCTCTTATATATATATATATATATATATATATATATATATATATATATATATATATATATATATATATATATATATATATATATATATATATATATATATATAACATTTGAGAATCTTAAAGTCAAGCAAAATCATCAAATACTAATCATAAAATATTGATTTTATTCGTTAAACAAACCAATAAAAGCAACTATTGTGAATAATTCAGATACTAATTTGAGTATTATATAATAATTTAGTGTTTATGCTCATTTATACCCCCCAATTATGATATACAAAGCATTTAATAGATGGAAAAAATAACTATAATAATATCGAAAAAAATTTAGGTAGGTCGGACTCACGGTGAGTCCAATATATCTGACAATAATATTGTAATATATGACATTAATATTCTAATATTAAATTATGGAAAATTCTCAATGATAACCCTCAACTTGTGTAACACTGAAATGGTAACCCTATTTAATTTTTATTATACAAAATAACTTTAATAAAGAATCATTCCCACAAATAATTTTATTTCAATAAATGGTTAGTTAAAATTAACCCAGCGAACACCTCCCCAACATCCACCCTCACCTTCACTCAACCACCACCAAATCCGACCCTAATCCAAACCCCGACCACCGTGCGCCGAGAACCCTTCGACCTTAACCACCTCGCGCATTGAACCCCTCGACCTCAACCACCGCGCCCACAGAACCCCTCGATTTCGATTACCGTTCTATTTCAAGGGTTAGCGACGCGTCGAAGAGAGAGACAGAAGGGGAGAGATAATATGGGGAGAGGAAGAAGAGGACGTTGAAGAAGTGTCGGTGAAGAAGAATCCAGTGAATCCCGCCATTGATGGGTTGCTCAAGCTTTTCCTATTTCAATGGAGAATGGAGAAAGAGAGTTGAGTTTTTTCAGGGGAGGGTATTTGGGGGGTTTTGATTTTGGAACTTTGGATGGCGGTGCTCCGACGGGTTAGGTCACTGGCGATTGGGGGAAGACTGGGCGCCGTTGGAGAAGCTTTGCTGGATGTCGGCAGTGAAGGGGGAGGGGGAAAGGGTGGCTGACTGGTGGAGGATGTGGTGTGGGAGGCTGTTTGGTGGTTTTTTTTTTGGAGAGTTTTTTTTTTTTTTAATTTTGGAGAGTTTTTTTTTTTTTTTTTTTTTTTTTTTTTTTTTTTTTTTATAATAAAAAACCTAACTATAGTTAATTATAATCAAAAAATAAATTAACTATTTAATTAAATAAGGTTATAATTGGGATAAATTTCTTAATTAGGGTCATTTTGTGAAATAAAAAAAAATAAAAAAGGAGGGGTACTATTTCAGTGTTACATAAGTCGGGGGTTACTATTGAGAATTATTAATGTCGTATATTAGAATATTATTGTACCTACTGGACTCAAGGCGAGTCTGGTCTCACGCAAAAGCTCAAGGTGAGTCCGGTCTCACACAAAGCTTCTTTAATCTATAAATATTACTAAAGTAATAACCGCTGACGTCATCACTGTTTATGTGTCATTCTCTTGTTTAATTTTTTCCTGCCAAAATGTAAGGATAATATATATATATATATATATATATATATATATATATATATATATATATATATATATATATATATATATATATATATATATTCCTTTTTTGAGCTATCCTATATAATATTGTTTTGAAAATTAAATTCAAATTCAAATTGAATTTTAAATTTTAGGTTTTCTACGTATATTAAGCTATTTTATTATTTACAAGTAGTTGTTAAAAATAGTTAATAATATAGTTTAATTGATTCTTCCTAATTAAATATGAAAATAATAAATTTTTGGAAATTATATTTCATATTTAATTAGAAAGTAATTAGGATGACAGAGAAAGTAGTTGTTTTATCTCAACATGTGCTAAAGAATCTATAATTTATTTTTCATTTTAAAAACGTGCATCGTACGGGGCTAACCTAGTAATATTATTAATATATAATCTGGCAATATCATTTTAAATTTCAAAAAAAAAAAAAAAAAAAAAAAAACCAATATCATTTAATACGCAAATCTTTGAAATTAAATGACTTTTGGCTATATGAAGTCCTAACCTATGGATCGCAATGTAATAAAAAATAAATTTTAATATATAACAGTAGTTAGAATATTAAATTTTTTCTCAGCCAAAAAAAATATACAAGTACGAGTATAATTTTAACAATGCGTACCCCTTCTGCCAATCAAATTCAATGGTTAGCTACTTAACAATTAACACCGACTATTATCAATTTATCATTATTATATCATTAATTTATTATCATTTGTTTATATTTTATAGCATTGCTTCTCCTCAATTCCTCCTTCTCCGATTGAGTTACGGCTATTAGAAACCAGAATAGGTGGTATTGATTCTCACACTATAAGAGTCATTTTTAAATTTTAATTGATTAGAGTAGTTTAAGATTATTCTTTATACTTCTAAACTAAATTCAGTTTGTTGTATTAATGGTGATATTTAATAATATTTGAATTTATATTTTGTATACGTTATTTGTCCGGTATAACTCTCCAATACATAAAATACAATGTAATTCTATATATTTTCTTATAATGATAATACAATTTTTTTTCATTTTGACATGAACTCCACCATATATTAAACAAAGTTTACAAATAATAATTGAGTTGGACTAAATTTAACAGACCAAGTGTAAACTCTAAAACCTTGTTCTCTTACCTTATTTTTTTGCTGAATTGAAATTATTTTATTGAAATGAATTTTTTTTTTTTTTTTTTTGAAAGCTGAAATGAAATTAGTTTTGCTGAACTTAAATTATTTTTAATAAATTAAAATTAATTTTACTAAACTAAAATTATTTTTACCGAATGAAATTATTTCTATTAATTCTCTATTACATATTTCTTCTTTTAAATTACTGAACTGAATTGAACTTATTTTTACTGAACTGAAATTATTTTTACAAAATTCCAATAAATTGTTGTCAATCTGTCCCTATAATCGTCGTCGTACGGTGGGGTCGATGGTGGTGTCAGTGGTTGGTCAAAACTCAAAACTCAGAAGTATAGACAAGAGAAATGGTTAAGGTATTGTTCCCCGTGTCCTTATTTTATTACCCCATTTGATCTTTACAGTCTCCAAAATGCATTTTAAAACGCATATAACTTTATTTCTATACGTGTAAAAATTATACGGAGTAACAACTTGGTATTAATAAAATATACAATGTATGAGATGAATTTAACAAGACCCCACATGACTATATTATATCTTGTTAATTAATGAAAATTTATGGTCAAATTTTTTTAAGTTTGGCCAATTTATTTACAATTGGGCAAATAAATAGGGACAAAAGAAGTACCTTTTACAGTACAACATGGGCATGGTATATTGAGTGGGAAAAAAAAAGCCTTTCAAATCCTGTGTTTATTGAAATTATTACTTAGCCATTAATGATAAAATTGACAAGATTACCCTCCGCCTTCAAACTTTAGGAAACATGAGGATTCACTATTTCTTTAATATTTTAAGGGCGTTTGTAGCAAATGAACCCCATAACCTAAGACTTAAGTGCAAATCAACCCCTTTAGAATTAATTGAAGCAAATCAGCCCTGCACCTTTAGAAAACGTGTAATTAGCCCATAAATTGTATATTTCGACCATATATAATCTGAAAATTTTAATTTCGTCGGAATACCACTATAATTTTACCATTATACTATCCTTATACCATTGAGATACAACCCTTGTATATTTGAAGTACGTTATTTATAACTTATATACAATAACTCTATAATGAAATTAAAAAATACATAAAAAAAAAGTGAACTACATGAACAACAACACCACGTTCAAGCACAACGCTCTCCAAAACATCTCAACTCTCTTCCATGGCTTCCTCTACAGGTAACTTTGATTTCTCTCTCATGATATAAACCAAATTTTAAATTGTACCTGTAAAAACACATCAAGATAATATGTAATTGGAAAAACCTAATTTTAAATGGGAAATTTTTCATACATACCCAAAAAAAATTACTGATAATTATCTCTCTCCCACGTACCAAACGCCCCGTTAGTACATAAATATTGAGCTATTTTCTAATATTCATCAGGGACAATTTAAAACAACTTTGGGACAATTTTGAATAATCCGACTACCAGTTTTTCGAGACCTTCAATATTTTCTGAGCCTAGACGTGACAACTCTGTTGAATTGTTTTAGGCTCTCTCTTTTGACCCTTATTCAAGTACGTAATCCGACATTTCGAAACAAGATTCGAAGGTTAAACCTTTACACCAAGGCATAAAGTTATAATCCCATGGGTGATATCAACTTTTCTAACTCTATAATTTAATTTATTTCTTTTTTATTTAAATTATTTAGAAGTTTATTAATGATTTAATGTAGTACTAAAAGTTGCGATTAAAATGAGCATTATTTAATTCTTTTGGTTTTATTTACTCTAATTACTTTTAGAAAAATGATATATATAGTCCTTAGGGGTATATATAACCATTAAAAATACTCTTAAAAATTACTTAAATTTAGAAAATCATGACAAAAATACACTAATTACACTGATCTACGCGTATTTTTGTCATAAATTTCTAATTTATACAATTTTTAAGAGGGTTTTTATATTTATATATATCCCTAAGGGATACGTATATCATTACCCTTATTTTTATTGTGTTTGGGAATGCTTGTATCATGTTAGGATTTTTGTTGTTGTTGTTGTTGTTGTTGTTGTTGTTGTTGTTGTTGCGTGTTAGTATCATGCTAGGTAGCTTCTAATGTTATTTGTCACGTGTTATTCATTTGTTATCCATGATTTTATTGCTACAATGCTTTAATTGCATGATCATCTAATGCTTTAATTGCAATATCATTGCTACTAGGTAACTTCCAATATTAATGGCATGTTATTCAGTATTTAAAACAAATTATTTATTTGGATCTTGCTAACGGGCGCCCCGGGACGTTAGATAAGGAGTAATTATATTGGTTGAAATGTATTAAATTAGGAATACATGACAAAATCACGCGTCGTTCGGTGTAATTAATGTTAATTTTACTCTAATATTTGCACTTTAATTCTCTTCTCTAACGCCCCGCAGGCGCTCATTAACTTTTGCCTATTTATAATTATGGACAACCAGAAAAAATCTCATTAAATTTGTTGTTTAACAAAGTGGTCACAATATTAAGTTATTAACAACTATATGTCCTTTCTTTAATATAAAACCAACTTAAACTAATCTGGTTTGAGGCAGTTTGAATATTTGTTTGTATATATTTCGATTGCAAATATACATGTTGGAATAGAGGTCAATACGGGTGAAATTGTACTCTTAATTTAATTATGTACCATCATCCCAAACCCCCTTTGATGTTTCATTCATAACCGCATGGAGTTAATAATTTCATGAATAATTGTGAATGGGTTGCACCTTTAAGATGAAATCGTTGTTGCGTTCGGATTTGTCGTCCCTAATCGTGATTGCCTACTTGCCTATGTCCCTTTCATTTAATGATCCTTGAACGGTTTATTTACAAGTTTTGTAAAAAGACTTGTTGGCACGACTCCTTATTTTACCCCTTGTCCTATTTGATTCAATATCAATTCCACATCTTCCTACAATTTCCAAGCATTTTCACACTTGTTAAGCAAGACCAATTGCTTCAACGCCTACAATACTCTATCAATTTTTTACTCAAATTTGCATTTTATAGTAAACATGTTTTAATTTACTAGTCTCTGATATTTATTCAATTACTTTCTCCGTTCTTTTTTACTTGAACTATTTCATTTATCACGCTTGTTAATGCAAAATTTTAACCATCAACAACTTTAATCCTCCATAAGTAAAAATTATAAAAGTTATATATATAATAATATCACTTATTGAGACAATTCGAAAAAGATCTCAAATGAACATGTTTTTTGTTATATATGATTCATAAAAGACAGTCAAAGAAGGATAGTAAAATAGTGTAAAAGTAAAAGCAAGTCAATAAAAAAAGAATGAAGGAAGTACATTTTATTTCACTAGAGTAATAACAAAATGAATATACTCCCTCCCTTTTTAATACTTGTTCCATTTCTCCATGCGCGGAGTTTTAGGAGAAATTGAAGAAAGTAATAAAAAAAAGAAGGTGTTTTGGGCAATTTTACCCATGCCACGTGGGCCAACCAGATGGTGACACGTGTCAACCCAAGATTCGTCCAAATTGGACCAATCTCCCTTTGACACGTGTCATTCCCAGAATTTGGGAGAAAGGGCGGCCTTCAAGGGCCCAAATCCCGGGAAACCCGTAATTCGGCGCAGCCCAGCAGGATTAGGTCAGAGTGACCTAATCAGGGGCACATTTACCAATGTCCCTATAAATAGGGAGATTTTCCCCATTTTGGGGGCACCTACAATTAATTACAGCATACCCCACATTCTCTTACATCATTGAAAACACCTGATCTCGGAATCCGAGAAGATCTCCTTTACTTTCCGCATCTTTTTACCTACTCCATACACGTTCTAAGTTGATCGTCGGAGGCGGAGCTCCAACCAACCGGAGTCTCCGTTGTTTTTGCAGGTACAGGCGCTGTCGGACCAGTTTTCGAGCTGTAACTCTCCCGAGAGACAAAAATACCCAAAACATTTGGCGCCGTCTATGGGGAGAGTACCTTAAAGATGGTTCAATAGTCTGTACTGCCGCCAGACCCCAGCCGTCCTACGGTTGATGCTGAAGTCTTTACAGACCAGGAAGACGACCACGATGTGGACGTCGAAGCATATGTGGCCTCTGACGGGTTACTCATCGCTAAGCACATTCGTTCCAGGGATAAGCTAGAGCGAGCAAACAACGAAGCCGGTTCCAGTAGGTCTGCTAGACCACCTCCTGGTACTACCGGAGGTCAGGCTCCAGTAACCCGAGACGAGCTCATGAAATTCATGACAAGTTTCAAGGGTGATATCAAGGACCTGATCGAAAAGAGGACGGCTGGCTCAAGCAAGAGTCAGTCGGCCAAAAAATCCCCCTGAGCTGCAAGGAAGAAGTCAGTCAGGGACAGGCAGCCTACTCCCAATCCCAAGGAGAAGACTATGCCTGCCCTTGACTGGACAAAGATCCTTATGCCCCAGACGGGCACAAGGAAGGTCATCCGAGCTGTTCAGCCGGATGGCAGCAAGAAAACATTCACCGATACTCGGCATATCATCTAGCAAACTCGGAATCAGCAGCTGTCTGAGTCAGCTTCTACCTCGAGCTTTCCAAACAACTTCAAGAATACATTTGTGAGGAATACTCAATCCTTGCATGAGAGCCAGACAGGCGGCAACTTCGTCCACTTTGGCCCTCAGATGATTGGGAATGCCTCGTACGTACCCCCTATGGTATACGGCTCGTATTCTCCTCATTTCATGCAGCCAACCCTCTTTGGGGGGCAGACGGCATACAATGTCCAACCTTTGGACTGACAGCTCCGTCTGCTCAAACTTGGTGAACAAACTTCTGCGTTCACCAAGGAGATAACCAAGGAGGCACAGCCGCCCAAGGTTAAGAATGTGTTGGTAGGTGCCTATGATGGTACCTCCAACCCTGAGGACCACCTCATGGCCTATTCCAACCTTATGCACATGCAGGGGTTGGAGGATGCTATGTGGTGTCGTTTCTTCCCGGTTACCTTGAAGGGCATAGCCCAACAATGGTTCGGCAACCTGCCAGGCGGGTGCATTGACAGATTAAGGAAGCTTGCCTTCCTGTTTACATCCAACTTCTCAATGAACATCCTTGCTAAGAAAACAAGTCTTGACTTAAGCACCATATGGCAGGGAGAGAGAGAAGGCCTTCACTCTTATGTCAGGCGGTTCAATCCGGTGAGAATCCAGATTCAGGGGCTGTCTGACAAGGTAGCCTATACAGACTTCTTCAAAGGTCTGAAGGATGGGTCGACCTTGTCTGAAAGAGGGTTTTCACCCTTCAAGAGGCGTTGATAGAGGCGGAGAGCTTTATTCAAGCTACCAACCTTTGCTCGTCCAGTCATCAGTCGGACTCTAAGAAGTCTGACAAGCAAAAAGAGAGTCGGTCTTCTCAGCCGGCTCAGAAAGCTGAAGAGAGAAAAAAGAGAAAAGAAGTTTGGGTGGTTGATGAGCCTGATCAGCCGGCCAAAAAGAAAAAGAAAGAATTCAAGTCGTACGTCTCTCGGTACGAATTCAATAAAGACTGCCACTTCATCTTCATGGAGATAAAGGACCGGTTGACCATTGAGAAGCCAAATCCGATGAAGAGTTCCGTTTAGTCACGGAACAAGAACAAATACTGTCACTTCCATGAGGAAGTAGGCCATGACACCAACGACTGCTATAGCCTCAAGCAGACGTTGGACCGTCTGGCTGACAAGGGCTTGCTAAAGTCCTATGTCTTGAAGTCCAAAGCGGCTTCCAAGACGAATCCAAGACAGTCATCTAAAACTTTCTAGCCTACTAGTAGCTCGGACACCGACAAGGATCCGATCTACACAATAGCAGGCGGGTTCGCAAGCGGTGGCCCGACCATTCGGGGCACTAAGTATCATCTAAAGAAGATGATCCACTCGGTTGATGATGGACAGGCGTATACCAATGGAACATTTCCAGACGTCCTCATCACTGAGAAGGACTTGGGCAAAGTCCACCGGCCGCATGACGACCCATTCGTCATTGAGTGTAAGGTCGCCAACCAGATGGTTGGTCGGATCCTTATAGACACGGGTAGCTCCTCTGATCTCATCAGCTACAAGTGTCTGTCCAAGCTGAGCTATAAGCTGGACAACCTGCACGACGTCTCCTATCCAGTAGTTGACTTTGGTGGAGGGGTCGTGCACCTATTCGGACAAATTGACCTTCCCATCCGGTTGGGGCAGAAGGGAAAAGGGCGGCATATGATCGTCCGGTTCTTGGTGGTTAAAGAGCTGACCGCCTACAACATCATTCTTAACCGACCCACTCTAAACGAGTGCAAGACCGTCATCATCCCAGCTCTCATGCTGCTCAAGTATGAAAAGGATGATGGCTCTGTTGGCTCCCTCAACAGGGATCAGAAGACGGGAAGGGAGTGTTATCTCTCGGACGTTAAACCAACGTTAACTGCAGTCGGTTAGGCGAAGGAACCAATAGACCTTGACGATGTTAAGGACCCTGATTCACCCCCTCCAGCAGCCGCAAAGAAAAGAAAAATCGATGCTAGTTGAGGTGAATAAGGAGAAGAAATAGCAATCACTGAATGGGGAATGGTCAGATGAAACTTCTTCCCTAGCCGGTTGGTGAGCATATTGATATTCCTTTGGACGACAGCCGTCCAAAGCGAACTGTTAAGGTGGGGACGACTGCTTTTGAAAGGTTGGGTGCAAACTTGCACCTCATGCTGACAGAATTCAAAGACATCTTTGCCTTTGAAGTGGAAGAGATGCCAGGCATCAGCCCGGATCTTGCTGTCCACAAACTCGCCGTGGACCCTAAAAAGAATCCCATCGGCAAAACAAAAGAAATCACGGCGAGGAAAGAAGTCAGGCGGCAGCTGTCGAGGTCAAAAAGCTGTTAGACGCTGTAGGGAATATTTCAAGCCATCCCCAAGCTTGAACCCCACTGTGATCATACACTTAAGCATGATGGCGTCCAAAGGGAAGGAAGCTAGAGCAAAAGAGTCGCCAACAAGTTTTAGGAACTTGTAAACCGTTCACAAGGTGAAGATTACACCCTTAACGATCCAGGAGATCGTCAACTCCAAAAGGTCTTGAATCAAATAGGGTTCGGGGATGAAGGTACAAATCCAACCTAAAAGAGATTGAACCTGCCCTAATAATAGGCCTCTACTTCATTCTACTCGTATTCATGTACGCTTTTTGACTAACATGCAATCAACAGATTAACCCTAAACCTGTTTATCTATGTTGGTTGAATTTAATGCACAGATAAAACTATTATCGCCGATCACTAGAATTATAATCATATTAACCCTAAACAAGATTATTAATTATCTTATTAAGCGTGATTACAAGTAAAAATTCCCTTTGAACATGCATAAAAGGTGTGATCAAGCAATAAATAAGCATCAAGCAACACGAATAAAAATAATAATCATAACAATTATAATCATGTTAATAATAAAGCTATAGTAGCAAGATCCTAGGCATGATACTAACAAGATAAATAACAAATCCTAGCATGTCACTAAGCAATAAAGATCAAAGCTTTAGCCCTAACATGATACTAACACGATATTGATATGATATTAGAAAGCATAGGAAGCACCCTAAACATGATACTAGAAAGCAATAATAACATCCTAACATGATGCTAGGAATTAAACAAATAAAAACATGCTTTCCACAAGAATAGAGCAATAAGATTACATACTTTGATGCCTCGTACCTCTTTCTAATAACAAAATACAAACGTTAGTAACTTCAAGGAAAATATTAAATCAAACTATTAAATTAAATAATTGAAAGAGATATTTGGGACCAAACCCTCAGAAATTATAACCTTTCACGTCTAGGGCGAAGGCAACTTCGAACTTGGCTAGGTGTTTCTAGATCTCGTGTATGCAGAATTTTGTTTGTAAAAAGCTAGAGAGATGAGAGCATAGAGAGAAAAGATGAGAATTGATGATGATTGTAGATTGTGAATGAATAAAAACGGAGCTTCAGGACCCTATTTATAAGAAAACAGTCCGAATATAGGTAGAATTTGATAAGGAATAAAACTCCACGTAGTCGTTGCAAAACCGACCTTGTCGCTTGGCAACAAGGTCTGTCGCGTGGCGACAGGCCTGTCGTTTGGCGACATCCTGGATTTCTACGCGCTTTCAAACACGAAGTCCACTTATCAATGAAAATCGACTCGTAAAGTCCGTATGAAAACTGAAATCGTATGTAAAATAATATTTTATTCCAAGTAAAACTCATCAAAATAATTATTAATTCTAATTCTATTAGGATTAAAGAGAACCCTCTAGAGAATTCTAGAAAACTATAATTAATTCTAATAAATTTAGGAATAATAATTAACATTGGTCCCTCCCCTAGATCATTGGGCCGCATGTAAAGATCAAACCGGGCCCAGTTTAGTATTTTGGCCATAACTTCCTCATTATTCATCGGAATTGGGCTTATAATTTATCGTTGGAAAGCTCTTTACAAGCCCCATCCAACTACACTATTATTGGACCCTTGTCGTGGACCAAACTAAACTGGATTGGCTGTTTTCATAAAATAGAGTTGTTTTTCGAAAACAGAAAGAAAGAATTTTTCAATAAAAACTAACCGCAACACCGGACCTTTCACATTTTCACCTTATTCTATAACCATTCGACGCAAAAGGTATTCATCACTGGGTTTGGTTTTGGGGAGACACATTTGGGTGTCTACAGACGCCGGGTTCATTCGGCCATGTAACTTCCCTGATTGGGTTGCGAACGTGGTGCTTGTAAAGCAGCCGAATGGTACTTGGCGCATGTGTGTAGATTACACTGACTTGAACAAGGCATGTCCAAAGGACAGTTACCCGCTTCCAAAGATCGATAGCCTGGTCGACTCTACAGCCGGGCATGCCTTGATGAGATTCATGGATGCCTACTCCGGCTTCCACCAGATACCCCTGTGGAAAAAAGATCAAGAGAAGACGGCCTTCGTCATTAATCAGGGGTTATTCTGTTATACAGTGATGCCGTTTGGCTTGAAGAATGCACCCGCTACTTTTCAACGGATGATTAATACATTCTTCATTAATCGGATTGGGAAGAATGTAGAGGCGTACATTGATGACATGATAGTCAAATTCAAGCTACAGGCGGATCACCTTGCTGATCTCCGAGAAACCTTCACCACACTTAGGCGGCATAAGGTCATGTTAAATCCCAAAAAGTGTGTTTTTGGTGTTGAGTATGGGAAGTTTCTCGGATTCCTGATTGATCAAAGGGGAATAGAGGCTAACCTCGAGAAGATACAGGCAGTAATTGACATGAAGTCACCCCGCACTATCAAGGAAGCTCAGAGGCTTACGGGTTGCCTGGCTGCGCTTGGGAGATTCCTCAGCTGGTCAGATAACAAATGCCTTTACTTCTTCCAAGCAATCAGGAAGAAGACTAGATTCGAATGGGGAGATGATGCTGAGGCGGCCTTTCAAAAATTGAAAGAACATTTACACTCCTTGCCAAGGCTTGTTAGTCCTCTGCCAAAGGAGACGTGTAGGCACCCAAATGTGTCTCCCCAAAACCAAACCCAGTGATCAATACCTTTCACGTCATTTGATTATCAAACAAAGTGAAGGTGTGAAAAGTCTAGTGATGAAGATGTTTTTATTAAAATATCTCTTCTTTCTGTTTTAGAAAATATTTCTTTTCTTACTCTATTTATGAAAACAGCCAATCCGGTTTAGTTTGGTCCACAACAAGGGTCCAATAATAGTGTAGTTGGATGGGGCTTGCAAAGAGCTTTCCAACGATATATTATAAGCCCAATTCCGATGAATAATGAGGAAGTTATGGCCAAAACACTAAACTGGGCCCAGTTTGATATTTACATACGGCCCAATGATCTAGGGGAGGGCCCAATATTAATTATTATTCCTAGAATTATTAGAATTAATTATAGTCTTCTAGAATTCTCTAGAAGGTTCTCTTTAATCCTAATAGAATTAGAATTAATAATTAGATTTTGATAAGTTTTATTTGGAATAAAATATTATTTTATGAAAAATACGATTTCAGTTTTCATACGGACTTTACAAATCGATTTTGATTGATAGGTGGACTCCGTGTTTGAAAGCGCGTAGAAATCCAGGCTGTCGCCAAACGACAGGCCTGTCACCTGGCGACAAGGTCGGTTTTGCAGCGACAGAGTGGAGTTTTATTCCTTATCAAATTCTACCTAAATCCGGACTGTTTTCTTATAAATAGGGTCCTAAACCTCCGTTTTTATTCACCAATTCTCATCAATTCTCAATCACCAACAATCATCTCTCTCAAAAGCTAGAAGCTTTCTCTCTATTCTTTTTCTAAACCTTCCCTCTTACAAAATTCCGCATTCATTAGATCTAGACACACCTAGCCAAGTTCGAAGTTGCCTTCGCCCTAGACGTGAAAGGTTATAATTTCTGAGGGTTTGGTCCCTAATCTCTATTTCAATTATTTGATTTGATTATTTGATTTTATTTTCCTTGAAGTTACTAACGCGTGTATTTTGTTATTAGAAAGAGATACGAGGCATCAAAGTATGTAATCTTATTGCTCTATTCTTGTAGAAAGCATGTTTAAATTTGTTTAATTCCTAGTATCATGTTAGGATGTCTTTATTGCTTTCTAGTATCATGTTTAGGATGCTTCCTCTTTTCTAATATCATGTTAGTATCATGTTAGGGCTAAAGCTTTGATCTTTATTGCTTAGTGACATGCTAGGATTTGTTATTAATCTTGTTAGTATCATGCCTAGGATCTTGCTATTAATATTATGCTTTAACATGATTATGATAATTATGATTATTATGATTGTTATTATGATTATGATTATAATTATGATGATTATTATGTTGCTTGATATATATTATTATTGTTATTGCTTGATCACGCCTTTTATGCAGGTTTAAAGGGAATTTGTACTTGTAATCACACTTAATAAGATAATTAATAATCTTGTTTAGGGATAATATGGTTATAATTCAAGTGATCGCCAATAATAGTTTTATTTGTGCATTAAATTCAACCAACATAGATAAACAGGTTTAGGGTTAACCTATTGTTTGCATGTTAGTCAGAAAGCGCACATGAATAGGAGAAGAATGAAGTAGAGGCCTATTTAGGGCAGGTTCAATCTCTTTTAGGTTGGATTTGTACCTTCATCCCCGAACCCTATTTGGTTCAAGACCTTTTGGAGTTGACGATCTCATGGATCGTTAAGGGGTGTAATCTTCACTTTGTGAACGGTTTACAAGTTCCTAAAACTTGTTGGCGACTCTTTTGCTCTAGCTTCCTTCCCTTTGGACGCCACCATGCTTAAGTGTATGATCACAGTGGGGTTCAAGTTTGGGGTAATGCTTGAAATATTCCCTACAAGACGCTTTACATGTACCTAGCCTTCTCAGATCATGCCCTCAGTGCTGTTCTCCTTGCCAAGAGAGACGGTATTCAGCTCTCGGTCTATTTCATTAGCTATATTCTCAGAAATGTTGAACTCCGGTACCCCATGGTTGAAAATTTTGGCCTCGCTCTCTACATGGCTGTTAAGAAGTTGAAGCCTTACTTCTTGGCACATCCGGTTGTAATCTATACAGATCAACCCCTCAAGCAGCCAATGACAACCTTGGAGTCATCCGGCAGAATGCTCAAATGGGCTATTGAAATGCAAAGTCTTGAAATCACCTATGAACCAAGAAATGCAGTGAAGGGTCAGGCATTTGCCGACTTCACTGTCGAACTGACAGGGCCGGTTGCTCCGGACAACCTTGATCAGGTTTGAAAAGTGTATGTAGACGGGAGCTCTACTGTGAACGGTTGTGGTGCAGGCATAATCTGTCAGTCTCCGGAGGGAGATAAATATGAATATGCACTACGGTTCAAGTTCCAGGCCTCAAACAATGAGGCAGAATATGAAGCCCTGCTAGCCGGTATCCGCATGTGCAAGGCGGCGATGACAACAAAAATTGACGCCTGCTCAGATTCTCAGCTGGTCGTTAGCCAATACCATGGTGATTATGAAGCCACCCATTCGAAAATGATCAAATACTTGTAGGCGGTCAAAACTGAGGCCGGGACACTTGAAGAATTTCATCTAAGTCAAGTGCCTAGGTCTGAAAACAACCAGGCGGATGCTCTGTCAAAATTGGCATCCTCCGCCTCCTGTTATACGCTTCGGTCAGTCTTCTGGGAAGTTATGGAAAAACGGAGTATATCTGACGATGAGCCCATTGGAGTGCTTGACCGAAGCTCTACCTGGATGGATGGCATCCGGGCATACCTTACAGACGGTACGCTTCCTGATTCACCCCAGGAGGCGGCTGTATTAAAGAAGCTTGCTGCAAACTTCGAGATGAAAGACGGAGAGCTCTTCAAGGCGGGTTTCCTAAAACCTTTGTTGAAGTGCGTTACCCCAGAAAAGGGGAAAGAGGTACTCGAAGAGTTGCACTCGGGATATTGTGCCTCTCACATAGGCGACATATCCTTGGCTGTCAGGACCACGCGACAAGGTTACTTTTTGCCCACTCTTGAGGCAGATGCCATGGAGATGGTCAGAAAATGTGATAAGTGCTAAAGGTTTGGCAAGCTCATCCATCAGCCGGTAACTGACCTGACAACAATACACAGCCCGGTCCCGCTAAATGGGGCATGGACATTCTAGGTCCTTATACGCCTGCGCCAGGTGGAAAGCGCTATATTCTGGTGGCTGTGGATTATTTCACCAAGTGGGTTGAGGTAGAAGCGGTCAAAGGCATCAAGATGAAGGATGTCATCTCTTTCACTTGGAAGAACATCATCACCCGGTATGGGGTACCTATGTCTATGGTGTTTGATAATGGACCTCAGTTTGAGACGACTTAGCTCAAGGGCTTGGTTGGGAGATCAAGGGATCTCACATTGTTTTGTATCAGTCGGCTGACCCCAAGCAAACAGCTAGGTTGAAGCCTTCAACAAACTCATCTCAGACATCAAAAAGAAAATTGAAAGAGACAGTGGTTTATGGGTTGAAGAATTGATTCATGTCATATGGGCCATCCGAACAACTGAAAAAGGGGCAACCGGTGAAACCCCATTTCTCATGGTTTACGGTGCTGAAGCCATCTTTCCCATCGAGCATTATGAGCCGACTCTACGAGTCATGCTATACAATGCAGAAACAAATTGGGAGGCCATGCGACTAGCATTGGACTCACTCCCAGAGCGCAGGGGAAATGCCGCCTTACGCCATGAGATTTACCGTCTGAGAATGACCCGTGCCTACAACAAAAGAGTGCATAAACAACCCTTGAAAGTTGGGGACTTTGTGTTACGAAAGATGGAGGCAACCGGTAGGGCCAATGAGCATGGAAAGCTAACTCCTAATTGGGAAGGCCCCTACCGGATCTATGAGGAAGTGAGAAACGACACCTACCGCCTGGAAACCCCAGATGGCAGGCGGCTGCCCAGAACTTGGAATGTAGACAACTTTTGAGATTTGTAAATTTTTGTAAATGAAAAGCCTATCAATGAAAAAGTTGCTTTTTGTTTTCAATCCTGATTAATTACTTCGTATATATACATGCGTAATGATCAAATACCGCTTGTGCAATGCACAGACGGTCAATTGAATGAATTAAACTAAGTAAAAACTTAGTGGCTAAATTAATGTTCAAACTATGAGGCTAATGGCCAGATGTTATTTTACTTTATAAATTCGTTTGCTCCAACATGAGTAAGATGTCCGGCGACGCCCATTCGGGTGGAGTCGTCGCAGAGAGTATCTCCTATCCGGGTAACCAAGTGTCCTACACATACTCATGCAGACGACAAAGATTGAACGACCTAATTGGTCAACTCATAGCCGTCTGACCAAAATAATCTAAAGAATGATTAAGCTTAAAAGCCGGATGTCTAGTGACATCAGCCGGTTGCCGACTGAAGTTCTAACTTAGATTATTCAACGAAATTATACAAGTTCTCCCAATGGGGCAAAGGGACATTGAGTATAATGGATTGCAGATACCCCAGGCGGAGGAGATGATGCGCAGCACATCATTTCCACCGCCTGGCATAACGGCTGCCCTCTTGAGTATTTGGACGGCTGTGCGATTGGTTTGGGGCAATCACTATTGTGATTGATTGACTTAGGAACTTCCCATACTCTTTAAAGTATCAAAAGTTCCTCAGCCAATCAATCGGCAAGGTACTGAAACCAACTACACAGCTGCCAGGGGCAAGTACAGCCGGGTTACCACCTGCCGCATGCTCTTATTGAGTTAGGCATATATATAAGTAAAATTTAAGTGCAAATTGAAATTCAAAAATGCAAAACCGACTCAGTCGGTACTTTCATAGAATAAACCCGGCCACAAAGAGCCGGGAGAACTGTTGAACCGGATTATGCTCCGGAAAGGATAAGAAAAAATTGTTGATTGAAACATTCAAATACACGTCTCATAGGCCGGAAGAAATAAATTTGGCATATTGCCGCCGAAAACAAATTCTGCCTGGGGTGGTCCGCATGCTCTTCGTTCTCCTCTTCAGAATGGAGCTCAACCGCCTCTCCGGGTCCAGGAAGCTCCTTAGCAGGCTCCTCAAGCTCAGCATTCGCCCAGGCTTTGAATGACTCAGGCTCTGGCAGCCCTTGCTCTCTCTTGTACACAACATCCTCTGCGTATTGGAAAGGCAGTGCCCAAACGCCATACTCCTTCCCTAGATAGAGCGCATCCCATGCAATCTTCATCCGGGTGTTTGAGTCGGCCTTATTCTCAGCAATAAGGCGGTCTTGCTCCGCCTCAATGGTAGCCTTGATGTTCAGCTGGACCTGCTCGAAATCCTTCTTCAAACGCTCAATGGCTGCTTTAAGATCAGTATTCTCCTGGGCAACAGCCTGTAGAGCCTTGAGGTCATATGAGCCTTCTTGAGGGAGGTTTCAGCATTACTGGCCTTCTCCTTGACAGTCTCCAAAGATGCAAACAGGCTCTTGATTTGCTCCGCCTGTTTCAGTTCCACGACTTTAGATTCAAGTTCATTTATTGTACATTGATATTGTGCAACATCCTCAGAATCCCTAGCCGATTTATTAGCTCTTTTTACCTCCTCTATCTTCTGAGTGTATGGCTGCTTAAGCCCATTATCCCTTAGCATAGCCTATAGACACAAACGGTGTGAAAAATACAGGCGGAAGTATATTTACTATTTTTGAGAAGATAGTCATACCTCAAACAGGAGGGTTAAGATGCGTTCCAGGTTGAACGTCTCTATGCCCCGAATGATGTCCTTCTCCTTCTTGGAAACGACTGCAAACATGGCCTTGGCATGCGCCTGCACGTCTGACCATCGGGGGGATTGATCTGCACCACATGTAATAGTGGGTGAGTGAGCTATATAGGCGGCACCAGCTTGTTGCTGGCTATCCGACGAAGAGGTCTGTTGAGAGTGAGATTTCACTCATAAGGGCCAGCCAAGCTCAGACGGTGTTTCGAAAGGATTATATATACCTTTAGAAGCCCGCAAGTTTACATCACCTACAGGTGCAGAGAGGCCGGATGGAGTCAAGGTACCCCTGGCCAAGTCCGAAGCCTTCAAGCGTGACGTTTTCCCCCCGATGTGCATGCGATTTTTTCCAGACGAAACATCTGGAGCAGTCTGGGCAGACGAAGTCTTTAAAGACTTAGCAGGAGTGGAGGCGGTGTCATCTCGTCCCCGCTTGAACAGCTTGCTAAGGGATTTAGGAACCTCTCCACCCTACAAATGAAATTGCTTATTAAGCACGCAACCGGCAAATCTGCCCTAGTGAATGTCGAAGCAAGGGTATCCAAACGGGTTCATACCTTGGCTTTTATCTCAGCAGCTTTAGCCTCCGCCAGATTCTAACAAATTTGGGCAGAGGATCGTTTGGGGGTCTTATCTTCGGGGAGCATCCTCAAAGCCTCTTCTGCAAAAAATAAACAAACAGACTCACTTCAATAGCATAATTAATTGGTAGAGCAATAGTACAAACGGCAAAATGCCGGATGCGCAATAAACGTACGCTTTGTGAACATTGTGCTCAACCCGCAGGTGGACAAGAACGCCTCGTCCCTCAGCCATGCGCTCATGGGTAGGGGTGTCAATTCGGATGATCGGATCGGGTCTAATATGGTCGGGTCGGGTCGAGTAAATTTTTAAAGTTAAGTCATACTAAATTGTTATGTCCACACGAGTCCAAAGTTGAATCAGATATTTTTCGGATCGATTTTGGATCGGGTCGGGTCGGGTCGGGTCGGGTGTGCTTTTGACATCTCTACTCATGGGTATCCAATTCCTTGGAACCTTTATTATGTCCCCGGTTGAAAGGGTCTCAGTGTCAAGTTCAAAAAACCCCGATTCCATGATTTTCTCATAGTCATCCTCTAGAATCCAGGGGAGGGCACATTTCTGACCAAGAAGGTCAGGCTTCTTATTATACCGACGAAGTTCAAAATTTTTACGCCGGGTGGGAGTTGACAGTAAATAGAACCGGTGCTTCCAGTTGTCATACTTGGATACTTTGTCCAAGGTCATTTGATATTTGGGGTAAGTGGTCAGTGTGTACCACGCCCTCTAACCGCCTGGGCTGCGGCTAAGGTAGTGCATGTGTGCCAAAGCCTCCTAGCCGAGATTCAGACCCTGCATCTCGTAGGCGGCGACGTATCCAAGGATGTTAGCCCACGAGTTTGGGGTTAACTGCCAGACGCTTAGGTCATAGCCTCTCAAGATGGCTTTCACAGCATAATGGAGGGGGAACCGGAGACTAGCCAGGAATGCCGCCTCATAACAGCCAAAGTAGGCATTGGCGTTCTCCTAATCATCCTTCCAAGAGACGGTGCCTAATTCAGGCAGCACCCGGATCGTATATCCTTCCCCCAGGGGCCGTTTGAGTTTAAAATTTTTAACCCCCTTCACCATGCCTTCTTTCTCTTTGGCGGAGACGTGGATTTTGAAGGGGTCCGCCTTCTTGTCCCATTTTTTCCTCTCCTCAGCCTCACTATCCTCAAGCGGGGATAGAGGAGCATCTCCACTATCCTCATAGCTAGACCTAGAGGCGGTGCTCCCCCCGTCTTTCTCCTGGGAGATCTCTTCACCATCTGACCCCGAGTCAGACGCAGATCCCTCCCAGTCTCCGTCTTCGGGTCCAATTTCCTCAAGTTCAAATTGGGAGACAGCTTCCTCGTCGTCTCTACCCTCAGCTTCACCTAATATTGTATCACTAGGGGTCCTAGGGATCCCAGACAGAGAGTATTCTCCCAACTCATCTTGCATCTCTTCCCCCTCAACCGGGGTCACTTCATCAGACGACACTTCCAATGAACCGTCTCTTCTCCGCCGTCTGGTGGCTGTTTGCTTAGTTCTAGTCATAGTATCCTGCACAGACACAAAGACGGTCGATTGGGGGGATGTACAAAATTGCTCCATGCACCCATAGCTGGCATTCCCAGTCCTAGACTCAGTCGTACCAGGAGACCGGCTGACTACTGACCTAGGCCGTGGCGTGTGTGTTGGTGATGAGTCCATTTATTGAATGAAAGTATACAAACCAAAAAAGTAAGAATGAGCTGAAGGGGGTAGAGACGGTACCTTTAGAATTTGACCCTGGAAGGGGTCAAGCGTTGACCAGCTGTAGTAGGCTGGTGAGGGTGACCTTGCTTGTATATGGCACAAGCGGTTGCTCAACCGGCTGGGGCAGGCGGAAAAGAAACGATGATTGTGTGTTACCACAAACGGTGGTCAGAGCTTCTCTCTCTAGAATGCTTTGACATTCTCCCTCTAAAAAAGTTTTGGAAACGTCCAAAAATAAGGAGGATAAAACTCGTATTTATAGAGGGGTAAATACAAGGGCATCCTTGTTATTTCTCCGGAATGTGAAAGGTTTAATTTTCATAGTAAAAAAAAATGGCTGAGTGACACGTGTCACAAATGCTACGTGGCATGCCACGTCACATCTGTGAGGGGCATATATTTTGGGCAATTTCACCCATGCCACGTGGGCCAACCAGATGGTGACACATGTCAACCCAAGATTCATCCAAATTGGACCAATCTCCCTTTAACACGTGTCATTCCCATAATTTGGGAGAAAAGGGCGGCCTTCAAGGGCCCAAATCCCGGGAAACCCGTAATTCGGCGCAGCCCAGCAGGATTAGGTTAGAGTGACCTAATCAGGGGCACATTTACCAATGACCCTATATATAGGGTGATTTTCCCCATTTTGGGGGCACCTACAATTAATTACAGCATACCCCACATTCTCTTACATCATTGAAAACACCTGATCTTGGAATCCGAGAAGATCTCCTTTACTTTCCGCATCTTTTTACCTACTCCATACACGTTCTAACTTGATCGTCGGAGGTGGAGCTCCAACCAACCGGAGTCTCCGTTGTTTTTGCAGGTACAGGCGCTGTCAGACCAGTTTTCGAGCTGTAACTCTCCCGAGGGACAAAAACACCCAAAACAAAAGGTAGCATGGTTAGTGGAAGGTAAATTGAAGGAATGAAAATATAAAGGTAATAAAATATAATTATACACTACTAGAAAAAAAAACCTATTAAATCACCCAAAAACCGTCGAAATAAACTTTCCGACGGTTTTCCATCGGAAATGTGTCATCGGAAATCCCTTCGTCGGAAATTTCCATTTTTCCGATGGAAAAACCACCGGAAAGGTTATTTCCGACGATTTCCGATGGAAAACCGTCGGAAAGTTTCGACGGTCGGCTTTTCCATCGAAAATCCCTTCGAACCCAAATTAAAAAAAAACCAATTCCTAACCTAAAATCACCCCATCAACCCCACCCCTGCCAGTGCCCACGGCCACCGCCCACCCTACCCTTTTCCTTTCCCTCCCTTACAACCAAGCCCACCACCACTCTACCCCCCAACTCACCTTAACCGTAACCCTAACCCTTACTTTAAACACAAACCCCAGATCCGCCCCATCACCTGAAACCTACACTACTTACGGTAACCACCATGACAACCACCATAATTCGCTAACCACAACCCAAAAAACTTAAGAAAAAAAGGATTATACTCAAAAATAAAATTAAAAGTAAGGTATGAAATTCAAAAAAATGAAAACATACCTTAGAATATAACACTTAAAATCCCGAATTTGGCTTTGAATTGGTTTTATAAGGCCAAATTCGACCATAAAAACTCTAGATCTAGAGTTTTCGTGGTCAAATTTGGCCTCAAAAACCCTAGATTTGTTTTACATGACAAATATTCACGATTTCACGACATGGAAGCTGAGGTTGAATGTGAAGAAGATTGAAGAAAAAAGGAAAGTGAGATCAAGATAAAGAAAAGAGAAGGGAACGAAAAGATAGAAGAAAGAGAAGAAGAAGGATAAAGAAAAGAGAAGGGGAACGAAAGGACAGAAGAAAGAGAAGAAGAAAGATAAAGAGAGAGGGGAAATGAATGAGAAGAGCGAGAGGGATGGAAAAGGGACGGCTGGTGGGTCTCATTAATTAGGGTTAAGGGTTTTCTTTTTTTTTTTTTTTTAGTTTCCGCCGGTTTTTTCTTAAAAGTCCTCGTAAATTTCCTATGGCTTTCAAAACCGTTGGAAAACATATGTCTTCCGATGGTTTTAGCCATCGGAAATTTCCGATGGATTTTTAAAGCCATCGGTTCCGATGGATTTTTAAAGCCATCGGAAATTTCCGATGGCTTTATTATCCATCGAAAATTCTGTATTTTCCGACGGTTTTAAAAGTTATCAGAAATTTCCTAGGGCTTTTTCCATCAGAAAAAGCCATCGGAAATTTACTTTCCGATGGTTTTAAAGGCCATAGGGAATTTCCGAGGGCTTTAGCCATCGGAAATTATTAATAGTCATCGGAAATTTCCTACGGCCACTATAACCATTGAAAATTATGTATTTTCCGATGGTTTTATGTGGCTGTCGGAAATTATCCATCGGAAATACCGTGTTTTTTTGTAGGGTATATTGGGTCCCACTAGTTGAGAGAAATGAACTAAATATTATAAAAGCCTTTCAAATAAGAAAATGGAGCAAATATATAAAAACGGACGAAAATAAAAAGTGGAACAAGTATTTTTAAACGAAAAAAGTAATATATATCTATACATTGTAGAGACCTAACCAGTGTATATTTTTTATACTTCCTCCGTTATGTATTATGTGAAACAATTGTTAAAAAAGGGAAACTACACATTATGTGCAACAAACTTTTTCTTTCCTTTTTTAGTAAGTTTTTTTAAATGAAATTACTATAATACCCCCTAATTAAAAACAAATAGCATCATTTTAGTTACTAATTTAAACTAATTAGATTACTTAACATTACTAATTAAAAAACTCCTTCTCTCCCCTCCTACAACTGTCGCCACCACCACCACCATCATCGTCATTGACCACCACCATTATCACCAACCACCATAAGAACCACCGCACCAGACACCAACACCACGAACACCTTCGACACCAGACCACCGACACCAAGGCCACCATAAACACCTTCGACATCGGACCATTACAACCACTAATCTTCTTCATCTTCATTTAAGGTTCATCTTCTTTACTGCCGCCGCCGCCACCATCAGCCGCATTCTTCTTTGTCTCAATTAAGGATCTCAGATTGAAACGAAAGAGAGAGAAATGGGTGTGCGATCTTAGAAAAACAATAGAAATCGATTAGATCTAAAGATAGGGTTGGTGTTTTTGTGGTGGATTTCGATTTGCTGCGGCTTGCGGGGAAGGTGAGTGAGATTGGTTGATTTCTTGCTGTGGGGTGGCTTTTGATTTGCTGCGAGGAGGGTGATTGTAGGGTGGAATTTTGAATTTCGCTAGAGGTGGGGTTTTGGGATTTTTGGATTTCGCTAGAGGTGGGGTTTTGGGATTTTTGGATTTCTGGTTGTGGTGCTGGTGGTGGGGGTGGTGGTTCGGGTGGAGTACGAACATAATACTGGTGGTGAAGGGGTGTTAGTTGGTGGTGATAAGTGGATTATTAATCATACTACTCTCTCTCCTTCATTAAATCACTTACCCGTCAATTTTATTAATCAAGCCTTAATATCTTTTGTCTTGGAGTCCGTGTCAACCTATTTGTTGCAGATAATACGTAACGGAGGAAGTATTTATAATGGTAAGAAGAAGGGGATTCATTTGAAGGGGGATAAAGGAAATCCCTCAACCGAGTCCCATGAAGTTTGATCCCAAAACCTCAGGGATGCGATGTGAGAGCGATGCCACTACTACTCCATCACCTCAACCTCTCCTCAGCAGTGTACTTACTACTCTGTAATACACAACGGTATGCATCACTATCACTTCCTCGTAGTATTACTAGTCTATCATGAGATGTATAGATGATTAATAGTACTATTATTTTGGTACAAAGCAATATTTCAAGGTCATATGAGTGTACAACCAATGAATAACAACTAGAAAGAAGCTGGCCAAAGCTAAGAAAAATTATACGCATCTGAAACAGCTCAAAATCATGATTTTGTTGCACAATTACGATTCTTAGATTAATAAAGAGGATAATAATTGTACAAAATAAAGATTACTATGTGTTTACCATGCTTAATAATTGATATAATTCATCTTGATCACATATATTGCCTCAAGATATTGTTGTGATTTTGTCTTGAAATAGAGTGACAAGAGTCAAGGTAGTATGATAAATGACATAATTGACCTTGATCATATATATTTCCTCTAAATCTATGGCATAACCTAAGCTTTTTTTTGGACAGGAAACCTAAGCTGATTTAAGGCTTTGATCTTTCGTTCCATTATAAAATATTTATTCTCATTTGAATACAATATTAAAAAAAGATCGTATTCATATACAGAAAATAAAAAGCAGTTATGTGAAATTTTATTAAATTTATCTCAATATATAGTCATAAAATCAAATTTTAATTTTTGTTAAGATGTTGTTAAAGACATTTAATAGTCAATCTTGAAAACGTACAAATGAATATATATATTTTCTCCCCTCTTTTAATAATGTGTCAAACTGTTAATGATGTTGTATGTAGGGACAACATACGATGGTTGTATGTGTATCAGTTCTCCCATCGTTGGTACAATTACAAAAATGTCATGTTAACTAAATATTCCCTCCGTTCCTTAATATAAAGCCTTTTTTTTTTGCGCGGGAATTAAGAAAGTTGTAAATTTTTTAAAATTAATGATTAAAAGTATATATGTGCATGTGGGGTTAGAGAGAGATAGAGAGAAAGAAAAAGTAGTTGGGAATAATTGAAGAGATAGAGAGAAAAAGTATTGAAAATTGATGTTAAAAGTACAAAACAATAAAGAAAAAAAAGATGACAACTCATCAAAAAGAGGGTAATAGTGTTAAAAAAATACAACCTTTAAATGAAAAGAGGCATTGTATTTTGGTTTGGCTTTGTATTAAGGGACGAAAAGAGTATTATTTTTGTTGATTTATTTATGATTTTGGAACTTGATAATTGAATTTTACTCCATATTTATGAACGTAATAAATTGGGCTTCCTCTAGATTTATACCACCCACAAGTAGGGGTGAGCATGGGACGGGTACCCGTACCGTTAGTACTAACGGTTCGGGTACCCGATAACCAAAATCACTAAAAGTGATACCCATAACCGGAACCGATAAGTTCGGGTACCCGGACTTCGGGTACCCGGATTTTCGGATCGGTTATCGGGTACCCAATAAGATATCCAATAATGATAATTATACTTAATTACGTAGTTATTATGATATAATTTACAACTAATTAACAACAATACCATATGATCTTGACTAAATTATTAATAATATTACTAATCATTGATATAATAAAGTGATTATGAAGTAAAGTAAAAATTTAGATTTATATTAATAGATTTAAGTAGGGAAAAAAAGCAAAAAAAATGCTTATCGGATCGGATCGGGTAACCGTTAATTTTAAAATGATACCCATAACCATACCCGATAACAAATTATCGGAACGGGTACCCGAACCGTTATGGTTATTGGATCGGGTACCCTAATTTTCGGAACGGTTACGGATCGGTTTTTCGGGTTTTCGGTTTTTCGGGTAGTTTTGCTCAGCCCTACCCACAAGGCCACAATTAATGTGTAATTGAGAACCCTACTTGGCATTTGGTCTTATTAAATGCCACCCAAAGCAACTTTGATACAACCTGCAAATAATGATGAAAAGGGTTATGGCCTTGTACATCAAATTTCACGATGGGTACACCGTACACTGGGTGTCCTAAACATAAACGGGTATTTTATCTACTCCTTTTTTTTTTACACTCGCAAACACATTAAATATCTCACAGGACTAACAAAAATGGAAAATATATCATAGTACAAAAGTTACTAAGTATTTGTTTTTGATATGTAAAAATAATGGAATGAACTTGAGTTCGAAGTCTTGGACCCAAAATAAAAGTCTCACTTTGTATATAATTAGGTAGATTAATTGATTAAAATCTTGAGGAATATCGAATAGTGGTAATATTAAAAATTTGTGATCAAATCTTATCTAGGAGTTGTCTTTTCACTCTTGCATTTTCTCTGAATAAATAAATAATAAATAAATTGTAAGTCCTACTCTTAATAACTAATGGTAAGACTAGAGGTGTCAAACCCGAACCTATCCGAAAAAAATTATCCGTTTCGAACTGTAACCGATCCGATTTGATCCGAGAAATTCAAGACCCAAACCCGATCTGTAACCGAACCGAACTCAACCCGAATCCGAACTTGACCCGATCTGAACTTAACCCGGCACCGATTTGATCCGACCTGAACTCAACCCGAATCCGATTTGACCCGACCTGAACTCAAACCGAACCGATTTGACCCAATTTGAGCTCAACCCGATCCGAAATTGACCCGACAAATAATCGATCAGATCCGATCTGTTTTGACCTGAACTGATATTAACCCGACCCGATTTTAACTCGATTTGATTTTTACCCGATCCGAATTTAACCCGACCATGATTGATTATTGACCTTTTTATTCAAGTTCTTATACTATATATTTACTAATTATTAATAAGTTAACTTTTTTACTACAAAGAAATAGTCTGGAGTCTTAAGTTTACTACAAACCCATCACATGAGACAATTTGACCAAAAAGTAGGCGAGGTCCATATAAAGAGCTCCCTCTTCCTATCTCTCTCCTTTTTTCTCTCTCTACCATGTGTTTTTAGAATATTTTAATCGTTGTTATGTATTTACCAATACATAACATTCCTTCATTACTACTTCCTCTACAACTGTGCATTATCCTAGAATTATAGGCATTATACATCGTACGGTTATATACGCACTACATACATATGCAATAATTTATGCTCAAATAAAAAGAATGTACATGGTAACAATTAACTATCACTATGTATAATGTCAAGTTTTTAATATAAAAATTGAATTAGTATTAAAGTAATTCTAACAACTCTAACAAATATTTTATACAAATTGAATTAGTAATAAACTAAACTAATAGTACATAACTCATAACCTCACAAGATTGTACAATTGATGAAGAGTTGTAATCTTGTAATAACCTTAAAAAATTGATATTCTATTTTGTATATATCACCATATGTAACTATTATTACTCATCAATATATCACTAGCTCGGTCTCACTTATATAGGTATGATAAGTTATCGATAATTATTCAATCTTAATCTTCCTTTAAGATAAAAATTATACATAACTTGATCAAATGAGAAAACTAAAACTTCGTCCTTCATAATTAATAATCATATTGAACCAATAATAAGGTAAAAACTCAATAATATCTCTAGATTAGAAATAACCTTATTTGGATATGAATTTGGTCAGCTTGACCAAAATCCAGCCAAACACAAAAAGGAATTGAATCGAAACTGACCATTTAATGAATCAACGAATCAACCTTATCTTAATCAAACCGAACTTGACCGAACCGAAATCATCCGAACTTAAATCAACCCGACCCAAATTCATCCGACCCGAAGTTATCCGGTTAAAACCGTTTTAAACCCGATCCAAATTTATCCGAACCGAAAGTGAACCGATTTGGAGTTGACCCGACCCATATCCGACCCGGACTCGAAAGACCATGATTCCAATTTGACCCGACCCGAATTTGACCCGATCCGAGTTAAAAGGATAATTTTGATCCGAACATATCTGACCCGAGCAGACCCGACCCGAATAGACCCGACCCAAACTCCATCCGATTATCTGAATTGACACCTCTAGGTAAGACCAATTCATGAATGAGTTGTACAATTTGTACCCAACGAAGAAGTTATGTTACCATGGTACGTTGGCTCCAAAACCAGCTGTAAGTAGCATTGCATGTTGCAAAAATTAACCAAAAAGGGCTAAAAATTGAAAAGTTAATCCGTAGAATTCGTAGGAAACTCAACTGCTAGGAGTTTCTATTTTTCATAGCTAGTTGCAAGACTAATAAAGATGCCCAAATGAGTAAAAGTAAGACTATGATAATATGAAATGACCAAAGAGTGCAGCAGCAACCAAGACCACCCAACTTAATGCTAGCAAGCATTGCGCGCCCCTCGTTGATGTGATTAGACATACATGCATCGATGCATATTAGTACTAGACTACTAGTACAGTACTTAGTCTTTGCTTCTGCAAATTTAGCAGCTTTTGTAATTTTTCTCTTTTCTTTTTGTTCTTTAATTATTTGTTTCCATGTAGAGCAGGCACTAGTGTCTAATCAACTTATCACCTCGTTTTTTTTTTTTTATTTTTTTTTTTTTATTTTTTTTTATTTTTTTTTAACAGTCCGTTGATAACTTGATACTCCTTGTGTGTTTTTATAGGTGTTTTTAAAGGTGTTATATTTTAACTGACATATAATTTTAGGTAATTTAGTTGACTTAAATAAAATAAGATGTTTTCCTCAAAAAAAAATAAAAATAATAATAAAATAAGAGGTAAGGGACAGTAGTTAAAGTATTAAAATAAATTACTCTCTCTGTTTCATAATATTAATTTATATATTATTTCAGGTATTTTAAAAAGATCTACCCATATTGAATATTAGGGATGTCTATTCGGTTTTCGGTTTGAATTTAGCCAAATCTAATCCGATCCGTAATAAAATTCGATTTTTTATTTTTAAATCCAGTCCGATCCGAATTTCATGAATCCAATCCGATCCAATCTGAATTAAAATTCGGTTATTTGGATTCGATAAAAAATTCCGAATGAAAATGCATTGTAAATTTTTAGGGACTAAAATAATTATAAAAATAAAAATGCAATTATAAAAGCTTAGTCTTAATGCATAGTTGTACATGATTATTACAAATATTAAAAACATAATTTTACATAATTTATATTAATGTAATTATCAACATAAATTTACATGATTAATACTCTCTCCGTTTTTAAATACTTACTCCATTTCTCCATTTTCTGCGGAGTTTTAGGAGAAATTTGGAGAAAGTAATAAAATATGAAGATAGTGGGTAGGTGGAAGTATAAAAAATTGTAAAAAGCAAAAATAGGAGAAAGAATTAGAGGAGAGAGAATATGAAATAAATAATATATAATTTATGTTGGCCCCACTAGGTGAGAGAAATTAATTAAATATTGTAAAAGCTTTCCAAATAGGGAAATGGAGCAAGTATGTAACACCCCCAAATCTCCCTCTACGGAAATACTAGTATAATACGTATAATTATACCGTAGAGATAGACTTAGGCGTATTACCGCCGCGTGATTACGCAAGGCTACTCAACTTACTAACAAAACCATACTTTGCAGCGGAAACTTCAAAACTCTTCTTTATTAATAATAATGATGAGTGGCATTTATGCCACGATTTAGTGCTCATTTTACGGGTTTTTCCTCCCACTTGTAGCTTGTTTGTCCCCCTTTTTGTTCTTCTTTTCTTTGTTTACCTTTCTCCTTGTTTTCTTTGTTTTCGTTTTGTAGGAATCAAGGCATTGGAAGAAGAGCAATCCATCCTCATATCCCCTGTGTTCGGGCGCGCAGCACTGTGAGAACCCGCGCAGGATTGCCTCAAGAGCAGAACAGAAACAGAAGGTTTTGTGCGCCTTGTGCGCGGCTTATGCGCGGGCGCGCGCCTTTGAACTGTGCGGGCGCGCAGCCCTGTGAGAACCCGCACGAGATAGCAGCAGAAGCAGAGCCAAAACAGAGAGTTGTGCGCGCCACATGTGCGACATGTGTGCGGGCGCACACTCATCATGTGCGAGCGCGCAGTAGCTGGGAGAAGGCGCGCATCCATGGGTCTAATTCCTCCGTACCCACAGATCTGCGGGCGCACAAGATCGGAGAGGGCGCACACATGGCAGCTGTGCGGGCGCGCAGTGTTTATGCGCGGGCGCGCACCGCTGGGTTTCAGTTTTTTTATTTCGAATTCTTGTATCTTTTTAGTGGACCTTTATATATAGGCCGTAGGGTGAATTAGTGGGGCATCTAGCATTATCTTAGAAACAATTAAACCCTAATCTTAGAGAGAGAAAGTGTAGTATTACTCAAGTTATTTCCATGTATGCAACTTTGGCTCAAGTTTCATTTCAATCCATCAAGCAACTTTGCAAGTTTTAATCTTTCTATTATTGCCTACTTAGTAATCTCTAATCCTTTCTCTTAGTCTTGTTTATTTGCACTCTAGTTGTTTATTTCTATCTATTTTGTGGATTAATATATTTTGGTATTTTCATTGTTTTTGATCATGTTTGCTTTCATGTTTATTGTGTTTTCATCTAGTTTTGTTATCATGTTTAGTCCCCTTTTTCTAGGCTAATCTCTTAGCTAGGGGAAGGGGGTGTAAGATATGTATTGAATGATGGATGAATGATGATAGTGGATTGATTACATGCCTTAAATTGATGAAAGATATGATTTTTATGGCTTGAGATTATTGTAGTACTTTATTTGATTGCCTTCTAGTTTAAATGCATGAAAATGATTTGAACTAGATTTAGGTCACCTCTATCTTAATGATTGCATGAGAATGAGTTGTTAAAATAGAGTTCCATGTATTGTGCCTCTTTATTCTTGGGTTAGCTTGTGCCTAATGGGATGCATGAAAATGATCCTAATTAGCTTAGACTACTTTCATTGGTTTGCTTAAACTATTGCATGAAAATGAGTTGTTTAGGTAGAATTTTATATTCTTTGGCATGTTAATCATGATGCTTATCATTGTTTTCCTTCATTCTAATCATGTTTGAAACCCCCTAATCCCTAGCGTTGTTATTCCTTGATTTAATCACCCTTTTACTTGTTTATTTATAGTTCTAGTGTCTACATTCCAAATTCCAACAAAATATACCCCTTTCTTACTCTTGCATGGTGATTTTGATATTAAATGAGAAAGCTTCCTCAGCGGATCGACCCTTGCTTGCCACTAACTAGTTTAGTGTGAAGTCTAGGTTTTATAAATAGTTAATTTGATTAGGGTTAATAGTTTAACGACCTATCATAGCCCGATCAAATAACTATAGATAGAAACCAATGTTATGAGTACTCAAAAATAGATACAAGACCAAGATTCCTAACTTAGCGAAACCAAATCCTGGGACTCCAATGCATCAATTTATTCACTCCACCTGAAATAACACTGCTTACCATTACGATAAACAGGGCGAACCAAAACAAATAAGAAATACGGGTTAGCAAAATATGCTAAGTACGGTAAGTGCAAGATAATTAAACTCAATTTATTTGCAAACATGCTTTTGAAATCAATTCCAATAATTAATCCAGTAATTCCAAACTCATGATTCAAAACCAATTCTCAATATTCAAATCCCAATAATCAATAAAACCAATTCCAATTATTTTAAAACCAATTAAACCAATTAAACCAATTCCTCTCCCAAGTGTGCACACCCCCCAAGCTAGTCTCCTTATGTTACAAGGCTATTCTTGAGGAAAGACCCGGTCATACAAAGTCCAAGGCCTTATCAAAATACCAAATCCGCATAGTGGGATTACTAACATGCTTATAAAGCATAAATAATAAATTTAATTTAATGATTAAATAAATCCTCTTTAAATCCAATAATTCCAACCTTTAATGATAATAATTCAAACTCCCTTTTTTTTTTTTTTATTAAATCCAACAAGCTTTCAAAACCAATCCTTTTTAAACATGAATAATAAATTAATTAATCAAAACATGTTATAAAAATCAATACTCCAATTTAATTATTAAAACCAATCTTTTAAATATACTTTTATTTCATAAACCATAATTCAAGTCAATTTAATTCAATCACCATAAAATCATTCAAACATGCTCATTCAAATCGATCACTTTCAAGGTATCTAGCCACCTAACGTACCTTGATCCTTGCTTAGCGAAAAACACTTCAAAAGAACTCTCAAGTAGCTTGATCAAAAACACCCTATAAATCAATATAACCTTAATTAATATAAGGTTAACAAATAATCACAACAATGAAATTAAAAACCCCCAACTATATGTACATGAACCTTTTAAATTAATTTTCGTAAACATCATTAAAAATCTAATTTATATAATTAAAACTACTCATAATAATTTTTATAAATCCTCCATAATAATAATAATAATTGAATAAGAGAAGAGAAAGAGAAAAGATAAGAAACCAAGGAAAAGAGAAGAATTGGATTTTCGTTGGAAAGAATAGGCAGAACTTGCAGAGGCTATAACTCCTTTGATATAACTTCGAATTGGGTGATTCTTGAGCCTAACCTCAAGGATTTTTCGAGAGGAACAATCTTCTGTGAAACAGCAATACCCCAAAAACTGACCAGAAGTGCCCGAAAATTGGCTTCAAAGATAAACGGGACGATTTGTGTAAAAAGAGGAGAAGAAAAGAAGAGAATTGGTGTGAAGAATGTGAGGGGTATTTATAGGCTAGCTCATGCAAGAATTATGGTAAGTAGGGTTTAAGGGATTACTTGGAGAAGTGAGTAAAGATTTAAGGAAAGTTTTGATATTGAAGAGATTGTGTATAATTGAATATGGAAGGTATGATTGTCATGAAAAATATTAAGAAAATTGGAATTACTTGGGGAATAATTAAGAAAAATAGATGGCAAGAAAATAAAATGATTGGATACTAAAAAGATGGAGAATTAGATTTAAGGAAAATAGGAGATTTTAAGGAGATAATTAAAAATACAATTTACCAAAAATATTTTTCCCAAAATCTACATGGGATGGCCGAAATTTTTGAGCTTTCCTAAGCTCATATTTTCGGCCCTCCTATTTAGTACTTTAGGAAATTATTTTGCTAGTTTTAAGGAATTAAAATAATTGTGTAAATAATATTTATTGTAATAAATAATTAAATAATAAAATACCAAATATTCACCAAATAATTTAACTAATAAAATCAGATTTTCTCTTAGGAAAATCCGAAATTTATTAGCCAAATAAATGGGATTTTCAGACTTATTAAAATAATAATAAAATATAGCTTTTGCCTTAATTAAAATATCCAAAATATATAAATAATCCGGTTTTTAAAATAGGATAAATGGATAATAAATCTTATCCAAAATAATAATTTGCTTTTAAAATACTTTTTGCGCCAAAATTCAAATATCGTTTTGGCTCCAAGATTTAAATAGTAAGTTAAATTACTAAAATACCCTTTTTAGAAAATAATAATTAATTAATTAATTAATTAGGAAAATACGTATAAAAATACGGGGTATTACAGTCTTACCCCCTTAAAATAAGTTTTGACCCGAAACTTAGTCAAAAGAAACGAAAATCATTTTGAAATTATTGGTTCATGCACATCCTAACTTGACTCAAGACTCCAACTAAACTCAAATTAGATTCGAAATCACTCAAAAATGACTCGAAAAGTAGACGCGCGAAACTCTATCGCCCTCTACCGCCCTTAAAAGGAGTTACGCCCCCGTAACTCGACCACTAACCTTAGGTAAACAACTCTGGGTATCGTTTCCTCATATCAGCCTCAGCTTCCCATGTAGCCTCCTCTGTTTTCTGATTTGACCACAACACTTTCACAATGCTCACATCCTTGTTCCTTGTGCTCCTTACCTTAGAGTCAAGAATCTTTACTGGTCTTTCCTCATAAGTCAAATTTTCATCCATCTCAATGGTTTCTGGTTGCAACACATGTGTCACGTCCGGAATATACTTTCGAATTTGGCTCACATGGAACACATTGTGAACCCTTTCTAGCTCGTTAGGCAGATCCAACTTATAAGCCACTTTTCCCACTTTCTGGATGATCTCATAAGGCCCTATTTACTTTAGGCTCAGTTTCCCCTTCTTTCCGAACCTCATCACCCCTTTCATGGGTGAAATTTTCAACAAAACCTTCTCTCCAACTTCATATTCTTCCTCCCTCCTTTTTAAATCAGCATAGCTTTTCTGTCGATCCTGGGCTGCTTTAATCTTTTCCTGGATCAACTTGACCTGCTTCACCATATCTTCAATCATTTCTGGTCCAAGAACCATAGTCTCACTTATATCATTCCAACACACTGGGCTTCTACACTTCCGACCATATAATGTTTCAAACGGTGCCATTCCAATGCTTGCATGGTAACTGTTGTTGTAAGAGAACTCTATCAAATCCAGGTGGTCTTCCCAAGACCCTTGATACTCCATCACACAAGCTCTCAACATGTCCTCCAATGTCTGAATCGTTCTTTCCGTTTGACCATCTATCGCTGGGTGAAACGCTGTGCTCATTAGCAACTTAGTTCCCATCGCCTTTTGCAAACTTTTCCAAAAGTTAGACAAAAATCTTGAATCTATATCCGAAATGATATCCGTGGGTACCCCATGGTACTTCACCACAAACTTCACGTATGCTCTTCCCAACTGATCCATAGTCCAAGTACTCTTCATGGGTATGAACGCTGCTGACTTCGTCAACCTGTCCACTATTACCCAAATAGTGTCATTCCCTGCCTTGGTCTTTGGCAAAGCTCCCACAAAATCCACAGAAATCGAATCCCATTTCCACTTGGGCACCTCCAAGGATTGGACCTTTCCTTGAGGCCTGCGATGCTCAATCTTCACCTTCTGACATGTCAAACACTTAGCCACAAATTCAGCCACTTCAATCTTCATATTGGGCCACCAAAAAGTTTTCTTCATGTCCTTATACAACTTATCCCCTCCAGGATGCATTGAATAAGGAGAATTATGAGCCTCCTCCATCACTCTTTGTTTCAGATCACCACGATTCTGCGGTACACACCATCGTCCCTTAAAACGAATACTTCGCTCATCACCAATGGTGAAATCCAACACTTGTCCTTCATCAATCTTCTTCTTAATTGCTTTTAAATTATCATCTTCCAATTGGCTATCCCTTATCTCATCATAAATGGATGGTTGAACCACCAAGGCATTCAACATCCTAGCCACTTCACAATTCTCCATCACTTCCAAGTTCAACTTTTGAAATTCCACACACAACTGATCTGGTACTACCATCACATTCACCGTATGTTCTGACTTCCTACTCAAAGCATCTGCCACCACATTAGCTTTTCCCTCATGATACTGAATATCCAATGTATAATCACTCATATACTCCAACCATCGTCTCTGCCTCCCATTCAAGTGCGTCTGGGTGAAAATGTACTTCAAACACTTATGGTCTGTGAAAATTCTACAAGTCACCCCATACAAGTAATGTCTCCAAATTTTCAAGGCAAACACTATTGCAGCTAACTCCAAATCGTGGGTTGGGTAATTCCCTTCGTGAACCTTCAACTGCCTCGAGGCATACACAATCATTCTTCGATTTTGCATTAACACACATCCCAATCCCAACTTCGATGCATCACTGTACACGTCATATAGATCACTCCCATCCGGCAAGGCCAGCACAGGTGCTATGGTTAACCTTTCTTTCAGGATCTTAAACGCCTCCTCACACTCTGGAGTCCATAAGAATTTATGCTCCTTTTTCATCAAACTTGTCATGGGCTTCGCGATCCTTGAAAAATCCTTCACAAACCTTCTGTAATAGCCTGTTAAACCCAGAAAACTCCTTACAGCTGACACATTCTTTGGGGTTGGCCAATCACTCACAGCTCGAATCTTGCTTGGGTCCACTGAAACTCCGTCCTTGGAAATCACATGGCCCAAAAATGCTACTTCCTCCTACCAAAACTCACACTTAGACAACTTGGCATACAACTGATGTTCCCTTAAACATAATAACACTTGTCTCAAATGCTCCTTGTGCTCTTCTTCATCCTTTCAATAGACCAAAATATCATCAATAAACACTACCACAAACTTGTCCAAGTATGGCCTGAAAATCCTCTGCATCAAATCCATGAACACTGCAGGTGCATTGGTCAAACCAAGTGGCATAACTGTGAACTCATAGTGACCATAACGGGTCCTGAAAGCACTCTTTGCAATATCTTGCTCCGCAATTCTCAACTGGTGATAACCCGATCTCAAATCTATCTTTGAAAATACTCCTGTTCCTTTCAACTGGTCAAACAAATCATCGATCCTTGGTAATGGATACTTATTCTTCACTGTCACCTTGTTCAACTCTCGATAATCTATACACAACCTCATACTCCCATCTTTCTTCTTCACAAACAATACTGGAGCTCTCCAGGGTGATGAACTAGGCCTAATATAACCTTTCTCCAATAAATCATCCAACTAGGTCTTTAACTCCCTCAACTCAGCTGGAGCCATCCTATATGGAGCCTTAGAGATAGGTCCAGTTCCAGGCACTAGGTCAATAGTGAACTCAACATCCCTTACTGGCGGCATACCCGGAATCTCGTCTGGAAACACATCCGGAAACTCTTCTACAACAGGAATACCCTCTTCACCTTTCTTTTCCTCACTTTCAATCTCTTGAACACTACACAAAAACAAAGGACAACCCTTCTTAACCAGCTTCTGTAGTTGCATTGCAGACACAATTCTCAACCCTGAACTTTTCCCTTCCTTTTTGTATACCACATTGGTCTTATTTGGGCTAGTTAAGGTGACCTTTTCAGCCGCACAATCGATCCTTGCCTCATACTTTCCCAACCAATCCATACCCAGAATTACATCGAAGTCATTCAAATCGAACTCGATCAAATCTGCCAGAAATTCTACCCCAGAAATGGAAATAGGCACTCTCAAAAACAATCTTGAACAACTCCTCACTTCCCCAGACGGGATAGACACATCTAGAGAAACTGACTCAGGACTCTCTAAACCGAGACTCCCAACTAATTTCTTAGAAATAAAAGAATGCGACGTCCCTGAATCAAACAAGACTCTCACAGGAGATGAACTTATAAAGAAAACACCAATTACCACATCATTAGCAGACTCAGCCTAACAACTATTCATCACGAACACACGACCTTTTGGGGCACTTCCCGCACCGCTACTGGTTCTAGCCTTGGTTGTAGGTCCACTAGATTGAGGTGGTTTGCTAGGTGCACTAGACTCTTTCACCTTCCCAGACTTAACATCAGCTTCCTTCTTAAAACACTCGTACTCACGGTGTCCCAACTTCTGACAGTAACGACAAGTTACCGGGTTTCCCTCACAGGCCTTCCCTGGGTGGTCTTTCTCACACCGCTTGCAGAAATACCTTCTCTTGGGTTTCTTACCCCTTTGGTTCCCATTCCCCTTATGGTTGGACGACTGGCCTCCATTCCCCTTCCCAAAGTTTCCGTTGTTGTCCCTCATATCACCAGAATTCCCTTGGTAATTCCCATTGGGCTTGTGCCTCTTTTCACCCCCGTGAAAAGAGTCCGGGTTCTTCCTTTTCTCTCCAACCTGCTCCATCTCTCTCCCCTTAATTCCGTATAGATGGGCTGGATGGCCATAAACTTCATCCAAAGTCTCAAAGGTCACTCCCCCTAGCTTCCCTTGGAGGGTCAAGGTTAAGCCTTGCTCAAATCTCTGAGCTTTGATGGTTTCAGTAGGGACTACTTCCGGGGCAAACCTCATCAACTCAATGAACTTGTTGTAATATTCACTGATTGACATGTTCCCCATCCTTAGGTTGGTAAACTCCATGCACTTCTGCTTTCTCAGGTAGGAAGGGTAAAACTTTTCTCTCAAGGCTTCCTTAAACTCATCCCACCCAAAGTTTGGTTTCTTCAACAGCTCATCTTTTCTTTGGGCCCACCATAAATCAGCTTCCTCCCTCAAGTAGTAAACCCCATTGTTCACCCTCATCTCACTTGGGCAATTGATAGCATCAAACAACTTGTCAAACTCCCTAATCCAGTTTTCAAGGCTGGATGGGTCCTCCTTTCCCAAGTAAACAGGTGGTTTAGCTTAATTGGTTGTACATTGATGACATGACTCTAAGGGTTTGTTTTGATTTACTGAAAATAACTGAAATGAACAGAATTGAATCGAGCTAAAATGAATTGTTTATGAGAGAAGGAAATTAGGAACTGAATTGAACTAAACTGAACTGAAATTAATCTAAAAAGAACAGGCCCTAAGTAAGGAAATCTCTACCTTGAATTATGCATTATGACTTATGATTTCCTAAATAAAAAAATAAAAAAACTTAAATAAGGTAAACTAATTATGAATTATTTGGTACTTTAATGTTAGATTACAAATATTCTTCTATTCTTATTTTATGTGATTGATTCCATATGAGACTAACATTATGAAACATAGGGAATATAAAAGAAAGATACACTACTAGAAAACTGTTGTTTTCCGATGGAATTTCCGTAAGAAAATATTTCAGCTAAAATAAAAAAAAACACGCCGCACCACCCCTGGCACGGCGTGTCACCACCCTAACCCCAGCAGACCACCACCGCCAGTACCCCCCACATCTGCCAGGCCACTACCAGCCCTTAACCTTAACCCTAACTCGAACCACACCACCACCGCCACGACCCCCCACTCAGCCACAACCACATCCTAACCCTAAACCCACCACCACCTTAAGCCACCCAACCACCACTTTAACCCACCCAACCTACAATCCTAAACCCACCACCACCTTAACCCACCCAACCTAACCCAGATCTGCAACCACCCGAACCCACACACCTAAAACCAAACAATCTGGCCTAATAACCACCCAAACCTACGCACCAAAACCACCCAAAAACCTTAAATATAGTCAAAATTAACAAAAAAACTGTCAAAAACCAGAAAATTCACAACAAAATTAACAAAAAACCAGAAAAATCAAGAAAAAAGAAAGAAAATTGAAAACAAGAAAACATACCTTATAAATAAAAAATGGCTTTGATTTTCAACTCGAATTTGGTTTAAAACGGCCGAATTCGAACATGAAAACTCTAGATCTAGAGTTTTCATGGTCGAATTTGGCCATGAAACCTTCGTTTTGACCTTGACCTTAGTTTCTTCAAAAAATTAAAAGGGGCGAAGAAGAAGAGGAGGCAGAAGAAGAAGGGAGAAGAGAGAGGAGGAAGGAGAAGAAGAAACAGAAAGAAAGGAAAAATGAAAAAGGGCAGAGAAGGAGAGGAGGAGGGAGAAGGAGAACGGGATGAATGAGGGGAGGAGAGAGAAAGAGAGGAGAGAGAGAGAGAAGGAGAAGGGGGAAACAGAAATAAGGGGGCGGAAATAAGGAGAAGGATAAGAGGGGTTGTTAGGGTTTTGAAAAAACTTTTTTTTTTAAATATGTTCCGATGGAAATTTCGGTCAGAAATTTCTGACGGATTAAAATTCTGTTGGAAATGATACTTTACGACGGAAAAATCCGTCGGATAGTATAAATTTTATGACGGAATATAAATCCGTCGGAAATTTCCGACGGATTTCCGACGGAATGTAAATCCGTCGGAGATTTTGAATTTTCCGACGGAATTATGTGTCCGTCAGAACCCGTCCGTCGGAATTTGACTGTTTTCTAGTAGTGATAGTGGGATTATAGTTTATTGAGAAGTTATAAATGTGAGATGAAAGAAATAATAAAAAAAAGTAATAGTGGATTTAGGTGGGAACCATAAAAGAGAAGATATACCAAATATAATTAAAATGTATAGTAGCTTTTTGACAAAAATATAAGTGTAACACTTATTAAAATACGGTCACAATTGATAGTGTAACACTTATTAAAACACGGATCGAAGGGAGTATTTTGTTTTTAAATAATTGTCCTACTTTAACTGATATATGGAGTATTTGCTAACGCGTAAGTTTGATTAACTGATCATCAATAAATGTAAAATATAAAAAAGTTTGTATTTGAAAACTATACATTTAGACTATTCTAACAAGTACCTGCATGAATATCTTATGTACTCCATCTGTTTCATAATAATCGTAACATTTTAATTAACACACATGTCAATGCAGAACCATGATCATTAATTTTTAATTATATATATGTTGCCTTTTTTTTCTCTTTTCGTTGGTAGTTGTATTGACAAAGTTGTGTTGACCGTTATTGCATTTGTTTATTGTCTAGATAATGGCCTCTGCATATGGTTCGATAAATATAGTTTTTCAAGTGGGGGGGGGGGAGGGGTGCTTTTGTCCCAAAGAGAGTGAACAAAAAAAGGACTTTACTTTGCTATTGTAGTGGGTTGTGTTTGGAGATGGGCATGGGCTGTGCTGGCACGCGGGCGGCACAAGCCCGATACGAAATCGGCATGAGCCTGCCAAAGGCATGAACCGACACGGTGGCCCACTTGTGGGCCGTGCCGTGAACAAATTTTTGAAAAACAGGCACGGGCACGGCATGAACGCGATGGGTGGCACGATCACTCGGCCCGTGGCACGACCCATAGCACGGCATGCGGCTCGCCAGGCACGGCCTGTGCAAAGTTATTGTACAATTTTTGTATTATCGAGCCCCATATTCCGTATAATAAAATAAGCTATAAAATTAAGTTATTGTATTATCGATTTATCGCATCGGCATATAATAAAATAAGTTATTCAT
Source organism: Chenopodium album (assembly GCF_948465745.1). Lineage (NCBI taxonomy): Eukaryota > Viridiplantae > Streptophyta > Magnoliopsida > Caryophyllales > Amaranthaceae > Chenopodium > Chenopodium album. The sequence continues at coordinate 43,621,049 of NC_137846.1, read as the reverse complement.
CAATTTTTGAGTTATCGCCTTATTGCACTCGTAATATTTTTAATTATATGCATTGTTGCTTTTTGCTAAATAATACGGAGTAATATAATAATACAAAAACATAAACATAAATTAATAAAATTATTTAAATATACTCATTTTTAAAGTTGTTCAAAAAAAATATATATCGATTTTTTTTGAATTAAATTTTTTTTGGAGAAACTAGGGTGACCCGCTAGGCACGTGGGCCGTGCCGTGGGCTGGGGTGTGCCTAAAGGTGGCACGGCATGACCCGCCATAAATTAGGCATGACACGGCCTCGCACGAGCCACCCCCAGGCACGGCTCACGGTATCCGGGTACTGCACGATGCCCACATTTAGTTGTGTTATTGGAGGAGGGGTGTGAAAGTATCTAAGCTTGATGTGCATTATATTAGGGAAGCTGCTGTATAGGGTTTTGTTTAACTACAATGTGCATGTGTCTACCCATTATAGCTGTTGGTATAAGGAAAAAGGAAAAACCTTTAACACTTGTAGGGAATATTTCAAGCATTACCCTAAACTTGAACCCCACTATGATCATACACTTAAGCATGGTGGCGTCCAAAGGGAAAGAAGGTAGAGCAAAAAGAGTCGCCAACAAGTTTTAGGAACTTGTAAACCGTTCATAGGGTGAAGGTTACACCCCTTAACGATCCATGAGATCGTCAACTCCAATAAGTCTGGAACCATGACTGGTGTTCGGGGATGAAGGTACAAATCCAATCTAAAAGAGATTGAACCTGCCCTAATAATAGGCCTCTACTTCATTCTTCTCGTATTCATGTGCGCTTTCTGACTAACATGCAATCAATAAAGTTAACCCTAAACCTGCTTATCTATGTTGGTTGAACATTAATGCACAAATAAAACTATTATTGGCGATCACTTGAATTATAATCATATTAGCCCTAAACAAGATAATTAATTATCTTATTAAGCGTGGTTACAAGTACAAATTCCCTTTAAACATATATAAAAGGCGTGATCAAGCAATAACAATAAATAAACATCAAGAAACATAATAACAATCATCATAATAATAATCATAATAACAATCATAATTAAAATAATCATGTTAAAGCATAATATTAGCAAGATCCTTGGCATGATACGAACAAGACTAATAACAAATCCTAGCATGTCACTAAACAATAAAAATCAAAGCTTTATTCCTAACATGATACTAACATGATATTGATATGATATTAGAAAGCATAGGAAGCACCCTAAACATGATACTAGAAAGCAATAATAACATCCTAAGCATGATGCTAGGAATTAATAAATAATAAACATGCTTTCTACAAGAATAGAGCAATAAGACTACATACTTTGATGCCTCGTACCTCTTTCTAATAACAAAATACACGCGTTAGTAACTTCAAGGAAAATATAAAATCAAACAATTAAATTAAATAATTGAAATAGAGATTTGGGACCAAACCCTCAGAAATTATAACCTTTCACGTCTAGGGTGAAGGCAATTTCGAACTTGGCTAGGTGTGTCTAGATCTAATGTATGAGGAATTTTGAGAGAGGGAAGGTTTATAGAGATGATGATTGTTGATGAGAATTGATGATTAAAAACGGAGGTTTAAGGACCCTATTTATAACGAAAACAGCCCGGATATGATAAAAAAGAATCAGAGTTCGAAAAGGAATAAAACACGACGCTGTCGCCGAAATAGCCCCTGTCGCCAGGCGACAGCCTATAGTGCGGCGCTACAGACAATTTTTCCACACGTTTTCTTATTTCTGATAAAATTTAGCGTATAAGGGATAAAACTGTAATTTTATTTAAAACGCTTCTTTTATTCTAAATAAAACTCATAAAACTCATTTATCAATGCTAATCACATTAGGATTCAAAAGAACCTCCTAGGAAATTCTAAAAGACTATAATCAATCTTAATTGCATTAGGAATCATAAATCATAATAGGCCCTCCTCTAGATCATTGGGCCGTATATAAAGGTCAAACCGGGCCCAGTTTAGTATTTTGGCCATAACTTCCTCATTATTCATCGGAATTGGGCTTATAATATATCTTTGGAAAGCTCTTTTTGAGCCCAATCCAACTACACCATTATTGGACCCTTACCATGGACCAAATAAAATGGATTAGCTATTTTTATAAAATAGGTTTTCGAAAACAGAGAGAAAGAAGAGAAATAAAAACTTACCGCAACACTAAACTTTCCACACTTTTACCTCATTCGATTATGATTCGACGTGAAAGGTATTCATCACTGGGTTTGGTTTTGGGGAGACACTTTTGGGTGTCTACAGAAGCCCCCACTTTGACTGAGTTTGGAGAAACGCAAGTTCCAAAAACGAAAATCAAAGTAGCGATAGGGACGGAGAATGATTCAGAACGTTCTGCGATCCTAAATCATTCTTGTAACGCCGATACCTGCAAACTAGCGTTAGTTAAAACAGATAAAAGAGTTAAGAAATGCGTATCTTGCACCGTCGAGCACACGTCTCTGGAGGAACCGATTTGTTGTGACGATCTTCCTCAAGCTAGGGGATATCGCCTGAAGACTGCTACGCTGGTAACTGCCTCCAATTTCTGCTGTGATAGTCTTCTGCAAGCTAGAGAACACCATCGAAGACTGCTTCGCCTGAAACGATCTTCTGCCGCTTTGTGACCATCTTCCACAAGCTAGGGAACATGATCGAAGATAACTTCGCCTGAAATCACCTCCAATTGTTTGTAACAACCCTCCACAAGCTAGGGAATGCCGTCGAAGATACCTTCGCCCGAAGTCATCCTCATTTGCTGCGATAATACTCTGAAGAACATCACCAAAGACCAACGCTTGTTGATCCTTTAAAGTTCGCTTGAACTTGTTTTTGCTATGCCAGTGCATCGGCGCTTTTGCTTGCTTGTGAACTTGTGTGTCGGTGCCTTTGCTGTTTATGAACCATTATGTCGGTGCGTTTGCTGTGAGCCAATGCTTAGGCTCTTTAAGCTAAGTGAGACGATCTTTCATCAGGTCGATCACCTATTGTGATTGTAATCGAACCGATTACTAATCATGTCAAATTTCGTATAGGGGCTAACTGGCGTACCAAGGAATCCAAACTGCTGTATGAGTTTGAAATAATCATTCTGAGAGACCTAGCGTTCTATCGCTTCTTCAAAGTCTCTGTCGCCGAATTTTCTTTGTGTCGCTCGGCACTGCACTCTGTCGCGCGGCGACAGAGCTGTCGTGCGACGCTGCTGTCGGGATTTCTGAATAAATCCCCTTTCTTCCTCATTTCGCTGCTACTGCATTTTTTTCATTCGAGTTTCGCCACACATACTTCGGATTGCTCGTTCTTGCTCGTTTCTCAACCAAATTCATTCAAATTTGTTGCAAATCGAAGCTTCGTTCATCTAGTTTGCTGATCCATGTAAATTTTTCCAAACTCACTCTATTTTTGGTGAATTTTTACACATTTTTATTCACGAATTTCTTGAAAATTCGAAACTTATATTGCTCAATTTGCCTTATTTGTCAAATTTTATGCTATGAAATTGCTTGATTATGTTTGTATATTGCCTTAGGAGTATTTTGAGACTTGTTTGACTCAATTTGGTGAAGAAACGAGCGATTCACCATTGTTGTACCTCTTAAGGTCGTGAGAATAATGTGACTCGTTCTTGATGTTTTTCTCGCAATTATTGTCCAATTTGTCACAATAATTATCATAGTATTGCAAGAAATTGTTTGATTGCTTGAAAAATGCCATACATGCTTGAATTGCAATTGTGCTCTGTTTTAGTACTACGTACTCTGTTGTTTTTTATTTTTTTTTATTTTTGAATATAGTATCATGCGGCTAGGCGAACCTTAGATACTATAGAGCCTTAATTTTTTTTCAATTTTGCAAAGTATAGTATGGCTTGACAACGCGGTTCCGGTTCTCGATCCCGAGACACACGACGGGAGCACGAGCCCGTTCAGGAGGATGCCGATTCGTCCACCTCTCTCGGTCCCTTCTCCGAGTGGGACGAGCGGACATTGTTCTTTGCCACCGAGCATCATATTTCCGAGAGGGTGCGTCGTGGGATTGTTGGTGGTAGGACTCGTAGCCACGGCTCTGGCAACGAGACCATTGGTGCATTGTACGACAAATATTTTCGCAATGAATAATTGCGACTGCTCTGGGAGTGTTGTGGGCTGACTGCCCTATTCCGGGCTATGCAGGCCATGTACTCGTTCGATGCGGGCCACCACGTGGTTCGCGCTTTGGTGGAGTTCTTCTGGGATACCACCAACACTTTTCACTTCCCTGGGAGTGAGATGACTGTTACCCCAGCCGATTTCAGTCTCATCTCGGGACTGGAGTTTCGCTCGACTGCGCTACCGTTCGACAGCTCTATTAGTGTTTTCTCTCCTGTGGTCGAGGAGTTGTTGGGTCCGATCGCTGTTCGGGCCCGTGCTGAGGTGGAGCCTTCACAATTTAGCTCCAGGTGAATTCGTTGGTCGACTCTGGTAATGGCTTTCGAGGACGATGCGACCACCCGAGAGCAGCGGGTACGCATCTTTGCACTCATTTTGCTGTTAGGGACCTTTTCTCCTGACAAGGGCAGTTGGGTGTTGCTTTACTACCTTCCTGCTCTCTGCGATCTTCAGCTGATTGGGACTTATGATTGGGCCAGCTTAGCCTATGCTGACTTTTTGCGGGGATTGCGAGACTCTTGTCGACACCGGTCTTACACAGGAAACATTGCTCTCTCTAGCTTCTGGAGAGTGGTAGAGGTACACTTTATCTCTTTAAAAGTTTAGCTCTAAACTCTCATTAGCATCTACTGATTTCTTCTCTGTCTTCGTAGATCTGGTTCTATGAGTACTTTTCTTCGCTTGCGCCGGCGAGACCATCTCCACGCGAGCTCCTTGTTGGCGCCTGTTGGGGAGGTCGCTTCAGTAACCAGGCGACTACTGCTTATGTCCGAGAGCTGATCCTCTCGGTATGTCCCTTTTGACTAGTTGACATATTTGTACTGCTTTCGGTAGAGCTTCATCTTATAAACATTCTTTGCAGGAACCTGAGGTATTATACCGGCCATGGGGCGATTTGGTTATTCCTGCACTGGCGGCGGTGTACCTAGGAGAGAGAGTTTCTATCCAGCACTCCTCAGAGATTTTCGTCGTCCCTGCTCCTCCGCCTCGTCACATGTTCCATGATGCGATGCTGCTTAACTTATCGGAGAGGTCGCCTGCTGGTACCCCTTGGCGATCTTATGCTAGTTCGGGGAGATGCTACGAGGAGGATTTGCTACCGTTGCTGGCCCCTGTTTTGTCTGAGGAGGCGGCGGTATGATTTTTGTCTTTTATCTCTTTGTAAAGTAGCCCCTGAGTGGTATTTTATTCACTTTAGTTTGCTTTTTGTCAGAACGAGCCTACTGAGTTCGTTCCCCCTCGCATGTCCATCCACTATCAGGGGACATACGGGCCTATTGAAGAGATGATCCCTCCTGCTCCCGAGGATCAGCGTTTCGTTGAGCGATCTATCCCTCGTCACCAGACTCAGGTGAGTTATTTACCTGTTATTTACTTATATATGTCTTGTTCTGTTATTGACTTTATTTCTTCGATAGTTCTCGCGCGAGGTGGTTACGACGATGGCGAGGTGTATAGACGCCTTTCGGAGCCAGCTAGTGCGGATGAGGAACGTGGCTTCCTGTCGTCGTGACGACACTGCTCGGGATGTAGTTTTTCCTCTTTATTCCTGCTTTGTTTATATTTCTATTTTCTTGGCATCTGACTTGATTTCTTTTTTTTTTTGTAGGGACAACCTATTCCTTCCTGTACTCGGATGAGACTTGAGGCTCGGAGAGAGCCGGTTAGGTCTAGCTCGAGGCGTCGCCGTACTACTTCTGGTGGTCGGGGTGGTCGATCTGATGCTGCCCGGACCGAAGCGGTGGAGGGCTCGAGTTCTTCTTCTGAGGGTGCACAGGCTGGGCCAATGGGCCAAGGAGAGGCGACATCAGCTCCTCGAGGTGGTGGGACGTACGAGGTCGGGTCGTTGTCGCAGCAGCCTCAGCCTTTGCTGATTCATCACTAGGGCAATCTCGGGTGGACTGGTCCTGAGTCGGGTTTCCCTACTCCTGGCGAGACCGGAGCTGGTAGTGAGCATACTCCTCGATTTGCGCAGTTCTTTGATATGATGAACATTCCTCATCATCTGCGTCCTCCAGCGTCGTAGTTGTTCCTGTGTTTATTTATTTTGACTAGGACTTTGCCTGACTGACTCGTTTATTAATTACATTTGTTAGACATATTTTGTATATACAGATTATCATCTATTATAACTGTATTATCTTTCATTTTTATGTGCGTATGTGTGTGTGCAAAAAATTTGTGATTAATTTTGCGCAAAAATTTCCGTCATTTTATTACTAATGGAGGGTATCCGACTTTCTCCCCCAAAAGAAAAAATGAAAAATAAATCGGATTTGAAATAAGCCTAAAAATTAAGCTATAATAAATCCAAAGAGAAAAGAAAATATATATGGGTATTTGAACAAAGGCCGAAATTGTAAAGTCATCGTACAAATTCAAATCATAGCTAGGAAAATGCGGTTTGTATAGCACGTCGAGGAAACGCTGCGCCGCCGCATGTCGCCACGCGTTTTGCGCTGTCGCCGAGCGCTGCTGCTGTCGCTAGGCGACAGGTTTGTCGTTCGGTGCTGCAGTGCGCTGTCTCTGAATCCTTTCTGGAGTCAAACTGCATTGATTTTGTTAATAAATAGCCCCTTAATCTGCCGATTTTCTGTATAATTCGAATAGATTAATTATAACCTTAGTTTCTCAACAAATAATCATGTCTTTAGTCACTAAGAGTTTTAGCAATTTCACACGTGAGTGGTGTCATTCTCTAACTGTTAAAGAGAGAAAAGAACTCGACTTTTTTTCACATGGGAGGCATTTATGGTATTAGGGGGGTAGATCTTGACATGGATTTTATTTATACCGCCTTAGCATATTGGGATACAGATACACATTGCTTTAGACTGGGGTGTGATGAAACTAGCCCTTTACCGGAAGAATTTGGTGCCATCCTAGGCTTCCCTTCATTAGATCTTGCGGTAATCCCTAGAATAGATGAATATTATTATAAAGATTTTGAGTGCTTCTTTAATTTAAGAGACAGAGATCTAACCAAGATTGTAGATGGTAGTGTAGTCAATCTAAAAGAATTTGCACGCCACTACTTTGATAGACCTTATTCTGAATCTTTTCATGTTTATAGAAGAAGGGCTTTTCTCTTTTGCATGCTTAACCAATATCTTCTTACTAGTGGTAGAACTAATGAGGGTCAAGCAATTATATTAACTGTGTTGGAGCAAATTGAATCTGGGAGAAACCCAATGCCATTAATTGTCGAAGAGACTATGCTTAGTCTTGATGAATTAAAGAAAAATCCAAAAGCATCTTTTCGGGGCTCTCCAATTTTATTACAGGTAGCAAAATAATATTTTTTAATTACAGAAATTAAAAACATATTTTGGTATAGTAATACTAATTTATTCGCATTGATTTTTTTTTTTTTTTTTTTTTTTTTTTTTTTTTTTTTTTTTTTTGCAGATATGGCTAATGGAGAGACTAGAATTAATTAGTCCTCCTGATAATATTGAAAAATATACTCCAAATTGTTTTGTGAGGCGAAAGAAACTCTTCTCTAAGATGGGATGCCATGAGTGGAATAAAGTCTTCGCTTCTTGCAACTTTGCTATCAAGAGGGTTGTCCCAGGTGGAAAATAGAGAAGATGGTTGGTGTCAACAAGCAACCCTTCTGCCGTCTTCCAAGCTTAACCAAGATGACTTTTTATCATCCCTACAGGGTAAAAAGGCAGTACGGTCTACTTCAAATAATTCCATCCGGGGATCTCCGTCGTCCCTATGAATTCCCTGTCTCGCAAGAAGTAGAGAGCTTTGACACATATTGGAGCGCTAGGCCTTTATGGGAAGTGATTTCCAAAAAAGTTGCTCCTTCCTTGCCCAATGATGTGAAAAGATGGCTTCTTAATAAGCCTACCACAGACATGAAGAAAAATCAGAGTAGAACCAATGTGAAGAATCGTCTAGGTGACAAAGTGATTCATGTGAAGGAACGCTTGGCTGAGAAAATTGAGTTTAAAACACCTGTGATGCCTAAGAAGAGAAGTACTACAAAGGATAAAGGGAAAAGAAAAGCTGACACTGCAGAAAAGAAGGTTAAGGTAGAAAGGAAACATGGAGTCCTAGCTAAAGGAGAAACTATATACTCTAGAATTGAATGTAGGTCCTCTAAAGGATGCCTACTAGCTAAAGCCATGGACGATGAGGAGGAGGTAGATAAAAATTGGAAAAGGTCAAAGAAAGCAAAGGAAGATTGAAGCATTACTGAACTCCCAATTTATTAGTGCAGACACCTAAAAATGTCTCCCCAAAACCAAACCTGATGATGAACAATCTTTCACCGCCATTATTGGTCGGGTTCAGTATTTAATCCCGAGAGTTCTTAAAAAATCGTATTTGATTGAAAATCAGTTTTAATAATCCATGGATCAGTCTTGATGTTTAGTCAAAGCATAATTTTGGCCCAAACCTTTTTATTGTATTTATTTTCCTTTATTTTATTATTTTGACCCAAACCTTTTATTTTATTTAATTTATTATTTTAGCCTAATTAATAAATAATAAATCAGAAATGGCCCAAACTTATCAATCGACACTTAAAAAGGCTGAACGAAATTAGGGCAAAAATGAATTTAAACCGAAAAATGGATGCACAGTTTCCTGCGTCACGACAAAAAGCACCGCGTCACGGGGCTCAATACCGCGCCACGGTGTGCGTTCCCGTGACACGGTGCCAGTGTTGTGACACGGGGCATCTCCGTGTCCTTTCCACGTAAACCCTTCACGCGTTTTATCTCCTGTAACCTAATTATTTCCCGCGTCACTCTGTTTTCCACCGTGTCACGGGAGTTTGCCTTGTTTGACGGTGTCTGGCACCGTGTCACGGTGTCCTCTGCCGTGTCGCGGTGTTATTTTTTAGGGCTTTTATCTTTTTAGGGTTCTGTGTGTTCCCTCTACTCATTTTCCCTATAAATACCCCCTCATTTCTGATGTACGGGGCATCAAGGAATTCTCTTTTTCTCTCTTCTATGCTCTAGCCTAAACACTAGCCTACCCTTCTTCTTTTAAAATTCCCTCTTTAAGCACTCCAAGGAGTCCATACTTTACTCGAGGTTCTGTCCTTAAACCAAGGCGTGAAAGGTAGAATTGTTTGAGTGTTTGGCCCCAAATTAACTCTATTTAATTTAATTTAATTTAATTTAATTATTGTTTGATTAATTTTCCTTGAAGTTACTAACTCGTTTATTATTTTATAGTTGCAAGAAAACAGAATCAAAGTAAGAATCATGTTCCTTTCATTTTCTATTATTTTTCTAACGATTTTATATTGTTTGATTTATTGTAAATTGCTTCCAATATTAATGTTTGTTCTATTATTATTTATTGATCACCATATTGCATGTTTAAAGGGAATATGTAATTGAAAATCACGCCTAATAAAATAATTTGGACAACCGGTTTAGGTTCCTTTTTAATCTTGTTATTAAATCAAGTGATCACTAATATTTTAGAATTATATGCTGCATTAATATTCAACCAATTTAGATCGCAGGAATCACTTTTCACTACAAGAATCGAGTAGAGGCCAATACGGGCGAACGTGACTCCATGACTCACTTTGTACCATCATCCCCGATCCTCCTTTCGTGGTTCCGAACCATATGGAGTTAGTAATCTCATGGATTATGAATGGGGTGTAACCTTCACGGGTCAATCGTTGTTGCCTATCATTGTCCCTTATCGTGGTTGCCTTTTATGATCCGTGAACGGTTTACAAGTTTCTTAAAAACTTGTTAGCGGCTCCCTACATTATTTTTCCCTAATCATATTATGTCAATTCCCACTTTTTATGAGTGCCAAGCATATTCAGCACATGCTTTAACGTAGGCGCATTTCGAGCGCCGCTTACAATTTGGCGACTCCACTGGGAAGGATTCTTGGTTATTTATCGATTTGAGTGATCGGTATTTAATTAAGATGAGTGGATGAGACTTGAAAGATTCTTGAAAAATATTCCTGTGATTAAGTTGGCATTTTTGCATAAGGATAGACGTTTTAACGTCGCATTTAGGTCTGTCCCGTAGAAAAAATTGAATAACTTGATTGGGAACAAAGGAAAGCAGGGCACCAGTCAGATTTTCTGACTGCCGTGCCACGGCAGATACTGTCGTGTCACGATGCCGTACACCGTCACACGATGTGCAGCACCGTGACACGGTGCCTCTTCCGTGTCACGACAGTCCTTAAATCAGTCCAGTGGCTTATTTTCTCTTCTCACAGTCAACTTCCTTCGGTTTTTCTGAAAATACGTGTGTGTTCTACATACGTCTTAGCCCCGGGGAATTTAAGCTCTATCAACCCAAAAACGCTCATGGCAATAAGGGTTCATCCGAGTTATTAAATCCACCCAAACCATGGAGTCGAGTTCGATTTCATCACGAACTCACGGAGCCGCCCGTTGGCATACACCCTCAAGGAAGGTTGCCTTGCTAATGCGTCCAAAGTATTAACCATGGTACCCTTTTGACACCCAAAGTTTGACCAATAGTTGAACATAGATCTTGACCTTAGGTTGCGAACTCTTCTTACATCATCGTGACTAAATGTTACGTGGTTTATTTGGGGCTGACCCACATGTGTTTGCTCATTTTGTTTCACCTATGACCGAGGGTTTTTATTTCCGCATAGTAATTAGTACGGACTTAAAATTGATTAAAACCTGAAAATTACGCAAATTTAGGCCTGGAATTGTGTACCGTGTCACGGCAGACTTGTCGCGCCACGGTGAACAATGCCGTGACACAGTGCAATGTCCCGTCTGACGGTGCACTGTACCGTGTCTTCATCACCGTGACACGGTGCCCGGGAGGTATGTCCAGTCAGTCTTTTTTTGGTCTTTGTGCGTTCTTATGTCTGGTTTGATGTCTAGCTTTACGGTCATAACACGTGTCTATAGCCTCACTTAACCACTCACATGTCGTGTCAAGTTCACAAACTTTTCCTTTAGTCGTACACCATTTTATAACCGTACTTTAGGATGGTTTTGTGTCGTTTTTTGTTTCGTTTTTTTTTCGGAGTAAGTCAGATGGTATCCTCCGATACATTTTTTTAGAAAATAAAGAAAATTTAAATTTAAATTTAAAAAAAAATCTTTTCCGGATGGGTCAAGGTTAAGTCTAAAGGTGTGTTTGTTTCGATGTCACAGCACTTGGTCAAGAAGCAGGGGTAGATTGTTACGGTTCGAGTCAATACCTCAACAACCTCTTATACCAAAGAGGCGTACAAGGAAACCACCACAATCATCTCCACAAAGTTCGTCTCCAGTCTACTTTCAACTAATGGCTACTAAGGAGGATATTGAGAACATCAACAGGACCATTGAGATGTTGTCTAACATGATGCAAACACTCACCACCAGAGTCAACACTATAGAACAAGACAATCAAAACAATGTCACTGCCGCTGCAATGGACAAGATCAAAGAACAGATGAGTAAGATCTCTGAAGAGTTCACCTATGTAGAGCAACTTGTCACCTCTTCGTCCATAAGGGACAAACTTCCTGAAAAGTTTTCCACTGCTGACATTCCCAAGTTCAAGCCTACCGATAATCCGCTCCTCCACTTGAAGGCTTTTTCTGCGACCATGGCTCTTAAGGGATTAGATGTGACACTCTTCCCTACTGTATTCCCTCTTTCCCTGGAGCATGCTTGTCAACAGTGGTTCTACTCTCTGGAATCCAAACATGTTGCGACTTGGGAGGATGTTACTGAAAGCTTTATGAACCATTACAAATGTAACATCCAAGCCAAGACTTCTGAACGTGAACTCTCTATCCTCAAACAGAAGGAGAATGAAGGCTTCACTACTTATCTAAGCAGGTGGAGAGAAACAACTGCACTCTTGGTGGATCCTCCCAAGTAGAAAGAGATGGTTTGCCTATTTATTGCAAATCTGACTGATAAGTACAAGCAACACTTGAAGTTTCTACCTTTGAATACCTTCGAAGCTGTATACGATATTGGGATCAATATCGAAGATGAACTGATGAAGACTGCTGGTAGCAACAATAATAACAATAACACTTGGAAAAACAAGAAGAACGACACTCCTTCTTCTTCGTCTTCTAAGCCCAATAATGCTACCAACAATGTCAATGTCAATGATGTGCTAGCTCTTAGTGCTCCCCCTCAAAGATTCCAAAGGCAAATGAGGGTTTACACGCCTGTGGGGATGACCTACGATGCTGCTTTTGATCGCTTGCATAGTCAAGGACTGATTATGCGAATTGGACCTTTTCCACAACCTCGACCAGAGAACAGAACTGTTAGCTATGACCCCAATGCTCATTACAAGTTTCATCAAGGAAAAGGTCATACTACTGAGAAGTGTTAGAGGTTGAAGGATGCGATCCAAGACTTGATTGATGCTAATCAACTTCCTGTCCCTCCAGGGGGCAAGAAGCCTAATATTCAAACAGGTCCCCTTTCTGATGCTTTGGCCATCATGGGAGATAAGGTCTCCTTTGATCCGTCAATACTCATTCAACCTGTGAATAAACCTTTACCGGAAATTGTATTCGTTTCAAACTATGACGAAGTGAACGGAATTCGGGATAGTGATGATGAAGACGTCTATCTCAAAGATATAGCCTGTTCATCTCTTGGCACTAGTGAAGATGTTTGGGGAGACCTTGAGGTCAAGGTTCTCACCAGAAATGGACGGTTGCAACAGCCTAGTCCACCTCCACCGCAATCATAACCAATAGTTGATCCCATCGACCTTGTGAACAACGATGTGATCAAACAATTACAAAAGACTAAGGTGGAAATGAACGTATGGAAGCTTTTAGCCACCTCTCATGAGCATCGAAAGGCTGTAATGAATGCTCTGGTGAAAATAGGAGTTGATAATGATATGACTCCTCAAGGACTGGTCAACTTTCTCACTATTGAATTGCCAAGTACTAGTAATCTGATTTCCTTCTCCGACAAAAATCTTCCCCCGGAAGGGGACCAACATAACAAGGCCTTACACCTCACTGTGGTGTGTAGGTAGATGAATGTTCCTATGAGCCTGGTTGATAATGGCTCTACAATCAACGTATTCCCACTCCGCACTGTAAAGAATTTGGGATTCGTGCTTACGATAATACTCGCCGTCAAGTTGTTGGTACTATTATGCTAAATATAACTACTGGAGCCATTGAACGTCGCACCAAGTTACAGGTGGTGGACATTAAGGCTTCTTTCAATCTGCTGTTAGGTCGTCCTTGGCTTCATGAGCTAAGGGCAATCCCATCGTCGTTGCACCAAAAGGTGAAAGCTATAGTTGGAGGGGTCCCAATTACCATTGATGCCTCCCCCATGCGCATTCAAGTTATTGATACGCCCATCGTCCATGTTGAACATGACGAGGAAGATGAAGATCTCTAGGGGTTTTCGTTGGATGACGTTCTCATGATCGAAGAAGAGGAGAAGTGTCACCTCGACTTTGATCCTTATTCAAACACCAATGTTAATGCCATTATGAAGAAGCAAGGGCATTTCCCAGGAATGACCCTCGGACTCAAAAAGAAAATGGCTGAACTTTGGGGCCATCCTGGTGCACCTAAGAAGGATACCTTTGGCTTGGGATTCAAGCCAACAAAAGAAGATATGAAACAAGCTCTCCTGAAAATGAAGGCTCGCAATAATGCTCGAACCATGAAGACAGAAATGGCCATAGACCCATACCCCTTCACTCTCAACGGCCAGTACATCAAAGAAGAGGAAAACTTCCCATGCTATGAATTCCCTGAGCCTTTCGTCCATAATGGGAAGCTCGAGTCAGGTTTCGAGATGTTCCTTGATTGTGACTTCATCGACGAAGGCGATGAGTTCTTCACAACTGAGCAACCAGCCAGTCCAAGCTCTGATGATATGAACATTAATCTTCTTTTTGGACTAGAAAAGAAAGAAACCAAGCCTGTCTGCAATGACAATTCTGAGCTCATTCAAGTCGTCATATCAAGAAAAGATTTTGACCCCTCTGAGTTAATCGTTCCGGCTGATGATGTGTCAAAGGGATGGCGCAAGACGGTGAAGATCACTACGCCAAGCGGAGAGATGATGGAAGTGACCACTGGCGAAGGTCCTATGTTTGATGAGTCTGTAGACGAGTCTTTAGGATCTGAGGCCGACCCCCTTTCTGTCATAGAATCTAATGTAGTTCCCCTTAATGTTGAGTCTCTTATTAAGTCTCCTCTTTCTATCCCAAATAATTCCGGCGAGGTCGCTGCTGACCTTGCCCTCCTTGATGTAATGACCAATGAATTCAATGAAATGAGTACCTTTGCTTACGATGCGTGTCATTCCCCTAATCCTGATCAATATTGCTTTGCTAATGATAAAAATGACAAAGAAATAATAAAAGCAATGGAAGAACACGAAAATAAAACAGCAATCATCGAAGATACAAAAACAGTTAATATTTCCAATAATACGACTATCAAAGAAGTAAAAATTGGATTAACACTAAGTCAAGACGAACGCAAAGAGCTAATTAACTTGCTTAGTGAATTTGTTGATGTATTTGCTTGGTCATACCAAGATATGCCAGGAATTTACAGGGATATAGCTCAGCATACAATACCACTCATTCCAGGTATGAAGCCTGTCAAACAAAAGCTGTGCCGTATGAAACCAGATGTGGCTCTCAAAATCAAGGAAGAAATCAGAAAGCAATTGGCTGCAGGTTTCATCAAAGTATCCAAGTATCCAGAATGGATAGCTAATGTGATTCCAGTTCCGAAGAAGGATGGAAGGGTCAGAATGTGTGTTGATTACAGGGATCTCAACAAGGCAAGCCCGAAAGATGGGTTCCCTCTACCTCACATTGACATTCTGGTCGATAACACAACAAATCATGTACTCCTATCATTCATGGACGGCTACGCCGGATATAATCAAGTGTTAATGGCTGAGGAAGACATGGAGAAAACCACATTCATCACACAATGGGGTAAATATTGCTATACGGTAATGCCATTCGGGTTGAAAAACGCGGGTGCCACCTACCAAAGAGCAGCCACATCATTGTTACTGATATGATGCACAAAGAGGTGGAGGTCTATGTTGATGATATGATCGTCAAGTTAAAGGATCGCCCAGGCCACATCATTGCACTTCGCAAGCTCTTTGAAAGACTCCGCAAGTACAACATGAGATTAAATCCAGCAAAGTGTGCATTCAGAGTTACGTCAGGCAAACTACTTGGATATGTGATCAGTTCTCGAGGGATTGAAATAGATCCCACAAAAGTCAAAGAAATCATGGCCATGCCACCACCCAAGACTGAGAAAGAAATTCGAGGCTTCATCGGAAGGCTGCAATATATAAGTAGGTTCATATCAAAACTCACGGCGATATGTGAACCTATATTCAAGAAGCTTAAGAAAAATGTTCCAATCACATGGGATGATGATTGCCAAAAAGCTTTCGACAAAATCAAAGAGTACCTGGCAAACCCACCCGTGCTAGCGCCAGCAATGCCTGACTTTCCTCTTCGACTCTACCTTACAGTCACAAGAGAAACAATGGGGGCAATGCTAGCACAAGAGATCGAAAGCAAGGAGAATGCAATTTACTATTTGAGTAAGAAGCTTCAAGGATATGAAACGCGGTACACACCACTTGAAAAGTTGTGTCTCGCACTCGTGTGGGCCGCGCATAAATTAAGACATTACATGCTCACTCATACAGTGGATGTTGTGTCCAAGATGGATCCTCTCAAGTACTTGTTCGAAAAAGCAACACTCAATGGCAGATTATCAAGGTGGATAGTTAACCTTGCTTAGTTTGACTTGAATTTTGTACCACAAAAGGCCATCAAAGGTTCTGCGGTTTCTGACTTCTTAGCAGATTTTCCATTAGAAGAAGTTGAGAAAGAAGAAGATGAGTACGATTTCCCCGACGAAGATCTACTCATGACCGAAGATGATGGCTGGACGCTCTATTTTGACGGAGCTTCAAACCAAAAGGGTTGTGGTGTAGGAGTCTTGCTCGTATCACCCAATGAAGAGCATATCCCAATTTCCATGAAGCTCGACTTTGATGTCACCAACAATGGCGTAGAGTATGAGGCATGCATCTTGGGATTAGAAACAGATGTGACCTTGGGAATTAAGAAGCTCAGAATCTACGGTGATTCGTCACTAATCATTAACCAGATCTCCAAGAGATGGAAGGTGAGAAGTGAAAGTCTCGCTACGTATCAAGCTCATCTGGAAACTCTCACGGAGCAACTAGATGAAGTAGAATATACGTACTTGCCTAGAGAAGAAAATCAGTTTGCCGATGCGCTGGCTAAGTTAGCATCAATAGTGCGAATTCCGATAGACAGAATCAGAATTCCATTGACCATAGAAAGAAGATATGAGCCGGCTTACGTTCATGCACTTGATGACAAACAAGAATCACAAGAAGAAGAAGAGCCATGGTATATGGACATCCTTAACTACGTGACCAAGGGAGAATACCCTTCTAACATTGATAAAAGGGCACGCCGTGCTTTGAGGCTCCTGGCCTCACAGTATGTGCTTATCAGGGGAGAACTCCACAAGAGGACTGCACTAGGGAGAAATCTCTTATGCATAGCTAAGAAAGAGGCACGCAAAACCATGGAAAACCTTCATGCCAGAATATGTGGAACGCATATGAATGCTAAGATGTTAGTCCAAAAGATTCAACGACAAGGTTATTATTGGACTACTATGGAGAGAGACTATCATGAATACGTCAAGAAATGTACGAAGTGTCAAGTCTGCGCAAATTTGCAGCACGTTCCACCTTCACTTCTCTACACATATACTTCTCCATGGCCCTTCTTTACTCGGGGTATCGACATCATTGGAAAGATAACGCTGCCAGGACAAGGGGGACATGAGTTCATCCTTGTAGCGATCGACTACTTCACTAAATGGGTCGAAGCTGCCTCATATGCTACGCTAACAACAAAACATGTAGCTCAATTCATTGAGAAAAATATCATATGCCGCTATGGGGTACCTCATGAAATGATCAGTGATAATGGAACGCATTTCCAAGCCAAGTGTGCATAACTATTAAAGAAATATCATATCAAGCATCACAAATCATCACCCTACAGGCCACAAACAAATGGTGTGGTTGAATCAGCCAATAAAAATGTGAAAACTATCATAAAAAAGATGACGGAAAATTACAAAGATTGGCCAAGTAAGCTACATTTCGCCCTTTGGGGTTATCGAACCTCTGTTCGTACATCAACGGGGGCCACCCCTTTCTCTTTAGTCTATGGAGTTGAAGCTGTACAACCAATAGAGCTCGAAATCCCTTCTCTCTGAATCGCGTTGGGAAGCCAACTAGATGAAATCGACTGGATTAGAGCAAGATATGATGAACTAGTCTTACTTGACGAAAAACGCTTGGCAGCTTTGCATCATGTCCAAACCTACCAACAGCGTATGGCGCGACATTTTAATAAAAAAGTCAAGACTAGAAACATCAAGGAAGGTGACTTGGTGCTCAAGGCGCTTCGCAAAAATGTGTTAGATCCAAGGGAAAAATTTAGACCAAACTGGTCAGGTCCATACCTTGTTAAATCCATTTTGTCTGGCGGAGCGGCACAATTGGTAGACATGGATGGCAACGGTTTCCACAATTTAACCAACTTGGATCAACTCAAGAAATTTTATGCCTAGTTGCATGGGTTCATGACCCGATAAAGCTACGTTTGGCCTGATTCCTTTCTAAGGATACGTAGGCAACCCCTCAAGGGGGCCCGGCCACTTTAAAAAATAAAATCCTTCCTCCGTCGACCAAGTAAACACACAAGACAGCAAAACAGAGCTAAAATTAAGAAAATCATACATTGTGCCAACTCAGCATCCACCGCGCCATGGCAGCCACTACCGTCGCACGGCAGGAACCTCCTTCTCTTTTTCAACTAGGTCGGCCTTCACCATTAATGTGTCTTTTGTAGCCCGAACTGTCACACCTCTAGTTGAACTCTTACCACTTTCACCTTTCTTAGAATTCTTCGCTTGCTTCTCTCTACAAACCATCTTTTCCTTACCATTTCCTTTCACATAACTTTTCTTTTTAGGCATTATAGGAGTCTTGAACTCAATTCCTTGTGTTCTCAGACCTAGACGATCTTTAGGAGGCGCCTTCTTACTTCCAAGACGTCCCTTCACATCAAAGTTGCGTGATCCGACTCGATCCCTTCTACTTCTAGGATTCAACCATGCCTTGTATGCACTAGATAAGGGAGGAGGAGCTTGGTTACTCGCAGAAACGGTCCACAAAGGTCTTCCAATCCAATAAGTCTCGTACTTACGAACATTACTGTCATGCAACGATACCTCACAAGGACTATCGTTATAGCGTGGAACTACTTGTTCAAGTCCATATTGTCGCATCAATCGAGAAGGACAATAAAAAGTCAACTTTGAAATACTAGGAACACGAAAATACGGAGTATCATTCGTGCCAACAATCTTAGTAAGCCTCCACCAAGGCACCACCCACTGAATGGAAAATTCTCTCTTTGCAAAGAAGACCTTCCAATCTTCATATGACATGTTCGCAGAGTAATTTTTCTTCCTACGGACCAGATCATTAGGACCATATTTTTCAATATCATCGGGGGCTTCAAAAAGTTCTAAACGCTCCATCAACCAAATCTGGAAAAAAAAAAATCAGTCCAAGGGGCAGAAAACCACCGTGACACGGCAGAATGCACCGTGTCACGGCAGACAAACACCGTGACACGGTGCCTTCTATGTGTCACGGGGGCTAATTGGAGCGCGTTTTTACCTGCAACAGTACTAGAGAGCCCTTCCTGATGGCTTTCCGGTCAGCTTTTGCTTCGTCAAGGCCACGCAAAGTTTCTCCAAGGCAAGTAGGCATAGGAGATCTCCCAGATTCAACATGTTCCAGCAAAGACGCTAAACAAGCATGTCCTACCCTACCGTTTGCAAATAAAAGCTTGCTAAAAATGCAAAAAATATAAGCCCTTCTACGGTATACATGATAAGACTCAGAGATAGGACGATTGAAATACAAGTTTGCAAGATTCTCTAAATCTACTTCATTACCACACACAATTTTATTTAAATCTGGATCTGTCAAATTCAGATGGCATTAAAAGTCTTGGTAATAATACTCACGTAGGGTAGGCATTGCAACGAGATTTCTGGCAGGAAAACCAAAGATGGCACCAAATTCCTCCGGCAGGGAACAAATTTCATCATAATCAAATTTGAAACAATGAGTTTCTGGACTCCAATAATCTAAAGCTGCCCTAAGAAAATCATGTTCAATTGCTACATGCCTTAAGGCTAATAAGCCTCTGACATGAAACAATTCCCGCTCTCTTTTGTCAGTATTGGTCAAAGAATAAGACCAGTCGTGCAACGTATTATCAAAATTCTTAGACATTATTATTGAAATATGAAATTCTAATTATTTTATGTTTCGTAATTATGCATATCAAGATAAACTGGTCCTATTTTATAGTCAAAACGTCCGGAAACACTCAAAATCTATCTTTCTATGCGCGCATACTTCACCATTGCTGAACACGCGCACCATGACACGGGAAATCCTACCATGTCACGGGAATTTTTGCCGCGTCACGGCATATTTTGCCATGACACGGTATTTGCTGCCGTGTTGCGGTGCCCACGCGTTTTCATATTTTTATCCTTTACCCATTTTTATCCGGATTTTTATTGTTTATCTTATTTTTCGAGAGTTTTATTCCTAATAAAATTCCCCTTTTTATATTATTTTTTATTTTTATTTTATTTTATTTTTCCTTTTGGGGAGGTTGTAAAACTTGTCCCATTTTCTTCTGTTTATTGTTATTTTGGGAAGTTGTAAAACTTATCCCATTTTTATTTCCTTTTATTTTGGGGAGGTTATTTTCTTTTGGAGAAATTGTAAAACTTGTCCCGGCAATTACAAAATTTGTTCCATTTTTCTCTTTATTTTCATTTTTCTTTTGGGGAAGGTCGGTACCCTCCACTTATGATTTTTGTTTGCGTCATTAATAAGTACACAATCACACACAATAATACGAATACTAATAAAGGCATAAATTGTGAATAAAATATACAAAGTGAGTCATGATGCATAAACAGTGTCAAGTGTCATCAATCAAAGTACATAATAAAAACCGTCGGTCAAAACTCCCCAGAACCAGAAGAGCTTGGATCAGTGTCATCTCGAGCTTGCGAATATCGAAATGACGGACCAAAGAGTCCCTCCATCATCCGGGTGCGAGGAGTAGTATCCCTACTAGTCCCCATAGCTCCAGTAGAAGACAAACTCAAAGCAGGACCTGTCCAGTTGGTAAATGGTGTAGACTGACTCCAAGAGGTTGGAAGCGTCGATGGAGGCATCGTCCCAGACAATGGAACTAAAAATAGGCCCTGCACCGGTGGAGGAAACGCCCCAGATAATGGAACTGAGTATAAACCCTGGTCCACAGGAGTAATGACTAGCCTGAACTCAGGCTTCGAAGGATGGGAAGATGAAGGTTGCTGCCATTGATCTTGAAAGTGTTGTGAAGGCTAAGAAGACTGAGGCTGCTGCCACTGAGCCTCCTGAAACGGCTGAGAAGGCCGAGGCTGCCGCTGAGACTGAGAATGCTGACGAACCTCAGGAGATCGTCTGCGGCGACTAGGCTTCCCCTCGTCCGAGTCTCTGTGCCTCGAGCGCGAGCGAGACCTCCGTCGTTCCTAAAAGACACAAGATGAAAAGATGTCAATAGTGCAAGATAGAAGAAATGACAAATATGGGAAAACAGGTGAATATACTTCAAGGACATCGCCAGAACCGCCCCGACAACTCGCACCAAGTTGAAGCTTGATAGTGCAGTACTTCAAAGCATCAACCAACTTCATAAATCCCATCATGTCCGAGTGTGTAGGCTGAGAACAAAGAAAAATCAGTAACAAGCGGTATTAAAAAGGGTGAATAACGTGTCAAAAAGCTTACCGGCTCAAACACATCACGCAGAGACTCCTGTTCCTACCAAAAACCCTCAGGCGCATCAGCAATATGATCCTTAGTAATACCGATCGATCCCGGGTAACGGACAGATTGAGGCGGGACCTCAATCTTCCCCCTATGACTAGCAGTCGTCTGAAAATACGATCGAATAATCAGGTTATTCGACGGTTTAAACGGAGACTAGCGACAAAATTTTCAAGAGAAATCATACCTCCGGAAGACGGGGCGGAGGAGCCAAAGAAGGAAGCAAATCCTGTGAATAATCACCCCCCATACGCACAAGCTCCTGCCAAGGAAATGTGTAGCGCTCCCCCCTGTTTATCAACGTCCCAAGCAAACGCGAGTCCAGCATCGACTCCGGTGGAGGCAAAGGCACCACAAAGCGGTCAGCGCTGTGCTGACGAACAACGCGCTCCCCAAGATACCAAACAAAGCGTGCAGTACCAACAAAAACAGTACGGCACGCTGAAAGCTCTAAGGCCTCAGGAAGATCAGTCATCCCAGCCCAAGGCCGATACTGGATCTCAACAGCAACCTGAAAGCCATAAAAAGTTGCAATGAATGCCGAAAAATAACACCAAGGTAGAGAATAACATGCTGCAAAATCAATTCTTACACCAATAGAAGAGGTGCCTCGGCGCAGCAGCCCGCGCAGCGTAGATATGGACTCTACTCGTGACTCGCCTCGGTCACGCCACCTGACTCCGATAGGGAAATCATGGACCGCTCCGCGACGCCATCGAGGGGCCAATCTCGGAAAGTACTCATAGAACCACAACTGCAATGAAAATTAATCTCTAAGCACGTGAGTTGAACATGTTAAAACAAAACAGAAAGAAGAAAGGTCATCACCTCGACAACTCTCCATAAGCCTTAGACAGTGACAGGGGCCTGGTCGTTCAGTTGCCTACAGCCATGACGTAGCGACGAGAGTAGATTGGCATATCAAGGCTGGCCCAACTATAGGATCATATCTCGCCGATTCTGACTAAAGAAGGAAGGTAGCAAACGAGCGCGCGTGAACTCCTATCAGGAGAAAGAGTAACAGAAATGAGAATCAAAATAAAGATCCGCACTCGCTGCTCGGGTGTCGTCTCAGCCATGTCAAAACCATGGGCAAGAACAGAAGACAACTCTGATCGCCCATTCTTAGGACCACCTCGAGGCAACGACTGAGTCCTGATATGCTGAACGACCGGACCTAACAAATCTGCTACCTCAGCCGCCCCCCAAGTGAGGTCAGGAATCTGTCGTACGGCCCGCTCAGTGAAGCATAAGCCGCTGATCATGCTAAAATCCAGAGGGGTCACTGTCATCTCCCCCCAAGCAAAGTGAAAGGTGTTGGTAGTATCCCAAAAATACTCCAACAACGTATGAACAACTGTCGAGCCACAACCCCGGGGGCTGCAAAACCCTACGACAGTTGAATAGAAATCTCCTAAACCAGCAGACTCCCACAAGGCGTTAGTGACAGGATCCCTCGTGATAATCCCGTATCGTCGGGGAATCAAATCTCCAGCTCCGGATCCATGATGGCAAAGTGTGCCATCGACTATGCCGGCAAGTGGACGGTGAGAAACATGATTCTCATGACAGAAAACCAACTCGTCTGGTGTCCACGGAGGTGGAAGCCACCTACCCCTACTCGAAGAAGGGCGAGGCTCGGTCTCTAGGGCATCGTCGTCCATGCCCTCAGGAACTGTGGGAGTGTCCTCCCGAAAAGCCTGACGTCGGCCACGAGTAGAAAGATCGCGATCCCGTTGTCTAGGCATGCTATTACAAAAATAAAAATCTAAATGCTTAGCATCGTTTCCTAAGTTATTTAGTTATTTATTCAAAAGCGGCTTAACAGCTACCTCAAGTTGCATTATACGCAAAATTTTTACCGCAATGCTAAAAATTAGCAAAATAATAGAATTATTTTTAGTATTTAGTTTCTCCATGACGAACTAATACTACAGTTCTCCTAATTGCAATGATACTATGTTCTCCATGATAATATAGTACATACATAAAACAGAGCATATTTCAAAATTGCACAAGAACAATAGATCGACACATCATGGCATATTACCATTTCAAATACAAAGAAATAAC
Source organism: Chenopodium album (assembly GCF_948465745.1). Lineage (NCBI taxonomy): Eukaryota > Viridiplantae > Streptophyta > Magnoliopsida > Caryophyllales > Amaranthaceae > Chenopodium > Chenopodium album. The sequence goes on along the minus strand of NC_137846.1, from coordinate 43,597,778 downwards.
ATGAACAACAAGAACACAATTTCACACAAGTAGTATTAAAAAATGGTGATTTACTCAATTCTTCACCGAATCACACAAATTTGGTCTCAGATTGCTCACAAACAAATATACATTCATACACAAATCAATTCATAGCAAGAATTTTGACACGAAAGCTCAAGATCAAAAACCCCCCAATTTGAATTTTTTTTGGGTTTCAAGCAAATATGGAATTTATAGCATGATTTGAGACATAAGCAAGGGAAATTTACATGGATCCTTGTGAGAAATTGAAAATGAGGAATATAGCAAAAAATTAGAGCAAAATTGATGAAGATTTGAGCTCCAAAAGCTCGAAAAACCTTGAAGGCAGCAGCGCAACCACCGCGACGCGGGAGGCCAACCGTGACACGATGAATGAGTTCGTGTCACGGTGTACCCTGGACAGCAGCGGACCTTAGGCAGAAGTGGCGAGAAGCAGCGGTGACACTCCGACAGCAACGGCGAAACGTCTGACAGCAGCGGCAGCAAGAAAACGACGAAACAAATTGTCGTGCACCGAGAAAACCGCCGTGTCACAGTCACTGCCGCCGCGTCACGGTGTTTCCTAACGTGCGCCGGTGCTGCTCTCCGTGGCGCGGTGGATGGAGAAATTAAAATAATAAAAAAAATAAAAATAAAAAGAGAAGGAGAAGTGAGAACAGAAGGAGATTGGGAACGAAAATGGGGAAGCAGCAGCTAATTACTCCCGTTTTACGAATCCCGTTACCTGGTAACGACATTTTTGACCATGGCACAGTGATATTATCGAGGCGCGTGGACAATTTCAGCAAAAAGCAGTCACGCGTCACGATATTTCCCACCGTCTGACGAGACTTATGCACTGTGTTGCAGGATTTGTCCACGTGGCACGGTGCCCATCTTGTGTCCTGCATCTTTTTTAAACCTCCTGGCAAATATTTTTGGTATTTTTAACTAAATTAGAATGATTTTCCGCAACTTTTGGACAGTTATTTTTCTCACCGAAATTATGCGGAAAATTCTGATTGGTATTTAAAGGGTTCCAAAATTACCGGTTTGTCCCTAACAAGCATTAGGGATGCATTTTCGAAATTTTAAACAACTAATACAGTCGGATAGTCGACTTGAAGGTAAATCATCTGCGGCCCACGTTCGGGGATAATCGAACCATCATACACTTGCAAATTTCAGCGATTATATCAGTTGTCAGTTTTCCTCAAGCATGGAAAGCGTTATCGGTGGATTTTTCTTCAAGTATAGAAAACAGCCAAGTCGGCTTTACTCAAGCATGTAAAGCGTTATCGGTGGATTTTTCTTCAAGTATAGAAAACCGCCAAGTCGGCTTTCCTCGAGCATGGAAAGTATTATTCGATTGATTTCTTTAAGCAAAGAAAAACACCAAAATCATATGTCGACTTTCCTCAGGCATGGAAAGTATCATCCGGTAGGTTTCTTCAGGTTTAGAAAGCTACCAAGTTCATCAATCAACTTTCCTCAAGCATGGAAAGTGTTTCAGCGAAACGTCATCCGGTAGATTCCTTCAAGCATAGGAAGCTACCAAACTCATTTGTCACCGATACGCTGGTGTCAGATAAGCATTCTATCCCTTTACTCTTTTATCTACAGAACTAACACTTTTCTGCAGGTATCGGCGTATACAGAGTGATTTAGGATCGCAGAACGTCTTAAATCATTCCCCGTCCCAGTCGAATACTTTGACTATCGTTTTCGAAACTGACGTTTCTACAAACTCAGTCAAAGTGGGGGCTTCTGTAGACACCTAAAAATGTCTCCCCAAAACCAAACCTGATGATGAACAATCTTTCACCGCCATTATTGGTTGGTTTCAGTATTTAATCCCGAGAGTGCTTAAAAAATCGTATTTGATTGAAAATTAGTTTTAATAATCCATGGCCCAACCTTTTTATTGTATTTATTTTCCTTTATTTTATTATTTTGGCCCAAACCTTTTATTTTATTTAATTTATTATTTTAGCCTAATTAATAAATAATAAATCAGAAATGGCCCAAAATTATCAATCGACACTTAAAAAGGCTGAGCGAAATTAGGGAAAAAAATGAATTTAAACCGAAAAATGGACGCACAGTTTCTCGCGTCACGGCAAAAAGCACCGCGTCACGGGGCTCAATGCCGCGCCACGGTGTGCGTTCCCGTGACACGGTGCCAGTGCTACATGCTTCGCAGTGAGTTTAGCATATGATTGTGCTTCAACCCCTTTGTGAAGTAATCAATTGCTACTAAGATGTATTCATGACCTCCTGTCCCAGGGGGGGTAATTTTACCAATAATATCAATTCCCCATGTAGAGAATGACCATGGTGAAGTGTAGGTGTAGAGTAGAGACGGAGGAACATGTTGTAAGTTAGCGTAAATTTGGAACTTAGGGCATCTTTTTACATATTGATGACAATCCCTATTCATGGTAGTCCAATAGTACCCTTTTCGCGTTATCTTTTGGACTAGCATTTTTCCATTAACATGGGTTCCACAAATGCCTTCGTGGACTATTCTCATAACTCTTTGGGCGTCTTTTTTCCCTACACATAAGAGAGCTTGTCCCTTAGGTACCCTTTTATGTAACTCGTTGTTTATGAGTACGTATTGGGAAGCCAAGAGTCTTAATGCTCGTTTTTCTCTTTTGTCAGTATGAGAAGGATATTCTCCTTTGGTGACATAATTGAGTATATCCGTATACCATGGTTCTTCTTCTTCTTCTTCGTCTTGGACCACTTCGTCATCTTCTATGGCTTGAATGTAAGCCGGTTTATGCCTTTTCTCTATGGTTAGAGGCATTTGTTCGATTTCCGCAGGAATCCTAACCATTGAAGCTAGTCTTGCCAAAGCATCAGCAAATTGATTTTCCTCTCTAGGTAGATAGGTGTATTCTACCTTTTCCAGCTGGTTGGTGAAAGTTTCCAAAAAAGTTTGGTAAGGGGCTAGACTTTCACTCCTTACTCTCCATTTTTTAGAAATTTGGTTGATGATCAACGAAGAGTCTCCGAATATTCGCAATTTCTTCACTGCTAATGCCAAAGCTGTTTCAAGGCCTACCACGCATGCTTCGTATTCGGCAGCGTTATTGGTAACGTCGAAATCTAGCTTTATAGAGATTGGAACATGCTCTTCTTTAGGTGATACTAATAGTACTCCAACACCACATCCTTTTTGATTTGAGGCTCCATCGAAGTATAAAGTCCAAGTATCATCTTCTGTGACCATCAAGTCTTCATCTGGAAATTCGTTGTCATGTATTGGCGTCGAATCTTCTATTGGGAAATCCGCTAAGAAGTCCGAAACCACAGATCCTTTGATATCCTTTTGAGGCATGAATCTTACATCGAACTGGGCTAGATTGACTATCCACCTTGATATGCGCCCATTGAGTGTAGAATTTTCGAAGAGATACTTAAGCGGATCCATTCGAGAAACTACAAAAACTGTGTGGACGAGCATGTAATGTCTCAGCTTAGTTGTGTCCCACACCAATGCGAGGCACAATTTCTCAAGCGGTGTGTAGCGTACTTCATACTCGAGCATTTTCTTACTTAGATAGTAGATTGCGTTTTCTTTACCTTCTACTTCTTGCGCAAGCATAGCCCCCATTGTCTCCTTGGTGACTGTCAAGTACAACCTAAGAGGGATCCCTGGAAGCGCTGGTGCTAATACGGGAGGATTTGTGAGATAGGATTTAATCTTTTCAAAGGCTTTTTGACACTCGTCGTCCCACATTACTGGCACATTCTTTTTGAGCTTCTTGAATACTAGTTCGCATATCGTTGTTAGCTTCGATATGAACCTACTTATATATTGCAACCGACCAATAAATCCTCGAATTTGTTTCTCGGTTTTGGTCGGTGGCATTGACATGATCGCCTTGATCTTGGTTGGGTCTATCTCTATTCCTCTAGAGCTTATGACATATCCTAAGAGCTTGCCTGAGGTGACTCCGAAAGCACACTTAGATGGATTCAGCCTCATGTTGTATTTTCTTAGCCTTTCGAAAAATTTTCTTAAGGCTACTTGATGTCCTGGGCGATCTTTTGATTTTACAATCATATCGTCTACACATACTTCGACTTCTTTGTGCATCATGTCATGGAGTAGAGTTGTTGCTGCTCGTTGGTAAGTAGCACCCGCGTTTTTCAACCCGAATGGCATTACCGTGTAACAGTAAGTACCCCACGGTGTTATGAATGTTGTTTTCTCCATGTCTTCTTCTGCCATGAGAATCTGGTTGTACCCTGCGTATCCATCCATAAATGAGAGAAGTGCATGATTTGCTGTATTATCTACTAAAATATCGATGGTAAAGGGAAGTCGTCCTTTGGACTTGCCTTATTTAAATCTCGATAGTCGACACACATTCTTACCCTTCCATCCTTCTTCGGAACTGGGACCACATTTGCTACCCATTCGGGGTATTTGGATACCCTAATAAAACCTGCAGTTATTTGTTTCTGAACTTCTTCTTTTATTTTAAGGGCTACATCGGGTTTCATTCGACGCAGCTTTTGTTTTACAGGTTTCATTCTTGGAATTAGTGGTATAGTGTGTTGAGCTATTTCTCTATTAATGCCCGGCATATCTTCATATGACCAAGCGAATACATCGATAAATTCTTTGAATAGATTAATTAAATCAGTTCTTTCTTGTTTATTAAGTGTTAGTCCGATTTTAACTTCTCTTTTAATGGTTGAATCGTTTGAGATATCAACCGTTTCAGTATCCTCAATTATCGGTGTTTTATTTTCAAGTGTTTCCATTGCTTTAATAATTTATTTGTCATTTTCATTGTTAGTTAAGCAATGCTCGTCATCTTGGGTTAATGAAGAACACGAGGAGTAAGAGGAAGAAGACATATTATTGAATTCTGAAACCATTACATCGAAAAGAGAAATGTCCTCAGGGACTTGATTGCTAACTATCCTAGGAATAGAATTAGAAACAGGGGGTGTTATGACTAAAGCCTTAGAATACTCTACAGGAAAAGACTCAAACTCAGACTCTGATTCAGACGATTCTTCAAACATTGGTCCTTGCCCTATCGTTATTCAGAATTTTCTTCCATTCGGAGTAGTCACCTTGACCGTCTTGCGCCATCCTTGTATTGAACCTTCTGCTGGAGTGATGAGCTTCGAAGGGTCAAAGTACTCGCTTTGTAGGACCGTTTGGATAAGCGAGGAATTATCCTCTACATATTTCGGCTCATCTTTTTCATGCCCAAAGAGGAGTCCCATAACATTAAAGTCAAAGCACGGGGGTGCTTTCTCCTTGTGAATAGGAGTTGGGATCTCGTCTAGAAAGTAACAATCCAGAAAGATTTCGAACCCAGGTTGTCTTATGCCATTTACAACAAAGGGTTCGGGAAATTCATAGCATGGATAGTCTTCTCCTTCTCTTACGAATTGTCCATTGAGAGTAAGAGAGTATTGGTCCATTGGGATTGCTTTCTTTCGGGTGCGAGTGTTCCTACGCGCTTTAGACTTTTCCTGGGCTCGCTTAAGATCTTCCTAAGTCGGTTCGAAACCAATTCCAAAAGTATCTAACTTAGGGAGGCCAAACGATTCCATTTATTTTGCTATCTCCTTTTTTTTTTCCTAGAGTCATTCCGGGAAAGTGTCCCTGTCTCTTGAGAATAGCATTTACCGTCATGTTGGAGTGGGGGTCGTAACAAGGAGGGGTCCTTTCATCCTCCTCGATTAAGGAGACCTCCTCACTAAAGCCCCACAAGTCTTTGTCATCTTCATCGTGCTCCACATTAATGATCGGATTTTCAACAGCTTTAATCCTCATAGGTGAAGCATCGACCGTAATAAGGATCCCTCTAACTATAGCTTTTACTTGTTGGTGAAGAGATGAAGGGACTGCCTTGAGGTCATGAAGCCAAGGGCGTCCCAACAATAGGTTGAAGGAAGCCTTAATATCTACCACTTGGAAGGTAGTGGCATATTCTATTGCTCCCGTCGTTACATTCATAGTAATTTTTCCAAGAGCTTGGCGACGAGTATTGTCGTAGGCTCTTATTCCTTGTGTTGACGAGGTTAAGTCTTCATCCCTTATGCCTAACATCCTTGCAGTTCTGAGTGGACAGACATTGATTGTCGATCCGTTGTCTACAAGAGTCATTGGGACATTCATCCTCTTGCAGATTATCGTGAGGTTCAGAGCCTTGTAATGCTTGTCACCTTCCGGAGGTAGATCCTTTTCGGAAAAGGTGATTAGACTGGTAGGACTAGGGAGATTACTTGTAAGGAAATTAGCTAACCCCTCAGGAGTGGTATCGGAATATATCCCTATCTTATCCAAAGAATTCATTACCGCCATCCTTTGTTCTCGAGATGTAGCTAGAAGTTTCCATACATTCATTTCGACTTTGGTCTTCTTGAATTGTTTGACAATATCATTGTCCTCTATAATAGGTATGGGAACTTGCTGCACGGTAGGAATAGGTTGTGAGGAGACGGGAGGTTGCATTCTCCCAGATCTTGTGAGGACGTCTGTGGGTGAATCTTCTTTATCCTAAAAATCGCTTACAGGATATACGACTGAAAGTGGAGGTTCTTTGATATCCTTAAGATAGACGTCTTCGTCATCACTGTCCCAAACCCCATTAATGCTTATATCTTGTTCTTGTGGGATTTGAACTAGATTCTTGTCATCAATCATCTTCTAAATTAAATCTTTGAATTTAAAACAATTTTCAATAGTATGTCCCCCTGATTGATGGTATGGACAGTAGAACCTGTCAGTCCTCTTTAGAGATTCAAATGGTCTCGGTTCGAGAGGTTTGACTTTACCACTCTCGGAGAGCATTTTGAACATTTTAGTGTAGGAAGTCCCAATTGGAGTGTAGAGTTTATTACTCTTCTTGGGTGTGTCAATTACTTGGAGAGGGAATGTCTTCTTCTCCCTAAGTGGAACCTTAGCATGCTTGCTTTGAAGCTCCTTTCTTTGTTCTTTCACTAATTCAATAGCTTCACATAATAAGTTTATTCCCTCCCACATTGATCGTATGAGAATCCATACTTCTTCCTTGGTTGCCAGTTCTTATTCAGGAGGAAAATCATTTATGGCATCGAAAAAGGTTTCCTCCTCTTCTTCGATAGCATGAATTTCTTCAATTGGTTTGATGAGAGATGAAGGATCAACATGGTCTTCTTCGTCAGAGATAGCCAAGGAATCGGAGAGAGGTGCATTGTTAATACTTGGCTTCTTGCTTTCAGGGGGCAATGGTAGCTTATTGTTGTCTATCAAATCTTGGATAGCTTCCTTAAGCTTCCAACAGTTTTCAGTGAGATGGCCCCTACCTTGGTAATACTTGCAATGTGCGTTGGGGCTCCAATTGGCTGTCCTCTTTTCAACAGGTGGATCCCCGAATGGTCCAATAGGAGTTATAAGACCTTTTGCATTCAGTCGATCGAATGCGGTGTCATAACTCATACCAATAGGAGTAAAGTTCCTCCTAAATGGTTTCTTTTGTCCTTGGTTGTTCATAGCAAGGACTTCACTTAAATTAAAGGTGCTAACATTATTTGAGTGGGTGGTTTTGGAAGAAGAAGGGTTGTCGTTCTTCTTGCCTTTCCAGCCACTGTTGGAGTTATTGTTAGCAGCTTTTTGTTTAGCTAGGTCATCTTCGATATTAATTCCAATGTCATAGACAGCCTTGAAAGTATGAAGATTGTTTTGGTATCTAAGGTGCTTAGAGTACTTTTCTTGGAGATTCTTAATGAACACCCTTACAGATTCTTTCTCACTCGGTACTTCAATCATCCTAGCAGAGGTTTCTCTCCATTTATTGAAGAAAGAAGTGAAACCTTTGTTGTCTTTTTGTTTAAGTATTTCAAGTTCCCTATGATCGGTTTCAACTTAAATATTGCATTTATACCTATCAATGAAAGAGTTTACAATTGATTCCCAAGTAGAGGTTTTCTCTTTGTCAAAGGAGAAGAACCATTGTTGGCAAACGGTCTCAAGAGATAAGGAAAATAAAGAATGAAATACTTTTCTATCAATACCCTTAATATTCATTATAGTTTCAAAGGCTCTTAAATAAAAATAAGGATTATCAGTTGCCTTAAACTTTGGGATGTCATTGGCATTGAACTTCTGCGGAAGAAGCTCCTTGTCCACAGAGACCCCTTGCGAGCTAATGCCCTGGAACCTGTAATCATTAGATATCTTGCTCAAGCTTTCTTGCATGAGCTCCATTTGTTGTTGTCTCACAGGGTCATTGATTTGGAGGGTCAAAGCCTTCAACACCTCAGTAACGCTAGCCATTTGCTTCTTGAGCTCGTTGACTTCTTCTTGACTTGCCATTATCTTCTTAGCTTTTCTTTTTCGAGTGATTGGTTTGTCAAAAAGCTGAACTTGAACGAAGAGGTTATCCTTGATTAAATGCCTTTCCTTTCTTAACCACGCGCTGTAAATTAAACCATTTATTTGTTTTAATGACTTGACTCAAATTGACTTTGACTTTACGGGTTTATAAAGAAAAAGGAAAAAAGTAAAAATAGGGTATATTTTTTTTTGGGAATCAAGTATATGGGTTCAAACAAGTGGTTAATTGGAGGATTAATATCCGACTTAACCCCCTAAAAATATGACGGAAAACACGCGCATACAAGACTTTCTAGACATGGTCAAAGTGTACACATATGTTAGTGTGTGCTTTATTTGTGGGTGTAAGTGACATGCTTTGACTCTTGTGTAAGACCATGGGACTAAGTGTCTTCAATTAAGGGCTAAACAAGGGTACTGTTATTAACAAAATAATCGAACTGATTAGCAAACTGTTTAATTAGACTTTTCGTGATGAGTCGAGCAAAATACTGAAATGTCGCCGAAACAACAAGACTGTCGTTGCTCGCTGCAGTGCAGCGCCTGACGACAGGGTTGTCACCCGGCGTTGCACAGCAGAGTGTGGCGCTGCAGCCCAGATTTTTTCGCCATTATCAGTATTAATCTGGAACTGCTTTCAGTATTTTTACTCTACGGGATAGGCCTAAAGTCGTACTAAGTCAATTATGATTAATTTATTTAACCTTGATTACTAAAATTAATTAATTAATTAATTAATTAGGCAAAGTGAGAAAAACTCAATCAGGAAGTAGAATCGAGCCAACAGTGCTAGAACTGGTTGAGATTAGAACTCATATTTCTGGCTCGGTATTGGAAGAACGCAGCGCCAACCAACAGAGACCGTCGCCGCAATATAGACCTGTCGCCTGGCGACATAGCGATATGTTTGGCGACATGCTCTGTTTTCTAGACGCCGGTTCCTACATGCCTCAGTAGCTTTCTGTGTTCGTAAAATTTTCCAATTTTTCGTAGCATTATTTTGGTTCTAGTTGTGAAAGATATTCCTCAAATTTCCTACGTGTAGAAAATCCTATGTTTTAACTCATTACGGATGGTCTTTCCAATGAGATCTTTTTTATGCATATGACAATAATGTTAATCAAAATTATGCACATGAAATACTTAGAACTTTTCGAGTCTCATCCACTCATTCTAAATCATTGCCAAAATAAATTTTAGGAATTAAAATAGAAATCCTCCCCAGTGGAGTCGCCAAAAACTGTAGGGAATATTTCAAGCATTACCCCAAACTTGAACCCCACTGTGATCATACACTTAAGCATGGTGGCGTCCAAAGGGAAAGAAGCTAGAGCAAAAAGAGTCGCCAACAAGTTTTAGGAACTTGTAAACCGTTCACAGGGTGAAGGTTACACCCCTTAACGATCCATGAGATCGTCAACTCCAATAGGTCTGGAACCATGACTAGTGTTCGGGGATGAAGGTACAAATCCAACCTAAAAGAGATTGAACCTGCCCTAATAATAGGCCTCTACTTCATTCTTCTCGTATTCATGTGCGCTTTCTGACTAACATGCAATCAATAGGTTAACTCTAAACCTGCTTATCTATGTTGGTTGAACATTAATGCACAAATAAAACTATTATTGGCGATCACTTGAATTATAATCATATTAGCCCTAAACAAGATTATTAATTATCTTATTAAGCGTGATTACAAGTACAAATTCCCTTTAAACATACATAAAAGGCGTGATCAAGCAATAACAATAAATAAACATCAAGCAACATAATAACAATCATCATAATAATAATCATAATAACAATCATAATTAAAATAATCATGTTAAAGCATAATATTAGCAAGATCTTAGGCATGATACTAACAAGACTAATAACAAATCCTAGCATGTCACTAAACAATAAAAATCAAAGCTTTATTCCTAACATGATACTAACATGATATTGATATGATATTAGAAAGCATAGGAAGCACCCTAAACATGATACTAGAAAGCAATAATAACATCCTAAGCATGATGCTAGGAATTAATAAATAATAAACATGCTTTCTACAAGAATAGAGCAATAAGACTACATACTTTGATGCCTCGTAACTCTTTCTAATAACAAAATACACGCGTTAGCAACTTCAAGGAAAATATAAAATCAAACAATTAAATTAAATAATTGAAATAGAGATTTGGGACCAAACCCTCAGAAATTATAACCTTTCACGTCTAGGGCAAAGGCAATTTCGAACTTGGCTAGGTGTGTCTAGATCTAATGTATGAGGAATTTTGAGAGAGGGAAGGTTTATAGAGATGATGATTGTTGATGAGAATTGATGATTAAAAACGGAGGTTTAAGGACCCTATTTATAACGAAAACAGCCCGGATATGATAAAAAAGAATCAGAGTTCGAAAAGGAATAAAACATGACGTTGTCGCCGAAATAGCCCCTGTCGTCGCGTGACAGGCCTGTCGCCAGGCGATAGCTTGTAGTGCGGCGCTACAGACAATTTTTCCACACGTTTTCCTATTTCTGATAAAATTTAGCGTACAAGGGATAAAACTGTAATTTTATTTAAAACGCTTCTTTTATTCTAAATAAAACTCATAAAACTCATTTATCAATGCTAATCACATTAGGATTCAAAAGAACCTCCTAGGAAATTCTAAAAGACTATAATCAATCTTAATTGCATTAGGAATCATAAATCATAATCGGCCCTCCTCTGGATCATTGGGCCGTATATAAAGGTCAAACCGGGCCCAGTTTAGTATTTTGGCCATAACTTCCTCATTATTCATCAGAATTGGGCTTATAATATATCGTTGGAAAGCTCTTTTTGAGCCCAATCCAACTACACCATTATTGGACCCTTACCATGGACCAAAATAAACTGGATTGGCTATTTTCATAAAATAGATTTTCGAAAACACAGAGAAAGAAGAGAAATAAAAACTTACCGCAACACTAAACTTTCCACTCTTTCACCTCATTCGATTATGATTCGACGTGAAAGGTATTCATCACTGGGTTTGGTTTTGGGGAGACACTTTTGGGTGTCTACAACACTGGAAAAAGGGAAATAGTGAATGAAGATGAAATTAGGGGGCTTTTAGAGACAATAAATGGGCAAGGGCATGTAGAAGTGTTTGTTACATCAAATGAAACAATGAGGCCCATTATTCTTGAGGCCCAACACACTTCACAGAGGACTGGTTCAACAAAGGGTATGAGTGCATATAAGATTGTACAACTTAGGAGAAGCCCTAGACTACATAACACTGAACTACATGACAGTCAAAGGGAAGATTCCTCACCTAAACCTAGATCTAGTTTGCCTTCCAAAAACAACAAGGGAAAGTACAGAGTGCAGGTTTGTGTGAAGCTTCTGGTAGTGGGAAGGATAAGGTTAAGGGAAAAGGGAAACTAGTTGCAAAGGGGTTGGTGTTTGACAATGACAGGGATGAGGATAGATGTAGGAGTGAATTAGATTATTCAAGTGATGATGCTAGTGATGTTGACATAAATTGGGATCCTATTGAAGAGGAGTATGATGAAGGTGATGAGGGGTGGTTTATGCAAGATTCAGCTGAGGATCTTAAGGAAGTAATAGGGAAACTTGGTAAGGGTTTAAAAAAAGAAGGTGAGGTTGTGCAGGTTGAGGAAAAGAGTTCAAAACTCAGTGACGACTTGAATGTATATGAGGTTCAAATTCAGGAGGAAGTTGAAGGAGATTATGAAGAGCTAAGAAGCTTGCATGGCTCATCTGATGAAGAAGACAAAAGTCCTTAGTTTAATGAGAAGATTGACTTTACCAAGACTATAAAACTAGTTCCAAAGTTGAAGTTCAAGAATGTTTTGGTGCTGAGGAAAGCTTTAAGGGTGCATGCCATTGAAAACAGGTATGAGTACTACTTCTTGAACAATGACAACATTAGGATTACTATTTAATGTAGGAATAGATGTGGTTGTCAGTTTAGAACAAAGACAAGCAGGATGCCTCTTTGTATATGTGTAGGTAGAGTGAAGTGTAATTTTAAGGTGTATGCGAGGAAGGTACTTAGGCAAGATACTTGGTAAATTAGAAGTATGAGATTACAGCATAACTGTATGAGATCAAAGGACAAAAATAAAGTTATTGCAGAGTTCATAGCAGACAAGTACCTTGAGGATTTTAGGAGCAATCTTGGTTAGAAGGTTAAACAGTACAAATAAGGGACAAACTGCTAAATGACTTGGGAATTCAAGTCAGTTATTTCAAAGCATGGATGGAAAGGTGTAAAGCTAAGCTGATTATCTATGTTTCAGCTAGTGAACAATATGCTAGGGCCCGGGATTATGGCAAGGCTATTATGAAGCACAATCTTAGGTCTGGTTGTGTAGACACCTGATTGTGTCTCCCTAAAAACCAAACCCAGCGATGAGTACCTTTCACTTCATTGAATATTGAGCAAGGTGAAATGTTGAAGAGTCTCATGAATTCTTCTGTTTTCTAAAATGTTTTAATAAAAATAATTCATTTCTTATTTCAAAAAATCATTTATTTCGTATCCTATTTATGAAAAACATCCAATCCAGTTTAGTTCGGTCCATACCATGGGTCTAATAATTGTGTAATTGGATAGGGCTTGAAAAGAGCTTTCTAACAATATATTATAAGCCTAATTCTGAGTTATAACGAGGAAGTTATGACCAAAATATTAAACTGGGATTCAATGAGTTTTATGTACGGCCTAATGATCACGTGGAGGGTCCATTAATTATAGTAGTATTCCTAAAGTCACTAGGATTTATCTTAATCTTCTAGAAATATCTAGAAGGTTATTTTGAGTTCTAAAGGGATTAAGATTGATAATTATGATTATTATTTACTTTGAAAATATAAAGAATTCTATTTGGAATAAAACAAGTGTTTTTAAAAGGATTTAATATGATTTAATAAAAGATAAGTACGGACTCTACTTAACCCAATTCAATTGGAAGAATAACTCCGTACGAATTTTATCGTACAACTTCTATCGCGTTGTGATAGGCGTATCACTGTGCGATAGGGCCATCGCGTCGCGATGACCCTGTCGTGCCGCAATGGAGCCAGTTTTACTTCGAGTCAAATTCTAACTCGTTTTTTATCTTCTTCGGTCGATTTTTCTCTATAAATAGGGTCGATTTCCCCCGTTTTCAATTCACCCACAATCATCTTCTCTTTCTCTCTCTAAGATAAAGCTTATTCTTTCTTTCTCTCTCTTGAGTTTTCTAAGCCTTTCTACACCTTGTTACAAAATACACCATTCCTCATTCACGAGTCTTAAACGCCCCTAACCAAGCTCAAATTTTCCTTAGACCTCGACGTGAAAGGTTTATAATTCTGAGGGTCTGGTCCCAAATCTATATTTCAATTCTTTGATTAGATTTATTGTTTAGTATATTCCTTTAAGTTACTAACGCGTGTATTGTTTTGATAGAAAGAGGTACGAGGTATCAAAGTAAGTAATTAGATTACTTCTTAATTGTTCTTTTGATGTAGCAGATCATGCTTAGATTGTTTTATTAATTCTTAGTATCATGTTAGGGATAAAGCTTTGATTTTTAATGTTTAGTGACATGCTAGGATTTGTTATGAATCATGTTAATATCATGCCTAGGATCTTGCTAACATTATTATGCTCGGAGAATATTATTATTATGATGATGATGATTTGTTGTGTCATTATTAATATTATAAATAATATTATTATGTTGCTTGATATTATTGTTATTGTTTAATCACGCTCTCTCTTGCAGGTTTAAAGAGAATTTGTACTTGAAATCACGCTTAATAAGATAATTAATAATTTGATTTTAGGCTAATATGATTTTAATTCAAGTGATCTCCAATAATAGACTTATTTGTGCATTAATAATCAACCAACATAGATTAAACATGTTTAGGATTAATATAATGATTGTATGTTAATTGCAAAGCGCACATGAATATGAGAAAAATAGAGTGGAGACCTATTTAGGGTAGGTTCGATCTCTTTTAGGTTGGATTTGTACCTTCATCCCCGAATATCCAGTCATGGTTCAGGACCACTATGGAGTTAGCGATCTCCGTGATCGTGAATGGTTTACAAGTTCCTAAAACTTGTTGGCGACTCTTTTGCTCTAGCTTCCTTCCCTTTGGACGCCACCATGCTTAAATACATGATCACAGTGGGGCTCAAAGTTGGGTGACTTGAAATATTCCCTACAGGTTGTAATGTAATAGTTGGTCCTATTATTTTATAAAACAGTATGGTGATTAGTACATTGTTTGTGTTTTATGATTAGTTTTGGTATAAGGTTGCAATGGAGTCAGTCAAGACCCTTAATGAAGAAGCCTATGAATACTTGGACAACATTCCCACCCAACATAGGTGTAGGCATGCCTTCACACCCAATTGCAGATCAAACATGTTATTGAACAACATGTGAGAGACCTTTAATGCAGTCATTAAGGATGCAAGGGACAAACCAATCCTCACCCAAATAGAATGGATGAGGAGGTACATGATGATAAGGAATAATGAAATATGGGAAGATGCTAAAATCATTACAAGCAACTTGACCCCCTATATGAGGCAAATTTTTTCAGAGAATGGAGTTTGTTTCAAGAAACTGTGTTATGCAAGCCTCCGGGGGAGATACCTATGAAGTGAATCTGAAGGATGACCAAGTGATATTTGACTTGGGTGAGGGAACTTGTACTTGTTATCACTGGAAACTCACTTGCTACCTATGTGTTCATGCTTATGCTTGTATAATGGACCAAAGAGTTGACATTGAGCAGTTTGTGCACCCATACTACAGCATGAACATTTATAGGAGAGCTTATGAACCCCTAATTTAGCTAATGCCTGGTCTTAAACACTAAGAGAGAGTGAATGTTAGAGAACTAATTCCACCAGCTTTTAAGGTACAGTCACGAAGACCTAAACAGAAGAAAAGGAAGTTGGAGTAGGGTGAGAGATCATTAAGAGGGACCCAACAACATCAGAACAAGCATAGGATGAATGAATGGGTATGGGCAATATGCAAAGACTTGCAAGGTGCCATTGGTGCCTGAAGCATCTGATCAAAGAACAGCAGGCAAACCTCCCTTAAACTCACCTTAGGTAGTGGACCAAAGGAAGAAGAAAAAGGAAATAGCTACAAGGAAGGTAATTAAAGATTGTACATAACTTATTTTGTCTTCTTTTTTGGTCAGTGCAATGGGCATTTATGTGACCTTTTTTTTGTACTTGATAGAGTGCTATAGGAGTAGGACCAAACAACATTGACAATAGGTCTTTTCCCCAAGTGAGGCCAAGGTTTGAACCTTAAAGTAAAAGGAAAGGTTCATAAGACCAGCCATTGTCACAACAAGACTCCCAAGGTGCAAGCCAAACAAGGACTCCCTCAAGTCAGCCAAATGCAACAAAGCACCGGTCATCCAAACTTGAGTGCAAACCAGCAGGCCAAAGCTTCAAACTTTTAAAAAGCCTAATCTTACTCATCACTCGGTGATTAATGTATAAACAATATTTTGTATGACAGCAGACAATAATTTAGGTACTTAAGTGTTAGTTATTGTAATGAACTAAGTTGTGGTGGTAGTTTTTGACCAATTGACTTGGTCTCACTCTTTTGTATGCCTCTTTCGTTATCAAACTATATGCAATCCATGGCTTTTTGTTCAAGATGAAATTATTGCAAAAAAGACTTGCTTATGGTATTGTCAAATTGCTTATTTAATTAAAACAGTCATTGCAAAACTTGGAAAAACATTAATAGCAAATGTGGATGAGATTCTGCCTACTTCAATCACATTACATAAAACCCAGTGCATCCATGTTCATTAAAACTTAGATAAGCAATTAGGAACCTACTGATAATACACCTTTACAGACGACCTACTTAAGCATTAAAGACATTGTTATAGCTGTAACAACAATATTAATAATAATAATAACAACCCAAAGCACAAAGTGCCGATCCCTGCCTCCTCTGCCCTGAACATCTCTGCTCATTCTATTTTTTTGTCAGAGTTGAGAGCCTTGCATTTCATCTTTAGATTTTCAAACTCATTCAGCAAGCACCTGATTTGGCCACTTAGATCTTCCACTTCCCTTTTGTAGTCACTAACTTCACCCTCTAACAACATCTTATCCAGCAATAAATTGTTGTTAACCTCTAATTTCCATGTTGTCCCATCAGCTTGATCAACCCATTCAAAGGCTTTACACCCCCTGCTTTCAGTCAATCACTAGTAGAAAAATACAATTGGGAAGCCCCAAACGGGAAGCGGTTATTGAATTCCGCTTCCAAAAACCCAAAACTGAAACATACAAATAGGAAACAATTGTAGGTGAACCGCTCCTAAATATTGTAATTGGAGGCAGTTTGAACATTAAACTACTTCCCATTTGCTAAAAAAACCCTAAATATTAAAACCCATCTCACACCTCCTTCTTTTCTCTCCTCTCTCCCCTCTCCCCTCATTTCTCACGCTCTCTGATGAGTGTCATTTCTGACACTATTTTATATATATGTTCCTTAGATTTTGGATAAGTTCCTTTAGCATTTTAGTGTTTTTATTTAGGTTTCTGATATTTTGTGGCTTGTTTCTCATTTGTGTGTTTTTATAGGTTATTGAGTGGTTTTAGAAGGTAAAAAGATCAACCAAATGAAGGTATCAATGCGGAGTGCAACTGGAAGTTCCAACCGAGGAACTTGAGAAACTAACGAAGATGAAAACAGCTTGCTGGGTTTGTTCGTCTAGGTTCACTGAATCCACGAATTTGGGAAAGTCTTGGGGAATAATTTACAAGATGTACATCTGTTGGAAAAGATATATTTTATTTAAAAGAAGATCTTATCAATTGGTTAAGATATGGAAGAGATATATTTTCACAATTTTATCTAATTACTTTCCTTATCTTTGAAATATTCCCAATTATCTCTTAGCCTATTTAAAGCCATGACATTATAGAGAAAGAGGAAGCCAGACACTGAAGAAGAGACGAGAGAGAAGGGAGGCTTCACTCCAAAACCCTTCTAGGGTTAGGAGTCGTTGGTCACTCTTCGTGATACATTGCAGCGAAGGAATTCGGAGTTGCCTGAGAGGAACTCAGATCCGAATCTGAGAAACTTGATGGGTTCTTGTTTCGTTTTCTTTTCTTATCTTTGTATTATGAGTCCTTAGCTTGTTATGCTCAGTAACTATTAGTTTGAAGCCATGTATTAAGTATTTGAGACGAGTATTGTTGGTTTTAATGATTAATGCTTTAGAGTATTCTTGAATTATTGTTTTGTTCATACGAATGATGATTTCTTATCAGTAGGTGTACAACTATTTGTTTGGGTCTTATTTCTTTTGCTAATTAATACTACTAAGTCCGTAATTGCTTGGGAACATTAATCGAGTAGCAAACAATTGTAGAGTAGGACGTTCCACTCTATTAATTGAAAAGTAATTCTTGATCGAGGCCAAATCACGTAAGTTCCGGAGTGTTGTGGTTGTCTTGGCCTGATGTTTTCCTAGTTCTTAATGCTGTCATCAGGTTAAATTCCTTGCTCGTAGTATAGGGGTTATCTGTTGGTTAGGGTTAGTGAAAGTCGTACGGGATCTAACCATTACTAAGGGAAAACAGAGGAACTTGTTCCATAAGTCAAGCTATTCTAAAGGGTTAAGTATTATGTCTGTGATTATACATTTGCATGGTGGATTTCTATATATAGTTGCTGAGTATCTCAAGTTCCTTATCTGTTCTTGCTGTTATTAGTTTAAGTTCCTAGTTGTTAGTTGATCTTTATCCTTAAACACTCCCCAATCATTTACTTCGTTGTTTTGAGTCTTTGTTAAGTGTCTTGGATCTTATTCTTAGTTATTTTCAAGCACATTCTTCGTGGGATCGACCCCTACTTCCGCTAATTACAAGTTAGTAGTCTTAGGGTAATTATTATTAATTTGTGTGCGTTTCGACACCGCATCACTCTCTCTCCTCTCATTTCTCAGTTTTCAGTTTCTCACGCTCTTTCTCCTCTCCTCTCCATTGTCACGCCTCAATTTGGAAGGGATACTAATGCGCGGTTAAATTCCTTAGAAAATATGATTGGACAATTAGCTAATCTTGTATGTGACCTAGGAACCGATAATTTTGATGATGCAACCTTGAATCCTAATGACCCTAGTGGTAACACGCTAAGTTTGGGGAAAAAGGGAGAGGAACTTATTGAGGTTGAGTCACTTAACTATGAGGAAGTTATGGAAGCGGAAATTGAAGTCAATGATTTTGTAATGCATGATTCTTTTGTTGACCAATCTTATGAGGAACTTGATGATTCGAATGGAAATTATGATATTAATTATTCCTTATTTGATGGCAAGGTCATTTGATTTATTTAAGGATGAAGTTTCTGAGCCTATTATTCAATTTTCTTCTATACTTATGATTCCATGTACGATTGAGTCTAGTTTTTCATATAAGCATGTTGTTCCTTTAGTTGAGTCTAATGTTGTTTCGTGTGTCCCTTACTTTTCTTTTTGTGAAAAGAAGGATGAGTGGATTAGCATGGAACCTTTTTATGATAAAATTGAATGGAATGAGAAGTTACATGCTAAATATGATGTGGATTACATACCTCGTGTTAAAATGAAAATTTTGCAGGTTTGTAATCTGAAGTTCCATTGGCCACTTACATCTACGGAGATGGCCTTAGCTGAAGCTGCTTATCAAGGAGCTGGAGTTTGATTGGAATTTGCTGGATGGTCAAGCCTATGACTTAAAATAAGGGCGCTTCTTGGGAGGCAACCCAAGGATGTTTCTTTTCCCTATCTTTTTATTGCTTTTTAGTCGTTTAATAAATCATGCTTTCTTATTTTTGTTTCTTTATCGCATGCCAAGTTCCTACATTGAGGACAATGTAGAGTTTAAGTGTGGGGGAGAGGAAAATGATAAGAGCATATGTGTTACTAGGGGTTACCACCTCTGAACTTCTTGGAAAGACTAACTCTTGGGAAAGACAATAAATTCTAATCTAATAGTTTTTATTAAACTGACATTTTTGAAGTTATGCACAAAAGATTTCTGTCTCTAGCAATTATGACAAATAAAGTGTTTTTGAAATTTGACTTGTAAGCAATTTGGAACACTACTTTGTTTGCTTAAGATGTGGTGATGTTGGGAAGGACCTTTGCTTATTTAATCCACCTAATTAGTATTTGGTGTTTTCTATGGTGACTTTTCAGTCCTCTTGGTTACTGGAGAATTACTTGACTTTCTTAAGAAACGAGGGAAAAATGGTTCAAACGAAAAAAAAATTGAAAAGTGGATTAGTAATCCAAAATGTGAGGAAATTGAACCATTATAAAAGAAGAAAAAGAGAGAAATTTTATCGGTTCCTAAGATAAAGGAACTAAGGAAAAGCAAATTAAAAAGCCTCAAAAGCACTGGCAAAAAGCAAAGTATCGAGTACTCCTTTGAGATCAATGGGTGGCAAGTGCAATGACATATGAAAGGAACGATCCATGTACTTAGATAAGTGCCTTTTGTACGAGAAAGCATCAAGGAATTAACTGAAAGACAATAATGGTCCAACTTGACTAACCTGATTCTATGGGCCAACACACTTGCACTAGAGCACCTAGATTGCTTATGAGTTAATTGTGTTATGATTTTGAAATTGCTAGAGTATGGGAGGAAGTTGTATGCATAGCTTGCTAATCTAACAAGTAACTTTGTGTTTGTTGTATAAAGCTTGCTAATCTAACAAAGTTTCGTTTTAAATTATTGTGGAGTACTTATGAGTCCATGTCAAGTAAAAGAGGTTTGGTGGTATATAGATTTATTTTCTGTGTGAGTGCTTTGCTCGAGGACGATCAAAGATCTAAGTGTGGGAGAATTTGATGAGTGTCATTTCTGACACTATTTTATATATATGTTCCTTAGATTTTGGATAAGCTCCTTTAGCATTTTAGTGTTTTTATTTAGGTTTCTGATATTTTGTGGCTTGTTTCTCATTTGTGTGTTTTTATAGGTTATTGAGTGGTTTTAGAAGGTAAAAAGATCAACCAAATGAAGGTATCAATGCGGAGTGCAACAGGAAGTTCCAACCGAGGAACTTGAGAAACTGACGGAGATGAAAACAGCTTGTTGGGCACGTTTTGTTCGTCTAGGTTCATTGAATCCACGAATTTGGGAAAGTCTTGGGGAATTATTTACAAAATCTACAGCTGTTGGAAAAGATATATTTTATTTAAAAGAAGATCTTATCAATTGGTTAAGATATGGAAGAGATATATTTTCACAATTTTATCTAATTACTTTCCTTATCTTTGAAATATTCCCAATTATCTCTTAGCCTATTTAAAGCCATGACATTATAGAGAAAGAGGAAGCCAGACACTGAAGAAGAGACGAGAGAGAAGGGAGGCTTCACTCCAAAACCCTTCTAGGGTTAGGAGTCGTTGGTCACTCTTCGTGATACATTGCAGCGAAGGAATTCGGAGTTGCCTGAGAGGAACTCAGATCCGAATCTGAGAAACTTGATGGGTTCTTGTTTCGTTTTCTTTTCTTATCTTTGTATTATGAGTCCTTAGCTTGTTATGCTCAGTAACTATTAGTTTGAAGCCATGTATTAAGTATTTGAGACGAGTATTGTTGGTTTTAATGATTAATGCTTTAGAGTATTCTTGAATTATTGTTTTGTTCATACGAATGATGATTTCTTATCAGTAGGTGTACAACTATTTGTTTGGGTCTTATTTCTTTTGCTAATTAATACTACTAAGTCCGTAATTGCTTGGGAACATTAATCGAGTAGCAAAAAATTGTAGAGGAGGACGTTCCACTCTATTAATTGAAAAGTAATTCTTGATCGAGGCCAAATCACGTAAGTTCCGGAGTGTTGTGGTTGTCTTGGCCTGATGTTTTCCTAGTTCTTAATGCTGTCATCAGGTTAAATTCCTTGCTCGTAGTATAGGGGTTATCTGTTGGTTAGGGTTAGTGAAAGTCCTACGGGATCTAACCATTACTAAGGGAAAACAGAGGAACTTGTTCCATAATTCAAGCTATTCTAAAGGGTTAAGTATTATGTCTGTGATTATACATTTGCATGGTGGATTTCTATATATAGTTGTTGAGTATCTCAAGTTCCTTATCTGTTCTTGCTGTTATTAGTTTAAGTTCCTAGTTGTTAGTTGATCTTTATCCTTAAACACCCCCCAATCATTTACTTCGTTGTTTTGAGTCTTTGTTAAGTGTCTTGGATCTTATTCTTAGTTATTTGCAAGCACATTCTTCGTGGGATCGACCCCTACTTCCGCTAATTACAAGTTAGTAGTCTTAGGGTAATTATTATTAATTTGTGTGCGTTTCGACACCGCATCACTCTCTCTCCTCTCATTTCTCAGTTTTCAGTTTCTCACGCTCTTTCTCCTCTCCTCTCCATTGTCACGCCTCACTTCTCTCTCCTCTCTCCCCTAACGTCCTCTTTCTTCTCTTATCTCCTTCTCTTTCTTCTCTCATCTCCTTTCCTCTCTCATCTCCTTTCCTCTCTCTTTTTATCACCGACAACAACCACTGACACCGAGAACCACCGAGCACCACTGAGCAGCCCACACCGAGTACCACCGAGCAGCCCACACCGATCAACCCAACGATCAACCAATTTTCAAATCTAAGTTTATGGTAAGAATTTCGATTTAGTTTTTTTTATCCTTCAAATTTCATCTTCTATATGAATTTCTGGGTTGTTAGATTATGTTTTGCTTTGAATCGGTTAGATTTATGTTTTTTTTTTGTAGTTTTTGAGTTGAAAATTGGTTAGATTTATGGTTTTTTTCCTTATTAGATAGTTCGTTTTTTTAATCTAGTTTTTTAAGTCGTTCGTGTTTTGATCTAAGTTTTTAGATCTTTCGTTTTTTGATCTAATTAATTTTTATTTTTTTATTTATTTTTTTATTTTTATGTTTGTCCATGTTTTCTTCAGATTGCGGTGGTGGCGTCAGTAGATTTTTTTTTTATTAAAATGTAATATTTTTTTTTGAAACAATATTAAAATGTAATATTACATCAAATTATTAATGGAAATATATATTTTTATACATATGTTAGTTGTTGTGTATTAATTTATGAGAAAAAAGCAATTTTTTTTTAATTTTTAAAGGCATAATGGGAAGTGATTCAAGCATTCAACCGCTCCCCATTCCCTTCAAATGGGAAGCGGTTCGAACCGCTTCCCATTTAAAAGGACAATGGGAAGCCCCCAAGGCCAAGCGGTTCAAAATCGCTTGCCATTAGGGGTTTTGAACCGCTTCCCAATTGTATTTTTCTACTAGTGAATGGATCATAAAACTTAAACATTCTGAATTTTCTCCCAGGATTCTCCCTTGTCCAATTGGTTAGCTTCGCAAATGGAACACCACATTGACACTTCTTCTCTTTTGAAGGAGATGAGCTAATGAAAGACATGACTTGCATCAATATGTGTAGGCGTCGTTTGAAGTGCGCCTACGTTAAGCAAGTGTGGATATGTTTGGCACTCATAGGAAGTGGAAATTGATGTATACGATTAGGAACAAATAAAGTAGGGAGCCACCAACAAGTTTTTTAGGAACTTGTAAACCGTTCACGGATCATAATAGGCAACCACGAATATAGGGACAACGATAGACAACAACAATTGACTCGTGAAGGTTACACCTCATTCATAATCCATGAGATTACTAACTCCATATGGTTCTGAACCACGAAAGGAGGATCAGGGATGATGGTACGAAGTGACTCAAGTGAGTCATGGAGTCACATTCGCCCGTATTGGCCTCTACTCGATTCTTATAGTGAAAAGTATTTTCTGCGATCTCAAAGGCATACAAACAAAGATTCAATTCGCTCCAAACTATTATTATGCTAAATTGGTTGAAGATTCATGCAACATATAATTCTAAAATATTATGATCACTTCGATTAAGTAACAAGATTAAAAAGGAACCTAAACCGATCGTCCAAATTATCTTATTAAGCGTGATTTTCAATTACATATTCCCTTCAACATACAATATGGTGATCATAATAACAATAAAATCAACATTAATATTGGAAGCAATTCAACAATAAATTGTTAGTCAAATTAAATATAAAAAAACTTAATCATGATACTAACAACAAGAATAAAAATAAGAGTAATTAAGTGATTAATTACTCACTTTCCGTGTTTCCTTGAATTGCTACATTATGAATAAACTGTTAGTAACTTCAATAAATAATAAATTAAATTGAAATAATTAAATTAAATAAAAAGTAGAGTTGATTTGGTCTAAACCCTCAGTCAATTCTACCTTTCACGCCTTGGTTTAAGTATAGAACTTCGGGTGTTGTATACTTGTATGGATTCCTTAGAGTGCTTAAGGAAGGAATGAAGGAAAAATAGGGTGCTAGGGTTTAGGATAAAGAGGGAGAAGAGAATGATTTTTGGTGTAACAAGAGAGAGAATGATTTTTGGTGCCCCGAACTACAGAAACGAGGGCGGTATTTATAGAGGAAATGAACAGGGGATTCCACGAAACCCTAGAAGAGATAAGAGCCGCGTAAAAACCCTAATTGGGCACCGTGTCATGGTGTGTGTATTGTGACACAGTATTGGGCACCGTGACACGGTGTTGTACACCGTGGCACGGTATAGTACACCGTGTCGTGGTGTACAATTCCGCCGAAAATGCGTCCAAATTTATTTTAGCGCGTGAGAAAAAACGCGGAATAGACACGGGAAAGCACAATGACACGGTGAAGAATACCGTGTCACGGTACAAGGCACCGTGACACGTTAGCTTGTACCGTAACGCGGTGCTTAACCTGTTGCTCGGTAATTCTAGTTTTTTACGCGTTTTTAAAACTATGATAACTTTTGATCCGTCACTTGGAATAAGACATATAATATATTGTTGGAAAGCATATTAAGTCTACTTTTCAACCCAATTGGAATCAGGTTAAAATCATTTGTAGATTTCAGATATGGCCGTTATAGTTAAAGGGTGTCGATTTTGGGCCGAGTTTAGTGTTTTGCTTATATCTCCTTCGTTTTAAATCGGAATTGGGATTATGATATATCTTTGGAAAGATTTTTGAAAGGACTATCCAACAAAAAATAATTGGATCAAAATTATAGGGCTACAAAATCAGTTTCTCTCGGTTTTGTGATGTGGACACGAAGTGGAAAGTAAGTTATGGTTTAGTAAAATAGGCTAATAATTGAGTTGGTTTATGAAATGTATTGAATGGAAATATGGATTAAGCACTCCAAAGGTTAAATACTCAACCCAACCAATAATGGCGGTACAAGGTTATTCATCATCGGGTTTGGTTTGGGGAGACATTTTTAGGTGTCTACAATATGACATACAAAATAA
Organism: Chenopodium album; assembly: GCF_948465745.1. Taxonomy (NCBI): domain Eukaryota; kingdom Viridiplantae; phylum Streptophyta; class Magnoliopsida; order Caryophyllales; family Amaranthaceae; genus Chenopodium; species Chenopodium album. The sequence continues at coordinate 43,573,022 of NC_137846.1, read as the reverse complement.
ACCTCAATCCAATTGACCTTTAATAAATATGGAATTATAGATTGAGTCCCAACTTCAAAAACCCCCAATTCAGAATTGGGATGAACCCTAATTTTAAAATTGGAATAATTTGGGGGTAATTCAAACAATTAAACCACGAATTACACATCAATTACATGTTGATTCGAGTACAACGTGGAATTAATTACAAATAACCTTTCACATTTCCATCGATTAGCATATTAATTCAGATCAAAGTTATGTGTACATACCTTATTTCAGCTCTCCCCACCAACAAATCTAATTATTCTTCTTGTTCGTCTTCGTCTTGTTCAAGTTCATCAATTAATTGAATTGATTGAGAACTAGTAGAATCCGATGTTCCTTCATAGTCATCGTTTTTTGCATAAGTACGATCTTGGCAGCGAGTTTCGGTATCCAACCAATCCTTCAAAAAAACACACATTTCAAGTGTTTTGGGTTTTAGCCTTGTTCTTCTATCGTCTAAAACCCTTCCCGACGGACTAAAAGCTCTTTCGGAGGCTGGATAGCAAAAATATCACGAGCCATTGCCGCCAAAATTGGAAGTTTCGTGCTTTGTCTTTTCTACCAATCAAGGATGTCGAGGCCGTACTTCTCTTCGTCGTCCATGCCTTTCATGAAGTCGTAACTTAATTACATTTGTAACTCCGAAACATCACTTTGTGTTCTCCTAGATGATGAATCACTACCTGAAAACTTAGACATCATGTTAACAGCTTGTGCAAATAAACCTTTGGCCCATTTACTTACGTTTTTGGATGATTGAGAAGGAGCAAATCGAGACACGGTTCCATATTTAGATTCATAAACCCTATATACGGTGAAAAATTCATTAGTCACATCAACATCATCTTCAAAATTCATGTTTGTAAAATAAATATCAAATAATAAATATGTGTGATCCATAGTTGGAGAATGAAGGGTAGACACACACCATTGCTACCTTCCCTTTCCTCACTATTGGAGCGGCTACAACTTGGGCAGTTCCTTAAGAGCCTTTGATTGCAGGAGACATCATTCTGTAGAGATCCCACCACCCCAACCTAGAAGAGCTAAAACATCCGCCATGCCCGATGACCCAATCACATAGCAGGTTCTTCCTCTCCTTTCAATTTGGACGCCGTTTTTCATAACATGAGCCTGATGCAACAACTTGAATATCAAAGCCATGTAGCACAACAATCTTACCAACACCAAGTTGAGAAGGGTGATTTTCACCAATCCCCCTTTCCTCAACTACCCCAATCCGGTGCCGGTTTGACACAACAATCAACCCACCTATCCCTATTAGCAAGGATTTTATAGCTTAAGAGCTACACTATTCCTTTCGTAACTTCTATTACATGAGAGTTAGCTCAATTAAAATGATGAAGTTCAAAACGGAAACTCTTCTTTTCCTAACTTCTATCACATGAGAGTTAGCCTTCAATTTCAATATACTGGGTCCAAAGGATATAAAGAGTTGGAAGTCATTTAACATTATTGTTATTCAAGAAAAACGATGAAAGATGATAGGCTTTTGTCCACTTACAAAGTAACCAGTTGTTAGCATTATACATATTAGATTGATTTTTAACTCTTAGTTAACCCGTCTTATCTTCTATCACTTTCTTCGAGGAATTTCTTGTTTTAAATGCAAAGTCCAAGTACTATAATATATGTAGTATTCTATTATAATGATCATTATTTGAGATACACTATACACCTAATGTATAACATTTATGATGGGACTTTAATGTACAATTTTTTTTCAATCTCTAGATCAATTATTATACTATGGCCTATTACAGATTGTATTAGGAAGCCTATGTATGTATCTTTTGAACTATGGCTAACTAATAATCAGTAGTACCAAGATAAGCCATCAAATCGCAATTCTAATGCATGCAACAATAAGACATACCTTCTTCTATGTCACGAAGTGCTTTCAGCCTTGCATGAACAGAGTCCATCCATATAATATGCACGTTAGGATCTGAAAGAAAAACCACTTTCCATCAATGCTAAGTATGACAAAAGTGAACAATTTACACAATGCTCCATTAGATGTGACGTCCATGACCAAGCTTGTGTTCAGTTTTTTACTTTTGGACTAAGTAGATTAGGGGCCTAGGGGGTATCATTTGAGTCTTTCATGGAAGATATAGGCGATAATTTAAGGCATATAATCTTTAAAAAAAAAATTGAGCTCCAGCCTATGCTACTTGGACTCAAGATTTTTTACTTGTCCAAGTTTTAGAATCAGCCTGTCAAAGTTTCCACGTTTTTGGTCCAAAATCAAGCATTAAGTGTCTACATCCTTGTCAAAGATACAAGGATCAGACACGTACCGTTGACAAAATAGAAGAGTCCAAATAACATAAGAAACTGTTATGTACATGGGTCAAGAATACTTGAGCACTCGTACACAAATCTTGAATTAAGATAGGAGAACTCGCCACAATCATGATTGTAGAATGAAGGAAGGATATAAACAGCATTCCCAACTCCAGCTTCTACTGATGCTGCTGCCAGTGCATGGAGATCATCATATGACCCAGCAACCATTTCAATTCGAAATGCATTAATACGTACACGAGCCAATACATCAGCATACCACTGCTCTGACAAAACTGGTATTGTCAAAGGATCACCAGCTACTCCATGGATATTTCATTGAATGTTAAACGTATTGCTGATAGTATGCAAGTAACTCAAACGAAGAGGATACAATTTAAATTTTCCTTCGTTATATTTAATCCTTCGATAGCACTCCTAAGCATGCTATATTCCACTTCAATCTGAAAACATAAACATCAATAAGCAACCTACTTTTGTTGTATAACCTGTTGGAGATTTGGTGTAAGCATTCTCATCACATAGCAGTGATAGCACACTGACTAGTTAGGACTACCCACCAAAAATGAACAAAAACAATTGAAAAATATTAGCAAGTTATACAGAATTAAAAGTTATGGTTCTAATATTGAACCGTAGAAGTGCAACAGCAGCTATTGTCTCTAAAAAGAATTGAAGATGAAATTTGTTTGACAACCATCAGCTGCTAATTGCTAGCACAATATCTTGGCAGTTGACCATCATATCTAGGCATGAAGAATTATCATTGGCAACACACCAACACAGCAATTTTCAAAAGCTTGCATTGAACACATGGACTCCAAAAGTCAAAGTAGCGTCAAGAAATATTGATACTTTAATCATCCATAATTCAGAGTTTTATGATAGATTTTGCATATAACATAAATATCGGACAACTGTTATTTATATCTTAGTATTATATAGTGGCAGTCGACACGGCCATGACAAGCCTTATGATGTGTATGGTGTTCTTTGTTCATATTAAACTCTAGCTCTGATCATGTTGTCATTATTCAACCTGAATCTACTAAACATCCCTATTGTAGGTAATTGAGCAATTAATATATCACTTGATAACTAAAATAGCCACATTTGAAGCCATAGCTAGTTCATTCTTCATTAGAGATCTACCAAAAATAGTTAATGCAAAAAGCTGGTAGCATGAAAAGCAAGTGCATCAACTTATAAAGCAACTAAAGTGCCTTTAGGTTATTTCAGGAGTATGATCATTAATTTACAAAGTATAGATGAAGCATTTTATAGAAGATAATAGGACAAATAATATATATGGTAGTAGTAGGTGACTCATGGCAAATACTACGTATGTTACTACGTTTTTTTTTTTTTTTTGAAGCTTGAGATGTAATTTTTATTTCAATCAATCCTCAATGTATCTAATAAAATAGTTATGGATATGATATTTTTCACCTTATTTTACGAGCTTTTTACCCGTTCATATTATAATCGGCCAAATAAAATCAAACCAGAAGATACCACCTTTTTTATTTATGTTTGTGGGAATATTATACTCCCTCTGCCCCTATGACCGTACACTCGTACATGCTTTCAGGCAATATCATTAATTTCTTCTTAACCCCTCCACCCCCCCCCCCCCCCCCCTTTTTTTTTTTACTGCGTGAAATGTGTGACAGTTATTAAATGGTTTAATTAAACTTTCAATTTTTATTATAGACGGTGGGTAGTGGGGTATTATTTTTATTATAGTTTTTGAGACATTATATTTTTTATGCAAATTAAGAGTCTTTTTTATTACTAGTATATTTAAAAGGTGGTGGGTTTATTTTTTTTTTTTTAATTGGGTTTTATTTATTGATTTTAATTTATAAATTAACGTTAGTGGATAGGGTGTCCAAAGTTGCGCCAACTTTGCTCATATGCGATAGTTTACTTCACCTTGTGAATAACTTTATATATGCCCAATAATTTACCTGCAAAATGTGAACTGATAATACTTTCTTTTTCTTATGAACCTCGGATCTTGTTGGAGAAATTTTCAAATGGTGGAAGATGATTATGACATATAAGTGCTATTTTTCACAAAGAAGAGCAAAGTCGTCTTACTAGTTTATCAGGGAGAGCAGGGAGCAAGCTAGTGCTAATCAAGAAAAGCCATGACATTTCACATAGAATAGATGACACTACATGGTGCGGAATTGTTGAAACACTAGAATTGTGTGAAAAATTGTCACAAAGCTGAAACAGAAAGTTGTGTTTGCAAATTGATCATCTAAATCCATACCGCACATGCATATTACACATGATTCAAACAATGCTTAAAAAGTATTTGTTCACAACACCAAGTAACCTTGCGCCCAACTGCTATCGAAGTCAACAAGATACTGAAAACATGGCAAATTTACATACTACAAATGTTCACATTCTAATTTTCAGCAAGCTTAAAAAAGATAGTCATAGAATCACCTTGGGTAGTATATGAGCAGGTTGAAGTATATGAATGCAGTCCGCAGATGCTGCACCAACTATTACCATACATGCTAACCGCTTTACCAAAAGTGGATACTTCAATCCCAAATTTCTTCAAAATCAACAAAATGCAAGTGATACATTGTCAGCCATTGATATAGATGTCAAAGGAAAAATCGCCTTAATTAATTGAAAAAAATGAATACGTTAAATCGTGACAGATATTTGTCAATGAAAGAGATAATACAAGTTCCTGGGGCTCCATGATTTCTTTAATAGCTATTTATATTTGAGGAAAAACTTTATGTTGATTGGGGTACATCTTTCCTTCTTGAGTGTGAGCATTGCTTTTTTAGTTTGCTCCAGCTTAGAGTGTAGATTGTTCCTTTCACCCAGAAATTTTCAATTCATGACAGATCATATGTTAGCTCATGCACTCATCTCATGTCCCTGTCAGGTTTCATTATGGAGAAATAACTAAGGAAGTAAGGAGTCAGAAGTTGCTATACCTATTGACATATTCTCCACAACTAATGCTTTTATGGAACTTGCATAAAGAATGAATAATTATCAGGAGATACATCTAATTCTTCCAATGTGACTAAGGAACCTTAATCCTGTCATATATATGCTCTTGATTTATTTGGATTGATATACGCTCCAGAGCTTATGCTTTAATCGCAAATGTAAGCTTAGGAGGACTTTACATCTAAGTCTCTTCAAATGACTGTTCTTATCACCCTAGCTTATATGCGCTCAATTTGCACAATATCCTAGGTTGATGTCTCAAATTATTTTTGGGTGGATGAATCCATGAATTTGAGTTCTTATCGTTCAGGTGCAGCCTAGGGTATATATCTCTTGTGCAGATTTGTGGCTTTCTATTAGGTTAATTGCTTCTTTAATGCATTGCTCTTGCTTGAGTGGGTTGTAATGGGTTCAACGACAAAGCTACGACTATTTCTGATTCATATCTAAGTTTTCGGTATATATATTACCTAGTTACATACTTACATCAATTGTCCATCTCCTTAAAAGTACTGCATTCATGAATTGTTAATAATTAGTATTCTGTTTAACATTGCTTGCAGGAGTAGTTTATTTATTCATCTGTTAATGGTTAAAGGAAGAAATAGAAAATTAAAAAACAAAAAAAAAGTGCATCAGTATGTAATCTTAATTATGAACTGAAAAATCTCACATACCTGCAGTACTTGTGGTAATCGGACCAATCTGCCTTCTTCTCTAGTTCATAATATGCCTGCGAATAATTAGAAGCATAGCTCAAAATCTCAATGACAGAAAATAGAGGAGGGAACGCCCCCCCCCCCCTCCCCGGTGCATATATGTTTCATAATTTCTTCCAGCGAAAAATATCAACTACAGTACATTCAATCGATTGAATAATTGTAGCAACTAAAAACCTCTCAACAGATATCAACTAGTTTAGCAAGTAAAACTATAATGGCTGCGCAAAGACTGTCATAACAATCATGTTTTGTATCATCAACCCATGTGCTTCCTAGCTAGTAATCAATATAATTTGTAGTTGATTACTCTTCCGAAAAGCCTTGAGAAATAGCTGGGCCAATGTATGAAAAGGCAATATAATTATACTGTATCATCAAAATCGCCTCCCCTAGACCACAAAAGGCGCATGACCCCTAACGCCTTGCACCTCAGCGCCTAGGCATTGCCTTTTTAAACAATGAGCTGCCCAAAGGAAAAGCAAAGCAAAATGCTACCAGTACCAGCAGTTGCTATTCAGACTTTTGAAACATCTATTCACTTACTACTCCCTCCGTCCCTAAATTACATTCCTACAGGAGATAGGCTCAAGTTCCATTTCGATAATCTAAGTACAATTGTACAAGCCAATCATCCATTGTTTCGCTTCGCTAAAGCCCGACTTATGAGGTTTATACGATTTATTTCACACTATAATCTTTTGCAATCTTCAACCATTTCCATACCTCGAATACCCCCATTATACAAATCAACCTAACAGAAATGACAACTGCATCTCCCAGTTTCAAATTCGAAGAAACCAAACATCAAACACTTGGCGTGCATCATATTTTTTCAAAAAAATAAAAAAAATAAAAAATAAAAAAAATAAAAAAAAACCTCCATATCTAATTTCTCTCCATATAGCATATACTCCGTAATAAAAACAACCGCACAATTAACATAAGCAAAACAAGTATTCTAAATTATCTAACCAACTTTTCAATATTGAACCCATAAATTATTTTCTAAAATTGCAAATTAACGTTGTCATACCTTAATTGAAACGTTAATCATTAACCCGTGATTTTGTTATAAATCTGTCAATGCTTATAATTGTCTAACAAAAATTTCAACATTAATTCATGGGAGAGTCTACGGTACATGACATACATTGCTATGTACTACTAACGATATGTACTGCTATGTACTACTAAATTATATATATATTACAAATTAAAATAAAAATTTCATTAAAAAAAAAAATCAAATCAAAAGTCAGATTCATTCTCCTCTCGCATCCTTTTTTTCTCTATTATTGAAGCAAAATATAATTAGAAGGAACAAAATCACTCAATATAAATTGAAGATTCAATTGAGGTGACTAATTTGATTTTTGTCAATTTTAATCCCCTTACTTCCACCCTCATCTTCAGTCAGCCATACTAGTGACCAGACCCGACCCTGATCCAAACCTTGACCACCCCGCGCCCCGAACCCTTCGACCTTGACCACCATGCGCTGGAACCATCTGACCTCGACCACTGGGAATTTGGGGGTTTTGATTTTGGAGCTTTGGACGGCTGGGGGAAGATTGGGCGCCAGTGGAGAAGCTTTACCGGACGCCGGCGGCGAAGGGGGAGGGTGAAAGGTTGGCTGACTGGTGGGGGTTGTGGTGTGGGGTGGCTGGTTGGTGGTTGTGTTTTTTTTTTTTTTTTTTTGAAGTGTTAAATCTAACTATAGTTAATTTTAATTAACTATTTTATCATATTTTTGGCAATTAGAAAAGGAAAAAAGAATATAAATCTAAAAAAAAAAAAGAAAAAAAAAACTAAGTGTTGGTATTCAAATTAAATAATATGTCCAAAAAAATAAAAAAAATGTCCGTTCAAAAAAATTAGATTTATAAAAGAATCGATCATGGTACCTTAAAGTAATAAAAGAAAACACTCCACCAACTTAGCTAGATTTGAAATTTGTTTAAAAATACAAAAATTAAATATTTAATAATTAAAATTAGTGGTACATAACGGTACATTACTTTAGTAGTACATAGCAGTACATGTCATTTACTGTAGAATTTTCGTTAATTCATAATTTAATTTTCCAAACAGAAATTAACAACCCTAATTTAATCAATGAATCATCATAACACCGATAAACACGTAATTTTGTCATAAAATCATTAACGCTTATAATTAGACCGTAGAAGTATAGAACTGCATAAATCAAAACCGAAAAAAACTAAAAATCACAAACTAAAATTGGAATTTAATTACCTTAGCTTCTTGACGACATTCTTCGGAACAAAATACATCAACCCGATTTTGAGAATCGTTACTGAAGTTTAATTTTTTAAGGCAAAGGTAACAAACGCAATCGATTTTGGAGAGAGAAGGGTGAGAAACAACTGGTTTTGCAGTATGAATTAGTTCAGCAGCTTCGATTCTTCGAGTTGCGAAAACTCCTCGACCAGCTGACTCGGTGATGTCAACTCGGATTGGTGGAGGTCCGGGTCGACTCGGTGGATCTCCGACATGGTTAGTTGTTGTTGTTGAGATAGTGGAGATGGAGGATTTCAAAAGTGGGTTTGATGGTGAAAGTAATTTTTTGAATTGAGGAGAAAGATAACGGCTAGTTATGAACAACATTAGGGGAAATTTTCAGCAATGCTTGGGTGTAGTTCAGATTTTTGTCGTCTTTTTTATACGTGGACGAGGGGTGAGCAAAAATTGAGGGTACCCAGTTATGAAACGGATCCAGTTTAAACCCAGCGTGTTTGGACCTGAAACTGGTTCAACTGGGTCCGGCTCCGGATTTAGTTCCAAAATTTTGGACCCGGTTAGAACCAGTTTCAATTCTGGATTCAGAAATTTTGGACCCGGTACCAGATAACTGGTTACTACTTATCCCCTTCGTTTTTTTTTTTTTAAATGCATCACTTTGATTTTGCACTATTCATATACATGGTTGACTTGATTTTTTCAACTCTATAAAATAGATAAATGTTATTATATAATATATCATTAGATTCGTCATAATGTCTAGTTTCATAATATAATTTTGTTATAATTTTTACTAATTAACAATTAAAAATATTAATGGTCAAAGTTGCGTCTCGACAAATGTGTCAGTCAAACTGATACAAATAAAAGAAAGCAGAGGGAGTGATACGTACAAGAGATAGCTTTGTGTTCTAAACTTCTAACAGCCTAAAAGACAAAGCCCAATATAAATCATGCACCTTATATAAATAGTCTAATTACCAAACCCTAAAATATCTAATTTCTTATTCTTTCACAGCCACCAAATACTCCATTTCACTGATACTTTAACCCCTTCACCACATTAATTCAGTTCATCAAAAAAAAAAAAAAAAAAAAAAAAATTACATGATCCACCTACATCGGCTCTTCGACGATTCAACCTCCATACTCTATAGTTTCATGAATATCGCAACCTAAATCACCGACATACAAGGGATCTGCAACGTTCTTGGGTTGTTGATGCATTGGTTTCTTCAATTGTGTAGTTATTTAATTTTTTTTTTTCAGATTTAGAATAAGGAGAGACAAAAGAGTTATTTAAAGAGATGAAAAAGTATAAGATAGTTTTTTATTAAAAAAAAAATTGTTTTTGTTAATATATTTGTTGCTGTAGTTTGTAATCCTTGTAGATCTAATTGAGTTTAATGAATTTATCAATTTTGCAAGAAATTAATTTTTTTTTTCAGAAAATTCTAGAAAATTAGAAGGAACCGGGTACCCGATCTTGGAACTGGTTCCTACCAATTTTGGGACCAGTTTTGAAAATCATGGATCCAGTTGTAACCAGTTCCGAGACCAATTCAAAAATCGTAGACCTGGTTATAACCAGTTCTTTCCTTTTGTACCGGGTAGCCGGTTATGCTCACCCCTAATTTGGACTTTGTTTTCACTTTGATTAATGTTAGGAAATTTTGTCATAAAAAACTATTTATAACAACTTTTTTGTTGGGAATAACCTTTTAAAAAAATTTTGGCAAAGAGAAACCAGATTGTAAATTTTTTTTTGCCAAAGACAACCAAGGCTCACATTTCGGCATTGACTTGGTCTTTTCCGGCGTTGACCCTACATGTGCAGGTCACGTGACCTCTTTTTTTACTAATCCCACCCAATTTCTTCTAATTCCCCCATTAATTTCCCTCTTAAGTTTGTCGTTTTTCTTCTTCCCCTTTTTCTTCTAATTTCCGTCCTTGTTCTCTCTTCTCTAAAAAAGAGGTAATAAATCCTCTTCTCTGCTGCACTCTGCCATGGCGTCACCCTGAAGCTAGAATTCAATCAAGGAAGTTAATTTTCACCCTCCCTAAATAGTAAGTTTAGTTATTCTTTTGTACTTGTATTCAATTGATCCGGGTTTCTTTTTCTGGGTATATTTTTTCTGAAATTTTTTTACAATTGCTTTGCCATGGCGAAGAACAAAGCAAGGAAGGAGGCAAGCGTAGGAGTTGCATCTTGTTCTAAGAAGCTAAAAGAATGGAGCCACGTATGCTGCATAATTGAGATAAATAAGAGTAATTAACGCAAATTAAAAAAGGGGCGAAAAACCCTAATTTTTACGAGTAGTATACTTGCAAATTAAATATGATGAACTGGGCAACAATTAAACAACTATGTTAGTGTATCCTTGGTCGAAATTATTTTTCGAAAACTATTTATGCAATTAATTCAAGAAACTATGCCCTTGAAAGATTTTCAATTCAACAGAGAAGATGGGGGAAATTAGAAGAAAAGGGGGAAGATGAAGAACGAGAGAGTTAGAGGGAAATTAGGGGGGAAATTAGAAGAAATTGGGTGGGATTAATAAAAAGGAGGTCATGTGACCTACACATGTAGGGTCAACGCTGGAAAAGACCAAGTCAATGCCAGAATGTGAGCCTTGGTTGTCTTCAACAAAAGATTTTACAATCAGGTTTCTCTTTGCCAAAAATTTTTTAAAAGATTTTTTTCAACAAAAATGTTGTTATAAATGGCTTTTTTAACAAAATTTCCTCAAATTAAGAAACAAGCACGAATATTCACTTTGCAAATTGGTTAATTTATTTATTTATTTTTTATTCTAGTTACCATTCATTTTTGAAAAGAAAAAGGAAAAATGGAAACTAATAATCCCACCTTTGGGTTTTCTGCTCAAAACAATCTCACCTTTTCGAAATCTCAAAACAATCCCACCTTTAATCTCCATCTGCACAAAAATCAAAATAAGCCTTTTACCGGTTTGTCAAATTAGTAACCTGTTTCAGAAGGTGACTTGACACGTGCCACCTTCTTATTGGCTTTCTTTTTTAAAATATTTTTTTTAAAAAAAAAAATTAAAAAAGGACATTAAAAAAAATTAAAAACCCCTTCCCACTTCCCGATCCCTTTCCTTGTCGGACCGACACACCCTTACCGAACCGACCCACCTCCCCTTGCTAGAGCTAACTCCTTTACCTTTCCGCAATTTCCCCTTCCTTGATACTCTCCCTCGTCGAAATCCCTTCCGATTTCTCCGTTGCTGGGGGTGGTTGCTTGGTCTGGGTAAGGGGTTTCGGGTTCAATAGAGTGGTTGGACTTAAGTGAATTCTTCGATTCGGTTGAGTTTAGGGCTAGGGGTTAGGTGGTATTTTGGGGTGGGGTTTTAGGTGGTTTCTAACCTTGGTTTATGGAGTTTTGGAGGGCTGGATTGGTCATGTTTAAGGAGCGGTTGGGTTTCGTGGGTGAGATCGGGTTTTAGGGCGGCTGGGATGGTAAGGTTTCAGGTTGGTTGGACGACGTTTCAAGATGGCTGGGTTGGTTGGTGTTAGGGGGTTTTGAGGGTGGATGGGGGTGGTCGGGCTGTCGGGTTTCAGGGTTGCAGGGTTTGTGGTTAGTTATGGTCGGGTGGTTGAGGTTAGGAAAGAGAAAGAAGGTGGTGGGGTTAGGTGGTCCTTATGGAAGGGTGGTGGTGGTTATAGTGGATAGCTAAGGTGGGAGATGAGAGATTGAAAAAAAAAAGTAAAAAAAAGTAAAAATTAAAAAAAAAAAAAATTAACCTGTTAAACAAGTTGTAGGTTAAAAGGCTTATTTTGAGCAGATGGGGATTAAAGGTGGGATTGTTTTGGGATTTCAAAAAGGTGGGATGTTTTGAGCTGAAAACCTAAAGATGGGATTATTAATTTTCATTTTTTCCAAAGAAAAATTATTAATAATAAAACGACATTTGCCAATCTTTCAAAAATAAAATGGTTTATAATTATTTCAAAATAAAACGACATTTGATAAACATCTGCTTAAAATAGAATGTGATTGGATGGCAACCAATTTAATAGGTTATTATCACACGTGTCGCAATGTGATTGGTAGATTTTTTTTTTTTTTACATTTTTCTTCTAAAAAATTTAATTTTAATTTTAAAAAAAAGCAATCATCTCCCCATCAACCCCCACCCTTTCACAAACCACCGGCCAACCAACCACCACCATCAATCCCCTCCCTTTCCCCACCTCCCCGAAACCACTAGAAATCCACCCACCCCACATCCCTTTCCCCGAAACCACTAGAAAACCCACTCACCCTATTAGGATTGGTGAGTGCGCAGTGAAAGTAAATTAAAGATGTAGGAATTGATAAAATAAAGTAATAAGACAAGAATGATAAACAAAATGGACACACAATATTTAATGTGGGAAAAATTCAGAAAAAATCCACCGACGACGAGCACCCGAAGAACTCACTATATGAAATCTAAGAGAGTACAAGAACCCTTGAAAGGGTGAGTAGTATACGCAAACTCTCACTATAAGTCGCAAAAAGTATTACAAAATAAGAATAGTGGATTAGGGAGATTGTGTGTATGTAGAAACTCCGATCATGATATCTTAGAGAGCAGAAATGTGCAGGGCCGATCCCCGTGTGCTGGAGGGACGACCAGAAAGTGTGTTAAGCATATTCAAACAAAAGAAGCAAAAAAGGGTAAATTCTCTCTAAGTCATAGCAATATATGGAGGGACACTCATAGAGCGTATTTAAAATGATCAAAGCATTAGAAGTGATGTAGATGGATATATGCTCCCAAATGATGCCCAACGCCAATATTTATAGATTAGATATGGAGGTGGAAGAAGTGCGTGGAAACTTTTACGCACATGCTCTTTAAATTCCCCACATAAATCTAAAATCTTCATGATTATTCACCAAATCTAGAATCTTTTACAATTTTCCCCTATGTTGCACTGAAACGGATACGAGGACAAAAACGGGTACGGATACGGCAAAATCAAAATTTCTAAAAACGAGTACGGCAAAAAAAAATATAAATCCATAAAATGTATAAAAAATTAAAAATATAGTACTATTTAAAATGAAAAAAAACAATAATTAAATATATATATAAAAAAAGCGAAAATAAGAAAATAAAACTATAGTGACTTCTACCTACTGGACAACTGGATTGCCATCTACAGACTATAGTCACTAACTTCAAATAAAATATTAAAAAAAACAACAAAACTTTAAAAAAAAAAGAAAAAAAAGAAAAGTAAACAGCAGGTTTGAGGAAAGAGAAAAAAACGAAAACTAGAAGTCTAGAAGCAGAATAAAGGGAGAATAAAGTGAAACAGTTACAGGTCGAAGCCTCACCGGTGTCTGGGTTATCACAGGTGGTCTCCGCCACTCCGGCCACCGCAGACAACTAAATCAGGTCGCACCTCCGAGGGAATCGCCGTTCATAATTATTAGGGTTTTAGAGAATTGGGGAAAATTGAAAATGAGGTTCGTAATTCACTAATTTGAGGGTTTTTTTTTTTTAATAAAAATGGGTTGGGATTCTAAGGAAACGTTAGCAAATGGGCCAAGCCGTCCCCGATACGTATCCAAACTAGAGGCTAGCCGTCCCCAAATTAGCTTTCCGTACCACTTTCGAAGGGGACACCTTGGGGACGTTTCCCAGTCGTACCCGTACGGCCGTACCGTACCCGTCCCCGAAACATATCCGGTACGGGAGACGTCAGCCATTTGACGAATCCGTGCAACCTTGATTTTCCCATCAATTTCACAATGTGCTAAAAAATTTTTAAGAACTTGAGCCATAATAAGTTGGGCTTATGGAATTTGGGCAACACTTAACCCAACACACCCTACCTCCTTTTCCCCTAAACAACTAAAAAATCGAACCACAACCTCTTTCACCCTTCAAAAACCATTGCACCCACCACCTCATCCCAAACTCGCACCACACACGTTGATGAGAACCACCACCAGCATACCTCACCAATCCCACAAAAATCGCTTTATTCTTGACTTGGTTAGTAGGAGGGTTTGAAGGAAAGAGGTGGTTGGTGGTCGATGGGGGGGGGGGGGGCGTTGATGAGTTTGTGAGGGGGGTTAATGTTGGGGTAGCATCTGATTTCCAAGGAAGAGGGAGATAGGAGGAGAAGTGGATGTGGTGGCTTGTGGGTAGTAGGTGGAGGGGACAGGAGAGGAGAGGTAAGCTGGTGGTGAGAGGTGTTTCAGGTGACAAATAGGGAGAATAAGGGGAGGAGAAAGAAAGAGGTTTTTATATATAAAAAAAAGCTTTTTTTAAAAAAAAAAAAATCATTTTTTTTTAAAATAAAAATAAAAAAAATTCTAACCAATCACAATGAGACATGTGTCCAATTATAACCTATAACAAGTTACCTATTTTTTAATTCTATTTTGAGTAAACGTCTGTCAAACGTCGCTTTATTTTGGAATAATCAAAAGATTGTTTTATTTTTGTAAGACCGGCCATAGATCATTTTACTAGTACTCTTGACAATTATTCCTTTTTAAAATGAATGTTCTAAATTATTAAGAAAATACAAGTTCATTTACTTGATCGATAACCACTGGCAAAAGTTTAGGGGAAGTAAAATTATAGAAAAAAGTTAAAAAAAGAACGTGAAAAAAAGGTACAATGCAAGTGGATACGTTAAGGGTTGTAGACACCTAAAAATGTCTTCCCAAAACCAAACACGATGATGAACAACCTTTCACAGCCATTATTGGTCGGGTTGAGTATTTAACATTTGGAGTGCTTAAATCCATATTCAATCCCAATATATTTCATAAACCAACCCAATTCCTAGATCGTTTCCCAAAACCATAACTTATTTTCCTCTTTCGTGCCTTTAAACCCAAAATAATTCATTTCGTGTGCCTTAAAATCATTCATTTCGTGTCCTTTTTATAAAAACAATTTAGACCAGTTTATTTTTATCCAAAATATAGGTCCAATTATTGAATAGTTGGATGGGGCTTGAAAATAGCTTTCCAATGATATATTATAAGCCCAAATCCGAGTTATAACGAATAAGTTATGGCCAAAATACTAAACTGAGTCTAAACCAAACCAAAGCCCACCTTACCTACAACCCAACGATCATGTGGAGGGTTCAAAGGATTTAAACCCATTTCTAAAACAATTAATATTAATTAGAAGCTTTTATAAGTTACTAAAAGATCTTAATTTTCCTTTTTGAAAAGATAAGATTAAAGAGTTTGAAATTGAATAAAACTCCTATTTTTGAAAGTCCTAATTCTATTCGAATTGAAAGATGTTCAAAGATAGTTAGATATGATTTTCGTGCCTCACATTTTTTATCCAAATCTTATATAGTTGGATAGCCCTTGAAATTAACTTTTTAATGATATATTATAATATTAATTCCAAGCTATAACGAAAAAGATATAAAACAAAAACAAAACTCTATCCAAAACTGACACTGTCCCACTATTTTGGCTATATCTTTTATTCTACAAACTACTTTAATCTGATTCTAATTGGGTTAGAAATTATACTTCAAGAGCTTTCCAACAACATATTATTTATCTTATTCCGATTTCTGGATCAAAAGATATGATTAAAAACAAAAACTGTTGCCTATTGCAAGAGATTTATTCCGATTCGAATTTGGATCTTTTCTTGATTCTTAGACCCTTCTTTCTTCTTATAGAGGTCATATCACCCCTTTTTCAATCATCAACAAGCTTGATCACCAAATCATTCTCTCTTCCTCTCTTATGCATCAAATCATTCTCTGTTCTCCCTCTTATGTTCTAGCCTAAACACTAGCCACCTTATTATCTCTTAATACTTCCCCTAAGCACTCCAAGGAGTCCATACTTGACCCAAGGTTCCGTCCTTAAACTAAGACGTGAAAGGTAAAATTAACTAAGGGTTTGGACCAAATCAACTCTGCTTTTTAATTTAATTTTTTCAATTTGATTTATATTTTTATTAAAGTTACTAACAATTTATTCATGATGTATCAATTCAAGGAAACGCGGAAAGTGAGTAATTAATCACTTAATTGCTCTCATTTTTCATTGCTAGTATCATGATTAGGGTTATTATTATTTGATTTGGACTAATGTTATTATGATTGAATTGCTTCCAATATTAATGTTTATTCTATTGTTATTATGATCACCATATTGCATGTTAAAGGGAATATGTAATTGAAATCACGCCTTATATAATAAGTTAATTTGGACGACCGGTTTAGGTTCCTTTTTAATCTTGTTGTTAATTAAAGTGATCACGATATTTTAGAATTATGTGTTGCATTAATATTCAATCAATTTAGCATAATTATAGTTTGGAGCGAATTAAATCTTTGTTTGTATGCCTTTGAGATTGCAGGAATTACTTTTCACAAAAAGAATCGAGTAGAGGCCAATACGGGCGAATGTGACTCCATGACTTACTTCGTATTATCATCCCCGATCCTCCTTTCGTGGTTCCAAACCATATGAAGTTAGTAATATCATTGATTATGAATGGGATGTAACCTTCACGGGTCAATCGTTGTTGCCTTTCGTTGTCCCTTTATCGTGGTTGCCTTTTATGATCCGTGAACGGTTAACAAGTTTCGTAAAAACTTGTTGGCAGCTCCCTACTTTCCTTGTCCCTAATTGTATATGTCAATTCCCACTTCCTATTTGTGCTAATCATATTCACACATGCTTAACGTAGGCGCACTTCAAACGACGCCTACAATTTGGCGACTCCACTGGGAAGGATTCTTGGTTATTTATCGATTTGAGTGATCGGTAATTAATTGAAATGAGTGGATGAGACTTGAAATATTCTTGAATCGTATTCTTGTGATTAAATTGACATTTTTTGCTTATACATAGACATTTTAACGTCGTATTTTAGGTTCGCCCGTAGGAAAAATTGGATAACCTGATCACGATCGAAGAAAACGAGGCACTGGTTGAATTTTAGAAGCACCGTGTAACGGTAGAGGCGCCGTGACACAGTACAGGGCATCGTCACGCGGTGTACTGTATCGTGTCGCGACATTTTCCACCGTGTTGCAGCATTTCCCACCATGTCGCGGCATTTTGTCACCGTGACACGGTGCCTGTAAAATTCTTCTAGTGGTTCCATTCTTTTTCTCGTTATTAGCTTCCTTCGATTTTTTTGAAAAAACGTGTGTGTTCTACATACGTCTTAGACACGGAGATTTAAAGCTCTATCGACCCAAAAACACTCATGGAATTAAGGGTTCATCCGAGTTATTAAATTTACCCAAACTATGGAGTCGAGTTCGATTTAATCACGAACTTGCGGATCCGTCCGTTGGCATACAACTTTAAGGGAGGCTGCCTTGCTAATGCGTCCAAAATCTTAACCATGGTACCCTTTTGATACCAAATAAATTTGACTATAGTGGAACATAGAACTTGACCTTAGGTTGCGAACTCTTCTTTGCATTATTGTGCCTACGTGCCCTATGTGTGTATGTTTCATCGTTTTGATCCTAACCTTAACGATCTTTCTTTGTCTATGGTGGTTTATTTTATGACTAACGAATGCCAATGGACCGTACTCATCTAGAAATTAGCGCAAACACTAAAATAAAAAGTAAAAAAAACTGGAAAAAACACACAAAAACCTAGAACTGATTACTGTGCCACGGTAAAAATGCCGCGTCACGGTAATTCGTGCCGTGTCACGGCGTCCTGTACCGCGCCACGGTGTAGTTTGCCATGTGACGACAGTTGCGCCGCGACATGGTGCCCAGGTTCAGGTCTAGTTAGTCCCTATTTTAGTCTTCCGTGCTATTTTGGTCCTTGCATCAGTCATTTTGGTTACTGTTCACATGTCTAGCCAAACGATCATACCACAAGTCGTATAACATCACTTAATCACTCACGAGTCAGTGTAGTCCACACACTTTCTTTATTTTTCGACTTGAGTCGTGCACCATGTCGTTTATGATCGTATACTAGGTTCATGCACCCCCTTTTTTCGTCATAATAAAAAATGAGTGGAGTTTTTCTCACCTATTTTCAAATGTCTATCTTTCCCTCTTCCTTTCCCGATTTTGATCAGCACGTCAAACCATTAAGTGAGTTTATTTTATTTCACAGTACTTAGTCAAGGAGCAGGGGTAGATTGGTATAGTTCGAGTCATTACCGCATCAACCTCTTAGACCCAAGAGGCAAATTCACCATCTCCACACCACTTATCACCTTCAAACTACTTTCAATTTGTTCCAGTGGCCACTAAGGAAGATATCAAGAACATCAACAAATCCATCGAGGCACTATCTGCCATGATGCAAACCCTTACCACTAACAAGGTCATTGTTGCTACCTTTGACAAATTGAAAGAACAGATGAGCAAGATTTTTGAGGATTTCACCTATGTGGAACAACCTCCCACTCCTCTGGATATGATGGATAGGCTCCTTGAAAAGTTCTCCACTGCTGATATTCCAAAGTTCAAGCCTACTGACAATCCAATATTCCATTTGAAAGCGTTCTTTGCAACCATGGCTCTCAAGGGATTGGACGTAACACTCTTCCCTACGGTGTTCCCTATCTCCTTAGAGCATACTTGCCAACAATGGTTTTATTCCCTAGATGCCAAGCATACTGCAACTTGGCAAGATGTCACCGACAGTTTCATGAATCGTTACAAGTGTAACATTCAAACTAGAACTTCTGAACGTGAACTCTCCATTCTCAAACAAAAAAAGAATGAAGGCTTCATCGCTTATTTGAACAGGTAGAGGGAAACGGCTGCACTCTTGGTAGATCCTCCCAAAGAAAGAGAGATGGTTCACCTCTTCATCCAAAATTTGACTCACAAGTATAGGGAACATCTCAAATTTCTCCACTAAACACTTTTAAAGCTGTATACAACATTAGCATCAATATCGAGGACGAGCTAATAAAGACTGCTGGTAGTAACAATAATAACACTTGGAAAAACAAGAAGAACGACCTTCCTTCTTCTTCGTCTTCTAAGCACGAAAATATTACCATTAATATAAGCCAAGTCGATCTCAATGAAGTGTTAGCTCTTTATGCTCCATTGCCTAAGAAAAGGAGAACTTACACTACTTTAGGAATGACTTATGATGTGACCTTTGATCGCCTTTACGGTCAAGGCTTGATCACACCTATTGGGCCATTTCTAGAGCCAAAACTTGAAGAAATGAGCGCCAAGTGGAATCCCAATGCCCACTACAAGTTCTATCAAGGAAAAGGCCACACTATCGAGCAATGTTGAAATTTGATGGACGTTATTCAAGATCTTGTTGATGCAAACAAACTTCCTGTCCCTCCAGGCGGCAAGAAGTAATGAAAAGAAGGCACACGACGGGTCAATCGTGCAAGATTTCACGATTCTTTATTTCCATTCCCCTTTTATGTCTAGCATAGGTTTTTCTTCGTAGACTCTATTGTGTTTATGTGTTTGTTTATTCACCATTCCCATCAATAAAATGAGCATATTTCCTTTATATCTCGATCATAGCATTTTTCATTTATTAAAAAAAAAAATCAATTGCCGAACTAAACACAAGGTACATCAATGACTTGAGGCACCTTTGCAACACATTCACTCCCTATTAACCATTCAATCACGTATTTATTCATTTGTCAACTACTTTGAGCCTCATCTAACGATTATCCATATTTATTCAACCCACATTCACCTAACCCTGGGATGGGAAGGTGTGCAATTTGTGTAACATTCAAAAGCAAGTTCAAATAAAAAAAAAAGTAAAGCAATAATTAAAATGTCTAAGGGCAAGTGTTCCAATGTCTTTAATATGAACATGTCTCGAATTGCGTCTCTCATCAAGTGCTTAGTACTGTGCCTGAGAAACATGAATTCTAAGTGAGTGATAGACCGCATGATCCGAGATTGCTCACATTGATTAAAAGAATTGTGCAAAAGAAAATTAAGCAAAAAAAAAATGTGAAAAAGAAAACTTGCAAAGTTCAAATTTCAAATACACAATTACACATCCTGGGGGCTTCTCTTAGGTCTTGAGCCTTTTATCCCTCTTGCTTATTCACCCATCATCATCTTAACCACGTTACAACCCTTAAAAGACCTCTTTGAGGTTGTAGACACCAAATTGTGTCTCCCCATAAACCAAACCCAGTGATGAGTACCTTTCACATCGCTTGATTATCGAATAAGGTGGAAGTGTGAAAAGTCTTGTGATGCGGTTGTTTTAATAGAAATCTTTCCTTTTGTTTTCGAAAATCTTCTCTATTTATGAAAATAGCTAGTCTTATTTAGCATGGTCCATGACGAGGGTCCAATAATAGTGTAGTTGGGTCGAGTTCGCAAAGAGCTTTCCAATGATATATTATAAGCCCAATTCCAATGAATAATGAGGAAGTCATGGCTAAAGTACTAAATTGGGTCTGAAATGGTTTTATGGCCCAATGATCTAGTGGAGGGCCCATTAATTATTATTCCTAAAATTATTAGGATTGATTCTAATTTTCTAGAGTAGTCTAGAAGGTTATTTTTGAGTTCTAATAGAGTTAGCACTGATAATTATCTTTTGAAAAATAATGAATTTGATTTAAAATAAAACAAGTGTTTTATTTTGATAAAATCTGATTTAAATTTGATAAACACGGAGTTTAATTGCTTAATTATATTAAGAAGAGGATTCCGTATAAACGCACGTTTTATCTTGTAACTAGCACCAAACGATAGAGCCTGTCACCATGTGTGATTCTTGTCGTTTCGCGCTGGGCTCTGTCGCTGGCAACAGGGGTTAGTTTTATTCCGATTCACATTCTGATTCTTTTCTATCGTTTATGGACTATTTTCTTTATAAATAGGGTCGTATTTCCCCGTTTTCATTCACTCAGAATCAACAATAATCTCTCTATTCTCTCAAGCAATAGCTTATTCTTCTCTCTTTCTAAACCTTTCCCAAATACAAAATTCCGCATTCACAAGTTCTAGACACACCTAGCCAAATTAGAAGTTGCCTTCGCCCTAGACGTGAAAGGTTGATAATTTCTGAGGGTTTGGTCCCAAATCTCTATTTCAATTATTTAATTTAATTGTTTGATTTAATATTTTCCTTGAAGTTACTAACGTGTATATTGTTTTGATAGAAAGAGATACGAGACATCGAAGTAAGTAATTTAATTGCTTAATTATTCTTTTGATATAGAAATCATGTTTATAATTTTATATTAATTCTTAGTATCATGTTAGGGTGTTTTTATTGCTTTATAGTATCATGCTTAGGTTGCTTCATATTTTCTTCTATCATGTTAGTATCATGTTAGGGATAAAGTTTTGATCTTTATTATTTAGTGACATGCTAGGGTTTGTTATTAATCTTGTTAGTATCATGCCTGGGAACTTGCTATTATTATGCTTTATTGAGATTGAGATTATTATTATGATGATTTGTTGTATCAATATTATCATGTTGCTTGATATTATTGTTATTTCTTGATCACGCCCTCTCTTGCAGGTTTAAAGAGAATTTGTACTTGTAATCACGCTTAATAAGATAATTTATAATCTTGTTTAGGCTAATATGATTATAATTCAAGTGATCGCCAATAATAGTTTTGTTTGTGCATTAATATAAAACCAACATAGACTAAACAGGTTTAGGATTAATATATTGGTTGTATGTTAGTCAGAAAGCGCACATGAATATGAGAAGAATAAAGTAGAGGCCTATTTTTAGGGCAGGTTCAATCTCTTTTAGGTTGGATTTGTACCTTCATCCCCAAATATCCAGTCATGGTTCCAGACCACTATGGAGTTAGCGATCTCATGGATCGTGAAGGGGTGTAACCTTCACCCTGTGAATGGTTTACAAGTTCCTAAAACTTGTTGGCGACTCTTTTGCTCTAGCTTCCTTCCCTTTGGACGCCACCATGCTTAATTGTATGATTAAGGGTGTAAATGAGCCGATACGTTCGTGAACTACTCGCGAACAAGCTCAGTCAAAGCTTGGTCAAAGCTCGTTTGTTAAGCTAACAAACAAGCTTGAACAAAATTTTTAAGCTCGTAACATAAATGAACACAGCTCGAACAACATCATGTTCGACTCGGTAGCGTTCATGAACAACTCGTTTAAGTCCATTTATAAGTTTTTTCACGACCAATTAAAACTTGAAAGGTTTATAAATCTATTATTCATACATATTTGTAAAATGTACTAATTATTTCATCATATAAAGGCATAAAAACTCCGCCATTACCTTTTTCTATAGAAAGAATATAAATATCTTATATAAAATAAAATGGATGTGTTAAAATTTGAAAGAAATCATACTTTTAATGATAAAGTAAATGAGTCGTTTATTTAATCAAGCCCGATTAGACCCGTTCAAGCTCGAACTTAGACATGAAATGCAAACGAGTATGTTCGTGAACAAAGCTCGAACAAGGCAAATTTTTAACAAGCCCAGCTCGAACAAGATTTTTAAAAGCTCGTTCAAGCTCGAGATAGTTCGAACACAAATAATTCTTATCAAGCTTAGCTCGAACAGATTAAAATTTGGCTCGGCCCATATCGTTTGCAACCCTATGTATGATCACAGTGGGGCTCAAGTGTGGGATGCTTGTAATATTCCCTACATAGGTGTACATACACTTGTGCAAAGTTCGGTTAGAGTTACGTTCGACCTGATTCCTAACGGATACGTAGGCAACTTCACATCGAGGTGCGACCACATTCATATTCATATCCACACATAATCGAGTCATTTCCAATGCTTATCCCTACCCATATAGAGCTAGACTTGGGGGCTTGAACCCACATCATTAACCTACCCAGCCTAAAGAGTCACCATCTCGACTCTTCTCACATTTTTGTAGCTGGCTTTAGTATCACATTCACACACTTCTTTCACACATACATAGCCATATCATCTTTCCCTTAGGAACCCTTTATCTTGAAATCTTGTTTCCCTACCACGCATGCTTCATCATCTTTCAAGACAACATTCATCAAAAGAAACATTGTATACTTGCTTAGCTTCCTGACCTGAGCAATGTTCATTGTTTCACGCATCGCATAATATGCTTAGCAACATTTATATATCAATCATTTGTAATCATACAAAGCATATCGTGCTTAGCTCCTTGACCTAAGCAACGTTCATTATACAATACTCAACAATCACTTCATCTATATACGTGCTTAGCTTCCAGACCTAAGTGACGTTCAAGATCGTTTCTTTACATCATATATGATACTTAGCTCCATGAACTAAGTTCATTCCTCTATCGTGTCACATGATGTAATTGTCCTTAGCCTCCTGGCCTAAGAACATGCATCATGCATACATTATTTTCAAGACAAGCAATTCAATCCATACGATTCATTTCGTCTTGCTCAACGAGGAAGTTCAAAACTTCTTCCCTTTTTCATGTCTTTTCTTTTGGGGAAGTTCAAAAAATTTTCAAAATTTTTTCATCGAGGGAAGTTCAAAAACAAAACTTCATTTTTCACGTATTTCTTTTTCGGGAGAAAGTCGGTACCCTCCACTCATGACAAAAATGACAGAAATTTTTTGCTTTTTGCATTGTCGGTTTCTTGTGTCTGCACACACACTCAAATCATACACATACACACACAATCACAAGTCATACACATGTCATGTCATGTTAAGTCAAGCTTGGTCAAGTCAGTTAGTCAAGTCAATCGCAGTCTATACGGGTCCTTTGGCAAATTTTATTTTGCATGTACCATCTACAGCCCACATTAGGGGACAATCAAACCAACTACAGCCCATGTTCGGGGATAAGCGAACCATTTACAACCCACGTTTGGGGATAAGTGAACCATCAACATCCCACGTTCGGGGATAAGTGAACTATCTACGGCCCACGTTCGGGGATAATTAAACCATCATCATTTTTCAAACATTAGTGATCATCTCCCAAAGCAAAGACGATTCACGGCTCAAGGTTCTCAATACACAGAGACTTGAAATCTCATCATCAGACAAGCTTTTCATCAGGCATGGAAAATTGTCGGTCATTGCCACCTCTCAAGGCGAAGAAGTCAGCAATTATATCAACATTCTTCAAGCATGGAAAATATCACAACAATCTTCATCCGGTGGATTTCTTCAGGCATAGAAAACTACCAAATTTATTTGTCACCGATACACTGGTGTCAAATACTATCAAATATATTCGTCACTGATACACTGGTGTCAGATACGCATTCTATCCCTTCACTCTTTTATTTGTGAAACTAACGCTTTTCTGCAGGTATCGGCGTATACAGAGTGATTTAGGATCGCATAACGTCTTAAATCATTCTCCGTACCTATCGACTACTTTGACTATTGTTTTCAAAACTTACGTTTCTAAAAATTCAGTCAAAGTGGGGGCTTCTGTAGACACCTAAAATTGTCTCCCCAAAACCAAACCCGATGATGAACAACCTTTCACCGCCATTATTGGTCGGGTTGAGTATTTAACATTTGGAGTGCTTAAATCCATATTCAATCCCAATACATTTCATAAACCAACCAAATTCCTAGCCCATTTCCCCAAACCATAACTTATTTTCCTCTTTTCGTGCCTTTAAACCCAAAACAATTCATTTCGTGTCCCTTAAAATCATTCATTTCGTGTCCTTTTTATAAAAACATTTATACCAGTTTATTTTGGTCCATAATCTGGGTAAAGTGATTGAATAGTTGGATGAGGTTTGAAAATATCTTTCCAAAGATATATTATAAGCCCAAATCCGAGTTATAACGAATAAGTTATGGCCAAAATACTAAACTACGCATAAATCGAACCTAAGCCCACCTTACCTACGACCCAATGATCATGTGGAGGGTCCAAAGGATTTAATCCCATTCCTAAACCAATTAGGATTAATTAAAAGCTTCTATAAGTTTCTAAAAGATCTTAATTATCCTTTTTGAAAAGATAAGATTAAAGAGTTTGAAATTAAATAAAACTCCTGTTTTTGAAAGTCCTAATTCTATTCGAATTGAAAGACGTTCAAAGATAGTCAGATATAATTTTTGTGCCACTTATTTTTTATCCTAATCTTATATGGTTGGATAGCTCTTGAAATTATCTTTTTAATGATATATTATAATATTAATTCCGAGCTATAACGAAAAAGATATAAATGAAATACGAAACTCTATCCAAAACTGACACCGTCCCACTATTTCGGCTATATATTTTATTGTACAAACTATTTTCATCTGATTTTAATTTAGTTAGAAATTATAATTCAAGAGATTTCCAATGACATATTATTTATCTTATTCCGATTTCTAGATCAAAAGATATGATAAAAACAAAAATCACAAAAATGCTGCCTATCGCAAGAGTTTTATTCCGATTAGAATTCGGATCTTTTCTTGATTCTTTGACCTTTCTTTTTTCTTTGTAAAAAGAGGTTATATCACCCCTTTTTCAATCATCAACAAGCTTGATCACCAAATAATTCTCTCTTATACATCAAATCATTCTCTCTTCTCCCTCTTATGCTCTAGCCTAAACACTAGCCACCCTATTCTCTCATAATACTTCCCCTAAGCACTTTAAGGAGTCCATACTTGACCCAAGGTTCCATCCTTAAACTAAGGTGTGAAATGCGAAATGTGAGGGTTTGGACCAAATCAACTCTACTTTTTAATTTAATTTTTTCATTTTGATTTATATTTTTATTGAAGTTACTAACAATTTATTCATGATGTAGCAATTCAAGGAAAGTCGGAAAGTGAGTAATTAATCACTTAATTACTCTTACTATTTGTTGCTAGTATCATGATTAGGGTTATTATTATTTGTTTTGGACTTATGTTATTATGGTTAAATGGTTTCTAATATTAATGTTTATTCTATTGTTATTATGATCACCATATTGCATGTTAAAGGGAATATGTAATTGAAATCACGCCTGATATAATAAGATAATTTGGACTACCGGTTTAGGTTCCTTTTTAAACTTGTTGTTAATTGAAGTGATCACGATATTTTAGAATTATGTGTTGCATTAATATTCAATCAATTTAGCATAATTATAGTTTGGAGCGAATTGAATCTTTATTTGTATGCCTTTGAGATCCCAGGATCACTTTTCACAAAAAGAATCGAGTAGAAGCCAATACGGGCGAATGTGACTCCATGACTTACTTCGTACCATCATCCCCAATCCTCCTTTCGTGGTTACGAACTATATGGAGTTAGTAATCTCATGGATTATGAATGGGGTGTAACCTTCACGGGTCAATCGTTGTTGCCTTTCGTTGTCCCTTTATCGTGGTTGTCTGTTATGATCCGTGAACGGTTTACAAGTTCCATAAAAACTTGTTGGCGGCTCCCTACTTTCCTTGTCCCTAATCGTTGTCCCTAATCTTATATGTCAATTCCCACTTCCTATGAGTGCTAAGAATATTTACACATGCTTAACGTAGGCGCACTTCGAACGACGCCTACAAGGGTAAATTAGGAAGTTCAATGAATAAAGTAAAAAGTAAGGATATAATGGTCTTTAAATACTATCCAAAAGTAGAAATAGGAACAACATTTTAGGTCTCTAAAATAGGAAAACAAAAACTATATTATAGGACGGAGGGAGTATATTTTCTCATACAAGGTCATGATGTTGTAATGACTTTTACTGTCATCACATACAAATGGGTTTAACAACACCTACTATCATCCTCCTTCAACAAGGGTTTATGTAAACCTAAAATTGAAATTTTGCTCTATCTTCCAACAAACATAAGTAACACCACTTCCATTAAAGGAACACATTTTTATTTAAGGAACACATCAAATGACTCCATTTCATCCTCCAATTAACCTTGAATTTGACTTGTCTTCGCTTTTCAATCTATTATATTAGGTGCTTCCAAAATCTAAGTTTTATTTTTAGAAAAACCCACTTTAATTTATTAATCCGAACTTTCAACTATTTACTCTCAATAGTCCCTACTTACATTTATTTGGGAGCACTATGAACTTTTGGGTGGATTTTCTTCCACTACGTCGATTTACAGTGTGGTTTTTATTTTGTAAAAGTCATGTGTGATGTGTCGCAACATAATTGGTCCAATTTTTTTTTTGTAAAAAAGGAAAAAATAATTAAAAACCCTTCCCAGTCAGCCAACCACCATCCTTCCTCTCCTTAGCCCCAACCCCCAGCCCCACCAAAATTCGACCGGCTGCCTCCCTTAACAACCGATAATACCCGATCGGCCCGTCCGTACTATTAAAATCACTCAGGCGACCCATCTACACCATCAAAATCACCCCCCTTCCCCATCCCCAAAACAACCTCTCCCTTATCAGGTCGATGAAACTGCCATTCTCCCTTCCCTCATCGCCAAAATAGTCGATTTATTAGCACCCTCAATTGGAGATTATTTTCATGGTTGTGTTACTCAAGGTTTTTGTGGTAGATTTTTTATAAAAAAATTGGTAGTTGTTCTCAAAAGTAGTCGTTATAATGGTAATTGTTGGTAAAATTTTCTTAATTTTTCACAAAATTACCCTATAACTAAAGTATAATACTCTCTTCGTTCCTTTTTATTGGATACATTTTGACTTTTACACATTTGTCAATACACCTATTTGACTATTAATAAATTTCATTACATACTTTTTAAAATTATAACGGTTGAATATTAATAGAGCATTCGTTGAGACGAATAAAACAAGATCTCACATGACTCTTTTACTTTTGTGAGTAAATTTGAAAATTATCTAATACTCTCTCTATCCTAGAATACATGACACAGTCAACATTGCATACATGTCAATGCACTATTTACTTTATTTGTATATAATTAAACATACATGAAAATTATTTTAATAATTATATTTTGAAACTTTTTTATATATATACCTATTTAACAACATATTTTATGATAAAATATGTTTTTATTATGTTAGTGAAAAATTATGATTAAAACTAATACATGAATAGTGAAAAAAGACCAATGTCTCATGTATTTTGGGACGGAGGAAGTATTATAAATAGTATTTAAAATTTGAAAATAACCAATAAAAAGAAACGGAATGGTATTATAAATACTATTTGAAATCTAATAATAATCAATGAAAAAAAAACAGATGGATGCCCAGAAAAATTAATCATCCTAAAGTAATTGAAACACTTTAATATACTAGTACATTTTTGTTAAAACATAATATTATTTTACATAAATATTTATGAATTAATAAATTATATAAAATTATTTATAAATTAACAAATTACATAAATGTTAACAAATTTTTCAAGCACAATGATAATTGAAATCCATATTATCTAATGTTGAAAGATTTCAGATACTAAAACATATATTTACCAAAAAAACAAGTGCAATAATAAGTCATTAGTAGTAAATAGAATACTAAGGTCGAGCAGGAGAAGAATATAGACTAGAAACAATTTGAAAGACCCATTTTTATTAGCAAGTTGATTATTTATCAAACTATATAATTTGACTAGGGTCTGCTGCCAACTTTGCCCAAGCAAATTTTCCAAAATCCTCATTACATTATTCATATCATCTCTCATTTTTTATTTTACCAGAGATTGATCGATCGTAATTGCACCTTCAAGACTGGTGTCGAATCGAATTATTTTCGAGGCAACGTGACTAAAAACTACTTGGGTAATCAAGAAGTTACTCAAATCATCTAAATGAACACGAGGCCCCCACCTCTTATGATAGTCAAGCATTGCAGTTATGACTAATTGCATGATTCTCAATGTTTCCCTTTTCACAATATTAGGACACTCTCCGAGTAAGATATCCTTCCACATAGGATATTCACCCAACCACCTTTGTTCTCTCTTTTGATGTGTCGATAACCAAAATGCAAGGGTAAATGATTCTCGATAGTATAAAATTTCATCACCATCATAAAACCTCGGGAAATCTCTATGTACTCAATGCATCTCTCCCACTATCCTAGCCTCATCTTCCCCTTTTTTCACATACTCATACCCTCTTCGTTCACATCAAAATCTGTCTTTCTTAATTCCTTATTCACACTAGCACCCACCTCTTCCACCTTATCCAACCACTGTTGAACATCAAAACCTCCATATACTGTTAGTTTATCATTAAAATCCTCTCCTCCACATTCATCAACCTTCTTAAGCTCACATATTCCCTGACTTTTAGACTTGCTACTTTTCCTAGAAACCACCTAAAACAGATATAGAAAAAAATATATAAGTTTAGTCTTACCCATCAATAAATATTTGTTCGGTCTCGCCGCAAATTTTAAGAGTTAATAAGAGAGATTAATTCTCCATATACTCCACATATTCCACTTATCACTGTCTAGGAACAATGTAAGGTCTTACTACAATCAATTATTTTGAGGTTTTAAAGGGATTGTGAATGAATTTAGAAACCAATAAGCCTATCCCTTTACCTCTTCTTTATGAGAAGACTTTGAGCTTATAAGAGAAGGTAGAAACTCAATGGCCTTAAGCTTCTCATCATGTTGTGCATCCCACATTTGCAGCCTGATGAAATGCCCAAAATACAAATAGTATTATGAGTATGACAAAGGTTACATTTCATTAGCCACGGCCTAAGATTGTAAATACTTACTGTTTAGGGTATTTTTACCCCGCCATGTGGCCTAATCGGAGGGCGACACGTGTCAGCCCAAGGATAGTCCAAAGTGGACCATTCCCCGCTTGACACATGTCATCCCAGATATTTGGGAAAATGTCGGCCTTCAGGCCCAAATCCCGAGAAAGCCGTAGAACGGCGCAGCCCACCAATGATTAGGGTTTGATACCCTAATCAGGGGCGCAATTCCCAAGGACCCTATAAATAGGGAGATTCCCCCCTTTTGGAGGACACGTTCAGATTTTTAAGGTATTCATTGCAAACCGTCCCTTTGATAGAGACAACTGAGCTTGGAATCCAAGCAGATCCCCACCTTAATTTTCGCACCTTTTACTCTACTTCAAGTTACTAACTTGAGCGTTGGAGGCGGAGCACCATCCAACCGGTGTCTCCGTTAATTTTGCAGGTACAGAGTCGGCAGGATCAGTCTTCGAGTTGTAACTCTCCCGAGGGACAAAAAACCCCAAAACATTTGGCGCCGTCTGTGGGGAGAGTACCTCAAGATGGTTCAAAACTCTGTACCGATTCTCAATTCTACTTCTCTACGTCCGGGTACCCAGACGGGTAACTTGGATGACTTGCAACCGGTTATTCAACCGGTCGGGTTCGAAATCCCCCAGCCTCCACCTCAGCCTCAGCCAGAGGTATTCACTGAGGAGGAGGATGAGGAGGAAGATAATGATGTTGAGACTTACATCTCTAGGGATGGATCTCTCATCTCTAAATCTATTCGTTCCAGGGATCAACTGGAGCGAAATGAAGACCAGGCGGGCCCAAGCAGGCGCCCACCTGGAAGGCCAGACGGGGAAACCCAGAAGGCCAAAGGTCAAGCCCCAGTCACCCGAGATGAGCTCATGAGATTCATGACCTCTTTCAAAGGTGAAATCAAGGCTATGATCAACAAAAACAAGGCAGGCTCTAGCAAGAGTCAGCCGGCTAAAAAGACTCCCACTTTTGGAAAGAAGAAGAGGCCGGTCAAGGACAGGCAGCCAACTCCTCATCCAAAGGAGAAGGCAGCCGCAACACTTGACTGGTCTAAGATTCTGATGCCCCGGCGACCCCAGCCGGAGGCACAAAATGCGTCTACCTTCGATGCACGACAAGTCATCGATCGAAGGAGGCGGCAGCAGTCTGAGTCAGCTTCCACTTCGAGCTTTCCAGACAGCTTCAAGCAAGCTTCTGCAAGGAACTCTGTGTCCTTGCATGAGAGTCGGACAGGCGGTAAAACCGTCAACACCGAACCTCAGCTGATGATAGGGTCTATACCATACGCACCTCAGGCGCAGTATGGGCAATATGGCCTCCAGTTCATGCAGCCACCTCCTTTTGGAGGTCAGGCGGCATATACTCCTGCCCAGCCTCTGGACTGGCAGCTTCGGCTAATGAGGCTAGGCGAACAGCCGTCTGCCTTTGCAGCCAATATAACCGAGGCGACTCAGCCGACCAAGGTTAAGAATGTTTTGGTGGGCACCTATGATGGTACCACCAACCCGGAAGACCACCTGATGGCATATACCAACCTCATGTGCTTACAGGGGTGGGACGATGCCACCTGGTGTCGTTGTTTCCCGGCTACACTGAAGGGCATTGCCCAGCAGTGGTTTGGCAACTTGCCAGCCGGTTCTGTTGATAGCTTCAAGAGGCTAGCCTTCTTGTTTGCTACCAACTTCTCAATGAACATTCCTGCCAAGAAAACGAGCCTTGATTTGAGCACCGTTAGGCAGGGTGAGAGAGAAGGGCTACGCGCCTATGTCAGGCGGTTCAACCTGGTTAGAATACAGATCCAGGGGCTGTCTGACGAGGTAGCATTCACAGACTTTTTCAAGGGTCTGAGAGACGGGTCGGCTTTTAAGTTCGACCTTGTCAGAAAAGGGGCATTTACGCTACAGGCGGTCCTGAGGGAGGCGGAAAGCTATATACAGGCTACCGACCTCTGCACGCCTGGTGGCCAGTCAGACTCCAAGAAGTCTGACAAACAGAGAGACAGCCGGCCAGCTCAGCCGGGTAATAAAAAAGAAAAGAGCGGAAAGAGAAAAGAAGTCTGGGCGGTCAGCGATACTGAGCAGCCGTCCCAGAAGAAAAAGAAAGAGGTTAAACCGTACGTCCCCAAGTACGAGTTTAACAAAGACCGCAACTCCATCCTCATGGAGGTAAAGGACCGGCTGTCCATTGAGAAGCCGAATCCAATGAAGGGCTCCGTCCAGTCACGGAACAAAAATAAATATTGCCAGTTCCATGAGGAGGTTGGCCATGACACCAACGACTGCTTTAGTCTGCAGCGGACGTTGGACCGTCTAGCTGACAAAGGGCTTTTAAAGTCCTACATTTCTAAGTCCCCAGTCGGGGCAAAAAAGAAGAGCGAGGGTCAGTCCTCCAAGGCTACCCAGCCGGCTAGTAGTTCGGATACGGATAAGGATCCGGTCTACACTATAGCAGGCGGATTTTCATGTGGTGGCCCTACCATCCGGGGCACCAAGAGCCATCTTCGAAAGATGGACAAGGATGATGATGAGCAGGCGTCTGCCTCCTCCACCTTCCCAGACGTCCTCATAACTGAGAAGGACAGGGGCAGCGTCCGCCGTCCGCACGACGACCCGGTCGTCATTGAATGTAAGGTTGCCAACCAGCTGGTTGGACGGATCCTTATTGACACCGGCAGCTCGTCGGACATCATCAGCCTCCGGTGCCTGCAGAAGCTGAAGTACAACTCCAGCAGCATGCATCCGGTTTCCCACCCCTTGGTTGGTTTTGGGGGTGGGATAGTCTACCCAGCCGGCAGAATTGATCTGCCCATCCGGCTGGGAGAAAAAGGGCAGGGACGGCATGTTGTCGTCAGGTTCTTGGTCGTGGAGGAGTTGACCGCCTACAATATTATCCTTGGTAGGCCAACCCTCAACGAAACCAAGGCGGTGATCATCCCGTCTCTCATGCTTGTCAAGTATGAGCGGGATGATGGCTCTGTTGGTTCCCTGAATGGGGATCAGAAGACGGCTCGGGAGTGTTATCTCTCAGCCGTTAAAGATACTGTGGCCTCAGACGGCCAAGGGAAGGAACCAATAGACCTTGACGCTGTCAAGGATGCAAACCCTGCCCCACCAGCCGTTGGTAAGAAGAGAAAAGCGCCTCTGCTGGTGGAGGTGAAAAAAGAGAAAAAATAGCAATCACTGGCCGGCGAACGGTCAGACGAGCTCCGTCCCCAACCGGCTGGAGAACACATTGATCTCGTTCTGGACGACAGCCGTCCAGAGCGGACGGTGAAGGTTGGGACGGCTGCTAATGCTGCTCTGGGTGCAGACTTGCACCTTCTGCTGAAAGAATTCAAAGACATCTTTGCCTTTGAAGTGGAAGAGATGCCAGGCGTCAGCCCGGATCTCGCTGTCCACAAACTCGCCGTGGATCCCAAAAAGAAGCCCACCCGGCAAAAGAAAAGAAACCACGGCGAGGAAAGAAGTCAGGCGGCAGCTGCCGAAATCAAAAAGCTGCTAGACGCCAGGTTCATTCGGCCCTGCAATTTCCCCGACTGGGTGGCCAATGTGGTCCTTGTTAAGAAACCGAATGGGACATGGCGCATGTGTGTTGATTACACAGACCTCAACAAGGCGTATCCAAAGGACAGTTACCCGCTTCCAAAGATCGACAGTCTGGTCGACTCTACAGCCGGTCACGCCTTGATGAGCTTCATGGATGCCTACTCCGGCTTCCATCAGATACCCCTCTGGAAAAAAGATCAAGAGAAGACGGCCTTCGTCACTGATTTGGGGTTATTCTGTTATACTGTGATGCCGTTTGGCTTGAAGAATGCGCCTGCCACCGTCCAACGAATGATTAATACGGTCTTCATCAATCAACTTGGGAGGAATGTGGAGGCGTACATTGATGACATGATAGTCAAATCCAAGCAACAGGCGGATCACCTTGCTGATCTCCGAGAAACATTCACCACCCTCAGGCGGCATAAGGTCATGTTAAACCCCAAGAAATGCGTCTTTGGTGTTGAGTCTGGGAAGTTTCTCGGATTCCTGATTGATCAAAGGGGGATAGAGGCTAACCCCGAAAAGATACAGGCGGTAATTGACATGAAGTCACCCCGTTTTGTCAAGGAAGTCCAGAGGCTGACTGGTTGCCTGGCCGCCTTGGGGAGGTTCCTCAGCCGGTCAGGTGACAAATGCCTTTACTTCTTCCAAGCAATCAGGAAGAAAACCAGGTTTGAATGGGGAGACGATGCTGAGACGGCATTCCAGAAGCTAAAAGAGCATTTGCACTCTCTGCCTAGGTTGGTCAGTCCTCTACCTAGGGAGACGTTGTATATGTATTTGGCCGTCTCAGACCATGCTCTCAGTGCCGTTCTCCTTGCTGAGCGAGACGGCGTTCAGCTCCCGGTTTACTTCATTAGCCATGTTCTTAAAAATGCTGAACTCCGGTACCCCCTGGTTGAAAAATTTGGCTTTGCTTTGTACATGGCATTCAAAAGATTGAAGCCTTACTTTCTGGCTCATCCGGTGGTAATTTACACCGACCAGCCACTCAAGCGGCCAATGTCTACCTTGGAGTCATCCGGAAGAATGCTAAAATGGGCTATTGAAATGCAAAGTCTTGAAATCATTTACGAACCAAGAAAGGCAGTGAAAGGTCAGGCGTTTGCCGACTTCATTGTGGAAATGACCCGTCCGGTGGCTCCGGATAATCTTGATCAGGTTTGGAAAGTGTATGTAGACGGGAGTTCTACGAAGAACGGCTGTGGTGCAGGCGTAATTTATGAGTCTCCTGAAGGGGACAGATATGAGTATGCACTACGGTTCAATTTTCAGGCCTCAAACAATGAGGCGGAATATGAAGCCCTGCTAGCCGGAATCCGTATGTGTAAGGCGGCAGGGGCAACAAAAATTGACGCCTACTCAGATTCGCAGTTGGTCGTTAGCCAGTATCAGGGAGCATATGAGGCAACTCACCCGGCTATGATCAAATATCTTCAGGCGGTCAAAGAAGAGGCTGGGTCACTTGAGGAGTTCCGGCTGAATCAAGTGCCCAGGTCTGACAATAACAAGGCGGATGCGCTATCGAAACTTGCATCTTCCGCCTGCCATGATACGCCTCGGTCAGTCTTCTGGGAAGTACTTGAAAAAAGAAGCATCTTTGAAGATCCCATTGGAGTCCTAGACCGAAGCTCCACCTGGATGGATGGCATCCGGGCGTACCTCTCAGACGGCACGCTCCCTGATTCGCCACAGGAGGCAGCCGTTCTGAAAAAGCGAGCCGCAAGCTTTGAGTTGAGAAATGGAGAACTCTTCAAGGCGGGGTTTCTTAAGCCTCTATTGAAGTGTGTAACCCCAGAGAAGGGGAAGGAAGTTCTCGAAGACCTGCACTCGGGGTTCTGCGCCTCCCACATAGGCGGCAGATCTCTAGCCGTCAGAGCCAGACGACAATACTTTTGGCCTACTCTAGAGGCAGACGCCAAGGAATTGGTGAGAAAATGTGACAAGTGCCAGAAATTTGGCAAACTTATTCACCGCCCGGCTACTGATCTGACGGTCATCCATAGCCCAATTCCGTTTGCAAAATGGGGCATGGACATTTTAGGTCCTTACACGCCTGCACTAGGTGGTAAGCGTTATATCTTGGTGGCTGTGGATTACTTCACCAAGTGGGTAGAGGCTGAGGCGGTAAAGAATATCAAGACATCAGACGTCATTTCCTTCATCTGGAAGAATCTCATCACCCGGTATGGGGTACCTATGTCCATGGTGTTTGATAATGGCCCTCAGTTTGAGACGCCTCAGCTAAAAACTTGGTTGGGAGATCAAGGGATCTCAACCTGTTTCGCATCAGTCGGCCGTCCCCAAGCAAACGGCCAAGTTGAAGCCTTCAACAAGCTGATCTCAGACGGCATAAAGAAGAAAATTGAAAGAGCCGGTGGCTTATGGGCTGAGGAATTAATCCATGTCCTATGGGCCATCCGGACAACAGCAAAGGGGTCAACCGGAGAAACCCCATTTCTCATGGTTTACGGTGCTGAAGCCGTCTTGCCCATTGAGCACTATGAGCAGACTCTCAGAGTCATGTTATATGATGAAGAGGCAAACTGGGAGGCAATGCGCCTGGCATTGGATTCACTTCCAGAACGTAGGGGCAATGCCGCCTTGCGTCATGAGATTTACCGTCTGAGAATGACAAGAGCCTACAACAAGAGAGTACACAGGCGTCCCTTGAAAGTGGACGACCTAGTGTTACGGAAAATGGAGGCAACCGATAGGGCTAATGAGCTTGGAAAGCTAACTCCTAATTGGGAAGGCCCCTACCGGATTTATGAAGAAGTAAGAGACGACACCTATCGCCTGGAAACTCCAGACGGCAGGCGCCTGCCTAGAACTTGGAATGTAGATAATTTGAAAAAATACTACTTCTGAGATTTTGTAAATTTTGTAAACAAGAAGCACATTAATGAGAAGTTGCTTTCTGTTATCATATTTTGTTTCCCGTCTGAACCCAGACGGGTCACCTGTTTGTTTTTCTGAGTTCTTGGAAATTGAATTAACGTCTGATTGACGAAGAGGCCAATGGCCAGATAAGTAAGCTAAGCATAGACACGCTTAGTGGCTATACAGCCGGTCTATAACAAGACCAGAGGCCAATGGCCGGATGGCTACTTCGACCTAAATTCGCCTGTCCCAACATGGACAAAGGCGTCCGGCGACACCCCTCCGGGTGCAATCGTCGTAGAGAGAAGCCAACCTGCTTACTCTACGTACCTATGCAGGCGGCCACAATTGGATGGCTAAATCAGCCATCCATAGCCGTCTGACCTGAGCAATCTAAGGAACGACCAAGTTTTGATCACCGGATGTCCACAGGACATCAGCCGGTGACCGACTGAAGTTCCTACTTAGATTACTTTTTGAAATTATACAAGTCCCCCCAATGGGGTAGAAGGACATTGAAAGTATAATTGAATTACAATCACCCCAGGCGGCATTTGCCTTCCTGCACCATGAAGGGTCAGGCGGCCATTTGCCTCCTGCCCCCAGGCGGCATTTGTCTCCTACCCCAGGCGGCATTTGCCTTCCTGCACCATGAAGGGTCAGGCGGCCATTTGCCTCCTGCCCCCAGGCAGCATTTGTCTCCTACCCCCAGGCGGCATTTGCCTTCCTGCACCATGAAGGGTCAGGCGGCCATTTGCCTCCTGCCCCCAGGCGGCATTTGCCTTCCTGCACCATGAAGGGTCAGGCGGCCATTTGCCTCCTGCCCCCAGGCGGCATTTGCCTTCCTGCTCCATGAAGGGTCAGGCGGCTCTATTTGCCTCCCTACCCTATCAATGCAGACGGCCACCATTGGACGGCTGAATCAGCCATCCATAGCCGTCTGACCTGAACAGTAAGAAAAAGAGCAAGTTTCGGAACCCGGATGTCTAAGGACCTGTTAATGTACGGCTGTGTACTTGGTTTGGGGCAATCACTACTGTGATTGATTGACTTACAGACGTATCATGCTCTTTATAGCATCAGACGTCCCCAAGTCAATCAACCGACTCCACCTGAAACCAACCACACAGCCGTCCAGGGGCAAGGTCAGCCGCATACTTTTGATAAGTTAGGCAGAAAAAATTGCAAATGCAAAAATTTTTTAAGAGCAAACACATGCGCAAAGTTATAAAACCGACTCAGTCGGTTGCATTCATTGAACTTTCCACCCAGCCAAACGGCTGGGGTGGATTAATTGTTTGATAAACCCGGCTCCTCAGCCGGTAAAGAGACAAGAATACTCGGCACGCAGGCCGGAAAAGTAAATTGTTTGGCATACAGCCGCAGAAAAAAGTAAAAAAAGAGAAGACTTGGCACTCAGCCGCTTAAATCATTGGCCTGCAGGCGGCCCTTCCTGGTTCTCCTCGCCATCATCCACGATTTCAACCTCTGGAGCCTCTGGATCTTCAGGCTCAGGTTGTTCCGTCTCAGCCCAGGCGAGGAAGGACTCCGGCTCTGGCTCACCTTTCTCTCTCAAGTAGATGACCTCGTCTGCATACTTGTGAGCCAGGGCCCAGACGCCATAATCCTTTCCAGGATTCAAGGCATCCCAGGCGATCTTCATCATAGCCTCATTATCGGCAGCCATCTCAGCAACCAGACGGTTTTGCTCCGCCTGGAGGGTTGCTCGAAAATTCTCTTGAGCTTTGGTTGCCGCCTCCTCCATCTTGGCCACTTTGCTCTTCAGATCAGCATTCTCTGAAGAGACTCCTTGAAGAGCCTGGAGGCTTTCTTGGGCCTTCTGGAGGTTCTCCCTAAGTTTAGGGAGATCCACCTCCGCCTGCTTCTGGGCCGTCTCTGCAGCCTCAGCCTTCTCTTTGACCGCCTGCAGCTCCGCTTCCAGCTCTTGAATCTTGGCCGCCTGCGTCATTTCTGTTGCTTTAGTTTCAAGTTCGTTAAGTATGGAGGAATGCAAAGCGACATCAGTGGCAGTGGAGGCGGACTGCTTTGCCCGTCTTACCTCATCCCGTTTGCGGGTGTAGGGACGCTTGAGCTCGTCTACCCGCAGCAAGGCCTGCAAATTAAACAAGGTTAAGGAGGCAGGCGGAGCAGAAAACAGAAAAGTTATTGAAAATGGCTAAGTACATTACCTCAGCCAGAAGGGAAAGGATACGTTCAAGATTGAACGTCTCAATCCCAGGGATAGCATCCTTATCCCGTTTGCCTACAGCGTCCAGCATGGCCCTGGCATGCCTCTGGACGTCTGGCCAGCGAGGCGATTGATCTGCATCACAATCAGCGTCAGACTGAGTTACTAAAGCAGCGCCTATCTGGTTCCGACCGTCTGAGGATGACGTCTGCTGGGAGTGTGATTTCACTCGCAGCGGCCATCCCAGCTCAGGCGGAGATTCAAAGGGGTTCTTACCTGCAGAGCCGGCCAGGCGGGAGCCGCTGGCAGCCGTTGAGAGCCCCCCGGTTGCAGGAAGAGGCTGGGCCAAGTCAAGGCCAATGGAGCCTGACACTTGCTCCTTCCTCCCTCCAATCCTCATTTGCCTCCCAGGCGGGGCAGTAGGAGTAGCAGAGGAGGCGGCCTTCTTGGAGGACTTGCTGGGGTTAGAGACGGGGGTCTCCTCCCTGGCCCGTTTGAGGTTCCTCTCAAACGTCTTGTCCACCTTGCCTCCCTGAAAAAATTATAACTTAATGTCAGCAGACGGAATGAGGAAACTGTGAAAGTTAACTCACAAAGTAGGTCAGGCGTTACCTTAGCCCTGAGGTCTCGCGCCTGGGCCTCCGCCAAGTCACGGCGGATCTGCGCTGAAGACCGTCTGGGTGTCTTCTCTTCAGGCAACATGTTTAATGCTTCTTCTGCAAGATCAGACGGGAAAGCAGTTAGAACATTATCAAGAAATTCATTTCCGATACAAAAGTACTGCAGACGGAAGTGAGTCAGGTGCATACGTCTATCAAACATGTGCCCTAGCCCGCAGGCGGCTAGGAAGCACTCGTCCCTGAGCCAGGCGCTCTTGGGGATCCAGTTCTTCGGGACCTTTATTGTTTCCCCGGTTGACAGGGTTGCGTCTGTGAGGCCGAAGAGATCAGCCTCAATTATCTTTTCAAAATCCTCATCCGGGATTCGAGGAAGGCAGCACTTCCGACCCATAAGGTCGGGCTTCTTATTGTACAGGCGGAGTTCATAGTTCTCCCGCCTGGTAGGAGCCGTGCACAGGTAGAACCTGTGCTTCCAGCCGTCAAATTTGGAGACCTTATCCAAGGTCATCATGTATTGGGGAAACGTGGTCAGAGTGTACCACGCTCTATACCCGCCTGGGGTACGACTGAGATAGTGCATCTTGGCGAATGCTTCCCAGCCGGGGTGAACCCCTTGGAATTCGCAGGCGGCAACATACCCCAGAATGTTTGCCCAAGAATTGGGGGTAAGTTGCCAGACTCCGAGGCCGTAGCCTCTCAAGATTGACTTCACCGCCTGGTGAAGGGGGAAGCGGAGACCCGCCTTGAACGTTGCTTCATAACAGCCGAAGTAGCCGTTTGCATTGCGTTAAGAGTCTTCCCAGGAAATGGTGCCGTCTGGGGGAGGCACCCTTATACTCCACCCGTCTCCCATTGGGTGGGCCTTCAAGAAATTTTTGAGACCCTTCTCCATAAGGTCAATATCTTTTGAGGAGACGTGGATTCTAAAGGGGTCATCTTTCTCTTTCCACGTCTTCCTCTCTTCTTCCTCACTATCGTCAAGCGGGGGAAGATCATCACTGCTTTCAGAAGAGGGGATGTTAAGAATATCTCTCGCCTCCTCCTCTGACAAAGAAATTGAAGCTGAGGCGGCTTCCTCACCGCCTTGGTTATTGTCCTCTTCCCCGCTTTGGTCACACTCCTCCAAAAAGGAATCAGGGGGAGTTGGGGGGCCGCGCGGAGGGGATCTCTCCGGAGCCGTCTGGTGTCCAGAGCCAGACGTCTCCCCCTCAGACGTTTGATCGCCTGAGTCATCGCTTCTGTAATTTGGATCTCGTGCCGTCTGCTTAATCCGAGCCATTGTGTCCTGCACAGACGCGCAGATGGTCGGAATCCAAGCATGAGGGTGGTCCCAACACCCAGAGACGACACTACCAGTCCTAGACTCAGCCGTCCCTGGTGAACGGCTGGATTCTACCTTAGGTTGTGCCGTGTGCGTTGGTGATGAATCCATTTATTGCAAGGAATATATACAAACGGAAAAATGAAAAAAGAGCTGAAAGAGTCAGAGACGGTACCTTTAGATTTGATATCTGAAGGTAGACGGTTCCGCCTGTGTTGGTGCGGCTGAGTTCTTCGAATTTGCGCCTGACTCAGACGGATGACTTCTGTTCTCTCTTTCAAGATTCTAAGTTAACTCTGAAATTTTGGCAAGGCGTAGCAAAATTATGAGGGTCAAACGGCTATATAAAGAGGGTAAATGAAGGGGTACTCCCGTAATTTACCCAGAAGGTGAGCAGTAGTTTTTTGGCGGTAAATTTACCATCATTCAGCGAGTGACATGTGTCATAGATGCCACGCGGATTGCCACGTCACATCTGTGAGGGGCAAATGTTTAGGGTATTTTTACCCCGCCATGTGGCCTAATCGGAGGGCGACACGTGTCAGCCCAAGGATAGTCCAAAGTGGACCATTCCCCGCTTGACACGTGTCATCCCAGATATTTGGGAAAATGTCGGCCTTCAGGCCCAAATCCCGAGAAAGCCGTAGAACGGCGCAGCCCACCAATGATTAGGGTTTGATACCCTAATCAGGGGCGCAATTCCCAAGGACCCTATAAATAGGGAGATTCCCCCCTTTTGGAGGACACGTTCAGATTTTTAAGGTATTCATTGCAAACCGTCCCTTTGATAGAGACAACTGAGCTTGGAATCCAAGCAGATCCCCACCTTAATTTCCGCACCTTTTACTCTACTTCAAGTTACTAACTTGAGCGTTGGAGGCGGAGCACCATCCAACCGGTGTCTCCGTTAATTTTGCAGGTACAGAGTCGGCAGGATCAGTCTTCGAGTTGTAACTCTCCCGAGGGACAAAAAACCCCAAAACACTTACCAACCCACTTGAACTCATTAAGGGGACATTGAATAGTCTACGGCCTACATTCAATGGTGCTAACAGTAAATGGTCTGAAGAATCATCATTCATTGAGGGGACATTGAAGCCAACCATTAAGCATTACATATAGCACCATTGAATTTTATTTTAATTTTATCATGCATATCATTGATGAAATGAGCATGTAGGTCAACAAATTAATTTCGGGGATAGACGACATCAACTAATAACATAACAATGAAT
Source organism: Chenopodium album (assembly GCF_948465745.1). Classification (NCBI taxonomy): domain Eukaryota; kingdom Viridiplantae; phylum Streptophyta; class Magnoliopsida; order Caryophyllales; family Amaranthaceae; genus Chenopodium; species Chenopodium album. The sequence continues at coordinate 43,531,283 of NC_137846.1, read as the reverse complement.
CAAGACTCGGTTACACAAAAGTGATTTAATTAAGCATACATTCAATTTAATTGGAGACAATTGACATGAAACTTCAAATTGACTAATGAGGCAAATAAAACTAATTTAATTAGGGGACAATTCTCAAGAAACATAAATTACACAGCAATTAAACTACAATCAAACATTCAAATAACAGGATCAGTAAATTAAATTTGATACTCAAACATTGAGATAGTATGAACAGTAAAACCCTAATTTTTCAAGACATTAAAACATTAAAACCCAATAATCCTGTAAAAGGATGACAATAATCAAGCATGTTGAAGACCAACGTTCATGCATAACAATAACTAGCAACACTAGTAGATCAAGTGCATACACAATGAATATAACCGAAGCCCTCCATTTTAAAACTGAAATTAACGATCTAACAATATATATATTAGGGTCGAATGAGAAGGGCCTTAAAATGAGAAGGATGAGAAGTGATGTAGTGCGTACAAATCAAATGATATAATGGGTCATATTGCATGTTTCATTAATGTCAAATTTGTAAATAACATAAAAACTTCTTTTCTTCAATTTTTTTCTCTTTCCCTTGTTCCTTTGCCTATCCTTCTTCCATATTCATCAATCTTCCCTTTTCTTTTACTCTGCTCAGAAGATCTAAAAAAAAATTCCCCAATTTTTTCTCTCTCATTCCTGATACTCTCTTTTCCTCATCTTTTCTTTCTCTCTCCTCCATGATCATCTCATTTTTACACCTTTGTTCTCATATTTCAAAAAAAAAAAAAAAAAAAAAAATTACATCCATCCATGACTTTGGTCTGTGAGTCGTGGACAATAGCTAGAAAATAAGACATAAAAGCAAAAAGTGAAATTCAATTTTGCAAAATTTTTAAGCTATATATGCTTATTCTTGTAAAAAATGTGCATTAAAATATTATATGCATAATGTTAACGAAGATGTGCAAATCAATCTGTAGGGAATATTTTAAGCATCCCACACATAAGCCCCACTGTGATCATACACTTAGGCATGGTGGCGTCCAAAGGAAAGGAAACTAGAGCAAAAGAGTCGCCAACAAGTTTTAGGAACATGTAAACCGTTCACAAGGTGAAGGTTACACCCCTTCACGATCCATGAGATCGCTAACTTCATAGTGGTCCTGAACCGTAACTGGATATTTGGGGATGAAGGTACAAATCCAACCTAAAAGAGATTGAACCTGCCTTAAAAATAGGCCTCTACTTTATCTTCTCATATTCATGTGCGCTTTCTGACTAACATACAATCAATAGATTAATCCTAAACCTGTTTAAACTATGTTGGTTAAATATTAATGCACAAACAAATCTATTATTGGCGATCACTTGAATTAAAATCATATTAGCCTAAATAAAATTATTAATTATCTTATTAAGCGTGATTACAAGTACAAATTCTCTTTAAACCTGCAAGAGAGGGCGTGATCAAGCAATAACAATAATATCAAGCAACATGATAATATTGATACAACAAATCATCATAATAATAATATTCAATCTCAAAGCATAATAATAGCAAGATCCTAGGTATGATACTAACAAGATTAATAACAAATCCTAGCATGTCACTAGAAAATCAAATCTTTAACCCTAACATGATACTAACATGATAGAAGAAAATAGGAAGCAACCTAAACATGATACTAGAAAGCAATAAAAACATCCTAAGATGATACTAGGAATCAATATAATTTAAGCATGCTTTCTATAAAAATATAGCAATAAAACAACTTACTTTGTTGTCTCGTATCTCTTTCTATCAAAACAATGCATACGTTAGTAACTTCAAGGAAAATATTAAATCAAATCATTAATTTAAATAATTGAAATAGGGATTTGGGACCAAACCCTCAGAAATTATCAACCTTTCATGTCTAAGGAGATGGTAACTTTGAACTTGGTTAGTGGCGTCTAAGACTCATGAATGAGGAATATTGTATTTTGAAAAGGCTAGGCTTAGAAATCAAGAGAGAGAAGGAAAGAATAAGCTTTTAGAGAGAGAAGAGATGATGATAGTTGATGATTGTTGGTGATTGAAAACGAGGAAAAAAACCCTATTTATAAGGAAAAAAGTCCCGAAATGATCAGAAAAAGATTGAATTCGATTCGGAGTAAAACTGATTCCATCGTGCCGCGACAGGGTCAATCGCGGCGCGATGGTCAATGCGTCAACTCAAAATCGTACAGAGTCCTTAATCTAATTAAATTAGACTAATTAACGTCCGTACATATATTTCAAAAATCAGATTTAATCTTTTAAAACGCTTGTTTTTTTCCAAATAAAACTCTATTTTTCTAAAAGATATAATTATTAATCCTAATTCCACTAGAACTCAAAATAACCTTCTAGATTATTCTAGAAAATTAAAGTCAATCCTAATAATTTCAAGAATAATAATTAATGGGCCCTCCACTTGATCATTGGGCCGTATATAAAACTCATTTCAGGCCCAATTTAGTATTTTGGCCATAACTTCCTCATTATTCATCGAAATTGGGCTTATAATATATCGTTGAAAAGCTCTTCTCGAGCCCCAATCCAACTACACTATTATTGGACCCTTATCATGGACCAAACTAAACTGGACTGGACATTTTCCATAAATACAGTACGAAAAGAAATATTTTCAAAAACAGAAAGAAGTATTTTTATTAAAACGACCGCATCACAAGACTTTTCACATTTTACCTTGTTCCATAATCAATGACGTGAAAGATATTCATCACTGGGTTTGGTTTTTGGGGAGACACAATCAGGTGTCTACACAATCTCTTTATAAAAGATGCATATTTTAATTATTAGGTTTGTAGCTCATAACCACAATTACTTCATTATCTCTAAAATTATAAATTAGAACTTCAATTATATATATTTTAATGGAGGAGTGAGAAAGAGTTTTGCGGTGAAGAAGGAAAACAAAAGTAAAAATGAATGTGCATTATTTTATAACTAAAAGTGCATAATTTTTGTATTAAATGTGCAATTTTTTTTTTTTGTTGAATATGTATTTTATACAGTTGAAATGTGAATTGTTGGATCATTTGTACAATCAAGATTCATTCTCAATCTTCTCATTTTACACACACACTAGTTGTTGGCCCGAGCGCTACGTGCGTTGTCCCCCAATTTGGTGATCTATGCTTGGTGATTAATGTGTAATTAGTCGTTGATGTATGTGTAGATTATTTTTAATGTTGTTTTGGTAACGGAGTTAGGTATATCTGTTACTGCTGAACAAAGATGAAATTTGATGGAATAGATTGTTTTGCTAATGAATTAATGTAATATATGTATGTGTTGATTAGCAAATTAAATAATTTCAATAAATAACTCATGGTTTCAAAGCGATAGATATCATTGTGAAATTGTTTATTCGAAATTTAATGGGGTGTTAAACGTTTTGGTGCCAAAAATAGTTATTATGAACTAGAATCGAATTTAAGAACTTGCTTTAAACAAATTAAAATATTTATTATGAATCAAAATCGAATTTAAGAGCTTTGCTTTAAACGTATGAAAATAAATCACTTGGGGCATCAAATGTTGAAAGGATACTTTTAACTCAAATTAAATGGAAAAACTATATGCATACAAAATGTATTTGTTAACAAATTTGCATCATCATAAATAATGACACGCAGTCCACCAATTTGGCGATCTCTAACTGATTATTATCTTTTTTTAGGGAGTTATTATCATTTAATTAGCTTATGTTTTATGTTATCATTATTTTATCGGTTTACTTATAATAAAGTTATGTGTATTTATAAGTGAAACAATTTTGAAAAATCATCTATATATATATATATATATATATATACACAATTGTTCTAAACAAATTGATTTAGTAACTTATACGATTATATATTACCGTTATGTAGACAAAGACTTCATTGTCTATAAATTTTGAACAATTAGTCCTATTTGGAAACATGTTATATTGAGGTGTGTTGATTGGATTGAATGTATCTAAACATTATTAGTTGATAATTCTGAGTTTCCATAAGAAATATATTCAAAAGTAAAGTATCTGAAACCTTTCAGCTGTAGGAGTCAAATATCAAAAGGGTTATATTCTTTTGTAACACTACCATATACATTCACCTCGTAAATTTAAACTGGGTGTTGTGATCAAGGTGATTGGAAGATTAACAAACTGGGTGTTTCGATCAGAGCGTTTGGAGGATTGGAAAACTGGATGGTGCGATAAAGGGGATGTGAGGATTGGCAAATTGCATGGTATGATCAAAGAGATAGGAGGATTGGTAAATTGGGTGTTGAGATCATTGGCAAATTGGGTGGTGCAATAAGGGTGATTGGAGGATTGACAAACTAGATGGTGCAATCAAGGCGATTGGAGGATTAACAAACTGGGTGGTGCAATTAGGGTAATTTAAGGATTGATAAACTGGGTGTTACGATCATGGCAGTTGGAGGATTGGGAAACTTAGTGATGCGATCAAGGAAATTAAAGGATTGTCAAAATGGGTGGTTCAATCAAGGCGATTGGAGGATTAGCAAACTGAGTAGTGCGATTGGAGGATTGTAAACTGGATGTTGCAATTAGGGAGATTGGAAAATTAGCAACATCCAATTTGCCAAATTAAAACTGAAATTCAATGATTGAAGAATAAACTTCAATGGAGGATAGAAAGCTCGGCACTTCAATAGAAGTCTCAAATCTTATAAGAGGAGAAAAAAAAATGTTTTAAATAAAAACTCACTTATTAAGCCTGCTTCAATCGTATGTGAGAAAACTGCATAAAACGAACATTTAATAAACAATCCAATATCATAATTAATTACAATAATAAATAAATTGAATAAGACCCAAGTATCAAAATTATTAATTAAAATCAATGAAAAGTAGGAAATTATGTTGATGTGAGGGGACGAATGGAGGATTGGTAACCTGAGTGTTGTAATTAGGGCGATTGAAGGATTGCAAATTGGCATTGTGATCAGGGTGATTGGAGGGTTGACAAACTGGGTGGTACGATCAAGGTGATTGGAGGATTGACAAACTCGGTGGTGCGATCAAGGCGATTGGAGGATTGGAAACTGGGTGTAGTGATTAGGGCGATTGGAAGATTGGCAACACCTTATATGCCAAATTGAAATTGAAATTCAATGACTGAAAAATAATCTTCAATGACTGAAAAATAAACTTTAATGAAGGACAGAAAGCTCAGTGCTTTGATTAAAGTCTCGGGTCTTATAAATAGAGGAAAAAAATCCAACAAAATCAAAACTCACTTCTCAAACCTACTTCACTTGTACCTAAGGAAAAGTGTATAAAACAAACACTTAATAAATAATTCATTATCATAATTAATTACAACAATAAATAAATTGAATAAGGTCCAAGTATCAAAACTAATAAATTAAAATAAATGAAAAGCAAAAAAACACGTAAAAACGGTTTGAAGGGGCGATTGGAGGATTGACAAACTTGGTACGTGGTGTGATGATAGTGGTTGGAGGATTGGAAAACCGGGTGGTGCAATCAGGATGATTGGAAGATTGGCAAATTGGATGGGGCAAACAAGACGATTGAAGAATTGGTAAAATTAAAGCTACTTGGACCAGTTTAACGTAAATACCCACCTCACTCAAATTATAATGGATATAGTATGAGGTGGTCTAAGTTATAGGTAATATTTTTTAAATGTAATTCTTGGTAACTTGCGTATAAAAGAGAGTCTATGCCTTTTGACTATCAATATTGTCTTAAAAGTGTTGCCATGTTGTAATATAATTTTAGAAATAACATGTAGGGTAGGTAGTTAGAATTACATGTATAATAAAAGTATTAATTCTACAATCCTTTCATAATGATGAATGCTACTTCAATTTCAATACGTTAACAAATTTCCCACCACAATATAAAAAGAAAAAAAGGGGGAAAGTTATTTAAAATAACACATGTCCGATCCACTCAAATGTAATTGCTACTTAAGCTATAAATTACAAGATTAAACATAAAGCATAAATGAAATTGATGTTCAGCAGCACACCCTACAAAAGAGTGAAGAGTCTGAACTCTTTTTGACTTTTTAGAATTTTTTGAGCTTTTTTTTTTGGTAAATAGAAAATTTATTACCAAAAGGGAAGAAAGAGTTACAACTTACAACAGCTAAGCTGTAACAACACAAAAACTACAAACACCACAAGACCTACTAGAAGGCCACCCAACCAACCAAAAGTTCCAATCTCAAATCAAGCCACTTTCTAGGAAGGGTTCTTGAAAGAGAAAGGAACAAACACTTTGGACTCAGTTCCCCTGATCACCTTCTAGGAAGGGTTTTAGAAAACCAGGACCAGATAAAAAACCAAAAAGAATTACACAAACAACAGATTCTTATCACTAGGATTACATCTTCAAGCAACTAAGAACACAATATCTCTAAGAACAGTTCCAGGAAATTTACAATCACCAGTAAACATCATAGCATTCCTCAGCATCCAAATATTGTAGACAGTCTCAGCATACATCATAGAAATCAGCTTGTTTTTTACAGTTGATTTCCTACAACATTTAGCAACCCAATGCTGCTCCTTAGAAAACTGCAAAATAGGTCTAGAAAACCCTAGCAGTTGCAGAACAGAAGTCTAAATATTCTTAGAATAAGGATAGTCAAAAAAAAAAATGCTCAACAGATTCATCAGCATTTGAACACAGAAAGCAAATAGGATCACAGGTAATATGCCAGGAAAGTAACCTATCTTTGGTTACTAATCTGTTCATCAGCACTAACCAAATAATGAACAAGCTTTTAGGAAAAGCTTGGTTATTGCAGATGATTCTTTTCCATGAGACTCTAGAACCCTGATGCCTTATCATAATATAGAGTTTTTTAATGCTCATTTTCTCTTTGAAAATAACAGCAGACCAACCACCAATATCATTGATTATATCCCTACAGGACATAATCTTCTTAAGCACCCAGGAAGATTTCTTAGGAATAGAGGCAGTCCAGAAATCCTTATTTGCAAAGTAATATGTATGAACCCATTTAACCAATAAGTTATCAGATTTATAGGTAATATCCCAAAGAATCTTAGTAATGGCAGCCTTATTCCAATCTTCAAGAAAGGTAATATTCCAACCCCCACAAGATTTAGGGAGAGACATAAACTTCCAAGCAACCAGAGCTTTCTTAGAAGGATTGTCATTTCCTGTTCACAAGTAGCATCTAAATTTGGACTTAATTTCTTTAATAATTTTCTTAGGAAGAATAAAAATCTGAGCCCAATAAGCTTGTACCCCAAATAGAATACCTTTGACAAGCTGAAGTCTTCCTGCATAAAAGAGATGTTTTGTTGTCCAACTGTCAATTTTTGAAGTGATTCTCTCAACTAAAGGTTTGCATTGAGAAATGGTGAGCTTTATAGCAAAGAGAGGAACCCCAAGGTATCTAAAAGGCAGATCTCCTTTATTCATCCCCAAAACATTCTGTAACATATCTTGCTCAGAATCAGTGAGACCACCAAAATAGACATCACTCTTATCAAGGTTTGCAGAAAGCCCAAAAGCACTAGAAAATTTCTGAAAAGCCTGCAGAATAAGCTGAACAAAAATAAGGTCACCTCTGGAGAACATAAGTAAATCATCAGCTGAGTGATTCCAAGTTATTCACATCAAGGATGAAAATTAAAATTAGGATCCTAAGTCATTTCAACCAAACACCTAGATAAATACTCCATACAGAGAGCAAAAAGAAAAGGAGACATGGGATCACCCTGTCTTAACCCTTTCCTAACTGGAAAAGGAGCAATTGGATAACCATTTAGAAGAATAGAATAGGAGACATTAGTCATACAGCCTATAATCCACCCAAAAACCTTGTTAGGAAACCCTAACTTACCAAGAACAGTTCTAAGGAAGCCCCACTCAACATAATCATAAGCTTTCCTCAAATCAATCTTTAACATGCATTTAGGAGTTATAAATCTGTGAGGGTAACCTTTAATGAGCTCTATAGCAAGAAGAATTTTATCACTAATATGTCTACCAGGAATGAACCCAGCTTGAGATTGCTATTAACAAAACCAATAACCTAAGCTAGCTTAGCTGTAATAACTTTTGAAATAAGCTTGTAAACCATGTACAGAAAGCTATAGGTCTGTATTCCTTGACATAGGAAGGACATTGAACTTTAGGCACAAGTGTAATTGTAGTGCAATTCCACTATCTAGCAATTTGACCATGCTCAAAGAAATCAAGAACAGCACTATAAACATCATCCTTGATATAACTCCAAGCATGTTTAAAGAAAACAGCATCGAAGCCATCAATACCAGGTGCTTTTTCATCACCAATATCAGCTAAAGCTTGATCAATCTCAGAGTGAGTGATGGGCTTAGAGAGAAGGAAACACTCCTCAGCACTAAGCAGATTCCCAGCTCTAAGAGTACAGAGATCAACAACAGGCAAAGAGTCAGCAGCAGAACCCAGCAAAAGATTGATAAAAGTTTAGAATCTCATTTTTAATCAAATCAGGATCTTTAAGAAGAATACCAGCATCAGTATAAATAGAATCAATTCTATTTTTGTTCTGTCTTTACTTCATAACAGAAAGAAATAATGAGAGTTAGAATTCCTAATTTGATCCAGTTCACTCTTGATTTTTGCTTCAAAATACTCTCTTAAATGTTCATCCAATGTTTTACTTTCTCAATAGCCTCAGCTTAGGAACATTAGAAAAATTCTTAGTATTAAGACTTTTCAAACCACTCTTAACAGACTTCAGCTTGTTCCAAACTGCTACCATAGGGGTACCAAGGACAGAACATTCTAGTGTCTTTGCATAACATCAGAAAAATCAGAATGAGAAGTTAAGCAATTCAAGAACCTGAAAGGCCTACCAATACTATGGCCAATATCCACAAGAATAGGACAGTGATCAGAAATATCAGGAGGAAGATAGATAGCTTCAATATGCGCATAAGACAAAATCCAAGCTTCATTAACCAATCCTCTATCAGTCCTGGTAGCAATTCAATCACTTCCACGGCCTTTATTGTTCCAAGAAAAGAAACTACCCTTGCTCTTAATTTCAGCAAGTTCTGGAACAAGAATAAAAATCTGAAAATCCTTCACCTCATAATCTATAACTGGATTACCATTCAACCTATCATTAGATAGAAGAACAGTATTAAAGTCACCTATACAAAACCAAGGAGTCTGAATGGTACCCAAATTCTTAATATCAGCCCACGTAGGCCTTTTATGCTGAATAGAATGAAGACCATAGACAAAGGTAAAGGCAATCTGGTGCTGCAGATCCTTAGGAGTTATAATAGTGTGAATAAACTGCTCAATAATAGAAATCACATAAAGATTGATAGTGTCACACTTCCACCCAACCCGAATTCTCCCTTTAGAAGAAAAGGAATAGTTATAACTCCAATCCCAAGCTCTCCCAAATTTCTTCTGAAAATTCAGTTGATTATGAGTTTAACTTTAGTTTCTAAGATAGCAATAACATCAATAGAATGATCTCTAAGTAACTGCTTAACAACAGTCACTTTATTGGGGTCATTAAGACCCCTGATGTTCTAGGTTATAATAATCATGGCACTAAAGGGGGATTACCATCACCCCTGATAGGAATAGCAACTATCTCATCAGCCATTAGGGCATTATAAGCATTCACCCTGCTTACGAACCTGCTAAGTTTGCCTAATATTCTAAGGTTGATTCTTCTTCCCCACAAATCTCCAGCCATTATCATAATTAACCAAGTGTTACTGAGCAAGAGTAGAAATAAGGACAATATTCTGAGGAACAGTAGGCTTAGCAATCTCCTGATTTTGGAACCCAGACTTGTTTCCGTTTCAGAGGATCACCCTTTGGATTAACCTGAGCAGTCTGCTTAGGCTGAGTAATTTTACTCTTAGGAATAGAGCACTCATGCCCTACCTTGTCACACTTCTTGCAAAAAGGAGGTGTCCATTCAAATTGAACCAGAAGTTCAACAGTTTCTCTAGTAGGGATTTCAATCCACACATAATTAGGCAGAGGTTTAGTGACATCCACCTCAATGAGAAATCTGGCAAAAAATACTCTGAACTGCCTTAAAGTAAATTCATCATCGTAGATTAGAACCCCTAAAAAGCTACCAATTTTACTTAGAGTATCAGTGCCCCAACAATTTAAAGGCAAGTTTGGGAACTTCACTTATAATGGAATAGTTCTCATAATCTCATAGTGAAAGTTAAAATTCTCACTCCAAGGCTTGATAATTGCTAGTTTACCATAGAACATGTGAGGTCCAGAGCACAACAAAGTATTCAGATTATCGGCAGACTGCAGATTGATGATGAAATACCCATCATCATGCCAGAATACATCTGGCTTAGCAAAATCACTCCAATCTGAGCAATATATCTAAGGAATGCAACAATTGTGCAGTAAAAACCTACTACATAAAAAATCACAGCATTGCACCACTTTTTATTACCCTCAAGAACATCAGCAGAATTAAGTTTAGCAATAGGTTTACCTGAAAGGAATGGTGTCGTTCGAACAAGTGTATTATTCTGATAGCGGGTTTAGAATTATTAGAAAGCTAATATATTCAGTAAGGTCAAGTGATCGGAATGCCTGGGTGGATGCCTCTTCCGATCAGTAATATTAATATAATTAATATTACAGCTTAATCTTGACTGAACCCTTCGGGTCACACCCAAGAAAATATATGCGAACCAACTCGACGAATTAATTCGTCGCCTGAGTGTTAAATATTTAGACGTCGGTAATTCGAGCTTAGAGCATCGAAACCGATCGTCGGAAGTCGAGTCTAAAATGATAAAAGACGAGACGCGCAAAATAATAATAAATCGATCATATTCCCGAAAATACCCCTAGCATCGGTGTGCCCCGAGCATCCGAATGCTAGGGGCAAGACGAGCTAGCCCACCGTGCTAGCAGCCCCGGCCAGCCGCGGCTAGGCACAGCAGCAGCCGCAGCCGCACCAAACCGCAGCAGCAGCAGCTGGTGCGGGCTAGGCTCGGGTCAGGTGCGGGCTGGTTCGGGCCGGGCTCGGGCTTGGCTCGTGGCTTGGCTCGGGCCATAGGGCCATGAACAAGGGGAAGCTTGGAATATGGGAGTAAGTGGGAGAGGACATGTGGCACAAGGAGAGTATTGAGTGGGGAGCAAGTATGGTCCCCTACTCTCCATGTGGTCCTCACCAACCCATCTCACATGGTAATGCCACTTGTAGATTTATTATTAGTTTGCAATTTTAATTTAATTTAGCTTTAAATTAATTTGTGGAATTTCATGATCCTACATTGATGGGATAGAAATTCTCAATCATATTTTCCTCTATAAATACCAACTTTGGGTTTTGGAGTAAAGTGCTTGAATGGGAGTTAAAAAGAGCATTCCATAATTTTTGGGAAAACTCTTAAACTCACATAACACTCGGGTTTAGGTCAGACCTTGCTAACCCCAAGGTAGTAGACCTTAAAGTTGTGTTCGCCCATTTGTGGGTGGATACCGTCGGAGGCGCGGCGCTTGACGTGCTAGTAGCTTTCAAGTAAGAGCCCCGGGTTTTGGGCGAAGCTCGCTTTGAGGGTAAGATTCGTTATCTTTTCTTTGTGAATATTTATTTATGCTTTGTGATTTTAATTATTGCGAGTGGTTCCTTGGGAGGGGTTGTTTCCGCGGTGAGTCGGACTCACCAAACCCCAACAGCGGTATCGGAGCCCCGCTCGTTTATTTTTATAATCATGTTTTTCAAGGTTTATTTTTGGCTTAATTTTCTGGTTTATGTTGCTAATTAGATTAGTAGCTCGGTTTTATTTATTTAATCCCGTTTTTAATGTCGAATTTGGCCCAGAATCCAGATTTTCGCCCAAGACTAGTGAATTTTGGGTGGAAAATGTGTTCTGGAAAGGTTTTTACCCCGTTGGGGCTGTGATGTTAGCCAAATTCTGACCAGAAATGCCTTTTTCGAGGAGCTTTTCGTTTTTGACGAAAAATTTTAAGTCTTTTCTAACCTTGAAATTAATGGCATAAATTGTTGATTATATGGTTGATTATTTGCATAATTTTCTGCACTTTTATGTCCCCTTAAAGCACACTTACTTGGTAGTATTTGATGCTTAAAGGTTGATTTATTTTCACATAATTGCAAACTAATTGCTTTTTAGTGTGAAAATTTTATTTTTGAAGCTTCCTAAGTGTTAAAGATTCAATCTTTATTTGTGATAAGTGATTGAAACTTTGAAAACCACTAAATTCCATGTTATTTTGAATTGAACTTTGTTGTTTTAATCATTTTGAGTTGATTAGAAACATAAAGTTTCGATTTTTGTGATAGAAATTTGGTTATCTTCATGTTGGAAGATATAATTTTCAAGGATTCACAAATTTTAGATGTTGGAACTTTCATTTGAACATTAAAGTTCATATTTTTCCAACTTCCCTTCACTTTGTCAAATTCTCAAGTTTAATTTAATTTGATTAAATTGAAAGTGAGAAATTGCCTCAATTTTATTTTGCACCAAGCTAAACCAATTTACTTAAAGATGGTTCTTGGAATTATTTTGGTTATTGCTCTTTGAAATTTTATTAAGTTAGACTTGTTTAAAATTTTACTTCGCTCACTAAATTAGTTCTAAAATTAATTTAGAATTAATTATTTTTGTCTCGCGAAAAAGGGATCAAATCCCAAGGTAGTGGCACGCAAAACGAGGCAATGCACCACCATGGCGAGCCGGGCTGCACAGCAGCCCGCATGTGGCTGCCAAGGTGGTTGCGCCGCCTCGATTGTGGGCCACACGCGCGGCAGCAGCAGCCACGCGCGGCTGTGCTGTGGCAGCGGCTCGCGGCCGTATGCTGTGGGCCGTGTGTTCGTGATCTTGGCGTGTGCGTATGCTTGGTGCGGTGAGGTGATTAGCCGTAGTAGGCTTGATGTTAATTATTTTTCCGTTTATTTATTTTAATTAATTTTGTTAATTTTAATTAAAATTTTGGGAGGCTAGGCCTCGGGTTTTTTGAGCGGCATTGGCAAAGTTTCATTTTGACAAATTTGGGTGCTACCAACTTAATTAATTGGATTAATTAAGGAAATGCGGAATTTAGTGGGAGCTTCAATTATTAATGACGTAATTTATATAATCGGTTAAACAACTTTGACTAGTTTTAATTAGGCGTGTTAATTGGATTAACCACCTAGATTAGTTACTAGTGCGCGCGTTGTTTGAATGCATTTTACTTGTTGTTAATTTTGTAAATTGCATGGGCCATTCACAAATAGTGAATGGATGAATGGAATATATATATATATATTCTTTCTCTCACAGGTTTTATGAAATGGCAACTAGTGGGACCCGACTAGGATAGAAAATACGGACTACGTGCCGTTATGTATTTTTGTAAATCTAAATACGGTCTACGCACCGTTAAGTATTTTTGTACTTTAATATTTAGATTATTCCTAGTTGTAGACACTAGTTTTTGCATAGTTTGGTTAAGTCTTGAAGACGGCGTATCTTGGAAGACAAAGCCTTGAAATGCAAATGAAGACCTTTTGAAGATATGAAGATTTCAAGGGGTCATGCTAGTTGCCAATATGCATCTATTATTTCGCTTTATATTTTATGGTTATATATATGTGTGTGAAATACTCGTTAGATGCATGTTTAGGTTTTCTTGATGTTGCGATGATTAGTTAAGTTCACTTAAATCAACCAACATAGAAATCCTAGGTCCCTAATAATATTGAGTAAAACTTGCCTTTCCAAAACAACACTTACTAACCGGACGATGGTGATGGTAGGCTACGCCAAAGCGAGGTGCCATCACTCCTCTAAGGGGCATAAGGCACACCGGGTGTGCACGTTGGTTTTGGTTTAACTCATCGGTATGAGTGAGGAGTCCTCACATACCGTGGCAAAAGAGATACATCGTCAAAGATGCATTAGATGCGACGATTGTCTAACCAAGAGTGGCTTAGAGCCATTAGCAAGGCAATGCTTACCTAGAAGATTGAGTGTTTAATACAAGCCAAAGCATGCTTAACCACTCTTTGTTTCTTCGGATCTTGGAATCGCCTTATTTTCGCCAAATAGGGACAATTTTTATGCGTAAATAAGACGTTTAATAAGATTGAAGTTTGCATGAATGCTATTAAATTTCAAACTTATTATGTTCTTGATAAATGGTTATACTTTGCACTTATATTCATAGGACTCTAAATCAAATAATATTGTTTCCATGATTGGTAAAGGAAATCCTTGAGAATAGTTCTCAAAGACAGGAAAAGCATTTCTAAAATACAATTCTCATAAATGACTTTTATAACTAAGTACGAAAGGACGGTTGGACATCATGTAATCAAAATACTAGGTAGTTTTGATAAAACATGAGGTATTGAGTTGAAAACTCAAGATTGTCAATGTTTGACAACCAACGTATCTTTTCGCATCATACATAATTGAGTAGGACTCATTGATGTAGTAATTCGAATAAGAATTAATGGAAAAGATGGAACTTTGTTTTACGGCGCACTAGGTGCTTGATTATGCCTAACAAAGTATAAGAGTCAAGGTACTTACAGAAATGATTCTTAAAGTAAGATTATGAGATATTGTATGATAAGAAATATAGGAAAGAAGGAACGAAGAAAAGGAATTAGATTTCATTTCAACTCATGAGTTCATGTTATTGTAGTTTACTTAGCAATTCGTTTTCACAAGTATCGGATACTGCTTGAGTGTTCCACTATGATAGTGACCTCAAACTATTGAAGTTAAGCTAAGTTATCGACTTACAAGCTTAGAATGAAGCAAGAAGAGCTACATCAGTTGTAAGGTCGTATGTTTTGTTTAAAGACCTTTTAAGCCAAAGGCTGGAACAAGTAATGGTTATTATGTTCCATAATCAGCAATTGATCCGTTTACACACGGAAAGACTCACATTCAAAATAATGAGCAATAGTTGCGAGATTTATTTGAATGGCATGGCTATCCAAGCGTTGAGTCAAGAATGCTTGATTATAAACAAACATTTCCCTAACATGATAAACTCATTAAGCTCAAGTTATGGGCTTGATTTGCATTCCAAACATCTTTAGAAATGTCACATCGACAAGAACGTACTCAAGGCTCTATTAGATAGGCTCTTGATAGTTGCTCAAATTGGAATCGTTCTAAGACAAGCAAGTCTTACTTGTTAAAACAGACAAATCAGAGAGCTATTGTTCTTGGTATAGACAGTTGACTCCGAAGGCTAAAGAGGATTCAATTACTTCAACGTTTCACAAAGAATTTGAAAGGATATGGCTATATTCATCAAATGTGAACAAACTTGACTTGAGTAGCTCAAGAGTCCAGTGAAGTACAGAATCGACTTGGCAAGATATCAAAACGTCTAGATTAGATCGAGCGATGTTTGCTTGAGCCAAGCGTGACTATCTCAAAGTTATGAATGGAAATTTTCATAAATAACTCCACAAAAAACATGGTGTGTCTTCACGGAGACCTCGGTGTCATTTGAAAATGACTCGAACGATGATGGTTCACAACCCTTCCTATAAAGTTCTTAAAGATTTGCACAAATGACTAATGTTACACTAAACGAAATGTCGAAGCTAAGAAAGGACGCCATATTTAGTTATGGATAGAAATAACTTCTAAAAATCTTTTCAAGTATATGTCTAAGGCTCTTAGTCTCAGTGGGAGTTCACTAGCTCAGTGGGAGCAAAGTGGCTCAGTGGGAGCTAGGTGACTCAGTGGGAGCTGAATGGCTCAATAAAGACTAAGATAGCTCAAGTGGGAGCTAACTGTTTGTTTCACAACGAACTTTTACCCAAAGACAATATACATGTCTCTTTGTAAGCATTCAAGTGAGACTACGGGTATTACCTCCACATCCTAATTGAGAACAAAAATTGTTTGTTGCTCTAAGTAGTGTCTTTCTGGAAAGTAACACGTTTTCAAAACGACAAGTGGGAGGAAAATGAACTCGATGACCATCGAGCTTAGCAACAAACTAGAACTGAGAATCTCGGAAGACCTTAAAGGACTTCATGAGAATGCTTGATCAAGAATACTCAAAAGGACTTTACAAGTGCCTTAAAAGAGAATTCATTACTCACAAAACATTAAAGATGTTGGAGTAAGATCAACATAATAAAAGGGCTTTGAAAGCGCCTTAAAACTCAGTGTTTGATGCAATTGCCCCGTATAGGTATAGAATTCACCAAAGGCTTGGATTGAATCCTATAAATTTTCTATTAAGTTAGAAACAAACCTAAGACTTACAAGCATACTATTTACTATTAGATAGTAAAGGAATAATGTCTTGTAGGATAGCTACGACAAATCCAAATTCCAAATAATGGTTAAAAGCCATGAAAATCCGAAATAGACTCCATGTTTGAAAATCATGTTTGAAACTTGATTAATCTGCATGAAAGGTGAAAGACCCATCGATTGCAAATAAGTTTTCAAGGAGAAAACTAACAAATGTGGAAATGTATATGCATACATAGCTAGATTGGTTGTAAAGGATATAATTAAATTCAAGGAGTTGATTTTAATAAAATCCCATTCACCAATCGAAATGCTCAAGTCTTTTCGTGATTGATCTAGCAAAATTGAGCATATGAAATATGGCAAAATAGATACCAAAACCGCCTTCCCAAAATGGAATTTTGGAAGTGACTATGGAATAGTCTAAGGGTTTTGAAAAACTAAATAATGCTAGATTTGAAAGCAAGCACATGGAATCCGTCATGGGATTAAAGGAAGCATTGCATGAAGGAATTGGAACGTGTTTTCTCATAAAGTTAATAAGAGGATTGACTTATGGAAAAACATAGAAATTCTGATGAACAAGAAGTTTAGTGGGAGCAAAAGTAATGGTCCAACAAGATGTTTATGAACTCTATTGTGAAACAACTATCAAATGCTAAATGCTTAGATTTGAAAGTATTTTCGACAATGGACCGAGCTAAAGACGATACTTAGTACATGTTGGGAATTAAGTTCTATGGTATAGACTTAACTAAAATGTTTAAATGAGTAAAGGAAATTACCATGTTAAACATGAAGGACTTTGAAAGGCTTTCGACCCATATGTATAAAGCTAAGTAAATGTTTGAACTAAGTATAAGCTAGGCTAAGTACTAAATCAAACAAGAAAGACTCTAGTAAGAGACTTTCAATCATATCATATAGCGAACAATTTGGCAAGACTCAGTGTAACTGTATGAGCTAAAGGTCACATGGATGGAATAAAATTGAGAATCATTCTAGAATTAAATCCATCATGTAAGGCTATGATATGGAATCGTCAGATGACTTACATGCTTAGAGCATGTGAAGTACGTATATAATACCAATCGACATTAATCTAAGTATTAGATCATTAGATTATAGTCAAGAACATCCATAGAACTTAGATAAGTAGTAGGATGAAGTTCTTAACGCATGGAAACAAATATAATTTGAGTTTTGATGTTGCAAGCACAAACCTTAACAAGGATTAGATCCTTAGCAAGGAAACCATTTATAAGCACGAGGCAAGAAGCGTTGTGGCTTGAGAATGGTAACATGGATGTGCATCCATATATGGTGTGCGGGAATCTAAGGAAAATTTCCATGATCACAAGTGATTAGGGTATCCCAAATCATTGTGAGTCGCTTGGAGTAAAACCCAACCAAGGCATCATCAGGGAGTCTACTAAAATATATGTTGAGAATATTGTTGCCTTAAAGGCAATAATAAGATAGATGTTAAATGGAAAGGTTCGTTGTTGAACATTAATGATTATAGGTTGTCAAGTAGAAGGTCTCAAATCATGAAAATGAGTGGGAGCCATTGCTTGGACAATAAAATCCTGAATCACATGTACTCCATTAAAACTCTCAAAATTTTATCATCTTATTATGGAAATGGTGGATAATGAAGATGCTAAGGTTTGCAAAGTAAACCTATGCAATAAGTAAACGACAACATTCATAATTGCATGAAAGAAATCAAGCATATCAAATATGAGTGTGATTTCTATGAATGGTTTATGAAGAGTACTACCTTTAAAACATTTGGGAAAAACCATTTATCATAAGATGAAACATTGTGAAGTTTCGTAGTGGAATAAAATATTTCTAAATATTCCACAAAACTATTTAATTGTGGTTTAGAATTAAATAATGAGTCCATTCGATTTTAACAAATATTCAAAATAGGGTATCAAGTCAATGGCTTAGATAAAGAAACACCTATTAAGTGAACGTTGAATATTTTAATCGAAAATTATCCCTAATCAAGGTCGTATTTTGTGGACGAATAATGACCATCAGAGATTAGTGTGTAGTATGATTTGTAGCACCGTTTCTTGTGCTATGAGGATACAAATCATTTGCACAGGTATTGGTTTAGAACCATACTGGACAGACCTATGAGGATGCTTTAAGAGATTTAAAAATCGTCATAAGTATTTTCTCATTATTACTATCGGAACTCTTTTCCTTTGACCATGAGTAGTGGGAGATCTCTTGTTTGAGTATTGGTCCGCTTTGGTATCCGCCAAACGTCTGCCGTAATTGGGGATTATAAAGACGGATATCGGGCGGGTGAGTCCTCTTAGTAAGATAAGCTACATTACAAGACTGGAATGTCCCCCTACTAACAATAGGGAACATGTCTTGTTGTTTACAAGGCCTCTCGAAGAGCGAGACTGTGAAAAATGCATGGCCGTGCTCAGATGGATTTTAGAAATCATCTGCTTATTGACAGTCAAACTCGGATTTCGAGAAACACTTCTGGACGTAACAGAGATGACTAGTAATCTTACTCTGTAGTTCATGAAGAGACATGAAGAGACATAGGATAAGGGTTATACACTAAATGCACACTTGTCCGGAAGGACAAGTGGGAGATTGAAAGGAATGGTGTCCTTCGAACAAGTGTATTATTCTGATAGCGGGTTCAGAATTATTAGAAAGCTAATATATTCAGTAAGGTCAAGTGATCGGAATTCCTAGGTGGAGGCCGCTTCCGATCAGTAATATTAATATAATTAATATTACAGCTTAATCTTGACTGAACCCTTCGGGTCACACCCAAGCAAATATATGCGAACCAACTCGACGAATTAATTCGGAAGAAATTAATTCGTCGCATGAGTGTTAAATATTTAGACGTCGGTAATTCGAGCTTAGAGCGTCGAAACCGATCGTCGGAAGTCGAGTCTAAAATGATAAAAGACGAGACGCGCAAAATAATAATAAATCGATCATATTCCCGAAAATACCCCTAGCATCGGTGTGCCCCGAGCATCCGAATGCTAGGGGCAAGACGAGCTAGCACACCGTGCTAGCAGCCCCGGCCATCCGCGGCTAGGCACAGCAGCAGCAGCTGGTGCGGGCTAGGCTCGGGTCAGGTGCGGGCTGGGCTCGGGCCAGGTGCGGGCTGGTTCGGGCCGGGCTCGGGCTTGGCTCGTGGCTTGGCTCGAGCCATAGGGCCATGAACAAGGGGAAGCTTGGAATATGGGAGTAAGTGGGAGAGGACATGTGGCACAAGGAGAGTATTGAGTGGGGAGCAAGTATGGTCCCCTACTCTCCATGTGGTCCTCACCAACCCATCTCACATGGTAATGCCACTTGTAGATTTATTATTAGTTTGCAATTTTAATTTAATTTAGCTTTAAATTAATTTGTGGAATTTCATGATCCTACATTGATGGGATAGAAATTCCCACTCATACTTTCCTCTATAAATACCAACTTTGGGTTTTGGAGTAAAGTGCTTGAATGGGAGTTAAAAAGAGCATTCCATAATTTTTGGGAAAACTCTTAAACTCACATAACACTCGGGTTTAGGTCAGACCTTGCTAACCCCAAGGTAGTAGACCTTAAAGTTGTGTTCGCCCATTTGTGGGTGGATACCGTCGGAGGCGCGGCGCTTAACGTGCTAGTATCTTTCAAGTAAGAGCCCCAGGTTTTGGGCGAAGCTCGCTTCGAGGGTAAGATTCGTTATCTTTTCTTTGTGAATATTTATTTATGCTTTGTGATTTTAATTATTGCGAGTGGTTCCTTGGGAGGGGTTGTTTCCGCGGTGAGTCGGACTCACCAATCCCCAACATTACCTTTCTTAAGGATTGGAGCTACATAGGACAGAGAATATCCTTTTGTAGCAAGTTTCCCATGGAGTAAGGTACTCCGCCTTGAATCAGGAGCCACCACATTCTCAGGTTGATTAGGAAGTTCAGTATTCGCCATGGAAGCACCAAGATCCGGCAAAGCATCAGTATCCGATGCGGGATCCAATGAAACAGTAGCTGAAGAAACCCTAATTACTGTTCGATTAGAATTCTTCGAAATTGATCCAAAATTGAGACCATGAGTTGCAGCAATAGCCTCAGCATCACTCCGAGGTAGTAATCCAACAATTAGATGAACTGTTCCAAGTAACCGAGTAACAAGCTTATCAACTTCATCGACTGAAACTGGATTGAAAGTAGGTCCAAAATTCCTCAAATTTTCCAGAATTTTATCAATTGAAGCTATATGATTCGTATTAAGTATATTTTGGGGGAGAGGAGTAGTTTGCTTCTTCTTTTTCGCCATTGTTACCGACCTTAAGGAAGAAAACCATCAAAATCGAGAAACCATGGAAGGAGAGGAAAGAGAGAAAAGTCAACACAAGTCAACGCCCATCAAACTATAAGACCACCCTGATCATATCCCAGAATTTTTTGAGCTTGAATTCGATAAAGAGCCTCCTCGATCTCCTCCTCATTTGCCTTGAAATTAATCAAAGTAGACCAGCAATAAGAAGTATGATAATTCTCATACTCGGCTATAAACCTATCGACATCAGATGTTCTTACCCCGGGTTCAAATCTCATGCCTGAATTATTTACTTTATTTTGCTGTAAAATGTCAGCTAACATGAAGCCAAACTCATCCTTCCAATCCCCCACCTAATTTTAGAAAGGAGAAACCCATAATCAGAACAGTTTTTATTTTAATGCCTCGTGAACATTAATTATCTTTAATCAAAATACAAAGTAGCAAAAATCCTACAAAATCAGAAAAGCATAAACACATAAAGTAGCAGCTCAAAATACTCAGATATTGTTTGAAGCCACATGGACCCACACTGGAATTAACCTAATAATTAGTGTTGAGAGTAATAAATCATCTTAAAATACTTCTTATTACTACCATTTCCCTTAAAGAAACTCAAGACTAATTACACAAAGTATTAATTTTAGTGACATCTTTCACAGTGATAAGCTTATGGGTGATCATTTCACTATTGATGAAGGAAGGCAAAGCTAAGAAAGTTTTCCTAATTAACATAATTTTAGCCTCTAAATAGTCCTCCAAGTGCTTTAAAATGAACATCAAACACAACAAAAAAAAAATGAATTTAGCAGCACAAATTTGAATTATAAGGATTATAGATGCAAGCATAATCTCATAATTCCATTATTTTCTGAGATATATGTTATTACTATGTACATAGTATAATCTAAGAATATTTTCATTTGTATCGAATCTAAAAATACATACACAATACTTAGATTGCCTTACTCAGCGTAAATATTCAAATGAAGAAATTTTGTTATGAATTACTAACTTCACCTTTGTACTCCCTCATGTTACTGCCTTACATGCTACATATTAACATTTTGTATTTTTTATTCCAAAAATCAGACACTAATTCAATATTAACGTATATAAAATTAATTTAAATTGAAGAGGCAGCGCAATTACTAAAAATGATTGATTAGAATAGTCCTTGCTTTAATAACTAAACAAATTGAGAATCAAGCACTCCACTAAAAATTAGCCAAACACTAAAACTTAAATAAAGCCATCAAGCACACCATTAAAAGTCCCTCCAAGTTGGTTATGTTTCAAGGCTGATTTCCCTCTTGATGTATATAATAGCTCCTACATCAACATCAAACATGATCTCTTAACTCTTATAATTTAAGAATATGTTGTTCCAATTGCGAAATCAAATACTATGACAAATCAGAGAAACATTCAACAAATAATTTTTCTCAATTATCATTTAAATCAGCAAAAGAACTAAAAAAGAAAGAAAATATACGTACCTACAATAGTTGTGTCGTCCCACCCTTACAACTACCCATTGTAGCAGCTTATGCTACAAATACAACTCCTCTCATCTTGCTTTATATAATTTACCATCCTATAACCTAAATTATTTCATTACATCAGAATCATAATCAAATATTGCTAAATGTTACTCTCAAAATTAAAAATTAACATCTTTCAACATCAAGTCACATAACTAAAACCTTAATTCAACATCAATCCATCAATAACAATAGCTAAATATTCCTCCCATTACAAAATTTCATTCGTAGTATAATTTTACCTTAAATTGCACATCAAATTTATACATTACAGTAAATTACCACCAGCCTAGTTTTTTTTTGAGGGGTAATACCATAATTCAAAGTTCACATACAATTAAACACACTGCAAAATTAACATATTAATAGATCTCATGTCCCATCAAATAAATTAAAAAAAGTTACCTTTTGCAAATATTGCAATGGGCATATCAACCCCCTTCAAAAAATACAAAAATCAAGTCTTTCATTATTTCCAAAAGATATAATTTCAAGGATTTTTTGACTTTTACCACTAAAAAAACTCACGAAATTGTTTTTTACTACCAAAAATTTAAAAAGTTTTATTTTACCACTAAAAAAATTTCTAAAAATTGTTTTTTCCACCTACGGCAAGAGAACCGTTAAATTTAACGGTTTTAAAAAAATTCTTTGATTTTTGTGCGCAAAACATGTTGTTTATAGGTTTGGGGGGCATTTTGGCTATATGGGTCCAATTTGAGGTCAAAATTGACAAAAAATGATAAGAAATGCGTCATTTTGCGTGTTTCACGCAAACCGAGGTATTTTTAAACACGCAAAAGGAAGCATTTCCGATCATTTTTTGTCTAACCTCAAATTGGATCTATAGGGCCAAAATGCCTCCCAAAACACCTAAAGACCATGTGTTTGGCACGAGAATCGAAAAATTAAAAAAAAATTCGGTTAGATTTTTTATGATAGGTGGTAAAAAACAATTTTTAATTTTTTTTTTTTTTTTGGTAAAATAAAACTTTTAATTTTTTTGGTAGTAAAAAACAATTTTATGATTTTTTTTGGTGGTAAAAGTCAAAAAATCCTAATTTCAATCTATACAACAAAAAATTTACATGACCCCTAATTATAAGCATAAATCTATAAATAGATTGAATATTGAAAGCCAATATTAGTGATAGCTTAATAGTCACGGGCAAATCTCAATGATTTCGCAACCAAAAATAAATTAAATAAATAAATGCAGAACTCCTAAATACTAATCAAGCAAAGTACCTATATATAATAATACTAGGTTAGGTCTCGTGCCATGCACGGTTATTATTACTCCGTAATATTTATTATCGAATAATGTTATATTTAATTGATAGAATATAATATATAAATTGTCTAAATTTATTATTGACAAAAAACAAAGTATTTGACATAATGAAACATGGAATACCATGCTTAATTAACTTTCTAATGTTTCAACCATATAAAAAAACCTATATTAGCTGAATATATAAAGATTAAAATTTGTTATAGGAATTAAAAATTAAAAAAAAAATAAATTAAGTTCTTAAAAAACCATAGAAAGAAGAATATAAAAAAGGGGAGAGGACGTGAGTTTTGACGAAAAATTCTATATCTATATACTGATCAGTGATCATATTGTAGTATCTTATTTATAGTCATTAACTTTTGTCTATCTCAATTGTATCCTTGAAGCAAATATCATGTTTTCCATACATAAACTTATAGTAGAAGATTGTATTTTTTAATAATATTATACAAATATTATATTTTCCATATTAGTAAATTGAATGTCAATATATATATATATATATATATATATATATATATATATATATATATATATATATATATATATATATATATATATATATATATATATATATATATATATATATATATATATATATATAAAGGTAAATATCATTGCAATTTATATAGTAATTAAATTTTACAAATAATTTCTTTAAATAATTTTCCATTAAATTATTTTTTTTAAAAAAAAATACTAAGGACACACCAAGAGATGACACGTGTCATTGCTAGTGTGTCTTTTAGTATATAGTTACTAGATTAGATCCCGTGCAATGCACGAGTTTAACAAAATTTTATTATGAATTATTACAATCTTTGAGAAGTTATACTCGTACAATAATTTACACAAAAGAGAGAGTTATAGTTTCTTTTAACATAAAAAAAATTACTTAATTTTGTACCGTTCTTAATTTAACAAAGACATCAAGGTTAGTACCATGCAATACTCTCTTAATTACAGCCTTTAGTTAGCTCTACAATAATTTTCAAAAAATAAATAAATTAGAGAGAATCATAACATGCATTTATAATACGCATAAAATAACATGATTTTTTTTTTACCAAAGTTATACCTTTGAACAAAGACATCTAGGTTACTAATACAACACTCTCACCCCTACCAATTTAATTAGTTGACAACTTTGATCGACACATGATTTGGACAATAATAATGAATTACCTTATATAAAAGGTACAAAATATATAAAATAAAAAATATGGAATTCATATGTCAACTAAATATTGTATAAATATCTTCATTGGTATAGTAGAAGATTGTTTAAGAAGATTTGACAAAAAAAAACATTTTGGAGGGAAAATACAGCACCAGGAAATGACACGTGTCATTCTTGGTGTTTGTTTTAGTATTATGTTATTGATTGATGATGTTTAGCCTTTTTTTTCGAGAACTGGCATAGAAATCAAGCAAAACCTCCCTGAGGAAATATAATGACCCATATTAGAACTGATTAACCTTAAGACAACATTTACACAACATCTTCCTCAAACATACCTCATGATACCTTCATCTTAGACACAGATTTGAACAAATTGTCAATCATTTCGACCTTAAGAGACCGAGTCCTTACTGATGCCTTATATCGTGAAATCACTAGCCATTCCCTAGAGTTAACACCCTAAAGAGCATAAAAACAAACAACATCAGGTAATATGATAGGAAATTTTCCTTAGTCAATTTTTTTGAAATGACAAGGGTGACTATAGAAAGTTCCAGCAGCCATTGATGGCACATCAGAATGCTATGGTGATCCGTGAGATACATCCATCCCGAGAATTATTGTGGGCATTTTGGAAATCAGAGATATAGAAGGAGTATACTCAACAACAAACATGGAGTTCAACCCACCAAACTGCATAAAGAACAGAAAAATATGAGAAGCCACGCACATTTAAAAGAAATAAGACCATTTAGATTATAGAACAACTGCCATCTACTTTACACTTTTAACTAAGTATATTGACACATTAAACCTCAACCTTGCATTCACCTTCAAAATCAACACATTAAATCTCACCCCTGCATTTATCTCCTAGTAAAATAAACTCTAACCTCGTTATAATGGTTATAGGTATTGCACCAACAAAAAAAAAAAATGGTCATATATAAACTGGGGGACCTATATTATAGCACTTGGTAGGCAAGAGACTAACAAGTATGCCATCTTAAATACACATAGAGAACAAGACAAGCAAAAGAAATTGTTGATTGATAAAACAAAGGGTAAAACAAAATAAAAATACGCTGGTGAAGAAGTGAATAGACCTGGCAGGCATATGACGGCAACTCAATAGCTTTAAGACATAGTTCTTTGCCTTTTAGATCTTCTGTAACTTAGAGAATCTATAAAAATATCAAATTGGAGTTACATGATGAGGTTCTGTCTTTGGTTGTTGACGTGGTGCCGGAGGTTCTGTCTTTGGTTGCTGAGGTGGAGTCGGAGGTTCTTCCTTTGGTTGCTCTGGTGGAGTCGGAGGTTCTGCCTTTGGTTGCTCTGGTGGAGTCGGAGGGTGCCCCCTTTGAACCACCTAAGTATTCTCAGAGCTACTTGGGTCTTTGACAAAAGGCAAGAACGAATGGTCATCTCGGATTTTAGATTTACGACCCCTTTCTTTATTTTTCTTCTCTATTCCCTATCAGTTTAATATAACCAATGAACAAGTATCAAGCCAGACTCTGCAATTAGTCTTTGATAACTTTATTATATCTGATATGAGTAAATATTAAATCCCTTATTTCTACAATAAAATGTAGAGATTGCCTGAACTCAAAAGTTTTAAGTCTGGAAATAACAATGAATAACGAATCTGAAAGAAATTCACTTACATTAGCTACATTCTCCTTATAGCTATGAGGAAAGACCCTCTTACTTGCTGAAAACCAGCTTCCTTTCTTCCCCATTTTGCTAACATTACAATGTTTAACTTGCTGCACAACATAAGAAAATGAATCTTAGTCAGAAATTAGAACTATTATATTGATTCCAGTTTGGGGCAGCCTTAAGCAATTGCTTGCATGCTGTCATTAGTTCATTACCTATTTCAGGGCACATTTCGATTAATAAGACTGTCAAATTCGGACAATTTTCAGCAATAGCAATTAAACTGTTGTCGATAATAGAATACTGGTTTAAGTCTAGATATGGGTTTCTAGCAAAAAGAATAAATACAAAATCGATCCAAAAAATTAACAATAATTAATAAATTGAGAATATAAATCACAAGCAATGCAAATTCATAAATAGAAAACAGAATAAACACAAAAAGAATTAGAAAAACAGAAAAATTAAATCAATCTTATAAATTAACACCAATTAATTAAACTGAGAATATAAATCACATACATTGTAAATTCATAGAAATCAAAGCAATTAAAAAGGAGAGAAAGTGAACTAAAGACAGGTAGTCAAAACAGATTGTTACTTTAGAAGAATACTACAAGAGGGGGTGAATTGTAGTTTGGGAGGAATTAGCTAACTTTTTGCGGAATTGATAAAACTAAGCTAAAGGAACTTGAAAGTCACACAAAGAGATTTTACGTGGAAAACTTCTTGGCCCTAACCAGAAGAAAAACCACGACCACTTGGGATTTTAGGAAAGATTCTTTACTAGAATAGGGCAATCAACCTATTACAAGCTAAATATTCTATCTTCAAGTTCAATGAACTTGAAGTTCCCAACAACAAGTCCCTCTACTCGCTTCTCTTCTCTCTCTTTCTCTTCTCTCTCTTTCTCCTCTGACTTCTCTTAGAGTTCACTTAAACTCCCAATCCCCAATTACAGCTCGCGAAATAAAATACTCTAATGAAAGTAATTAAGAAAGTTAACAACTTAAAGTAGAATGCGACTCTTGACTCTTTTAGAAAACAAAGAAGATAGAAAATATGATTGAGCAAGGGTGAAGTTTTTCCAGAAAGTAACTTCAATATTTATAGAAAAACTTGGCTTGAATAAAATGCCATTACTCCCTCTACTTACGCCACTACTACTGCATATCAACGCCACCATTCTCCACTACATTTAGTGCCTCAAACATGTCCTACAACACAGGACACGTTGAACCACTAAGAAGAAGTTTCTTTGTTTAGCGGCAAATACTTAATTAAACACTAGTAGCGCAAGTTTAGGGAGTTAATTGCATAAAATTTCTGAAAGATTTTCCGAAAATAAAAGATATTAGTTTGCAATCAAAACAGAAAGATATTTTCAAAACCAACTTCCCTATATTTTAGCAATCGTTAAAATTCTATCTTTAACCAAATTTGAAATCGCATTCTACTAAGTATCAACTCCTAATTATTCTCACTTTCATAAAACCTAAAACATTAAATATTTTAGACTTTATATTTCTCTAGGAAGTCTGTGCTCCGAGTCTTCATTCTCCAGCTTCTACTTCGAAGCTTATGTTCCTTCAAAGGAATAATGCAACAAGTCTTCTGTTTCTTTAAGCTCCTGGTCCTTTACCTCGAATTGATCCTGCAACTTGTCAAAACAAACTACACAACTTATCAAGGCATTAGTCCTTTTATTTGACTTGTGTTATCATCAAAACATAAAGGGCAACACAGGTATACGTTATACTTATAAAAAGGAAAAATCAGAATACTAACATAAAAAAATCATATAATTTTTCAAAAATAAGCAACCAAATGAAATAAAAAAAATGGAGCTTGTCGTTGCTACTTGCTAGTGACATTTCGGACTGAAAATGCTCCTTCTCTGTTTCCCTTCTTTCTCGCATCGTTACTGTCACATTTTCCCTCTCTCCCTCTAACCCTTTTGTTCCCTCATCATCAGCTCCTCTCTTACCTCCTCTTGCTCCTATTCTTCTCTTCTTTCCACTCTTCTATTGTGGTCTTGATATTTCAGTTCGTCCTACTTGCTCCCTTACTTTTCGTCACTCCTTTTTTCTATCACTCCTCTCATTTGTCTTATATGGTCACGGTTATTAAGATATTCTCTTTTTAATAATTTATATTTCTGTCATGTCAATGAAAAGATATTATGTTCTGTAACGGTCTCCTAAAAGAGCTTTAATTTTCTTTACTCTTCTATGTCTTGTATCCTTGAGGACCTTGATCTTTCTATATCATCTTAGCCATCACCTAGTAACCCTTCTCTCTCTCTCTCTCTCTCTCTCTCTCTCTCTCTCTCTCTCTCTCTCTCTCTCTCTCTCTCTCTCTCTCCCCTTCTCTTTCTTCCTTATCCCCCCCTCATTCCTTCATTCTTTCCCTTTCCCCTTTCTCTTGCTTCTTATGCTTCTCTACACCCCCTCTCTCTCTCTTTAATGGTTTTAACAATTTTAGTAATCGTAGTCTTACGTCCCTCCCCCCTCTCCCCCTCAATGAAGTGGAAACCCCTTTTATGGTATGAAAATTGAGATGAATTCACGTTATGTAATCAAAAGGAAACCTTGGACATACATATAGATTATGGAGTATGTTATAGACTTGTAATATGTTATAGACTTATAGTATGAAATATAAAAACATGCATCAGTTGTATTAATGCTCACATTTACTGTATTAAAGCCGAATTGTTTTGATATTTTATACTATAAGTCTATAACATACTGCAACGTAAAAGGGAAACTTTCACAGTGGATGATTACATCACTATTGCACAAGGAAGACAAAGCTAAGAAAATTTTCCTAATTAACAGAAATTTAGCCTCTAAATATATACCTCCAGGTGTTCTAAAATGAACATCAACACAAATATGAAATTATAAGGACTGTAGATGCAAACACATTTTCATGTTCAGGAACTCGAAAAGACAATAAAGTATTTGATTATCAAATCAATAATCCCATTTCTGATAGTTATATGTTATTACTATGTACATTGCCATTAAGATTGCATCACTTAGCAAAAGATTCGTATCAAGAAATTTTGTTATGATTTACTGACTCTACCTTAGTACTCCTCCATGTAAGGCTACATATCTACATTTTGTATAGGAAAGAAGCAGCAGCCTGATCACTACTTTCAGCCACCTACAAATATGGGAAAGAAGATAAAGGCCATAAAGCTCAACTGTCTTTAGTACTTCTCTATCCATTCTAATACAAGACTTATAAGGCATTTTACTCACTTCAAGCTAGCATTTGTTACAAGAACGTTCCATAGAGTAAGCTTTTCCTTGGATAAAGATATAAGATAGTGTTGATAATTCAAGCAATATCAATTCATGAATAAGCACTATCTTACAAATTATAATGTATTAGAATGCAAAAACCCATCAAAATTATCGTGAAAACAAATTGACCCAGCAAATTATCATGAAAATCAAAGCAAAACCATCAAAATTATCAAAAAAAAACAAAATGACCCAAAAAGTTAAAAATGTCATATTAATAAAATAAAAAAACAATCATACCCACATAAACCCCAATTAAATCCAAAAAAAAACCCCGCTAAAATCAACGAAGAAAAGCACAAAATTCAACCTAACAATAAATGTGAGCATTAATAAATCTGATTTCCCAATTTTATTTTCTTATATAAACTCCAGACATTATTTTCATATCAAAATGAACTATTTAGGCTTGATCTCAAAACGACGAGACATACATATCATCAACATAGAATCAACTTCAAATTTGAAGAATTCATCTACCAAATGTCATATCATTTCCTACTAACTCAACACAAAAACACAGACATTTTTAAAAAAAAAACAACAACAAAATCAAAAAAAAAAAAAAAAGAAGGAGAAGTCATACAATCGTGTAAAGGTAGCCATAGATCGCCACCAAGAGGTGATATAAGAAGACTCATTTCTAGAATCTTGTTCAACAATGGCGGAAGTAGATAAGGTAGGAGAGAGAAGAGCTCGACAAGCGTTGAAGTATAAATGGATTTGCTGAGAAGAAGAAGGAAGTAGTCGTCTGTAATTAGTGTCTCGCAGAGTTTTTGATGCCATTTTTGGCGATTTGAGGAAGAAGATGGGGAAAATAAGATAAGAATGAGAGAGAAAATGGGGCAAAGAGGAAAATGACGGTGGAAGGAAAGCAGGAACAAGCCACAAAGACACACCAAGTGGAAAATGAATAAGACCATTCTATCCCTGGAAAGTGGGCAATTCAGCAAAGGAAGCTAAAGGAACTGGTGGTATTTCGCTGTTCATAAGGAACAATAAAATGGTGCTGCAGTAAAGGAAGCAAAGGGCCTTGGGTAATATCAATGTGAAGGATCTTATAATGAGAAGGATGAGAAGGAATATTGACCATAAAAATGTATCCAACAATCAAATTTCATCAGGGTAATATTATGCACATTTAGTACAAAAAATCTGCACATTTAATTTGAAAATTATGCATATTTATTACCCAATTTTTGCATCACTTTTTCTCCTTCTCAAGGACAACTTCTTACATGGATACTTATTCATTCATTTATCACTCTTTCTCTCTCCTAAAAATTATGCACATTTAAATCAAATATTATGCACGTTTAACTCAAATATTATGCACATTTATTTTTCATTTTATTTCCCCTATTGTTTGTCGTTGATGAAATATCTTTCTTTTCTCCATTAAAATGTATTTAGAGTTCTAACTTTTAATTATAGAGATGATCGAGAAAGTAATTTTGGTCATGAAAGACTTGCAACTCCAATTATAAGGACTACTCGACCGAAGATTATAAATAGAATCGTATAGAGAACATTCAACAATATGCACATTTAATTTAAAAGTTAGTACAAAAATTTGCACATTTAACTCAATAAATATGCACAGATCATCAGAAATATATGCACAATCTTTACAAGAATAATACATGTTCAGTTTAAAAATTATGCATATTTAAATTTCACTCTTTGCTCCAATCTCTTGTATTCCTGCTGTTGTCCACGACTCACAAATCGTAGTCATGGTTTTTTTAAAAAAAAAAAAAAACTAAGTGAAAAAAGGTTGGGAAAAGTGATGATCATGGAGGAGAGAGAGAAAAGGTGGGGAAAAGATGATTAGGGAGAAAAGAGAGAGATAAACGGCGGAAATTTCGAATATTATTGGATCTTTTGGACATAGAGAAAAAAAAATGGAGAAGATCAGAAGAAAGATGAAGATGGAGAAAATAGTGGGAAAGGAATAGGGGAAAAAGAAAGGGAATTAAGGAAAAGAATTGAGATCATGTGAGAACCTTAGTGAATAATAAGGACTATGAACTTATCCCAGCCGTTGATCACGATCGCACATCATCTGACGATCATCATCTAACCCGCTTCATTAAGGGTATTTTCGTAATATTGCATTTTCGAATGATTATCCTAAATTTTCCTCTGTGTTTTTTTCTTTCTCTCTTTATTGTAGAATTTCTCTCTCTTCCTTCTAAGGCGATTTTGTCGCTCTTCGCTCTTCATTGTTCGCTCTTTGATCTTTGCTATTTGGTTGTTTCTAGAGAGTTACGCTTTTGATTTTGTAAGTTTTGATGTTGTTTTTTGAATTATATTAGGGTTTTTTCTTAAGTTATTTGATTATATGTTTAATTCGAATTTACTTTTTATTATTTTTCTATTTTTGATTCAATTACGGTTTGCATTTGACTGGTTGTTGCGTTATTTTTTATCAATTAGTATTACAATTAGGGTTTGAATTAGCAATTTTCCTATTTTTCGATTCAGTTATTGTTTACATTAAGTTGGTATGATTCGTTTTTTTAGTCAATTAGTATATGAATTTACGACTTAATTAGTATGTTATTTTTTATTCAGTTAGGGTTTGCAATTTTACTTGATTTTGTTTATTTAATTGTGAAGATCAATTTTTTTTTTATTCGGTCACATTACTTTTGATTTTATATCATTTACTTTTAAGTTTGTATATTTAACTTTTAGATGTAGTAGTAATGCTTCAATTTAGACCTGTATGTTAATAAGAGTAAGCAATTGGATTAAAACATTGAAATAAAATAGATTGTCTGCTAAAAGCACCATACAAGTAATAGGCTAGCTAATACCCTTGTTCTCCAATAAGTAGAAAAGAATAAAATGGAACTTTGAGGCAAGGGAAGAACATTTAAGATAAGATTGATAACAAAAACTACTATTTGCATAAGTTAACAATACTGTTAAATTAGGCACTAGTTATATTTTTTTTTTTTTGTTCTTTATCGTTGTGATTAACTATTTTGCAGATCATATCTGCTGGGTGCTGCAATCTAAGATTCCTAAGCATTATTATATATAACTAGGGCTGTTATTTATAAATATAACAAGGGTAGTATCCCAAAAGACCCCTCATCTTGGTATGGGTTTGTTGCCACTAACTAGAGTCACTTGAAGGAGTTGGTTGACTGTGATGGAGCCATATTCCACCAAATGACAATAATGCTTCGAGAAGTAACAATGGACCAATAAATTTTTTCCTCTCTGGTTATTTATGCTCCAAGAAGTAACAATGCTCCAGAGGATTATTTCTGGTTATGCGAGCAGTTGCAAAGTATTCCATTTTTTCCTCTATGTACTACATACAGATTGTTATTTGTATGATTCATAGCTAACACATGTACTTGAAGTTACATAGAAATTGATAATCACATTCAAAATGCGAGGGCGGTAAGGTGTTTACAATCGGGAGGGGAAGGTAAGCCTGAACTGTAAGACTTTGGCTCATATTCTCTCTTGCAGGACGACATATCTCTTTATGTTCATTACTTAGTTGCGGCTGCTACTGAGAAAGCTGTACAATTCTCAATTTCGAGTATAGATATACAAGGCAACAATAACAGGTCTGCGTCCAGTTGAAGGTCCATACCCTGTCAAGTTTCCATTTGTAGATTCTCATGATCCTTTCTCACTGAAACCTAGATCACCCACTTGTCTCTCTGGAACCTCTAAGTTTTCTAAATTGGATATTTCATCTGGTCTTAGTAACAGTTTTTAAAGTTGCTACTGTTGTCTTTGCTCATTTTATTATTGTCAACTTTATATACACTAGCCTACTAGCTCAAGAGGTAGAGCATTGTGCAAATGCACAAAAGATGTGGGTTCGAATCTCATGTAGGTTAATTTGTATACACTTTAAGCAGTATTTTATTTACTTCAACTTATTTTTCTTTTATCTACTTTTATTATTTAGAAACTCAAGCCCACTTATCCAAGGATTAAAGTATGACGGAAGGTTTTATAATCTTATACTACAGATTTAAGCATTCATAGCAATTAGACACTATCAATAAGCATGTCTTCGTAGCAATTTCCTGATTTTAGAAGTAAAGAAGGTGAATTTCATTTCTATTTACTTAAATAAATATTTTATTTACTTTGACTTATTTTGTAACTACTTTTATTACTAGAAACTCAAGCTCACTTATCTAAGGATTAAAGATATAAACATGTTGGTAAACTAATACCCTACTGATGTTCGCCCTAGACTAAATAGTTGTCGTTGTCCCATGCTCTAATTTGGCCTGTCTTTTTAAGTTTACAAATTTACTTTTGAGTAGATATAATTTACTTTTGAGTTAATATTATTTACTTTAGTAAATATTATTTATTTACTTTGATGCTATTTTAATTTACTTTTTAGCGCTTTTTATTTATTTTTAAGCTATTATAATTTACTTTTGAGACATAATTATTTACTTTTAAGAGGTTTGATTCCCACGTAGGTTTATTTAATAGTTAGAATTATCTATAATTGTTTGATTAGTTTTCTACCAGAAAAAAAAAAAATTACTTACTATTTACGCTGATTTATTTACTTTTGTATTGAAAACCTTTACATTAATCTCAATTCATATGCTTCTCTCTTAGTTACAAACCACTGTCTTTTAGATATGAAAGATAATGACTTGGGTTTTTTTTCTATGACAAAGTTACCACAGTCACTTTATTATTAAAAGTCAATTAATTGTTCTTATCCCTTAAAGCTAATTTGATATACTTTTTAATTAATCATTTTTGTTTACTTTTGAGATATATATTTTGAATAGCTTCAGTCTGTTTGTTTTATATTTTCCAGAGTGTTTTATATTTTTTAAGATGTAAAAGGCAATGACTTGCATGGTTTTTGTGCTATATATACCAAAGTTTTCGTAGTCTTTATCATTTCAAGTTAATTTATTGCTCGTATACTTTACAATTAATTTGATTTACTTTTTAGTTATTTTAATTTACTTTAAATATATCTTGAATAACTTTAAAGTGTTTTCATATTACTTTTAGAGAACCTATGTAGGAATTGAACCTACACCTCTATGCATCAGCATAGTGCTCTACCATTTGATCTAATAGGTTTAGTTAACATCTTTTTATATTCACTTTATATTCTTTTTTATTTACATTAAACTCTTTTTCATTTACTTTAAAGGTAATGGTAGAAATGAATTAGGTGAGTGGCTTGGGCTTGGAATGGGTCTAGGGTCAAGTGACATGGACGTAAAGACTTTGCTTCAAGATGGCAGCAAACTTCATGTCACATGCATAAAGATCCAATATCATGCCTCATGAGGGTTACAACCATTCTGATGGAAATAACTTAATGATATCTCATTATAATGCTTGAGTATTGGATTAATGTGAGAAATCTACAGCTCTATAAGCTGTGATTCATTCCCTACTGCTAATTTTACAAGTTTTCTCAAATTTGGATCAATTTCGGCCAAGAGGACAATTTCAAATTTAGGTTTTAGCTTGTCCTGATTACTGCTTTTATATCAGGACCTAAAGAGTTTAGCTAAGAGTTTAGCTTGTCTTGATTATTGTTTTTGTATTAGGCTTTAGCTAAGAGTTCTAAGTATGACAAACTGCTCGATGAGGCGATGAACACCCTAAGCTTGGAAAGAGCAATATTAGAAGCTGGTTGAAGGAATTGGTATCTTATGACTTTTTGAAAGAAGATTTTGGTTGGATCAGCAGAAACAGCTAAAACTCTTGATGCAAGGGAAAAACCCTTCAGTGGCACACGCTGCACACTAGGATGTCTACGTACAACCATTTTTATGCATGATTTTTAAGGGTCATTAAGTATTAGAGACTCAATGACAGAGCTGATCATAGGCAGGAAGGGATCGAGTGAGCAAAAGACTACTACAATATAACAATTGTATTCATGAGGGTAAGTTTGAGATACATCACGTCACCACTTATCAATATGCAGAAAGGCTGATTTCAACAATAATTACTATCATTGCCTTAGAATTCTTTAGGTCCTTATATAAAAACAGTAATCAGGACAAGGATCTTGTTTCTTTCACCTTTTCTTGCATAAACAATATTGAACCAAATCTTGAAGCAAAGAAGGTGGATCTGAATTCAATTTACATTTAGAAATATCTTCTTTACTTTAACTAATTTCAATCTACTTTTAGAGATATCTTATTTACTTTAACTAATTTCTATATACTTTTATTACTAAAAGAGCTCTAGCTCAATTATGCAGGAATTATTGTGACATATTTTGACAATCCTCAATTATAAGCTCAATGACTCTCTACTTTGGGAGCGGTAAAAATATCTAGTTTACTAGAATAAAAATCCAGCCCAAAAACACTTCACACTCTCCTCTCCCCAATCTTACAGTTAGCTTATCCTACACCACAACTCTAACAATAACCTACACCATACCATGACACCAACACACAACAATCCACAAGCATCTATCTTCCCCCCTTCTCTAAACCTTGCAAACCCCCAACCATCAATGCCACCGCAACAACCAGAGCAACAACAACAACACAGCTGCAAAACTAATTATAAATCGATTAATAAAAAATTAAACTAATTATAAATCGATTAATAAAATTTCTGCAAAACTAACCATAATCTATGCAAAATTTCTGGCACATCCAACAATCAATCCATTTCGCTTCAATTTGCAGTAGAAGAACTTTAAAATTGAAGAACTGGTAATAATAAATGTAGATTTGATATCAAAATTGAACACCTGAAGAAATTCAAATAGTTTGATTTAAGAATTAACGATAAACCCTAGATAATGAAATCGAAATTCAATGATTACAAAACAGAAAAATAAAACATTTTACCTCAGCAGATGCTTCAATGGAGTAGAGAAAGCTCAGAACCCGCGTCAATGGAGTAGAGAAAGCTTGGAAGCCGTGTCAATGGAGAATTATTCAGTGCACTTGCTTCAATGCAGGAGAGAGATTGACCAGAGGAAAGAATTTGGAGTGAGAAAGTTTTTTTTTTAACGAGAAGAGAAAGTTGCGTGACCAAAAGTTTAGAAGATTCGATTCGTCCATTTAGTTTTAAAATCAGACGGTCTAAATTAGGGTTCGTTTGGCATTGTTGTGGTTTTCTCTTTTTTGGTTTTTTGTTTTTTAAAAGTATATGATATATGTCCCATCATGAATCAAAAATTATATAAACTTATTAAAATCGTGATAATTTTGAAAACTGACAACAGAAAAGTGAAAACACCTTTTTCTTGTTTCCTGTTTTTGGTTTTTGGTCTTCAAAAAAACAGGAAACTGAAAATCAAAAATGATGCCAAACAAGCCCTTAGTTCTTAGTTTTCATTATTCTTATATATATATAAAAAAAAATATATATATATATATATATATATAGGGAAATTATCAATGGTACACATGAGGTTTGGCTCTTTATCAGTGGTACACCAACTTACCTTTTGTTTATCAGCGGTACACCTGAGGTTTAGTAGACTCATCTACAGTAAGCCTGACGTTAATTAAACGTTAATTATAGGTTTAATTTAGGTTAAACTGATTAAATGAAATGACTAATATGCCCCCCTACCCCACTTAATAATAAATTGCTCCCTCCAAACTTCAACTACCAAATTAAAAAGACCCTAAAACCTTCAGAAGATCATTCATCTTCTTCGCTCTCAGTCTCTCTTCTCTCCCCTGTTCTGCTGCTGCGAGGTTATTGCGTGAGGCGATTTTGGAAGCAAAATTTCTGGAAATTCTGCTCTGCATTGTTGAACGGTGAGGTAAGTGCACATCTGAGCCTTAAAATTTCTGATTTTCACGTACAATTGGATGAGTTTTGTGAGTATATGCGATTGTGGTGTAAAGGGTTGAATTATGGTTTCCATGTATAATTCTATGCGAATTCTGGTTTAAATTGCGGATAATATGCTTTTGTCTTTCATTTGTTGGTTAATTGTTGTATTTGTTGAACAAATAATTCGAATTGTGCATAATATGGTTGTGATTGGAATTTTGGTTAAAATTGTGCTTAGTATGCTTGTGTATGAGTTTGTATATGTATGTTCTTATGTGATAGGTAACCCTAGGTCTGATCATCTTTTATGTACTGTTGCATGGCATGTTAAATTGGAAGTGAAATTAAAATGTGGTGTTTTGACCTAATTTTGCAGAATGGATGACAAGGTTGTGTTTAGATTTAAGTATAAGGTTCATAAAATTGATATTGAAGTGGATCCTGATTTATGCAACCTGATGGACTTAATTATTGAGTTTGAGGATAGGCTGCAGAAGAAAGGTGTAGTCATAGTGAACCCTATCTTTGCATATGCCTATAGGGGGAAGCATTGGCCCATAGATGATGATGGGGGTATTCAGAGAATGTTTAGGACATTTCCTACTTCTAATTTGTTTGAGATACATGAGGGTAAATCTCAGTTCCCTTTGAGCTTGAATAGCAAGATTTGCTCTTGTGGTGCTTGGCAGCTATCTGGGATACCTTGCAGACATGCCATCAGGGCAATGGTCCATGCAAAGGTTGATCCTTGGAATTACATCAGCTCTTGGTATTCTGTCAGAACATACAAGCAACTGTACAATCACTGCATTAATCTTGTGCCTAATATGAGTCAGTGGCCAACCTTGGATGCATTCCCTCACATTGACCCTCCAAAAATGAAAAGAGGGATTGGTAGGCCTAGCAGGAATAGAAGAAGGGAAGAAGGGGAGGAGCAACCTGGCAAGAGATCAAGGACAGTCAAGTGTGGCAACTGTGGGTCCTTTGGTCATAATTCAAGAACATGTAAGGGAGGTCCCGCCAGCAAAGAGGTTGCACAACAGATGGCAACAATGCTTGATGCTTCCCAACTGCAAAGTCAGCCCCCTCTCAGTCAATCACAGCCCCAACCTTAGATGCTTAGTGTCTTGATGGTTCTGTTTAAACTAATTACAAAACTTTGGGTCTTGATTTTTTTTTGCTTGATGGCTTAATACTTTGGGTTGATTATTGTTTGTAATAGCTTTTTAACAATCACTTTTAATTTAAGTCTTGTAGTACTATGCTTTTGACAATGCAATTGGTGCTGTAAGCTTTTGACATATGCAATGAATGGCACCTTCAGTTTACTTTTTTCATTTGTTTGTTAACTTATGCATTTAGGTCTATTTAGTTATGAATATGGTATTATAAACTCTTGACATTTTATGTATCTTTTTTTAGTTTGTACTCTCTGTAATAGCTTAAGCTCTTTTGGCTCAGAGTGTTCTCACAAACTATCTGAGTATAGTACTACTGCTATGCTGCTTGTCATGAACAGCAGATCTGTTTTGCCCAATCTGATGATTTTTTTCATCAGATTTATCATGATATAATACAAGTATTCTCCCTTTTGTGTTAAAAAATAAACTCTTGACATGATTAGTAGCTTGAAAATAAGTACAACAATTTTGAAATAGAAAAGCATAAATGACTTAACTTTTATTGATTTGCAATAACCAAAGTACATGAAAATTACATTATTTTAGAGCTACTACTAATAACACCAAATACATAAAAATTGCAATTTTGACGACCAAATGAACAAAGTCAGCAAATTCATCGGTTCTTATCATAAACTCACTAAATTCTCTCCTTAACAGTTGCACACTTGTAGATTCAGATGAACTAGCCACTCTACTAGCTGTGTCACTAACCATTTGATCCTCCTTCACCCACATAAAGAATTCACATAATCTACACTTGTAGTAGGGTCTTCCTGGGTTTGATAAAGAGCTTGAGAACCTGATATCCGCAAATCTTGATGGTTCACAGTTGCAATTAACCGACTTGAACCACAAAGCCCTCCCATTTCTGTTGCTAGAAGAAGACATAATTTGCCAACAAATTAAATAACCAAAAAAAAAAAAAAAGAACAGAGAGGGAGAAATTAGACAGAAAGTTAGGATGGAGGGAAAGCACTATATAAATAGAGGGTGGGTAGGGTAGATTAAAAAAAAGGAGGGAAAATAAAGAGGGAAAAAAAGGAGGGAATTTTTTTAGTTAGAAAATCAGGTTTAACCTAAATTAAACCTATAATTAACGTTTAATTAACGTCAGGCTTACTGTAGATGAGTCTACTAAACCTCAGGTGTACCGCTGATAAACAAAAGGTAAGTTGGTGTACCACTGATAAAGGGCCAAACCTCAGGTGTACCATTGATAATTTCCCTATATATATTGTGTGCGTGCGCGTCTGTGTATATAAAATATAGATTTAGGGTCAAATGAGAAAGTTCTTAAAATGAGAACAATGTGAAGCATTTTATGTGCATAAATTTTCCACTAAATGTATATTTTTGAACAAAATGTGCAAAAAAATCTGACTGGATTTTAATGTGCATATTTTTTTTGTGCATAATGTGCATAAATTTTTGCTTTTCCATTAACTTGAAAAAAAGTATCAGGTAAAAAATCTAATGTGCACGTTCAGTTCAAAATAAATGCACATTTCATCCTTCTTATTAGATCAACCCTGTGTGTGTGTGTGTGTAAATTAACTAATTTTAATTTGAAGATTTGAAGAGAGAGAGTTGAAGAAACTTAGGGTTCTTCAGGAGAGAGAAAGAAAAACAAGTGGAATGAATAATATAGAAAATGATAAGAGGGAAAGAAATTAGTAGACTAATAATAAGAGTAGTTAAGAGAGGATCTTTCAAAAAAAGAGCCATTGAGAGAGGAATAGTTTAGAAGATGCAATCTAACTTTGTAAATGATAAAATAAATGAGTGGGGGCACACTCCTTATATAAGAAAAATGAGGGCAATTTGGGGAGTTCAAGGAATACAACAAATAAATTGAGTATATAATGGTCTTTTCATAAAATCCATATTAGACCAAAATAAAAAATATTTGAACTATATTATGGGATGAGTGAATATTGTATTTTTTTTATGTACTTCTAAATCATTAAGAGAGGGAGTGGAGAAGTATC
The DNA here is from genome assembly GCF_948465745.1 of Chenopodium album. Lineage (NCBI taxonomy): Eukaryota > Viridiplantae > Streptophyta > Magnoliopsida > Caryophyllales > Amaranthaceae > Chenopodium > Chenopodium album. The sequence goes on along the minus strand of NC_137846.1, from coordinate 43,490,691 downwards.
TATCAATACCTATATACTAAAGGCAAAATCTGGATCGACACTTGTCATTTCATGGTTAAAGTTTTTCCCGCCATTTTTTTTGTTTCCTTTTTTTTTTTGACATATAATCTACAAATAATAGTTATTTCCATTTCAACAACAAATTTAATCCAATTATACTTGTTTTTTAGAAAAAAAATTTCAGGAACTACACGCTCAATAGGTGTATTTGTCAACAACTACTCACTAAAAAATTTTATCAATAAAACTACCCCCTAAATTTAAAAAGTTAGAGTGGCACTACCCATTTCATTTTTCCAGCGAGAAATTCCGGCCTGTGGGCCCCAGTTGTTTATTTCCCTCCAAAAAAAAGAGCTGAAAACACTATTATCCCCCATCTTCATTTACTACTCAAACTACCTCTCCTCTGTCATTTCTCTCTCCTCCCCTGCATTTTATTCTTTAATGGTCCACTATTTTCATCATCTTTCTTCGTAATCTATCTCCTTCAATCTCCTTTTTTGTTTCTTTTTCTTCCATTCTCTTTCCTACACAACAAAGTCATTCAATTAGCTCTACCCAAACTTTATCATTGTCAGTGTGATTGATAGGAAAAATCGCAAAAATGGACCACCAGCTGGACGAAGGTGAAAAGGGGAGAGCTAAAGCAGATACCGTAATGAAACGTGGAATAAAAGGAAAAGCAAGGTACAATTCCCTAAATTTAACTCCGTACCAAGTTGTTATATATATATATATATATATATATATATATATATATATATATATATATATATATATATATATATATATATATATATATATGATTGCATGTGTAAACCCTAATATTTTATTCCTCTTTTTAAGAACCCTAATTTTTAAATTCGTTTAATTGACAGTCAAATTGAACCCATGTGACTAATTCTAAGTAATTTAAAAAGTAATCACTTTGTAATTAAACAATTAACATTGACATTGAAATGGTGTGATTGTTTTGAGTGTTGTAATTGACATATTTTTCATTAATTGTAGGCCTTCTCCTCAATATGTGGACATGAACATATGGGTTAGTAAAGAGTTTGTATATAATAAGGGGAAAATTAAATACATGGGGGGAGGGATGTTTATGAAAATCCATGCCTTTATACATCAAATGACTTGTAGTTCTTTGAGGAGGGCAATGATTCAAGCTTATGATCTAGTGATGAAGAAGGTTCCAATGAACTTTAGTATGTGGTTTAAGATGGCGGGAAAAGCTTGACAAATGATAGGAAAAAGATTGAAACAGAGGAGGACTTGGTGGGCTTGGTAAATAGTAGGGATTTGAATGATAGGGTGATAATTTGGGCCTTAGTGGAACCAACTACCCCACAAATTGTGAGATCCAAAAACCATAGTTACATCCCCACCTAGGCCTGAATCAACAACCCCAACCCAGTTTCAGCAATGCATAGCCAAATCTGAACCATATCCATAACCTGTTAAATTGAAGCCTGTGAAAGTAGAGAAGTTACCAGTTAGGAGAAGTAATAGGTTGTCCCCACATAAAGCTTTGGACACAGATGACTTAGATGCTGTTGTAGTCAGCTCACATGAGTTTAGAAGACACATGAGGGAATTTGCAAATAAAAACAAAAAAGCAAACCAAAATCCCCTCCCCTGTCACATGTTAGTCCAAGTAAAACCCCCCTCAAACAGATCTCACCTTCAACATCTGCTGAAGCAGCTCCCTCCACATATCTCCCTCCATTTGAAAACCCTAACTCAGACCCTTTCATTCCTTTAGCAAGTAGTGTGAAGCCTGGAAAGGGAGTTCAGGAAGACAAGGGAGTTGAGGAAGAGAAAAGAGTACAAAAAGGGAAGGGAGGGAAGACAGGGAAGGGAGGGAAAAAAGGGAAAGGAGAGAAGAAAGGGAAAGGAGTACAGAAAGGGAAGCAATAGAAGCTTAAATGGGTGGCTAGTCTAGGTGTAGATTCAGATTGCAGTGGGGAAGGGGAGTGGTCTGATTCAGATGAGGGTGGCCTTGATGTTGATCTAGAGCAGGATGAAGAAGATAACCCAGATGATGAAGGTGGTCATCAATATTTAACGTACCTAGAGGAGGGTCCAAGCTCGGATTTTAATGGGAAGAAGAAACAAAAAGCTGTAGATTCAGAGCAAGTGAGAGAAGACACTGACAATTTAGGGTCAGTTAAGGAAGTTGACTATGACTCAGATGATTTGAGGAGCTTGCAAGGTTTAGATGAAGAGGTAGACCCTTATCCCTCTTTTAATCCAAATGTTGACTTCAAAACTAAAATAAGGTTAAGTAAAGGCCTTAAATTCCTTAATATTTATATTGTGAGGAAGGCAATTAGGTCTCATAGCATTGAGAATTCATATGATTATTATCTGTTGCACAATAGCAATAAGAAGGTGTATGTGTATTGCAAATATAGATGGTAGTTGCCCTTGGGATAAGAAACATGGGAAGTTGAGAAAGTGCAAATGTGAGGATGAGAATAAGTGTAGGTTTAAAATCTGTATAAGGCACATACCATGGGAAGACACTATGCAGATTAAGAGCATGAACCTAACTCACACTTGTGGCTTTTTTCATGCAAGCACTAAAGTAACTTCAAAGTACTTAGCTAAAAGGTACTTATGTGACTGGAGAGCAGATCCTTCTTGGAAGTTAGCTAAATTTGTGAACAGGGTGTATAAGGATTTAGGGGAGCATATAGGGTATTACAAGGCAAGAAAGAGCAAAATTGATCTTGTATGGTGATTTAGCTGAGGAATATGCTAGGATCTTTGACTATGGCTTTGCAATTCTGAAGTATAACCCAAGTTCTTCAGCTATAGTAGTCTTAGAAGGGATAAAGAGACCTCCAACATTTTTTAAGAGGATATATGTATGTTTAGAGGCTTGCAAAACAGGTTTCAAAAAGGGTTGCAGGCCCCTAATTGGTGTGGACGGCTGTCACCTTAAGGGTGCCTTCCCTGGCATGATTTTTGTGGCTGTGAGCAAAGATGGGAGTAACAACATCTACCCAATTTCTTTGGCAGTGGTGGAGGCTCAAAACAAGGACAACTGGACTTGGTTTCTATAATTGTTGATCAAAGACATAGAGTTTGAAGAAGGACATGGTCTGATAGATAGTGATTTCAAACAGACAAAAGGTAAAGCAATCTATCAATTTGTAGTTTATTTGTTCATGTATTAGTTTGGTAAATTGATCTTTGTTTTTTCATGTATGTAGGGGCTCCTGGAAGCATTTGAATTGGTTGTGCCTAAATCTAAAATTAGGTACTGTGCAAGGCACATTTGGGCTAACTTTGAGCTCCAGTTTAGTAGCTTAACATTTAAAGAACATTTTTGGAGGGTTGCTAAATCCACCACTAAGGTAACCCACTAATTTAGTTGATTTTCATCTTATGTATTTGTAGTTTATTTGGTTTCCAAATAAAAGCTAAACAAATGTCATGTGAACTAGGTTGATTTTGATGCTGAGTTAGCATGCATTAGGGAGTTAGATGAAGATGCTTTTAACTATTTGAATGCAATCCCAGCAAGACATTGATCTAGGCATGCACTTAGGACAACATCAAAATCTAATAAGCTCCTCAACAATATCTGTGAAACCTTTAATGCTGTTTTGAGGAATGCAAAAGATAAACCTATCATCACTTGTTTGGAGTGGATTAGAAGATATATGATGAAAAGGAATGCTGAAAAATGGGAGGGAGCTCAAAAACATGAGGGCAGATTCATGCCTTATATCACCAATATATTCAAATGGGTGGCAGAATCAACTACAAAATGTTCAATTATGCCAGCAAGGATGGATGTTTGGGAGGTGGATCATTATTCTGATAGGTTTGTTATGAACCTCAATTAAAACACCTGCACATGCTTCAAATGAGAGCTGAATTGTATTCCATGTGCCCATGCTTGGGCTTGCATCATAAAGAAGAGGGAAAGACCTGAGGCATATGTCCATGAGTGCTACACCAAGGCCACTTACTTAGAAGCTTACACACTTAGCATAAAACCTATGCTTGGGATGAAGCAGTGGGAAAGGTCTTATATGGTTCAACCCCTACCTCCTCTAATGAGAAAGATGCCTGGAAGACCTTCTCTAAAGAAGAGAAAGGAGCAGGGTGAAGGTGTAGATTCAAGAGCTGTCAAAAGGCTAAAGAGAGTGTACAAGTGTTCAAAGTGTGGAAATACAAGACACTATGCAAACAAGTGCAAAAATCCTCCAGCCCCACCCCAAGACATAGACTTAGGTGGAAGGCCATACTCAACTGATGCCTGGTCAGTTGCTAGGAGGAACAAGAACAGGAGAAGGCACTTAAGAAGGTAAAATGCACTTGTAGTTATATTTTTCATTTTGTTTTTATTGTTTGCATTTACTCACTGCATAATCCTCTTATTGTAGGAATAAGATAAACAAGTCCTGTCCACTCGATCTTCAAGCTTAAGTCTGCCCCACTTACTACAACTCAAAGTAGCCAAGCATCACAACAGCAAACTGCAACTCAACCATCAACAAGCTCTCAAGGGAAGACAACAGGAAAGACAAAAGTTCCTCCCAAACCAAAGTTGCCTGTCAAGTCTAAAGCCAAAAAACAACCTCTTTGGAAAGTTTAGTTTAATAAGTTGTTGTATTTTGTTATTTAACATACATTAAGTTGATGTTGCACTTTAGCTACTTAGAAAACTATATTTTTGGGTCTTGTGTTGACAAATAGTGGTTAACAAGGTGATTGAGGGCAAGAGACCATTTTTTTGAGCTATAAATGTAATGAACAACTAATTTGGTGCAATTAATCAATGAACAACAATCTTTTGGATCACAATAAAGCTTGCCTTTTCCTTTCTTTGTTCAAACCATATATAACAAAAGCACACCATGTATACTAGCCACTATCCATATGTGGTTCCAAAACTTGTAGCTGATCATGGAGTTAATGTGCATTCTATTACCATTACATAGCCCTAAAACAAACTACATTGCATAATTTTTTCCCACATACATAACAACCAATCCAATTGCAACATAAACAAGCTTTTCCCAACCTATCTTATTACCACCATCCTTCAAATCCATGGCTACCACCTTGTATTTCTTCATTAGTTTCTGGTTCTGCTGCACTAGCCTTGCATTTTGATCTTGGAGTAAGCTTACTTCCTATTTTAAGGTGGCAATTTTACCCTTCAGCAATTTCTTCTCTAGCACTAATTGATTAGTTATGGCTCTCTGTCACTCAACAACATCTTTATCAATCCACTCGAAAAAATTGCACCCATGCCTTCCAGTTGCAGCATCATAGAACTTACATGCCACAAACTTCCTTCCCGGATTAGTGCTTGTCCAAGATGTCACCATTTTTGGAGGAATTCCACAATATCATTTGCTTGGGTAAGGGTGAGCTGAATGAAAAGAAGAGTTCGACATTCTACAATTGACAAATTATAACAGAATTTACAACCAATATTCCTTAATTCATAACCCTAGGGCAACAATTTTGAATTAAAATCAACAGATTCGCCCAATTGCAAATTATCCCCAATTTATAAGAACCCTAATTTTGCTTTTTGCTAATCGTTAAACCTTAGCTGCAAAATTCATAATTAATGTATAAAAGAGAATAGTTACCTCTGCATTGCAGACCGAACTTCTTTTCCCTTCTTCAATTTGGGATTTTCAGACAAAAATTGTTTTTTTGATGTGCGTTTTAGAGAAGCAAGGGAGGTTGGGGGTATATATATGACACTCAGTAGTTTTTTTTTGGAGGGAAATGAAGAAGTGGGGCCCACACGCCAGAGTAATCTGCCGAAAAGTTGATTTGGGTAGTGCTACTCTAACTTTTTAAATTTAGGGGTAGTTTTTTTTATAAAATTTTTAATTGGGTAGTTGTTTCCAAATACCCCTATTAAGCGTGTAGTTCCTGACAATTTTTCCTTTTTTTTACATATATTGTATACAGTAGGAAACTTTTAGTTACAAAAATACTAACTTAGATTAAAATAAGGTATTGTAATAAATTATTTTTCAAGATTACTATAATATTATCAATATTAATTTTTTTTTCTCCAACTTTTATAATTTTATAATATAATTTATTTTAATTAAAAAAGAAAAATCATTTTGGTATTGTATAAATCTTAAAATTACATAACGTTTATAAGAACAAAATCATTATTTTTTTGAGAAAGAAAATCATTTTGTTATAGTATACATAGAATATATTGAAAAATTTAATCTAATTACTCTATACATTTATGTGATTATTTAAAAAATAAAAACCCTACTACTCACTAAAAATATATTTAAAAGTTGATTACGGAATACTAATTATTCTAAAGTAAAAGAAAATCAACTAAATTTTCATATTATGCCGGTCAAAGTGTGTAAACAATTTAAGGATAAATGTATATGAGTTCTAACCTAAGCTAATATTTAAATTTTTATATATATAACCTTATATCTTCTAAATTTCTATTACTTTATTTTTTTTATACAATCCAATTCAATAACCTTAACGTATTTGGTATTGTTATAAACTAAAATTCAAGTTATTAACACCATTATTTATAATTTATTTGCTATGAAATTTAAATATGACCATGCATGGCACGGGACTTAATCATATAATATTGCTTTGGGAATTGCTAAAATTTAAATCAGTAAATCAATAAGGTGATTTGAACCCTCAACCTCTTATAACAAATATGACTATCTAAGCATCTAAGCCAATTATCAACCATATTATTAATACGCACAAAAAATTTATATTAATGCAAACCGCATGGTTCAATTTTATTTTTATTTTTTTAAAAAAATAAAATTAAAAACTCAAAGAATAACTTTTTTTTTTATTTTTTTACGGGAAGCAAAGCTTTTATTTAATTAAGGCATGAAAGATTGAGAAACAGCATTGGAGGGATATCCTCAATTCATACCCTCATATCAACATAGTCTCTACTACAATTGGTCATAACATGAGCCACCCTATTTCCCCTCCTTCCCACATGAGAAAAGATACAAGAAAGATAAAGAGAAGTAAGGTGAGTAGTGTCTTTCACAATCAGGTCAAAGCAGGAAGGATCGCAAATGCCTTTGGAAAGATGATTGAACAATTTGAGGTTGTCCATTTCCTATATAACTCGATTGAAACCAATTTCCATGACAATGAGCAGAGCGTGTCTGGCAGCCATAGCCTCTGCAATACCGATCTCGAAGCACCTGCGAATCTGAATGCACGTTGCAGCCATTAAATCACTTGTATGATCCCTCATAACACCCCCAAGCCTAGTGGTATTGTCACTAAAGCAAGCAGCGTCAAGGTTTATTTTAATCACTCCAATAGAAGGCGGAGCCCAAGTATGGATGATTGTAGCACGTTGCAGCCAATTTTGGTTTGACATTGACAATTCCAATTTTGAAAAGCCTTTAAAAAAATTATTGATCGTATATCTATAATAGTAGTAATCTAAGGCAACGCCCGAACTACTCACTAGTTCTAAGATTATAATGTGTGTAAAAAAAAAAAGGAAAATTTAACAACAACAAATAAACCTTTTCCCCGTTCTCCCAAAATGGACCAACCTTTAAATCTTCCCAAAATAAACCAAAGTTTGCAATTTTTCTCCCAAAATGAACCCAAATGACCAGTAACCTATACAACTAGTCATTTTTTTTAAAATTTCTTTTAATTATGTTTTTCAAATTAAAAAAAAAATACAATTAAAAAAAAACACTTTCCGCTCACCCCACTGCCAACCACCCCTCCTCCACCTCTCCTCCCTTTCCAGCCACCACTCCCCTCCCCCTTCACCTCCCATTTTTTACCATCTCCTCCCACTGCATTTTCCGACCACACCCCACTCCCCATGAAACCCCAAATCGAAAAAAGTGAGAAATTAATGTAGAAAGAAAGAAGAATTGGAAGATTGAGAAATTAAGGGAAGATGGGATGATTTCGGAGGAAAGGTGCGATGGTGGTTATGGGGTGGGTGTGGGGTAGCTTCGCGGTGTGGACGCGAGTTGTGTGGGGTAGAATTCAAATCCTGGTGGTGGTGGTGAGAGGATGGTTATGGCAGGTTTTGGGTATGGGTTTTTGGATGGTTTTGGTGGGTTGGTTGGTGGTTGGTATGGTGTTTTGACTGTCCTCGGTGGGTTGGTATGGGTGTTATCAGTGGGTTGGTATGGTGGTTTCAATGGTTTTGGTGGGTGGTATGGTGGTTTGGTTGGTAGGTATGGTGGTTTTGGTTGTTGGTATGGTGGTTACGTTTCTGTGGTGGCTGTTGCTGGTGGTGTACATAGGTGGTGGTGCAGTGGGTGGAAGTGGTGGTGGTGAAGGTTAAGGTATAGGTGGCGATAATTCCGGCGGCTTTGAAGGTCGCCGACGCTGAGGGAATTGGTTGGCCGCTGGTAAGGAAGGGGGCTAGCTGTGGTGGGAAAGGTTTTTTTTTTTTTTTTTTTAATTATCAAAATTAAAAATAAAAATAAACTTAACCAACGATTTAATGATAAGTGGAATTTTACCTGATATAACTTGTAAGGTAACCTATTTGGTCCATTTTGAGAGAAACATGTTAAACTTGTATCTAATATGGGTAGATTTAAAGGTTAGTCCGACGTGGGAGAACCGCTCAAAGATTTGCCTGTTAATGTTAAAGTTCACTTTGTACGAGTGATGCATAAATCGTAAAGTAGAGTGGGAAAGGAGTTGGAAAGTGTATTATGTTCTACCACTACACCATTTCAGAATACCCAGAATCTTCAAATTCTCTCTCTTCTTCTATGTGATTCCTCAACAATGCGAACATTCTTCCTTTTTATTAATTTAATACCCTTTTTTCTTCCCTTTTTCTCTCAATTTCCTGTTGCTACTGCTGTTGTTTCTACTCCTGCTGGTGATCTCTCTCTCTTTAAAACCCCCAATTCAAATTAGTTTTCTGTTATAATTTAGCAACCCATTTTAATTACATTATTACTTCGGATTTCATGTTTCTAATTTTGTTTGTAATTTTTGGTGCAGGTCCGTTGATTAAACACCTCTCTTCATTACTCAAATGGACTAAGAATTCCCCTAAATCATCCCAATCAGGTATATAAAATTAATGGGCTTTTTTTTTTTTTATTATTTAATTTACTAAATTTAGTTATGTTGAATCATATGTTAGAGATTTAAAATGTTTGATGGATGTTTGTTATTTAGTGGATTTTTAGTTTTGTTGAATTTATGTATGGAAACGTTTAATGGGTTTTTTTATTTAAACAATTTACTGACTCTATTGACATGTGTATGTGTTAAAGCTTAATTTATTTGATGGGTGTGTATTATATAATGCATTTTTAGTGATGTTGAATTTTGTTTCGGAAAATCAAATGTTTGATGTATAATTTACAGATGGACCAGTAGTTCAGTTTGAGAGTGGGTATTTAGTGGAGACAATTGTAGAAGGGAATGCAATTGGAGTTGTACCCTATTCAATTAGGGTATCTCATGATGGAGAGCTCTTTGCTGTTGATTCAGAGGGTAGCAACATTGTGCGGATCACTCCTCCACTGTCACAGTGTATGATATCTTCATCACTCTCTTCGAATGCTTGTTTTCTGGGTTTTGTTTGGATTGTTTGTTTTTGTTCAATTTTGAATCATATTGTGCATGATTGGAAAAAGGCTGTAACCTGTATTACATGTATGTAATGTTTTAAATATTGGCCCACGCTTGCGTTTGAAATATAAGACTATTTGTTTGTTTTGTTGATTTTTGTTCAAGTTTGATTCATATTGTGCATGATTTGAAAAGGGTTGTAAGGCTTGTAGCCAATAATACATGGATTCCATATGTCATGTATTGATGTGTAACTTTTGGTCGAAGATCACTTATAGAATGTAGGACAATTCTTCTTGCACACAGATGAATACCAAATTGTATTATTTAGGCCATGTTTGTGTAATTTATGGTGCTAGCCAAGACAATTATACAGAAGATAACTAGTATATTTGGATGCTTACTTGTCTATACTCTGCAATAGATTGGTGAAGGGTTCATCTGAAAGTAATGTCAAGTGTTGGAAACTTGTGAAGAACAAGAATTTGAGCGTGCATCATAATTAAATTCTTTGTGCCATTGATTTTTCATGCTTCAGATAGTCGAGCAAGGCTAGTGGCTGGATCATTTCAGGGTAAAACAGGGCATGTGGATGGTAAACCAAATGATGCTCGTTTTAATCATCCTAAAGGGGTGGCCATGGATGATAAAGGAAATGTATACATTGCTGACACTGACAATCTTGCTATCCGAAAGGTTGGAGAAGGGGGTATGTTCATTGAAAATGATATCAATATCAATCCAATTGGTTTATTTCACTCCTAATTGATTCAACCTGTATTTGAAAACTGTATGCAGGAGTGACAACAATTGCTGGAGGGAAGTCAAATGTTGCAGGATACACAGATGGGCCAAGTGAAGACGCAAAGTTCTCCACAGATTTTGGCGTGGTCTATGTGCCATCCACTTGCTCGTTGTTAGTTGTTGACAGAGGAAATGCTGCACTTCGGCAAATTTCTCTTAATCAAGAAGACTGTGATTCTAATTACAGTTCCATTTCAGTGTCAGGTGGGCTTCATGTCATCTATTGTGTATTGATCTCCTCAATCACTTGTGTATTGATCTCCTTAATCACTTGTGTTTGAAGTTTCCTTGCTCACTAGAGCTCCTTAATTTCTGAGATCTTGAGAAATTAAATTGTTGACCTTTATAATAACTGAATTCTCAGGCACTATATAAGAACCACTCTGTATCAAAATATTAATAGTGTTAGTGGCTACTCCCTCCAAGTAAAATTAATTTCTCAAATCCCTGTTCCACAAAAACTTCTCATTTCTCCCTTGGGTTGGGTGCACTTGGTATTATAATGTTTTAGTTTTCCTCTTTTTTCATTTTTATTTTTATTCTTCTCCCTTGTAGTATTATGGTCCTCCCTTTCTCTCATCTCTATTGAAAAAGATAGCAATACCCAATACCTTATATTTTGATCACACTACAAATGCTCTCCTAAAACTCTTTGCCAATAGAAATGGAAAGATTTCGTGGGACAAAGGGAGTAATTTTTATACACAATATGAAATTTGTTAGCTTTAGTTTAAGTTGTATCATGGATTAGTATTGAAAGATGGCATGCAACATTATTATTGATATTATTAAATCACCTTTGATGTTACATGGATTATATATAGTGACATTAATGTTGAATTGAAATTATGCCATAACTTATATTTGGAAGTAATATGAACTAGCTAATATGACACATTGATAAATTGGAGGGGGTAAGTAATTAAGATAATATTTAGCTGACGATTTTGATGAAAAAGCTTAATATCATGTGTTATGAATTATAATTTCTTGTACTTTGACTCTAATAATAAAATTCATGGGAGTAGTATTTCAATCATATTTCATATGTGGAGGCTTGCTAAGTTTAGAGTGTGTACAAATTGTATTCATGTCTTACTCTACAGATGGTGCCTAATAAAGTCTGTATGCTGGTCAAACAATAGTTTTGTTAAGTAAGGTCTCACAATGTGTGGGAATGAAGAACCTAAATAGCCACAGTTGCAGTGAAAATTATTGTATGGTGGAGCACTGCAGGGTCCTAAGGTCCATACGTGCCAACAAAGAGAGAGAGAGAGAGAGAGAGAGAGAGAGTAGAGTAAAAAAGAACGGACAAAAAAGAAAGTGAATTGAACGGGGTGTGTGTGTGTTGGGGAGGGGGGGGGGGGGTGTTGTTCGTGCGTGGAGATTTTTCCACATGAATGTCTTGTGTTGCGTTCTTATGTTTACTTGTTCTTATTGTCCTGCTTAGATTGACAAAGGATTTATTTCTATTGGATATTTTTCTAGTATGACAACAATACTTCTACTTATTGATGCCAAAATCAAATTTTGAATTTTCTAACTAGAGTTGCTTGTTGATGCTTGCACATGTAGCTGTGCACAACTGCACATTCTGTTTAAAATCAATTTTATTATGTTTTCATGAATTTGACTGAAATTCTTATGTCTTTTGTTGTGCTAAAATAGCTGCTTATCTTTGAGCATCAAATATGATGGATTGTTTTTTTATGTTTGTGTTTTGGAACAAATTTTAATTAATTAACTGGTTCTTGTGTGTACTGTCAGATATCGTCATGGTCTTTGGTGCTATATTTGTCGGGTATGCCTCATGCTTGCTTCATCAGGGATTTGGACCTGCTTTTATCTCAAAATTTGTGAGTAATATTATCTACTTTTATATAGAGCAGCATTTTTTGTGTTTAAAAGGAGTTCATTGGTTCACTTTAGGTCTTGAACCCCCATTCAAATTTCTTCTTTGCTTTAGTTCCTTGGACTTGGATGCAAATTATACTCGTTTTTTTTTCTTCAAATGTGCTTAATGTATGAATGCCCCCAACAAAAGTTCAAACCACTCCTAGCAAATTGTTATGGTTAGACATCACCTTCTCAGAAATCAAGATGAAAATTTTGTAGCTCATCAAGTTGTCAAAATCATATATCATGGCAAACATCTGTCATGATCTTCCCTGTTTAACTTGTAGCTTATATGATTAGCAACTATTTTTGTGTGTAGATGTAAATACAGCTCGTTGGTTTACTACAACCTCATTGAAATTATTGCTTTTTCTAGTGGCTTGTATGTACAAAAGCTCCCAAAAAAAAGTTTAAACCACTTCTTAGCAACATGCAACTTTTAGATATCATTCCCTTTTTCTATAGAATTTTGAGGGAAAATGATTTTATAACTCGTGTCCTCAAAAACACCTATGCAAACATTCTCCAATCCCTGCCATTGTTCAAGTGGCTCGTGTTATGAATCTTATCCATCATAATGTTTCTGATATATTTTAATAATAGCTTCTCATGATACACTTCAATGTGGTTGATGTTTTTTTATTTGATCTCTATGAGCCTCAAAGTTAAAATTGTCTCAAGGAACTTTGTGGGTAAACATTACAAAGCTCGGATATTTAGTAATGCTTACTCGGCTTTCTATATCTTGCTGCAGCTACAATCTTCTGCATCAGATGATCCACAAAAACTGCTGAAAGAGAAGCAAAATTCAATCCTGGAGAGTGTAAAGGAGGAACAAGTTCCTGCTGGGTCTGGATGGCCTCCATTTGGACGGATGATAAGTGATCTTGGGAAACTAGCCCATGAGTCGCTGAGTAATGTCATTGTTCCCTTAATTCCCCCTCGTTTTAGCCCAAAAAAAGGACTCACTCCCTTGAAAGACGCTCTAAAGATGCCTGAAGATGGAGTACAGCCGCAATTGATAGCCCAAAAGCAGAGGTCCCCTGTCCCAGTTTCTGAATCCTGGCAAGCATATGCTCCAGATACTACAGAAAAGCATTCTGAAGCAAAGACTTTGAAGATGAGATCAGCGTCTATGAAGGACCCTTCTTTGTCAAGCAAACACAGATCTTCCAAAAGACAAGAGTACTCAGAATTTTATGGTTCTAGTGAAGCCCCTCATAAAAGTGGGCAGACAAGGTCTAAAGCACACAAGGAGAGGTCAAAGCATCGCCACCGAGATAAGAGTGGAGAAGTAAGTTCAGGGGCTCATGCACCTGGGCCTAAACCTGGTGAATATAAAGGGGTAAATTACAATGATCCAAGGTTTAACCCTTACAATGTGGGGAATAGATATATGCCAGATGGTTCCTACCGCTATTAGACTGACTTTTTAACGGTTAGTGATGTCGGCATGTTGTGGTATCAAATTTTGTATTTGCCATGATGTTGTATGGCTATCTTTACTTGGTCCTAGTGTAAGAATGCGAGTGAGATTACATTTGAGATATCTGAGCTGCTAAAGATGACTGGAATCATTTTATGGGTTCTGTAATAGTTGAAAGAACATTTCCGGGGCAGGTCTGTAGGCTGTACCGCTGTATTCGTGTTGTATTTATCACTTCCAAGGAAAAATTACATAGCATATACTTCACTTTGGCTTCCCCATGCATTTCCCTTAATTTCGGGTTAAACATCTTATGTATTGCTTAGTGTCTTGTCTTGAATCTCTAATACCCATTTCCATGCCATACATTTAATTTATTCTTGTACAACAGTACAGAAGTAACGTACAATATGTATTCTTCTAACAATATATGTTTCTTCAATGTGTATCGAGTGTTTCCTCATGACATGTCTCAAGTAATGTTACCCTAATTCTTAGGCTTTTATATGCATCATCATTAAAGACATCCACCACACCTCCAACCATACCAGTGCACGAAATTGTGTTTTTTAAGAGTTCATCTGATCAATGAAATGTCTGTAGCTGTATGCAGTGCAATAACATGAGAGGGGGATTTAGAGCACTTGATCTTGTAAGACCATTTCTTCCATTTTTACCTCAAGTTGAAGGGCCGGATAAGGATAAGACTGTGCCTTTCAGAGAGAAGGTTATATACACTGTGGTATCCCTCTTCATTTTCCTTGTTTGCAGCCAACTTCCTCTACATGGCATCCATTCGAAATCTGGTTCAGATCCTTTTTACTGGATGCGACTCATTCTAGCCTCAAGTCGTGGGACTGTCATGGAGCTTGGCATTTCCCCCCTAGTTACCTCAGGCATGGTGGTGCAAGTTTTGCTTGCTTCAGACATCTTTCAAGTAGATTACAGAGTTATGGAAGATCAGGAACTCTTGTAAGTACCTTACCGAGTTATCTCTACTTCACTAATACGCCATGTTTAACTGTTGCTAGGTTTAGCCACATGACCTTACTATATACAATTATTGTTGTAGGAATGGTGCACAAAAGTTGCTGGGAATTCTTATAACAGCGGGTGAGGCTACTGCTTACGTTCTTTCTGGAATGTATGGAAGTGTTGCTCAGCTTGGAGCTGCAAATTCAGTTCTTATAATTCTCCAACTTACTTTTGTTGGAATCTTTATGTTGTGCCTCGACGAAATGCTTCAAAATGGATACGGTTTAGGCTCCGGAATCTCCCTTTTCATGGCCTCAAATATTTGGTAAGGTAGTCTTATACACAGAATTTGCTAAATCACTCAAGTACTAGAGACTATAAAGTTAACTAGAGAATAGAACAATGAACTTTTTATGGCGTGTTGTGTAAATGCATGCCTAAGCGAATCTTTTTTTTTTGTGTAAAGTGGACTACAACAATGTATTGTGAAACCGAGGTGACTTTTCTATTTAAAAAAATTGACTCCTTACTCTTATGCATCACAATAGATTAGGGAGTTTTACAATATGTTACAAAATATTGTAAGTCCGTCTCACCTAAGACTTGTATGGTTTACGCAGTGAATATGTGATATGGATGACATTTAGTCCAGCAACAATCAACATAGGGAGAGGGCCAGAATTCCAAGGGGCTGCTATTGCCTTAATTCACTTACTTATAACTCGTAAAGACAAAGCTCGAGCTCTTAGAGAAGCATTTTATAGACAAAATCTCCCAAATGTAACAAACTAGATGTAAGTCCGTGCGATGCACGGTTCTAATAATCATTTTATTTAATTTAAAATTGAATATATTTAGGAAGAACATTCATTAAATATACGGATAAAATTTCTAATATCATAAGATAATTTTTTAATTTTAACACTAAAGTTATCTTTTGTTGTTTTATTTATTTTATGTGACGCTTGAATTTAAAATCCCAAACCTTTTTCACTAATTTTGCTTATGTGACAATTTAAATTTTTAATTCAAAAAAAAAATGACAAATTATGTTTTTTTATTGATCAAAATAAGTCTTTTGCCTATGCGTTTATTTAATATACTCGTTCGGTTTAAAATGTTAATCTCATTTATAATTGTTTCACTATAAAATATTATGGAAAATTAGTCATATGAGATTTAGTTTTATTCGTCTCGATGAGTACATTATTAAAATCAAACTTTTACAATATTTTCTAGGGAGAGATTAAAGATATTAGCGATTAAAAATTTGCATCCATATATGTAAAAAAGATAATTATTACTTAGTTTTTTTAATTATTATATGTAAAGTAATTTAAATTTTAATTATTCTCTATTCGTTATTTTTACCTATGTGTCAAAATTCTTAAATCTTATTCGTCACTTTTGCTTAGGTGGTGAGTAAATTTTTAAATTCTAAAATAAATAATTAATCTAATTTTTCATTGGACAAAATAATACCTTTTCTTATGTGGCGTGCCATATGCTCCTGAAAAATGCCTACTTTATTTATGTATATTAGATTAGATTTGTTTGGAACTCTTTTGATCATCTTCATAGTTGTCTATTTCCATGGATTTCGAGTAATTGTGCCCTTAAAATCAATGAATGTTAGAGGAAAAAAAGGGTTTTACCCAATCAAGCTCTTTTACACCTCTAATATGCCCATCATTTTGCAATCCGCCTTTGTCACCAATGTTTACTTCTTCTCTCAGGCAAGTAATCTGACTTATATATTTGTTTTGGCGGAACTTGATTTAAATTAATAATTATTATCGATTATATCTCATCCTTCTATATCTAATTGATGTGTAGTTGTTGACAACCTCTCATTTTACTTTCATTTATTAAATTCTTGAAATATTCTTTTTAGTATACCTTTTTTTTTACTAGTACTGGGATGTGTGTTAGTTTGAGAAATTTCAAGATTGGATTACAGGCACTTAATTCATAAGTTGAAATAATATATATAAATCGAAAAAATTGAAAAAAAAAAATTAAAATAAAAAAATAATAATAAAAAAAAACCTACTCCATTCTTCAATATTACAACAAACATCTTTTACAAAGTTTCACAAATATTATGAAGTATAAGAATTCCTTCAAAGGAAATTTAATTCCTCTTTTCACACTGCAAACATTCAAACATTTCAAACTTCTTTCTTCACATGGGTTTTGAAGGTAAACCATATGGTTTTTGTGATCTCTCTTGTATTTTACCCATTTTTTAGATTTTGTGCTTCCTCCCATATTGCATTATGTTAAGAACAAATGAAGTGTATGTACATTTGTCATGACTCATGACACTGTAATTCTGCAAAATTATGAAACTTGTTTGCACATTAAATTTATATTGAGTTTGTTTCTGTTGATAAAAAACTTCTTTATAGAAAATTCGGTGGCAATTTCATAGTTAGCCTGCTCGGGAAATGGAAGCAATCCGAGGTTTCTGGCGTGCCAGTTCCAGTTGGTGGTCTAGCATACTATATTACTGCTCCTCCAAGGTAATCTACAGCTTTTACTAGTGTTAAATCATCTCAATGTAAATTTTCCACGTAAAAAATGTTTATAATTTTTATTATTATTGATAATTAAAGATATTTATATTTAAATCATGTATTATTAACGCGCATAAGAAATTGGTTTAAATCGTTCAACTAAAATCAAACAGAGAAAGCACATTAAACTGAATGTAACAAGATATGATTACAATATCATCTTATAGACAAATAAAGACTTCAAAGTAATACTTCTGAAACTAATGCAAAAAACTATAACAAGAGAATCTTTAAAGTATGAGA
The DNA here is from genome assembly GCF_948465745.1 of Chenopodium album. Taxonomy (NCBI): domain Eukaryota; kingdom Viridiplantae; phylum Streptophyta; class Magnoliopsida; order Caryophyllales; family Amaranthaceae; genus Chenopodium; species Chenopodium album. The sequence goes on along the minus strand of NC_137846.1, from coordinate 43,473,177 downwards.
GTAATTATATACTTCCTCCGTTTCATATTAGTTGACACGTTTAGACTTTAAGAGATATTCACATTTGGCTTTATTTACAATTTACTTATTAAGAAAAAAATAAGATATTTATTACTAAAGTTTGACATCAATCACATCATGCTTGCTTTGTAAACATGTGTCAACTATTACAAGTGTAAACCAGAGGATGGGACTTGGAAGGAAGTACTTCGTATGATTATACAGGAGTATAATAATGTACGTAGTATATATCATTTTAGTCTAATTATAATCATGTCATCTCCTTTGCAACCAATTAGTTAAGGTTATACTCCCGAGCAAAGCTTGGTGGAGTTAGTGGGAAACTCACCTTGTGATTTTGAGGTCACGAGTTCGAGCCCCACCAACTACAAAATGATTGGGAGTAGGGGGATTTCCTTAGCTTGATGACCTGTGGAACTGGGCTAATGATTGTAATCAAACATATGTGTGACACAAAAATTGTGTGAATGTAGTTTGGCTGGTGTAGTAGAAGACCCATTCCATGCACTATTCTACACCGTATTGATGTTGTCAGCTTGTGCATTATTCTCTAAGATTTGGGCTCAAGGATCTGGATCTTCTGCCGAAGATGTTGCCCACCATTTAAAGGTGCGCAATTCGCCTATATTATAATTGAACAACATTTTTATACAACTAATAACATTTGTTTTATATGTTAAAAAATGTTACCTACAAGAATATTACAATTAACTTTATTAATCACCGTTTACCAAACATGTTAGTGTAAAATATATGGTTTATATATACCACTAATAGTCTAATACGAGGGAAGTAATTGAAATGCAGGAACAAAAAATGATGATACCAGGACATAGGCAATCAAGCATATACAAAGAATTGGACAGATACATACCAACAGCAGCTGCATTTGGTGGGATTTGTTTGGGAGCTCTCACAATTTTGGCTGACTTTTTAGGTGCCATTGGTTCTGGCACTGGTATTTTGCTAGCTGTTTCCATCATTTATCAGTATTGTGAGGCATTTGTGAGAGAAGGTTATTGACCTTGATATTTTAGGGCTGGAATTTAATTTCAACTGATTTTGTTTGCTAAATCAGTAGAATAAAATCTTAAGTCAAATACAACATATCCATATTATTTCGGTTAAAAGAAGGTCGTCAAGACTTTAACCTTTATCTATGGGATGAAGACTGGTACGGATCAAAAGTGAGTTGGGCCGAAGTAACCTATACAAAAGAGCACATTAATTGGCTTCAGGGATGTGTCCGAGGAAATCCCTGCAATACCTAAATCAGTATGTGCGTGTGATTGAAGCTCAAGGAGATAATTCAATGCATGCAACTATGCAAGTGTAATAAATGTGAAAGTATTTGTAGATACCTTGATTTGGTGTTTATTTGGCTATTTATAGTTTTATACCTTAATAATATGGACCTCATGGCATGTGGGTTGGCCTTGATTGCGAATACTTTCTCCATTTCTTATTAGATGCATCACTTTCTATATATGGAAGTTTCAATTTAGATGCATCACTTTCCCTTTTAGTCAGTATATTTTCTCTATCTTTCTCATATCACATGGGTATCTTTCAAAAATTGGTTTGCAATTTCAAAAGTGATGTACTTTCTCCGTTCTTTTTTACTTGACCCGCTTTGACTTTTACACTATTCACCACCTCTCCTTTGACCGTCTTTTGTGAATAGTATGTAAGGAAAAACATATTCATGTGAGATCTTTTTAAGTTCGTCTCAATAAGTACTATCATTATGTATAACTTTTGTAATTTTTACTTATGGAGAATTAAAGTTATTGATCGTTAAAGTTTTGCATTGTCAAGCGTGATAAAAAAATAGATCAAGTAAAAAAGAAAAGAGGAAGTATTTAATAAAAAGGAATTTTGATTGCTTTCGACGACTTGAGGATTGATTGGACTTTTAAGCTAGAGGAGTCTCATGGACTGATTTGGCTTTTGGGCCATTTAATTGACCGGACCAAAATAGTTATTTTGGACCCAAATACATATTATTTGTTCACTCTTTAGTTGAATATCGTTTTCTAATTTATTTATTTTTTCTGAGTACCAATACTAAACTATTTTGCATTCGTAGAACTACAAAAATACAATTAGTCCTTTTGTATTATTTTTTTTTTTTTTTGGTGTTTAGAGAGCCACAAGGGAGGGGGTGAGAATCGATTACATAATTTTCTGAAATCGGGAGGGAAGCAACCATTTGAGTTATCTCTCACTCTCATTAGTCCTTTTTGTTAACATTGTTGTATTCACCAAGTAGTTTATTCAGTATTCTATATGCAATATTATATTTAGTATATTTAAAATACATTTAAAATTAAAATGAGCATAGAGGGAACATATATTTCATACTTTATTTATCAGTAAATATTTAAATAAATGAATGAAAATCGCCCGAAACAAAATTGGAAAGAAAAATGTTAAAAATGTATTATTGATCAATTTGAACCCTAAACTCACTAGATCTAGATGTGGTTTTGAATTTTTTTTTTTACACCCAATAAGTCTAGCTCACATCTAGGTTTACATTTAGAAAAAATGTTTCAAGTCTTAGCCTAATCAAACCTGATCCAGATTCGATCAATTATCATCCCCGATGGGGTAAATAAGTTGGAACTCCGCATTTTTTTTTATGTTAAGGAGAATAAGCTTGATCAAATATTGACACTCATAGTTTTTTAATCTAATATAATTTGCACACTGGACACTTAAAATAAGTGATAGAAAAGGATAAGAGATTCTCACCCCTAAGGCTCCAATTATCATGAAAAGATTCAATCAACGTTACGAAGTAGATTTCTTACCAATTATACCAAGCCTTACATTTTTTTGGTGTACCCTGTACATGGTATGGACTAAAATACTACACAAAAATGTGTGGCAACCACTTCGAGACCAAGAAAGCTAATTACTCTGTATTCAACTTGAAAACATAGGAAATATGGACCCTGGCCTTAAAAATGAAGCTCAAGATTCATCCATGACATCACATGAATACAAATCTAACTCTTTAATCAATTTAATTATCTATATCATATTTATTTATTGTTGTCCTACTTTTTCACAAATAAAGTTTTTCAATATATGGAGTACATTTTGAAACATAATTATCTTAATTTTAATTTTTAATCAATTACATACTACTAAAAGCGAATGTGAAGGAACACTTGGCAACATATTATTGTAAAAATTCCCGCCAAAATTACTTTCTAAAAAAATCGTTATTATATAAAAATAAAAATTGCATTTAGATTATGACTTATATATATATATATATATATATATATATATATATATATATATATATATATATATATATATATATATATATATATATATATATATATATATATATATATATATATAAATTCTAAAATAAACTTCCTAAAATATCAACTTGCACATTATAACTATAAATATTTTCTCTCACATGTTTTAATTGTTTTATTATATTTCATGCACTTTAATACCTGATGAATCGATTCATTAATTTTTATATAATTATATTATTATCATAATTATTCAACAACCGTGCATTTGCACGGGGTTTAACCTAGTTTTATAACTATAAATAAAGATGAATCAAACAAGATAGCATGAGTTATTTATTTATACATTCCGTATTTATTAAGAAAGTATTTGTTTCTATTAGCATTGGAGCTTACAAAGAATTCACTAAAAAAATTGGGAAGCTGTACTTGTATGTTTTCTGTACTTCAAATGCCTTTGTCATCCTATGAGTTTAATTTGTTGACAACAGAACATGTTGAGTAGTTGAGTATGAGCGTATGACATCTTTGATTCTTTGTGGACATATGATTATCTAATATCTTATCATTATTAGGAGTATCATATTATGATGCACTTCTATTATATTTTATGTAATCCAGATTCAGCATCAACATTTTTTATTCTTATATCAATATTGTATGCTAGTACTGATTTTTAAAAACTAATTTAATTGTCTTATTGGCTCACGAGTACTTACTAATTTTTTGGCTCATGAATACTTCCTTATGTTTTAAAATAAATGTCTCAATTTGACTTTTACACTATTTATCTATATCATGTTGATCTCCGTTTTTGCTTTATGCTTAAGTTAAATAAAGTCATATCGATATTTGTTAGAATCGTCTCAATCTACAGTTTCGAACAACTTTATACTAATTTATATAAATTGATAATCAAATATATTATCAGTTAAAATTCAGCATTGATAAATATACCAGCGAAAATAGGACATTTTAATTTATCATAGATGGATTCCTAATTAATTTTCTAAACACTAATATCTCTTATTGGCACTATTCCATTTTCCAACTCTCAATAATAAATAAAAGCAACAAATTATACTTGTAATCTCTTAGCTTTTCCAATCTAGAATTTGTTAGGTCAGATGTAATTTCTTTTAATTGAGTCGCTTTCTGTAGCTAATTCAATGAAACTAACTTTATTTTAATTTTAATTTTAATTTTGGTGTAAAGAGAGACACAAAGTTAATGAAATAAACGAAATTTGATCACAAAGCTTGGGATGGAACAACCCCTCTTTTATGATTCTAACTAAGGGCATGTTTTGATTTACTGAAAACAATTAAACTGAATTGAACTGATTGTGGCTGAATTAAACTAAACTGAATTGAACTGAACTTAATAGAGCTGAAATGAATTGTTAATAAGATAAGGAAATTAGAAACTAAATTAAACTGATTGGAGCTGAACTGAACTGAACTGAATTGAACTGAAATTTAGATGAACAGAAGAGGCCCTAATTAGTCTTTTTATTGTAAGTTAAGCTATTTCTATTTTTTGTTATGTTTTCTAAAATGATAATATTATTACATTCTAAAATTGAATTTTACTAATTAAAGGTGAATATTATTGATCAAATGTATTTAATTTTGTTTATCCATTTTTCAGTGGTTAACAATATATTGTATTGCATAAGGTTACAAATACTTAAATTTGCATGGTTTCTACTAATGATAATAGATTTTTATTGATTAGGACTTTTTTTTTTAACTAGGACTACTTATTGCTTCTTAAAACTTATTTGTACTAAGGCTATGTGTAGTTCACTTGATCTGATGTAGAATTTTTTTTGCTCTGGTTTGTTTTTTATATTTGACCTTATTTACACAAGCCAATTTTAATGTGATTTTTTTATTGCTATAGTGATATTTTTAATGTATTATTATACTTACAGTGGTGTTTTTAATGTGTTTATCTCATCTTATTCTTACATTCTAATTTGTAAGATAAAAAATTATCAAATGAGATGTCATTAGATTTGTATTAATGCATATATATTTTCCAAACATAAATAGATCGAAATAGATGTTTCTACGTACCTCACTCACCATGTTTTGCTAAGTTCCATCCTCACATATCTGTTTTCGGTTATATGAAAAAGTGAATCTACTATTGAGTATAAACTAAAATGACTCACAACTTAATACAAAAAAGTGAATCAATACTTACATACATTGATATTTTAAACTTTATCCCTTAATACTTGAGTTTTGCCCATTAAAAATGTGCTATGTTGTTAAAGCTAGTTGTACATCATGTAATCCTAATCCTGACTCAATATCTATCCCAAAAATGAGGAACTTTTAATTAAAAAATACGTACAGGATAAACAAAGTTGAAAAAAGTGCATGTATTCATTGCGCATTACAGCATTAACGACGTCGTTGTTTAAAAAAAATTTGGTAAAATAGAGGGAATGTTTCAATATAAATACATAATACATACAAGTACGTGCATCGGTGCAAATAAAATCCGGCATAATTGAATGTTTGGCCCTAATTTAATATTTGCAACATAGCCAATAATCATACTAGTAATTGAATTTGGATTAGTTCTTTACTTTGTCATTTTCAAAACTATAGTTTATGTCTTTGTGAGCTGGTTTTAATATTATTAATATTGACAATGTAACCCCTACTAGCTACTGCCATTGACCCTATGAGGTCACCTTCTTCCATTATACTCGTCCAAACTATATCCTCCTTTTTCAATTTTTTTTAATGAGTTGCAACTCTTTAAACATTTTATAATAATAATTCTCTTTAAATTAATTGCCTTTTACTAAAAAAAAATTACAAGAATTTGACATTTTTATAATACTAGATCATTCCACACTTCTCTGATAAAATAATACAAATAATACAAATTCATATTAAAATACATAATATGATAATATAATGTTGATTTGTTGGACACTCTTAGTTTATTTTATACGAAATAGTACAAATCTTTGACTCCTCATTTCCCAATTGGCTATAAAACAATACAATTCATCTTAAAATACATAATACAAATCACAATACGAGATAAGCTAAGATGACATAAGAAAAGGTCATCATAAGACTCACAACTAAAACATAACCTAGCCTAAATTACTCAATTTTAAGAATTTTTTTTTTCAAGGGAAATTTAAGAATGATATAATATGAACATAACTACCTAACTTGATCATGATGAAATTCAATTGAAATCAAAACAATAATCTGACCTAAGATAACCCAATAGAAAAACTTGCTCGTCTACCCAAATAAGAAATAACATCCCTTAATTATTTGTTAATAACCTGGACTAGATTAACCCAAATCAAACCAGACCGTACTTGGAGATTACTAACAAGCCAATTTTATCTGTTTTACCTAACCCAATAAGTATTAACCCAATACAGGTTCATCTGAACTTATTTGCTGGCCTAAATTGACACCTTTTACTGTAGTTTATTTTTGTTAAGGTAAGAAGAAGGCTCCCCTTTCACATCGAAACATTGATTAGGTCGATCTAACCCTGATTAGTGGACAAAATAATCCTTATCATTAGACCAAATAATAATTAGCTAGTGTTGACAACTTTATCATTAATTCATTATTATTATTTTTTGGGGTAGGTAAACCAATCTAAAACCTCTAATAGCTCATCTCAACTCAATTTAATGGATTAGACACTTTAAGAGTAGGGGGAAGGGTTAGGGAAATGGAAACCCACTATTAAAATGCCTCTAGTTAGGATAATCGAGTATCTAATTTACCTTAAGGCTGTAAGGTCATTTCTTTATCAACAGGCCAACACGTTAATGTATGTATTGACACTTTAATTTTGACCATTTAACATCATACATTCTTTCTTAGTTACAGCATTTGGAGTTCATGTATACAAATTCACATTTTATCTAATTGATGTCCCTAATTATCTTTAAGTTAAAATTATATGGAGAACTTCTTATTTTTCTTTTTGCTTGCAACATTTGTTTTTTATTTTGAAATTTTATATCGAGAAGAATCAACTAAGATCCTATATGACTAATTTTCCCCTTGTATTGTGTAAACCACAAAATTAAAACATTCCATAATAAACGAAATATGTGAATTATCTTTACCTTTTAAAAAGAATTTGAGATCGACAACATAGTGTTTGCTTTAACTATATCTTCTAAATTAAAATGTTTATCTACTTATTTGTTCTCGATAATGTTAATTGTCACTTTCTACAAACAATTATATTTGTGACACAAAACTAAATTGAAAGAGCTTCCCAGACATGAGTAGTTATAGTGTGTAGTGCGTACCTCCTAATTAATATGATTTTTTAAATGGTCCGATGAAAAATAACGTATAAAATATATTGTAATTATATATTTTTTAAGGAAAGGTGAAAGACCCTATTGAATCGACATCTCTTGTCGGTTAAGTCAATCCAGCTCCACATATTAACGCTTGAGAGTAGAGGAGGGAGGTAAGGGAATTCTCTACTCCCAAGTAGGGGTGAAATATCGATTTGCGTTGTGGTTTATAGCCCAAACCGAAACCAGACCATATTAATTCGGTTTGGATTTTTTAAACCACGCCACACACACTATTATTATTCGGTTCAAACCAAACCACACCGCCTTTTTTCAGGCATAGTGTTTTGGGCTTTGATTAGTAACTTTTTTCGGACATGCTGACAAACATAATTTGGGGGTTGAAAATTAGATGTGGGCTGTAATTTTGATATAAATCTGTATTTCACTTTGGCTTTCGGTTTTTCGAATCCTAAAACTGAAATCAAATCGCAAACCGCAATTTTTTTTTATTTCTTAAACCGCATCGAATCATATTTTAAAAACCAAACTGCATTATTAATTCGATTTGATTTGCGATTCGATTTATTTTAAAACCGTATTAGTTTCACCCCTACTCCCAAGGGTATAAAGTAGATTATATGTTGATGCCTTGTGACTTTGTGAGTAGTTGTGAGTTTGTGACCATGAAAACGGCCTACAATTTGTAGACCAAGTCCTCAGATTGTGAAAGGGGTGTGAGTCATAAGATTACTTGTAGTAGTCGACATGTTACTAGCCAGTTAAATCCTAGTTGTGTTTTTGTCTTTTGTATTCTAAACCAACCACCTCCCTCGTCCATATCCCGGCCTCCTCCTATCTCCCACTCATCCAAAGCTGGCGCCAAGTATTTAATTTTGACTAAAAAGCAGCACCAACATATTAGGTATTCTCGTACTATAATTTATAGTAATGCATGCTTTGCATTAAATTTGGTTATTAGTAAGACATGTAAACTCAATTGGTTTTTAAATTTTATTTGATCGCTAAATCAGGGGATTTGTTCGGCAAAGTAATTGTTTTTTTAGTGCAAATGAAGGTCAAGCCCTTTTATTCAAAAAAGCAAGAAAATTAAATTATAAATCGGGGAGTGGTGACTCCTAAATTATCCTTCCGAAGAAGTTCCTTTATTTCGATCGGAGGACTATCAAAATAAAGAACCCTCTCCTTTTGGATAACACCTATATTAGCTAGCCTATCAGCTACCTTATTTCCCTCCCGGTAACAATGAACTTTTAAAATACTGAGAGTCTGTTCAGTTCAGCTCCAATCAGTTCAGTTCAGCTCCAATCAGTTCAGTTCAGTAATTCAGCTCCTAATTTCCTTCTCTCATAAAATATTCATTTCGGTTCAGTTCAGTTTAGCTCCAATTAGTTCAGTTAAGTTCAGTAAATGTGAACAGGCCCTGAGTGCGTGTTAGATATTGTAAGAGCTATTAGTGGTAGTAATGTACATTTAACTTTTAAAATATTGAGTGTTTAATAAAGTAGAATTAAGTAGCCAAATTATAATTAGATTATTAAATAAGAGCACCCACAATGGGTGATTCAAGACCCTCCCGACACCACTTTTTCTCCTGTTTTGAGGTAGTCTACAATTGTGAATGGTGACTCATGAGGTGAGACTCCTCTCTCTTTCAAGTCACTAACCGCCTCGGCATACACGAGCCCAATGACAAAAAAGAAAATGACAAGTGGCAAAATATTTTAATTTTCATTTATTTTCTACCCAAATTTAGCATAATGTATTTTGCATAGAGTATTAAAGAGAGTGAATTAATAAAATATAAAACGGAAGGGATATCAATATAAAAGTGATGCATTTAAAAAGACGGTGAGAATACTAATCTATAGTCACGGCATATTTGTATGTGCTTGTGTGCGGCAAGGGGTGAAATTGTGGGTCCAAAATGGTGTTGGTGGCAAGCATAATTTGTGGCAAACAAAAAAAAATCTTGGGTCCTAAGCGCATTTTGCGGCTAAAATACGAGGAAGAATTTTCATAAGAAAAATGAATATGCTTTTTTAAGAAAAACAACAATGGATGACTGCATCATTTGCCTGGCTTTGTTCTTTGAATTTATGAGTAACAATTAAACATAAGTTCTAAATTCGACAACTAAATAAACTAAATACAACAATCAATTTTATTTCATTACGTATCTTTCCTAAAATATTCTTAACTAATCCACTTTTTTAAAATAATTAATTAATCCATATAGGTCATCACTTGATATTTGTTGAACGAACTTAAATTAATTTAATTGAACTGAAATTGTTTTTACTGAAAATTAATGTAATTTTGACCACATTTTATGATTTATACAATTAAAATAAATTAACAAGTTTGGTTCTATTAGATTCTCCTACTTATAAATATTTCAAATATCAACTTTTTATAAAATTTACTTAAACATAGCCGAAGTTATTAATGGTCAAATATGTTTATTAGAGACCGTGCAAATGCAAAGTGAGTTGAACTTTCAGGAACGAAGGGAGTGTATTTCTTGAACTTAAAAACTTTTTGAAATTAACTTATTTTTAATAGTACTATATTATTTTTACTAAGTAATACCTTTTTTTTTTTTTTACTGATTCGCTAATATATTTGTTCTTTGAAAGCATTGAATTTTATTGAACTAAATTTATTTTGTTATACATAGTACTTAACTTATGTTTACTATACTTAACTTATTGTCTTTGTTAATTTTATGTTAAATTTATTGAATTGAAAATATTTTGCACTCAAATTAAATTATTTTATTGAAATTACTTGTCTAGCATGAATTGCATAAGGTCTTAAAAGTTAGAATATATAATTTAATTTCTTGCAAAGCTAAAAGTGTGTTTTTTTTTTCTTTTCTTTAAGCTATGGTCTGTTTTGTAGGAGTTTATAGGTACTATATGCGGAAAAACATGAATCATATTCATAAGCACCTATCCCAAGATCGCATGTATAACACATAAGACACATAATCATACCTTTGAAGCATGATCTCCACGTAACTATTCAACTGGCAAATCAAGGAGAGAACAACGCCCCAAGCGTTGCTCCTCTACTTAGTCCACGGGATTCGAACGAGCCATCCACCAATACTAGATTAGTCGAGTGAAGGGGAAAACCACGATCACCACCTTTAATGAACTAAACTGACCACCACGAACCACCACAACCGATGCCCAGGGGAGGAGAGAGTCGTGAAAGAGAGAGAGGAGTTTGAAAGAAGCTGGTTTCGTCTTTGCTAATTAGGGTGTAACACCCTAGAAATTCCTTTCCTTTAAAATACTCGTTTTGCCCTTTTTAAAACTCAAAATAGGAAAATCTAAGATATTACCGTCACCGTAAAAACGGCTAAGGAAATTATCAAAGACACACAGCGGAAGACTATTTTTAAAACCATTCAAAATAAGTTAACTTAAAAGTCAACCAAACGAAAGTAGAGTCAAATGAAAACAACCTACAACTTGGAACCATTATAGGTCCTTATTAAAACTAAATAAGACTTGTAAACCTTTGCATTAGTCTCACAAGCATAATAATATTATAATCAATAAAGCAATAAATTACATCATAGTCTTATGGAAACTAAACATGATTCGCTCTTCACTCATGTCCACCATGAATATGCTTCATCACCTGAAAAGCTCCTCTCTACTTGTCCCCACTACTCGCCATTAGAAATGGGTCGTTGTAGGGCCAAAGTAAAGACAAGGCCAAACAAATACACAAACACACAATCAACAAAACTGAGTACGTAAGCATAAATAAAACACACTAACATGCTTTCACCCTTTCATCACACAACTTACCTTGTTGCACCTGTATACAAGCATACAACATATAACATGACCCTCAAATAAATAACTAATTTATTTATTCATCTTGATTACGCATCGAACGGGTTTTCCCCTAATCTGCCCCAATAAAGGGGTACTGAATCGGGAGCTAACCGTGGCAGTATAAAAGAACCACTCGTAAATGGCGGAATTCCTGCACATAATAATAAAAGTAAAATACAGCGTCCTGTACTCCCAGTAAAAGTTATGGTTAAATATAAAACCCCATAACTCCCCCCATATGTTCATAATCAAGGTATATACGTTCCAAGAGTTTTGGTGCGTAATCTCTTTCACTTTATGTTATTTACATATTATTAGACTTGGTGATGACTCTCAAACCATAACACAATCAAACATTATTTTAATTATTCAAACAATCAAACATACCAATTTAATTATTGAATAATTAGTGACCACATAATATATAATGTTGAACCCCTTTTAAATCCACCTTGGTGTCAAAGACACCTTAAACGCATAATGCGCCACAAATCCTATCCCTCGGTGTTGAAAACACCTTAAGTGCACTAAGGCACCAAAAATATAATTTATTCCTCGTGTACAAAGACACTTAAATAGCTCATTCCTCATACTTATAGCATCAATAAAAATTATATGAACCATAATAAAATTCTTTTTCAATATTCCAAACCAAATTAAACATCTAGTTTAATTAAACATGCTCATTATCATGTCAATAATAAAAGTGTGGTCCATATACAACATGCCAAATTAACTATTTCCAATCACCAATCCAATAAATAATTTATTTCAACCAAACATGATACACAAATAATTCCCCAAAACCATTCTCAATTCAATCATTCCAATTCAAATCACCAATCTCATTTCAATTCAACCATTCCAACCAATTCCTAGCATGACACTAACTTGGAATCACTCAAGTAAATCCTAGCATGTTTCTACACGCTTAATAAATTTTCGAGTACGCGTACGTAACTCAAATAAGCTCTTAAAATAGCCGAGTACATTACAACAATTCACGAATCAAGTCTCCTACCTAAAGGGACAATAATACTATATTAATTACCCTTGTATACACAATTTCCAGCAACATAAACTCACTTTAAACAACTTAAATTAAATCTAAAAATTATTTAAAAACAACTTAATTAGTCTCTCTTTCAATGGGTAATTAAACCCTTTTATTAAAATCACAATTCTACTATTTTAAATAAAATTCCAGCAATAATGCTTTGTTAAAAACTCCTTAAAAACTCATCAAAATCATATCTTTATACTTGGTTAACGATCAAAATTAATGGGTATTCAAAACCCCCAAATCAATTTGTGTAAGAACCCTAAAAATCATAACTTTATAAACTTTAAAACCCTAACTTAATGAATTATAAAATCTGAAAATTAAAACCCAACTAAATAATATGGAATTACACTTTTTAATCATTAAAACATGATTTTGATACTAATTAAACCAATTTTGAACAATAAAAACCAAGATCAAACTAAATAACAGAGCAAGAAAACAAAGAGAGAGAAAAGGAGGGTGTCACGATGGCGGGCCGATTGGTGTACGCCGGCTGCCGGCTGGAGGTCGCCGGCGTGGTGATGTGGCGGCAGTAGGAGGTGGGGGTGGCAGCGTCCTCCATGAACCCCCCCCCCCCTTTTGCTTTCACGTACAAATAAAGAAAAGGAAAAGAAAAGTAAGGGAAAAAAATAAGTAAAGAAAAGGAAAAAGGAAAAGAATAAGAAAAGAGAAATAAGGAGGAGAAATAATTACCTTGACCAATTGACTTTTTGTGTTGGAAATTTTGGGGATTGAAGGAATATTTATAGTGTAGAGTAGGTTAGGGTAAATTTTGGGCTTATGAGAATTATAGACTTGGATGATGAAAAAGTTGGCCCAAATATAAAAATAGGATGATTGGTTTTATTATGAAGATGGGCTACATTTGGATTAAATACTTATTAACCCAAAAATTAAACCTTGTATTATTTAAATCCCATAAAAATAATTTGACTAACAAATTATATTTTACAAATAAATAAATAATTTATAAAATACATTAAAAATACGAGGTATTTCATAGGTTTTCAACTTAATAATAAAATTGTTCTATTTAATTTCCTAGGCACAAAGTCTACTTATAATTATGTTATAATTAGACTAGGTTAGGAAGCCCGAAACCTCTCCAAACCCTCCTTATGGCCATCCATGTTAGGGGATGAGGCCCATCATGGGTCTCGTCCTCTCATGCTCGATCTAGGCCCTTTGTGTGACCTTATAGGATCCTTCCAATTGGCTTTGGCCTATTTTACTAGCCCAAAAATCATTAGTACCTCTAGCTATGATATAACGACGACCCAAATGAACGAACTTAATTATCTCCATAATTTGATCCATTCATATATCTAGTAATTGCACATGACGAAAACATAAATCCTTCATGTTCACCTGATTTTTACTAAACAAAAATTATTTTTGTCAACCTATAATTATTTTTTCTAGAAACTAGGCCATGTTCTCTGCACCTTATTTTTTATGAATTGAAAGTATTTTTATTGAAATTAAATTATATTTACTGAACATTCACAACATGTCATAGACTTATAAGTGTGAATGAATAACTCGAAATGACAAGACGACAATGGCTGTGCAGCCGGTGATTTACCGACCCTTCCAGAATCAATTCACGAATCAACTAAAAGCCCCTCTGAGAATTGCTACTGTAATACCCCGTATTTTTAATGTATTTTTATATATTATTTATTTATTTGTAAAATATATTTTGGGTCAAATTATTTTATTATGGGATTTAAATAATATAAGTATTAACATTTGGGTCAATAAGTATTTAATTTAAATGTAGCCCATCTTCACAATAAGGTCAATCATCCTATTTTTACAATTTAGGCCAACTATTTTATTATTCAACGCCATAATTTTTATAAAGCTCAAACCTACCCTAAACAACCCTATGCTATAAATACTCACTCAGTCCCCAAAATTTTTCCACCTAAAAGGTCAAATGGTCAAGGTAAACAACTTTCCCCTTTTCTTTTTCTCTTTTTCCTTTCTTTTTCTTTTTTTCCCCTTTCTTTTCCTTTTCTTCTTTGTTTCACGCAACAGCAGCTAGGACCACCGCCACTGCCACCACCTCGCTGCTGTCGCTGCTCCACCGCAGCCGTCCGCCGACGCCGCTGTAGTCTCTGGCCAGCAGCGTCAGGCCGCCAACCACCCCCTTTGGCTTGGTTCCTTTCTTCCTCCTCCTTTTCCTATTTTTATTTATTAGTTTAGTTTTGATTTTTATTGGTTTCAAAATGATTAATCTAGTATCAAATCATGTTTTAATTGATTTAAAGATATAATTTCAGATTATTATTATGATTATTATTTTCAGATTTTGATATGTTTAAAGTTAGGGTTTTTAAAATTATTAAAGACTTGATTTTTAGGGTTCTTTTATAAATTGATTTGGGGGTTTTGAATACCCATTAATTTTGAGTATTACCCAAGTATAAAGATATGATTTTGATGAGTTTTTAGGGGAGTTTTAATCAAATATTGTTGCTGGAATTTTATTTAAAGTAGTAAAATTGTGGTTTTATGAAAAGGGTTTAATTACCCATTAAAGAAGAGATTAATTAAGGGTTTTACTATAATTTTTAGATTATTATAAGTTGTTTAAAGTGAGTTTAAGTTGCTGAAAATTGTGTATACTAGGGTAATTAATATAGTATTATTGTCCCTTTATGTAGGAGACTTGGTTCGGGAATTGTTGTAGAGTACTCTGCTATTTTAAGATCTTATTTGAGGTACGTTCGCGTACTTAGCATAATTTTATTGATGTAGTAGCATGCTAAATGTGTTTAATTGATTACAAGTAGTATCACGCTAGATTTGGAATGAAAATTATGAATTGGTTGTTGTTAGTGATTGAATAATGAGGCATGATTTATTTGTGATGGATTATTGGTTGGAAAATTATAGTTTGGAGTATTGTATATGAACCACATATTTATTTGTGGCATGTTAGAGAGCATGTTTAATTAAACTAAGTGTTTAATTTGGTTTAGAATATCAAAATGGAATTCTATTATGGTTCATATAATTTTTATTGATGCTTTAAGCATGAGGAAGGAGCTATATAAGTGTCTATGTACACGAGGAATAAATTGTATGTTGGCGCCTTAGTGCACTTAAGGTGTTTTAATACCAATGGATAGGATTTGTGGCGCTTTATGCATTTAAGGTGTCATTGGCACCGAGGTAGAATTAAAAAGGGTTCAACATTAAATATTATGTGGTCACTAATTATTCAAGAATTAAATTGGTATATTTGATTGTTTGAATAATTATTGTTGATTGGATGATTATGGTTTGAGATTCATTACCAAGTTTAATAATATGTAAATAACGTAAAGTGAAAGAGATTACGCACCAAAACTCTTGGAACGTATATACCTTGAGTATGAACATATGGGGGGAGTTATGGGGTTTTATATTTAACCATAACTTCTAATGGAGTACAGGACGCTGTACATTCCTTTTATTATTATTATTATGCGCATGAATTCCGCCACTTACGAGTGGTTATTGATTCTGGCACGGTTAGCTCTCGTGTCAGTAACCTTAATTTATTGGGGGAGGTTAGTGGGAAACCCGTTCGATGCGTAGTCAACATTAAATAAATTATGTAGTGGTCTAGCGAGAAGTTTTATTGAATGTTGTATGCTTGAAAAACAGGTGCAACAAGGTAAGTTGTGTGTTGATAGGGAATTGTATGCTAGTGTGTTAATTACGCTTATGTACTCAGCTTTGCTGATTGTGTGTTTTGTGTGTTTGTTGGCCTTGTCTTTATCTTGGCCCTATGATGACCCATTTTTAATAGAGAGTAGTGAAAATAAGTAGAGAGAAGCTTTTCAGGTGATGAAGCATATTCATGAATGGGCATGAGTGAAGAGCGAATCATGCTAGTTTCTATAAGTATATGATGTGTTTATTGCTTTGATTATTTATGACATTGTTATTATGCGTGACTAGCTAACGAAAAGATTTTGAATTCGGTTTGGTTTTAATAAGGGCCTATGATGGTTCCAAGTTGTAGGATGGTCTTATTTTATTTCGTTTGACTTTGGTTTTGACTTTACTTTCGTTGGTTGACTTTTCAAGTTGACTTGTTTTGAATGGTTTTGAAATTAGTCTTTCCGCTGTGTGTCTTTGATAGTTGCCTTAGCCGTTTTCACGGTGGCGGTAATATCTTAGATTTTCCTGTTTTGAGTTCTTAAAAGAGCAAAACAGGTATTTTAAAGGGAAGGAATTTATAGGGTGTTACAACTACCTATTGCAAAGCGGGGGCTGCTGTACTATAGTAAATTCACGCCACACCAGCTTTGGTCTCTGGTTTGATGGTTGTACGTGCTAAAAATCTGGTACATTCCGTTTTGTTTCCCATCCCAGCCTTTCGCAACAGTTTAGGTTTACTTCTTTTGTTAGGTCTCAGTCAAATTATCTTATAGGTACTGTAGAAAGTCGGGATTGTCACTATTCGCGATTGAGAAAACCGAATTCGCCCCAACCTCGAATTCGGATTTTCAAAGGACGTGACCCCCAACCCACGGGGGGAGCACAGCCACAGCGGAGGAGCAAAGCTACGACCACTTTTGAAAAAGGGCATTTCCAGCACCAGGAACATCTAAGATTTAGATGTTTCCTTTACTCATAATTAGGATCGGAAGAACCTCTCATTCGAATTCAGTGCTCTCCGAATCGTGCGGGAGGGTTTCCCATCACATGGCTCACTCGGGGATAAAAAGGGGGGGTGAACCCCCTTCTCCTTCTTGGCGATCAATGCAATCTGACTGGAATGATCGAATCGATTCACTCTTGATTGATCGAGATTGGGTTGGTGTTCATGGTCAATTCTGAGGGTAATTGTCTTCTAGAAATCACTATCAAATCCTCTAATTTAGAACATGTTCCTGCTGATTAGGCAGCCTCGAAATGGTTCAATGGTCACTTACGATTCCCCGTGTCCCCCCGTGTGGTGATGACACGGAGGCAAAAAAGAGGATCCACTGTCATAAAATAAGAGCACTTTGCTCTGCCCATTCACAAGGACTCGATTCTATGCTCTCCATATCTTTCTTTGGTTGAGTGGTATGTATTTCCGCGGTGCCTGTTTTTCCTAAACTTGAGATAATGGATGTAATCCAAAAAAAGATTCAGAAGTTGTTGTTAATAATCTTTTATTAAATAGCATTCAATTAAACAAAAAGAGCGGAGAGTGGTTGTCTATCCAACTTTATCGTTATTAAGCTGCAAAGAGCGGTGTCGGGTTTATACATGAAAGTCTAAGGGGAAAACCCAAGTAGTTTGAAAGCCCTTGGTCCTTGGTGCCAATGCAGAATAAGCAGTCTTGGGGAAAGCCGCAAGCACCATGAGGGGAGTTTCGGGAACAATTGGATTTGGAAGTTCACCCTTACCCTATAGTATAGTAGACTTTATTTTCCCTATCTAAGATTCAAATTATTTTACAAAACCCTATATATATATATATATATATATATATATATATATATATATATATATATATATATTAATTCTCTATCACTTTTACCATAGATTACTTAGAAATGTATGAAAAACTAATTTTTATCATGAAGTATGTTGTTAAATATGTATTAATATAAAGTGTCATAATATCAACTTTTGTAAAGGTCATACTAGTGCATTGACATATATATTAAATTTGATTATGTCAATTAAGAGGGAGTATATTTGTTCTTTAAAGCTATAATATTTACTGGTTTCAAAAAAAAAAAAAAAGCTATAATATTTACTAATTAAAACTTTTATTTACTACACTGAACCATTTTTTTTTCTAAACTTAAAGTTCTTTTACAGAAATTAAATTATTTTAACTAAATGTTATTTGTTTAAGATGGAGAGAGCAGAGCCTCAAATTATTATTACTAAAGGTAAATTATTCTTGCTAAAATTATATTATCGGTTAAAATTATTCTTGCTAAAATTATATTACTGGTTTAATTTTATTTTATTTTTTATTTATTTATTTATTTATTTATTACTATAGCTTATTTTTTAATTCACTATTATATTATATACTTCCTCCGTTCTTTAATATTGCACCATAATGATTTTTATACTACACGCTCTCCTTTAATTATCTATTGGGACTTATATGTAAGGAATTAAATATTCATGTGAATCTTTTTAGAATTGTCTTAATTTCTACTTTCAAAATCAACTTTTTATTATTTAATTCATTAAGTTTTAACGCCTATTCTATTCATCTTATTTTCAATTATTTCAAGTTTAATAAGTTCAGATAAGTTTAGTTAAGTTCAAATAAATTTAGTAAAGTTCAGATAGGTGTATTTCATGAAAAGGAATTAATGATAATGGTTACCCAAGTTCAAATTACAAATAAGATAAGTTTTAATAAGGTGTAATAAGTTCAGGGTAAGTAAAAATCGGGTGACACCATTAAACATACTAAGAATCAAATTTGTGCATTGACAAACATGAAAGTCAATATGGTATAGTATCATTAAAAAAAATAGAGGATATAATTCGTATGTTTTTTTTTTTAATGTTATTGATTTTTACTGATTAATTAAAACTTATTTTTACTTAGCTGAACTTATTTTGTTGAACTTAACTTATTTTATTGCATAAATCGAGCTTATACCATGTTCTCTTCATGATTATTGTCAAATTGAGATCATTTTTGCCAAACATATATTAATTTTTCTAAAATTAATTACTTCCTTCATTCTATATCAGCTTGTTTGCCAATATATGTGTGTAACGTCAAACAATAATATCTTCAATAATGTACAACAAAAAATTATTAAAATTAATATTTGGAAAACAGACTTTGAGACGAATCAAAGAAAATCTTACTCGACTATGTTTTTTTTTTTCCTTCATGATACAATTCAAAATGAAATCAAAGTAACTTATGTGAATAGTGGGGAGAGTGAAAATTTATAAACTAAATTGGAACAAATGAGGAAGTATTTTTTTTTTTTTGAGCTTCAATTGTTTTATTGAACTTAAATATTTTTACTAATTAAAAATTATTTTAACTTATTCATCATTATAATTTTTTTTTCTTAATAAGAGTTATTGATTTTTATTGATTTAAATTTAGTTATCTGTCGAAATATCAAATTGAACTTATATTTACTAAACTTAGTTTATTTTAATGTTTTTTTTATTATTTTTTTTCCTTTCCATGTTGATGAAAATCTATAGTTAAAGTTTGGCTTTATAATAAAAACATTTCAATTAAAATAAAGTCAAGATTTTTTTGAGGGGCTTCCATCGGATCTTGCCGGTGGTACGCCCCAGTCTAAATTTTTTTTACCATGGTTCCTCCATTCGAGAGGAACTTGTCTCCCTTGAAAGAAAGGGTTTTCTCTGCTTTGAAAGACAAGGTTTTTTCGATCTCCTACAAAAGACAAGGTTTTTTAATCTCTTTCGAAAGACAAGGTGCTTTCTGTGCTTTGAATAGTATCTGGTTATGCGGGACTACGATTGATATTGGTTACTCTGATTCAGGATAAAAAATTGTCACAAGAATTTTCTTACTCCAAAAATTACAAAGCAACGACGGATCCACTCAAAAAGTTGTATGAGACAACAAATCGAGAATATGCTGAATTGTTATATCTATGTAATTGGATTCATAGTCCTTCTCCAGTTAACTCTTGTTTCATTTTATTTTGTTAAATCTATTTTCTTTGTCGTTAATTATCAATTGTAGATGTCGTATGACTTTAATCAATGAAAATTAGTGTGCTTTAGGACTTCTTTCAAAAAATAAAAAATAAAAAATAAAGTTAAGATAAGGAGTAGCATTTGATTCCATATTAGATTAGTCGGAGGAGGATCAAGGAGTGGAGGGACCCTCCATCTCCCCAAGAGTGACTTATGTTCAATCCTCACCCACCCCTCCTGTAATAGGAGGGGCACCCCCGTATCTCACTGTGCAAATATATATATATATATATATATATATATATATATATATATATATATATATATATATATATATATAAAAGGTCTTAGCTAGCTTGTTTTATTCATCTTATTTTAAAGGAAATTTTTTCAGCTAATGGCTAAAATTCAAATAAGATCAGTTATGATAAGAGCTAATAAGGGTTTACACAAGTTTTATCTATAACAGCTAATATGAGTTCTAATGAGATCGAATAAGTTAAGTTTAAGTAATAAGTTCAAATAAATAAAAATTGATAAGCAAAGCTCACCCGAACTATAGAACAAAAATATTTGATTTAATAAATAGTTAATTATCTATTTGTAATAATAATAATAATAATAATAATAATAATAATAATAATAATAATAATAATAATAATAATAATAATAATAATAATAATAATAATAATAATAATAAAACAGAAAAACTTGTGTGAACCTGATTCACAATAATATTATTGTGGACCCGAAGTTCTACACGTGCGTAACTGGCTTTGTATTGAATATAGTGACCCTAATATTAAATATAGTAATTTTAATTTTAACATAGTAACCTTTAATAAAATTTGTGTGATTTTTAATATTGCTGCAAACCTGAAATATGACATTATGATCCTAAATTTAACTTAGTGACCTATATTATTCATATTGACTATTATTTTAAAATTTTCATTAAAAAAATAATCTCTTATGACCTTTATAAAAACACAATCACTTTTATTTTAACATAGTGACTTTTTTTTTTTTATATGAAATAAAACGACTATAGTAACTTTTTTTTTTTTTTTTTGAAATAAAACGACTATAGTAACTTTTCTATTAGTGGTCCACAATAAATAAATGTGAAATAGGTCTATTTAAGAGTTTGGATAAAAAAAAAAAAAAAAGGTTAATTATGTAGGTGAATCCATGGTTAAAAATATCAACCTTGTAGCAGTACAAGTAGTCAAATTGCTTTTGGCTGTTGGTTTATTGTTGTAGCCTTTTCAATCATGATGACATCTCTTGATTTACAATAATTATAACGAATTATGGGTGATGATTAATTCGTGCCATGAGAAAGAAGAGAAGATATTATTAAAGTTTTTTTTGGTAACTTTTTTAGTTAGTTTTTTTTTTTTAAAATATTATTTTATTTTGTGATATGTGGAATAGATAAAAATATTGACTGTGATTTTTTGGTAGTCTACCCGATTTATCGTTGGGCTAATCCGGATTCGGGATCAATTTTGGGTAGTTATGTTCTAGTCCCTTTTCAATTGTTGTTGCGGAGATCGAATACGGGTCTTTCCTACCAAGTGTAGTCTCAATTACCATTACACCAACAACTAATTGGTATATTGACTGTGATTATCGCGAAGTTTATTACTTTGTATAGTTAATACTAACATGATTGATTATTTAGGAAGAATTATTGCTTACGTAAAAAAGGTAACGTTATTTAATAAGAGATGGCATTACGCACGGGTCTTCATTGTCCGATATAGACATCAAAACAAATCTGAATCTATCGCACCTATTTTCATTTTGTATTTTTGTGGTTCATTTGACTTAGGTTTTAAAGATGCCAATTTACTTGCATTTTCACAAATAGTAATTTGTAATTTTGGATTGGTTTCTCAATTAGGTAAAACATAACATACAGTTTGTGGTTTGTTTGATACAACTTGTTTTACAGTGTTATTTCTAATTTGATCATAAGAGTAAAATTTTGGCGAATTTTTGTCGAAATTCTTCAAAATTTCTGTCGAGACTAACAAGATTAAATTAATAGAGAGACAATATAATTGTTGTTTGGTTTGCTTCGCTTATTCATCAAATTTATATAGGTACAATATTTTTTTTTAGTTTTTCCCTTTTTAATAAGTAATGGGGTGAGTTGACTCACCCAATACATTTTGTTTCTAAGAACTTGTAGATTAAGTTGAAAATACATTTTTTTTTTTTTAATTCCGTATATTCACACATTGATTGATTATATTGACCCATGTTGAATAACTTCTTAACGCGGTCATACACATTAGTGTTTCTTTACATATAATGCATCAAAATCTTAAAATAACGACTCTTGTTGATTTCTGATAACTACAACTTTGATTAATTAGAAGAGCTATAAATAAGATTTTTTTTTTTCTTCTAATACTGAGTAGTCTATTATGACAATTGCCAAATATTTCTCTTTTACAGTGTATTATTTTATTTTTAACTCTAATGATTGCATACATCATTTGTGAATAAAAAAACTCTTACATTATTAGCACGTAACATGGGGTTATTCACCTAACAGTTTAACACCACTAAATTATCAAAACATAGGCCATGTTTGGGAGAAAGCTTATTGGGGGTATATTAGCTTATTTGACTAACTTTAGCTGATTGACTAGTCAAACAAGCTAATACAAGTGTTTGGTAGTAAGCTTATTGAAAGAGCTTATTCCACTAAATAAGCTCTTTTTGAAAAAGCTCATTTTAGGAGCTTTTTCAATTAGCTTATTCATTAATTATTGTGAAATGACACTTATAACCTCATTTAATTTAAAATCCTATCTAAACTACCTACCCCACAATTAGCTTATTGGTCATTTCACATGCTCAATCACCTTTAAGCTATCAGCTATTTACCAAACACTTTTATAAAATCAGTTAATACAATAAGTTAGTCAAATTAGTTAATAAAATCAGCTAGTCAAAATCAGCTAACTCAATCAGCTTCAGCTTTCAGTTTTCAGCTTTCAGTTTTCAGCTTTCTCCCAAACAAGGCCATATTCTTATTTGAAATATATGTTGGATTCATCTCTACTCTTTTCAATATCAAATTAAAGCTCAGCAGCTTTTACCATACAAGTAAAACAATTAAAAAAATTATCATTTGAAAATTTGTTAGAATTGTTTTAATGTATATGCTACTTCAAAAACATCAATTGATTTGGATGTTTATTTCTATATACTAGGAACTAAATTAATCAAAAGTCAAATTTGTGTCTTGGGTACATTGAATAGTACAAATTGATCGGCAATGTGAGGATGGAAGGAGGTCAATCTTAATTAAAAGTTACTTTTAATGATTATTACTATATACTATCTTGCACCTTTTGAAGACCTTAATTTCCAACTAGAGGTGATTCAATGCATCGACTTAATAAAAAAATTGCGAGTTTGAGCAACCTTAATATATTATTTAGTTCAAAACTTGATTTCGGCCTAAAAAAAGCTCGAAAAGCTCGTTTTGGCCCATCATTGTTTTGCAGGTCTTGGGCACAAAATTTTGTACTAAGGCTTTGCCTGACTCGATTATTTTATCGCACCTTCTTCAAATCCACCTCATACAATACTTAACAATCACTAGTACTTATCTCACCATATTGAACTACAGAAAGATATAAGTACATTATTTTCTTAGTCTATGATTCCTTCATTATCTCCATATTAAACATTTCACAAAAGTTGCATCAAAAGCTCCTGCAATACAGAGTTATAATCACTTCACATACTCCACTAATTGACAGCCAATAACTGCCCCAATCGCTGATAGATGACAGCTACTGTAACGACTAACAACTATTGAAAAATCAAAAACTAACTGTTACAATTACTAATTTTGCCGAACAGGGCCAACTAATTTTCCCAATAGAGCTCTACATTAGAAATTACTAGATCAATTTAGAAATAAGTAAATCATAATAATTGTTGTTTGAAGGGGCGACAAATAGGAAAAACCCACATGACATAAACGAAAAGATACCACCAATCCAACGTTTTTTCTCGAATAATAATAATTGAGATTTGGGATCTTCCCCACTAAACTAGGCCTTTTAAATCCAAACAAAAATAATTAATAAAAAAAAAAAAAAACATCAAAACTAGTATAAGAGTGCCACATAGCCTCCTGCTTGCTTTTCACCTCTGCGTCTGTTTCAGCCGTTAAAATTTATCCCCATCACCAAAAAACTTCAACAATTTCATACCCAGGTTTGTTTTTTCATGTTAATTTTCAAATCTATAGTACTAATTTTGTGTTCATTCTTTTAATTAATTAAATTGCTTGCAAAATTATTATAATATGTACAGTTAATTATACAAGCAGGGTTCTTGTTTGCATAATTTATCCTTATAATTATGGGTTTATTTTGCCCTGTTTCTGCTACTTTTTTTTTTTTTTTTTTTTTTTGACTTTAATTTTAAATTCTGGGTTTTAGATTAATTGAATTTTTACTACATGGGTATTGTTTATTTTAATTTTTTAATTTGACCTTGAATTGGGTTTTGTTTATGGGTTTAATTATAATCTGATATTGCTAAAAATTTCATCTTTATTGCTTAGGATTTTTAAAAATAGTATTAATACTATCTAATCATCTCATATGTGGAAGGAATCAATTTAATTATTGTGGGATTGCAGGAAATTCCATGTTTTTGAGGAGGTTTATTGCTAATCTTCTCTCATATGGGTAAATTAACTTCTGTCACAAATGCTTCTGGATCTTACATGATGTTGCTAGTTTTGTATGATACGGAGTATAAGTTGATTTTGTTCTTATGATTGAAATTTCGAGTTTTTGAAATCAATTATGATCGAATCAATTATTTGATGATATGATGGTGGTAGATTATAGTCAATGTGCCTGTTTCTTGCAGAACTTAACTTCTTTCATAATCTGGGAAAAAAAAATCAAACTTGTTTTGATGTACGAGTACCTTTATATTGTACAACTGGCTACGTTGACCGTCAAGCAAACTGATAAACTCCTCATTTTTTGTTGGTTTCATTTTTGTAGTTTGAGACTAATTTCATTAATCATCTTGCTTCATATTTTTTATTGCTTACAATAAAGAGCACTGCCAAGAACTAGTCCTATGACATAATTCCTGCGACTATGTGTTTGCATTGTAATTCGCGGTTCATCCTTAATACGGAGTAATTGTCATTTAACTGTTTTTTCTTGTTCCATGTGAACTTGTCTCTTGGATATCAATGCAATATTACCTTTTGCTTTTGACTACCTATGAAATATTACTTGCGAATTGTAGATATGAATAAGATAGCAAATACTTTTTTTTTTTTGTATGATCTACATCTTATATGATGCATACAAAGTATTAAGATATGGATTGTGTGGTTGTCTTTCATGTAAAAAGTTTTTTCTTGTCACATGTGAAAGTGATAAAATGCTACCTTCATGTTATTGTGCGCTTGTTTCAAAATTATTATCTTGATTTGTTCCAAAGGGCTGCTGTATGGTGTGATTAATATTTTCGAGTATCAGTTGATGTCATTGTTTGGTAAGTGACTTTTGATGAAAAGGGTAGTTTGGGGATACCAATTAAATATACAGTACTTTATATTAGTTGTATTTATATGTAGAATAAATGTGATCTGAAGATGTTTATCGCGTTCTATGATGGCTAATTCCTTTCTGTTGAAATGTTTATTGCATTTCTATAGTGGCATTACGAGCAATTAAGCTATAAATTACTTATGTACCTAAAATCATGTGGGACTTACTGCATTTTTGGCTCTATGGAATACTTTTTAAAACAATTTTATCGTTGTTTGTCTTTTAGATGGCGGATCGGATGGAAATGTATAGCATGGATGACGCTCTTCTAAGCTTAGGTTTTGGGAAATTCCAATCCTTGATTCTACTTTATGCTGGACTAGGATGGATTTCAGAAGCAATGGAAGTGATGATTCTTTCGTTTGTTGGACCAGCAGTACAGACTGAATGGAAACTTTCTTCAGAGCAAGAGAGCCTTATCACAACTGTAGTGTTTGCAGGCATGCTTGTTGGAGCATATTCTTGGGGTCTTGTTTCAGATAGATATGGAAGAAGGTACACAATGAGCACTTAAACGCAATCTGAATTCCTCTTCCTTTCATGCAATGTTCTTTAAACTCTTATCCCCTTGAATAGTCCAGAGTCTATTCACGAATCCTTCATAGTACTTCAAAAGGAAGAATACTTAAAAAAAAAGAGAGATAACAATATATAGAATGAATTTCATGAAACAGCCTAACATGCTTCTCCATGCTACTACATGTTGCTTGTCAGCTGTCTTTTGGTTACTTGAATTGTTTTTAGCTGCTTAAAGAAGATCGATTTTCTTGAACTGAATGATTAGTGATTAATAGGTTAGATTATTATTTTAGGTAGCATTACCTTTGTTTGCTGTTTTTTTGTGGAATCTGTAGCTTCAAATTTTCAAAACAGGAACTGTATTAAACTTGCACTGAAATTACTCACTTATTGTTGCCAATTGTTAAGTCTGGCTCCCAAAACTAATGGATCAGACACTAAATTCCTGTTCTAATTGTTTCACTACATGGTACTGTAGCAATTTGGCACTCTAGCAAATTGACAGGCTCTTAAGTGCAGGCACGAAAATTTCAACTTTTAATACTGTTCAAAGCAGCTCCCTAGTTCATACATTATTATTTTCTCAGCATATTTCATAGCATCATAAGCATTTTAATTCGTTGTGTGTAGGTAAATCAATAAAATTTTCTTAAGATGAATTTTTGCATGGCATTCTTGGTTATAGTGCCTGATCGTTCCTTGTCCTCCCTCTCCTTGGTTCTTTTGGCATTTTATGTATCTTCCTGTCTCTCCTCAAAAGCTCATTCCAACTTCCAATAATAGCTGAATAGTAATGTGCGATGTGCCTGAAAATTGAAAATTCATGTTGAATTCCCTTCAAATTTTCACCTTATCCTGAACCGTAGGTAACACATGTCTTGGACATTAGAAGTGATGCACTCATGTGTCATGTCCGACATCGCTTAATATTCGTTAGAAAATTATAGTATACAACAATTATATACATAAGTAGATTTCTGTATATGGAAAAAGAAACTATTCATATAACATTAGCAACCTTATACCAAAGGTGGGGTGTGGGGAATCCATATATACACATCCTTAACCTAGCTTGATAGAAGGTTAACATGAACATTTCCTCTATATAGAGAAACCTTTTCCCTGCAGTCTGAAACAACTATTCCTAATTGGCTTTTTCATTTGGTCTAGGCCTCTGGGCTTGAGCTGGCTCTTCCAAATCTGATAGTAAGCTGCATATAAAGTAGTTTACTTGATGCATCAGTACTTAAGGGTGGCAGAAGACAGAAGTACACCTGCCTGTACTTCATTGACGAACACTTTTTGAATAGCATTTACAATTCTCTCTCAAGATGGTGTTCTATGTTATTTTTTTTAAAATTTTTTTTTTCTCCCATAAACATTCCAAGTTTTTTTTGCTAAATGTGCTCTTTTATTTTTTCCCTTCCAGGAAAGGGTTTTTGGCTACAGCGATGATTACTTCCATAGCTGGTCTTCTAAGTGCAGTTGCTCCTAATTACATTACATTGCTAATATGCCGTTGTTTTGTTGGCATTGGTGTGGGAGGTGGTCCTGTATTATTAGCTTGGTTTTTGGAGTTTGTGCCTGCACCGAGGAGGGGCACTTGGATGATTATTTTCCAAGGATTTTGGACTATTGGCACAGTTATAGAGGCTGGCATAGCATGGGTATGTTACTGGCTTTTTTATGATTTTTGATGCTTTATATCTATGAAATTAAGTTCTGTATACTTATACCATTAGTTTTAGGAGAGTCTTGGGTTAAAAAGTGAGGTTCTAGGCAAAAAGTTGTTACCTACAATATCCAATAAGCCCTTGTCAATCGTCTGGAATGTCTTTATTTTCTTGTCTGCTACCTGTTGTGGATAGTTGGTTCAATAAGAACCTCAAGGATAAAGCTTCAAAAGCCATAGTTGCTAAGGCTACCTTAGTACTTTAAACTATTTTTTTGGTTATGTAGATGCTATTGGCTCAGTAATAGATCAACCGTTCTCTAGCCATCAAAAAATGTGGGACAGATTGCTTATGGTCACATTTGCTATTTTTATTTATTAATGATTATATTAACTTGTTTTGTAAAATAGTCTGGAAAGCACATTTACATGTAGATCTTCGTTGATATATAATTTATTTGATAATTCAGGCTGATATGTTGGCGGGTAATCAGTCCTACAATTATCAGCCACTGTGTAATTGTGTATACCACTAGCTGAATAGTGCTGCCTTCTTTTGAACTGACTTATGTCCTTTTTCATTTGTCTGGCAGATTGTTATGCCAAGGTTGGGATGGAGGTGGCTGCTTGCTTTCTCAGCAGTGCCCGCATTTCTTTTGCTTGTCTTTTATTTTGTGGTTCCTGAATCCCCAAGGTATTTGTGTCTGAAGGGTGACAAACAGGGTGCCATGCATATTTTGGAGAATGTAGCGAAATTTAATAAATCAGCGCTGCCAACTGGTGTTCTTTGCACTGATGTCGAAATTGAGCAGTTAAGTGGTGTTCCTCCAGAGCGTAAACCATTGTTACCAAGTGTGCAAGCAGGAGTTGCACCTCCTCCCAATCAGGATGATACTACCACGGGGATTATTCAATCATTATCAATGCTTCTTTCACCAAAATTAATTAGGTCAACTTTGCTCCTGTGGGTAGTATTTTTCGGAAATGCCTTTACTTACTATGGTCTTGTACTGTTGACCACCGAATTAAACAAGGACAGTACATGTTATCTAAGGAAAATTGGTTCACCAGATTCTGCAAATGTCAATTACAGAAATGTCTTTATTACTAGCTTTGCTGGTAAGTTTATTTTTGCCAACATAACATGATTAGCCTATCCTTTTTTAATTTTAAGGACACGACTAATGTGCTACTTTCTATTGCTGCAGAGATTCCGGGCGTTGTCCTAGCTGCTGTCATTGTTGATAGACTTGGTCGTAAAGGTTCCATGGCAGCTTTGCTCTTGTTAACTTTCGTCTTCATGTTGCCACTGATGCACCATCAGTCAGACGGTCTAACAACGGCTTTGCTCTTTGGAGCTCGAGCATGTATTATGGGATCCTTCACACTCATGTTTTTATATGCTCCAGAGGTAAGTCAGCGTAATATATGCTTATTTTCCTGCAATATTATATAGTAGTAGAATATTGCTTTTAAACTACACCCCAAAAGCTTTATTTCAAGCATTCTTCAAAATTTAAAAAAAGCTTTATCTTTAGCAATCAATACACCCCTGTTTAGAGGTTAAAGGGTAAATACCAAATATGGTAGTATGTGGAAATCGAACATAAAGTGGCATTCACTAAGTTACGCTGCATGCAAATCTTAACTAGGATGTTAGCCAAGGGCAGCAGCATCATATTACACTCCTGTTGCAATCTGCGAACCACTCTCCCTTCCCTTCCCTTCCCTCCTCTTGATGATTGCTAACTAAATGCACTATGAGTTTTCTTCTTTATATAATAAAACCAAGTGTATGATAAGATATATTTGTTGTACATTTCAATGCAGATATACCCAACAGTTGTTAGGAGTACCGGTGTTGGACTTGGGAGTTCGATGGCAAGAATTGGTGGAATGATTGCCCCAATCGTGGCTATTAGCTTAATTCATGGATGTCATCAAACTCTTTCCATTATCCTTTTCCTTGGTGTGGTATTACTTTCTGGTATCTGTGTCATGTTGTTTCCAATCGAAACCATGGGTCGGGAGTTGACTGATAGTTTTTTCGACAGTAGTACATATGAAAGGCTAGTTGCCTAAATCTACATGTAATCTATGTATTTCATCTCTTCTTCGTCGTGAAAGCCAATGAGGTCGTGGCCTAGTTGTCAAGACTGAGGTCTTGGACACATTAGGTTCCAGATTTCAATTTGTTGTCTTGTCTATCCTATTTATTCTATGGATCACTTTGTAATGAATTTTGATCTCTTTGTACTGATTTTTTACATCTATTATATCCAATAAAAAAGAAAAAGAAAGAATATCTTCGTTTTTAGTAGTAGAAGTGTTACCGATGAATGACTTGTTATGTTTTTTTTTATCTCCATTTGAATTTTGGAAATTTTTTCCAAGATTATGTTGTACTTAGAAATATCATAATTGATTTTTGAAGCCATAAATGAAAGGTTCATTGTCTCGAATTACAAGATCGAGACTCGAATAAAATATCATTTGTAAAATCAAAACAACTTTTGTTTTCTCCATTTTCATCTGCATGTTGCGTTGTACTTGGTTATGTCTATGATTTTATGCTAACTTCAACTGTATCATCATGCATCTTTTTGTATGTGTCTGGTCTTGTTACGTCATGTTGTGCCATTTTTTGCAACAAAATGTTCCACAATTACCGCCCACAACTAGACTCACATAGTAACATGTGGTGGCTTTTTTTATCTTCATGTTTAGTCATGTCTTACCTTAAAGTGGCCCAACTCAATATCATTTTTACTTATAATTTGACAATAATTTAGCTTGCGTAAAGCCTGAACATTTTATTTTATATTTCATATTTTGTTTCTTTGTAGAAATCCCCAAGAAGCAATTATTTTCCTTGATTAAAGCATCGAAAACCAAACACGACACTAGATGAAAAGTTCACTAGATGAGTCATGAACATGAAAACAGGGCTTAATTCACTGGAAATTTATAAAAATAAACAGTGAGACATGACTATATTGGGGTTATTTTGTCCGCTTAGACGTCCAAAATTGACAAAAGTTATTGGACATGCCTCATTTTGATTACTTAAAAGTACCTCGGTTAACTCGCAAAACGAGACACTTTCGGTAATTTTTGTCAATTTCGACCTCAAATAGGATCCCATAGGACCAAAGTGACCAGGAAACCTTTAGAGACTATGTTTTGGCACAACAATCAATGAACTTTTTAATTCCATTAAATTTTAACAAAAGATTCTTAACGACAAGTGTTGAAAAACACTAATTTTTGGTTTATTTGTAATGGTAAAATAAAATATAAAAAAAGTAAATGCTAAAAGCCAATATCATTTTTTTTTTTGTGATGTAAAAACAAAATTTCCTAAAATTAAACTCTCATAAATTTCACAAGTAACTCAATGCTAAACGCCATTTTCTAGTAACGGCGCCATTTTGACGGAAGAAATTTTTGGTTGTTCGTTGGTTGTTCGACAAGCATCTTAGAATCAAACTACATAACTAACCACTAACGTAATTCATAATGGTAAGTAATTAGGAAACAACGACAAGAGTTAATTTTAATAAGATAGGCCGAATCGGAGATTAAAACAAATAGTTTATGAACTAACTAGTTTATACTGAAGAGATTACGAAGGGAAGAGGGAAGTTGGGTTTCATACTTACCAAGCCAATGAATCAACTACTTCGGTAAAACATAAACTCACTATGGGTGATTAAACAGGAGCTCACTACTATTGCGGCTAGTATTGCCTTATCTCAAAACCACAACACTAATTTTCAGGAAAAAAAAAAAAAAATGCCACAACAATAAGAAATCCCTATACCTAATTCAACTAACAAGGTAGGCTAACAAAGTCTAAATGATTCTTACTCGGTTTGTCTTTCGATCTTTTGAGAAAACATTATAAAGCACAAATAATTGATATTTTTCACCTAATTACCACAACTAAAGCAACGGCATTATTGAAACAAAGAAATTGTAAACAAGCTTGGAATTTAATTTAATGTAGTTGCACAAGAGAAGGCTCAAAAGAAAAGGCTCACAACCAAACTCCATTTCTCAATGAAAGTATTGGAGCAAATACATAAGAATTAAGTGACCGTGAAATAACACATACAATTAACAAACTTATGAACAATCATCAACCCACATCAACATGCAAGTACCCAAATTTTATCAACCCATGACTTGGTTGAGTCTTCACCCAACTAAGTAAGTACACCATTAATCGTGCATAGTGGAAAACATCATACATATCAACTAATTCTAATTTAACCATTAATCTAACAAGTTGAGAGAAGTGATAAGATGGAGATAGATTGAACATGCAACAATAATTAAGTGAGATTAAGGGAGAAACTAACAATTCAGAGTAATTTAAAATAGAATATAATGAGAGTAAGAGATAGAGATTACTAAAGTGGAGCAACTAAGTTAATAGAAAATAATAAGTTAAGAGAAGTGATAAGATGGAGATAATTCTGAAATTAAGAGTATTAAGCTTTATTTTGTCTTTTACAATGGGTTACTTTAATGAAGTACAAGCACTAGTTAAGAGAGAAAGAGTAAAGAAACTAATGTTAACAAAGAGAAACGGCCTAAAAAAGTCTAAGGGAAAGAAGATCCGTACAAATATAATGGGGGAAATCCATGTTAATCTTTTTGATCAACATAAGAAACAAATCAAAGGGTAAAATTGACATCGTATTCATTGAAGTGGGGTTAATAATGTCTATTTATGCTGGCTGACATGGCCATTGCTACACATCACCATGGTCAACATGGCAGTAGACCAACATGAAGACAAAGTATGCCTTGATATTCAAAAATGAGATGAATGCAAGAGAATGAATAAGAATGTGTGAGCAGAGAGAAAGTGGCGGCTCAAAGGATTGAATGTTTGTATTATTCTCTCCATATTTATAGCATACACATATATATACTACTAGGTTTTCAATCCCTAGGAAGATGTTGCCGATGACTCACTAGGACAATTGTCCTCTAGCACTACAGGACAAGGCAATAGGTAGATAACAAGAAATACATAGGAAATATATACAACTACTCTAGTATTACTCTAATTCCTTCATCACTCCCCCTCAAACTAGGAATGTTGAGAAATTCCTAGTTTGGGAAACAAGACTTCCTTCTGGACCATTGTCATCGGCTTGGTGGGGATATCAGCTGGTTGAGAGTGAGATGGTATGTACTGGGGAATTATGTCTCCTGCTGTGACTTTGTCCCTCACAAAATGACAGTCCACTTCAACATGTTTTGTGCGTTCATGATGAACTGGGTTTGCTGCGATATATAGAGCTGCTTTGTTGTCCACTTTTAGCAATGCAGCTCCAAGACCCTTCAATCCCAAGTCTTTGAGTAGTTGGTCGATCCATTTTACCTCACAAGTTGCTAGAGCCATAGCTCTATATTCTGCTTCTGCAGATGATCGAGCTACCACAGGTTGTTTCTTAGATTTCCAAGAAACTGGTGATGATCTCAACAGGATGCAGAATCCTGTAGTGGATCTTCTGGTGATTGGGCAGCCATCCCAGTCACTGTCTGCATAGGCTGTTAAAACTGTTGCAGACTTTGAAGCCAATAGAATTCCTTGCCCTGGAGCCAATTTTAAGTATCTCAACACTCTTTTAGTAGCTTGCATATGCACTGAGGTGGGTTGCTACATAAATTGACTAAGAGAATTCACTGTATATGTGATATCTGGTATTGTGAGACTCAAATTCTTGTATGATCTCCTGAGTATATTTTCTTTGAGACAAAAAGAATCCCTGATCAGATCTATCCACTTCTAACCCCAGAAAATATTTGATATCTCCCAAAACTTTCATGTGGAACTGTGATGACATGAATTGCTTCACTTCAGTGAGCATGGATTTGTCATTTCCAGCTAAGAGCAAGTCATCTACATACACCAACACTGCTGCAAATGCAGTACCTTTAACCTTAGTGAACAAGGAATAATCTGTTTTGGATTGAGTAAATCCAAATTGTCTGAGAGTTGTAGTCAACTTTGAGAACCATTGCCTTGGTGCTTGTTTTAGTCCATATAATGATTTCTTGAGTTTGCACACTAATTTGGGTTTAGCAATGGTTTCTGCATTTTTGTTGACTTGAATCATGTTTCTCCATCCTTCATACTCAGTTGGCATAATCATATACACATCTTCATTTAGGTCACCATGTAGGAATGCATGCTTCACATCCGTTTGCCACACAAACCAGTTCTCCATGGTAGCTACAGCAAGCAAGGATCTTAGAGTGCTCATCTTTGCTACCGGGGAAAATGTCTCCTCATAGTCTATTCCATGTTTCTTCTTGCAACCCAACACTACTACTCTAGCTTTGTATCTTTTAACTGAGCCATCTGGGTTCAATTTAGTTTTGTAGAGCCATTTACATCCAATATCTCTCTTTCCTGGTGGCAGTTCTGTTATTTCCTAGGTTTCATTTTTCTCAAGATCATCTATTTCCTCGTTCATTGTAGTCATCCATCTCTCCTCCTTCACAAATTCTTTGTAATGAGTAGGATATGACTGACGTGAGATCTGAGTTAAGAATGCTGCAAACTATGGTTTTATGACAGTTGATACAGAATTGGCTACACATGTAGCCTAAGGCATCTTGAGACCAATCTCATAGTCTTTGGTCCAGGCTGGCTGTCTTCTTTCTCTACTTGATCTTCTCTGTTCTAGTTCGGGTGCTTGGCTGCTGACTTGCTCTTGCATTTCAGTTTCGGTTGTCATATCATGAGATGTGTGATGTTCTCGCACTATCTGTTCTGATCTAGATCTTCTTCACTTCCTTCTTTGTTCCCTGGGCTTTCTTAATTCATATTCTCATCATTTGTATCATGTTGCTGAGCTTCTTCATCTTCACTCATGTGTTCCATGTCTGCAGGAATCTATAAGGGCATTGTAGTTCTGTGCTCTTGAGAAGAGTTCCTTTTGTTGTAAGGAAATACTCTCTCATAGAATTTAACATCCTTGGAAACAAATTGCTGATGGGTGATCAAGTTCAGCAATTTGTATCCTTTCTGTCTATGAGCATATCCCAAGAACACACACGGTACTCATCTGGGAGCAAATTTATCCTTATTTAATGCTGGATTGTATGCCACTGCAAGGCATCCAAACACTTTCATACAAGAATAACCAGGATTCATCCCAAACATTCTCTCATAAGGAGATTTTCCTGCATTTTTAGAGTTAGGCAATATGTTTATAATATATGTGGCTATAAGTACACAATCACCTCAGAATTGCAAAGGCAATCCTACTTCAAATCTCAATGCTCTTGCCATTTCAAGAATGTTTTTGTGCTTTCTCTCAACTCTTTCATTCTGTTGAGGTCTGTCTACACATGATGTTTGATGTACAATACCCAAATCACAAAAGAATTCCCTGCATTAGTGCATTTACCATCATCAAATTCAAGTGCATTTACCACAAGTTGCATACTTCTAACTTAGAATTATTACAAACCGGTCTTTTCTATCTTCATCTTCTCTTCCCTTCTCTTCTCATCTTCCTTCTTACTCCTTTCTTCAAGATAAAAGAGATTGCTAACAGCCTTCCCAGCTGCCCTAATCTTCTGGGTTGCACAGTCCTAAATAACACATTTTTCAAGATAGAATTTTACTTCACAGGCATTATTTTTCATCAACTTTCCAACTGATAGCAAGTTATGTTTGAATTCAGGCACACACAGCACATTGTGTAATTTCAAGCCATTTTTTAACACCATGTTCCCAGTGCATGATATGTTTGTAGATTTACCAGTAGGCAAGTTAATTTTCCCTTTACCATTCACAGATTCACATGTTTCTAATAGTTTGGCATATCTTATCATGTGGTGAGTTGCACCAGAATCAATTATCCATCTATTCTCAGTGTTAAAAACATTGTGACAAAGTATCATACCTGCAAAGTTCACATCAATTTCTTCCTCGGTTTCATACCCAGATTTTCCTGACTTTGAGGTTGCTGGAACAACTTTGAGCACCTGCTTCAACTATTGAGCAGTGATAGAAATAGGTTCTTTAGAGCTTTGAGCATTCCCAGCCAGCTTCAGTCTTGTTCCTCCTTTCTGCTTGTTCCATTTAGTTTTCCCAGTCCTCTTCCTTTTAGCTTGCTGCTTCTTGTATTGGGGGTGCCACTCAGGGTATCTTATCACTTTCCAGCAATTCTTAGCTGTGTGAGTTTTTCTACCACACACTGAACAGCTAGAGGTTCTCCCATCTTGTCTCTCCCGACCTCTGAAGTCTGATCCATTGTTGCCTTGGTCTCTGCTGTACATTGCAGTAGACTCCCCCTCACCTTTAACAACACTTTCACTAAAGGTTGCTCTATGAGATTCTTCTTGCTGCAGGGAGGCACATGCTACTTTAACACTGGGTAGTGGTGATTACATCAATAATTGGCTTCTTTGCGCAGCATATTCACCATCAAGTCCATTGAGGAATTGAAATAGCAATTGCTCTTCTTTCTACAAGTTCAGTGCATTTTCAAATGCATTGATCTCAGGTGTCATACTTGTGATGGGTGGCAATATGTTCAGGCTCTCAATTTCTGCCCAGAGAGATCTGATTCTGGTGTAATATTCACTTATAGAGTCACCATTTTTCTTGATTCACTACTACAAAAAAAGCCAAAGAGACTCGTCCAAATATGCCTAAGAGATCGCCTTTGGACGGGTCTCTATCTTAGGGGTATGTTTGTTAAACAGACCCCTTTATTAGAGGGTCTGTTTTTAAGAGAGAAGAGACCCATTGTCATAGAAAGGGGGTCTGTTAGAGTAGTGCTTTAATGAATAATTTAAGTAGTGAAAGAGACCCCTCATTAAAGAAATAGGGTCTCTTTGTTAGATATATACAGATCTGTCATAAAAAAAAAAGTTCGAAAAATCTATAATCAGAATGAATAAATATAGATTCATAATTACTTTACATAATTATTTTAAAAAATAATATAATTTCCATTTTTAATTAAATTTATACAATAATGTTTTATAACAAATGAAAAAAAATAAAATTACAATCAAAGGGAAAACGCGCCTCAAACGTTGTAGCAGCTTCCATGGTAGTTTCAAGCTTCAATATTTAACAATTCCAACCTTAGTCATTTCCTCGGCGACGAAATCTCAAATATGTCATCCATGGGGTCCGATTGACACCTAGAAACTAACAATCAAACCCCAATAAACCAATTAAGATGTTTACAAATTAACCAGAATTATGAGAATAATCTTCTAGAAAAATATATTCAGCACATGTAGATCTAAATCAAGGCTAAACTATAGCATATAGTGCTAATTCCATATACACAAGATCGAAAACTTTTGCTAATTTTTGAGTTAGTAGATATGCA
This sequence comes from Chenopodium album, assembly GCF_948465745.1. Classification (NCBI taxonomy): domain Eukaryota; kingdom Viridiplantae; phylum Streptophyta; class Magnoliopsida; order Caryophyllales; family Amaranthaceae; genus Chenopodium; species Chenopodium album. The sequence goes on along the minus strand of NC_137846.1, from coordinate 43,435,762 downwards.
GAGTGGGTTCAAGAAGAATGCAAAAATTAATAGTCCAGAACCATTAATTAAAAAAAAAGAAAATAAGAGAGAGTACCATTCTTAGAATATTTAATTGCAAAGCTTCAATGGAAGAAGGAAGAAGGAAGTGGAAGAAATTGAAAATGGCGGCTTCTAATGAGGGGAAGAGAATTTTGATTTTGGGGGTTGAGGTTAGGGTTTTGAGAGTGAATACGGTATAAAGAGGATGAGTATCAGTTGGGACTTGGGAAAATAAGATGGAAGACAGATCATCACTATCTTATGTAATACGTATGTGACCCGTTAAAATTGAGAACGGATCTCTTTGAAATGTATATTACATCTCTCACTGACATTGTGGGCCCTAATATTTTAAAGAGACCCGTTAAGTTTCACGACGGGTCTTTTATCTCATATTTACAAACATAAGAGACCCGGTATCATTAATATTGGATCTCTTACATCAAACAAACCCGTTAGTAGAATAAAGGGTCTGTTATTAAGGGTCTCTATTATAAATTTTGTAGTAGTGATTTCATACACTTTCTTGTTCAATCTATGCTTTCGAGCACCATTTGTCTGCAAGAATCTGGTTTCAAGCTGCTTCCATATCTCAGATGCAGAATTAAGGAAAATTATAGACTTTTTTACAGTGTCTGTCATGTTGCTTGTCAGCCATGCTATCACCATACTATTACATGCATCCCAATGATCTGCTTTCACATCATCAGTTGTATCCTTTTTTATCAGCCCAGTAACAAATCCTAGCTTCCTCTTTGAGGCCAAGTTGATCTCCATGGACCTGAAGTGGGGAAAACTATGTCGTTGAACTAATCCTCCCTACGGTCAAACAAATTTATAATCACTCAACTACCTAAATACAAGTATAGAGGTAAGTCAAGGGTCGAACCACTAGGAACGGTTATGTTCAAGTATTTCTAATTTACGCCTAAGCTAGGTCGAAGTCTAAGGTGAAAGGTAGTGCTATTCTACTTCCTAAACCAAGCAAACAAATGAAACACTAGGGAGTGGGGATCAACATGCATTCATGATAATCAAGCTAATTAAGGAGTCAAGCAATCCAAGCAATGCAAAGACAAATAGTAGGAGCAATTAGGAGCATTCAACTAATCATCTTCATACTTTCTAACATAGATTTCTCTAGTGTTAAAAAAATAGGAAGAAACATAATCAAATACTCAACCAATTATGATCAAATCAATATCAAGTGGCCATGTCAATCAATTCAATCATGCAATCAATGCTAGCAATCATGGTTAGCTATTCCAATCAACTAAGCAACATGCAAACCTCTATGAATCAATTTAATCACAACACAAGAACTACTCAAATTCCCAAATCAACCTAAATTTATCAATCACACATGTTTACCCAAACCCTAGCAAGTAAACTACTCAAGAAACATCATCATCAAATCTACTATCAACTATAGTGAACAAGAATTAACAAAATATCAAGAACAATTACTCTAATCAAACATCAAATATCAAAATCAAACCAAACAAACATCTAATTAAACAAAACAATTGAATGAGATAGAGTTTAGAAATGCTCATTGATAATTAGGAAGATCTCCAACACAATTGTCACACTTGCATCTTCAATCTCTCAATCACCATTGAAATTCCTCACTTTCTCTCTCTAAAACTACTCCTAATCTAGAGAGAGAAGCTCTCAACCTAAGAGAGAGAAAACTATTCTAAAACTAAAGAATTACATGAATGAAGAATAAAGGAAACCAAAAACTATATAAACAAAAGGAGAAAAGAAGCTTTAAAATCGTAAAAGACCCGGAAACCTGCGCCCGCGGAGAACTCGGCCGCGCCCGCGGAGGAAGACGGAAACCCCAATAGCCGCGCCCGCGGGGCCAAGGCCCGCGCCCTCGGGGAGCCCTCGGGACAACCGCGGGTGCTTACTGCCCAAAAACGGCAGTTTTGGAGCTGCAGCAACCCCGCGCCCGCGGGTACTGTAGCCCGCGCCCGCGGCAGAATTTCAGGGCTAACTTCGGAAGGCTGTAACTCTCAATCTATGAATCGTATGAGGGCGTGCGACCTATCATTGGAAAGCTCTTTAAGTCTAGTTTCCAACCCAACTTGAATCACATCAATCCGAGTTGTAGAACTTGAGATATGGCTGAAACAATGAATAAAGGTCCTATTTGAAACTTTGCAATCCTTCGTTTTCCTTTGTTTCAAACTCAAATTCAATTCCGAAAAGTGCATATTGATGCTAGTGGGTGCTATTTTCAATTTCCATGCATATAGCCCGCGACGTACCTACAAAACAACACAAAGAAACGGAGAAGCGAGAGAAATAGTCGAGAAATGAATAAAATAATAAGAAAACCATTAAAAGCATGCATTTCTCTAAACCAACACAAAATAACACAAATCGAGCATTATTCTCTATAAACACGACACAAACGACTAAAAACGAGCATAGAAATATAAAGAAAACATAGCCTAAAGGTGCCATAAAAAGAAAACAAAATACAAGAAAAGCAAACAAATGTTCATGAAAGGAATTTTGCAAATGTACAAGCACAAGTGAATGCAAATCTTTCTAAACAAGTAAGGGAGTGCACGATATAAGATACCTAAGCTTGATTGAAACATAAATATGCTAAGCATAGGAACTAGTTATCACACTCCACTTTCATCCCAAACGGTCTTACCGCGTTCCCCCTACTAATCTCATATCTCCTCTTAGTGAGCATCTCATAGATTCCGCGAAGGAACAGGAAAAAGATCAAATTTTTGGGCTACTCGACATCTTGACTTCGCATCCCCTTTCCTTAGGCAATGACCCATGATTCCCTCCCCCGAATAATGACTCAACTTTCTAGGTCAAAAGGTCTTTCCTCAAGGTTGTAACGTAAGGCATAAAGGGTGAAGGTAGGCTAAAATTTTTAAAATTTGGCGGTTTTCCTAAAAAGTGAAGCAAAAGGGTGATCAATCCTTAACAACACGATCAAGAAATCACCAAACAAAAGCAACACCCCCAAGCTTATTTGAAGCTATACTCACAAGAAATATATACAAAAAGCGTAAACGCTTCTCCCCCAAGCTTAAATGAAGCATTGTCCTCAATGCTTAGAAGGAGAAAAGAATACATCAAAATATTTTTGAATTTTTACTTTTTTCAATTTTTTTTTTTTTTTTTTACTTAAACTTGCAATGTCCTCGCCTTTTGCTAAATTCGGACGGCTTTTTCTATAATGCAATTTATTAGTCCATGCCTTTTATGATTAAGGACGGCTTTTACTCAAACACTTGCCATTATTCACAAAGAAGACTTAATCACAAACTAGCACTCATAAAAACCAAATTTCCAACTTATCCACCACAAACTCCATCATACATGATCAATTTGCTTCACAAAAAAACCAAGAATAGAAAGAAAATGAAACAAAAGGCCAAAGAACTAAAGATGTGGCTTGAAAAGACGGAAATAGGCTCAAATGGTTGCAAGAAGGCAAATGGAAACTCAAAAACAAATATAAAACAAACTAACCTAAAAATGAAAAATACCACCCCGAAAAAGGTGCCTTTGTCCTCCCTAGATAGCTCGGTCTCGGGTTTGAGAATCATACATCAAGCTTTATAGATTAGGCTTGCAAAGTCAAGGATCCATGCCGCTCATGCAAGAATATGATGAAAGCTTGAACAAATATAAATCTCACATGGTTGTAGCAAAAACTCACTAAGGTTGTCAAATCGAAGATAGGGAGCAACTACCAAACATGCCACAAACAAGTAGAATCCGGCTTCATGATCCCCCTAGTTCTAGACAACTACCTTACCATGCTTTATCCTAGAATCAACCAAACGTAATCTCAAACCGTGCACACCACTACCATTTAGGAAGAAAAGCATTCAATTATACAAGTCCAAATGTTATTATGTCCAAAGCAAGAACAAAACAAAACACATTGCAAAATTGCCTTGATAGAAACAAAAATCTTTTTGGAGTTTTCAAAATATAAGAACATGGAAAAGCATATACAAAGGTGCATAGCATACATGAATCAACATCCCACCAAACATGATAGAATACCCTCCCCCAAGCTTGAATGAGACATTACACTCAAACATAAACCAAAAAATCCATGGGAAGGAAAAACAAGGAGATCAATCCAAAAAACCAACATATGTCCAACAAGTCATCATTCACTAGAGAGAGAGCAAGGAAGGATATTACCGGATATTAGGTGGGTGTAAAAACCCGCAAATTACCCAATTTTACCCTTTCAAGGTTAACAACCTCTAGTATTGAATTTGCCTTCCTTATGCTAGCAAAAATAGGAGTCAACCTTCCTTGATTCTTGATCCGTATTGAAGCACCAAAGTATATCAAGTCATGTACCTAGCAAAAGGCACACAAACATTTCCATGAGATAAAGTCTATTCTAAAAATAAAAGAAAATGAAAGCAATAAAACACGGGTTACTTCCCGAGAAAGGCTTGCTTAGGGTCCAAGCTTGACCGCTCTAGAAAATAATAATTCAACGCACGCAAGAGCTTGTCAAATGCACTACTACACATTTCATATGACAGTAAGTATGCACATGACGAAATAAAGGCATGCAACAAGCTTAGTGCACACCTATGGAATTGAGAAGAAGTATGCCAAGAAGAAGGAGAGAAGGGAAAAACAAGAATATAAGAAAAAGGAAGAGAAATTAAAGAAAAAGAAGAAGGCATACTCCTCCCAACAAAATATTTTTGGTTGGAAATCCCACCATCATCCTCAAAAGTCATCAAATGAGGCACTTGGGGGACTAAAGGCTTTTCAAGAGGAGGGGATATGAGAAAAGAAGGTAATGACATGGGATAGGAGGGAGCAAGATCAAGCTTTCTTGAAAATGAGGTGTAAGGTGAAGGAATAGGAATTGGTTGCTCACTTACACCACTAACCATAGAAATACAAGTTCTCTCATCCAATGAACTCACATCCAAAGGGCTCTCCTCCAACTCATCATCATTTAAATTAAGCTCATTCTCAATCACATCCTCCTCATTAACTTCACACCCTAAATGAGCTCTCAAAAGCCGCAAATCATCATCAAGGTTCAAAGGAAGCTCATCAAAGGGTTGAGGGTCAAACTTGGGAGGTAGCTCAAAATAAACATGAGAAGTACAATCTCCCTTTAAAAAGGCCTTACCATTCTCAATGGTGGAAAATGTAGAAGAGAAAGGTTCATCAAAGTTGAAAGAGGAAGGCAATTGTTTAACATTAGAGATAGGAGTTGGAGACTCAACTTCACCAAACACTTCACTCCCATCTTCATAATCATCAAAAGTAGGCTCTACCTCCTCAAACTTATCATATGGAACCTCTTCTTCATCAAAATCATCTAAGCTCAAGGCCTCGCCCTCAAAGCAACCATGGTCATCATGCAAAGGAGATGGGGTGGAAGAAGGTTGGTTTCCAAGATTAAGGTATGGAAGAATGAAATCACAATCAAGGGAGGTGGGTAGGAGAATTGACTCACTAATTGGTTTGTCAACACTTAAAACCTCTTGGTCCTCATCACCCTCAAACATCCAATCTCCCATAGAGACTACTTCATCCTCCTCATCCTTACTCTCTTTCCTAACAACTTCTTCACGCTTCAAAAATTGCAATGTCCCATCCTTCATAACTTGAATTACCATTTCCTCAATATTAAGAGAAGCCAAAAATTTTAGTTTCTCTTCAACTCCCTCTAAAGGCTCAATGGAACAATATTCAAATTTAGAAGGAGGTTCAAAATGCAAACTCTTTTTAGGAACGTCCATCTCTACACCCTTTTCCTCACTCATAGGTTCTCTAACATCCTCCTTGCATACTTTGGAGCTCTCAAAACAATCATCGTCATCATCTTCCATATCTACCAATGTGGTAGAAACTTCATTTACATTCAATATTGATGACAATTGACTCTCCATCTCCTCATTCTTTCTAAAAACAACCTCATTACTCTCTTCCAACTTTTTCAACATTTCCATTTGGCTTCTTACAATCTCCAAATATCTCATCTCGTTTGGTTCCAAATTAGAATTCATCTCCAATTTTCTCAAAGAACCACCAATTTGATTATAAGAAGACTCAAAGGTAGGATCTAAAGATTGGAAAGATGAAGAGCATTGAGGAGCATCATGGGGGAAAGAATTATGTTCAAGCATGCAAGGATCAACATTAGAAGTATGAGTGGCATCATCAAATTGGGGAATGGGGGCACAAGTAGGCATGCAAGATTCATCATTCATGGAACATGGACCATAACAATCATCAATGGAAACATTTAAATAACCATGACCACGATCATAACTATCTCTAGCAAACCATACATGAAATTCCCAAGCATCATCGATTAACAATGCCCGAAATCTACCATTAAACATGCTTTCAACAATGTCTCTAGTTTGCTCATTCAAATTATGATAACAAATCTCGCAAGCCTCCCAAATATCCCAACCATGGTAACTAATGAAGTTCTCTAATCTATTAAAGTACACCCAAAATGGCTCATCCTCTAATTGAGGAAATGAGAAATTTTCCATTTTATACAAAACAAGCAAAAATCAAATAAAAGAAAAGTATACACAAAGACCTAGACACAAGCAATTAAAAACACTCAAACATAGACACCGTTCCCCGGCAACGGCGCCATTTTGACGTGGGGAAAACTATGTCGTTGAACTAATCCTCCCTACGGTCAAACAAATTTATAATCACTCAACTATCTAAATACAAGTATAGAGGTAAGTCAAGGGTCGAACCACTAGGAACGGTTATGTTCAAGTATTTCTAATTTACGCCTAAGCTAGGTCGAAGTCTAAGGTGAAAGGTAGTGCTATTCTACTTCCTAAACCAAGCAAACAAATGAAACACTAGGGAGTGGGGATCAACATGCATTCATGATAATCAAGCTAATTAAGGAGTCAAGCAATCCAAGCAATGCAAAGACAAATAGTAGGAGCAATTAGGAGCATTCAACTAATCATCTTCATACTTTCTAACATAGATTTCTCTAGTGTTAAAAAAATAGGAAGAAACATAATCAAATACTCAACCAATTATGATCAAATCAATATCAAGTGGCCATGTCAATCAATTCAATCATGCAATCAATGCTAGCAATCATGGTTAGCTATTCCAATCAACTAAGCAACATGCAAACCTCTATGAATCAATTTAATCACAACACAAGAACTACTCAAATTCCCAAATCAACCTAAATTCATCAATCACACATGTTTACCCAAACCCTAGCAAGTAAACTACTCAAGAAACATCATCATCAAATCTACTATCAACTATAGTGAACAAGAATTAACAAAATATCAAGAACAATTACTCTAATCAAACATCAAATATCAAAATCAAACCAAACAAACATCTAATTAAACAAAACAATTGAATGAGATAGAGTTTAGAAATGCTCATTGATAGTTAGGAAGATCTCCAACACAATTGTCACACTTGCATCTTCAATCTCTCAATCACCATTGAAATTCCTCACTTTCTCTCTCTAAAACTACTCCTAATCTAGAGAGAGAAGCTCTCAACCTAAGAGAGAGAAAACTATTCTAAAACTAAAGAATTACATGAATGAAGAATAAAGGAAACCAAAAACTATATAAACAAAAGGAGAAAAGAAGCTTTAAAATCGTAAAAGACCCGGAAACCCGCGCCCGCGGAGAACTCGGCCGCGCCCGCGGAGGAAGACGGAAACCCCAATAGCCGCGTCCGCGGCCCAAGCCCGCGCCCGCGGGGCCAAGGCTCGCGCCCTCAGGGAGCCCTCGGGACAACCGCGGGTGCTTACTGCCCAAAAACGGCAGTTTTGGAGCTGCAGCAACCCCGCGCCCGCGGGTACTGTAGCCCGCGCCCGCGGCAGAATTTCAGGGCTAACTTCGGAAGGCTGTAACTCTCAATCTATGAATCGTATGAGGGCGTGCGACCTATCATTGGAAAGCTCTTTAAGTCTAGTTTCCAACCCAACTTGAATCACATCAATCCGAGTTGTAGAACTTGAGATATGGCTGAAACAATGAACAAAGGTCCTATTTGAAACTTTGCAATCCTTCGTTTTCCTTTGTTTCAAACTCAAATTCAATTCCGAAAAGTGCATATTGATGCTAGTGGGTGCTATTTTCAATTTCCATGCATATAGTCCGCGACGTACCTACAAAACAACACAAAGAAACGGAGAAGCGAGAGAAATAGTCGAGAAATGAATAAAATGATAAGAAAACCATTAAAAGCATGCATTTCTCTAAACCAACACAAAATAACACAAATCGAGCATTATTCTCTATAAACACGACACAAACGACTAAAAACGAGCATAGAAATATAAAGAAAACATAGCTTAAAGGTGCCATAAATGGCACGGATCAGGACCTCCTCCACTTTTTATAGTTGCCTTCCCCTGTTAGTTTCTCCACTAATACAGAGTGGTTCCCATCTCTAGGATGAAGATAGAGTGGGTTTTTCATATCAGCAAGTGAGATCTTTGACATTTCTAGGGTTAAAGATTCAAACTTTGAGAGTTATAGGGTGAGATTTTTTAAAAGGTTTGATCTTTATAGGGTGATATTGTAGGCCGGAAAGATTCTCTTTTTACTCTCTCTATTCTCTTGCTATGCCGGAACCTGGCTCTGATACCATGAAGACAAAGTATGCCTTGATATTCAAGAATGAGATGAATGCAAGAGAATGAATAAGAATGTGTGAGCAGAGGGAAAGTGGCGGCTCAAAGGATTGAATGTTTGTATTATTCTCTCCATATTTACAGCATACACATATATATACTACTAGGTTTTCAATCCCTAGGAAGATGTTGTTGATGACTCACTAGGATAGTTGTCCTCTAGCACTACAAGACAAGGCATTAGGTAGATAATAAGAAATACATAGGAAATATATACAACTACTATGATATTATTCTAATTCCTTCATCAGGCATTGTAGACACCCATTTGTTTCTCCCCAAAACCAAACCCAGTGATGAATACCTTTCGCGTCGAATCATAATCGAATGAAGTGAAAGTGTGGAAAGTCTAATGTTTTGGTTAGTTTTTATAAAAACCTTTCTTTCTGTTTTCGAAAACCTGCTTTATTTTATGAAAATAGCCATTCCAGTTTAGTTTGGTCCATGACAAGGGTCCAATAATGGTGTAGTTGGATGGGGCTCTAAAAGAGCTTTCCAACGATATATTATAAGCCCAATTCTAATGAATAATGAGGAAGTTATGGCCAAAATACTAAACTGGGACCGGTTTGGTTCTTATATGCGGCCCAATGATCTAGAGGAGAGCCTATTATTAATTATCATTCCTAAAGCAATTAGGATTGTTTATAGACTTCTAGAATCTTCTAGAAGGTTCTTTTAAATTTTAATAGGATTAGGGTTGATAATTATGTTTTATGAGTTTTATTTGGAATAAAGAAGTGTTTTATATGAAAATACGATTTTACCCCTAACAAGAATTTTACGTCTCGAATTTATCAAGAAGTGGATTCCGCGTTGAAAACCTCCTGCATCGCCAAACGACAGGTTCGTCGCTTGGCGACAGTGAGGTGTTTTATTCCTTTTCGAACTCTAACTCGTTTCTATCGATTCTGGACTATTTTTTTTTTTTATAAATAGGGTCTCTGGACCTCCGTTTTTGAATAACCAGAATTCTCTAATTCTTCTCTTTCTCTAAGCTAAAGCTTATTCTCCCTCTCCCTCTTTCTAGCCTAGCCTTTTACAAACACAATTCCTCATACATTAGCATAGACACCTCTAGCCAAGTTCGAAGTTGTCTTCGCCCTAGACATGAAAGGTTTGATATTTCTGAGGGTTTGGTCCCAAATCTAGTCTAAACTTTTAAATCTTTCTTTTTATTTAATTTAATTCTTTGATTTATTATTTTATTGAAGTTTACTAATGCGTGTATTTTGTTATTAGAAAGAGGCACGAGGCATTAAAGTATGTAGTCTTATTGCTCTATTCTTGTAGAAAGCATGTTTATTATTTATTAATTCCTAGCATCATGTTAGGATGTTATTATTGCTTTCTAAGTATCATGTTTAGGGTGCTTCCTATGCTTTCTAATATCATATCAATATCATGTTAGTATCATGCTAGGGTTGGAGCTTTGATTTTTAATGTTTAGTGACATGCTAGGGTTTGTTATTAATCTTGTTAGTATCATGCCTAGGATCTTGCTATAATTATTAAGCTTTATTGAGATTGAGATTATTATGATTGATGATTTTTTGTTGTCAATATATATATATATATATATATATATTATTGTTATTGCTTGATCACGCCTTTTTATGCATGTTTAAAGGGAATTTATACTTGTAATCACGCTTAATAAGATAATTAATAATCTTGTTTAGGGTTAATATGATTATAATTCAAGTGATCGCCAATAATAGTTTTGTTTGTGCATTAATATTCAACCAACATAGATAAACAGGTTTAGGGTTAACCTATTGATTGTATGTTAGTCAGAAAGCGCACATGAATACGAGTAGAATAAAGTAGAGGCCTATTTTATAGGGCGAGTTCTTTCTCTTTTAGATTGGATTCGTACTCTCATCCCCGAACACCAGTCATGGTTCCAGACCTATTGGAGTTGACGATCTCATGGATCGTTAATAAGGGGTGTAACCTTCACCCTGTAAACGGTTTACAAGTTCCTAAAACTTGTTGGCGACTCTTTTGCTCTAGCTTCCTTCCCTTTGGACGCCACCATGCTTAAGTGTATGATCACAGTGGGGCTCAAGTGTGGGATGCTTGAAATATTCCCTACAGGCATCATATGCAATGTTTGCACAACTTTAACGTCTACTTGTCCTATAGATTTATCCTATATTCTATTTGTGGAGTGGAGGATAGCTAATTAACAATATAGAATAATTAAGCATTAAAGGAAGTAGTGAATATTGGTAATCTAGGCCAAGAGAGGATAAAAACGTAAACAACCGTAAAGTTTAACAAAACATGTCAACATCCATAAGTTTTCATTAATATATCTATAATCCCTACCTTATAAATAAATAAATAAATAAATAAATACCTTATAAAAGAAACTCTTATGAACAGTGTAAAGACTATTATACCCCTCAAAATATTTATTTACAATTTTGTCCTCATTCTATATTTTGATAACTTTAGCCTAACCTTTCAATTTCTTTCGTTCTCCTTTATGTGTTACTGTTTGCTGTCTGGTTATCTTCTTCACTCAAGTCTCAAACACTTTTCTATTCTTTTATTACCCGACCCCTCACGTTTCACCCTTCAAGCTTGTTCTTGTTGATGATGGTGGAATAGGTAATTTTTCTATTCGATTTTAGTTTATAATTTTATGATATTTACTCTGTGTGTTCTGAAAAATTATGATTTGTTTATAGAGAAACACATGGATTGGTAAATTTGTACTCGATCTTTTAGGTGTGATTTGGGTTAGATCTATGTGGGTATTTTATCTGGGTTTAATTTTGCAATTGCAATTATTATTGTTTTAATTGTTTGGATTATAAAAACAAAATTTGGAGGAAGGGTTGATTTGTTGTCTCACATCTGGCTAATTTTATGAAATTCATTTGTTTATTTTATCTGGGTTTAATTTTGCAATTTGGAGGAAGGGTTTATTTTATCCGGGTTTAATTTTGCAATTGAAATTATTCATTCAGTTCATTATGATTTTTTGGGGCTTCATTGTTGTGTTCACAAGAACCACTTTTAGGCCATTAATCTTGAATTTAGAAATTCTCACAAGGAGCAGATGTCACGTATTCAATGTTCAGATAATGTGTCTGTTATGATCTTATTCTTTCTCAGCTTCCAATGAGGGAAGCATGCAAATATGTTGTGAGAAACTTGCAGTGAAGGTATGCACCTCCTGTTATGATTTGTACATGCCTTATAGAAGTTCTTCAGATATCCATTATATCTTGCCAGAATATCATCTTCTTCCGCACTGATTTCAAATGATCATATTTTTTGGTGAAAGGCCAAGTCATTATTGATAAAAAAAAACTGTGGTATATTTATTGTAATACTTCGTACGTAGTAATTTATTTTTTGGTGATCAGAGGACCTAAAATTTTTAGATGTATACATATGTTCTATTAGTTCCATAAAACTTAAGCTGACTTGGCTTTCTTACAATGCCATTTTGAAATTGAAATTGCTTGTTTACGTTTCTTTATTTTTGGAGTCCTCTATGGCTCTGACTCTATTTCTCTATAATAACTCATTTCTTTATTAGTTAAAATAAGATGATTACTTGTGTGTACATTTAGGGTGTGGTTTAGCAAATTTAAAACTTTCTACATACCTTGCTACGTGTGAGTTTTGCACTTTTGCATATTCGGTTTCTATGATCATACCCAAGGATTTTTCATTCTATGAGTTAGCTTTGCTGGTGCCTATGAATAGATTTCAATCTGAGTATGCATCTCTACTCTGTAGATACTTTCTTGGCCAAGTCATGGCCATTTAAAGGCATTTTGTATGAAATTAACCCAATCTACTCTTATCATTTGATTGGGAACCAAGGTTATCATCAACTAACTAAATGCCAAAAAAACACCCAAAATATACTATCAACACAGAATTTAGTATCAAATTAAATGTGTGTATGTGTGTGCGTAATCCTATATAAATTTGTATGTAAATGTAATTATGATTATATACTAAGTCAAAATGTAGGGGGTAAGCAGAAAAGGAGTTTAAGATGCAAGTTGAAGCCATAGGAAAAGGACACAAGACTCTACTAACAACCATGAGCCTTTTCTTTTTCTTTAATGAGCTTGCTTGATTATTCACTGGTCCTTACTCCTTACTTTGGAAAAAAAATAAAAATAAAAATTGCAACTTTTGTCAACTTGCTAATAATTGCTTGGCTGCTTGCTTATGCTTCTGTCTACTCAATTGCGACATGGCTTCAGGGTACTTAATCTTATGTTCGAGCTCTTCGTTCAATAACAGAAACAATAATTCTAACTCCGGCATGGGATGGTATTTTCCAACTATAGATGTACTGCAGATTTCATCATTAGTAATTTTAAAATTATCTTACTCATCCAAGTCATCATGGAAGGAAGTACTCCGTAGTATTTAACTCTTCAAGAGTTGTTGGCTTGCTCAAACCTAGGGCTTAGCTGTACAGATAGGTAAGACGCCTTTTACATGCTTCAATTGGTGCCTTGATTCTAATTTTCATCTACTTCGTATAATTTTTAACTTTCTTGGCCAAAATTTACAGTGCTGTTTCCACTAACACACTATCAACATTGCTCTTCAGGGTGCTTGGGCCGCTTGGCGAAGCAATAGCTATTAGCTTGAGGAGCAAGCCCATGTATTTTCATATTGGACCGTCAACATCCCTCACCCGAATTCTCAAACGGTCTCTCAAAGCCATTCTCTTAAGGCTAAACTAGGCTGCTACACCACAACAATAAGTTCCACCATGTGTCCCTACACGACACAATCCTAAATAACGCGTATGGTTGTTTAAACTCTTTCTTTGTACGACCAAATGACCATTTATGCTGCTAAAGTCAACCCTTTTGTTAGCGTCTTTATCTATGCTTATATTGCACTAACTCATTAAAGCTTTTAATAAAATCGTTTACTATTTTAGTTGATGCAAAACACTAAATTTCTATGGCCTTATTTGACAAGGCTTCCTTGACGATACGATGCAAATTAATGCAATGCAAAGTTGCAAACTTTGACAATATAATACTTCTACAAAACTAACAATTTATACGTAGTATACGGAATTTTCCTTAGACGTTCATGCCTTTTCGTCAAGAGTATAAACAAGCCGATAAAACTTACCAATAAGGGCTAGCTACTCGCGCGCAACGCGCGCGTTGGCCACCCTAGTATTATTAAAATTCAAGGAGAACGTGGTATGATCATGTGTCACCCACTCACCCTTCCTTTAATTTATTAGGTGACTTGGTGTCTCATGAGTAATGACATATCAAGTCATATCCTATATTAATTACCTTCATTTAACAAAATAAATATTGCTTTGAAGTAGATTTGAACCCATAACCTCAAACACATAAAGGTCATACATTTACCATCTCAACAACTTTTATTAATGTTTAAATTTCACATAATTAATATTTTATATTTCTTTCATTAATTAAGTAATTAAGGTTATATCATTTATTAATTTTTCACAAGATTAGAAAATATATACATATGAGGCAAAAAAAAAACAGTAACACCTGGAGGTGGGCATGGGCCGTGCCAGCTTGCGGGCGGCACGGGCCCAACACGGCACGAGCCCACAAGCAGCACGACATGGTGATTGAGGAGTGGGCCGTGGGCCGTGTCGTGAACACGATTTCAAGAATCCGGCACGAGCATGGCATGAACCCGCGGGCGGCACGGTAGTTTGGTCCGCCAGCATGGCACGACCATAAAATAACATAAATAATAATAAAGAACTATAATAATAAAAATAAGAATAATAAAAAGAACAATAATAAGATAATAATTAAAAAAATATAAACATAAATTAATAAAATGATTTAAATAGTATATCCGTTTTAAAAGTAGTTCAAAAAAAAAAAAAAATAAAAAAAATTATGGGTGGCCTAGTGCCCGGCACGACCTTGCTAGGCACGTGGGCCATGACGTGCCGTGGGTTGGGGTGTGCTAAATGGTGGCCTAGCCTGGTACGACACGCCGAGATGCAGGCACGGCACGAGCCACCACCAGGCACGGTCCGCGACGGCTCGGCACGGCATGTTGCCCACTTCTAGTAACACCCGAGGCAACGCCCGAATTACACATAGTTGTACGCCTGTACAAACAGTTGAACATAATTATCAAATTAAAGAAATACAAACTAGCAACTTGGGACATCGCGTGAGGCACGCATGCACTATACCAACTAGCAAATCGGGGCATCGTCCGGGGCACGCACTAGTTCATTATTGAAATTTTGAAACTGTTGATGTGCATCAAATATTCCCACCATAAATTTCTTAGTTTCTCCCATAATGTCTAATCAAATAGACAAATTAAACATTTAATACTGATTTTTTTTAAAAAAAAAATTATAATCAAAATACAAGTAATGACCTGGGACATTTTCGGGCCAAAAACTAGTTTCCAATAAAGGGCTTGAGTTTAGCCCCAATAAAGGGCTTGAGTTTAGCCTGCATTCTTTACACTTTCACATCCATCTCTTCATTTGGTTCAATTGAAGTTCGAGGATCTTCGATCTAGCTCTCCTTGCGATGGCTAAGCAAGCGATCTTGCTCATTAGTGATGCCCTGCAATCCAAATGATGATGAAATTGCTCGATTTATTTCTAAAACAAATATCTAAAAATAAATGAAATAATAGTATAATGCAAACATTCCAGCTAGATATTAAAACGTAAGACACGCTATGTTACAATTTGGCTAGATATTTAAACATAATAGACGCTATGTTACATTAAAGCTCAAATGTATGTTTATGGAAGGCCAGGATTTTATTTATTTTTTTTTTTTTTGAGGAAGCCAGGATTAGTTCATTAGCCTAAAGCCTTGCAATTTAAGAAAGAATGTTGATATTAAATATATTTTGAGGCTTACCAGTTCCACCACACGAATTCGATCTTTGGGCTTCTTGGTTGGAGAAGGGATTAGCTTGTCTAGGTACTCTAAGACATTGTACAAAAGCGTCTTGTTGATCGAAATTCCAATGAGAGAGCTCATGATAACAATAATAAGGATAGCTGCCCACAATGTCTTTGGGGCTATGACAATGTAGACTCCAGTCATAAACGCCAATAATGTGCTGTTTAATGCCAAACGGAGCAACACCATACTTCGATCAATCAAAAACAACGACTTACTAGAATCGTAAACCATAGACCATATGAGACAAATCAATACCAACATTGAAAAAAATAAGGCTAGTGTATCTGATATTAGAAACACCAAAAAAGCTGCCTTAGTAGCCAAAAGAGCATCCCCAGTATCCTGATTAAATCCACCAGGGAGAGTAAATCCAGCAGTGAATGTAATGGTGGCTAGTAAAGCCGCCACCACAAATAGAGAATTTCGCACGTCTAACAAATTTGTCTTACTTTGGAAGTACGTCGTTTTTATCCTCGGATCAAGACCAATTCTTTTGCACATTCGATCCTGTAATAATTTATAAGAGATGTTCATGTTTACAACAATGTACGAAAAATAGTTATGATATTTACACACACAAATTAAAAATGCTTTCCTAAACCAATTTTTTTTATTAACCAATCTTATTTAATGTTTTTGCGCAAAAAATTGGTGGTCAAATAATGCTTAAATAAACATTCACAACTTACGTTGTAACAAGTTAAATTTACGAGTAGCAAATTACTTCAATCTTGGTAACAACAAAAATTAATTTGGAAAAGATTTGGGAAAAAATCATACCCAAGTCTGGTTGTTGTCGCATTCTTGAGCCAATAGATCTATGGCAGATATATCTTCATCATCCTTGATGTCATATATGATCTTATCACTACTAAGTAAAGTTTCTGTTAGGAACAAGTCTCTATTTCGAATTGCTTTGTGTAAAGGTGTTACACCTTGAGAATCTTGAAGATTGATTAGATCTTTCATGCGTGTAATCTTGAGAAATTCTTCGTACCCCGTTAAATTAGGTAATCGTATGTGATGCAAAGGTGAGTCCTTGTGTTCAATACAAAGATCTCGAAACGCTCCTGGATTATGGTTGATGAAGGCACAAAGAGCTAAGACATGACCTTTCTCACATGCTTTGGTCCAAACCAAGGGTGCACTATTAAACACAGACGGATCTTTATCCAAAACTGCTTTAATAAACCATGCAGGACCGATTTCATACGCTTTATCCCAAGCTGATTGTTCATTATTATCTTTTTCGGTGATGAATTCTGGTGCTTCATTTACTAGCCATGTCCCAAACTTTTCATCTGCTTTCGTTTTGGTTTTGTTTTACCAAAAATTGATAAAAAGGGGTTGGGGGAGTAATTATTAATTAGCAATCTCTATTATAATAATCTATGTTAAAAGGTACAATAACTATAGTAATGAAAAATTAGGCGTTATATTAGACATGATTTTATCGATCCTAGTTTTAAATATCACCCCTAAATAAGACTCTAACCAATTAAACTAGTTAATCATCTATAATTCTTACATTGTTTTATGCTATAGATTTAGAATACTTTTTGTGAAAAAACTATTTTATACAAGTCAATTTTTGTGAAAAACTACCTTATTAAATATATTGTTGAAAGAAACTACCTTTTAAACAATAACTATTGCAAAAAACTACCTTATAAAACAATTAATGTTGTAAAAAACTACCTTTTGCTGAATTATTGCATTGAATAAAAAAGGGCGTAAATTTCATAATATTGGTCCTGATATTGTAAATTTCATTAAGGATTGGTGGAATAATGATCATAATCTCTTTGATATTAATAAAACTTGTATCGTTCTTATCCCAAAATGTGATGAGCCCTGGAAAATGACTGAATTCAGGCCTATCAGTCTGTGTAATGTTGTCTATAAGTTGATCTCAAAAATGCTTGCTAACCGCCTCAAATTGATTTTGCCGAATGTAATCTCTCATCATCAGAGTGCATTTGTCCTGGGAAGGTTGATAACGGACAATGCAATAGTTGCCTTTGAAATATTCCATGCTATGAAGAGGAGGGGGGAAGGCAAGAAGGGAACGATGGCTCTAAAACTCGATATGAGCAAAGCGTATGATTGAGTTGAGTGGGCTTTTCTAGAGGCGGTGATGGGTAAGCTTGGCTTGGCTGCAGAGTGGATTAAAAAGGTGATGCAGTCCTTATCAACTGTCAGATACTCATTTAAGCGGAATGGTGTGACTGATGGTTGTGTTGTCCCGGAGCGAGGGTTGAGACAGGGTGATTCGATATCCCTATATCTTTTTTTACTTGTTTCTGAGGCTTTTTCGAGGTTTCTTTGCAAAGCGGCTAGGGAGAAACAGGTTCATGGGGCTTTGATATGTAGGGGTGGTCCGCGGATTCACACTTGTTTTTTTTGCAGATGACAGTATTTTATTTGCTAGAGCTACGCTTCAGGAATGCTCTAAAATTGCTAACATAATTAGCATGTATGAAAGAGCATCCGGACAAAAAATTAATTTTGAGAAATCTGAAGCGACTTTAAGCAGAAACGTTGATGCTTCGAGACAGAGAGATATTCTTTCTATTTTAGGTGTTAATGGGTGGCTCGACATGAGAAATACCTTGGACTTCCTACGATTATTGGGCGATCCAAGAAGATAGTGTTCTCGTGTTTGAAAGATAGAATATGGAAGAAGATGCAGGGATGGAAGGAGAAATTACTTTCGTAATCGGGTAAGGAAGTGTTGATAAAATCAGTGGCTCAAGCCATCCCGACGTATATGATGGGGTTATTCAAAATTCCGGATGGGCTCCTTGATGATATACACTCTTTACTCGCTCGTTTCTGGTGGGGTGCTAGTGGTACTACTTGGAAGATGCATTGGATTAGCTGGGAGAAATTGTGCCTTCCAAAATCTCTAGGTGGAATGGGGTTTCGAGATTTGAAGGTTTTTAACCAGGCGTTATTAGCTAAGCAGGGTTGGAGGCTGCTCACTAACACAAACTCTCTTGTGTATCAAGTTTTAAAAGCAAAATATTTTAAGAATGGTGATTTTATCTCTGCTAGACGAGGTCATGATCCAAGCTATGTCTGGCGCAGCATTTGGGGTGCAAAATCCCTTCTCCTTGATGGATTGAAATGGTGGGTGGGTGATGGTGAGCGTATAAAGGTATGGGATGAAGCTTGGTTGTCGGGAAAGAGTGTGACTGCTGTGCCTACTCCTAATGTAGAGAGTTCTGCTGAGCTTCTTGTGACCGACTTGATTGATAAGGAGAAAAGGGACTGGGATTTGGACTTGCTGAATTTTCACTTCACACCTAATGATATTAATCTAATTCGGAACATCCCTCTTAGTAGCAGGTTGCCTGAGGACACCAGATTTTGGTGGCCGACAGAGGATGGTATATACACAACCAAGTCGAGGTACCGGTTGGGAAGATTGGGGCATGTGAGAGGTTGGGAGCTGCAATTCGAGGCTGATCATGAGGCTATTTGGAAGTTGGTGTGGAATGTTAAAGATCCTCCAAAGCTCTTCCATTTTTTGTGGCATGCTTGCTCTGGTTCCCTTGCAACTTTAGAGAGGCTCAGGGAAAGACATGTGAGAGACAATGGGGTTTGTGAGCTATGCAATGAAGCGCCATAAACTATCTGTCATGCTATTTTTGACTGCCCAAATGTCAGACTAAGGGCCTGTTCTCATTGACTGAATTCAGCTGAACTGAACTGAACTGAGCTGAGCTGAGCTGAGCTGAACTGAAAAGAACTGAGCTGAACTGAACTTAACTGAAATGAACTGAATTGAACTGAACTTATTAATTAGTGATTTTTAACTACGGATTAGTGATCTTTGATTATTTATTATTATACATATGTGTATATACAAATATACATATTAAAATATTTAAGAAAAATGTACTATATAATTAAAATATTTATGGAAAATATATTAAAAACGTGAAACCCCAAAACATTTTAAAAACATATACTATTTAATTAAAAAATAAAATATTATTATGACAAAAGAACACAAAACACTTTGTAAAAAATTATCACAATTAAAAAAAAAAAGAAAAAGCTGGAACGAAATTAAACAGAGCCAACCCCCCCAATTGTATACTACTCTCTTTATTATTCTAATTAATACAATGTTATTATTATTATTAATTATTATTATTATTATTATTATTATCATTATTATTATTATTATTATTATTATTATTGTCGTTGTTGTAATAAGAGCTTAAAAGAATGAAATTTGGCTTTATATCATTAGCAATATCATTAGACATAAATTGAACTGAACTGAACTGATTAGAGCTGAACTGAACTGAAATGAACTGAACTAAACTGAACTGATTAGAGCTGAACGAAACTGAAAATAAACATATGAGAACAGACCCTAATTTGGGAACCATCTCCTCATTATAACACTTTGCTTGATGCGCCTAAGACATCGTTTAGGGAGCTTATTCTTTGGATGAACTCTAAGCTGAACAAGGAGGAGCTGCTGTCCTTTTGTGCTCTTGCGTGGGCTGCTTGGTCTTATCGCAACTCTATTGTTTTTACAACCCTTGGAATGTTGGAATATTTGCTTCAAATTGTTAGTGGTTAGTTAACTCCTAATGTTAGTGGAGTCATAATAGTAGTGGGTTAGTTTAGTGGGGGTTAATGTTAGCATGATCAATGATCATGGGATTATGTTCTTTATTTTTAGTTATATTTTGCACTATATATATGTTGCAATGTAGTACAATTTTAAATGGATTGAATACAACTTTTATTATTCTTTCCCTTCTCTCATCTCTATTTTATTATTTCAATATGGAAGTGTGTGATGAGTGGTGCTGTGGGCTATCTGAAGCTGGTTGGTGATTATAAAAAATACAATGAGGCAGTGGGGTGTGTTCGTGCCAGCGTCTCGAGCCCTCAGAGTAGTTGGCAGCCTCCTGTAGGTGGGATAAAGGTTAATTTCGATGCTGCAATGTTGGAGGGTGTGGGTGTGGGTTTAGGTGTGGTGATTAGAGGCTCGTTTGGGCATGTGATCCCTGTTGGAGTGAAGAGATGCCAGGGGGAGTTTACTGTCAAGCTTGCTGAAGCTTTGGCAGCTAGGTGGGGGTTGCTGGTAGCAATTTAAGTAATTTTAGTATTAATCATGTTAGGCGTAATGGTAATGTAGATGCGCACTACGCTGCGAGATTACTCCCTCCTAGTGGGTCGGAGTTAGTATTTCATGACTCTTTCCCTCAAGGTATAATAGCCTTGGCGGATCTTGATTTGGTGTGATTAATTATATTTTCAATTGCCTTTCGAAAAAAAAAAAAAAAAAAGTTTATTGCATTGAATAAGAGACATTTAATGATTCATTTTCAATCATTTTTTTCTCCTTTTTCCTCCTAATTTCTCCATAGCCCCCTTATAACCCCTAATTTCCCTTCTCTTTCATTGTTAAATTAAGTACATGGTAGCAACTTACAACATTTAGCTTTTATAAGGTAGTTTCTACAACATTTTTTTTATAAGATAGTTTTTTCACAAAATTTGATGTATCTAAGGTAGTTTTTCACAAAAAGTATTTTATATAATGTACTACATTTATGCTTGTAAAATTAATACTTAAAAATACCAAGGAGCGGTCAAATATGACATACCTTTCAAATTTGGAGCAAGATGTAATATATTTCGGCCATTAGAGGGATCCTTTAGATATTTGGTCCTGCTTTCCTTATTCAATCTTGACAATATATATTCGGCTACTTTAGGGCAATTATTTTGTATTGCAAGAAACAAAATACTGTGCTCCGGCTTGTAATGATCTAGTAGCTCACAAATATGATCATCTCCAAGTAATGACAATATGTATAATGCAAGTTCTTCACGTTGGTTGCGTATTGCCAAGTGCAGAGGGCCTTCATTATGTTTATTCCTTGCAAACCATGGAAACTGATCAATATCAAATGATGCCAAAAGAGGACATTTTTCTTTGTAAGCTTCTACAAGGAGTCGTACAATTTGAATTGTTGCTTGATGGGTGGTAGTTGCAGCAACATGATAAACATTGTTTCGGTCATTGTAATCCACAACATCAATAAGTTTGACAAATGGAAATTTCCACTTGCTCTTCAGGATGAAACTAAATAACCATTCTTTGTCACTTTTTATCCAACTGTGAATTATTGTTGATCCTTCTTTATCAACTCCTTTGATTAACTCAGGATGTCCTTCAAGTAGTTGTATGCATATGTTTTCTGCTTATACAGCAAAATTGTTATGTTATCTATTGGCCACTTTTAATTCAATAATAAGTTTCATAGTATATAGCAGCCTAATTTTTTTTTTTTTACACTTACACTAATTATCTTTTTATTATAAGTTGACACGTTTCTATTATTGCATTTTTTGAGGATGACTTTTCAATGGCCACATAAAAAATGTAGCCATTGTAACCGCTTTTAGGGCCTGTTCATATTTACTTAATTTCAGTTCAGTTCAGTTCAGTTCAGCTCCAATCAGTTCAGTTCAGTTCAGTTCAGTTCCAATCAGTTCAGTTCAGTTCAGTTCAGTTCCAATCAGTTCAGTTCAGTTCAGTTCAGCTCTTAATTTCCCTCTCACATAAAATATTCATTTCAGCTTAATTCAGTTCAGTTCAGTTCAGTTCAGTTCCAATCAGTTCAGTTCAGTTCAGTTCAGTTCCAATCAGTTCAGTTCAGCTCCAATCAGTTCAGTTCAGTTCAGCTCAGTTCAGTAAATATGAACAGGCCCTTAATCTCAATCGTTAAAATATTAAAGATTAATCTTGTCCATTATTATATTTGACTTTGAAATTATAAATAAAAAAAAAAAAAATCAAAAACTAATTGCCAAAAAAAAAAAAAAAAAAAAACTACTTTGTCGCTGCCATACCTTCAACCTAAATCTCCATTAAATACGTATGGAGAAAAAATTAACATAGATAGGATCAAGTATATATATGTAAAGTTCTTCCAAATTTCCAATCTTCCATCATCATCCCGTCAAATAAGCAATTATTTACCAATCTAATATTTTTCTATCCTTCACACAAACCATAATTTAATCGACAAAATTGATCTCCAATTATATTGAAAGCTTAAGAAAAATAGAATGTTAATAACTATCAATAATTGAAGGACATCAATGAAAGATCAAACTTATTAATAAGAGGAAGAAAGCGTTAAGGAGGAAGAAAATTTAAAACTAATATTTGTTGTTATCTTTTTTAATTTTTATCTAGTCAACTAAACAAATGGCTTAGATTTAATCTTAAATATTAATGGTGCATATTTAAAAATTACAGTGGCTATGAAATTATTGTGGCCACTCTAAAACTAACTGTCCATTTTTCGACGTGTAAAAAAATTATTTTAATCTAAAAGATTACTAGAATAAACCCCACGCAATATATAGTGCACGGTTGTTTAAGTTTTAATGACAACAAAATTGTAAAACAAGTATAAAAATCAAGGACTTGACACACCAATTATTAAAAAAAAAAAAAAACCACAAATAATGGTTAAAATAAATAATGTAATATTTTAGAAAATTTAGTTTAGATTTTATGAAAACAAAATGTAATATTTCAGATACAATCCTTTATTAGAGTAAGAATAAATTTTTTGGCAAATATTTTTAGAGGAAAAAATTTAATGTAACACTACTAGTGTCTTTCTTGGTTTCGCCTTTAATATATATATATATATACTGTAATATGTTGAAACGTAACAAACAAATGAAAAAGTTCAAACTAGCAAACCTAATCAATATTGTGAAATGGAGGGAGTAGTTCATGGTATAAAGTTATTTTCTAATATCTTTTTTAGATCAAGATATCATTTTTTTTGGTTTATCGTCCTAACAAAAAATTATGTAAGGGACAAATGTTTTTTTTTTTTTTTTTTTTTTTTTTTTTTTTTTTTTGACAACGGATACAAACAAATTACATATTAATAATAAAGCTAATAAAATTCACCGCCGCTTACCCAGCAATTTGATGAGCCAAGTAGCTGAATCTTGCGATTCGCCTTATGTATCCTACAATACAAAAAGGTTGAGCCAAGTACCTGAATCTTGCGAATAAGCCAGAGGTAATCCACATCACCATGGCCATCCCCCCGAAGAAGGGTAACCAGATTATAAGAATCTGTAAAAACCGTGATAGAATGAAATCGACGATCCGAAGCCCATTGAAGCCCGTACAAGCACGCCAAAGCTTCGGCATGTAAAGCTGAAGTACACACCTCGAAGTTACTTCCTCCAATGATTCGAGCATCCAACAGGTCATTATTATCCAAACACCAACCCATCCCAGCATGACGAGAGTCTCGGAACCAAGCACCATCAACTTTTAGTGACAGTAAAGTACCGTCCTGGTTACTCTGACCTAGTTGAGCTGCGTAAAACCCAGGCGGAGGAGAGGCACCTACGTCACCTCCTGCAGTAGTAAGGGAATTATCCAAATCTTCCGAGGATATAAAGACT
Organism: Chenopodium album; assembly: GCF_948465745.1. NCBI lineage: Eukaryota > Viridiplantae > Streptophyta > Magnoliopsida > Caryophyllales > Amaranthaceae > Chenopodium > Chenopodium album. The sequence goes on along the minus strand of NC_137846.1, from coordinate 43,411,612 downwards.
GAATGAGTGTCCATGACCTCAGCAAACTGTGAATCAAAGGGCCTGGAAGCAGAAGAATCCCTAAAGATCCTAGCATTCCGACATAACCACAAACACCAAAGCGTTCCAACAAAGGTACCTAAGCGAGCACTGGAAGGGCCATCCTGACTAATAAAAAGTCGGATATAATCTTGGATCCAATCTGAGAGAGAAATGTCTCCATTAAATTCTGAGCGGATACCAAGGCATCTACCCCTCCAAACTGAGCGTGCATTAAATCACATTCTGAAGAGATGCTGTAAATCCTCAAGTTTTGAATGACAGAGGTCACATGTCACATCTGAAACCGGAACACCTCTGTGATGAAGTTCCACCTTAACTGCTAGTGCCTGATGGAGCAGTGTCCATAGGAACAACTTCCATTTTGGTTGTAACTGGAGAGACTAAAGTACCTTCCAGAAAGAATGAGAAGAAGAAAGAGTAGCCTCTAGAGAAAATTGTTGTTAAAGCATTGCGTAGCCCGTTTTTACCGAATACCTACCCGAACGGGTACCTGCCCAATAGCGGAAATCTTCTTGAGTCGACTCAGGTGCTTCTGATGCAAGGATTGCAGATGCATCCGCAGGGACAAACCAGTCGAGCACTTTAGTAGAATCCAACCCCATTGACTGAGGATGGATGTAAAAACTAATAGTCTGAGCTGCAGAATTGGCCAATTGAATTCCGGGTTTAAACTCTAGAATGCGACCATTGACCCATTTAGCCGAACCAGCGAGAGTTGACCCGCCGTTACCAATTTTCCAGTTACAACCCTGGTTTAACAGGGTATCCGCCTTCAGTAACCCCCGAAGAACATATGAAGGATGCCCATAAAAGGTAGGGCCAGTATGAGGGTTGTTGGAGAGAAAGGTCGTTCGGGCGCTGAAAGCTCTGGAAACAAGAAGCTGCGGATTGGAAAAGAGTCTCCATACTTGTTTCATGAGCAACGCCTTATTTAAGGAAGACAAGCAGCGAATGCCCAAGCCATCCAGGCCACGAGGAAGATGCATGGTATCCTTATTAACCCAATGCATTCCTTTTGTATCCGAATGCGCTCAGAAGAAGCGCATTAATAAGGAATCAATTTTCCCAGTAACAGAGACCAGTAACTCATAGCAAGCGAGAACATGGGACGCCATTGCCACCAGGATAGAGTTAATGAAAATCAACTTCTGCGATTGTGAGAGCTGGACAACATTTAAGCAATTAATTCTTCCAGTAATTTTGTCGATGATGAATTGGAAGTGGTCCTTCTTTTTCCCAACGAAATCGATTGGAGCCCCCAGGTGATGATCGAACACCTGGACATGCTTCATTTGAAATATTGATTTGAACTCCGCCTGAGAAGAGGGCTATATATTCGGGCTAAACTTTATCAAGGATTTGACAAGTTTAACTCTTCTCCTGAAATCTTAGTAAACCGCTGAATGATCTGCATGATATTAGAACAAGAAGCAGACGTTGCACGAAAGAAGATAAGAGCGTCATCCGCAAAGAATAAATGCGAGATTGAAGGGCTCGCTCTAGACAGTTTGATTCCATGAAAAAGCTTTAAATCCTGTCCCAGATGCAACATCCTAGAGAAAATATCCATGTAGAACAGGAAAAGATACGGAGAGATAGGATCACCCTGACGAAGACCACACTGTGGTTTAAAGGTGTCCGAGGTAGTACCATTGATCAAAGATTTGTACGTAACCGTGGCAAGGCATTGTTGGATCATCTGTAACCAACGAGCTGGGAACCCATAGGCTTTCAAAACCTGCAAAAGAAAACTCTAGTGAACTCTGTCATAGGCTTTGCTCATATCAATTTTGATCGAAGCCATCCAATTAGTGCCTGTTTTGGAACAATTGATTTTCTCCATTAATTCATGACTCAGTAAAATATTATCCGTCATTACACGACCTTGCACAAAGGCGTACTGAGAGTCTGAAACTAGAAGGGGGAGATACTGGCAGTCTAGCCACCAAGCATTTAGAAGCACATTTGTACACTGTGTTACACAGGCTGATCAGACGTAAATGCCCCATCTCTGTTGGGTTGCCAATCTTAGGAATCATAACAAGGAGTGACTGATTCCATTCTTTCAAGAGGAACCCCGTTTGAAAGAAACTTTGAATGCCTGCAACCACTGATGTTTTGTTTTGTTCAAGTCTACATGACTTGTTTTAAATATAAGGAGAATAATGAAGTTACACTATCGAAAACATGTTTGGGTTATAGAGAGTATTATAAAATTTTTTGAAATTATGGGAGGATAAATAAATTTTTTTTAAGAGATAACTAGTACTATTAATTATTGGGTAATGATATATGTAGCCCCTAGGGTTATATATAAGCATTAAATATATTTCCTAAAATAGAATTAAAATGAGAAATCACGATAAAAACACGCGTAGATCGGTGTAGTTAATGTTAATTTATCCTTAATATATCCGTTTTTTAGCTTTCTTATACTGTACAAAGCCCTTATGATTATGTTTATTATTTTCTTAATTATTTATTAACTTGATACAATAACAGAGAAAAAAGAAGAAAAAAAAAAAAAGTGGACTTACCCGGGCATAATGGTGCAAGATGCAAGACATTCAAATGTTGATCATTAGTAAGAAGTTGAGTCCAACCTTTGTTATCGATTAACTTCAAAATCTCTTCTGCAACTGTATGGCATTCTTTTTCGATAGCCAAGAACAAAACATTCCTATCACATTCAATAACTACACTTTCGTCCACTGACAAAAAATAATTAGCCAAATCATCTTTCTTATGGGCTATGGCCAATGACAAAGGTGTATCTCCATAATTGTTCTTCACTAACCATGGACATTGAAGTAGATCTTGTGAAAGGTTCTCTTTCGAAAGGCTCGATATTTCATTTTTGTAAATATCTATGAGCAATTCTGCTATATTCTTAGTATTTTCTTTATAAGGGGCATTTTCAGCCAGATTGTGCAATAGGTTCTCACCATATTTGTTCCTTGTAATTGTCAAGAGTGCAATAACTGTATTTACATCTGGCATAATATCATTACTTTTTAGAAGAATTTCGAATGGCCACAATGCACCATCAGATGCCCATATATTTAATGCTGAATTATCATCACATTCGTTTTTTTGTAAAATCAAATTTGGCTCTCTGCGAAGTATATGCTGAAAGATTTCTTCTGAACTCTCTGTAATTTGAAAAAATAAATAAATGTTTTTCAAGATTATGTTAATATGTGTACATACTATTGCAAAAAATATATAACGAAAATAAATCATTATCAAACAAGATCTTGTGTAATTCATCTTGATGAGTAATTTCACTATATAAATTTTTATACTTCCTCAATGTTTTAATCAATTCATTTGGACTTGTTGAATTGGCACGTGTTCTAGCATATAATTTTTACCCTTAACAAAATAAATTAAAGGTTACATTTACTGCCAAAAAAAAAAAAAAAAAAAAAAACAAATAAAATTTGTCACAATCTTGTTTAATTCATCTTGATGATGTGGTTAGTAAGAAATTAAAATGAATAAGAAAAAAAAGTTTTTTTACTATCTCCATCTTTAATAGTTACAAGACTTACCATACTTCATATAAAAATGAAATGTCACAATATTTGCAAAAACGCACTATCATTTTATTATTAAAATTTGGTCAACGTTGGAGTTTGGTCAATGGACCCTCCCCACAACCCAAACATCATATAAGAACATTTTGTGCCACCTTTTTTTTTTTATAAAAGGACCTTCCTCACTAGGTCGATCACTTAAAAAGACTTTCCTCGCAAATTTTTCTATTTATAATTCATGGTCCACTTAATTATGTTTTCAATTTCTAACAATCTCTCAACCTCATTTTAAAACGTGTTATTCTCTAAAAAAAAAATAATAAAATTAAAACGTGTTATATCATGTGAGGCCTATTTTTCTATCTTATAAACAAACCATACAAAAATGTGTATTACTACATAACACTTAACAAAAATTTTATTTAAGAAATTAATGAAAAATTCTTAAAACGAAAGAAAAAAACAAAGAAGATATCATTTCCTCGATCATCTCCTCTAATCACATGACTTCTTAATTTCTTCCTCCAACTTCAATTGACCTAAGTCTTCATATCTTCTATTCCTCAAGCTAATTATTACCACTCATCATCACATTAATATTCAACAAAATCCCAAGAGACTAAATAATCCCCTAATCCTTTGAGAATGTTGATGCGTTTTCTTTCTTCTGACCACATTGGCGAATGGCAATTTAGAGAAAGCATTCCAAATGACGAAAACTTGGGTTGTGTACCCCTAGCCATATGATTCGATTCGGGGATGACCCAGTTTCTCACAGTGAGAAACAGAATTTGTTTCTCACATGGCATTTTCGTAAATAAATCAATAACTTTATTCAATTGTGGAGCCCACAATAATGAAAAATTTGTTGATTTATTCACGAAAATACCCCCTCTCAATATGAGAAACATGAAATTTCCCGATTCGATCCATCTCATTATTCTCATATATATATTCGGATCTAATTAATTCTGTAACAAGCTAATATCAGCTTAAATAAGTTAAACTAAACATAGTCATATTATTGAAGAATGAGAAAGGGAATACTTTGTATATGATAGCTTACAAGCCAAGTAATCCCTTTGTCCTAATTTTTTTGTTCCATTGTAAATATTTGTGTAAAAATTCAAAAAAGTTTGACTATAAATTTCGTTAATTTATAAGAAATGATTTAGTCATTTGAGGTCTTGTTAATTTACTATCTTGGGCTACAAACCTAAATTCATTTTTCTTTATACTAAACATTACTTGCAACAATTAAAATAAAATAAAGGGACAAGCTAAGAAGTTTAACTCACCTGAGCCTTCTATATGATGTATGGAATGGAATGGAGTGAACCCATCATCAAATCCGCTACAACTAACAGAATGGGGTGACCTCAAAATCACCAAAGCTAATCTGCTCATCTTTTTTTCTATGGCTCCAGATACTAAAGATCCGCCGAGATGAGTACGCAAATTGGAAATCAACTCCGTATCCATTTTGAATATTTCTAACGCACATTCTTCGTGTTTATTAGTAACAGCCATCATACAAGGGTTATCAAATTCGGTATCCTGGATTAACCAGGGTCGTTTCGAAAGATCAGATGGTAGTGTTGGTAAACATCGATACACATCTAGAAACATCTTTACTATCTCTACATTACCAATGGAGGCTGCTATATGAAGAGGGTTCCACTCGATTAATTCGTTTCCTGGTTGAACAAGGAGTTGCTGCTTGGATTCCTGCGGTAATATCTCCATGACTCCTCTTATAAACTCCTCTTTGTTTTCGATTGCCGCCATGTGGAAGATATTGCCGTGATGAGCTTTTCTAGAGCGGTCTTCTGCCCGGGGGAAGAGAGTCAAGTAGTATTCAATGGGTTTATTGGATTCAACACATTTTTTTAGATACTTTACATCTCCATTCACTGCTGCATTTCTAAGCTCATCATCCATTTTTAAAGGTATCATGATTGGAATTTTAAGTTCGAGAGAATTTTAGTTTGATTATGAAGGAATTTTTGTTGAGTTTTGATTGCTGTAGTATAACACTTTCTTCCACATTGTCAACATCCATTTATATAATGTCCAGGCCATACATTTTTTTAAAAAATTTGGTTCATTATTATTTTTATTTTATTCTTGTGTCTTCTACCAAAATTCATCATATTTAATTGTATTCACACTAATTAAAAAAGAATTAATGGTGTGTAATTTTATTTTATTTTTAACGAAAATGATGTGTAACTTTTTATTCTTAACGAGCGAAGAGCAATGTGTGCAATATAAGTAATCGATCAAGCTAGATTCTCTGTTTATTGTTCCACCATATTGTCTCCTTAATTATTCTAATAAAAAATATTAGTGATTTTAAAATTTGTTGATGAAAAACAATCAAAATATATGTTATTAAAAAATGTTGATGATGTCTTATTCGGCAATTTCCTGTTTATCTCTTTGATTGCTTTAAAACGTCAATCTAGGGGGTACTCTAGGTATTTCGATCATTAAAATTGGGGATTTGTTGGTCAATTTACCTATGTCACATGTTCATACGCCCACGTTGGATGAACACCCTACGTAAGACACGGAGTTAACGTCAATTCTATCGTTAACTCATTTACATCTCCTCAAAGCTTGCTACCTTCATTCAACAATGGCAGCTGCCTAGAAACACCACCTCCACCTTTCTCTCTCCACCATTCTCCACCCACTGCTGATCACCAACACCATGTTCTTGGTCACCTCTACCCTTTGGGGTTAAACATGCCCTTAATTTCACCTTTTATTCCTAGGGTTTTCGTTTGATTTGGCGGCGAAGCCGCCGTAGGTGGTGGTGTCGGTGGACGGTTTAACGGAGGAAGATAGTGGTGTCGATGGTAGCTTCAATGTAGGAAATAAGTGTCGGGTGGTAGCTTCAATGGAGGAAATAGGTGTCGGTGTGGTAGCTTCAATGGAGCTTCAATGGAGGAAATAAGCAGCGTTTACAAATCGCTTGCCTACGTGTCTATATGCGCCGTTGACTCATCACAATCTAACTCCAAATGCTGAGTTGGCGAAATAGATTGACAAACTAAAGCAATCACAGAGATTAACTGAGCACCCCTGTCCTATTGGCTAAATAATAAAATTTGATTTTCCTCAAAAAAAAAAAAACAAAAAAAAAAAATAAAAATGATTGGGGTTAAGAAAGTAAAATTTATCACCCAAAACACCCTTTCACTTTATATACTCCATAGAGGATTAGTATACTAGTTAAAAATAATAATTATTCTTTTGGTTTGGTTCATATCAATATCTTTTATTTGTCAACACGCTCATTTGGTTTAGGTTCATTTTGGTTGGTAGTTATACTTATGCGCTATCCCTCTCAAGTCATTAGTTTAAGTTAATGACGGAAAATGAAATGTTCATACTCGTAGTTTGAAATTAATCAGCAGGATCAACAATTATTAATCAATAACAAGTAAATCTTCTACTCACATGAGATCATTTATAATTTTTATATAATATACAGATAAAATGGATCACCCTGATTAATCACTAATAATATATATCTCCTTGTTAGGTCAGGCATTTAATTCGATCCAAATAATCCAATGACAAGTTTGCTACGTGCTGATTGATATAAGCATACAGCTCGTACCTACTTATTACTTCGTATGATTATAATATGATAAAGACAACTTGTATTTAATTATTTAGTACATTAATTCGACTTAAGTCTTCATAAGTAGCATAGTCAAATTCAAATGCTCCCTTTCTGAAATTTCGATCTAATTGGGTTTCTTTTTTATGGTCTCCAATACGTAATTTTGGCCAAAATTTTAAATTATTGATTATGTGCAAGTGAATTTTATTATAACTTAAAATTTTGTGTATATTGAAGGTTTTCGTAAAAGCAAGTAAGTCTCACTTTTTTTTTTTTTTTTTTTTTTTTTTTTTTTTTTTTTTTTTTCTTCTTCACCATGAACCATAGTATAACCAAAAATATTAAATTACCACATGAAAAATTAATGAGTAGAAATTAGACTTCGCCACCATCAAAAACTGGTTTCAAAAATTAATCCCTTAAGTTTATAAACTACATTTGGAAGTAAAATAGTACTTTCTCCGTTCGTATTTACTTGACCTGTTTCTTTTAGGAAAATTCGTCAAAAATAAGTTATCCTTTAAGCGGTTAGCTCAAAATAAGCCAACCTTTTGATTAACTAGAACTAAGTCAACTTTTATAAAATATATTCTCAAAATGAGTCACGATATGTTGATTATGAAGATAACCGGTCATTTAGGTTAAGTATGCCATGTGTTATATATAATATGATTGGTCCATTTTGAATTTTAATTAATTTAATTTTTTTAATAAATGTTTTAAAAGAAATTTCAAAAAAAAAAAAAAATCCCTTAGCTCCCACAGCCTCAACGAAGAACAACCCCCACCCTTGCATGGACCACAACTTAGCTACCAACCACCGCCAAATCACTGATCATCCCCCACCCACTACTAATCACGGGCTCTCCCCTTCTATTGCCGCCTCTACTTCTCCCTTCTCTCTATTTTATCTTACGAATTTCTAAACTGGTGGTTTTTTCGGGGGGGAAAGGGTGGCCTGGGTTCGACAGTTAGAGTTAGGTTTTGGGGTAGATAATGTGATATTTTGGTGGTTAGAGTAGGATTCGAGGTGGGTATGGTGGTTTTTAGGTGGGTTTAATCGTGGGTCCGCGGGTTTGGGTTGATTTCGGTCGACGAAGGCAGCGTTTAGGGTTTTTAATAGATATTATTCCGTGGTCGTCGTATTCTTTATAAGCAGGTTTTGAATCAAACAAGTTAGGGGCATAAGCAGCAGGGAGAGTATTTGCAAGAAAACCTATTAGAGCCTTAAACTCGCTAGGTAATGGGATTATTTCATCCCCTTTGAAGAGAAAAAGATGACGGTTTGAGTCCCAATGGTTAATGGCAGCATGAAGAAAATCAAAGTTAATGTTGAGTTGCATGTAGCTTAGTAGGGCATGCAGGTGGTATATTTTGAAAGCTAACTTATCCTCACTGGAAAGGGATGTCACTCATTGTTTCAATCGTTGTTCAAAAGTTTTTACCATTGTAATAAATAAAATAAGGAATAATAAAATTCTTTTGAATAATGTTATTGATTTGGTGTGGAATGAATGTGAGATGATCAAAAGCCTATTAGACGTAACCGTTTTTAAATAGACCAAAACGGTCCAATTTTTGAAAAAATTCTCTTGAAGGAAAGTTCACTCACATTGACGCGCGCAATTCATGAAGTTGCGCGCACCATTTGCGCGCAACATTTAGTATGCGCACGCGCCTTGTCTGTCGCAGCGTATTTATGGTTACTTCTGTATTTCATTCAATGAATAATGGAAACATTATTACGGTTCTTATGATTAACTCATACACTTGTCTGTTTAAAAATTTTTACTTCCTTCTTTTACTTATTTCCTTTTCCTTTTATTTTTTATTTTCCTTATTACTTTTTCTTTTTTTTCCCTCCTTTATCTTTTTTCTTTTCTTTTTTTTTTTGGTTTCTTTTTTTTCTTTCTTACTTTTTATCTTTTTTCCCTTTTTCATTCTTTTTTCGAGGGGCATACGTCGGGTGTAACACCCCATTCTTTTAGAATTGAAAGCGTTAGCAGAAATACGCCTGAACGGGAGGCTACTTAACTTCGATTGACAAAGTCAAGCTTAAACTAGGTCTAAAAGTTAAATATAAATCATTCAAATATCAAAATTAAGTTGTTTTTAACCTAAACGCAAACTAAGTGAAGAAAAAAAGACAATAACAATTGAACTTAAACATAGGCAAATCAATTACATTCAAAAGCCAAGGGCAGAACAACCCTTATCAGCCAAACTGAAATCAAACTAAACCAAATTCAAAGCATTTAAACAAAGGCATACAAGCCCAAAAGTTGGTTTCTAAACTCTAAATTCGCAACCCATTGTCACATAGATCAAATAAACAAATAGAATCTGAAAATTACAACAACGTTCCATAATCAGTGGGGTGCAACTAACAGTTCTCCCTCAAATTAGAAATAGAAGATTTTAGACTTAAATTAATAGAAAGAAACCACAATCATAAATAACTTGCAAACTCAAATGAAATCACTTTAAACCTTAACCATAAAACTATGAAATATTTCACAACAAACTTAAAAGGAGAAATCGATATTAAATCACTGAATTTCAATCATAATTTATATGAGCATCAAAATAAGTAATAATTTCATAGTTTCATATTTCAAACTCAAAAACATTCAAAACAGGAGAACTGGCATGAAGAGAACGCTAGTGGCCTCACAATCCATTTCCTAAGATCTCGCAGAGTCCGTGTCTAAGATTGGCCAAACTCCCGGCTATCAGTATATGTCAATCGGCCTCACACTACCACCTGACGACAACAATTAAACCAGGTTGAACTACCTAAAACTCGCAATCAAGGTAGTTTGCATGTTCATTAACTATCGGGAAGCAACTCGACCTCACACTTGACTATGGCCCTACACATAGTTCAAAAATCACTTAAAATACTTAATATAATATATTTCACTTAGAAATCAGCAGAGAAGCCTAAAATGTTGTTACTCTCAATTCAAACAGCATAAGAAAATCATATTTCTTAAACCAATTGAAATTTCATTTCAAAACACATTTCAACTTCATAAACCACAAAAGGTATCATCTGAGTTCGGGAATATAATTAATTATCGAAAATAGACAATTAATTGCATTCACAACTGTTGGCGAAATAATGCTAAAGGCAGTGTTATTCTTCTCAATAGCATTACGACGTCGACAATACGATAGCGACCTACTCACATTTGAACACACATCAAAATATTTTACTTTATGGGTTTATAATACCCAAAAATTAACACAACAGTTATTTAAAATATAATTGCAACTAATAAATAATTATTTATAATAAAAATTCCATAAATTCATTTGATAAAACCAAAAACCCAAACTACAATTTCATAAAACAACCAAAACAGGGCAGCAACATATAAGTCCAAAAATCATCATAAAACCCAACCAAACATGCTTCAAATGCGAAATAAAAATTAGGGCACATCATACACTCAATAGGCATCATATAAAACCATTTTGGACTTAAAATTCAAGAGAGAACATGCCCAAATAAAATCATATTTACAGCAACCCCTACACTAATATATATACAGCAGTACCAATCCTACAAAATCACCCAAAAACCCACCTTAAACGTGAAACTAAGCTTAGCCCAATATAGTACACATTCTAAAAACACAATAGGTCATGTTAATCATGCATTTAGGCTTAGAAATTTTGCAAAATACATCTTTAAAACTCACTTAATCACAGTTCTTTCACAGTGGATGAAAGCAATTCCTATACTTAGTTATAGGCCACTAAAACAAATCAAACTTGCTTAGAATCATGCTAAATTAATTAGATGATAGCCTAACATGATACCAATTCATATTAAACAAGAAATCAAACCATATAATCAGATTGAAGACCCATATTTCACACCCAAAACATGTTGCAAGTTACTCGCAGATTTCGGTTCCAGCTAAAAAACAAGTCCAAAACATGTCCAAAAACGAAGTTTAATACATGGAACTTACACCTAACTATCCCTAGTATGCCACCACACATTAATCAGCGAGAATAAGCCCAAGAAACCAAGGTAAACATGCCTCACAACCACAACAAAACTCATGACAGGTATGTAACATTTCAGCAGTACCTATGGTGCATTTTAGGCCTCAAAACCATGTATAAACTCATTAAAAACATCATTCAAAGATCATGCAACATCAAGGCTTTGATATAAATCAAGTTTGGGAACAAAAACATGGATTAAAATCACTAATTCATGCTCTACGACACACAAATTACAGCAGCCCCAAAGTGAACGAAAATCAGAAAATAAACCTAATCCTAGCCATGTTTATACCTATTAATTCAACCTTGAAACCCAATAGTCCTAACCCAAGGGAGTAAAGCTAATTACCATGATTTATAGACCACCAAAAATAAGAACAAAGGGAGAAAAAGAACCACTCAAACCACCACTCTTAGAACACACCCAAATCTGCCCCCTTGATTGCCTTTGTTTCCCACTCTTAAATGGAGGAAACCATGCACGTCCCTTTAACTCTTGATGGAAAAAATTAGGGCTTGGTTGTACCCTTTATTTAGCCCATGAAACCCACGAAAAATAGAAGGGAAAAGGAAGAGATATGCAACATGAAAATTGAAGATGAAAACTGATAAATTCTAGGTGGAGTTGTATGTAGAAAGGGAAGAGGAAGAGGAGTGGTTTTAGACAAGTTAATTAGGTGTAATTAGGGAGTGAATGAGGGGGTTACATAGGTTAGAATATCATGTTGGGTTTTGATGAGTCTGACTCACTGCAGAAATAAAACACCGAGGCCAAGAACAAACTCACAATTAATATAACAAAATGCATAAATAACAAGAATAGAGAAAAGACTAAACTACCCTTGTAGCGTGCTTCGCTAAACCGGATGGAGTTCTTACTTGAGAAAAGCTGAGCCTCACAAATGGCAAGGACCTCCAACGAAGTCCACCCACAACTCGATCTGACCGGTCTACTACTTGAAGGTTAGCCAAGTCCGACAAAAAAGACTACCCAAGTAATTAATGAGCTTATAGGTTTTCTCTCAAGCGGAGATGCCTAATTGAGATCTTACTTAAGTGAGTTTTCCTATTTCCTAAGTGGGGTATTTATAGGGAAACTCAAGTGAGAAATCCACTCTCCCATCAATGTGGGGGAGTTGGTAAAATCATTTTTCTCCTTTTATTTTTAAATAAAAAACAAAAGAAAATAGCCAACAACTAATTAATCAACAAGTGGCATACTAAGAGGAGGGGTAAGGTAAGGACCACAAGGGAAGGGGGGGGGGACCAAAACTTGATCCCCAAGGCTTCCCCATAAACCAGCCATATGCTCAAACTTGCCCTAATCGGCTTCTGCCACGTGGCAGGCCAAGCCAAGGCACCCAAGCAGCCTAGCTGGCGCTTGGTGTACGGCTGGCCTGCTGCTATGCGTGGCTGGGCGCAACACTATGCGCGCTATGCTGCTGTTGTGTGCGGCTGGCCATAGCACCATGCGTGCTAGCCTGCTGCTAGCATGCTGCGGCATGTGCTGCTGGCTGGCGCACCATGCACGCATTGCTGCTAGCTTGCTGCGGCTGCCCCGCACATGCTAGCATGGCTTTCTAGCCATGTGCTGGCAGCCTTGCTAGCCATGGTGCACTAGCACGCACCAGCCAGCCTTGGCTTGGCTTGGTGCGCATGCTAGCCACCTTACCTATACCAAATTCCCCTAGCACTCGGTTTGCTCGGGTATTCCGATACTAGGGGTATTTCGGTAAATTGTTGATTAATTAGTGATTTTACCGTCTCGTCTTTAATTAATTCGTCTCGACTTGCGACGCTCGGTTTCGACGCTCCTAGCTCGATTTCCGACGTCTAAATATTTATTACTCAAGCGACTCATTAATTCCTTCCGAACTAATTCGCCGTGTCGGATCGTTAGTTGCTTGGGTGTGACCTGAAGGGTTCAGTCAAGATTAAGCTGTAATATTAATTATACATTAATATTGTTGATCTAAAGCGGCCTCCACCTAGACATTCCAATCACTTGAACTTACTGAATAAATAGCTTTTTCAATAGCTCCAAACCCTCTATTGGAATAATACACTTGTTCGAAGGACACCATTCCTATCACAAGTGCGCTTTTAATGTATAACTTTTTTCCTATGTCCCTTAATGTGTCTTTATGAACTATAAGGTAAGATTGTTTGTCATCCTTATTACATCCAGAAGTGTTTCTCAAAATTCGAGTTTGACTGTCAATGAACAGATGATTTCTAAAATCCATTTGATCACAGCCATGTATTTTCACAGTCTCGCTCTTCGAGAGGCTTTATAAACAACAAAGACATGTTCCCTATTATTAATAGGGGGACATTCCCAGTCTTGTATGTAAGCTTCTCTTACTAAGAGGACCTAGCCGTTCGAGTGTTGCCGTTATAATCTCCATGTACGGCAGATGTTTGGCTAACATCAAAACAGACTAGTACTCAAATAAGAGAACTCACTATAATTATGGTCGAGGAAAAAGGTTCCGATAGCCATAATGAGAAGTATACTTATGACGATTTTTAAATCTCTTTAAGTATTCTCATAGGTCGATCTAATTTGGTTCTAAACCAATACCTGTGCTAATGATTTATGACAATCATGTCCTTGTAGCACAAGAAATGGTGCTATAAATCAAACTACTTACTAATCTCAAGCGGACATTAATCATCCATCATTTAAATGACCTCGATTAGGGATAATTCTTGATTATAATATTCAATGTTCACTTAATAGGTGTTTCTTTATCCAAGACTGGTCTTAATACCCTATTTCGAATATTCTCATAATTGAATGGACTCAATATTTAATCCTAAACCACAATTAAATAGAAAACGAAGTGATAAATTGCATAAAGTTAAATTACTCCAAAGCCTGAATGGTTCATCTTAGTATCTTACATTAAAATGTTCAAAATTAATTAAAACACTAAACCAGGGATATCAAAGCCAATCTCCAACGTGCATGATTCCCATTGCCTTAACGTGCTTGTTGTGCTTCACTTGAGGCAGACGTTTAGTAAGTGGATCAGCTACAATGTCATCCGTTCCAACTTTACAAATTTTGATTTCACCCTCTGATTTCCATTCTCTTATCATGTGAAATTGCCGCTTAACATGTTTGACCTTCTGATTTTCCCTTGGCTCTCTGGCCTGAGCAATAGCTCCATTGTTGTCACAATAGAGGGATATTGGACCCTTGATAGAGGGTACAACATCAAGTTCACCAACGAACTTACGAATCCAAACTGCCTCCTTAGCCGCTTCAGTAGTTGCCAAGTATTCGGCTTTAGTTGCAGAATCTTCAGTTGTGCTATGCTTAGCACTCTTCCAACTAAACGCTCCTCCATTTAGACGGAATACATATCCAGACTGTGATTTGAAATCGTCTCTATCTGTTTGGAAGCTTGCGTCGGTATAACCTTCAACAACTAATTCTTCTAAGACACCATATACCATGAATTTATCCTTGTTCCTTTTCGGGTACTTTAGGATATTCTTGGCCGCAAGCCAATGTGCCTCTCTTAGGTCTGACTGATATCGGCTCGTAGCACTCAAGGAATACGATACATTTGGCCTAGTACATATCATGCCATACATGATCGATCCAATTAGCGAAGCATATGGGATATCATTCATCCTTTCTCGCTCATCAGGTGTCTTTGGACACTGCTTCTTGCTCAAGGTTATGCCATGTGACATGGGCAAGTGGCCTCTCTTGGCCTCTTCCATCCCGAATCGTGCCCGTACCTTATCAATATAAGTACTCTGGTTCAATCCAATCATCCTTTTAGATCTATCCTTATAGATCTTGATGCCCAATATGTACTGAGCCTCTCCCAAGTCTTTCATTGAAAAGCATTTTCCAAGCCAGGCCTTTACAGACTCTAACATCGGAATGTTATTTCCAATGAGCAATATGTCATTGCCATATGAGACTAGGAAGGCGATGTCACTCCCACTGACCTTCTTGTAAACACAAGATTCATTTAGATTCTTCATAAAACCAAACTTTCTGACGGCTTCATCGAATCGCAGATTCCAACTTCTACTAGCTTGCTTTAGCCCATAGATGGACTTTTTAAGCTTACACACTTTCCCAGCATTGTTTTGGTCGACAAAACCTTCAGGCTGTGTCATATACACAGTTTCTTCCAAAATTCCATTGAGGAAGGCGGTTTTGACGTCCATCTGCCATATTTCATAGTTGTAATATGCAGCAATCGCTAGGAGGATCCGAACGAATTTAAGCATTGTGACCGAAGAAAAGGTTTCATCGTAATCAATACCATGAATTTTCTTGTAACCTTTTGTTACCAATATAGTTTTGTAAATGAATACATTTCCATATTTGTCGGTTTTTAATTTGAAAATCCATTTACATCTGATAGGTGTATAACCCTCGGGTAAGTCAACCAAGTCCAGACTTGATTTTCAAATATGGAATCCATTTCAGATCTCATGGCCTCTTGCCATTTAACAGAGTAAGTGCTCGCCATCGCTTGCTTGTAGGTTGCCAGTTCGTCTCCATCCATTACCAGGATGTCCTGATTCTCGGTCAATACAATACCAAGGTACCCATCAGGTTGAGACCTCGGCCTCTTCGACCTACGCAAGGTAACGGACTGAGCATATGCATTGTCGGTTTGACTTTGCACATTTTAACCAGCGTTAACAGATGCTGTTTGAGCACTTTGACTGTTAATCTGATTTTGTTGCTTATCCTCTCGAACTTCATCGAGTTCGATTTTCCTCCTACTTGTCATTTTAGAAAGGTGTTCCTCCTCCAAAAAGACACCATCGCAAGCAACAAACACTTTGTTCTCAGATTTATTGTAGAAGTAATACCCTTTGGTTTCTTTTGGGTAGCCCACAAAGAAAACCTTTTCAGATTTGGGTGAAGTTTGTCAGAAATTAATTTCGTGACATATGCTTCGCATCCCCATATCTTTAGAAAAGACAACCTAGGAGGTTTCTTCGTCCATAGCTCGTATGGAGTCTTTCCTATAGCGTTTGATGGAGCACGGTTCAATGTTAGTGCTGCACTTAGAAGTGCGTGTCCCCAGAAAGAGATAGGAAGATCACTAAGACCCATTGTTGATCGTACCATGTCCAAAAAGGTTCGATTTCTCCTTTCGGATACTTCGTTCTATTGTGGAGTTCCTGGAGGTGTCAATTCTGAAAGTATACCCTTTTCTTTCAGATGGTCATCGAATTCTTTTCTCAAGTATTCACCACCTCGATCCGATCGAAGGGCTTTGATTGTCTTGTTAAGCTGATTTTCAACTTCACTTTAAAATTCTTTGAACTTTTCAAACGATTCAGATTCATGCGACATAAGGTAGACATAGCCATATCTACTATAGTCGTCTGTGAAGGTGATAAAATATCGATGGCCGTTTCTTGTGGTGGAGCTCATTGGTCTACATTCATCGGTGTGTATTAGGCCCAACAAGTCACCTGCCCTTTCTCCCAATTTGGAGAATGGCTGCTTAATCATATTGCCTAATAAACATCCTTCGCAATTCTCAAACGATTGTAAATCGAATGAGCCAAGAACACCTTCCTGTACTAGTTTCTTGATGCGTTTGATGTTGATGTGGCGAAGACAACAATGCCACAAGTACGTTTGATTTGACTTAATGGTCTTAGCTTTCTTGGTGGTATTATTAACATTATAAACTTGTTTGTCTAATGAAAGCACACATTTTAGATAAACATGTCATACCATAAACATATAAACAAGACCTTTAAAACAATAGTCTTGTGATCAAAACAAAACATGACGTCCAACCTCAAAAGATCAATGTATGGTTGATAACAAAAACTTAAACAAGTTCTATGTCAAGACAAACTATGTGATTACAAGCCTTCTGGAAAGATTAACTTCTTCTTCCGCTTGTATTTCCATATCCACTTGGTAAGCCCTTCTCACTTGGTTCCTGAAATAGGAGCATATAGTGAGTCATTAGTGGTATCTAATACCTTATGAATTGCTTGTATTCAAGTGTAGTTTATAAAGAAGATACCTGAGGTAGAGATTTCTCTTCCCTTTGCCTCATCTTCCAGGTACATGCTGCATTCTCTCTTGTAGTGGCCCCACCTACTACAGTAGAAGCATCGCATCCTTGCCTTGTTTTTAAACTCCTTCTTCTTTGCCTTTAGGTAAAGCTTGAGTTACTTCCGCAAGGGTCGGCCATTTGAAGCTCATTGACAACCTCCATCAAAGTGAGTTTGTCACAATTAGCAGTTAGCCGCATCTTCAATGCGATATAGCCCAAGTGGGGAGAACTCAATAGCATGAGAGCAGCTTTCTCATCCTCCACTGGCTTGCCAATGAGCGCCAAGTGAGTGAATAGCCTTGTCATTCGAAGCACGTGGGCTCGAAGTGACATTTTGGGTCTTAGTCTAGCATTGTAGACTTGTCCCCATACCTCTTGCCTCTCCTTGGCTAGGCACCCCTCTTGCGGTGGCTTGATTTTCATGTTGGAGAGTGACCTAGTCACTTCCTCCACGAGACCATCATAGTTGTCATTTATGCTCTTGGTGACCCTCAAATTGACTATATCCTCTAGAGCTTTGAGGAGCATGTCCGGAAAATAGTTGGAGAACTTCCCCTTCCATTGTTCCGAGATGGAGTTTGCCATAAGTCGTGAGACTCTTTTGCAATCATAACTCCATTCCTCATGAGCCTCATCGCTAATAACCCCTTTTGAGTAGAAAGTCGGGATGAGTATGTCAAGAATGTGCTTTAGGAAGCAATTTCGGAGGGTCTTTCGGAGTTCTTCTTCCCACTCCTTAAAGTTCAACAAGTTCAAGCAAAATGGTAACTTTTTGGGAAGTTCCGGGCACATTAGGTTGTTGTCATTGTTAGTTGAAGACATGATTCTACAATTAAAAGAATTTGAGATGAAGAACCATTCATAATATTTAAATAAGATTGAAATCATGCATATTAATCAAACTTATTTAAACTTCTTATTCACACATTAAATTGTCCCCATTTTGTGAGAATAAGTCGATTCTAAGATCCAAATAAACAATCAGTAGTTAAGCATGCTTTGGCTTGTCTTAACACTCAATATTCTAAGGTAAGCAACTCTTTGCTAATGGCTCCAAGCAACTCTTGGTTAGATAAATCGTCGCATTTAATGCTCTCTCAACAACTTATCCACTTTGCCACGACATGTTAGGACTCCATCACTCATATAGTTGAGTATAACCAAAACCAACTTGCATACCCGGTATGCCTTACGTATCCTAGGGAGAAATAGTGATGCCTCGCTTTGGCGTAGCCCATCACTACTCTCAATAGGTCTGTAAGTGTTGTTTTCGAATGGAAAATTTTACTTAATATTTTAGGGACCTAAGGTTTCTATGTTGGTTGATTTAAGTAAACTTAATTAATCATCGCAACATTCGAAATCCTAAACATGCATCTAACATATAATTCATATATATAATCATAAATATATATCGAAAACATAAATAAATGATGCATTTGGCAACTAGCAGACCCCTTGAGTCTTCAAGTCTTCATGGGTCGTCTTTTGCAACTTCATGGCTTCGTCTTCCAAAAACCTCCGTCTTCAAGACATAACCAAAATAATGCAAATACTAGTATCTACGATTAGGACTAATCTAAATATTAAGGTACAAAAATAATCAACGGTTCGCAGACCGTATTTAGATTTACAAAAATACAAGACGGAACGCAGCCCATATTTTCTATCCTAATCGGGCCCCACTAGTTGCCATTTTTATAAAACCTGCGGGAGAATATACATTCCATTCATCCATTCACTATTTGTGAATGGCCCATGCATTTTACAACGATAAATAAGTAACAATGCACAAACACGTGTAAACTAGTAACTAATTTAGGTTGTTAATCCGATTAACGCACCTAATTAAAACTAGTCAAAGTGGTTTAATCGATTATGTAATTTAGTGCAATTAAAATTGAAGCTCCCACTAAATTCCGCATCCATCTTAATTAATCCAATTAATTAAGTCGGTAAACCCAAATTTTGCCAAAATTAATTTTGCAAATGCCGCTCAAAAAACCAAGGCCTAGCCTCCAAAATTTAATTAAAATAATTAAAACAAACATAATTAAATTAATTAGAATAATTAAAACGGCAAAAAATTGCAAACACGTAGCCAACCGCACGCAAGTGGCTCACGCACCTAGACTAGCAGGGCGCGCGCCACAACTAGCTAAGGCTGCCTAGCAGCCCCAGGTAATGCGGCTTGGTGCATGTGCCCGCACCACCCCAACGCAGCACTGCTAGGTGCCAAGCCTAGCAGCGTTTGCTGCGGGTTTCAAGGTGCAAGGCAGCACGCACAAGCTGCTTGCTCCTTTCGTAACGTTCCAAAACGCACACACACACTCACTGCCCGCACCAAGGTAGCACCACGCACGCCCAGCCACCCCTTGCACATCCATGCGCGCACAGCAACACGCTTTGTTAGCAGTTGCTGCTGTGCTGAGCTGCGGCTTGCTGGCTGGCCATGGCGCGCCATGCTGCTGGTTAGTAGGCAGCAGTCACGCATGGCAACGCACACCTGGCAGCCAAGGGTGGTTTCGCCTCGGTTTTCATGCCAAAGCCTCGGGATTTTAAAACTGAATTTTGCATGACTTTAATTAATTAATTCCAAATTGATTTTAGAATTAATTTAATGAGCAAAATGAAAAATTATAACAAGTCCAACTTAAATAAAATTCATCAAAGTGCACAAAACCAAAATTATTCCCAAGAACTATTTTTAATAAAATTGGTTCAACTTGGTGCAATAAAATAAATAAAGGCAATACTCACTATTAATTTAAAGTAATCATGAGATTTGAAAAAATAAAGGGGAGCTGGAATTATGAGCATAAAATTCTATTAAAGATTCCAACTATAATTTGTGAATCCTTGAAAAATTATATATTCCAATATGAAGATAAATGAAATTTCTAACACAAGATTAAAACTTTATGATTCCAATCAACTTAATACATGATTAAATCAAAAGTTCAACAAAAAAATTCATAGAATTTAGTAACTCAAAGTTCCAACCACTAAAAACAATTAAAGATTGGATCTTTAATACTTAGAAGCCTCAAAGAATAAATTTTTCATACTTAATGCAATGGATTTGCAATTATGTGAAAATTTAACCAATCTTTCAAGCACTAATTACTACAAAGTAACCATGCTTAAAGAGGTAAAAAATGCAGAAACATTAAGGAAAGAGCCATATACATAATCACCATAAATATGGCATAAAGATTCAAGGTTAAAAGATTTAAAATTTTTCGTCAAAAATGAAAAACCCTCAAAAAAGGCGTTTCTGGTCGGATTTTAACTTTTTTTACAGTCCTAAAAGGGTTAAAACGTTTCCAGAATGTTGTTTCCACCCAAAATTCACTATTTTTGGGCAAAAATATAGGTTCGAGGCCAAAAATCAGCTTTAAAACGAGTTTAAAATTAATAAAACCGAGCTACTAATCTAATTAGTAACATAAACCAGAAAAATAAATCATAAAAAAAGACCTTGAAAATTATTTGTTATAAAAATAAATGAGCAAGGCTCTAATACCACTGTAGGGTTTCGATGCGTCCGACTCAACGCGGAGATAAAACCTGAGCCCAAGAACAAACTCATAATTCATATAACAAAATGTATAAATAACAAGAATAGAGAAAATACTAAATTACCCTTGTAGCGTGCTTCGCTCAACCGGATGGAGCTCTTACTTGAGAAAAGCTGAGCCTCACAAATGGCAAGGACCTCCAACGAAGTCCACCCACAACTCGACTCGACCGGTTTACTACTTGGAGGTTATCCAAGTCCGACCAAAAAGCCTACCCGAGTAATTAATGACCTTATAGGTTTTCTCTCAAGTGGAGATGTCGAATTGAGCTCTTACTCAAGTGAGTTTTCCCATTTTCTAAGTGGGATATTTATAAGGAAACTCAAGTGAGAAATCCACTCTCCCATCAATGTGGGAGAGTTGGTAAAATCAATTTTCTCCTTTTATTTTTAAATAAAAAAAAAAAGAAAATAGCCAATAACTAATTAATCAACAAGTGACATACTAAGAGGAGGGGTTTGGTAAGGACCACAAGGGAAGGGGAGGGGACCAAAACTTGATCCCCAAGGCTTCCCCATAAACCGACCATATGCTCCCACTTTCCCCAATCGGCTGTTGCCACGTGGCAGGCCAAGCCAAGGCACTCAAGCAGCCCAGCTAGCGCTTGGTGTGCAGCTTGCCTGTTGCTATGCGTGGCTGAGCGCAGCACCATGCGCGTTACGCTGCTGCTGTGTGCGGCTGGCCGTAGCGCCATGCGTGCTGGCCTACTGCTTGCATGCTGCAGCATGTGCTGCTAGCTGGCGCACCATGCACGCATTGCTGCTAGCTTGCTGCGGTTGCCACGCACATGCTAGCATGGCTTGCTAGCCATGGTGCGCTAGCACGCACCAACCAGCCTTGGCTCGGCTTGGTGCGCATGCTAGCCACCTTGCCTATACCAAATGCCCCTAGCACTCGGTTTGCTCGGCGCATTCCAATGCTAGGGGTATTTCGGTAAATTATTGATTAATTAGTTATTTTACCGTCTCGTCTTTAATTAATTCGACTCGACTTGCGACGCTCGGTTTCGACACTCTTAGCTCGGTTTCGACGCTCCTAGCTCGATTTCCGACGTCTAAATATTTATTACTTGAGCGACTCATTAATTCCTTTCGAATTAATTCGTCGTGTTGGATCGTTAGTTGCTTGGGTGTGACCCAAAGGGTTCAGTCAAGATTAAGCTGTAATATTAATTATACATTAATATTACTGATCGGAAGCGGCCTCCACCTAGGCATTCCGATCACTTGAACTTACTAAATAAATAGTTTTTCAATAGCTCTAAACCCTCTATCAGAATAGTACACTTATTCGAAGGACACCATTCCTATCAAATCATAAACAAGAAGCTCAGAAACAAGCCCCATGTAGACTAGGTCAAGGCTTCCCCTTTGGGCTTGATTGAATGATTACTTTAGTCTTAAGAATGGGTTTGAGGAAGCTCATAAACAAGCCTACCTTAATATATTAAGTCATGGAAGTCTTAAGGCAAAAACCGACTAATAAAAAAATTGTAGTTGGCTCGAAACTAGACTAGGAAAGGAATGTAACGAGAGGCGATTTGAAACACATTTTATAAAAGATAAGATAAATTATATTATTGATATCTAATAATATTACCAATAATAATTACAATAATAATAATGAAAACAATCATTTAAATCAGGATAAAAAAATAGACTACCTCCGTTTCATATTTTTTGCAATTTAGGAATATTTTATATCTCTCAAATAATACCCCAAAGTTGCAAAAAACATGAAACGGAGGTAGTAAATAAAGTTCATATTTATATATATATATATAAAAAAGCAACATTAAGTGACGAAATACGAAACCAAAAACTATTATCCATTTAAAATGACCAAATTAATAAAAGGACATTATAAAGAGTTATATAAATATAAGAATTAAAGAATAATTTATAAACAATATCAATTTGATGAACGAATTGACGGAATCACCCAATACAACTTTATTTATCGAACTTGATGCGATTGAACGTAAAATGTCTTAAAACCTCAAAATCATTTCATGTATATCAAATTGGCACTTTAGTCAAAGAATCACCCATGATGACCTGTATCAATCGCACTAGGTTAAATATAAAAAATACTTATAATTTAAGTATAACACTTACTAAATTGACACTTAAGCTTAAGGAATCATCTTTTAAAGCAAATATCAATCCAGAAAAGTCAAACATAATTGAAATGATTAAAACTCAAATATACAACCTTTTTAAATAATAATTTTCAATTGCTTTATCAAAATACTATAATTTGAATTTCAAAAGCTTAGGATTGCCCTTAAATCAAGATAATAATTAAATTAACATTTCAATTTAAAAATTGAGATTAAAATTAGAAACTAGGGTTAATAGGTTGAAATGCGCATAAAATAGTGGTTTGAAAATACGGGGTGTTACATCGGGAGCCCTTTCCTTCCCTCAGAATTTTTTTTGCAAATTTTTGCATACATATTTATGGAAAATAAAATACGATGAAATACAAATGGTGATATATACAAAATACGTCATATGTACAAAAAATTGTATGTATAAAATATGAAAAAAATATATACATTTTCCATAAATCTAAAGAAAAATATACAATGGAATCTAGGTGCTCGGTGACTCCCGGAAGGCTATTGTACATCCTGTAAAATCCAAATCAAAGATTAATATGCATACGTGTAATAACTTTGATAAAGAAAGAAATAAAATAAAACTTACCGCAACCATCCGATGATCACGGCATGACAAAGCCACGAAGGCCCTCCGATAAGCAGCTCGGAAAGCACGTAGGGTCCTCACCATGCCGTTTATGGTCTCCTACGAAACTTGTGCCTAAAATAGGACAGTTATAAAAACGTATATGATAAATAAAAAAACTTATGTACTTATACGAAACAAAACATACCGACTCGACCGTCTTGGGAATGAACGTTATGTCCTCATCCTCCGCTGCTGGAAGAGTCTCGTGAATCACCAATCCAAAGGCATCGGTATACGAGATCTAGTAAGACGCTCCAGGCAACACCAGCTGCTCCGCTAGATAACCAAGGATCACCCGAGCTTGATCCTCGATAGACAGCGGGAACCAAAGGCTCCTCGAACGAAAACTGCCAGACAACGTGCTCGTCGAAAAACCACGCGCTCGTCTAGTGAAGCGTAGATAGTCCCTAATAGAGTGTCCAAAAACAGCAGCGAATAGCGCCTGCCCGGACGACCTTAGAGAGCCCAACGACCAAGCCCTAAGTGTGAAGGTCGACCTACGAAACACAAATTTATGTCAAAAATAGACATTGCTTAAAAAATAATAATAAGACATATGTTGAAACCACACTCACCGATGCACGAGTCGCCAAAAGAATCCTCTAGCGAAAGTTGCTGGCTGCAATAGCTCGTTTCCTCTTTAATATGGCCAAGCGATGGCTAATAAGGAAACAAGTCGGCCTAAGCATCCTAGGGCTAAGAAAGCCAGGTACGACTACCCCCAGGTCTAAAAAGAAAAGAAAAAACAAAAACGTGATCAAACTAAAAGAAATATGAAAGAAAAAATGAAAAATATATATACAAATGAACACGTACCTCAAGGATACGGCCATGCCATGAAATGGAGATTCGAGCACCTCAGTAGCTGCCGTAGAATCCATCACTCGGGTTTCCTTGCCAATAGCGGCAGTAAGTATACGGGCATACGACACCTCAACCCACCAATTCGCCCTAGATCCCTAAGGCAAATAAGTAACCCAATGGCGAAACGCTCTCCCCGATCACTCAGAATAGTGACGGAAAAAACATGGGCAATGTACATACGAGCCAGCTACCTAGGAGTACACTTCCAGTCATCCTCATTAGCCGATAACTCATTGGCAAACACCACAAACAAGACTGTGCATATACATGGAGGGTCTCCGTAAGACGATCCCCCACAAGATCACGCAGTCTCTTGTTTAATCCCATTACGCTCTCCATAATCACAGGCTCGCTTCCAAAGAAAAACCTCTAATCATAGAGAAGTCATAAGGGCTAACTGTAATCTTTCCCAACGGGAAGTGAAAAGTGTTGGTGGAATCCTACAAAAACTCTAATAACCCGCGATGGAAAGCCAGTTACGCAGGCTGACTCGATAGATCCCTAAGGGCTGCCTGTTGGTGACCGATCCCCGCAAACTCTATCATATCCTTCGCTACTTTGAGCAAGCTCCCAAGTCGGCCTCTCGGGTCGTCTGAGCCGTACAGGCGCATACTAGGCTCGCTCTAAAAAAAGAAGAGAAATTCGGTTATGACAGGTTTTGATAAGAAATAAAAAGGAGAAGAAAATAGAAACACGAAGAAACTCACTATGCCGCGCCAACCTCAAACCGAAACGGGGTGGCTCGGGTCCCATTTAAGGACTTGTAGATCCTAGTTGGGAGGAGCCTCCCAAACGACCTCCTCATGACGACTTCGCTCGACACCGACGCGTCGCTCTCGACCTACCTTGCGAGGGCGTGTCACCCTCATTTGTGTGCGAACTGCCTCGTTCGAAATAGGTCTTGTTAGAACATCCTTGGCATCGACAAACGGAGGAGAATCCATGCTACAATCGATGCAATTTTTGTAAAAAAAAAATTTTCTAAAGTCCTAAAATAATATAAGGACAAATTCTAGACTCATTTTGGCAGCATAACGGCTGATGTAGACACCAAAAAATGTCTCTCCAAAACCAAACCCGATGATGAACAACCTTTCATCGCCATTATTGGTCGGGTTGAGAATTTAATATTTGGAGCACTTAAATTCGTGTTTCCATTCAATACATTTCATAAACCAATCCATTTCCTAGCTCATTTCCCTACACTATAACTTGTTTTCCTTTTTTCGTGTCCACATCACAAAACCGAGAGAAATTGATTTTTTTGCCCTATAAATTTGATCAAATTATTATTTTTTTGGATATAACTTGAAATAAGCTTTCCAAAAATATATCATAAGCCCAATTCCGATTTAAAACGAAGAAGATTTGAGCGAAATACTAAACTCGGCCCAAAACTGACACCCTTTCACTGAAACGAATATATCTTAAAATATACAAATTATTTTGACCTAATTTCAATTTGGTTGGAAAGTAGACTTGATAATCTTTCCAATGATATATTATATGCCTTATTCCGAGTTACGGATCAAAAGTTATCGTAGTTTTAAAAACGCGTAAAAAACTGGAATTACAGCGCTGCAGCTAAAATGCCGCGACGCGGCAAGAAGTGACGTGGCACGGTGCTTGTTGCCGTGACACAATATTGCACATCGTGTCACGGTGCATTTTTCGTGTATTTTCCGTAATTCTTCACGCATTTCAAAAAAAGTACATCGTGACACGGCGACACGTGCCGCGCCACGGTGGACTTTGCCTCTCACGGCATATTTTACCTTGTCACGGTGCTTATGCCTTGACACGGGAAGTTCTCGTGTTTTTCCCGTGTGTCAGACTTCATGCGTTTTATCTTTTAGGCCTATTTCAGTTCCACGTCACACCAAATTACCCCGCGTCACACTAAATTATATCGTGTCGCGGCATATGTCGGCGTGTCGCGGCATTGAATTTTAGGGTTTTACCTTTTAAGCGATCCGTGTATTCCCTCAGCTCATTTTCTCTATAAATACCCACCTCCTTTCTACAGTTCGGGGTACCAAATCATTCTCTATTTCCCTCTTCTATACCAAAAATCATTCTCTTCTCTCTCTCATATTCTAAACCTTAAACCTATATTCCTAACTACATCATTCTTTCCTTAAGCACTCCAAGGAGTCCATACTTATCCCGAGGTTTCGTCTTTAAACCATGGTGTGAAAGGTATAATTAACTGAGGGTTTGGGTCAAATCAACTATACTTTTAATTTAATTTAATTTAATTTCAATTTGATTTATATTTTTATTGAAGTTACTAACAATTTATTCATGATGTAGCAATTTTAAAGGAAGCGCGTAATGTGAGTAATTAATTAATTTAATTACTTATTTTATTTTTATATTATTAGTATCATGATTAGGTTAATTTATATTTGATTTGACTAACAATTTATTGTTAAATTTCTTCTAATATTAATGTTTATTCTATTATATATTTATGATCACCATATTGCATGTTTAAAGGGAATATGTAATTGAAAATCACGCCTAATAAAATAATTTGGACGACCGGTTTAGGTTCCTTTTGAATCTTGTTATTAAATCAAGTGGTCACTAATATTTTAGAATTATGTGTTGCATTAATATTCAACCAATTTAGCATAATAATAGTTTGGAGCAAATTGAATCTTTGTTTGCATGCCTTTGAGATCACATGAATCACTTTTCACTATAGGAATCGAGTAGAGGCCAATACGGGCGAATGTGACTCCATGACTCA
The DNA here is from genome assembly GCF_948465745.1 of Chenopodium album. Lineage (NCBI taxonomy): Eukaryota > Viridiplantae > Streptophyta > Magnoliopsida > Caryophyllales > Amaranthaceae > Chenopodium > Chenopodium album. Next base: position 43,384,350 of record NC_137846.1, on the reverse strand, counting down.
CTTCGTACCATCATCCCTGATCATCCTTTCGTGGTTCTGAACCATATGGAGTTAGTAATCTCATGGATTATGAATAGGGTGTAACCTTCACAGGTCAATCGTTGTTGGCTTTCGTTGTCCCTTATCATGGTTGCCTTTTATGATCCGTGAACAGTTTACAAGTTCCTTAAAAACTTGTTGGCGGCTCCCTACTTTCCTTGTCCCTAATCGTATATGTCAATTCCCACTTCCTATGAGTGCCAAGCATATTCACCCATGCTTTAACGTAGGCGCACTTCGAACGACGCCTACAGCTGCAAAAAGGTCAAAATGCTATGTCTAATGCCATCCAATACTTGGGGGCTACGACACCTGCAATTGAACTCAATAAATGGGGCTCAAACACCCACAAAGCCAACCTATACCAGTTCAACTAACTATTCTAAAGATTATTTCTATAAATCTTGGAAATCAACAGTTCATAGGTGAAAAACGATTACCAAAATATGGTTATTGTCTACCAAACAATTCAGCGTGAAAATGGCAAAAATAGGAAAAACATATATTTCGCGCCATTTCTCGAAATCAAAATTTTCAAAAACATGATTCATGAACATAATTGTAGGTATAGCACTATAACTCACTTAAGTAAACAAAAATAAAAAGAAAATACTTACATTGGGTTTTTGCAAATATGAGTAGGGAGCGAGATCTATTTCCTTTAGCTTCGAAAAACAATAAAAACCAAGCTTTTTAAAGAGAGAAAGGGCCAAAAATGGCGAAGGAAGAAAAAGAAGGAAAAACCAAGCTTTTTAAAGAGAGAAAGGGTCGAAAATGGCCCAGCGCATCTTAGACTCTTGTGCGCGCCAAGCCAGCGCGACCCACAAAGTTGTGCGCGAATAATGGTCATTTAAAAAACCGGTATCGTGTAGACACCCAAATGTGTCTTCCCAAAACCAAACCCAGTGATGAATACTTTTCACGTCATTTGATTATCGAACAAGGCAAAACTGTGAAAAGTCTAGTGATGAGGATGTTTTTATTAAAATATCTCTTCTTTTTGTTTTTGAAAATATTTCTTTTCTTACCCTATTTATGAAAAACGTGCATTTTAGTTTAGTTTGGTCCATGATATGGGTCCAATAATGGTGTAGTTGGAAGGGGCTTGAAAAGAACTTTCCAACGATATATCATAAGCCCAATTCCGATGAATAATGAGGAAGTTATGGCAAAATACTAAACTGAGCTCAAACCGGATTTTACCTACGGCCCAATGATCATGTGGAGGGTCCAAAGGTTTAATCCTATTCCTAAACTAATTAGGATTTAATTAGAAGCTTCAATGAGTTTCTAAAAGATCTTAATTATCCTTTTTGAAAAGATAAGATCATAGAATTTGAAATTGAATAAAACTTTCCTTTTTTAAAAAACTTTCCTCTTTTAAGTCCTAATTCTATTCGAATTTAAAGATGTTCAAAGACAGTCAGATATTATTTTTGTGACTCATAAATTTTATCCAAATCTTATATGGTTGGATAGATCTTGAAATTATCTTTCCAATGATATATTATAATATTAATTCCGAGCTATAACGAAAAAGATATGAATGGAATACGAAACTCTATCTAAAACTGACATCGTTCTAACGACATATTATATGACTTATTTGGACTTGTGGATCAAAATTTATGATAAAAACAAAATTCGCAAAAACTGCTGACCGACGAGTTTTATTTCGATTCGAATTCGGATTCTTTTCTTATTCTTCGACTCTCTTTTTTACTATAAATAGAGGTCATATCTCCCCTTTTTTCAATAATCTACAACAATCATCATCTTTCTCTCTCTAAACCTAGAAGCTTTCTCTCACTCTATTCTTTTTCTAAGCCTTCCTTCAAACACAATTCCTCATACATTAGCAGTAGACACACCTAGCCAAGTTCGAAGTTGCCTTCGCCCTAGACGAGAAATGTTATAATTTCGGAGGGTTGGGTTCCAAATCTCTATTTCCATTATTTAATTTAATTGTTTGATTTTATACTTTTCCTTGAAGTTACTAACGTGTGTATTTTGTTATTAGAAAGAGGTACGAGGCATCCAAGTAAGTACTTTAATTGTTTAATTGATCTTATGATATAGAAATCATGTTAAGATTGTTATTTTGGTTCCTAGTATCATGTTAGGATGCTTTCCTTAGTATGATATTTAGGGTGATTTGCTTATATCAATTATGATTTCTAGGATGCTTCCTATTTTCTTTCCTAATAGTATGTTAGTATCATGCTAAGGCTAAAACTTTGATTTTTATTGTTTAGTGACATCCTAGGGTTTGTTATTAATCTTGTTAGTATCATGACTAGGATCTTGCTATTAATATTATGCTTTAACATGATTATGATTGTTATAATGATTATTATTATGATGATTATTATTATGTTGCTTGATGATTATTTATTGTTATTACTTGATCACACCTTTTATGCATGTTTAAAGGGAATTTGTACTTGTAATCACGCTTAATAAGATAATTAATAATCTTGTTTAGGCTAATATGATTATAATTCAAGTGATCGCCAATAATAGTTTTATCTGTGCATTAAATTTAACCAACATAGATAAACAGGTTTAGGGTAAATCTAATGCTTGCATGTTATTCAGAAAGCGCACATGAATACGAGAAGAATGAAGTAGAGGCCTATTTAGGGCAGGTTCAATCTCTTTTAGGTTGGATTTGTATCTTCATCCCCGAACCCTATTTGGTTCAAGATCTTTTGGATTTGATGATCTCATGGATCGTTAAGAGGTGTAACCTTCACCCTGTGAACGGTTTACAAATTCCTAAAACTTGTTGGCGACTCTTTTGCTCTAGCTTCCTTCCCTTTGGACGCCTCCATGCTTAAGTGTATGATCACCGTGGGGTTCAAGTTTGGGGTAATGCTTGAAATATTCCCTACAGTTTTTGGTGACTCCACTGGGGAGGATTTCTATTTTAATTCCTAAAATTTATTTTGGCAATGATTTAGAATGAGCGGATGAGACTCGGAAAGTTCTAAGTATTTCATATGCGTAAGTTTGATTAGCATTATTGTCATATGCATAAAAAAAGGTCCTCATTGGATAGACCATCCGAAATGAGTCAAAAACATAGGATTTTTACACGTAGGAATCTTGAGAAATATCTTTCATAACTAGAATCGAAATAATACTGCGAAATCTGGAAAATTCTAAGAACGTAGATACCTGCTGAGGCATGTAGGAACAAGCGTCTAGAAAACAGGGCTTGTCGCCTGTAAAGTGCTTTTGTCGCCTGGGGACAGTTCTGTCGCTTGGCAAAAAGTGTACTTTTGCGGCGACAGTCCCTGTAGTCTGGCGCCAAGTTCTTCCAATACCGAGCCAGAACTCTGCCTTCTTGTTTTGACCATTTCTAGCACTGTTGGCTCGATTCTACTTCCTAATTGAGTTTTTCTCTCTTTTTTGAAACCCATATGTGTTCTACATATGGACATAATGCTCTGGGGGTTCACGCTCCATCTGCCCAATCGAACGCTCCTTGCAACGACGGGTACATCCGAGTTTGTGAATCCACCAAACCGTGGATGCAAGTTTTTAACTTGCGGGGTCCCATCCATACGCGCCAACCCTTCCAAAGGTAAGGCTTCCGCGCGAAGCATCCGAACTCATAACCATGGACCCTCTTTGACTAACCCATATCCTTGAAATTTAGAGAACTAGAGCCATGGTTAGGTTGCAAACTCATTGCATCATGTTGTGACTATTTGACTACTTGTGCATTATTTGCTTGTGCATACTTAAATGTGATTTAACTAACTGTTTGGTTTGACTTGTAATTATAAATATGATTAAATAAACTAACCAAGGACTAAAAGACTTTGCTTAATTAATTAGTTAATTAATTTGGCTAATAAATATGTCTAAAATCGAGTCATAGTTCCTTTGAGTCAACCCGGATTTTTATTCCCGTATACTGCACAAGCGTCAACTTGTTTTGGTCATATCCAGAGTTCTAGGAAGAACTACGAGTCGTATAGCCTACGGATCTGTATCCCCGAGTTTTATCTTTAATTTGGCGTTGGTTTTGTCCCAATCAGAGTCACAGATCTAAAGTTATCACTAAAATACCACAGCCTATCCAGTTTAATGCATATATGTGAGGTCTTAACTTAGTCTTTGTTCGAGTCTAGTCACATAGTCTAGGCACATGGTCTTACACAAGTCTTAACATGTCACCTACACTCGCTAGTCTTAGTACACACTTTGTATATGTCACCATGACCATGTCTTAGGTTCATGCATGAGTCGTCTTCCGTCATTCGAGTGGGGGGTCCAATCTATTCCCATTCTCTTCCATATTCTCTTCCATGTTGAATAGAGCCTGAGTCAAAATAAATAATAAAAAACTTATCCCTAATTTCCCTTTCCACAGTACTTGGTCAAGGAGAGAAGGGAGATTAATCAAGGACAACACCTTCGTTCAAGTTCAACTTTTCGATAAACCAGTCAGTCGAAAAAGAAAAGCTAAGAAGATAATGGCAAGTCAAGAAGAAGTCAATGAGCTTAAGAAGCAAATGGCTAATATGACTGAGGTGTTGAAGGCTTTAACCCTTCAAATCAATGACCCTGTGAAACAACAACAAATGGAGCTCATGCAAGAAAGCTTGAGCAAAATATCCAATGACTATAGATTCCAGGGCATTAGTTCACAAGGAGTCTCAGTGGACAAGGAGCTTCTTCCGCAGAAGTTCAATGCCAATGACATCCCTGAGTTCCAGCCAACGGACAATCCTTACTTTCACTTAAGGGCCTTTGAAACTATAATGAACATTAAAGGGATTGATAAGAATATTTTTCACTCTTTATTCTCGCTATCTCTAGAAACTGTTTGCCAACATTAGTTCTTTTCTCTTGATAAAGAGAAAACCTCTACTTGGGATGGAATAAAAAACGCTTTCATTGACAGATATAAGTGTAATATTCAAGTCGAAACCGACTATAGACTACTTGAGATGCTAAGACAAAAAGAGAATGAAGGCTTTACTTCTTTCTTTAATAAGTGAAGGGAAACTTCCGCTAAGATGATTGAGGTGCCCACCGAAAAAGAATCTGTAAGGATGTTTATCAAGAATCTCCAAGAAAAGTATTCAAAGTATTTAAAATATTAACATAATTTGAATACTTTCAAGGCCGTCTATGACATAGGCATCGAGATCGAAGATGACCTCGCATAGCAAAAAGCTACTAACAATAGTAACCACGGTGGCTGGAAAGGAAAGTAGAACAACAATCCTTCTTCTTCCGAAAATGCCCACTTTAGTAACAATGTTAGTACCTTTGATCTCAGTGAAGTCTTAGCCATGGATAACCAAGGATCTAAGAAGCAACTAAGGAAAGACTTCACCCCCATTGGGATGAGCTATGATACTGCCTTCGATCGACTCCATGCCAAGGGACTCATTACTCCCATTGGACCTATTCAAGATCCCGCGCCCGAAAATAGATTGCCTAGTTGGAACCCAGATTCACATTGCAAGTACCATCAAGGTAGGGGTCATACTACTGAGAGCTGTTGGAAGCTAAAAGAGGCCATCCAACACTTGATCGATAATAACAAGCTTCCCATACCTCCAGCCAGCAAGAAGAGCGAGTGATGATAAAGCAAACGATACAAGACAAGAGGCGAGCTTCAACGACAAGATTTCGTGACCTCTTTTTCTATTTCTTTTATTTACCCCTTCCCCAATAAGTCTAGCATAGAAACCTTCTATTTTTCCTTAGATATACTTTGTAGATTTTTTCTTTTTCCTTTTTAATAAAATGAGCATTTATTTCCTTGGACATGATCATTGCATTGCATTCATAAAAAAAAATAATAAAAAAAAATTCGAACTAAGCACAAGATATACCAATGATTTGAGGCACCCCTTGTAGCCACATCATATCACCTTTCACCCTTCAAATATGCAATCCTTTTTTGATAAACCACTTTGAGCCTCGTCTAACGATAGACCTTTCATTTTTCAACCCATATCTACCTAACCTTGGGATGGGATGGTGTGCAACTTATGCAATTTTCAATTTCATAAAAAGCTTGAGTGACTTCAAAAGATTAAAATAGCAAAATAGAAACAATAAAAGTGTACAAAAGGGCAAGTGTTCCAATGTCTTTGACATGAACATGTCTTTGATATGAACACGTCTCAGATTGCGTTTCTTATCGAGTGCTCGGTACCGTGCCCGAGAAACATGAATGCCAAGTGAGTGATAGACCGCATGATCGGGATTGCCCACACTTATACAAATAAAAAAAATGCAAAAGCAAAAAAAGAAAAAAGAGTTAAAACACTCAAGCATAAAAATACAAAGATTCAAAAGCAAGGTTGCACACCTTGGGGGCTTACCTAGGGTGTTGAGCCTTTATCCCTTTCTTCTTCAAACCTTTAGCCTAACCACGTTACAACCCTTAAAAGACCTTTTTGAGGTATACACACTTGTGCGAGGTTCGGCTAGATCTACGTTTGGCCTGATTCCTAACAGATACGTAGGCAACCTGACATTGGGGTGCGACCGTAATAAAAATGCATTCACATTTACGTTCATAATCTAAGAATTTCCAATGCTCATCCTTTTCCACTTAGAGCTAGACTTGGGGGGCTTGATCCTCACATCATTAGCTTACCTAGCTTAAGAGACACCATCATTTGACTCTTTTCAATATATTTTTCCACACACTTAGCCCTTGCGGCCTAACTTTAGTGTCACTTTCACGCACTACACAGATACATGACCAAATAGTCTTTCCCTTAGGAATCATTTGTCATGAAATCTTAACACAACGTTGGAGCATACTTTGTCATAACAAAATCACTCATCATTCATCATTGCATCACAAAGTATGAAGTACTTAGCCTCCGCGCCTAAGTTACCTAAATACTTTCATTATCGAGTCAACCAGGATAGTCTAAGATGTTACAATCCTTGTACTGTGAGAAATAACGTTAACGGAATAAGCTCATTCAACATTCACCTTCAAAAACTTCACTTCTTTCTTTTTTCGCGTCTTTCTTTTTCGGGAGAAAGTCGGTACCCCCCACAAAAATGACGAAAATTTTTGCTTTTTTTTTTTTGCATTTTCGAGTCACACGATCACATTACAATGCACACACGAGTCATGTACACATTGAGTCATGTACACATTCTAGTGATGAGGATGTTTTTATTAAAATATCTCTTCTTTCTGTTTTTGAAAATATTTCTTTTCTTACCCTATTTATGAAAAACATGAATTTAAGTTTAGTTTGGTCCATGATATAGGTCCAATAATGGTGTAGTTGGATGGGCCTTAAAAATATCTTTCCAACGATATATTATAAGCCCAATTCCGATGAATAATGAGGAAGTTATGGCCAAAATACTAAACTGGGCTCAAACCGGATTTTACCAACGGCCCAATGATCATGTGGAGGGTCCCAAGGTTTAATCCTATTCCTAAACTAATTAGGATTTAATTAGAAGCTTCTATGAGTTTCTAAAAGGTCTTAATTATCCTTTTTGAAAAGATAAGATCATAGAATTTGAAATTGAATAAAACTTTCCTTTTTTAAAAAACTTTCCTTTTTTAAGTCCTAATTCTATTTGAATTTAAAGATGTTCAAAGACAGTCAGATATTATTTTCGTGCCTCATAATTTTTATCAAAATATTATATGGTTGGATAGATCTTGAAATTATCTTTCCATTGATATATTATAATATTAATTCCGAGCTATAACGAAAAAGATATGAATGGAATACGAAACTCTATCCAAAACTGACATCGTTCCACTATTTCGGCCATATCTTTTTATCTACAAAAGTTTTTAATCTGATTCTAATTGGGTTGGAAAGTAGACTTCAAGAGATTTCCAACGAAATATTATATGACTTATTTGGACTTCTGGATCAAAAGTTATGGTAAAAACAAAATTCGCAAAAACTACTGACCAACGAGTTTTATTTCGATTCGAATTCGGATTCTTTTCTTATTCTTCGACTCTCTTTTTTCCTATAAATAGAGGTCATATCTCCCCTTTTTTCAATAATCTAAAACAATCATCATCTTTCTCTCTCTAAAGCTAGAAGCTTTCTTTCACTCTATTCTTTTTCTAAGCCTTCCTTCAAACACAATTCCTCATACATTAGCACTAGACACACCTAGCCAAGTTCGAAGTTGCCTTTGTCCTAGACGTGAAAGGTTATACTTTATGAGGGTTTGGTTCCAAATCTCTATTTCTATTATTTAATTTAATTGTTTGATTTATACGTTTTCTTGAAGTTACTAACGTGTGTATTTTGTTATTAGAAAGAGGTACGAGGCATCCAAGTAAGTACTTTAATTGTTTAATTGATCTTATGATATAGAAATCATGTTAAGATTGTTATTTTGGTTCCTAGTATCATGTTAGGATTCTTTCCTTAGTATGATATTTAGGGTGATTTGCTTATATCAATTATGATTTCTAGGATGCTTCCTATTTTCTTTCCTAATAGCATGTTAGTATCATGCTAGGGCTAAAGCTTTGATTTTTATTGTTTAGTGACATCCTAGGGTTTGTTATTAATCTTGTTAGTATCATGCCTAGGATGTTGCTATTAATATTATGCTTTAACATGATTATGATTGTTATAATGATTATTATTATGATGATTATTATTATGTTGCTTGATGATTATTTATTGTTATTACTTGATCACACCTTTTATGCATGTTTAAAGGGAATTTGTAATTGTAATCACGCTTAATAAGATAATTAATAATCTTGTTTAGGCTAATATGATTATAATTCATGTGATCGCCAATAATAGTTTTATCTGTGCATTAAATTCAACCAACATAGATAAACAGGTTTAGGGTAAATCTAATGTTTGCATGTTATTCAGAAAGCGCACATGAATACGAGAAGAATGAAGTAGAGGCCTATTTAGGGCAGGTTCAATCTTTTTTAGGTTGGATTTGTACCTTCATCCCCGAACCCTATTTGGTTCAAGACCTTTTAGAGTTGACGATATCATGGATCGTTAAGGGGTGTAACCTTCACCCCGTGAACGGTTTACAAGTTCCTAAAACTTATTGGCGACTCTTTTGCTCTAGCTTCCTTCCCTTTGGACGCCGTCATGCTTAAGTGTATGATCACCGTGGGGTTCAAGTTTGGGGTAATGCTTGAAATATTCCCTACATACCCGAATTTTGATCAGTTTGGAATATTTTTTCTAATGTTTTTGTGCGTTGTTAGCTGTAATAACGCGTGAACCATCAAAATCTTTTTAATTGCTTTTCTCTTTGTAGTTCATTTTCTTCTTTGATAGTCTTTTTGCATCATCCTGCATGTACACCGTGTTTTGTGCCTACCCCAAGCATGCGCTTTGGATGTTTTTTGAAACGTGGTAAAATATTCCATAGTGGTGCTTTACGCAAAAGCTCCCATAAATAGTTTGGCATTTTCTTGTGTTGCCATTTTAGAAATATCACGTTTTTTGTATTTTTGGCGTCCATAACGAAAATACCGCATTATCGTATAACGTAAAATCGCATGGCGTATGTGTTGCGTAAAATTACACTAGCAACGTGATCTACCTCCCGTTCGAAAACGGTAAAACTTCTTTTACAAACTTTAGGTGATAGCTTAGACAAATCGACAAGTGCGCCGAACCATCGGGGTTAGACGTCCCCCAATTAGAAGCAAATACGGTTAGCTAGGAAGCACTCTAGCTTTACCGGATAGTTAGGTTGTTCGTCTCCCCTTGTATAAAGAACTAGCCCCAGCTGAAGCCATTTAGACACGTGCCCCCAGTCCTGAGATGCGTGTTCTCATCTTGTGGACAAAATTGCTGAGAGAGTTGCCGATTTTCTTCTTTCTGACTAGATTTGGATATAAGCCTCCATTCCTAAGTCATGTATTATTTCTATCTTATGGATATCTAGTATTCGTTTTGGCAGCATATGTCAAGTTTTTATTCAAGCGCTAGGCTACAAATATTGAAACACCCCCCATTTTATCATCTTTTACTTTGTTAAAATCATGGACTAAAGTTTCAATGGCATATCGAGGGACTTTAGACCGTCGATGACATATTGAGAGTGTATCATCCTCTTTACTGTTTTTCAAACCTGATACCTTCTCATAACATGACATCACCCAAGACAATCTTCACTTGTAAAAGCATTCTACATTAGAAAAGGTCAATCTAGATTATTTAGCACAATAAATCCAAGATATACTTTTTTTGGTCTTAGCATCTACTTGTCTTGAACACTTAGCTAATTGAGAATAGTTTCGACATTCACTACCACAAAATAGGGAATATATAACGCATAATATAGAGCTATCAGGTTAGATAGGCGATCTCTAGCATTCTATAGAACACCTATCTAAGATGAGCGATTTATAATATGTTAAGACCTATAGAACGCCTGTCATGTTAACCGTTCTATATATTTAATATAAAAAAATAGACTATAGATATAGATCGCCTGACTTAGATAACCTATCTATAAGATTTTAGTATAATTTTAAAAAAAAAAATAAAAAAACTTACCCTGTGAAATGAAAACCTAACCTACCCCTCATTCCCTCAACCCGCACGCCGTTCTCCCCTCCCCTCTTTTTTTCTCTGTTCTCTTTCTCTTCTCATCTCCATTCCTCTGTCTCTCTTCTTCGATCCTCTCATCTTCTCAAACTTAAAATAAAAATCTTACCCTATGAAATAAAATCATAATTAGGAAAGTAAATCTATTTTTCGGTTTTAAATCAAGATCAACGCATGGTCATTTGTATCATTTCCCTCAAATTTTTAATAATTAAATTTGATTGCATTCAATCTAGATCTGAGGATTCCAGATCGAAGAAATGTGGAGGGTTTGGAGCCGGAAAATGAATTCAATCGATTGCATACAAATCAGTTTTAATGAACTGGTAAAGCTCCCGTGCAACGCCACTGTAGATTGAGCCGAATAAACCATCGTCGTTTGATTTGGATGCGTTGTGATGAGGTGTTGCTTGCTATGAAATACATTGTTAATTAAGTCTAAAGATGCATAAAGGTATATGAAGTGTAATCTCATTGGTGTTCGAATTTTAATGTTTAATTCTGTTTTTTGGTTATTTTAAAGTGATTGATATGAGTTTTTTGTTTTTTTAATCGATCTATAGTACATGATTTAATTCTAATTAAAAATTTTGATTTTAAATTTATAATTTCGTTTTACTTCTAAATTAGTTTAGATCTTTTTGGTGCTTGGTTTTGTGTTATAATATCTGATTTTCATCTTTTGTCAATTGATTTTCATATTTTATATTTTTTGATTTTCATGTCATAATCTCTTATCAATTTCTTTTCATGTAATAATTTGTGATTTTTACCTTTTATCAATTGATTCATATGTTATAATTTTGATTAATTTATGATTTTTCATCTTTTGATTTTTGCAGGTGTTTGGTGCGGCTTCTCAAGAGGTTGGAGGAGGCTATATATGCGGTGGTTGAGATTGGTGGAAGCTGGTGGTGGTGTGGTTAGTGCGGAGGTTTTGACTTTCGATGGCAATTTAAGTTAGTGCACTTCTTAAGTCTTTGTTAGCACATTGATAATTAATTAGTTGTGTTAAAAAACTTGTAATGTAATTTTTTTTCCTTAAGGAATTTAGCTATTATCATTCAAGTACTTGTATTTTAATTTTCTTTTTTGTAAATATAATGTTATTGTTATAGATTTTTTATTTATTACGTCAATTAATAATAATAATAATAATAAATAATAATAATACTAATAATAATAATTTTTATTTAAAAAGTAAGGAATAGAGAGCGCCTATCTATGATAGGCGTTCTATTTATATAAAGCTATAGAGCGCCTAACTAAGATAACAGCTCTCTTTTCCTTGTTTTTTATTTACCTTTTACCCAAAATAAGAAACGTCTATCTTAGATAGGCGATTTGTATTGTGTTGGATATAGAACGCCTCAAAGAGGCGCTCTATAGACTTTATAGGGTACCCCCCAAAAGAACGCCTTTGAGGCGTTCTATATTGTATGTTTTAGGCGTTCTGTATTCCCATTTTTATGGTAGTGATTCTTAAACATTACAAAAAGATTCCTCATCCTTAAGGAACTTCGCAATGAGTCTTAGATTTATTTCATAGGCTACTTTGATCATCATCTATTATAGACTCGGTCAAAGTGGGGGCTTATTGTAGACATCTACTTTTGGTCCCCTATTTTGACCAAAAGTGCTATGACGATAAATAAAATCATCTTTGTGCTTGATCAAAGTGAGGAATGCTTATGGACTATTGATTAAGGCTTAAACACATAAAATAACTAGCTTAACCCAATACAAAATGAACCGAAGCTTTCTAAAATTAAACAAAGCCCGGTTAGTAATTAGGCCTAATACCGAGATTAAGCCTAAGTTTGACAGATTTAGTGGTGCCTAGGTTAAAATCCAAGGTTGCCGTAGGAAAATCGCGCGCAACTCAGGAAGTTGCGCTGGCTTGGCGCGCGCAACCCACAAGGTTGCGCATGACACCCAGCACAACCTCCAGTGGTGCGCTCGTCGAAGATTTAGAATTTCATAAATATACTGAATCAAATCTTACCATAAAGCCACGCACAAGACAATAGATTGTGCTGCCCATTGCAGCACAACTTAATCACTTGTGCGCAGCAGCCGCGCGCGACCTTTTAAAATGTGCATGCCACCTGCTACGACAGCATATTCAAAACCCTAATTCACCTATTCCCTATAAATAAAGGTTCAATACGAAGCTTTGAACACACATAAATTAACTTGAAAAGTCAGCAGAAACTTTGTGAACTTATGTACTAATCATCCTGTTGTCCTAACTGCTCACCCTTCTAATAATTTGTTCTTACGATGGAGGTTTCTACACTAGAAGGAGTCCATAAGTGTTCTGAACGAAGATCTAGCAAGGAAAAGTGGTAAATTCTCGAGCACTTAGATAAATCACCTTTGTTTTCCTACTTAAACAACTTTCAATCAACTAATTAATGTTGTTTGATCACTTGAAATGAACTTTAATCAATTAATTCACATAGTATTCTTATGTTAATTAAGACTAGAATTTGAATAATTAATTGACTGTTTTATCACTTAAGCCAAGGCAAATCTTGTTTACTTTTTGTTCTTTCACGAATTTGAATAAATAAGAATAACGAAATTTGCAATGTTATTCCTACGTGATTAACATGTGTAAATAAAATCAACTAATTTAGTTTTAGGTATCTCTTTCCATACATTGTTTGGTAATGAATTTGTGAAAAAGGAAGAGCTAGTAGAAGCCGTACTGGGGCTAGAATAGCGATTCCTACCTAAAAGGAACGTTATTTTAGTACCCTTGCTCCTGAACTCATTTCTGATACGAGTAGACCAATTTGTGCATGGGGTAAATATCCTTCGAACTCTACTTGGGAGAAAGGAATAAATGAGAATTATGAGTGATATGTCTATTTTATATAGTGGTTTACCCTTGTCCCTTGGTCATAATTAGGAGTATTTTTGGCTTTTTAGAGCCACTTTTATTACTAATTTGTGCTTTCTAGTGTTTTCGTAGTCTTGGTTAAGTTTTATAGGAAATTGCATATTTGGAGCTTTTTCTCGGGATTATTTGGAGCAACTACGAGCATTAGAGGAGCACGACTATTTTTCATCGCCTAAGGCCAGTTAGAGTCATCAAACCGGTGATTAAGGGCTCGACGTATGAGAAACCGAGGCTATGGACCAAGTATTCAAGCCCCTTAGAGGAATTTTTGATTGGGTTAAGTATCACGGCCCAATCATTAGTACATTTGAAGCCCAAGGCATCCGCCCGTCCGGATGAGGCCTCGCCCGAAAGCGTGCCCGGCCGGGCCTGGCGAAAGATCAAGGAAGGGCATGCTTCGCCCGATCTCGCGCCCGGCCGAGAGCGAGAGAAGCTTCACTAATGAAAAAGGCGGGCCCGGCCGGGCGGTGCTTCGCCCGACCGGGCGCGTGTCTTGGAGCGTATTTCCGGCGGATTTTTACTTAGATTTTATTTAGGATTTTTATGTTTTGTATAAATACGTTTTAGTTGCTTTTGATACAATATCTCTATTTCATTAGTTTAATCTTCTCTCTTGTTTCTCTCTCTACAACTCTTGCTTTAATTCAATTCATTATTTCCGTTAACTTTGGTAACAATTTCTTCCCTCTTTATATCAGTAATTTATTTGCTTTTGTTCATCATATTTTGCTTAATTACTTTGATTAGTTTAGATTTAATTATGTGTGAGTAGATTTTTTTCTAGGGTTGTGGGGATCAATAAATAATATGAAGGGGTAATTTATTATTGTTGATTGTCAATGCTTGATTAATTTCCTATTGATTGATTTAATGCTATGCAATTAGATTAGGCCTGGTTTAATTGTATGAGTTTTGCAATATTGATTCGAGATTCGACAGATGAGAATTGATGTTTAGGCTTAGTTTCAATAGGCAGGTTAATTTATAAATTGTTAAGTCAAGATTCAAAAGATGCAATTTAATACCGATAGATTAATTTTGTGATATTAGAAAGCCCTTTATGATCTGATTAATTAATGCATTGATGATTGATTATTGTGTTTTACCCCGGAATATTATTTATTGGTGAACCTATACCCTAGACTTTTATTATTTGATTTTCTCCTAAAACTTTAATCTAGTAGTTTAATTCTTTTCATATCAATAAATTGGTTACTTAATAATTTAGATTATTTAATTTACTTAGGAATAAGTTGACTTGTTTCCCTGTGGTTCGACCCTTCTTCCCTATATGCATAGTTAGAGGACTTAGGAATTATTAGTGACTAGGTGGTACAACTAAATCATGTCAAAATTTGGCGCCGTTGCCGGAGAAACGATTTTATTTTTATTTCTGATTGTTTTTTTTTGTAGTTTAGATTATTCCCTCTAGTCTCAGAGAACGCAAGTTGTTTGAGAGAAATTTCTCATATTTGTTTGTTTAGTTTTGTGTTTTTGCCCAGGGGTTCTAGATCAGGTTACATTCCTTTTAAACCTGAAATTGAACGATCTTTTCATAGACAGAAGAACCTTTACAAACAGGTATGAGACACTTCCAAAGGTAATCCACCTTTGGAACTCCCATCTGATTCTAGCGACTCAGAAGTTTCTTCAGAACCTGAATCAGAGATGACAGCACCACCACCTCCTCCACCTTGCAAGCTTAGCGATTATTCGCAGCCGTACCTGACGGATTTTCCACATCTTACTCCTACTCCAGCTCTTGATGGAGTGCAATTCGAGATCAAACCCCAGTTT
Source organism: Chenopodium album (assembly GCF_948465745.1). Classification (NCBI taxonomy): domain Eukaryota; kingdom Viridiplantae; phylum Streptophyta; class Magnoliopsida; order Caryophyllales; family Amaranthaceae; genus Chenopodium; species Chenopodium album. The sequence goes on along the minus strand of NC_137846.1, from coordinate 43,369,026 downwards.
ATATTATCACGATGATTGAAAGAAAACAATTAAGTGGAGCTAAGGGTGAAGACCCTAATCTTCATATTGCAGATTTCTGTCAGTATTGCAATACTATCAGGCAAGCTAGGGTCACACAAGACCAATTCAGGGAGATTCTTTTTCCCTTTTCTTTATGTGGTAAAGCTAAATTGTGGTATAATGGATTGAATAGAACTGCACTTGGTATTACTAACTGGGAAACTCTTGCTTTGAATTTTTATAATAAATATTACCCTGTAGAAAGAACAGCTTTACCTAGGAGTGCAATTCAAAACTTTTCCCAAGAGCCAGATGAAACTCTATATGAGGCTTGGGAAAGGTTCAAGGATCTGCAGAGAGAGCGCCCCCATCATAATTTAGCATAGTGGCATTTGATTCAAGCCTTTTACAATGGGCTTGGAAATTCATCCAGAACAATTCTAGATTCGACAGTCAGTGGGAGATTTATGAATCTTAATGTTGATAATGCAAGTCAAGTTATCGAAGATATGGAAATTCATAATTCCCAATATGGGAATCCTAGAGGTTTTGCAAATAAAGGCAAACATAATGTCGATTCAGTATCCTTTTTGCAAGCTCAACTAACTTCTATTTGCCAGAAATTAGATACTGCTATTTCTAATTCTGTAGCTAATGTTTCTGCTGTCAATAATACTAACGAAGCTTTTTGTGAAAATTGTGGAATTTTAGGGCATTGGGAGCAAGATTGTAGGAGTTTCATGGAGCAAGTTAATGCCTTCCAAACCTATGGGCAAAATAACTCATACTCCAACACTTATAATCCTAGCCTTTAAAACCACCCATATTTTTCCTACCGGAGTACCAATGTGCAAAACCCTCCACCTCCACAACAACCACAACAAAAACCACCACCACAGCAGAAATATTACTATCCTAACTCTGGCCAGAAAAACCAATCACAGCCCTCCTCATCTTCTGACCCTACTTTGTCAGAAATTAGAGCGATGCTATCAAATATGCAGAAGCACATGGAAAGTAGGGATGCACAAATTGATTCAATCCTAACTTATAATAAAATTATGGATAATCAAATTGCGCAGATTTCATCCACCCTACAAACCTGTCAGCAAGGAGCCCTACCATCGCAACCAATCCACCTTACGGATCATGCTAATGCAATTTTTCTAAGGAGTTGTTCACACTATGATGGGCCTCCTATGCCCAAAGATGATGAACCTGTTGCTAATCCTGATTCCCTTATACCAAGTGCTAATGTTACTAACCCTGCAGGGCTACAAGAGAAAACTAATTCTTCTAATGTTTCTTTACAGGGTAAATCTCAGGAAAAAGGTGGAGATGTGTAGGGCCCAGTCATCAAACTTCCATTCCCAAATAGACATTTGAAGAATAAGTTTGATAAGCAAATGGGTAAGTTCCTGGAGGTTGTGAAAAATTTGCAGGTAACAGTTCCTTTCACTGATTTGATCACTCAGGTTCCTACATATGCTAAATTTATGAAAGATATTTTGACTAGGAAAAGGGCCTTTGATGAGGTAGAAACTGTAGCTTTTACAGAGGAATGTAGTGCTTTATTGCAAAATAAATCCCCTCCTAAATTAAAGGATCCTGGTAGTTTTTCTATCCCTTGTCATATTGGTAATGTCTTCATTGATAAAGCATTATGTGATTTGGGTGCTAGTGTTAGTGTTATTCCATTGTTTGCGTGTTCTAAACTTAATATGGGTGATTTAAAAGTTACTAACATTACTTTACAGATGGCAGATTGTTCTGTTAAATACCCCTTAGGTATTCTAGAGGATGTCCCTGTCAGAGTTGCTAAATTTTTTATCCCTGTAGATTTTGTTGTCTTAGACATGGCTCAGGATACACAAATTCCCATTATATTAGGTAGGCCTTTCCTCCACACAACAGGAGCCATAATTGATGTGAAAAATGGAAAACTAACCCTTTCTGTCGGAGATGATAATATCACTTTTAATTTAGGGATGGTTTTGAAAAGACCTATGCTAGAGGAAAATTGTTGTTTAATTGATATGATTGATATAATGGATGATATTTGTGAAGAAAGCTTACCACAGGTACTTGCAAGAGATCCCTTGGAGGAAGTTCTTTGTGGCGAATTAACTACAGGTAATGCGATTATTTGGAGTACAGAGGTGGACGCCATAGAAAAAGCTCTCGCAATTGAAGAACTTGATCCTATAGAGAGCAAGAAGGTAGTAAAATTAGTTTAGGAATCAAAACCTGTAGAGGTCAAGAAACCTGAACTAAAAATTCTCCCTTCTCATTTAAAATATGCTTTTCTTGATAAGCAGGAACTATACCCTTTGATCATTAGTACTTCACTTGATGACCCACAAACTTCCCAACTTCTAAAGGTTCTTTGAACCCACAAAAGGGCAATAGGGTACAATATTGATGATCTCAAGGGTATTAGCCTTGATTTTTGTAAGCATAGGATACATTTAGAGAACAACTATAAGCCATGCATTCAACCCCAAAGGAGGTTGAACCCCAATATGCAAGAAGTAGTAAAAAAGGAGGTTATGAAATTACTTGATGTAGGTATTATCTATCCTATTTCTGACTCAAAGTGGGTAAGTCCTGTTCAGGTGGTTCCTAAAAAGGGTAGGATGACTGTTATATAAAATGATAAAAATGAATTAATTCCCACTAGAACCGTTACAGGGTTGCGTATGTGCATAGATTATCGTAGATTAAATATCGTCACTAAAAAAGATCACTTCCCTTTCCCTTTATTGATCAAATGCTTGAGAGGTTAGCTAATCATAAGTTCTTTTGCTATCTGGATGGGTATTCGGGATTTTTCCAAATTTCAATTCACCCTGAAGATCAGAAAAAGACTACATTTACATGCCCTTATGGTACTTTTTCTTATCGTAGAATGCCCTTTGGTCTGTGTAATGCCCCTGCCACCTTTCAACGCTGCATGATGAGTATCTTTTCTGATTTCATAGAGTCTATCATGGAAGTGTTTATGGATGATTTTAGTGTGTATGGTTCTTCATTTGATGCATGTCTTATTAATCTCACTAAAATTTTGAAAAGATGTGAAGAATGCAATTTGGTCCTAAATTGGGAACAGTGTCACTTTATGGTGACTGAGGGAGTAGTTCTTGGTCATATTGTATCTGATAAGGGTATACAGGTAGATAAAGCTAAAGTTTCTGTGATTGAGCAATCACCTCCTCCAATTAATGTTAAGGGGGTTAGAAGTTTCTTAGGTCATGCGGGGTTTTATCGTCGCTTTATCAAAGATTTTTCTAAAATTACTAAACCACTAACTCAGCTTTTACTCAAGGATGCCCCATTTTTTTTTACTGATGAGTGTCTTGAGGCTTTTAACAGGATTAAGCAGGCTTTGATATCGGCACCTATCATATGTGCTCCCGATTGGGATCTCCCTTTCGAGATCATGTATGATGCCAGTGACTTTGCATTAGGAGTCGTACTAGGACAAAGAATGAACAAAGTTTTACATGCTATTTACTATGCAACCAAAACTTTGGATGAAGCCTAAGTTAACTATGCTACTACGGAGAAGAAGTTTCTCGCTGTGATTTATGCTTTAGAAAAATTTAGTTCATATCTAGTTGGTTCTAAAGTTATTGCTTTTACTGACCATGCAGCTTTGAAATATTTGATAGCCAAGGCAGAATAAAAGCCTAGGCTCCTTCGTTGGGTTCTCTTGCTCCAAGACTTTGATGTGGAGATTAAGGATAAGAAAGGTGCAGAGAACGTTATGGAGATCACTTGTCACGAATCAGGTATGATGAGGGTAAGGATTCTCTTCCTATAGATGATTCTTTCCCTGATGACCACTTGTATGCAGCCGTAGAGCAACATCCTTAGTATGCCGATTTTGCAAATTATTTAGTGGGCGGTACTCTACCTCCTGACTTTTCCTACCAACAGAAAAAGAAATTCCTTTCTGATGTTAAACATTATTTTTGGGATGATCCTTTTTTATTTTGTGAGTGTGCAGATTAATTATTTCGCAGGTGTGTTCTCGAATGGGAAGTTCACGGTGTTCTCACTAGATGCCACAACTCACCTTATGGAAAATTTCATGGTCCAACCAAAATGGTGGCTAAGACCAATGAGTCAGGATTCTACTAGCCTACCATGTTCACGGATGCTAACTCTTTTGTGCAGGCTTGTGACTCTTGCCAGAGGACTGACAACATCTCACGGCGGCATGAGATGCCTCAAACTAGTATATTAGAAGTTGAAATTTTCGATGTTTAGGGTGTTGATTACATGGGACCTTTTCTTTCTTTCAGGGGGAATCGATATATATTTGTCGCCGTTGATTATGTATCCAAGTGGGTTGAAGCCATTGCCACACCTACCAATGATGACAAGGTGGTCCATAGGCTTTTCAAGAAAACCATATTTCCCAGATTTGGAGTACCTAGAGAAATAATTAGTGATGGAGGATCTCACTTTCATGAGCGGAAATTAGACACCCTTCTCAAGAAATATGGTGTATACCATAGGACAGGTATCGCCTACCATTCCTAAACTAGTGGCCAAATTGAAGTTTCTAACCGTGAGATCAAGGCAATTCTAGAGAAGATGGTAGCAAAATCTAGGAAAGATTGGAGTGATAAGTTAGATAACACCCTTTGGGCGTATAGAACTGCATTTAAGACCCCACACTACTATAAAACTTGGAAAACATACCGCTTTTTATAGACCTATTATTTAAAAAACGGGTTTGTTTGATGTAAGAGATCCAATGTTTAAAGTAACGGATCTCTTATATATCCTAGGGCCCACCACTTTGATGGAAATAAGAATATACGAGATATAAAAGACCTGGTTATACCCTTAACGGGTCTCTGAGGTGTATTAGGTCCCACAAACTTGATGGAAGAACAATAGATGAGATGGATATGAAACCCGTTATCAAATTCCACAGGTCTCTTCCTAAGTCCGTATTTATGCTTGGTCTAATTCCACAGGTCTCTTCCTAGGTTTGTATTTCCACGCTTGGTCTGCTCTTATAGTCTTATTTCCATTTCTTGGAACTCTTATTTTTTAATTTAGTCATTTTATATTCTTATGTAAAAGTCACATGTTCATCATCTTTATGTTATGACATTGTCTCTCCTCAAAACCCTAACCTCAACCCCCAAATTAAAATCCTCATCTTCTCTTCCAAATTCGCCGACTACCTTCCATTTCCTTTCTCTTTTCAAGCTATTCAAATTTCGTAAAATGTTTAAGAGACTCCTACTATATCCTCAAGGAACTCGCGCTCTAAGGTATATTGTTTTCTTTCTCCTTCGTGATTTTTACTTTGTCGCTTAGATCGTATGTTGGGATTCAACAATAATGTGTGTGGTCTTCATCTTCTTTCTTTGTGAAATTGCAGAATTCAACCATGAAATTGTGCGTGGTCATCTTATTCGCTATTTTAGCGGCCTTGATGTTGGTTAGGATGGGTTCTAGGTTTTTTGTTTTGGGGATTTTTCAAAGGAATGAAGGTGTTTTGGTAATTGGGGTAGATAACGATTTACGTTTTTTTTAGTTCTACTGGTTTGGGTTTGATTTATTTTTTTATTTTTTATTTTTATTTTGATTTTGGGGATTTCATATTCATCAACTTGGAGTGTTTAAAATCTAAATTAATCAAGGATTATTTTCTATTTTACTTTATTCTCAATTTTTGTGTCCACTTTGTTTTTATGGCTGGTATTTTCATTTTTAGTGTGGTTTGTTGTTGATTATTGCAGTAATTGAATTGAATGGAGATGGTGGACGAAATTTTCAATTATGGGAAGCAATTTAATGGAGATGGTGGACGGAAGTTCTCAAGTATTTTGTAACCAAAGAATCACAAGTTGCAAATTTGTACTCTTGTGCTTGAATGCTGAATATCAGTTGATCTATGAATTTGGTTAGAGTATATATTATATGTTGTATGTTTAGAATTGGGTTTGTACAACTTGTTGAACTAACGAGTTTTAATTTTATGTTTTGTAATTATTTACTTGTAAATTTAGATCTATAACTATGTAATATTGTTGTATAATTTTATTGCTCTTTTTTTTACTGAAATATTGTTGATGTTAAATATATATTTTGTAATTTGCCAAAAAAGAATTAGCAATTTTATTTTATCGTTAAAAAAAAAATTAGATTAATGCAAAAAAAAATATTTTTTTTTAAATTAAAAGGGATCAAACAGACCCGTTATTTGATATATGGGGTTTATTTGACACCCCTCAAAAGACCCCCTATTACAAATAACGGGTCTATTTTCCTTTTATGTGTATTAATAATACACCACACCAAACAGACCCCTTATTTCTATTAATAGGTCTGTTTGTTTTTAAAAATAGACCCCCCATATTGAGAGGGTCTCTTTAACAAAGAAACCCCTGAGATAGAGACCCGCCCTAAACGGGTCTCTAAGGCAAGTTTTAACGATCTTTGCTTATTTTTGTAGTAGTGCTAATTGGTACTACTCCCTTTAGACTTGTGTGTGCTAAAGCATGTCACCTCCCGGTGGAATTAGAGTACAAGACATATTGGGCTATTAAAAAGCTCAAATTGGATGCTAAGCTAGCGGGAGAAAAGAGGCTCTTACAACTTAATCAATTAGATGAGTTTAGGTTGATGGCCTATGATAGTGCACGAGTCTACAAGGAAAAGACTAAGAGATGGCACGACAAGATGATCCTTCCAAGAGATTTCAAAGAGGATGACAAAGTTTTGTTGTTCAACTCTAGACTTAAACTTTTCCCATGAAAGTTGAGGTCAAGGTGGTCGGGTCCTTTTATAGTAAAAAGGGCAAATAAGTTCGATTTTGTGGAATTATACGATGATCATGGTAGTGAATTCAAGGTAAATGGTCAAACACTCAAGCTATACCATGAGGGGGCTATGATTGGTGCAGTTGAATTACTTCACCTAATCGATTTCGTTCCATCTTGATAAACATATGGTAAGAAGGTCGTGCAGGACCTAGATAAACTAGCGCTTTGCGGGAGGCAACCCGTAATTTCTTGCTTTTTAGTTTAGTTTTCTTTCTTTCATTTTCTTGTGAGAGGAGAGATGAAGGAGTTTAATGAGTTATGGAGTTTTTGTACAGGTTTGGAGAATACAAAAAGAGTTAACCAAATTTGGAGTAAAAAAGAAAAAAAAAAAATCGGACCCTCTTTGGTGTAGCACGCCCGACCGGGCGCGAGAAAAGCCTAAGAAAAAAAAAGGATTTTCGCCCGATCGGGTGAGTCTCCGCCCGACCGGGCGCGAGAAGAAGGAAAAAAATTCAAGTGATTTCGCCCGATCCGGCGACGGGCACGAGAGTTGACAAGTACAGACCTTTTTATCGCCCGACTAGGCGATACTCCGCCTGACCGGGCACGAGAGCAGTAATATGATCAGAGTTAGATCGCCCGACCGGGCAAGCTGGCTCCCGACCGGGCGCGACATGCCCGACTCCTCTTTTCTTCTTTTTCTTTCTTCTTTCTTTCCTCCATTCTTTCTCTCTCTAAACTTAAATTTTCTCTACCTTCTCTCTAAGATCTCCTCTCCATTTCTCACCCAAATCAGAATTTTTTTACATATTCCATCTCATCTCTTCATCCTCTACATCTCTATACAAATTTTGTTCACTTTTGAACAAATTTTTTTCAAACCCATTTTCTAAAATGGCATCAAAGAGATCAAGAACTCAAGGGGGGTATGGTTCAATCTTAAGCCAAGCATATGATCCGGAATTACAGCTCGAGGAGTGGCCGACGATCCGAATTACATCACAAACCCAACGGAAACGGCTCATCAAGGTTTATGAGCACGAGGTAATTCCTTCTCGGTGGTTACACCGACCTTCTCTTGAGTCTCTAGGTTTGTATGATCATGTTAGACGATTCATGAATGATATAGCAATGAGAAATTTTTTTCACATGCATTATCCTACATATCGTGAATTCTTGTCTTCTTTAAGTTGTTAATACTAAAAATGGTCCTAATTTGCAATTTAGGTTGAACAATAGAAATATTAGTTTAACTTACATTGAATTTTGCAAATAATTTGTATTGAAATCGGAACTCCCCACCACTTGGCGTGAGGAATATAAAATGGAGGATATTTATCGTTTTCTAACTGGTTTACCGGCCCCAAACTCCCAACATGCTAGTGCCGACCTATTTACCATTCCGTCCCTAAAATCTGGTAAAGATTTTCGAGCGCTTGTTTTCTAGGTAGGTATGAACCGCATAACGCTCAAACCAACGAACTAGCTATCATAGGACACTATGTGTTTGGGTTTGGTAAATTCAACATAGGTTGGTATATCATCCACCATTTAAGTAGACATGCCACCGCTAGTACCACCACTAGGACCCCTATCCGATTAGGAGGCCTTATCACTAGGATAGCGGTTAAGAATGCCGGGTTTAGTGAAACTAGAGCTGAGGGTTTCACTAACTATGACGGGGATACTTTTATGACCACTAGGTATTTGCAGAGTTTGGATTGGATAGAGTTAGATTGTTAGCAAATCCCCCATTGGTGTGTTAGGGTAGGAATGGACCCATTGCGTATCTTTGCCCTACCTAGCCCCCAATTGACCGCTTTTCCCCCTGTACAAGAAACATACACCTATGACCTTCTAGTTGCTCATGCCTAGGGGCTAGCACAACCACCACCATCACCACCCCATGTGCCACAGCTCAAGCATATGGCACCACTATCACCGCCTCACATGCCACATCATGCACCTCTACCCCCTAGGCATGATCTTGAGACCGTTTGGGACATGTAGAGTATCGGACAGGCTATATGTCGTATTGAGGGGTCCTATGGGGAGCTTAGGCAGATGATTGCTTCCATAGACTAACGGTTAGGGTACATTGAGAGGAACCAAGGTAGAGCTTTATATCCTATGTTTGATGACTATGCTCGTCGGGGTGCCATTCCCGACGATGCTCTCTACCCCGATTGGTTTCAGGCACCACCTCAGGGATACGTCGATCCCACCTCCCATGTCATTTACACAGACTATTCGGCCTTTCATGGATATGGCCAGGACATTCCTTTTGGGGGGCCTCCGGGGGGGGAGGACTTTTAACCCTAACTATTTTGGTGGTAGCTCTTCTAATGGTGCAGGTGGTAGCGGTAGAGGATTTGACCCGGTGGATGAGGATGAGGATTAGCCATGCTAGGCTAATTCCCGAGCCAATGAGGACATTGTTTGACCGTGGCTTGGGGGAGATTTTTGGATTTAGGTATCTTCTTCTTCTTTCTCTTTTATTTTTGGTGTATTTATTATAGTTTTTATTGCTTTCTAGTATAGATTTTATTGCTTTGGAAAAAATGAAAAAATACAAAAAAAGTTAGAAAAATAAAAAAATACAAAAATACGATCCAATGAATGATAAATCATGCTTCCCTATGCCCCATACATATAAAATTTGTTTTGATTCTTGGTATATGATGATGAGTATTGTGGATAGGCTAGCTCTGATTTGATGTTTGCTTGCTTGGATGCCTTAACATGAGTCAATTTTGTCCAACTACTTGTGAACATAGTGCTTAACTAGTTGATTTGGTAAGGAATGTGTGTTACTTCCTGGTATGTCAATGAATTTGAGTATTGGTTAGCAACTTTGAGTAGTGTTTGTATGACTCATTATTATGCACATTGAGGAGGACGAAGGCATTTGTTATTTTAGGTAGCCTTCAGATGAACTTAGATACGTTTGTTCCCTTCTTGCTACCCATGTTGTTGCCTTGACTATTTGTTGTTTATTAGCCTCATTACAAGCCATTTTTGCCCCGTTGGTTACTAGTCCCAATCTTGGCTTGGGGGAGCTATTAGTGAGTAAGGTGAGGGAGTTTGTAGTGTGCTTATTATTTGCACAATTTGGGTGGTTGTGAGAAGTTGTTTTGTTCTTGATTGTGTTTATTTTTTATGGTTTTGAAAGTTGAAATTCTTGAGAATAAAATAAAGCATGATAGGAAAAAAAAAAAAGAAGTTCAAAAAAAAAATACAAATAAAAAAATAAAAAGTGAACTTCAAAGAGAAAAAAAAAAAGCAAAAGAAGAAAAAAAAATTGTTTGATGTTCAAATGTTCTAAGTGTATGTTGAAAAGAAAGAAAAACAAGTTTCAATAAAAAAAAAAAAAAAAAATTCAAATTGAAAGGTTCAAGTTTGTTTATTCACTCAAGTTCTATAATATTATATTTGTATGAGTGAAATTGTAAGTCTTGGGAATGTTTGATATGATTGGATTATTTGTTTGGTGAATTTTTGGAGGAATGGAGTTATGTTGGAGATGGTTGGTCATTATTTATTTTTGACCTTGGTTTTATTAGTGTAGACACCCATTTGTGTCTCCCCAAAACCAAACCCAGTGATGAATACCTGTCACGTCGAAACATTATCGAATTAGGTGAAAGTGATTCGAAAGCCAAGTGTTGTGGTTTAGTTTTAATTAAATTCTTCTCTCTCTGTTTTTGAAAACCCACTCTATTTTTATGAAAACGTCCAATTCAGTTTATTTTAGTCTATGATAAGGGTCCAATAATGGTGTAGATGGATGGGGCTCGAAGAGACCTTTCCAACGATATATTATAAGCCTGATTCCGATGAATATTGAGGAAGTTATGGCCAAAATACTAAACTGGGCTCAGTTATTTATTTAAATGCGGCCCAATGATCTAGAGGAGGGCCCAATGTTAATTATTATTCCTAAAATTATTAGGATTAATTATAGTTTTCTAGAAGTTTCTAGAAGGTTCTTTTTAATTCTAATATTATTAGATTTAATAATTATTTTTAATAGATTTTTATTTGGAATAAAATATCGTTTTGTTATCTTAAAAAATATATTTTATCTTCTGTACGGATTCCGTAGATCAAGTTGATTAAAGATCGGATTCCGCGTGAAGAAAAAAACGCGCTAATACAGGCTGTCGCCAAACGACAAGTCTGTCGCCGGGCGACAGAGACGCGACAGCGTTAATTCCTGGCGACAGCGTGGAGTTTTATTCCTTATCAAATTCTATGTTTTTCCGGATTATTTTCATTATAAATAGCGTCCGAATCCCTGTTTTCAAAAATCATTCACAATTATCATTCACTTTCATCAATTCTCATCAATTCTCTTAATTCTTTCTTTTTTTCTCTCTTTCTAAACTAGCTTTTTTACAAACAATATTCCGCATTCACAAGACTTAGAATCTCTTAGCCAAGTTCGAAGTTGCCTTCGCCCTAGACGTGAAAGGTTGATAATTTCTGAGGGTTTGGTCCAAAACTAGTCTAAACTTTATTTAATTTGATTTCAATTTGATTATTTAATTATTCTTTATTATTTTCATTGAAGTTTACTAACTCGTGTATTTTGTTATTAGAAAGAGATACGAGGCTTCAAAGTATGTAATCTTATTACTCTCTCTCAATGTAGAAAGCATGCTTATTATTGCTTTTAATGCTTTCTAGTATCATGTTAGGATGTTATTATTGCTTTCTAGTATCATGTTTAGGGTGCCTTTAATCCTTTCTAATATCATGTTAGTACCATGTTAGGTTTAAAGCTTCGATCTTTATTGCTTAGTGACATGCTAGGATTCGTTATTAATCTTGTTAGTATCATGCCTAGGATCTTGCTATTATTATTAAGCTTTATTATGCCTTAACATGATTATGCTTATGATTATTATTATCCTTTATTATGTTGCTTGTTTAGTTTATTTTATTGTTATTGCTTGATCACACCTTTTATGATTGTTAAAGGGAATTTGTACTTGAAATCACGCTTAATAAGATAATTAATAATTTGGTTTAGGCTAATGTGATTTTAATTCAAGTGATCGCCAATAATAGTCTTATTTGTGCATTAATATTCAACCAACATAGATTAAACAGGGTAGGATCAATATAATGTTTGTATGTTATTCGAAAAGCGCACATGAATACGAGCATAACAAAGTAGAGGCCTATTTTATAGGGCAGGTCCTTTCTTTTGTAGATTGGATTCGTACCCTCATCCCCGGACCCTATTTGGTTCAAGACCTTATGGAGTAGTTGACGGTCCTTTGGATTGTCTTTTGGGTTTACAAGTTCCTAAAACTTGTTGGCGACTCTTTTTGCTCTTTGTCTTTCCCTTTGGAACGCCACCATACTTTAGTGTATGATTACAGTGGGGTTCAAGTTTGGGGTTATCATGATGCTTGAAATATTCCCTACAATTAGGATTATGGCTCCCTTAAGCATGGCTTTACTCTCACATTTTCCCAAATTTATCGTACCCTCTACCCTAAGCCTTACATTACAAGCTTTAAAGACCTTCCGACCTTTGTGCATAGAGTTGTGTGAATGTGAAATTATTTGTTTATTAATGCAAAGAATGATTTGATATATTTCGAGTCGACTATTTAGGTTGAGTGCATGTCTTTCAAACACACGAGTGTTGTGAGTTGGGAGGGCATTGTTACCATAAAGGGGTTGGGATGGAGAGTGATCGGATACATTTTATATCCACCACATATGAGAGTTGAGCGTGTAAGCACTAGTCTTGAATTCTATATGCTCTTGTGGTTTGCTCTACTTGACAATTTTTAGGGAGGATGAGTGATTGGATGGATTTGATTGGTTGGTTTTGATGCATATTGGTTGGATTTGCCTTGAATTGGTTATGTTTGTTTTTTATCGATTTTAGGTGAAATATGTTTTATTTGTTCATTGATGAACTCTTTGCTTTAGGATAAGTAAAGGTTTGGCTTGGGGGAGTTTGATATATCTATTTTATAAAGTAGTTTACCCCCGTCCCTTGGTCATAATTAGGAGTATTTTTTTCTCTTTAGAGCCAATTTTATTACTAATTTGTGCTTTCTAGTGTTTTCGTAGTCTTGGTTATGTTTTATAGGAAATTGTAAATTTGGAGCTTTTTCCCGGGATTATTTGGAGCAACTACGAGCATTGGAGGAGCACGACCATTTTTCATAGCCCAAGGCCGGTTGGAGTCATCAAACCGGTGATTAAGGGCTCGACATATGAGAAGCCGAGGCTATGGACCGAGTATTCAAGCCCCTTAGAGGAAATTTGGATTGGGATAAGTATCACGACCCAATCATTAGTCCATTTAAAGCCCAAGGCATCCGCCCGTCCGGATGAGGCCTCGCTCGAAGGCGCGCCTGGCCGGGCGAGGCGAAAGATTAAGGAAGGGCGTGCTTCGCCTGATCTCGCGCCTGGCCGGGCGCGAGAGAAGCTTCACTGATGAAAAAGGTGGTCCCGGCCGGGCAGTGCTTCACTCGACCGGGTGCATGTCTTGGAGCGTATTTTCGGCGGATTTTTACTTAGATTTTATTTAGGATTTTTATGTTTTGTATAAATACGTTTTAGTTGCTTCTGATACAATTATCTCTATTTCACTAATTTAATCTTCTCTCTTGTTTCTCTCTCTAAAACTCTTGGTTTAATTCAATTCATTATTTTCGTTAACTTTGGTAACAATTTCTTCCCCTCTTTATTTCAGTAATTTATTTGCTTTTGTTCATCATGTTTTGCTTAATTACTTTGATTATTTTAGATTTAATTATGTGTGAGTAGATTATTTTCTAGGGTTGCGGGGATCCATAAATAATATGAAGGGGTAATTTATTATTGTTGATTGTCAATGCTTGATTAATTTCCTATTATTGATTAAATGTTATGCAATTAGATTAGGCTTGGTTTAATTGTATGAGTTTTGCAATATGGATTCGAGATTCGACAGATGAGAATTGATGTTTAGGCTTAGTTTCAATAGGCAGGTTAATTTATAAATGGTTAAGTCAAGATTCGAAAGATGCGATTTAATACCAATAGATTAATTCTGTGATTGTAATACGTAGCGAAAACCCTTTATGATCTGATTAATTAATGCATTGATAATTGATTATTGTGTTTTACCCTGGAATATTATTTATTGGTGAACCTATACCCTAAGCTTTTATTATTTGATTTTCTCATAAAACTTTAATCTTCGTAGTTTAATTCTTTTCATATCAATAAATTGGTTACTTAATAATTTAGATTATTTAATTTAATTAGGAATAAATTGACTTGTTTCCTTGTGGTTCGACCCTTCATCCCTATCTGCATAGTTAGAGGACTTAGGAATTATTTTTGTCTAGGTGATACGTCTAAATCTTGTCAATGAGTTTTCCTAAAAAACATTTGCGACCCCTTATTAGTTTCTTTAAAAAAAACGTAATGATAAAATCAATTCTAATTCAAGGTCCCCCAAATAGTTAAGCATTCAAATCCTAATACATCCTATAAAGTGTAAATTCCTATGATTTTAAAAGGCCATGGGCATAGAGAGGAAGGATCCCCTTCTATGGGCACACCCTCTTCACAATACCAACCAGACTCAGAAGAGCTAGAAGATGTCCTCTTCAGGCTCATCAGGGACTTGAACAAGTTCAGAGACTCTTGGTAGCGCCGGAAGCGCAAGAACCATAGCAGGAAGATCAAAGTATGCAGGGATGCATGATGTAGTAGGGCAATGCAAAGATTAAGATCGTGAAAAACTTTATCTAGAGTTTGGTAAAAAAAAATGCTAGCCCAAATCTAGTAGAGAGGCGAAAACAACAATGTGTCCAACAGGAGAAGCAGATTGCTTCGAACCATCAGCAGGAAGAACCAACCTATAGCCTAGCCTAATCCCATAAAACTTTTGGCCAACTGCCTTAAGATCCAACCTCTCAATGTCCTTACGCCACTTAGAATCTAGTGTGCGGGTCTTAGGACCATGGCACCTTTCGTCCAAATATAAGTCGGATTTTCCTTTCACCACAAGCTCAACAAAAAAGGGCTGATAGTCCTTAAAAGTTCGCTCACTGGAAGACTCGACAATTTTGCTCATGTTCTTGGCTAGAGAAGGAGATGGTGAAGGAGTCGGAGAATGACCACCTCGCACTACATAGTGATCAAACTGATTCACGTCAGCCATGTCATAAAGCCAAGCAAATTTGTTTAAAGGTTGAACATGGGGAATGGGGCTAACAAGAGATACATCAGCGGGATTAGCCATAACCTCATCAGCTAATTGCTTATGGCGCATTGTGCGCATTCTCGAGCGCATGACATGCGAGAGGGAAACCCCATTATAAGTAAGTTCCTGCACGTAGTAAAGATCAAAGAAATCAAGGAGAGTTTGAGAATGAAAAGGGCGAAACGCGCTACTGGCAACAGGACGACTACCTCCCGACCTAGATTCAACTAGAGGGGTCGTAGTAGTACTCTCCCTGCTCCCATCAAGAAATATGTCACCTGACATAACTACTTTGGGAACGGTGGGAGAGGAAGGAGAAACAAAAGAAGTTCACACAAAACGATCACCTAAGCGAGACGACTTAAGAGAAGAAGTGGACTCAGTACGAACAAAAGTAGAACTCGGATTTTGACTGTCAGTAGCGTCAGACATCTTAAGATCTACAAAAAACAAAAGGACCCCGAAAAGACGAAGAAAATTAGGGAGTAAAATCAAAATTAGTTGCGCCCTAAGAGCAAGTTCAGAAGAGGCAAAGCAAAAAAAGGGGAAAATTGTAAAGAAGAAGCAAAAAAGTGCGGATAAACAACAACAAAGGAAAAAATGAATAGGAACGGTCAAATCCAAGGAAAAAGACTCAATCTTGTGAAGAAAAAAGAAAAAGAAATGCAATTAAGTAAACAAAAATAAAAAGAAAATACTGACATTGGGTTTTTGCAAATATGAGTAGGGAGCAAGATCTACTGCCTTTAGCTTTGAAAAGCAATAAAAACCGAGCTTTTAAATGAAAGAAAGGGTTGAAAATGGCGAAGAAAGAAGAAGAAGAGGCGAAATGAAAATCACGCCTAGCGATTTCTTTTTACTGACTTAAGTGTCCCACGGAACTCTGTAAGTTGCGCATGACAGCCCAGCGCATCTCATACACTTGCTCGCGCCTGCCCAGCGCGACCCATAGTGTTGTGCGCGGATACAGGCCACTTAAAAGAATGGTATCCGGATTTTGACCCGTTTTGAATTTTTTCTAACGGTTTTGCGCGTTGTTAAATGTAATAACACGCGAATTGTAAAAATCCTTTTAATTACTTTGCATTTTGTAGTTTATTTTCTTCTTTGATAGTTTTTTTGCATCATCCTACCGATGAGTGCCATAACTTATTTGTTGAGTTTTTAGGTGGTTTTTACCTTCTTTTCATAGTTTTCTTCCTTAATAAATGCTTAGTTTTATGCATTTTCTCTTTAATTTCCTTTTTCTCTCTTATTTTGTGTTTTTATGGTTTCTATAGTGTTTTCTCCTTTATTTGCTCTCATTTTGTGGTTTTAGGTATTGTACAAGGTTCAAGTATTGATATTAGGGGCTTACCAATTTAGAGGATTCCTTTGGAGCAAGCTTATAACATTAGGAAAGCTCAAGATATAAGAAAGTGGCATGCTCCAAGTTCTAGCTCTTGCACTCTCAAGTCGCACTCTCATGAGATTGATGAGTGTCATTAATGGCACTCATTTAGCTTCTTTTAGGATGATTTTTCATTACTTTTACTTCTCTTTTACCTCTTTCTCTTTAGCTTTACTTGTATTTTCTCTACTTTGCATTTTCTTTAGTTGCCTTCTTTTTTTCTTACTTTTCTTAGTTTATTTTGCATTTTCTTCTTTACTTGTTTGCTTTTCTTTGTTTATAGGAAGTTGTTGATGTTCGAGAAGCTCATTGGAGTTCTCTCGGGGTTTTCAAGGCCAAAGATATGTTCCGGTCCCCCCTTTTTGGAGCCCAAAAGAAAAAGTGTGCAAGAGTCAAGTCTTCAAGGATGCACTCTCATGCCGCGTGGACATTAAAAGACGGTGTTGAACCCACCGAAGAGGCTTTAAGAAACTACCTTAGCAACATGCATCATCCGGAGCTCACGGGGTCATCTTCGAGCGCACCAAAGGGCATCCCCTGCTCCTAGTGCGCGGCCGTACGCGAGGGAGGAGTGGCCGTGCAGGTGGTTGGCATGACCGTGCAGCTGCCAAGAGCGGTCGCACTTCTCTCCTCCCCCTGTTTTCGTACCCATTTTTTTGTGGCCGCGCTTAGGAGTGAGAGGCCGCGCCTTTTGAGGTCTCTTTTGGACGTCTAACTAACTTCTCCTTAGTTAGTTTTACTATATATAGATTTCCTTTATTTTCTAGAGGGAGAATAATCATAGAATAGAATGAGAATTGATTTTAATTAGAATTTTAGAGAGAGAAGCTCTTGATTTTGTGATATTGTTCTTAGATTTTAGAGAGAGAAACTTGGTGTTTGATGATTGTGATATTGTGATCTTCATTCCTCTTTGATATTGATTAAAGTTTTGTAAGAAACCTTTACTTTTCAATGAAATTTTATGTTTGATTTTGTTATATTGTTGGATTTCTATTGTTTAGCTTGATTTTGATTGTTGATATTTGGATTGCAATGTTGATGATGAGATTGATGATTACTTTTGTTATGCTTTTCAATTTTACCATGAGTAGTGAGTAGTTCCTTTGCTAGGGAATGTGGTAAAACATGTATTGGTGATAATCTATAGCTAATTTGGGGTTTTTGATTGATTTGATGATGTGATTAAATTAATTGATGAACTTTGTGCATGTGTTTGATTTGAAGAGGAGTAGCTAACCTTGATGATCATGCTAGATTACATAATAGCTTTCAATGACACGAATAATTGATTTGGATGCTATTATTATCGATTCATCTTGATTTGCAATTTTCCTTTGAAGTCATTTGTAGAGACATCTAGCTTGACCCTAGGAAATAACTTCTTGAGTGATTTTGATTGCAAATTTTGTTTTCCTTTGAATTGCTTAATTGATCAAATTCCCTCAAATTAGTAAGTTTATCATTGGTGCATGTGGATCCTAAATTCCCTAGTGTTTTGATAATTGATTTTCATTTGTTGATTGAATTGATTTCGATAGCATAGACCAACCCATCGTTTTAAGATTTCGGAATAGCTTAGCCTAGACTTTAGCAAAACCACCTTCCCTTGGGTTCGACCTAGACTTGCCCCTGTACGAAGGGTTGGGTTTAGTTTACAAATTTAGTTTTGACCGAGAAATCTAGTTTCCAACGACCTAGGTTTATTCTCTCGTTAGAGATTATGGTGTTGAACCCACCGTCAAGTCCATTTGAATCTGCCATGCTTAGTGATTATCACGAAGACTCATTTGCGAGTGCACGAAGCTACAAAGACTCGAAGGAACCCAGAAGAGTGCGGACGCATAGCCCACGAATGAGGGTGTGCAACCCCATGCGCAGGCGCGCACACCTTGCACAGCGTGGGCGTGCAGCCCGTGTGCGGCTGCGCCTCCCTGGATTTCGGATTTTCTTGACTTTGTTTTCCCCTCTCTTATAAATACCCTTTTAATAACTGATTTTTGTATGGAGGTTTTAGATATAATTTTAAGCATAATTCTTAGCTTAGTTGAGAGTTTATCTCTCTAGTTTTAGGGTTAGTTTAGGAATATATTTAGAGAGTGATAATCAGAGATTTCATTGGTGATTTGAGAGATTGAAGATTCAAGGTGACAATTGTATTAAAGATCTCCATAATCAATCAATAAGGATTTCTAAATTTATCTCATTTTATAGCTTTTTTTGAATTCATGTTTGTTTTATTTGATTTTCATGATTGATTCTTTATTAGTGTAGTTGTTCTTTAATATTTGTTGAATCTTGATTTCATTTACTTGGTTTTTAATAAGATGATGATTCTTGAGTAGTTGCTTTGCTAGGGGTTGGGTGAAACTTGTATGATTGATTTATTAAGATCAATTTGGGAATTATGTTGATTAATTGTTGAGATTAAAGTGATTAATGTAAGTTTACATGTGTATAGTTTTATTAGGCCTTGATAACTATGCTAGATTGCATTTTAATTTCTAATGACACGAACCATTGATTTAGGGATTGCAATTGTTGATTGGTTTGGATTGTGATTCTCCTAGTTTGTTACTCGTAGAGAACCCTAGTTTAACGATTAGGAGATACCTCTTTGATTCCGATTGATAGCTCTTATCATTAGTCTTCACAACAATTGATTAGCTTAATCTTCCCATGTTGTTGCAATTGTCATGAATACTTGTTAATCCCATTCCCAACTATTACATTTGTTTGCCTTTTTTAGTAGTTGTTTAGTGTTACCCTCTTCACCTCATTACTTCTACCTAGCTTAGGCGCTAATTGGAAATACTTGAGCATAACCGTTCCTAATGGCTCGACCCTTGACTTACCTCTATACTTGTATTTAGGTTTGTGAAGTGATTATAAATTTTGTTTATGAGGTTCTAAGCATTTGACGACATGTTTAGATCCCTTATCAAATGGCGCCGTTGCCGGGAAACGGTGTCTATGTTTGAGTGTTTTTGATTGCTTGTAACTAGGTGTTTGTATATAGTCCTCTTTTATTTGATTTTTCATTGGGTTGAAATACAAAAAAAAGGCATGTCTCTTATTTCTTCAATATGACAATGAGCCTTTTTCTAAATATTTCAATGGACTTGAGGTATTTATTGATTATAATTGTTGTAGTTTTTGGGAGGCTTGTGAGATTTGTTATTTCGGTTTGAATGAGCAAACTAGGGACATAGTTGAAAGCATGTATAATGGTGAATTTAGAGCATTGTCAATTGATGATGCTTGGGATTTTAATGTTTGGTTTGCTTGGGATGTTTATAATAGGGGTAATCATGATTCTAATATTGATGTGGAAGGTGTTAAGTCTTTAAATGTTAGCATGACTTCCCATGATTTGACACATTATCGCATTAGTAAACCTAGAATGAATGCTTTCAAATCTATTTCCCCTATTGCTCATGATGATGAGGTATATGCTCAAGTTGATGCTAATGGTGTGTTTCAATATTCTCAGTATTTACCATTCCTTTTTGTGGTATACTTTGTTCCCCCAATGACGAATCACATGTGCTTGATTGTGCCCCCACTCCCCAATGTTATGAATATGCTCCTGATTTTAATGTTGGTTCTTCCAATCTTGGTTGTATTCCTTCTTCTTTTATTGAACCTCAACCTTCTACACCTTTTGAATCTCTTATTGCTATTTTTGAAACTCAAATTAGGCATATTGAGATTAGCAATGATCTTGGGCCTAGTTTAGAGTCGATTCTTAACTCTATGAGAAGACAATTGGAGATGATGAAAAAGAGTGAGGAGTGTCTTAAAGAGGAAAGGAGACGTGGAGAGCTAGAAAGCCAATTGCCATCTTTGATGCTTGTTTGTGAAAATGCTAAATCTAATGTGTGTGTTGAGAATGATGATGATGATATTCATGAGCAACCAAGAGTGTGTGAGGATCATATTAGTTAGCATAAGAGTGAAGGAAAGGGAGTTGAGAATGATGATAATGAGAATGATTTTGTGAATCTAAACTCCCCTTCCTATGTTGATTGTGATGAGTCTCAAGTGTATGATTGTGATTCTTCTGTTCATGAGTGTTTGGACTCATTAGAGGTTATGTCCAATGTGTTTTTTGAGTGTCAAATGAAAACTCATAGCCTTTTGAGTGAGTTCATTGAGAATGCTTCAGGGGAAAGAGATGAGTTTGAAATGAATTTACATTCATTTATGCATGGTTTTGAGACTTTGGCCTTTAAGGATGTTGAGGGAGTTATTGTTCATTATTGTGATCGAGAGGATTATGTAGTTTCTCTGGAAGTTGGATGTTTGAGGGAGATGAAGATCATGAGTGTCCTTTTTTTAAGGATTCTACGATTGATTTCCATGATCTTATTGGTGATGTGAGGAATGGTTGTGAAGATGAGATCATTTGTGAGACCATTGCTCCTATCTCCTCTTCTTATGTCCACTTTTCAAAAAATTTTAACCATATCCCCTAATATCCTATGTCCCTTCCCTCTTTAGTCAAAGAGCCTATTGGGGACCCTCCTTCTATTTGTGATATTCATGTTCCGTACTCATTAATTATTGAGGAAAAGGGTGATTTTGCCACCCAAAAACATTATGAGGAGAGTTTGCCTTATTCTTCTTTTTCTTTTTCTTTTTCTTTTTCTTCTTTTTCCTTTTCTTATTTTGTTGAATTTTCCTTTGATTCTTTTTCTTTTTCTTTTTCTTTTCATCTCTCTCCTCATTTGCGTGCACTATCCTTGTTGCATGCCCTCTTCCCATCATTTGCCCACCTTTTATCTTACAAAATGTGTAGTAGTGCATTTGACAAGCTCTTACATTCGTTGCAATATTATTTACTAGAGCCCTCAAGCTTGAACCTTAAAAGTAAGCCTTTCTTGGGAAGTAACCCGTGTTTTATTTCTTTCATTTTCTTTTCTTTTTAGAATAGATTTTCTCTCATGGAAATGTTTGTGTGCCTTTTGCTAGGTACATAACTTGATATACTTTGGTGCATAGGTTTGGATCAAGAATCTAGGAAGTTTGGGACCACAATTACTAGCATACTAAAGGCGAGATTCAATTCTAGAGGAAATTGGCTTTGCATGTTTATTTGGGTCATTTGCGGGTATTTACACCCATGTATATGCGGTAATATCTTTCCTTGATTTTTCTCTATTGGTTGGTGACTTGTTGGACATGTGTTGGTATTGTTGGTTTGATTTATTTCTCTTCCCCTCTCACGGATTATTTGATTTATGTTTGAGCATTTTCTCTCATTCAAGCTTGGAGGACAATATTCTATCATGTTTGGCGGGATGTTGATTCATATATGCCATGCACATTTGTATATGCATTTCCATGTTCTTTTATTTTGAAAAAAAAATACTCCAAAAAGATTTTTTTTCAAGGCAATTTTGCATTGTGTCTTTGTTTTGTTCTTTCTTTGGACATAATACTTTTGGACTTGTATTTTTGAATGCTTCTCTTCTTAAATGATAACGGTGTGCACGGTTTTAAGAATATGCTTGGTTGCTTCTAGGATAGAGTATGCTAAAGTAGTAAGTTAAGAACCTTTGGGACCTTGAAGCCTGAGTTTACTTGTTTGTGGCAAGAAGGTGTTGCTAGTGGATTTGAAGCTTATAGTGAGTTTTTGCTACAACCATGTTAAGTTTCGATTTTTCAAACGTTCAACATATCTTGTATGAGTGGCCATGGATCATTGACTATCGCTTATTTTATCTAGAATTTGATTTTTATCTCCCGAGATCACAACAGAACCATTTAGGAAGGACAAAGGCATCTTTTCGGGGTGGCTATTTTTGTTTTTATTTAAATTTTATATATCTGGTTTTGGGTTTACATTTGCCTCCTTGCTAACCATTTGAGCCATGTCTCTAGCTCTCCAGCCATTTGTTTCGTTTTTAGTTCCATTATTTGGTTTTTGTGAAGCTTATGGTTCTTCGATTGTTGGCGTTTATTAGAGTTGAAGGGTGGATATTTGGATCATTTGATGAGCAAGTTTGTGTTGTGCATATTGTGTGAATAAAGGCAAATGCAAGTTAAAAAAGTTGTCCATAGGTAAAAGAGGCTAGGAAAAAGTAATAAAGTGAAAAAAAAAGAAAGAAAAAAAAGAAAAGAATTATTGCAATACCAAATACTTTGAAAAAGAAAAAAATTTAGAAAAATGAAAGCAAAACAATATTTTAAAGTAAGTGTGATCTCCCAAGTTTAGAGCATTAAGGACAATGCTCCACTTAAGCTTAGGGGGAACCGTTCTTACGCTTTTTGTATATATATTTGTGATTTTTGCTTTGAATAAGCTTGGGGGTGTTGGTGTTTTTGTTTGGTGATGACTTGATTATGGTGTTAAGGATATATCTCCCTTTGCATCACAAATTAGGTATACCACCAAATTTAAAATTTTAGCCTACCTTTTTGCTGGGTTTCGATGAGTCTAACTCACCGCGAAAATAAAGCGCGAGCCCAAGGAAAAACTCACAAATAATATAACCAAAATGCATAAATAACAAGATTAGAGAAAAGACTAAATTACCCTTGTAGCGTGCTTCGCTTGACCAAATAGAGCTCTTACTTGAGAAAGCTTAAGCCTCGCAAGCGTAATGGCCTCCGACGATATCCACCCTGTAGACACCCAAATGTGTCTCCCCAAAACCAAACCCAATGATGAATATTTTCACGTCATTTTATTATCGAACGAAGTGAAAGTGTGAAAAGTCTAGTGATGTGGTTGTTTTTATTAAAATATCTCTCTTTCTGTTTTTGAAAATATTTCTTCTTATACACTATTTATGAAAACGTCCAGTTCAGTTTAGTTAGGTCCATGATAAGGGTCAAATAATGGTGTAGTTGGATGGGGTTTGAAAAGACCTTACCAACGATATATTATAAGCCCAATTCCGATAAATAATGAGGAAGTTATGGCCAAAATACTAAACCGGGCCAAACCGGATTTTACCTACGACCCAATGATCATGTGGAGGGTCCAAAGGTTTAATCCTATTCCTAAAATAATTAGGGATTTAATTAGAAGCTTCTATCAGTTTTTAAAAGATCTTAATTATCCTTTTTGAAAAGATAAGATCATATAATTTGAAATGGAATAAAAACTTTCCTTTTTTAAAACTTTCCTTTTTTAAGTCCTAATTCTATTCGAATTTAAAGATGTTCAAAGACAGTCAGATATTATTTTTGTGCCTCATAATTTTTATCCAAATGTTATATGGTTGGATAGATCTTGAAATTATCTTTCCAATGATATATTATAATATTAATTCCGAGCTATAACGAAAAAGATATGAAAGAAATACAAAACTCTATCCAAAATTGACCCCCTTCCACTATTTCGGCCATTTATTTTTATCTACAAAAGATTTTAATCTGATTCCAATTAGATTGGAAAGTAGACTTCAAGAGCTTTCCAAAAACATGTTATATGACTTATTTGTATTTGTAGATCAAAAGATATGATAAAAACAAAATCTGTAAAAAACTGTCCTAGTGCCAAATGACAGGACTGTCGCCTGGCGCTAATATCTGTCACCTGGCGCTGCTATTGTCGTCTGGCGCTAACTCCTGTCATTCGCGACAGGAGGTTTTTTATTCCGAATGGGACTTGATCTCTTTTCTTTCGATTTGCGGACTATTTTTTCTATAAATAGGCTCCTTGGCCTTCGTTTTCAATCACCGACAATCATCATTAATTATTCACAATCATCAATCATCTCTCTAAAGCTAGAAGCTTTCTCTCTCTTCTTTTTCTAAACCTTCCCTCTAACAAAATTCCTCATACATTACTTCTAGACACACCTAGCCAAGTTCAAAGTTGCATTCGCCCTAGACGTGAAAGGTTGACAATTTCTGAGGGTTTGGCCCCAAATCTCTATCCCTATTATTTAATTTAATTGTTTGATTTATTATTTTCCTTGAAGTTACTAACGCGTGTATTTTGTTATTCAAAAGAGATACGAGGCATCGAAGTAAGTAATTTCATTGCTTTATTTGTTGATCTTTTGATACATGCTTAGATTATTTTGTTGATTCCTAGTGTCATGTTAGGATGCTTATTTCTTCCTAGTATCATGTTTATGGTTAACTAGTATTTCTGATATTATTATGCTTATGATGCTTCCTATTTCTTTCCTAATATCATGTTAGTATCATGTTAGAGATAAAGCTTTGATCTTTAATGTTTAGTGACATGCTAGGATTTGTTATTAATCTTGTTAGTATCATGCCTAGGATCTTGCTATTATTATTAAGCTTTATTGAGATGATGATGATTTGTTGGAATCATATTTAATATTATGTTGCTTAATATTATATTTATTGTTATTGCTTGATCACACCTTTTATGCATGTTTAAAGGGAATTTGTACTTGAAATCACACCTAATAAGATAATTAATAATTTGATTTAGGCTAATATGATTTTAATTCAAGTGATCGCCAATAATAGCTTTGTTGTGCATTAAATTCAACCAACATAGATTAAACAGGTTTAGGGTTGACCTAATAATTGTATGTTAATCAGAAAGCGCACATGAATACGAGAAGAATAAAGTAGATGTGTATTTAGGGCAGGTTCAATCTCTTTTAGGTCGGATTTGTACCTTCATCCCCGAACTTCCAGTCATGGTTCCAGACCTATTGGAGTTAATGATCTCCTGAATCGTTTAGGGGTGTAACCTTCACCCTGTGAACAGTTTACAAGTTCCTAAAACTTGTTGGCGACTCTTTTGCTCTAGCTTCCTTCCCTTTGGACGCCACCATGTTTAAGTGTATGATCAAAGCGGGGCTCAAGTGTGGGATGCTTGAAATATTCCCTACACACCCACAACGCGACCCCGACCGGTCTCTTGCTTGGAGGTTAGCCAAGCCGCACCAAAACACTACTCGAGTAATTAATGAGCTCTTACTTAAGTGAGTTTTCCCAATTCCCAAGTGGGATATTTATAAGGAAACTCAAGTGAGAAATCCACTCTCCCATCAATGTTGGAGAGTTGGTAAAATCAATTTTCCCTTTTTATTTTAAACCAAAAATAAAAGAAAATAGCAAACAACTAATTAATCAACAAGCGGCATTCTAAGAGGAGAGGTTAGGTAAGGACCACAAGGGAAAGGGGGGACCAATACTTAATCCCCAAGGCTTCCCCAAACCGGCTGCCCTCTCATGCCGCCACGTGGCACCCTAGCCTTGGGCACCAAGGCGCGCCTAGCTGGCGACCTTGTGCTAGGCTGGGCTGCTGCCCCGAGCGTGATAGGCTGGGCTGCTACTCCCCTTGGCCCAGCAAGCCACGCGTGCTTGCGGGCTACAGGCCAAGGGATGTGCGCCTGGCTGCTTGCATGCTAGCATGGCGCTAAATGCTAGCAGCTTGGCGCTGCTAGCATAGCGCACACCAAGCACGGCGCGCCTAGCTGGCGGCCTTATGCTAGGCTGGGCTACTACCCCGTGCGTGCTAGGTTGGGCTGTTTCTCCTCTTGGCCCAGCAAGCCACGCACGCTTGCGGGCTGTTGGCCAAGGGTTGTGCACCTAGCTGCTTGCATGCTAGAATGGCATGCACCAAGCACGCACATACGCGCAGCACGCCACGCATCAATGCGGGTTGCTACTTACGTGTGTGTCGCTGGTGTTGCTGGCTAGGCTAGCTATGCACCAGCAACAAGCTAGCCATGCGCACCTAGCACCATTGCCTTGGTGTGGTGCGCATGTTAGCACCATTGGCCCCTAGCACTCGGTTTGCCCGAGGCGTTCCGATGTTAAGGGTATTTTGGTAACTTGTTGATTAATTATTGATTTTACCGTCTCGTCTTTTATTAATTCGACTCGACTTGTGACGCTTGGTTTCGACGCTCCTAGCTCGATTTCCGACGACTAAATATTTAATACTCGAGCGACTCATTAATTCCTTCCGAATTAATTCGTCGTGTCGGATCGTTAGTTGCTTGGGTGTGACCCGAAGGGTTCAGTCAAGATTAAGCTGTAATATTAATTATCCATTAATATTACTGATCGGAAGCGGCCTCTACCTAGGCATTCCGGTCACTTGAACTTACTAAAGAATTAGCTTTCTAATAGCTCCAAACCCTCTATTGGAATAATACACTTGTTCGAAGGACACCATTCATTTCACTTTTCCCACTTCGTCCATACGTTACAACCCTTTCCAAGACCTTTAGTCCTTAGTGGTTAAGTCACAAGTCGGTGGAGGGAGATAAGATTCAAGCCTATGGAGCGATTGGCATAGTCAAGATGTCGAGTAGCCCTAAAATCTCTTATTTTCCAGTTCATTCGAGGAATCATTGAGATCCTCACTAGAGGTGGATTTGAAACTAGTAGGGAGAACGCGGTAAGATTGTTTGGGATGAAGGTGAATTGTGTCTTATTAATTCTTTACTCTTAGCATATTTTATGTTTCAATCAACTTTGGATATCTTGAAATGTGCACTCCCTTACTTGTTTAGAAAGAATTGCGTTCTTTTGTGCTTGTTCATTTGCAAAAGTCCTTTCAAGAGCATATGTTTTCTTTACTTTTCTTTTTATTTCCTTTTATGCTTTGCCTTGTTTGTTTTGTTTGGGAGAGTTATGGGGTAAACTTTTAGGAAGCCCTTACGAGACCTCACTCGTCCTCATTGGCGACTGTAGAGTTTTAAGGGCTTGTTGTAGCTAAAAACAACCATTATTCCTACGAAAGTGAGTTAGTGTATATTCTCGTCTCCTTTCTTCTTTTGTTTGTTTGAATAAGCTCATCATTTTCCTTTGCTTGTTTTTGTTTTGCTCGAGGACGAGCAAAAGTTAAGCTTGGGGGTATTTGGTGAGTGCCACAAATGACACTCATTTGATGACTTTTTAGATAGTTTTTACGTTCTTTTCATAGCTTTCTTCCTTAATAAATGCTTAGTTTTATGCATTTTCTCTTTAATTTCCTTTTTCTCTCTTATTTTGTGTTTTTATGGTTTTTCTAGTGTTTTCTTTTTTGTTTGCTCTCTTTTTGTGATTTTAGGTACTGTACGAGGTTTGGGACTTGATATTGGTGGCTTACTAAGTTGGAAGATGCGTTTGGTGCAAGCTTATAGCATTGGAAAAGCTCAAGATGTAAAAAAGTGGCATGCTCCAAGTTCTAGCTCTTGCGCTCTCAAGTCGCGCTCTCATGAGATTATGGTGTTAAACCCACCGTCAAGTCCATTTAAATCTTCCATGCTTAGTGACTATCACAAAGACTCATTTGCGAGTAAACGAAGCTACAAAGATTCGAAGGAACCCAGAAGAGCGCAGGCGCGTAGCCCATGTGCAAGGGCGCCCAGCCCCATGCGAGGGTGCGAACATCCTACACAGCACGGTAGCGCAAACCGTGCGTGGCCACATCTACCTAGTTTTTGGATTTTCTTAACTTCGATTTCCTGCCTTTTATAAATACCCTTTTTATAACCAATTTTTGTATGGAGCTTTTAGACATAATTTTCATCATACTTCTTAGCTTAGTTGAGAGTTTCTCTCTCTAGTTTTAGGGTTAGTTTAGGAGTAGATTTAGAGAGAGAAAGTGAGAGATTTCATTGGTGATTTGAGAGATTGAAGATTCAAGGTGAAAATTGTATTGAAGATCTCCATAATCAATCATTTAGCATTTCTAACTCTATCACATTTTATTGGTTTGTTTATATTCATGTTTATTTATTTTGATTTTGATGATTGATTCTTAATTAGTGTAGTTGTTTTTTAATATTTGTTGAACCTTGATTTCATTTACTTGGTTGTTGATTAGATGATGATTCTTGGGTAGTTTCTTTACTAGGGATTGGGTGAAGCTTGTATGATTGATTGATAGTGATTAATTTGGGAATAATGTTTATTGATCGTTGAGATTAAAGTGATTAATGTAAGTTTGCATGAATGTAGTTTGATTAGGCCTTGATAACTATGCCGGATTGCATTGTAATTTCTAATGACACGAACCATTGATTTAGGGATTGCAATTGTTTATTGGTTTGGATTGTGATTCTCCTAGTTTGTTATTCGTAGAGAACCCTATCTTAATGATTATGAGATAGCTCTTTGAATCTGATTGATAGCTCTTATCATTAGTCTTCACAACCATTAAATTAATCTTCCCATGTTGTTGCAATTGTCATGATTACTTGTTAATCCCATTCCCAAGTATTACATTTGTTTTGCCTATTTGTTTTAGTAGTTGTTTAGTGTTATCCTCTTCGCCACATTACTTCGACCTAGCTTAGGCGCTAATTGGAAATACTACTTTAGCATAACCGTTCCTAGTGGTTCGACCCTTGACTTACCTCTATACTTGTATTTAGGTTTGTTAATTAAGTGATTATAAATTTTGTTGATGAGGTTCTAAGCATTTGACGACATTTTAGATCCCCTATCACCTACATGTACACCATGCTCTGTTCCTGCCCTAAGCATATATTTTGGATGTTTTTGTGAAGCGTCTTAAAATAATCCGTACTGCTGCTTTACGCAAAATGTCCCATAGATAGTTTGGCATTCTCATGTGCTGCCATTTTAGAAATGTCATGTTTTTCGTATTTTTGGCGTCCATAACAAAAATACCACATTATCGTACAGCGTAAAATTATATGGCGTATGTGTTGCATAAAATTGCACTAGCAACGTGATCTACCTCTTGTTCGATTCTTTTAAAAACTTTAGGTGTTAGCTTAGACAAATAGACGAGTGCGCCGAACCATCGGGGCCAGGCGCCCCCTAATTAGAAGTAAATACGGTTAGCTCAGAAGCACTGTAGCTTTATCGGACAGTTAGGGTGTCAATCCACCCTCTGTATAAAGAAGTGGCCCCTACTAAAGGCATTTAGAAACATGCCCCCAGTCTTGAGACGCGTGTTCTCATCTTATGGAAAAAACTGCTGAGAGAATTGCCGATTTTCTTCTCTCTCACCAGATATGGATATAAGCCTCTAGTCCTAAGACATGTATTATTTATATCTTGTGGACATCAAGTATTTGTTTTGGTAGCGTATGTCAATCTTTTATTCAAGTGCTAAGTTACAAATGCCGAAACACCCCCCACTTTATCATCTTTTACTTTGTTAAAATCATAAACTAAAGTTTCAATGACATATCGAATGACTTTAGACCGCCAATGGCATATTGAGAGGGTATCATCCTCTTTACTCTTTTTTTAAACCCAGTACCTTCTCATAACATGACACATAAGATAACCTTTACATGTAAAAGAGTTCTATATTAGAAAAGGGTCAATCTAGAATATTTAGCGCACTAAATCAAAAAAATACTTTTTTTGGTCTTAGGAGCTACTTCTCTTGAACACTTAGCGAATCGAGAATAGTTTCGACATTCTCAAACATTACTAAAAGATTCCTCATCCTTAAGGAACTTCGCAGAATGAGTCTCAGATTTATTTCCTTGGCTACTTTGATCATCGTCTATCCTAGACTCGATCAAAGTGGGGGCTAACTGTAGACATCTACTTTTGGTCCCCTGTTCCGACCGAAAGTGCTATAACCATAAATAAAATCATCTTTGTGCTGGATCAAATTAAGGAATGCTTATGGACTACTGATTAAGGCTTAAACTCATAAAATAACTAGCTTGACCCAATACAAAATGAACCAAAGCTTTCTTAAACTATGCCCGATTAGTAGGCCTAATCCCGAGATTAAACCTAATTTTTGACAGATTTAGAGGTGCCTAGGTTAAAATTGGAGGTTGCCGCAGGAAAAACCGCGCACAACTATAGGAGTTGCGCTGGCTTGGCGTGCAACTTACAAGGTTGCGCATGACACCTAGCATAACCTCTAGTGGTGCCCTCGCCGAAGATTCATAATTTAATAAATATACTGAATCGAATCTTACCATAAAGCCACGTGCAAGACAATAAATTGCGCTGCCCATTGCAGCCCAGCTTAATCACTTGCGCGCAGCAGCCGCGCACGACCTTTCAAGATGCGCGCGCCACTTGCTTGGCGGAATGTTCAGAACCCTTAACTCACCTATTCCTTATAAATAAAGGTTCAATACAAAGCTTTGAACACACAAAAATTACCCCTAAAAGTCAGCAGAAACTTTGTGAACTTATGCACTAATCCAACATCTCAATGTCCTTACCTCTCAACTTTTGGCCAAACCCATAAAAGTTTTGGCCAACCACCACAAGATCCAACCTCTCAACGTCCTTATGTCACTTAGAATCTATTATGCGGTTCTTGGGACCATGACATTTTTCGTCAAAATAGAAGTCGTATTTTCCTTCCTCCATAAGCTCAACAACAAAAAAGGGCTGACAGTCTTGAAAAGCTCGCTCATTAAGAGACTCAGCAGTTTTGCTCATGTTCTTGGCTAGAGAAGGAGATGGTGAAGGAGTCGGAGAATGACTACTCCATACTACACAGTGATCAAACCGATTCACGTCAGCCGTATCATAAAGCCAAGCAAATTTGTTTAAAGGTTGAACATGGGGAATGGGGCTAACAAGAGACACATCAGCGGGATTAGCCTTAACCTCATCAGTTAATTGCTTATGACGCATTGCGCGCATTCTCAAGAGAATGAATAACACGTGTCTCATGCATGCAAACACTATTCCTTAAAAAAAATATCATTTCTCAAGCTTCATCGAGAGTAATCGAAATTCCTTCCTACAAGCTCATCATTTCTTAGACTTCAACGTAAGTAATTGAAATTACTCAGTTCAAGCTTGTCATTTCTCAGACTTCAGCGGGATTAATTGTAATTCCTCTCTACAAGCTCGTCATTTCTTAAGCTTTAGCGGGTGTAATCGAATCCTCCCTGCAAGCTCGTCATTTGTCAAACTTCAATGGGAGTAATCGAAATTTTTTCCTGCAAGCTCGTCATTTCTCAGACTTCAGCATGAGTAATCGAAATTCCTCCCTACAAACTCATCATTTCTTAAACTTCGGTGGGAGTAATCGAGCATCCCTCGCTGCAAACCCATTATCCCTCCACGCATAGAAGCGGCCATAATCAGCAAGTGACGACAAAATCCATCTTCAGCACTTCGTAGCATGTCCTCTCAAGTCCCAGAATCGTATGCACAATCCTAAGACTTGGGGGGCTACAGGTATACAGGACATCTCAACAGAACGACCTGTTTAGTAATTACCGATAAGGTTACATGCTCAAAATAGCTGGCATGAGAAACTACATACCACCTCTTGAGGGGCTAGTTGTATGGGATAGCTCCTACTAAAATATTCCCTCCAAGCTAAGCTTATGAAGGGGAGCACACTGTTCGGATAAGAGCCAGCATGAGTGACCTCATACCACCTCTTGAGGGGCTAGTTGTATGGGATAGCTCCTAATCAGGTACCATCTAGGGTCCCAGCCTCACTCACGAGGTGCACATTCACCGCTAAAAGAACACCCAAAGGGGATCATCAGCCCGATAGAGTCAGCCGAAAGCTGAACAAGTATGACTCCGCCCAAAGGAGATTGTGCACTTGTAAATAAGGAACCAAGTACAATGGAAAGGAGTTTAGACACACAAGTTATTACACTCTCTCTATCTCTCTAAGTACACTTTCTCTCTCTAAACACATTCTAACTTAAGTATCGGAGGGGGGTTCCTCAAGCCACCCCCGAGGGCAGTCACATGTGTTTCCTTGCGCAGGTTACCAGCTGAACCCAGTCTGCCCCAGTCAGAATTCTTGGATCCATACCCGCAATAGTAGTTTTAAAAGAAAACTCAAATATTGCAACAAAATTAAAATAATAATCGAACAACAAAGAAGAATATATAATTGTGTAGTTTCTTGATTTTTTTATGAAGTACCATAAATATTTTGCTAGATACATAAATGTGCATCATATATAATATATGACCAATACGAACTGAAATGTTGGTTTATATGATCGAAAGAATGCGAGCATAAAACTATGAGAATGAAATTTTTTATTTAAGAGAAAAGGACAATACTAATTAATTAATTAAAATTAAAGAATCTTACTCTAGACATCTACTTTTGGACCCCTATCCGGACCGAAAGTGCTATGACGATAAATAATTCCAACTTTGTGTTGGATTACAATAAGAAATGCTTATGGACTACTAATTAAGGCCTAAACACATAAAACTAACTAGCTTGACTCTAACAAAATGAACTAAAGCTCATTAATACTAAGCCCGATCAGAAATTAGGCCTAATCCCAATTTTACACCTAATTTCGGACGAATTGATAGCGCATAGGTCAAAATATAGGGTTGTTAAAGGAAAATCTGCGCACATTTCATGAAGTCTTGCTGGCCTAGCGCGCGCAACTCATAAGGTTTCTTACGACACCCAACGCAACCCTCAGAGATGCTTGCTGAAGATTCAAAATTTAAAAAATATACTGAATCGAATCTTACCATAAACCTCGCGCAAGACTAGAAGTCGCGCTGCCTTGAGTAGGGCAACCAAATCACTTGTGCGCAGCAGCTACGCGCAACCTTCAGAATTGCTTGTGCCACCTGATGTGGAAGAATCTCCAAAACCATAAATTCACCCACTCCCTATAAGTAAAGATTTAATACTTATACAATAGCGCACAAAAAACAATAGCCAAAAATTCAACATTAACATCTTTGTGTACTTATACAATAATGAACCCTCTTGTCATAAACATTCACCCTTTAAATTGTTTTGTTCTTACGGTGGAGGTTCTTTCACAAGAAGGTGTACATTAACATTCTAATCAAAGATCTAGCAATGAAAAGTGCCAATTCCCGAGCACTTAGATAAATCACATTACTTTTCTTGTCCTAAATCACTCAAATTATTAAATACTGTTGTTTGATCACGTTAAAATAAACATTTAATAAATTAATTCGACATAGTGTTGTTTCGTTAAACAAGACTAGAATTGTACAAATTAATTGATTATTTTAAGCCAAGGCGAATCTTATTTATTATTGTTCTTTCACGAATTTGGAATAAATAAAACTAACGACATTTGTTGTAATGTAATCTTTATGTGACTGACACGTGTAAATAAAATCAACTAACTTAGTTTCAGGTATCGCATTGTATATATTGTTTAGTGATGAAATTGTGAAAAGGAAAGAGCTAGTAGAGGCGCACTTGTGCTAGGATAGCGATTCCCGCCTAAAGAGAACGTTATTTTAGTATCCTCGCTCCCGAACTCATTTTTGGTACAAATAGACCAATTTGGGCATGGGTAAATTTATGATTCGTGTTAAATATCCCTTGAACTCTAATTGGAAGAATGACATGAATTCTATTATTTTTTACAAAAAAGCGTAATGATAGAATTAATTCTAATTCAATGTCCCCAAACATTCAAGAATTCAAAGTCTAATACACCTTAAAAAGTGTAAGGTCCTAGGCTTTTAAAGGGCCAGCATAAAGGAAGTGAGATCCCCGTCAACAAGCTATCCTCCTCACACTTACAATCATTAAAGCACCGCTGCCAACCAATTATAGTCAGATAGTTGGGAGCTTTAAATTAGGGAAATAAAAAAACAAGAAGAAAACAGGGAAATAATATAGAGAGATGAAGCCATAGCAATGGAAAAGGAGCTAAGAAGTAGCAGCAGCCGCATCCGCCATATCTTTGTTGACCTCTGCATCATATAAAGTTTAGCAAGTCTGTGAGCTAGCATATCTTATTAGCTTTTCAGCTGATGTGCTTCACCACACACAAGCATGCCTTCCTTCATAGCTAGCATCAATACCTCCGCCGCAGTTCTAGCAGTGAGCTTGACGGAGACTCCTATAATCCAGGTACCGCTGTTCTAGAATGGAAGTTACTCATTCTTAAAACGAAATCTGAAATTTAAAATTTTGTGATAAATAAAACTTAAAGTTGACTGATTTGAAGCTCTTCCACTTAGTATAGAATTATGCCGGCTTTGAGTACGCATTAAATCTACCTCATCCTGAGTCTTGTACCCCTGCATTTAAATCTTATATTTAGGTTTAGTGAAAAGAGGCGGATTGAAATTTATGATATATTTAATTCTAATGTATATAGCCGAAAATAAAAAAAAAGTCTTTAGAACTTACCAATTCGACCCATCGCATTGGATCTTTGCACTCCCTTTTTGTCGTAGGGAACCACTCGTCCATGATTTTGTACAAGAATCTCTTGTTGACTGAAATTATTATGAGTAAGCTTATAATGACAATGATAAAAATGGCAACCCACAAGGACTTTGGGGCAATGACAATGTATACTCCAGTCATAAAAGCGAGCAAAGTGCAGTTGAGTGATACCCTAAGTAACACCATGCTTCGATCAACCAATATTAATGACTCACTAGGTTCGAAGACCATAGACCATGTGAGACAAATCAGCACTAGCATTGAAAAAAATAAAGCAAATGTATCAGATAACAAAAATACTAAAAAGGATGCCTTCTTCCCTAATAGTGCTTCACCAGTATCTTGATTAAATCCTCCAGGGAGAGTGAATCCAGCAGTGAATGTAATAGTAGCCAATAAAGCTGCTACCACAAATAGTGAAGCTCGCACGTCTAACAAATTTGTCTTATGCTGGAAGTATGTTGTTTTTATCTTTGGATCAAGTCCAATTCTTTTGCAAATAAGGCCCTGTAAAGTTTTTGCAAAACTGAAAAAGTCATATTGCATAACGAAAAACCAATGAATGAGTTATGATCATGTAAAATGATTTATGTAAAATGAACCCCATTAAGTCATGATCATGTAAAATGTTTTATGTATAAGATTGTTGCTTATAACTAAACAAACTTTCATTGTTGATTATTCTTGCATTGCGAAGCTTGACCAAACTAGAAGAATATAAATTTGTAGATTTGCGTAAATTTACTGAATAATATGCTCTTCATTTAAGTTACAAACATTTGCTAAACTTAGCTTACCCAATACTCAATAGCATATCAACAAATTATTTTCAATTGAGAAAAGTTATGGTGAAGAAGTCATGCCCATGCTTTATTATCATTCTCGCATGCATGTGAGAGCAGGTCCATGGCAGTTACACTTTGGTTGTCATTGATATGATAAATTATCTTTTCCATGTTGAGCAACGTTTCCATTAAGAATATATATCCTTTCCGTATTGCTTTGTGTAAAGGTGTTTCTCCTACAGAATTTTGAAGATTGATTAATTCTTTCATGTGTCGAATCTTGAGAAACTCTTCATATTCTGTCAAACTAGAAAGTTTTATATGATGCAAAGGAGAATCCTCTTTTTCTATGCAAAGATCTCGAAACGCTCCAGGATTATGGTCGATGAAGGCACGAATAGCTAAAACATGACCTTTCTCGCATGCTTTAATCCAAGCCATTGGCGCACTATTGAACACATCTTTATCCTTATTCAATACAGCGTTTATAAACCATGCAGGACCAATATCATATGCTGTATCCCAAGGTGATTGGTTTTCGTTGTCTTTTTCAATGATGAAACCCGGTGCTTGATTAACTAGATAGGTCCCGAACATTATATCTGCATTCATTAAAAAAAATAAATAAATATATAACAACCCCTTTAGTCTGTCACCAATAAAATTATTATCCTTCTAAATTTGCTTTTGTATAAATGAAAACTAGTTTATTGGAATTGGCCCGGGCGATGCCCCGGGTCATTATAAATTACTTTAATCGAAGTTTCTTTGTCGCTGAGAGCTTAAGTGACTTTTTTTTTTTTAAGATGATAGCTTAAATAGTTTGTTGTTTGTATGAACTGGTTTGACTATAAAACTATAAAAATATATATATATATTTTTTCATTAAAATAAAATCTTTATAAATTTGATGTCAAAATATATACTACTCCATAGTGCACAAAATCCTTTTACTCTATACTTAAAATTTTATGAATTAATGCACAAAATAAAAATTGAGTAATGCTTAATATCTTACAAACTTTATTATTGTGTAATTATTAAAGATCGGAGTTACATTCCAAGGGAAATTTAGATAGGGTGTTATGCATATGAAGAGGTTATCAATTAAATTAAACATTAATACATGGAGTTTAATGTATGAAGTTTTTCAATTATTAATGGTATGATATGATTGAGCGACACATCATTACCAAATGGCAAAATTGGTAACACATGGCAAAGTAGCATGTCTTGTCATGACTTTTAATAATATATATTGATATAACATTTCAATCAAATTCAACTCATGTAACGTAATAATATTAAACATATGAAACCAACACACAAAGGCCTTGTTTTTTATACCTTATTTTCACTTAACATAAATTATTTTTACTGAATTTAAATTATTTTTTTATTGGTATTTTTTAATTGTTGCCGAACTGAAATTATTTGTACTAAAATTAAAGTAATTCTATTCTTTTATCAAAATATATATATATATATATATATATATATATATATATATATATATATATATATATATATATATATATATTACTTAATTGATTTTATATATCTCCTCTTTTAAATTGCAGATTTTACAATTAAACTTATTTTTACTTGATTAAACTTAGGCTCTATTCATTTTACCTATTTCAAATAATATTTTGTAAAAATAATTTAAGTTCAATTAAATAAAAAAGATTTAGTTCTGTAAAAATAAGTGAGCTTCAATTTTGTAAATATAATTTAAGTGTTGTAAACATAAGAGTAAACAATAAAAATTAGTAATTACAAGCAAAACGTACAATAAGATTAAGTTAAAATAAGTTTTAAGCAGTAAAAATTAGAAATTACAAAAATGTAAAAGGGAATTAGCAAAACTAAATTTTTATTTGTAATGAAAGGTCCAAAAGAATAATTTAATTTTAGTATTTTCAAATTTATTTAAATAAAAATAACTTAATTTAATTTGAATACATAAAAATAATTTTATTTTAGAAAAATAAAGTGAAGACAACATGGTCATACTATTGTCG
This sequence comes from Chenopodium album, assembly GCF_948465745.1. Lineage (NCBI taxonomy): Eukaryota > Viridiplantae > Streptophyta > Magnoliopsida > Caryophyllales > Amaranthaceae > Chenopodium > Chenopodium album. The sequence goes on along the minus strand of NC_137846.1, from coordinate 43,331,742 downwards.
AACTTAACTTATTTTAAACAAACCAAAAATTATTTATACTAAACTTAAATTATTTTTATTGAATATTTATAACTATATACTAAAGGAAAAATGAGGTATGATGTGTGTCATCTCTGGTTAAAAAATTTTTCTCCGAAAGATTTTAATTCTTTTACCTTTATTTTTTTTGCCAAAGATTCTAAAAGAATATTGAAAAATATTTTTTTTACCTATTTGGTAAGTATATTCCATTTATACACATTAAATAAAAATATTATTCTTTTATTTATTACTATGAAACAATGTTTTAAAAACTATAACTTTGCATTGTGATTAATCCATAACTAAATTTATTAATCATGCATCTGACACTCTATATTTATTTGTTTATTCATTTATTTATTTAATATAATAATAATAATAATAATAATAATAATAATAATAACAACAACAACAACAATAATAATAGTTTGTTGTTGCAAAAAGAGACAAAGTCAATCGATTTACAAGACATTAATGGGGAGCTGAGATACAATCTAGGCCCCCATCTCTCTAGCTATAGCGAATCCGATCATGTTGAAGAAAGTAGCTGCATGAGCACCAATATCTTGTGTCCTAACGAGCACCTGAACCCGCTTCACCAATGCAACAACATCCTTTTTTAATTCCCCCAAAGAAGAAAAGGAGAAAGGAAGAAAACCATAGCTAATAGACCTGCAACGCGCCCCATACTTGTCTCGGTTTCGCTGATCCGCAACCAACACAACACGACCAGGAACAAAGTCAGACAACCCAAGTTGTGTTAAAGGAAAAGACCTCGTCAAGTCAACACATATATCAATTCCTTTTTCCTAGGATTAAAGCAACACATCTGGTGGTCGAAGAGCCCCGTTATTCCCTCCGGTCAACCCAATGTCAACCTCCTTTCTAGAAGAAATCCCGAACCGAAAACAAATAGCAACATGGGTATCACGTACAACATTATGCCGCTATTTGATACCCACCAGCATAAGACACTGCATAATCCCCATAATAAATATCCCCATCAAAAACCCTTGAGCAAGTAGAATACTGTGTCAAAACGGATAACAAAGGAACACCCAATCGGTAGCAAAGGACACAATGGTAAGTCATACCATTCGTAATCTGACCCAAACCTGATATTGGGACCGCTTGCAACCAGGAAAAAGTGTGATCATCTTGCTGGGACTTCCATAAGGAAACCTAACGTGAAGATAAAGAAAAAGTGGATTCCTCTAATGTAGTAACCTTTGTGAAATATTTATATCTACCAATTTCTTCATGAGTTTAGGGGCAGCAGTCTCACCAAGGTTACTCAAAAGGTGAGTCTCCACAGTCTTGTTAAAAAGACTAAGAACACTATCGAAGGTGGTCCTAGATCTACAATACTAGAATTGTAAAGAAGCGTAGCTTGAAGACTATTAAACTGCAAACGCGACGCAAGGAAAGCATAGTATCGAACATCACCCGCTAAACAAACACACAGTTCACCATAGGCAAAAGGTAATGTGGCAAGTCGCCATTTTCAATCACCAAAATCAGTCCGTGTCAAAGAAGAAGACGCTATCAAATCAACACATACATCCAGTCCTCGATCACCGGAGTAAAGTAACACATCTGCAAGTCTAAGGGCCCTATTGTTCCCTCCAGGCAACCCAATGTCCATCTCCTTTCTAGCTGAAATCCCAGATCTATAGCAAACATCAATAAGGATATCTCGAACAACATTATGTCGATGTTTAATACCCACAATACCACCACACAACACCACGTGATCATAAAAAATATCCCTAGGAAAACCCATGAAGAAGCAGAACATGACGTCGAGACAGAGAACAATGGAACACCCAATCGGTAGCACAACACACATCGGTATGTCTTAGCATTCATCGTCTGACCTAACCATGAAATATGGACCGCCTGAAGCTAATTAGAGGTGTGATCTCCCTGCTATAATTTCCATAATGCAGATTGCCGAGAAGATAAAAAATAAGTAGATTCTGCAGAAGCTGTAAACTTTGTGAAATATTTATCTGCCAATTTCTTCATTGAGTGTAGGGGTAGCGACCTCACTAGGATTACTCAAAATGTCAGACTCCACCGTTCCATTAAACAGACTCAACGCATCTTCAAAGGCTCGTCTAAGACCAACAATGCCAGCATGCCATAAATGTTTTGTCTGCAACAGACTGTCACCAAGAAGCAAGAAAAGTATAATGACGAACATCACCTACGGAATAAACACTAAGCCCTCAAAATGCAAATAGTAAGGTGGCAAGTCGCCGTTGTCAATCGCCAAACCTAGGCTCTGAAGAAGTAACAATACTTTCCAAGGAAGATTGAAAAGCCTCATTGAATGTGCGCTGAGTAGCCTCAAATGTCCTAGAAAGACAAATACGCAGCCACAAAAGTCCTACAAAGACAAGTACGCAATGCAAAGTAGAGTTTAGAAACTCTGGTGCATGCCTTAAGTAATAACAGCACACACTAAGGATCACCAAGCATAGCAAACTTATCCATAAGCGCAATGATCTTGGTCACCCTCCGCATCACAAGCTCACCACTAAAACCGTAATCAGAAATAGCAGGACCACTAAGCTACTTAACACCACGGAAAGGTCGAGCAATATTAGGTGGATAGACACCCAGAATCCTGCTTCGAGAGTTTTCTGTACGCAGAAAACTTCATTTTTCCAGGTTAAGATTTAACCCAAAATGAGGCCTTCCTCCATTATCAACGGCAGAACCTTCCCCACCACCGACGTGTCACCAATAACAATGTCGTCATCCAAATACCAGCCTGAAGACATAAATCAAAAGTGTCTGATTTTATACAATAGGGGTTGTCTGACCAAAACAAAAAGCAGAGCACCAAGAGGAATACCCTGCTGCACCCCCTGAGATGATCATAGGGTGTGGTCCTCATAATATAATCTAACTAGATTAGAATATCAGAATTTAACCCATCGCGAAATTCCAGGACAATGACGATGAATTTTACATAACATAACCGCACGATTAACTAGATTGAAGGCATTTTGAAAATCGACCAACAACATAGAATGACAAGCATCAGAATAACGATCCTCAAACAACCGATTCACATCATGAAGAATTGCCTCACCACCTGAATATACCTCAACACTAAATTGAAGACCATTAAAGTAACTTCTTAAAGACTGGCCAACCATAACAACACCCACCTTTAAAACCAGACGCCGCCAAATAATACCACCACCGGGCTTAACAAATGGTGTTAGGGGAAATTAGCAATATATTCTCCTGGTTCCATAGGACATTTTCCAGCTAGAAAGACATTAACCTCCCTGGAAATAGAGTAAACTAACTCATCTGAGACAACCACAATAGCGTCACTCAAGCAATCCACAAGGTGCCGAGCATGTAAACCATCCCTACCACATGATGTTCCATGTGGAAAACTCTTAATCTGATCCAAAACAATAGAGAAGCAGTAACGAGATGAAAGTGATCAACAGGTATGTCAGGCAAGGATGGTGCTAGAGAAGTAGGGTATTTTGACCGTAAATTCGCGGAGTGGCCTCATTATAAGGAGCAACGCCTAAAGAAGAAAGAACCCGTACTGTAGCGATGTAATGACCATCACAAATCTTCCTACGACACTGCTTGATATTACACTCCTCCAAATAAAGGTCATCATCATCAACCACTGACAAAGTAGGTGAATCTTCTACCAAAGTATCCCTCATAAGATACAAACTACCACTTGGTGCACTCGAAGAACAAATAGCACAAGAAATACTCTCTTCTTGATGTCGACGTTTTACTGAATACCTAAACTCAGATCATAGTTGCTTCAAGGCGAAAGGTTTTAAGGGTGCAAAGAGGTAAATTATTATTATTATTATTATTATTATTATTATTATTATTATTATTATTACTATCATCATCATCATCATCACCATCGAATAATGCAATAAGTTATGTCTTAATCACGTAAATTTTGTGTTATTAAGTGTTAAACATAAACTACGAAAGAAGGAAGAAAATTAATATGCATCTATTAATTTAACAAAGTGAATAAAGTTGATAAAATCTTACCTTCCAACTTTGTTGCAAGATGCAATATATTCTGGCCATTGTAAGGATCCTTTAGATATTTCGTCCAGCTTTTCGTATCTAGCCTTGACAATATATGTTCGGCTACCCGAGATCAATTATATTGTATAGCTAGAAACAAAATACTGTGTTCCGGTGCATGATAATCTAGTACCTCATTAATATTACCTTTCTTATGTAATGATGATAATATATATAAGGCAAGTTCTTCACGTTGATTGCGTATTGCCAAGTGCAAAGGGCTTTCATCTCGTTTATTTTTCTGATACCATGGAAGGTTATCAATTTTTAACTCTCTAAACATAAGTCTATTATTTTCTTTGAAACCTTCTACAAGGAGCCGTACAATTTGGATTGTTGCTGCATGGTTGGTAGTTGTAGCAACATGAAAAAGGTTGTTTTCGTCATTGTACGTAATCCTTAGTTGCATATAGTTTGACAAATGACACTTTCCACTTTCTCTCCAGTATGAACTTAAACAACCATTCTTTGTCACTTTTTATCCAACTATGAATTATTGAGGATCCTTCTTTATCAACTCCTTTGATTAAATTGGGATGTCCTTCAATCAACTGAGCGCAAAATTTTTCTGCTTATAAGAAAACATTGTTAGTTTATTATAAATTGGCCGATAATTTTGTAATAGCAACGGTAAAAATGTAGGCATGATCAGATCATTTGCAAATAATCTGATACATATATTTGAAGGAATTATGTCTTCGATAAGTGCAATTACTAGATATATCAAGGATCACTATTATGGAGATAATAAGTTCATTCTATAGGGTCATCAATATCTAGTGCTAGATATGATAATTGATCTTTGGGTTAGTTAAATAGCCCAAAGCCTTATAGAATGGATCCTATGAGGTCACACAACAAGGGTATTGGGTTAAACAAGTAAGAGGCACATTAATGGGCCTTATGAGATTATGACATACCATGTAGAGTGTTGGGCTAGAGTAGTGTGTTTAGGATAAGGGTTTTGGGCTTTTGACATGGGCTCTTATTTAGAGATATGATCTATAAATAAGATCCATGCCTAGGGTTGCAAAAAAACAGTAACAATCAACATACAGTAGATTGTGAAAGAAGAAACCAAGCCCCAAAACCCTAAACACTCTCCTCTCTCACGGCCCTCCCCTCTCCCCTTCACGTCCGTACGTGCGGTGCCCCTCATGGTGGCTCGTGGTGTTCATCGTGGTGGTTCATGGTTAGCTCGTGTCTCTCTTCTCCGTTGAAGGTTGATTGAAGCGTTCAGTCACGACTAACTAGCATTAGTGGAGGTTTAACTTGTGCCTGTGGACCAAGTAGAGGAATCACGCTTGGGATTCTTTATCTCCCTTTGTTCTTGCTCGATCGCACGTGGAATCACGCTTCAAAGGTATGATTATGTGTTCTTTATGTGTTATGCAATGATCCTTGGATTTGGTACTGTATGAATATGATTCATGTTTATTTCCGCTGCGTAATACCTATAAACTCCTACAGTGGTATCAGTTAGCCTATTGCATTTACGTATATTGCCAATAATTCTTTGATAATCCACAATTTTAATTCAATTAGGAGGGAGAATATTTAATTATGGTTCAATTGTTATATTTAATGGGATTAAACTTTTGGAATAGATTAAATGCGATTTAATTATGCTCAAAATAGCCATGAAGAGGACCGAAAGTTAGCCCTAAAGTGTTCGAAATTTTCGAACCCCCTATCCCTATTTTTCGAATAATTTCGAATTTCTAACCTTAAAATATGATTTTTGTGCTTGATTTTGATTTAATTCGATTTGTTTTATGTTTCATAATTTTAATTGGATTGATTAATGCATAAAAATGTTTTATGTATGATCAAATATTTAATTTTAAAGTTAGAATTAAATTGGGATTAATTTTATTATAAACCCTAATTTTAAAGTTGAATGTGATTTAATTTTAATTTTATGGACTGATTTAATTTAATTACGATAAGTGTTATTTTAATTAAATTAAAAAAAAAAATTAATTTGTGGCCGGCAACCGCGGCTGGGTGGCGCAACCACGGCGGCTGCCGACCAAGTGGTCAGTCCAGAGGGAGGGAGGGAGGGCAGGTGGTCCGAAAGGTGGCTGGACAGCAACGTGCAAGAGTTGCACGGCTGCTGTCACAGCCACGCTAGGCTGCTGCTGCTGCCTCCTTTGCGCGGCAGTGGCTGCTAACCGCAGCCAGCCACCGTGGCTAGCTTTGGCTGGCCATGCACGGTGGCCTGCAGCCCCAGCAGAGGCAGCTGCCACGCTGCTGCCCTTGCGGCAGTGGCTGCTGTCATGGAAGCCAGCCACCGTGGCTAGCTTCGGCTAGCCAATCACGGTGGCCGGCGTTGGTGGCTCACGGTTTTCAAAAAAAAAATGTTTTTTGAAAAATTATTTCAAGATAATTACAAATTATTTTGGGATAAAATCAGTTTTATTTTGGATAAATATTGTTTATTAAAGGATAAAATCAATCTTTCAAAAGTTGTTAAGCTTGATATTATCCATATTTAAAATTGTTATCCATAATTAAAGTGGTTAATTATGGATAAGAATGATTAGGATATTCTGAGCATATTCCAAAAGGATAATAATTGATTTAAATAATGTGATTATCCCATAATTAATTTTGGATATAATTGATTTAAAATTTTGTGATTGGCTAGTAATTAGGATAGAATTTCCTAACTTTGTTAGGATAATCTTTAAGGATAAATATGATTTATCTTTTAAGATTAAAATAAGATTTGATTCTATCTCATGACAAATTTAGAATATATGATATTTTATTGATGATCATGAATAATATATGATATTATCTAATTACGTTAATTAAAATATGAGATATTTAGATGCCATGTTTCCTTAATTATGATCATTCGATGTTATAGTTTAGGAAAGCATGATGAGTGATTTATTATGTGGCAATTTTATAATATATGATGTTGTTTATTGCTATATAATGACTAGTATGGCCCAGTAGATTGCTAAATACGATCTGCGCATCGTGATGTATATTTGTAATCTTAGTACGGTCTACGAACCGATAAAGTATTTTGTAATTTTATTTTATTTTATTTAAGTAGTAGATAGAATAGAGTAGAAATACAGGTTGCAGTTAATCCAAGAATCCCATGAAGTGAAGGCCCAAAGGAGCAAGGTGGATGAGATCCATGAAGATTCAAGTGGGAGCATTTACTTTATTAGTTTTCTTAGGATTAGGGGCCATGCTATGTCTTATTTATGCATTCAGTATTTTATGCATGTTAGATTTTATTGATGTTTTGTGATGATGCGCTAGAGTTCACTATTTAATCACAACATAATAAATCTAGATCCCAGTAATATTGAGGCAGCTTTTCCAATTAAAAACCCGACGAAACCTTCGATCGTTTATGATGGGTCGGCCTCAGCAGAGCGTCATAATATATCTTGGGGAAGTGGGGGTAGATCACTTTCTACACTTTTAATTGGTTATACTCAACAAGGTTACCTAAAGATCAGTTTAGAACCTTGAAGCTAAGGGTAATAATTAAACATGTGATGGTTAATTATTCAACCAAGAGTTACAAGAGTTGTAATCAGTTAGAGTTTACTCACCTTGAAAATGTAATGGTTGATGGCAGGGCCTCAGTCCGGTCAATTATTGCACAAATAAAGGATCTTGGAATCACTTAATTGAAGTTGGGATCACTTAAATTGAATAGAGTGCTTTAAAGTTACAAATTTAATTCACTTTTGGTACTTTAAATTTAATAAACATAATTGAATTTTGCGTTTACTTATAAGTAACATATCGTTCTAATTTTATTATTATATATAATCTCCTAGATTGAAAATAAAGTTGAGAAAAGTTCTCAAAAGGTTAAAAGATAATCCATAAACCTATATTCCAATTTTGCTTAGATGGTTCTAAAAGGCAAGTTTTAGAAATTCATGTCACATGTCTAAGGTTGGTTTTATTCAAAATGTTTGAGTAAAATAACAACACATCTTCATTTTGAAAAATGTTTCAAGGGATATAATGAGATGAGAGGTACAATCCCTCAAAAGACAAGTGTACAAGTCCTATAAAATCTCTTATCTTCAATATGATTGAATATAAGAAAGTGATTGGAAATCTCTATGATCAAAAGTTGATCAAATAACAGTATTCTTCATCTACTTTATATAGAGTTTAATACTTGATTAAACTCAAATATAAATAATGATACAATAGACTTAGCAGAATCATGAAAAGTGCTTAAACAAGTTAAGCAAAGTATCATTTTGAACCTAAGAGAAATGTTCTAAGTGGCTCAAACGGGAAAGGTTTAGGAATATATGAGGATTGCATTAAGAAGTTATAGGCCAAGAAATGCAAACAAGTTGCTACTTCTCAAACCTAGAACTACTTACATGCTAAAAGTTGTTATGAACAACAAATGTTTCAAATTAAATGGACCAATTCCAATTGATTAGATACTACCTCATATAGTTGGAAGGTAAAAGAATGGAAATGTTCCAATTTAAGAATTATATTATAGAAATTGATTTAGCATATTGCTACTTCTTGGACATATGATGTCTTGTTTAGTTCACTCATTGCACATTCTGGTTGAACTAAAGGAAGAATTTAGCTAAAGGAGGAATAAATCTACAAGTTTAGAAGCAAATGTTGCTACTTCACAAGTAGAATCTACAAGTTTGGAAGCAAAAGTTGCAACTTTACAAGTAGAACCAATATTTCACCTTACCTAGTAATTGGCTAGAATTAAATAAATGTTATTCATTCTTGCCATTATCAAAACACCATTCAATGTTAGTAATGACTAAACATCGAAGATTCAAAACGTGGAATAAATGTTATTCTATGCTTCTTTGAGTCATAATGTGTTTTGAATTTCTAAATAGGTTTAAAGTTCTATATGATAGAAATAGTTAAACCATTTCTATGTATATAAGTTGTCTCTAACATGTCAATTAATTCGAATGAAAATGAAAATTGCATGCGAAAGATCCAAAGGGGTGGACTTTCAATATCATTAGATTATGAATCTATTGATATATGTAATTATCATTCTAATTTGAAATTATGACTAAGTCACCATTTAGAGAAATGATGATGTGAACTCGAGGTCGAATACATATTGATGTAAGAAAACCAAAGGTTCAAAGGCTAGAGACGGACAACGAAACTTCATTTGTGATACGATCACTACTTATGCTTAGTTGAAGCATGGAAGTGAAAATTTTGAAAAGTTCAAAATGTTCAGTATGAAGTTCATTATCAACTTGACAAGAAAATGATTACATTACAATATGATTGTATTTGTGAAAATTTAAGTCAAGACATGTACTTGGCAACACATTCAAAGTATTGCGATATGATCGTAATAATGAGAATTTAAACCAAGACATTGATAAACATCCAAGAGTTATAAAATCGTTTTATAACAAACTCCGAAAGAAAACCTTGTGAAGTGTTTATGAAGGAAGCTATCAAATTACCTATCTTCCAACCATTGTTCAAAGGATATACTTTTAAGATAAGCTATAAAACTAAACAAAAATTACATAGGTCAAATCAGAATGTAGCAAAGGCTTCATATGTGATATGGATAAGAATAGTTCTTATTAAGTCTTTCTACAAAGCAAGGAATAAAACATGTATTGAAACGTTTAATGCACATTCGATTCCTACATAGAGCACGGGGTACTACTACAAAAACCATACTTAGCACAAAATGTTTGTTGCTCAAGTAGATGCCCTTATGGAAATTGTTCCAAAAGGTCAAGTGGGAGTAGTATAAATCTCGAAAGAGTTCGGGAAAAGCAACAAACAAACGTGGTTCAAACCATGATTGGTTCACCCTATGCTAAATATGCCTCCTCAAAAGGCAAGTGGAAGTATAAGAATCTTGAAAAGTTCGAGAGCCTTGAAAGAGTTCAAGAAAAGTGATTTCGAAAATCTTGAAAAAAATTCGAGAAGTAATCGAATAAAAGCAACAATATGAGCATGATTCACCTCATGTTACAAATGACAACGCGTGGTCTCATTAAGTGTAATGGGATTAATAACCATGTGTCGAAGGTAGTACATTCCAAGTGCACATCCTCAATTGTCGTTTCTCGTTGAAAACTAAACAAAGTTGTTGTATGAGTTTCAATTGTTGCATAACACCCACAATGATAACTAGCATATGTAAACTTAGCCAAAGAAATATGATTTCATATTGACTAAGAGTTCTAAAACATTTATTTTGGAACATGATGATTATGCAAGTAATAAAGATGATTTGACAAGTTATGACTCCAAGTGGTTTTAAAACCATGAAATCTGAAATAGATTCTAAGTCTGTAAGCAACTGTATGACACTTAAGTAATTTGCCTAAATTGGGTGAAACCCAATATAAGCAAAGCAGACAAGAAAGAAAAATGTTTTCTAACTAAAGCAAAGACTTGTTAAAGGATTTAACAAATTCATAGTATGACTATGACTACGATGAAACCTTTACATTAGTCATGTTGCAAAGATCTATTAAAGATACTTTAGTGATTTCTACCTTATAAGATTTGGTAGATGGATTTCAAAACACTTTCTTGAAATTGTTCATGAAATAAGATTTGTATATGATACAGTCAAAAGTTTGGAGATCCAATAATCCCAGGATGCATAAAAGATCCATAATGGATTGAAGTTAGCATCAGGGAGTTAATGTTCTTAATTTTGTGAGATAATCAAATCGTTTGGTGTTCTTGTAAAATGAAGAAAAGGTCTTGTATGTACAAGATGTTTAGTGGGAGCTATGAAGTCTTCTTGGTCTAGTATAAAGAGCAATTATTCATTGATTGAAGAGTCAAGTGGTGGGTAATGCATTTTGTATGAAAATCTTGAAGAGGATGATGAGCACATTTGGGATTCAAGATCTATAGAGATAGGTCTCGAAGGATGTTTGAGTATTGGTTAAGAAGCTTATATTGATAAGATTCTTATAAGGTTCAACATTATATTGAAAAGAGTTTCAATCCCATGTGACATGGCACGTTGCTTAATGATTCAATACCTTGAGAAAGGTTGATGAAATTAAGACTTTGAGTGATGATCCTTATGCAATTCGCAAAGGATGCATCATGCATGCTATGGACTATACTCGTCTATTTGATTCACGTGTTTTAAAGAACAAGTGATGATAGATTTCAATCGAAATCCAATGTAACGTTGGAATACAAATAAGAAATTCCTAAATTCCTTGCGAAAGGGCGAAGGAAAATTCTTAGTGTATGGAGATGAAAATTATTATAAGATTTAGAAATTGCAAACTTCATGTTTATGAGAATGTCTCATTAACTCTACTTACTGAACCCCTTCCATGACCAAGGTATGAGAGTCATACTAAGGTTTTTGGATTGAAGCAAGTTATGTAATTTTAGTTGTGGATGTTTTGAGAAAGCATATTACAAAAGTAAATACATTATCTTGCAGAATTATGTTTATCAATTGAAACAAAGTTTCAATCTTATTTAATCGTGGTTTCAAGATTAAATAAAATGTCCGAAATAATTATGAATTGATGGGCTCACTAGGTTAATGACCATTTGAATGAAATCCCACAGGTGAACTAAATTCATATATTATTTAAGTTCCTAGTTCGGAATCATTAAACTGGACATAAATGATTTCATTTAATGGACTAGCATGTAAGATTGATTGGATAGCGCAGTTTCATGGGCTATAGGAGCGTAGTGATGCTCGGTCAATCACATGGATATGCATGAATGATGCATGATCGAACTATAGACCTACTTTGAAGTTCAAGTATAAAGCTTCCGGATATATTAGTGGATTCCTTTGACATGAGTGGAACACTGATTCCATTCAATGATTGATTTGACTGTGGTACATTCAAACGTCTTACCGTAACTGGAGATTATAAAGGATGTTTCCCGGTTACTTCATGAGTTGAGTGGGAGCTTTGGTTGCCACAAGATTGGATAAAGTCTACCTATTTAATTAGGAATGTGTCTTGGCCCCTTGAAGAGGGAGAATTCAGAAAATGCATGGCCGTGCTCAAATGGATTACATTGTAACAATTTGTTTTGTAATTCTAACTCAGATTTCAAGAAAGATTTGTAGATTAATATGATCACGACATGAGATGCAATCATATTATCAAATCGACACACATTGACTTAAGGAATTTGAATATTGCGCACTTGTCTCAGCAAGTGGGAGATTGAAGGAATTATGTCTTCAATAAGTGCAATTACTAGATATATCAAGGATCACTATTATGGAGATAATAAGTTCATTCTATAGGGTCGTCAATATCTGGTGCTAGATATGATAATTGATCTTTGGGTTAGTTAAATAGCCCAAAGCCTTATAGAATGGATCCTATGAGGTCACACAACAAGGGTATTGGGTTAAACAAGTAAGAGGCACATTAATGGGCCTTATGAGATTATGACATACCATGTAGAGTGTTGGGCTAGAGTAGTGTGTTTAGGATAAGGGTTTTGGGCTTTTGACATGGGCTCTTATTTAGAGATATGATCTATAAATAAGATCCATGCCTAGGGTTGAAAAAAAGCAGTAACAATCAACATACAGTAGATTGTGAAAGAAGCAACCAAGCCCCAAAACCCTAAACACTCTCCTCTCTCACGGCCCTCCCCTCTCCCCTTCACGTCCGTACGTACGGTGCCCCTCATGGTGGCTCGTGGTGTCCATCGTGGTGGTTCATGGTTAGCTCGTGTCTCTCTTCTCCGTTGAAGGTTGATTGAAGCGTTCAGTCACGACTAACTAGCATTAGTGGAGGTTTAACTTGTGCCCGTGGACCAAGTAGAGGAATCACGCTTGGGGTTCTTTATCTCCCTTTGTTCTTGCTCGATCGCACGTGGAATCACGCTTCAAAGGTATGATTATGTGTTCTTTATGTGTTATGCAATGATCCTTGGATTTGGTACTGTATGAATATGATTCATGTTTATTTCCGCTGCGTAGTACCTATAAACTCCTACAATGTTTCCAAATAATCTGCCCATAAGTCATAACTTATAAAGTAGGTTTTTTTTTTTGTAATAACTTTTTAAGTGGATTTGGTGTAGATTTGTTGGCCATATTTGCAAATAATCAAATACAAATAGGCATACGTACAATTTGATACATTAAATTTTTTTTTTTTGGGCAAATTTTGGATGAAAAAGTTATGATAAAAAAAACCCTATTCACTTCACCTTATTTTTGTTAAACTGAAATTACTTTTACTGAAGTGAAATTATTTATACTGAATATTATTTTTTTAAGATAAAGTGAACAAGGCCTTATCCTAAATTTCGGCCCAACACCCAATTAATATTCATGGATGGTGATCTATTCATGGCCAGCGCGAGTTCTCTATGTATGTTATTCAATTTCATTTTTACTGAGGCTTGCAACTCGAATTCCTATAGTTACTAGATGAAACTCGTGCGATGCACGATTTGTTTGTATTTTTTCAAATTAAAATATTTAACTGAATATATATTTATCTAATAAACTTTGTGATATTCGCTTGCTTACTACTTGAATTTTTTTTATTATAAAATGTTGAACTATTAACTTTGTTTCTCATATTTAGATAAAATTCGTAATATTATAAAAAGATAATGTTTAATTTAACAAAATTTCATATGTGGCTGATCACACCGTATGGTCGAGATTATTTGGTCAGGAGTTACTTGGTTTCTCAAGGATTACTTAATCGATCAGAGGTTACTCGGACGGTTAGGGGTTACTCGGTCAATGTTTGGGTGTGTCTTAGCCAGCCACACGATATGGCCTTTCATTATTGGAGTTGTTGGTAGATCATTGGAGATCTATTTATGGGTTTGTGGGAATGTAGGACAAACACAGAGCCATCTTAACCATTTTAAGGGCCTTGTTCTAAACTTCTAATCTTAAAAACGGTGCCCTAAGAAAAAAATATATTTTTTTTCGTCGACATAATAATTTTAAAAAAATCACATCAATTATCTTTGTATACAATATACATCAAATTAAAAACTCTAACTAGTTTATTTAGATTGTAACAAATTATAAAAAATAAAGAAGTATACCCAAAAAATAAAGGAAAAATTGGCCGCAACAACACCAACTATGACAAAGGTGCGTGTAGCAGCACAACCTTTTAAGGGTGCGGTTTACAGCACAAACTATGTAATTGGGTGCACATATTAGCATAAATGACACTAATGAACTAAGGTTGCATGGAAAAAAGTGGAATCTTTATTATTTTATATAATTGTTTAAACATTATTTAAACATATATGATTTTCCATCATGCGTAACTAAATTAGCCTTACCTTTTTTTTTTTTTTTTTCATTTAAGCATTTCTTGACCTCCACCATTATATTAAGCGGATTCCTTAAAAAAAAAAATTGTGCTATTATTTTCCTTTGTTCGCTTCTCCAATTACTATTTCTAATATTGATCTCACATGATTGACTTAGTTTCCTATCCCTTTCCACCTAGTTAAATACTAAATTGATAAATAAAATAAAAAATAAAAAATAAAATCATTTAAATACCTTTATTCTACAAGATTTCAGGATACATAGGTAACTTTCTAAATACTAATATCAAAACCCACAAAGTGATTTCACAAACTTAATTCAAAAAATAATTTTAGAGTTGGATTTTAGGATATGTCAAATTGATTTTTTTGTTTTTGATGTACAACACTTAAATTGTGGAGGTTAAGAGAGAATTAATTTAAAGGGAAAAAATTAATTATAATGGAAGAGGAAACTAAGTCAATCATCACATGAGATGTAAAAAAAGTAATTGAAGAAACAAACGATAGAAAATAATGGCGAAAACTTTTTGAAATAATTCAATTTAATGGTTATTTAATTACATGTGATGGAAAATGGAAAATTAAGTAGAATGAAATTAATCAAAAATATTTTTAAACAAAAAGGCATTAAAAATATTTAAGATTTCACTTTTAGAAGAAATCTACATTTTGCCAATGTCATTTATGTTGTTATGTGCACCCAAGTGCATAGTTTGTGATGTTGAGTGCACCCTTGAAAGGTTGTGCTGCTACACGCACCTTTGTCATAGTTGGTGTTGTTGTGGCCAATTTTTCCAAAAATAAATAAATAAAACGGAAATTTCACAAACTCCCCTGAGTTATTTTTTTATTCACCATATATCCATGAAAATTTTAAAATTCACCATATACACTCAAGTTTCACAAAATTGTCACAAAATACCCTTAATGACTAACGAAAGTTAATTCCGTTAGTCATTAGCGTTAAGTAAGCCATGTGGAGGCATATTATTGGTTATTTAAAATTATTTTATTAATTATTTTTCAAAAAAAACTTTTAAAATAAATTTCAAAAATAAAAAAATTCACCTCCAGCCACCTTTTACTGGCGCTAAACCACTTCCCCACCACCGCCACCTAGCCAGCCTCCTCAATACTAGTGCCAAGACCCCCTTCCCCTAAGCCTCTCCTCAACCCCCTTAAACTAAACCACCACCACTTAAACCGTAAAAACCTATCCCCGCTTTTCTACCGTCGCCGAAAAGTGGCCACCACCCCTAAACCCCGTTGCCGACAACCTAGATTCCCTCCCCCTACGTCGCTGTTGCTCAATTTGGCCGAAAACACCACCCCGAAATCGTAAATCCCAAAATCGAAACCCTAGATTTTGAATTTTGGGTTTTATTCTTTCGGGTATTGACATTGTAGTTGAGAGGGTGGAGATGGCATGGGGAGGGGTGATTTGGGTTCAACGCGTGCGAGGAGGTGGATGTGGAAGCCGACGGTAGGGAGGGGACGAGTTTTCGAGGGAGAAAATGGGTTTTGAGGTTGAGGGAATCGCCTAGGCTGGGTCGCCAGTTCGGGGTGGCTGGGTTAGGTCGTCGGTGTGAGGTGGCTGGCTGGGTTGTCAGTGTGAGGTGGCTAGCTTGGTCGTTGGCGCGAGTGGTGGTTGGTGGTTGGGCTGGGTCGTCAGCGTAGGTGGTGGTTGGGGCTGGATGTGGTGGGTTAGGTTTTTTTTTATATATAAATTAAATAATTATTTTAAACTTTAATTTATTTAAAATCCAACCAATAAAATTCTGCCACGTGGCATACTTAATGCTCATGACTAACGGAATTAACACCCGTTAGTCATTTAGGCATTTGGTGACATTTTTTGTTAGATTCATGAGTATATGGTGAATTTGAAAAATTTCATGGGTATATTGTGAATAAAAAAATAACTCATGGGCATTTGGTGAAATATCTGTAAATAAAAAGCATATAATAACGCTAACAATTGAAAGTAAAAATATGAACAAAACAGCCTAATAATTCAATTAGCAATTGTTCTAATCAATATCAATATCAATATATATATATATATATATATATATATATATATATATATATATATATATATATATATATATATATATATGCTATTATGCCATGTGTCACAAATTTTTCCATTTGACATATGATGTGACGCCACATCATAACAGTCCATTAATGATTGAAAAACTCCATGCACTAACCTCCATGTATTAATGTTTTGTTTAATTGAATAACTCCTCATATGCATAACACCCTATTTAAATTTTCCTTGAAATGTAACTCCTTAATAATTGTACAATAATAAAATTTGTAAGAAATTAAACATTACTCCATTTTTTTTTTTTTTTTTTTTTTTTGCATTAATTCAAAAAATTTTAATTGTAGAGTAAAATATTGATTTATATATATTACAATATGATTGTAATTACATAGTACTCCGTAATATTTTTTTGTGCATTATGGAGTAGTATATATATTGACATTAAATTTATACAAATTTGATTTATCAAAATTTTTTAACAACGGATTGATTTATCATTTACTTATATTTATTAATGCAAAAAATTATTCTTATTGTCAAACCAGTTCATACAAATAACAACAACAACAACAACAACAACAACAACAACAACAACAACAACAACAACATTAACAACAAAAAGAAAAAAATATACCTTAAGCTATCAATACAAAAATAATAATAATAATAATAATAATAATAATAATAACCCACTATTTAAGCTCTCAGTGACAGATAAGCCAAAATATATATAGCTCGATTAAAGTAATAAATTTATAATGAAATGGGCATTGCCCGAATTAATAACTAATCTAATATATAAATAAAGTAGGCATATTTCGAGAGTTTTCGCCCCGCCACATAAGCAAAGGTATTATTTTGACCAATTAAAAATTAGATTTGTATTTTATTTTAGAATTAAAAAAGTCACTCGCCACCTAAGAAAAAGTGAAGAATGATAAAAAAAATTATATTTTCACCTAGGTAAAAGTAATGAATTATATTAGATATCTAAATGCCACATAGATTAAAAACCATGAAAGAAATTATCTTACAATTTTTTTTTAAAAAAAATAAGAATTTATCTTATAAACTAATGGTAAAAAAAA
Organism: Chenopodium album; assembly: GCF_948465745.1. Taxonomy (NCBI): domain Eukaryota; kingdom Viridiplantae; phylum Streptophyta; class Magnoliopsida; order Caryophyllales; family Amaranthaceae; genus Chenopodium; species Chenopodium album. The sequence goes on along the minus strand of NC_137846.1, from coordinate 43,314,174 downwards.
ATGTAAAGATAATTGCACAAATTTATAAGACAAAATTTGATAGCGTTTATTATTAACTTAAAAAATTGTTCCTTAATCATGATTAAACTAAAATTTAATGAAATAGAAAAAATGATAAAATTAGAATTTGTGATACCTACCATTACATATTGGCGCATCATACGACACCAACAAAATTTTGTATCAATACAAATCCACATCTTAGTAATTTTTGTCAGTTTTAGATCATTAATGGCTCGGTAATTCTTAGCTTAATTTTTAAAATTCATGTTTAAATTTACATTTGTAATTCTATATAAATTGTGTTTATTTGGATACGTGCGTAATGATTATACGTTTAGGTTTTGTTTACTGACTTTGTATTCACAGGCACATTCATATATCTAAAATAATTGGAAAATCAACGTACAAGTTTCTATTCTGATTGAACGAGAAGGTATTTTTATAAATTTTATACATAAATTAAATTTTTTCATAGACCTTTATAATTTTTTTTATTAATTTATGTTATGAATAAAAACAAACTTGTGATTTAGATGGCTTAATCAAGTTATTAAATTAACTTATTTCTTTATTTTTAATTACAGAATGATTACATTCATGCCTCATATAAAGCCAACTTTGTTCAACACTTTCGTCCAAAATTAATTCCGTAGGATACTATTCAGTCGTTACAAATAAGAAGCAATATCGCGTTGTCAATGACAACAAATTAAAATAATGCTTCATTTTTTCCAGAATATTGTTGTTCTAGCAATTAGGGACAATTAAAAAAATTCCAATGAATATATTTGATTTTATACAATTACAATTTTATGATCATTTTCGCAATAATTTTTCACCTCCTGGTAAATATATTGACTTATTTTATATAAATGTAGAGATTTATCTTTTTTATCAATTTTATTTTTTTTCTTACAATTTATTTTTATCCACTTTTTTTAGATTAGATGTAGTTGGTTGTAAATGAAGTTGATGATTCTATCAAAATAGAAGATAAATGATATATATGCTTCTAATTATTTTAAAATTATAATACTTCAACCGCATATTTATGTGTAGCTAATAATTTTTGTCATGTGTTTATGTGTATATTTTTTTAATGTTCTTATCAAAATGTTTATTAGGGAAAACAGAGTTCAAATTAAGCTTCGGATTGGAATAATTTTTTTTGTTGATGATAGATTTTATCAATATAATTTGATCTACGAAAAAAAAAATTTATGAATGACATATTTATCCTAATATTTGACAGATGAGATACCATAATATGATTTATTAATTATAAATATAGTTTTCACATAACTAATACCAATGAATAATATAAACTATCCTTTTCTAACAAGCAAATTAATCAAAATATTATATGGTTTAATTAAGAACATTATCTTTTTGTGAAATGAATGATAAAAACTATTCAAAAAAAACTATCATTTTCTAACAAGCAAATGAATCGCAAATTAATCAAAATATTATATGGTTTAATTAAGAATATTATTTTATATGAGATTTAAGTACTCCATAAAAAGTAAATGAATAAATAAAAAATAAAAAAATATGTGCATCGCACGGGCTTTCATCTAGTTCTAATTATTAAAAACCCATCAAAGATTTGTCGCAACTCGCAATATTAACGAAGAACCAATTTCACATACTTCCCAGTCTCCACAATAAATAAATCTTTTATTTAATAATTAGCTAATAGTAAATAAAATAGCCAAAAAACATAAGGACTAGTAGTAACGCACACCTCATACTTATATATCCTACATACGGAGTATTATCCTATTTCAAAAGGAAGCTTTGTTGTAACGCCGATAAGGCATATAACATAGCAACAAGTTTGCTAGTATAGAATGAACTCAGAACTTCCAACACAGATGACTAATTGGTGTACTTAGTTTTTCAATTGAATAAGCCCAAATTCATAACATTGTAGAGATCATAAAACTATTTTCTCTATTTCAATTTGATATAAAAAAAATTGAAATTATTAAGAGGGCCGTCCCAATCTTTTAGGAGGCCATGTGCGAGAATTGACTATAGAAATTGGTACATGAATTTTCTCTACTTGATTTATTTTATACTAGAAAACAAAATCGTTGTTTTTCCCGGCCCTTAATAAAAAAAAATTTATAAATGTTGTAAGGATTTAGTCATTTACTATAATAGAAAACAAAATGCATTAATGTTTGTGGAAATTAAGAGGCGTTGATTACATTATACTAAAAATGTTGAACATTAAAGCTGTTAGTAAAGCCTTAAAAATTAAAAAATTAAAAAATATTAAAAAAAAAAATGGTTGTTAGTGGGAATTGAACCATTGACTTCCCGCAGCATGTTAAGTTTCCTAAACCACTTGGCTAATACACCTTATTGCAGTTTATACTATATATACATTTTTATATTTGAGGCTCAAACCAAATTTGGGCCCTGTGCGGCCACACAGGATAAGGGTCGAGCCTGATTATTAAAATGTAGGGTTTTGTATAATTAAATTTTCAACTGGGGAATATACTATACTTTCAACCACTGTAATTGAGAGAAGAAGGTGGGAACACTGAATTGGAAACTTAAATTTTTTGGTAAAACATAAAAATTAATGATAAATTAAATATGGTGTTAATTAATTTAGAGTATTGGTGACAAACACTACTAGAATCCGGGCATATTACGACAGTTTAATTAAAACAGCCAATAAAATTGTCGCAAAATTTGAAATTTACGACAGTTTTTACTAGTTGTTGTAAATTTACGACAGTTTTACACCCGTCGCTGAATTACGACAGTTTTAGGCTATTTAAACCGTCGCTGGGTATCTAAAGTAAATGTAAAAAAAAAATTAAAATATCTACGACAACTTAAAACTGTTGTAAAAATGTTACAGTACGACGGTATACAATACCGTTGTTAGTAGCGACAGCTTTTAGCTATCGTAGAACACAATTTTTTTAAAAAAAAAAATACTGGTATGTAAACCCTTCCCACTATCCTAATCTAACCCTAAAATGTTGATAGCTGCCCATCCTCTATATTCTCTTTCTCTCTCTTTCTAGATCTCGTACCCTATCTCCTTCTCTTTCTGCTTTCATCTTCTCCTTTCATCTCTCTGTGCTTCAATCCCCTCCTCTCATCTCTCTCTGCTTCAATCTCTTTTACTTTTCCTTTGTTCTTTCTCTAATAAGATGTTTAAGCTATTACATTTTTTTTTCTTTTCATTATCTTTAATTTTTTTTGGTATGTTCAACTTGATTCGACCGTGAATTCAACCTAAGTTACGAACTACACCATATAATCGACCATGGTTTCGAAGCTAAGGGTTTTTAGGTCAAATTCGACCAAGATAATTCCATATCAGGAGTTTTCATGGTCGAATTTGACCATGAAAGCCTATAGAAGATGAAATTTGGTAAAGGTATGTTGATTTTTGTGTAATTTTTGTTTTTGTAGTTGTGGTTTATGTTTATTTTTGTTTCTTTGGAGCATTTTTCTAATTATGTCGATTTATTTTTGTTATATACGATTTTAATCGCTGATTTTGTTGTTATTTTATCGTTTAATTTCGATTTTCTTGTTTGATTATCGTTTATTATCGTTTATTTTGATTTTTTTGAGTTTATTTCGTTTGAATTAACTTAAACATTTTTTTGGGTTTAACACTATTATTGTTTGTGTTTGTTTTCATTTATTTTTGTACAATTTGATGAATATTCAGGTACTTGTATTTTTTATTGCTAGTTTATTGATTTTTTTGGATTAATTTCATATCTTGGTTTATGTAGGGTATTATTTATTTTTCTGGGTTTAATAAGGTGGTTTACGGTGGCGTTGGGTGGTTTGTGATGGAGGTGGATGGTTTGTGATGGTGGTGGGTATTTACGTGTTTTAGGTTTTAATTTGGTGGTTTGTGAAGGCGGTGGGTGGTGGTTTGTGAAGGTGGTGGGTGGTGTTGATGGCTTGCGGTTGGGCTACGTAATTTGGGTGAATGGTTTGAAGTAAGGCTGTTGTGGCTCGGTTGGTGGTTTTTTTTTTCTTTTAATTTTTTTTTTGCGATGACTTTATGCGACGGTCGGCCATCGCTTAAGTTAAATTTTGCGACAATTTCTTTGCTGTCGTAATTTGCGATGGTTTTAAGCTGTCGTAGAATAATTACAACGACAAAATATAAAATTGTTGCTGAAATTAGTAAAAACTGTCGTAATATTTTTTACAAAATTTAAACTGTCGTAAAAATGAAATTTTACGACAATGCTGATTGTGACAGAATAATTACTATGACAGTCGACTGTCGTAACTATTTTTTGCGACAGTTTTGGCTATTTTTGCGACACATTATAAAAATAATTTCCCTGTCACAACATGGCCCACAAACAAGGCTGATTGACGAATTTTAGTAAATCAGCCTGATCAATGGTGGGGCGCCCTTGATGGCATGCCTTATTTTATTCTGATGACACATTTTATTTTCCATAAACTTATGTTGTGGAGCATGATGGCACGTATCATTTGTTGTTACCACACAATTTATCCACCCCGGTGAACTCATGTGGTTCGCATTTGTGAGCACCACAATTTATTGTCAATAAATTTATCTTGTCAATTGTCACAATGTCACGCTTGCATGATGGCACGTTTAAAAAAACGACGTTTTGTGAAAAACTATCTTATATAACACTTTTTTTGCAAGAAACTACCTAATAAAAAATGTTGTAATAAACTACCTTATAAAAGGGTAAATGTTGTAAGATACTATCATTGGCTAGAAAGTCACCGTTGACTTTCATTTTCCGGCGTTGACCACATCATGTGCCAATCTCGTGACTTTTAATTCACCTTTTCCCTCCTTTTTTCTTAATTGGAACGTGACATGATCAACGCCGGAAAATAAAAGTCAATGATGACTTTTTGACCAAGGGTAGTCTCTTACAACATTTATCCTTTTATTAGGTAATTTCTTTTAACATTTTTTTTATTTGGTAGTTTCTCGCAAAAAAAGTGCTTTATAAGATAGCTTTGCACAAAATGTAAATAATTTTCAAGTTTGACCTCAAATTGGGTTGTGTAGGGTCAAAATAGAAATTGTTTTATACACCCGGGTGCACGGTGCATGTAAGAGTATTTTATGCTCATTTCAATGACTATTGCTCATTTTATCATCAAATGAACAAACAAATGCCTTTGGGTGTAGTGTACATCCGAGTGTATATAACAATCTCTCAGGTCAAAAGGAACCCTAAATATCTCTATAAGAAAAAAAAAAAAAAAAACATGTTTTTGGCACAGAAATTGAAGAAAATTTTTAAATTTTTTAAGTTTAATGATTTTCTTGATAGAAGGGTTGTAAAATCCTTTTTTTTTTTTTTTGGTAAAAAACAAGTTTTAAGAGAATTGGTGTTAAACTCCAATTTCATGTTTTTTAGGTGTTAAAACTCCAACTTAAATCACTATTTGGGACCCCATTATTTCTTATAACACTCTATATTTTATAGAGTACTTTAATTTATTTATTTTCCTTGATACGTATATCGAAAAGGTTTTTAGTTTAACGAGGTGTACATAAGAAGAACTTCAATATAGTAAAATAACTCTCTCTATTCCGGAATATTTGTAATACTTTAGTATGCATAATGTAGATTTGAGATAATTTGTGCATAGAACCACCTTAAGACAATGACAAGCTAAGTTATGTCGAGTTTTAATCAGTTTTAGGTTTTAATTGGTCGGGTACTAGTTCGAGATTAGACCATTGTTGGGTCAGTTAACTTAGTTGAAGGTTGTTAATAGTAGTTCTAATCTATCGAATCATGATCTGTAGAGCTAGCCCCAGTATGTCCACATGAGTTACATGGACGTGTCTCTAAATGGCATATTTGTAAATAAGAGGAATTATATGAATTTTATAATTTTTTTGTTACTATTTTTTTTTGTTGTTTCCTTCTTCTTCCTGCCCCATCTTTTGCATTATTCTAATCTTCTTCATGCTTCCTCTTCCATAAAAGTGGGTTGTGAACAACCACTAACACCACCACATTATCGACGGTGAACCGAAAACCCTTACTGTTAATGGAGAAACGAAAGGCAAGGTTAACTCTTACGAGAAAGGGTTAGGTCGTCATCCTCTATTGAAGCCCATTGAAGTTCTTCCACTTCTCCATTAAAGTTATTTTGTTTTTCAGTTGATGTTCTTCGGTGCTCCTTTGAAACGTTCTGTTATAGTTTGAAAATAAGATATTTTTGACAAAAATAACCTAAGTTATTCACGAGAAATGACGAATATGCCCCTTTAAGGTACATATCATGTATCTCATGTTGAGAAACTTGTATTTTCTCTTATCTATGTCAGTTTTTCTCCGGTCAAGTCCATTTTTGACAATTCTAACTATACATATACATTTTTTTTTTACATATGCTTAATAAATAGAATTAAAAATTATAGACTATGGATTAAGTTCGGTAAACTACTCGAAGAAGCCTTCTAGCTTCTATGATACAAACATTATAAATAAAACTACATAACATCTTCCTTGCAAGAAACACCTGGTTTGATAAATCAAGGAATTGCCGTCGAACGTGCTTCATCAAAAGATACCCAAATTTACCATTGTTTGCATGATATCCCATATGCAATTGAACTTGGAGAATGGATGGAAGAGCATAGAACACACAATTATTGGCTAACAAAACCACGTATTCAAAATGACACCAAAAGTCCTGAACGTTAGGCAACCGGGGTAGGGAAAATAGATGACCTAGGCTTGACAACACACTATGAGTCACTTTTAAAAATGACTCGGTACCCTTAACTTTGGGTACTTTTGACCTTTTCTCAAAGGAAACAACCATTAACATACTAAAAACTTATTCCCAAAAGAACCTTAAGGGAGCCCCCATATTGGAGAGAAGGGTTATGATAAAAGGTTTTACAAAGCAATGGGTTGACAATCCATTGCTAAACTGAAATAAAGGTCACCAAGAGATAACCTTCCAATAATGTTTTGATCGGAGAAATAAAAAAAAACTGTATCAAGCACACACAAGCCAAGATCAATTCCAAGAACCTGAACATAACATAATAAAGGACCATCCTCAAATATACCTGAACCCGAATACCACACCCTCTTAGCTCACCTAAAATCGTGTAAAACCACACAAAGGTACACGACCAAACCCAAAAAGAACAAAAACTAGAGCACCAACAAGCATGAAACTTATCAAGCATTCGACACAGAACCAAAAAAAAGCAAGGAAAGCACAAAGCATACGAGACCACAAACCTAACTCCACCAAATTGAAAACAAACCTACATACTACAAACAAAGGAGCACAACATGGGCAAAGGTAAACTACAAGAAAGACTAAAAAACCCAAACAAGAAATCCTAACAAGGTCTTTACCTGTACCATTTAATTTCGGTCGATCAGAAACCGCACACAGCGGTGACGAAGTTAGCTTCGATATTAAAGCCCAAAAGCCTAGTCCTACCAAATCCTAGCCCAAAAAAGAAACCCTTACCCTAACCCTAACCTTAACCTTTACCAGAGAGTTATCAATGGCGGTGGTTAGGAAAGCTTTGAAAGAGGACCCCTAAGGTAGGTGCAGTGAATCCCACGAACCTCCCTTGTGTTGATAAAAACCGACGAGTAGCAGTTGACTTAGCGCCGCGGTGGAGAGGAAACTTCTTTCTCCTCACTAGAAAAAGCAAAAAACTACAAGATACTAACCTTGAAAATAGATATGATTCTAATCTTTATTAGAAGACCAAAGAAATCTTCCCCAAAATTGAAAACCTTACCCCAACTTTACTTCAGATTACACAAAAGCATTGGATATAGCTTTGGGAAAGTGCTTTACGAGACTAGACCGTCAAGCGCAACCTTTAAATGATGCTCGCCGGCGACCTTATTAAATGAGCAGCGGTGCTTTGGCCGCTAGAGGCAAGGGAAACAGGGAACGCTGGAGTTTTTTCTTAGAGAGAAGGAGCGTTTTTTATACTAGTTAAAAAAAAGTTGGCGCAAATTGCCATACATATACATTATTGCACACAATAATCTATAATAACTATACTTATATAATAAAATGTGCTTCTAAAAATGTTTAAGTGCCACGTAAATCCTCTTTCTTGCACTAGCATTGCTTAAATGACATCCCCACATTTAACCTCATGGACATAAGATAACACTTCTTACTATTTTAGCCAACAATAGTAACTTATGTTTTTTTTTTTCTTTGAAAATTTAAGGTCATTATTATATACATATAAATAAATACTTCCTCCATTTTTAATTAATTACACATTTGTCATTTCAAGCTTGTCGAAGCAATACGTAATTTAGCCATTAATATATTTAAGGAAAATTCTACAAGTTGGCCTCAAGAATTTTATTTTTCTACATGGAAGATGAACTTTTTTCCAACTCTCTTAAGTGGCACCAAGGTTTTGAAAAATTATACATAATGCCCTTTTTTTTTTACCAAGTTAACCATAAGTAATTAAACAAATAATAATTGTTTTTTTTTCAAAAAAAGAAAAAAAAACCACTAGCCAGCCACCCATGGCGGTAAGCACTTGCTGAACCACTGTCCTCGACGCCTAGAGGTGTTCAGTTGGGTAGCCGGGTACCCGGATTTTCCGATAGTTGATAAGTTGTCCTGTGTCCTGCCTCGGATGATTCGGGTACCCAGATTATCCGGGACGGCCACACGGGTACCCAAGATTTTTTTTATATTTTTTTAATCAGTTTTTTTTTTAACTTAAAATCTGGTGATGTTGGTTGTTTTCATTTGTAAAAACCTGCTGAATATTTTTTTTTACTGAAAATTTGCTGTGCTTATTTTAAAAAAAAATTCAAAAAATAACCTACTATATTTCTTAAAAAAATAACCTGTTGTTTTTTTTTTAAAAAAAAAAAAACTGCTGTTTTTTTAAAAAAAAAAATAAACTGCTGTTTTTTTTTAAAAAAAATAACCTACTGTATTTTTTTAAAAAAACCTGCTGTATTTATATCATGCAATACTTGCAATACCTGCAATAACTTAAAGCTATAAACTACGAATCAAAGTAAAAAAAAAAAAAAATCCAATCTAGACTTTAAGGACTGGAATACAAAGTTTTTGAGTCTTTAGTTACATAACTTCAAAACATATAAAGTACAAATAATGAAACAAAGCTACTCAACAAATAAAATGAGAGGACTTCAATTCATTCACTTGTGAGATCCGATATTTCAATTGTCTCATCAATAACAATCGTAGGTTGTTCCAAACCAAGTCTTTCATTCCTACAAAACACAAATAATGCAATAAAATAATTTCGTATCACATATATTATATATAGTAAAGTACAGAGTAGTAAAATAAAGTAATATATAAAGTTACAAAATCACCTTCGTCTTCCATATTTTGTAACTCAAGAAAGCTTTCCTCTATATTAATATGGACATTGAAACTACCTATCCAATCTTGACCACAAATAAGAGCTTCTACCATTTTTGTGCTCAAAGAAGTGCGAAAGGAATCTAGAACACGTCCTCCTGTGCTAAAAGCGGACTCCGAAGCAACGGAAGAAACCGGAATAGCAAGACTATCACGAGCCATTGTCATAAGTATTGGATATGTTTTTCCTTGTGCACTCCACCATGCCAAAATATCAAAACCCTCATCACTTGGCTCTAGTTTATCCCCTAAATATTTTTCTAATTCGATCATTCCTTTGGAAGATGAATCATTCCCCATCTCCCTTACAAAACTATCCCTCAATCAAGATACATTGTTAGGACCTTTTTTTGTTCTTTCCCACCCTTTTCACTTTGACTTGTAAAGGCAATATTTGTAGAAGATGACCCTACTTTTTGTGCATAGCACTCATATAATGAATTTAATGTATCTTGAATACATTGACACAAATTGTAGGAATTGCTAGCATCATAAGAACTATGCACAATATGCTCCGTATACTTCATCTTATTCCTTGGATCAAGAACCAATGCATGCAATGAACATCAAAATATTAATATTATGAACATTTTCCCAATACTTGTTAAATTTCAATTTCATTTGTGTTGTCATATTCTTAACATCATCATTCGGGTCACTAGCATAGTCATAAATGGTGTACCCAATATCATAAATCTCTTCCACAAAAGTATTTCCCGTAACATAACAGGATCCGGACAACTTCAAAGTAGCATTATAAAAAAATTCAAGAAAAGGCAAGAAACTTTGAATTTTATTCCAATCCTCGTCATCGGGAGCACCCCCCACCGGTTGGTTCATAAGCTCTTTAGTGTAAGGAGACAACTTTATTTTCATATTCTTAAAAGCTTTCCTAAACACTAAAGCAGTCTTAAGCATTAAATATGAAGAATTCCATCTTGTTTCAACATCTAAACAAACAAGACCTTTACAAGTGATGTTCTCTCCTTCAACACAAGATTTAAACTTTTGAAGCCTAAAAGGAGAAGACCCCACATGTTTCACAAGAGCTCGAACTTTTAAAATAGAAACATTCACATCTTTCAAGACATCTTTAACAACAAAATTCAAAATGTGTGCGGCACATCTCATATGCAAAAACTCATAATTCAACACACACCAATCCCAAAGATTAAAGAATTTTTTTCAAGTATTTAATAGCCAAATCATTTGAGCTAGCATTGTCAACTGTTACAGTCAAAACCCTTTTCAAATTCCATTCTAAAAAACATTTTTCAACAGATTTCCCAATAAGCTCCCAAGAATGACCAGCAACAGGACAAAAATTAATAATTCTTTTATGCAATCCAATCATCATCGATGAAATGAGCAGTAAGACACATATATGACAAGTTTTGACCTGAAGTCCATGTAACTATGGTAAGACATACTCTAGAAGACATATTATTGAAAAAATCCTTTAACTTCTTCCTTTTTTCAATAAAATGACCATAACAATCCCTTGTAATGGTAGCATGTGAGGGAGGAACAAATTCAGCAACAACAACTTTACAAAACTGACGAAAACCTTCACGTTCAACAAAAGCAAAAGGAAACTCATCTACAATCAACATCTTAGCAAGTGTTTTTCTAATCTCATCATGATTAAATCTCTTCAATTTAGGAACATTACCAGTTTGAACACTCCTATCAATATTAATCTTTGTCCTAGACTCAAAATCTAAGATAGTTTGACATTTATCTTTATAAAATGAGATTGTTTACACCTTTTTCATAATGTCGATTCACACTACTAGAAAACAGGAAAATACTGATGGACTGGTTCCGACGGACACAAAAATCCGTCGGAAAAGTCAAAATTTCCGACAGATTTTTTTTCCGTTGGAAATTTATATGTACTTTCCGACGGATTTTTCCGTCAGAAATTATCTTTTTCCAACGGATAAATATTCCGTCGAAAATTTCCGACTGATTTTTCCGTCGGAATATAATTTAAAAAAAACAAAAAAAATTGAAACCCTAACCCTATACTTATTTCCGCCACTTCTATCTATTTCCCCTTCTCTATCTCTATGACTTTCCTTTTCTCTTTCCTCTCCTCTTTCCTCTTCTGTGTTCTTCTTCTCTTCCTCTCCTCTTTCATCTTCTATTTCCTCTCCTTCTCTCTCCTCTTCGTTCTCCTTCTCCTCTTCCTCTCTTCTCTTTCTCTCCTCTTCTTTCCCCTCTTTCAACCACCTCATTATCTCCCACCACCGCCGCCAACATCGGCATCAACAACTACACCAACAGTCCAACACAGGTATCAACAACAATTTTGATCTAGAGTTTCGCCCTTTCTCTCTTTTCTCATGATGAAAACAAAGGTTTTCAGGTCAAATTCGACCATGAAAAGTCTAGATTTAGAGTTTTCATGTTCGAATTTGGCCTCCTAAACCCAATTTCAAGGTTTTGTGTGGTCGAATTGAGGTATGTTTCTTTCTTTTTTTTATCGGTTTTTTTTTTAAAAAAATATGGTTGTGTTAGGTGGTGGCTAATGGAGTTAATAATTTTTGTTTTGTGTGGTCGACGGTTTTTTTTAATAATTTTTTTCTTTATTTTTTTTTGTTATTTTATGGCTTGTGATTGGTTGTTTCGTTGGCGGCGGTGGTGGTTTTTTGTGGGTGGTGGGGTGGTTTGTTTAGAATGGGTGGTAAGGCTGAATTTGTTAGGGTAAGGGGTGGATCTGGTTCGGTTTGATAGGTAGGGGTTCTGGTGGAGGTTTTGATGGTTGGGTAGTGGGTGGTAGTACGGGTTAGGGGGGCTGGTGGTGGCTGGTGGTGTGGGCTAGTGGTTGGGGTGGTGAATCAGCTTTTTTTTTGTTTTTTTAACAATTTTCCGACAGAATTTCTATCGAAATTTTTCGGCGGATTGCAATCCGTCGGAAAGTTCCAAAGGATTTTCCTGGCCAAAAAATCGCTGCCGACGGATTGAATTCCGTCGGAATAGTGTTTTCGACGGAAATTCCATCGAAAAAAGGCTGTTTTCCTACAACATGTTTTGCGACAACCAGTTCCAACAAATTTCCGTCGGAAATAGGGTTTTCGACGGAAAACAGGGTGTTTCCGACGGAAAAATTCCGTCGTTATTTTCCTGTTTTCTAGTAGTGGCCATTAGTTCCATTCTTTAGAGCACAACCAATTATTGTCCCACAATAAAGACATTAATCATGATTTGGGTCCATTTTAAGTAGGGGTGGCAATTTAGGCCAGTAGGTCGGGTTCAGGTCAAATTTCGGGATATGCTTAGAAATAATAAACAAAAAATTAGTGTAAAACTTAATATTATTACGAAATATGAAATTTTGGTCAAATCGGGTCGAATTCAGGTTATTCGGGTTCGGGTTCAGGTCGAGTCGAGTCGGGTTTCTCTAAATAACTTCAGGTTGGGTTTGGATCGGATCAGGGATTGCCAGCCCTAGTTTTAAGAACTTGAAAGTGTTCCCAAGCATTATTAGAGGTATTTATTTTCGTTTTACCTCCGTTTTTAGCTTTCGGTTTCTTACCTGCTCTTTTCTTCTTAGGCCATGTTTTTGGAGCCTCCTCCAAGACCTCTGCCTCATCAGAATCTTCTGCTTGTGCCCAACTGCTTGACTTGAATTTGTCTCCATCAAGTCATCAGAATCATCATCATCAAATGTTGACATTTTTTGGTTAAAATACGAATTAGATAATAAATTGCCACATAATCACATAATACAAACTTTTTAAAAAAATCAAATCAACAGAATAATAAAATTGATAACAGAATTCCACATACAAAAACAGAATGATAAAAATAGAATAATAAAAATAAAAACTGAAAATATAAATGAGAACAGAATGATAAAATAGAATAATAAAAATAAAAACAGAAAATTTAAATGAAAAAGAATGATAAAACAAAAAGGAAACAAAAAAAAAACAAAAAAAGAAAAACAGAATAATAAACTGGAAAAAATGAAGTTAAAAAAATCATAAGAAATTAAATTAGCTAGAATTACATAAAGTAAAAAAAAAAATCAATAACCCATGCTTATTCCACATTAGGACGAAAAACAGTAATGTAAGAAAATCAAACCAACACAAAATAAACTCAAATTAGTTTCATACTCCAATCAACAACCTATTCACAATCAATATTCAATAACCCGTGCATAATTGGAAATACCCATCCACAATAAACAACAAAACAAATTATAATGAACAAAAATTACAACAAACTAACCTGAGGGTGGTGACAAGAATGATTAAACTGATGAAAATGAGTATGACCAGCACGAAATGTTTAGATCTAGCAATTGATGTAAAATAAAATAATTAGATTATAAAAACTAGAGTAAATACCATGAAAAAAACTACAAAAATACCATAAAAATAGTACAAATAAAACTCGCCTAAGATCGACTGAAGTTTGCAGATGAATCGAGTCGAATTTTGATTGAGATGATTTTTTAAGGGAGGAGATGAGCCGCAAGAATGGAAGAGGAAAGAGAGAGGGAAGAAATCTAACTGTGGTGGCTTTTTTTTTGGAGTGAGAAAAATGAATCCCTATGTCTAAGTGGGCTGGGCTGGTTCAGGGAGTAACAAAATTAATTTTTTTTTAACGAGTATCCAGGTACCGTAGAATAGCAAAGCTTGCACCATGTCCTAGCCCACAAAACTGTTATTTTAGCAGGATGGGTACCCGACCCGATAAAAATAGAAAAAATTGCTAATTTTCCATCGGGTTTTTTGCTGGTCATCGGATAATCGGGATGGGACAACCGGGTAGGGTTTTTTTAACACCCTTACCAACGCCGGCGCGCTAAGACCCCCCCTACCCCAACGCCGACGCGCCCAGACCCCCCTCTCTTGGCGCTGCCGCCACCCCAACCTTTTTTCCTTCCCCTTGCCTAACTACTGTAACCCTAGCCCTCACCAATCGAAAACCCCTAAAAGTTGCCTGAAAAGTTCGGTTGTCCTTCACCACGCATTGGAAGCCCTAGCACCAGCCTTTTCCAGGTGTGAGGGAGGGGCAACCGGACTTTTCCGGCGATTTTTTGAGGTTTTCGAAAAGTGGAGGTAGGGTTATGGGATTTGTTAGGGTCAAGTTACGAGGGTGGGGTTACGGTGGTTAGGGAAAGGGAAGGGAGGGATATTAGGGTGGCGTCGGGGAGGGGATCAAGGAGTACCGGTGCTGCCGATGGGCAGTGGTAGGGTTTGGCTGGTGGCAAGGTGGGTGGCTGAGTGGTGGTTTTAATTTTTTTTATTTTAAAAAAAAATTTGGTTAACCAAAAAATATAAAAGTTAGCCATAACCTAAAAAAGGGAACTATGGTTAAATTTTTAAAACTTGGTTGCCACTTAATAGAATTGGAAAAAAGTTCGTCTTCCACGTAGAAAAATTTAATCCTTGAAGCCACCATGTACTATTTCCCTATATTTAATTATATTTAAGTAAAAATTATAAAAATTTGATATTTAAAAAGTACACGTCGAGATGAATTTAATGAGATCCCTCATGACTATTTTTTTTCTTACGGATAAATCACAAAATATGGTTAAAGGAGGTTGTGTGAATAGTGTAAAATCACAAATGATGCATTTAAAAAAAACAGAGGAAGTATATATTTAAGTAAAGCACAAAAAAAAAAAGGATTATTAGAAAAAAGGAAATTTCTAGATTTGCTACCACTAAAATGACCATCTTCTTTAACTTTTGTTTCCTGTTTAAATTTTTGTTTAATTTTACTACCACCCAAATCCAAAAAAATATAAATATTGGTACATGTGGCCTTTTGCCATTTTCGTTTTCGTTAGTGGGGTCCACTCTAACGGCTATTTCTTATTTCTCCCCATTCAAATACGTTTCTTCAGCTTTGCTCTGAACCTTTGTTTGCTCTACATAATCTTTCTAATAAAAATTAAAACAAACAAAAACACAATTTCATTCCTACAATCTTCTGCGAATTTGTTGAAAAACGTTGTTGGAATTGGGAGGGTTTGATTTGCGAAGGAATATCCAGTGGAAAAAAGGTAATTACTTTGATAAAAACGACTATTTAGCAAATTAGTCTTCAATTAACGTTTTAATTTGTCTCAATTTGTGTTTAGGAATGATTTATTCTCTATAAGAGAATTTGTATTGGAGTAATTTGTATTTAATTGCAGTAATATAATTTAGGGTTTGTTGTGTAATATGAAATTAAGGCTTCTTTGTTGGTTATGAGATTCATGAAATTGATGTTGTAGGTTGGTAATATAATTAATGTATTTGTTAGTGTCTTTGTTCATTGATTTGGCCCAATTTCAAGGAATTAAGTCTTTGTTTAGGTCTTCACCCTCCAAACACAAAAATTGTGACTGTGGAATTCCCATGGATAGGCTGACCTCATGGACAAGAAAGAGCCCTAAAAGAAATTTCAAATCACCGCAGTGAGAAGTAGAAGACCTAAGTGGCCAAAGAAGGTGCTTGTTAACTCAGAATGACAATGTTAAACTGAAGTGCAAACCTCTAAATTAATGCTGACATGAAAATACTTTAGGGAAGGGCAACAGATCACTGTTGGGGTTGGGTTTGTTGTTGTGGTTGTGGTTATATGTTGTGTTTTGATGATGGTAAGAATGTTAGTTTTTCTTAAATAAGTTTAGGGTAGTACGTAGTTGTAAGTGTTATGTAAGTCTGCTTAAATAAAGTTGGCAACTTAAACTTGTAAGACCTTCAATTATGAATATTTTTATGAGTTAACAAACATGATTTCATACATTGCAATGTTAAGTAGTGCACTACTTACAAAAACTTGCTTAAATCAAGTACTTAGTCTTTATTACAGACATATGGTGAAGCTAAAAATTCATAATTCACTAAAACACATGCTTAAAAGTTTACAAAATGGTGGAACTAAATCATTATAGACAACTTAATCTCTTTTCTTTTCGCCTTATGCTTGCTTCTTTAATTTGAGGAATTGTTGTTGTTGTTGTAGATGCTTGAGATTGTTAGGGGCAGGCATTAGGTTGGGAAGTTTGAAGGTGTTGGTGCTGCTGTTGTTCTTCTGGGAATGACCTATTTGCTATACTCCATGGTCCAACACCTTATGCAATTTGTTGAAATAAAAAAACCTTGAGCATCAAACACATTTATAAAGTGACAGAACAACAAAGCAATGAACATGTAGATATATTTGTGGCATCCCTTTCTTCCTTCCTTCTCCTCTGTTCCGGAAACCAAGAAGTTTGCAGCATAGGCTTACTTGATCTTTATAGCTTAGAAGTTGTTGGTGCTTCCCTAGTTGCATTACCACTAAGTCTTGTCATAATGACCAAGTTGACCACAATTCTCGCACCTTTTCTGAGACGTACTTCTGGGCCGTATGTTGGGTCTCTTTGATGTCCGGTGCTCCCTCTCCCTTTTCCATCTTCCACTTCTTTAATTTTTGCCTTTCTTGCATAACCCTAGCTTGAGGTGGGAGTGGTTGTCCTAGATTTTATTCTCCCAATGCTTTGGGCCTGGCATAGGCATTCTAACATCCTCATAGGCTAGAATAAATGTTTCCTTATTGTAATAAGCATCCACATAGTTATCTTGTCCACCCTCTTGTCCAAAACATATTCAAATCCATGCACATGGAATCCTAGTTAGTTGCCAATGATGAAAAGAGCAAGTCCTAAGGCCTAGGTCAACTTGCACTTGATCCCACTGAACCTCATAAAAATCCCCCCTTGACACTCGGACTATACAATGTCTCACAACTTTTTCCATTCTTCCATTCTTTAAAGACCTTAGTCACATAAGGCATACTCCTCCCATCCATTTTCTGAACTGCTTCCAATTTCTCACTATTTCATTCTCTTCATCATATACTACCTCAACCATTCCATTTGAGTGAAATGGGTTTATCTCTTGCATCCTTGATAACCTACAGCATAGAATGTTTCACATAGGTTGCTTGAAAGCATGTCGGACTTGCAACTATCTAAAAAGGCATGTATGGATCAGTGTCTTGGTGGGATATTTGCTAAACACTCATAAGAATCCTTTGACAAGAATTTTATGGACTCCATTGCAACCTCAAAATCAAACTACCATATAAACTAAGACAAGAAATAAACAAGCTAATTTAACATCTTTGCAGACATAACAAACCATGACAAATAAAAGCAACACAAACAAGCAAACTATAAATCTTTGCAAACATAAGAAAAAAAAAACACAAACCAACTAAACAAAACACAACTAACCAAACATAACAAGTGAATTTTCAACACTTACCAAAGTAGTGGCCTAGCTACATTCCAAAATAGGTCCTTGAAAGTTGAACCGTTGAACTGGAGCTCAAAATTAGCCCATATATGCCTCACACAATGTCTTTTCTAAGCTAATTGCACTACTTGCTCGAAAGCTTCTAGCAACCCCTACAAATATTTTTAAAAAATAACAAATTAAACACACATTATATGAAACAAGTGAAATATGTTCAACTTAAGTTTTAAACAATCACCTTTTGTCTATCAAACATGAAAATAAGACCTAAATCGTTATTAACATCAGCAAGAGCCTTCTTCAAATACTCTAAGAACAAACCCTAAGTTTCTTTGTTTTCCACCTCAATTATGGCCCATGCAAATGGAAATATTTAATTATTTCCATCCTTGCCAACAACAGCCAATATTTGATCGAGATAGGCTTCCTTTAGATGATATCCATTAAAACCTATAAGAAGCCTACACCCTATGTTAAAACCAATCTTTATAGCAGCAAAACAGATGTACATCCTCATGAAGAGAGGAGGTTCTGCTTTATCAACTCCATCGACAACTACACAAACCCCACTGCTAGGGTTACACTTAATCACTGCCTTGCCATAATCCCAAACCCTGGCACATTGCTCTGAAGCTTAACCATATATCATCAACTTAGCCTTGACTCTTACTAATCAAGCTTTAAAATACCAGTATAGGGTAGCTCCCATTGAGCTGACCAGCGCTCCTAGCATGGCTTGTGAGGTGTGCCCTTATCCCAACACAGTCCGAAGTCACGGATAATACCTTAGAGGCCCAGCTTCACAGTTGACCCCAGTGGGCTCCAGCCCGTTGCATAAGGAATTGTAAAACCATTAATAGCAAGTCAAGTACAACGGAAAAGAGGTTAGACAATCACGTTATATTATTCACTTTTCCATCTAAAACCATAATAACTTAAGCTTCAGAGGGGGGTTCCTCGAAACCACCCCCAAGGGCAGTAATTCTCATTCCCTATGCAGGTGCTCCCAGCCAAGGACCAGATCCAAGCCAAGTGCTAGTCTAGCTCCGAAACTACACCTGAAACAATTGGCACTAGAAGAAGAGGGTAGTTCTGACACCTTAGCTCAATCTTTAAGCTTACCTTAGTTGGGAAAACTGCCATGACCGGGGGGGAATCCAATCTAAAAACCCAAACACCCACAATCAAAAATACCCAAACACCATAAAACAAACCCAATACCATTAAATCTGTTGGAAATTCTACATTAACCAATATCCATAATCCAACTCTCGTCGGAGCTTCTTTGGGTGTCACCAGAAATATTGTGGGAGCTTAGAACCCGGTAGGATCACCTCAAACATTCTGATTCAAAATGCCATCTACAAACCAAAATAACAAACTAATTACCCAAACACCACCCAGAAAGTTCACGGTAGTAAAATACCAGATATGCTGCAGAATCTGTCTTAATGAAGTAAGCATCAGCTGGCTGCTATGGCGACCATGCAGAACTCGTTTAGGAAAGGTTCTAGCTCCACCCAAAAGCCTACACTTGCTAGCTATCCTGTTACCAAGTTTCCTTCACTTAATCTGATCCATAGCATAAAGCATTGGCTGCCTTGCGCAAAAGGGTGAAGGAGAAATCTGAATAGAGAATGGAGCACAAAGGAGACCATGGAGGATTCAGCCAGAAACACTCATAGCAAGTCTCCAACCCACAATCGATCCTTGAGACTAGAACATTCAAAGAAGGTAAAACTCTTAGTGATCTTTGAGGACTCACCGTTCTGTAGAGAGATTCTGGAAGAACCGATGTAGAAAATTAAAATGCCCTCGTGTAAGTAAATTAGCACTACCACAACCCCAAAAAAGCACTTGTCTGCCTTCGAAAACCATATGGTTATGTATTCTTGAACTGATTTAGTCTAGTGTAATGCCTTTCCTCCCACTCTGGAGAGGTTGGTAGTTGAATGGACCGCTCGTTGGAAACGATTAGTTTACTCTTTCAGTAGCCTAATAAGGCTATTCATGGACCACTTTGTCACGATGGTGGATCGCACCAAGATGATGACAGAGCTGATGTCGTTGGAACAAGGAGAAACAGTGTCTCTTAGGGACTTTACCACTACGATCAACTCAGAGGCGACCTCAATTCCTAACATGAGCCAAGAAGTGGCCTTGTTGGTATAGAGAAACTTATTACGGAGCTCAGCATTAAGAGAGTACATGAGAAGGAATAATTTGAATACTCGGATGTAGCCTAGGGTAAGGCTCATGAGTTCATTAAGGGAGACGAGACGGATAGAACAATGCTAACAGAAAATCAATCTATTCTAGAACAAGACAAAAGCCAGAGTTGAGTCGTGTAGAGGTTGTGGTAAAAGCATACTTGAAAATTCATTTGCTAGCTTTCCACGTAGTCACTTGTTTTTTGAAAAAGTCAATCACCAACATAGTCACTTGCTTTCTAAAAAATCCTTGAAAATTACACAGCCACGTCAAAGAATTAGCCATTTCTATGGAAAACTTGGGCGGATTTCCTAGAGCATCCACTAGATCTAAGGTGAATATGCTTGGCTATAAATTAAAAGAGCATACCCTTTGCGGATTTCAAGTAAATTTTGGAGAAAGGTATGTGATCTAGGGGTCTTGAATTAAATCTTGGAGTTTCAAGGTTAGTCAACTCCTTAATCAAGAGTCTAAGGGTTTCAAGGTTTGTCCACCCTTATGCATGTAATTCATTGCCTCATTTCACTAAGCGCTAGATTTCAAATTACATATGTAATATCTAAGTGTTATGTACTAATCTCCTCTTATGCCCAATTAGTTGCTTCTAATTATTTTTTGTCCTTTTTTCTCTTCCTTTTGTGGGGGATTGTTGTGTGCAAGGAAGGAAGACAAAGATTATATTCCTAAACTTCAAGAAGAAGAAGTATTTTTGTGAAGATCCTACGAACATGCCTCGCTGCCAGGAAAAGCCCGTCATGTAAGGCGGAAGAGGGCTAAAAGAAGATTTCAAGAAAATGGGAAATACCAATTGTCAGGCAGACCGGGCAAGCTCGCCTGGTCGGGCGCGAGCAACAGCTTCTGGCTAGGCACGTGGGATTCCGTGCTTTTTAGTGTCTCTTGGCCTTCTTCTTAAATTCCTTTCTTGTTCTCTTATTGATTCCTTATAACCCCCACATTTCAGAAGATGATTAAGGTAATAAAATCTTCATCTTTATTTTTATTTACACACCCCTCATTGATGCTTGAAATTCTTCTATGATCTTCCATGTTCCTCCGTCCTTCTCTATAAATCGAAGAATCATTTTTTGATTTTGATACATTTAAAGCATACATCAGACACAATAGCTTAAACACACTCTTTATTAGGCATAAGTTACTAGACTCCAACCTTCCGCCCAAAAGTACCTTTAATTTGTGTGGAAGTGGTGTGTTAACCTTAGGGAACATTCCGGCGAATACAATTGATCACCTTGGTTGCGCCGGAATTTTGTTTTCAAGTAAGTGATTTGCATCATGACACACCGATCATGTTCTATTGTTTTTTTTTTTTTTTTTTTTTGACAACAACAAAGCAAAAAACTACACTAAACAATAAAGTTAGTCAAGTTAACTCTACAACTATTAGCAATAACATGAGCCATAGCCACATGTTCTCTTCCTACTTTCCAAATCAGACATGTAGCAAACCTTGCTCCTATACGTAGGAGTTCTCGAATCGTCCACATTAGCCTCATTTCTCGCCTTTTTGGTTGCTGCAGCAAATTGACTAGAGCCAAGGAGTCGGTGTACAAAATTATATGTTGATACCCTTTCGCCTCTGCCCACATTAGTGCATCTACACATGCCATTACCTCCGCATGTAAAGAGGAGTGCGCTTTGCCATAATTGCCACCCCCTTGCACAAAGATTAACTGGTCTTCCGAGAACGCCCATCCTGTTCCCGCATTCCTAGTCCGCTTTTGCCAAGAGCCATCAACCACAATAGTCACCTCCAATCTAAAATCTATTGGGTGAGTAATGTTTTCTTGTCCCCTCCCAATGTTAATTCTTTCAAAGCCTGGAGGCGCCCCATTGTTACCCCTCTCCATTAAATTGTCATTCTCCCATTCACCCCTCTTCCTCCAAACTGACAGATTGTGCATTGCCTCCTCATAGTTTCGAAACAAATCTGCGAGATATCCTCCCTGGTTATTAAAGACCCTCTTATTTCTAGTCACCCAAAGACTCCACAGGACCCCTATAAACACTCCTATACGTTCACCATTCTTTCCATCCTCGCTATGAAAAAGCAGGATATAATTCTGAATCCAGTGTCCTAACGGAGTAGATTCATCCATTTCAGACACTATATGCAAAGAACAGGCATTCCATGCATACCGTGCAAAAGAGCACATTCTAAAAACATGTTGTAGGTCCTCTGCTTCCATCCCACAAGAGTAACAAAAATCCTCAATATCTATCCCTCTATTAACTAGGTTTGACTTTACAGCCAAACCATTCATCACCAGTTTCCATAGAAACAGGCTCCATTTCGGTGGGATATTAAGCTTCCAGATTACCCTAAAAAAGGTCGTCTTATGTGTTACCTCCTGCGGCAAAGAAAGATTTCTCATTTGGAAAGCATATCCAGTTTTCACAGTGTAATTCCCCGAGGGATGGCCACCCCAATAAAACACATCATCCTCCTCCATCATAGGCAACTCCATTTCTAAAATTGCCCTTGCAGTACTCCACTCAAACCTCTCCCTAATAATAGTCACATTCCAAAACCGTTTGTCCGTGGAAATCAAGTCTTTCACTTTCCCCGAGCCAACCCCTCTTAACAACTGATCTGACTTAAAAACCGGTGGTGAGCCCTGTACCCATCTCATATTTGCGACCTTCACACGTTCACCATTACCAATCTTCCAATGGTATCCTTTACCCATCTTATTCCCCACATTGAATAAACCCCTCCTTCCCCAAGAAGCATTACCACGAAGACTAGAACGTACCCCTCCTATGCATAGGGGGCATTCATGAATCGGGTCCATCGAACGTGCCACTAACAACTGGGGATTACAGTGTACCCGATTCACCTGTTTAAACAGGAGAGCATCATTGAGGCATTCCATCGATCTTATACCAAGACCACCCATTCCCTTCGGCTTCTGAATTATTCCCCTTTTTACCCAATGCATGCCCTTCTCCCCACACGAACCCCACCAAAACCTAGCAATCAAGGAATCAATCCTATTAGTAATTGATGCTGGCAACTTGAAGCACTTCATCACATGTGAAGAAATACTTATTAGAACGGTATTTATTAAGATAAGTTTCACGGATTGTGACAACTTTAGGGTGGCCCAAGAGAGAATCCTTGCCGCAACCTTATCCACTAAATACTTAAAAGCATCGACCTTCCGAGATGTGAAGTCAATTGGTGCACCTAAGTGCCTATCCAGGACTTGCACCCTTCCTATATTCAGAATCGCCTTCAGGTCCTCCACCTCTTCCTCTTGTGCTAGTTTACCAAATTTTACAAAAGATTTGTTAAAATTTAGTTGCTGTCCCGAGATCTCCCAAAATCTTTTAAAAATGTCCCCCACTACCTTGCAGGATTCCCTGTTCGCATGAAAAACCACCATTGCATCATCTGCAAAAAATAAATGTGAAATCGAAGGTGATCGTCGTGTCACCCGAAGGCCTTTGAACAAGTTGATATCTTCTGCCATCGAAAGCATACACGAAAGAACATCCATACAGAATAAGAACAGATATGGGGACAAGGGGTCCCCCTGTCTCAGTCCACAATCAGGCTTAAACATCCCCGAAACCTGGCCATTAATGAGAGTCTTATAGGAAACCGTCGAAATGCATTCTGAACCCATTGTACCCAAATATCTGGAAAACCATATGCCCTAAGGACTCTTAAGAGGAAATTCCAATTTACTCGATCGTAAGCCTTAGACATATCCAACTTAATCACTGCTTTAGTTGACTTCCCATTGCTAGTATTGATCAAGTGCAGCAATTCATGACTCAGCATTACATTATCCTCAATATATCTCCCCGTCACAAAAGCATGTTGGTACTCCGAAATCATATCAGGCAAAAGGGTCTTCATTCTGTTAACCATGCATTTAGCAATGCACTTGTAAATGGTGTTGCATAAGCTAATTGGTCGAAACTGTGAAGCCATCTCCAGGTAGTCCACCTTTGGAATCATAACAAGAAGCGAAGCATTAAACTCTTTCAGCAGATAACCCGTGGAGAAAAAGGTTTGGACCGACTCCACTTCCGATTGTCTCACCTCTTCCCAGTGTTGATGGAAGAATTCTGCTATATAGCCATCCAGACGCGGCGCCTTTAAGTTATGAATAGAAAACATCGCTTTCCGTATTTCTTGATATGTAAACGGTCGAACCAAAGAAGAAGCATCCTCCGGTGCCAAATTAGGTAATTCTAGTTCCCGAAGCACTAAATCCATCTTATCATTCATAATATCCCTCGACTCCATTTGAGGATTATAGACCTCCCTCAAGGTATCTCTAATCAAAATTTCCATGTTTTCCTGCCCGTGGACCCAATTTTCCTCATCTATCCTTAAGGTGACGATCTCCCTCCGTTGTCTTCGTTGCTTCACTCTACCATACATCATTTTAGTCGGAACATCTCCCTCTTTGATCCACCTATCCTTCATGCGTTGCTGCCAATATTTAAACTCCAAACTACTCTTAGTGATAGTGTCATTAATTGCAGTAACATAAACATTACCCTCCTCCAAAGTAGTAATACTCCCTCCGTGATCAAGTAGCTCATTAGAATATTGTTTCCAATTAATTCCCCACATTCTTTTATTATCCAAACACCACTTTTTGATCTTGTTTCGTAACCATTTCGAACACTGTTGAAACTTGTACATAACCGACCACGTACACTGAATTTCCCATACTTCCTTAATGAAAGTTTTTATTTCCGGAAAAGCCAAGCACCATGCCTCAATTTGGTACGGTCTATTAGACTTTGAAACCTTAGGATCCGCATCATAAATAATCGCCGCATGGTCCGAAACTAAAATGGGTTCATGAATCACTCTTCCATCCGGGAAATCATCAAACCACTGGGACAAAGAGTAAGCCCTATCCAATCTCTCCATAATTAATTCCTCACCCAACCTTTTATTTGACCAAGTGAATCTTGGTCCCGTAAAAGGAACCTCTAAGAGATTAGTTTGAAATCTCCAATCCAAAAACACATCCAAACCTCTTATCAAAGATGATCCCTCTAATTTGTCCCCATAATACTCTAATTGGTTAATATCACCCATAATCAACACATTAGGAGTAGTCAAAAGAAGTGAAGTAATTTCCTCCCACACCTTAGGCCTATCTTCCACTCTCGACGCTCCGTACAAAAACAAAAGGTGCCTACTACTTCCATTAATGTCCACAACATTACAAAAGATATAGTTTGGGGAAGAAGCAATACAAAAAACTTTCCCCATATACCAACTAAACAAAGCCAAGCCCCCCTACTACCAACCGAATCTACTCCATAAGAAAAACTTGGAGTAAACTTAGAAACTAAACTACTAACATCACTAAACAACATTTTAGTCTCAGAGATAAAAATAAAAGTAGGCAACTTAGATGCTAATAACCATACTAAATAAGGATGAGTAGGGGATAGAGTGTTGTTTAATCCCCTACAATTCCAAGTAATAACTCTCATTGATCCCTTGGGGGCTGTTCCGGTGCAGCCACCTCACCAACATCTTCATCAAACATCTCAGCATTCCCACTGTCCTCATTGTCCATGTCCACCTCCATGTCACTATCAAAAGGTTGGAAATTAGAATTGACCTCCTCACTTCTCTGTTTTTTGGTTGGACACGAATCTGCCGAAGTAGAAACCTACTGTCTCTCCTTCCCCAAATTACCAAAGAGTGACTTCTTGATGCGCACCTCCCACTGCCGTGCCATGTCAACATCACTGATCGCCTTCGATTTAAATTCAAACTTTCCATTCTTATCACGCTGCCAGACATTGAAACCACCCTTATCCGCCCAACGATTAAGAGTTTTCAATCGTTTCCTCTCCACCCAGCCCATATCATATGTGCACCTCGCACCGAGTCATCATCGCATGACTTCGATGGTGTTCTCTCAGTGGCGCGCACTCTTTTGTGAGAAACCCTCTCTTCAGCCTCCCTTATCACCAAGGGCTGTTCAGCTTGTTGAATTGGAGCAATTGGCGAATTCGGAGGCTGTTATAGTAGTTATAAAATCAACTTTTCGATCTTATTGTTTACTTCTTATAGTAGCCTTGAAATACTTCTTATATTACAACTATATTTTGACAAAATTTACACTTTTACATCATTTATTATGAAGAATTGACAATGCTTATGAAGATTACAACAAATAGAAATCAATAATACGAATCATTATTTCTTAAAAAAAAAAAAAAAATTTGAATCATTATTAACAAGGAAATTCAAAAATTATGTACCTAAATTTGCATGTATAAACAAGTATAAAATTTGCATGAATTAACAACAAACTACACCGTTTTTTTTTTAACAAATATCTTCTATTAGTACACTTTAGATGGGCAAGTTACAATGTGGCGGTAGTAAATGTTTTTCAATCACAATATTTATATAAAAAATAATGTTCAAATCTTTCCAATAAGTTAGGAGAAATTCATATGTTAGAATTAGTAATACGGAGTATTAAAAGTAAATCTAACTATTATCATGTAAGTTGTTTTACTAACTTTTTATTAGGAAAGTAGTTAACTATTTCCTTTAAAAATCTCTTTATATGTAAACCTAAAATATTTCTATAAATATTCATTCTATTTAATTCATTCACAACAACTTTACCTCAAACTCCAGATCCAACCACAGTTTCTCATACCCATTCTTTTTCTATAATCTCTATCATTTTATCAAGGTGAAAATCATATTATTACAAAAATATAAACCTCTAACTCTTTAATTTTTTTTTATACTTTTTTAACCTTAATTGATCATTTTTCTAACCATTATTATATTTTAGTTTCTAAACTTTTTAGTGATACGGATGTATACGACTAACATTGTCCCAAATCAGGATTAAATAAATACCAAATATAACATTCCAACACTATTGGTATGTATTTGCAAGGAGTTGCATGTTCTATCAATATGTTTCATTAAGTTTATTTTTTTTCATAATAAGCAGTTTTTTTTTACGTTGAGCTTAATTTTAGTTACATTATTGTATATTTATTTATAACTTGTGGATTATTTCTCGGTGATAAGACTCTCCCAATGTTTTATTTATATGAATGTAACAATGTATATAATCATTAGTGGAAGCAACATACTATGTTCAAAGGTTTTTGTCTCTAGGCCGGGAATAGCAACAGTATGGTAGAAAGAGAGTCAATACTTTTTTATTGTTACAACAACGAGATAGAAATTAGATAAAAATTACTAATCAATTAATGACAAGAAAAATATTAAAGTGAGGATAGCTTAAGTGGTTAAAGCTCGCCTTTAGGTTTCAGGTTATCTTGGGACCAAAATTTTAGGTATATAATACATTTTTTGTTGGATGTTTTGGAATAAAATTTGGTTCCAAGTGTTGCCATTTAATTTGGAGAAATGTCTTATACAAGTACGGTATATGTTGAGAGCTAATATCTATAAATCATTGTGCAAAAAAAAAAAAAAAAATTGGTGTAAGTCACTTATATATATATTTTTTTTTTCTTTTCCAGATTTTCGAACGATAAAGTTGCATGACAAACAACAACTAACGATATCATCGCCTCTCTTCACTAGTGGAACACAACATATTCCAAATCTAGTGGTATGTATTTGTAACAAATTACATTTGCTATCATTTTTAGAAGATTGTTTTACATTGAGATCTAAAAATATATATATTACTGAAAATTAAACATTTTTTTGTTACATGATTGTAGGAAATGACGGATTCAAGTGCAACATATAGTGTGGATGATGCACTAGTAAAATTAGGGTTCGGAAAATATCAATATTTTGTACTTGGGTATGCTGGAATGGGGTGGGTTGCAGAAGCAATGGAGATGATGATATTGTCATTCGTTGGACCAGCCGTTAAAGTCGAATGGAAGCTTAGTGCTGCTCAGGAAAGTCTCATTACGACCGTTGTGTTTGCAGGTATGCTCGTCGGAGCATATTCTTGGGGTCTTGTTTCTGATAAATATGGAAGAAGGTATACTTGATGCTCGTCATTTTTCGGGTTGTATCCCTGATTACTATTACTATGACTATTATTATTGCTATCGTTATTGTCACAAAGTATTACTATTACCATTATTATTACAATAATTATTATATATATGATCAATTTTCTTATTGTTATTGTTATTATTATTATTACGGAGCATATAATTATTACTATAAGTATTATGAACAACTATATGTGTAGGGGCAAGTGACAATTGGTCATCATGTGTCCCTTTTAAAACAATTTCCAAATGCATAAAATTATACAAAGTATTAACTTAGCTAATATTTTTTTAACTAATATTTTTTTAAAAAAATGAATAATTTTTTTTTCTAAAAATTAATTTCCTATAAACTAAATTATTTTGAGTTAATAATAGCTTGTAGAGTTTATGTCTTTATCTCAATTTCTATGATCAAATAATTTCTCTTTTCAAATGAGCATATACAAAATGTTATAACTTATTCGAAATTTTAGTGTACCTAGAACCGATGAATGATAGGTGACGGACTCCCTATTTGGAAGTGCTATTTATTTTCTTTGGGTTGGTAAGCATTTTAATTAGATTTGTTTGTAGAATTGATATTTTTTAAAGGCTTAATTCATTATCTTTGACAGTAGTATTAATATGTAATATAACTTACAATATTCATTAGGAAAAATGGAAAAGAAAAATCCAACCTTTGTATTTTTTTCCTCCCAAAAATCCAACCTTCATTTTATTCCTCAAAAATCCAACCTTTACACCCCACCTTCTCCGACCGATGTTTGCAAGTTATATGGCACGTGTCAGCCATTAATTGGTCAATAATTTTTTTAATTATTAAAAAACAAAAATAATTAAAAGAAAAAAAAAAAAACAAATTCTGGAAACCCCGCCCCACCCTCCTTCCCTGACCACCCTATCCCCACCGGCCACCAGAACCTAGCAACCCCATTCCCCTCTACACCGCCCAGCCACCAACTCCAAACCACCCAGCCACCAACAAACACGCGCCCAGCCAACAACTCCAAACCCAAACCCCGCAAACCGCCCAGCCACCAACTCCAAACCACCCAGCGAACAACAATCACGCCCAGCCACCGGCCCCTACCCCGGCTCAACTCTTTCTCCACCTCGACCACCGCCTAAAACTCGCATCCCCTATCCCGCCTGAAACCCGTAACCCATCTCCAACTCCTTTGGCTGAAACCCGAGAATCAATTAATCAAATTCAATCGAAAAATCACAAAATCGTCGCCGAAAAACGTCGAAAAATCACGAATTTGAAGCGGTAGATTGTAGAGGAGAGAGAAAATCACTAGGGGTGTATTTTTTGGGTCGGGGTTGGATATTGGAGCGGCAGGAGGGTGGCGCTGGGGTTTCGGGGCGGCATGTGGGTGGGTCTTGGGGAGGCAGGGAGGCGAGCAGTGGTTGCGTTTTATGATGTGGTGGGTTGTTGTGGTTGTTTCCATTTTGTGGTGGAGGAATTGGTGGGTGGGTGGGTTGGTTGTTTCCGTTTTTGAGGAGAGAGGAGAGAGGAGAGAGAAAGAGGAGGAGTGAGAAGGGAAATTGGTAGAATTAAATAAAAAAAAATTACCTGTTAAACAAGTTAAAGGTCAAATGGATCTGTTGGAGAAGGTGGGGTATAAAGGTTGGATTTTTGAGGAATAAAGTAAAGGTTGGATTTTTGGGACGAAAAAGTGCAAAAGTTGGATTTTTCTTTTCCATTTTTCCTATTCATTATTATCAAAATCAACCTAAATGAATATATTTTTAATTCAAACAATTTATATGTATGAATCATTAAAAATTTAACATGAATACTTGATCATCACTATGTTGGATAAGAAAAATTATTAAATCAAATTTAGAGATTTTCATACATTGATTTTAATAAATTTATATTTTTATATGTTAAAATTCTAAATTTTTATTTCAATCATATATCTTCTATGTAACTCAATATTTTCCACTACTATCCACTGATCCAAAATTATGAATCTCATATAATACCAACTAATTTGTATCAGGAAAGGATATATGTTCTCAGCAGTATTAACTGCTGCAGCTGGATGCGTAAGTGCAGGTTCTCCAAATTACGCAGTCTTGCTAATATCACGTTGCATTGTAGGCAATGGCCTCGGCGCTGGTCCTGTACTACTAACCTGGTTTTTAGAATTTGTACCTGCACCTAGTCGCGGTACATGGTTAGTCCTTTTCCAAGCTTTTTGGACCGTTGGTTCTATTGTCGAGTCTGCCTTAGCCTGGGTATGTTCATATATACTAAGCTAGCACTTTCTTTCCTTACCAGAAAACTTTTATGAATTCATAATAACTTTTAAAAGGTCTGAGAATACTCTTATCAATAGTGTGTGGACATTTAAACTCCTAAAAATGTTTGTTTACTTATTTATCTTCATTAATGTTAACGATTTTTTTTTACAACTCTAAAAATGTTTGTTTATTTGTTCACTTATTTATTTTGTACGTATTTTTTCTCATTAATACTTCAAAGTGCCAACAGCTAAATTTGTGACATAAAACCAAATCAAAAGAACTCAAATTTCTTCAAATTTGATAGGTTGTAATGCCAAGGTTAGGATGGAGATGGTTGCTGGGTCTATCAGTTTTGCCTTCATTTGTTTTGCTCATATTCTACCTAATTACACCCGAGTCACCAAGGTACTTATGTTTGAAAGGCAGAAAAGCCGAGGCCTTTCAAGTTTTGGCAAAAATGGCCAAAGTGAATGGCAAAGAACTACCTCCAGGGAATCTCGCAACTGATATGGAACTAGAAGAGCAAAATTTTGTAGAAGATGATGGTGCTGTTTCGAAAAATTGGAAGGATACAGAAATGACTGTACAACGATCAATTATGATACTCCTTTCACCAAAATTGATCCGTACAACAATACTTCTTTGGGTCGTGTTCTTTGGAAATTCCTTAGCTTACTATGGTCTCGTGTTACTCACAACTCAGTTAAACAATGACAATGTATGTGGTCCTAACAAGAACAACGTCGAGGATAATAGTCCTGGTGCTGGTATCAATTATAAGGAAGTCTTCATCACTAGTATTGCAGGTATGTTTTTAATTTGTTAGTTATGGATAGAGTATAAAACATATTCACGTGATTCAACCATCAGCTTAATTTTTTGGTTAAATTGGTCTACTAACATAATAGAATATAAAACATATTGTTGGGCTTCAGCCATCAGCCAGGACTATGTTTTATACTCTATCAGTTAACTTCCTTTTACAATGTAACTTTGATAAAATGAACAAACTTTTGACATGTTTTGTTTTGTTAATTCTTGTAGAATTCCCCGGCCTTGTCATTGTTGGACTCCTAATTGATCGAATTGGTCGTAAGAATTCAATGGCACTTATGTTAGCTGCATGTTGCGCGTTCTTGATGCCTTTGGTAGCCCGTCAATCTGAAACATTAACAACCGTTCTTATGTTTGGTTCTCGAGCATGTATTATGGGAACATTTACTACTGCTTTCATTTTTGCTCCTGAGGTATATCAACAACCTTGTACTTTCACTCATTTTTTTCAATAATCTTTTCAATATGACTTTTAAAATTGTTCTGTTTTTCACTCATTTTTTCGATAATCTTTTCAATATGACTTTGAAATTTTGTTCTGTTTATATTGTACAATGTAGATATATCCAACATCAGTAAGAAATACCGGGTTTGGAACTGCAAGCTCTATGGCAAGAATTGGCGGTATGGTCAGCCCTGTCGTGGCTGTTGTCTTAGTACAAGGATGTCATCAAAAGGAAGCTGTCCTGTTTTTCGCCGGTGTAGTCTTGGCTACAGCCGTTGCTGTCTTACTCATTCCATATGAAACTAAAGGTCGCGAATTGACTGATAGTGTTGGCAGTACTAAGCATGATAGAAAGAAAGTTGCCAAAGAAGAGATAGATGTGCAAAGACCTCCTACTTTGAATAATGCATAGGACTCTTAGCAATCAAAATGAGAACTAAGAAACTTCTTAGTTTTTCAAACGTCTGATCCTTTTATTCAGAAGTTTGTATGTTTTAGGTATTTTTTATCATATAGTATGTTTTAATGTCTGAGTTTAGTTGCCACTAATTAGTGAACTTTGTTTGAGAAAAAGGGCTCTCCTAAGAACACTAAGAAGATAGGTTAGCATCTTTGATTATGTAATGTTTCAAGTATAGGTTTGTACCTGTACTAAATTTTGAGAATTTAGAGATCAATTAATGGATGGTATATCATAATTTTTCTGCACCTTTATGTTAATTTTTGTATATGAGCAATTTTAGTAATATGAATCATGATTATGTATATTGCATTCAATTACAAAATCCATCATCAATACCAATTCTTAACTTTGAACTAAAGCAGAGTTTAGCACGTGTCAATTTTAGGTGCAAATTTTTCTCATTAAAGAAGGATTTTTTTTTTTTTTTTTTAAAACTCCCTTTCTTTATCTTAATTCATTTCTAAATTAATTAAATAGAAAACCTGCTACATTATATGCATGATCACACAGTCACTTTTTGATGCCAATTAGTTTAAGCATCTACATGATCCTCCAATAATCCCTTAATACACATTCACATTCACTTTTTGATACGTTGATATGATAATTAACAATTGAAAAGAGTTTATATCTACACAATAATCTATATACTATACTAAAGTAATCCCCGCGTGCTGGTCTGTTGAAGAGGCGGAGGCTGCTGCTGTTTTCTTTGGGTGCAAGGTTGTGAGAATGATGGGGCACTTGAAGGTCTGGCTGGAAAGTGATGCAGTGAATGTAGCTTGCAAAATTGATAAAGAAGAGCATGGTTTTTCAATTCCCCATTATGCCTGATTTATGATGATATTCGGTCCCTAGTTAGTTCATTTCATGTTTTTAATATTTCTCATGTATGTAGAGTAGGAAACATGGCTACCCATCTTGTTGCTAAATGGGACACTCGTAATTGTTTGGACCTTATTTGTATCGACTCTATTGTACAAGACCTTCAAATCTTGGAGGAACTTGATTTGAAATAAAATTTCTGCTAACATTTTCCCTCAAAAAAATACTAAAGTAATCCCTAGAAATTTTCCCACCTAAAACTTTTTTTTTTGGGTAAGTCTTGTATATGGCTAGCCACACGGTGTAGCCACATTGATTTATAAGGGCAATCTTTATTTATATGTATAAGTAACCTCATTTTTTCATAAGAGTAATCCCATGTAATCCATAAAAGTAACTCAAATTCATTATACGAGTGAAATCAAGTAATTTAGAAATACGTAACCTCATTTGTTCATTAGAGTAACCCCTATTATTTTGTTTAAAAAAATGAAAGAATAATTCCACATTTTTAGAAAGTAACCCCTGTTTCTCATTTAAGTAACTTACATACATTAAAGTACTCTCATTTATTCATCAGCGTAACTCCCTTTTACTTAATTAATTGTATTACATATGTGAAGTGGTGACATCATGTGGCTAGCCACATACGAAGGGTAAGACAGAAGTTAGTTTTATACGGAAAAAGATAAGATAAAACTTAACATTCATAATTCTACATTCAATTTTGACTTTGTTAATAAAAAACAAATCATCTAACAAATAATTTTGACTTTATCTTAATTCTATTGGGCTTGCTGATTTATAATTGGGCTTTGACAAGTCTGAGAATGAAGCAGGTTGTTTATGAGTCAAGTCGAACATATATACTTGAGCTCACAATCGACTAGCTCGATTAATCGCCCTAGTCTCAACTAATCTTTGATCGAGTACCGAGTTAAGCCTAGCTCACCTTTAGGAGTTTCAAGATCAAATCAAGCTCAATTTTCCAAGCTCGATGAGCTTAGAGCTCATTAACACGCTTGGTCTCTGCTCGGCTCATTAACATGCTTAATTTTAATCAATCTTTTTTATATGATAGTCTTTTAGTTACTGTATTATGAAATGGATATAATATGAAAAAAAAGTCCAACTTAAAAGGGAAATCACAGTCGATTTTGTATTCAAAGAGTATCCTCACTAATTGCTAATGCCAAACTAATTTAAAAATTGATAATGCCAAAATAAATGACAACACAAAGGTTGACCTAAGAAGTAGGACAATGGAGAAGAGTGAAATTCGGGAGCACAACGTGCATGAAGAGAAAAAAAAGGATCTCATGATTAGTAAATCAAATCTATTTTATTAAGGAAAAATGGAAATAAATAATCCCACCATTGGGGAATCTGACAATAATAATCCCACTTTTTGATTATTATAAGGCAAACCCACCTTGGTATTCCATCTTCTTTTAACGAACCTTAACTTGTTGGTGACCAATTTTTGTAGGTCATATGCCATGTGTCACATTTTAATAGGTTCATTTAACTTTTTTTTAATAATAAATAAAAAGCAAAAAAAAACAAAATTACAGAAAAACAAAAAAAAATAATAAAAATAAAAAATAAACAACCACCAACCTCCCCATTGTGAAACCCTACCCCATATCCCAGCCACCACCAAAACCCGGTCAACCACCCTCCTTAACCCATGAAAGCGGCCGCCGGCACCCACCCAACAAGGAAACAGTGGAGTTTTCGCTGTTGGGGTCGAGTTTTTATGGTGTTTAAGGGGGGTTTTCAGGCTGATCGAGATGGGAATTTTCTGTTAGAGTGGTTAGGTGGGGTTTTTTGGGGCTAAGATGGAAGTTTCGAGGATATTTGGGGGTTAAAGGTGGTTTTTGGCGGCTGGGGTAGCGTTTTCAGGGTGGTTAATGTGGTGGTTGAGGTGGTTTCGGGATTTGGGTAAGGGGTGATTTCGGGGGTGGCTTTTGGTCGGCGAAGTGGTTTTTGGTATTGGGGGAGTTCCGGCCGGCGATTTCAGGGGTTAAGGGTGGCAGCCGACCGGATTTTGCTGGGGCGAGGGTAAAGGTTAGGGTTTACGGGGGTGGGGGTGGGTGGTGGAAAGTGGGTTTTTTTTTTTAAAACCTCTTTTTGTTTTTATTTTTAACTTTTTTTATTTTGACCAATTATTTCACGAGACATGGCTTTAAAAAAATAAAATAAAAAACATTTTTATCTGTTTAACAGGTTGTAGGTAAAAAGGTCTATTAAAAAAATATGACATACAAAGGTGGGTTTGTTTCGTAATAATTAAAAGGTGGGATTGTTATTATCAGATCAATTAAAAGTGGGATTATTTATTTCCATTTTTCCTTTTATTAATCTGTAATCCTTCTTGTATTAAAATTATGTTAAATTATTGTTAGATTGGTAAAATTAAAATTTTGCCGTCAGTGTACTTAGTAATGTTGAATATTTTGTCCTAGTGTTGAATATTCCACATTAACAACTTGATACAATTTGAGATGCAAGTTGAACGTCAGTGTACTTTGTAATTGGTATGTAGTCCTACCAACTTGGACCGTTATCGGAAATCGGGCTGAACCTAAATGTCTTCCGTCTTAAATTTTCAAATAACTGGCTTGATTTGGTTTGATTTCAACTTTTATCGAAATCAGACTAACTCTACGATTTAAGATTAGAAACGATTATTTTCAAACATGTGTATTTGTAAGGTATTTTGTCTGTATTTTATTACTTGCTTCATTTCACCATTTTCGAAGTTTTAAAAGAATGGTACATAGTAGAAAAAAAAAATAAGAAAATAAAAGAAGTAAGATTGGTGGAAGAATAAACTACAATATTGTTGGGAGGAGAGACAATCTAAAAATATTAAAGTATAGTCATATATCATTAATTTTATGTAGTGCTCCTTCATGAAAGTTGTTAGACTGTTGACCGTTGAATACTTCGTATGAAGTAGTAGAAACTTTTTCATGCATTCTTTTACATACATCATTGTCTTGTTAAACAATTTTTCTAAAAGGGTCTTCTCGTTGTTTACTCCTTCTGTCCACAAAAGATTGTTCCATTAAAAAGTCATCTTGGCCATATAGCATGATTTCACATTATTTTCAATTACAATTTATGAAATAACTCCAACATTTTCCAAACGAGCCAGATATTGGATATGGCCCATATGGGGGCGAGAGTACTAATTAATGACTTTGCAATGCATCAAAGTTAACTCATAGCTAAATAGCCTCTACTAGTTTTTCTTTGTAAGGACTTAAAGTCAATCAAACAAGAGGTAAAAAATTACGGAGCTCTAGTAATCCATAACTTAATATATACTACTATACTAGCATGTGTCCCAAACGTTGCTCCGGATATAGATTTTAGAGTGTTTATTTATTTATGGACATGTTTTGTACTCCCTCCGTTTCTCAATACTTGCTCTATTTTTCCGTGCGCGTAGTTTTAGGAGAAATTGGATAAAATAATAAAATATAGAGTAGGCCTTGTTCCCTACTTCACCTTAACAAAATAATATTAAGTAAAAATAATTTCAGTTCAGTAAAACTAAGATCAGTTCAGTAACATTAATTTCAATTCAGCAAAAATAATTTTAGTTCAGTAAAATAAGTTCAATTCAAAAAATTCAGTTTTCTTAAAGAAAAATTATAATAGTTTATCAGTAAAAATAATTTCAGTTCAGCAAAAATAATTTAAGTTCAGTAAAATCAATTTAAGTTCAATAAGAATAATTTGAGTTCAGCAAATATAATTTTGTTTCAGTAAAAATAATTTCAATTCAGCAAAAATAAGGTGAAGTGAACGGGGCTGTAGTGGGTAGGTGGGAGAATAAAAAAATTGTAAAAAGCAAAAGTAGTGGAGAGAATTGGAGGAGAGAGAATATGAAATTAATAAAATATGATTTATGTTGGGTCTACTAGTTGAGATAAATGGATTAAATATTGTAAAAACTTTCCAAATAAGAAAGTGAAGCAAATATTTAAAAACGGCAAAAAAAGTAAAATGGAGCAAGTATTTAAAAATGGAGGGAGTACTATTAAAATTAATGATATATGTGTGTCAAAAAAATTAATGATATATGACCATATTTATAATTATTATTACGTGGTTATACGTATAGGAGTAAAATTGTGTTGTTAATTGAATATTCGTATTGATAATAATATGTGGTGTGTTGCAATAAGTAATATTATTAAAACATAAAAAAATTTCAAAAAAATTATAAAGTATTTTATGTATACTTTTTCATCCTAAAGATATTTATCCAATCTAATCTAACGTGACAAGTCATCTAATCACAATAATATCTATTTGTCTCCTAGGTGGCTCGATTGTTTGTTTTGACTTTTTTATTGTAAAAAAATGTAAAAAATAAAAATAAAAATCCAAAATCCAGTTTTGTGCTTGGGCAATGCCTAAATTGTTTATAAAATTGCAATATAAACTTTTTTATTTGAATGGTAAATACGGTCTTACAATCCTTTTGATAATGTAGGATATTTAGACATACGATGTCATATAGCTTTTTCGAATTCGAGGATCAATTCTGGGTGGTTAGGTTCCAATCACCTCCCAATTATTGTTGCGGAGGATCGAACACGAGTCCTCTCTACCAAGTAGGGTCTCAATCACCATTGCACCAACAACCAATTGGTGTCATATCGCTTATTTAATTAAATAAGAGGGTACTTTTTGTAGTTTAGTTTGTGAATACTTA
The DNA here is from genome assembly GCF_948465745.1 of Chenopodium album. Taxonomy (NCBI): domain Eukaryota; kingdom Viridiplantae; phylum Streptophyta; class Magnoliopsida; order Caryophyllales; family Amaranthaceae; genus Chenopodium; species Chenopodium album. The sequence continues at coordinate 43,276,687 of NC_137846.1, read as the reverse complement.
TGTTACTATTGACTTGAAAATATTTTTATAGAACTTAAGTTATTTTTTAACTAATTATCTATTATTTTTTTTTGAACAAATTAAATATATTATAAATGGATCTTATTTTAAAAAAATTTTAAAAATGAATTTTATTACGGAGATAGAACCGATTTATATAAAGTATTAGAATTATATTGATAATAAAACTCTATACAACATTTTTATCTTAAAAAAAAATATCCAAAATTCACATACTTAGTGTCATATGTGTCACAATAATATCTATTTTTTTCCTATGTGGCGCGAGACTTGGCGAAAAACTAGAATGTCAAGTGTCGATATCTCGTAACCTGCCTGCGAGACCGTCTTTATATATTATTGATATGATATGATATAAAACATTTTTCTCATAAATAAATAAAAAAATATACAATTTTGAGATGATATTTTTAGCAAATTGAGCATTATATAGGCCAAAAGGCTATTTTAGATTGATCCAAGTACATGATCCAAATAGACGAAATAGTCCAATATATATCATACGTATGCGTGATTCTTAGTGCTGTCAAATTTCAAACCGAAACCGTTTAACTGCCCGAAACCGACCGACCCAAATGAGAACCGAACCGATTAAAAACCGATTTTTTTGAAACCGAAAACCGACCCGAACCGTATTTTAGTAAACCCGAAACCGAATCGACCCGAATAATGTTAAACTGTATAAGAACCGAACCCGTTAACAAACCAAACCGAATATAAACCGAACTGAAAGAAAACCGAACCGAAAAAGAACTAAACTGTATCTAACCCGAAACCGATTCCAACCCGAAACCGTTTAAACTGGCAAAAAAACCGCTTACACCGAACCGTTAGCAAACTGCTACCCGTTTGCACCAAACCATTTAAAAACCAAACTAATCAATATTACCTTGTTAATCAGTCATTAGTGTTTTCTTTCATTATACAAATCAAAGCACTTTGTAATATCTTCATAATTTCATGAAAATATATAATGATAAACGAGTCATAATTATCAGTCTTGTTGACTAATCAAGTATCGAATTACCAAATTGCAAATTTCCATTTCACAAGAACTCATCAAATCATGATTATGATACTATGCATAGTATATAAATTATTAAGCAAATAATAACCTAATTGTAAAACAATAATACATTAATAGTTTAATACACTAACTCTTATAATCTACTTCGTAATAAACTAGTAAGATCAGTATGACTAAACTTGAAACAGAACATAATATGTATTTATAAAATCAATGAGGATTTGTTTATAATATGATGCCTAAATATGAAATGATTCGCGACTTTATATAAAACTTGTGAACGCAAAAGGTTAGCAAGTACTATCAAATTTCAAACCAAAACCATTTAACTGCCTGAATCCAAACAACTCGATAAACAATTTGTTTTTTGAAACCGAAAACCGACCCGAACCGTAATTTAGTAAACTTGAAATGGAACCGATATGAATAACGTTAAAGTGGTTAAACAATCGAAGAACCGAACCAGTTATAAATTGAACCGAAAAAGAACCGAACCAGTTAAAAACTGAACCGAAAAAGAACCGGACCAGTTATAAACTGAACAAAAAAAGAACTGAACTGTTTCTAACCCGAAACCGTTTCCAACCCAAACTGTTTGAACCGGGATAAAAACCGTTTACACCGCACCGTTAACAAACCGCAACCCGTCTGCACCGAACCGTTTACTACCCGGACTGTTTACAACCCGAACCGAATTAAAACCGCTTAAGAATAAACCGAAACCGAATCGAATCGAAAACTATTTAAACCGAACCAAAACCGACCCGTGAGACAATTAAACCGATTCCAAACCGACCCGATTAAATACCGAACCGATTTCAAACCGAACCGAAACCGAACTGTCAAATCGTTTTGACAGTGCTAGTGATTCTACATTCAAGTTTGTTGAGAGATTAGATATGGTCAATAAAGCAACTGATACTCGTATTGTTTTTTTTTTTTTTTTGAAAGAAAAGCAACTGATACTCGTATTATTGTACGTTTATTCTTTTTCTTTTTTCTCTTTTTTTTTTTTTTTTTTTTTTTTTTTTTTTTTTGACATTGGCTAAGAATCACATGGTTTTCCTTAGGATACCCACCCAGTTTTATTAGAACTTAGCTCTAACTACATTTGGATTCGACTAGGTGACAGACTTGGCTTATGGTGGGTGAGTCTCTCAACAAGAGTTTTTGCATACGGTGAAACTCGAACCTGAGATCCCCCTTAAGCGACATCAGGTTACTTACCACTTAAGCCAACTCTTGTTGGTTAAGAGTCACATGATTGATACTTGCAACAACACATTTTGGTTAAACTGAAGCCAAGTGGTTATTACTCGTTTTTTTTTAAAAAAAATTAATGACTACTTTAATTAATGTCTATAACTTCGATCTTTAATTTTTTAGCATTAATACATTGATTTAAACTTGTTTTTACTATGAATTTCTTGCACTATTTTAAAATTTGTAGTTAATACTTATATTAGGGCTGTATATAGCATTATCCTAACAAGTTAGGAGAAACACGCACATTATGTGTGCAATATAAGAAATCTAGTAATATGGCTCGATTCCCTCCTTTTTTTTTTACTGAAATATTATCTACCTTATTTATAAAACAAAAATAATAATAAAAAATTGAGGGTTTAAAAATTGGTGAAATGATTATGAATTCCCTAAAAAAAAAAAATAAATAAGATGGTATTTTTTTTTAAAAAGATGGTAGATATAAGAGCGATTTCCATAAAAATAGTTCAAAGATGCAAAAATTCCCAAATTACATTCCTCTTACAAAAAATTCCCCCCATACCGTCCAACTCAGCATTTAAATTGATTTTTTTTTCTACTATTTACTAGTAAACCACTAATTGAATTAGCGGTTTATATACGTATAAACCGCTAATTCAATTAGCGGTTTAGTTGTTAGGTGAAATAATCTCCACAATTGTATGCACAAATTCTTATAAAACCGCTAATTGAGTTAGCGGTTTTATCCTTTATGAAACCGCTAATTCAATTAGCAGTTTTGTATTGATTGAATTTTTTTTAAAAAAAAAAAAAAAAACACAACAAACTTGCTTATGTGGACGGTATGAAGGGAATTTTTTGTAAAAAGGGTGTAATTTGGGAATTTTAGTCTTTTTTAGCATTATCTATGGAAAACACCCTAGATATAATTTTAAAAAAAGGATGGTAGTTATTTTTTTATAAGAAAATAAAAGATAAGAGGGTATTTGGGGAAAGTAAAATATATCACCCAAAATCCCTTTTCACTTTATATTTTACTTATAGATTAATATATATATATATATATATATATATATATATATATATATATATATATATATATATATATATATATATATATATATATATATATATATATATATATATATATATATTTTAAATAGAGTTCGTACATGTAGTCAACTCTTAACTGTATAAATTTGATAATGTGAACAACAATGTCGCTCGCAGCCTGCATATTCTTGTACGAGTTGTACCAGCACTCATTGGGTCGTTGCTTAATATAATTATGAGCTTTGATTCTTAGTCATCATCTAACCTTTTTTCTATTATTAGTTGTTCTTCAATCATTGTCAACAAACAGAAAAAACAAAACTATTCACAACAATACTTAAATAAAAGTACTAATGACTTTTCTCGTGAGAAAATATGCTTATATAATTAAAGAAATATATTGAAAAGTCTAACTTTCTTACTTAATTGACCAATAATCCTTTTTTCCCTATAATAAAATCAAAATTAATTGAATGTATAGAGCTAGCCGTTCATGGTACATAATTTCGTTTGTGTCATCATAATAACTTAAAACCTTGTATGTAAATCAATAAATTAAAATAAGAAACAAAGTAGGAGTCGTCTAATAATAAAAATTTGTCATTTTCTCAAAATATCATAATCATCATTTTACCCGTTATGAATTATGATATTATCATTTAATTAATAAATAAACCTGTTTGTAAGGATATAGTCAATTTGGTTTTAATATTTTAATCAATTATTCAAAGTAAAGTTTTTAATGTACTTGTGTTTGAATGTTTAATAATATCCTAATCATTTTGAATAAAAAAAGTAGCATAATTGTATATAGAAAGTTCAAAGGTAATATACTTCGTACTAAACTAAAGCCTTTATTTTTATTTAGATTTTGATTTATCCAACATATATCTACACCAAGGAAGCCATGCTTGTAAGAAAAAACAATTAACATATATATAATAAATATAAAAAATAAAAAAATATTATTAAAAAAAGTAAGCCATCTATAAAAAAACATATGGAAAACGTCCTCTATCGTTTAGGAATAGTTGAAAATCACAAGTAATGAGAATAATGGCAATGCATAAACAAAGACGAAAGACAACATTCTCATACATCACATGATCATCGTCTACACGTAATTAAATTGCAACCAAGAAATAATTATACTAGTAATAGAGTCATTTCACCTTTCAATCTTTGTTTACACTTTCTTTAATATTTTGGTTAGCGTGACAAAAATAAAGTACGTAGTACAAATATCGTCCTTTGAAGCTAACTAATTATGAAAAGTTTAACAATTCTAGTTCTTTTACCTATCAGAAAAGAAACACGAGTTGAAAATTTAACTTCCATGCATTGATCTATGGCAACATTATTTAGTCACTAACCTACAACATGTCATGTTTCGGATCGAATTTAATCAATAGGAATAATTTGTACATACCAGTAAATGGTACGACCATTCGTATGTATGTACTACCTTCGTCTCAATAACTTTTTAGGATAGAATATGTACATTTGAAATTTTCCTTCGCCTTGCCAATCATGACATACACTACTTTTGCAATAAAGAATTAAGGGAAATTATCAATGGTACACCCAAGGTTCAGGCGTTTATCAATGACACACCTACTTAGCTTTGGTTTATCAGCGGTACACCCATAGTTTCACACACTCATCTACAATAACCCTACCATTAAATAAACGTTAATCCTAGGTTACTTTTAGAGTTTAATTAAATTAAAATGGAATGATTAAATTGCCCCCCTACTCCACACACATTGAATCTCTCCCTCAAACTCCAACTACCTAAATTAAAAAGACCCTAATTCAAAAGATTGTTCATCTTCTTCTTCCTTCTCACTCTCTCCCCTGTTTATGCTTCTGTGATGTGCCCAAATTGATGCACGTTTGGAACAAAATTTCTAGGAATTCTGCACTTCATAGTTGAGAGTTAAAGGTAAGTGTTGACTGAGCCTTTAAATTTCTAAATTTCGCTTAAAATTGTTTGGGTTTTTGGTAGTATATGAATTTTTGTCTAAATGGTTGAAATATGATTTTCATGTACAATTGTTAGCTGATTATGGTTTAAATTATGCACATTATGCCTATGATATGATTTGTTGCTTTATTTTGTATTTTTTGCATACATAATTCGATTTGGGTGTGTTTGAGTTGATATTTCTAAGTTTGTTAGTGATAGGTAACCCTAGGTCTAATTATTTGTTATGTAGTGTTGCATGCTATGTTAAATTGAAGCTGTAGACACCTGATTGTGTCTCCCCAAAAATCAAACCCAGTGATGAGTACCTTTCGCGTCATTGAATATCGAACGAGGTGAAATGTGAAAGAGTCTCTTGAATCCCCCTGTTTTTAATAAAAATAATTCTTTCAGTTTTCGAAAAATATTTCTTTTCATATCCTGTTTATGAAAAACGTCCAATCCAGTTTAGTTTGGTCCATAATATGGGTCCAATAATTGTGTAGTTGGATGGGGCTTGAAAAGTGTTTTCCAATAATATATTATAAGACCAATTCTGAGTTATTACGAGGAAGTTATGGCCAAAATACTAAACTGGACCAAAACTAGATTTTATGTACGGCCTGATGATCAAGTGGAGGGTCCATTAATTATTATTCCTAAAGTCATTAGGATTTACTTTAATCTGTAGAATAATCTAGAATGTTCTTTTAAGTTCTAAAAAGATTAGAAATAATAGTTATATTTTTTTATTTGATATTGAAAAGATATTTAAATTTTATTTGGAATAAAACAAGTATTTTAAGGATTAAATTTGATTTAATAAAAGATAATTACGGACTCCTCTTAACTCAATTTAATTGGAAAAAGGAAATCCATACACGTGTTAATCGTACAGCTGCTGTCGCGCCGTGATAAAGTCTGTCGCGTGGCAACAACGACAGATTCAGTTGTACTCCAAGTCGAATTCTGACTCTTTTCTATCGTTTAAGGACAATTTTTCTCTATAAAAAGGGTCGATATTCCCCGTTTTCAAAGAATCAACAATCATTTATTTCCTTCTCTCTCTAAGCTAGAAGCTTATTCTTTCTCTTGCTTTCTAAGCCTAACCTTTTCAAAATACATCATTCCTCATTTACGAGATTTAGACACATCTAGCCAAGCTCGAATTTGCCTTATATCTCGACGTGAAAGGAAGAGGTACGGGGCTTCAAAGTGAGTAATTTAATTGTTCTATTTCTTTAGAAATCATGCTTAGATTATTTTATTAATTCCTAGTACCATGTTAAGATACTTTTATTGATTTCTAGTATCATATTAGGGATAAAGCTTTGGTCTTTTTTGTTTAGTGACATGCTAGGATTTGTTATTAATCATGTTAGTATCATGTCTAGGATCTTGCTAATATTATGCTTTGATAATTATATATAATTTAGCGTAATTTGTTAATTAACAACTTATTTCACGTTATTTGTTAATTAATGAATTGTTTCACGTTATTTGTTAATTAACGAATTGTTTCACATCTATACTAATATTTAATAATAGGAACTTTTACAAACAATATACGCTGTCACGTGTCCCATTTTTGTTGGTACACTTTTATTATTATTTTTTTCTTTTAATTTTTTATTCCTTCATTTATTGTATGCCACTTCACTAAAGAGTCACTTTTATTTTGTAATTATCTTCTACGACTAATGAAGTTAGTTTATTTTAAAAACAATTGTTCACTCGCATCTCTTGATTGGTTCTATCAACTTCTTATATGGAGTAGGAGATAGTTAATTCTTATTATATATCTCTTCATGTATCTTTTTTACGTGAAAAATGTAAAATTGAAAATATGAAACAACATCATTATTTTTACTACTATATACCACTTATGTATTCATAAACATTTTAGTTTAATTCCAAATGAAGAGCATTCTCAATGTACAATTGATCCCGTACTAATAAACATTTTAGCAAAAAATTTAACCCGTGCATATCACAGGCTATATACTAGTTATTTGTTAATTAGCGAATTGTTTTACATTATTTGTTAATTTACGAATAATTTTCATGTATTTTGTCAATATTATTATTATATGTTGCTTGATATATATCATTGTTATTGCTTGATCACGCCCTTCTCTTGCAGGTTTAAAAAAAAATTTGTACTTGAAATCACGCTTAATAAGATAATTAATAATTTGAATTAGGATAATGTGATTTTAATTCAAGTAATCACCAATAATAGATTTGTTTGTGCATTAATTATCAACCTACATAGATAAAAAAGGTTTAGGATTAACCTAATGATTGTATGTTAGTCAGAAAGCGCACATAAATATGAGAAGAATAAAGTAAAGGCCTATTTAGGGCAAGTTCAATCTCTTTTAGGTTGGATTTGTACCTTCATCCCCGAATATCCAGTCATGGTTCAGGACCCCTATGGAGTTAGCGATCTCTGTGATCGTGAAGGGGTGTAACCTTCACCTCGTGAACGGTTTACAAGTTCCTAAAATTTGTTGGCGACTCTTTTACTCTAGCTTTCTTCCCTTTGGACGCCACCATGATTAAGTGTATGATCACAGTGGGGCTCAAGTATGAGATGCTTGAAATATTCCCTACAAAAACTGGGATTGAATTGTGGTTTGTTGACCTAATTTTGCAGAATGGATGACAAGATTGTGATTAAATTTAAGTATAAGGTTCATAATGTTGATGTTGAGGTGGATCCCGATCTTTGCAATATCATGAATTTAATGATTGAGTATGAAGATAGGTGTAGGCGTCGTTCGAAGTGCGCCTACGTTAAAGCATGAGTGAATATGCTTGGCACTCATAGGAAGTGGGAATTGACATATACAATTAGGTAAAAGGAAAGTAGGGAGTCGCCAACAAGTTTTTAAGGAACTTGTAAACCGTTCACGGATCATAAAAGGCAACCACGATTAAGGGACAACCAAAGGCAACAACGATTGACCCGTGAAGGTTACACCCCATTCATAATCCATGAGATTACTAACTTCATATGGTTCGGAACCACGAAAAGAGGATCGAGGATGATGGTACGAAGTGAGTCATGGAGTCACATTCGCCCGTATTGGCCTCTACTCGATTTTTATTGTGAAAAGTGATTCCTGCGATCTCAATGGCATGCAAACAAAATATTCAATTTGCTCCAAACTATTGTTATGCTAAATTAGTTGAATATTAATGTAACATATAATTCTAAATTATTGTGATCACTTGATTTAATAACAAGATTAAAAAGGAACCTAAACCGGTCGTCCAAATTATCTTATTAGGCGTGATTTTCAATTACATATTCCCTTTAAACATGCAATATTGTGATCAATAAATATAATGGAATCAACATTAATATTGGAAGCAATTTAACATAATAACGTTAGTCAAATCAAATAATAACAAACCCTAATCATGATACTAGCAATATAAAAATAAGTAATTAAATTAATTAATTACTCACATTAAGCGCGTTCCTTAAAATTGCTACATCATGAATAAATTGTAGTAACTTTAATAAAAATATAAATCAAATTGAAATCAAATTAAATCAAAAGTAGAATTGATTTGATCCAAACCTTCAGTTAATTATACCTTTCATGCCTTTGTTTAAGGACGGAACCTCGGGTTAAGTATGGACTCTTTGGAGTGCTTAAGGAAGGAATGATGTAATTAGAAATATAGGTTTAAGGTTTAGGGAAATGAGCTAAGAAATGGATTGGTTTATGAAATGTATTGAATGGAAACATGGATTTAAGCACTCCAAAGGTTAAATACTCAACCCGACCAATAATGGCGGTGAAAGGTTGTTCATCATCGAGTTTGGTTTTGGGGAGACATTTTTAGGTGTCTACAATAGGTTATAGAAAAAAGGTGTAGTTATATTGAACCCTATCTTTGCTTATGCATATAGAGGGAAACACTGGCCTATTGATGATGATGGTGGTATGTTTAGGATGTTTAGAATCTTCCCTGATGCTAACTTTTATGAGATTTTGGTTGACACTACCTTAGACTCAACTTATATGAATGACTTAGTTTCTGAGTTTAGGAGGAACAAAATAGCTGCTCAACAAACTAATCAAGCACCTCCTCTAAATGAACCAGAAACACCTCCACCTCTAAATGAACAACCTCTTAATGAACCACATCCTCACCAGCCTTCAAATGAACCATTGACCAAACTCAAACTTAGGAGGAGATTGAGATTGAAATATGAGTCCACCAATGATGTTAATGCTACTGACCCATCATTTGATGATATTGTTACTGACCCCTCTATAGATGAGATGTTCCCTAGAGAGTTTAATTATGATGTAACTGTTACTACTGCTGTTATGCAAGAGGAGCTTGGGGATGTTGGTGTTGACATGTCTAGTAAGGAATACAATAAGGGTAGGAAGGCATTTGAGAAGGCATGTGCAAAAAGTGCAACATCTAAGGGAAAGGGAAAGGGCAGGGGTAAAGGTGATACTTCTGCTACACCCAAGGGTAATGGAAAGGGCAAAAGGAAGGGTGAGACTTCAGCTGCAGGTAAGGTCAAGGGTAAGGGAAGGGGTAAGGGTAAGGGTAAGGTTAAGGGCAAGGGTGAGAATTCTAGTGCAGCTGTTAGTAATGCTCTTGGTCAAAAAATTCCATCCTCTCCAGAATCACCACACACCATATTCAAAATTCTAACTATGAGAAGGAGTCCCGGATTCATAGTCCCAAAGTCTAACCCAACCATTTCTTTACCTCAAACCACCTTATTTGATAGGAATATGCCTAAGACCACAACTTTGAGGAAGGGTATTTGGGAAAATCCTACAAAAAAAGGGCAGCTTGAGGAGGGTAGGAGTGTAAGTGCTGTGAGGAAAAAATTGATCTTTGATGATTCCAGTGAGGGTTCTGATAGGACTAGTGATGAGGGTTCTGGTTATGGAGGGTCTGAAAATGAAGATTCTGACAATGAAATCATCATTTCTAATGACATTCAATCTGATGAAATGGAAGAACTAAAGGGGTTCCACATGTTGAAGAAAATTGGGAGCCTGAAAATTGGCATGGCTTTATTGATTCTGATGATGAAGACAATTACTTCAACAAGCTATACAAAAATGGAAAATGTATGAAGAAAAAGATTTGGGGAAAATTCAGTTCAAACCTTGGATGCTTTTCATTGATAAGGGTCATTTGAGAGAAACATTGAAGGACTATGTTGTTGAAGAAGGGTTTGCCTTGAATGTTGTGTTTGCAAACAATAGGAGGTACACAGTCACCTGCTATGCTGAACGCTGTGACTGGAGATTACATGAAAGCAAGCTCCCAAATGACAGAACATGGGCTACAAAGAAGATATGGCATGATGTGCACACATGTAGGGGTTTGGAGACATACAACCCAATGTGCACTGTCAAGTGGGCTGCATATAGAGTGATGGAGGACATCACGGCTAATCCAGATATCCCTGGGAAACCTTTGAATGAGCTGCTATTTCAAAGGTATGGCATATACATGAAGCAAGCTTCTCTCTACAGATTGAAGAGGTATGTGAAAGATGTCCTGTTTGAAGGGAATGATGAGTCTTACACTCACTTACCTACATATGCAGAGGTGATCAAGAGTACTAACCCAGAATCAGCAGCATTTGTAGCATGGCATGAGAGTGAGAGCATCCCAAGGGTGAACTTGTTTGGTAGCATCTTCATCTCTTTTGCTGGGCAGTGGAAGGGTCTCCTAAGTAGCTGTAGGCCACTAATTAGTGTTGATGGGGCACATTTGAAAGGCAACTATGGGGGTATCTTGTTGTCTGCTATTGCAATTGATGGAAACAATGAAATTTTCCTAGTGGCATATGCAATAGTGAGTGCTAAAGACAAGGAAAGCTGGTCATACTTCTTTTGGCATCTGCACAACCTTGTTAAAGAGTCAAACAGGACATATTAGACTATAATATCTGATAAACAAAAGGTACTTTTTCTTCTTCTTTCTATTAAACAGTTGCAAACATACTTGGATTATGAATAACAAATTTGAACTTGTTCTTGTAGGGTGTTGACATAGCTTTGAAGCAAGTTTGGCCTGCAACTAGGAGAAGGTATTGCTGCAGACACCTTAGCAGAAATTTCAAAAAGCTCTTCCCAAGTCCATTGATGTATATCACTACTAAAATTCGGTTAAATTGCGACCGTTTTTCTACAACCGTAAAAAAACGGTCGCAAAAATTGAAAATTGCGACCAATTTTTACACGGCCGCAATATTGCGACCGTTTTGATAGCGGTCGCAGAATTGCGACCGTTTTACGACTGTTTTGGCTATTTAAACGATCGCAATGATGTTTCACATAATAAAATTAATTCAAAATTAAAATAATTCTTTTGCGACCGCAAACAACGGTCGTAATTTTGAGACCGCTTTTACCGGTCGCAAAAGGGTTTTTTTTTAATAAAAAAATATGGTATAAATAGAGACTCTAAACTCCCAAAACCCTATCTCACTCATGCCGCTCACGGCTCATCCCTCTTTCTTTTCTCTCTCCTTTCTCTTTCTACTCTTTCCTTTCTCATGTTCCTCCATCACCTTTTCTTTCCTTTCTCCTTCTTTCCTCTTTTCTTCCTCTTTACTTCCTCATTCTTCTCTTTCCTTTTTCTTTCTTCTCACGTCTCTATTCGCATCATCTCACGCCCCTCCATTTTCAATCTCTTTTTTTTTCATTCTTTCTAGATCTAGAGTTTTGGTGTTCAGATTTTCTTCAACAAATAAATCATGATGTTCGGATTTTCATCAACAAATGACTTATGGTTTCATGGTCAAATTCGACCATAAAAATTCCAGATCTAGAGTTTTTATGGTCGAATTTGACCATATAAACCCAAAGAGGAAGAAATATTGGGAAAGGTATGTTGTTTATTCTAAAATTTTTGTTTGTTTTTGTTTAATTTCTATTTTTGTGGTTTTGTTTCGTTTTTAATTCGATTTTTGTTATTTTTGTTTGAGTTTTTATTCGAATTTCGTTGATATGGGTTTGATTTTGATTTTTTTTTTGTTAATTTTGTTCGAATTTTCGTGAATTTTGTTCATATTTTGTTTGAAGTTCGTGGAATTTGGGTTTCGTTTTGGTTGATTTAGGTTAATTTTTGTGGTTTGCTTTGGTCTGTTTTTTGGGCTTGATTTGATGTTTGTTTTTTGGGTTGTTTTGATTTTGGTTGTTTTTTGGTTTGATTTTTGTGGTTTGTTGGATTCCAATGTTGATTTTTTTTGTTTAATTTTTGTTAGTGTGGATTTTATTTTCGTGGTGGCTAGGTGATTTATGGGAGTGAAGGTGGCGCATATGAGGTGAATGGTGGTGTATTCGGGGTGCCTAGTGGAGTTTTAGGGTGGGTAAAGGTGGTTTGAGTAGGTAGTGGTGGTAGGGCTGGCTTTAAAATGCAGGAAGTGGGTGCTTTTTTTAAAAAAAAACTTTTAACGACCGCTTATGGGCGGTCGCTAATTTCCAAATTTGCAACCGCCACTAAAACCGGTCGCAATTATAAATATTTGCGACCGCTTACCATACAATCGTTGAAAATAATAAAAAAAAAGGTCGCAAAAAATCTGCGACCGCCAAACAATCATAATAATTTTTTTTGTGACCAAGTGAATTACGACCACAACGTTACGACCGTTGACGGTCGCAATAATTTTCAGCGACCGTTTTTGCTATTTTCAACGACCGTCAAAGGTGCTCGCAATTTGGCCAAATTTTAGTAATGTATCTTATTCTTGAGGGTCTGTAATGCAACCAGCAAATTCAGTTTTAGAAAGGCCATGGAGAAGCTTCAAAAGGGGGGAAGTGAAGAGGTGATACAGTGGTTTGCTAACATTGGTGATCAGTCTAGATGGAGCAAACACAAGTTTGATCCAAATGTTTGTAATGAATCTAACACATCAAACTTTGTGGAGAGTTTTAACTCAACCCTTGGGGTTGATAGGTGCAGACCTGTCTTAAATCTGCTTGAAGGTATAATCTAAAACCTTTGATTCATTTTTTGTCTTATAAATGCTAATATATGCTAAATTGATCTTAAATGTTTTCATAGAAATTAGAAGGGTATGTATGGTCAGGATGGCAACTAGGCATGAGAAATCAAAGTCTTGGAATAATGATGATGTGTGTCCTAAGATAGCTAAGAAGGTGAAGGACATCAGCAAGGCAACCACCACTTGCAAAGCGTACCCATCCAGTCCAGGAGAGCATGAGATACATAAGGGAAAAATCTCAGTTCCCATTGAGCTCGGATAGCAAGATATGTTCTTGTGGTGCTTGGCAGCTGTCTAGGATACCTTGCAGGCATGCCATCAGGGCAATGGTCCATGCAAAGGTTGATCCATACAATTACATCAATTCTTGGTATTTTGTGAAAACATACAAGCAACTCTACAACCACTACATAAATCCAGTGCCTGATATGAGTCAGTGGCCAAGCATGGATACATTCCCTCACATTGACCCTCCAAAAATGAAAAGAGGGATTGGTAGGCCCAGCAGGAATAGAAGAAGGGAAGAAGGGGAGGAAAAATCTGGGAAAAGATCAAGGACAGTCAAGTGTGGACTGTGTGGATCTTTTGGTCATAATTCTAGGACATGTAAGGGAGGTCCCACTAACAAAGAGGCTGCATAACATATGGCAATAGTGCTTGATGCTTCACAAATGCAGAGTCAGCCCCCTCCCAGCCAGTCACAGTCCCAAACTTAGATGCTTCACGGTGCTTGATGCTTAGAATTGCTCAGATTTTTGTGTATTGATACTTTGGGTTGGTTTTTGTCTGTAGTAGCTTTTAACAATCAGTTTTAATTTCAACTTTTTGAATTATGCTTTGACAATGAATTTGGCATTGTAAGCTTTGGACATATGCAATGAATGGCAAATGCAGATTATTTTAGTCAGTATCTATGAGCATCATTATGCATTTGGATTTGCTCTAAATTTGTCCTTTAATTAAGTTTAGCAATATTGAAAATAAAAGTTAGCAAATTACAATGTGTTTCAGAGCTTTTATTGTAATTAAGTTCAGTAATATTGAAATTAAAAGTCTGTAATGACTTAGCTTTTATTGATATCATATAGCAAATTACAGCAGCATTACATTATTTCAGAGCTATCACTAATAACACCAAATACATAACAATGGCAACTTTGACCACCAAATGAACAAAGTCAGCAAATTCATTTGTTTTGTGCATGAACTCATTGAATTCTCTCCTTAAAAGTTGAACACATGTAGCTTCAGTTGTATTAGCAATAGGGGTGAGCAAAAATTCCGGGTACCCGAAATTGGAATTGGAACCGATAAGAAACCGGCGGGTCCGAAATTGAAATTGGAACTGGTGGTTCCAATTCCGGGTAATAATTTAAGGATCCAGTTGCAACTGGTTCCAATTCCAATTCCCAATTTTTTGGAACTAGAACTGGTTGGGTACTCGGTTACCCATCATATATCGAACTAAATATATTTAAAAAGACAAAAATATGTTGAATGTAGCTAATTAGTAAAATAAAAAAATAAATTAAATATTGAACATAAATAAAATATCTTAATGCATATAAAAATATAAGTATTAAACGCTAAAAGTGAAAATAAACCAAAAAATATTATGATTTGTATTATATTTTAACACTTATGTATATAAGTAGGTACCCGAAACCGGAACCAGTACCCGATGGAACCAATTCCAAATCCTAAATTTTAAGACCCGGTTGCATTGTACTGGTCCCAACCAATTCCGGTTCCAAATTTTAGGACCCGGTCCCAACCAATTCCGGGTCCGAATCCTAAAATTTTGACTGGGTACCGGGTTTGCTCACCCTTAATTACCAACCCTACTTACTATGTTAGTCACAATTTGGTCCTCCTTGACCCACATGAAGAATTCACACAGCCTGCACTTGTAGTAGAGTCTTCCTAGGTTTGAAACAGAGTTTAAGAATCTGATATTAGCATATCTTGAGGGGTCACAATTGCAATTCACTAATTTGAACCACAAACCCCTATCATTTCTGTTGCTAGAAGACCCCATGCCAGAAGAAGCCATTCATATTTAAAAAAAAAAATAACAAAAAAAAAGTAAAGAGGGAAATTCGAGTGAAAAAGGAGAAGAGGGAAGAGGGAAAAAAAAGGAGGGAGAGAAACAATATATACAGTTAAAGGGGGTGGGTGGGTTAGTTTAAATAAAGGAGGGAAAGTGAAGAGGAAAAAAAAGGAGGTAGTTTTTTAAGTTAAAAAAAATCGAAAAAAGCTAAAATTAACCTAGGATTAACGTTTATTTAACGTTAGAGTTACTATAGATGAGTGTGTGAAACTATGGGTGTACCGCTAATAAACCAAAGCTAAGTAGGTGTACCATTGATAAACACCCGAACCTTGGGAGTACCATTGATAATTTCCCAAGAATTAATAACACCAACAATTTTAATGGGAAAAAGGTAATTTCTTATTAGAGACAAAATCATATCTATACTATACTATATAGTAAAATGTGTTTCTAAAGAAGTTTAGGTGTCACGTGGAACCTTCCTCAATCAATCGAGTCTTTCATTCACGTGCTTAATAATATGGCTGGTACAAAATTTGAACCCACGACCTTAAGTTTTAAAATTATAGTGTTAGCTACTAAGCTATTATCGAATTAAATATTATTTCACTTCAAAAAAATGTCCATATAGAAACGGAATTAAAAAAATCCGTCTCTAAATTAATTTAGTGATGGAATTGAAAAAATCCGTCTCTAAATTAGCAACAGAATTGAAAATCCATCTCTAAATTAGAAACAGATTTTTTTCCGTTGCTAAATTAGAAACAGATTTTTTTTCCGTTGCTGAATCTAGCAACGGATTTATTTTCCGTTGCTGAATTTAGAGACGGATTTTTTTCCGTTGCTAAGTTAGAGACAGATTTTTTTTTTCCGTTGCTAAATTAGAGACAGATTTTTTTTTCCGTTGCTAATATGAGCGAAGGGTTTTTAATTCCGTCTCTAAATAATTTTTGAAACGAATTATGTAAAATATTACATTAGAGACGAATTATGTAAGTTAAATCCGTCTCTAAACTAGAAACGGAATTTTAAATCCGTCTCTAAACTAGAGACAGATTTGAAAATCCATTTCTAAGTTAGAGACGGATTTTAAATTCTGTCTCTAATATTTCTTTCACTTACTATCAGTTATGTGTGTAGAAGTAAACAAATAATATTTGGTATAGGTGGTAAGAGTTTCACTATGTGACTTTGAGGTCACGGGTTCGACTCCTACCAATCGCAATTCTTGCGATTGGGGATTGAAGGAGTCTTACATGCAAAGCCGAGTCGGGTTGACCCGAGTGAGATTGAACCCAAATAGACTCTCCTTTTAAAGTCAAAATATTTTTTCCCGTTGCTGATATGAGCGACGGATTTTATTTTCCGTTGCTGAATCTAGCAACAGATATTTTTATCTATTGCTAAAGCTAGCGACAGATTTATTTTTTCCGTTGCTAAATCCAGCGACAGATTTATTTTTTCCGTTGCTAAATCTAGCGACGATTTTTTTTTCTGTTGCTAAATCCAGCGACGGATTTTTTTTTTTCCGTCTCTAAATCCATTTAGCAACAAGGTTTTTACCAACGGAGTGATTCTGTCGATATATCCGTAGCTAGCTATGTCCAACGACGGATTTTTAGAAATAAGCAACGGATTTCACTTGTCGCTAAAAGGCCAAATTTTTGTAGTGTTTTATAAAAATTAAATATAAATACGAATTTCAACCATGAAATTAATGTAGTAACTCGGGGTATCGTCCAGGCCGATAAACTAGTTATATATATAAAAGCAATCCTTTGTACTTTGAGTTTTTACTTTTTTTTTTTTATAAATTTAAAATAAATTAATATATTAACTATAAATTAAGATTTGTTATCTTCACCTGTAATAAGCTAGTATTCTAGTATGATTTCAATAATGTATGATCATAATTTTCTAGTTGAGTTGATATTCAACTTTCAATAAATTTTACAATAGAATAAATAAAAGGAAAACAGTACAATATAGAGTGAAATCTTATTAGATTCATTTGTTTCAATGTGTACTATTCAAATACGTAATAATATTTATAACTTTTAATACTAAGTACTCCGATTTGTAATACACAATTAACACAATTCGTAAACAAAAATCAAAATTTTTGATCTAAATATCTTTGATCTGTTAAATTGCAACTTTTTCCACTTTTGTAACTACTTCTAATAATCAATCTTTATCTATTATTTTTAATATGTAGTTTACATAATCCTAAGCTAGGGCAGCCAATGTATCTTAACCTCTCGAATATCTTCCATTTATAATATGGCCCATTAGGGTCCTAGCAATGCCCGGAGTAATTATAAATATGAGGTTAATTAAATATTAGTATGCATTTAATTCAAGACATGCATTCTTCTTATAATTAAACTTGTTAATTATTCATATTGTCATTCATTAATCATTATAATATATAATCATTTGATTTTCAAAAAACAACATAAAGTTTGACCAACACCTTGGTGGTAAGCCATTTAATGCTAGCTATGTTTTAGGTTACATATTCAAAACTTGTATGGACACTTTTTTTCTTTATAGTTATAAATTGCTGGCATTAATTGAGAAACAAATAGCGGTCTGGAGAGAAAAAAAAAGTGGAAATAGTATCCAGTAGTTGACAAGGATAGGTAGAAGGTCGCTCTAGAAGTTATTTATTTATTATTTATTTATTTATTTATTTTTTTTTTGTGTGTGTGTGTGTAAATAGGTAAGTAGCCAAACTAGAAACTTTTTCAGGTGGCTTCATGTAAACCAAAATTTAATTTTTTACAATTAAATATAACTTTATTTACTACTTAAAATAACTAATATATATACTTGAATTGTAACATTAAAATTTTGTTTTATAAGACCCTATTTACTTCACCTTATTTTTGCTGAACTGAAATTATTTTTACTGAACTGGAATTATTTTTACTGAATTGAAATTATTTTTGCTGAACTTAAATTCTTTTTCCTGAACTGAAATTATTTTTGCTGAAATGAAATTATTTTTACTGATTTTCTATTATATTTCTTCTTTAAGTTTACTGATTTTTACTAAAGTAAAATTATTTTTACTGAACTGGAATTATTTTTACTGAAATAAAATTATTTTTGCTGAATTGAAATTATTTTTACTGAATTAAAATTAATTTTACTAAACTGAAATTATTTTTACTGAATATTATTTTTTTAAGATGAAGTGAACAGGGCCTAACTCACAAATCCAAAAATTCATTCCAAAATAATACAAGTACATATTTATATTCTATGTATATTATTTTTGTATATATATTGCACAAATATTGTACATGTATTGCTCGTAATATGTTACATGTATACATTTATTAACCCATATAAGTTTGGGTACCGTATTATTATTAATTACCTCTAAAATCATTCTTAACGAGATGGCAAACAACAGTAGCATTTTTCTACCAAATATACCAAGACTTAGGATATTAATTAATGAATATTTGTATTGCTACTATGAATATTGGAGACAATATTCATAGTGAATTGTTGTGAGTTATGGAGCTTATTGTGAGTTGTTGGCTGATTGAAATAATACAGGACCATAAAATTGTATTGTGTCAAGAACAACAAAGATGGATAAGGTGGCTACAAAAAGGGCAATATTGAATGGTAGACGACTTAATGTTTACCAATGTTGTTATTGGAGAAGGCATCTTGCTCCTATCTACCAATGTATACTAAATCCTTTAATGTCCATGGTTTGTTCTATATTATCCTTTCCACTCACTGGTTGGAGAATCCTTCTGCTTCATCTTTTCTATTTTTCTCCAACATATAAATTGCACTTTCGGTGAGGAAAAAATATAATTTGAAGCTGATTAAAATCATAACCTTAGCAATTCCAAAGCACCTCCAACCAAATGATTGATGGTTTGAGATTAAAAGGTTTACTATGCTAGCTCCCAAGGGTCCAAACTTTATTGTTATATATACTAAACAAGAAAGGGCATGTGTCTGAGCTCAAGGGTAATCTTAGAGGCAAAGATTGAAATAACTTCATATATATAACAAAATGTTATTAAAACTTAAAATAGTATGAATAATATACTTCCTATATAATAAACAACATATATTTCGTTTATATGTTATTTCAAACATATAGTTAAATCATGTGGGTAGTTCAAGAAAATCTTGTATAAATACTTAAAGTTTATTGTATTTTATAAATACATACAAAGTAAAACTTTTATTTATAGTCCAAAATCTGAACACCACATCCTCATAATTTAGGTTATAATCATTCATATAATTTGGCACATACACAAGTCTTTTTGAAACGCTTTTAATATATAGTATAAATAGATAGATATATTTTCTTGAATAAATAGTATATATATCTTTCTTATTTCCTTCTTTCATCGACTTCCTAATTCTTAATTGCTCTTAATTGTGTTTATAGTGATTTATCAATATTTGAGAACGATTCTATAAATACAATAAATACCCTTGTTTGCTGAATTATTGTTTAAGTTGGTGCTTTCAAATTGATGTCATGACACACCAATTTCTTTAATTTCATTCTTTAACAATTTCTTGTTCATATTCTTTTTAATTTTGGCCTTGCAAATCCTCATTATATTATCGCTATCTTTTAATAAGATATTATTGAATTGACTTTATTATAATAAAATCTAAATAGGGTAGTTGAGATATTAAAAATTATAATTGTAAGAAAAGATAATGAAGTTAACGCACTATTAAAAAAATGTTAGATGAAAATAGTAATAACGACAAAGAGAGGCATGTTTTAAAAATAAATAAATAAAAAATAACAAAGGGAGATACGATATTAAAGTATACTTTAATATTTCGTCGAAATTAAAAGTTTAACACTATAAACAATGACGGATTGAAATAAGTGTAACGCTTAAGGAAATGGACTGACTAATATATTCCAAAGATTAGTAACTAAAAAAAAAAAAGAAAAAAAGTTATTACTCGAACCGCCTTACGCCCTTACATAATACTTCGTATATAGATAAGAACTGTTGACTATTGTTCAATGACTTTTATTGTATATTTTTCGCAAAAGTGATAAGAACTGAAAATTTAACATTTGTAACAAATTTCCTTTTATTAGACTGATTGTCCATTTGTTCATGCAATTGGTCGGTGGTTTATATCGATCTCTTTTGTAACAGATTTCTTAGGCTCCTTTTGTAATATTCTCATTTGAAATTAGTTATTTGCGTCTTCTTCTAATCCAAAAAATAGGAAATCTCACCTATTATTTAACTTTTGTATGAAGACTATGAACTACTTTTCTTAACTCCACAAATATAGGATCTGAATAAATTTTTGTAAGAAGTCTGGTGTACCGTGCGGGAGGGGTTACTTAAGTTTCTCGGTTAGAGGTTACTAGAGTTATCGGGGTTACTCGAGTTATCGGGGTTACTCGAGTTATCGGGGTTACTCGAGTTGTCGGGATTACTCGAATTTCTCGGTCAGGGGTTACTCGAGTTTCTCAGTTAAGAGTTGCCGGGATTACTCAATTTTCTCGTTCAAGAGTTACTCGAGTTGCCGGGATTACTCTAATTTCTCGGTCCCGGGGTTACTCGCGTTTCTCAGTTAGGGGGTTACTCGAATTGCCGGGGTTACTCGAGTTACTCGGTCAGGGGTTACTTGAGTTACTCCTGACCGAGTAACCCCTCAAGTAACCCTTGACCGAGCTGAGTAACCCCTCGAGTAATTCATGACCAAACCCCTCGAGTAACCCCTCTAATAACCCCTGACTAAACCTTCAAGTAACCCCTGACCGAGTAACTCGAGCAATCCCTGACCGAGTAACTCGAGTAATCCATGACCGAGTAACTCGAGTAATCCCTGGTCGAAGTCCTTAAATAACCCCTGACCAAGTAACTAGAGTAACCCATGACCGAGTAACCCTAACCAAGTAACTCAAGAAACCCTTGACCGAGTAACCCCTCAAGTAACCCTTGACCGAGTGAACCCCTCAAGTAACCCCTGTCCGAACCCCTCAAGTAACCCCTGACCAAGTAACTCGAGTAACCCCTGACTGAATAACTCGAGTGACCCATAAAAAAAAAATAAAAAAAAATAAAACTCGGGTAACCCCTAACAAAAAAACTCGGGCAACCCCTACTGCATGGTGTGGCCTACTGCACCAAAAGTTGCTGAAATATGAAAAATTGAAAATGTGTTTCAATACTTTATTTTAACTAGTTTTAATAGACAATGCCCATGTTCACGAGGAATTGATTGCTTTCACCTTAATTGTAATGTTTTAACTATTACATTATTGATGAATTAAAAATATACTTATTAATATATAGAAAAACCAATATGAGTATAATCATGTAAAAGATTGTTAAATTATTCTCACTTTATATACTACCTCCGTTAATTATCATGTGTAACAAAGTAATATTTTATGTCTTACAAATAATACCCATTTGTTGCATATAATAATTAACGGAGGTAGTAATTAAATTTTATGTTTCATAATGATATTAAGCTTTGACTAGAATTAGGGTTATAGGTGTTAGGGTTGAGAGGAATAGATTTTAAAATAAAGAAATGTAGGATGCAATCATGCAAGTAAAATGTTCCACGTGGACATATTGTAACATGCTTAATTAGTAAAGTTGATTTGAAGTTTCTTTTGAAAGGATATATAGTACTCCTATCATATTGGGAGGCCTATAATAGTGGTGATGTTTGGTTTTATGTTATTTCAGATAGTATATTACAAGAGGGGGGTGAATTGTAGTAAGTTTCTAATATCTAATTTTCGCGGAATATAAAACAGTTATAGTTAGGAATTTAAAGAGTGCAAAACAAATTTTACGAGGAAACCTTCCAGGGCCGGGCCTGGAAGTAAAACCTCGGCCCTATTGGAACTTATAAACAAATTCCACTATAATAGGCAACTCTCCTAGTACAACCTATTACACAGACCTTTGCTTTGCAAGTTCCACCACGAATACTTTCCACTTGATAGGACACCTCCTACCAGACCTAAGACACTTCCTAAGTACCTTTTTCCCTTTAACCCAGGACACTTCCTAGGTGACCCGAGACACCTCTCAGGTTCCTTTCACTTGACCCAAGACACCTCTCAGGTTCCTTTCACTTGACCCAAGACACTTCTCAGGTTCCTTTCACTCACTGTGCACTCACAGCTACTTGAATTTTAGAGAATTCAAACTCATCACACCCCAATACCTAAAATACTCAAACCCTTTTTCCCATTACAAGATCTCATTGAATAACTCTAAATACATATATATGAATAAAGAGATAAAACTAATATGTTGGACACTCGAGATCTGTCTGGAACTCACTGGACGAACTGTAACCAAAACTTGATAGGAACTTTGACCAGGAGGACTGACTTAGTTTCGTGGTGAAGGATAAAACGATTAAGCATGACCACTTGACAGGGTAAAGTCGTATCCCCTAATAAAAAATATTACCTAAATCCTCTAACTAAAGTAGATAGGGAAGAAGGGTCGAACCACAGGGAAACAAGTCAATTTATTCCTAATTAATTAAAAGTAATCTAAATTATTAAGTAATAATTTGTTGTTATTAAAGATCTATACTGCGAAGAATATGAGCAGGGAGAATAAAATAGGAGAAATCAAATATTAAAAGACCTAGGGCACAGGTTCACTAATAAACAACATTCCAGGGTAAAACATAATAATCAACCATTAACGCATCAATCAATCAGATCATAAAGGGCTTTCGCTACGTATTACAATCACAGAGTTAATTTACCGGCATTAAATCTCATCTCTTGAATCTCAACTTAACCATTTATAAATTAGTCTACCTATTGAAACT
Source organism: Chenopodium album (assembly GCF_948465745.1). Taxonomy (NCBI): domain Eukaryota; kingdom Viridiplantae; phylum Streptophyta; class Magnoliopsida; order Caryophyllales; family Amaranthaceae; genus Chenopodium; species Chenopodium album. Next base: position 43,253,481 of record NC_137846.1, on the reverse strand, counting down.
AAGCCTAAACATTAATTCTCATATCTCGAATCCCGAATCAATATTGTCAAACTCATACAATTAAACCAGGCCTAATCTAATTGCATAACATTAAATCAATTAATAGGAAATTAATTAAGCATTAACAATCAACAATCATAATTTACCCCTTCATATTATTTATTAGATCCCCATAAACCCTAGAAAGTAAACTACTCAGACATGATTAGAAATAAGCTAAACAAAGCAATTAAACAAGTCATAAGGAATTGAAGGAATAAAAATACTGAAATTAATAAAATAGAAATCGTACCGAATCAACGGAATTACAAACGAAGTTTAAGAACAAGAGAAAGAGTAAAGGTTTAGAGAGAGAAAATCTAAGTAGAGAGAGAAAAGTAGTAAGAGTATGCAAAAGAAGGTCCTAAACTTACTAAATTAAATTACATAAATACTAAGCAAGAAAATTCTACGCTAAACGAAACTAATCGGAGCTTAAAAAAACCCCCTAAAACTCGCGCCCGGTCGGGCCCGCCTTTTTTTTTGCTGGAACCACCTCTCGCGCCCGGTCGGGTGCGTGCTCCGGGCGCGATGTTCTTCTCTTCTTTGCTCGCCCCGCCCGACCGGGCGCGCCTTCGGGCGAGGCCTTATGGCCCCGGGCGGAGCTCTTGGGCACCAATAATGGACTTTGATTGGGCCTTTACTCCTAAGCCCAATCGGATTTCCTCCTTGGGTCTTTGAACTCGGTCCAAACGCCTCAGGATTTCCAATACCGAGCCCTTAATCACTGATTTGCTTCTTCTAACCGGCCTTGGGCTTCAATCAGTGGCCGTGTACCTCCAATGCTCGTAGTCTCTACTCGAAAATCCGGGAAAATGCTCCAAAAGTGCAATTTCCTACAAAACTCAACCACAACTACGAAAACACTAGAAAACACCAATTAGTAATAAAAGTGGCTCAAAAGAGCCAAAAACACTACTAATTATGACCAAGGGACGGGGGTAAATCACTATATAAAATGGAAATATCACCACTACACCTCGTCAGCCTCAACTTTGAATGAATACATATGAGTATATTTATAATTCACTCGAATTATTCATTTCACCTTGAAAAAGATAGGTTTTATGAAAAGATAGGTTTAAAAGATATTTTCTAAAACAAGTCTTCCGAAAATATATCTTTTTGTTAAGAATAAAATCTGTCAATAATAAAAAGATATAATTAATATAAAATCAGATTTTATTCAAAACTTATCTTTTTGTTTAAAAATACTTTTTAAACAAACTTATCTTTTTCCAAAAGGGATTTATTATAAAATAAATATCTTTATTCAGTAAAACCAAATCCCTAAAAGATATGCACGTATTAGATAAAAATCTATCATTAAAACCGACTTTTAAAGACGTGCATACTTACGTTCCTATTAGGTTCGGAACTTCTAACAGTCTCTGAGTTCCTGACAAGTCAGTAACTCTAATTTCATTGACTGTCTGGAGTTCACCTTAGTTCTATATAAACTTGTTCCAGACCGACTTTTATGTCCAACATACTTACATGAATCCTAGAGCAATATACTTCTATTTCTCCGTCTTCATGTTGCTTCTCTAAGACTCTTATTCTGGAATCCTGTAGTCTTGATGTATTCTGGATCTCAGGTTTTGCCCCAGCATTACACCGGAACCAGGTCATTACAACTCGTTGATATGTTCCTGTCAAGACACACCATTGCCCCAGCATTACACCGGATACAGGTCATTACAACCCTTGATATGATCCTGTTAGGGAACACCTTGAAGTTCCATTTCTAGAACTCTTCTTTTAACTTTACTTGTATCCTCATGGATCTTCTAAAGTTCCTCTGTTTCAGTTCCTTCTTCAACTCCCAGAGTTTACTTAACCTGCAAACATCACAACACTAGAAAATCCTTATTAAATGGAAGTTTGCTAAATCATAACTATCATCATCAAAACCTCATAAGGGTCAACAAGTTGCCCCTTTTTGATGATGACAAACTGAGCAAACTTCTGAGGATAACAAAGTAAAACAGAAGGTTAGTTTTTTCATTTATAAAAACAATAAAGAAAACCAAACTAAATTAAAAGACTCCTACACATACATGACCTATATATGCATAGGATACTTACCTCGTGAAGCTAAAATATGTAAACACCTATTTACATAGTTACCTTCATGAATCCTTCGCCATCATCATGCTCATCAACCATCTCTCATCATTGCGTTTGTTCCTTATATTGCTTATCATATATTTTTCAAGTTCCTTACATATATACCTGTCATTACCCAAGTTCCTTGTACCCTGTTCCAAGCATAACTTGTTCTTTCTATGCACAACTAAACAAAAATATTAGATAGATAATCATCATTAGTTTATAATCATCAAAACCTAATTACTCAACAATGTCCCTCTTTTTGATGATGACAAACTAATGATGCTTATCACACATTATAAGATCAATTGTTGTACATCTATTCCCCCTTAGTTTTTCAAGGAAATAACATTAGAACAAGTTAGGAACATACACAGGAACTTCATATAGTTAAAACTTAGCAATACACATCATTTATCAATATATATATATATATATATATATATATATATATATATATATATATATATATATACTTTCAGCGATCATGATGTAAGAACTTTAGATTTAAGTACTGCATACCATAAGCATCATACATATTCTTCCCCCTTTTGTCATTATCAAAAAGGGTATTGTTCCACACGTTTGTTTTTCGTAAATTATACACACGTAAAGTCATATGTCACACCTATCACCATATAATAAGTAAATATGTAATGGTTAAACACTTGTTGTTCCTAAAAGCCTCAAGGTACTCACTTTTTCAAACGCGGATACCATTTCCACACTAATTTCCAACTCACAATCCAAAGGCCCAACTTCAAAACCCTTAATTGAACTTGGAAAATAAAAAGTTAAAAATCAAGTAAAGATCAGAGCTAAAAAGTTAGAAATGGATTACATGAATAGGCAAATGAAAGCGCAAGCTCAAAGGATATATAGAGAAGCATATGAAACAAAATAAGTAGAGGGAACATGAAGTGGAATTTGTGCTCTTCGTTTAGATCTTTTGAGATGACGAGGTTCACCACATTTGTTTTTCATTTCATACTCTTGAACCTCCTCTAAACACAACACATATTCATCTTGCTAGTTGATAACCAAGTTCCCTTACTTCAACCACCAATTTCTCTGAGGAACATTCTGCAAACTGGAACTTAAGATTTCAATTTCATCATAGTCAAGTTCCTTCAATGTTTATCATTGTTCCTTCACTAGATCACCAAGTATACGAGTACATGACTTCAAACTAGTCAATATTTTTCATATAACTATCTAGGAAATTAAATATTTGATCACCCTTTTTCTTTTTTCCTTTTTTTTATTTATTATTATTATTTTTTTATTTTATTTTTTATTTTTAAAGGGTGTCATTACACAAATTTTGCGTGGTTTCCTAGAATAACACAATTTTAATCAATGAAGATATTAGTTACTCATACACTTGAGTTCCACAACCAGATATGAATCATTTTGATTTCTTGGTTCCTACCTTATTCCCCCTGAGTTCCTTACCATTCTCCTTCCTTTTCAAGTACTTACCTTTTTCTTTTTCTTCAACTTCCCCCCTCAACATGTAATCACCATTTTTCACGTTTCATCGAACCATAAAAGGATGATGAACGAACTTAGAGCACATGGGAATTAGAAATAAGAAATAGGGCTATATGAAAAGATAAGGAAATAGGGTGGATAAGAATCTTCGAATATATGAAAATATGAAATAAGTATAGCGCAACACGGACACACAACTAGAAGTTGTAGAATAATGTTGCATTCGAAGATATATGGCTTGGATGCTTGAAAGTTGGCAAAAAGATAGGTTAGTTCCCTCTGAAATTTAAACAAGTGAGGTACAAACAGTGTGGGAACTTACCTGTCTTGTTCCATCAAAGTTTCTTCCATTGTTCCTTTGGCAACTCAGGAACTTCATGTTTGATAGCATCCAAGTTCTATTATGAGACCTCTAATACTCTTAGGAAAGTGAGTATGTCTTTTACAACACAAGAACTAAGTGTGACACATAAACAATAAGCGCATTCTTTACTTTAAGTTTAACATGCATAGGAACCCGAACTTGACATAACTTAAGGGAGAATTACTTTATACTCATGTTATGTTTCATTAAGTCTTGTTCCATTAAGTAATAAACAAGAATATGACAAGTCAAGACAAAACCATAAGAGAATCAATTCACAGATTCACATATTGCATTCATACCAAACATATATCAATTCAATTCATCTAATGCAGACATGAGAAAAGGAATTTATATCTTATGTAGTTTTCTACCAGTAAAAATGTAACTTTTAATACATTAGTTGATATGATGGCTTATCTTGGAGTTCTTGAAGTGGCTGTTCTGTTCCTTGATGATTTCGAATCTAATATGAACTTTCACTTCTAACTCAAGTTCCATTGTCAGTGGTTAATGCTTACAAATATATTTTCTCGTTATAGAATTAGAAAAAACCAATGCACAATGGCTCGTTAGTTGTACCAAAAAATATGATCAATGTAAGTAAGTACAACTAATAAACAATTCCATCTTGAAAACACTAATTGGCAATTTTAAAGCTCAATTTTCAAGAAGGAACTTGGAAAGCAATCTATTCCGGCCTAGAGTATGTTCCACGTAGACGTCTATATAAAAATTCATATCAAGACATACAAGACATCCATGTGGTACAACTCTAATCCCATATAAACAACAAGAACAAATAATATACAATTACCTTCAAGTCAAGCTACACATGCAACAAGTTCCTTAAAAACAATACATACCTTTATATTGGTTGTTTCCTTTAAGAACCAACCTGGCCTTGTTCCATTCACGTGCCTTACTCAACGAGCTTTTTCCAGAACACCCTTTTTAATCTCCGACCCTTTTTAGGTGTTCTAGAATAGGTTCAAGATGTAATAAACACCTTCTTCCTCTTAAGCTCATTGAGTTCCTGTTACACATCTAACCTTCAAGCTACATCCTCAAATACTTCAATTTCGTGAGGCTCGCCCTTGGTTACATAATCATATAAGACACTGTAGTTCCATAGTTTGTTGAGATTTTGCTGGTCGGAACAAATATTATCTCAGCTCTGGAACTTCGTTGGAACTTGCTTTCTTGTATTGAGTTCATTGAACTTTGCTGCAAGAGTTGTGACTTAACATCTAAAAGTTCCTCAACATGTGTAGCTAGCCTTTGCTGTTATTTTTAGTGACATATTTCTTTACTAGGAACTCAGTTAGTTCTACAAGAACTTGTGAGTTCATTTTTTTTATAACCTGTTTGATGGGAACAAACCTGTTAGTCTCAAAATATGTTCACTTATTGCACATTAAACAAGGTAGAGAGTAAACTCTTTATGTTTTACTATTCTAGGCGTTTATGGGTAAATCGCCTTGGCACTTCTATCATCAAACATCCCTAAGTGGAACATAGGGTGTCTTGTTAATCAAAGATCTATTGTTTCCATGTTGATGATGTGGCAAGAGGCATTGAAAACTATTCCAAAGAACCTGCAAAGACCATTAGAAAATGACTTTGTTTTCCTCGTGTCTTCCTAGATTCAAGGTTTGAAACTTGTTTGTCAATCCTGTGTTCCTGCAAGAATCATCAAACATGACTAGAACTAGGTTCCGTTGTTAGATCTTTACTTTCATAATTGTGGAACACTTAGCCACATATCTTGTTTATAGAAAAGACTTTCAACAAATAGTTCATCATTTCTTCCATTAAGAAAAGTAATTAAGTGCCCATTTTCATTCAACACTCATAAACAAGATATCTCTTTCAATTAATCTCTAAATGTCACATGGTAAACAGATCCATATATATCACTTAGATCTAATGGATTAGTGTTACTTACCATCTCCCTGATGTTGAAAGAGAATATAGCATGTTTTGATTTTCATGCTTCTTGATCTTAACCTGTTTGGAACTTACATGTACATATATCTATTATCGAGTTCCTACTAGGTTTATCAAGCACGAAAAGATTAACATGTTTCAAGTTTGAAGCATAGAAGAATTTCATCTTCAATAAAACCTAGAAATGTCAGGTTGTTGTTAGGAACCAACTTGAGATCCACAAATATTGTGTTCCTTATTTGGTTCCCTTTGTTTTTGACATTTCCACTTTTTATTGATGATTCCGACTTAAATCTATAAAACATCTAGAGTTACAAACATTTAAAAACTAAAATGTGCATTAAAAACTCGACAAGAAAAATATTCACAATGAGATAGGAACTTGACTTACGAACTTCCTGTTATGTGGCAATTTACCTTTTGGGTTAGTCTTATAAGTCAAAGTTCTTCCATTGTAGGTTTATCGCAGGAGATACCTTGATTTGGATATCATCATCTCTTTGGAACCTCGATGTCGAGATACTTCGAGTTCCCTTCTACTGTAAACCTTTAACTCTCCATGTTCCTTTTGTCATAAGATTGGAACATGTCCTTCTGGTCCTTTAGACCATTGTATCTTGGGTAGAGGAACGTGTTGATTTAATCTCAAATTCTTCAAAACCTTGTCAATGTCCCTCATATTATCATTCAAAAGATATAACCTGAAAAATCAAAACCCAAGAGAATTCTTTTGTGCTTTCAATAGGTTAGTGGGTTAGTCAAAAGAGATAGATACAACCTAAGCATAAAAAGTGTTTGAGAATAGAGTTCCTATAAGAAATACTCCCTTTTGATGTTGTTCCATAAACAAAATTATTAATCTCTAACATGTAGTCAAAGATATTCATCTTGTTTCATCATCCTTCATAAGGGTCTACTACAGGAATTTATGCTTTGTTCCAAGAAACTTTGAACAGTAGGAACTTGACCGGAACTTGAACAAGAAGCTGAACAGGAACTTGCACGTTAACTCCTATAGAATCTTGATATATATAGAAGCTTTGTTATTCCTAATTCCCTAAGTTGTTTTATCATTCCAAGTTCACCAAGTTCCAACTAATTTGAGCACCGAGTTCCTAATGGAACAAACTTTTATGCTCTGATTTATCTCAATGAGAAAACCTACAAAATAATCATTAATAACCAGCACAGAACTAGAAGAGAAGTTGGTTTTTCATGATATACGTTATAAGCTCCAAAAAAACTTCTCTTTTACATCCATTCACAAATACCACCTTGGAAATATGGGGAATTGAAGTTCAATAGGAATTCGTGAAGGATTAATACTTACCAAAAGAAAATGACCAATATTTACAGAGAGATGTATAGGCGACTTACATACTAATCCATATTATTGCTTTGCCTACTACAAACCTCTTATAAAGGCTCTCTAGTGAGAGGAACTTACACATAATTTCTCGTATAAAAACAACAAAAGTATCATCGTTATTAATAGGTTGTCTCCACTCACATAGCCTGCAAAATCAGTCACCCTTTGGCTTTGGTTACCCAATATATATTGGGTACCTTCTTGTTAGTAATAGTTATCAATAATCCATAATTAAACCAACTATGGTTAAACCAACTATCTAACAATAATCATCATGTGTTTACATAATAAATATTCAGAATAATACAGACACATGATAAGGTCATTCTTTGGCAAATATTCAAAATATACGTTCATTACCTTTCCCAAAGAATTAAGTTTCCATTCAAGGGTAATCCAGGTTCCAAGAGACCAAATATGCATAATTCTAAACAATACGTTCCTTAAACTATTTCTAGCAAACTAATTCTTTAAAAATAAATCAATTTGTAAATCTGAAAAATACTTTTCACGCTATAAATCAGATTTAAGGTTAAACAAAATTGACTTAAAAACTTTCTAAACCAAAATAAAAAAGTTTAACTAGAAACACTGCAAGAAATTTGTGCACATAATAACACGCATATAATCAAGACTTCAAAAACGAGACACTTACCTCAAAGATGTTCATCTTTGAATCACTTCTACTTCACAAGCAGACTTTGGTCTTCACATGGTATTGGGAACGTTCTAGGGTTGAGTTCCATTAACTGCATTCCTTATAGATATCCATCCAAGCCTGGAACTTGCTCCTCGGGGTTGCCCGGTTTATCAAGAGAACCTGCTCTGATACCAATTGTTATTTCAGATGGTATACTACAAGAGAGGGGGTGAATTGTAGTAAGTTCCTAATGCCTAATTTTCGCGGAATATAAAACAGTTATAGTTAGGAACTTAAAGAGTGCAAAACAAATTTTACGAGGAAACCTTCCAGGGCCGAGGCCTAGAAGTAAAACCTCGGCCCTATTGGGACTTATAAACAAATTCCACTATAATAGGCAACTCTCCTAGTACAACCTATTACACAGACCTTTGCTTTGCAAGTTCCACCACGGACACTTTTCACTTGATAGGACACCTCCTACCAGACCTAAAACACTTCCTAGGTACCTTTTTCCCTTTAACCCAGGACACTTCCTATGTGACCCAAGACACCTCTCAAGTTCCTTTCACTTGACCCAAGACACCTCTCAGGTTCCTTTCACTTGACCCAAGACACTTCTCAGGTTCTTTTCACTCACTGTGCACTCACAGCTACTTGAATTTTAGAGAATTCAAACTCATCACACCCCAATCCCCAAAATACTCAAACCCTTTTTCCCATTACAAGATCTCATTGAATAAATCTAAATACATATATATGAATAAAGAGATAAAACTAATATGTTGGACACTCGAGATCTGTCTGGAACTCACTGGACGAACTGTAACCAAAACCTGGTAGGAGCTTTGACCAGGAGGACTGACTTAGTTTCGTGGTGAAGGATAAAACCATTAAGCACGACCACTACACCTCGTCAGCCTCAACTTTGAATGAATACATATGAGTATATTTATAATTCACTCGAATTATTCATTTCACCTTGAAAAAGATAGGTATTATGAAAAGATAAGTTTAAAAGATATTTTCTAAAACAAGTCTTCTGAAAATATATCTTTTTGTTAAGAATAAAATCTGTCAATAATAAAAAGATATAATTAATATAAAATCAGATTTTATTCAAAACTTATCTTTTTGTTTAAAAATACTTTTTAAACAAACTTATCTTTTTCCAAAAGGGATTTATTAGAAAATAAATATCTTTATTCAGTAAAACCAAATCCCTAAAAGATATGCACGTATTAGATAAAAATCTATCATTAAAACCGACTTTTAAAGACGTGCATACATACGTTTCTATTAGGTTCGGAACTTCTGACAGTCTCTGAGTTCCTGACAAGTCAGTAACTCTAATTTCATTGACTGTCTGGAGTTCACCTTAGTTCTATATAAAATTGTTCCAGACCGACTTTTATGTCCAACATACTTACATGAATCCTAGAGCAATGTACTTCTATTTCTCCGTCTTCATGTTGCTTCTCTAAGACTCTTGTTCTGGAATCCTGTAGTCTTGATGTATTCTGGATCTCAGGTTTTGCCCCAACATTACACCGAAACCAAGTCATTACAACCTGTTGATATGTTCCTGTCAGGACACACCATTGCCCCAGCATTACACCGGATACAGGTCATTACAACCCTTGATATGATCCTGTCAGGGAACACCTTGAAGTTCCATTTCTGGAACTCATCTTCTAACTTTACTTGTATCCTCATGGATCTTCTAAAGTTCCTCTGTTCCAGTTCCTTCTTCAACTCCCAGAGTTTACTTAACCTGCAAACATCACAACACTAGAAAATCCTTATTAAATGGAAGTTTGCTAAATCATAACTATCATCATCAAAACCTCATAAGGGTCAACAAGTTGCCCCTTTTTGATGATGACAAACTGAGCAAACTTCTGAGGATAACAAAGTAAAACAGAAGGTTAGTTTTTTCATTTATAAAAACAATAAAGAAAACCAAACTAAATTAAAAGACTCCTACACATACATGACCTATATATGCATAGGATACTTACCTCGTGAAGCTAAAATATGTAAACACCTATTTACATAGTTACCTTCATGAATCCTTCGCCATCATCATGCTCATCAACCATCTCTCATCATTGCGTTTGTTCCTTATATTGCTTATCATATATTTTTCAAGTTCCTTACATATGTACCTGTCATTACCCAAGTTCCTTGTACCCTGTTCCAAGCATAACTTGTTCTTTCTATGCACAACTAAACAAACATATTAGATAGATAATTATCATTAGTTTATAATCATCAAAACCTAATTACTCAACATTTTATTACCTGAAAAATAGTAATGGACAAAGTTGGACACAAAATGTCAAAGTTGAAAAGGCTTTATTCGTCTTGTATCAAAATCAAAATCAAAACCAAAATCAAAATCTAGCTTATTAAGCAGAAGAAATTAAAACTTACAACTTTGTTGATGAACTGGTTTTTTGGTAGGAGATTTCTCAAATGTCCTATTAAAACCAGATAATCTGCCACTAAATTTTCTTGATCAAAAACCATATTTAATTTCCTTCTCAAAATTTAAATCTAGACTGAATTGAGTCGAATTTATGTAATAGATTTTACAGATTGTCCATGAATAAACTGATCTTAGCTTGTTTTCGTAATATGTTTAGTTAGGTCCGTTAGGATAATAGGAAAATTATAATTAAGGAGATACAAGTCAACTATGTTGTTGTTCACATGACTCAACCATATATTATATGATGAAATTGTACTTGTTTTTAGAATCATTTTATTGACAATTGAAAATTTGTTTTTACTTAGGGTCGTAATCATTGATCGATTGGAGCAATGTATGTATTAATAATATTTTTAAAAAGTTTATTTAATAGGTTTTTTTTTTGACGGGTATTTAATAGGTTAGGGTACGGTTGTTCCAACAATGTACTAATAATACTCCATTTGTTAAAAGTTTATTTAGTAGCAACTCACAGAGTATTTTTGTAGTAAGAAATTAAGAATATAATAAATATACTATTATGATCACAAACATTTAAACTGGAACAGTAATAGAGGTCAATCATATCCCAAACATTGGCATTATTTTTCTGATTCCACAAATCAAAATCCTCTAATTTCTACCAACAAATAGTCACTATATGTACTTTACTAGTTTTATGCTGACGTACAAATACAAATAACTAAGTACACTACCATTCCCTCAAAAAGATTAAGTACACTACCATATAATAAGCACCAAAATCTATATTTTATGTATAAACCTATTTGTTGATTTTGTTAATAAGATACGACTTTTATTGTATCCATATAAATATTGATCAAAGAAAATAATTTAACAGTTGAGTTTTATATGGTCTTGCTGATCTATACCAATTAAATTTCAATTATATATAATTATGTAGTAGTTTTAAAGAGAATATCTATGGTACAATCGCTGATGTTATGTAAATAATTTTGTAACTCTAATACTCAGTTGATAAGAACAAAAGAAATATTATTAAAGATTAAAAATATGTTTCGGCACATAGTACAACCAATTTATAATGAATTTTTAATTTTCACTTCTTAACAAGAATTAATTGATAAAACAAATTTGATGCTCTTTATTGTAAAGCGGGAAAAATTGGGGGAAAGGGGGGAATTAAATCATTAAAGGGTCACGTGACCCTCACGTGACATGGTCAACACCGGAAAATAAAAGTCAAATGTGTTATTCCGGTGGGAGGTAGTCAATTACAACATTTTATACTTTATAAGGTAGTTAATTACAACATTTTGTTTTTACGGTAGTTTTTCGCAAAATTCGAAATTTAAAAGTTAGTTTTTCACAAAATATCAATTATTCAATAAGGCCAGATACTATTCAAAGTTTATTTAAATAAAGAATAAATAAACTAAACATTCTAAAGTAAAAAAAAAACGGAAGTATATAAGTTACAAACTTAAACTTACAACAGAGTTGGTGCTGCAAATTTATTTACATAAAGTCAACTTTACTACAAGGCAAATTTTGTTTGATTCACCATGAGGCTTAGTATATTATTACTACGTACTCCATACAATGCAAACATTATATATACTTCCAAAGTATACAAGAGCTGTTGTTACAAAATTTAATCAATCCAAGATATAGATTTGCCTATGTACTGTTAATTTAATCCCAACACTTGTGTTTGCAAAAAAATTGATGACTATTTTTAATGCATCTGCAATATTAGGTAGTGCTCTTTTCACTTGAATTTTACTTATTTTATTTTATATTATTAGGTCTTTTTGTGTGACATAAAGAGCACTAATAATTGTTTGCCAAAAGGTACGTGTGTTTGGTTAAAGGTATGGGAGGCTTAGGAATCAGAAGTTTGGGTGCTTTATTTAACTCAGCATTGCTTATGAAACAGGCTTGACGTTTATTCCATAACCCTCAGCTCTTACTTGCGAAGGTTTGTGCGGCGCGGTTTTGGAGCCCGGTTGCCACAGGTATGGAGGCTCGTTTTCGAAATAAAAATTACTCTTGGGGGATGAGAGGCCTAATAAAGGCGAGCAATAACCTGATCAAGGGTTGTGGTTGGAAGGTAGGGAAAGGGAAGTCCATCGGGGCAGGGAGAGATAAATGGATGGTTGGCAGGATACCTGAATATAATTCCTTAGTTACTTTGCGCTAGGCTAAGACTTGGAAGGCGAGTCACTTCATCTGTCCGTCTGGAAGTGAATGGAACCTCGACAGACTTAACTCTGCTTTTTTACATACCGATGCCTCATCAATTGCGAGTATGGAGTTACCGGGAGGTGATACAGATGATTGCATGTACTGGTGCTCCCATAAGTCCGGTAGTTATACAGTCAAGACGGGGTATGCCTTCCTCATACAATCTGATCTCTCGACCATCGCAGACGGCATCTCGGGGATATATAAGATTTTATGGTCCCTTAACATTATACCCAAATGGAAATTGTTTATGTGGAAACTCATGCATACTACTAGAAAATAGTCAAATTCCAACGGAATAATGGTTCCGACAGGCAAGAAAATCCGTCGGAAAGTGCAAAATTTCCTACCGATTTTATTTCCATCGAACATCCATCGGAAATTTTCGACGGAATTTTAATTCGTTGAAAAGTTCTTTATTTTCGACGGAAATTCCGCCGAAAATGTTATATTTTCCGACGGAAATTAATTCCCTCGAAAATTTCCAACGGAAATTGATATTTAAACCCTTTTCGACGGATTTATGGTTTTTAAAAAGAAAAAACACAAAACCGTAATTAAAACAGAATTATTCCCCTCCCCCTTTCATTTCTAATTTCTCTCTCCTCTTTCTCCGCCTCTCTTCTGTTTCTCTCTCCTCTCCTCTTCTCTTTCTCTCTCCTCTTCTCTCTTCTCTTCCCACGCCCCTTCTCTTTCCCTTTCCTCTCCTCTTCCCTCTTCTCTTTTCACGCCCCTCTACTCTTCTTCTCCTCTCTGATTTTTTCCATGGTGGGTAAAAGCCGAAAATGGTGAGTGTTTATAACACTTAAATGGTTTTTAAGGTCAAATTTGACCATGAAAATGCTAGATTTAGAGTTTTCATGGTAGAATTTGGCCTCAGTCAACCAAGTTCGAGGTGAAATTTGAAGCTAATTTGATTTTTAAGGTACGTTTTAATGTTTTTAATTTTTATTTTTGAATTTTTTATTAAATTTTTGTGGTGTGGTGTTTGGTTTAGCCATTCATGATGATGGTTTTAGGTGGGTCAGATTGGATGGAATCGCTACAAAGGCTAATTTGGGGAGGAGAGGGCTTGCTGTAAGTATATAATGTGACCTATGCGGGACCTAAGAGGAAGATTTACAGCACTTATTCAGATTTTGTATGCTTGCGCAGGATGCATGGAGGGGTTGTATTTTACATATCCACTCACAATCTAATGCAGACCAATCCTTCGGCATGCAATTGGATTCTGTACTATATCCGGCTGTTCCTAAGCCAGGATGGTTATGATGGTCACAGGACGACCTTCTTTATCGCAACCCTATGGGGGTTGTGGATCGCACTTAATAATCGGATTTTCACCACATCGGTTGCTGTCGGTTTGTCAACACCGGCAATTATCTTGGAAGGTCTCCAACAGCAGGAGCTATTTTCCGTCAAGAAGAGAGATGATCTTCGCGCAATGCACCCACCTGAGATGGTTAGTGATATCCCACTGGGGTTCTTGCGCGTTGTGTTACAAGTTCCGGAGTCTGGGGATTCACTGGCTCCAACGGTTATTCTGGTTGATGGTTCATGGAATTAATATACTCCCTCCGTGTTTTTTTAAGTGACACATTTTCCTTAAATGACCGTTTTTTTTTAAGTGACACACTTCCTCTTTTAGAAATTCCTTACATTTTAATAATATATCTTCACCCCACTATCTCTTACTTTATCATTTCTCACTCCTTTCATGGTCCCCACTTCCTCTCACATTCTTTTACTTTATCATTTCTCACTCCTCCAACCTACCCCACTAACATCTTATTTTATTAAAGTCAATAAAATCTCCTAAAACTACGTGTCGGTCAAAGTGTGTCACTTAAAAAAACACGGAGGGAGTACTAATAGAGCAGGGATGGGTTGGTGTCCAGAATTTGGGGAATGTAGGGAACAAGGGTGGCTCGGAGGGGCTTCCTTTGGCCTTGCCCATTCAGCTCTGAATGCCTGTTCGGTGGGGCTACAATGGGCGGTCACACTGTCAATTCGTGCGGTTACTATTTATACAGACTACTACAGTGGTTCGGTGCCTTCGGGATGCGCAAGTGCTAGATATTTCCGTTTGTTGGACGATTGCTCGTATACGTCACATCAGCAACAGTTTTGAGAGTGCAGCGTTCATAAGGTGGACCGAGTAGCAGTGGAGAGAGCACACTTACTTGCTACTACGGAAAATTGTAGTTTGTCCTCCTTTAATTTTGTTGTGTAGTTTGTTCTGTTTAAACTTTTGTGGATTAAGTTTATATCCCAAAAAAAAAAAAAAAAAAAAAAAAAAAAAAAACTTGTTTGTGTTGATCTACCAACAACTAGCCTAAGCCACCTAAGCCTATAAAATTCTCTAGTCACTCTTCAAACTTAATCACAATAGTTAAATCTAGGCGTTGCCATTGGTAAATTTAGTCATGGTAGTAAGCTCAAACAAAGTTTTCTTAATTTAATTGCTTTAGCCACTAAAGATCACCAATAGTATGTTGATTGCAATTCGTCCCTCCATGTATAGGTCAGATTTAGTCAGTTACCTCATGGAGAGAATTTTAAATTTGTTTGTTTTCGTATGTGAAGGGATACAAAATTTGTTTAACTTTGTGTGTTTGTAAGTATAGTATAGGGTTTCAAATTTGAAAGACTTGTCTTGCAAATTAAATTTGTCAATCTTGAATACCAATCAATTTATATCACTTTATTTCACTACCATGTATCAATGTAGCTCCATCAAGAACGGCCCAAATACATCTAAATCTATTCAAAAATAGTTCAAAAGTGATGTCATTAATTTAGGAGTGTTTAATATTTGTATTGAGAAATTAAATCTAATAAGGGAAGTTTGTAAGTGTCACTTGGCTTTTATTATTCAATGAAATCATCCCTAGCTTGAACAGGACAAAAATAAAATAAAATAAAATAAATAAATAAATTACGGAGCACTTTTTTTAGCTTTTGATTTGGCCCTTAAAATAAGTGAAAAAGTAAGGTGAGTTGAACAGAACATGTTTTATTTTTTATTTTTTATTTTTTTATTCAATGAAACCATTCAAATTTATATTTTTCATGCATTATACAATCTCTATTATGGGTAAATTTTTTGTAATGTACAATATAGTCATATTTTATCTTACTAGGTTTGTCTTAGTTTATATTTTACATAGATTATTCTTTTAATTTTACTTTGAGTTATTATTTTTACCGCATGAAATCAGTCAACACCTTGTCATAGATTAAACTTAAAATAAATTGATTTTACTCTGTATAATACTTGTATTTTATCATAGTGGCAAAGTGTTAATGGCGGGGAGAATGGAGACTGCAAACTTGGGAGGAGACAAAAATTAAGAAAACAAGTCAACTACGGTGTTCACGAGATTCAACAATTAACTTTATACGAAATACTGTATGATTTAATTTTATAATGACTTTTAAGCAGTATGATATTTTGTTTTTACTGAGAAAACTAATACAAACTAAAATATCTAACCTATAAAAATACATTATCGTTACGCCTAAGTTCAACCAATTAGGACTTCTATTAATTGAGGCAATAATCGATTTCGTCTAACAATAATACACTCCAATTATCAGACTCCTTAAGGGTTAATCAAAGTCATTAAACCTAATATTTATCCGATTATTATTATTCTTTGAAAATTTTAATTATTTGTATCTATGATGTATAATAGAGAATAATTACTTTTGCATTGTATTTAGGAATATATATAAGGAGTACGTATATATATGTTCTCGTAATATAGATAATTTCAAATCCTAGGATATATATTGTTTACGAATAGTTTTATAGCGATTGATGTGTAGAAATGATTTATATCGTAATATTATTGAAAGTGTTCAAACTACGAAATTTTCATTTAAAGCCATAGATTAAAGTTTAGTAGAAATGAATACGGATCCTTACATGAGACAAAATCATAAGCCCCAAAAATAAAATTTAAAACAATTTCTAACTAAGTACACCCTACGCTTTACAATATAACTCCTACACATTTACAATTAAATTATTTTAAAATATCACCACAAATTAATACGCTTATCTAGGATGGCAAGGGATATTATAACATGTATATTGTTAGATAATATGTTAATATTATCTTGTTAATATTCTGTAAAGATATATCTTGTGTAATTAGGTTTCGCATACTAGGTTGTAAATCCTATATATATTGAATTAATGAGAATGCCTCCGATAAGGAGAATTACACTATTCTACATGGTATCAGATTCCTCCTAGGGTTTTCTCTTTTCTCTTCTCTCACAAAACCCTAACGATCCTAGGCCTCCACCTAGCCGTCCACCACCACCATCACAGCTGTCCCTCCATCTCCAATGCCAGGCGACGATACACCTCCCCCTCCTCCTCCTCCCAACTCCAACCATTTCCACCCCGCATATGCTGCTACAAACATCAAAAGCCTTATTCATGTCACCCTTGACCAAGAGGAAGCCCACTATGCTACGTGGTCCGAACTCTTCCAGATTCAAGCATGCGCATACAATGTGCTTGATCATACTGATGATAAGGTCTCTCGTCCCACAGACATCGATGATGCAACATGGAAACGTTTGGATGCTATCGTGAAAATGGGATTTATGGCTCCATATCCAAGGATCTTGTCCACACAATCATGAAACCGGGTGCTACGGCACAAGAATTGTGGAATCGTCTCAAAGAAATTTTTCATGATAATAAGCACACTAGAGCAGTGTATTTGTAGGAGCAATTTAGCAACGCAAAGCTGGAAAATTTTGCTAATATGTCCGATTATTGTATGCACCTTAAACTCATTGCTGATCAATTAAGCAACGTGGATAATCCGGTCTCTGATAGGAAGATGGTCCTTCAATTAATTGCAGGTCTTCCCGAAGGTAAATATGACACGGTTGCTGCCTTGATTTCTCAGACCGAGCCTACACCAAATTTCAACAAAGCCCGATCTATGTTCATCTTAGAAGAAACAAGGAAGATCTAGCAAGAGGAGCATGGACAACAAGCTCTTATTGCCCAAAGCACCCAAGCCGCAACCACCGCACCTCCGTCGCAACACCAGCAGGCCGCCGACCAGCAGCGCACCGGTGGGGGATGTGGTGGTGGCCGTGGTTGAGGCCGCGGCACCAACAACAACAAAAACGGCAAAGGCCGTGGCAAGGGAAAAAGTAGCAGTAACAATCAGCAGGCTCAACAAGCTTCTGGGCCACAATACCAGGCCCAGCAGCAGGCCCCTCAGTGGGGAAGTCAACCCAATTGGCCACAGCAGCAATATGGGCAGTGGGCTTCACCACCCTGCCCATATCCAACGGGCCCAACCCCTTCTTTCCGTGGGCAGCAGCAACAGGGTTCCGTTTTGGGCCCCCGTCCAACGCAGAACCCCCCACAAGCCTACTGTGCGGCTCCGTCTTATTCCGGTTATGGGCCACTTATGACTCCCATCGAACTCGGTCAAGCTTACAGCTCCATGAGCCTTCAACCACCTGACAACGGATGGTATATGGACACCGGGGCAACTTCTCACATGTCTCATGATTCGGGTATTATTTCTAAACTGTTTAATTTGAGTTTTCCTCAATATATTTTAGTTGGTGATGGCAAACGCATTCCAATTTATGGTTATGGAAATTCTAAAACCCCCCCACCTAACCCTTATTTCTACCTCAAAAATGTTCTTTATGTTCCTAACATCATTAAGAACTTAATTTCTGTTAGAAAATTCACTTGGGATAATTCTGTGTCTGTTGAGTTTGACCCTCTCGGTTTTTCTGTGAAGGACCTTCATACGGGGACAACTCTAGCGAGGTGCAATAGTGTGGGGGAGTTATATCCATTCTCAAAATCTTCCGCAACTCATGACAATAATCAACTTTCCTTAGCTGCAATCTCTCCTTCAACTTGGCATCATAGACTTGGGCACCCGGGTGAACCCGTTTTTAATTTTCTTAGGAAAAACAATTTCATTAATTGTAATAAGAGAGATAGCTCTCATTTTTGCTATTCTTGTCCTCTAGGGAAACATGTAAGGCTTCCTTTTAAGCCATCTACTTCTGTTACTTTTTCCCCGTTTGATATTATTCATGCGGATCTTTGGACATCTCCTATTTCTAGCAAATTGGGACATAAATATTATCTTGTTTTACTTGATGATTTCTCTCACTTCTTATGGGTTTATCCACTTAAATACAAATCTCAAGTCTTTGATATTTTTCTACAATTTCGAGCATATGTTAAAACACAATTTGAAAAGGACGTAAAAACTTTCCAATGTGATAATGGTCGTGAATTCGAAAAATCTCCTTTTCACAAATTTTGTGCGGATAATGGCATGATTTTCCGTTTCTCTTGTCCAAACACATCTTCACAAAATGGTAAGGCCGAGAGAATTATTTGCACTATTAAAAATATGTCTCGTATTATTCTTTTCCATGCCTCCCTTCCTCCATCTTTTTGGGTATATTCTGTTTGTATGGTTGCTTATATTCTTAATATTCTCCCCTCCACAACCATCCAAAATAAGTCTCCCACCGAAGTTTTTTATCGTAGAGTCCCATCTTACGATCATCTTCGCATTTTTGGTTGCCTTTGTTACCCAAATATTAGTGCCACCGCGCCTAATAAGCTTGCTCCTAGGTCCAAACCGTGTGTTTTCTTGGGTTTTCCGTCTAATCATCGGGGTTTTCTATGTTATGATTTGTCTTCTAACAAAACCATAATCTCGCGTCATGTCACTTTTGTTGAGGATCAATTCCCTTCCTCTAATCTTCAAATTTTCAAGGAATCCGATTATGATTTCTTGAACTCTGACTCTTGTGATGCTCTATCCCCCTTATTTCACTAAGCCCACCTTCCACTCCAAACACACGGCCCACCAGAAGCTCCTCAAACTCCCAACCAAACTCCCCCAAACTCTCCCATAAAGATTACTCCGCAGGTGGGCCGCGGGCAAAACCTGCAGGCCGCACCCAACCTGCAGCCCATTCTGCCTTCGCCCCCATTTTCCCCTTCTAGCCTGCATCTCTCCCCTAACAGCCCAGTGGTCCAATTCGGGTCATTGCCTTCTCCCACCCCGGTCCAAAATACTCCTCAAACACAGCCCCTACAGCAGCCCACACATTCCATGGCCACACGTGCCAAATGTGGGATTTTCAAGCCCAATCCCAAATATCAAGCCTATGTCACGGTTCATGATATCTCTCCTTTACCTAAAAATCCGAAAAGTGCCTTGCTTGACCATAATTGGAATGCCGCCATGAATGAGGAATTTAATGCTCTAACTAAACAGCATACTTGGGATCTTGTTCCAAGACCGGAGGGGGTGAATATTATTCGATGCATGTGGTTGTATAAACATAAGTACAAGGAAAATGGTGAATTAGAGAGACACAAAGCAAGACTTGTTGTGAATGGCAAGTCTCAACAGGTTGGGGTTGATTGTGATGAGACATTTAGTCCTGTAGTGAAGCCGGTAACAATTCGTACTGTTTTGAGTATTGCTATGGGTAGAGATTGGCCCATTCATCAGTTAGATGTCAAAAATGCGTTTCTTCATGGTTACCTCAAAGAAACGGTTTATATGCATCAACCACCGAGATTTGTCAATCCCGATGCTCCTACTCATGTTTTTCGACTCAATAGGTCTCTTTATGGTCTTAAGCAAGCCCCCCGGGCTTGGTATCAACGGTTTGCTAACTATCTTTTGCAGATTGGTTTTGTTTGCAGCAAAAGTGATAATTCCCTCTTTATTTTGCGACACGGTGCTAATGTTGCATATCTCTTACTCTATGTTGATGACATTGTCCTCACAGCTTCCTCTGAACAGCTCAAGTGTGACATTATTGCTCGCCTTAAGTCCGAATTCTCCATGACTGACTTGGGGAAATTGAGTTATTTTTTGGGAATTTCTGTAACACGAACAAAGGATTCTATGATTCTTTGTCAGAGTACGTATGCACAGGAAATTATTCACAGGGTAAAGATGGACAGTTGCAAGCCGGTTGTCACTCCCGTCGACACTAAGTCGAAACTTAGAGCTCACGATGGTGAGCTAATGAAGGATCCCTCTCTCTACAGGAGCCTTGTAGGTGCACTTCAATACCTTACTTTTACTAGACCTGACATTGCATATGCCATTCAGCAGATCTGTCTATTCATGCATGCTCCTAGGGAACCTCATTTTAACGCTCTTAAGCGTATTATTAGATATATCAAAGGCACTTTCGATCATGGACTACATTTGTATCGTTCTGCACCGACAAGACTTATTTCTTACACAGATGCCGATTGGGGTGGGTGCCCGGACACTCGCGGCTCCACTTCAGGGTATTGTGTTTATTTGGGTGATAATCTAGTCTCTTGGTCTGCAAAACGACAGGCTACATTGTCCAAATCTAGTGCCGAAGCAGAATATAAAAGTGTCGCTAATGTTGTTTCTGAATTATCTTGACTCCGGAATCTTCTCTTAGAGCTACATTGCCCTATTCGACGGGCATCCTTGGTCTATTGTGATAATATTTCTGTGGTTTACTTATCTTCTAATCTGGTACAACATCAACGTACCAAACACATTGAGATGGACATACATTTTGTCCGTGACAAAGTTGCCCTTGGTGAGATCAAGGTCTTACATGTTCCGTCATCATATCAGTACGCAGATATTTTCACAAAAGGCTTACCGCGCCAATTATTTTTAGATTTCAGAGACAGTCTCAGCATTCGACCTTCTCCGTTTCGACTGCGGGGGTGTGTTAGATAATATGTTAATATTATCTTGTTAATATTTTGTAAAGATATATCTTGTGTAATTAGGTTTCTCATACTAGGTTGGAAATCCTATATATATTGAATTAATGAGAATGCCTCCGATAAGGAGAATTACACTATTCTACATATAGTAAGGGCCTGTTCACTTCAGCTTAATTTCAGTTCATTTCAGTTCAGCTCCAATCAATTCAGTTCAGTTTAGCTCCAATCAGTTTAGTTCAGTTCAGGTCAGCTCCTAATTTTTTTCTCTCATAAATTATTCATTTCAGCTCTATTCAATTCAGTTCAGTTCAGCTCTAATCAGTTTAATTCAGTTCAGTTCAGTTCAGCTCCAATCAGTTCATTTCAGTTCAACTCAGCTCAGTTCAATAAATGTGAACAAGCCCTAAGTCAAAGTTTATATCCCTATCTTTTTAGTTTTGCCCCAATTTCTTATTTGCATAGTCCTTATTATCTAAATTTAACTTATCAAAAATTATTATTTGTTGTATATATTGAAATATATTTATTTCTGAAAATTGTGAAAATAAGGTAAACTAAGGTCTTGTTCGCTTAATCTTATTCAAATATTATTTAGTAAAATTATTTCATTTTATTTAAAATAATTTTTATTCAGTAAAAATAAATTTCAATCATTAAAAAAATAAAAATCAGTAACTCTAAAGAACAAATTGTTTACACAAATTTCGAGTCTAAATAAATAAAGATGGGAAATAAAGTAACAAATGAATTTATATTAATATTTGATTTTTGGGTACAATCTCTGTATAAAAGTTTATAATAAAAATAAACTAAATCCTCTAATTCTGTTCCGCAGCTTGACGATGACACGTGTGTGACACTTGTAGGGTGACGTTTGATGACGTCGACTTGAGTTTGAATGCAGGGTGACGTTTGATGATGTCAACCTGTATTCAGGGGTTTTGTTTGAATACACCTGAACGAGGGCTTATGAAGCTTAATCCCGTTCAAATGTGTTTGAGTGTATCTGAACAAGTCGGCACGAGTTTGATGTGCTTGTTGACTTACTTCAGAGAGAATTCCGTTTGAGTTTTATGAGCTCTTGGAATAATGATTTCTGGATCCCCTCAACTGATGGAGGAATGGTGTATTTATAGGAGAAAAGAACCCCTTGAGTGGACTTAGTAGGTTTGGGCCTGGCCCATTTTATGACTTAGAAGTCTTTTAACCTGGTCCGTTTAATTTATTTTATAACCCGAATTATATTTGATTAATTCGGAGTATTTATTTGGGTGGGCCAAAAAATAATTAAAATGGATTATTCATATGATTTTAACCCAAATTAATTTATTTAATTTAATGTACGATACTCATAAAATTTTCCGTGTCTACAAATTGCCCCCTCGAGACTGTGTCACATACACGATTTGAAGTGTTTGGCATGACAAGGTCTCGACCCTTTCGCTTGACTTGGGAGTCACTAGTACTTTGTATTTTTTTGTACTAGGTTTGATTTATGGGAATTCTTGAGTATCAAGGTTAAACTCCCAATTGCACTAGGTTTTAATCTTCCGTGAGATTGTTGTCCACCATAACTTATAAATAAGGAGTTTAGCCCTTTTGTTTCTTTATCCATGTAGATGAACAAGTCTAGCATCTTCCTTGCTTTTTCTCTTCACAGGTTAGCAGCATTACTACAAACTTCCCTGACACATGCATGCTTAATCCATCATTAATGATATATTTTTTTTAATTGCTTTGTTTTCTTGTGAACTTTAAAAATTAACTTGAATTCCTTACAAATCCTCATCGATTTGGTAGACTTGTAATCAAGAAAACTTTGCAATTTCGACGAACAAGGTCATACTTTGCTTCCTTTACCCGATTAATCCATGATTATATTTTCCAAGAATTGTTCAATTATAATGACTTCCTGATTTCTTTGCAGTCTTAAAAAAATCTTCATTGACATTCCCGCTTTCGATTGTCGTCGCAAAAGGAATTCGATAATTTGGACTATTATTACAGCAAGTCAATCGTTTTGCAATAGGTAATTGATACCTAACTTTTGCTTTTTTGAATATTCACTTTCCATCCAATACAATTATACAAATCAACCATGAATAATACTCCATGAATTTATAGAAATAAAAGCAAAGGACTTGGAGTGCTCTGACTTTGGAGTAATTCGATTTTTTTTTCAAGAAATTTTCAAGAAACCAAATGTACTCACGTGTCTAGTAAGTTTGTTTGCTTACTCTTTTTTTTCTTTTTTTTTTTAAGTTGCAATTTCGTCTCGTATTGCGATGCTGCTGAAACTCCAAGCAATATTTCCGGTCATGTTGATGTGCTTTTTTGTGTGTTGTGATCAAAGAAGATCAATCTTGATATACTCCATTGAATATTTACTACGGAGTAGTAATTGCTCATTAAGCCTAGTTGATCTTGAATCGATTATTTTAGTGTAGCAATTGTCACTCAATAATCAATACCCAATATTTGGATGGTGTACTTTGAGGTTCTTTGTGTGATATTTGGCTATTTGCACGTATACATCATACATAAATTAATACACTTTTTTTTTTGTATGTTTGTTCTTTGTAATGTTGTGCATATGACATATTCACAAGGTAGCCCTACGTTGCCGCCCACGTCGCGATGGGTCAGGACTCTTTGTTATGAACCCATCGGGGATGTCAAGTCATGTATGCTAGTCGTTATGAACTTGACATCTTAAGACTGGCCGAGAACTTGAAGATTTGAAGTCGTCCTTGTCGCGATGAGTCAGGACCCTTTGTTATGAACTCATCGGAGACGTCAAGTCATGTATGCCAGTCGTTATGATCTTGACGTCTTTAAGACAGGTCTGGTAACTTGAAGATTTGAAGCCGCCCTTGTCGCGATGAGTCAGGACCCTTTGTTATGAACTCATCGGAGACGTTAAGTCATGTATGCCAGTCGTTATGATCTTGACGTCTTTAAGACAGGTCTGATAACTTGAAGATTTGAGTCGCCCATGTCGTGATGGGTCAGGACTCTTTGTTATGAACCCATCGGAGACGTCAAGTCATGTATGCCAGTTTTTATGAACTTGACATCTTAAGACTAGCCTACTCGAAATTCCAATACAAGATTGACTTCATGACATATTCATTATACATGTGCCATGTCAAACACTTTAACGAATTTTTTTTTTTTTAGTCTTTGATCATGGACAAGGTGCACGTAGTGGAATTCAATGAAGGTTCTCGATCCTATCTTTCTCTCGTCGACCAAGAGAGTGACAACCCCAAGACTGGCACGCGTCTACAAATTCGACAATCATTGCGACGGCCTAATGGCATGCAAACAAGTATTTGTAAGCAAAATTTGCGCAGTGACATGTCTGTTGAAATTGCTAATGTCTGCAACACCACAAAGGTTTACAAGCTCCAAGACACCCTTCAGAGTAGACCTGCAATAGATAACTTACTTCCCTTATTAGGTCGTTCCATTATTGAAGGGTCCGTGAGATGGGGATCTGCTGTTCTAAAGATGTATGGTGAATCATGCTTCATCCCAGGCTATCGAGAGTGGACTGAGGACGTTCTATGTCGCTCGAGGGAATATCTGGAATCCGCATCAATCTATAACGCTGTCTATGCCTCACTTTATTCCTATGACAAAAATTCGCATATTTTACGAGCATTATGTGAGAGTTGGTGCCCTACCACAAACACACTCCATACAATGGCAGGAGAGTGGTCCATTTCACTGTGGGATTTGCATAGACTAGGTGGCTTACCCATTTATGGGGAAATTTATGATGAGACTGTCCCTCATTCTGCGACCCTAACAGTAACAAATGAGGACAATAAACGGTACATTTTGAAGGCTTGTGAGCATTTGTTTGTTGCTTATCATTTCCTTTACAAAGAGTCGGGTTCAAGGAGGGAGGTTTCAGCCAAAGAATGGATTAGATTTTGGTACCAGAAGAAAATTCGCTATGCCACACTGCCAAAGAGGACAAGATATCTCTCGACTCCTCCACAATCTACACATGACCCTGACGGAACGTTACCAGAAGTACCTCCAGCGTGGAAGAATGATGAGTTATCCATGTTTGAGCATTTAGGTCTTCCCGGCAATAATAGAAGGGGAACAACCTATACTACTGCTTTCTTGTCTTGTTGGTTATGCGCATTTGTACTTCCGCAGTGTGATAGTAGATCGATAAGACCTGCGACGTTTGAGATTGCAACCTTGATGGCTTGTGGTAAACCATTCAGCTTGGCAGTTCCTGTCCTAGGAGGCATTTATCATGGTCTGAACAACATTTCAAGGTCTCCCAAACCTTCTTATTCTGGTTCATTCCTCCCATCCCATTACTTGTATAGTTGGCTCGCATACTATTTCGGAACTCATCACAATCTGGATCTAGCTCTCCTAGGCCCTTTAATGACTGTATTCTCGGGTTCTTAAAGTTCAAAGCATTTTAAGGATAAAGAAGCACGAGATCTGATACATGAAGGGACCACAGCGAGGGTTGGGTGTACCGTGCCGAACAAGAACAAGAACAAGAACATCGCTTTGTTTGATGATGGGAAGCTTGAGATTCCACAGTTTGGCTATCGCATCTCCCTTCGCTCTAGCTACATTCCTGTACGTTCCGGTGACAAATTTTTCATAGAGCCTTACAATCCTCATCGATTTGGTAGACAATTTGGGTTTTGTCAAGATGTTCCCGGTAGGTGATCGTCAATCTGTAGGCTATTATGAAGCTCTTCGGCATTGGGACTTGATTTTGTTTTGTGGCAGTCAATCCCGGGTGTTGACTCCTTGTCTTTCCCTGAATTGGCGTGACCTTGTAACTCAGGCTTTTCGGTCTTGGTGGTCTAAAGTGACAGTTAATGACCTTAGAGACAAGGTTGACGTCCTTTGCGCAAGTATTGAAGCTGATCCTAACAAGTCTAGGAAGAGCCAGGAACATGCTGGTGACAAAAGTGCTCCTCAACCGAAGACCAATACTGGTGGTAAAAGAAGTCATGAGCCTCTGTCTAATCAAGGCAACTCTAAATCGACGACAGCTAGAGATGTCAGCCAAGGAGGAAGCTCTAGTGACGGAGAATCTGACGTCAACTACAAGCATAAACGTAGGAGTAAGAGGCGATCAGACGTTGTTGATGAAGAGGACATCACTTTAAACGATGCGGACTCTTTTGGTGATCTTCAAGATTTTCCTATCGTTCCTACTGACATACCATTTGTAAGTATTCAACACTTTTTTTTTTTTAGGACGATCAAGACTTCGAGAGTGTCGCCATTGACTTCTTAGAGGTTGAGGCTATTTTACCTGTACCGAGACCAACTGCTGGCAAGGGGAAGGGAATAAGGATCGCTACGAATAAAGTTCGTGACAATTCTCTTAGTTTACCAAGGAAGGAAATACAGTCTCCTACTCAAAGCCTAAAGTCAGTAGATGGTCCTCATTCTCTTGAGCTTGCCTCCAACGCTTTAGAGGTTCGACAGTCAGCTGCTGATGACCGTACAGCTTCATCTCAGCGTGTCTGCGCTCCTACTATGTCTGCAAACATGTTTCGACCAGGCCCCATTTCTTGTACTATTTTTGCAGATGCAATAAAATAGATAGGCGCTCAATATTTGGCAATGTTGCAAGCGTCACCTTATTCGGAGGTACCCAAAAGGTTTGAAGAAGCTTCCATGGTGTATCGAGGTATACAAAACCTCAAGGGTGACCCGGCTCCGCTGAAGCATAAAGTTGAGTCTTATGTTTGTTCAGTCAAATCCTACCTTGCTTTGGAGGAGGCTGCAGCGAAACGACAAAGATCTGAACAAGTAACAAGAGACATACTTGTTCAATCTGAGGTTCTCAAGCAAGCGAAGTCCAACCTTGCTAATGAGCAGAAAAGGCAAGAGCAATTGAAGGAACAAGATGCCTTAGTCACAAAAAGAGTAGAAGATCTTGAAGCTGAATTGATAAAAGCTTGCGAAGAGAAGAATCGTCTGACAGATGACTTAGTGGCTAGCAAAGGATCTATCACATCAATTGAAGAACAAATGAAGGTTATGAAGCAGACTTTGGATGACCTACATTCAACTCCTATTCTGAGTGCTGATGAGATAGTCCAATTAGAGCAACAGAAAGTTCAACTTCAAGAGCTTCAATCACTGCTCAAACCTTTTGAGTGGATGGATTGAGAATAGACTACCCCCCCTTTTTTTCATGGTTTAATTTAGTAGTCGAACAACACTTCTTTTTCTTTTTTTTTGACATTCTTTTCATTACATTTTATTTTATTCATCTCTATCATATGAATTTATTTCATTATTATTTCGCCGTACACAGTTTATACTCTTGCGGGCCAGGAGTATTTTTTTTTTATTTTTTTATTTTTTTTTTGTTTAGCCGTACATAGTTTATACTCTTGCGGGCCAGGAGTAGTATAATGAGGATGATTTTTTTTTATGTGGCTGTACTTGATTTTTTTTTTCAACCTGCCTACGTACTTGCTAAATAAACAGGTTATCTTGCAAGATCAAGCCAACGTAGTTCAAACAATGCATTTTTTTTTGGTAAGCAGTTTATCCTCTTACTTAGGAGTTTACAAGGCTTTCACTTCATGAATAATAGCGCTTTAAAAACTTGCCATTAATTGGAACTACGCGCAATCCCTCAGCATTAACAATTTTGTATGCTCCATTAGTGTAGATTTCTCGTACCACATAAGGACCATCCCATTTTGATGTGAACTTATTTCCAGTTTTGCGCGAAGTAATGATAGGCCTTCTCACTGCTAGGACCATGTCTCCCACTTGAAAAGAATGAGGTCGAATCTTTTTGTTGAATGCGCGTGTTATGCGAGCTTGATAGCATTGCAATTTTTGTTGAGCTTGTAGTCTTTTCTCATCAAGTGCTTCAAGCTCAGCCAATCGAAGCTTGTCATTTTCATCACTAGTTAAACCCTCTTGAATGGCAATTCTTGGTGATGGAATTTGAACTTCTAAGGGTAGGACAGCCTCAACACCATACACCAACGAGTATGGGGTAGATTGTGTTGCATTCTTGTATGTCGTCCTATATGCCCAAAGTGCTTCACCTATCTTTTCATGCCAGTCACGCTTAGACTTTGCAACGACCTTGCTTAGCAAACTGCAAAGAGTTTTGTTAAATACTTCAGCTAGACCATTTACAGGAGCATTGTACATGGATGACTTATGTTACGTGAACTTGAACTTTTGGCAAAGGCTATCCATCAAGTTTTTGACGAATGGCTTTCCATTATCAGTGACGATTCTTTGAGGTATTCCATCCCTGTAAATGATATGAGTGCGAATGAAATCGACAACATTTTCTTTTTTCACCTCACGAAGGGGAATAGCTTCAACCCACATGGAAAAGTAATCTATGGCAGCTAGGATGTAAGCGTGACCACCAGATGACTTTGGTGTTATTGGACCAACCACGTCAAGACCCCATCCTTCGAATGGCCATGATGTCACAGTTGGATGTAATGGTTCTAGAGGTTGGTGAATGAAGTTTGCATGAAATTGACATGCATCACACTTTTTAACGAACTCCATGCAATCTTGGACCATCGAGGGCCAGTAATACCCCGCCCTTTTGATACGATCATGAAGCTTAGGACCAGATTGATGAGCTCCACAAATTCCTGAATGAAATTCCTCTATTGTTTTGGCTGCCTCTTCATCTTCTAGACATCTCGACCATATCTTGTCAAAAGATCGTCTATAAAGAGTCCCTTTGAAGAGAATAAAACGAGAGGCTCGACGGCGGATTTCTGTTCGATGTCGTAGATCATTAGGTAGCTTTTGGTGTTCCAAATAGTCGATGATTGGTTGACGCCAGTCTTCTTTGTCAATTTGGCAGACAGTAATCATGTCAACCTCCTCGACCTCGTCATCTTCAACTTTATATTCTTCAGGTGCAACTACCCAACGATTGCAAACATGCATAGACATGGTTTCCTCTGCCCCCAGTGCCAAAGTGGCTGCAAGACCGGCAAGCGAGTCAGCCATCTTGTTGGCACTCCTTGGAACATGGCTGAGCTTGACAATGTCAAACTTGTCAAGAAATCTTGATGCATGTTTGTGATAAGGAATTAAATCCTCTTTCTTGACTTCATATTCGCCTAAAAGTTGACTTATAACGAGTTGCGAATCTCCATAAACATCAAGATCTTGAATTCCCATTTCAACCACCATTTGAAGACCCATAATGAGAGCTTGGTACTCAGCCATGTTGTTTGAGCACAACTGAGTTAACACAAATGAGTAAGGTAAAACGTGCTTTTCTGGCGATACAAAGACTACCCCTGCTCCTGTGCCATCTTGACGAGCAGCCCCGTCAAAATACATTTCCCATGGTGGTAGTATCTCAATGTTAAACACATCTTCTCCAGGAAAATCAACGGACATCTCCCATTCAGGTGGTACTGGGTGGTCGGCAAAGAAGTCAGCGATGGCTTGTCCTTTGACAGACTTTTGTGGTACGAACACTATATCGTACTGTTTGACGTGTATAGCCCATTTAGCTAGTCTTCCTGACAACACTAGTCTTGAGAGGATGTACTTGATTGGGTCGGCTTTTGAGACGACATG
This sequence comes from Chenopodium album, assembly GCF_948465745.1. Classification (NCBI taxonomy): domain Eukaryota; kingdom Viridiplantae; phylum Streptophyta; class Magnoliopsida; order Caryophyllales; family Amaranthaceae; genus Chenopodium; species Chenopodium album. The sequence goes on along the minus strand of NC_137846.1, from coordinate 43,223,449 downwards.
GACTGTATGAGCTTGCATGTAATGCTTTAACTTTTGAATGGCAAAAATTAACGCAAGACAAATTTTTTCAATTGGTGAATAATTCAGCTCAGCACCCACCAATGTTCGACTCAAGTAATAAAGAGTTATCTCCTTGCGATCTTCAATTTCTTGAGCACACATTGCCCCCAATGATCTTTCTTGAGCAGCAATGTAAAGGGTTAGAGGTTTTCCTTTAACTAGTGCCCCCAAAACCGGCGGAGAGGACAAATACTTCTTTATATTGTCGAACGCTTTTTGACATGACTCATCCCATTTGAATGGAGCATCCTTTTTCATGAGATGACTAAATGGTTGACATATGCCTGCAAGATTGGAGATGAACCTCCGAATATATGCAAGGCACCCTTGGAGACCGCGAAGTTCTTTGAGATTTCGTGGTACAGGCATTTCTTGAATTGCCTTAATTTTGGTTTGGTCAATTTCAATTCCTCTATGTTTTACGATGAAACCTAAAAATTTTCCTGAGGTAACACTGAACGCACATTTGAGAGGATTCATTTTCAATTGAACTTTGCGTAGTCTTTCAAAGATTTTGCGAAGGTCACCTAGGTGATCCTCCCTCTTTTTAGACTTAACCACTAAATCGTCCACATAACACTCCACAATTTTGTGCATCATATCTTCGAAGATCTTTTGCATTGCACGTTGATACGTAGCCCCAGCATTTTTTAAACCGAACGGCATAACTTTGTAGCAAAATATCCCTTTTGGGGTGCGAAACGCCGTGGCTTCTTGATCTTCAAGCGCCATGTGAATTTAATTGTATCCAGCTGTGCAATCCATGAATGACAATGCTTCATTTCTAGTGGTGGCATCGATCATGATTTCTATGACTGGAAGTGGGAAGTCATCCTTGGGACATGCTTCATTCAAATCGCGGAAGTCCACACAAATTCGCAATTGTCCATTTTTCTTCCTCACAGGGACAATGTTTGCTATTCATATAGGGTATTTGACTTCACGAATGAACCCTGCATCAATGATTTTGTTCACCTCAGATTCAATTTCCGGCCTGAATCGCCTTTGTGATTGCTTCTTTGGACTCGCACCTTTTTTTATTGTCAATCGATGAACGGCGACTTTCGGGTTGAGACCTGGCATTTCTTTGTAACTCCATGCAAAGACATCTTTGTACTCGGAGAGTAATTTGAAGTACTCATGTTCTTCCGCTTGGGTTAGAAGGGCACTGATGTATATAGGTCGTGGGTCTTTAAAAGTGCCAAGGTTTAACTCTTTTAATTCATCTACTGTTGCTTGTCCCCCGTCTTCAAGTGTCTTGGGAGCTTCATCAGTTTCTATTTCCTCATTGGGATTTGGCACTTCTGCAGCCGTCACATGGTTTGTGGAAACAATCTCCTAATGTTCCTCTATAGCATGGTCTGACGACTCATTTTAGTTAGTGAAAACCACAGTGCGAACTCTTGCCTTTAAAGGTTGTTTCTCAATGATATCTATGTCTTGCGTTCTTTTCATGCGAGAGGGAACAACACTTTTCGGCTCGTCATTTTTCATGAAATTGTCTTCCCTTTTCTTTATGCGACTAAAAGTCGACTGTCTTTGTTCTTTGCTAGAGGCATTTTTCATGCCTACGCGGTTAAAGACAGATAATTTTCGCCTTAAGGGTTGAGAACTTGAAGTTTCTTTCACCCTATGGTCACATTCTCCAAGCCTATCGAACACTGAGATATGATTCCTCATAGTAGATGGTTGAAGTCGATCAAATACAGAAGTTATGGGAGTGGGCAAATCGTTCTCACCCTCACCTTCCCTGGGTTCCTTGGCAGTAATGTACTGTGAGGAAGAAGTGTCCACTTTACGCCATACACCAATTTTGATTGGTTTGGGGCGCTGAAACCCTAGGCCTGCCTTAGATTCTTGATAACTAGAACCATAGTCAAGCAGTTTTTTCTGAGTATCATTGAGTCCGTTGGGTTTAATGTCTATGACCTTACCCATGGGTGTTGGGTTTTCAAAGTCATATCCCGACTTTGCCAATAGCTTGTATGCATTTTGGCCGAACTTTGCTTTGTTAAGCTCTTTTGCCTTAGACGACTCTATTGATAACTTAGAAATTTGGCTTTGCGCGCCTTTACCCAATGGTACAGTTGTTTTACTCTTCAAGTTTTGGAGAGTAGTGTCATCAATTGGTTTTGCTACTTTACATCAAGGTTAACCTCTCGGCACTCAAAGGGTGATTCTCCCTCTTTGCGACGTGATTTTGGGATGTATCGCAAAATAGGAGTTGACAACTTTGGCTTTTCTTTTATGACAAGATGAGAGAGACTCTTTTCGTCTACTTCTACCTTTGGTTGATGCTTTATTTCAACAGAAGATGTCTTTTTGGCATTTGAAATCAAAGCAATGCTCTCCTTAACTTCTCTTTTTCCTGTTGAAAGGACTTGCGAAGGTAGTATCTCACTTGACGCCTCTTCTTCCTCAAAAAACTTGGCGTCAGCAAAGTACGAATCTGTTTGCTAAAGGGTTTGACATCCCCATTTATCTTCTTTTCGCCCCCACGATAGTACTTAAGACATTGATGGAGGGTCGATGCAACAACACCATTCTCATGCAACCAAGGGCGTCCTAACAACATTTTGTATGAAGTCTTTGTGTCAATCACATGAAAGAGAGTCGATGAAGTTAACTCTCCCAATGTGAGTTCTAGACGTATTATGCCTATTGCATGCTCACTGTCAAGGTTAAATCCTTGTATCACTATGCGACTGTTAGATAGTTCATCCATCTTGATTCCTAACTCTGTCATAGTGGATTTTGGCATGATGTTGACAGCGGATCCACCATCAACTAAAATGCGACTCACTTTTTGTTCGCGAACGTACCCCGATATAAACAAGAGTCTATTGTGGGGTTTTGACCCCATCAACAAGTCATCATCTGTGAAAGCTAAGGCCGCGTTGCATGACACACATTTTGTGGTATCCTCCGCAGGTTCTCCAGCATTTTTTACCTTATCGGCATACAACTCTGGGTGTTGAAGTGCAAGAGATAACTATTGACACATCTCTTTAGGCAAATGAAAAATTTGCCTCCATCCCATGCGTGAAGGAAGAGCATCTAAGACAGTAGATATTTTTGGGTCTGCTACCACCTCCGATCGTTGTAAAGTTAATTCTATTGATGTTTCATCATCAACTTGTTCTTCTTCACTCTCTACAAAGGAAACTGTATTCGCCGTAACCACAGTAAAATAGTCTTCCGGGAAATATTCCTCCAAAGTTATGGGAGACAACGGCTCTTGATCAAGCAAATCTATAGGGAGGACCTTGTGCTTGCTGGCCTCCTTTGATTTCTTTTTCCTTTTGAAGACTTGGGTTTTCTCTTTTTTTGTTTCTTTTTTCTGCGATATGAAGGTTGTGGTTTAGGAGCATGCACTTGTTTCCTTGGCCTTCTCCTTGTCACCAATGTCCACCCTTCGTCATAATCTTCATCTTGGGAGTTAACATGTGGTTTAGGGGCATTTGTTTGGAGTTCAACTTGGAATGAGACTTCATGTTGAATGGGTTGACTCTCCACAAGTATGATAACTGGCTCCAAACTTCCAAATTTCAAAGTTTGAGCCTGATTTGATGTCACTGGCTCGTCGACATCTAGCTCGATTGTCCCATCCTTTGCCAATTGCATAATTTTCTCCTTAAGTGTTATACACTTTTCAATAGGATGACTGATCAACCTATGATACAGACAATAATTGGGATCGGATGTCTTGTTCATTTGCTCAGGGCGCTTTGACTCCGGCAACTCGATGATTTTGTTTTCAAGCAATTTGTCTAGCATGCCAGACAAGTCAGAGTCTGGGAAAGGGTACTTCTTAGCTTGAAGCTCTTTCAAAGTGGGTTTATCTTTCTTGACAAATCTCGAAGATGAACGCTTACTTTCGTCTTTCTTCTTTCTTCTTCCCTGAAATCTTGATGGGTGCAGAAGAGGTAGTCACAGACAACGTCTCCTTAGTTGAACTTTTGGAGGACTTGTCATTTTTATAATACTCCTTCTTTTCTTTCTTGGCTTCCGAAGCAAGCCCCTTCTTCTTCTTGTTGTAGGTGATCGAGAGTTCCATGTCATGAGCTCTCGTCGCCAACTCTTGAAAAGATCCTGGTTTGATACCCTTTAGGATGTAATGTAGTTCCCAACTCATCCCATTAATGCACATCTCTAGGGCAGAGGTTTCAGTCAGTCGATCCTTACATTCCAAACTTAAAGCGCGCCAGCGGTTGATGTAATCAATGACTGGCTCTTCATCCCATTGCGCAATTTGAGTTAGCTCAGTCATGCTAACGACACGCTCAGTGCTAAAGAACCGCCCCAAAAACTCCATTTCCATTTGATCCCAACTGTCAATGGACTCAGCCTCTAAGTTGGTGTACCAGTCAAAAGCGGTTCCCTTAAGAGAACGAACGAATTGTTTTACAAGCAAGTCACCCTTGGTACCACCATTGCTGCACGTCTCTATGAAGTGTGCAACATGTTGTTTTGGGTTACCCTTTCCATCGAAAAGTTGAAATTTTGGAGGTTGGTATCCAAACGGCATTTTCAGCTCATTTATCCTCCTAGTGTAAGGCTTCACATAACGGCGGTTATTATACGAACCTCCCCCTCCAAGTTGGCTCTTGACAGCATTAGCTATCATAGCTTGAACTTGTTCAGCAGTGATTAAATTTTGTGACCCATTTGGCTTTAATTCCGTCGATTTAGTGCTACCGTCTGAGCTGTCATCACTTTCAGTCTCAATCGATTTTTTCTCAAGCTTCTTTGTTAAAGTAGCAATTTGTTCATTTTGCTGTCTGATTTGAGCATCTTTTTCCTCCCCATCTTTCTTTAGCTGTTCAAGGATACTGCTCGTTTCAGCCAATTGTTGTTCGACCGTCTTAGTATGTGTCACCATAACAGCAACAAAAGTAGGCTCAGGTGAGCTCACACTAAACTCATTGTCATGTCCTTCATCAAAGTGATCGAAGGATGAGTTTGTGTGGGTGACAAGCTCGAACGAACCAAACACAAGACTCTCATGTGATTTGCAAGTGAAGGACATGAGAGACCTCACAGAAGCAGTAAGACGAGCGCGACTTTTTCGTGCTTTGGTTGGGATTGACGCGCCACGCAAGCTTCTTGCGGCGGAGTCAACAAAAGCTTGCTTCATCCCTCTAGTAACGATGCCCTCATCAGTTTGGCTGTTAAGCATTTCAGCCAACTCAGCAACCCTTTGTTGAGCTGTAGTAGAGATCCTTTTGTCGACAAGGGTCTTTGAGGCCATTTCAAGTTTTTTTTTTTTGAACGTACGGAAACAGAGATGAGAGGCAGAGATAGTCCCACCGAGCGTGACAAAATTTGTTTACACAAATTTCGAGTCTAAATAAATAAAGACGGGAAATAAAGTAACAAATGAATTTATATTAATATTTGATTTTTGGGTACAATCTCTGTATAAAAGTTTATAATAAAAATAAACTAAGTCCTCTAATTCTGTTCCGCAGCTTGACGATGACACGTGTGTGACACTTGTAGGGTGACGTTTGATGACGTCGACTTGAGTTTGAATGCAGGGTGACGTTTGATGATGTCAACCTGTATTCAGGGGTTTTGTTTGAATACACCTGAACGAGGGCTTATGAAGCTTAATCCCGTTCAAATGTGTTTGAGTGTATCTGAACAAGTCGGCACGAGTTTGATGTGCTTGTTGACTTACTTCAGAGAGAATTCCGTTTGAGTTTTATGAGCTCTTGGAATAATGATTTCTGGATCCCCTCAACTGATGGAGGAATGGTGTATTTATAGGAGAAAAGAACCCCTTGAGTGGACTTAGTAGGTTTGGGCCTGGCCCATTTTATGACTTAGAAGTGTTTTAACCTGGTCCGTTTAATTTATTTTATAACCCGAATTATATTTGATTAATTCGAATTATTTATTTGGGTGGGCCAAAAAATAATTAAAATGGATTATTCATATGATTTTAACCCAAATTAATTTATTTAATTTAATGTACGATACTCATAAAATTTTCCGTGTCTACACAAATATAATAGAAAAGTAATAAAAATAAAAGTTATTTTATTTAAGTAAAAATGATATTTTATAGGATCTTGCTAACGAACGCCCCCGAGGCATTGGATAAGCATTTAAAATATCACCTAAAGTGGTATTAATTTGGAAAAGCGTGACAAAATCATGCGCCGATCGGTGTAATTAATGTTAATTTTTTATTTAATCTTTCTACTTTTAGCTAGCTTATCCAATGCCCTGAAGACGTTCGTTAGCTTTTGCCTATTTTATATCAATTTAGCAAAAATAATGAAAGATAATATGACCTAAATTATACATGATGAGTGATAACTTGCCCCATCTTTAAATACACAATATACACCAATGGGACAACTTGAAAGGTATTCACGGTGAAATTATAGTTTGATGATCAAATATCACTAAAATATATGTGAGGGTATATTTGGGAGAAGAAAAATAATGTGCATGGACAGCATGGTATACACATCTCCCTAGGATTGCATCATGCAAGTAATTTACTTAATTATCTAAACATTGTTTATTAAATAATACACACAGCAACTAAACAGATTGGTTTATTAATAATTTTTATAATTTCCTTGGGAGGAACAAACCGGCCAATTTAATTCATTTCTTCTATATATTTTTTTCGACTCACTATTTCTTCTATATTCACAATATTCTTTATTTTATAATATTATGAATTACTTAATCATTTTATTTTATTTTATTTTACAAATTGCCTATATATACTATTTTTCTACATACTATCCACATTCATATATCTTCAAACAAATTTAGAAATCTCCTACTTGTTATATTTCTAGCTCTTTTCCTCCAAGAAATGTTGTCATAAGATCAATCTTCGCTAATCTAAAATCAAAACATTATATTTTGACATCCTATTTACATATTTCAACGCCTTCATCGTACGACCTTGTCACTCATCGACACTCGTGGGATCAACAATTCAACGTTATTGGTAAGTAGTCCGAATTTAATCACTTATATTTCGACATCATTAATTAATTTTGTACCTCTTCAAATTTCATCTAAAGTCAAGTTGTATCTTATAGATCAACAATTAGTCAAAAAAAAGGCTGGAAATTATTGCTTGCAAAATTCCAAACAACACTAGACTTTGTTGACTCAACGTAACGAAGACTGTACCGTGCAAGAATCTTCTGATAAATTTCGTATAGTTGCATCTTGCATAATTAGACTTGATCAAGCAAAGTTTCTTGAAAATTTTCATTAGAAATCTAATATTTATAAAAACATCTAATAAAGTTTGAAAATTATCATGAAAAACACATAGTATATCAAAGATATATTATTATTATTATTATTATTATTATTATTATTATTATTATTATTATTAACATTTTATTGATGACTTCAGAAAAAATGGCGGATAAAGTAAGTGTAACGTACACAGTCGATGAAGCACTTGTTACGATGGGGTTCGGAAAGTTGCAGTTTTTGGTGTTAGCCTACGCCGGAATGGCGTGGGTTTCGGAAGCTATGGAGATGATGATTCTATCGTTCGTCGGACCGGCCGTTAAATACGAATGGGAGCTTAGCGCGGCTCAAGAAAGTCTTATAACAACCATAGTTTTTGCAGGCATGTTCGTTGGTGCTTACTCTTTTGGTCTTATTTCCGATAAATATGGAAGAAGGTAAATATCATTCAGACAAATTATCTCTTTTTGTAGAAATACTCTGTTCTCATTTATTTTGTGTTATATTATTGTGGGAAAAAGGATACACATACTCCTCGTTCAAAAAAAACAAAAAAGGATACACATACTCTTTTTCTGTTTGTCTCCATTGTCATATACTCATATTTTAATGTATATTTTTAAACAATAATATTGTTAACGTAATAAAGAAAATGATAAATAATACGAAGTATTTTAAACTAAGGTAAATAATAAGTTTCTGGTGTATATTTTTATTTTTATTTTAGGGTTAACTATGTGCAGCCTTTAAGGTTAAAAAAAATTTAATTTATTTCTTAATTTGGTATTAATTTAGGAATGCATGTGAAAATCACGTGCAAATCAGTGTAATTATGTTATAAATTTATTTATTTTTTTCATTTAACTCCTTATATATAGCCTTAAGGCCATGTATGATATTTTTGTGTCAAAAAAAAAAAGCCATGTATGATATTTTTTTTTATAATTATAATTAACAAAATAATTATTATTAAAATAATGTCTTCTCAAATTATAATTTCAAATACGACAAAAAATGCTAAATAAGTTATTATTATTTTTAAGAAGTCCAGTTTAATTGGGTGGATAAGTTGACCTTATGAATTTCTATTGTACTGTTTACCAGGCCAATTAAGTCTAACAATTTGCTGTTTGTTTTTGAATTTCTTCTGTCTCTGCTGTCTTAATTAACTCCTGTATGGCTGTATATGCTGTATCATGTGCATCAATTGCACTAATAATTTTATAGTTAGCCACTTAGCCTTTGACATATACATAAGTAACTTATTTTGTAAGCGAGTTACTCCCAACTTTAAATTTGTTATTTTACGTGTAGAAATAGTTACATGATAAATAATGATGTAAAAAGAATTTGATCTTATGTCTAAAAATCACCCCAAGACAATAACGAACTAATCTAATAGAATTTCACTCGAAGTGACATTGTCATATGGATCGGAACATGTATACATCAAAATACCTAAAACGTTAAGGTACCCTGATATTCATAATCTGTAACTTAGATTTCATAAGATTCTTTTTCATACTCTGATTGAATAATACTAACATAGCATACGGCATAATTCTTGGATCATTTCAGGTGTGTTTATCAGTTTATGTTACGTTTTGGACATAATTAACTATTTCTGCTACATGATCACACAATAATATGTTACTCAATTATTTGCAACTCTGTATATTTCAGGAAAGGTTTTGTATTTTCGGCAGTAGTAACATGTGCAGCTGGTCTTCTGAGTGCAGCATCACCGAACTTCGTGGTGTTGCTCGTTGCTCGTTGTTTGGTAGGCGTCGGGTTAGGAGCTAGTCCTGTTTTACTAACTTGGTTTCTAGAGTTTGTACCTGCACCTAGCAGGGGTACTTGGATGGTCCTTTTCCAAGCCTTTTGGACCGTCGGTTCCATCACCGAGGCTGCCTTGGCATGGGTATGCTAGTTGCCCTCTATGATCAGTTTTTGGGTTCAGATAATAGATCACATTTGACTTTATGAATTATAGTATGAAAATGGAAAAATCACATTCTTAAAAACATCTAAATAAAGATAAACAATGGGAAATGTACATGATCTATTAATTATTTTACATTACAATCACAAGTTATATCATTTATAACATTTATACTCAACAAACTTTTATATCTCAAATTAATCTAATGTTTATACAATCAACAGTTATGTCATGATCAAAATTTTAATCATATATAACATGCTAGTAAATAGTACAAATATTAATTACTTGTTGATTCTAACATGGTGCTAATTTTTAACAGGTTATAATGCCGAAATTGGGATGGAGATGGCTGTTGGGTCTATCTGTTCTGCCTTCATTCATCCTGCTGGTATTCTATTTCATTACCCCTGAGTCGCCGAGGTACTTGTGTTTGAAAGGCCGAAAGAAAGAGGCTACCCTAGTGTTAGAGAAAATAGCGAGAATAAATGGCAAAGAATTGCCTCCTGGTGTACTTGTTACTGATATGGAGCAAGAAGAAATTAACTGTCCTACAAAAGTTGTTACAGGGGAAGAAGGCGCAGCACCTGCGAAATATGAGGATTCCGATATGTCTGTCGTTCGATCATTCAAAGTTCTTCTTTCAAAAAAACTGGCTCCCACAACTCTGCTCCTGTGGGTAGTTTTCTTTGGTAATGCATTTGCGTACTATGGCATCGTGTTGCTAACAACTGAGTTGAACACTAAGGACAATACATGTGATTCTCATGTTGTTCATAAGAAAGAAAATACTAAGCCTGATATTGATTATAGAGCCGTGTTCATCACTAGTTTTGCTGGTAAGTTTGTCTACTTTTGGTTGATAAAGACGGTTTTATTGACTAATTAACATGTACTTGTACAATTTTTTTTTCGGTACTAACATTTTTATCTATAACTCTGCAGAACTCCCAGGACTTATTATTGCTGGCATCCTAATTGATCGAATTGGTCGTAAGTATTCCATGGCAATCATGTTTGTTGCTGGTGCAATATTCCTGTTTCCTCTGGTGGATCATCGATCAAACGCTATCACAACAGTTCTCATGTTTGGGGCTCGAGCCTCTATAATGGGGAGTTTCACCATTGCCTTTATTTTCGCTCCAGAGGTAAATTAATTTTGCTTTTGTTTGAGTTTGATTTTGTTGCTGCATTATCATTTTTTCATGGTAGTGACGTTTTTTTTCCTGTATGATACAGATATATCCAACATCAGTGAGGAATACGGGTTTTGGAATGGCGAGTTCTATGGCAAGAGTAGGTGCAATGGTTAGCCCTTATGTGGCTGTAGCTTTGATACAAGGATGTCATAGAATGGCATCAATCTTGTTTTTTGCAGGAGTAATATTAGCTGCTGCAGTCTCTGTCGCGCTAATTCCATATGAAACAAAAGGACGCGAGTTAACTGATAGCATTGACAGTAATAAGAATGACATACCCAAGGCCGTAGCACTTACACAAGAAGGAGCTCAACAAAAACCATCAAGTAGTTCTGTTAATGTATAAGAGTCTTCTAACATTGATCATTGGGATCCTACGAAGAATACGAATTGCCAACATGAACAATTTTAAGAACATCTTACTTTGTTGTTTATATATATGAGTATGGTAGTAAAAGATAGAGTTTGTATGCGTTATTAACTATTGTGTTTAGGCGGCCTTTTAATAGAGGAACTATTAGAGTTAATTGGTAATGAGCAAATTAGAGAAGCTCATAAGGCCAAAAATCTTAGAGAAAGTTGTGCAATAATGTTTCTGGTGTGCTAGGATTTCTCTTCATACATGAGGTTGGGTGTTTGTATGTGTAAGTATTTTCAGAGTCAATGTCAAATTCGGATATTATCATAAATATCATAAATATTTTTTATTTAAGCGATACTCCATATTGTAGTTACTTTCTCTCTTTTTTTCAAACTTTTTAACTTCCTATGCATTTTATTCACACTTGTCAATGTAAAATTTCAACAACTAATTTATTAAATAAAAATAATAGTTATAAGACTATATATAAAGCTAACAAGATCCCTCATAATTATATTTTACTTAATCAAATCATTTGAGGTTTTTTTTTTCTTTACTTTTATCCAATTGAAATTTGACTCAATACTAGAATAAAAGGGGATATAATGAAAAGATTAATGAGGGGACCAAATGAGTCTGGCTAGGGGGCTTTATCTATCTTCTTGGTCTTCGGCACATGACAAGGACTTGTAACTTGAAGAAAAATAAGTCAATCATAAATTGCTTAATCATTAAAATATTATAATAGTCATATTTCAATCGACTACGATAAATTTTTATGTCAAGGGAGGTAAGGATGTAAAGATGAAGGAAAACGTGACTTCCCTTCTTTTGTAAAGGAAAAATTTTAAGTTTTTAATCTCAAAAAGTGTAATTTTTCACCAATGGGAAATTATTTTCTGCCCTTTCGTAAGCAAAACAAAGGAAAATGAAGAAACCATTTTCCATTATAACACTTAAACTACAACAAACTAAAAACACAAAAAAGCAACTAATTTAAGCTCATTTGTGGGCTTTAGTTTGTAAGGGAAGGGAATGGGCTTTACAAATCATTGCTTGAATCTTTGTTGGACCCTTGCGTTGTTGGATCCGTAACTCAATAACCCACGCCCTATGTTTTGAATTTTATTTTATTTTATTTATTTATTTATTTTTTATTTTTTTTTATTTTTTGTGACATAGTGTGTTTTGAACCTTAAAACTACTATAGTAATAAAAGCAAAATAAGTGAGAATGAGACCGCAAAATAAAAATAACGGTTTTTTCATCATATACCACTGAGTTTTAACTTAATTCACCGTATATCATAAAAAACTTTCTAATTCACCATATATCATTGAGTTCCTGTGCAATACCACAAAATACCTTTTTTGGTAACTGTCGTTAGCTTGCCGTTTGGGGTATTTTACTAATTCACCATATACCCATGTTTATAAAGTTATTTCACCATATACCATTAAATTAAAAGATATTTCACTATATACCCAGAAATTACAACAATTATTTTAAATTAAAAAATAAAAAATTAGTCGTTAACTGTTTTAACGGATAGTTTATGTATATAAACATAATACTTGAGGGATTGAAGCGGCACTTCACCCTTCTAAAAGCATTTGCAAAGATGTCAACACACTCGAAATCATCGTCGTCATCTTACAAATATGCATACATAAGAATGCCAAACAAAGCTTGTACATGTGGGAAGAAATTTGCAATAAGGAGCTGTGATTCGGCAAAATATCCATAAAAGTTGTACTATAAGTGTGATATATGAGAGAAATTTCGATAGTGCAAGGGTAATGCCGAGCAAAATGTCCTTTCGAGTTATGAATTTCAAAGTAGGGGAAGTATAGACACACAATGTCATGGAGATGAGAGCATGTTGAAGGAGCTCAAGAGAAGAGTAGTGAAGCAGCAAAAAATAGTAGATGCAAATTCTAGGTATATAGTGAAATATTTTTTAATTTAATGGTATCTGGTGAAATAACTTTATAAACATGGGTATATTGTGAATTAGTAAAATACCCCAAACGGCAGACTAATGGTAGTCATCAAAAAATGTATTTTGTGGTATTGCACGGGAACTCAGTGGTACATGGTGAATTAGAAAGTTTTTGTTGGTATATGGTGAATTAAGTTAAAACTCAGTGGTATATGGTGAAAATTCCGTAAAAATAACTATTATTACCTTTTTTTTATTTAGTTTATACAATAGATATAAATTAGCATGCGAGATTTTATTGGATTCTCCTTAATGTATATTCTTCAAATATCAACTCTTTATATAATTTTTATTTACATACGAAGTATATTCGAAGATTTTCATGATCAAATATGCACATTAGAGACTACGCAAATGCAAATTAAGTCGAACATTCAGAAACAGAAGGAATACTACGTCATTAGTGGCATGTCACTCATCATATGTACTATGTTAGTTATTACTCTTTTTGTCTCAAAATATTGTTCTCATTTTGACATTTTCACGATCAAACCTTAAAAACTTTGATGCTTATACATGTCCATCTCTATTTGCTTACACCAAAATAATAAAATATATGGAACAAATAGAGATGAACAATCCTACAACAGAGGTTACTAAGTATGAGGATGCAGTCATGATTTCATGCATATATGTCCATATTCCAATCTTTCAAAGTGCTGCTTTCAAAGAAACTAGCTCCCACAACTTTGCTCCTGTGGGTAGTTTTCTTTGGTAATGCATTCGCGTACTACGGCATCGTGTTGGTCACAACTCAATTGAACACTAAGGACAATACATGTGATTCTAATGTTGTTCATAAAAAAGAAAATACTAACGGGGCATTCGGTTATTGGAAACGAATTTAATTAAATCGATACCGTTATCGACTTATCGTGTGTTTGGCTTAAAGACATGGTAATAATTACCATTACCTAAGTGTGGAAATCTGTCAATATACACAGATTTCTTAAGAACTTTGTGTGTTTTCGAGCAGTGAGCCTTTCTCTCAAGCAATAATTGAGAGAATGTTTTCTCTGTATTCACAATGAATAACGGCGTACAATCCTCTAGGGATCAGCAAACCTAAAAAGATACAATATATACAGGAAGCTAACCACTAAGAAGCTTACAACTAAGCTGCACAAAAGAACGAAAAAAACAGCTAGAGAAAGCTGTACAGAGAGACTGCTAAAGCTAAACAGAATACACGAGAAATACACTAGAAATACATATATAATAAATACTATTGGTTTTCTTTATCCCCTCCTCAAGTTGGACTTGATGATGAGAAACAAGGCTCAACTTGAAAGACAAGAACCGATGTTGCTGTTCTATGAGAGATTTTGTCATGATATCTGCCAGTTGAAGAGAGGATCTCACAAAATCTGTACACAGAAAACCATCCTTAAGTCTTTCTTGAACATAATGACAATCCTTAGAAAGATGCTTGGTGCGCTCATGAAAAACTGGATTGTCAGCTATATGCATTGCAGACTTGTTATCACAACACAAAGGAATGGGTTTAGGGATGGTGAATCCCAGATCTTCATAAGTACCATCAACCTAAACCATTTCACTTGTGGTCTGAGACATGCTCTTATATTCAGACTCACAAGAGGACTTGAAGACTGTTGCTTGTTTCTTAGTCTTCCAAGAGACAAGGCACCCTCCAAGAAAGATGCAATATCCTTTCAAGGATCTTCCAGAGAAGACACAGGATCCATTATCAGCATCACTATAAGCAATGACTCTAAAAGGAGAGTTGTTAGGATAAAACAATCCCCAGTCTGAAGTTCCCTTCAAATACTTCACAACATGTAAGGCTGCTTTCCAATGTGGTTCTCTAGGACAGCTCATGAACTGATTTAGTTGTTGAACAGAGAAAGAGATGTCTAGCCTGCTCAAATTAAGGTAAAGCAGTTTTCCAATTAAGCTTCTGTATTTCTTAGGATCATCCATGATTATGCCTTCATGAGTAGACAACTTGACATGCTTAGGGAAAGGAGCTGTTGCAAGGGTACAGTTGCTTAAACCAATGTACTCAATCACAGCAAACACATATTTTCTCTGATTAAGCAGAGTTCCTTTGGCAGTTTTTGATACTTCCTGACCAAGAAAGTATCTCATTTCTCCCAAGTCCTTTGTAGTGAATTCTCCATCTAACTGTTGCTTCAATAAAATTATGTAACCATCATCATCACCTGTAATAAGGAGATCATCAACATAGACTAGTATAATGGTCTGGTTTCCAGATTTCACTCTAGAGAACATGCTGTAATCTCGAGTTAACTGATTGAAACCTCTTTCCTTCAGAAATCTTGTAAGCTCTTTGTTCCACTATCTTGAAGCCTGTTTGAGCCCACATAGACTCTTCTTGAGTTTACAAACCTTCCCTTCAGGAGCCTTTGTATATCCCTGAGGTGGTTTTAGGTAAATTTCTTCATTTATAAAGCCATGTAAGAAGGCATTATTAATGTCAAGTTGATGCACCTTCCAATTCGGAACAGTTGCCAGAGCCATGAGAAGTCTAACAGTAGCAAATTTTGCAACAGGATAGAATGTATGATTGTAGTTTTTCCCTTTGAGTTGTTTATCTCCACGATCTACTAACCTTGCCTTGTATTGATATGTCTAGTATATGTAGTATTTTACCCCCGTCCCTTGGTCATTATTAGTAGTGTTTTTGGCTCTTTAGAGCCACTTTTATTACGAATATGTGTTTTCTAGTGTTTTCGTAGTTTTGGTTGAGTTTTGTAGGGAATCGCACCTTTGGAGTAATTTCCCGGGATTTTATGGAGCAACTACGAGCATTGGAGGAGCACGGCCATCTTTCGTAGCCCAAGATCGGTTAGAGTAATCAAACCGGTGAATAAGGGCTCGACTTGTGTGAAGACGAGGCATTTGGACCGAATGATTAAAGCCCCAAAGAGGATATTTGGTTTGGGCCAAGTTACGAGCCTAAACGAGGAGTCCAAGCGGCCTGATGGTCCGCCCGATGGTCTGCCCGATGGTCCGCCCGGTGGTCCGCCCGATGGCGCGCCCGATCGGGCAAAGAAGACTTATATCGCAGCAGCCCTTCGCCCGATCAAAAAGGCGCGCCCGGTCGGGCGGTGTGGCGCCCGGTCGGGCGCGTGTCTCTGATAGATCTTTTAAGCATCGTTTAGTTTGTTTTAGTTTAGGATTCTTGCTTATTATAAATATGTTTTTGTTAAGCAAGTTTAGGATTCTTTTTTTACACTTCCTTATTCTTTCTTTACTTTTGTAATTCTTTCTCTTAGATTTTCTCTCTCTACTTAAGCTTATTTTCTCTCTCTACACTATATACTTTGTTGTTTACTCAACTGTTTATTCTGATTACTTTGGTAACGATTTCTTTTCTCTTAATCTCAGTTATTTATTTTATTCCTTCTATCATGTTTTATTTTATGGCTTTGATTAGTTTAGATTTAATTACGTGTGAGTAGTTCTCTTTCTAGGGTTTATGGGGATCCATAAATAATATGAAGGGGTAATTTATTGTTGTTAATTATCAATGCTATATTAATTTCCTATTGATTGATTTAATGCTCTGTGACTAGATTAGGCCTGATCTTTTATGCATGAGTTTGACAATATTGATTCGAGATTCGAGAGATGAGAATTGATGTTTAGGTCTAGTTTCAATAGGCAGGTTAATCTATAAATGGTTAAGTCGAGATTCGAGAGATGAGATTTAATACCGGTAGATTAATTCTGTGATTGTAATACGTAGCGAAAGCCCTTTATTATCTGGTTAATTGATGCATTAATGATTGGTTATTATGTTTTACCCTGGAATATTATTTATTGGTGAACCTATGCCCTAGGTCTTTAATTCATTGATTCCTCTTATTTTATTCTCCCTACTTATATTCTTCGTAGTATAATCTTTAAATCACAACAAATTGTTACTAATAATTTAGATTGCTATTAATTAATTAGGAATAGAAAGACTAGTTTCCCTGTGGATTCGACCTTACTTCCCTATCTACTTTAGTTAGAGGACTTAGGTAATTACTTTTGATTAGGTGATACGACTTTAGCCTGTCAAAATTTGGCGCCGTTGCCGGGGAAACGGTTTTATTTTTATTTCTAATTGTTTTTGTAGTCTAGATTATTTTTCTTTTGCCTCAAAGGACATTAGTTCTTTGAGGTAGTTCTAATATCTGTCTTTTTAGTTCTTTGTTTATGCCCAGGTGTTCCAGATCAGGTTACATTCCATTCGATCCTGAGATCGAACGCTCGTTTCATTGACAGAAGAATTTTTGTAGGCAGATCCTGGCGGGTTCTGGGAGTAACAATATTCCTAGAAATCCATTACCTACTTCTAGTGATTCGGAGCACTCTTCTGATTCAGAACTAGAGATGGGTACACCATCACCACCTCCACCTCGCAAGCTTAGCGATTATTCGCAACCATCCCTGACGGATTTTCCACATCTTTCCCCTACACCTGATCTCGAGGGAGTCTAGTTCGAGATCAAGCCCCAGTTCATAACGATGATAGAAAGAAAGCAATTCAGTGGAGCTAAGGGTGAAGATCCTAATCTTCACATTGCAGACTTCTGTCAATATTGCAATACTATTAGGCAGAATGGGGTAACGCAGGACCAAATCAGGGAGATTCTTTTTCCCTTTTCTTTATGTGGAAAAGCTAAATTATGGTTTAATGGTTTGAATAGAGCTGCACTTGGAATTACTAACTGGGAGACTCTTGCTTTAAATTTTTATAATAAATATTACCCTGCAGAGAAAACAGCTTTATTAAGAAGTGCCATTCAGAATTTTGCCCAGGAGACAGATGAAGCATTATATGAAGCTTGGGAAAGATTCAAGGATCTGCAGAGGGAGTGTCCCCACCACAACTTGGCAAAGTGGCAGCTAATTCAAGCTTTTTACAATGGATTAGGAAATGCATCTAGGACAATTTTAGACTCCGCAGCTAGCGGTAGATTTATGAATTTAAATGTTGATGATGCAGGTCAGGTTATTGAAGATATGGCGATCCATAATTCCCAATATGGGAATACTAGAGGTTATGCTAATAAGGGCAAACATCATGTTGATTCAGTAACCCTTATGCAAGCTCAGCTTACTTCTATTTGTCAGAAATTAGATAGCCTTACTACTAACAATCCTAATTCTGTTGCTAATGTTTCTGCTGTTGATAATAATGCTAATGATGCTTTCTGTGAAAATTGTGGAATTGTACGTCATTGGGAACATGAGTGTAGGAGTTCCATGGAGCAGGTTAACGCTTTTCAGTCCATCAAGCAAAATAACCCATACTCCAACACCTATAATCCCGGGTATCGGAACCATCCTTATCTTTCCTACAAGAGTACTAATGTGCAAAATCCCACACCTCCACCACAACAACCACAACAACCAGCACCACCACCTCAGCAGAAATATTACCATCCCAATGCTGGCCAGAAAAACCAACCACAAACTCCTCCACCACCTTCTGACCCAGCTTTATCAGAAATTAGAGCGATGTTAACTAGTATGCAAAAGCATATGGAGAGTAGAGACTCACAAATTGACTCGATTGTAGCCCACAATAAAGTCATAGATACTCAAATTGCACAGTTAGCCGCTGCTCTTCAGCTTCGCCCACAAGGAGCCCTACCATCGCAACCAGTACAACCCACAGATCAGGCGTTTGCAATTACCCTCAGGAGTGGTTCACACTATGATGGGCCTCCTATGCCCAAAGAAGATGAACCTGTTTCAACAGAAATTGCTAATCCTGATTCCTTTATACCAAGGGATATTAATCCTAGCCCTGCAGGGCTAAAGGGTAGTACTAATATTTCTGATGTTACATTGCGGGGTAAAACTCCAGGGAAGGTTGTAACTCAAGACAGGAATAATGATGTGCAACAACCAATTATCAAACTACCATTCCCAAATCGACATTTGAAAACCACCATGGATATGCAGTTTGGTAAGTTCCTTGACATGGTGAAGGATTTGCAAGTAACAGTTGCCTTTACAGAATTAATCACGCAAATACCTGCATATGCAAAATTCATGAAAGAAATATTGACTAGGAAAAGGTCTATTAGTGAGGTAGAGACTGTCGCTTTTACTGCTGAATGCAGTGCCGTACTACAAAATAAATCTCCACCCAAACTAAAAGATCCCGGTAGTTTTTCTATCCCTTGTCATATTGGAAATTTAATGATTGATAATGCATTGTGTGATTTGGGCGCTAGTGTTAGTGTCATGCCATTATCTGTGTGTTTAAAGCTAAAAATGGGTAAATTAAAGTCTACTAATATTACTCTGCAAATGGCCGATCGTTCTTCTAAATACCCCATAGGCATATTAGAAGACGTCCCTGTTAGAGTAGGTAAATTTTATATACCTGTGGATTTTATTGTTCTTGACATGTCCAAGGATTTGCAAACCCCAATCATTTTGGGTAGACCCTTCCTTAATACTGCAGGAGCAATTATTGATGTAAAATGTGGTAAATTGACACTATCAGTAGGGGATGATAAAATTGTTTTTAATTTGAATAATACCCCTAAAAGCCCCATGCTAGAGGAGAAGTGTTATAAAATTGATGTGGTTGGTAATTGTTCTAATAAGCCCCAGGCTTTTGTTAAAGATCCCTTGGAGGCGGTATCGTGTGTTGCATCTTCTACAGGTACAACTAACCGATGGAAAGAGGAAGTGGACGCAATAGAGAAAGCCTTATACTGTGAAGGTCTTGGTTTTGAAAATGAGAAGGTGGAAATAAGTACACAAGTTGCGGAAATTGAGTCTATAGTGAGAGTTCCACCAGATCGTGTTGTAATAGCTCAACAAAGTGATAAATCGAGGCAACCAATGGTCAAAAAGGGTTCTCAATCGAACAAGAGCAAAGAACCACCAGTTCAAGCCAATGAGGATCCACCCAATAAGGTGAATTGGCGCCTTACAGGGCGTGTTAGGAAGCCGAGTCGTGGTTTAAAAATCGCTCAACCGGGTGAAGAACCACCCGACCAGGCGATAGGCCAAGGGGCTTAACTTCCCGACATGTGGTAAGAGGGTCGTGCGGGACCTAAATAAACCAGCGCTTTGCGGGAGGCAACCCGTATTTTTCTTGTTTTTTTTTAGTCTTCTTTCTATTTCTTGTGAGAGGAGAGAGTTTAATGAGTTTATTGAGTTGTACAGGTTAGAAGGAAAAGAGTTAGTCAAATTTGGAAAAAAGAGAAGGAGTCTCTCGTACCAAACATTGCCTCGGGCCCGACCGGGCGAAGGACCGCCCGACCGGGCGCGAGAGCAAGGGTGAAAAATTACAATTTTTGCCCGACCGGGCGAAGGACCGCCCGACCGGGCGCGAGAGTTGACGAGTACGGACATTTCGACCGCCCGACCAGGCGCGAGAACGAAGAGAATTTGAAGGGTTTATACCGCCCTACCGGGCGGTTTGGGCGAGCGGATCAGCAAAACTGCTCAACTTCGATAGGCCATAACTTTTGCGTTTCTTATCGGATTTGGGCGTGTGACCTATCGTTGGAAAGCTCTTTAAGTCTACTTTCCAATTCAATTGGAACCACTGCATTATCATCTATATATCAAAAGTTATGGTCAGATTAGTGCACCTGACTCAATTTTTATCTTTTTTTTCCACTAACACTTTGTTTCTTTCTTGCCCAATTTTGTTCCAAAGAGATGGATTGCAATCCTGAGGCTTTGGTGACATTGATGTGGTGATGATGAAGAGTAGTCACCTTGAATACTTGCTATAAGAAAAATACAAAAAAATTGAAAAAATAAAAAAATCCAAAAATACGTTCCAATGAATTGTAAATCATGCTTCCCTGTGCCCCATACTTGAGAAAATTTATTTTGATTCTTGGTTATTGATGATGAGCATTGTGGATTTGTTGGTCATGATTTGAAGTTTGATTGTTTGGATTCCTTAACATGCGTCAATTTTGTCCAACTACTTGTGAATATAGTGCTTGACTAGTTGATTTGGTTAGGAATGTGTGTTTAGTTCCTGGTATGTCAATGAATTTGAGTATTGGTTTGCAACTATGAGTAGTATTTCATGACTCACCTATTATGCACATGAGGAGGACGAAGGCGTTCATTCTTTTAGGTAGCCTTCAGACGATATTAGATACATTTGTTCCCTTCTTGCTATCCATGTTGTTGCTTGTGCCCTTTTATTGTTTATTTAGCCACATTACAAGCTTTTTTTTTAGCCCCATTGGTTACTAGTCCCAAGCTTGGCTTGGGGGAGCTATAGTTAGTGAGGTGAGGGAGTTGTAGTGTGTACATTATTTGCACAATGTGGAGGTATAAGAAGAGTAATTTGTTCTTTGATTTTTGTGATTGGAAAAAATAAGAATTTGTGTTTCAAAGTTGAAATTTCCAATGTGGAATAAAAAGAAAAAAAAAAGCAAAAGAAAAAAATTGTTATATGTTCAAATTATCTATATGAAAGTTGCCCAAGAAAAATTCAAAGAAAAAAAGTATCAAGTTTGAAAAAAAGAATGAGTTCAAAGTTTGTTTATTCACTCAAGTTCTACATTGTCATATTTTTATGAGTGAAATTGTAAGTGTTGGGATTGTTTATGTTGTTTGGAGTAGTATTTGGTGGATTCTTGTTGGAGTTAGTTATGTTGGAGATGTTGATCATTATTTATTTTGATCATTGGTTTTATTAGGATTTGGCTCCCTTTAAGCATGGCTTTTCTCTCACATGTTCCCAAATATTTCCTACCCTTTATCCTAGCCTTACATTACAAGCTTTAAAGACCTTCCGACCTTGTGCATAGAGTTGTGTAGATGTGAAAGTGTTGTTTATCAATGCAAATTATGAATTGACATATTCCGAGTCGACTATTAGGTTGAGTGCTTATCTTTTTAAACACACGAGTGTGTGAGTTTGGGAGGGAATTGTTAACATAAAAGGGTGGTTGGAGAGCGATCGAGTACATCTTTTAATCGCCACATAAATGAGAGTTGAGTGTGTGAGCACTAGTCTTGAATTCTATATGCTCGTGTGGTTTGCTCTATTTGACAATTGTTGGGGAGGAAGAGTGATTGGATGAATGAGATTGATTGATATTCAAGCATGCTCATTAGATTTGCCTTGAATCGTCCGTGCTTGATTTGATTATTGGGGTGAGGAATGTTTTATGTGTTCATTGATGAGCTCTTTGCTTAGGGACAAGCAAAGGTTTGGCTTGGGGGAGTTTGATATGTCTAGTTTATGTAGTATTTTACCCCCGTCCCTTGGTCATTATTAGTAGTGTTTTTGGTTCTTTAGAGCCACTTTTATTACTAATATGTGTTTTCTAGTGTTTTCGTAGTTTTGGTTGAGTTTTGTAGGGAATTGCACCTTTGGAGTACTTTCCCGGGATTTTATGGAGCAACTACGAGCATTGGAGGAGCACGGCCATCTTTCGTAGCCCAAGATCGGTTAGAGTAATCAAACCGGTGAATAAGGGCTCGACTTGTGTGAAGACGAGGCATTTGGACCGAATGATTAAAGCCCCAAAGAGGATATTTGGTTTGGGCCAAGTTACGAGCCTAAACGAGGAGTCCAAGCGGCTCGATGGTCCGCCCGATGGTCTGCCCGATGGTCCGCCCGATGGTCTGCCCGATGGTCCGCCCGGTGGTCCGCCCGATGGCGCGCCCGATCGGGCAAAGAAGACTTATATCGCAGCAGCCCTTCGCCCGATCAAAACGGCGCGCCCGGTCGGGCGGTGTGGCGCCCGGTCGGGCGCGTGTCTCTGATAGATCTTTTAAGCATCGTTTAGTTTGTTTTAGTTTAGGATTCTTGCTTATTATAAATATGTTTTTGTTAAGCAAGTTTAGGATTCTTTTTTTACACTTCCTTATTCTTTCTTTACTTTTGTAATTCTTTCTCTTAGATTTTCTCTCTCTACTTAAGCTTATTTTCTCTCTCTACACTATATACTTTGTTGTTTACTCAACTGTTTATTCTGATTACTTTGGTAACGATTTCTTTTCTCTTAATCTCAGTTATTTATTTTATTCCTTCTATCCTGTTTTATTTTATGGCTTTGATTAGTTTAGATTTAATTACGTGTGAGTAGTTCTCTTTCTAGGGTTTATGGGGATCCATAAATAATATGAAGGGGTAATTTATTGTTGTTAATTATCAATGCTATATTAATTTCCTATTGATTGATTTAATGCTCTGTGACTAGATTAGGCCTGATCTTTTATGCATGAGTTTGACAATATTGATTCGAGATTCGAGAGATGAGAATTGATGTTTAGGTCTAGTTTCAATAGGCAGGTTAATCTATAAATGGTTAAGTCGAGATTCGAGAGATGAGATTTAATACCGGTAGATTAATTCTGTGATTGTAATACGTAACGAAAGCCCTTTATTATCTGGTTAATTGATGCATTAATGATTGGTTATTATGTTTTACCCTGGAATATTATTTATTGGTGAACCTATGCCCTAGGTCTTTAATTCATTGATTCCTCTTATTTTATTCTCCCTACTTATATTCTTCGTAGTATAATCTTTAAATCACAACAAATTGTTACTAATAATTTAGATTGCTATTAATTAATTAGGAATAGAAAGACTAGTTTCCCTGTGAATTCGACCCTACTTCCCTATCTACTTTAGTTAGAGGACTTAGGTAATTACTTTTGATTAGGTGATACGACTTTAGCCTGTCATGTATCTCACAATCTTCCCATTTCTGTCAAACTTTACTTTGTAGACCCATTTTGAGTCCAAAGCCTTTTTATCAGATGGAAGGTTTTCAAATTCCCATGTTTTATTTCTTTCTAGAGCCCCTAGCTCTTCCTCCATGGATTCTGTCCACTCCTTGCTCTTTAAAGCTTGTGAGTAGTTTGTTGGTTATGTAATTTTGAGAACATTGTTAAGGGAAACAATGTAGTCTCCATCATAGAACTCATTCTCTGTTAGCTTATGAGCACTAAAGGATGGGGACTGATCATCATGATCAGCTAAATTTGTTGGTGGTAAATCAACTTCGAAATTCTTAAACTTGCTTGGGATTCTTCTGTCCCTGGTGGACTTCCTTATAGCAGGTGTTTCTTGTCCAGTTCCCTGCATCAAGTCCAGCAAGCTGTCTTTAGTTTGATTCTCAGGTTATTCTTAAACCTGATCAGCTTCATTTTCTTTAAGTTATTCCTTTATATTCTCTTCTGTTTCATTTTCATCTTTTCCTAGGTTCACTTCAATTTCCTGATTAACTAAGGAAATACTGTTGTATATCCCTTTGTTTTCTCCTGCTTCCTTGTCAAGGTGCAAAAAAGGGAAAATTTGCTCCTTAAATTTCACATGTATGCTGGTAAAAACCCTCCTTTTTTTGCAAATCATAGAGCTTATATCCCTTTTGAGCTACAAGATATCCAATAAGCACTGCTCTAATTCCCCTCTCAGCAAACTTGTCATCATTCTTCTTTGCTTCACTAGCATAACAAAGGCATCATATTGTTCTGAGGTGTTTATAATCTGGTTTCTTCTTCCATAATCTCTCATAAGGTGTTTTCTAGCATATTACAACACTTGGCGACAGATTTATTATGTGAGTTGCAGCAAGTATGCATTCACCCAGAATCTTTTAGGCAGACCTGCATGTATCCTCAAAGCTCTTGCTGTCTCAAAAATATATTATGTTTTCTCTCTACCCTTCCATTCTACTAAGGCACACCAGCTACGCTTGTCTGATGAAAAATTTCCTCTTTTTGCAAATATCTTGCTACATTTTAACTGAATTATCCCAGTTCCAGTATCTGATCTGATGTTTTTAACTTTTGAACCAAAATGGTTTTCAACATAAGTAAGGAATTTTTCTAATATATCCCTCACTACTTCTTTGTTTTTTAACAGATGTACCCAGGTTGCTCTACTATAGTCATCCACTATAGTTAAAAAATAAGTTAATCCATCTATGTTGGGTGTTTTATATGGCCCCCACAAATCAACATGCAGAAGATCAAAAATAGCAGGAGCTATGCAGGTAAGGGAAGTTTATGATGCTTAGAAACTGAACAAGTATCACAGCAAAAAGTTTTAATAGATTTGCAATTACAGAAATCCAAATGTTTCATCTTAGACGAAGATCCATGTCCAAGCCTAGCATGCATGACATCTAGGGTAATAGCATTATTACAAGACAAAATATCAGATTATTTACCAAGCTTGCTGTTAAGACAGTCTTGATGGTGTCCTCCTTGCTCAAAGTGAATTTGTACAAGTCATTTGTTACCTTCCCAAAAGCCAAGCTCTCTCCATTAGTAGGGTCCTGAAACACACACCCATTTTCATCAAAAATTACTTTGATGTTGCTGCATCTTATTATCTTACATAAAGATAAAAGATTATTATTGAACTCTGGTAAGAACAGGACATCATGTAGGACAATTCTTGCTCCTAACTTCATAGTCCCTATCTGATCAACCCTTTTCACATTTCCATCTAGAAGAACCACTTTAACAGGCCTAGATAAGCTTCTCATGCTATTGAACATGCTTATATTTCCAGCCATGTGGTCGGAAGCCCCAGAGTCAATGATCCAGGATTTAGAGTCAAAATTCTCATGAAATCTAGCCACATTTGAGAAGGATATTATACCTGCAAAATTTCTCATAGCATTTCCTTTTGCTTGACAGGTACCCGCTCCCTGCTTCTCCTGGAAGGCTTTCATCTCTTCCTTAACCACTGCTGAAATCATTCCTGCATCTGGTTTGCAGCTTGATCTAGTTCCCGTCTCATATTCTTCCTCTTCTAAGGGGGATTCCATTTCCTCATCCAGCTTGCCAACGTTTGCTGCAGTTTTCTTTCCCTTATACCAATCTGGGTAGCCATAAATCTTGAAGCATCCAGACCTCTCATGTCCCTTTTTCTTGCAATAGTCACAAGTGACATCTGGTCTTGGCTTCCTTTGTTCTCTTTTCTGGTATCTACCTTTATTCGGTTTTGCAAGAGTATTACTTTGAGACTCCTTTTGAGCTTGAAAAGCTAAAGCTTCTGCAATTTCTTGCATCTCACTAGACACCTTTTTCTGTTCCTCAGTCTGTTGCACCAAGTGGAAAGCTTTGTTGACACTAGGCAAAGGATCCAGGCTAAGGATGTTTTCCCTCACATTCTGATATCCTCTATTCAATCCCATTAAGAATTGAATCACCCTGTTTGTCTCAACCATTGCTAACATTTTTTTGTACATGCTACATGTACACTTGGCAAAAATCCCACAGGTGCATTCCGGTATTGCTTCAATGTTGTAAATTTTATCCCAGAACTTCTTGAGCTTACAGTAGTAGTCTCCCACAAACATGTCACCTTGCTCAAGTTTACCAAGATCCTTCTTGAGTTGGTACAAGAGAGGTATGTTGCTCTCTGAGTACCTCTCAACCAACTCATCCCACAGTTGCTTGGAGGTTTGCACAAGGCTCAAACTGAAAGGAATGGTGTCCTTCGAACAAGTGTACTATTCCGTTAGCGGGTTCAGAATTATTAGAAAGCTAATATATTCAGTAAGGTCAAGTGATCGGAATGCCTGGGTGGAGGCCGCTTCCGATCAGTAATATTAATGGATAATTAGTGTTACAGCTTAATCTTGACTGAACCCTTCGGGTCACACCCAAGCATTCAACAAACCGAAACGACGAATTAATTCGGAAGGAATTAATGAGTCGACCGAGTAATATTTATTTAGACGTCGGAAATTCGAGCTTAGAGCGTCGAAACCGAGCGTCGGAAGTCGAGTCGAAAAATAGTGAAAGACGAGACGAGAAATAGTAATAAATCAACAAAAGACCAAAATACCCCTAGCATCGGAATGCCCTAGCAAACCGAGTGCTAAGGGCGTATGGCCTAGCATGGTGGCTAGCATGCGCACCAAGCCGAGCCTAGGCTGGCTGGTGCGTGCTAGCGCACTCATGCTAGCATCGCAAGGCTAGGCGCTGCCTAGTGCGTGCTAGCATGCTAGGCGCAGCCTTGTGCGCGCAATGGCTAGCAAGCCATGCCGCAACAAGCTGCTGGAGCTAGCACGCTAGGCGCGCCAGCTCGCAACAGCTAGCAGCAGCATGGCTAGGCCATTGCTTGCTGCCTAGCAGCGCTGGCCAAGGCACAAGGCCAGCAGCAGCAGCCCGCACAAGCATGCTGGGCGTGCTGGCCAGCAGCAGCAGCAGCCCGCATGCAAGTGCTGGGCTTGCTGGGCTTGCTGGGCGTGGCTGCCACGGACAGCAGCACATGGCAGCCCACCTTGGCTGCCTTGGTGCCCAAGGGTGGGTGCCATGTGGCTTGTGGTCCTTGAGTGTGTGGGGAGTGAGGTGGCCGGTTATGGGAGAGGGAGTGGGGAGCAAGTTTGGTCCCCCCCTTCTCCAAATGGTCCTCACCTAACCACTCACATGAGCTTGCCACTTGTTGATTTATTACTAGCTTGATTATTGATTTTATTTTAGCTTTAAAATAAAATGGAAAAATCATACTATCCCACATTGATGGGAGAGTAAATGATACTCCCATCATTTCCTATAAATACCCAAGTATGGGCATTGGGAAAGATGCTTGAGTAAGAGTTGGAAAAGGCATCACAATTAGTGAAAACCTTTGAACTCAATATTATTACTTGGGTTTTGTTGGTCGGGTCTTGCTAACTCCAAGACATTGGACCTAGTCGGTTTTGTTGGTGCGGGTGGACTTCGTTGGAGGTCTCCGTGCGAGCGGGACTTGAAGCTTTCAAGTAAGAGCTCATTTGGAGCGAAGCACGCGTCAAGGGTAATTAGCTTATCTTAATCTTGTGATTAATTTAATTATGTTTATGGTTTTATTTATTGCGAGTGCGGTCTTGGTTTTGGGTTTGTTTCCGCGGTGAGTCGGACTCACCAAACCCCAACAGCGGTATCGGAGCCTCGCTCGTTTATTTTAAAATCATAATATTTTCAAAGTGTTATTATGGCTTATTTTTTCTGGTTTTAAGTTGCTAATTATATTAGTAACTCGTTTTTCAAATTTTACCTCGTTTTAGAGCTATCTTCAGCCCCGAACCCAGATTTCGACCCAAAAATAGTGAATTTTGGGTGGAAAAGGTGTTCTGGAAATGGTTTTACCCTTTTAGGGCTCGGTTTTTAGCCAGAAAACGACCAGAAATGCATTTTTCGAGGGATTTTTCGTTTTGACGAAAAATTTTAAGTCTTTCTAACCTTGAAAATTGATTGCATATTTATGGTGGTTATGTAAATGGTTCTTTCCTTATTTTATATGCAATTTTTAGACCACTTTAAGCATGATTACTTGGTAGTAATTGGTGCTTGAAAGTTTGGTTTTATTTTTCACATAATTGCAAATTAATTGCATTGAGTGTGAAATAGTTGTTCTTTGATGCTTCAAAGTATTAAAGATTCAATCTTTACTTATGATAAGTGATTGAAACTTTGAGTTACTAAATTCCATGAATTTTGGTTAAACTTTGTTGATTTAATCATTTTTTAGTTGATTGGAATCATAAAGTTTAAAACTTGTGATAGAAATTGGTTTATCTTCATATTGGAAGATATAATTTTTCATGAAATCACAAGTATTAAAGTTGGAGTCTTTATTGAACTTATGTTCATTTTTCCAACTCCCTTTTATTTTGTCAAAATCTCAAGATTAATTTAAAGTGATTAAATTAATAGTGAGAAATGCCCTAATTTATTTTGTTACACCAAGTTAAACCAATTTTATTAAAGAATGATTCTTGGTAATAAATTTGGTTAGTTGCTTTGGATGAATTATTTAAGTTGGACTTGTTATTTTTCATTTTTCCTCAAAATTGATTCTAAAATTAATTTAGAATTGATTTATAATGTCACACATAAAATTCGATAATTTTCGAAGCATTAGCACGCAACACGAGGCCTAAGAGCCCCGAGCTAGCTCTCGGCCAGCTGGGCTGCTCACGCAACCCATATGTGGCTGCCGAGGCTGCTGGGTGCTTCGTGCTTAGGTGCGTGGTGCTGTGCGACTGTGTGTGCGAGGAAGGGCGTGGGCTGCTGCTCGCTGCCAGCCACTTACCGCACCAGCCAGCAACAAGCAGCAGCATGGCGCAGCAGCAGCATAGTGCTGTGCGCGCTGTGCGTGCTGCTACGCTTGGCTTGGCTGGGCGTGGCGTGTGCGAGCACAAGCAGCCCATGGGCATGCTTGGTGTTGCGGGGGTGCGAATGGGTATGTTACGAGCTTGTTGTACGGTACGTACGATCCCATAATTGGCACAATAACCCCGGGTTATTAAGGCGATGCTATTTTAAGTTAATTTTAGCATTGCTTAATATGTAAATAAGGGTAATTTTGGGTTCCAAGTCTTAGTGCTAGGCACTTAGACATTATGGAATACGTAATTTTGCTTAGATTGTCGTTTTAATTATTTTAATTATTTTGTTTATTTAATTAAAATTTTGGAGGCTAGGCCTCGGGTTTTTGAGCGACATTTGCAAAATTAATTTTGACAAATATTTGGGTTCACCGACTTAATTAATTGGATTAGTTAAGATTGGATGCGGAATTTAGTGGGAGCGTCTCTTAGTTATTACCATAACCGGTTAAAACAACTTTGACTAGTTTAATTAGGCGAGTTAATTGAATTAACCACCTAGATTAATTACTAGTTCCCGCGCGGTTTTATGCATTGTTACTTGTTTGATCGTTGTAAAATGCATGGGCCATTCACAGATAGTGAATGGATGAATGGAATGTAAAACTCTCTCACAGGTTTTATGAAATGGCAACTAGTGGGGCCCGATTAGGATAGAAAATACGGACTGTGATCCGTGATGTATTTTTGTAAATCTAAATACGGTCTGCGAACCGTTGAGTATTTTTGTACCTTAATATTTAGATTAGTCCTAATCGTAGTAACTAGCAATTATATTATTTGGTCAAGTCTTGAAGACGGAGTTCTTAGAAGACGAAGCCATGAAGTTGCAAAAGAAGACCTTTTGAAGACTTGAAGATCTCAAGGGGTCATGCTAGTTGCCAAATGCATCTCTATTTATGTTTTCGATATATATATATTTATGTTTATATATTTGAATTAAATGTTAGATGCATGGTTAGGATTTCGAATGTTGAGATGATTAATTAAGTTCACTTAAATCAACCAACATAGAAACCCTAGGTCCCTTAAAATTGAGTAAAACTTGCCATTCCAAAACACACTTACCAACCGAACGAGGGTAGTGATGGGCTACGCCAAAGCGAGGCATCACTACTTCTCCAAGGAACGTAAGGCATACTAGGTATGCAAGTGGTTTTGGTTATACTCAACGATATGAGTGATGGAGTCCTAACATGTCGTGGCAAAGTGAATAAATTGTTTAGAGAGCATTGGATGCGACGATTTATTCAACCAAGAGTGGCTTGGAGCCATTAGCAAAGCGTTGCTTACCTTAGGAGATTGAGTGTTAAGACAAGCCAAAGCATGCTTAACCACTCTTTGTTTCTTTGGATCTTGGAATCGACTTATTCTCACCAAAATTGGGGACAATCTTTAATGTGTGAATAAGACGTTTTAAATAAGTTTGATTAAAATGCATGATTTCAATCTTATTTAAGTATAATGAATGGTTTTTCATTTTAAATTCTTTCAATTGTAGAATCATGTCTTCAAATAACTCAAACAACCAATTCTCGTTACGCTCAATTCTCGACAAGGAGAAACTGAGTGGGCCAAATTTTCTTGATTGGCAAAGGAATTTGCGAATTGTTCTCATGCAAGAGCAAAAGGAATATGTCCTTGATGAGGAAATGCCCGAGACTCCCAATGAGGAGGTGACTCAAGCTGCCCTAAATCGATGGCAAAGTGCCAATCGAGATGTCAAATGTATCATGTTGGCCACAATGTCTCCTGAACTTCAAAAGACTTTCTTTGAAAAGGAGACGGCTTTTGAGATCATTTCTGAATTGCAGAATATGTTCCAAGAGCAGGCCCGAACTGAAAGGTTTGAAACCCACAGGCAGATCCTTGAGAGCAAGCTCAAGAAAGGAGAGCCAGTCAGCCCACATGTACTCAAAATGATTGGATTGTTTGAAAACATGGGAAGGCTTGATGCGGGGTATTCAACCGAGATGGCAATTGACATCATTCTCCACTCGCTGCACAAAGGCTATGATCAGTTCAAGATGAACTATAATATGCACAGCATGGAGAAAACCCTCACCGAGCTTCATGGTATGTTGAAGCAAGCTGAGCAAACGCTCAAGGATGAGGGAAAGCATGATATGCTCATGATTAAAAAGGGCAAGTCGTTCAAATTTTCGGGCAAGAAGAAGAAAGGCTTTAAGGGGAAAGGTAAGAAGAAAACTTTTCCGCCTAAGTCTAAAGCTACCAAGGATAAGAGGGTAGCGTCTTCTAAATCTGATTCCGAATATTTCTACTGTAAGAAGAAGGGACATTGGAAGAGAGATTGCCTCAAGTTCAAGGAAGATAAGAAGAACGGAACCGTTACTTCTGAATCAGGTATATTCGTTATAGACTTTAACTTCACTAGCTTAACATCATGGGTATTAGATACCGGATGTGGCTCACACCTTTGTTCCAATTCTCAGGGACTAAGGAACGCTAGAAGGCTAGAGAAGGGAGAGATTGAACTCCGGGTCGGCAATGGAGCCAGAATTGGTGCCGTATCCGTAGGAACTCTCAGTTTGTCTTTGCCCACTGGGCTAGTTTTGGAACTCGATAATGTTTATTATGTTCCTAACATTACCAAAAACATTATTTCAATTTCGGCGTTGGACGCCAAAGGTTTTGAATTTCGAGTAAAGAACAAAGAATGTTCATTTTATCTCGATAATGTTTTATATGGTATTGCACATTCTGAAAATGGTCTTTATGTGCTTTCTTTAGACAAACAAGTTTATAATGTGAATAATGATACCAAAAGAGCTAAGACCATGGAGTCAAATCAGACTTACTTGTGGCATTGTCGTCTTGGCCACATTAACATCAAACGCATCAAGAAACTTCTACAAGAAGGTGTTCTTGACTCTTTCGATTTAGAATCGTTTGAAAATTGCGAAGGATGTTTATTAGGCAAGATTATTAAACAGCCATTCTCCAAGTTGGGAGAAAGGGCAAGTGACTTATTGGGTCTTATATATACCGATGTATGTGGACCAATGAGCTCAACCACAAGAAATGGACATCTATATTTCATCACTTTCACAGACGACTATAGTAGATATGGCTATGTCTACCTCATGTCGCATAAATCTGAATCATTTGAAAAGTTCAAAGAATTTCAGAGTGAAGTTGAAAATCAGCTTGGCAAGAAAATCAAAGCCCTTCGATCAGATCGAGGTGGTGAATACTTGAGCCAAGAATTCGATGACCATCTGAAAGAAAAGGGTATACTTTCAGAATTGACACCTCCAGGAACTCCACAATGGAACGGAGTATCCGAAAGGAGAAATCGGACCTTGTTAGACATGGTACGATCAACAATGGGTCTTAGTGATCTTCCTATCTCTTTCTGGGGACACGCACTTCTAACTGCGGCACTAACACTGAACCGTGCTCCATCAAAAGCTGTAGAAAAGACTCCATATGAATTATGGACGAAGAAACCTCCTAGGTTATCTTTTCTAAAGATATGGGGATGCGAAGCATATGTCAAGAAATTGATCTCTGACAAACTTCATCCCAAATCTGACAAGGTTTACTTTGTGGGCTACCCAAAAGAAACCAAAGGGTATTACTTCTACAACAAATCGGAGAACAAAGTGTTTGTTGCTCGCGATGGTGTCTTTTTGGAGAAGGAGCACCTTTCCAAAATGACAAGTGGGAGGAAAATCGAACTCGACGAAGTTCGTGAGGATGAGCAACAAAATCATAATGACAGTCAGAGTGCTCAAACAGCATCTGTTGACGCAGGTCAAAATGATCAAAATGTGCAAAGTCGAACCGACAATGCAAATGCTCAATCCATTACCCTACGTAGGTCTCTGAGGCCGAGATCTCAACCTGATAGATATCTTGGTTTAGTATTAACCGAGAATCAGGACATCCTGATTATGGATGGAGATGAACCGGCAACCTACAAGCAAGCGATGGCAAGCACCGACTCTGCTAAATGGCAAGAGGCCATGAGATCTGAAATGGATTCCATGTTTGATAATCAAGTCTGGGACTTGGTTGACTTACCCGAAGGTTATACACCGATCGGATGTAAGTGGATTTTCAAGTTGAAAACCGACAAAGATGGAAATGTATTCATTTACAAAGCTAGATTGGTGGCAAAAGGTTACAGACAAGTTCATGGTATTGATTACGATGAAACCTTTTCACCAGTTGCAATGCTTAAATCCGTTCGGATCCTCCTAGCGATTGCTGCATATTACGACTATGAAATATGGCAGATGGACGTCAAAACCGCTTTCCTTAATGGTTATTTGGAAGAAACTGTGTATATGACACAGCCTGAAGGTTTTGTCGACCAAAACAATGCTGGGAAGGTTTGTAAGCTTAAGAAGTCCATTTATGGATTAAAGCAAGCAAGCAGAAGTTGGAATCTGCGTTTCGATGAAGCCATCAGTAAGTTTGGTTTTATCAAGAATCCAGATGAATCTTGTGTTTACAAGAAGGTCAGTGGGAGTGACATCACCTTCCTAGTCTTATATGTCGATGACATATTGCTCATTGGAAACAGCATTCCGTTGTTAGAGTCTGTAAAGGCCTGGCTTGGAAAGTGCTTCTCAATGAAAGACTTGGGAGAGGCTCAGTACATACTAGGCATCAAGATCTATAGGGATAGATCGAAAAGGATGATTGGATTGAGTCAAAGTACTTATATTGATAAGGTACTTGCTCGATTTGGCATGGAGGAGGCCAAAAGAGGTCACCTGCCAATGTCACATGGCATAACCCTAAGCAAGAAGCAGTGTCCACAGACACCTGATGAGCGGGTAAGAATAAATCAGATTCCATATGCTTCGCTTATTGGATCTATCATGTATGCCATGATATGTACTAGGCCAGATGTGTCGTATGCCTTGAGTGCTACGAGCCGTTACCAATCAGACCCAGGAGAGGCGCATTGGACTGCGGCCAAAAATATCCTAAAGTACCTGAAAAGGAACAAGGATAAATTCCTGGTGTATGGTGGTACAAAGGATTTGGTTGTGGAAGGTTATACCGACGCAAGCTTCCAGACAGACAGAGACGATTTGAAATCGCAATCTGGATATGTGTTCTGTCTAAATGGAGGGGCGTTTAGTTGGAAGAGCGCAAAGCAGAGTACAACTGCAGATTCTACAACTGAAGCCGAATACTTGGCAGCTGCTGAAGCAGCTAAGGAGGCTGTTTGGATTCGTAAGTTCGTTGGCGAACTTGATGTTGTACCCTCTATAAAGGGTCCAATAGCCCTCTATTGTGACAACAATGGAGCTATTGCTCAGGCCAGAGAGCCTAGAGAACATCAGAAGGTCAAACATGTCAAGCGGCGATTTCACATGATTCGAGAATGGAAATCAGAGGGTGAAATCAGAATTTGCAAAGTTGGAACGGATGACAATGTAGCCGATCCACTTACTAAACCTTTGCCTCAAGTGAAGCACAACAAGCACGTTGAGGCAATGGGAATCAAGCATGTAGGAGACTGGCTTTGATTTCCTTGTTTAGTGTTTTAGTTAATTTTGAGAAAAGTTAATGTAAGACACTAAGGAAAACCATTCATGTTTTGGAGTAATATAAAATTTCATGCAACATTTTATTACTCCGTTATGCTATTTAATTGTGGTTTAGGATTAAATAATGAGTCCATTCGATTCTGAGAATATTCAAAATAGGGTATCAAGACCAGTCTTGGTAAGGAAACACCTATTAAGTGAACATTGAATATTATAATCGAAAATTATCCCTAATCAAGGTCATTTAAACGATGGACGATTAATGACCAATTGAGATTAGTGTGTAGTCTGATTTATAGCACCGTTTCATGTGCTACGAGGACATGATTTTCATAAATCATTTGCACAGGTATTGGTTTAGAACCATACTGGATCGACCTATGAGAATACTTTAAGAAATTAAAAATTTGTCATAAGTATACTTCTCATTATGGCTATCGGAACCTATTTCCTCGACCATGAGTACTGTGAGTTCTCTTGTTTGAGTACTAGTTCGCTTTGATGTTGTCAAACGTATGCCGTAATAGGGGATTATAACGGCAACACTCGGGCGGCTAGGTCCTCTCAGTAAGAGGAGCTACATTACAAGACTGGGAATGTCCCCCTAGTAAAATAGGGAAGATGTCTTTGTTGTATTCAAGGCCTCTCGTAGAGCGAGACTGTAAAATGCATGGCCGTGCTCGGATGGATTTTAGAAATCATCTGTTTATTGACAGTCGGACTCGGAATCGGGAAACACTTCTGGACGTAATAAGGATGACAAAATAAATCTTACCTTATAGTTCATGAAGAGACATTAAGCGACATAGGAAAGGGCTGTACACAAAATGAGCACTTGTCCGGAAGGACAAGTGGGAGATTGAAAGGAATGGTGTCCTTCGAACAAGTGTACTATTCCGTTAGCGGGTTCAGAATTATTAGAAAGCTAATATATTCAGTAAGGTCAAGTGATCGGAATGCCTGGGTGGAGGCCGCTTCCGATCAGTAATATTAATGGATAATTAATGTTACAGCTTAATCTTGACTGAACCCTTCGGGTCACACCCAAGCATTCAACAAACCGAAACGACGAATTAATTCGGAAGGAATTAATGAGTCGACCGAGTAATATTTATTTAGACGTCGGAAATTCGAGCTTAGAGCGTCGAAACCGAGCGTCGGAAGTCGAGTCGAAAAATAGTGAAAGACGAGACGAGAAATAGTAATAAATCAACAAAAGACCAAAATACCCCTAGCATCGGAATGCCCTAGCAAACCGAGTGCTAAGGGCGTATGGCCTAGCATGGTGGCTAGCATGCGCACCAAGCCGAGCCTAGGCTGGCTGGTGCGTGCTAGCGCACTCATGCTAGCATCGCAAGGCTAGGCGCTGCCTAGTGCGTGCTAGCATGCTAGGCGCTGCCTTGTGCGCACAATGGCTAGCAAGCCATGCCGCAACAAGCTGCTGGAGCTAGCACGCTAGGCGCGCCAGCTCGCAACAGCTAGCAGCAGCATGGCTAGGCCATTGCTTGCTGCCTAGCAGCGCTGGCCAAGGCACAAGGCCAGCAGCAGCAGCCCGCACAAGCATGCTGGGCGTGCTGGCCAGCAGCAGCAGCAGCCCGCATGCAAGTGCTGGGCTTGCTGGGCTTGCTGGGCGTGGCTGCCACGGACAGCAGCACATGGCAGCCCACCTTGGCTGCCTTGGTGCCCAAGGGTGGGTGCCATGTGGCTTGTGGTCCTTGAGTGTGTGGGGAGTGAGGTGGCCGGTTATGGGAGAGGGAGTGGGGAGCAAGTTTGGTCCCCCCCTTCTCCAAATGGTCCTCACCTAACCACTCACATGAGCTTGCCACTTGTTGATTTATTACTAGCTTGATTATTGATTTTATTTTAGCTTTAAAATAAAATGGAAAAATCATACTATCCCACATTGATGGGAGAGTAAATGATACTCCCATCATTTCCTATAAATACCCAAGTATGGGCATTGGGAAAGATGCTTGAGTAAGAGTTGGAAAAGGCATCACAATTAGTGAAAACCTTTGAACTCAATATTATTACTCGGGTTTTGTTGGTCGGGTCTTGCTAACTCCAAGACATTGGACCTAGTCGGTTTTGTTGGTGCGGGTGGACTTCGTTGGAGGTCTCCGTGCGAGCGGGACTTGAAGCTTTCAAGTAAGAGCTCATTTGGAGCGAAGCACGCGTCAAGGGTAATTAGCTTATCTTAATCTTGTGATTAATTTAATTATGTTTATGGTTTTATTTATTGCGAGTGCGGTCTTGGTTTTGGGTTTGTTTCCGCGGTGAGTCGGACTCACCAAACCCCAACACAAACCACCAGCCACTTGGTCTGTCATAGATCTGAAAATCCAGCATCTCACTATGTAATCATTTCTCTCCCACCTGTTGTAATCCTTGTGCCCAGCTGCTGGTTTAGCAATCTTTCCTTCAATGAATCCCTTTTTGTTCTTAGCTCCAAGAGCTAGCTTCATGTTTCTGCTCCAAATCAAGAAGTTACTACCATCGAAGAGCATTGGAGTCAAAGAGGCAGCATGATTATCGGAGTGTGACAGGAACAAAGGATCTTGATAGTTCATCTCAACTTCAGAAATTTCGTTTACTGGCATTTTGAGGGATCAAAAAACAGATAAAAGGAGGAAAACAATAAAAAAGATTAAAACTTTCAGTATGATTTAACCTGGAAGCTCTGATACCATGTGGAAATCTGGCAACATACACAAATTTCTTAAGAACTTTGTGTGTTTTCGAGCAGTGAGCCTTTCTCTCAAGCAATAATTGGGAGAATGTTTTCTCTGTATTCACAATGAATAACGGCGCACAATCCTCTAGGGATCAACAAACCTAAATAGATACAATATATACAGGAAGCTAACTACTAAGAAGCTTACAACTAAGCTGTACAAAAGAACGAAAAAAACAGCTAGAGAAAGCTGTACAGAGAGATTGCTAAAGCTAAACAGAATACACGAGAAATACACTAGAAATACATATATACTAAATACTATTGGTTTTCTTCACTAAGGGGAATGGTTACTCCTCATTTGTTACCTCTCAAAAACTTGGGGTAACAAATATCCTTAGTCTCCTCTTAATAAATACCCTTTTCATAGTTAAAACCAACAAATGAAAAGGTAATACTTAAATGATTCCTTTGCCCCCTCTTGTTTGTTTCCTTTCCACTCCATTTTCATATTCCGAACCAAGCACCCTGATACTGATTTTAGAGTTGTGTTCATCACTAGTTTTGCTAGTAAGTTTGTCTACTTTTAGAAACATACATACTAGCTAGTAGTATAGTACACCATTGAATTGAAATCTTAATGATACTATCAAATATCATTTTTTTTTTTACCCAACTATCAAATACTATCAAATATCATATTAGTACTATTGAAATTTATAGTTTTTTTAAACATAAATTCTCAATGGTGACCCCTAAATTTTGCTACACAGAAATAGTGACCTTTTTTTTTTTTTTTTTTTTTTTGGAAAATTTATTCAAAAGGACCAAGGAAGAGGGTGCTTTTGTTCAAAAGGACCAATTAAGCCAAAGGTTGTTCAAAAGGACCAACTAATATAGTTTGGGTTGTTGAGTGGGACCATGTCACATTTTCAGGCAAGCCAACGCCGGACTCTGGCGTTGACCGTCACGTGAGCACGTGACTGGTTAAGTTGGGTAAAAAAAGAAATCTTTTTTTTCCCGATCATTTCCACGAATTCCACCCAGAATTCCCAATTACCCCCCTTTTATCCCATTTCTTTTTCTTTCTCTTTCCTCGAAGCTCACTGTTCATGGCATTAACTTTGCTCTGCCATTGTTGGTGGGATCAGAGCAACACTTTAACAGGCTAATAAAGGTAAGGTCTTTTTGTTCTTCTCTCTCTTGTCACTTTCTTAACCATATTTGCGTTGTTTTCTCACGAATAAAAAATCAGTTAACCACCACAAACCAAAACACATTAACCTTATCTTCAAAACCAACCTAGCAAACTGTTTCACCTCCAACCTAGAAAAAAACCAAAAAAATGTTGAGACTAAAGCTACAACCTATCCCAAAAATATAAGATCTAGAACAACCATCACAACACATACCTTGTTCCGCTTTTCCTCAATTGCACTCTGGATGAATTGTTAGCAAAAAGAGGGCGCAATTGCAGATTGCTCTAAATCTAGGATTTATTCATCGAGGAGAGAGAAAGAAGAATAATTAGAAAATTTGGGGGAAATGGTGATTTTTGGGGGGAATTCATGAAGAGTAATGAAAAAAAGGAAAAAAAAAAAATTGACCCAACTTAATGAGTCACGTGACTAGCACGTGATGGTCAACGCCGAACTCCGATGACTTGCCTGAAAATGTGACTTGGTCCACTCAACAACCCAAACTGTGTTATTTGGTCCTTTTGAACAACCTTTGGCTTAATTGATCCTTTTGAACAAAAGCGCCCTCTTTCTTGGTCCTTTTGAACAAATTTTCCTTTTTTTTTAATAATACAAAATAATCTTAGTTAAGAAATTTATCTCACTAATGCCTTATTTCATTAAATACTTAATTTAAATTCACTATAGTTTTGTAAAAAAAAAATCGTAAAAAATAAAAAAAATTAACAAACCACCAACCATCCACCCATACCACCATCCACTAGTCAGCCACCCTATCCCTCACCTCTTTCATTGTTGGCAACCCCAACTACCCGACCACCTCTAGACCGCCGAACTCAGAGCCTCGATTACCATTTCCACTTGAGGGTCACCATCTAGAATTTCCCTTATTTCATAGTATCAATAGAGTTTTATGGGCATAGTAATTTTCATTGATACTAATGTGATATTTGATAGTATCATTAAGACTTCAGTGGTACTATATATGTTTTCAATGGTACACAAAATATACTCTTGAAATTTAAAATTTCACAGAAAATGACCATATAACTCTGTGTTGTATGATGCTCAAACAAAAGGTATATCCAGAATCCCTCCAAGCAAATAAACCCTAGCTCCTAATTAAAACCGCTTAATATTGGCACATACACGTAAAGTATGAATCAATACATATCATGACAATTTGTAAATAATATGAACTTTTTATGAGATAGTAAAGATAACATTAAGTGAATAAATAGTACTATGATAATTAATGGTATTATAATACTTTCTGGTGGTATAAGTATGTCATGATATTTTTTCTAATAGTACCAATAGAGTTTTATGTAAATACGAAATATATTTCAAATTTGGAAATTTTGTCTAGAACTACCTTAAAGATAGGGTTATTTGTGAAGAACTACCCGTTTTTTTTATTTAATTTTTTATTTATTATTATTTTTTTAAGAACTACCTAGAACTTAAGAAAAGTTTGGGTAGCACTACCCATTACGTTTTTCGTCCAAAAAAACGTTAATGGGCTCACTTTTCCAATTAATTAACTCCCCTAATTATCTTCTCTCTCCTCCCTACTTAACTTCCCCTTCACCCTAGAAATCAAAACCCCCAAATTTAGACATCCTACCCATTACAATGGCCAATTAGACATCCTACCAATTACAATGGCCAGTTAGTAATTAAAATGCAATTGAATTCAATCTCAAAGTCAAAATAACCGAAACCTAGAACTCAATTGAACCCCTAAACCCTAGAAATCAAAACCCCCAAATTTATTTGAACCCATAAACCTTGATCCGAATCACTAATTTACACCTTAATTAAGTTAATTGCGTTCAATTAAAACTTGTAAACAAATACAATAAACAATGAATTAAAAGGAAAGTGTGAAATATTACTTGAATAATTGAGAATTTGTGTTCAATTGATTGAGAATGTTCTTTTGGATTTTTTAAGTAAGAATGGAGGGGAAGTTAATTAGGGAGGAGAGAGTAGGTAATTAGAGGATTTAATTAAGTGGAAAAAGTGAAAAAGAGGGCCTAATAACTTCTTAATTGGACGGAAAACGTTAATGGGTAGTGCTACCAAAACGTTTGTAACTTTTGGGTAGTTCTAAACAAATAAAAAAAAATGGGTAGTTGTTCACAAATGACCCTATCTTTAGGGTAGTTCTAGACAAAATTTCCTTCAAATTTCAATAATACTAATGTGGTGTTCGATGGTACCATTACCATTAAGACTTTAACGGTACTATATATGTTTCTAATGGTATACAAAAATATCATTAAAATTTAAAAATGCACAGAAAATGACCAAAATACCCCGTGGTGTATGATGCTCATACAACACGGATATGTAACAAGACCGACTCTCCACAGTTTATGCAGTAAAACAAAGGCAAAATTGGTTTCAACAACATGAGCTTTTAACAACGCGCATGTAGCATCTTAAACTTGACTAGTAGCGGTAACATCACCAACTTCTTCATCAGGTGCACAAAATATCATAAATATAACACAATACCAGAGATTATGTCGAAGACGCATAATCTTTAATAGTTTATTAACTTTTTGCAAATTATATTATGACATCCTGTTTAGTCCTTAAGGTCCAAATTGACCCAAAACCTAATTGAGACATTTTATAACACACAAATCGATACATATTATAGCTACTCATCAAAGTTTATGCTTCTACGTACACATTGTTAAAAGTTCGTGTTACTAAAGTCAAATTTATCTTATTAAAAAATCCGAAGGGAGTTAAAAAAAAAAAAAAACATAAACAGTAAATGAAAGCACAGAAGCAAAGCACACGCGTGGAAAGACAGCCAGGGTGAAAAATAAAAAGGCAAAAGACACTAGAATTTATGCAATAATCACACCTTCTTTTCCTCTGACCTCTCCCATTCTTCCTCTAATTGTAGTGTCCTTCTCTCCTTGAGCACCAACACAAACACTCTATACAATAATACAGTCAAGAATTATACAATCAAGAGTTATATAGTAGTAGTATACACTATTTTTATCATATAGTAGCAAAATTAATCAATTTAGAAAATGAATCGTCTGGCCCCATTATCTGAAGAACCATTCAATGAAGAAGATACCAAAAAACTCTCCAAAAAAACCCATGCATGGAAAAATTGGGTTAAAAATCTTTTTTTCAACAAAAAATCTGATCTTAAAATTCTTCTTAGTGTTCTTGCTTGCCCTCTTT
Organism: Chenopodium album; assembly: GCF_948465745.1. NCBI lineage: Eukaryota > Viridiplantae > Streptophyta > Magnoliopsida > Caryophyllales > Amaranthaceae > Chenopodium > Chenopodium album. The sequence goes on along the minus strand of NC_137846.1, from coordinate 43,181,920 downwards.
TTCCTGTTTCTCTTCAACCAAATCAATCCATTCTTCAGGTATTTTTATATTTTCTAATTTTGGGTTTTTTTTTTTTTTTTTTTTTTTTTTTTTTTTTTTTTTTTTTTTTTACTAATCACGTGTTTATATTATTTCAATTTGTTTTTTAAAGCATTAATTTTTGTGGGGTTTGTTAATTGAGAAGTTGAGAACATGTATTTTTGTTTTATGACATAATTTGATCAAATTGTCTTGCCAATGTGGTTTTTTTTATTCTATGATTATGTCATTTCTGCTGGGTCCATTTTTTGTTGATACTTTAATGAATTTCATAAATTATATTCTTTAAAACTTATTTTTAAATAATTACACTTTCCTCATTTCAAGATTTTGCTTATTATAACATTTTAATTGCATTTTTATGATAATTTTAGAAATGGGGTTTGGATATTATGAAATGGCAAGTATAATATGGGTTTTCCTTTAGATAACAGAGTAATTTGAGTTAAATTTGGAAAATCTGATAAATATAGAAATGGGTTTTGCATAATATTACTTTTAATGACTTTTAGATGGACATTTTTTGGGGTACATTTGAGACAAATTCACTAAATTTCAGAGCAATTTTTGAGTAGAATTGCAAAATTTAGATGATTATAAAAATGGGGTTTGATTAATTTTGATATTTGAATGGCAGGTATCATCATCATCCCAGTACATAATAGAGCACTTTAAAGCAGCAACAGGTTGTAAAAAGCTGGAAAAAATGGTGGTGAAAAATATATTTGCAACAGGAAAAGTGAGCATGACAATGCTAGAAGAGCCGAGTTTAAGCGGCTCATCGGCGGTGGTGGTGGCGGCTGGAGCCACTCACAAAGGCTGCTTTGTGATGTGGGAGATGTTGCCTAACAAGTGGTCAATTGAGCTTGTGGTTGGTGCTCATAAAGTGCTTGCTGGTAGTGATGGCAATGTGGCTTGGCGTTACACCCCCTGGCTCGGCTCTCACCCGGCTAAAGGCGGGGTCCGGCCCCTCCGCCGGGCCCTTCAGGTTTAAATCCTCTTCATTGCTATATTCTTAGTTCAATTGTAGTGCCTCCTTGTACATTTAAATGTTACATACTTCATACTTGCATGTTGCATCTAATTTTATCCATAATGATGTTTGACTAGTCATACACTAAAGTCCTAAAACTCCTGATTTATGTTTCACACTCAATATACTAGTTTGGGATGTTTGGAGTCATGTCATATACTTCTTCCGTTTTTATTTAGTTGTAACACACTCCCTTGGCACGCATGTTAAGGAAGATATTAGACTAGGTAAACTAATAAATTTACAAAATTTTAACACCTATAAGAAGAAAGAGATAAGTTGTTACGGTTTAAATTTCATAGCTTAATTATTTCATTTATTTAGTTTAATCACCTCATTGATAAGGTGATAAAAAATGTGTTACAAGTTTAAGAAAACAGAGAAAGTACTTGACTCTGTTGGGGGCCCAAAGGCGGACCTTCCGATATGTACACCCGGTTGTCATTAAAATTGTTACCTTCATACTCCGTATATTTGTAATGTGAACAAAATGCACATCCCTATGTCAACTAGATCTCACCTGAGTCATCTATGACTTTCAATTTTACTCATAATTATTATGCTTATGGTGAATTTCAATGTTTATATTTTTTTATTATATTACTATGGTCTATGCGGTCTATATTTATTAAAAAGATCTTCTTTTCCAAGAAAGTATTGGTCATATCAACTTATCCTGTAGTTAATGAGAGTTCTCCATGCTTCCAAGGAAATACTATTTGTATTACTTGTTGACTTTGTGGCATTTTCTATAACCAAAATTCAATTACAAATTATTTTTGGATTGGGAGGAATATTATATTGATCAATTTATTTTCATATTAGCTCTACATTAGAATGGCATTCTTTCTTCATTTATTTTAACATATGTGACTATTTTCTTTGGGAAGGAGGTTTTTCGTAATACGATACTCGTTCTAGATTATCATGACGTCGTGAATTCACATGTGGTCATCATCCCCCTAGGTAAAAGGTTGTACTAGATTAAGGATTCAGCATTTTGTTAACGAATCATTATGAGTTGTAATCTTTGCTAATATGGATTGGCAAAGTAATTAGATCCAATAGATGTTTATTTATATGATTGCATTAAGGAAACTAGGGTGTGGCCTTTATCATGGGGTAACACACTTTCACCATATGGGTTCTCAATATCATTTTGTCACGCCTAGGTAGTAATGGCATGTGCTTGACACTTTAGGTTTTTTGCCTTTTGGAATCAAAATCAATTTATATTAATTTATGTTTCTTTTTTTATTTTATTTTTAATTAGTTTTATGTTTTTTTGGTGAGGGATAAGGAGGAATCTACAAAGGATTTGAACATTACACCAATTCTGTTACCAAACTGCACTTCTGCATTGCTTATACTCCAAAAAGGGTCCCACTAGAGTCATATGTCAAAAGATGGTATCAATCCAAATTTGAAGAATTTCTTAGAAATTGCTGTTATAACAAGCTAAAATTACCTAATTCCTAATCTTTGATGGTATTCTTTGTGATAGTTGTAGAAGAAGAAATGTTGCACTTCCGAATACTGAAAATGAGTGTTTTTTAGTGCTTCTTGTTGATTAAATAATGACCAAGAAAAGGACCTCCTGAAATTAAGTAAATGTAGTGATCAAGAATATTTGAATGTTGCTAATACTTACACATCTATTAACAGAATTGTCCTTAAAATACAACTAGTATCATTTAAGTGGAGCCATACGCGCATAAAGCGTTTGTATGTACTCACTCCGTCCTTTTGAGATTGCCCTATAGAATTAAAGTTCACATCTTAAGTTGGTTCATTTGAAATCATGTTGGGTTTATTGTTTCTTTATGGTTGCACATAAGTTGTAAAGGGAGAATATATTCCACTTTAGGAATGAATATAACTCATTGGATTATTGAAACATCCATTTTTATAATATCAGGCAATCTTAGTGCAATGGAAGGAGTATCAATTAGTAGATTCGGCCTTACCTAGACGTTATTATGTTTGCCTAATTATTAATTCCTTTTTCGTAACATATCTTCCCTACCTAACAAACTACTATATACTTGCTAATTGATCTTGTTAAGCAGTAGCTACCACACTATTTTTGGTCATTGATATAAGTCTACTCTTTTAATTTTCCTCTCATTCACACTCATTAATTGTGACCAAGTAGGCAATGCACTGTAGTTCAATAAATCCCTTTGATTGATGAAACAACATTTGAAAAGCCAGTGATGGGAAAGTCAATGTTGGTAGTTCAATCTTTTTTAATTGCTGTTAATGCTTTCTATATTACCTGGTCCTTCAAACATTAGGTACCAAACTAGAAACAGACCTTGATGGGCATTTTTAACACCCAATAGATTCGCCCCTATTTTGCCATCCTTTTTATTATTTCAACTACCATAGTTACATTCTTTTGTTTTTTTTTGTCTACCATCATGAATATGTAACTAATTTTTTGTAAGTTTTATAGGAAAAATAGTAAACCCTACGTCCCAAAATAAATCTCGGCATTTTTTTGGTTTTCTCTAAAAGTGTCCATGTTTCCCTCAATTTTTTTTCCTTTCATTATTAATTTTGCCTAAGTGTCGTTTCAAAGTGTGACGCTTATTTTGGGACTGAGGGAAATTCTGAAAAGCTTCGTTCTAGAAATCTTTTATACTCAAATGAATTATTAATTAGAAATGGAGTCATATTATAAATGTCAAACATGGTACCAAGATTTCACATTTCCTTGTCATTTATTCTCTTCTTTTTTGAATTTTAGCTAGATGACTTCAGAATTATTAAGGAAGTAGTATATGCTTTCTTTTTCATGCTTAGTTGTATGTGAGATTTTTCTGATAACATGTTTTTTCTCAACTGAGCTCAACCCAATTATTATATAAAATGAGAAAAAAAAATATAAGAAAAAAAAAGCACTTATTCTAGTGGGTCCCATCAAGTACCCCAAGGACAAAACACACAAGGCATCATGATGGGCCTAACTCTAAAAAAGCTAGACATTTCTTTTTGCAAAGGTATCTTTTTTCAGGCCTCTTAATTGGTTGTAATTTGAGAAAATTACACATTTTTTTAAATTTATTATTTAGTGAGTGATGGTATCTTACAGAAGATATATGTCAGTTTCACTAGTGTTCGAATCTAAAAGGAAAACTCCTCTCAATTTTTATCCCAAGATCTTAGCTGTTTCTCACCACCAAAACATCCCCATTACAGAAATTGCTGTCAGAGATCAAGTTGTAACATGGGATTAAAGGGTAGTATGATTTGTCTTTGAGTATCTTTGTGATCTTGTTATTTTATCCTAATACAGTCTTTTAAGACGTTGCTATTGATACTAATCGTTAAAAAATTGCAATTAGTACTCTTGTTTGACAATTTTGAGCTCCTAATCCTTGACTGTTCTTGGGAAACCTCTTGAGAGTTTAAAAGGGTGATTAGCTATGGTCCCCACACATATACATATAAAGTTAGTTATTGGAATTCTTGTTCTTGTTCTTCTCTGACAGAACTTGGATCTTGCCTGGGAAGAACTGCAATTAGACCGGTACTAATATGCATCGAGATCCAGATTTGATTTTTTCCAAGGATTCAGAAAACTTTATCTTAGGAAAATATGCTTTGAATTTGTGTACTCTAATGTTACTCGAACTTGGGTGTTAGTATTATATGCTGGTATGGTATGTGTCTATTGTCTGTAGTTTCCGTACATGTTAGAGAATCGATAATTTGACTAGTGTTTGAGTTAATATGCTGAATATGTGTAAATTAGTTAATTACAAAGATTCAAAACACATTTCATATAAAAATTTCAATCAATTTCTTCGGTGCCACTGACCTTAATATTATGCTGGATATGTAATGTATTTTAATGTAGTGTCTGCACTATTACAGGGTTTAGATCCAATGGCAATATCTGAAGCATTTTCTGTAGCTCAGTACATGGGAGAGAAGGAGATTATGGGCGTTGATTGTTTTGTCTTGAAATTGTCTGCTGAGCAAAATGATCTTGCTGATCGGAGTGACAACACAGCCGAGACCATCAAGCATGTAACATTTGGCTACTTTAGCCAAAAGAGTGGATTGCTAGTGTACTTAGAAGACTCCTACTTAACAAGAATACAGTCCCCAGGTGCATGTCCTCGCTATTGGGAGACTACAATGGGTTCAAAAATTGAGGACTATCGGACAGTGGAAGGTGTGATGGTCGCACACTCCGGTCAAACTCATGCAATCATCACTAGGTTCGGGGATAATCTCAAGTCAGGTCCTACTATACTACGAATGGAAGAGGCTTGGATGATCGATGACTTTGCTTTTAACGTGCAAGGACTATCTATGGACTGCTTTATCCTCCCACAAGAAGTGAAGAGCAGCTGTCTCGAAGAGAAGCTCAAACAAGGTCCATTGTTCCCACTTGATCGATGATTGCAATTTTATCAGTTCGGCTGCACTAACAAACTTTATCAAGGAAGATTTACATCATAACAATGCTTGAAATAGGATTGATTACTGATATTTTTTTTAAAAAATATGTTTTAGCGTATGAAATTTTCGCCTTTGTTTTTTAGGGGGATTTTGTATATAATTGCCAATATATGAATCACCAGTAAATAAACTACTTATGTAACAAGAATTGAGTATATGGGTAATGGTGACCCATATTAGCCATTCACTTTTGTAAGAACTTGAGAAGCATATAATAGTTGCTTCCTTGTCTACTCGTTTTATGAAATTTGGAAATGTATTTTATCTACTTTGTATCAACTATCTCACGTTTCTTCCTCTAGAACATGTCCCTACAAACATACGAACTGTAATGTTAGACGGTTATACCTTATAAAGAGTAATCCCTTTGTTATCTTTTGTTTTGTATACTTGTCCTTCCTTTTGTTTGGTCATCCTCGTTTTTGTTTTTACTTTATTAAGAGTTGTATTGAGCAGATAAGTAGAGTTGTTTCTTTTTGTTTGATCAACTATTATTACCTTATAATGTTTGGTCATCTTCTTTTTTAATTTTGTTAAAAGTTGTATTGAGTGGATAAGTAGAATGTTTGCTTTTGTTTGGTCATCCTCATTTTTTACTTTGTTAAGAGTTATTATATTAAGTGGATAAGTTGAGTTAGGGTCTGTTCTCTTACGTTGAAATTCAGTTCAGTGTATTTCAGCTGCTAATTTCCTTCTCTTATAAAATATTCATTTCAGTTCACTTCAATTCAGCTGAGTTCAGTCAATGAGAACAGGCCCTTAGTGGTTTTGTTTTTGTTTTGTTTTGTTTTTTTTTTAATTTTTTATTTATTTACGAAGTCTTTGATATTTTTGTTATTTTACTTTGATACAAGTTGAAGTTAGTTTTAAATTATACTCCACCTATCTAGGATCGTCGAGTGATACGAGTTAGTCTTAAGTGGATAAATAAAGTTGTATTAAGTGGGTAAATAGAGTCTCCGCACCATAAGATGAGAAATATATTATTATTATTATTATTTAATTAAGTAGATGATTAGATATGTCAAAAAACAAAGTGACACATATTTGAAGTCACTTTGTTTATGTTGATTTTATTGTATATTTGTCATGTATATCTTTTACAAATTTTAGGTAAGTTAGGTTTCCTTGTATTGTACTATATATTTTGTTGTGATTACTCAGTATGACCTTAACTCTTTTCTCCATTCTCTTTTGATTTTAACATGGTATTAGAGTCATGCCCACGGTTTGGGATCTTTAATTACCTGAGTATGTATATTGTCAGGCCCATGATTTGAGATCTTTAATAATATTAAGCATTCTAGGTCAAATTGAATTGGACCATGTGATTATTAATGTTGTGCCTAAATTTTCACTACAGGTTCAGATGTCCGCAGGTTGCTAAATTGCAGGTTATAGATTGCTACGTGATCAGCTACCTGGTTCCAGGTATTAAATGAAGTTAAACAAAGATATTTCCAAGTAATATTCTAAGAGGATCCAAGTTTGAACAAGTCAAAATTGTTATAAGTTTTCCTACGATTAAGGAAGGGATATTTCCCACCAGAAATAAGTCAATTGGAAATGTTAATTGTATCTGCTGCACAAATCAGTCCACATTCGTTGAAAACCAAATCAAAAAGCCAAACTACTTTTCCTATTTTCACGGAGGACACTCCCACCACTCTCCAACTAACCATTGGCAAAGATCAAGTCTAAAGATGGGCAACAGGCCGTGCCGTGCCACCGCAGGCCGTGCCGCGGTGGTGGGCGTGTCGTGCCTAAATTTAGCACACCCTAGCCCACGGCACGGCACAGCCCACGTGCCTGGCGGGCCGTGCCGGGCCGCGGGTTTGACCGTGCCAATTTATTTTTTATTTTTTATTTTTTATTTTTTTTATATATAAAAAATGTAAATTAAAAACAATATACTCCCTCCGTTACGAGTTACTCGCAACAAAGGGAGAGTTTGCGGACTCCAATGTAAAACTTTTAAGGGGGTGTATTAAAGAGTAAGGGTATGTAATTAGGTGAGTTAAAAAGGGTGGGAAAATAAGTGGTCCCAATTTGATGGGAGACCCATGTGACTTTTTATTTTTCCCTTTCTTTTTCCCTCCCTTTTTGGCTGGCAGCAAGTTAGAGGGGTTTATTTTACCCCCCAATTTATTTCCCTCAAAACTTTTCATGAAAAGTTTGAAATCATTTCAAATTTAATTTAATTTTTTGGCTCAAGCCAAATTTCAATACCAAAAGCCCCTTATTTAAAGGGAGTACCTGTTTCATTTATTTGCCAATTATCATCACCGACACTATTTGGGATTGGGGGTGGGGGGGGGGGGGAGGGAAACCAGAATTCAAAGTTAGATTACAAGACAAAAGTTGTCATTGTTTGCAAATTACAAAAACCATCTTCAACTAAAATTAGTCCTAATTCCTAATTGTTGAGTTAGTAGCAGCATTAGTCCTTTGTACAGAATTAGGCTCCATTGTAAGCTCCCAAAAAAAGGCAGAACAACTCCATTTCATCACCTACCAACACATCTGAAAAAAAAGGGACTCATGGAAGACGAATTTGATGAATTTACAACATCAGCCAACTGCTCATGGAGCAGAACAGAAATGCAGCACAATACAGAAATGAGTAATGAATCCAACAGTCCAGAATCACTGTCAGGCAGCAGTGAAGCAAGTACTCAGCAAGAGACACAATCAACAGAAACAGGGGACTCAGATTCAGAGCCAGATGGTCAAAATCAACAACCACAGAATGCAAGGCAAAACAGAGAACTCAAAATCAATGAAAAGAGGCAAATAGTAGATGACATCCTGCTGAACATGGATGGGGACTATCTTCCAAGAGGCCTGCTGTCCTCATTGGCAAGAAAACATGGAGTACACAGATCAACAACAAGCAGATGGTTCAAAGAAATTAAGAGACACATTGAATTAGGAGATGTTGTAGATGTCAGGAGCAAGAAATTAGGCAAGACTGGTCCCAAGCCTAAGGAATACTCTGATGACTGGCTTAAGTCTGTGCCACTTTACAAGAGGACCACAAACAGGAGCTATGGTGCAGCACTTAATGTCAATCATGTGGTGATACACAGATTAAAGAAAAATGGCAGACTAAGGGTAGTCACAGCAACAAATCACCCAACTTTAAGTGACAATCACAAAGTAGCAAGGTTTAAATGGGTGTTGCAGCAAATTAATCCAGTACCAACTGAAGGGGATCCAACATTTATGGACATGCAACATCAAATCCACATTATGAAAAGTGGTTCTACTTGAATCCAGAGACAAGGACCTTTTATCTAACACCAAATGAAGACGTACCATACAGAGCACAACAATCAAAGAGGTTCAAATTGAAGGCAATGTTCATGGGGATGATAGGGAAGCCTCTTTATGGCGAGGATGGGACTCTACTTCACTCAGGGAAGTATGGGCTATTCCCTTTTGTGAAATATGAAAGGGCAAAGAAAAAAAGCAAAAATAGAGAGGCAGGCACAGTGGAAACAAAAGTCATTCAGAATGTCAACAGAGAAGCAATCAGAGACATGATTATGAACAAAATCATTCCAACTACTCATACTGAATGGCCACAACAGTTATCAAAGAATATAGTTATTTAGTGGGACAATGCAAGGCCCCATCAACTACCCACAGATGCTGAATTTTTGCCAGCCACACAAGGTAATGGTTTTAACATTCAGTTTGTTTTCCAACCTGCCCAATCCCCAGACCTCAATGTTTTGGACCTTGGTTTATTTAAGGTTATACAGTCCATCCAATATCAATCTTTCCCCACTAATGTGGATGAACTGATTGAGAAAGTGGCAGAGGCATTTCAGATTTTTGATCCTACACTAAACAGGTACACATGGATCACTCTTCAATCATGCATGATAAAAATACTGGAGAAAAAGGGTGGGAATAACTTCAACCCACCCCACATGGCAAAGGCAAGACAAGCAAGAGAAGGCACCTTGGAAGACATATTGAAGGTAAACAGGGAACTCATAGCAGAAACAGTGAACTACCTCAACACATTGTTTGTTCCTACAACAGGCCCTCAACCAGAGACACAAGACATGGAAGTGGATGCAGACTAAGCATCATGTAAGCATACAACCTTTTGAAGAAAATAATGGTAGCAAACAACTTTTTGAAGATGCAAGACAGAAGTTTTTGGATATGAAGACTGAATGAAGAAGATTAGAAGATCATGGACTGCCACATATAACCATTAAGACTAAAACTAGGTTTTGTTTGTTTTTGTAATGGTTATGTGTATTTTGACAAATAGCATAGGTATATTAGTGAGGCAGTCATAACTAACAAGTGTACATGTAGTAAGAATTATGTAAACATGACAATTTTTTGACAATGAATAGAAACAATTAACACCAAGGAATGCTCTGTTGGTCGGACATGTTAACAATGCCATAGGTCCATCAGATGGGCTGTTTTATCAACACAATAAACCCTCCAAACAAAGGCACCTCAACAACAAATTCTGAAAGAATTTGTTGGAGCATCCTTTATGTGGGGGATAGTGTCAGAAGAGTCCCTTCATCACTTGGAACAAGAAAGACCCATTACTTAGAGGGGGGACTCAATGACTCACAATACAAGCAACAACAGGGACTCTTTGCCTCAAGTATGCAGTCAACAACTGGGACTAAAAGCCTCCACTATATATTCATCAAACGGAACTAAATACATCAAATAGAGAAGCATGAGCTATTAATTAATTCAGTAGGTACACATGAATGAAACAGGACAGGGGCCAGACATACAGAACTGTCACATGGGACTCCATGGCAGCAACACAAACACAGTAACAATCAGAGTATTCCAAGGACATCCAATACCAGAAACATGCTCATCATCCATACAGTTTAACACCCCCAATATGCATCAGTGTACAACCCATACAGTAAAACATCATCACCATGCTTACCATACAACAACAAATTAAACCAAATTCATCATACACAAAACCAGTCACAGTATAAGCATCAACAACAAAGTAGCAACAGGGACTCACATGTAAGAACCCACGTGATATGCATCAACAACAAATTAACCCAGATTATTCATACTCAAACCAACACAAAGTATCAACAGGGACTCAGATTCAAGAACAAAGACCCAATAATTATAGGAAATACCAAAAAATTAAAGGAATTAGGGTTTAGTCATAATTACGCTGCAAGATCAAAGATCAGGGGGGAAGTCATCAGGGTAATGCTTCCTGAGATAGGCCAGGTAACATGGATCCCAGTCACTGTAGTCGTCCAGCCACACAGATCGGCGTTTGTGGCCCCTAGGAGACCCCTCCTTTGCCAAAGCTTCCTTAGGCGTCTCATCCTTCTCTTGGGCACTTATTTTAGGGGACTCTTTCACCCCGACCTCCCCTCCAACAGTTTTCTTAGCGGAAACCGTCAGATCCGGCACAAGCGCCGCCTCAACAGCCACCGTCTTGGGTGGACCTGCAACATTCTCTGGCTCCTCTTCGTCACTAGTTGAAAAGTACAACTTAGCCCCAATTTTCCCACCGGAGTACCTCGAAAAGGAAGCAAAACACCTCTGAACAGGTTTCATCACTCAAGATCCACGCCTAGCAATGTACATAGTGGATTGATCGTCCTTCTCAGATGGTTTTACACATTGTTTTTTGTTTTTTTTGGGACTCATATTTCCAGAATAAGCAAGGATCTAAATTTAGGGTTTCAGAGAGAAAATTGAAGAGAGAGAACAGAGAACGAAGGGAGAGAGAAAGAAGATTGGAGGAGGAGATCTAGGGTTTATGAAGAGCAACTGGAGAATTCTCCAGAATCTAAGAATTCTGGGCAGCATGATCGAGGTGAATTGAATGAAGAACATTCAATTGGGTAGTTGAGGAGATGAAAGAATTCTGTTGAATTTAGATGGAATGGGGTAAGTTTTTGGTGGGAATGGTTAGGTTAGGTTAATGTTATGTTAAATTGATTAGAAGTTAAGTGAAGTGGTTTGTTAATAATTAAACTCACTTAAAAAAAAAGTAAGGGTAAAATTGTCATTTTACCCTTAAAAACTTACTAAAAAAGGAAGAAAAAAAATTGTTGCAAGTAATGTGTAACGGCTAAAAATGAAAATTGTTGCGAGTAACTCGTAACGGAGGGAGTATATAGCGAGTAACTCGTAACGGAGGGAGTATATATATATATATATATATATATATATATATATATATATATATATATATATATATATATATATATATATATATATATTTTAGTACAACTTAATTTTATTTAAATAATGTTATTAATTTATGTTTATGTTAATGTTAATATATTTTGTTTTGAACAACTTTATTTTAATTAAGGTTATATAAATTATTTATCTAATTATGTTTAAGTTTATATAAATAATTCTATTAATTTAGCAAAAAAACAACAATACATATAATAAAAAAAAAAATTATGAGTGTCGTGCCGGACCGTGCCCAGCCGTGCCCTCGTGCCACGTGCCGTGCCGGCGTGTCGACCCACGGGCCGGCCACCATGCCGCCCGCCGTGCCTCGTGCCGTTCCTGTGCCGATTCCCAGATTTTTGTTCACGGCACGACCCACAAGTGGGCCGCCGTGCCGTGCCGGAATCGTGCCGGGCCCGTGCCGCCCGCGTGCCGGCACAGCCCGTGCCCATCTTTAATCAAGTCAAAGGATAATGGGTAAGAGCATGAAGAATGTGGCATGAATCTCGGAGCTGAACCCGGCAGCTAACTCCTACTTTCAAGGAATCATCAACGAAGCTGTTACAAGACTTCAAAAGGCTCTCCTATTATAACTAGGATAAAAAAACCACTGTAAAAACACAAGATACGAGCCCTAGACATTATATTCTATAGCAGTTAGTAATTAGCACTAAATTACAGGTTTGTTCTCGGTCAAAAAACAACATGTGTTGTACCTGTACTTAATTCTCAAACTAGTAGATTGGTGGACTCAGCGCCACTTGCAGTTTTTACCCTTATTTCTGGGGTCTTCTGCATCATCATCTTGTGTCTCTTCTTCCCTTTCCCCTTTGTTCATCTTTCGTAGTTATTCACCCTCATTCATTGAACCTACACTATCATTTGCATACTTATTAATCTAGCTGTTGTCCTAACCTGGTCGAATCTAGCAATCAGATTTCGACCTAAACAATTGAGTCAAAGAAACTTTACATGTGAAGGAGTGTGTTGAAATATATCTTACTACTAATATATGTAAGTGTCCCACATTGATAAAAGTTATTAGAAGTCGGTTGGTTTATGTTAATATTATTGTATATTTATCATGTATATCTTTAGCAGTTTTAGCCAAGTTAGATTTCCTTGTATTGTATATAATTTGTTGTGATTATTCAATAAGACCTAAGCCGTTTTCTCCAATCAATCTTAAATTTAACAACACACTTGATATAAACCACCGCAAAAGGAAGTAATTAGAGAAAAACAAAGAGAGTACTTCATATTTTACCATTTTAGTGATGGTATTGGTTAATGAAAAGTAAGGTGTGACCCTAAAATGGTAATATAGTTCAAAACAATTTTGGATTTTTCTCTTCTTGTACCTTGATTTCATTAATTTAAAAGGGTACATCTTCGAAAGCAACGAATCACATGGACATATATATAACATAGAAAGTTATTGATATTAGAAAATTATAACTGGATTGCTAACACCTGGTTTACAACGAGGGCATATTTAATACTCATAGAAGGGTACGGCATGGAACTTTCATAAAGAGGTACAATCATACAATGCAGAAAACCGATTAACACAATGGTACAATGTAAGAAACCTTGATAACTTTTAGGGGGTAAATTGATTGGACAAAATTGTTAATTTATTTACAATTTTACCACTTAATAAATGTATTTTATTTTTGGGTAATGTTATATGCAGCCCTAGATGTTGCATATAAACATTTAATATACTTCCTTTTTTAGTATTAAGTTGGGAATTTATAGACAATTCACGAGTAAATCGGTGTAGTAAATGTTTATTTATTGTCAATTCCTTCCATTTTAAACTTTTTATATAAGGGCTGCATATATCTTTTTCCTTTATTTTTTAAAGAGATAAACTGGAGCTTTCTTCTTATATAAGTTTGGAATCAAGAATGAAACTAATATGATACCCCCTTCGTCCCTATTTTTATGCCCCATTATTAAAAAATGGGTCAAATTTTATAAACTTTGACTATAAATTCCCGTTAATCTACAAAAGGAAATATAATCATGTGGGATATCATTTTGTTTATCTCATTGTAAATTGAAGGAAATTATAGATTTCAACACCAGGAAATGAAAATGATTTTTAAACCCTAAAAAAAAAAATATTAAAAAATTATTTTAAAACCAAAACTTTTTTAACAAATTTGATTTTACCACCACTTAACTGGTTCCGTTCAAGAATCTGTTAAGTGGAACCATAAAGCCACGTGTTATTTTTGGCCAAAAAAAAACATAACAAAAATATTAAAATTTTTTTTAAAAAACCTAAAACTACCTAGCCACTGGCGCATCACCTCCCCTTCCCCCTTCCTTGCCGACCGACTTGAACCCACCCCTCCCTTTTCCCACAGCCTTAAACCACCCCAAAACCTTTAACTACAGCTGTCGTTCCCTAAAAACGACCACGAATTCGGCCATTGATGGCTGAAAGCGGCCGGTTATGGCCACTTAGCCCCAAAACCGGTCGATTTCAACCATTAATGGCCGAATTCTTGGCCGTCTTGGGGAAGGGTTGCGGATTAGGGTTTCAGCCATTAATGGTTAAGTGGTTTTGGGACGGATTAGGACTGTGGGAAAGGGAGGGGGATGGTTCGAGTGGGTCGGGTAAGGGAGGGGGAGGATTCGAGTGGGTCGGGTAAGGGAGGGGGAAGGGATGCGCCGGCGTCGGCCGATGGCTGCGTTAGGTGAAGGTGGCAGTGGTGGGGCGGTGGGCGGTAGTGGAGCTGGGGTGGCTGGGTAGATTTAGGAATTTTATTTTTTTAAAAAAAATAAAAATAAAATGGTGACACATGTCACTGTGGAGCCTACTTAACGGAATTTTGGACAAAGATCGTTAATTGGTTATAAAATCCATTGTTTTAAAAAAAAATTCTAATGTTAAAATATTTTTTTTAGGAGTGTTAAAAACCATTTTCGGGTTTTTTGCTGGTGTTAATAAAAATCCAAAATTTCCTAAATTTAATTAATATCAACTTTTTATATTTTTTACGCATATGAAAATAGAGATATAAACGTTTTAACAAGTGTCTTGGAGACAACACAAAGTCAAATGGGGCAAAAATAAAGGGACAAAGGAAGTATGAGTTTGGGCTGACAATCCTTGACCCGACCTGATAACCCGACCCGAACCTGACCCGAAGTTATTGAGAGAAATCCGAACTCGACCCGACTCGACTCGAACCCGAACAATCCGAATTCGACTCGATTTCACCCAAATTTCACATTTCATAATAATATTAAGTTTTAAACTATTTTTGATAGTTTCTAAGCATAATTCGAAATTGACCCGAAATCTGACCAGAATCCGACCCGTTGACCCGAATTGCCACCCCTAGTATGAGTTTGGAACTTGTCTTTTTAATAAGGCATTGTTTAATTGATAAAAAGATATGAGGTTGAAATTAATAATGAAATTATGGTGGTATGAGTTTGGACCTTAATACTTAATACCATATGTTTGGTAAATATTATGAAGTATTTCTTTTATTTTGATACCATAATGCATCAATAATGGGGGTTTCTCGGTGGTTCTTAAGAAGAGAGAAAATTTAAGAGCTAGCTCTTTAGGTTAAAAATGGGAGTTTCTAGTTTGGAGTTTGCAATTGGTGTTTCTAAAATAAGAGAGACAAATCTAGTAAATAAGAGCTATGCTAACAAAATATAAAAGGACATAAACTAGTAGTCTAGTACTACTATTGCTGCTTTTTGCATATGATTGTATATACAATTGAAAATTGAAAAGCTATACAAAACCTGCAAAAGTAAGGGCCTGTTCTCATTGACTGAACTCAGCTGAACTGAACTGAACTGAACTCAGCTGAACTGAACTGAAATGAATATTTTATAAGAGAAGGAAATTAGGAGCTGAACTGAACTGAACTGAATTGAACTGAACTGAATTGAGCTGAACTGAACTGAACTGAACTCAGCTGAACTGAACTGAATTTCAACGTAAGAGAACATGCCCTAACTCTTGGTAAGAGGCCGAGCTAGTACATTTCTTTAGTTATATGAAGGGTGACTCATAGTAAGAGTTGATGATGTAGCATAGGAAATAGATTAAGAACCCCTATTTAAGGTACTCTCTACTATTGATTCCTCTAAAGGACTGGCGGCATGAGAGTATCCTACCCCCCTTCGAAATTCTAAACCCCAACACTAAAAGACTGACATGAGAGTATCCTACCTCCCCTTGAATTTCTAAACCCCTTGAGGGTTTGAAATACTACGTATGAATTTTAAATTTACAAAATTCTTAACCAAACACATGGTATTTGGGGTATTAGTCATTTATGAAAGTGTTGCTGTAAAAAAAATAAAAATACATAACGAGTGCATTTGAACCTTTGTTATGGTATTACAGAGTTTTCACAACATGACATGACTTTGAAAGATCAAATGAAGGCAAGTAGGCAACCCTTTAATAACAATTAAGTAACAGAGGCATGACCATAAATGGCTAATAAACTAAAATGGATTATGTGCTCAATGCTGTCTACTCTTGAAATTACAGCAAAATATAATTACATTACTAAATCTAATGGCAAACATCAATATCATTTTACACCTCAAGTCATTTTCTCTTGAAGAATGATAATATATTGCCTTGCTTTGGATCCTTTGCATTTGCTCCTTTCTTACCGCCAGCTTTTCCTGTTGTATGGGAAGGCGCTGTGCTTCCAACCGCTGGAGACTTCTTTATAGTGGTAGCCCTGAACCAAAACAATATAAATGTTACTGTAAATGAGCTCGTAACAAGACAATGATTCTAATGTTGTAAATATGATAATAATAACCTGTTCACAGGGTTAGCAGGACCGTTCTCTTCAGCCTTCCCATTGTGACCATTAGAATTTTTCACACTGTCAGTGTTATTCTTACTTGCAGTTGTCTCTTTCGTGCCTACCTCTTCACCTTCCCATACCACCTCCGTGACTATCAACAAAACCAAGACCAAATAATCAATTACACAGCCAGAGAGAATGATGGACAAATTTTGAAAGTTAAAACCACACGAACCCTATTTCTCAAATATAAATCCTGGATTTGCTCCGTAAATAAAATCAAAACATTAAAGCAATGAGAAATCCCCATTAAATCTAAACCAATACAAGCAAACAAAGTCCACAGCAAACACAAGACAGTAAACTAGAAAAAGGGAAATCCATAAAATAAAATGCACAAGAAACATTAACAAGACACAACAATACGGTATAAAAGCAGTACCTTCTCTCCCACGTTCATCAATGTGTGTCTTCAGTACTTTTCTTCTTTTAGGCGAGCATGGAGCAGCCTCTGGTGCTTCATTCTTACTACTCATGTCAATGTCAGGGGTTTTACCATGGACTTTTTCAGAATCAGCATTCCTTACATTCTTGCCCATGTAAAGAGCTGAAAATTCTTCTTTAGCATAATGGCCAGCATCATCTACTTCTTTCTCTTCCTTAACTACTGGTTTGCATTCATCCTGCTTGTCAAAATTCAATACGCTTTTCTCTTTGTCTGATGTTCTACTCTTTTGCTTCGAGTCTTGAGATGATTTTGTACTTTGAACATCAGGCGACCCCAGATTAACAGCAGTTTCAAAATCCTCTTCATCTGAGTCATCAAGTACTACCCTTCTCTTCTTGCCACCGTCATTGGAAGCTCTCTTGAAATTGACATTTGATTCATCATCACTACTTGCAGCCTCTAAATTTTCACGAGCACTAATTTGAGCATCTGCACTATCTAAAACACCTGCCCAAGTACGATAGTCAAAAAGTTATAGCACTAACATCTATACACATACATAAATGCATTTGTCTGTTTATCTATCCATCTATCTAGTTATACATGTGCCCACCCATACGCATGTATTTGATATTTCAAATGAAATAGGACCAAAAGTCCTAAACACCAATCTGGTACGCTTCATAGACTGACGATGGTGTGCTTATTGTCAGATGGTACATTTTGGTGGCAAGGTTCCATAATTGTCGGCATTAACCAAAATAAACATACTCCATACATAATAAAACAGTAGACATGACAACTTAAGGTTCCAGTTTTCCTGTGAAGTTTATTATGAATCCTATTGCATAATATCATATATGTTTCAGAACTAGGACTCCAGACCTAAGGTAAGTTCTATCATATCTCATTGTCAAAAGTTCACTAACTTCAGGGTTAGAAGAACTCCAAAGCACAGCCATATGAGGAATGAGATCAAACATCAAATATAATTATTCGAAATCTTAACTTCTTATAGTAGGCATCTCTGAATATTAAACATGGACCACATGATTCTGAAAGAGAAAGAGTGAAAGAGCAACTTAGATACAAGTCTAAATTAACAAATTCTCAAAGTTACATATGACTAGCACAGTAGCACTGGCTTTAATAAGCAATACTCCGTATAAGAAATACTCCATATTAATAGGTTTTGACACTTACCATTTGGCTTGGAAGCATGACATTTTTCTTCTACGGAAGAGTTAGTGGATTTGGATTTTGATGACGCACGACCCCATAAGTTTGCTAAAGAGCTTTTAGTTCCTGCTGAACTCTTGTCGGTCTGACCTTTCTTCTTTACCGGAAGAGATGTTTTATCCTTATCTAACTCCTTGTTTTGGATATCACAAGTACCAGTTCTATCGGATTCTATTTTGGGAGTAGTCACGTTGGAAGCCTGTAGAGCTATTTTTGGGCTAGCTTGCTCCAATTTTTTTTGCTGAGGTTGCAAAGAAGAACCTATTTGATTAACAGAACTGCCAACAGCCTGGCCAGGAATCCCTACACCTTTAGTTTGGGGCACTGTAATTGCTGCAGGTGCTCCCTCAGCATTACGCTTAACCAAGGAATTTGAGACCCCACAGAACCTGAATCACAATAATTAAGAACTTCAGCTATCCAGAAGTTGCAAAAGCAAATTCTCTCCCTGAGGACTAATCCCGAAGACTTCTTGCCAAAAAAATAAAAAATAAAATAAAACTAAGCATACAACTAGAAAATGTTTGGAAGATGGGTGTGCCCTTCGACAAGCTACAGAAATACAGAAGTTGGCCAACTTTAATTAAGTTTTTCAGTTCATTGTTCTCTTTATATAAAGCTTCCTGAGTAAAAGGACATATTTACAAGCAGAGAATTCACAGGAAGTTATTTAAAAAACTCAAGCTCATCAAAGTGCAGTGGATTTTCTGCTTCCTTTAAGTTTGCCTGGAGTCCTGAACACATGGGAGGGAGTAATATTTGTTTTGGTTAAACTTTAAAACTATTAACAGAATCTTGAATCATAAAAAATAGCAACAGGCTCAGTCATCCTTCCCAAAAGCAAAGTTATCCAGAGCCTACTGAGATCCATAGTATACAGAGGGTGAATAAAGCAACCTTCCCATCACAATATATTCTAAAAAATTAGCTCATGAGTATGCATGTCTAGACAGTCACCCAAAAGACACCACATTTCAATATAGATTGAAAGGAACAAAGAATTAGCACATCCATAAACAAATATAAAATTATTTGTTAAATAAAGTTGGAAATAGCTAGGTAAGAAATTACCTATTATCTCTGAGACAATTATCTACTGTGACAGGTTGCTTAAAAAGCTCTTCAGCTTGAATATACTCAGCATTCCAAATAGCAGCTGGATCTTTTGGGATACAAGATTGTACACTATAGACTTGGACGGAGCAATTAACATCAAAATCATGCTTAGCTTCTGCACAATTCATTTAAGATTCTTGAATAATTTAATCATTCTGTTGACATAGACAACTGTTATTGAACTGTCCGCTAAATTTTAATTGCAAATCAATTTATAGCTCTTAAATTACAGTTCTTAAGGATACCACCTCACATATAGTAGGGAGGGAGAAGCCTCAAAGGTAGCACAGAATTAGTGATATGGTATAGTAGGTTTAAGAAACAAAAGAAACTCATAACAATCTACTTTCACTTTTAAAACAGAATCAAACTTACATAGCACTATATAGCACAACAAGGTCCACAGTCCACAAAAAGATTTAGTCTCTTTGAGATTAAGTTTCAGGACGAAGTTACAAAGGCTCATCGACTCAATAGCTGACCATTCAGATCAAGTACCAAAGGTCTCCTTAAGATTTTATTTGTTTATTTAAATAAGGCTTCGCAACAATCATAAAATGGAAAACCCATCACCATCGGGATATCTATGACATATTACAACTAGAATCTAGGTAGTTTTTAAGAATTTTAACTCCAATTATCTAGGATTGTTGGGTGATTTCTGGCTAGTTCCCAACTAGTCAGACGACATTGTAGATCATTCAGATCACATACCAGGTGTCTATATATATATATATATATATTAGAAAAAAAGGCTTTGTAACAATCATAAAGAGACTAAAGATGACTACTCATCACTATCAAGATCATCAGACATATTACAGCTGACATAGGTAGCTTTCAACTCCAATAATCCAGGACTGTTGGGTGATTTCTGTTCAGTTTACGACTAGTAAGACGACATTGTTGACCATTTAGATCAAATACCACATGTCTCTTACAAAAATTAATAAAAGCTATGTAGAATTCAAGAGGACTACCATCACTATCAGGATCATTTCAGATATACTACAGCTAAAATCTTTGTGGCTTTTCACTCCAATTATCACAATTAGAAATTAATTAATTTTTAAATTAATTAAACATAAATAAATAAATAGATGGATAAATAAATGCTGAAATGGCTATTAAAATCTCATTTGTAAGCTTCAACCTTCAAGTTTTGGCTGTGGAACAAGTCTTATGTGGTAAGTTGGTGGAGCTTTCTTCAACCATCCTGCTACAGTATACACGACTTCTAAATCATCTTTAGTTTTCTCCACAAATTCCTGAAGCAACCTAGACAAACTCAGAGGGTAAACATCAGCACGGCAGTAGAAAGGAATGCAAACCCAATTTCTTCAATGAGGAAGACTTACTTTTTCGCAACATTTGATGACACCAAAAAGTTACGGCTAAGCCACTTATAAGAAACCTGAAATAAGAAACAATGGTCAGTCACACAAAATTTCAAATGCTTTAACTCACAACTTTTTACAAAGAATAATTATGTATGCCACCATCAGCGACATGTTACTACATTAAAATTAATAATATTAATCTTAATCTAGTCAAACACAAGAAATCCATAATGAAGAGCTACCTCAATGACATCAGAACAAGGAACACTAATAGCTATAGTCGACATAAGAATAAAACACTTAAAGGCATTAAGCATTGATGATGCTGATATTGATGTGCCTATTAGAATAAACCACTTTAAAGGCATTAAGCATTGATGATGCTGATATTGATGTGCCTATTAAGACAACTACCCATCACTATCAGCTTTTCTACAAGACTGATCATGCCAATCCAGTTCCCCTCAACAAGGAATAAAAATTCTCATAAGCTCTTAGTTTCTAATTTTTAATTCTTTCCTTAGCACAATAGCAGCTTTGAAAGCTGCAGAGTTGTAACAGCATTTTGGATAATTCAATGAGTAATGTTAGTAAGATACAAAAAAGACATAATGGACATATACTAGCATATTTCTTCACTTGACCGGACACCCAAGCTTCATGCAATTCTTTAAAGGTCTACTGCCTACACCAACGTCTCCTGATTTCTACCATGCACTCTCTCACCATTTCCTCATTAGCAGTCAATAAAATAGACAGCCCACTTGCTCTTTGCTTGCACTTATTCCAGATTTTTATGGCAACAGGTACTAAATTTGCTTAATATTGGGAGGTCGGTGGTTAGTTCTGATGCTGAGAAAAGCTTTGCCTTCAAGTTATGCAGAAAATCTGCGGACAGAAGCAAGCTTCACACTATTTTGTAACAATGTGCCGCATTCAGCTTAACAAAAATGCTAGCATTTTTGGTGAGGGCTGTATACCAAATACTATTGTTTACAGAAAGATTATTTTTCATGTAGTTAGTAGATGTAAAGCTGCTATGATAGATATGCTGGTTATGTAGCCTTAACACATGAAGAGCCTTTATTCTCAATCCTTCCTAGAAGGTGGGAGGGCAAAGTAATTAATGCCTTTAGATAAGGCTTTTGTGTCCTCACTCCTTTGTATCTTTTGTCAGTTAATAGCTTGCTTTAAGCTAATGGCATTTGTACTGTCATGTTACACTTCAGGTACTGAATAATTTCCACTCTCTCCTTCTAAGATGATTTGCAAGCTTGCTCATCCCAATATTACTTCATATATAGTGTCTTAATATTCCGATATTACTTCAGTGCCACAACAAGTTTTCTAGGGACAGTAAAAGCACATGTATAGACTACAGAGTAGTAATTTTATCACAGGACATACCAAATCTAGATCCCATGTTATTCAAGTAAGAGAGTGAGAGCAATAATTCTCTTTTCTACTAATTTCTTGTTTTTAAATTAACAAATACATAATATAGTAAAGAGTTTAAATTTTAAAACATCAAATATTCTGTGACAAGTATAATCTTGTAACTTAATTATTAATTATGTTTTCCCATAACCAAAAATTGTCTAAGAATATTAGGACAATACATCCTCTATCCCTAACTTTTCTTATGCATGTTATTTGAAACACATTCAAACCTTTGTGTATTAAAATTATAGTAATCAATTACTATATTTCATATTTACATTTTGAAGCTTTAAAACATTTAACCTTACTTTCCTTCGTAATCCTAACCCATCATGTAATGTTTTAAACAGTTCCAAGCTAAAGGTGAAAGTTAACATGTATTACAAGTTCAATAATGCTATGTTTAATCAACCAGTGCAAGAGGTGGTACAATACATTAGCAAAATTCTCTCAAACATAATGCATTAATGCTAATGCAAAATATCAACCATAAGTCCACAACGACCACAAGTACTGACAAAACTCAATCCAAATGATGCAGCATATTTTAATATAGGAGATTATTTGTTTTTTATAATAAGTACAAGAAATGCTACAGAAAACCCAGACTAAAAAATAGTGTATGTAATCAACGTCTCAACCTAAATTTTAAACTTTTTGGTGCCAACTGCCAAGTGTTCAGATCCTTGAGAAGAATAAGCATCTAGGGTTTAATGGTTTACACATAGAATAACTTATCAAATGCACATACTACTTGTTTGGCATACGATAATAAATGCATACAACAAGGCACATGGTAATGTCAGTTCACCTCAAATATCTCAATTTCTTCATGAATCTTTATTAGCATCCATTACCCTTAGGGTAGTGGTATCGGGTGGGAATAAAATTTAGGGAAGAAAGACATATGTTTGGGGATAAGATGGCATTACCATGGATATAACGATGTTACTTTCATTCCCAAATTATATCCCATTACCACCATTAGTACCAGCTAACAAACAAGACAATAGAGTCATTAAGGATTTCCAGATCTTCTCTTCCACAAAGAGGAAAACTCATTTTTGTCATATTTATAAATCATAGTCCAGCTTCAAGTTGCTCTAGTTAAAATTATAATAACAATTGAGCGGTGTGGGATCAAATATTCGAGTCACTTAATATTCCTCAGTAGCTCAATGTTACAAGGGACACCACTGTTAATTGAATGGTTGTACTTGTAGCCCTCATAAGCTTAAATCTTAGTTCGGAGACTAGATTATACTAGATTCATTCTTCATTTCTTATTCCAAATAAAATCCCAAGAAAAGTTTCAAATGCATAAAACCGAAAAGAAATTTACGATGCTCTCTTCATAGTTTACACCAGTCTTTCCCTTCCTTTGGGGAATGGTTATCAAACCTGACATTCTCCTGATGTTAATTAGCAATTAGATGACAGTCCCAGTTTGACTGATTAGCAAAAGCAAACCCACTAAATCGAATCGAATTAAAGTTTAACTTTATAATCACAATTCAAATTTCACTAGCAGTCTAGCACAGAAGCAAAAACTAAGAAAACCTTCATCTTTCGGCTTTCGACAATCTCAAAAAACAACTCATCTTAACTGCTACCAATTCCTTATTAAGAAAATCTCAAATCCAATTCAACAAAACACCAAATCAATACCAAAAACAAGAAAATTAAAAACCCTTAAAAAATCATGACATTCAACAAGACTTGCACAAATTAGTCCGACATAAATTGGAAAAAAAATCATCAATTTAAAGGACAGAAACAAATAAAAACTTATCATATATCATCAATTCCTCGAAAAATAGGTAAAATTAAAGGCAATAAATGCAAACAGAAAGAGAAATTACCACTTGAAGACGGTCAGAAACGAGGGATGATAATTCTTCAAGGATATCTAGGGTTTGGATTTCCGACATTGTTTGATCTGAAGACGTAAGAAAGAGAAAGAGATTGAGAGAGAAGAAAACGAAGAAGAGGAAGTAGAGAATTTTAGAGGGAGGGAATATTGGGAGAGGGCAAATATTATTGCGTAGGGCAAAGTAATTTTCCCGCCATTATCTTTATTGGGGAGCTCTTCTTTCTATAGGGACGAGTTGGGAATTTGGATGGAGTCGATGATTCGGAATGACTACGGATTAATCGGATCGGACGGGGTTCAGTTCAAATCGATCTATTTATAGTACTAAGGCCCTGTTTTTTGGGACTAAAATTTGCTGAATTGAAATTTGTTATGCTAAAGTGAACTGAAATATGCTGAACTAATTAAGTGAATTGAATAGAAATTTGCTGAATTAAATTGAATTGAAATTTGTTGAACTGAACTGAAATTAAATACTACTCGTACCTCTGTTAAATGTTATGTGCAACTTTAGGGTATTATTTGTGAAATATAAAATATTTCGAAATTGCACATAACATTTAACGGAGGTAGTAATAAATTTCATAATAATAATAATGATAATTAGATTCTGTTGTAGTACTCATCAATTTGTAACTCACTCCTTAATATGGTATACTATTTTAAAGTATATTCCATAATATAGTATGTTCATGATCCAATTTGAACAATAGAATGTTTTATAATTAAAATTATTAATGTAAGAATAACATAATACTAATTATCATTATAGTATCTTTAAAAAAAAATATCATATAATAAAATATATATCTAATAATCAATATAATACTTATACCAATGAAATTAATTAATATAATAATGATAATAAGAATTATTAATAATAACAATAATAATATAAATATAAAATTATAATAATAATAATAATATATAATAATAATAATTAATAATAATAACAATAATAAGCCGGCAGGTGGGGGCCAGGGCTAGGCGGCAGTGGTTCGTGGGGAGGAGGGTGGCTGTCAATTTTTTTTGTTTTCTTTATTATTTTTTTAAATAAATATTAAAATTATTTCACATTTTTTTCAATTTTTTTATTTTTAATAATTGATTAAGTAAATTTAAAAGAAGAACCAATCGCATGATGTCACATGGCATAACTAACCCTTAATGACTAATGGAGTTGACATCTGTTAGTCATTTGGACATTGGGTGACATTGTTGTCAAACTTGGAGGTATATGATGAATTTCAAAAGTTTCATGGGTATATGGTGAATTAACGAAAAACTCAGAGGTATTTGGTAAAAAAAAGCCTAATTAATATATATATTGCTATTAAGTAGACTTAGAAAACGGGTTCAGGTCGAGTCGTTTTCGCATCAGCAAATATTTGGGTCAGGTCGGGTCAAGTTAATTCGAGTTTCGGGTTAAATTCGAGCCAACACTCCGAGTTGACTTCGGGTCGGGTCAAATTCGAGCTGGATTAGTTCGGGTTGGGTTAGTTCTAGTCGGGTCAAGTTCAGGTCGGGTCACCAAAAATAAATTGACTTGAAAAATTATGGGAAAATTCCCTCTTATTTCAATAATAGTAGTAACTTTAATATAATAATTAGAAACTAAAATAATTTTCTTTAAAATAACAGCAAAATTAAAAAAACAAAACGTGAGTTCATATCAGGTCACTTCGGGTTGGGTAATTTCGAGTCGGGTCACTTTCGAGTCGTGTTGGTTCGAGTCAATCAAATCGGGTCACTTCGGATCAGGTTAACTTCGGGTTTCGGGTCGGGTCATTTGGGC
This sequence comes from Chenopodium album, assembly GCF_948465745.1. NCBI lineage: Eukaryota > Viridiplantae > Streptophyta > Magnoliopsida > Caryophyllales > Amaranthaceae > Chenopodium > Chenopodium album. Next base: position 43,156,085 of record NC_137846.1, on the reverse strand, counting down.
ATCGGGTGAACTCTACATTTGGGTTCGGGTCAGTTTTGGGTCACTGATTTCGGGTCGCGAGTTAGGTTGTTCAAGTCGGGTCATTCGGATCGGCTAAGGATTGCTAGGTCTAATATTAGGTAGTTTAATTTTTTTTTTTTTGTGTATTATAATTATATGAAATCTTGTATTTTGTATTTATAGTACTGAGTAATTAACACACATAAATAATAAATTGAATATGATATTGTGATGTTGTTTGTAATGTTGAGTATTTGACTTGTAGCACTATATATTTGTATAGATTTTTTTTTTTTTTTTTTTTTTTTTTTTACAGTGAGAACTAAGAAATAAAAACAAACAAATTAGAAAAACCAACAAAGGAAATCACGACACCTAGCCTTCCCAACTAGCCAGTGCACTGGAGAGACCCACAGTGTGGGAACCTTCTCAATCCTGCATGCCTCAAACGAACTCAATAAAGAGCGAAGATCCCGTAGTAGCCAGGTCAACAAAATATCTGCTCGGCATTTCTTTACAAGAACAAGACACATGGTAGCACAGTCCGTGTAAAGAAGAATCGTTCGATAACCTCTCCTGTGCGCATTATGCAGCCCCCAATAACAAGCTAATAATTCTGCATGAATGGTCGAAGAAGCACAAGTAGCATGAGCCTCCCCACCGCAAACAAGGGAGGAATCTAGAGGCCGGAAAAACCATCCTATCCCAACCGTATTATCCTTAGTTGACCAAGAACCATCAAGAACCAAGCAGATCACCATAGGCTCCGAAGAGTCCCCTATAAGCTAATGCGTAGAGCTAAGAAGAACAGAAGAACGCCGAGGGTAAAGGTGTGCGGTGGAAATAAGGAAATCTTGAGCCGACTTGATTAGTTGTATACTTGTAAATGAGTAAATGACTGGTTTATTTGTATATTTGTTCCTTTATGATGGACATTGTTGATTTTGTGGCTTGTGGTTTGTGATTTTGAGTATTGTTTTTGCTTAATGTAGATTGTGTAGTTTTCGGCCTTTTATGTCTAATTTTTTGGTTGTGTTTTGTTCGAATTTCTACTCGATATCTCACATTTCTTACTTCGACTTTTTTTCCAAATTTCATTTATTCAAGTTTCTTTTACTTAATTAATGTCATGTTCATGCTAAATAATGGTTGAAATTATGCTAAGTTTTAACACAAATTGATGCGAATAGTTGAGAATCATGCGAATTGTTGTTGAATTGTTGCTAAATTGTTGCAAATTGCTGTGAATTGTTGTTGGATTGTTCAAATTGTTGGCTTACTGCTATATTAATGCTGAAATGTGCTATTTTTGATCCTCATATATATAGTGGATAATTGAGCATGATCGTGTACCTTGTTGGCGTTGTTTCCTCCTACCCCTTGAATTATTTGTAATTTGAATTTTTTTTTCTTGGAATGAACTATTTTTTAATCAGGTATTGAATACAATATTCGTGCCTGTTTGGACTGCGTAACTTAAAAGTATAAGAACTACAACGAAGCAAGGGGTGAACCATTATGGGCAGAAATATCTTGTATGTTCTAATATTTCTTGTGGCTTTTACTCTTTCTTAGACGAGCTAAGAATGTGCTATTGTGGAAATGGGCCAATGGCTATTGTCGCAACACTTGGGTGATAACTTAGTCAAAACGGAACGTGAAATATTGGTGTTGCCCATGGAAGGTGCTACGGCTTTTATTTTGAGCAATGTTAAATCAATTGTAATTTCTAATAATATATTAATCGAATGTGTTTTGCCTTTAGGGTAACAATGCTTGTGGTTTTAAGATGCTAGTTACTAGGAAAGGTGTCACACCCAATCAGGAGAGCCAACCTTCCACGTTCAGCCATGAGAACCACTCCACCTCTCTCAACTATGCGAGCAAACGTTCTAGTTCCCGAATTGCCACTGCCACATCCACTAAAGTAGCATTAATGGAATCACTTCACATTTCCTTATACGTGATTTATGCATGGGCTAAAATAAAATAAGTTGGGATCTTGGTAATGTGAATATGCTATTGACTTCATAGTGTTTTTGTCAGTTTTTTTTTAAAATTGTGTGAATAAGAAAAAAATTGTGTTATATTGTTTCTAAGTGTAAATTTGATGGTTGATTAGATTGTTGATTTTGCTTTGGATTCTTATGGAGGATTGTTGTTGATATAAACTAACGATATAATAACGACGTATAATTAGAAAACTAACATTAGTTTAATATTAATCATGATGTGCTATTTGGATAAAATAACATTATTAAAATTTGTAACGCGTTTCATTAACAACATCAATAACATTATTTTATTAACGCGTTAATGCTAATTTATCTTAATATCTTTAATGTTATTAGAACCCGTTATTTGAATCAATTAAGATTAATAGCGTTAAATTAATATTAAATGATGTTAATATCACAATGAACGCCTTATTAGAATAAACTAACATAAAAGTTAAACTAATAATAATGTTAAAAGTTTAAAAGTAATGTTATGTAACATTATTGTTTAATTAACTTTAATAACGTTATATTATTAATGTGTAATATTTGTTTATTCACGTTAAAATATTGATTGCGTTATTAACATTAGTAACGAATGCATTTCAACTTGAGGTTACATGGAAAAACATAATTTAATATAAAGATGTTAAAGTCTATCAAGAGCAATTATTTAAATAGAGAAAAGAAGGAAACAATTACTTGATTATTAAGTGTTTCATGTCTTGGGTGTTTGAATTATTTACTTTAACTTCCGGAGTTTACATGGAAGTAATATAAAGATGAGAAAGGCTATCATGAGCAATTATCGAAATAGAGAAAAGAAAGAAGCAAATTCACGGTTTCACAAACTTTTGACAGAGAAAAGAAGAAAGCAGTGAGCGGAGTAAAGAAGGAAGCAAGTACTTGATTCTTTGAGGAAGAATGTCCCAATGATTCATGTTCTAACGCTCCCTGATCCGGGTCTCTAAAATTATTTAATTCAACTCCTGAGTTTACATGACAGTATAAAGATGATAAATGCTATCAGGAGTAGTTATCTAAATAGAAAAAAGAAGAAAGCATGATGCTTGATATTTTAAGGAAGATTGTTCCAATGAACCATGTTCTAAATGCTTACCAAGGCAGGGATGAGTGGATGCACGTTTGTTATTTGACTTCACCCAACTTAATTTAACGCCAAATCTAGATTCAATGCTTCAACTCCCCGAGTTAACATAATAGAAATATATTATGCATAAGGTACTTGATAATATGTTAAACTATTGTTTTGGAAGGAAATACACTTACAAAATAGTGTATCTTCATTCTTGAGACAAGATCGGGTAGAGTGATCCCCGAATGTTCTTGCAATACACCTCCAATGTTTCAGTATACCAAAGGGTCAAACCCCGCTGAAGCACTGGAAAAATGTGTCAAACAGAAATGCAATTGCCAATGTTTTCTTTGTTGATTCCGCCAATGATGCAACCAGTGGCATGTTAGGCTCCTTAATAAATGAACAATGGAACCATTATCCCTCTCCAACTCTTTAATAAATACATGGGCCAATACATTATCAACCCATCTTTTACATTGAAACATATTCAACCGCAATTATCCCTCCTTCCGTCCACTCATTTTCTTAGGTTGGAAGTCCACGTCTTCTGATTTCTCATGTATCAAAGCCTACACAAGAAAAACCAAAAAAAAAAAAAAGGAAAGGAAAGGAAAGAAAAGCCATGATCACATACCAAAAAACCAAACAAAATGAAAAATCCATCAAAAGGGACGTACATGAGACAATAGGTAATATACCTCAACAACCGAAAAACAACAGGTAAGATATGATTTCTTCTTATTTACAATCTCACTTACACATTTGATGATCTAGTCAAGCATCACTTTTTCCCAACAAAATATTATAAATTTATTAAGATCTTGAACATAGTCAAAATTACAATGAGCCCTTGATAAGTCAGAGGAAGGACTAACAAAAAACGTTATCAAGTAATAGGACAACAACTTTTTATAATAATATTTTTTCGTCATCACTATCTAAAGTCCCTATTCATCATTGATAAAACAGTTGCCCTCATAATTGTTCTTTTAGCTTTCTTGGTGCCGGTAGATTGTGTCTAATCAGAAAAGGATAAATACACCTACTCAGCTTTTTCAGTACACTTCATGATTTTTCTTAGTATTTGTGACATTGTACCTTGATCGTAGCTCTGGTGAAGTGGTGATGAATGGTTATTTATTTTGTGCTCGAGTTTGGTAGAACATTTCACTTGCTGAGTTGTTACTTTGAGAACGTTGTCATATGGTGTAGCCTTAGTAGTTGGCATTTCATGCGCTGACACTGGTCTGAGTGAGGCCATATCTTTGCTAGAGCCCTTAACTTTGTATGCAGTTGGTTATATTCAATTCGGAAAGTCAACAAGTTACATTGTTTGCTCTGTTCTAAATTTTCTAATTTTTGAAATTAGGCCCTAATGAAATGAGAGCGATTTTATTAAAAAAAAAAATTATACAAAACATTATCATACTGTATTAGAATTCAATGCATAACAATACACAAACACTCATACAGATATTTTTGATGACTTAGAAATTAATATGAATATTGATAATGTCTTAGAATTCAATGCATAACAATACACAAATACTCCGTACGAAATAAATTTGGATGATCAACTACCTTAATTGATTAAAATTTTGGAATATAGTGTTCAAAGATCTGGGATAAAATCTCGTTTATATAATTTGTCTTTGTGACTCTCTTAATTACATACATAAAAATGAGATATTTGATTGATAAAATTTAAATTTAAACAAATATTAAATTTTTTTTATACGAAGGAAATAATGATTATAGTTTATCGTGGAGTAAAAGGATAAGTATAAAAACGTTGATATTTTTTAGATTAATTGTATTGATAGTAATAGTGAATTAGTGGTTGATGATAAACTTAGTAAATTACAACTTGTGAGTTTTGACAGTTGAAAAAAACAACCTATATATGGAGTACAAAGTATTATTAGCAAATAATTTTTGTACTACTGTATTTATTCTGTGCAATATAGCAAATTTTCAAATACTACTTGTTGTATTTGTAGGAGAGAGTTTGAGTTGTGGGCACTCAGCTACTGTAGGCAGTCCAATGACATATTTAACTTTTACATTTTTTCTAGGGTACTAAATGAATGAGTCGTGTACATGTGCCATTGTCTCATTAATATTGGAATTTTACAATGGTGCTTCTTTTATTTGGGCTTCAATTATAAACGTTAAAAGGTAACATGCAACCCAAATTTTTTCTCCAAAAGCTTCAGGAGCTAGGCCCTTGCGAGCCTTACTTATAATCCATCCCTAGGCACGGAAGTGCCTCCCTTGCCTAGTTGATACTTACCCTTTTTACATGTGAAGTCCCCCCCTCTTTTTCAAAGTAAAGATTAAAAAAAAAAACAAAATTACTATGAAGAAAACAATAAAGCTGAAAATGAAAGTATTGAAACTCTTCAGGGAAAGAGTCACATGCATAGAAGATCTTTATATATATATATATATATATATATATATATATATATATATATATATATATATATATATATATATATATATATATACAAAGCAAGGGCCCTACGACCCTAACAGCAGGTCCAACCGAGTCTCATAATTTTGTTGTTTTAACTTTCTTTATTACCTTCATTCCCCTACCTTTTTCTATACATAAAGGGGTTGTTTGGTTTATAAGGGAAATAAGTTCCCACGGGAAATTCATTTTCCTAGGAAGTTTTTTCCCTTACTCACTTCCTATGAAGTTCTCTAAACATGTTTAGTTGACAACAAGGAATTCACACTTCCCATGAATTAAGTTCCCTTATTTTGTTTGGTTGTATTTATCTATTTTCCATGAATTGTAACTAATTTAACTACTTTTCCCATAATACACACACACACACACACACACAATCTTAACTAGTCAAACTCTGAAGTTTATTGACACAACTAATTAATGTTGCAAGAAAATTTGAAAATTTAAAGCAATGGAGAGGCCCCAGTGATAATAAAAAGCAATAGAATGTATACAAGTATTATGACTACTTTGAATAATACATATTTCGTATATTATAAAAGAGCTATAAGGTTCTTACATAAAGAGATAATATTTTCTGCAAAAACTGACTATCCAAATAACTAGAGCTTAAATTAGATGAGATTGTTTAGTAACGTTCCTTACAAAAGACCAGTGTTATATCCCCAATATAAGCATAAGCAAATCTAATTTGGCTCACAAGCTGTAATACTTTCTTAGACTTTACAAAAAGTGTGTAGTACTAAATTACCAAAAAAATTATGAGTCATAGGTTAGGATCATCTACATCAAATGCAATTTTTTTCCAATCATTGATCTGAAAGCAAGAGACCCTGAATATAAGGATATTTATAGTCATCTGGAAGGCTAAAAAAAATTCTAACTCCGAGAGGATTAAGGGCAATTTTTTTAGAAGCCAAAAGAACTTCTGTAGGAGATAGACCTTCAATTTTCATTACCTAGGAAGTCACTTTCATCCTTCGCTCAGCAGAATCGGACTCATGCTTAAAACAATTGGCAAGTCGTTCTATGTGCTCGCCTGTAGCTTCCATTACATAGTTGATTTTTCCAACTTTGGTCGAAAACTCTTTTAAAACTTCAACCGTTTCTGTTTTAGCTCTTTTCGTCCTAGTAGTTGAAGGTGTTGTTGAAAGTGGAGGCCTTGTTTGATTACATAGAGGAGTTGAACTAATATGTTCTTCTGAATATTGAGGGATCTCTTAAGAAAATTGAACGAGATGATTATATGGTCTGAAGTTCAGTTTGTTTACAATTTTCTTTTACAGGAATAAGAATGGCAACTTTTGTGTGTCACAATCACATCTTCACATTATAGGTATTATATACAATTTAATTCCATTGATTTAAGTTTTCCATACTGTAGACACCCAAATGTGTCTCCCCAAAACCAAACCTAGTGATAAATACCTTTTGCGTCGAATGATAATCGAACGAAGTGAAAGTGTGAAAGGTCAGGTGTTGCGGTTGGTTTTTATTAAAATTCTTTCTTTCTATTTTCGAAAAACAACTCTATTTTATTAAAATAGCCAATCCAGTTTAGTTTGGTCCACAACAAGGGTCCAATAATGGTGTAGTTGGATGGGGCTTGCAAAGAGCTTTCCAACGATATATTATAAGCCCAATTCCGATGAATAATGAGGAAGTTATGGCCAAAATACTAAACTGGGCCCGGTTTGATCTTTATATGCGGTCCGATGATCTAGGGGAGGGCCCAATGTTAATTATTATTCCTAAAGTTATTAGAATTAATTATAGTCTTCTAGAATTCTCTAGAAGGTTCTTTTAAGTCCTAATAAAAATAGAATTAATAATTATATTTTGATGAGTTTTACTTGGAATAAAATATTATTTTATGGAAAATACGATTTCAGTTTTCATACGGACTTTACAAGTCAATTTTGATTGATAAGTGGACTCCGTGTTTGAAAGCGCGTAGGAATCCAGGCTGTCGCCAAACGATAGGCCTGTCGCTACGCGACAAGCCTTGTCGCCACGCGACAGAGCTTGTCGCCAAGCGACAAGTTTGGTTTTGCGGCGACAGCGTAGAGTTTTATTCCTTATTAAATTCTACCTATTTCCGGACTGTTTTCTTATAAATAGGGTCCTAAACCTCCGTTTTTATTCATCAACAATCAGCAACGATCAATCATCAATTCTCATCAACAATCAATCTTTTCTCTAAGCTCTCATCTCTCTAGCTTTTCACAAACAACATTCCGCATACACAAGATTTAGAAACACTTAGCCAAGTTCGAAGTTGCCTTCGCCCTGTACGTGAAAGGTTATAATTTCTGAGGGTTTGGTCCCAAATCTCTATTTCAATTATTTAATTTAATTCTTTGATTTTATATTTTCCTTGAAGTTACTAACGCGTGTATTTTGTTATTAGAAAGAGGTACGAGGCATCAAAGTATGTAGTCTTATTGCTTTATTCTTGTAGAAAGCATATTTATTATTTAATAATTCCTAGCATCATGTTAGGATATTTCTATTGCTTTCTAGTATCATGTTTAGGGTGCCTTTTACTCTTTTCTAATATCATGTTAGTATCATGTTAGGGATAAAACTTTGATCTTTATTGCTTAGTGACATGCTAGGGTTTGCTATTAATCTTGTTAGTATCATGCCTAGGATCTTGCTAATATTATGTTTTAACGTGATCATAATTGTTATAATTGTTATGATTGATTATTATGTTGCTTGATGCTTATCATTGTTATTGCTTGATCATGCCTTCTCTTGCATGTTTAAAGGGAACTTGTACTTGTAATCACGCTTAATAAGATAATTAATAATCTTGTTTGGGCTAATATTATTATAATTCAAGTGATCTCCAATAATAGTTTTATTTGTGCATTAAATTCAACCAACATAGATTAAACAGGTTTAGGGTTAATCTGTTGATTGCATGTTAGTCAGAAAGCGCACATGAATACGAGAAGAATGAAGTAGAGGCCTATTTTTAGGGCAGGTTCAATCTCTTTTAGGTTGGATTTGTACCTTTATCCCCGAACCCTATTTGGTTCAAGACCTTTTGGAGTTGACGATCTCCTGGATCGTTAAGGGGTGTAATCTTCACCTTGTGAACGGTTTACAAGTTCCTAAAACTTGTTGGCGACTCTTTTGTTCTAGCTTTCTTCCCTTTGGACGCCACCATGCTTAAGTGTATGATCACAGTGGGGTTCAAGTTTGGAGTAATGCTTGAAATATTACCTACACATACAAAAATACAAGACACTCGGGTAGTCAAGGGAGCTCAAACAGATTGTAGGTGAATATTTTTGTAAAAGACCTAAAATTAGAAGCAATTTACCTTAATCCATTCATCCCAAACTGATTGTGGGCACGTAACAAACTTCCCATCATCATTTCACCCAAATCCGCTAGCACTCGGACTAAGCATCTCTGAAATAGCATCATATTGCTTCTTAAGGAGCTTTACTCTAGACACAATGTGAGGCTTGGCTTTTTTTCACACTCAGGTTGTTTTTGTTTCATGAGAGCTTCCAACTTTGCAAACGCACCATTTTAAAACTGGCCATTATCTGTTTTCCAACCACCTAGATCGATGATCATTCAAAGCCTGAATTAGTGCACGATCCTCACTAAGTGACCATCTGTTGCACTTTCTAACTAAGTTGCTAGCATTAGCTCCTTGCACAACATTTCCTTGAGCACTATTCATCCGTATAATACAAATATAATACAATACATTTTCTATATATGTATGTATGTATATATATAAAAGATTCAAAATTCATACATTCATAAAACTACTCAAGTAGCCCTGGATTGCAACCATGTATTATACATATCAGTAGCTAGCTAGTTCTTGTCTGAATGTGTTCTATGCTGTGCTAGTTTCCATAATCTCGATATTGTTTTCGTTATCTTCTTCCATGTCATCTACAATTTAGGACTCCATAGGGTCTACAATCATATAAGTTAGAATATAATTATGCATCATAGCACATGCCAAAATTATTCTACTGACGAGCTTTTAACGATACCATGTTGTGTTCCTTAGAATACCCCATCTCATTTTTAATAATCCAAAACATCTCTCTATGACATTCCTTGCTTAAGAATGCTTCATATTAAAATATTCTTCTGCCGATAATGGTTGAGCACCACTTTTTCAAACACTTAAATGATATCTTTGACCCCTAAATGGTGTTAAAAAAACCCTCACAATTCATATATCCAGCATCAAATAAATAGTAGTTACCTAAAAAAAAAAAAAAACGTTCTGAGTAATTTAATTGTCAATTTTTTTTTCTGTAATCATTATAATTTAAGGTACATTTTATTACATTGAGGGATTTTCAAAGGATTTTTTCTAGAGAGCACATCATGGATACTCTATTGTCGTGAGCAGAACCCTCCCAACCAGGCAACACGTATACAAACTGCATGTCTCTCGTACATACGCCTAATACATTTGTAGTGAGTTCTCTTTTTCTATTTCTAAATTCAACTTTGTCATTATCCCTAACACGAACGTTAATACGTGTTCCATCAAGAGCACCTAAGAAATTCTACATCAGCCAAAAATAATCAATTAAAAAAACTTGTATCTAATTTTCTTCCTTTTTCAAATTAATGTAAATGTGATATCAAGTTAAACATACCTTAAACCAATTCCACCTATCATCGCGGTAATTTTCTGTCACTGGTTCAGGTTTTTAAAATAGGATTTGGTGATAAGGACAGCTTGTAAAACTAAGTTAAATTGTCTTGATATCGTCTCTCCACTCCTTCTAAAGTGTAGTTGAGTTCTTCGATGTTTTGTATCATGAGAAAGTGTAAATAAGAATAAAGAAACACTTTCCTCCAAACTCATATTTTTATTTCCATACAACTTGCCTACATTTCTGAGCATCTCACATAGTTTATAAAAACAAGCCCTGTCCATTCTAAGATTATCAAAGCATGCTATGTCACTTCCTTGAATCATAGCCCCAAGATTCAAGATTATAGCATAACATTTGTCTTCAGGGAAATTGTCAAATATATAAGTTATATGCTCCGGTATCTTAACACTCAAACTAGTAAGAATATATATAAGCTCAATCATCATCTATAGAAGCATAATCATCATTTGCCTATATATCACCCAGGTTGTTGCAATCTTCATTTTTTTATGTAATGGAAGGCGAGCCATAAGTACATATAATATGTATAGAGTAAGCACAATGTAGATAATTATGTAAGATATTAACACAAAACTAGTAAGTTTAGGAGCATAAATAAGAAATCTCTCATAAAGTGTCACTTAAATGTTAAAATAGTGGGGGCTAAGATCAAGAATGTAGATCAAACTAGACCTTAATGGGATTTAGACCTATAATTCTAGCAACTACCAAAAAAATTCATTCACAATCATACTATTTTAGTATCTAACGACATATATTGCAATCTTAAAAAATTAAATTACAATGGCTATTAATATTAAAAACACTACTTCTTTCTTTTGTGTATAGGTTCCTTTAGATCTAATAATTTTCTATAAAAATTAAATGCATGTAAACCCCAAACTGTCAAAATTAAAACCAAAAACCTAAATTGCTTCTGAATTTAGGATGAATTTGAATATTCAATGACACCTAATTCAATTAACATTTTAAAGATATAAGTAATTACGGAGAAAAAGACCATGAACCTTTGAATCAAGCAAAAAAACATCTCTTTATATGAATTTATTGAAATTAATCAAGCAATTACGCCTTACCGACTTACTGTAAAAAATACCCATTAAAAAATTAAACTTTCATATAACAATATATAATAAAATAGGAGTTAAAGAGAGAGAATTCACATACTTTGGATTTTTGGTTTTGTGTTGTTGGTGTTGGAGAAGAAATGGAGATGGAACCAAATCTAAGGAGAGAAAGAAGGGGGTGCCATAGTCAAGTGATAGAGGACTCCAGATTAGGGAGGAAAATGAAAAAAGTTAGCGCCCTTTTCTTCACTTTATGAGGGTAAATATGTAATTTACTTATCAATTATATGTGGGAATTATGAGAGACCTTGGGGGGGGGGGGGGTCACTGGCGTCCCTAATTTTGTGGGAATTGTAACTTCCCAAGGAATTGTCAATTTTCCCATTTTCTTTACCCTTTGTCAACCAAACAACGATACATAAATCCACTTCCCATGATTCCGAAAGCCATTTTCAAATGGAGGAAACCAAACAACCACAAAGTCTATGTGTAGAATCAGAATCAAATTTAATTTTTGCTTACTTATGAGGACGAGTTCTTCTTCGAAGATTTTGTTTACCACTCTTGTCTCGTCCTAGACCATGATCACATCCTTCTCCTTCACTCTGATCTCGCCCTTCACTCTGATCATGTTCTTAAATTCACTCTGATCACTATGCCCATCTCCTTCTCTCTCCAATGGCCCCAAATCATTCTCTATTAGTATTGGCTCAGACATGCCTTCATCTGATTCAATCTCTTCTTCTAGAAAACATAGTTTTTGATCCTATATTTATGACTCGGGATAATTGCGGTCATGAGACCCACGATTATCCACAAATCGAATTTTATGATCATAAACTTTAAGTTTATTCCTTCCAAGGTTACGTTGACTTGGACAAATTGTTTTGCAACAGTATGTGGTTTATGATGAACCACAGAATTGTTGCAAAACATAGGGCCAAGACGAGTCACAAACGACTTTTTTTTTTGTTTAAGCTCATTTGGAAGCTCCCGTGAGGCATAGGGTGTCCAACAAATGTCTTGTCAACAAAACAACAAACAAGAAGCACTTTGAGCGAATAGTAAAATGGATTGCAAAAACTAGCAGAGAAAGATTCACATATTATTAGCCATATGAAGATGGGTGTAGTCAAATAAGACTTATGACCTATCACTTTGTTGGTTGGCTTACAACACATAATAAAGCTCTTCGGTGATTATGGCATCTGGATGCAAAGGAATTCAAAGGTTAATTGAAAATAAGAAAAATTGTCACGAATAATAGGACCTTTGCACGGTCTTCTATAAATAAAATAAACTTTTGATTTTTCCTCAATAAAACGACCTTTGACACTTAACCTTCTACACGGGTTATTAACTGGTTACATCCTATTTATGGAAGAACAGTGCCAAAAGTCGTTTTATTGAGGAATAAACATAAGGTTGATTGTTTTATTTATGGAAGACCTAGCAAAGGTCATATTATTCATGACAAATTTTCCTTAAAAATGTACCTAATATTCAAGACTCTCAAAATAATTGTGCATACATATATTCTTTACATAACTTTTCCTACCATCCATGAATTTTTATAGCCACATTTTCAATGATCCATCCCATAAGATACTTGTGCTCATCCAATGACATCACTTCCAACTCCTTCCTAACTGATTCAAGGCCTAAACAATCCCAGAGCTTTGGAATCCGCACTAAGAAGAAGCACTGAACACAATATTATAGTCACAATTACACACTCACATTTAAAAAAAATAAAAAAAAATGATAAAAAAAATTTCTTACCACCAATAATCATGCATTGCCACTTACTTTGTCCTCCTCAGATTGACCCCATTTCTCCAATTGATGCTGAAGAAAAGCTGGGATGACTAATCCCCATGCATAAGTGGCAGATGTAGTATCTAGATCACTTAGCATTTCAAAGAAGAGGACAAACATACTTAGTATCTGGTGAAACAAGAGTGATCTTCGAATACAGTAGAAGAATGCTTATTATTGTATTGTTGGATGAGGACCGATTTGCATTCAATGAGCAATATACCTAGGAATAACAGATCTTATAGTGTTATTCGTAGTTTATGTTCATTAACTTCAAAGGTGTTGGAAGTGTTATTGTAAAAGCCAATACCTTTGACACAAAAGACGACAAAAATGAAGGTTTCGCCAAGATCAAAACTCTAAAAAGACCTCCCAATCCAATACAATCCTAAAAAAAAGATCGAGATTCTTCCTATAATTGTTCCCCAACTTGATCAATGGTTTCGAGGTGGCCTATAACTTTCGCTGCTCTATGAACCTCCATTTTGTTATTAATTTATTACTTTCAACATTAGTTTATAACATTAGTTTATAACAAAATAATGTTATAAACTAACACGTTAATAACAAAATTACTTTATTACTTTATTAACGTTAACAAAATACGTTAACAATATTAATTTATTCAAATAGCACAATTTAATATTAATATTATTTAGATAAACTAACATTAACGCGTTAATAAAATAGCATTAATAAACTAACATTATTTTGTTAATGTTAAAAAGTAATTTTGTTATTAACGTGTTAGTTTATTATTAATGGTAGTAATGTGAACATTAATGTGTTAAAACATGTTAATAAAATATTGTTAAAAAAATATTTTATTAAAACTTATTATTCTAAAACACATTAATTTATCCAGGGGTTAAAACAGTTTTATTCAAATAATTTAACTTAAAGCATTAGTTTTAAAATTTATGTTTAATTATATCTATTGTTCAATTAATTTGAAAAAAAATTATTGTGTTTTTTACTTTAATAACAAATGGATCCTAGAATCCCAACTTTCTCACCATATTTGAATGATTATGAATCTTCTTTTATCAATTATACTCATATTTTCAGTTTCTTGTAAAGGAAATGTACCTATTTTTTTTCTTCGAACAACCACCTCCCTTCTCTCAAACTTATGAGCACTCTTTTATGTAGTCTTCAATATGTAGTTTTAAACTGGAAACATTTTCTCGTGTGGAAAGAACAAGATATGTTGAATGTCTTTATTAACTTGGGTGTGTTATGTATAATTGATTTGTTTTTGGGCCTATTTGATTGGGCTTTGGTCATGACTTTGTTAGTGGATGATTAGTAGTATATTTATCAAAATACTTACTAATCATATACTAGCCCTAGCACTTTGGCACGTGGCATATGCGCGGTTAATTAAGTAAGTTTAACATTGCCGGTTATGTTCATTTATTTTTAAATTTTTAATTAATTAAATTGATATTTTCGGATAAGAGTATATGATAGTTATTTTGGGATAATTAACTGTTATATTAATCTCTATAAATATATCTTTTGGCAGTGTTAAAAACTTCAGTTTTTTTTATCTTCTTCTTTCTTATTCTACGTTTCCCCAAAATATCTTGTCCATGGAGAATAATGTAAAATTATGCTGTATTTTTCATTCTAAGTAATAGAAGAATCCTGGTGGTAAATTAGTATAATTGTTCCCAACAACATTATCATACGGGAGGGCTAATATTATCCCAAGGACAGAGTAAACTCGTCCTATTTTTTATTTGATTTTGTTAGATTTCCTTTCTAGAAATTGTATTTTTATTAACATAATCTCCACAAGTTTATCAAAAAAAGCAACAATCAATTAATTAAAGATGGCAAAGAAATTATTCTACATACACTTCAATACCTTTCGGTACCCATATTGTCACATCAAATCCATGTGAATGGAAATCAACCTTTTTCTAATTGATACAAAAAACTGTGATTAGTCTAAAAGAGAATATGAAACTTTAATTATGATCTGCTTTCAGAATTACATAGACTTAATTATTGGCAAAGATATAAAATTTGAAGACCTTTGGAGATCTATTCATGATTGTATGTTGCGGCTCAAAAATCTCATCAATTTAAGTTGTAGGAGTGGAACATGAACATGCTGAAGAGTCATTGGAAAAGGATGGTTAGAAACCTAAGCTACTCGTTTAAGCTAGTGCATTAGACGAAGCTACTTCATTAACGAGATATGGGAATAACGATGAAGATGTATGTTATTAAAAAAAATGTGCATTAAGTTTTTTCGATGGTCTTGCAAAAAAGGGATAAGAAACTTCAAATTTCAGAATGTTTGAGAAATGGTGAACAATTATTCATAGTGGAGAATAGTGACAGATCCAATATGGGTTCACTAGGTTCAGCTGAACCCATACAAGATTCGAGAGAAAATCCTTCAATTAGAGAAAAGACAAATATAAGTTGATTATTACAAACGCAAGTACGTACTTTATATGCTATGCACGTCTTCGTGGCTCAGTGGTCAAGTGCTTTAAATGAAATACTCTCACTAGCTTGTCGTGAGATTTTCTTTCACTTCACATTATATATATATATATATATATATATATATATATATATATATATATATTCAGGTGATCGGAGTTATCAAATTCATCTCAACGCCTATTAAATTTTAATAACTTTTGTTAACACGTAATTAAAGATATTTAAATTCTAAAGTATGTGCTGGAAAACGTGCCTATACAAAATGTGTCAACTAATATGAAGTATAAAATAGTGGAAGTTTTTTTATTGTATACATCTAGATTATATCAATTAACTAAATTATCTTATGTTTGATAATTCTCAGAGTTCGAATCCATGAAGGAAAATTCTTGGATCTGCCACTGGTGGAAAAAGTTCACGAGGTAAGTTATGTATAAGGAAGAAAATTGATGCTAAACATAAGACAAAAATGGAGCTTAAAACTAGCAGTGGTAGTGGCAAGAAGAGTAAAGACGATGATAGTGGTAGCTACAAACTTGCAAGTATAACTCGCCCAGATGGTGTGAAGAAAGCCAAGGCCAAAAGAAAAGGCAATATATATCCTAAAAACATATTAAGTTCAAAACTTATTATATACTTTGACCATGTACGTCTTCTCTTCTATTAATTTTATCGTTTTCCTATGCAAGTGATGTTGCATTACACATTAATTAAAGTAATTAACATCATTAATTTTAAATAATATTTAATAAATATCAAAATCCAATAAGTTAAGAATAAAGATGGTCCAATATGTTGAACTAATTAAAGTAAAACAATACATAAAAGTAAACCAACCAATTGGATGATAGATATTATCAAATAGAATAAGATTCAATTATCATGGAGTATATATATAGTTAGTAATTCGTTATAGTAAATGTAGCACATGGCCATACATAAGAGAAAGATAAAAATAATATGCGGGATAGAGTAAGTAAAAGAAGAGAAGGGGGGTATTTTTATGCATTATATGAGTGAAATAATAAGATTTATAGGAAAATTTTTAGGAATCAATTATGTAATTGTTGATTCATAGATGAAAACATTGATAAATGAAGAAATCTTGTTAGTTTTTTTTTATTTAATTGATTGAAGGTTTTATTTATTAAATCACTGATTGAAATTTTATAAAGTTCAGGATTATTTGATTTAGAGGCACTTAATCTATACTATATACTAATATTTAATAACAGGAAAATTTGCAAGTCATACAAACTGCCACGTGTCACCATATAATATTCAATTTTTTTTTATTTGCTTTAATTTGTAAAAAATAATTTATTTGCTTCTTACCTTAATGTCATTTCATACCCTTAATCATCTTAAACTTCCCCTTTCCAATCATTTCTATAGGAAAATTAGGCCATTTCCTTTATATTTAAACCATCATGCATATCTTTTCTTTTTAACTTTATTAGTTTCACATCTCAATTTTTGCAAACTAAAGGCATGTTCTGCTTTACTGAATTAAGCTGAACTAAACTAAACTGAATAGAATTGAAATGAATTGTTTATGAGATAAGGAAATTAGGAGTTGAACTGAATAGAATTGAAATGAATTGTTTATGAGAGAAGGAAATTAGGAGCTAAACTGAACTGAACTGAATTGAAATTAAGCTGAAGAGAACAGGCCTATAACTCATCATCTTACCTTGTTTTAAAAATTTTATTTTAATACATTATTGATAATTATGACCGACAAATTTAAGCTTCACAATATGCCATATTCTAAATTTTCTGTATTTTTGAAATTGCGTTAATCCTTCCCCCCCCCCCCCTTCCCCCCGGAAGGATGTCATTAACCCTTTTTAAGTTTTATTAATTGTTTAATATCTCTATATTCCTTAACCTTCCAAATCTTTATATATGATTTACATCATTTTTCTTTTTAAATAAACAAGATATAATATATGAATTTAAGTTATTTATATTTGAGAATAAATATTATATATATTAATAATATAATATATACTTACATAAGTAAATATTCACTTCAGTCGTGTATTGCACGAGATAAAAATTAGTTGTATTAAAAGATGATGGATAATTTTTTTTGGGCCCTTTTTATTCAGTACTGTATTACAAGCTAAGATGGGTACTAAGCTCTTTTTAGGTGGACACCACAGCCTTCCTTGACATATATAATAAATATTATGTGACTCAACTTGTGATGCATCAACGTTCAAAATCACAAGTCTTTAGAGCTATGGTTTCCTAAGGTTGATGGGATTTGGCTAGAAAATAAAAGAAAAGAACTGAATTTTAATATTATTCTATGTTTGGTATGATAAATGATATGTGATTTTGAAGGAAAGGAAAGAAAGTGGAAGGAAAGAGCCTTTACAAAATTTTCACTTTCCTTTTCTCCCAAAATTGGAGGAATTTGAGAGGAAAGAGAAAAATAAAAGATTTTTCCTTTCTTTTCCCTTCATTTCCTTACATTTACCAAACACCGAAAAATAAAATCACTTTCCCTTCTCTTCTCTTCCTTTCTTTTCTCTCCATTTCCTTTCTCTTCCTTTCCTTTACTAATATTGAACTAAAAAGGGCCTAAATGTCATGATCACTAGTCGTTCTATTTAATTGTATGTAGGTATTATTTTATCGACCGGTCTAGAGACATCATATACTATGACATGTCAACAAGGCTTCTGGCCAAATTTCTTATGCGATTCAAGTGTGTTTTGAAAGATTGGTGAATTGTACTGTAATTTGATAAATAGTTCGAATTTCATTAAACTCCATCATAAGCGTGTCCCTAATGAATAGAAATCCAATGACATGGTCTTGGTTTGACAGATTTTGAACAATCACAAAATCTGGAAGAACAAAATCTGGAAAAACTTAAGGAAAAACTTTAAAGAAAATTCAGAGAAAACTTAGAGAAAAAGTAATTAGAATTTTGTTTTGTATTAAGTGAATGAATAATCTTACATCACTTCTAGGTATATATACTACAACAATAAATCAAAACTTTCTAGAGAAATCTAGAAGTACATAAAGAAATATCTAGGAGTTAGTTATAACATAATTAGGGAAGTTGTTACATCCTATAACTAACTCTAACGAACACAAGGCTAACGTGGTAGCCTCATCTCTGGTGTCCAATATCCCCCCTTAAGCTTGGAGATGGATAAGCATCAGACAGTCCTAGCTTGGACAACAAATTTCGAAATTGAGCAGATGGTAAAGACTTTGTAAACACATCTACCAACTGATGTTGTGTAGGCATGTATGTAAGCTGTAGTAACCCTTCAAGGACTTTGTCCCTAATGAAGTGACACTCGTTCTCAATGTGCTTTGTTCGTTCATGGAACACAGGATTTCGAGCTATGTGTAGGGCTGACTGGCTATCACAATGCAGTATAACAAGCTTCAGATTTATCAGTCCCAGATCTTTAAGTAGCCATACTATCCATTGCACCTCTGATGCGGCTGTTGCCATTGCATGTACTTAGATTCTATTGAGGATTTGGATGTAATCCCCTGCTTCTTAGACTTCCAGGATATGGGTGAGCCACCTAACAATAGGATATAACCAAATACTAATCTTCTTGAATCAGGGCAAGCTGCCCAATCTGAATTAGAAAAGGCCTGTAAACATAGCTGATTTGAAGCCTTTAACAATATACCTTGACCTTATGTGTGAGCCAAGTACCTTAGAATATGCACCAAATCATCGACATGACTTGTTCTAGGATGCTATAAAAACTGACTCAAAACCCTGGACTGAACAAAAGAGATCAAGCCTAGTATGAGTCAGGAAATTTAATTTTCCCACCAAGGATCTGTAGTATCTTTCAACATTAGAATAGGGAGCAACTTCCAAGGCTGAGAGTTTCTCATTCAAAGGCAAGGGTGTAACTGCCTTTTTGCTAATGTCAAAGCCATAGTCACTTAGGACTTCTCTTGTAAATTTCTTTTGACTGAGAATGATTCCAGCTTCTGTGTACCCTACTTCAATCCCAAGGAAATAACTAAGTTTGCCTAGATCCTTGATGCTGAACTCCATGTGCAAAAATCTTTTCAAGGCTTCCAGTTTCTCAATATCAGTCCTTGTAAGTATCACATCATCAACATATACAGCTGCTATGATAACATGCTGATCTTGCTTATGTATGATCAAATTATAATCATGTTTGTGCTGCTTGAATCCCTAAGACTCCAAGGAACTCGTCAACTTCTCATGTTATTATCTGGAAGCCTATTTTAAACCATATATAGACTTTATGAGTTTGCATACTTTCTTCTCTAGATTAGGTACACCTTTAGGTACCCTCATGCACATCTCCTCCTTCAAATTTCCATGTAGAAAAGAATTATTCACATCTAGCTGGAATAATAACCAGGTTTTACTTGCAGCAACTACAATTAAACATCTGATAGTAATCATCTTCACCACAAGACTGAAAGTCTCTTCATAATCAATCCCATATTTCTGATTAAACCCTTTAGCCACCAGCCTTGCTTAACACCTTTCCAATATACCATCAGCTTTCAATTTCACCTTGTAAACCCACTTACAACCTATAGCTTTCTTCCCTGCTGGTAAATCAACTAACTCCCAAACATTGTTCTATTGAAGAGCTAGGATTTCCTTGTTCATAGCTTCTATCCAAAGTGGATCCTGAGAAGCTTAATTGTAACTCATGGGTTCTTTGATATCACATGAATTGGACAGGAAAGCCTTGAAAAGGTTTAGGAAGGCAATGTAGGAAACAAAATTGCACCAATGTTTCTCACAGTTTGTATGCACATGGGTAGAATTAACATGATAGCACATATATTTATCTAAATAAGCTGGAGGTTTGTGTGGTTTGGATAGTTTTCTAAGCTGATCTGTAGTTGAGATACTCAGATCAACTAGAGAATCAGGGCTGGAAAAAGGAACAGGTATAGGAGAAGGAATGTTAGATTGATTAGTGCTATGAGTAGAAGATGAATAAGAAGAATGTAGGGGATGAGGTGGAGTAGAAAAAGATTGAGAAGAATTTGAGGAATGATTAGGAGTAGAAAGAGACTGGAAGGAATTAGATGAAGAAGAATCATGGGAAGGGAAATAGGAAAGATTAGAGGTGTCAATCATAATAGGAAGAAGAGAAGAAGAAACAGGAAGATAGACGGTATTTGAATAATTTGAAGTGGGATACAATTTTTTATTATAGAGATGAAATGAAAAATGTGTTTCATGAAAATGAATGTCTCTAGATACAAACATTTTGTAAGTATCTAAGTCAAGAATCTTATAACGTTTATGAGAACTAGAATATCCTAGAAAGACACAAGGTTTTTCTCTACTGTCAAGCTTAGTTCTTCCAACTTTAGAAGTAGAAACATAACACAAGTAGCCAAATGTTCTCAAGTGAGAAAGATCAGCTTGTTTCTTATACAGCCTAGAATAAGGTGTCTCCAGATTCAAAACTTTGAGTAGACTTCTAGTTGTTTCTAGGAGATATTTATGCTTCTTTTCAACCACTCCATTTTGTTATGGATTGTCCCTACAACTTTTCTAACTTACTATACCATACTCAAGAAACATCTTCCTCATATCACCCTCACAGAGTTCCCTAGCATTGTAAGACCTTATACATTTCATAGTAACATCAAACTGAGTACTCACCATCCTCAAAAAATCTTTCATTACTGAAACTGAATCACTTTTATTCTTCAACATATAAATCCAAGTGAATATGCTATAATCATCAACTATTGTTAAAAATTGATTACAGCCAGTGGGAGTCTTGACAAAGTGTGGATCCCATACATCAATGTGTAACAATTTAAAAACAGAACTAGTCTTAATGTTGCTATTAGGAAAAGCTAACCTAGTCTATTTTGCAATAGCTGACAAATTGTGTTCTATATACAAGTAGTCACATTACAATCTAGAATAATGTGTTTTATTTGACTAAAAGGTAAGTGTCCTAGCCTCAAATGCCAAAGTTTTGCATCATCAATGGCAGACAAGCAAGTTGAATAGCAAACATGGTCCTATAATTCTCTTGAACTTGACTGTAAGTGTTCTCCCACATTATATAACCCAGACTTCACATTACCAAGAGGAATCAATGTCCCTTTCTAAGAATAAACAAAGCATTTATCATGAGTGAAATGCAATTCACATCCTAGATCCTTACACAACTTATGAACATAAATCTGACTATACTGAAACTCAAGAACATGCAACACATTATGCAGGGTAATTGAATCATTCAACACCACTGACTCTATATGTTTAACAACAACTTTACTTCCATCTGGTATAGTGATGTAATTACCAACACCTTTTACTGAATGAAATTCAGAAAACTAAGCCAAATCATAACAGAAATGATCTGAAGCACCACTATCAAGCAACCATTTATGATTAGAGTGAGAGAGTAGACAAATGTAACTTGCCATCATGGCCAGGCTGTTTTGCTGCTCAGTTTCAGTATTCTAAGAGTTCTAATTCTGCTTAGCCAAAAACTCCATGATTTGTTGGTAGTGTTCGATTGAAACAGGTCCAGTTATATTGTTCCCATCATTGCTTGAGTATTCTGAAATAACAGCAACACGATTACCTTTGAAACCTTTAAATCCAAGAGGATAACCTTTAAGCTCGAAGAATCTGTCTACACTATACCCCGGAATCTGGCAATGAGTGCAGAAGTAATTAGCTCCAGACTTAAAACCAGATTTCCTGCATTGAGTTCCAGCATTAGAACCACTTGCACCAGCATAACCTGAGTAAGAATTGGTGTTCAACACCGTTTGATAACCTTGATTTTGAGGTCTGTAAGACTTGTTGCGCCCAAAATCAGTTTTAAACTTCCTCTTTTCTGCAGCAAAAGCCAATGATTCAGAGTGATCATTAGCCGGTGAGATTTCTTTGTGTCGTTCTACTTGTGCAAACAACCGAAACGCCTTTGTAACCTTTGGCAAATTCTGCATCATCAATATGTTCCTTCTGATAGTTGCATACTGATAAGCAAGCTTCATCATGAACTAAAGCACCATTTTCTCTTGCTAACGCTGAAAGATTTTCTTAGTGAGGTTGCAGGTACAATTATTGCAAGTGTAGTAAGGTAGAGGATGAGCTTCTTCAATAGCATCCCAAGCTTATTTGATCTCAGTAAAGAACTCTGAAATAGATATGTCACCTTGACTAATATCCACCAATTTCTGCTCAAGTGAATATATATGTTCCATAGAAGCATAACCAAATCTTTCCTCAAGATCGTTAGTCCAAATTTCTTTAGCAGATTTGAGAAACATCACACTCTTTGCAATAGTATCATCCAGATTAAACAAAATCAAGGAACACACCAAGTCATTACACCTCTCCTAAGTCTTAGCTTCAACATTTCTAGCTGCAGGTTTACGAATAGCTCCATTGATGAATCCTAGCTTATTCTTTGATGAAAGAGTCAATAGCATAGACCTCTTCCAGCTAGTAAATCCTTCAGCATTAAACTTATACGAAACAAGTTGAACAGCATTTGCATTCTAAGGATGCATGTAATAGATGCTTGCTATAGACACCTACTTTTGACCTCCTGTCCTGATAGGGAGTGCGATGATGTTACAAAAACCCGTTCTTCATGCTATATCAAAGTTGAAGTGTTTATGGACTACGAAATGCATTATAAAGTAAGTTAAAACCTATATTTGAGACCAATTTATCTTAGACCTTGTTCAATTACTAATTAGGCCTAAAACGTGCTCATACATGTTTAAACTTGATTAACAACGGACCTAAATGCGTTAAATGCAATGATTAGATCCAATGGATCTTACATTGTTAAAAACCGAGCCAATTCGATAAACCAACAATCAAATTTCTATGCAAGGCCTATACATATGGATAGCCATTTTAAAGATCTTTCCAAGGGTATATTATAAGCCCAATTTCGAGTAAAAACGAAGAAGTTATGATCAAAACACTAAATCGGGCCCTAAAACCGACACCCTTGCACTCCAACGGCCATATCGTTTGATCCATAACATATTTTAACCTAATTTAACGAAATTGGAAAGTAGACATTCAGAGTTTTCCAATGATATCTCAAACTCCTTAATCCGACTTTGCAATCAAAAGTTATGGAAGTTTTTAAAACGCATTTTTCGTATAAGGCAAAACGCACCGAGCGCAACTAAGTGAGTTGCACGCGCCTGGCGCGCCCAAGTCATTGAGATCCGCGTGGCACCCAGCGCGACTCCTGGAGTTGCGAGAGCAACCTGACGCCGCGACTATAAAACCCTAAACCTAGATTCCTATGCCTATAAATAGAGGTCTTCGTTCAACCCTAAACAGAAGAGAAAAATTAGAATTCTAAACCCTAGTATTTTTGAATCCCTAATCTCTCAATTTCTCTTATTATCATACTACTTTACTTATCTCTTCCCAAATACTTTCCAACCCTTATTAAATCCATTGAATTCCTTGGAGGTACGAAGAAGAAAGAAAGTCCATAAACGCATTAAACGGAGATTTAGCATTAAAGAAGAACGGTTAGTTTCCTGAGCACTTAGATAAATCACTTTTCTTTTCTTGTTTAAATAACTTTAATTAAATAAATAGTATTGTTTGATCACTTTAAACAAACTTTTAGTTAATTTAATTCACATAGCATTCTTGCGTTAATTAAGACTAGAATTTGAATAATTGATTGATTGTTTTATTACCTAACTCAAGGCGAACATTGTTTATTTTTTGTTCTTTTCACGAATTTGAATTAAATAAAGAATAACGACTTTGCAATGTAATTCCTATGTGATTAATGCTTGTAAATCAAATCAACTAACTTAGTTTTTAGGAGCCACTGTTTGTTGCATATATTGTTTGGTGATGAAATTGTGGAAAAGGAAGAGCTAGTAGAGGCCGTACTAGGGCTAGCATAACGATTCTCCCCCCAAAAAGGAACGTTATTTTAGTACTCTCGCTCCCAAACTCATTTCTGGTACAAGTAGACCAATTTGGGCATGGGTAAACTTATGATTCATGCTAAATATCCCTTGAACCTACTTGGGAGAAAGGCATGAACGAGGTTTATGAGTTTTCCTAAAACTCTTTGGCAACTCCTTACTAGGTTCTTACAAAAAAATAATGATAGGATCAACTCTAATTCAAAGGGCTCCTAAAGGAATTCAAATCCTAAAACACCCTAAAAAGTGTAAAGTCCTAGGCTTTTAAAGGGTCATGGGCATAAAGGAGAAGGATCCCCTACGATGGCCTCACCCTCCTTACAGTGGCGACTCCGCTGAGGACTTAGAGGTTACAAGATTAGTTCTTAGTTATGGTCTAAGGTTTCCAACACCAGGTTACCTATGGGTTGTAACGATGGCTAACTTGGATAATCTCTAACTAGAGAGCGAGACTTGAACGCACAATATCTTCCTTTTTTACAAAAGTAAAATCCAAGAAAGCAACATTGCATCGTGCATAATCATAGCACACTTTAACCATTGGGTATTGGCTCATTGACTAGGGGCTGCCAACACCAGGCTTCAATCCCGAAATCAATAACAATCATCCTACCCATATCGCCAACAACATGTTGGGAGGGCTATGTCATGGGTCAACACGTTGAGTGATTGATTCGTGCATCCTCTCTTAAGATATGGTACCTTTGGACACCCAAGCCTTGACCTTAGAATATCATTGTATGCTTTGACGGTTCATTTTATGTGCTTATGTGACTACATGAATATGTGCTTATATGCTTCTTGTCTAATCTAATTAATTCCAACTTGTTACCTAGAGATATTAAAAAAAAATCCGCAAAAAATGTGGTTCGAAAAAAAAAAAAAAAAACAACCGTCAAACCTACCAAGTGGCACGCGCAATTGTTAAAGTTGCGCGCACCCTCCAAGCGCAAGTCAAGAAGTTGCGCGCGGCCACTGTTTAACGTTGACTTTGACTCATTACGAGCAATGTTCTACGGAGAAAACGATATTATAGCTTCAAGGTTAATCGTTAAGTAGGTGCTAATAATATCTCTTTGGTTGACAATGTTGTCTAACTTAGTTGTTTTTTTTATTGTTCTTATTTTCTTTCTTTTTTTTAAAAAAAAAAATCTTTAATCGTTCTTTGTTAAAAAAAAAAAATCCAAAAACATGTCTTTTAATCGTTCTTTTCTTTCTTTCCTTTTTTTTCACAAATAAATAAATAAATAAATAAATAAATTATCGTTCTTTTTGCGTTTTCGTAAATAAAAAATAAAACCGCGTGTGGCAGGAGCTACTCTCGAAGTTGCACTTTCCACATTAGCGCAAGACGGAAAATTACGCGCGATACTATTTTCGATTATGATGATTCATTTACGTACTTTATAATCGAACTAATAGCATTGCTTCTCATGAGGTTCGTCATTAGAAGTTCAAATCTCTTGATAAGACATCATCAATATTCCTATCTTAAACATGTCTATTTTCATGGTCGTCATCTTTTAGTTGTAATTAGTCAACCTTGACTTAAGAGCATAATTTATTTTCCTTTTCTATGGTTTAAAAAAATAATCCCGAGAACCTTACTTGGGATGATTGTCTCACAAAAAAAAAAAAAAAAAAAAAAAAAAGAATAGAGCGAAAAAAAATCAAGCAACCATTCTAAAAAAATAGTATGAGACAAAAAATTTTATTCTCAACCAAAAAAAAAGAGAGAGAATAATGAATGATAAAACCGAGAAAATGATTTACTCATTTCTTGAATTTTACGTTCGGAGGCAATCATTCTTTTTAAACAAATAGTAATTATCCTTTAAAGATGAGCAATATGAGAATCATAATTAAAAAAAAACGATAAAGATCACTATTGTAATCTAAATGATCAACAAATACCATGGTATATTGATCATTTTAAGGAGTATGTTCGGGTTGATTAATATTTCTAAAAATTTTATTAGCATTTTCAATCCAACTTTCTTTTCCTTCTCTTCTACCTTTTTTGAAAACAATTCATTTAAAGTAAAATCCTTAGATGATTGCCTTGTTGAACACAACACAAATCATGACATTCCATTAATGATTGTTCGTGAATTTTTAGACATTTTTCATCAACAAACCTGCTTAAAGTGAATTCATATAACAAGGATTAAAAAAAAATGAAAGAAAACAATCATTTTGACTTTGGTTTATTGTTTGAATTCTTGGTAGAAAAGGTTTAAGTGAACGTGCTTAATTTCTCGTGATACACATTACTAGATCGTCTTCCACATTCGCATACTAATCAAATCATGGGTGACAAAGCAGCATTGAAGAAACTTAGAGAGAAACTCCAAAACCTAACGGCCCTACGAGAAGAAGAAGCCCAAATGAAGGCTCATAAAAAAATCAGAAAAGGCTAATAAAAGCAGAGAAAGAAAAAAGAAAGCATTCTATAAGAAAAAGCAAGAGCTGAAAGATTAGAGGCCTTGGAGAAACTTGTCCTTTGAGCTAGCTCAGGGAATAAGTACTTCAATTATGAGCTTACACCACAACCTAGTGGCAAGACTCTCCCAGAAAAGTTCTTAACTACGGATTTACCAACCTTTAAGGTTACAGACAATCCTAGGACTCACTTAATGAGCTTTATTGGAATTATGGCATTGAAAAGGGTTGAGCATAGCTTATATGCATGTACTTTTCCTCTTTCATTGGACCCAATTGCTAGATCATGGTTTTATAACCTCGATGTAAAACAAACTTCCACTTGGAGTGACATTGTATAAGCGTTTTTAGCCCAATATGGAGACAACATCGAGCTCACAACTACCTAGAGCAATCTTAAATTGCTTAAACAAAGGGAAGAATAAGACTTTATTAACTTCTTTTCTAGTTGGCGATCAAAGGTTGCTCTTCTTTCACAAAGTCCTCCGGATCATGAACTTGTCCCAAAGTTCATAGACAATACGTCTCCAGCATACAAGTGCCATTTACAATACCTTGGTTTAGACACATTTCAAAATGTCTATACTGTGGGAACATTAATTGAAAGGGACTTGATGAATGAAACCATGAATCATATAGATGGACTAGATTTTCAGAGAGGATTTCATCTACGTTGGAAACAGAAAAAGCTCGAAGACGCAATCTCAAGAAGTTGTCAACAATGCAAGATGTAGCACCCTAGGTCTTGTTTTGTTTACTTTTCTTTTGTTTTTTTTTTATGATAGACTAAGAGATTCATGCTGTCGAATCTACTTATTATGTACTCTCATTAATTAATGAATAAAAATTATATTTTCAAGTACATCTATCTTGTTCTATTTTCGATCTCTTTGTTGTTATTAGCTTGAATTAAATGAAATACACCGATAAACAGGCAATATCAAAAAAGGCATACATACTCAACACTTTAAGAATCTTGATTAGCTTTGGCTTACAAGATTTACCGAATGAAAAGAGGCCCCTCTTTTGGCCCACTAAGAAGAGATATGATGATTACACCAACACAGGAGGCAACTTGAAACTCCACATAGATAATCCCATGTTAATGACCTTAGAAGAATCCATCTTTTGTTAGCCCTTTTGAGCTTCGTCAATTGAGCCTTACTTTTTCAACCTACATTATTCCAAACCTTGGGATAAGAATGGTGCAAAGAGATACAAATGAAAAAATTGGGGGAACGAAATATAAGAGGGGGACACAAAGTTAGTCCAAACCCAAAAAAGGAAAGATCGAATGCAAAATTGTTCTAAACCCAAAACCAAAATTGTCAAAAAGGAGAGGAAAAAAAAAAGAAAGAGAGAGAGGGAAGACAAGGAAAAGGCACCTAATGTAGAAGTTGTCACACAAAGTAGAAAGGTTTTAATTTGAGAAGCACCAAAAGTAAGGGATTAAGGGAGTATACTTGAGCCTGCCCATTTTTCATAACCTTGAGCCTAGCCACATTACAACCCTAGAAAGGCCCTCCTTGAGGTAGACCATAATCATGTACCACAAAAATCATCATTCTACAAAAATATGGCCCACCTTAAGCCTTTGCACATATGGACCTACTATTGAGTAGTTATGCCCATGCATAAAATGCATGAAGTGTTGAGTAAATGATTACAAAATCATGTAAAAAAAATTCAAATAATTTGTATGATTTGGTAGCCATTAGTTTGATTAGGTCATTTTAGTAAAGCAATTGATGAATCAAACTAAATTCGATGTTTTCCATATCTTTTGCCAAGAAAAATGATATGACTATCACTTTAAAAAATAATCATCTTATTTTCTTTTAATAATAGGGCTATTTATTACTAAGATGATTCAAGTTCTATATACATTGCCTAGAAAGAAAACGATTTAATACAATAAATTGATTTGATATATTGACAGTCTCGACGTTAACTTTAGATGTCTTTTACAACTCTTGAGCATTGGTCTTCTCACTTATCATGAGCAACTACTATGTCCGCCTGCATGGGATATCGTCATCCTCTCTAAACGAGGAACATTGATTGAACATGATCACTACATGAAAAAATGATCGTTATCGCTATCACACGTATACCTCACTGCCAAATCATCACGATGATTCAAATATTAAGTCAATAATCCTTGCTTTTTGAAAACATGTCTATTTCTCTTTTTTATTCTTTTAGGGGAAAGTTGGATCCCCTTCCTTTTTATGCAAATCCGTCTTTTTGTTCATTTCTTTTTTAGGGGGTAAGTCGAGATGATCCCTCCCATTTGACACCTAAAATACTTGAAAAATAGTATAATTTTTTCGCTCTTTGCCTCAAACTGGGGGCTAAAAAATCCAAGACATCCCTACTTCTCTCTATTTACAGATTTGAAGACGCTATTTATGCTACTAAATCAATGTCATACAAAGCTTATTACGAATCATCTTAATAACTTTAAATGACAAAGCGAAGAATACCTCTTCCTATTATTGGGCCAAGATAATTAATTATGTTACTTGATCAAACAGTTTGTGATAAACATATGCAATATTCCACAAATTCAAAATACAAATATTAGGACTCCAAATAAACATGAGAAACATTACCTAGCATATGTATACATGAATTCCAAAAGCCACCTAAATCTACACTTGGGGGCTACAAAATATAGGTCTCACCTCAACTTTTGTTTTGGAATAATAAGACCATATTTTGAAAAGTGATTTGAATGATTTTATAAATTATTCTAACACTCCATCAAACCTAAGTTTGATAAATATTCACTCTCAAACTACGGTGCTTATTTAATTGGAAGTACTTCACTTTCAATTAGCAAAATATGACAATGATGACAAACACTAAAAAGAAAAACATAAACAAAATTAAATATGCAAAAGTTTGCTCACATTTTCATATCTTTGTTGAAATAAGTTGCAAATTACAACTTACCTTCATCAATCTTGGACAGAAAAGTCACACTCAATTACGAGCTAGACTTTTCTTTCCATTTTGGGTCCAGTTTTGAAAATAACATGATTATGTATTTTGCGTACTAGAAAAAGTTGCTTCATTTTATTTTCAAAACAAAATTTCATTAAAATTATTGGACCTTCTCCAAATTTTGAATTCTAGTTCGAAATAACATGTTTCTTACTCTCTAAATAAAAAAAAAAATATTCTTCAAAATTTCCTTTCTGAATTTTTGTTTCATTTTCTCAAATAAATAAATCTTCAGATTCTCAATAACTTTTTGGATAATACATGTATATACATAAATATTTCCAAAAGGAATGAACTAAGATTCGACTTCTTCTTGACTCGAACTTGTTCTCACCTAATTATCATGCGAACATGGGCTTAGGGATGGTAAACGAACCACCTACAAGAACAAAATCAAAAATTGATAAGAACAATGAAATCATTTGATGTTTTAAATCAACTTTGAAGAATAATATTACCGCAATGATCTCTACGAACATTTTGACATTAGGTAAAGATTACTAAACCTTAACTATAATTGTTTTGGGTTTATAAACAAGCAAAGAACTAACTTGCTTCCTTGAACATGACTTTAACTAAAATGCGTAAGCCATGTCCTTATCTTAAAATGTTCTCAAAACACAAAACATGGGATACATAGGTTCATTCCCATATCATGATTATATGAATGGCCTAAACAATAGCAAGTTATTAGAACTACCCCAAATTGGGGGCTCCAAGACTTGTGAAATAGCAAGAATGCTCATAACCCGACTCATGGGGGCTCCAATGTCCATAATTAACAAAATAAATTATT
The DNA here is from genome assembly GCF_948465745.1 of Chenopodium album. Classification (NCBI taxonomy): domain Eukaryota; kingdom Viridiplantae; phylum Streptophyta; class Magnoliopsida; order Caryophyllales; family Amaranthaceae; genus Chenopodium; species Chenopodium album. Next base: position 43,125,287 of record NC_137846.1, on the reverse strand, counting down.
CATGTCATTCTAGCTACTTTCGAGAATCACCTAAACTATAAATGGTTTACATAGATCTCGAGCCTTACAATTTTCAATTGCATCATAATGATTTAACAATCATTTTGTTCCTTTGAAAATTATGTTTGCAATTGAACTTGGCCATAGAACAAGCTACATATGCAAGCCATTTTCAAGTTCAAAAACTAATCTTAGTGCATAATTGATGTTTCAATACTTCAATTTACCTCAAAGATTAGAAAGTACGACTAGTATAGAGCAAAAGAAACAAAATCATGAGTTTCAAAATAGAATTCAAATGCATACAACATACTTGCTCATACGAAAGTTTAATACTCAAACATTCATCATGAAATTTGTATCAAGACACTTCATTAACATAATACAAACAATTTCATGAGTTAGAATAAAAGACACCTAAATTCTAAATTAAGAGGTCTTCATTTTAAGTTCTCTATTATTGCACGAATAAAAAAATTGAAAACATTGGAATTTCACAAAGAGGATAATATCTACATTCTCAAGCTTCAATCAGTTACAAAATTTGTTCTCAAGAGAAAGAATTCGAGAGTGGCGAGAATAGAGGAAAAAGAAGAGCAACATTTCATTTTTCCTCTTACTTGTTCCAACGAACGACCAATATTACTAGACTTAACAAATTTCATTTGTTAAAACTATGAATGGTCGAAAACCATTTTAACACATACACTCGTTTAAATGTTTCAAAGATCCTAGTTGTTGTAATAATAAGATAAAACACAAGATTTCAAGACCCATTTTGAGCAACATGAAAAGGTCTACTTCTTAAAAAAACAAACAAGTCATCGAAGCTACCCAATGTTGGGGGCTACGTCATTCAAAAATATAAAATGGGGGCTTAAAATCTTGAGATATAGCCAAATTACACCAGTTCAATGATGTCTTCAAGAATTTCCTAAATTTACTAGTTTATGCAAATCTTGAAATCATAGTTTTATAAGTGAATAATAATAACTTTCGGTTATTGTTATCATTGTTAAAACCAATTTTGCAACTTAGGCATGACAAAAATAACATGAGTCGCAAGAACAATTTCATGCCATTATCAAAGTTCAAAATTTCGATCATAGTTTTAGTGCATAATTGTCGTTCTAAATAATACTTAAAGCTTAAAGCTGAAATAAGCTTGTTTAGTGAAAGCTTAAAGCTGAAATAAGCTTGTTTGGTGCACAATTTCACGCCTTATTTGGTGAAAAGCTTAAAGCTGAAAGCTGAAGCTGATTGTGTTAGCTGATTTTGACTAGCTAATTGTATTAACTGATTTGACTAACTTATTTTATTAGTTGATTGTATAAAAGTGTTTGGTGAATAGCTGGTTGTTTAAAGCTGATTGAGTATGTGAAATTACCAATAAGCTAATTGTGGGGTAGGTAGTTCATAAAGGATTTTAAAGTAAATGAGGGTATAAGTGTCATTTCATCATAATATTTGAATAAGCTATTTGAAAAAGCTCTTTTTAGGAGCTTTTTGTAAAAGAGCTTGTTTAGTGGAATAAGCTCTTTAATTAAGCTTTCCATTAAACACTTTAAGTTAGCTTATTTAATAGTCAATAAGCTAATATTGGTCAAAGAAGCTAATTTTGCTCAAATAAGCTGGTTACCAAACACAGCCATTAAAATTTACAAGTATAGTCTACATGAGCAAAAAGGAAAAAGTTCAAGTACAAATTCGAAAATTAAATACGAATATGCTTGTACATGTATATGCTCATACAGGATCAATACTTTACCATTTCACATGAAATTTTTTGCAATACACTCTTTAAACATGTCCCAATGACGTAGAACAAACAAATTTATGAAAACAAATCAGATCAAAGTCCCCAACTTCGAAAAGTTAGAGTTCTTCATTCGGCTTTCTCCATTTAATTGACCAAGTTCAAAGTTTGGTACAATTAAAGGAGCAAGATTTACTTTTCTTAGCTTCAAACGACAACAAAAATGGAAAGATATCAAAAATGGCAAAAGAGGAGAAGAAGAGAGTGAGCTGCAGATCGCGCTTCTCCAACTCTTTTTACTAATTCAAATGTTGCACGCAACTTATCAAGTTGCGCGTGGCATCCCAACGCAACCCAGTTTCTTGTGCGTGCCTGGCCAACGTGACCCACTGAGTTACGCGCTCGGATACTGGTCACTCAAAAGACTGGTACTCAAATTTGATCTGTTTTGAAATTTTCCAACGGTTTTGTGCATTGTTAGACGTAATAACGCACGAATCATCAAAATCTTTTAAATTGCCTGCATTTTGTAGTTTATTTTCTTCTTTGTTAGATTTTTGCATCATCCTGCATGCACACCATGCTTTGTGCCTGCCCTAAGCATATGTTTTAGACGTTTTTCGTGAGTGTGTCTTAAAACATTCCATAGTGGTGCTTTACGTAAAAGCTCCCATAGACAGTTTTATCATTTTACTGTACTAACTTTAGAAATGTCACGTTTTTTCGTTTTTTTTGCGTCCACAACAAAAAGAATGGCATATCTTACAGCGTAAAATTGTATGGCGTATCGTACAGCGTAAAATTGTATGGCGTAGGTGCTGCTCCCAGCAACGTGATCTACCTCTCATAGCGAAAACGGTAGAACTTCTTTTCAAACTTTAGGCGTTAGCATTACGAGTCGCCTGGCGCGCCGAACCATTGAGAATAGACACATTCTCGATTGGATGCAAATACGGTAGTCAGTGAGCTTACTTGCTTACCGGACAGTTAGGGTGTCCGTCCACCCCCTTTATAAAGAGTGACATGATGAAGTCGCACCTATTTAGACACGTGCCCCAGTCCTGAGACGTGTGTTTTCATATTGTGGACAAAACTGCTGAGAGAGTTGCCGATTTTCTCCTCTCTCACTGGATTTGGATATATGCCTCCAGTCCTGAGACATGTATCTCTATCTTGTGGACCCCGAATACTTCGTTTTCGCAAGCGAGAGTCAAAACCTCTATTAACGTGTTAAGCTCCGAATGCCGAAACACCTCTCTTTTTATCATCTTTTACTTTCTTAAAATCATGGACTAAAGTTTCAATGACATATCGAGGGACTTTAGAACAACGATGCCATACAGAAAGGATATCATCCTCTTTACTCTTTTTAAACCGATATCTTCTCACAACATGACATCATCCAAGACAGCCTTTACTTGTAAAAGCGTTCTACACTTGCAAAGGGTCAATCTAGATTCTTTAGCGCACTAAATCTAGAAAATACTTTTTCTAGTCTTAGCAGCTATTTGTCTTGAACATTTAGCGAATCGAGGATAGTTTTGACATTCTCAACACTACTGAAAGATTCCTTATTTTTATGGAACTTCGCAGAATGAGTCTCGAATTTATTTCCTTGGCTACTTTGATCATCGTCTATTCTATACTTAATCAAAGTGGGGGCTAACTGTAGAAACCTACTTTTGGCCTCCTGTCCCGACAGGAAGTGCGATGATGTTACAAAAACTCGTTCTTCATGTTAGATCAAAGTTGAAGTGTTTATGGACTAGGAAATGCATTATGAAGTAATTTAAGACCTATATTTGAGACCAATTTATCTTGGAGCCTTGTTTGATTACTAATTAGGCCTAAAACGTGCTCATAAAAGTTTAAACTTGATTAATAACATACTCAAATGCGTCAAATGCAATGATTAGATCTAAGGATCTTACATTGTTAAAAACCGAGCCAATCAGATAAAACAACCATCAAATTTCTATGCAAGGCCTATACAAATAGATAGCCCTTTAAATGATCTTTCCAACGGTATATTATAAGCCTAATTCTGAGTAAAAACGAAGAAGTTATGATCAAAACACTAAATCGGGCCCTAAAACTGACACCCTTGCACTCCAACGACCATATCTTTTGATCCATATCATATTTATACCTAATTCCAACAGCATTGGAAAGTAGACATTCATATCTTTCCAATGATTTCTTACACGCCTTAATCCGCTTTGCAATCAACAGTTTTGGAAGTTTTAAAAACGCGTTTTCGTATAAGGAAAACCGCACCGAGCTCAACTCAGTGAGTTGCGCGCTTGGCACGCGCAAGTCATTGAGATGCGCGCGGCACCTAGCGCGACTCCAGGAGTAGGAGTCGCGCGCCACCTGATGCCGCGGCTCTAAAACCCTAAACCTAGATTCCTATGCCTATAAATAGGGATCTTCATTCAACCCTAAACAGAAGAGAAAAATCAGAATTCTAAACCCTAGTATTCTTGAATCCATAATCTCTCAATTGCACTTATTATCATACTACTTTTCTTCTCTCTTTATAAATACTTTCCAACCCTTATTGAATGCATTGAAGTCCTTGGAGGTACAAAGAAGAAAGAAAGTCCATAAACGCATTAAACAAAGATTTAACGTAAAATAAGAATGGTCAGAGGCAGTGTTCTGTCTATGGTAATGCCATGTTTAGAGTTTGGTGTAAGCTCAAAACAGTTTAGACAACTTTTAAAAACTTGAATATTCAGAAATTTGGGGACATTACTGAAAAAATTGAAGTTGCACAGAACTCTCTTTCTGATATCCAAACCCAGATTAATTCTGATTTGCATAATGCTGCTTTTACACTCAGGAAATGGAAGCTATTCAGAACATTAAGCATTGGCTTAGTGTTCAAGAAAGTATTTGTAAACAGAAGTCCAGAGTTGAGTGGTTACAGCTTGGTGACAGTAATAATAAGTTTTTCTTTTCTGTCATGAAGCATAGGCAAGGTAGGAACAGAATTGACACTATCTTTGATGATCATGATGTTTTGTTAAAAGTTCCTACAGATATTGAAGCCGAAATTTTTAATTTCTATAAGAAGTTGCTTGTTACAAGAGCTGATTCTCTCCCTAGTATTGACCTTAGCACTGTTAGAAGAGGCAACCAGCTTTCTAGGATTTCCCAACAGTTGCTTATTGCTCCTGTTACAATTGAGGAGATTGATATTGCTTTGAAAGGTATTGATAGCTCAAAAGCCCCTGGGATTGATGGGTTTAACTCCTATTTCTTCAAGAAATCTTGGGTTATTGTTAAAGATGATGTTTATGCTGGTGTTCTGGAGTTTTTCAGTACTGGTTCCATGTTGAAACAGGGGAATTGCACTATTGTAATCTTAGTTCCTAAGGTTAGTAACCCTTCCTATGCAAAGGATTTTAGACCTATTGCTTGCTGTTCTGTTCTTTACAAACTGGTATCTAAAATCCTTACGGCTAGGCTTGCTAGTGTTCTTGCTAAAATTATTAATGGTTCTCAGGTTCGTTTTATCCCAGGAAAACATATAGGGGATAATATTCTCCTTGCTATAGAGCTTATTAAAGGTTATAGTCATAAGTTTCTCTCTCCAAGATGTATGCTGAAAATTGATTCAAAGAAGGCTTATGTCTCTGTGGAATGGAGTTTCCTTGAGGCTATTATGTCTGAGCTTGGCTTCCCTGGTCAGTTTATTGGCTGGATCATGGCCTGTCTTTCTTCTGTCTCTTTCTCCATTTTGGTAAATGGTATTCCAGCTAAGCCTTTTCCTGCAAAGACAGGGCTCAGACAAGGTGATCTTATGTCCCCTTTTCTCTTTGCAATTGGTATGGAATATCTATCTAGATGCCTTGTTGAGTTTCATCTCAACCCCAACTTTAATTACCACCCAAGGTGTGAGAAAATGATGCTAACTTACTTAATGTTTGTTGATGATCTCTTATTGTTCTCCAGAGTTGATAAAGATTCTGTTACTTTGCTCTTTCAATTTTTTACAAAATTTTCTACAGCTTCTGGTCTTTCTACAAATTTAGAAAAGAGTGAAGTCTATTTTGGTGGACTTCCTGCTATTGAGCATGATGCTTTGAGAAGCTTGATCGGGTTAGTTCTTGGTTCCATCCCTTTTAAGTACTTTGGGGTTCCCTTATCTTAAAAGAAGGTTACTATTTCTCAATGTAAACCTTTAGTTGATAAAGTTACTGTCATTATAAATGGCTGGTCTGTTGTGCATCTCTCTTATGCTGGTAGATTGCAGTTAGTGAAAAGTGTTCTTTTTGGCATCCAAACCTACTGGGCCCAGATCTTTGTTTTGCCCAAAAAGATCCTTAAAGAAATAGAAAGTAGATTCAGAGTCTTTTTATGGACTGGGAGGGCCAACCCTTCAAAGAAATCCCTGGTTTCCTGGTCTCAAGTTTGTCTTCCTAAGGTCAGTGGTGGGTGGAACCTTATCTCCCTCCCTGAGTGGAATACTGCTGCTATTGCTAAGCTTTTGTGTGATCTTGCCCATAAAGCTGATAACTTTTGGGTTAAGTGGGTGCATATCTACTATTTCAAAGGTAGAAAGTGGTGGTCTAATCCTCTATTATTGATAATCTTGGTGTATGGGATGCTGTTTAGCAAGGTGGTAGAGTTAAAATCAAAAGGGTATACCAATTAATCACTGCTTAAGCTCCCAAAGTTTCTTGGAGAAGAATCATTTGCAATAATGCTGCTTCCCCTAAGAGCTTGTTCATCACTTGGCTTGCTGTAAGAAATAGACTGGTTACTAAGGAAAGATTACTTTCCTGGAATATGCATTGTGATCCTATTTGCTTCTTATGTAATCAGAAGTTGGAAGATGTTCAACATCTCTTTTTTTTACTGTGATTATGCTAAGAGTGTTTGGATGAAATTGCTCCATATTTTTGGGTTTAATAGAACTGCTTGGGCATTTGATGCAAAAGTTACATGGATCTCCAAAGTTTGCAGAAAGTCTAGACCCAAATATAGATTACTGAGTATGTGCTTTGCTGAAGTTGTTTACCATGTCTGGTTGCAGAGGAATGCTTTGATCTTCACTGGTAGCTGTAAACCTCTAAATGTTGTTTTTAGGGACATTTTGTTTGCTGTTTCCTGTAGGTGTAATGCTAGAGATAGGAACTTGCTTATTCTGTAAGTTGTTTCTACTGTTTGTTGGTGTTTTGCCTCTGTTGTCTGGTCCTGTTGTTTGATCTTTTCGAGTCTAGGAGGAGGCTTTTGTTTTCTTGTTGTTTGTCCTGTTACTCTCCTTTGGCACCCTTCCTAGAAGGTGGTTATGGGTGTTAGGGACAGGCAGGTTCTCTGTTCCTATGGTGAACCCTTCTTAGAAGGTGGCATCACAGTAACAGGAACTATGTTGGGTGTTTGGTTACCTGGCTTCCAGGCTTGTGTAGCTTTGGAGTTGCAACTTAGCTTTGTAAGTTGTAATTGTTCTCTTTTGGTAATAAAATCTTTATTTGCCAAAAAAAAAAAAAAAAAAAAAAAAAAAAAAAAAAAAACAGAACGGTTAGTTTTCTGAGCACTTAGATGAATCACTTTTCTTTTCTTGTTTAAATAACTTTAATTGAATAAATAGTGTTGTTTGATCACTTTAAACAAACTTTTAATTAATCTAATTTACTTAGCATTCTTGTGTTAATCAAGACTAGAATTTGAATAATTAATTGATTGTTTTATCACCTAAATCAAGGCGAACATTGTTTATTTCTTGTTCTTTTCTCGAATTTGAATTAAATAAAGAATAACGACTTTGCAATGTAATTCCTACTTGATTAATGCTTGTAAATAAAATCAACTAACTTAGTTTTTAGGATCCACTGCACGTTGCATATATTGTTTGGTGATGAAATTGTGAAAAGGGAAGAGCTAGTAGAGACTGCACTAGGCTATAATAGCGATTCTCCCCCACCAGGGAATGTTATTTTAGTACCCTCGCTCCCAAACTCATTTCTGGTACAATTAGACCAATTTGGGCATGGGTAAACTTATGATTCATGCTAAATATCCCTTGAACCCTACTTGGGAGAAAGACATGAACGAGGTTTATGAGTTTTCCTAAAACTCATTGGCGACTCCTTACTAGTTTCTTACAAAAAAAATGATGATAGGATCAACTCTAATTCAAACGTCTCCCAAACAGTCAGGAATTCAAATCCTAAAACATCCAAAAAAGTGTAAAGTCCTAGGCTTTTAAAGGGTCATGGGCATAAAGGAGAAGGATCCCCTACGATGGCCTCACCCTCCTTACACTTGCTGGATCTTGATTCGGAGGAAGAGTACTTGCTGTCATTTCTTCAGATGATCAACCAAAAAATACAACTCAGAAGATGCAGAAAACAAATACAGAATTAAGAAATTCAACAGATAAACCGAGAATTTCAAGAAAATTAGTGAAATCCAAAGATCAAAACAAAGAATTCCAGAAAAGAAATCAATCAACAATCATAGCAAAAATCAGGGAAAAACAAGTTCAGATTCAGTGCGGAAAGTTTTAGAGAAAAAAGTCACAGGTCAGATCTTTTGCTCTGATACCATGACAGATTTTGAACAATCACAAAATCTGGAAGAACAAAATCAGGAAAAACTTGGAGAAAAGTAATTAGAATTTTGTTTTGTATTGAGTGAATAAATAATCTTACATCACTTCTGGGTATATATACTACAACAATAAATCAAAACTTTCTAGAGAAATCTAGAAGTAAATACAGAAGTATGTAGGAGTTAGTTATAACTTAATTAGGCAAGTTGTTGCAGCCTATAACTAACTCTAACAAACACAAGGCTGGCGTGGTAGCCTCAGCTCTAGTGTCTTGTCCAATATGGTTGTATCAAATTAAAAGGTTGTTCGTGTCTACACCTACTTTGATGTGCCCCGAGCTGTAAAAGTGGGATGTTGTTCCTTTACACCATCAACTATTGTGGGATGTTGTAATGGACTGATTTGCATAGAAAGATATCAAAGTATGCTAGGGAAGTTAGTTTTGTGTAATTCATTAACTTATGAAATTTGTAAGGAAATTTTTCCAGTGAACATAAGAGTTGATTATGAGTCTGATAGCAATGTTGCACCTTATGGATTCAATATGACTGTGTAAGGGGTGAATATAAGGCTGTGAGCATTTAGACTAGCTAGACTGCCTCAAAGGACTATCGACAAGCATGGTAGTAAATGTTTATAGTACAAATACAAATTCATGGAAAGATCTAGCAAAGATTTTTTGTAGTCCAATTACATGATTTGCCCTGGTGTAGCCACAAGCAAAGACATGGTTATATAGTTACTTTCGATCTTTATACAGCAAAAATTAGCAAGATTTCACTTCCGACTAGTAATAAGGGAAATCCATTCACAGGATGTAATTTGATGGTTTCTAATGAATGCATGCATTTTAAATCAAAATCCAAGATACTTGAACCGCCAAAACCCCGTGGTATAAGAAAATGTTTCAAGATAAAACTTGAAAGAAATTGTGGATACACATTGTAAATCATAACAAAGGATAGCTAATCTAGTGCATTTTTTCCCAACTAGTAAAGGGGAGAGGGCATTTGCACCAACATTAATCTGTATTTTCACTTGTGAAAGAAATATTGAGAATGAAAGCAAATATCAAATGGGATTCAGACTAATAGAATAAAACTCCGAATTACATTTGGAGCACCTGTATTGATAATGTACAACAGAAACTGCTACACTTCCATTACGGATGCAGTTCGTTATGTAAAGATATAGACCTCATCATATCCTTTCCTGTTACAAAACAGAAGGATTAGTAAAAGCTTTTTGCTAACTGGAAATGAAAGTATAATATACAACAGGAGCTTACCCTTGCTTGCCACAGTATGTAGGACTGTAATTGTATATGAGATTGTTGAGCACATCCTGCGCAGGTGGCCTGTTAGGAGATTTCCTTGCCTCACTGCAAAGAGAATTAGGCGAAGCATGATGGTGGAGCCATTTGGCAACACTTAAGGCATGACTAGACCATTTCTATTGATGGAGAAGGATAATTGAAATTATAACATGGTATCCGTAACAACAGGTAATGGAAATGACTGTTGGGACTAATTCACCAAGAGTGCAGTCATGTGGATGATGTAAGAACAAAAAAACAGACAATTTTTACTTCAACATTTATCAGGATGCATATGCAGTTAGATGGCTTAGATCTAGTGCAGATTAGACTAATGCATGGATTTAGGCAAGCAATCCATAATACAGAATTTAATGAGAGATTATCTCCTCCCTTTGCAAGCCAGATTCCAGAGGACTCCCATCTCATTATATCCATCTCATCAGAGATCTTCAGTTGATCAATTATATGAAGGGAAGAATGGGAGCATAGTTTCCCCTTCTGTTATCAAGAAGTCTCCTGGATTCTTCCTAATTGGACCTTAAAAGGTCCTCTCCTTGAAAGACAGAAAAAATCACACTAGGCTGAGATCAATATGGACTAACATGCAATTTACATACTTATGTACAAGTCTGAGAATCTCATCTGAATTATATCTCCTCTGGGATAATCCACTTGGCCAATCGGGAGCCAACCTCAGTAAGTGGCTGAAGCAAGTAGTCATACCAGGGAAAAAAAAAAGAAAAAAAAAAAAAAAAAAAAAAAAAAAGCCTCCCTCTCATTTAGTAACCCTTCTTTTTCTATATTTCATCCCCTTTCAACTTATGAAATGCTTTTCACCCAACGACCAAAAGACAAACTAACATTCAGATGCATCCCTCTGAAAATCTAGATTATTGATTCAACAAGAATGACAGAGCAACAATCACAATTAGCATGTTCCTTGTCAAGGAGAAATATACTGCTCAAATGCTATCCATCTAGAGAAACATAGGGACTACAAACATGGCTAGAAGTCAAGAACTTAAAAAATTAACATGGTTGTGATGTTTCAGCATTTACCTGATAAAAAAATTGGCAACATTCTGAGTAACTTGAACCACATCTTCTGAATGGGGAATCATTGCATAGCCCCATTCGAATGCATTTTTCTGCAGTCAGTACATCATTAATCATATCATTACAGATTGTTTTTATAAAAAACCAGTAGTATTATTATAAATGGATGGCTTAAATGGAGAACGGCCACGGACTCACGGGAGAACCGAAGCATTCCTTTATAGTTGAAGGGGAAATTCTATAGGATTGCCATAAGACCAGTGTTACTATATGGTACAAAATGTTGGGCTTCTAAGCAGGAACACGTTAAAAAGATGGAGGTTACAGAAATGCGCATGTTAAGATGGATCGTGAACACTCTAAGAGATAGAATTAGAAATGAAGTTATTCGCAAGAAAGTGGGGGTTGCAGGCATTGCATACAAACTAAGCGAAAATCACTTGCATTGGATCGAGCATGTAATATGTAGACCCCAGAGTGCACCGGTACAAAGAGTGGAAGAGTCGGATCATGGAGAGATTAAACGAGGTAGAGGAAGACCAAAAATGACTTGGTTGGAAGGAGTTAGGAAGGATATGAAGCATATGGACTTGCATGAGAATGAGTATTTGATCGTAAGGGATGGAGAGGAAGATTTTTGTGGATGACTACACGGAACAATCATTTTTGGTTCATTTAGCCGACCCCACTAATGGGATTAAGGCTTTGATTGATTGATTGATTGGCAAATAAGAGAAATATTCATTCACAAAAACAAATAAGCCCACATCTTAATACTTACGCTAATTTATTTAACATGCATAATTTTATTTCTCATTCTTTTGTTCTTTTTTTTCTGATTTGGCTGATGATTTGCAAATGTGGAACTTTTGGGAAACCCAAAGCAGGGTAAGACAAGAAATGTATTTAAACACTCTCACCCTCTCATTCAACATAAACTTGAATAGTTTCTCTTCACTTGAAATCCATTCATCTTCTCTTAGCTTATCTTCTATTATCTTATACAATGCAAGCCACCAAACCCCATACATTTGCTGATAATTTTTGTTGAACAATCATCATATGCTTGCAAAACTACACAATAAATTTCCCAAGCAATGAGTTTGAAAAGCAGAATTGCAATATCAAAATTATAACCAGTGCATTACATGGGCCACAAATTTAATCTTTAAAATATTATTGGAGATTCAAGATAAACAGCCAATTGAAATTGTGCAATCAACACCAGGGTTGATTTGATGAAGCTGGAGGTTGTAATAATACGTTCACTTTTTAATATGCCATTTCTAGTCCTAAGCAAATTGACACCTTATGTGCTTAATTGCTTATATTATCTTATCTGAAGTTTCTCAACTTATAAGAACTGAAATGAACAAAGTGAAGATGAAGAGAACAGAGCCTTAACGTAAGGCCTAACTGTAGCCAAGCCTTTCCACTTGAGTGTCATATATAAGCCTCCAAATCAATTGAGAGAAAGGTAGAGATGACAGGGGAAAAAATGGCACTACAGTAATAAGATGTTACCCTGAAGACTCTAGAATATTCCGCACAATTTCATCTCGGAGCATTTTCATTTTTGAATATGCCATAGAGAGACAACAGAAAATACTAAAATTATTTGGTATAAAGCTATTCTAGCACTAACCAATAAGCTAGTCACAAACATTCATCCTTTTAAATGGGGGCACTTGAGGACCTCTCTTTTTTCATTTTCACGTTGCCCATTACCATTAAGAATGAAAAAGAGACAGCAAAAACAGCCAACTAAAATGGATCCTGCTGACAGCAAGGGCATGGTAGGTAAATTCTACACAAACACTCCCCATGTTTTTTGGACATGGGCACTCTTGTTAGATGTAGACATGTGTCCAAATGGCAAACTTGGCTGTTTTATCTTCCGTAATGTTGGTCCAAAATGAAGTGTGTTGTGCCCACACAATTAAGAATGTCGAGGATCAACTTGAGTACTAGAGGAAGTGAAAAGTCTAAAAAAATTGGGGCCAAAACTCCAGTTAATGTAGATTTTAAATTGCATATGGGATCAGGTAGTGTTCTAATAATTCATAGTGGATACATACAGCAGCTCTCTTCAGTCCTCAAGTATATTATAAATTATTTGCTAATTTGTAAGCATAGTTTGGTGTCTTAGCTCTTTCGAGACTGCTGATCGTCTTATACTTTGTACTGTTGCTTTGATCTCTATAGAGATGTATATTCATGGGTTTAAATTTAAAAAGATTAGGGATAGGGGTATGGGTATGGGTAAGGGTAAGGGTAGGAAGGACAAAAGAACAACAGAAACTGTTCATTTATGCACGTAGAACCAGAGACAGGCAATAAAAGAGTTACCTCCGGATGCCACTGGAAACCAGTGATAGGGTAGTGCTGTGCTTTTGCGGTTGAGACATAAACCTGAATAGTACAGAAGCTATGAGGCCTCTAAACACAAAAAAGTACAAAAAGAAAGTGTAGATAATCATCACTGAATCAATACTAAAAAGTCACACCTTATCATCTCTGTCTGTGCTAGTTGTTATGATATCAAAGAATTTTGATAAGAGTTGATTCCCTTGAAATGTTTCAGGTGATATACCAAACTGTTGCATTGCAGAAGCAAATCATTGGAAAAGCTATTCAAAAGAAGTGCATGGGCAATACTAGCATCAAAAGGTAAAAAAGGAAATAAAGGTGCAACGAAAGACTATGAAATAAACAAGAAACAAAATGCATATTGACAGCAAGCATAAGTATCCATAACTCCAGTGATCCTTGTCATCATTTTAGAAACTCTTATGCAACAGTACTTAATAGCTTTAATTTTTACATTTGACACACTCATGATGTAAACAAATTAGAGACTATAGTCTATAGTCCTCACCTTAGATGGGATTATAAAATTTGCTTATGTCATCATACTTGCCTCTGAGAGGTCATTAACACATCTCAGACACTGGATTCCATTAACAACATGGGCATTCTAAACCAAAGGTAGTTTTGGCAAAAAAAAAAAAAAAAAAAAAAAAAAGAGAGAGAGATCAGTTTTAGCAAAAAAAATAACGAGCTCTAGAGAATGTCAAAACTAACAATGGTAATTGATACACAAAATGATTGATGTTGGTTTACTAGAAAAGGAAGTGTGAAGTCATTTTGAAACATCCCTATACATAGCCTTAGTCCCAAAATAATTTGGGGTTGGCTACCATGAATCTTTACAAGGGACCGTCAAAATAAAAATAAAAAAATATTAAAAAAAAAAAAACATTAAAACATTAAAAAAAAGGTTCAACATTGTGAAGGGGCATAGGGGTATACTTGCATAAAACTTCTTTTTAACCACATCCTAATACATTCAAAAAATCATTATGAATTCAAGCCACGGGATGAGTTGTGTCATTACCTCTCGTAAGGTTATTCAACTCACACCGGAAAAGGTAAAAATAAAATCCACTTAAAAATTAACTTTGCTGTCCAAGCTACCAATGTGCCAAATATTTTTTATACATCACATGTATGATCTCATTATAATCTAATTTCATATCTTAAATCAAAATTCAATCAGGCACAGCATTAAAAAGAGGTTTAGTTGTCAACTAAGAATGAAACAGCAGTTGCCACCTCGCCACATTGCAAATTCTGCTTATGATAGATTCAATCTGTCATTACTTATTGTGAGCAATGTTACACACACTCAGGTACTCGTGTGGGACACGGATGTCTCCAAATGTCCAGTAGCACTGGCTTGGCTATTTTGGGATTTTAACAATAATTTATACCAGAATGAAGTGTCCAAGTGTCCATACACATATCGGAATATCAAAGATCTGATAAGGGTACTCAATGTCAAATGAAGAGTCCAAATAACAAAGATTGTGTCATTGTGAGCTTATCTAATATTATAGGTGCCAAGCTAAACACCTAGAATTTAGCAGTAGAAATTGAATGGAAAAGCTAAGAACTTTGAAAAGTACACATCATATAATCATAGAACAAAGAAGTCATTTCAAGTAGCATGTGCAACACATTTTTCTGTACAATAAATGCACTAAACACAGAAGTCAGAACACTTGGAATTCATAGAGGGAACACCCAAAAAGAGGAATGAAGCCAAATAAATACTACCCATGTCACTCAAAGATCTGGCCTCCAGTACCAAATGAATATATAATACGACATTAAAACTCCGCAATTGTCCAAATTATACAGAAAAAATACAGTGCCTAGCAATCTTTAGCAATTAAAGATGCATAATTTCCAAATGGAAAATTTGTCACAAACCACCATATAAAATACAAATTATGTCACAAAGCACCTAATAATTTTTTTTTTTTTTTTTGATAAAACGCACCTGATTTAAATTTTACTTTGTCAACAACCACCTTTATCTGTTGACTACCTCACTATCACCACCAGCACCAGCTTAGCCTCCCTACCACCCACCCTAACCACCCTTCCAACCCAAAACAACCCCTCACTAGTCCAAAACCCCACCCTAACCACCGGAAGCCACCCACCCAACCCAAAAACACCCCTCTCTGGCCTAAAACCCCAACCTGACTACTCGGAAACCTTCCACCCAACCCCAAACCACCCCTCTCCGGCCCAATATTTTTTCCGGCTGGGTGGTTTTGAGTGGTTATGTTGGGGAATTTGGTTCTTGAAGGGTAGTATCGGGGTGACAACAATGGATTTCGTCTGGTTAGGGTGGGGTTTTAGCCGGCAAGGATGGTTTCGGGTTGGGAGGGCAGTTTCCGGGTGGTTAGTGTGGGGTTTTGGGCTAGTAAGGGAGTGGTTTTGAGGTGGTGTGGGGGGCAAAGGTGGAGTGAGTAGCGGTGGTAGGGTAGTCAATGCCGAAATAGTGGGTCAAACAATCAAATTTTGGTAAAGGTGTTTGTTGACAAAAAAAAAAAAAAATTTATAATTAGGTGTGTTTTAACAAAAATAAATATATATAAAAAAAAATATAAGGTGGTTTGTGACAAAATTTGTGGTTTATAAGACATCTAAACCTAGTACTTCCTCTATTTTAAGTTCTATCGACTTTCCATTTTCATTGATTTTATCTAGTTACTTTTACTTTATTCCTTTGAAGACAACTTTTTATTGTTTTATACCCAATTTGTGGGACCCAAACATATTTAATAGATCCTTTTAACTCTCTATCTAACCCACATCTTTTCACTTTTGTTAGATTTGCATAGTTACAATAAAAAGTACTTAGGAAAAGGGAGTTTATTATAATAACACAAAACCACAAGCAACATGTGTCCCTGTTCCTTTCCTCCTTCCTCTTCCATCTAAGCTCTTTGATTTTTGCAAGAGAAAAGCATTATTATAAACAACTTACATATTTCTCCAGTTTTAATAATATACTAATAGCTTGTACATCACACGGGGCAAATTCTAGTTCAATTTTCAAATAGCACAGCTATGTAAAGCAAACATATATAGCTGAAATGGAACTTAAGCATCAATACATATCATATAAATAACAGAGATGGTGACACTCACTTTATGGTTTTGCATTACAAGGCAATCTGTGCTTAACTTCCTCAGCAATTCAGGAGGAAAACTGCAGCAACAAAAGAAATTGAACAGGGTTGGTACTCCAATAATCCAACGCGGTTCAGATAGGAGCTTTTTATCTAAGCCCCCATGTCAACAAAGCTCTTTAAATACCGAACCACTACATGTAGTTGATGACCAAGCATGGTTACACTCACTTGGCAAGATTCTTACCTCAGATCCTAGAGGTTTGGGGTTTATATCTTGTCAAGTGAGGATGCTTGGGGCTAGGGATTTCCTTACCCTCCCCTCTACTCTGAAGTGTAAAACTGAAATGAGCTAGAATTATAGGTAAAAGTCTCCCAGTTGAAAATCTAAGTCTTTGTCACATCAAATTTATTTTAGTGACTTGATATGTACTTCAAATTACATTGACATGATAAATTCAAATGAAAGATAAAACAAAACGAATAATGATGTCTCCTTTTGTTTTCTACACCCAGAGTATATAATGACTATCATTAAGAAGTCATGTTTCAATTATTATTTATAATGTTAAACCTGGAAAATTTTAAAGGTAAATAAAAGATTAAGCAGTCAAACTTCACCTTTAAAAATCAGAAATAAAATTCTAACACGCAGCCAAAAACAAAAATTGCTTCATGCTTAGCTTTGAGAATTTCCAACTTACAGAAAAAAGGGAGGAAACTTTTTTTCCCTAACAATATCACAGTTCACAGTTACATAGTGTAACATGTACTTTGAGTATACCTCTGGAATACAGTTCCTTTTACGCCAATACTGTTGACAAACTGAAGAGTAGATGGCTGCAAACTTGCACCGTAATGTTCAAGGATATTGTTGTCCTATAGTTAATAAATATCAAAAAATAAGGAGGATATTTGACCAAAAAGTCGTCAACATGCTTCAATTAATATATACTAGCGAATGTTTAATTTAGCATTGAATCAAAGTAATAATTCATACTAGTGGTTGCATAATTGGCCTATAGAAACCACTCTCGCGCATGGGGATATATATTGGTTGCATTACAACAGCATTGTACAGAATATTAAGCTGACTGCGACTGATTTATTAGGCCTTAACACCCACTTACCACCCGCATATCCCTAAAAGTTGATTCTATGACCATTGTCTGGATCGCAATTACATCCAATAATTAAAACCATGCTCTTATAGAAACAGTTGAACTAACATACTACCTCCGTTAAATGTTTTCTGCAACTTTTGCCATTTCAGGATGATCGGGGTTATGTACAACTTTCCATTTTCTTTCTATTTTTAGTAAATAAAAATGCTGGAAATTACTATTTTACCCTTAATTTTTTTTTTCTTAATCATTACCCTTATTATATCCTAATCTAATTAACCTAAAACTAATCAGATTCATCTAATCTAATGATTCCCTCCCTTTATTTTCCCATCTCCCTCCTTCTGTCATCATTTACTCACTTCCCCAACCACCAAAAATTAAATTCTGATGGTTGGGGCTCCCTTTATTTTCTGGAGTGTTCTTCAGAAGATGAACCCTAGTTCATCCCCTTTCACTTTCTCTCTCCTCTTCTTCTTCGATTCTTCCTCTTCCTCTCTCCATATCTACTCTTCACCACTCCAATTTCTCACCAAAAGAGTCCCCTACGACAATGGTTAACCTCGATCCTTTGAAGGACGCTTACATGGCGACAAATAATAAGGGTGAGGAGAACTTGATCCAGCACTTCATCCATTGCTTTCAGACTAGTTCAGATTTCCCTCGTCGATTCTACGAGTCTGATGAAATAGGTCCATACTGTACTTTATATACCTACAGAGCTTTGGGTCAAGTTCTTAAGAGTATTGAGGAGGAGGAACGAGTGAAGAGGGAGGAGGGTCAAGCTGAGTCCTGGGGCAAGAAATCGCTTGATTTTGCTGATGTTGCTGTAGATCTGGTGGCTGAATCTGCTGAGGGGAGTGCTGTGGCTCCCAAAAAGGCCACATCTAAGAGGCCAAGGCCACCCCCCAAAAGGCGGCGCGTGTCGCTCTTAGGAGAATGCATGGGCTTCCAGACCATGAGTACATCGTCCTTTCTTCTGATGAGGACGAGGAAATGGAGGAGGATTCACCTACTCCTTCCAAGAAGCCCGAATCTGGATGCTCTTCTGTCCTTGTTGTCAAATGCTATGTGAGGCGGATGAACCCTTAGTGACTGCATTCGTAACGATTTCTAACCCTAACCACTTTACATTTAATTTTTGAGTCCCTGATTTATGTTGACTGTTCGAATTTGAATTGATGCTTCTGTTCTGGGCTTGCTAGTTTGTGTATTATTGGATGTTGTTGTTGATTGATGAATTATATGAGTCCTTTTGCGCATATGCTGTTGGATTTTGTTGTTTTGTGCTAGATCTGTTGGATTATCATGCTTGTGGTTGAATTATACTGCATGTGGTATTGGATTGTTATGCATATGTTGTTGGATGTTGGATGTTGGTGATATTTTGAGTCCCCTGTACTCTGTTGCTGGTTGATTACCCTGGATGCTGTTGGGATCTGGTGTATGATGTTTTTTTGTGATGTTGCTGCCTTATGTTGTGTGCGTGGTTGAAAGTTTGTTGTATGCCTCTTTTTAAGAAAAAAAAGGGAACAAGGGATTATGATTGATGAATGATGAGAGCAGAGTATAGTTTGGTGTCTTGGTTTGGATGTGTGGTGTATACAATGTTCTCAGTGATCATATGTTGTAGAGAACACTGCATGTGCCTTTGGGTTTGTTTTTATGTACATTGCAGTGCATTAAAGAGTCCCTCCCTTGTGTTATGTGCAACAGTGAAGGTATGGAGTCCTCCTTCCTGTATGAAATACCACCCAAATTCACTTTAATGGTCCATATGATAAAGGGGCTCCAATGAATTTCATTTCACATTGTAGTTTTGCTCCAACAATCTCTTTTGTGAGATTGTTGTTGAGGTAACAATGTTGTGAAGTGTAGTATTCAATACCATTTAACACCTTCTGATGGACTAGTTTTTTCACACCCAACAATAAGTTTTCCTTTTCATTACATTCATAGGGTGATTACAAAAGTTCATGCACATCATCAAAAGACTTTACATTTGACTGCCTAACATGTTAGCTCAATATAAATCAACAAAATACACCTAACCACCAATTTATTAAGATAAACAGCATAAAAAAAAGAGTTAAGTGGTTATGTGTGGCAGTCCATGTTGTTCTTGTGCATTTGTTGTCTTCATTGGGGTCCCCTAATCTGCATCAACCTCCATATCCTCTGCTGCTTCTTGAGTCCCTTGAGTTGCTGGCCTAAACATTGTGTTTAGGTACTCTACACTGCCGAACACTATATCCTTCTGTACCTTACCTTGTCTGGCAAAATACCCAAATTTTCCAACTTCTTCTTGTTCATGTGAGGAATTATGTACTTGTTCCCCCCCTCTGCCTGCAGTATCTTGATCATGCACTTTTGCAAAGTAATCCAAATGTACTTATTCACCTCAGGTTTGATGCTTGAAAAGACTCAATGACCTTCTGTACTAGCTCATCTAGGTTGCTAGGAAATGATTGATATTGTAGTGACTGAATAGACCTGAATAATCCTAAGTCTAGCACATTCAAATCTGGTGACTGTGGTGGTTGGAACACTAGTTGAATGTTGAATCCATTTGCTGTTGTTGCTGCAATGAATTCTTCATCTCTAGGGATTTGGTGTGGTCTTGCATTGTCCCACTATATTGTGACATTTTTTGGTAAACTTTCTGGCCATTTTGAGATAATTGATGGTATGACTTTTGTGAGCAACATCTCTCTAATGACCTCCCTATTCACATTTTGGACTGCCTTGGTTACCCATGTTCCTGTAGACCTGTTTTTGCTTGATTTCTTAGCCTGCTCCTTCACAGTAAAAAGGAACATGCCATATTTCCCATCATGTAGCAATGCCCCATTTCTATCATACAATGGCTTCCCAATTATTGCCATAAACATTGCCTTAAGTTTGAATCTTCTTGATTGTTGAACCCTATGTGGATCTTCTTCACTTGGAAGGAGATAAAATTTCCTTTTATCTGGGTTGAGATAGAACCATTTCTCATGTATGTGGATTTCATGGTTCATATCTTCAAATGTAGGGTCTTCATTTCCTTTGATTGGATTAATGTGTGACAAAATCCATTTCAGTCTTGCAACTTTGTGGTCTGATGTGAGTGCTGGCTTGTTGCTGCTTATATGTGTTCTCAGCCTGCCTTTTTCTTTTTAAATTGTGAAGAGTAACATGAGAAATCTTCAAAGCAGCTGCATAACTTCTCTGTCTGCCTAAGGTGCAGAGGCACTGACTGTAGGAATTCATCAGAAAATTCCCTTGGTTTAGGACTAGCTCTGCCAAACTTTTTGGGCCTGACATCAATCACATCACCTTGTTCCAACTGTTTTTTGATATCCTTGAATACCCTTGTGATTGTTGACTTGTGTACACTGAATTTGATTGTTAATTCTTGCATGTAACCCCTTGGCAAGTTACCATTTTGCATTTTGAGTGTGCATCAACAATCTCTCTCTTGTTGTGCAAACTGAGTTGTTTTCTGCTTGTAGCTTCACTGTGTACTTCATTTTGTTGCATGTTGGTAGCTTGTTCTTGTGTTCCTTGCTGCCCTTGTTCTGCAAATACATCCTCTTCCATTTCTTCATCATCAGACTCATAATTATACAAGCCATAATCTTGCATGTGTTCTTCATAGTCGTAGTATAGCTCTGCCAGTTCTTCCTCACTTAACAATTGATCAACATCCAAAAACACACCTTCTTCGAATTCTGCTATGTGTTGTGCCTAACTTGAATTTTTTCAGCTTAGGGTTGATGAAACAGGGCTGGCTGCTTTTTTTTTTTGTGAAGAAGAAGCTGTCCTGTTGGGTTCTGTGGATGATGGAGGTGTCAAGCCAATGAAGCGTCTGATGTGTGAAGATGTGTAGTTAGGCTAATTTTTTGGGTACTTAAGGGGGTAATTAAATGTGTTTAGTGCTAACTTTTGGAAAACTTTGTTATGATTTGAACATTCTCATGGCTTGCACTTTTGGGTAAATATTGAATGCTTGTAGTTAATGGAGGCTGCTTTTATATGCCTCATAATGAAGAATATCACTTGTTGAAACAAGTGAAAAGGCTGTCCTTTTTTTAAAAATCAAGTGGGAAATTTGAAACTCCCAAATTTTCAAAGTTTTTAAAATTCGGTGAAAATTAGAGAGGGAAAACCCATTCCCTCTTTTCATGACAAATTTCCCCACTAAAATGCAAGTGGGGGGGGGGGGGGGGGGGTCCTACATTCTCTCTCCTTAAAAATTAATCAATCCCCTTAACTTTCTCTAATCTTTGCCATCCAAATTTTGCTTCGTGAACCGCGAACTCCTCCAAAGTTGCAGAAAACATTTAACGGAGGTAGTATTACTTTCATAGTTGATAACTATTTTAATTCATCTTGTTATCTGAAAGTTTTGAATGTGAAAAAAGTTATATTCTGACCAATTAGTAATCCAGGTAGGACGTAATTTTTCGGACTAAGGTACATTGTCAGCTATGGTTACATATCCAAGTGCTCAGCTTTTCTTTTCCCTTTATTTTCTGAAATGTCTCCGTGATTTATGTACATAATGAAGTGCCAAGTGTCTATACCCAAATGACATGTTGACTAGCTAACATGGGAACTTGAGGTAAAATGAAAAGTCCTTGTCACATAGTAAAAGGAGGATCTGCAAGGATAAGTGGATGAAGAAAAACATTCATCCAAATTTTAAATTATTAATTTGAGATAACACAATTTAATGTTTAATAAGGCAGATGTTGTAGGCGAATGAAATATAGCTCGCAATTAAAAAAATTAAATTGTGCTGGAAAACTACAGCTGAAATACCTTACTGACGATCATTGTAAGAAGCTCAAAACCCAGGCAGATTGCATAACAAGGAAAATACTGCCCTGCATCATTCTTCTCCAGCACTTTCTGCAGAATCCAGATAACAGAACCTACTGAACAAACCAAAATGCAGCTTTCATCGGAACTATCAATTTAAAAATGGATAGTGAAAAGAAAGTAATGACTCATCCCAAGCCCCTTGGAGTTGGAGCAGACAATATTTGTATTGTTGTCTTCTGAAATTTTACTAATGCTTGATTGTCAATTTTATCAGGCAACTCCATCTAGTTGATCTTTCCACTCTTTCACACATGCATAGAGGGAGAATATTTACCTAAATAACTCACAAAAATAATCTGCAGTGCATTTTAATACACAGAACACATTTTCCCACCTAATTATGTTAAATTAGTCCAGCACTGTTCCACTTTACCACAATGTGTGTTCCAATGCACGTGTTTCCAATACGCAACTCACTGGGTGGGGGGGGGGGAGTATTAGGTTACACTGGGGAAGACATTCAAGGACAACAAAATACACAAACTGAGAAAAGTGTCTCAATTTAGATGTTGGCTTCAAAACCAAAGAGTAATGCTTTTAAAATGTGAGGTCTGGTCCTTGCCTGGGATATTGAAGGATTAATAAAATGAGAATTTTATTTTATTGTTTTTTTTTTTTTTGGGGGGGGTGGGGAGGTAAACTAGATATCAAAAGGAATAGAAGGTATGTCGTTATGGGCTTATGACAGCACAAGAATTGAAGTTGATTCAGCCACTTTCTTTGACCAACCGTGTATTTTGATCGTATCTGCCCCTAACAACATCAAAAGCAGTTATACTCTAGAAACTGATGAGGCGTTTAAAAGTACCCTTTCCTCAATCCTTTATCAGGCAGTGTGAGCTGCAATTTTCTTTTGACCCCCAAATCGAGTATTTTACAAAACAAATGTAGGAAAGTGAGAAAATTGAAACAGTCATACACCAAGTAAAAACAAGTTGCTAACTATCTGCAACATTACTTGCACAAGGAGCGACCTTCCCATATGACAAAGAAGATCTATTAAAATGATACCATCATCACCATGAGTAACTTGACAAGGCATTGAGGCACGAGAATTCAAGATACTGGTTTGAGTCTCTTCTCAAGCTTTAGCTCGATGGAAAGTTGTCAGAGATCTCCCTACATTAATGGTTCAATCTTTTCAACTGATAAACTTCTTAACCCTTATCCATTATTTAAACTAATTAAACCTTACCTAAACTTAAGCTTCCTGAAATTCCATTTTTTAGGCGAATAGAACAAATCATTATAATGTTTAGTATAAACATACTTTACCATGTAACAAACATCCAGAACTTATTTTCGCAGAGAAACAAATAGAAAACCAATAGACTCGTGAAGAGAAGACAACAAACTAACTTCAGCTACATCACCAAACATCAAGTGTGTGTACGCGCACGCACATATATTCTTAAGAAGACATAAAACAACCCAAAAAACAATTAAGTGAGCAATTCAGATTTCATACCTTAAATATCGCCTGCACAACATCAAAGTACAAACCTTTTTTGGCCCATCCACCAGTAAAAAGCACCCCATTCACTAACTCCAGTTTCTGCAGCAACAGAAATAGATAACATACATTAACATAAAAAGAAATTATAAATTAAATAATCTCAAAATACCCAATAAATTTCTAATCATTAAATGGCACAAAACAACCCTGTTTTCCCAATAATTTTAGATAACTGGATAAGGATCAATATACACATAGATAATAAAATTAACATCAAACTAAATCACTATATCTGAAAAATCAAACATCCAGTAACTTAAAAATTAACATCAAACTAAATCACGATATCTGAAAAGTCAAACATCCAGTAACTTTCTAAAAAAAAAAAATAATAATATTCATCTAATTCCACAATCATCAAATAAAACCCAGAAATAAAAAATTAAAAATAAATGAAACTCTTATCTCAAAACAAGTCATTCCATCATATTCACCCCTATTATTCCCTCCATCTCTGAAAGTTCCTCCTGTTCGGACGGGGCAACGACAGATAGAACCTTTAGAGACGGAGAATCTCCGTCCAAACAGGAAGAAACTCTTAGAGACGGAGAAAGTAGTTATTCATCCAAACAAATGATCAAATCAATTCCACTTACATTCATGATAACATCAAGGGGGTCAGTATAAACAAGAGGAATAACTCTAGCACCAGCAGATTCAACAAACTTGACATAAGAAGCAGCAATGTAAGACACATTGGTACCATTCATAAGCCGACCCGAGGCGCCATCGCCGGGGTGGGAAACAATCCCAATAACAGGGTGGTGAAGATCAGGAGCAGAGCAACTATCAGAAGAATGAAAATGGTGGGGTTGAGATGATTTCGAAGGGGAAGAGAAATCTGGGTCAGTTGAAAGCATGATGTTGTTGTGGGAATTTGCAGAAGTAAAGGGGTTGAAGAGTGAGGAAGATAGTAATGGAATCCATAGATAGAACCAGAGGAATGAACGAAGAGGGGAGGAAGAAGATGATGATGATAGTAGCATGATTGAGTGGATTGATTGGAGATTAAATTATTGGAGATGAGATAACAAGGTATTGTAGATTGGATTTTATTTAATTAATTGAGATTTTTAAAGGACTTGTGAAACGCATGGGAGGGAGGCCGTGGTTTGAGGAATTGTTTTACTACGTATTTGTTTTTTAATTACCAAATTTACCACCGTCCAGGATTCAGTCAATTATTTGTGTGTAAGGAATTAAGGATGGAAGGTGGGTATATTGTAGATTTCGCATTTGTATTTGTTTTGATTGGAGTAGGAGTATGTCTTAAATGGGTGTTTGGTTGCATAAATATTTAATAACATCCGATTTACACTAAATTAGTGTAAATCAGGCTGGGCATGCAACTTCATCAACTCTAAGCAATGGAGTCACCGCTGAAATCAGCCGCACCACCGCCGAGAAAAACACCCACCGCCAAACCACCAATCCTGTCGCCACTCTCAGCTGCCGACCGTCGAACTCCCTTAGCTTCTCCCAAGAATCTGGCGTCCCCCCCCCCCCCCGATTTCGACCTTGCTGACCACCCCCATCCCTCGATTCCAGCGCCGCTGACCTCCCCCCATCCCCCAATTCCGGCGTCGCTGACCTCCTTCATCTCCTGATTCGTGTCGAAATCCGATCCCTGCCCCGATTTCGCGTCGAACCCAATATCGAGTTTGGTGGGTTTTCGAATAGTCTTGAGGTTGGCTTGGGTTAATGGGGTTTTGGGTTGGGTGGGTGGGTGGGATTCCGATCTATGTACCTAACTGTTTTGTGACTGACAGGTTTCGATCTTCTTCGATATTCTATTCATCATTCAGCATTATGTACTCTACCCAGCAAGTAAAAAGAAGGAGAAGCTCCCTATTCAAGCCCCAATTTCGGAAACAAGCTAAGTTAATTGTCATTATTTCTTAAGCATACGACATCAATCAAGTATACTTTTGCATGCGTTTGTGTTTATTTTTTGTTGATTTTGATACTCTGTTTGTGAAAAAAAGGGTCACTTTTGTGAAAACATAAGTCACTTTTGTATAAAAAAAGGGTCACTTTTGTAAGAAAAAAGGGTCACTTCTGTGAAAAAAAGGGTCATTTTTGTGAAAATATGGGTCACTTTTGTAAAAAAAAAGGTCACTTTTGTAAGAAAAAATGGTCACTTTTCGCAAAATATTTGATGTACAATAAAATTATTGTAAACCAGGGGCATGCAAAAGTTTTTGGTTTGGTTGATATGGCCCGTATGAGTATCAAAACTCATACTCGTTATGGATAGTGGATATATGGTAGACATGAAATCATATCCACATTAGATTTTTAAAGAAATAATTTTTTTCATCACACCAACAACAAACCAAAAAATTCCCTAACCATTCTCTTTCTTACTTTTCACTATACCCTACTATTTTCTCTCTTTTACTTATTTTCAATTTTTATAATAATTACTATCCATAATACTTCCTACCCATATACTTGGCGATAATTTATAATAATTACTAGGAAAAATTGCTCGAAATAATCTGACCTTTAGGGCGTCCGCCTAAAATAATCCCACCTTTGGATTATTTTTAAATAATCCGACCTTTATACTCAATCTGCTCATATTGATCCCAAGTGACCGGTTACTTGTTAAATATTTTTTTTTTGGTTTAAAGTACATGTGTCACTGTGTAATTTGTCTAAAATTATTAAATTAAAATAGATTGAATTTAACACAAAAACAAAAACAAAAACAAAAAAATCCGGCAGCCACAGCCACCCATTCCCCCAGCCCTAGCCACCAATATCTGTTGAATTGCATTCACCCATCGTGAGATCGAAGCTCACGATACAAGATGTGTCATCGTCGTCGCTACTATTAGTGGTCTGGGCGGCGAAATCGAGGTGGGGGAAGCCGAAATTAGGGCGGGGGAAGTTAGCGGAGGCCGAAATTAGGATGGCAGAAAGGGGGGGACCGGAGTCAGTACAGCGGAAGAGGAGGGAGGCCGGATTTGGAACGGAGAAACGGCTGAGACCAATCATAGGTCGACACGTGTGAGGTAACTTGTTGTAACAAGTTACATGACCGGTTGGGACCATTTTGAGCGAATTGATATCAAAGGTCGGATTATTTAAAAATAATCCAAAGGTAGGATTATATTTAGCGAACGCCCAAAAGGTTGGATTATTCCGGGCAATTTTTCCTAATTACTATCCATAATACTTCCTACCCATATACTTGACGATAATTAAATTCTAATTAATTAAAATTGTGACTTTAATTAATTACGAACTAATTAAATAATAATGATTATTGGAAGACACAAGTAATAAAACTAGAAATGCATTACATTAATAAAAAGTGAAATATGATTACGATACATGATGATTAAAGCGTCGTTAGATTTTAAGGTTTTTTGTCACCAAACGTTTCTTGAATGTGCTCTATCAAGTCATCTTTCAAGGATTGATGAGTTCGTCTATTACACATAACGTCTCTTATCTCCAAGTATTTATTAATGTCGATAGGACATCCTGTTTGAAACTGAAATGTCTCATCATTATTTATGGTGCCACTTGTACTAGCTTCACCTCCTAGACGTGACATTGGGCGATTTGTTTCATAATATTTTCTTGTTACTTCAGCATTCTTATAAGAATCTCGTTCATCCTCTACTATCATGTTATAAATTTATTATACAAGCCTTCAAAATGTCAGCTAGCACATCTTCATAGTAAGCAAGAGCAGGTTGTCGTACAATTGCAAACCTCGCTTGTAGGACACCAAATGCACGTTCAACATCTTTATGTGTAGCAGCTTGTCGTTCAGCAAAAAGCATATGCTTATGAGTTTGAGGATTGGTAAATCCTTGCACAAAAGTAGCCCAACTCGGATAAATACTATCAGCAAGGTAGTAAGCCATGTTGTATTCAAGGCCATTGACATTAAACTTCACTAGAGGTGCTCGACCTTGCAGCACATCAGTAAAAACTACTGAACGGTAAAGTACATTAAGGTCATTACGAGAACCTGGAATACCGAAAAAAGAATGTCATATCCATAGATCTTCATCTTTAACTGCTTCTAAAATGAGGGTTGCGTTCTTATTTCGTCCGCAATATTGACCTTTCCATGAATTTGGGCAATTCTTCCACTCCCAATGCATACAATCCATACTGCTAATCATCCCTAGAAAACCTCGTTGGTCATTTCTATACAAGAACTTTCGTAGGTCTTCATCTATCAGGCTTCGTAAATATTCTGCTTCAAATTCCTTGATTACCCCTTCACAGAAATTTTTTAGACATTTCCGTGCAGTTGTTTGACCTATACGTAGATACTCATCAACTATGTCAGGAGCCACCCCATACGCTAACATTCTCATCGCTGTCATGCATTTTTTGAGTCCAGACAACCCCAACTTCCCAGATGCATTTCGCCTTTGCTGGAAAAACTCATCATTTTCCACAATCTTACAAAACTGAGGTCGTTTCATCCAAAACCTCTGGTGAAACTGACTTTCATTATATACAGGAGGCTCCGCAAAGTAGTCGTTAACAATTGGTTATGCCCTTGTTCATGATTTCTATCCATTTGAACCCGAACATGAGCATTTGTATTATTACGGTGATTTCGAGGTGGAGGTGTTGGGTACAAGTTAGATGGTAAGTGATTACTAACAAGGTCGTCAATAACTTGGTGAAATTCTTCATTACTATCAGATGAAGAACTTGAGCTTGAAGAGCTTTTTTGAAACAACATTTGTGTTAATTTTAGTAAATTTATGTAGATGATGTTTTGAATGTGTATTGCAAACCATTCACATAGTCTTTATATAGAATGAATGAGGCACATTTGTTCATATAATATGATTTAGAAAGCTGGTAAAAAAAATTTCAATGTTATTAAGGTGATTACGACTACACAATGACAACAAATGAAATAGATGTGACAATTCGGAGGCATACATTTCATTGTGCAAATGACTTTACATTTTCATAAAGACTAGGCAATGCCATAAAACATGCATTACAGATTTACAGAGTACTATAAAGATTACACAATGTTATAAATAAGACTATACAATGACATAAGTAAGACTATACAATGACATAAGTAAGACTACACAATGTCATAAACAAAACTACATAATGTCATAAACAAGACTACACAATGCAATAAATAAGACTACATAATGTCATAAACAAGACTACATATTTTCAAAAACAAGACTACACAATGCCATAAATAAAATTACACGGTACCATAAAAAACAACACTACACAATGCCAAGAAAAAATACTAAGGAAAAAAATTACACGATACCATAAAAAATATCACTACACAATGACAAGCCAAAATACTAAGTGTTCACTTTTACCTATACAGTTCCTGGAGTAATTTCTACTTAAACTTCTCTTCTATTTCGTTAAGCGATGTCTTAGACAACAACACTTGTAATGTATCGAATTTTCGATTCAATTTATCTGCCTCCATCTTCTCTTGTTGCAGTTGGAGATTTTTCTCCTCTAACTCTAGTTGTCTTTGCTTCCTAATTTCCTTTTGTATATCAAAATAAGTTTCTTTTGTTTAAAGGTAACCTCAACATCGCGTTTATCATTGTAAACTTTCATCTGTTCACCAACAACAGTGAAATCTTCTGATGCTACCCCTTTGCCTTTTCTTCTGGCCTTGGCTTTCTTAACACCATCAGGGTAACTTATACCTCCAGATACAAAGCAACTAGTAGCATTGTCTCTAGTTCTTTTACCACTACCACTGCTCTCTTCAAGTTCTTTTTCCGCCTTGTGTTCAGCATCAACTTTCTTCCTTTCTTCTTTATTCAGACCCCACCTCATGAACTTTCTCCACTTAAGATATTCGTTCACCTTTCCCAATGCATATTGAAATTTAAAATTCCCTGGTGAATTTTGACAAGACCTTCGAAACAATTCATGGGCATTTTTTACCACATTGATATCATTGTATCCACTTCATGTTATTTTACTAGCTTCTTCCATAACACTTGCCCAGATGATTAGGTCAGCAACCATCCTCCTCCAGTGAGTCTCCAACATGTTCTTGTTCCACTCTGGAATCTCATGTGGTCGAGATAGCTGAGCCGCATGATATTCTCGATGTATATATCTCCAAAGGTCAGCAAATTTTCTATCTTTGCCAATAATTGCGTCTGTGCAATTGTTGAAGTATGCCTCAATTAGAGCTTCTTCTTCTTTAACACATCAATCACGGGTGTTTGTTGCAACTGGAATTGGCTTATTACACTCTAGGGGATACTGTGGTGTCTCTGGAATGGTTTCTTCTTCATCACTAATGAATTGACTATTACTTCCTTGATAAATTTGTGGAGATTGGTTGTAATTTTGGTTAGTTGGTGGAGTTGTTTCTTTTGAAGGTGGTTGATGTGGAGGAATATTAGGAAAATTTCCTCCAAACATTTGAAAAATTGAGAAAATTGTGGATGATTCATAAGTGATGAAGGATCAAAGTCGTTCACATTTTGTGAACGATTGGGATTATTAGGATCCATTTTTACTTTTAAAAAAAGGAACAAAATAACACAAAAATTTAGGGGATAAAATTTGATTAAACACTTAACTAATACATTTAAGGAATTTAAATAGTAAAAAACGATATTTTCATCTATATCAAAATATGGAAAATGGATGTCTACTTTTATAGAGAATTTTTTTTTTCCGTAGGTAATTTTTTTTTTTTTTTTAAAAAAAAAACATAATTTACTGTATACAAAATAGTCATATTACACTAAAACGGTAACATTTTTACTGTTAGAATAAAGCTCTTTCAAAAAATGACACGTGTTAGAAGATCATTGGCAGAGAATATAAACTCACCACAATAGTTGCAATTGTACCATTGAATAATTATTGTATTTTAACTTTTTTGGTGGGCCCCACACAAAATTAATAAAAAAAAGACCAAAACATGCGCCCTACCCCACCACCAGTCAGCCCATAACAGCAAGATGAAAGTTGAGAAATTTTTCTCCAAGAGAAAAAATTCCCAAATTTTCTAGATTTTATTGAGAAATTTCGTTGGTGGGGTACTTTTTGGGGGAAAATAAAATTCTAGAGGAGAAATTTTTCTCTACTGTAAGTGCTCTAAGAACACGAACGACAATGATTATAATTTTACTCTTGAGGAATATTATGAGGAAATTTGGTCAAAATGGGTATCACAACAATGAGCATAATCGTTTTTCCTCATGAGGAAAATTGAGTTTCGAAATTTGTAATGAAATAGTAGCAAGTAGGCCTCACCACCACTTTGCTACGTATTTTTTTTTTTGCCTAATGCACCTCTAAAGGACGAGTTTTAAGGGGCTATATTCTTCCTCGCACCTCAAAACATGTTGTTTTGGAGGTGCATTGAGAAAAAAATTTACTTGGGCACTGACAGGGGCGAGTCAGCAAGCCCAACCAGGCGTTGACACGAGTCTGAGGGTCATTAAGAAAATAGCACTCTTTTTTGCAACGACTAAGTGTTTTAAACCTGATTTTTGTGTTTTAAATTTTTAAATAAAGAAAACACCAAAAATCATAAAAAAAAAATTAACTATAAGTTGAAATCCATTTTGATATACTTTAGTATACTTTAAAAATCATAAAACTCATCCGTATTTAATCATCTCCCAATTCTACTACAAGACAGTTTTCTTTTGTCATCTAAATTATTATTAAAGTTATTTATATCTATTTTATATTAAAGTTGTTATTTTTTTTAGGAAAATTTGTTAAAAGAAACCTTTATGTCTCATTTTGCAAGAAAAAACCTTTTAAACGGATCTTTGTTAAAAAAACCACTACGATGACTTTTTTTGTTTAATGAAACCTTCACTTACTTTTCCGGCATTGACCGCTCAATTCAATCGTTGACTCTTTCTTTTCCCTACTTGTAGCCTACTGTTGGGTACTTTTCGTCCTCTTTTTTTTACTCCCTAATTTTCCCTAAATAAACATCCTAGGGAAAACTTCCCCAAATAAAAACAACTGAAAGGTAATTTAGGGTTCATAATCTATTTCTTCCCCATTGAAGTGCTGACTTCACCATTGTAGGCTTGTAGCACTCAAACCAGCATTCTTCTATCTTCTCTCATAGTTTTGTTCTTATGCATTTTTTTTTGTCAAATTTATCTGTCAAACCCTACCTAATTTCACACAATTTCTACAATTAAGTACGAAATTGAAGAACTTACTTAGGTTTGTACTTTACTATGTAATTAGGAAACCTTGATTTGCGTCCAAACAACCCCTTTCTTCTTCCTTTAGCCATTCATAACAGTAAATACGTGAGTTCCTCCTTTAGACTTACCTTATGTTATTGTTGAAGTATTAATGGCGAGCATCAGAGGATGGAGAGATAGAAACCCAAATTGATGTGATAGATCAAATTGCAGTTTGCAGAGCATCCATAGAAGAAGGAGAGAGAGAGAGAGAGAGAATACATGAGAGACTTTGGAGGGAAAAAATAAAAGGGGAGTGCAAATATATATAAAACCAATTGGGTGTAAGTAGGGAAAAGAAAGAATCAACGCCTGAATTGAGTAGTCAATGCCGGAAAAGTAAGTGGAGGTTTCATTAAACAAAAAAAAAATCAATCATGTTGATTTTTTAAAACAAAGATCCGTTTAAAAGATTGTTTCTTGCAAAATGAGACGTTTAAAAGATTATTTTTTGCAAATTTTCCTTTTTTTATTATTCTTTTACTAATTAATTTTTATATATTTGGTTGTTGTTACGTTTTATTCTAAGTAATTATTATTGTTATTTAATAGTACAATCTAATGGATTCCAACAACCCTAATTACACTCAAATTTCTCAACACTTTTCTAATTTAGGTGATGAGTTCCTCACCAATCTCCAATTTCAACTTTTCCTAGAAAGATTAGGAAACAAATCTTTACAAAATCCTTCACAACAACAAACACTAGTAGAAATTCAACTTTGAAAACACTTACTATGAACAACAAACACCTCCTCTTTATCAAGGAAGCAACTATCAATATGATACTAGTCAAGAAAAAAATGTACCGGAAACACCTTAATACCCTCCACCAGTTCCAAGAATGCAAACCAACTCACCACTCGCCAAAGCAAGTCGCATTTGGTTAGTTGTAGAGGATGAAGCTCTAATTGGGTTGTATTTAGAAATAAGTGAAAATGCAATTGTTGGTACGAGCCAAAATGCATCCAAGAATTGGCAAAAAGTACATGGCATATAACGTTACTCAAGCGGAGAAGCTGCATATACTCCTGCCTAGAGATTTTAAGATTTTGGAGTCAAATTGGAGAAGAATGGCAACAGATATACTACAGTGAATATTGCTATGAGGAAGTGGGTAAACTTCCAGAAAGTGGAAGTGGTTACAACGAAACTGGCCGAATTAAAAATGCATCCAAGTTGTTGCATATCTCTAAAAGTCACACTTTTACTTTTCCTCATGGAGATGAAATGGTTAAGCGAGATCCAAATTGAAGGACAAAAATAAGATGGGATTTGTCGAAGGATGAAAGAAAGCTTGCGGTGTAGGCTGGTGACGAGGAAGATAGCAGTGGAAGTGGGAAGAGGTCTAGGGCTGAAGTTGGGAGTGAAGTCCCCACTGATGGATTTTCATTAGGAGATCTACCATAACCCGACGGTGTAAAAAAAAAGCAAAGGCTAAGCATAGGGGCAAAGCAATGGCTTCTAAGAGTGCAGTTTTGAGCACTAGTGAATAAATGAAGGCGTGTACCGAAGTAAGAGAAAGGGAGACAATTCTGAAACGATAGAGGTTGGAACTTGATAACGAAAAGGAAAAGAGAAAACTAAAGCGAGTTGAATTACAAGAAAGGAAGATGAATTTTAATATGCTACAAACTCTATATATTAGGAAAGACTACACCAGTAACCCCTGTTAAAGAAGCGTATAGTAATAAGATTTAATTCAACTTGCTCGAAGGGTTTAAGTTTAATGTGGTTGTATTTTAAGTTTAATTAATTAGCCTTTTGGCATGTACAAGGCATAGGTTGTTCATCGAAAATTACATTGAGAGATGAGTGAGGAAATATCAATATGTCATTATAGGTATAATGTGTTATAGAAAATATGATCAAAGAAATTAAATTGTTGGAATTTTAATTGAAAATGAGGCTTAAATAAAGGAGGTGGATGAGCTAAAATTAAAGAGAGAAAAGAAAAAGGTTGAATTAAAGAGGGGAGATGAACATGAAGTGTGCATGGAAAATGAAGTACAAGTTTAACAAAAGAGTTAAATAAAGACTTAAAACATTAATAATGTAAGAAGACATGTCGGGCAACGCCCCGAGTCATTATATGTATATTATAAATGAGGTTTTATAATAAAAATTATGTAATAAAAAACAAATATACTACCTCCGTTTCATATTATTTGCAACGATTAGACATTTCTCCTCTCTACTTTATGTCAAATCGTTGTAAATAATATGAAACGGAGGTAATAGATTAAATTAGTTATATTTGCTGTAAATAAAGGAGTAGTTTAGAACAAACAGTATAAAAATATTTAAGTAAGATAAAAAAAGATAATCTCACAAATAATGGAACAATATTGGTGCGTCGTGATGCAAATCACTAACTTGAAAACAAATTTCGGACGCAACTAATGTGCTCAATTGTATTCGCCGGCACGAACCCTAAGGTTAACACACCACTTCCACACAAAAACACTTTTGGGAGGAAGGTTTGAGTCAAGCAACTTATGCCCAATGGAGAATGTGTTTAGACTATTGTGCATGATGTATTTTTCAAGTGTAAAAATCAGGAAAAAAAAAACTTCTTCTATTTATAGTGAAACATGAAAGAACATAAAAGAAGAATCCCAAGCATCAAGGGAAGTGAATAATCACCTTAAACATCCTCTTAAATGGGGAGTTATGAGAGTTACTTATCAAGAGAATAATGGTGGCGATTAATTACCTTAAACATCCTATTAAATTGACATGGCACCACATTATCTACCTAGTCATGATAATACGTGGCGGGCTCATGTCTTTCCGTAGAGTTTTAATATATATATAAAGATGAGATGGTCACTGTGCCTTTTCTTGTTAGAGTTTTTGAATACTAAGTAAAGATGTTTAACTAAAGTTCAAGTTGTATTTTAGTGGTGTGTTAAATTTATGTTTAATATGTATTTTACTAATGTAATAATAATGTAATAAGTTTGTATTAAGTTTTTTATATTACCGTATTAAGTAATATATGTGTTAACAATTTTATTTATTTAAATTTTATAATTTTACTGCCTTGATTTTATCATGTATTGAGTTGTCATATAGGAGTAAAATGTCATATCTGCCTTATATCAGGTACTTGTCTTAGTTTGAATTTAGTCATTTATAATCACGTAGTCATGCATGTACCATTTTAGTAGTTTGTTTATTGCATTGACTAATCATTCATAGTAAAGTAGTCATGTTCCATTTCAGTGTTTAGTTTTAATGTATTGAATAGTCATTCATAGTAATGTTTTAATACATTGAATAGTCATTCATAGTAATGTTTTAATACATTGAATAGTCATTCAGTAGTCATACATGTTCCATTTCAGTAGTTTGTTTTAATACATTGAAAAGTCATTTATATTCTCTTTCATTTCTTAATACTTATTAAATCATCTATCCACAATCACACTAAAAAAATCCAAGTTATCAAACAAATAAATACAATGTCTTCCATTAACACAACCTCTAGCTCATCTGGTTTTGATCAATATGCGGAATTTAAACAAGTAGTTAACGAATTCTTCATAAACCACTTACCAACTATATTGCTTCCCCAACACAAGCCCAACCCGTAATCGAAAATGAATGTGGCCCGGAGCCTCCTAGAGGGGATACAAATAGGAGAGATAAGGAAAAGGGGCATGTGGGATTGTTTAATTATTACTTTGTTGATAATATAATGAAACACCCTAGAAATTCCTTCTCTTTAAAATACATGTTTTTTCCTTTTAAAAATACAAAATAGGGCATTTTGAAGACATTACCGCCACCGAGATAACAGCTAAGACAATTATCAAAGAGACACAACATAAGACTCATTTCAAAAACCATTCAAAATAAAGCTAACTTCAAAAGTCAAACCAAACGAAAACAAATTCAAACCAAAGTCAAACAAAGTTTACCTACAGCTTGGAACCATTGTAGGCCCTTTCAAAACCTAAACCAAATAGTTAAAACATTGCATTAGTCTCACAAGCAAATAAAACACATCATATTCTTATAGAAACTAGACAAGATTTGCTAATATGAATATGTTGCATCACCTAAAAAGCTTTTCTTTAATTTGTCCCACTACTCGCCATAATAAATGAGTCCTCGTAAGGCCGAGATAAAGACAATGGCAAAAAACACGCAAACACACACAATCAGCAATGCTGAGTACATAAGCGTAAACGAAACACACTAACATGCTTATAACCTAACATCACACAACGTAACTTACCTTTTAGCACTTGTTCACAAGCATACAACATACAACTCAAACAATAGATAATTAAATTGCTTATTTATTTGATTACACATGAACGAGGTAGTTAATTAACTAAAGAATTGGGGTAAATTACTCTAGGAGCTAATTAACCAGGTAGGCATAGATGTAACTTGTGAGTGACGGACGTCCTGCGCATAAAATAATAAAAGGAAAGTACAGCATCCTGTACTCCCAAGAGAAGATATGGTTAAATATAAAACTCCATAACTCCCCCTATATGTCCATACTCGAGGTATATACGTTCCAAGAGTTTTGATGCGTATCTCTTTCACTTTACGTTGTTTACATATTTTAAACTTGGTGATGACTCTCAATCCACAACATAATTCATTCAAGTAATCAAACATTCCAATTCAATTCTTGAATATTTAGTGATCACATTTAATTTAATGTTAAGCCCTTTTTAAAACTACCTCAGTGTAGAGACACCTTAAGTGCATAAAGCGCCGCAAATCCTATCCCTCGCTGTTTAGAACACCTTAAGTGCACTTAGGCACCACAATATCTTTTATTCCTATGTACTAAGACACTTAATAGCTCAATTTCCATGGTTAAGGCATCAATAAAAATTATATGAACTATAATAAAACATTTAGTTTAATTATGTTTAAGGCATCATTTATTATTCCCAACCAAATTAAACATTTAGTGAAATCGAACAAGCCTTTAAACATGTCAATAATAAAAGTGTGGTTGTAGAAACCTAAAAATATCCAAAATCAATGACAACCTTTCACCGCCATAATTGGTCGGGTTGAGTATTTAATCTTTGGAGTGCTTAAATGCATATTCAATCTAATACATTTCATAAACTAAACTAATTTATTGGCCCTGTAATATTTATCCAAATATTATTTGGTTGGATAGGTCTTGAAATAATCTTTCCAACGATATATCATATGTAATACCTCGTATTTTTATACGTATTTTATTTAAAATAAGTATTTTGAGAAGTATTTAATTGAATTGAAATGTCTTATTTAAAGTATTTTAGTTATTTATTTTAATAAGTTTGGAAACATTTTATAAAAGGAAAGTTTATTTAATTAATTATTTTAATTAAGTTGGACTTTAATTTAGGAAAGTTTTATTTTAGTAAAGTTTTATTAGGGATGAGATTAGGAAAATTAAAAAGGAAAGTTTAGGGAGAAGGGTCTTAGAGAAGGGATATAAATATCCCACATATGAGGCAAATCAAACTTTGCCCAGAGTGGAGAAAACCCAAGGTAAACTTCTTTCTCCTTTTTCCTTATTTTCTTTCTTTTTTTTTTCTTTCTCCTTTTTCCCCTTCCCCTTTTCTTTTTTTTCGGCTGCCCTTCACCACCACCAGCCGACCACCGACAGCGGTGGCCGCCAGCCACCGGCAGCAGCCTGGTGGCTGTCGGCTGCCAGGTTTTCCGAAAAAAAAAAATTAATCTTTGTTTAAAAAAAAAACCAATTTAATCCTAGATCTAAATATTAATTATGGGTTTTGTGATTTGATTTTTGATGTTTGACTATGAGTTTTATGTTAATTAATTTTCAGATTATGTTTTTAACTAAAAATCCCCAAATTTTGAAACTCTAGGTTCTTGATTTATAAATTATTGAAGGATTATGATATATAATGGTATAAACTTTTGATTAACGTGTTTTAAGACTAAATTACAACAAGTTTTAATTAAAATATAGTGCTGAAATTTTTGGTAAAGCATTAAAAATCAAGTTTCTTTAAGGAATTTTAATTACCCATTAATTGGGATTGAAGTATGATGTTTTAAATATAATTTCAGCTTATTTTAAATAAATTATGAGGGGTTTTATAATAGTATATATTGCTGGAAATTTGTGTAGAGTGGATTTTAATATTTTTCTATGATTTTAAATTGTAGGAGACTTTGAAGTGAGCGATTTTTATTAATAGTGGCGATATTAAGATCGTATACAAGGTACGTTCGCGTACTTAGCATAATTATGTTGATGTAGTAGCATGCTAAATGTGTTTGATTGACTACAAGTAATATCATGCTAGGTTTGGAATGGAAATTATGATTTGGATGTTATTGGTGATTGGATTATGAAGCATGATTTATTTGTGATGGATTATTAAATGGAAAATAATAGCTTGAAATATTATTTATGAACCACATATTTATTTATGGCATGATAGAGAGCATGTTTAATTAAACTAAATGTTTAATTTGGTTTGGAATATTGAAAAGAAATTTTATTATGGTTCATATAATTTTTATTGATGCTGTAAGCATTAGGAAAGAGCTATATAAGTGTCCATGTACACGAGGAATAAATTTTATGTTGGTGCCTTAGTGCACTTAAGGTGTTTTTAACACCGAGGGATAGGATTTGTGGCGCTTTATGCGTTTAAAGTGTCATTGGCACCGAGGTAGAATTAAAAAGGGTTCAACATTAAATATTATGTGGTCACTAATTATTCAAGAATTAAATTGGTGTATTTGATTGTTTGAATAATTATTGTTGATTGAATGATTATGGTTTGAGAGTCATCACCAAGTTTAATAATCGGTAAATAACGTAAAGTGAAAGAGATTGCGCACCAAAACTCTTGGAACGTATATACCTTGAGTATGAACATATGGGGGGAGTTATGTGACTTTATATTTGATCATAACTTCTACTGGAGTACAAGACGCAGTACATTCCTTTTATTATTATTATGCGCAGGAATTCCGCCACCTATGTGTGGTTTTTGATGCTGGCACGGTTAGCTCCCGTATCAGTAACCTCAATTTATTTGGGGGAGGTTAGTGGGAAACCCGTACAATGCATAATCAACGCTAAATAAACTATTTAGTGTCTAGAGAGAACTTTTATTGAATGTTCTATGTTTGAAAAACAGGTGCAACAAGGTAAGTCGTGTGTTGATAGGGAATTGCATGCTAGCGTGTTATTTACGCTTATGTACTCAGCTTTGATGATTGTGTGTTTTGTGTGTTTGTTGACCTTATCTCTATCTTGGCCCTATGATGACCCATTTTTAATGGAGAGTAGTGGAAATAGGTAGAGATAAGCTTTTTAGGTGATGAAGCATTTTCATGAATGGAGAGTAGTGGAAATAGGTAGAGATAAGCATTATCACGGTGGCGGTAATGTCTTAGATATTCCTATTAAAGTTTTAAATATGGAAAAACAGGTATTTTAAAAAGTAAGGAATTTCTAGGGTGTTACATCATAAGCTCAATTTCGATTTAAAACGAAGAAGATATGAATAAAACACTAAAACTCGACCCAAAACCGACACCCTTGCACTAAAATGGCCATATCATAGAATTTACAAAAGATATTGACCTAATTTTAATTGGGTTGAAAATTAGACTTGAAGATCTTTCCAACGATATATTATATGTCTTATTCTGAGTTATGGATCAAAAGTTATCAAAGTTTTAAAAATGCGTAAAACGTGGAACCTACCGCACCACGGCAATTTTGTCGTACCACGACAATTATTGATGTGTACGGCAATTCTACCATGACATGGCAATTTATAGGGTTTTTTTTCTCCGCGGCGGCTCATTTCTAGGGTTTCAGACCTCACCC
The DNA here is from genome assembly GCF_948465745.1 of Chenopodium album. Lineage (NCBI taxonomy): Eukaryota > Viridiplantae > Streptophyta > Magnoliopsida > Caryophyllales > Amaranthaceae > Chenopodium > Chenopodium album. The sequence continues at coordinate 43,085,523 of NC_137846.1, read as the reverse complement.
CTCTCAATTCTTCTGTAAATACGAGGCACATGTCTTAGTTTCGGGGCACTAACACATATTCTACTTCCTCTCTCTCACATTCTAAGCCTTATACCTATCTCCTAGCTAATCACACCCTTCTTTCTCTAAGAACTCCAAGGAGTCCGTACAATACCTGAAGTTCCTTACTTAAACCAAGACGTGAAAGGTAGAACCAATTGAGGGTTTGGACCAAATCAAATCTACTTTAATTTAATTTAATTTCAATTTGATTTATTATTCTTTGAAGTTACTAATGTTTTATTCAAGATGTAGCAATTTAAAGAAGTGCGGAATGTGAGTAATTCATTCAATTACTTACCTTTGTTTTTTTTTTTGGTGAACTCCAACTTTTTAATTTTCTAAGTGGTAAACGTTTTAAAATTTTATTATCAATGGTAAACTTGAATTTTTTATATTAAGTCCACTATAACATTAATGATAAATTTTAACTAGATATTTAACCATAGTTAGTTTTTTTTTTAAGAAATATTTTTGGTTTTTTTTTTCAGTGACACGTGTCACAAGTGAATTGGCTAAAACAATTTATAAAAAAAAAAAAACCGGTCCAAACCCCAAAAACCACCAGCCACCTCTAATCTCGGCCACCAGCCGATCCCCAAAAACCACCTAACCACCTAATTCCAACCACCGCCTAACCCCCTCCCCTTGCACCGGTTTCGTCCTCCCCACGCCGGTGCTGCGAACCCCCATCCTCCCTCTTTATTCTTGGCGACATTGCTCAATCGAAAACCCCCTACCTCCATTGAAACCTCTCCCTCCTCTCGAAAATCCCTTAAAACCACCTCCCCCATTGCCGAAAACGGCTGAAAATCCCTCCCCCCACATCGAAAACCCTAGCCGCTAGGGTTTCAGGGTGGTGGGAGGAAAGATTTGGGGTTTTTGGCAGTGGGGAGGGGTTTCGTTGGTGGTTTCGTGGGGGAATGTAAGGGTGTTTCGAGGAGAGAGGAAAACGGCGACGCTAGGGAGTGGGGGAAACGTGGCGGGTCGGTGAGCGTGGGGCGGTAAGTTGGCAGTGCGATGGAGGTTAGGGTGGGTCGGTGGGTGAAAGGGGGGTTGAGTGGTGGTTTTGTGATTTTTGGGTTTTAGGGTTTGGAATGGGGAAAGGGAGAAGGATGGGTTGCCGGCCGCTAGGGATGGGTAGGTCGCCGGTTTCAGGCTGCCGGGAGGGGGCTAGGTTGGGGGAGGGGGCTGGGCAGTGGGTTAGGGGAGGGGTTGGTTTTTTTTTTATTTTTTTTCTTTTAATATAATTAAAAAATAAAAAACTAACTATAGTTAAGGAAATAACACTTATCAATGGTAATCAATAATTTAGGTTTACCATTGATAATAAAATTTTAAAACGTTTACGACTTAGAAAATTAAAAAGTTGGAGTTTACTAAAGAGAATTTCCCTTTTTTATTGCTAGTATCATGTTAAGGTTTATTATTATAAAGTTAACGCTATTATGATTAAATTGCTTTCAATATTATTGTTTATTCTATTGTTATTGTTGATCACCATATTGCATGTTTAATGGGAATATGTAATTGAATATAACGCCTAATAAGATAACTTGGATGACCGATTTAAGTTCCTTATTAATCTTGTTGTTTAATCAAGTGATCACGATATTTAGAATTATGTGTTGCATTAATACGGGCAAAAAATTGTTAGGAAAGAAACATTTGCAAAGATACATTTCCTTGAGAATTCTATCCTTGAGGTATGAAAGATATATTTTGCAAAGAAAAAAAAAATTGTACATTTGCATCAAAGAAGAATGTTGAACATCTAGGCGAAAAGGATGAAAAAAGTTTACTTAATGTCGAATTTACCCATTCCCAATCATCAAAATTATTTACTTTGTAAAACAAATTTAATCTATCATTATCCAAATGTAGTTAGCAAATTTTAACTTAATTAATACGTTACCCGAATTATACCTTTCCAATTAGCAAAATCGTTGTTGTCGGGTGAATTAACAATAAAAAAATTACACAATCCTTTTTTCGATCACTCTTAATACGGAGTAGTGTCATAATTATTTTATGGTGGAAAAATTCACAAGAATAATACAAACTTTTAGTAACCTTCTTTAAACAAGACAAACTTTAAATTATTCATGAACGAGATAAACTTTGATATGTATTTTCTTTAAACAAGATATAAACAATATGTGACCTGCAATAATAGGTTTTGTACAAATTATATGTATAAATAATTAATAATCCTAATTAGCTTAATTATTTATACAGAATTAGGTTTTTTTTTAGAAAAAGTTAAATTTAATCTTAATTAAAACCTAACAAATCTAATTAAATAACGGTTATAAAAAAAAAAAAAAGTAAACCCCCCACTCCAGCCAGCCCCAACCCCATGGATCCCCAATTTCCCCACCACCTCCACCCCAATCCCGTTGGCGAACCACCCTGACCCCTACCTATCGATGCGATCCCACCAAGACCCTATCCGACGAACCCACGCAACCCACCTTAGTCGGCGGCAAGCCACCCTTGTTGGTGACGACCCTAACCGTGAACCCTCACTTAGCCCTCAATGCCGAATCACCACTTAGCATTGGCCACTCAATGAGGGGAGTAGCGGTTTAGGTAATTAGGCGGGTTTCGGGTGGGCTGTCAATGGGTTATAAGTGAAATTTGCGAGTGGGTTTTCCGATTGGATAGTGGGGTTCATTTGTAAGGGGGTTGCGGGGTTCGTGGATGGAGGTGGTGGGTTGGTGACCTTTAGAGGGGTAGCGGGATGGTGGAATGGGTTTCGTGATTGGATGGATATCTGAGGGTTGGTTTTTTTTTTTTTTTTTTTTTTTTTTTTTTTTTTTTTTAGTAAATTAATTATTTATATGTCATTTTAAAATAAAGTTAAATACCTTGTCAAAAAAAAAAGTTAAATATAATAGAAATACTACATAATACATAAAATACAAAATCAAATAAATAAAAAAACTAACCTATTGAACATGTTATAGGTAATTTTTCTTGTTTAAAGAAAGTACACCTCAAAGTTTATCTTGTTTATAAATAATTGAACGTTTTTCTTATTTAAAGAAGGCCACTTAAAGTTTATATTATTTTTATGAATTTTTCCTTTTTATTTTTTATTTTTTGGTGTTTACAAATACCAAACAAAAACAAGGACATTTATGGAAAGATGAAAGTTTATAATTTATCAATTTACAAATCACCATCCAACCAATTTACATCATAATCTTACCAACGATAACAACAAATAAAAAAAAAATGAACAACATTCCTAAACTAGGTGAAGCAAATCCCTGGACTCCTATATGCTCATTCATGACTCCACCTGAAAACAGTCAATACTGCTTATCATTACGGTAAATAGGGCAAACCAAAACAAATAAGAAATACGGATTAGCAAAATATGCTAAGTACGATAAGTGCAAGATAATGTAAACTCAATGTATTTGCAAACATGCTTTAAAAATCAATTCCAATAAATTCCAAACTCATTATTCAAAAACTGATTCCAATGATTCAATATTCAAAATAATAGTTCATAAAACCAATTCCTTTATTAAGAACCAATTTCTTTTAATCCAATTCCTCACCCAAGTGTGCACACCCCCAAACTAGTCTCCTTATATTACAAGGATATTCTTGAGGAAAGACCCGGTCATACAAAGTCCAAGGCCTTATCAATAAACCAAATCCGCATAGTGGGATTACCAACATGCTTATAAAGCATTAATAATAATAATAATTCAATGGTTCAATAAATTCTTTTAATCTCCAATAAATTCCAATATAATTCAAACTCCTTTTTAATAATTCCACATACTTTCAAAATCAAAACCTTTTAAATAGATACTTGAGAATAAAATCTCATATTAATAACTTTTCCAAAATCAATAACTCTTCCTTGAAAAACCTTTTATTTAATTCAACAAACCTTTTAAAATCAAATCCTTTATTTAAACACCATAAGTAATTCAAACCATTCAAAACATGATTTAATCATTCAAAATTCTTTTATTAAAATCAATATCTTCAAACATAATTTATTTCAAAATCATAATTCAAATCAATTTAATTTAATCACCAATCAAATCATGTAAAACATGTTATTCAAACCAATCACTTTCAAAAGTATCTAGCCACCTAAACGTACCTTGATCCTTGCTAGAAAAACCACACAAAAAGAACCTCAAGAACCTTGATTCCGAATATCAATCAACACTTCGTACTTTCAAAGTTCAATCACGAATACACCTTACAAATAACATAACCATAAGGTTATCACAACATAAACTCAAATCTAATGTGCATGGACTATAAAACTCTTTTAAAATAATACTTTAATATAAAATTATAGCTTTGAAATAGGTATTTGTATTTTAGAAAACTAACCATGAAGAAGATAAAGAATAGGATTAAAGAGAATTGAATTTTCGTTGGAAAGAATAGGCAGAACTTAGAGAGGCCATAACTCCTTCAATATTACTCCGAATTGGGTGATTCTTGAGCCTAACCTCAAGGATTTTTCAATAGGAACAATCTTCTGTGAAACGTTAATACCCCAAAAACTGACCAAAAGTACCCGAAAACTGGCTTCAAAGGTATACATGTATGAAAAGAGGAGAAGAAAAGTATGAAAAGGTTTAGGGAAAAGAAGAATAAGAGAGAAGAAGAGAATTGGGTTTTTGATGTGAAGAATATGAGAGGTATGAAGGGGTATTTATAGGCTAGCTCATGCAAGAATTATGACAAGAGAATGTGAGAAGAATTATGGCAAGTAGGATTTAAGAGATCACTTGGAGAAGTGAGTAAAAGAATTAAGGAAAGTTTGGATATTAAGGTGATTGTGTATAATTGAATGTGGAATGTATGTATGTCATGAAAAATAATAAGGACATTGGAATTACCTGGGGAATAATTAAGAAGAATGAATGGCAAGAAAATATGATGATTAGATATTAAAAAGATAGAGAAATAGAATTAAAGAAAATAAGAGATTTTAAGGAGATAATTAAAAATATAATTTACCAAAATAAGTCACCCAAAAATCTATCATGGTGACTTTAGATATTTAGGGAATTAATTTGCTAGTTTTAAGGAATTAAAAATGATTGCGTAAATAATATATTTTGTATAAAATAATTAATTAGATACCAATTATTCACTAAATAAAATAACTAAGAAAATCAGATTTTCTACACATAGAAAATCCGAAAATCATAGTTAATAATTTAGGAATTTTCGGCCCTTTTAAATAAATAATAAAATATAAATTTTTTTAATTAAAATATCCGGAATATATATAAATAATCCGGTTTTAAAATAAAATAAATGGATAATAAATCTTATCTAAAATCAAAAAATAATAATTAAGTTTTAGGGAATTTTGACTTTTACCACCTCCAAAATACGACTTAATTGATTTTACCACCTTTATAAAAAAAAGATTTATTTTACCACCACATAAAAAAATAAAAGTTGGCTTTTACCACCAATCACCTTCAACTAACGGATCCATCCATAAATCCGTTAGTGGGGCCTACCTTGCACACGTGTCGCCATATTATTAGCCCACAGTAACACGTGTCAGCATTTTATTTGTTAAAAAAAAGAGAAATTAAAAAAAAAAAAAACCTAAAACTACCCCAGCCACCACCACAGCGCCACCCCCGCGCCACCGCCGCCTTCCCCCCAACTCACCACAGCCCTCTCGAAACCACCACCCGCGTCGCACCACCAGCCCCAACCCACCTGAACCCCCCTCCTTTCCCGCAACCATATCGCCCCCAAAACCACCAAACTCAAAACCCTCGTCCCCCCTAAATGGCCACGAATCCGGCCTTAAAAGGCCGAAATCGGTCGGTAACGGCCACAAAGCCCCAAAACCGGCCGATGTCGGCCATTTATGGCCAGATTCGTGGCCGTTTTGGGGAACGAGGGTTTTGGGTTTCGTTGTTTTCGGGGGCGACAAGGTTGCGCGAAAGGGAGGGGGAGGGTTCAGGTGGGTTGGGGCTGGTGGTGCGATGCCGGTGGTAGGTTCGGGGAGGGTAGTGTTGGGTTGGGGAGAGGGCGGTGGTGGCGCGGTGGTTGACATGGAAGATCGAGGAAGATGAAGAAGAAACGTCAAAAAGGTGGGCCCTACTAACGGGTTCATGGACGGAATCCGTTAGTTGGTGGTAAAATCGAATTTTTGGAAATTTTGTTGGTGGTAAAATAAATCTTCTTTTTATGGAGGTGGTAAAATTAATTAAGTCGTTTTTTAGAGGTGGTAAAAGTAAAAAATTCCTAAGTTTTAAAATACTTTAGGCGCTGAAATTCAAATATCATTTTGGCTCTAAAATTCAAATAGTAAAATAAATTACTAAAATACCCTTTTTAAGAGAATACTAATTAGAAAATACGTTTTAAAAATACAGGGTATTACAGTTCTATTTTTCCTTTCAGCAATGCTATTTTGTTGGGGAGTATAGGGAGCAGAAAGTTCATGGATAATTCCATTTTTCTCACAAAGTCCTTTTGAAAAGGTGGTTCCATACTCTCCCCCCCTGTCTAACCTAAGTCTTTTAATCTTACAGTCCAATTGATTCTCAACTTCTACCTTGTAAATTAAAAACATGTTTTCCGCCTCATCTTTGGTCCTTAACAAATACACTTTGGTACATCTAGAATGGTCATCAACAAAGGTAATATAATACCATTTGCCGCCTCTACTTACGGTATTCTTAAAGTCAGCTAAGTCCGTATGAACCAATTCAAGAAATTCAGTTTGTCTACTAATTACAAGTTTGAATGGTTTCTTGGAATGTTTAGCTTTAACAAATTTCACATTTATGACCATTACAAACTAGACTAGGAATTAAAGACATGTTTTGCAAGCGTTTCATAGAACCATAATTTACATGTCCTAATCTAGCATGCTAAAGATCAAAAGTCTCAACAATATAAGCAGAAGTAGAAGCTTTAATAATAGAATAAGCAACAAATCAGTTTCTAAAATAAATAGCCCACCCGACAGATATCCCTTCCCCACAAATTCCCCATTACGAGATAACACTACCTTATCGCCTTCAAAAACAAGTTTCACACCAGCCTTGTTAAGAAGAGCACCAAAAATTAAATTTCTACGAAGGGAAGGGACATACAAAACATTTTGCAAAGATAAAGACTTTCCAGAATTTAATTTAAGGAGAATTTTTCCTTTATCGAGAACTTCAGAACTGCTAGAATTGCCCATGAACACTTGATCAGCTTTGGGAAACTCATGGAACTCGGTGAAAAGGTCTTTGTCTGAATAGAAATGCTTGGTGGCTCTGGTGTCAATGACCCATTTTGCTTTGTTACCAACAACATTGACTTCTGAAACTACGGCAGCAATGACATCATCAGATTCTTCAGCAATATGGGCTTGGTTCTTGTTCTGGTCTGAACTCTGCCCATTGTTAGATGCATCTTTGCGGTTGTAGCATTGCCATGCCTTGTGGCCTTGCTTTCCATAGACATAGCAACCACCATTACTCTTATCTGATTTGTTGTTTTTCTTGAAATTATTGCTCTTTTTGTTTTGAACTCCCAGCGATTTCTGATTTTGGTTCTTCTTGGAATTTGCAACAACTTTGTTTTGTTTGTTGAACCTATCATTTTTTTGGAACAGAAGATTCCACAATGTTAGCTTTAATAGAAAGTTCATAAGGGGAAGAATCCTTATCCTTAAGGCAATTGGCTTCTTTAATCTTCATATGACCAACGAGCTCCTCAAGTGACATATCCTTCTTCTTGTGTTTGAGATGGTTGTGGTAGTTGGACCATGAATCAGGTAGCTTCTCGATCAGAACATTGACTTGCAGCACCTTGCACACCTTCATACCCTCGACCAGAATGTCAGCAACCAGGTTTTCGTACTTATGAACTTGCTCCATGATCGGCTTGTCATCAACAATCTGGAATTTCATCCACTTTCCCGTTGCATACTTCTTCTTTCCCGCATCATCATTCCCATATTTCTTCTTAAGAGTCTCCCAAATAGATTTGGCAGATATGTTGTTGATAAAGAGATCGAATAGCGGGTTGTACATGTGACTCAAAAGATGACCTCGAACGAACTTGTTGTGCTTCTCATATTTAGCGATCTGTTCGTCTATGGCAGAAGATGAAGCAGCAGCGGTACCTCTGATTTCTGGACGAACTGGACATTCACGAATAAGAAGATAAGCGACCACCAATTGCTCGAAGAAAATTAACAGCTTCTGAGACCAACGTTTATAGTTAGTCCCATAAAGGGGTTTAAGTTTTGAAAGATCGGGAAGGGTTTTTGCGATCGAAAAATTCATGATCGAAAAATCCTTGATCTGAAATTATAGGAAAACTAGATGAATAGAGAAAGAGGAAGGAAATTGTTTCTGTGTATTCCTAAAAGCCAAAAAAAGATCAGTTTTTATAGATGAAGAAAACCCGTAACTGATGGAGAAAATCAAGCCAGAAAATAAATCGTGGGAGAAAAATCAGCGACAGTTACAAATGTTTAAAAAGCTGAGTTAAATAATGCTGTGGGCTTCGTAACTAAACGATCTTATAAAAACTGGAACGTCAGTTACGACTAGGCCCAAAAAGGTAGCCACACCACACCGCGCACATGCCACGAACACGAACATGAACCGAACCGGCCGGACGGTGGTGGCGGCGCGCCCGTGGGGATGCCTTCTTCTAGCCCACAACAATAGGGAAAGCACTTCAAACATCAAAGTATAAACACACATATTTAAACCAAGTAAAACCTTCCTTATCCCACCAATGTGGGATAAAGAGTTTTCCTCCAAAAATAAAAAAATTCCTTTGCATTATATCCAACACTTTCATCTTACCTGCTTTCTGCATACATATCATTCCCCTTATACTCCACGATCTTTCCCTATCTATGTATGTTGAATCGAGTTTGAGTCAAATAATTAACAATAAACATCCATGACTTCCCTTTCCACAACACTTGGTCAAGGAGTGAAGGGCGTTTAATCAAGGACAACACCTTTATTCAAGTACTACTCTTTGATAAACCGATCCGTCAAAGAAGGAAAGCTAAGAAAATGGCTACCCAATAGGAAGTTGATGAATTGAGGCAAAAAATGAATAATCTTACTGAGATGATGAAAACTCTTGTTCTTCAAGTCAATGATCCTTGCAAACAACAACTTGAGCGCATGGAGGAAAGCCTTAGCAAAATTTCCAATGACTATAAGTTTAAGGGAATTAGCTCACAAGGGGTCTTAGTGGACAAGGAACTTCTTTCGCTCCGCAGAAGTTCAACGCCAATGACATCACTAAGTTCAAACCAACCGATAACCCTTACTTTCACTTAAGAGCTTTCGAGACCAAAATGAACATTAAGGCCATTGACAAGAAGGTATTTCCTTCGCTATTCTCACTATCTCTTGAAACCGTTTGTCAACAATGGTTTTTCTCCCTAGATAAGGAGAAGATTGCCTCTTGGGAAACCATTACAAACGCTTTCAAAGAAAGGTACAAGTGCAATATCCAAGTGGAAACTGACCACAGAGAACTCGAGATGTTAAAGCAAAAAGAAAACGAAGGGTTCACCTCTTTTTTCAACAAGTGGAGGGAAACTTCCGCTAAAATGGTTGAGGTCCCTACTGAAAAGGAATATGTAAGGATGTTCATTAAGAACCTCCAAGACAAGTACCAAAAGCACTTGAAATATCAATGCAATTTAAATACTTTCAAAACTGTCTATGACATAGGTATTGATATCGAAGACGATCTTGCAAAACAGAAAGCTACTAACCATAGTAACAACAGTGGCTGGAAAGGAAAGAAGAACGACAATCCTTCTTCCTCCGAAAACACCTACTCTAGCAATAATGTTAGTACCTTTGACCTTAATGAAGTCTAAGCCATGGATAATCAAGGACCTAGAAAACAACTTAGGAAAGAGTTCACCCCTACTGGGATGAGCTACGATACTGCATTCGATCGACTCCATGCCAAGGGACTCATTACTCTCATTGGACCTATTCAAGATCCCGCACCTGAAAAGAGGTTGCCTAATTAGAACCCAAACGCACACTGCAAGTACCATCAAGGTAGGGGACATATTACCGAGAGTTGTTGGAAGCTAAAATAGGCCATCCAATACTTGATTGATAATAACAAGCTTCCTATACCTCCAGCTGGCAAGAAGAGCGAGTTACGATAAAGCACAAAGCACGAGCGCGAGCTTCAATGATAAGATTTCATGATTTCTTTTCTTATTTTTAATTCCCCTTCCCTATTAAGTCTAGCATAGGCACCCTTCATTTTCTTTAGATTTACTTCTTAGCGTTTGAATTTTACTCTTTCCATTTTAATAAAATGAGCCTTTAGATCTTTACATATGATCATTGCATTGCATTATAAAAAATATAAAAAAAAAACACGCCGAGCTAAGCATAAGGTACACCAATGATTTGAGGCACCTCTTGTAGCCACATCATATCACCTTCACCCTTTCAAATATATAATTCCTTTTTTGATAAACCACTTTGAGCCTCGTCTAACGATAAACCTTTCTTTTTTCAACCCACATCTACCTAACCCTGGGATGGGATGGTGTGCAACTTATGCAAGTTCTAAATACAAAAGCTTGATGTCATTTTACCTAAATCTCAAAAATTCAAAAAAGCAAAAAGCAATAAAAGTGTGCAAAAGGGAAAGTGTTCCAATGTCTTTGATATGAACATAACTTTGATAAGAACACGTCTCAGATTGCGTCTCTTATCGAGTGCGTAGTACCGTGCTTGAGAAACATGAATGCCAAGTGAGTGATAGACCGCAAGATCGGGATTGCCCACGCTTATAAAAAAGGATTTGAATTTGAAAAAATGAAAGAAAAAGAAAAAAGAGAGCAAAATATGATAAACAAAAGAGTTCAAATGTGAAAAATCTCAAGCATACGAAATACCAAGATTCAAAAGCAAGGTTACACACCTTGGGGGCTTATCTAGGGTCTTGAGTCTTTATCCCCTTCTTCTTCAACCTTTAGCCTAACCCCGTTACAACCCTTCAATAGACCTCTTTGAGATATACACAAACCTGTGCGAGGTTCGGCTAGAGCTTCGTTCGGCCTGATTCTTAACGGATACGTAGGCAACCTCACATTGGAGTGCGGCCGTAATAATAATGCATTTACATTCATACATGATCACATCAGGGGATCTCCAATGCTCATTCCTATCCATTTAGAGCTAGACTTGGGGGCTTAATCCCTACTTCTTTTTCGGGAGAAAGTCAGTACCCTCCACAAAAATGACGAATTTTTTTTGCTTTTTCTGCATTTTCGAGTTGCACGAGCACGATCACACAATACAATAAACACACAAGTCATGTACGTTGAGTCATGTCATATCACATCGAGTTGAGTTTGCACCTTGAGTCATGACAAGTTATACGTGTCAAACATATTGAATCGAGTTGATTTAAAGCACATTGAGTCGCACAATGAGTCAAATAGCACCATGCCTTAGGTCAGCCCTAAGAAAAGCACAGGTAAAGTCCTACAGTCTAAAAATATTGATGCAAGTACACTAAGAGGCGATTTGATTGAGCGCAAATGAACAAAAGACGACATCAACAACAACAAAGCTAAGAGAAGAAAAAGCTCTGACTTTGATTCAAGCACATTGCAGCATAAACAACGCAGCACGATGACGCAGCGCGATAGACCTGTCATTATGCAATGGCTCTAATTTCGCCTGCGTCAGCCTTTGATGGTCTCACAACTTGGTTGGTTGGTTCGTGACTAATCCATTTGAGCCTCTTGATGAGCACTAGATCCTTTTGAGCAATTGATGGATATTTGATTGGTACGTATTCGGCCCGATTACAGTCTTGATTGATGATCGGCCTAATGACGATCATACTGAACATCTTTGAAATGACACATTTGATTAGTAATCAACCCGATTACAACTTGATTGATGATCGACCTGATGACGATTAAATTATCAATTAGATATTGATTAAGCGGATTTGAAAAATGATTAAGATGATCACAAAGAATTCCTAAGATGGAAGATTTCTATAAAAATCAATTTGAAGACTTTAAGAATCTTAAATATGGTTCTTAAAATGAATTTTCCAAATATGGAAAAGTCAATTACTTCTAGGAGTAAAGACAATGTTGAGTAATTAGGTTTTGATGATTATAAACTAATGATGATTATCTATCTAACATGTTTGTTTAGTTGTGCATAGAAAGAACAAGTTATGCTTGGAACAGGGTACAAGGAACCTGGGTAATGTCAGGCATATATGTAAGGAACTTGAGTAATATATGATAAGCAATATAAGGAACAAGCGCAATAATGAGAGATGGTTGATGAGCATGATGATGGCGAAGGATTCATGAAGGTAACTATGTAAGTAGATGTTTACATATGTTAGCTTCACAAGGTAAGTATCCTATGCATATATAGGTCATGTATGTGTAGGAGTCTTTTAATTTAGTTTAGTTTTCTTTATTGTTTTTATAAATGAAAAAACTAACCTTCTGTTTTACTTTGTTATCCTCAGAAGTTAGCTCAGTTTGTCATCATCAAAAAGAGGCAACTTGTTGACCCTTATGAGGTTTTGATGATGATAGTTATGATTGAGTAAACTTCCATTTAATAAGGATTTTCTAGTGTTGTGATGATTGCAGGTTTAGTAAACTCTAGGACAGAGGAACTTTAGAAGATCCATGAGGATACAAGTAAAGTTAGAAGAAGAGTTCTAGAAATGGAACTTCAAGGTGTTCCCTGACAGGATCATATCAAGGGTTGTAATAACCTGTATCCGGTGTAATGCTGGGGCAATGGTGTGTCCTAACAGGAACATATCAACGGGTTGTAATGACCTGGTTTCGGTGTAATGCTGGGGCAAAACCTGAAATCCAGAATACATCAAGACTACAAAATTCCAGAACAAGAATCTCAGAGAAGCAACATGAAGACGGAGAAATAGAAGTATATTGCTCTAGGATTCATGTAAGTATGTTGGACATAAAGTCGGTCTGGAACAAGTTTATATAGAGCCAAGGTGAACTTCAGACAGTCATTGAAATTAGAGTTACTGACTTGTCAGGAACTCAGAGACTGTCAGAAGTTCCGAACCTAATAGGAACTTAAGTATGCACGTCTTTAAAAGTCGGTTTTAATGATATATATTTATCTAATACGTGCATACCTTTTAGGGATTTGGTTTTACTTAATAAAGATATTTATTTTCTAATAAATCCCTTTTGGAAAAAGATAAGTTAGTTTAAAAAGTATTTTTAAACAAAAAGATAAGTTTTGAATAAAATCTGGTTTTTATGTTAATTATATCTTTATTATTAATGACAGATTTTATTCTTAACAAAAAGATATATTTTCGGAAAACTTATTTTTAGAAAATATCTTTTAAACTTATCTTTTCATAAAACCTATCTTTTTCAAGGTGAAATGAATAATTCGAGTGTACTATAAATATGCTCATATGTATTCATTCAAAGTTGAGGCTGATGAAGTGGAGTGGTCGTGCTTAATGGTTTTATCCTTCACCACGAAGCTAAGTCAGTCCTCCTGGTCAAAGTTCCTATTAGGTTTTGGTTACAGTTCATCCAGTGAGTTCCAGACAGATCTCGAGTGTCCAACATATTAGTTTTATCTCTTTATTCATATATATGTATTTAGAGTTATTCAATTGAGATCTTGTAATGGGAAAAAGGGTTTGAGTATTTTGGGTATTGGGGTGTGATGAGTTTGAATTCTCTAAAATTCGAGTGGTAGTGAGTCACTTCGAGTGTGTCTTGGGGTGCACAGTGGGAAAAAGGAACCTGAGTGTGTCTTAGGTCGAGAAAGGAACCTGAGTGTGTCTTGGGTCGAAAAAGGTGCTTGAGTGTGTCTTAGGTCTGATAGGATAGGTTCTTATCAATTAGCGAGTGTCCATGGAGGAACTTGCGAAGCAAAGGTCTGTGTAATAGGTTGTACTAGGAGAGTTGCCTATTATAGTGGAATTTGTTTATAAGTCCCAATAGCGCCGAGGTTTTACTTCCAGCTAGGCACTGGATGGTTTCCTCGTAAAATTGTTGTGTGCTTTAAGTTTCTTTTGCGTTTTGTTTTTAATTTCCGCTTAAGTTCCGCGATTGGAACCTACTACTATTCACCCCCCTCTTGTAGTAGTTCATCTAAACTAACAGACAAGAAGATTTGAAAAATCAAGATGAAGAAGCCTTCGACAGGAGACTCTAAGATTAAAGGGTCTCTCGCTTTGATTTGAGAAGGGCGGTTTGAGATGAAGCGGTCTTCGGTAGCTTTCGCTATGATAGGGAAGGTTATCATTTGATTTGAGAAGGGCGGTTCGAGATGAAGCGCTTGTCGACAACTTTCGCTAAGATTGTGGGGGTTGTCACCTAGACTTGAGAAGATAGCACGAGATGGACGATCTTCGATGGCTTTCAATAAGATTGTGGGGGTTGTCACCTAGATTTGAGAAGATAGCATGAGATGGGCGATCTTCGACGACGTTCGCTAAGATTATGGAGATTGTCACCCAGATTTGAGAAGAACGGTTCATAATGAGGCGGTCTTCGACGATATTCGCTATGATTGTGAAGGTTGTCACCTTGATTCGAGAAAATAGCTCGTGATGTAGTAGACTTGATGATGTTCCCTAGGATGTGGAAGATTGTCACAGCAAAACTACACCAAAGCATTAGCACAGCGCGCAAAACGAAGCATCAGCAAACTGAGGATCACAAGGTAACGAGGTCTTCGATGAATTTCACTAGGATGTGAAGATTTTCAATCAAATGATCGAGTCAAGGCACATACGAGATATTGAAGATAGCTACAAGCAGCGGTTTTCGACGATGTCTTGAAGCACAAAGAGATTGTCTATAGTGGCGAGGCATTACCGTGGCGAAGCACGGCCACAACAACTAAAGATGGAGAGGCACGGTAACCTTTAACGATGTCCCGAGGTACAGAGGAGATTGTTTACAGCGGCGAAGCACTACCGTGGCGAGGTACATCCACAAAACAGAAGATGGCGAAGCGTGATCACCTTCGACGGTGTTCCCTAGTTTGTGGAAGATTGTCACAATAAATGAAGATAGCGAGGCACTGTTACCTTCAGATGGCTTTCACGAGGCACTGTGGAGCTCGTCACAACAAAATGCAGCAACAAATCGGTTACTTCAAAGACGTGTACACGACGGTACAAGATACGCGTTTTTAACTCTTATATCTGTTAACTAATGCTAGTTTGCAAGTATCGGCGTTACAAGAATGATTTAGGATCACAGAACGTTCTGAATCATTCTCCATCCTTTATCGCTACTTTGACTTTTGTTTTCGAAACTTATGTTTCTCCAAACTCAGTCAAAGTGGGGGCTTCTATAGACACCTGATTGTGTCTCCCGTAAAACCAAACCTAGTGATGAGTACTTTTCACATCATTGTATATTGAACATGGTGAAATGTTGAAGATTCTCGTGATTTCTTCTGTTTTCTAAAATGTTTTAATAAAAATAATTCATTTCTGTTTTTGAAAATCGTTCATTTCGTAACCTATTTATGAAAAAAAAGTCCAATCCATTTTAGTTGGTTCCATGATATGGGTCCAGTAATTGTGTAGTTAGATGGGGCTTGAAAAGTCCTTTCCAACGATATATTATAAGCCCAATTCCAAGTTATAACGAGGAAGTTATGGTCAAAACACTAAACTGGGTCCTAAATGAATTTGATGGGCAACCCAATGATCATGAGGAGGGTCCATTAATTAAAATTGTATTCCTAATGTCATTAGGATTTATCCTAATCTTCTAGAATCTTCTAGAAGGTTATTTTGAGTTCTAATGGGATTAGGATATATTTGATTTTGAAAAGATAAAGAATTCTAATTGGAATAAAACAAGTGTTTTAAAAGTTTAATTAAAGATGAGTATGGATTCCAAGTAACCTAATTTGATTATGAGAAGGACTCCGTACGAAATTTTTATCATAAGGCAATCATCGCGCCGCTATAGGTCCATCGCGCCGCGATGGCCTTATCGCATCGCGATAACCCTGTTGCATCGCGATGGAGGCAGTTTCAATCCGAGTCTGATTCTGACTCTTTTCTATCGTTTACGGTCAATTTTTCTCTATAAATAGGGTCGATTTCCCCGTTTACAATCATCAACAATCATCTTCTCTTTCTCTCTAAAAGCTAGAAGCTTATTCTTTCTTTCTTTCTCTAATCCTTTCTACACCCTTTTTACAAAATACAACATTCCTCATTCACGAGACTTAGACACACATAGCCAAGCTCGAAATTGCCTTAGACCTCAACGTGAAAGGTTGATAGTTATGAGGGTTTGGTCCCAAATCTATTTTTAATTAATATTATTTTTATTGTTTAATTTAATATTTTAATTGAAGTTACTAACATGTGTATTGTTTTGATAGAAAGAGATACGAGGCATCAAAGTAAGTAATTAGATTACTTCTTAATTATTCTTTTGATATAGAAATCATGTTTAATATATTTTATTAATTCCTAGTATCCTGTTAGGATGCTTTTATTGCTTTCTAGTATCATGTTAGGGATAACGCTTTATTTTTATTGTTTATTGACATGCTAGGATTTGTTATTAATCTTGTTAGTATCACGCCTAGGATCTTGCTAATATTTATGCTTTGATGAGATTATGATGATGATGATGATTTGTTGTTATTGTTATGTTGCTTGATATTATTATTGTTATTGCTTGGTCACGCCATCTCTTGCAGGTTTAAAGAGAATTTGTACTTGAAATCACGCTTAATAAGATAATTAATAATTTTATATAGGCTAATATGATTTTAATTCAAGTGATCGCCAATAATAGATTTGTTTGTGCATTAATATCAACCAACATAGATTAAACAGGTTTAGGATTAATATATTGATTGTATGTTAATTGGAAAGCGCACATGAATATGAGAAGAACAAAGTAGAGGCCTATTTAGGGTAGGTTCAATCTCTTTTGGGTTGAATTTGTACCTTCATCCCCGAATCTCCAGTCATGGTTCATGATCACTATGAATTTAGCGATATCGGTGATCGTGAATGGTTTACAAGTTCTTAAAACTTGTTGGCGACTCTTTTGCTCTAGCTTCCTTCCCTTTGGAAGCCACCATCCTTAAGTGTATGATCACAGTGGGGCTCAAGTGTGGGATGCTTGAAATATTCCCTACAATAGGTTAATTTATTTATATCTTAAAAATTGTTTCTAATATATAAGAGAATCTACATTACCTTATTAGGGAAGGGTAAGATTATAATTTCTTTCTACAAAGATACGCAAAATAGGTTAATAAAAAATTTAGGGTTTTTCTAAGCTATACCCCTAAGGTATTTGAGTTTCTAAGGTGTACCCATGCTTTTTCAAGTTTCTAAGCCGTGCCCCTCAACTCACTACCATTAATGAATGGTACCCTCCTTGGGATTTCCACGTTACCTAAAGTTAACTATAAATTTAATAGAAAGATGATAAAAAGTAAGGAAATGATAGGATAAAGAAATCTTAGCCACAACAACCCTAATAATGAAAAATGAAGCCACAAAATCACACTCTCAAATAACTTTTAAACAACTAATAAGGGTACATTTTAGTATTAATAAGGAGTTGAAGGGCACGGCTTAGAAACTTGAAAAAGCATGGATACACCTTAGAAACTCGAATACCTTAGGGGTATAGCTTAGAAAAACCCAAAAATTTATTTCCTAAAAAACATATGAATAATAAATTTTTTTTAAAAAATAGAAGAGTATAAATTTTGCAGTAAATAGTTTTTAAAAAAACAAACCTCGAATAATTAATTGAAATAAATAACCTTTGAAATCAATACTCGTAGATACATGCATAAAAGGTACATAGTAAATAGATTATGTACCTTCGATCAATAAAATGTTCTTTAAGTTAAAAAAAATTAAAAATCATCGAAATATTTTGATTCTTGCCAAACTTATCATATTCAAAGTATTAGAATAACATATAATAAAATCTAGCTCTCAATCATTAACAGTTTTGTCTATCTCAATATTCATAATCTACGAAGTTAGCTAGTATTCTTTTTCCCATGTATAAATTTACAATATAAGTTGTGGAAAGTGAAAATAAAAAAAGCATACTTTTAATTAATTTTTACTCTATATAAATAGTCCTTAAGATATTAGTTTATGCAGACAAATTGTTTCATTATATTACTCTATCATTTACTAAAATGAAGAAAATAACATATTTATAAGATTCTTTTTTATAAAAAAAAAAAGAAAGAAGAATTAGAGTGTACTTCATTTTTGTAATTAAATTATTTTTTTGATAAATATCTGGATTTATATAGTATAGATATGTCTAGAGAAAATACAAATCGAAAATTGATAGGAATGGTGTCCTTCGAACAAATGTATTATTCCGATAGAGGGTTCGGAATTATTAGAAAACTAATTATTCAGTGAGGTCAAGTGATCGAATGCCTAGTTGGAGGACGCTTCTGATCAGTGATATTAATGTATAATTAATATTACAGGTTAATCTTGACTGAACCCTTCGGGTCTTATCCAAGCAACTTACGATTCGACACGACGAATTAATTCGGAAGTAATTAATGAGTCGCTCGAGTATTATGAACATAGACGTCGGATATCGAGCTAGGAGCGTCGAGACCGAGCATCGCAAGTCGAGTCGAATTAATAAATCGACGATACGTAAAATAATCAAAGGACACGACATATTAGGCTAATACACACTGCCGCAAGCACCAAGCAGCTAGCTAGGGCTTGCGTACTTGCAAGGGCACTTGCGGGCTGCTAGCAAGGCATGCTAGCCATCCTGCATCGGCAGCCAAGTAGCGCACAGCAGCCTTGCGGGCTTGTGGTGCATGCAGGCTAGCTGAGGCCCAGCAGCGCACAAAGCAGCCTTGTGGGCTTGCGGTGCATGCTAGCAGGCAAAGCCGAGCAGCGCACTAGCAGCCCCGCGTGGCTTGCGTGTAGCTGCAAGGCCCAACCAAGTCAAGGAGGGCCTTGACCGGTTTTCCTTGGTGACCTAGGAGGTTGACCTGCCATGCCCTCTTATGATTGGTGGGTTTGGTGGCTTGGGGATCAAGGAGACCATATGGTCCTCCTTGTGGTCCTCACCTAACCACTCCTATGTGTGTGCCAAGTGTTGTTAGCTAATTTGCCTTGCAATTTTTTTTAATTTAGAATTAAATTAATTGCTTATTTTTTCTCACACTATCATTTCTCCCACATGGAAAGATGATGGGAATTTTGGAGAACCTTTGCCTATAAATACAAACCTTAGGAGTTGGGATTATTCACTTGAGTAGGAACTCAATAAGGCATCTCCATTTGAGAGAAAACCTTTAAATTTATATAATACTCGAGTAGTGTTTTGGTCCGACTTGGCTAAACTCCAAGTAAGAGACCGGTCGGGTCGAGTTGTGGGTGGATACCGTAGGAGGTCTCTGTGGTTGCAAGACTTGGCTTGAAGTAAGAGCTTCGGGTGTGAGCGAAGCACACGACAAGGGTAAGATCTTCTTTTCTCTCTTTCTTGTTATTAATGTCATTTAGTTATCTTAATTGTGAGCGGATCTAGGGGTCGGGTTTTGTTCCGCGGTGACTTACCGAAACCAAACAGCGGTATCAGAGCCTTGCTCATTTATTTTTGTAACTAAAAAATTTTCAAGGGTTTAAAAAATGGATTTAATTTCTGGTTATGTTGCTAATTAGATTAATAGCTCGATTTTATTAATTTTAATCTCGTTTTATTATGAACTTTGGCTCTAAAACCCAGTTTTTCGCCCAAGACTAGTGAATTTTGGGTGGAATCGATATTCTGAAACATTCTGATTCTTTTAAGGATGCGAAAAAGCCAAATTCTGCCCAGAAATGCCTGTTTCGAGGGATTTTTCATTTTGACGAAATTTTTTAAATCTTTTAAACCTTGAATCTTAATGGGATATTAATTGTGATTATGCATTTGGTTCTTTCCTTTATGCTTCTGCAATTTTAGACCACTTTTGAGCATAATTACTTGGTAGTAATTGGTGCTTAATAGTTGGCTCAAATTTTCACATAATTGCAAATAAATTGCTTTAAGTGTGAAAAGTTTGTATCTTGAGGCTCATAAGTACTGAAGATTCAATCTTTAATTATTTTAAGTGATTGGAACTTTGTGTTACTAAATTCCATGTATGTTTATTAAACCTTTTGATTTAATCATTTATTAAGTTGATTGGAATCATAAAGTTTCAATTTTGTGATAGAATTTTAATTAATCTTCATATTGGAAGATATAATTTTTCAACGATTCACAAGTTAAAGTTGGAATCTTTATTTGAATATTTATGTTCATTGTTCCAACTCCCCTTTAATTTTTTCAAATTTCATGATTAATTTATGTTGGTTAAATTAATAGTGAGAAATAGCCCGTTTCATTTTGTTGCATCAAGTTGAACAAAATTTTATTAAAGATTAGTTCTTGGAATTAATTTGGTTTTGTGCATTTAAATGAATTTAATTAAGTTAGACTTGTTTATTTTCATTTTTGTTCATTATATTAGTCCTAAAATTAATTTAGAATTAATTATATACGCCACACAAGATCGGGATAAAATCCTAAGGCAAGAGCACCCAAATCGAAGCACAAAACCCACGCTAACCCCTCGGCCAGCTAGGCTGCTCGTGTAGCCCACATGTGGCTGCCAAGGGCTTCGGGGTGGTGCCTCGGGGCATGCGGTACTCACGCAATGAGTGTGTGTGTGGCAGGTGCAGTTTTGTGCGGAAAGGGGATGTGCGAGAGAGTATCATGGTGCGGCAGCAGCACAATAGCTGCAGTTTTGGCGTGCCGTGGTGTACGGGCTGCCAGGCAATGCCCAACAGCTCCTCGGCACGCATGACCGGAGCTTCTAGGTAGTGCCCAGCACACGCGTGCGTACGAGGATCGGGGTTGCTAGCCTTGGCCAACCCGGCACACTTTAGTTCTATCGATTTTAATTATGCGTTTTGCCGATTTTAATTAATTGAATTATGTTTATTTATTTTAATTAAATAGTTAGAGGCTAGGCCTCGGGTTATGAGCGACATTTGCAAAATATTTTATTTGGCAAAAGTTTGGGTTTACCGGCTTAATTAATTGGATTAATTAAGTTGGATGTGGAATTTAGTGGGAGCTTCAATTTTTTTAGTTGCTCTTAATCACATAATTGGTTAAACAACTTTGACTAGTTTTAATTAGGCGTGTTAATCGGATTAACCACCTAAGTTAGTTACTAGTTTACGCGTGTTTATGCAATGTTACATGTTCATCGTTGTAAAATGCATGGGCCATTCACATGTAGTGAATGGATGAATGGAATGTATATTCTCTCACAGGTTTTATAAAATGGCAACTAGTGGAACCCGATTAGGATAGAAAATACAGACTGCGTTCCGTCATGTATTTTTTGTAAATCTAAATACGGTCTGCGAACCGTTGCGTATTTTTGTACCTTAATATTTAGATTAGTCCTAATCGTAGATACTAGTAGTTGCATTATTTTGGTTATGTCTTGAAGACAGAGTTTCTTGGAAGACAAAGCCATGTACTTGCAAATCAAGACCCTTGAAGATTTGAAGACTCAAGGGGTCATGCTAGTTGCCAAATGCATCATTTACTTATGTTTTCGATATATATTTATGCTTATATATATGAATGATATGTTAGATTCATGTTTAGGATTTCGAATGTTGTGATGATCAATAAAGTTTACTTAAATCAACCAACATAGAAACCCTAGGTCCATAAAATATTGAGTATAACTTGCCATTCCAAAACAACACTTACCGACCTAATGAGAGTAGTGATGGGCAACGCCAAAGTGAGGCATCACTATTACTCCTAGGAACGTAAGGTATGTTGATGGGTTTGCCAAAGCAAGACATCGCATACATGTTGCTTTTGGGTATACTCAACGATATGAGTGATGGAGTCCTAACATGTCGTGGCAAAGGGGATAAATTGTTGAGAGAGCATTAGATGCGGCGATTTATCTAACCTAGAGTGGTTTGGAGCCATTAGCAAAGAGTTGCTTACCTTAGAGTAATAAGTGTTAAGACAAGACAAAGCATGCTTAATCACTCATTGATTCTTTGGATCTTCGAATCGCCTTATTCTCACCAAATAGGGACAAATTTAATGCGTGGCTAAGACGCTTAGTAAGATTGAAAATTTGCATGAATGCTTTTAAATTTCAAACTTATTATGTTATTTTCTTGATAAATGGTTATACTTTGCACTTATATTTGTAGAATTCCAAATCAAAGTATATTGTTTTTAATGATTAGTAAAGGAAATCTTGGAGAATAGTTCACAAAGAAAGGAAAGACATTTCTAAAATACAATTCTCATAAATGATTTTTATAACTAAGTCCAAAAGGACGGCTAGACATCATGTATTCAAAATACTAGGTAGTTTTGATGAACATGAAGTATTGAGTTGAAAACTCAAATTGTCAGAAGTTGACAACCAACATATCTTTTCACTTCATACACTAATGAGTACAACTCATTAATGTAGTAATTCTAGTACGAATTAAAGGAAAAGATGGAACTTTGTTTTACGGCGCACTAGATTCTTAATCATGCCTAACAAAGTATAAAAGTCAAAGATTTATACTTAAATAAGCGGTTCTTAAAGATTATGAGATGAAGTATGATAAGAAATATAGGAAACAAGGAACAAAGAAAAGGAATAAGATTCCATTTCTACTAAAGAGTTCATGTTATAATAGTTAACTTAGCAACTTATTGTCTTCACAAGTATCAGATACTGCTTGAGTGTTCCACTTTGAAAGTGACCTCAAACCATTGAAGTAAAGCTAAGTTATTGTCTTACAAGCTTGGAATGAAGCAAGTGGTGCTACATCAGTTGTAAGGTTATATGCTTTGTTTAAAGACCTTTTAAAGCTAAGGCTGGAATAAATAATGTTTATTATGTTCCATAATCAGCAAATAATCCGTTTACACACGGAAAGACTCACATTCGAAGTAAAGAGCAATAGTTGCGAATTTATTTGAATGGCATGGTTATCTAAACCATGAGTCAAGAATGCTTGATTATAAACAAACATTCCCCTAACATGAAAACTCACAAAGTTCAAATCATAGGCATGATTTGTGTTCCGAACATCTTTAGCAATGTCACATTAACAAGAACGTACTCAAGGCTATATAGGCTCTTGACATTTGATCGATTCGGAATCGTTCTAAGACAAGCAAGTCTTACTTGTTGAAACAGACAAAGTAAAGAGCTATTGTTCTTGGTATAGAAAATTGACTCCGAAAGCTAAAGAGGATTCAATTACTTCAACATTTCACGAAGAATTTGAAAGAATATGGCTATATTCATCAAATGTGAACAAAACTTGACCTTGAGTAGCTCAAGAGTTCAATGAAGTACGAAATCGACTTGGCAAGATATCAAAACGTCTAGATTAGATCGAGCGATGTTTGCTTGAGCCAAGCATGACCATCTCAAAGTTATGAATGAAAATTTTCATAAATAACTCGGCAGAGATCATAGTATGTCTTCACGGAGACCTCGATGTCATTTGAAAATGACTCGAATGATAATGGATCACATCCCTTCCTATAAAGTTCTTAAAGATTTGCACAAATGACAAAATGTTACACTAAATAAAATGTCGAAGCTAAGAAAGGACGTCATATTCAGTTATGGATAGATTTAACTTCTAAACGTCTTTTCAAGTATATGTCTAAAACTCTTAGCCACAGTGGAAGATCATTGGCTCAGTGGGAGCTAAGTGACTCAGTGGGAGCTCATTGGCTTAGCAAGCGCTAGGTGGCTCAGTGAGAGCTTAATGGCTCATTAAAAGCTAAGATAGCTCAAGTGGGAGCTAACTGTTTGTTTCACAACAAACTTTTACCCAAAGACAATATACATGTCTCTTTGTAAGCATTTAAGTGAGACTACGGGCATTACCTCTACAACTTAATTGAGAACATAATGTTTGTTGCTCTAAGTGGTGTCTTTCTATAAAGTAACACATTTCCAAACGACAAGTAGGAGAAAAATGAACTCGATGACCATCGAGATTAGCAACAAACTAGAACTGAGAATCTCGGAAGACCTTAAAAGGGCTTCGTGAGAGCACTTGATCAAGAATACTCAAAAGGACTTTAAAAGTGCCTTAAAAGAGAATTCATTACTCACAAAACTTCTGAAAAGTTGGAGTAAGATCAACATAATCAAAGGGCTTTAAAAGCGCCTTGAAACTCAGTGTTTGATGCAATTACCCCGTATAGGTATAGAATTCACCAAAGGCTTGGATTGAATCCTATAAGTTTCTATTAAGTTAGAAATGAACCTAAGACTTACAAGCATACCATTTACTATTATGTTAGTAAGGGAATAAATGTCTTGTAAGATAGTTACGACAAATCCAAATTTCGAATAGTGGTTAGAGGCCATAAAATCCGAAATAGACTCCATGTTTGAAAATCATATTTAGGAAATTTTGTCAACAACTACCAATTAAAGCACGTGTTTTGAAAACAACTACCTATTAAATTTTTTTTTAAAAGAATTACCACAAAGTTGTAAAAAGTTTAAGTAGCACTACCACTCTAACAATTTTGGCTAGAATCTCCGGCATTTAAGTCTTACTTTTTATCACTTTTTACCTTTAAGAAGGGTAATTTAGTCAATTTAGATGGTGATTTTATGAGGTAAAGGTAAAAAAAGGAGCCTACATGCCGAATATTCTAGTTGGAATTATCAAAGTGGTAGTGCTACTTAAACTTTTTACAACTTTGTGGTAGTTCTTTTTTTTTAAAAAAAATTTAATAGGTAGTTGTTTTCAAAACACGCGCTTTAATTGGTATTTCTTGACAAAATTTAAAACTTGATTAATTTGCATGAAGGGTGAAAGGCCCATCAATCGCAAATAAGTTTTCAAGGAGAAAACTAACAAATGTGGAAATGTATATGCATACATAGCTAGATTGGTTGAAAAGGATATAATTAAATTCACGGAGTTGATTTTAATAAAAACCTATTCACCAATCAGAATGCTCAAGTCTTTTCGTGATTATTCTAGCAAAATTGCACATATGAAATATGGAAAAATAGATAACAAAACCGCCTTCCTAAAATAGGATTTTGGAAGTGACTATGAAAATAGTCTAAGGGTTTTGAAAATCTAAATAATGCTAGATTTGAAAGCAAGCTTAAGAAATCCACTATGAGATTGAAGGTAGCATTGCATAAAGGAATTGGAACCTGTTTTCTCATAAGTTAATAAAAAGGATTAGCTTATGAAGAAACATAGAAATTCTTATGGATAAGAAGTTTAGTGGGAGCAAGAGTAAATCTTGTAAGGTCCAACAAGAAGTTTACGAACTCTGTTGTAAATTAACTATCAAATGCTAAATGCTTAGATTTGAAAGTATTTTCGACAATGGACCAAGCTAATGACGATACTTAGTACATATTGGGAATTAAGATCTATTGTATAGACTTAATAAAATGTTTAAACGAGTTAAGGAATTTATCGTGCTAAACATGAATTGAAGGACTTTGAAAGGCTTTCGACCCATATGTATAAAACTATGTAATTGTTTGAACTAAGTATAAGCTAGGATAAATACTAAGTCAAACAAAAAAGACTCTTGTAGAGACTTTCAACCGTATCACATAGAAAACATTTTAGCAAGACTCAGTGAAACTGAATGAGCTAAAATGTAACATGGATGGAATAAGATTGAGAATCATTCTACAATTAAATCCATCATGTACGTTACAATATGAAATCGTCACACAACTTACTTGCTTAGAGTATGTGAAGTATGTATATAGTACCAATCAACTTGAATCTATGTAATAGATCGTTCGAATATGATCAAGAACATCCAAAGCACTCGGATGAGTATGAGGATGAGTTCTTGACGCATGAAAACAAATATAATCTGAACATTGATGTTGCAATTACAAACCTTAACAAGGATCAGATCCTTAACAAGGATGCCATTTGTAAGGACGAGCTAAGAAGCGTCGTGGCTTGAGAATGGTAACATGGATGTGCATCCATGTGTAATGAACGAAAGTTTAAGGTAAATTTCCACGATCAAAAGTGATTAGGGTATCCCAAATCATTATGAGCCGTTTGGAGTGAAACCCAAGCAAAGAATCATAAGGAAGTCTACTAAAATATATGTTGAGAATATTGTTGCCTTAAAGGCAATAATAAGGAAGATGTTAAATGAAAAGTTTGTTGTTGAACGTTAATGATTGTAGGCTGTCAAGTTGAAGATCTCAATCATGAAAATAAGAAGGAGCCATCACTTGGACAATAAATCCTAAATCATAGATAATCCATAACACTCTCAAATTTTATCATCTTATTATGAAAGTGATAAATAATGAAGATGCTAAGATTTGTAAAGTAATTATAACTAAACCTATGCAATAAGTGAACGACAACATTCACAATTGCACGAAAGAAATCAAACATATTAAAATATGGGTATGATTTCTATTAATGTTTTGTAAAGAGTATTACTCTTAAAAAATTTGGAAAAACCATTTATCATAAGATGAAACGTTGAAAAGTTTCATAGTGGAATAAAAAATTATTTCTAATTATTCCACAAAACTATTTAAATGTGGTTTAGAATTAAATTTTGAGTCCATTCGATTTTGAGAATATTCAAAATAGGGTATCAAGACTAGTCTTGAATAAAGAAACACCTATTAAGTGAACATTAAATATTTTAATCGAAAAGTATCCCTAATCAAGGTCATTTAAATGATGGATGATTAATGACCACTTGAGATTAGTGTGTAGTGTGATTTATATTTTATAGCACCATTTCTTGTGCTACAAGGACATGATTGTCATAAATCATTTTCACAGGTATTGGTTTAGTACCATGCCGGATCGACCTATGAGAGTACTTTAAGAGATATAAAAATCGTCATAAGTACACCTCTCATTATGGCTATTGGAACCTCTTTCCTCGACCATGAGTATTGTGAGTTCTCTTGTTTGAGTACTAGTCCACTTTGATGTTCGTCAAACGTCTGCCGTACATGGGGATTATAACGACAACCACCCGGGGGGCTAGGTCCTTCTCTGACAGTACAAGACTGGGAATGTCCCCCTACTAACCATTGGGAACATGTCTTTGTTGTTTACAAGGCCTTTTGAAGAGCGAGACTGTAAAATGCATGGTCGTGCTCAGATGCATTTTAAGAAATCATCTGCTTATCAGCAGTCGCCACGGATTTCGAGAAACACTTCTGGACGTAATAAGGATGACGAATAATCTTACCTTATTGTTCATGAAGAGACATTAAGTGACATAGGAAATAGGCTATACACAAAAACCGCACTTGTCCGGAAGGACAAGTGGGAGATTGGTAGGAATGGTGTCCTTCGAACAATTGTATTATTCCGATAGAGGGTTCAGAATTATTAGAAAGCTAATTATTCAGTGAGGTCAAGTGATCGGAATGCCTAGTTGGAGGCCACTTCCGATCAGTGATATTAATGTATAATAAATATTACAGCTTAATCTTCGCTGAACCCTTCGGGTCACACCCAAGCAACTTACAATCCGATACAACGAATTAATCCAGAAGGAATTAATGAGTCGCTCGAGTATTATGAACATAGACGTCGGATATCGAGCTAGGAGAGTCGAGACCGAGCGTCGCAAGTCAAGTCGAATTAATAAATCAACGAGACGTAAAATAATCAAATGACGCGACATATTAGGCTAACACGCACTGCCGCAATCACCAAGCAGCTAGCTAGGGCTTGTGTACTTGCAAGGACAATTGCGGGCTACTAGCAAAGTATGCTGGCCAGCCCGCATCGGCAGCCAAGTAGCACACAACAGCCGTGCGGGATTGCGGTGCGTGCTGGCTGGCCAAGGCCCAGCAGCACACAAAGCAGCCTTATGGGCTTGTGGTGCGTGCTGGTAAGCAAAGCCGAGCAGCGCACTAGCAGCCCATGTGGCTTGCGTGTGGCTGCAAGGCCTAACCAAGTCAAGGAGGGCCTTGACCGGTTTTCCCTGGTGACCAAGGAGGTTGACCAGTCATGCCCTCTTATGATTGGTGGGTTTGGTGGCTTGGGGATCAAGGAGACCATGTGGTCCTCACCTAGCCACTCCCATGTGTGTGCCAAGTGTTGTTTGATTATTTGCCTTGCAATTTAATTTAATTTAGAATTAAATTAATTGCTTATTTTTTCTCACACTGTCATTTCTCCCACATCGAAAGATGATGGGAATTTTGGAGAACCTTTTCCTATAAATACAAACCTTAGGAGTTGGGATTATTCACTTGAGTAGGAACTCAATAAGGCATCTCCACTTAAGAGAAAACCTTTAAGTTCATATATACTCGAGTAGTGTTTTGGTCCGACTTGGCTAAACTCTAAGTAAGAGATCGGTCGGGTCAAGTTGCGGGTGGATACCGTAGGAGGTCTCTACGCTTGCATGACTTGGCTTTGAAGTAAGAGCTCCGGGTGTGAGCGAAGCACGCGACAAGGTAAGATCGTCTTTTCTCTCTTTCTTGTTATTTATGTCATCCAGTTATATTAATTGTGAGCGGGTCTTGGGGTCAGCTTTTGTTCAGCAGTGAGTTAGACTCACCGAAACCAAACAAAAATTTTGTAAAATGTTATTGGATATTGATCAAGATTATATTCTTATAAAACATTCCGCAAAAATTACAACTTCTTAAAAAAGTTTATTTATTATTTAATTCCTTATTATTATGTAGTTGATTGCATATCAAAATTAGAAAGGTAAATATTATTGCGCATTTATATGATTGATAAAACATTGTTTCAAAAAAAAGAAATATGGTTGATAAAACAATTTTTTTAAATAACTTCTTTAAATAAAATTTACTAATTATTTTTACAAAAAATACTAAGGGCACACTAGATATTGACATGTGTTATTATTGGGGTGTCTTTAGTATATAACGAGAATTTAGGGTCAAAGTTTCAAACGTTTGACCCAAAAATATGCATTAATGGGGCAAAAAATAAGGGGCGAAGGGAATAGGTGGTAGGAATTAAAGATGGAAACAGCGCAAAGTGTTGTTATATTAATCAAATGCAAGTACTACCTCCATTTCTTTTTGGTTACAATAAAATAATATTTTACGTCTTACAAATAATTCTACTTTATTGCAATTAAAAAGTAACGGAGGTAGTATAAATCATGTCACATAATTATTGGAAAATCTTATAATTAGCCCTTAGGGCTACATATAAGGAGCTAAAAATGGGGAAAAAATAAATAAAAGTATACATTAATTACATCAATTTATACGTGATTTGTCATATATTTCTAAATTAATACTCCCTCAATTTTTTTAATTGCCTCATTGAAGTATGCATAGAGTTATAGGCAAAAAAAGCAAAGTAGTATATATTTGGGTATTGTTAGAATAAAATATTTGAAAATTTAAGAGAGAGAAATATAAATGGGGGACCACTAGGCTCTAGGTACATGAGAAGAAAAAATATTATAAAATAATAGTGTAGTTAATTCTTCAATCCATTACTCTCAATCTCCTTTTCCTCCACTCCACATCTCCAATCTCTCAATCTCCTTTTCTTCCACTTCACATCTCCATTTCTCCAATCCATTAATCTCAATCTCTCATTCTTTCAAAGATATTTCTTTCCAAACTCAATTATCGTTGATCTATTAATTTTCCACCCAAAATTAGACCGTTCTTTAGGGTTTTGTATTTTTGCAATAAGACTTGGCTACTTCAATTGCACTAAGACTTTTGCCAGCCCTTCATCGTCTAGACTAGAATAAAAGCACGCCCTAGGATTTTGTCTACACTTGTAGCTTGTGTACTAGACTTGTATGTAGTGTATGTAGTTTAAAACAGTTGCATGGCCATTTATGAGTAAGCTTAGATGCTTAATGTATTTTCCAATAACATGGAATGCAATCTAAAGGGAAAAAATTTAGAAGAAATTATTTTAGTAATGAAAAGATAAAGATTTTTCAAAAAAAAAAAAAAAAGAAAGAGAGAGATATTAGAACATTTTTAATACTTTTTGTGCAAAATTAATAATTCAATATATATACTTCGTATAAACATTTTGGTGTACAGATTGAGAGTCAAAAATTAATCTTCACCGCAACTCATAAGTTTAAATGAATAAGTATTTAATCGTAATTTCAATTCCACATTTTCATTTTAATTAGGAAGTAGCCATTTAAACATTACTTAATTTCCACCTTCAAAATTGCAATTAAAATTAGTTCAGCCAGGGTTCTATAACAAATAGGATTGATTATATATAGGTGTAAAATATAATAGTAATAGTAATAGTAATAGTATTAGTAATAGTAATAGTAGTAGTAGTAGTAGTAGTAATAATAATAATAATAATAATAATAATAATAATAATAATAAATCAATAAAAAAAAGTAGTACTCCATAATACGTTTACTTGATGTTGAACAGTAAAAAATTCCCTTAATGAGTTAATGGCTATGAAAATTCCCTTGGTTCTGCTTTTTATTTGACCCCTTAAACCTAATTTAATATTACTTCTTATTATGAATCTTAATTTTTTTTTCTCAAAATTAATTTGAGTATGATATGAGATTGAAAGAAAATATATGGGGGTGAATATTTGAGGCCATTGATATACAAAAATTAGGTAGTTTAAAAGTAAAAACAAGAAATTAATTCATCATTTAAAAGGATTCGAGGACTAAGAAAATCCTCTCATAACCATTGTATTTAATAGAGGAAGGCAAAAACCTTAATTGGAAAATTAAATTTTTGGGAAGAAGAACAAGAAAATTGTAAATTAATTACAAAATAGAACTGAATGAAGAAAGTTGGAAAATTTTAGAGTTTTAAGAAATTTAGGAGCATCTTACAGTGGAAAATAGTCTGGGAATTTCAATTTGTGGGAGTAAATGGATTGAGGAAGTTGGGGTAACTGGCCGATAATGGATATTGTTATTTGTGCTTTACGTGTTGCTTATAATAATTATTAGTGGGAGTAAATGGATTGAGGAACTTGGGATAACTGGCCGATAATGGATATTGTTATTTGTGCTTTACGTGTTGCTTATAATAATTCTGAGAAGGTTGTTGATTATTTGTATTATGTGTGTTTATAATTCTTTTTTTTTTTTGAAAGAATGTATGTCTGTATTTGGAGAGCATAATTACTCTTTTTTTTTAATTAAAAAAAAAACAATTATATCATTTTTAATCAACTAGTAGCCTAACCATTTCGACTACTAGCTAGTTGTCATGCTTTACCTAGTTATTAATTTAAGGCTTGTTTAGTAAATAGGATTTTCATGGATTTTTGGCTTAAGAATGTGGTTAGCCAAAATATATGTTTGTTCATTTGGCTTTTTGTTGGCTAAAAAGCCAGTTTTTTCGCCAAAAGTTTATGTTAACCGATGGATTTTTGCATTTTTTTTATAACTAGGGTAGACAACGCGCGCGCGGAGCGGCTTGCCCTTTCTTGTTGTTTTTATTGGGTTGTGTTTTATCTGTTTAAGATGTTAGTTTTTTGCAGATAATAGTTTTGTAAATTAATGGATTGTGTTATTAATATTAGTTTGGTTTCCTTTCTTCCTAGTTCATCTACTTCGGCACAACAATCAAATTAATATCATTAGTCTCAATGTCCATTAAACACAATTATGTGTAAGTCGTTAACTTTTACCTTCACAAAAAAAAGGGCCACGTAAAGCAACAACCTTTTCGTTGTCTAGTGATTAATATTGTTATGTAATTATATCATAACCTACCCCCATTATAAATATCATAAATGAACAACTGGTAGCTGTAGACACGGAAATTTTATAAGTGTCATACGTTAAATTAACTAAATTAATTTGGGTTAAATCATGTTAATGATCCATTTTAATTATTTTTGGCCCACCCAAATAAATAATCCGATTAATCAAATACAATTCGGGTTATAAAGTAAATTAAACGGACCAGGTTAAAAGACTTCTAAGTCATAAAATGGGCCAGGCCCAAATCTACTAAGTCCACTCAAGGGGTTCTTTTCTCCTATAAATACACCATTCCTCCATCAGTTGAGGGGATCCAGAAATCATTATTCCAAGAGCTCATAAAACTCAAACGGAATTCTCTCTGAAGTAAGTCAAAAAGCACATCAAACTCGTGCCGACTTATTCAGATACACTCAAACACATTTGAACGGGATTAAGCTTCATAAGCCCTCGTTCAGGTGTATTCAAACAAAATCCTTGAATACAGGTTGACATCATCAAACGTCACCCTGAATTCAAACTCAAGTCGACGTCATCAAACGTCACCCTACAGGTGTCACACACGTGTCATCGTCAAGATGCGGAACAGAATCAGAGGATTTAGTTTATTTTATTATAAACTTTTATAAAGAGATTGTACCCAGAATTCATATATTAATATAAATTCATTTGTTACTTTATTTCTCGTCTTTATTTATTTAGACTCGAAATTTGTGTAAACAAATTTTGGCACGCTCGGTGGGACTATCTTTGCCTGTCATCTCTGTTTTCGTACGTTAAAAAAAAAAAAACTTGAAATGGCCTCAAAGACCCCTGTCGACAAAAGGAGCTCTACTACAGCTCAACAAAGGGCTGCTGAGTTGGCTGAAATGCTTAATAACCAAACTGATGAGGGCATCATTACTAGAGGGATGAAGAAAGCTGTTGTTGACTCCACCGCAAGAAGCTTGCGTGCCGCATCAGTCCCAACCAAAGCACGAAAAAGTCGCGCTCGTCTTGCTGCTTCTGTGAGGTCTCTCATGTCCTCCACTCACGAATCACATGAGAGTCTTGTGTTTGGTTCGTTCGATCCTGTCATCCACACAAACTTATCTTTAGATCACTTTGATGAGGGACATGACAATGGGTTTAGTGTGAGCTCACCTGAGCCTACTTTTGTTGCTGTTATGGTGACGCATACTAAGACGGTGAACAACAATTGGCTGAAATGAGCAGTATCCTTGAACAGCTAAAGAAAGATGGGGAGGAAAAAGATGCTCAAATCAGACAGCAAAATGAACAAATTGCTGCTTTGACAAAGAAGCTTGAGAAAAAATCGATTGAGACTGAAAGTGATGACAGCTCAGATGGTAGCACTAAATCGACGGAATTAAAGCCAAATGGGTCACAAAATTTAATCACTGCTGAACAAGTTCAAGCTATGATAGCCAATGCTGTCAAGAGCCAACTTGGAGGGGGAGGTTCATATAGTAACCGGCCTTATGTGAAGCCTTACACTAGGAGGATAGATCAGCTGAAAATGCCGTTTGGATACCAACCTCCAAAATTTCAACTCTTCGATGGAAAGGGTAACCCAAAACAACATGTTGCACACTTCATAGAGACGTGTAGCAATGGTGGTACCAAGGGTGACTTGCTTGTAAAACAATTCGTTCGTTCTCTTAAGGGAACCGCTTTGACTGGTACACCAACTTAGAGGTTGAGTCCATTGACAGTTGAGATCAAATGGAAATGGAGTTTTTGGGGCGGTTCTTTAGCACTGAGCGTGTCATTAGCATGACTGAGCTAACTCAAACTGCGCAATGGGATGAAGAGCCAGTCATTGATTACATCAACTGCTGGCGCGGCTCTAAGTTTGGAATGTAAGGATCAACTGACTGAAACCTCTGCCATAGAGATGTGCGTTAATGGGATGAGTTGGGAACTACATTACATCCAAAAGGGTATCAAACCAGGATCTTTTCAAGAGTTGGCGACGAGAGCTCATGACATGGAACTCTCGATCACCTACAACAAGAAGAAGAAGGGGCTTGCTTCGGAAGCCCAGAAAGTAAAGAAGGAGTATAATAAAAATGACAAGTCCTCCAAAAGTTCAACTAAGGAGACGTTGTCTATGACTACCTCTTCTGCACCCATCAAGATTTCAGGGAAGAAGAAAGAAGAAAGTAAGGGTTCATCTTCGAGATTTGTCAAGAAAGATAAACCCACTTTGAAAGAGCTTCAAGCTAAGAAGTACCCTTTCCCAGACTCTGACTTGTCTGGCATGCTAGACAAATTGCTTGAAAACAAAATCATCGAGTTCCCGGAGTCAAAGCGCCCTGAGCAAATGAACAAGACATCCGATCCCAATTATTGTCCATATCATAGGTTGATCAGTCATCCTATTGAAAAGTGTATAACACTTAAGGAGAAAATTATGCAATTGGCGAAGGATGGGACAATCGAGCTAGATGTCGACGAGCTAGTGACATCAAATCATGCCTCAGTAGCTACTGAACCATCATTTCAGGCTCAAACTTTTCAATTTGGAAGTTTGGAGCCAGTGATCATACTTGTGGAGAGTCAACCCATTCAACATGAAGTCTCTTCCAAGTGGAACACCAAACACATGTTAACTCCTAAGATGAAGATGATGATGAAGGGTGGACATTGGTGACAAGGAGAAGGCCAAGGAAACAAGTGCATGCTCCTAAACCACAACCTTCATATCGCAAAAAAAAGCAACAAAAAAAGAGAAAACCCAAGCCTTCAAAAGGAAAAAAGAAATCAAAGGAGGACAACAAGCACAAGGTCCTCCCTATAGATTTGCTTGATCAAGAGCTGTTGTCTCCCATAACTTTGGAGGAATATTTCCCGGAAGACTATTTTACTGTGGTTACGGCGAATACAGTGTCCTTTGTAGAGAGTGAAGAAGAACAAGTTGATGATGAAACATCAATAGAATCAACTTTACAACGATCTGAGGTGGTAGTAGATCTAAAAATATCTACTGTCTTAGATGCTCTTCCTTCACGCATGGGATGGAGGCAAATTTTTCATTTGCCTAAAGAGATGTGTTAATAGTTATCTCTTGCACTTCAACACCTAGAGTTGTATGTCGATAAGGTAAAAAATGCTGGAGAACCTGTGGAGGATACCACAAAATGTGTGTCGTGCAATGCGGCCTTAGCTTTAACAGATGATGACTTGTTGATGGAGTCAAAACCCCACAATAGACCCTTGTTTGTGTCGGGGTACGTCCGCGAACAAAAAGTGAGTCGCATTTTAGTTGATGGTGGATCCGCTGTCAACATCATGCCAAAATCCACTATGACAGAGTTAGGAATTAAGATGGATGAACTACCTAACAGTCGCATAGTGATCCAAGGATTTAACCTTGACAGTCAGCGTGCAATAGGCATAGTCAGCGTGCAATAGGCATAATACGTCTAGAACTCACAATGAGAGAGTTAACTTCATCGACTCTCTTTCATGTGATTGACACAAAGACTTCATACCAAATGTTGTTAGGAGGCCCTTAGTTGCATGAGAATGGTGTGGTTGCATCGACCCTCCATCAATGTATTAAGTATTATCGTGGGGGCGAAAAGAAGATAAATGGGGATGTCAAACCCTTTAGCAAAGCAGATTCTTACTTTGCTGACGCCAAGTTTTTTGAGGAAGAAGAGGCGTCAAGTGAGATACTACCTTCGCAAGTCCTTTCAATAGGAAAAAGAGAAGTTAAGGTGAGCATTGCTTTGATTTCAAATGCCAAAAAGACATTTTCTGTTGAAATAAAGCATCAACCAAAGGTAGAAGTAGACGAAAAGAGTGTCTCTCATCTTGTCATAAAAGAAAAGCCAAAGTTGTCAACTCCTATTTTGCGATACATCCCAAAATCACGTCGCAAAGAGGGAGAATCACCCTTTGAGTGTCGAGAGGTTAAACTTGATGCAAAGGTAGCAAAGCCAATTGATGACACTACTCTCCAAAACTTGAAGAGTAAAACAACTGTACCATTGGGTAAAGGCGCGCAAAGCCAAATTTCTAAGTTATCAATAGAGTCGTCTAAGGCAAAAGAGCTTAACAAAGAAAAGTTCGGCCAAAATGCATACAAGCTATTGACAAAGTCGGGATATGACTTTGAAAACCCAACACCCATGGGTAAGTTCATTGACATTAAACCCAACGGACTCAATGATACTCAGAAAAAACTGCTTGACTATGGTTCTAGTTATCAAGAATCCAAGGTAGGCCTAGGGTTTCAGCGCTCCAAACCTATCAAAATTGGTGTATGGCGTAAAGTGGACACTTCTTCCTCACAGTACATTACTGCCGAGGAACTCAGGGAAGGTGAAGGTGAGAACGATTTTCCCACTCCCAGAACTTCTGTATTTGATTGACTTCAACCATCTACTACGAGGAATCATATCTGAGTGTTTGATAGGCTTGGAGAATGTGACCATAGGGTCAAGTTCTCAACCCTTAAGGCGAAAATTATCTTTCTTTAACCGCATAGGCATGACAAACGCCTCTAGCAAAGAACATAGACAGTCAGCTTTTAGTCGCATAAAGAATAGGGAAGACAATGTCATGAAAAATGACGAGTCGAAAAGTGTTGTTCCCTCTCGCATGAAGAGAATACAAGACATAGACATCACTGAGGAACAACCTTTAAAGGCAAGAGTTCGCACTGTGGTTTTCACTTACCAAAATGAGTCGTCAGACCATGCTATAGAGGAACATCAGGAGATTTTTTCCACTAACCATGTGACGACTAAAGAGGTGCCAAATCCCGATGAGGAAATAGAAACTGATAAAGCTCCCAAGACACTTGAAGACGGGGGACAAGCAACAGTAGATGAATTAAAAGAGTTAAACCTTGGCACTCGTAAAGACCCACGACCTATATACATAGTGCCCTTCTTACCCAAGCGGAAGAACATGAGTACTTAAAATTACTCTCCAAGTACAAAGATGTCTTTGCATGGAGTTACAAATAAATGCCAGGTCTCAACCCGAAAGTCGCCGTTCATTGATTGGCAATAAAAAAAGGTGTGAGTCCAAAGAAGCAGTCACAAAGGCGATTCAGGCCAGAGTTGATCCCGGAAATTGAATATGAGGTGAACAAACTCATTGATGCAGGGTTCATTCGTGAAGTCAAATACCCTACATGGATAGAAAACATTGTCCCTATGAGGAAGAAAAATGGATAACTGCAAATTTGTGTGGACTTCCGCGATTTGAATGAAGCATGTCCCAAGAATGACTTTCCACTTCCAGTCACAGAAATCATGATCGATGCCACCACTGGACATGAAGCATTGTCATTCATGGATTGCACAGCTGGATACAATCAAATTCACATGGCGCCTGAAGATCAAGAAGCCACGGTGTTTCGCACCCCAAAAGGGATATTTTGCTACAAAGTTATGTCGTTCGGTTTAAAAAATGTTGGGGCTACGTATCAACGTGCAATGTAAAAGATCTTCGAAGATATGATGCACAAAATTGTGGAGTGCTATGTGGACAATTTAGTGGTTAAGTTTAAAAAGAGGGAGGATCACCTAGGTGACCTTCGCAAAATCTTTGAAAGACTACGCAAATGTCAATTGAAAATGAATCCTCTCAAATGTGCGTTCGATGTTACCTCAGGAAAATTTTTAGGTTTCATCGTAAAACATAGGGGAATTGAAATTGACCAAACCAAAATTAAGGCAATTCAAGAATGCCTGTACCACGAAATCTCAAAGAACTTCGCGGTTTCCAAGGGCGCCTTGCATATATTCGGAGGTTCATCTCCAATCTTGCAGGCAGATGTCAACCATTTAGTCATCTCATGAAAAAGGATGCTCCATTCAAATGGGATGAGTCATGTCAAAAAACGTTCGACAATATAAAGAAGTATTTGTCCTCTCTGCCGGTTTTGGGGCACCAGTTAAAGGAAAACCTCTAATCCTTTACATTGCTGCTCAAGAAAGATCATTGGGGGCAATATGTGCTCAAGAAATTGAAGATCGCAAGGAAATAGCTCTTTATTACTTGAGTCGAACATTGGTGGGTGATGAGCTGAATTATTCACCAACTGAAAAAATTTGTCTTGCGTTAATTTTTGCCATTCAAAAGTTGAAGCATTACATGCAAGCTGATACAGTCCATGTCGTCTCAAAAGCCGACCCAATCAAGTACATCCTCTCAAGACCAGTGTTGTCAGGAAGACTAGCTAAATGGGTTGTACCCATCAATCAGTACGATATAGTGTTCGTACCACAAAAGTCTGTCAAAGGACAAGCCATCGCTGACTTCTTTGTCGACCACCCAGTACCACCTGAATGGGAGATGTCCTTTGATTTGCCTGGAGAAGACGTGTTTAACATCGAGATACTACCACCATGGGAAATGTATTTTGACGGGGCTTCTCGTCAAGATGGCACAGGAGCAGGGGTAGTCTTTGTATCGCCAGAAAAGCACGTTTTACCTTACTCATTTATGTTAACTCAGTTGTGCTCAAACAACATGGCTGAGTACCAAGCTCTCATTATGGGTCTTCAAATGGCGGTTGAAATGGGAATTCAAGATCTTGATGTTTATGGAGATTCGCAACTCGTTATAAGTCAACTTTTAGGCGAATATGAAGTCAAGAAAGAGGATTTAATTCTTTATCACAAAAATGCATCAAGATTGCTTGACAAGTTTGACATTGTCAAGCTAAGCCATGTTCCAAGGAGTGCCAACAAGATGGCTGACGCGCTTGCCGGTCTTGCAGCCACTTTGGCACTGGGGGCAGAGGAAACCATGTCTGTGCCTGTTTGCAATCGTTTGGTAGTTGCACCTGAAGAATATGAAGTTGAAGATGACGAGGTTGAGGAGGTTGACATGATCATTGTCTGCCAAATTGACAAAGAAGACTGGCGTCAACCAATCATCGACTATTTGGACCAACAAAAGCTGCCTAATGATCCACGACATCGAACAGAAATCCGCCGTCGAGCCTCTCGTTTTATTCTCTTCAAAGGGACTCTTTATAGACGATCTTTTGACAAGCTATGGTCGAGATGTCTAAAAGATGAAGAGGCAGCCAAAACAATAGAGGAATTTCATTCATGAATTTGTGGAGCTCATCAATCTGGTCCTAAGCTTCATGATCGTATCAAAAGGGCGGGGTATTATTGGCCCTTAATGGTTTAAGATTGCATGGAGTTTGTTAAAAAGTGTGATGCATGTCAATTTCATGCAAACTTCATTCACTAACCTCCAGAACCACTACATCCAACTGTGACATCATGGCCATTCGAAGGATGGGGTCTTGACGTGGTTGGTCCAATAACACCAAAATCATCTGGTGGTCACGCTTACATCCTAGATGCCACAGATTACTTTTCCAAGTGGGCTGAAGCTATTCCCCTTCGTGAGGTGAAAAAGAAAATGTTGTCGATTTCATTCGCACCCATATCATTTACAGGTATGGAATACCTCAAAGAATCGTCACTGATAATGGAAAGCCATTCGTCAACAACTTGATGGATAGCCTTTGCCAAAAGTTCAAGTTCACGCAACATAAGTCATCCATGTACAATGCTCCTGCAAATGGTCTAGCTGAATCATTTAACAAAACGCTTTGTAGTTTGCTAAGCAAGGTCGTTGCAAAGTCTAAGTGTGACTGGCATGAAAATATAGGGGAAGCACTTTGGGCATATAGGACGACATACAAGAATGCAACACAATCTACCCCATACTCATTGGTGTATGTTGTTGAGGCTGTCCTACTCTTAGAAGTTCAAATTCCATCACTAAGAATTACCATTCAAGAGGGTTTAACTAGTGATGAAATTGACAAGCTTCGATTGGCTAAGCTTGAAGCACTTGATGAGAAAAGACTACAAGCTCAACAAAAATTGCAATGCTATCAAGCTCGCATGACACGCGCATTCAACAAAAAGTTTCGACCTCGTTCTTTTCAAGTGGGAGACATGGTCCTGGCAGTGAGAAGGCCTATCATTACTTCGCGCAAAACTGGAAATAAGTTCATATCAAAATGGGATGGTCCTTATGTGGTACAAGAAGTCTACACTAATGGAGCATACAAAATTGTTGATGCTGAGGGATTGCTCGTAGGTCCAATTAATGGCAAGTTTTTAAAGCGCTACTATTTATGAAGTGAAAGCCTTGTAAACTCCTAAGTAAGAGGATAAATTGCTTACCAAAAAAAATGCATTGTTTAAACTACGTTGACTTGATCTTGTAAGATAACCTGTTTATTTAGCAAGTACGTAGGTAGCTTGCCAAAAAAAAAAAAAATCAAGTGCAGCCACATCTAAACAAAAAAAAAATATCTCTACTCCTGGCTTGCAAGAGTATAAACTATCCACATCTAAACAAACAAAAAAAAATCTCTACTCCTGGCCCGCAAGAGTATAAACTGTGTACGGCTAAAGAAACAAAAAAAATTTACTCATGGCCCGCAGAAGTTTAAACTGTGTACGGCTAAACAAACAAACAAAAAAAATACTCCTAGGCCGCAAGAGTATAAATTGTGTACGGTAAAAAAAATTACTCCTAACTCACAAGAGTATAAACTGTGAACGTCAAGGCAAAACAAACAAAAAAATCGTTAGAGTGTTTGACATGGCACATGTATAATGAGTATGTCATGAAGTCAATCTCGTATTGGAATTTCGAGTAGGCTTGTCTTAAGATGTCAAGTTCATAACGACTGGCATACATGACTTGACATCTCCGATGGGTTCATAACAAAGAGTCCTGACCCATCGCGACATGGGCGACTCAAGTCTTCAAGCTATCAGACCTGTCTTGAAGACGCCAAGTTCATAACGACTGGTATACATGACTTGACGGCTCCGATGAGTTCATAACAAAGGGTCCTGACTCATCGCGACAAGGGCGACTTCAAATCTTCAAGTTATCCGGCCAGTCTTAAGATGTCAAGTTCATAACGACTGGCATACATGACTTAACATCCCCGATGGGTTCATAACAAAGAGTCCTGACCCATCGCGACATGGGCGACAACTTATGGCTACCTTGTGAATCTATCGTATGCACAACATTACAAAGAACAAAGAAAAAAAAATGTATTTATGTATGATGTATACGTGCAAATAACAGATATCACACAAAGAACCACAAAGTGCACAATACAAATATTGGGTATTGATTTGGTTCGGATTGCAACTAGGCTTAAGGAGCAGCTAATAAATATTGGGTTGCAAAAATATATCAAGATTGATAAAAAAAAAAGAAGAGGAAGATATTACTTCGATGCAGGTAGTATCACAATATAATTGCGGTTGACGTGAGCACCCGCAAACAAAAAAATTACACTCTCATACTTTATTAAACAAGAAGTAATCATGATTGATTGTGATTATATTGACATGAATATGAGTAGTAAAGAGGCCTAAATTTGGTACAATTACCTTTGGTTACTGGTGTAACTTTGCCAAGATTGCGAATTTGTCAAATACTCAAATTAAGGGCTGCAAATTTAACAAGTAATTGATTAGTTCTTTAATTAATTACTTGTGCGAATGCAAAAAAAATAAAAGGAGCAGTTCAGACTACTTATTGGTTTGGACGTAAAGGATTGTATATCTGTATAATCTCTTGGAGATTTCGGCTGCAAACAAAATCCAAAGTCACCCAAATTCTTATTATCTTGGTGCTGCACACAAATAAAGAGAAGAGCAAGATTGATTAATTAATCTATCAAATTTGTGACAAAGCAAGTCAAATCGTCAAGGAAGTTAGGCAATACATGGTCAACATGCAATTGCAAATATGAATGACAGTGTCCATATAAAAAAATCAAGGAGTTGAGTCTCCTTACTCCTAGATGTTGAATGATTAAATTAAGGGTCGAAGATAAATTACCTTGATTTGACTACGTGAGTTGGTAATACACAAGCGGCCAACGTCAATGATCAAAGTTGGGATGTTATCTCGGCATGAAGAGGGTTGTTGACAATTGGGTTTACGTTGATTTATATGGACAACAATCTTTTAGGAGATCAAAACCTAATACAACTAGGAGTGTCTAATCTTGGTGCTCAAGAATTCCCATAAATCAAATCCTGTACTTAAGAAAAAAAAAGTATTAGTGACTTCCAAGTCAAATAAAAGGGTTGAGACCTTATCACGCCAAACACTTTAAATCGTGTATGTGACACAGTCTCGAGGGGGCAATTTGTAGACACGGAAATTTTATAAGTGTCATACATTAAATTAACTAAATTAATTTGGGTTAAATTATGTTAATGATCCATTTTAATTATTTTTGGCCTACCCAAATAAATAATCTGAATTAATCAAATACAATTCGGGTTATAAAATAAACTAAATGGACCAGGTTAAAAGAATTCTAAGTCATAAAATGGGCTAGGCCCAAACCTACTAAGTCCACTCAAGGGGTTCTTTTCTCCTATAAATACACCATTCCTCCATCAGTTGAGGGGATCCAGAAATCATTATTCCAAGAGCTCATAAAACTCTAACGGAATTCTCTCTGAAGTAAGTAAAAAAGCACATCAAACTCGTGCCGACTTATTCAGGTACACTCAAACACATTTGAACGGGATTAAGCTTCATAAGCCCTCGTTCAGGTGTATTCAAACAAAACCCTTGAATACAGGTTGACATCATCAAACGTCACCCTGCATTCAAACTCAAGTCAACGTCATCAAACGTCACCCTACATGTGTCACACACGTGTCATCGTCAAGCTGCGGAACAGAATCAGAGGATTTAGTTTATTTTATTATAAACTTTTATACAGAGATTGTACCCAGAGTTCATATATTAATATAAATTCATTTGTTACTTTATTTCCCGTCTTTATTTATTTAGACTCGAAATTTGTGTAAATAATAGCAATTGCAGAAAATCAAGCAACACAACTCTAGTAAATTACAATAAGTGAAATCCATAATCTTCAAAAATTAATCTGAGAGGCACTAGTTAAGTCAAGTCTAGTCCATGCATGACTGGATAGGTTCACTTATTAGGCCACTCCCTTTTTTAAGTGTTTTGCGTTTGAGTGGGTGTAGATTACAAAATTGTCTTCAAATTCATTTGAATATGAAGAATTCATCATCTCTTGTTTCTTATCCACTATATATCTATCATTTATATTTAAGTGTTAATACTTTCGAGAGAGGCATTTTACCATCTATTTAAAACGTGTCTTCTCTTGAATACCTTGACCTGTTAGGTTGTTCCTTTGGACGTCAAATATCACTTTGTCTAGGTGAACGTAGAAGTCTCATACACCTTAACTTCGTTGAGTGTGCTATCACTAAAATTATTTAACTAACCTCATTTTTAAGAAAAAACATAATAATTTAACATATGAGATTATATATGACTGATTAACTGACTGTTTAACAATTTACCCACAAAAATGGCCATTCTAACACGCTCATTGAGAACACCAAGGTGTGTTTTTCCAAATTCAAACACCTGCAACTTTAGCCACCACTTTCAATTATGATTATTCTCATAACGTTTAGCACAAAATATTGTTTTGTATAGACATATGATTCAATCAATTTATTTATTTTACCATGTATAAATATTTTTAGCTGAACATGTACAACACTAAAGACTCAAATAGGCTGAGATCTGAGTGTCTTTCACTAGTCTAGTTACTAACCTACTACGATAGAAAACATCAGTTTTCTATCAACAAAGAGAAGATATGACCAACATAAGCTAAAGACATTTACTATCAATACATTTTTAGAAAGTTCACGAGATCATATCATCATAAGAATCACCTGAACCCCAACCCACCAATTGACGATCCACACAAGCTCAAGCCACAACAATTCCACAACAAATCTGTTGATCCTTCTGTATGTGTTCTTTGCCAGTGGCCGCACAAAATAAAGCAAGTTGCCTGAAAGGAAAACACAACACTTATCTAGGGTCCATTGTTCTGGAAATAATCCTCTACCACATTACCGATATATTTACTACTACTTGTAGACACCTAAAAATGTCTCTCCAAAACCAAACCCGATGATGAACAACCTTTCACCGCCATTATTGGTCAGGTTGAGTATTTAATCTTGGAGTGCTTAAATCCATATTTAATCCCAATACATTTCATAAAACAACCCAATTCCTAGACCATGTCCCCAAACCATAACATATTTTCCACTTTTCGTGCCTTAAACCCAAAATAATCCATTTCGTGACCCTTAAAATCATTCATTTCGTGTCCTTTTTATAAAAACGTTTAGACCAGTTTATTTTGGTCCAAATTCTGGGTCCAATGATTGAATATTTGGATGGGGCTTGAAAATAGCTTTCCAACGATATATTATAAGCCCAAATCTGAGTTATAAGGAATAAGTTGTGGCCAAAATACTAAACTGAGCCCAAACTGAACCTAAGCCCACCTTACCTACGACCCAATGATCATATGGAGGATCCAAAGGCTTTAATCTTATTCCTAAAAATTAGGATTAATTAGAAGCTTCTATAAGTTTATAAAAGATCTTAATTATCCTTTTTGAAAAGTTAAGATTAAAGATTTTGAAATTGAATAAAACTCCACTTTTTGAAAGTC
Organism: Chenopodium album; assembly: GCF_948465745.1. Classification (NCBI taxonomy): domain Eukaryota; kingdom Viridiplantae; phylum Streptophyta; class Magnoliopsida; order Caryophyllales; family Amaranthaceae; genus Chenopodium; species Chenopodium album. The sequence continues at coordinate 43,041,091 of NC_137846.1, read as the reverse complement.
CTAATTCTATTCGAATTGAATGACGTTCAAAGATAGTCAGATATGATTTTTGTGCCTCATAGTTTTAATCCAAATCTTATTTGGTTGGATATCCTTTGAAATTAAATTTTCAATGATATATTATAATATTAATTCCGAGCTATAACGAAAAAGATATAAAAGAAATACGAAACTATATCCAAAACTGACACCGTCCCACTATTTTAGCCATATATTTTATTCTACAAATGATTTTATTCTGATTTAAATTTTTTTAGAAAGTAGACTCAAAAAGCTTTCCAACGACGTATTATTTATCTTATTCCAATTTACGGATCAAAAGATATGATAAAAACAAAAACCGCAAAATATGTTACCTACCGCAATAGTTTTATTCCGATTTGAATTCGGATCTTTCCTTGATTCTTCAAACCTTCTTTTTTCTTTATAAATAGAGTTCATATCACCCCTTTTTAAATCATCATCAAGCTTGATCACTAAAAATCATTCTCTCTTTCTCTCTTATACACAAAAATCATTCTCTCTTCTCTCTCTTATGCTTTAGCCTATATACTAGTGTAGGGAATATTTCAAGCATTACCCCAAACTGGAACCCCACTGTGATCATACACTTAAGCATGGTGGCGTCCAAAGAGAAGAAAGCTAGAGCAAAAGAGTCGCCAACAAGTTTTAGGAACTTGTAAACCGTTCACAAGGTGAAGATTACACCCCTTAACGATCCATGAGACCGTCAACTCCAAAAGGTCTTGAACCAAATAGGGTTCGGGGATGAAGGTACAAATCCAACCTAAAAGAGATTGAAACTGCCCTAAATAGGCCCCTACTTCATTCTTCTCGTATTCATGTGCGCTTTCTGACTAACATGCAATCAATAAGTTAACCCTAAACCTGTTTATCTATGTTGGTTGAATTTAATGCACAAGCAAAACTATTATTGGCGATCACTTGAATTATAATCATATTAGCCTAAACAAGATTATTAATTATCTTATTAAGCGTGATTACAAGTACAAATTCCCTCTAAACCTGTAAGAGAGGGTGTGATCAAGCAATAACAATACCATATATATCAAGCAACATGATAATCATCATAATTATAATCATAATCATAATAACAATCATAATAATCATAATTATCATAATCATGTTAAAGAATAATATTAATAGCAAGATCCTATGCATGATACTAACAAGATTAATAACAAACCCTAGCATGTCACTAAACAATAAAAATCAAAGCTTTAGCCCTAACATGATACTAACATGATATTAGGAAAGAAAATAGCAATCATCCTAGAAATCATAATTGATATAAGCAAATCACCCTAAATATCATACTAAGGAAATCATCCTAACATGATACTAGGAACCAAAATAACAATCGTAACATGATTTCTATATCAAAAGATCAATTAAACAATTAAAGCACTTACTTGGATGCCTCGCACCTCTTTCTAATAACAAAATACACGCGTTAGTAACTTCAAGGAAAATAATAAAATTAAAAAATCAAATTAAATAATTAAAATAGATATTTGGGACCAAACCCTTAGAAATTAAACCTTTCACATCTAGGGCGAAGGCAACTTCGAACTCGGCTAGGTGTGTCTAGTGCTAATGTATGAGGAATTGTGTTTGTAAAAGGCTAGGCTAGAAAGAGAGAGAGAATATCAAGAATTTCTTAATGAGAGTTGATTGTAGATGATTGAAAAAAGGGGAGATATGACCTCTATTTATAAGAAAATAGAGAGTCGAAGAATAAGAAAAGAATCCGAATTCGAATCGAAATAAAACTCGTTGGTCAGCAGTTTTTGTGAATTTTGTTTTTATCATAACCTTTGATCTAGAAGTCCAAATAAGTCATATAAAATGTCTTTAGAAAGCTCTTGAAGTCTACTTTCTAACTCAATTAGAATCGGATTAAAATCTTTTATAGATAAAGAGATATGGCCAAAATAGTAGAACGGTGTTAGTTTTGGATAGAGTTTCGTATTCCATTCATATCTTTTTCGTTATAGCTCGGAATTAATATTATAATATATAATTGGAAAGATAATTTCAAGATCTATCCAACCATATAATATTTAGATAAAAGTTATGAGGCACGAAAATAATATCTGACTGTCTTTGAACATCTTTAAATTCGAATATAATTAGGACTTAAAAAAGGAAAGTTTTAAAAAAGGAAAGTTTTTATTCAATTTCAAACTCTTTGATGTTATCTTTTCAAAAAAGGATAATTAAGATCTTTTAGAAACTTATGGAAGTTTCTAATTAATCCTAATTAGTTTAGGAATGGGATTAAACATTTGGACCCTCCACATGATCATTGGACCGTAGGTAAAATCCTGTTTGAGCCCAGTTTAGTATTTTGGCCATAACTTCCCCATTATTCATCGGAATTGGGCTTATAATATATCGTTGGAAAGGTCTTTTCAAACCCCATCCAAAATACACTATTATTGGACCCATGTCATGGACCAAACTAAACTGGAATGCACGTTTTTCATAAAATAGGGTGAGAAAAGAAATATTTTCAAAAATAGAAAGAAGAGATAGTTTAATAAAAACATCCTCATCAGTAGACTTTTTACACTTTCACTTTGTTCGATAATCAAATGACTTGAAAGGTATTCATCATTGGGTTTGGTTTTTGGGGAAACACAAATGGGTGTCTACAGAAGCCCCTACTTTGATTGAGTTTGGAGAAACGCAAGTTTCGAAAACAAAAGTCAAAGTATCGATAGGGACGGAGAATGATTCAGAACATTCTGCGATCCTAAATCATTCTTTTAACGCCGATACCTGCAAACTAGCATTAGTTAAAACAGATAAAGAGTTAAGAAACGCGTATCTTGCACCGTCGAGCACACGTCTCTGAAATAACCAATTTGTTGCATTTTGTTTTGACGACCTTCCACAAGCTAGAGAACGTCATCCCGCCTGAAGACTGCTACGCTTGTACCTGCCTCCAATTTCTGCTGTGATAATCTTCCGCAAGCCAGGGAACACTATCGAAGATTGCTTCACTTGAAACGATCCTCTTCCGCTTTGTGACCGTTTTCCACATCTTAGGGAACATGATCAAAGATTGCTTCGCCTGAAGCCATCCTTAGTTGTTGCGATAATATTTCAAAAAAAATTACCGAAGATCAACGCCTGTCGATCCTTAATGCTGCTTGAATTTTGCTGTTGATGCTTTGGGTGATGACAATCCTCTTTTCTTCAGGAACATTTGTCAACACGACTCCTGTATGATGTATGACAATGCCACGTAACAATCTATCCTAGGAAATGTTGCTACGATGAAGCGAAAATCTGTATCTCGGAAAATTTGCCAAAATCCAATTTTGGGAAAAGTTGTCAATGCTTCGTAACAATATGTCATAAGAACTTTGCTACGATCAACAATCCACATCTTGGAATATAACTCTTGAAAGCAATCCACCTTGGACATTTGCCAACGCTATGCGACAATCCTTTTATATTTCCACTATTGACAATCCACGTCTTGGAACATTTGCAAAAAAAAAGAGTTGACCGACAATCCTCTTCGGGAAAATTTGCCACTTACTGAAATGAATGACAATCCACGTTGAGGAACCTTTGCCGAAATTTATGATGAGTAGAGACCTACGACAATCCTTTGGGGAATTTTGCCATACGGAACTATGTGTATGACAATCCAATCTTGGAAAAATTTCCAAACAGAGCAGGAGCACGACAATCCACGCTTGGAAACTTTGCCAGAGATGACAATCCAATCTTGGAAAAATTGTCGAAGAAGAATGCGCGACAATCCCCTTTTGGAAATATTGTCAGTTGGGGATGATAATCCAACCTTGGAAAAATTGTCTTATAAGTGCTTGCTTTTGAACCGATGCCTTGGTGCTTGTAATCAGCCAATGCTTAGGCGCTTAAGCTAAGTGAGACGATCGTCGTCAGGTCAATCACTTATTGCGATTGTAATCGAGCCGACTACTAATCATGTCAATTTGCTTATAGAGGCTAACTGGCGTACCAAGGAACCCGAAATTGCTAAAAGAGGTTGAAATAATTGCTCTGAGTGGTTGAGCGTTCTGTCACCGCTGCAATGCCCCTGGCGCCGCGATTTGGCTCTGTCGCCAGACGCTAGATGTTGTCGTCTGGCGCTGGAGTAGGGTCTTCCCTATTCTGCTCTTGTTGCCGCTGGGATACACCTGTATTGATCTTTGACTATAGGACTTTGCTAATTTCTTTAATTATTTTAGGGTTAACCTAAGGTTTAATGTCGCTTGACTCATTGATTTGACACGACTCAAGGTATAAACTTGACTCGCTGTGATTGACTCGAGGTTGACTCGACTCGAAGTGAAATGACACGTGTGACTCATGACTCGTGTGCATTGAAAGCAAAAATTTTCCGTCATTTTTGTGGAGGGTACCGACTTTCTCCCGAAAAAGAAAGACGCGAAAAAGAATCGAAGTGAAGTTTTTGAAGGTGCACGTTGAATGAGCTTAATCCGTTAATGTTGTCTCTCACAGTACAAGGATTGTAACATCTTAGACTATCCTAGTTGACTTGATAATGAAAGTATTTAGGTAGCTTAGGCGCGGAGGCTAAGTACTTCATACTTTGTGATGCAATGATGAGTGATGAGTGATTTTCTTATGACAAAGTATGCTCCAACGTTGTGTTAAGATTTCATGACAAATGGTTCCTAAGGGAAAGACTATTTGGTCATGTATCTGTGTAGTGTGTGAAAGTGACACTAAAGTTAGGCTGCAAGGGCTAAGTGTGTGGAAAATATATTGAAAAGATTCAAATGGTGGTGACTCTTAGGCTGGGTAAGCTAATGATGTAAGGATCAAGCCCCCAAGTCTAGCTCTAAGTAGATAGGGATGAGCATAGGAGATCCCCTGTTGTGATCATGATGTGTGAATGTGAATGCGAATGCATTTTATTACGGCCGCACCTCGATGTGAGGTTGCCTACGTATCCGTTAGGAATCAGGCCGAACGTAGCTCTAGCCGAACCTTGCACAAGTGTGTGTATACCTCAGAGAGGTCTTTTAAGGGTTTTAACGTGGTTAGGCTAAAGGTTATAGAAGAAAGGGATAAAGGCTCAAGACCCTAGATAAGCCCCCAAGGTGTGCAACCTTTCTTTTGAATCTTTGTATTATTATGCTTGAGGTTTCTCACTTTTGAACTCTTTCTTTTTTTATTTTTGCTCTCTTTTTTTCTTTTGCATTTTTTATATTTGAATCTTTTCTATAAGTGTGGGCAATCCCGATCATGCGGTCTATCACTCACTTGGCATTCATGTTTCTCAGGCACGGTACCGAGCACTCGATAAGAGACGCAATCTGAGACGTGTTCATATCAAAGACATGTTCATGTCAATGACATTGGAACACTTGCCCTTTTGCCACTTGTATTGTTTTTGCTATTTTAATTTTTTGATTCACTCAAGCTTTTGAAATTGCATAATTTACACACCATCCCATCCCAAGGTTAGGTAGATGTGGGTTGAAGAAAGAAAGGTCAATCGTTAGATGAGGCTCAAAGTGGTTTATCAAGAAAGGATTGCATATTTGAAGGGTAAAAGATGATATGATATGGCTACAAGAGGTGCCTCAAATCGTTGGTATACTTTGTGCTTAGTTCGACATGGATTTTCTTTTTTTTTTTTTTTTTTTGTGTGTGTGCAATGTAATGTAATGAAATGATCACATGAAAGGAAACAAATGCTCATTTTATTAAAGGGAGAAAAGAAACATACAAAATAAAAAAAATCTAAGGAAGAAGGTGCCTATTGCTAGACTTATTGGGGAAGGAAAAATGAAAAAGAAATAGAAAAAGAGGTCATGAAATCTTGTCATTGACGCTCGCCTCTTGTCTTGTGTCGTTTGCTTCAACATCACCCAGTCTTTTAGCTAGCTAGAGGCAATGGGATCTTGTTTGCTTCTATGAGATCTTGAATGAGATTTTGAAACCTGTAGCATTCATCGGTGGTATGACCATTTTCTTGATGGTACTTGCAATAGGAATTGGGATCCCATCTTGAAGATCGCTTTTCTGGCGTTGGATCTTCGGTAGGGCCAATGGGTTTGATTAATCCTCGATCGTAGAGACGATTGAAAGCAGCATCGTAGGTCATTCCAATGGGTGTGAACTCTCTCCTGGGTTTCTTTTTATATCCTTGATTATCCATAGCTAAGACACCGTTATTATCAAAGGTGCTAACATTGTTACTAGAGTGGGCGTTTCCAGAAGAAAAAGGATTGTCGTTCTTCTTTCCTTTCCAGCCACTGTGGTTACTATTGTTAGTAGTTTTTTGCTTTGCGAGGTCATCTTCGATTTCAATACCGATATCATAGACGGCCTTGAAAGTATTTAAATTATGTTGATACTTTAAATGTTTTGAATACTTCTCTTGGAGGTTCTTGATAAACATCCTCACACATTCATTTTCGGAGGACACCTCAATCATCTTAGCGGAAGTTTCCCTCCACTTATTAAAAAAAGAAGTAAAGCCTTCATTATCTTTTTGTCTTAGCATCTCAAGTTGTCTATAATCGGTTTCGACTTGAATATTACATTTATATCTATCAATGAAAGCGTTTACAATAGCATCCCAAGTAGAGGTTTTCTCTTTATCAAGAGAAAAGTACCATTGCTGACAAACAGTTTATAAAGATAGAGAAAACACATAATGAAAAGCTTTCTTATCTATTCCCTTAATATTCATTACAGTTTCAAAGGCTCTTAAATGGAAATAAGGGTTATCCATTGCCTTGAATTTCGGGATGTCGTTGGCATTGAACTTCTGCGGAAGAAGATCCTTATCCACCGAGGCCCCTTGTGAGCTAATGCCCTGGAATCTATAGTCATTGGATAATCTACTCAAACTTTCTTGCATGAGCTCCATTTGTTGTTTTCTCACAGGGTCATTGATTTGGAGAGTTAGATTCTTCAACATTTCAGCCATGTTAGCCACTTGTCCCTTGAGTTCGTTGACTTCTTCCTGACTTTCCATTATCTTCTTAGCTTTCCTTTTTCGACCGATTGGCTTATCAAAAAGTTGTACTTGAATAAAGGTGTTGTCTTTGATTAATCGTCCTTCTCTCCATGACCAAGTATCGTGGAAAGGGAAATTAAGGGATATTCATTGTTAATTATTTGACTTAACTCTATTCAATATGCAATGGATGGAAGAAGGTAGGAGGAATGAATATTGTGACATGGGGAAAGCATGTTGAGAATGGAAAGATGATGTAGATGGAGAGATATGAAAAAAATTAGGAATAGAATGTACCCCCAACTCAAGTGACGGAAAAAACCGACTCATGCATGAACCTAAGACATGGTCATGGTGACTATATAAAGTGTGTGCTAACACTAGTGAGTGTATGTGACATGTTAAGGCTCTTGTGTAAGACCATGCGGCTAGACTATGTGACTAGACTCAATTAAGGACTTAACAAAGGTACTGTTTGTTAATAAAATAATCGAACTGATTAGCAAACTGTTTAATTAGACTCGTCGTGATGTCTCGAGTAAGAATCTGGACTGTCGCCAGAACAACAGAACTGTCGCCACAGTTTGAAGCTTGTCGACAAATTTGTCGCCAGGCGACAAATAGTAAACTGTGGCGCCACAGCCCAAACTTCTGCGCCATTGCTGGAACATTAATCTGGGACTGTTTCCAGTAAGTTTACTCTAAGGGGACATGCCTACAATCGTGCTAAGTCAGATTGATTACTTTATTAGTCTTTAATTAGTTAAATTAATTAATTAATTAGTTAGACAAAGTCCTTTTTAGTCATTAATTAGTTTATTTAGACTTAAACACAAGTCAAACAAACGGTTAGCACATATAGGGTATGCATAAGCAAAGAATGCACAAATAGTTTAAATAGTCATAATATGATGCAATGAGTTTGCAACCTAACCATGGCTCTAGTTCTCTAAAGTTCAAGGATATGGGTTAGTCAAAGAGGGTCCATGGTTATGAGTCTGGATGCACCGCGCGGAAGCCTTACCTTTGGAAGGGTTGGCGCGTATGGATAGGACCCCGCAAGTTAAAAACTTGCTTCCACGGTTTGGTGGATTCACAAACTCGGATGTACCCGTCGTTGCTAGGAGTGCACGATTGGGTAGATGGAGCGTGAACCCCCAGAGGGTTATGTCCATATGTAGAACACATATGGGTTTCAGAAAAGAGAGAAAAACTCAATCAGGAAGTAGAATCGAGCAAACAGTTCTAGAAATGGTCAAAACAAGAAGGCAGAGTTAATGGTTTCAAACCTTTTTGCTTTCCAAACCCAAATCATATGTCTACATGGAATTCCTTGCCTATAAAATAGCTTGTAAGAAGTGTCATAGTTAGTTGGATTAAACACAACATCAAATGTTCTAGTCCGATTTCCTTCACTTACTGTTGCAACTTCCAATTCATTTTCTTTCTTCAATTCATCAACACCACAAGAAAAACAAGCAATTTCAACCTCGTATTGAAATTCATAAAAGACAGAGTTAGTATATAAATGTGAGGCATGCTTTTCTATCCCTAGTGGTGTTTTGCACTCAGGATATTTGTGCTTTGAATCATTATCATTCTGACCTTGAGTGTGTCTCTGGGCATCAATTGCAGCTTCATATCTCAAGTAAAACTCAACAAGTGACACATGAGGATTGATAAAGGAGCAAAAAAAGTTGTTTTCACTTTCGGATCTTGATGTTGTACGCATTATTCCTCCAAGGAACACATCTCTGAAATAGGCCGGAATCCACTTGTCTCTTATCTTGTACATGTAACCTAACCACTCATGTTGTTCCAAGTGGTATTCAATCATCACCTTGTTCCACCTTTCTTCAAACTCAGCGGGTTCAATTTCAAGGTGCCAAACGCAAGCACATAATTTTTTTAGGAAACCAGTTTCTTCTTGCATGATTGATTTCTCCACCTTATCTGGTAACTTTTTCATTATGTGCCACATACAAAACCGATGTTCAGTCTTCTTAAACACACTTCTAACAGCAATTTTCATTGCTGGATCCTGATCTGTGATCATACAATTAGGTTCATTCCCACCCATTGCCTTGAGGAATGATCTGAACAGCCATTCAAATGACACGATATCTTCCTTTGCTATGAAACCAGCAGCAAAATTAATGCAATTCTTGTGATGGTCAACTCCTGTAAATGGAGTAAACACCATGTTGTACCTGTTTACACATACAAAATAAAGTTTAAATGAGCAAATAATTTAATACTCATTTGAAAAATTATCAAACAATCGATTGCTCATTTGTCAAATGAGCAAATAACTCAATGCTTATTTGTGAAATAAGCAAACAATTCTTTGCTCTTTTGTCAAATGTGCAAATAATTGAATTCTCATTTGTCATATGAGCAAATAACTCAATGCTCATTTGTGAAATGAGCAAACAATTCAATGCTCATTTGTCAAATGAGCAAATAATTCAATGCTCATTTGTCAAATGAACATGCAATTCAATGCCCATATACATACTCTTATCAAAGAATATTAGACTTATGGGGATATTCAATTTTCACATAGAAGTAATGAGCAATTAAACTAATTTTATTTAAAACAAAGTCATTAATTTAAGCCATAGCTAGTAATAACACATAAATGAATTACCTATTGGTTTGGTATGTGGTATCAAAGGATACCATATCACCAAATAGAGCATAACTCTTTTTACAAAGGGGGTCTGCCCACAATGCTCTACAAAGGCAATAATCTTCATCCATCTCAAAATCAAAGAAAAAAGCGCTCCACATTAGCTTTTTGTTGGTAAAGTTATCCACGAACATTTGAGCATCGCTTCCTTGAATGTATGCTTTTAAATCTCTATGAAAATTTTTGAAATCTTCCTTAGATGCACCAATGTTTTCATATCCTCCAACAATTTCCTTCATCATTCGAAAAGTTGTGACGGGACCAATATTCACCTATTTAAAGAACAAAACAGTTTGTCACGTGAGCAATTAATTCTATGCTCATTTTTAAAATGAGCAAACAATTCAATGCTCATTTGTGAAATGAGAAAAAAATTATTTGCCCATTTGTCAAATGAGCAAACAGCTTTTATTAGAACATACAAAGAATTCATGAGACATAAGAGAATTTGAAACATAAGAGAATTCATGAAACAATTCAATGCTCATTTGGCAAATGAGCAAAAAATTATTTGCTCATTTGTCAAATGAGCAAACAACTTTTATTAGAACATACATAGAATTCATGAGACATAAGAGAATTTGAAAGTGTTACCTTAGAATTATTCACAATTATTTTTTTGTGTAAAATGTTCATTTTCCTTCCTTCTTTTTGGAATAGATTGCAGCTAGGTGTATAAAGTGCATGAGTATGTCCCTCATGAAATTGTGTCACTATGAATGTGTTATCATCACAATGCTTTAGGACAATATGTGCCTTGCACCCAACACGAGTAACGAGTCTCTTCCTTTTGATTGAAGCTTTTTCTTCATTGTTTTCCCCTTCCTTGTTATTTAAATCTTTTTCTACAGTAGTCTTTCTTTTCTCTTTGTATCCTTCCTTATTGCACAAGATATACTGATATTTCAATTCTTTGCTTCTTCTTTGTCTTTTAGTTGTAGACTTCCTTGTATTGAAACCAGAAGCAAATGCATATCCTTTATAAAATTCAAGGCCCTCTTCGAGATTATTAAACTTCATCCCTATAGCTGGTTTCAACTCATTGGGGCATATTGGATGCCATTCTTTTGTTCCTCCAGGTGTGATCAAAGGTGCTACTTTAGGAGAAACTACTATTGTAGGAGTAGTTGGCACATTTGTGATGGTACTTGATTGACTCTCAACTTGTTCGTTGTTGCTCATCATTTGTGAATATGCACCTCCTTAAACACACTTAAACACACACACACACACACACACACACACACTTACACTCTTAATAATTAGAAGTGAAATCAGATTCTTAAACAAACTTACACACACACAGACATAGATACACACTTACACACACACACAAACACACACGCACAAACACACACACACACACACACACAATAATTTCAGAATCTATAATTAGAACTGAAATCAGAATTGCAAGCAGAAAGAGGAGGGGCAGGGGGGGATAGGTTTGCTCATTTGTCAAATGAACATGCAATTCAATGCCCACATACATAAACTCTTACACTCACTCACACTCACACTCACACTCACACTCACACTCACACTCACACTCACACTCACACACAGACACACTGTTACACTCACTCACACTCACACATACACACACACACACACACACATACATACATAATTCTGTATACTGAGTGTTTTTACCCGAAACACTGAGTACTTATAGATCCTTGAATTACTTATGAATGTCATTAATATTTGCTCATATTAATTGTAGTTACCTCATTTTAAATGTTCTATTATACATATTTTGGTTTGCTCATTTTAATTGTAGTTACCTCATTTTAAATGTTCTATTATACATATTTAGGTTTGCTCATTTTAATTTATTTGCTCATTTTAAATTTGATTGAAAATAAGAACATAATAACAGCATTCAATTGAAAATAAAAACCTACTACCAACATAATAAGAGCATTCAATTGGAAATTTCAGAACATTTTTTATCATAAGTTTAATATGATGTCATTACAATCACTATCTTGATTAATTTGATATTATTAAAATCTCTATCAAATTAATCAAACCTAAATAATTGATTCAATTCAATCAAATAATTGATGCAATTAAACATTCAATTCGATTAATGTAATTCAAAAATTAACATGTAATTCAATTCGAAAATTAACATGCAATTTCAAAATTTTCAGAGATGTGAAATCAAAATATTTTTAACATTCAGATTAACATGCAATTCAAAATTAAAAGTATGAACAAACCTCAATGATGGATGAAATTGCAACCGTTGAAATTTGCAAAAAGAAACCATTGAAATTTGCAGAAAGAAACCGTTGAAATTTGCCGAAAGAAGAGCATACTCAGTGAATCGCCATTGATAAGTAAATCTCCATTGATGAGCTTTGATTTGCAGACAGAATAGAGGAGAGAGATAAAGTAGAGGCTGAAGGTTAGTTTGTTAGGCAGGCTTATAATCTCAGTGGTTAGATTTCATCTAATCTAGCGGCTGAGATTTGTCCTCACATAAGGTGTGGGTTCTCACATAAAGGGTGGTTCTCACCGGATCCCGACCCTATATATATATATATATATATATATATATATATATATATATATATATATAACACTCGCCATAAAAGCAACATATTAAATTGTGTTGTCTTTTTAATATAAATGTTGCCATAGATATTAATGTTACACTTTCAAACAATAGTTTTGTTATTGTTATCTTTTCATGCAACAATTATTATGTTTGTTGTCTTAGACAAGAAAAAGGTAACACTTTAAGCGACTGTTACCTTATATAGTCTAGAGCAACACTTTTTTTTCTGTTACTTTAGTTCAAGGTAACAAATTAATATTGTTGCGTTAGATTATTAATAGTAACATTTCTGTAAGTGTTGCAATCTTAAGTGTTGCCTATTCTCATTTTTTTTGTAGTATGCCTTTGAGATCGCAGGAATGACTTTTCACAATAAGAATCGAGTAGAGGCCAATACGAGCGAATGTGACTCCATGACTCACTTCGTGCCATCATCCCCGATCCTCCTTTCGTGGTTCCGAACCATATGAAGTTAGTAATCTCATGGATTATGAATGGTGTGTAACCTTCACGGGTCAATCGTTGTTGCCTTTCGTTGTCCCTTAATCGTGGTTGCCTTTTATGATCCGTGAACGGTTTACAGGTTCCTTAAAAACTTGTTGGCGGCTTCCTACTTTGTTTTGTCCCTAATCGTATATGTCAATTCCCACTTCATATAATACCAAGCATATTCACACATGCTTAACGTAGGCGCACTTCAAATGACGCCTACACTACTCATTACCATAAAATAGATCATACTCTTACTAATGTACCAGATAATTCTAATAATGCTATACAACTACGAAAAATTCCCGAGAAAATTTGTAACAATCATCATATTGATTTAACATTAACATTTTTATTCAATGAAGATTAAAATAACTTAGAAATATATCTCTACATCATATACTCACATCTTAAACCCCAATTTAATTTAAACAAACTATTAAACAATTAATCTTCCTTGTTTATACAAATCAATAGAAATTACTCATTTTTTTTTTAAAAAAAAAAACATAATAATTTAACACATGAGTGTAGGAGTAATTGAAGAGCTAGTTTATAGTTTTATTTTATATTACAGTTATTTTATTGGAGAGCTCTTGAATACTTTCTTCATCACAACTACAAAATACTATTTGGTGGATTTCTCGAACAACATTCATCAGTCACATACTATTTTGTGGATTTCTTGACCTGTATTACATATTCGTACTACAAATGAGTGTAGTTGAATACCAATTGGAAAATTAATTAAGTAATTGAGCTAACTGGAAAATTAAACAAATAAGTTGAGCAATAATTGAAGATTAACCTCTAACGTCGGTACCATATGGAGCTTGGAGTAATTGAAGACCATTTATTTGTACCTGCCATGGATGGAAACCGAACGGTGGCCGAAATCCTCCATTGTAGGTGTTATACTTTGATCTTCTAAAAATAAATTGGATGGAAATTGGACCTTCATTGTAGGCATTAGAATAAATCGACCTTCTTAGAATATCCTTCACAAAACCGCGTGCATCGTTTAAGGGGTAGATTGATTGCGACGCAGCTCCATTTCTGACCGCCATGGTAAACTTTAAAAGCTCAAGAGTAACCTGAACTTTAATGGAGATGGTGAACTGAGATGGAGAAGAGAGAGAAATTAAAGCTAAAAATGTACTTCAATGGAGATGCTGAAGAAAGAGAAAGATGTAACTAATTAAGGAGTAGTACACGTGTGAGTTCAATTTGCCAGGAAATAGAGATGGGGGTAAGAAGGTAAAAACTCTTTGAAGGGTATAATGGTCTATGCACTGTTCATAAGTGTCATCTTCTATTATTTATAAGGTAGGGAAACAATCGACATCCAACTTAACCAAACATACTTATTGTTGGCCAAATCAGTCAAGAGAAAAAGCCAGCAATAAATTGTCAAATAAATAGGAAAAAAAAAACAAAAATGAATCGTTCTATCCAATTACAGTTGTACAAACATAAACTTGAGGCATCATTTGGGTTACACACTAATTTCATATTATTTCTAGTTAAAAAATTATGTTAATCCATAGATATAACATAAGAAAAACAAATGTTATAAGGGGTTGTTTGGTTTGCACGGGGTAAATGGAATGGAATGAACAAAGGGAAAGAAAGAGTATGAAATGAAAAACCCTCATAATTATGTGGTTTGGGAACCAAGCCACCAATCCCACACTCCCACCACCACAACACAACCACCTATTTGCTTCACTTTTCAACCTTCTCCAGCCACCCCACCACTCGCCGTCTTTCCCCTCCCTCGAAAACATCCCCTACCCCCAAATACCCTAAAAATCCCCCCCTTCCTCGTAAAAACATGGTTGCCACTCCTCCACCCTTGAAAACCTAGTGGAGGGGCGGTTGATGGTTTATCGGGGAAAGGGAGGTTTCTTTTTATGTTTTTCGGGGTGGGGATATGTTTTGGGGGAAAAGGGAGATTTTCAGGGGGGAGGGGAGGGGCGGCAAGGGGTGGTGAAGGTTCGGGGAGGGTGGCCTGGCGATGGGGGTACGTAGGGTAGGATAATGGCGTTGGTGTGGGTATGATGGAGTAGCGGTGGAAGGAATAGGATTAGAAAAACCTTGGGGTGGGAATCAAGTTGGAAGACTTTGGGGGAATGGGGAGGGTAAAGGGAATTGAAATAAATGCTTAAAAAACAAAAACAAAAGGAATAAGGGTAGTTGATTCTCTTTTGTTTCGGGGTTTATGGAATGTCTTACGGGAGAGTTACAACACCAAGACTAGCCCTCCGACTGCGTTGTACCTCAAACAAAATGGAAGTTCAGGATGTTCGGAGTGTAGGAGTTTATAGGTACTAAAAGCGAAATTTCATGAATCATATTCATAAGCACCTAAACCAAGATTGCATGCATAACACACAAGACATATAATCATACCTTTGAAGCATGAATTTTACAAAGCTATTTGATCGGCAAATCAGGGAGAGAATAGAGCCCTAAGCATTGCTCCTCTACTTAGTCCACGGGATTTGAACGAGCCGTCCACCAATACTAGATTAGTTGAGTGAAGGGGAATACCATGATCACCACCTTTATCGGAAAACCAAACACTGCACGAACCACCACCACCATGAAACATCACTGGTGCCGAGGAGGAGGCGAGAGTCGTGAGAGAGAGAGAGAGAGTTTGAGAAGGGTTAGTTTCGTGTTTGCCAATTAGGGTTTGATCCAACTGATCATGAATTGTTATTGTTCAACCCTAGGAACCTAATCTATTTATAATCCTATTATAATTAGACTAGGTTACGAAGCCTAAAACCCTTCAAAATCCTCTATATGGCCGGCCACCTAGGGGATGAGGCCCATCATGGGCCTCGTCCTCTAATGCTCGATTTAGGCCCTTTGTGTGACCTTATAGGATCCGTCCAATTGAGCTTTGGCCTATTTACTAGCCCAAAGATCATTAGTACCTCTAGCTATGATATAACGACGACCCAAATGTACGAACTTAATTATCTATATAATTTGATCCATTTATATATCTAGTAACTGCACTTGACGAAGACATAAATCCTTCAATCTCCCACTTGTCTGAGACAAGTGTGCAATATTCAAATTCCTTAAGTCAATATGTGTCGATTTAATAATATGATTGCATCCCATGTCGAGATCATATTAATCAACAAATCGTTAGTTCCTTGAAATCTGAGTTAGTATTACAAAACCAAATGATTACTGAGCAATACATTTGAACGCTGCCACGTATTTTCTGAATTCTCCCTCTTTAAGCGACCATGACACATTTCCTAATTTAATAGGTAGACTCAATCCAATCTTGTAGCAACCAAAGCTCCCACTCAATTTTTGAAGCAATCAGTAAATACCTTTTTTAATCTTCAGTTACGAAAAGACGTTTGAATGTACCACAGTTAAATCAATCATTGAATGGAATCAATATTCCACTCATGTCAAAGGAATCAACTAATATATAATTTATTCCTCGTGTACGTAGACACTTTAATAGCTCTTTCCTCATGCTTATAGCATCAATAAAATTTATATGAACCATAATAAAATTCCTTTTTAATATTCCAAACCAAATTGAACATTTAGTTTAATTAAACATGCTCTCTATCATGTCAATAATCACTAGTAGAATAAACGTAATGGCAAGCGGTTCAAACCCCCTAATGGCAAGCGGTTTTGAACCGCATGGGCTTAGGGGGCTTGCCATTAGCCATTTAAATGGCAAGCGATTTCGAACCGCTTGCCATTACTAGAGAAAGGGCAGCGGTTTTGGCGCCAAACCGCTGCCCATTATGGGTATACAAAATATTTTTTTTTTTTTTTTTTTTTTTTGGTTTTTTCCACATAAATTGATACACAAACCAAACATATGTAAAAACATTAATATTTTTATTAATTATTTGTTGTAATATTACATTTACATCAAAAAAAATTAATGCAACTAATAAAATTAATAAAAATAATAAAATCAGCTCTAATAAAAAAAAAAATTCTTTAAAAAAAAAATAAAGCTCATGTTCCACCGTACCACCAGCCACGACCACCAACACCACCGGCCCACCACGACCCACCATGACCCCCACCAATACCAGAACACCGGCCAGCACCACCACCTACCACGACCCCCACCAACACCAGAACCCCTAACCCTGACCCACCCACCTGTACCCAGCCATCACCCCACACCTCCACCCTCCATAACCCACAACCCACCGAAACAAAACCCACGTCCACCCAAACCGTAACCCACCCACCACCCCACACCTCCACCCTCCGTAACCCGTAACCTACCCAAACAAAACCCACATCTCCACCCAGCCCGTAACCCACCCACCACCCCACACCTCCACCTTCCGTAACCCGCAACCCACCTAAGAAAAACACCAATTTTGACTTGAAAATATGGTTTTAAAGGTCAAATTCGACCATGAAAACTCTAGAACTAGAGTTTTCATGGTCGAATTTGACCTAAAAAACTTGAAAACCCACACGATTTGCACGAATTTGCTCGAAATTTTACTCCAAAGTTGCTCGAAATTTTAGGTAAAATTATCCGGTTTTTGGTCGAATTTGCTCGAAAGTTTTGCGAGTTTTGGTCGAGGAGAGTGAGAAATGGAGATTGAGAGAAGAGAGTGAAATGAAGGGAGTGAGAAATGGAGGGAGGAGTGAGAACGAAAGAGATTGAGACTTGAGAGAGGAGAGTGAGAACTGAGAAAGAGGGGAGAGAGAAGAGGAGAGAGAACGGGTGGAGTGATTAGAGTGGAGAAAAGGGGCGTGAGATTGGGTTATAAAATGGGTAGGGTTTTTTTTTTAAAAAAAGGCAAGCGGTTCACAGTACGAACCGCTTGCCATTTGGGGCTTTTGCAAGCGGTTCACCCCAAACCGCTTGCCATTTACAATTATGCAAGCGGTTCGCCCCAAACCGCTTGCCATTTATAATTTTGGAAGCGGAATTGCATAACCGCTTGCCATTTGGGGCTTCCCATTAACTATTTTCTACTAGTGAATAAAAGTGTGGTTCATGTACAATAGACCAAAATAATTATTTTCAATCACTAATCCATCACAAATAATCCATGCTTCATAATTCAATCACCAACATCAACCAAATAATAAATTCCAGTCAAAATCTATCATGATACTATTTGGAATCAATTATTCAAAGCCTAGCATGTTCCTATATCACCAAATAAATACCAAGTACGCGAACGTACTTTGAATACGATCTTAATATCACCACGACTATATAAAATCACTCACTTGGAAGTCTCCTACAATCCAAAATTATAACAGACATTAAAATCTACTCCACAAAAATTTCCAGCAATATATACGCTTATTAAATCACTCATAATTTATTTAAAACAAGTTGAAAATTAATTTAAAACCCCTTACTTTAATCCCAATTAATAGGTAGTAAAAAAATTCCTTCAAAAAACTTTATTATAGCTTACTAACAAAATTTCCAGCAATATTAAATCATTAAAACTTGTTTTAAATATGTTTTAAAACCCTCAAATCAAAGATTTAAACCACCGTAAATCAATTTCCTTTAATATACAATAATTTAGAAACCTAGGGTTTTCAATTTGGGGCTTTTTAATTAAATCAAAATCTGAAAATTTATTTACATACTACCTATAATCAAACATCATGAAAATCATCACAAGACCCATAATTAATAATTAGATTTAGGATTAAAGCAAAATATTTTAAAAAAAATAAAAAAAAAATTTATTTTTTCGGACAGCCACAAGCAGCAACAGCCACCACGGCACGCGACTAGGCTGCTAACGCGCCTGCCGGTGGCTGTGGTGGTCGGCCGGTGGTGCATGGTGGTGGTGTCAGCCGTGTTAGAAAAAGGGAAAAGGGAATTAAGAAAGAAAGAAAAAGAAAAATAAGAGAGAAGGGAGAGAAAATTTACCTTGGGGATTCTGTAGACAAAGTTTAATTTGCCCATATGTTAAATATTTATACCCCTTTTTCTCTAGAAACCCTCCTACTCTTGGATTCCTTTTCTATCCTTACTAATCCCTTTCCTAATCAATCTTGAATTTTATAAAAATTTCCTTTTATAAAACTTTCCTTTTAAAAAATATTTCCAAACTTATTAAAATAAATAATTAAAATGCCATAAATAATTCGTTTCGAATTACTTAAATACTTCACAAAATACTTATTTAAATTAAAATACATATAAAAATACGAGGTATTTAAAAATCCCTCCAAACTCCTCTATATGGCTGGCCACCTAGGGGATGAGGCCCATCATGGGCCTCATCCTCTAATGCTCGATCTAGGCCCTTTGTGTGACCTTATAGGATCCGTCCAATTGGGCTTTGGCCTATTTTACTAGCCCAAAGATCGTTAGTATCTCTAGCTATGATATTACGACGACCCAAATGTACGAACTTAATTATCTCCATAATTTGATCCATTTATATTTCTAATAATTGCACTTGACGAAGACATAAATCCTTCAATCTCCCACTTGTCTGAGACAAGTGTGCAATATTCAAATTCCTTTAGTCAATGTGTGTAGATTTGATAATATGATTGCATCCTATGTTGAGATCATATTAATCTACAAATCAATCCTTGAAATCTGAGTTAGAATTACAAAACGAAATGATTACTGAGTAATACATTTGAACGTTGCCACGTATTTTCTGAATTCACCCTCTTCAAGCGACCATGACACATTTCCTAATATATTAGGTAGACTCAATCTAATCTTGTAGCAACCAAAGTTCCCATTCAACTTTTGAAGCAACCAGGAAACACCCTTTTTAATCTCCAGTTACGAGAAGACGTTTGAATGTACCACAGTCAAATCAATCATTTAATACAATCAATGTTCCACTCATGTCAAAGGAATCCACTAATATATCTGGAAGTTTTATACTTGAACTTCAAAGTAGGTCAATAGTTCGATCATGCATCATTCATGCATATCCAAGTGATTGACCGAGCATCCCTATGCCCATATAGCCCATGAAACTTCGCTCTCTAATCAATCTTAGGCCTTGTTTGGCTCACCTTATTTGTGCTTATCTGAACTTATCTGATTTGGTCTGGTCTAATCTGATCGGATTTGGTCTGATCAGATCTGATCTGAATGTCAAATTTGACCAAACTTTGACCTTAAATATACGATAATCTATACAGAAAAAATATATCAAGTGAGGTCTTGTTAGATTCGTAATAATGTGTATTTTATTAATATGTAATTTTAATAACTTTTTTCATTACGAAATTATAGATATTTAGCGATAAAAAACTGCAAATAAAACGATGATCCGAACTGAACTTATTTTTTCTGATCTGAACTTTTTTTTTTATCTGATCTGATCTGAACTTAATTTTTTGAAATAATTAAAAATAAGGTGAACTAAACAAGGCCTTACATGCTAGTCTGTTTATTGCAATCATTTATGTCGACTTTAATGATTTCGAACTAGGAACTTAAATAATGTATGAATTTTGTTCACTTGTGGGGTTTCATTCACCAGGTCATCAACCTGATGAGTCCATCAATTCATAATTATTTTTGACATTTTATTTAATTTCCAAAACCATAATTAAATTGGAGAAATGAAATTTCTGTTTAAACATAATTCTGCAAATATATATGTATTCCTTATGTAATATGTTTTTCTCAAAACATACATAACTTAAATTATATAACTTAATACAATCCAAGACTTTAGTATGACTGTCATGCCTTAGTCTGTGGAAAGGGTTTAATAAGTAAATAAGTGATATTCTCACTTATAATAAAACTTTGCAGATCATGACATCCCGCTGGTCAATGATCTTAGAAACGAGGTGATATCTCATACCTATTTATTTAGATTTGTGATGTGACTCAGGCTCCTTTGTTTTAGCAAAGGCATCCTTTTAGTCATAGGATAATTTGATCCAAACTTCCTCCTTAACTACTTATACTGCAGCTAAACTCATATTCTGACATTAAGTATGCAACAGCATTCTGCTTTGAACTCTTCAAGCTCACTCTTCTCCAATCAGACACAAAATGTATCCAGATCAACATCTAAAGTCATCTTGTCTATTTGGAAAACTTACATCCGTATAACCAATGTTATTAAAATCGGGATTCGGGTCGTAGAATTGTACGATTCTACGATCCTAATCCACCTAAACGATGTAAATCTCTTGTAGAATCGTTATGCTGTAGAATCGCTCATAGAATCGTTAGAATAAGTTAGAATCGGTGGAATCGGTACCGATTCTACTGATTCTACTCCTGCAAAAAATCTGATTTTTCGAAACCCATAACTTTTGATTCCGAAGTTGGAATTAGGCTTATAATATGTCACTGGAAAGCTCTTGAAGTCTACTTTCTAATAGAATTGGTTTCATACCTATATCATTTATATATTTTATGTTATAGACTAAAGAGTGTAAGGGTGTCATAGTTGAACCTAACTTTAGTCAATGACTTACATATTATTCAATCTAAATCATAATAAAGCTTATGAAACATCAATTTAAATAACTTTTAAGATTCTATCCAACCATTTAAATTTTGTGGGCATAAGAATGTATTCATGAGTCTCATGCACTCAACTTTGGGCATATGAAAAACACTTTTATAACATGAGTTTGTTGTAGTTGTCATTCTTTAGCTATCTCGTTAAATGAACTAACTTGACACTTAGTTTTCTATCAATATTGGATTTTTTTTTAATTATGCATGGGTCTAGGGAAAACAACTTTACGAGTCAACAACGTTATTTTTTTCATAATTTAACAACAACTGTCGTGTTACTCTCATGGTTAAGAATGTGTACCAATAATCCGACTTTATAGTTTATATTGTATTGTTTGAGTTATGCGCGTGCGAAATTACTTGAAAAACTATTTTATGTTTGTATGTCAATATTATGTTACTAACAATATATATTGTTATCATTCTCATTGCTATAAAATTATGTATGTAGTCATTTGTTACATTTTGAAGCCCAATTTTACATTTTGGTAGAATCGTACGATTCTACGATTCGATTTTACCGATTCGATTCTACCCCACTCACCGATTCAAAGAAGAATCCCGATTCTGATAACTTTGCGTATAACCTTTTGACAACTAATTCACTTTTGCCACCATAAACTAGAAATATTCCTTTAGTGCTTATCAAGTACTCAAGGATTGGTTCTTGGTAGCTTTCAGTACGCTTATCCTGAATTTTCTTGAAACTACTACACATGCACAAGTCATATGTAACATCTTGCTTTGTACATATCATGTCATATAATGGACCGTTTTGCAGAAGCATAAGGTACACTATCCATACGACTCAACTCTACTAGCTTTTGAAGGCACTGAGTTTTACTAAGCTTAATACCATGAGACATGGAAGATATCCTCTTTTAGAGTCTTGCATCTTGAACTTGTCAAGAACCTTATCAACATAAGTCTCTTGATTAGGTCTAATCATTCTTCAAGTATTTATAGGAGTTGAGAGTGCGTGTCTATTAGGTCATTTAAACCTAGGTAAATGGGAAGCACATTATAGTTCCTCGGGATTTAGGCCTGAAAGCTGCCATTTTCCCCAATGATGATGGATACCACGTGTCATGCCCTGGTTAGCTCATTTTGAACGCTAGCCTAGGCGACACGTGTCATTATTTTATTAGGCCACGTGTCTAGGGTATATTTATCGTAAATAACTTTCCCTTTGATGAATACCCCCAACCAAATAGCCCATCATTACTAGAAAACATCCAAATTACAATGGAAAAAATCCATTGAAAACACCCAAGCCTAGATCTACAACCCTAACCCTAACAAATTCGGCTGAACCCCCAAACCTAAGCAAACCACCCCATCACCCATTAAAAACCACTACCGTGGCCGCCGAATACCACAATCACCACCAAAAATTAACAAAAAACAGTTAAAGAAAGAAAATTAAAATCCTATCCCAACATCTGAACTCCAACAGCAACCACCCACCACCACCATAAATTGTAAAAAAATCCGATAAAACAACAAAATAAAATTAAAATTGAAAAACAAAAGGATACATACCTTAATTCGACCACACATAACCTCGAAATAGGGTTTAAGAAGCCAAATTCGACCATGAAAACTCTAGATCTAGAGTTTTCGTGGTCGAATTTGACCTGAAAACCTTCGTTTTCAACATGAGAGGAGAGAGAAAGGGCAAAATCAGAGGAAAATTGTTGTTAATGTTGATGCAGGTGAT
Organism: Chenopodium album; assembly: GCF_948465745.1. Taxonomy (NCBI): domain Eukaryota; kingdom Viridiplantae; phylum Streptophyta; class Magnoliopsida; order Caryophyllales; family Amaranthaceae; genus Chenopodium; species Chenopodium album. The sequence continues at coordinate 43,018,106 of NC_137846.1, read as the reverse complement.
GGTGTTGTTGTTGATGTCAATGTTGGTGGTGGTGTTGTTGATGTTGGTGGTTAGTGTTTCCGGTGGTGGTAGGAGATACGAGGTGGTCAAAGAGGGGAAAGTAGAGGAGAGAAAGAGAAGAAGAACAACAGAGGAGAATGACAAAGGGAGAAGAGGAGAGAGGAAAACGAAAGGAAAGACAGAGAGACGGAGATAGAGGAAGAAAAGGAGAGAGGAGAACGAGAGGAGAGAGAAGAGGAAAGACAGCGAAAGGGAGAAGAGGCGAAAACGTGTAGGGTTTTGTAGAAGTTTTTGTTTTTTTTAAAAAAAAATTATATTCCGACGGAAAATTCCATCGGAAATTTCCAACGGACTATAAATTGTCGGAAAATGTCTTTCTTGTATTTGTTTTATAGTCGTGTTTAGTCTTTTTGTGCTTTAGTTCCATTCTTCTCTGTTTTAGTTTGTTTATTGATATGGAGTCAGCATCAGACATGGATATTACCACTTAGGAGGTCGATTTAGTGAATAGATCAGTAGTAAGGTTAGACTTAGGCAGTGGGATTGATTCCACAATTCAGCACTCTAAGGACATAGAGGTCACCCAAGAAACACAGCAAGTCGATCCTAACTTTGCTAGAAGCACCAAGTTGCAAACAGAGGACGCTAAGGGCATTAACAAGAGTTCGAATAGTTCATAGAGGAAATTGGTGGGAACATTTAGAGAAGTTGTTTCCAGGTCCTCTCAATGGTTCAATGAGGCAAAGAAGATAGTCATTGCTTCACAAGAGTGGGAGGATGAAGAAGATGAACTCCCAGGTCATACCCACGCAGTAAAATTCCAAAAAGAGAAGCTTTAAGAGCTTCGGAAACCGTGGCACATTAGGCTTATTGGAAAATGCCTTGGGGTCAAAATCAGAGCTGAGTTTATACATCAAAGGGTTCACAGAATGTGGAATCCAAAAGGAGGGATAGAAGTAATCGAAATGGAAAATGGAGTTTTTCTATTTAGATTTTTACTTCAGGATGATCTTGAAAAAGCTCTATTAGGAGGACCATGGTTTATTTTTTATCAATACTTTATTTTTTATCCCCTGCTAACACCTCTCATCTCCCTACCTCTTCTATTATTCCTCTTCCTCACCCCAACTCTATTTCTTTCGAAATTGACCAAAACCATGGAAAACCAGAACGACCCCAACCGTCAACCAAAGGCGACTAATCAACCAACCCTTCAACCTATAATGTCGCGCAATCGAATAAATTCTCCCATGAACCCCCAGTTATTTCACCTATTACCATATCACCCGAGACAATTTCGCCTTCGATCCTCTGTCATCTCTCCCATAATTTTTCCACCTTGCCCAGCATCCGCAACCACAACCCAGTCCACACTATACCAGGCCTTACCTCAATCACAAATTCTTCATCTTTTTCCAACATTCCGAACCCCGTATCTTTAACCAGTGATGAGAATGAATCCGATCCTAGCCGAGAGATTAAAATACATAGAAGCGGGGTATCCAAGTTATGATGAGCTAATTCATACACCCCGCTCTGCCAGAGTACGAAAATCTATTCATCCCTATAGAAACACCACTAAAAAACCCTCCAACTTACCCCTTGCAATTAATAAGAAAGCTTGAACCTAATGGAGAAAAAAAATTTGATGACAACATTGGAAACCCAGAAGGAAGTAGTAGGGTTTGAATTGAGCCTAAATTGTGTGAGTACTGGAAACCTGATGTAGAAGATCCGGATGATAGCATCACCATTGTCAATGGAGGATATATGGGCGATGAAGAAGCTAGACCTATGGAGGGATTGGGTGTTGCTATTCCCGACCAGGAACAATCATCTGGAACAGTATAAAGGGATTTTTCCCTTTCTCCCTTCTCCACATGTCAATATGAAAGCGATTCTTTGGAATGTTAGAGGTGCAACTAGCAAAGATTTTTCTCCACATGCAATTGAAGTTGTGCATATGCATAAACCTGAGATTTTTTTTCCTTTTCGAAACTAAATCAACTGATGATGTAGCTAGCAAACCTTGTAAAAGGCTTGGTTTTGAGGAAGTTAGAACAATCCCTGCTGATGGGCTTAGGGGGGGAATTTGGTTGTTTTGGCGCAAGCCTGCAATCTTAATGGACCTCGTGGTTGACTCTCCACATGTGCTTTACTCTCTTTTCAAATTATCTTCTACTGATCCTAATGTTCTTATTACGGGGGTGCATGCACCTACTTCCACAAGAGATAAGAAAAACCTATGGATAACACTGGGAAATAATCCCCCCTCCTACTAACACTCCTTGGCTCCTCATGGGTGACATGAATGAGGTTCTGTCCCAATCTGAAAAGATGGATGGCAGACCGGTCACCAATTCCCAAGGTAGAGATTTTTAGGAGTGGACTGATGCCGAGGGGTTAATCGATCCCAACTTTAATGGACCGGCGTTCACTTGGAATAATGGTAGAAAAGGAACGGAACTAATTCGCGAAAGGCTTGATAGGGCTCTTGCAAATGCGGAATGGATGAAAGTCCACCCTCAAACTCAAGTATTTCATTTAGCAAGAACTTACTCTGATCATTGTCCAATTATGATTAATACTGGTTGTGTTGCTCGTAATGGTAATTATCGTTTTAGATGCAAAGAAACTTGGTTGGAAAACCCTAGTTTTGATGATTTTCTTACTCGTACGTGGGGACTTGATAATAATTTTGATGAGGCCGAAAATCGATTCACGACAGAAGCTAGGATTTGGAATAAAATTGTTTTTAATGAGGCCATCCAAAATAAAAATAGGTTAATTGCTAGGATTCATGACATCCAAAATGTACTCTCTACTAGATACTCATCCTTCTTAATTAATCTTGAAAAATCTCTCTTAAAACAGCTTAATGATACTCTAAAATTGGAATGGATAAAATGGGCACAAAAAGCCGGGGTGGATTAGAGGAAATATGGGGATTAGAACACTAAGTATTTCACATTTTGGCTAAGGTTAAAAATAATAGAGGCAAAATTCTTTGTTTAAAAGACAAGTTGGGAAATTGGGTTCATGATCAAAATAATCTTAAGGTTATGTGCGTAAACCATTTTAAAGGAATTTTCGAGTCTAAACAAACCTCTCAGTCTAGTTGCTTAAATTTTACTCCTAATGCAGTGGTGAAGAATGATGATTGTGTGTTTCTTTCTAGTGAAGTTACTATAATGGAAATAAAAAGTGCTTTGGATAAACTAGTAGAAAAAAGTAAATGGGAAGCGGTTCAAACCCCCTAAAGGGGAGCGGTTTTGAACCGCATGCGCTTGGGGGGCTTCCCATTGGTCTTTTAAAACCCTTTTGTAGTGAAAGGGAAGCGGTTTTGGCGCCAAACCGCTTCCCATTTGCATTTTACCAATATTATGTAAATGGTAATGGGAAGCAGTTTTGGCGCCAAACCACTTCCCATTTGAATTTTTTTTTTTTCAATTTATTATTTATAATGATAATATAATAATAATATTAGTGACCTGTGTTAATATTAATAGTGACCTATCACAATAATATTAATATTATTGTTTAATAATAATATTAATATTATTATTAATTAATATTACATACGATAATATAAATAACATGAAATAATTATATATATCAAAATTAGTAACATCATTAATATATTTAATTAACAATATTATGTCATTACACCAAAATATATAAAGATAACACTCACAAATACTACGTACTAATTAATTTTAACTAATTAATGTTAATATACAAATTAAAAAACATAACTAAAAAAATGTTCACAAATCTAAACTAGCTCAAGCTCACTAGATGCCATCAAATGTCACAAAAAAAAGCCCACATGTCGCGAATTTCATTGATTTCTTTGCTTGTTAACTGGCCTTCCCTTTGAATCTTGGAAATCTTTGGGGGAAAAAAAACATTATATATCATGCGTATTACAAAAACTTCAAAAAATGTATGTCAAATATTTCAAAGGCTATATATATAGGCTTGTTTCTTTCACAAACTTGTATGTCATTGACAAATCACATCAAAAGTGCATTTTATTAAGTTTTAAGACGCTTTTTGATCGTAAATGGCCCAATTATGGCCTACATGACTTCTACTTTGCCCATTTTCTACATTTCTTATCAAATGAACTATTTCTTTCTCATAACATGTAAATATTACCTACTCTTAGGTGTCTAAGGTTTGAAATCACATGAAAATAGCATTTTACTAAGTTTTATGACGCATTTTATCCAAAATGGCCCAAATAAGGCCTATATGACTTCTACTTTGCCCATTTTCTACATTTCTTTTCAAATAAACTATTTCTTTCTCATAACATGTCAATATTACCAGTCTAGGGTTTGAAATCACATGAAAATAGCATTATCCTAAGTTTTAGGACGCATTTTATCCAAAATGGCCCAAATAAGGCCTATATGACTTCTACTTCGCCCATTTTCTACATTTCTTATCAAATGAACTCTTTCTTTCTCATAACATGTAAATATTACCTAGTCTTAGGTGTTCAAGTTTTGAAATCACATGGAAATAGAATTTTACTAAGTTGTATGACGCATTTTAATCAAAATGGCCCAAATAAGGCCTATATGATTTCTACTTTGCCCATTTTCTACATTTCTTGTCAAATGAACTATTTCTTTCTCATAACATGTCAATATTACCTAGTCTTAGGTGTCTAAGGTTTGAAATCACATGAAAATAGCATTTTACTAAGTTTTAGGACTCATTTTATCAAAAATAGCCCAAATAAGGCCTATATGACTTATTTACCAAATTCACTAACAATTACGCACCAAGTTCACAAAAATTTACCAAATTGACCAAATTTCAACAAATTCACCAAAGTTACCAAAAATCATCATAATCCCCAAATTCACCATGCCTCGGCTACTCCCTGGGCTGCCGGGGATGGTGTAATGGCTGCTGCAATTGCTTGGGCTGCTGCAGATGCCTGGGTTGCTACCTCAAGTGCTTTGAAAGATTAACTTCTTTTTTTTCTTAATCTGGTGGTTTTTTTAGCCCAAATTATTTCTTTTTCCTTTGGCATCATATTGGCATTTTTAATGAATTTATTTTCACTTACTTTTTATAATTGCAAAGGTTTAATTTTTCCAAAAAAATTAGATAATACCTATTAGTGTTACCATAAAGTGTTACCTATTTTAAAAGTGTTACTATATAATGTTCCCTATGTTAAAAGGGTTACATTGAGTGTTACACTTTAAAAAAATGTTATCAAAGTGTTACTTATTAATCTAATAATTTTGCATTTAAAAAAGTGTTACCAAAACGTGTTACATAAACTCAATTATGTACTAGCATGCAGCTGCCTCGGTTGATTCCTCGGGTGCAGTAGCTGCCTCGGTTGCTGCCTTGGGTTGCATATATTTGGGTTGTTGCCTCAGCTTCTCTCTTTCCCATTTATGTGTTCGGTGCAATAATGGAAGCAAATATTAATCGAATGAAAAAAAAAAAAACCATACCTCATCACGTACAGGGCACAGTCAACTCCGTTATCTTGTTGCATACACTGACATGCCAAAAAGCTAATGTAATCATGCATAGCCATCATACAAGCCAAGTTTATTATACAAGTCACTATGTCAAGGCATTACCTTTGCATATTTCAACGTAGGACCCCGTAATAGAATTACAATTTAGGTTCTTCATAACACTGTAGGAAAATAAGTTCAAAGTTAGAAACATAACTACCCAATAACTTGGGTGAGGACATTCAACAATAGGTTGCAATATGTACCTATTAAGTTGGTTCTTCACTAGCAACTTCCGTGGTGGATTCACACGAGCCGAATAAAAATGGTAGATTGTGTTAGTGGAAACACAAATCACCAAAAGAGTCCAATGTGCATTACATATATATTCACCAAATAAATTCCATTAATTGTTAGACGTCAACATAAATACTTATCAAATAACTAAATTATGACATATTTAGACGTATTCCTCAAAGTATGGGGCTAATATGAACTTATCTCCCGCACGCGTTGATTCCTTAATACTCCGCCCAAGGTAATCTTGCACATCACGAGGGTTGCATAAGCATCTGGTAACGGAGGTCTACTCGGGGCAAAACCACCCAACTACAACCTCATAATTACCTCCAGTAAGAAGGTGCTCCTGTAGTGACCTTCATGAAAGCAATGTGGGGAATAATTATTAATTGCATTGTCTACATTCGAAAATGCAACAACAATATGATTAGGAATAGTGGCATTGAATTACCTCATGAAAGTTTAAATGATAGAAATGTTAAGCATGGAACCGATTAGAAATTCCTTCACATCCACTCTTGAAATAAATGTGATTGCATCCTCATCATAGTGGAACGATGCCTTAGGTAAATTCACTTCAATAGATCTACCAAAAGGCAACTCACTAACACGGTTGTGAAGAAAAGTACAAGCTTTAGAGAGCGACCGAAGGACATCGGCTTCTACTAGTGGAGTAGAGCTCAAGGCAGAACCTCTCGAATCTTCTTCGACAGGTGTTCACCCTTCAACCCTTGTCCTTCTTCCATGTTCTTTGGAGGTTGGACATCCTTGGATTTTGGTTACTCCACCTTATTCTTTTTAGAGGATTGATTTTCCTTTGTAATCTAGTAACATAAAAGCACATGGTCATATTACAAGATATGTTAGACTTGTTTTAAAAAAAAAAGTATTTTATACTTACCCCTCCTATCAACCTCACCCAATCACGTGGCCATTGCACAAAGCTACTTTTCGAATCTCATAGCGTAAAGAAGTCATATTCCTCTCTAGGCACCAGTAGTGGTAAGTCCTCAAACCCAAGTACTATAGAATTGATCCCGACCGAGATATACCGGGTACTAGTATTAGACTTGAAATGGACCTTGTCAAACGGTTGTGCGCTACCATACCCCACCAACTTCAACTCTCCATTCATGTTTTCCCTGGGGTAAAGAAGCTCACAAGGTGTCTCTTCCTACACATTTGATTAGGACATGAGTTATGAACTAACCGACGTAAGTCTAATAGAAGCACATTTGATTAGCTAGTGATGTTTACCTTAACATCTGGAAAAGGATCAAGTGTCGGATGTGCAATCTCCCATGTGTCTGCATGCATAGGACTAGGAATTTGAAATAGTAAAATAATTGTGCTACATAAGACTTCGTGTATGGACCAAGTTCATATTTTATAAATTTGATTCTAATGAAATTACCTCGCTCTCAACAAGTGGATCATCCCCGACACTTTTTGGGTGACTACATGAGTCCACTGGAGTAATCGAAGGCAACGGTAAGATTGGTAAGTTCATGTGCTTCAAAATGGCATTGAATTGACTTTGCAATTGTTCTTGCATCTCTTTGTGTATCTCCGCCTTAATTTATTCCTTTTCCTTTTCATCCATACGTTGTGGTGAATTAACACTTGATCTACTTCTTCCTGATCTATTGTATTCTAGACCCATCACCTTTTCCCACCCTAGTTGTTTACCTCCCGATCCAATAACTCGCCCAGGGTGGTATGGTTTTCCCAAAGCCAAGGTGAAAGTATCGTTGTCTATGCTTAGAGTGAGCTTGCCTTCAACCACTTTCGACGCATGCTCCAGCTGTAATAACACAAAAAGATCTCAGTTCAAAGTTAGGTTGTAGTTTATATGAAAATACGTAATAATAAGGGTGTAATATTATCATAAGTACCATAGGTTGCTCACAAGTGCATATGCTACTATTTTGGTATCCGGACGCGAGATGACATACTTGCCGGTTTTCTTGTCGATACCATGCATAGCACACCACCAATCAATTGCACGACATACCAAAGTTGTGACCGTGGACGACATTGGTTTATCAGATGATGATATTTTCGATATGGGGTATAGACCCTCTTTGATCCACTTTGATCTACTTTCCGCAAATGTCTTACAACCCATATGATGGCTATACAATTTCTTCTCCGCATTGATTCTAGCTTGTTCACTTTTTTCCTATACATTATGAAATATTAGCATCATTATTAGTATTGAACCAAATTTATTAAACAACTTAATTGACATATATATATAACTACATACAAGTGCAGTAAAAGTAGTTGATTTCTCCACAAACTTCTCCCACTCCTTCACCGTTATTTGTGGATATAAATCCCACAGTTTCTTCTTAGGTTCCTCCTCTCCTCCATTAGCTTTCACATTTTTCTTTGCGCTTTTTCGTCTTGTCTTGTGGATCCATTATGATCTCAAGGAACTTTTAAAGTTTTTGAACCTCTTTTATACAAAAGCTTCAAACGATTTTCTCTTGGCTGGCTCATCAGCAATATTGAACACACTCTGTAAGAATGGCAAACGGCCACGTTAGGAAATGGAAAAAAAAAATTTTAAAAAAAAGTAGCACAAGCAACTGCCCAGGCCGATGCAGCAGCCAAGGTAGCTGCCCAGGGAGCTGCAGAAGCTCAGACAGCTACAACAGCCCAGGAAGCTGCCATAGCTCAGTTTCGATACGGTTTTCATGTTTTGCCACTTACCGTTTTCTTGTACAAAGCTAATCTCAAATAAAACCACTTACCATTGTATCATCCTAAAACGTTTGAAGCAACCCTTCAGGTATCTCGATCCACTCAAGTGTAATGGATATTTTACGAGTACGTATGCCAATGTGACTAGAATATTTGTTGCGCCATTGGCCAGTAGGTTGACCGAACTCATCATACTCAAGAACCATGGGAACCCCGGGTTTCTTAAAAGCTTTTGTTGCACCCCTACCCTTTCTCTTCACCGATGCCTTTACCCCCTCTCCACCAACGGTGGTTTTCACTTGATTTTGCATTTGACTTTGTCCTTGTGAATTAGTTACAAACTCGAAGACAACATTATCCTTAATAGGGGGCACATTCATCTGATACCTCATATTCGTCAAGCCTTGGTCTTCTGGTTCACCCAAATCTGTCTCCTTATTTATATCATACGCCTTGTCATCAAGTAAGAACTACCAAGGTCTTCATCATCCATATTCTCATCACAATGAAGGTACTCATCACTGCCCATGATATATATACACCTACCATCACAAGCAAAGCAAATTATTAGTCAGCATTAAAAACAATCAAAGGTGACTACCCAAAATAGCCAAACACTTACCCAACTTCTTTGTTTTGAAAACAAATTCACATCTAATCTTTCTAACAACTCATATTTGGTATATATAACATGTTTGTAAGTTGAAAATGCTTAAAAGTAATTGATTTCATGCAAAAACAAGCTTGTAGGAGCGAAAGAAGTTCAAAATGGCATAAATGAGGTTATTACGTCCCCAATTCTTTATAGTAATTAAATGTCCACATCTAATCGTTCTAACAACTCATATTTGGTATATATAACATTTTTATAAGTTGAAAATTCTTAAAAGTAATTGATTTCACGCAAAAACAAGCTTATAGGAGCGAAAGAAGTTCAAAATGGCATAAATGAGGTTCTTACATCCCCAATTCTATACAGCCATTAAATGTCCACATCTAATCCTTATAACAACTCATATTTGGTATATATAACATGTTTATAAGTTGAAAATGCTTAAAAGTAATTGATTTCATGTAAAAACAAGCTTGTAGGAGCGAAAGAAATTCAAAATGGCGTAAATGAGGTTCTTACTTCCCCAATTCTATATAGTCATTAAATGTCCACATCTAATCGTTCTAACAACTCATATTTGGTATATATAACATGTTTATAAGTTGAAAATGCTTAAAAGTAATTGATTTCATGCAAAAACAAGCTTGTAGGAGCGAAAGAAGTTCAAAATGGCATAAATGAGGTTCTAACTTTCCCAAATTCTATATTTTGTTATTGTGATGCACACATAAAAGTACCTCATTCGAGTATTCCCTTATTGTGGTCAGATCGAATATAATTTGCATCATTGTATACATCATTTTCTATCAAGTCTAGGAGCAGTGAAATGGGACGAATCATCAAACGCATCATATTCTTCCTCGTCTTCAACATCTCCAACCCCTAAAATTCTTCTTTTTCCAGCAAGGACGATAGACCATTTTGGATCGGCTGGGTCGGTTACATAGAACACTTGTTTAGCTTGAGACACAAGAATGAATGGTTCCAAACTATCCCGCAAGTGGCCAAGGTCTATAAGAGTGAAGTCGTCATGTCTGACGTTGCGCCTATTATTATCAACCCATTTAGACTTGAATAGACCTACTATTTTGACCATAGTATGATAATAGTGCGTCAACTGGTGATGTATCCTTCGCACTTGCAAACTCTCTTGATGAAGCCACACCACTATTTTGAGTTAATGAGGATTTCTGATCCCGATGCTCAGTCCAGAATGTATACCCATTAATGTCATATCCCTCAAATGAATGAACTTCTTCCTTTGGACCATAAGCTAGCCACTTTATTGTATCAGAGATACTCTCATCTAGTTGACGCATCACTCGATCAGGGAACCATGTCAGAAACATCTTATTATGCAATTGTATTAGTGCCCTTTCCCCTTTTGATGGAAATTCGACACCCAAACTTTACATGTGCTCTTCTAAATAGGAGTGAACCTCCGTAACATGATGAAGCACAAATAGGTGAGCTTGCAAGAACTGATCTCGAGTGGGTGAGATCTGTTTTGACCCGATTGTGTCATGACCATCAAGTCTCCCTTCATGTCGGGAAGTGGGAAGTCCAATAGCTTCGGCAATGGCAACATACTCTGCCACAAAATTACCAATCTCCTCAGCCACAACCCCTTGAATCCTACTACCTTCCAGATGGGCTGGATTTCTTACTTTATCTTATAATGTGCCCATGTGTCTTTTAAAAGGGTAGCACCATCTCATAAAGACTGGACCGCACAACTTAATCTCACAAACCAAATGAAGAATCAAATGCACCATTATGTCAAAAAGTAACGGCGGAAAATATATCTCAAATTTGCACAGAGTTACAACAACATTCGTCTTGAGACCATCAAGTGTAAAAGGATCAAGCACTTTGCTGCATATAGTATTGACAAACAAACAAAGGCTAGTAATAGCTTTTCTCACGTGCTTCGGTAAAATACGACGAATTGCAATCGGTAGAAATACTTACATCATCATGTGACAATCATGGGATTTCATACTTGTCAACTTCAATTCCCCATTTAAGGAAACGAATCTTTTCATGTTTGACGAGAACCCAAATGAAAGCTTGATGTCATACAAACAAGTACAAAACTTTCGTTTTTCTTCCTTTGACAATGTGTAGCAAGCTGGAGGTAATAAACCTTTTCCGTCTTACCTTCTCCATCATCTTTTTTCTTTGATACACCCGTGGCCTTTCCCTTGCGCTTCCCCTTACATGTTTTGCCACCATCTTCGTTTCCCTTTTCCTTTTCCTTTGCCTTACCTACCTTTGGCTTAACCCACAATTCCGGACGAACCCCCCACACTTCCAAATCTAATCGCACACCGTTTTCATCCTTTGTTTTGCCTTGAATGTTCATAATTGTCCCAACAATTGCATCACAAACATTCTTCTCTATATGCATCACATTGAGACAATGTTTGACATCATGTTATTTCCAGTACTCGAGCTTCTAAAGATTGATCCCTTTTTAAAGAGAGCATGTGGATCTACATGTTTCGCTGTTTTACCAAAAACAGTTGGTATACCCTTCACTCTAGCATAAACCTCATTTCCACTTAATGGCCTAGGAGTAGCATCCTCTTCCACTTTCCCATTGAAGGCCTTTTTCTGCCTACGATATGGGTGATCACGCCTAAGAAATCTCCGGGTCCTCATGTACACATCTTTGTCATAGTGATCACGGTACACGTTCAGTGTGTAATCAATACAAATAGGACATGCTTTATGCCCCTTGTTCTTGTACCCGGACAGGTTGCCATATGCAGGAAAATCATTAATGGTCCACATAAGGGTTGTACATAATAGAAACATCTCGTTCTTATGGGCATAAAAATAGAAACTCTTCCGTCCCACATATTTCTCAAATCACCAACAAGGGGCTCAAGGTAAACATCTATGTCGTTTCTAGGTTGCCTTGGCCCCGTTATCAAAAGTGAAAGCATTACGTATTTCCGTTTCATGCATAACCACAGAGGCAAGTTGTAGATCACTAAAACTACCCGCCATGTGCTATATTTTGTACTAAGAGTGTCAAATGGATTCATACCGTCCGTGCACAACCCAAGCCTTAAATTTCTAACTTCAGCACCAAATGCCCTAAACTTCATATCGATGTTCTTCCATTGTGGAGAGTTAACCGAATGCTTCAACAAACCGTTTTTCTTTCTTCCCTCTGCATGCCATCTCAAGTTCTTAGCATCTTTTGGTATTGAAAATAGACGCTTTAACCTTGGAATAATGGGAAGATACCAGAACACCTTGGCAGGAGGTCCCTTCATCCCAGCATTGCAGCTTGTTCGCTTGTAACGCGACTTACCGTAACGTGGACACTCTTCCAACTCTTTATATTCATTTCGATATAGAACACAATCATTAGGACATGCATGTATCTTCTTATACTCCAAACCAAATAGACACATGAGTTTCTTTGCATAATAGTAGGAATTAGGAAGTTCATTCCTATCTGCAACATGTCACATAACGCAGTCAACAAAGAAGTAAAACTAGTGTTACTCTAGTTATGCTTTGACTTAATGTTAAAAAGTGTTAGCACGACTGAGAGTTTTGTGCATTTTTTTGGACCCAGGATACAAAGGCTTGGCGACCTCTGATATTGACTCAAATACATCAAATCGGTCACCAAATTCACCTTCTACATCATGTATCATCTCATCCAAGTGATCAACACCACCATCCTCGATCTCATCCCTCTCCTCATCCCCATCTCCACCATCATCAGTCCCATATTCCTCTTCCACATGAATCTCGACACTCTTATCATGCGTATCATTCCCAACAGCATTCTCTCTATATGATCCCGTTTCACCGTGCCAAACCCACGCATGATATTGAGGCGTAAACCCATGACATACCACATGATCCCTAATGGTATCAACACTATCAACCATTATGACATTATTACAATTGACACAAGGCAATAAAGGTAATTGACATCCGTTCGGAGTTGATACTGTGAAGCACTCTTGCAAAACTCTTGAACCCCATTAAAGAATTCCAATATATCATATCTACCATACATCCAACCGCGATTCATCGACGTTTTAAATTGCCTTTAAGCATACCAACACATAACAAATAATGTATAAATGTAACATATATGATGTCAATCAGAGTACATAACATATATATCATTCATATCGCGTAAAAATGAATGCTCCCAAAAAGCTCTTATCACTCCAACCTAACCCATCCTTGAACGTTTAATCTCACTAGTGAATGTATGTCAACTTTCCAATTTTAAGGAAAATCCGGCAGCATCCCCCCTCCCCCAGTTCTCCAAGTACACAATGTAGGTAATAACTTACCTACATATGCACCCAGAGAACACGGTGGGAAAATGATAAGCCGAGATATTCCTTAAAATCGAAAAAGAGACATACATTCACTACCTAAGTGAGATTAAACGTCCAAGAACAGTCCCAACCGGGGACTATTCAAGACTTTCTCCTAATGAGAAAGACTCGAACGGGTATCTAGGCAAATGATGATGCAAGCATTCAATAATTTGCATTTATTTGACATTCAACAATACACAAGTTCATTCGTTCATATAGTACCTACAAGCAAACTAAGGTTACTTAACAATCCATATATTCATTCATAACAAATCCATTAATACATTATATTTTACTAACCAAATTTAACAAACTAACTACTTAACTAACAACTATTCTATTAAAAAAAATCACTTTAAAGCTACTCTTATTCAAACAACATATATATATATATATATATATATATAGCATTTAAACAATTAAAGTAACAATTAACATTATGGAATAAACAAACAATTAATAAAACAATTAAGATAAAATTGTGTTAACTAAATTTGAAACCCTAACTTTAAAGTTTGGGAATTTGTTGAAAGCATACAAATATGGAAGTAAAATTTAGCAAAAACTCACCCTAATTTGAGAGTGAGAAAGAGAAGGAATGTGGGGTGAGAGAAAGAGGTGTGGTGGTGCCTTTGAACTAGGGAGAATGCGGGCAGCAGGGAGTAGCAACGATGAACTGTGGTGCGGTGGTCCAATGGTGTGAGCAGGTCTAGTCGACGCGGTGGTCGCGTACCAAGAGCAGCACCAGAAGTGCGCGCTGTGGTTCGGTAGTTCGCGCACCAGGAGCAGTTGAAATGAAGTACTGGAGTACGGTGGTAGGGTGGTAAGGTGGTGCGAAATTGAGAGTGAAAAGGGAGTGAAGGAGCGATGGTGGTGGTGGTGGTGTGCCGGAGTATGAGAGCTCAAGGGTTCGTGGAATTGAGGAGGGAAGAATGAAAATGCTTAAAAATTTCAAGGGTTTTAAGTATACAGTGAAGGCCGCAAAATTTTTTAAAAAAAGGGAAGCAGTTTGAACCGCTTCCTATTACATTTATGGGAGCGGTTGAACCCGAACCGCTTCCCTTTTCATGTGCAATTTTTTTTATGGGGTTTTTGGAAGCGAAATTCAATAACCGCTTCCCATTTGGGGCTTCCCAATTACTTTTTTCTACTAGTCCAGGTCCGGATGACATTCAACCTAAATTTTTCCAAAAATATTGGAATGTATTGGGTAATTCTATTGTCAATCTTGTTTCTAATTGTTTTAAGGATGAGAAAATTTCGGCTTATGTTAATGAGTCCTTTATTTGTCTTATTCCTAAAATTGAACAACCGGAAACTATGAATGATTTTAGACCTATTGGGCTTTGTAATTCTTTTATAAATTGATTACTAAAATTATCGCTATTAAAATTAGGCCTCTTCTTGGTGATTTAATTAATTCAATCCAATCTAGCTTCATAGAAGGAAGATCTATCGATGAGAATGTATTAGTCATTAAAGAGATTGCTCATTTTTTAAAAAAAAAATCAAGCAAAAAACACCTTATGGATTTTAAAGTCGATATTTCTAAAGCCTATGATAGCATGGAATGGAGTTTCATTAGGGAAACCTTAATTGGGTTGCATTTTCCTATCTCTCTTGTTAATCTTATCTTAAGTTGTATTACTACTCCGTCCATTTCCATTTTATGGAATGGTGAAATCACGGATAATTTTACTCCTTCTAGAGGGATTAGACAAGGAGATCCTCTCTCCTCCTATATTTTTGTTCTTTGTCTTGAAAGATTATTTTTAATGATAGAACAAAAAGTAGGAGAGGGACTTTGGAATCCTATAAAGATTTGATAATATAGTTAGTATTTCTCACCTATTTTATGCCGATGATGTCTTTTTATTTCCTAAGGCTTCGGCTGATAATGTGAGAGTTATTAAGGAGGTTCTTCTTGACTTTGGTGCAAAGTCCGGTTTATGTATTAGTCGTAGTAAGTCTAAGGTTATTTTCCCTCCCAAAATGTGTTTGTCCATTAAAAGGGCTATTCTTAATGCTTCTAACATTAAGGGAGGTCCCACTTTTGGAAAATATCTTGGAGTGAATATTAGTCTTAATAGACTTAGGAAATTGGATTACATTGACCTCCTTAATAAAACTAAAAATAGAACCAAAGGTTAGTAAGCTAAACTTCTTAACATGGCCGGAAGATGTACCCTTATTAAGTCTGTTCTCAACTCTTGTCCTCTTTATGTCATGCAAACTACCTTGCTTCCTAGTGCCATTATGGAGGATTTGAAGAGAAGTTGTAGAAGGTTCCTTTGGAATAAGGTACATAGAACCCGTTATCTTCCTAGGACTAGTTGGGAGAAGGTGTGTCTTCCCTCCGGTTTAGGGGGTCTTGGTATGCTCAATCTTAGGAATTGAAACCTACCTTTTATGGCTAAACTTGGATGAAGAATCATTCATGAACCGGATAAGCTTTGGGTGAGAATTCTTCGTGCTAGGTATTTCAAACGGTCCACCTTCCTTAATAGTGTTCCTAATACTCATGATTCCCCCCTTCGGAAAGATATCCTAAAAGGGAAAAAGTTATTCATTCATGAGGGGTATTTCATATAGAATCGGGAGTGGAAGGGATATTTGTCTTTGGTTTCATCATTGAGTGGGGGACAAACCCATTTATTTGGTCATTGACAAACCTATCCCAAACTCTATGGCTCATTGGGGAGTTAATCATATAATTGACAATGGTGTGTGGAATACTAATACAATCAAGCATATCATTCCGAACTATTTTTGTAGACTTATTGTAGGGAATATTTCAAGCCATTAACCCAAAGCTTCAACCCCACTGTGATCATACACTTAAGCATGGTGGCGTCCAAAGGGAAGGAAGCTAGAGAAAAAGAGTTGCCAACAAGTTTTAGGAACTTGTAAACCGTTCACAAGGTGAAGATTACACCCCTTAACGATCTAGGAGATCGTCAACTACAAAAGGTCTTGAACCAAATAGGGTTCAGGGATGAAGGTACAAATCCAACCTAAAAGAGATTGAACCTTCCCTAATAATAGGCCTCTACTTTATTCTTCTCGCATTCATGTGCGCTTTCTGACTAACATGCAAACAATAGGTTTACCCTAAACCTGTTTATCTATGTTGGTTGAATTTAATGCACAAATAAAACTATTATTGGTGATCACTTGAATTATAATCATATTAGCCCTAAACAAGATTATTAATTATCTTATTAAGCGTGATTACAAGTACAAATTCCCTTTAGGCATGCATAAAAGGCGTGATAAGCAATAACAATAATAATCATCAAGCAACATAATAACAATCATCATAATTATAATCATAATCATAAAAATAATCATGTTAAAGCATAATATTAATAGCAAGATCCTAGGCATGATACTAATAAGATTAATAACAAATCCTAGCATGTCACTAAACATTAAAGATCAAAGCTTTAGCTCTAACAGGATACTAACATGATATTGATATGATATTAGAAAGCATAGGAAGCACCCTAAACATGATACTAGAAAGCAATAATAACATACTAAGCATGATGCTAGGAATTAATAAATAACAAACATGCTTTCTACAAGAATAGAGCAATAAGATTACATACTTTGATGCCTCGTATCTCTTTCTAATAACAAAATACACGCGTTAGTAACTTCAAGGAAAATAATAAATCAAACTATTAAATTAAATAATTGAAATAGAGATTTGGGACCAAACCCTCAGAAATTATAACCTTTCACGTCTAGGGCGAAGGCAACTTCGAACACGGCAAGGTGTGTCTAGAACTAATGTATGAGGAATTGTGTAAGAGGGAAGGTTTAGAAAAAGAATAGAGAATCAAGAAATTCTTGATGAGAGTTGATTGTAGATTGTTGATTGTAGATGATTAAAAACCAAGGTTTAGGACCCTATTTATAAGAAAATAGTCCGAAAATAGGTAGAATTTGATAAGGAATAAAACTACACTCTGCCGCTGCAAAACTGACTTTGTCGCCAGGCGATAGGGTCTTTCGCGTGGCGACAGGCCTGTCGTCTGGCGACAGCCTGGATTTCTACACGCTTTCAAACACGGAGTCCACATATGAATCAAAATTGATTTGTAAAGTCTGTATGAAAATCGAAATCGTATTTTTCATAAAATAAAATTTTATTCCAAATAAAACTTATCAAAAAATATAATTATTAATTCTAATCTTATTAGGATTAAAGAGAACCTTCTACAGAATTCTAGAAGACTATAATCAATTCTAATAACTTGAGGAATAATAATTAACATTGGGCCCTCCCCTAGATCATCGGGCCGCGTGTAAAGACCAAACAGGGCCCAGTTTAGTATTTTGGCCATAACTTCCTCATTATTCATCGGAATTGGGCTTATAATATATCGTTGGAAAGCTCTTTGCAAGCCCTATCCAACTACACTATTATTGGACCCTTTTCGTGGACCAAACTAAACTGGATTGGCTGTTTTCATAAAATAGAGTTGTTTTCGAAAACAGAAAGAAAGAATTTAATAAAAACCAACCGCAACACTTGACTTTTCACACTTTCACCTCATTCGATAATCATTGGACGCAAAAGGTATTCATCACTGGGTTTGGTTTTGGGAAGACACATTTGGGTGTCTACAGAAGCCCCCACTTTGACTGAGTTTGGAGAAACACGAGTTTCGAAAACGAAAGTCAAAGTAGCGATAGGGACGGAGAATGATTCAGAACGTTCTGCGATCCTAAATCATTCTTGTAACGCCGATACCTGCAAACTAGCGTTAGTTAAACAGATAAAAGAGTTAAGAAACGCGTATCTTGCACCGTCGAGCACACGTCTCTAAAGGTAACCGATTTGCTGCATTTTGTTGAAGACCGCTCTGCTTGTAGCTGCCTCCTATTTCATCGAAGATGGCTCTGCTTGTAGTCATTCTCCGCCGCTTGTGACCATCTTCCACATCCTAGGGAACACGATCGAAGATAACTCTGCTTGTAGCCATCTTTAGTTGTTTGTGACCATCTTCCACATCCTAGGGAACACGATCGAAGACAACTCTGCTTGTAGCCATCTTCAGTTGTTTGTGACCATCTTCCACATCCTAGGGAACACGATCGAAGACAACTCTGCTTGTAGCCATCTTCCGTTGTTTGTGACCATCTTCCACATCCTAGGGAACACGATCGAAGACAACTCTGCTTGTAGCCATTGTGACCATCTTCCACATCCTAGGGAACACGATCGAAGATAACTCTGCTTGTAGCTATCCTCATTTGTTTGTGACCATCTTCCACATCCTAGGGAACACGATCCAAGATAACTCTGCTTGTAGCCATCTTCGGTTTTTTTGTGACCATCTTCCACATCCTAGGGAACACGATCGAAGACAACTCTGATTATAGCCATCTTCGGTTTTTTTATGACCATCTTCCACATCCTAGGGAACACGATCGAAGACAACTCTGCTTGTAGCCATCTTCATTTGTTGCGACAATACTCCGAAGAATATCATCGAAGACCAATGCCTGTTGATCCTTTAAAGTTCGCTTGAACTTTGCTTCCGCTACGCCAGTACGTCGGCACTTTTGCTTGCTTGTGAACCATTATGTCGGTGCCTTTGCTGTTTATGAACCATTATGTCAGTGCCTTTGAGCCAATGTTTAGGCGCTTTAAGCTAAGTGAGACGATCTTTTCATCAGGTCGGTTGATCACTTGATTTAATCGTGATCGAGCCGATCATTTAATCATGTAAAGTTGCTTAGAGGGGCTAACTGGCGTACCAAGGAACCCAAAATTGCTGGACGAGGTTCACATAACCATATTATGGAGCCCTGTACTCTGTCGCCGCTCCAGCGCTAGCCGGAACTGCTTGTCGCCGCTATTTCTACTTGTCGCCAAGTGACAAGCTTTGTTGCCGCTATTTCTGCTTGTCGCCAGGCGACAGGTTTTGTCGTCGTTGATGTTCACTCGTTTTTTGAACCAAAGAGCTTCTTTTTTAGGAATGTTCACTCGTCCCTGAGCAAAAGATCTTGAAAAGAAATGTCCACGCGTCTCTGAACAAAGAGCTTTAATAAGAAGCCCACGTGTCTCTGAACAAAGGAGCTTGAAATGATATGCCCACGCGTCTCTGAGCAAAAGAGCTTTGATGATATGTCCACGCGTCTCTGAACAAAGAGCTTTGATGATATGTCCACGCGTCTCTGAACAAAGAGCTTTTTATGTCCACGCGTCTCTGAACAAAGAGCTTTTTATGTCCACGCGTCTCTGAACAGAGAGCTTTGATACTTGAATGTTTGTTGAGATCGTTCGGTTGGCTGCAAACAGGAGCTTTGCTGAATGGTTGTATCCTGTAAAAATCAAAAGATTGCCAAAAGACTTTGCTGGTGTTTTTCTTAGGGTTGACCTAAGGTGATTGACTGACTTGAGGTTGACTCAATGTGTTTGGACACGTGTGTGACTCTTATGTGATTTAATGTGTTTTAACACATGGGTTAGACTCAATTCGAGGGGACATGACTCAACGTACATGACTCGTGTGTGCATTATAATGTGATTGTGCAACTCGAAAATGCAAAAAAAGCAAAAATTTTCCGTCATTTTTTGTGGAGGGTACCGACTTTCTCCCGAAAAAGAAAGACGCGAAAAAGAAAGAAGCGAAGTTTTTGATGGTGCATGTTGAATGAGCTTAATTCGGTAATGTTGTCTCTCACAGTACAAGGATTGTAACATCTTAGACTATCCTAGTTGACTTAAAGATGAAAGTATTTAGGTAGCTTAGGCGTGGAGGCTAAGTACTTCATACTTTGTGATGCAATGATGATTGATTTTGATTTTGACATGACAAGGCATGCTCCAACGTTGTGTTAAGATTTCATGACAAAGAGTTCCTAAGGGAAGTATATTTGGTCATGTATCTGTGTAGTGTGTGAAAATGACACTAAAGTTAGGCCGCAAGGGCTAAGTGTGTGGAAAAATATATTGAAAAGAGTCAAATGGTGGTGACTCTTAGGTTGGGTAGGCTAATAATGTAAGGATCAAGCCCCCAAGTCTAGCTCTAAATGGTTAAGGATGAGCGTTGGAGATCCTTTGATATGATCATGGTGTGAGTGTGAATGTGAATATGAATGCATGTTTATTACGGCCGCACCTCGATGTGAGGTTGCCTACTTATCCATTAGGAATCAGGCCAAACGTAGCTCTAGCCGAACCTCGCACAAGTGTGTATACCTCAAAAAGGTCTTTTAAGGGTTGTAACGTGGTTAGGCTAAAGGTTATAGAAGAAAGGGATAAAGGCTCAAGACCCTAGATAAGCCCCTAAGGTGTGCAACCTTGCTTTTGAATCTTTGTATGTTTATGCTTGAGTGTTTTAACTCTTTTTTTCTTTTTTTTTTTTTTTTTTTTTTTGCTTTTGCATTCTTTTTATTTTTATGAGTGTGGGCAATCCCGATCATGCGGTCTATCACTCACTTGGCATTCATGTTTCTCAGGCACGGTACCGAGCACTCGATAAGAAACGCAATCTGAGATGTGTTCATATCAAAGACATATTCATGTCAAAGACATTGGAACACTTGCCCTTTTGTACACTTTTATTGTTTCTATTTTGCTATTTTAATCTTTTGAAGTCACTCAAGCTTTTGAATTTGCATAAGTTGCACACCATCCCATCCCAAGGTTAGGTATATATGGGTTGAAAAATGAAAGGTCTATCGTTAGACGAGGCTCAAAGTGGTTTATCAAAAAAGGATTTATTTTTTAAAGGGTGAAAGGTGATATGATGTGGCTACAAGGGGTGCCTCAAATCATTGGTATACCTTATGCTTAGTTCGACGTTTCTTTTTTTTTTTTTTTTTTTTTTTTGCAATGCAATGTAATGATCATATGCAAGGAAACAAATGCTCATTTTATTAAAGGGAGAAAATAAACATACAAAATAAAAAAAAATCTAAGGAAAAAGGTGCTTATTGCTAGACTTATTAGGGAAAGGAAAAATGAAAAAGAAATAGAAAAAGAGGTCATGAATTCTTGTCATTGACGCTTGCCTCTTGTCTTATGTCGTTTCCTTCAACATCATCCAGTCTTTTCGCTAGCTAGAGGCAATGGGACCTTGTTTGCTTCTATGAGATCTTGAATGAGATTTTGAAACCTGTAGCATTCATCGGTGGTATGACCATTTCCTTGATGGTACTTGCGATAGGAATTGGGATCCCATCTTGAAGATCGCTTTTCTGGCGTTGGATCCTCGGTAGGGCCAATGGGTTTGATTACTCCTCGATCGTAGAGACTATCGAAAGTAGCATCGTAGGTCATTCCAATGGGGGTGAAATCCTTTCTTAGTTGCTTTCTAAATCTTCAATTATCCATGGCTAAGATTTCATTAATGTCGAAAGTACCAACACTGGTGCTAGAGTAGGTGTTTTCGGAAGAAGAAGGATAGTCGTTCTTCTTTCCTTTACAGCCACTGTTGTTATCGTTACTAATCCTGGCCTTCTTGTCGCACGGAGGAACATGAAGGAGACTCGAATCAATGAGGTCTTGGACGCGATCTTTGAGGATGAGACGTCCTTCGGTGGTGTGATCATGGCCTCTATGGTGTTGATAATGAGAATGTTGTTCGATAACCATTATCCAATCTCTTAGTCCTTCTATAGCACCCATAAGCGTAACAACGGTATTTCGTAATTCCTGAACATCCTCTTCCAGGCTTGACGAGCTTTCACTAATATTACTTAAGAAAATTTCCTTTTCGCCGGCCATTACTACAACCCTTTTGTTTTATAAAAAAGTGATGCTTTATCAAAAGTGTTGTCTTGGTTAAGTGCTCTTCTCTCTTTGACCAAGTACTGTGGAAAGGGAAATTAAGGGATATGCATGGTTAATTATTTGACTCAACTCTATTCAACATGCAATGGATGGAAGAAGGTAGGAAGAATGAATATTGTGACATGAGGAAGGCATGAAAAGATGATGTAGATGGAGAGATATGAAAAAATTAGGAACAGAATGTACCCCCAACTCAAATGACGGAAAAAACCAACTCATGCATGAACCTTAGACACGGTCATGGTGACTATATAAAGTGTGTGCTAACACTAGTGAGTGTATGTGACATGTTAAGGCTCTTGTGTAAGACCATGCGGCTAGACTATGTGAATAGACTCAATTAAGGACTTAACAAAGGTACTGTTTATTAATAAAATAATCGAACTGATTAGCAAACTGTTTAATTAGACTCGTCGTGATGACTCGAGTAAGAATCTGGGTTGTCGTCGGAACAACAGAGCTGTCGCCACAGTTGAAGCTTGTCGCCAAACGACAAATCTGTCTCCAGGCGACAAGCAGTAAACTGCAGCGCCACAGCCCAAATTCCTGCGCCATTGCTGGAACATTAATCTGGGATTGTTTCCAATAAGCTTACTTTAAGGGGACATGCCTAAAGTCGTACTAAGTCAGATTAATTACTTTATTAGTCTTTAATTAGTCAAATTAATTAATTAATTCATTAATTAGACAAAGTCCTTTTTAGTCATTAATTGGTTTATTTAGACTTAAACACAAGTCAAACAAACGGTTAGCACATATAAGATATGCACAAGCAAAGAATGCACAAGTAGTTCAAATAGTCACAATATGATGCAATGAGTTTGCAACCTAACCATGGCTCTAGTTCTCTAAAGTTCAGGATATGGGTTAGTCAAAGAGGGTCCATGGTTATGAGTCCGGATGCACCGCGCGGAAGCCTTACCTTTGGAAGGGTTGGTGCGAGTGGATGGGACCCCGCAAGTTAAAAACTTGCTTCCGCGGTTTGGTGGATTCACAAACTCGGATGTACCCGTCATTGCCAGGAGCGTTCGATTGGGTAGATGGAGCGTGAACCCCTAGAGGGCTATGTCCATATGTAGAACACATATGGGTTTCAGAAAAGTGAGAAAAACTCAATCAGGAAGTAGAATCGAGCCAACAGTGCTAGAAATGGTCAAAACAAGAAGGCAGAGTTTTGGCTCGGTATTGGAAGAACTTGGCGCCAGACTACAGGGACTGTCGCCGCAAAAGTACCCCTGTCGCCAAGCGACAGAACTGTCGACATGCGACAGAAACACTTTACAGGCGACAAGCCCTGTTTTCTAGGCGCTAGTTCCTACATGCCTCAGCAGGTATCTACGTTCTTAGAATTTTCTAGATTTCGCAACATTATTTCGATTCTAGTTGTGAAAGATATTTCTCAAATTTCCTACGTGTAAAAATCCTATGTTTTTTACTCATTTCGGATGGTCTATCCAATGAGGACCTTTTTTATGCATATGACAATAATGTTAATCAAAATTACGCACATGAAATACTTAGAACTTTTCGAGTCTCATCCACTCATTCTAAATCATTGCCGAAATAAATTTCCGGAATTAAAATAGAAATCCTTCCCAACGGAGTCGCCAAAAACTGTAGGGAATATTTCAAGCCATTAACCCAAAGCTTGAACCCCACTGTGATCATACACTTAAGCATGGTGGCGTCCAAAGGGAAGGAAGCTAGAGCAAAAGAGTCGCCAACAAGTTTTAGGAACTTGTAAACCGTTCACAAGGTGAAGATTACACCCTTTAACGATCTAGGAGATCGTCAACTCCAAAAGGTCTTGAACCAAATAGGGTTCAGGGATGAAGGTACAAATCCAACCTAAAAGAGATTGAACCTGCCCTAATAATAGGCCTCTACTTTATTCTTCTCGTATTCATGTGCGCTTTCTGACTAACATGCAAACAATAGGTTTACACTAAACCTGTTTATCTATGTTGGTTGAATTTAATGCACAAATAAAACTATTATTGGTGATCACTTGAATTATAATCATATTAGCCCTAAACAAGATTATTAATTATCTTATTAAGCGTGATTACAAGTACAAATTCCCTTTAGGCATGCATAAAAGGCGTGATAAGCAATAACAATAATAATCATCAAGCAACATAATAACAATCATCATAATTATAATCATAATCATAAAAATAATCATGTTAAAGCATAATATTAATAGCAAGATCCTAGGCATGATACTAATAAGATTAATAACAAATCCTAGCATGTCACTAAACATTAAAGATCAAAGCTTTAGCTCTAACAGGATACTAACATGATATTGATATGATATTAGAAAGCATAGGAAGCACCCTAAACATGATACTAGAAAGCAATAATAACATACTAAGCATGATGCTAGGAATTAATAAATAACAAACATGCTTTCTACAAGAATAGAGCAATAAGATTACATACTTTGATGCCTCGTATCTCTTTCTAATAACAAAATACACGCGTTAGTAACTTCAAGGAAAATAATAAATCAAACGATTAAATTAAATAATTGAAATAGAGATTTGGGACCAAACCCTCAGAAATTATAACCTTTCACGTCTAGGGCGAAGGCAACTTCGAACACGGCAAGGTGTGTCTAGAACTAATGTATGAGGAATTGTGTAAGAGGGAAGGTTTAGAAAAAGAATAGAGAATCAAGAAATTCTTGATGAGAGTTGATTGTAGATTGTTGATTGTAGATGATTAAAAACCGAGGTTTAGGACCCTATTTATAAGAAAATAGTCCGGAAATAGGTAGAATTTGATAAGGAATAAAACTACACTCTGCCGCTGCAAAACTGACTTTGTCGCCAGGCGATAGGGTCTTTCGCGTGGCGACAGGGTCTGTCGCGTGGCGACAGGCCTGTCGTCTGGCGACAGCCTGGATTTCTACACGCTTTCAAACACGGAGTCCACATATGAATCAAAATTGATTTGTAAAGTCTGTATGAAAATCGAAATCGTATTTTTCATAAAATAATATTTTATTCCAAATAAAACTTATCAAAAAAATATAATTATTAATTCTAATCTTATTAGGATTAAAGAGAACCTTCTACAGAATTCTAGAAGACTATAATCAATTCTAATAACTTTAGGAATAATAATTAACATTGGGCCCTCCCCTAGATCATCGGGCCGCATGTAAAGACCAAACCGGGACCAGTTTAGTATTTCGGCCATAACTTCATCATTATTCATCGGAATTGGGCTTATAATATATCGTTGGAAAGCTCTTTGAAAGCCCCATCCAACTATAATATTATTAGACCCTTGTCGTGGACCAAACTAAACTGGATTGGCTGTTTTCATAAAATAGAGTTGTTTTCGAAAACAGAAAGAAAGAATTTAATAAAAACCAACCGCAACACTTGACTTTTCACACTTTCACCTCATTCGATAATCATTCGACGAAAAAGGTATTCATCACTGGGTTTGGTTTTGGGGAGACACATTTGGGTGTCTACACTTATAG
This sequence comes from Chenopodium album, assembly GCF_948465745.1. Classification (NCBI taxonomy): domain Eukaryota; kingdom Viridiplantae; phylum Streptophyta; class Magnoliopsida; order Caryophyllales; family Amaranthaceae; genus Chenopodium; species Chenopodium album. Next base: position 42,992,311 of record NC_137846.1, on the reverse strand, counting down.
AGAGCATCCCCCTTCCTAGTGTTGCTTCAGTTGAGGACACTCTATGTTGGGGTGTGGAGACAAGTGGACAATTTAGTATTCGGAGTTCATATAAGCTTGCTTCTAACTTTGTGACTCACCCCTCCTTTCCCTCTATTAATTGGAAAAAATTATGGGATATCCCTATCCGTTTTAAATATAAAATGCTAGTGTGGAATGCATGTCATCATATTCTTCCCACTGCTACTACCTTGGCCTTGAGAATTGATAACATTGACCCAATTTGCACTAAATGTAATCTTAGTGATGAAAGCCATATGCATTTATTTAGAGACTGCATTAATACTCGTACTTTGTGGTCTAGGATCTTCGGCCTAAATAAGATGGATAAAGATTTTAGTTATCAGATTTTTTTTCAACATTAATTGGGAAAGATGGATAAACTATAATCTAGGGATGAGTACTACTTGGAGAGTCACCTTCTCGGTTGCCTTGTGGCACAGTTGGAAGTCTCGAAATTATACGGTTTTTCAATAAGCTGCCTATCACCCTATGACCTTGTTTAATAGATGAGAGTTGGACTTGGATGTTACTCTTTATGTTTTTCAGGGTAAAGGAAGAATTCCAGTAGTTTTAATTCGTGAAACAAGGTGATAGAGGCCAGTAGGATGCTGTTTCAAGATTAACACAGATGGTGCTTGGCAAGGAAAGGAGAAGGCAGGTGCTGGAGTGGTTGCTAGAACTTCTGATGGTTCTTGTTTTTTGGCAAAGCTTGGAATGTGGCTGCTAATAATCCTGCTCAAATGGAGCTAATGGCGATCCATGGTGGTATGTAGATGGCTGTAGATGCACAACTCAAGGAACTTATCATCGAGACAGATGCTCTTTCTCTTAAGCGTAACATAGAGGATGTGGGAAAACATGGAACTCATGAACTAGCAATGATCCTTAAAGATATGCAGATGCTTCTTGGCAAAGGGTGCTCGTTTTCCTTCAACTACGTTCCTAGGGAGGCAAATAGGGTGGCTCATTATCTCGCAAAGATAGCAATTCAATAGGAGGGAGTGGCAAAGTTCTTCGACGAGTCTCCAGATTGTGCTAAAGATGCATATGAAGACGACATCACAGGAAGTATTTAGCTGCATTAAGAATTATCATCAGGTGCTGGAAGGAATGTTAGGTTGCAATCAAACTATAATCTGTATTGCTTTGGTTTTAGGTAATGATGTAAGATTGATTTTTAGTTGTTGGTTTTTGTTTCTGATAAGCAGCACTAATCGTAGGAGTAAGGGGCATGACTTGGTCTTGCTGTTTAAACTCTATTTTGTGTACTTTGATTATCTTTAATTAAATGAATGCCTTCTTATTTTTTTAAAAAAAAAACTAGGGTTTCCTCGATAAAATGCTAATTTTAGTTTTAACTAGGTTAGAACTCGTGCGATGCACGATTTATATAAAACCTATTTTTAATTTGTACATTTTAAAAATGAATCGCTATTATACATGAATATAAATAAGAATTACATACATTTTGTAGTTTTAAAATTTTTCATTTTCATTAAAATTATGATATAGTATTTGTTCAACATCGTCTAATTTATAGTTCAATGTAGGAGGTCATTTATTAGTGTACTATTTTAAATTGTTTCAATTTCCTATGATAAATTGATAGGTTTTATTAGCTGTAATGTAGAACCTTCTAATATTTTAATTTAAAAATTGTTTCAAAATATTATGTATTCTTTACCACTACACTTTTTAATTTTATTTAAGTTATTATGGTGGTGTATTATTCCCTTCCCTAAATATAAGGCTAAAACTTAACAAACTTCTTTCAATAACAAAAAATAAATAAATAAAAACTAGTAGGAAATTTTTTTATGAGGTAATGACACGTGTACTTTGGGGATAATTATGGGGGTACTTTAGTATATAATATAGATATAGATTGACACAGTCAAAAGGTTGAAATGAAAAAGAATAAAAAAAATAACAAATTCCTATGAATAAAAAAAACACCCAAAATATATATGACATCATAAGTGCATTTGGCGGGAAATTTTTTTGTGAGAGCGTGACACATATACAGTTTGGGAAGAGAATGATGTCAATTTTCTGTTTTAGTTATAGTTAATAGATAGATTAATAGATTCCCAAACAAACCCCACTTTATCAATTTGTCGCAATTAAAAAAAGGATTTTTTGTAAATAACCACCCCAAATTGTACCATGTGTTGAACTAACCACCCATTTTTTTTGAAATTAAAAATTACCACCCCTATTTTAGAAAATCTGTAGGTTTCACCACCCCTCCTATATTCCGGCATGTGTTTCTGACTGATAGTTCACGTGTCACCACCCTATGGGTCTAAAATAACAAATTAAAAAAATTTAAATAAAATCATTTTTTTAAAAAAAAAAAAAAGCAGCCACACCTCCTCCTTCTCCTGCAACCGGGACAGTCAACCCCACCCAAACCAACCTCTTGCCGGACTACCAAAATTAGACAGCGCCGCCCTCTCCCACTCCCCATTCACTGCCAGCGTCCAGCATAACCTCCCCGCCAGCACCCATTCTTCCCCTACTACCGACAAACCAAACTTAACCCAGCCTCCACCTTGACCACCGCTTGAAACTCGCGGCAGGCTTGTTGAACCCCCGAAGAAGCACCAATCGCTATCCCCACCCTCGCCTGAAATTCCCACCCCTTTACATGAAATCGAAACGCTAACCCACTCTCCATAGCCAGAAATCCCCTATTTTCCCGAACACCAAACCTCACCTGAAACCCTAACCCCGAAACTATCCTAAACCAAGGAGGGAGGGCAAAATTGTTGAGGGGCAAAAACAAGAACGAAAAGAAAGAGGGGATGCCAGAAACGGAGACGCGAAAAGGAGGGGTGCTGGCGGTGGCACTGCTGCCGCCTCTTAAGGTGGCAGTGTAACACCCTAAAAATTTCTTTCTTTTAAAATACCTGTTTTTCCCTGTTTTAAAACTTTAAATAGGAACATCTAAGATATTACCGCCACTGTAAAAACGGCTAAGGCAACTATCAAAGACACACAGCAAAAGACTAATTTCAAAACCATTCAAAACAAGTCAACTTGAAAGGTCAACCAACGAAAGTAAAGTCAAAACCAAAGTCAAACAAAATAAAATAAAATCAACCTACAACTTGGAACCACTGTAAGCCCTTATTAAAACCAAACCAACTTTAATACCTTGCGTTATTCTCATGAATAATAATATCATAATAATTAAAGCATTAAACACATCATAAACTTATGGAAACTAGCATGATTCGCTCTTCACTCATGCCCATTCATGAATATGCTTCATCACCTAAAAAGCTTCTCTCTACTTATTTCCACTACTCTCCATTAAAAAGGGGTCATCATAGGGCCAAGATAAGGACAAGGCCAACAAACACACAAAACACACAATCAGCAAAGCTGAGTACATAAGCGTATTTAACACACTAACATGCATTTACCTATCAGCGCACAACTTACCTTGTTGCACCTGTTTTTCAAGCACACAACATTTATCAAAACTTCTCAACTAGACACGTACATAATTTGTTTAGCGTTGATTACACATCGAACGGGTTTCCCAACTAACCTCCCCCAATAAATGAGGTTACTGACACGGGAGCTAACCGTGCCAGCAACAATAACCACTCGTAAGTGGCGGAACTCCTGCGCATAATATTAATAAAAGGAATGTACAGCTTCCTGTACTCTAGTAGAAGTTATGGTTAAACATAAAACCCCATAACTCCCCCTATATGTTCACACTCAAGGTATATACGTTCTAAGAGTTTTGGTGCGTAATCTCTTTCACTTTACGTTATTTACATATTATTAAACTTGATGATGACTCTCAAACCATAATCATGCAATCAACAATAATTATTCAAACAATCAAACATACTAATTTAATTCTTGAATAATTAGTGACCACATAATATTTAATGTTGAACCCTTTTTAAATCTACCTCGGTGTCAATGACACCTTAAACGCATAAAGCACCACAAATCATATCCCTCGGTGTTAAAAACACCTTAAGTGCACTAACGCACCAACATACAATTTATTCCTCGTGTACATAGACACTTACATAGCTCTTTTTCCATGCTTAAAGCATAAATAAAAATTAGTAAAATTCTCTTTTAATATTCCCAGCCAAATTAAACATTTAGTTTAATTAAACATGCTCTCTATTATGCCATAAATAAAAGTGTGGTTCATATACAATATTCCAAACTATTATTTTCCAACCATTACTCCATCACAAATAATTCATGCTTCGATATTCAATCACCAACAACAACCAAATCATAATTTTCATTCCAAATCTAGCATGATACTACTTGTAATCAATTAAACACATTTAGCAAGCTATTACATCATAAAATTATGCTAAGTACGCAAACGTACCTTGAATACAATCTTAAAATCGCCACGACTAATAGAAATCACTCACTTCGAAGTCTCCTACAATTTAAAATCATAGAAGAGTATTAAAATCCTCTCTACACAATTTTCCAGCAATATATAATTTTATTAAACCTCTCATAATTTAATTAAAATAAAGCTGAAATTATATTTAAAACATCATACCTTAATCCCAATTAATGGGTAATTAAAATTCCTTAAAGAAACTTGATTTTTAAAAAATTCCAGCATTATATTTTAATGAAAACTTGCTGTAATTAGGCCTTAAAAAACTTGCTGTAATCAAAGGTTTAAACCATCCTATAACATAATCCTTCAATAATTAATAATTTATGAATCTAGGGTTTCAAAAATTGGGCTTTTTGTTTAAAATTAAAATCTGAAAATTAAATTTACATGATACTCATAATCAAACATCATAATCAAATCACAAAACTCATAATTAATAATTAGATCTAGGATTAAACTAGTTTTAAAACAAAAGAATTTAAGGTTTTTTTTTTTCGAAAAAGGGGGCAGCCGACAGCCACCACGACTGCTGCTGGTAGCCGGTGGCCCACCGGAGGTGGTGGTGGCCGGCGGTGAGGGTGAAGGTCGAAAGGGGAAGGGAAAGAAAAGAAATAAAAGTAAAATAAGGAAAAGGGGAGAGAAGTTTATCTTGAGTTTTCTCCACTCTGGGCAAAGTTTGATTTGCCTCAAGTGTTGAATATTTATACCCCTTCTCTAGAAACCCTTCTTCCTAAACTTTCCCTTTTTAATATTTCCTAATCCTTTCCCTAATAAAACTTTACTAAAATAAAACTTTCTTAAATAAATTCCCAATTTATATAAAATAATTAATTAAATAAACTTTCCTTTTAAAATATTTCCAAACTTATTAAAATAAATATTTAAAATACTATAAATAAAGCAGTTCAATTTATTTAAATATTTCACAAAATACTTATTTCAAATAAAATACGTATAAAAATACGGGGTATTACAGTCTACCCCCCCCCCCCTTAAAAGAAGTTTCGTCCCGAAACTTGGGAAACGAAATTCAAACTTTTTCCTCACTTAGTATAATATTGTTGTACCTTTTGTCATACCTTTACCTTTTTGTGTCTCTTTGAGAACACAATGACTCAAATACTCGTTAAAATTGTGCAAAAAGCACAAAAATAACTTAAAATATAGGGAAAAGGCGCGAAATTCTACCATATTCTACCCCCCTTAAAGAAAACGAGTTACGTCCTCGTAACTCAACATACTTGAAACAACTCTGGGTATTTCTTTTTCATTTCCTCTTCTGCCTCCCAAGTGGCTTCCTCGTATTCTTGGTTAGACCATAGCACTTTTACAATCTTAACATTCTTATTGCATGTACTACGTACTTTATTGTCAAGAATTTTGATAGGTCTCTCTTCATAGGTTAAACTTTGACCTAGCTCAATGGTTTCAGGTTGTAGCATATGGGATTTATCAGGTATATACCTTCTTAATTGAGACATATGAAATACATCATGCACTTTGCTTAGCTCCATAAGTAAGGCTAACCTATAAGCTACTTTGCCTATCCTTTGCAGTATTTCTTAAGGACCAATGTACTTTGGGCTAAGTTTTCCTTTCTTCCCAAATCTCATCACTCCTTTCATCGGTGATACCTTTAATAACACCTTGTCACCAACTTCAAACTCTTCTTCTCTACGCTTCAAATCTGCGTAGCTCTTTTGGCGATCTTGAGCTGCTTGAATCTTAGCTTGAATTTCCCTTACTTGCTTCACTGTATCCTCGATCATTTGAGGCCCTAAAATCATTGTTTCACTTATGTCGTTCCAACAGATTGCTTCATTGTATCCTCGATCATTTAAGGCCCTAAAATCATTGTTTCACTTATGTCGTTCCAACAGATTGGACTACAACACTTTCTCCCATATAACGCCTCAAATGGAGCCATTCCTATGCTCGCATGATAACTATTATTATAGGAAAATTCAATCAAATCCAAGCTATCCTCCCATCCTCCTTGGAAATCTAAAACACAAGCTCTCAACATGTCCTCTAAGGTTTGAATGGTTCTTTCAGTTTGCCCATCTGTGGCAAGGTGAAACGATGTACTCATCTTAAGTGTCGTACCAAAGTTTTCCTGTACGCTTTTCCAGAATTTTGAAAGAAACCTGGAATCTCTGTCAGACACAATATCCTTTGGAACTCTATGTAACCTCACAACATTTTTAATGTAAGCCTTTGCAAGTTGCTCCATCTTCCAAGTCTCCTTCATTGGTATAAACACCGCAGATTTTGTAAGTCTGTCCACCACTACCCAAATGGTATCGTTTCCACTCTTTGATTTTGGAAGGTAAGTCACAAAATCCATTGAAATGCAATCCCACTTCCATCCAGGAATTTCCAATGATTGCATAGTCCTTTGGGGTCTTTTATGCTCTATTTTCACCTTTTGGCAAGTTAGACACTTTGCTACAAATTCCGCTACTTCATTCTTCAATCTAGGCCACCAATACACCTTTTTCAAGTCCTTATATAGCTTATCCCCTCCTGGGTGCACAGAATAGGGTGTATTGTGTCCCTCTTCCATTAGCTTTCTCTTCACTTCCTCACACTTTTGAGGTACACACCACCGACTTTTGTACCTCAAACTCCCGTCTTCATGAATTTTGAAATCTATAGCTTTGCCTTGTTTTATTTTCTCACGAATCCTATCCAATTTCACATCTCCTACTTGGTTTTCCCTTATTTCATCGAATATGGTTGGTCGGATAGTCAAATTCGCAAGAATGCCAGCTGGTACTCCCCATTCTACAACTTTTAAGTTCATTTTACTCATTTCCCTACATAACTCATCAGCCACTACCAAAGTATTCAATCCATGACTGGTCTTACGACTTAGAGCATCTGCAACTACATTTGCTTTCCCTTCCTGATCCTGTATGTCCAAGTCATAATCTGTTGTATACTCTAACCATCTCCTTTGGAGAGAGTTCAAATCCTTTTGAGTGAAAATGTACTTCAAGCTCTTATGGTCTGTGTAAATTCTACATTTCACTCCATACAAGTAATGACGCCAGATCTTTAGTGCAAAGATAATTGAAGAAAGTTCTAAATCATGGGTTAGGTAATTTACTTCTGAAGGATTTATGTCTTTGATAAGTGCAATTACTAGATATATCAAGGATCACTATTATGGAGATAATAAGTTCGTTCTTTTGGGTCGTCATTATCTGTTGCTAGACTATGATCAATGATCTTTGGCCTAGTCAAATAGTCCAAACCCGTTAGAATGGATCCTATGAGGTCACACACAAGAGTATTGGGTCAAACAAGTTAGAAGCCCATTATTGGGTCTCATGAGTTTATGACATGCTACATTGATTGTTGGGCTAGAATAGTTAGAAGAGCTTAATATGTTTTGGGCTTGATGTGGATTTATTTAGAGATGTGATCTATAAATATAATCCATACCTAGGGTTGTATTACACACAACAACTAACAGTTAATTGTGAATCAATCAACCAAGGCAAAAACCCTAATTCTCTCTCTCTCTCTCTATTCGGCTCCCTCTCTCTCCTCCTTGTCCGTACGGCCCACCCCTTTGGGTGGCACGTGTGGTGGTGTCGTGGGTGGTTTGTGGTGTGCTCGTGACTCACATCTCCGTCAAAGGTTGATTGAAGTGATCGATCACGACTAACTAGCATTAGTGGAGGTTTGATCCGTGCTCGTGGACCAAGTAGAGGAATCACGCTTGGGGTTCTTTATCTCCCTTTGTTCTTGGTCAATCACTTGTGGAATCACGCTTCAAAGGTATTAATTCTAATTCTTTATGTGTTATGCATGATCTTGGGATTAGGTGCTATATGAATATGATTCATGTTTTCCGCATTCGTACCTATAAACTCCTACAGTGGTATCAGTTAGCCTATGCATGTACATATATTGAATATTAATTCTTTGTTAATCCACAATTTTAATTCAATTAGGAGGGAGAATAATTTAATTATGGGTCAATTATTATATTAAATGTGATTTAACAATATAGAATCATTAAAAGTTATTTAAATTGCTCCAAATTAGCCTTAATTTTATTCGAATTTTGCCCTATATTGATCGAAAATTTCGACCCCCCTAACCCTATTTTTAGAAAATTTCGAAATCATAAACCCTAATTTGTGAAATTTTTGTTTTGGTTTTGATTTAATTCGATAGTTATGTGTTTAAAGAATTTAATCTATTTGATTTCATGTTAAATTATGAATTTTTCATGATCAAATTATTTAATTTAAGAGTTAAATTAAATTGGGGATTAATTTCATGAAGAACCCTAATTTCAAGATTGAATATGATTCAATTTTGAAATTAATGGGACCACATTAAGATTAATTTAATTTCACAAAAATTGATTTGTTTTTATTTAAATAAAAAAATAGGGGGTTTAGGGTGCGGCAGTCGCGGCTGAGTGGCGCTGCCACGGTGACTACCTCACCGGTGGTGGTCTAGGAGGGAGGGCGAGCTAGGCAGAAGCCGAACAGGAGCAGCACAACAGTGCACCACCAGTTGCGTGTGCTGCTGATGTTGCTGCTGTGCAGCGTACACCATAAGGTGTACGGCCACCGTGGCTGGCTTCGGCTGGCCACACCACGGTGGCTGGCGCAGCTATTTTCTAAAAAAAAAAATTTAAATAAAAACAGATTTCAAAATTAAAAAAAAAATTAAAAAGATAAGTTTTGATTTTGAAAAGATAATTAACAAAATTAAAGTTGTTATTTTTGTTAAGTTTGGATAATTATGGAGCAAAAGATTCTATTTGGATAATGATTGATTTAATGAGATTATCCCATAATTAATTTTGGATAATAATTGATTTAAAATATGTGATTGGCTAGCAATTAGGATAGAATCTCCTAAATTAGTTAGGATAATCATGGAAAATAAATATGATTTATCTTCCATAATTAAAATATGATTTGATTCTATCTCTTACCTAAAATAATATATATGATATTTTATGATTGGTTAGAAATAATATATGATATTATCTAATTGCAGTAATTAATTAATTAAAAATATGAGATATTTTGTGCCATGTTTCCTTAATTATGATCATTCAATGTTGTAGTTTAGGAAAGCATGATGAGTGATTTATTATGTGGCACTTCATAATATATGATATTATTTATTGCTATATATAGACTAGTATGGCCCATAGATTCTAAATACGATCTGCGCATCATTTCGTATTTTTGTAATCTAAATACGGTATGCGTACTGTTAAGTATTTTTGTAATTTTATTTTATTTTATTTAAGTAGTAGATAGAATAGAATAATATTACAGGTTGCAGTTGATCCAAGAAGCCAATGGAGTGGAGGCCCAAAGGAATAAGATGGATGAGATCCATGAGGATTCAAGTGGGAGCATTTTTCTGATTTATTAGTTTTCTTAGGATTAAGGGGCCATACTATGTCATGTTTTACTTATGCATTAGTAGATTATACATGTTAGATTTATTTTATGTTGATTGATGATGCGTTAGAGTTCACTAAATAATCACAACATAATAAATCTAGGTCCCGGTAATATTGAGATTGCTTTTCCAATTGAAAACCCAATGAAACCTTCGATATTTATGATGGGTCATGCCAAAGCTGGGTGTCATATTATATCTTGGGAAAGTTGGGGTAAATCAAGTTTTACAATTTTAATTGGTTATACTCAACAAGGTTACCTAAAGAGTTTAGAACCTTGAAGCAAGGGTAATAATTAAACATGTGATGAGTAATTATTCAATCAAGAATTACAAGAGTTGTAATCAGTAAAGAGTTTACTCACCTTGAAAATGTAATGGTTGATGGTAGGGCCAAAGTCCGGTCAATTATTACACAAATAAAGGGTCTTGGAATCATTTAATTCAATAGGGATCATTTTAATATTGAATAAATGCTTTAAAGTTACCAATTTAAATCGTTTATGGTACTTTAAAATTATTAAACATAATTAATGAACTTTGCCTCGTTTTGTTTTTGTTTGTAGATGAATAACTATAATGACAACACTATTTTGCCAACGAAACTAAATTTAAGGCTGAATCTCAGAAACTTCAGGGAATGGGAGAACGAGTTGAGAAATGTTCTCATAAGCATAAGCTTGAATCTCGTTTATACATACCTGTTGAGGGCAAGTATACTGAAGGTTATGATCCTGAAAGGCATGCGAAAATTGTTTCGGATGCAGAGAAAATCAGGAATCTCATTTTAGAATCTATTCCAAATTGTTGGAAAAGAAGGTTCATGCAATATGAGTTAACCAACTTGTGTGAATGTCTTTGTGCCATCTGTCGAGGTGGCATTGGGGCATTAGGAAGTGGAGGAGGAAACTTCAACGACTACAATGTAAGAGAGGTCGTTAATTCGATCCCTCGTATTTACTATTCTTGGACTGACAGCATAAGGTATGAGGCTTACAATGTTGATTGTAAGATAATGGCTAAGAAACTCATGCCTAGTCAGTCAGTAAGGACCCATGTCAATGAACTGATTGATTTATTCAATCAGATGTAAGTCCTTGGGAAACCGTTTGATGATGACTCCGCACATGACATAATCTTGTTCTCACTCCACGATGGTTTTGATATAGTCAGGCTCACTCATAATGATGAGGGCTCGACTGTGACAATAGTCAACCTTTTACTCAACCATGCTGAGGAGTACCTGAAGAGGAGACAAAGCGAATGCTTCTATTGTGGTGATTGGCTTCGCCATACACCAGGGTGTCCCCATTATACACCAGTGAAAACAGAAGGTAAGGAGTTACTTGATGTTTTTGTTGTAGAAATTAATCTTACCTCTTCTCCAACTTGGGTATTCGATACCGATTGTGGTGCTCACATTGTTAATAACATGCAGGGCCTAGAAGGGAGTAGGGCATTAGCAAAAGGGGAAGTCACACTCCGAGTAGGAAATGGAGCAACAGTTGCTGCACTTGTTATTAGAGATTATCATTTGAGACTTCCGTCTAGTTTAATTTTGGTTCTTAATAAATGTTATTATGTTCCAACTATTACCAAAAACATTATTTCAGTTCCTGTTTTAGATACTGAAGGATTTTCTTTTGAAATAAGAGACAAATGTTGTTTTATTTCCAAAGAAAATATGCTATATGCTAAAGCGAAATTATTTAATGGCTTGTATGTTTTAGATTATACAACTCATATCTATAACATAGATCATAAAAAGCAAAGAACAGATGGATCAAACCCAACTTACCTATGGCATTGTAGGCTTGGACATATTAACCAAAAGCGCATCCAGAAATTACATAAGGATGGAGTCCTTTCAACATTTGATTATGAATCATTTGAAAATTGTGAGTCATGCTTGCTTGGTAAAATGACTAAGTCACCCTTTACGGGTGTAGGTGAGAGAGCTAGTGACCTTTTGGGACTCATACATACGGATGTGTGTGGACCAATGAGTTCAAAAGATAGGGGTCAATATAGATACTTCATTACTTTTATTGATGATTTAAGTAGATTTGGTTATGTTTACTTAATGAAGCAGAAGTTGGAAGCCTTTGAAAAATTCAAAGAATTCCAGAATGAGGTACAAAACCAACTTGGGAAAACAATTAAAGCATTACGATCCGATCGTGGTGGTGAATATTTGACTCAAGAATTTGATGAACATCTGATAAATTGTGGAATTCTTTCACAGTTAACTCCTCCAGGGACACCACAGTTGAATGGTGTGTCAGAAAGGAGGAATAGGACCTTACTAGATATGGTTCGGTCCATGATGAGCTTTATTAATCTTCACATATCATTCTGGGGATATGCATTAGGAGCAGCTGCGAACATACTAAACAGAAGCCCATCCAAAGCAGTTGAGAAGACACCATATGAATTATGGACTGGAAAAGTTCCAAAGTTGTCTTATCTCAAGGTTTGGGGTTGTGAAGTCTATGTAAAACATTTACAAAGTGACAAACTCGGCCCTAAATCAAACAAATGTTTCTTTGTGGGTTATCCCAAAGAAACAAAAGGGTATTACTTCTACAATCGCGACGATGACAAAGTGTTTGTTGCTCGCAATGGTGTCTTTCTAGAAAATGAATTCCTCTCTAGAAAGCCAAGTGGGAGTAAAGTAGTTCTCGAAGAAATTCGAAACCAGAAACAAATGGATGTGGATAACACCACATCAGAGGCGAGGGCGCATAATCATGCGTCGGAGCAAGCTAATTCAACTAGAGAGACTCCTATCGTCCCACTTGAATCTAATTCTTGCGAAAATCTTCAAAGAGTTGAAGAGAACATTTCTATTGTTTCTCCTACCCCACGTAGGTCGACCAGAATCAGAAACAAACAGTTTGTTGAAGTTCTGTTAACTGAGGATTCTGAAATCTTCTTATTGGAGAATGAGGAACCTACAACCTACAAGCAAGATTTGATGAGCCCCAACTCAAAAGAATGGCTTGAGGCCATGAAATCAGAAATGGAATCGATGTCTGAAAATGCTATGTGGACCCTGGTGGACTTGCCTAATGGGGTAAAGCCTATTGGTTGCAAGTGGGTTTACAAGATTAAAACAGACAAGGATGGAAATGCCTACATCTATAAAGCAAGACTGGTTGCGAAAGGGTACAGACAGATTCATGGTATTGACTATGATGAAACCTTTTCCCCAGTAGCAATGCTTAAGTCCATTCGGATTCTTCTAGCGATTGCTGCATTATTCGATTATGAAATTTGGCCGATGGATGTCAAAACCGCCTTCTTGAATGGGTTCTTGATGGAGGAAGTGTATATGACACAACCTGAGGGTTTTGAAGATCCAGAAAATCCTGGAAAGGTATGCAAGCTTCAAAAATCCATTTATGGATTGAAGCAAGCATCAAGGAGTTGGAACCTTCGTTTTGATGAAGCAATCAAACAGTTTGGTTTTGTCAAAAGCGAAGAGGAACCTTGTGTATACAAGAAGTCCAGTGGGAGCAGCATAGTTTTCTTAGTCTTGTATGTAGATGACATACTACTCATGAGAAACAACATACCAATGCTTGAGTCAGTCAAGGAGTGGTTGAAAAGTTGTTTCTCCATGAAAGACTTGGGTGACGCCGAGTACATCTTGGGAATCAAGATCCATCGAGACAGGTCTCGAAGGATGATTGGATTATGTCAAGAGACTTATGTTGATAAGGTTCTTGATAGATTTTGAAAGACTCTAAAAGAGGATTTCTACCCATGTCTCATGGCATTACGCTCAGTAAATCTCAATGTCTGGTTACACCAGACGAGATGAGACGTATGACGATTATACCTTATGCTTCGGCAGTAGGGTCGATAATGTATGCCATGATTTGTACAAGGCCAGATGTTTCATATGCTTTAAGCATGTGTAGCAGGTTTCAGGAAAATCCAGGTGAAGCGCACTGGACAGCTGCCAAGAACATCCTTAAGTACTTGAGAAGGACTAAAGGAATGTTTCTAGTATATGGTGGCGAAGATGAGTTGGTTGTCAAGGGTTATACGGATGCGAGTTTCCAAACAGACAGAGATGATTTTAAATCCCAGTCTGGATACATCTTCTGTCTGAATGGAGAAGCAGTGAGCTGGAAGAGTTCAAAGCAAAGCACTGTCGCAGACTCTACTACAGAATCAGAATATTTAGCTGCTGTCGAAGCAGCTAAGGAAGCAGTTTGGATTAAGAAATTCCTTATTGAGATGGATATTGTACCAAGTGCTCAAAAAGGGATTGAGTTGTATTGTGACAACAATGGCACCATTGCTCAGTCAAAGGAGCCTAGGTAACACTTCAAATCAAAACATGTTGAGAGGAAGTATCATCTCATTCGAGAAATCGTTGGCAGAGGAGATGTCAAGATGTGAAAAGTTCATACGGATGAGAATATCGCTGATCCCCTTACTAAACCCCTTCTATTGCCTAAGCATGAGAAACATGTTGATGCAACTAGATTGAGGCTAATGATGTAATTTAAGTTGTATTTGTTTTTAGAGAAAAACTTATTACATATGTAATACATTCATTGGCAAAATTATGTTTAATCAAAAGTTTATCATCTCTCTTATTTAATTGTGGTTTCAATATTAAATAAAATGTCCAAAATAATTATGGATTGATGGGTTCATCAGGTTAATTATTTAATTATTTAATGACCTGGTGAATGAAACCCCAAAGGTGAACAAAATCCATATATTATTTCAATTCCTAGTTCGGAATCATTAAACTGGACATAAATGATTTCAATTAATGGACTAGCATGTAAGATTGATTGGATAGCTCTGTTTCATGGGCTATAGGAGTGTAGTGAAGCTCGGTCAATCACATGGATATGCATGAATGATGCATGATCGAACTATAGACCTACTTTGAAGCTCAAGTATAGAGCTTCCGGATATATTAGTGGATTCCTTTGACATGAGTGGAACACTGATTTCGTTTAATGATTGATTTAACTGTGGTACACTCAAACATCTTCCCGTAACTGGAGATTATAAAGTGTGTTTCCCGGTTGCTTCATGAGTTGAGTGGGAGCTTTGGTTGCCGCAAGATTGGATTGAGTCTACCTATTTAGTTAGGAATGTGTCTTGGCCCCTTGAAGAGGGAGAATTCAGGAAATGCATGGCCGTGCTCAAATGGATTACATAGTAATCATTTGTTTTGTAATTCTAACTCAGTTTTTCAAGAAAAGATTTGTAGGTTAATATGATTACGACATGAGATGCAATCATATTATCAAATCGACACACATTGACTTAAGGAATTTGAATATTGCGCACTTGTCTCAGACAAGTGGGAGATTGAAGGAGTTATGTCTTCGATAAGTGGAATTACTAGATATATCAAGGATCACTATTATGGAGATAATAAGTTCGTTCTTTTGGGTCATCATTATCTGTTGCTAGACTATGATCAATGATCTTTGGGCTAGTCAAATAGTCCAAAGCCCATTAGAATGGATCCTATGAGGTCACATACAAGAGTATTGGGTCAAACAAGTTAGAAGCCTATTATTGGGTCTCATGAGTTTATGACATGCTACATTGATTGTTGGGCTAGAATAGTTAGAAGAGCTTAATATGTTTTGGGCTTGATGTGGATTCATTTAGAAATGTGATCTATAAATATAATCCATACCTAGGGTTGTATGACACATAACAATTAACAATTAATTGTGAATCAAGCAACCAAGGCCAAAACCCTAATTCTCTCTCTCTCTCCTCCCTGTCCGTACGGCCCACCCCTTTGGGTAGCGCGTGTGGTGGTGTCGTGGGTGGTTTTTGGTGTGCTCGTGACTCACATCTTTGTCAAAGGTTGATTGAAGTGTTCAATCACAACTAACTAGCATTAGTGGAGGTTTGATCCGTGCTCGTGGACCAAGTAGAGGAATCACGCTTGGGGTTCTTTATCTCCCTTTGTTCTTGCTCGATCACTTGTGGAATCACGCTTCAAAGGTATTAATTCTAATTCTTTATGTGTTATGCATGATCTTGGGATTAGGTGCTATATGAATATGATTCATGTTTTCCGCATTCATACCTATAAACTCCTACAACTTCATGGTCCTTTAACTGCCTTGATGCGTATGCAATTACCTTCCCATTTTGCATAAGCACACACCCCAAGCCATTCTTTGATGCATCACTATACACATCATAGATACCACTGTCGTCTAGTAGTGTAAGCACTGGTGTTGTAACCAGCTTCTGTTTCAAGAGTTGGAATGCTTCTTCACATTTATCATCCCACTCAAACTTCTTGTCTTTCTTCATTAGAGTAGTCATAGGTTTAGCAATCTTTGAGAAATCTTTCACAAATCGCTTATAATACCCTACTAGACCTAAGAAACTCCGAACATCAGACACTGTTTTGGGCGTAGGCCAACCCTTCACAGCTTCGATCTTGGCTGGATCTACTTCCAGGCCATCCTTTGACACAAAATGACCTAAGAATGCTACCTTTTCCAACCAAAATTCACACTTAGAGAACTTTGCATAAAGATTGTTTTCTCTCAGTGTTTGCAGAATTGCCCTCATGTGTTCTACATGCTCTTCTTTGCTCTTTGAATACACCAATATATCATCTATGAACACTACCCCAAATTTATCCATAAATTGATGAAACACCCTATTCATCAAATCCATAAAGATTGCCGAAGCATTTGTAAATGCAAATGGCATCACTGTAAACTCATAGTGTCCATATCTCGTTCTAAATGCAGTTTTAGGTATGTCTTCATCTGCAATCCTCAACTGGTGATATCCGGACCTCAAGTCAATCTTAGAAAACACAGTTGCGCCTTTCAACTGATCAAACAAATCATCAATCCTTGGAAGTGGATACTTGTTCTTTATTGTCACCTTATTTAATTCCCTATAATCAATACACAACCTCATGCTCCCATCTTTCTTCTTAACAAACAAAATTGGTGCTCCCCAAGGAGATGCACTCGGTCTGATGTATCCCTTGTCTAACAAATCCTGCAGTTGCTCCTTTAATTCACTCATCTCTGCAGGTGCCATTCGATATGGTGCTTTGGATATTGGTGCTGTCCCTGGGACTAAGTCTATGGTGAAATTAATTGCTCTCTTAGGTAGAATTCCAGGGATCTCGTCTGGAAATACATCCAGAAATTCATTTACCACTTCTATATCTTCTGGCTTAGTTACTTCATCATGATCCATGTTTCTCACACTGCAAAAGTACACTGGATGCCCCTTTTTCATGTACTTTCCCAACTTTAACACGGATATCAACCTAGGGCATTTGGTTTCACCATGCATCCAATAAGTCACTGACTCATTCTCACTTGTGTTCATTCCCAGGATGACATCAAAATCTTTTAACCCGAACTCGATGAGGTCAGACTGAAACACTTTCCCCTCGATCTCTAAAGGCACTTCTCTAAGGGTTTTGGTACAATTCACTACCCCACCCGTCGGAATGGTTATTGGTAAGTCCACTACTTCTACTATTTTCAAACAGCCTTTAAGTTTCAAAACAATTCTTTTCGAAATGAAAGAAAAAGTTGCACCAGAATCAAATAAAACTTTAACAGGGATAGAGTGAATAGAAAAAGTACCAGTGATGACATATTTTGTGGAATCAGCCTCATGCCTACTCAACACATTCATTTTTCCTGTAGCTCCATTTTTCTGCTAATTGTTGCCATTGTTGCTGTTATTGTTGTTCTTCGCTCCATTCTGCTGCGCTCCCTTATTCCCAGTGAAATTGTTGTTGTTTCCCTGAAAGTTCCTTTGGGTCCCTCCTAAATTATTATTCTGCTTATTCCCATTAGAACCTTTGGAGAAACACTCATACTCTCAATGCCCTAGCTTGTTACAAGCACGACACGTAACCAGATTTCCATCACAGTCCTTCCCAGGGTGGTTGTTCTTGCACCTCTTGCAAAAATAACGCCTCTCATTCTTGTTATTCCCTTGGTTATTGTTTCTAGCCCCTCCATTGAAGTTACGTCCTCCTTGACGATTGTTACCTTGGGAATTGTTGTTGTTGTGAAAGTTATTGTTGTTATGGTGGTATTTTTGCTTCTTGAAGTTATTCTGGTTACCCTGTTGGTTCCCAGAATTTTGCCCCACCTCTTTCCTCTTTTCTTTCACTTCCACATCAGCCAGCTCTTTCTTTTTCTTCAACTCTAAAGCATACAAGGGTGCAGCTCTGCCATACACCTCATCCAAGGTTTCAAACACTTGTCCACATAACTTTAGCTATAAATCAGTAGTCAAACCACTCTCAAACTTTCTAGCCTTTGCCTTCTCCGTAGAAACAGACTTTTCAGCAAAACGAGATAACTCAATAAACTTGGTATAGTATTCAGTCACTGACATCCCCTCCATCTTGAGGTTTGAGAACTCCTCAGCCTTTTGCTTCTGTAAGAAGCCAGGGTAAAACTTATCTCTCACTTTCTCTTGGAACTTAATCCAATTGAATCCAGATAGCGCTCTAATAGTTGTTTCATTTTGCTGCCACCAAAGATCAGCTTCACCTCTCAAGTAATAAGTAGCACAGCCCACCTTAGAATTTTCTGGGCATCTAACTGCCCCAAACAATTTCTCAAACTCCCTTAACCAATTTTCCAGTATGGTAGGGCCAGGCTCTCCTTGATAGGTTGGTGGTTTGCTTTGAGCCACCTTCTTGAAAAGTTCTCCCTAAGCATCCCCATTGTTGGTTGAATTCCTGGCCAACTGTTGGGCCACAACTGCTAATTGCCTCACAATCTCACTCAAATCACCCCCATTATTACCAGAATTACTTCCCCCTGCCATTTTGCTTCTCCTGAATTAAGAACAAGGGTTTATATTAGAGATGGCTTTGGTTAGCTCTCAAGGCAAACACTCATCTATTACTTAACACCCTTGAAACATTCACAGTAAAATTTGAACCTAACAAATTGGGATAGCAAAAGCTAAAAATTCCCTAAACTCGTAGCTTTGTCAATCAATTATTGATTGCTAACCAACCATACATTTAATAAAGCATCACATAGATAAATAAAAATAATCCCCATAGATTCCCATAACTTAATTAGAAATAGTTTATTGGAATTAATTTGCTTGGAATTTGGCTATTGGAATAGCGATGTGAAATGGAAGATTTTGGAAAATGAAATGAATTATTTATCAATAATATAAATAATTTAACAAAGAAATAAATAGGATTTTTATTAATTAAAATAAAATAAAATTATTGAAATAAAATTGAGTTCTAGAAACTTATGTATTACATAAGCTCACTGACTCACTCTGGTCATACCACTTATTATTTTAAAACTAAAATAATAATAATAATAAACTGTAATTAAAGCTGAAATAATAATAATAATAATAATAATAATAATAATAATAATAATAATAATAATAATAATAATAATAATAATAATAATAATAATAATAATAATAATAATAATAATAATAAACTGTAATTAAAACTGAGGATTCATAACAAAGAAATCTATAAAAATCAAATCCTTTCGAACGTTATCTCTCTTGTCCGCCGACTGCTTGTAGCTACTAGGGTCGAACTCAAGATCATCTGCCTCCTCCATTGGTTCAGGTGACTCTGGTTCAGGTTCTACCTGCACGAACTCTCCCTCTTCCTCCTCATCAGAAGAAATTTCTATAATGATTGGAGTTGGAGGTGGATTGGGATTAGAAATTTCCATGAGTGAACTATCTTCCTCCCCTTGCTCTCCATTCTCTGCTTGACCACCCTGTGAAGAAGAAGAACTCCCTGATTGATGACTAGGAGAAGGGGGATTTTGCCCCACTGGATTTTCGAAATAATAATCATGGTATGGAAGGTGGAGTTGTCGACAATGGGCTTTCTCGACCCTAACAAGATAGGAAATCAAAAATCTGTAATCCGGGTACCATTGTCCATAATAGTCCCTATATTTGTAGTAGTTCGAGATGTCCCCTGGTAAATAGAAATCAGAAAATTTGGATTTGACAGCATAATAAGGAGGCTCATCAGGCAAGCAATGGACAATCATAGCTGATATACGATCAGGGCTATCAAAAACTCTGTCCCTTAAAACATTGCTCCTGTAGGAACAGTAAAAGCGATTCTTTTGAACGTAATCATAGGGATGCTCATTAGGTTTCTTAGTGAGAGTTCCTAGTTCGATGTATCTGCTAGAAAGATTCGGCATCCTGTAAAGAAAAGGCTTAGAAAAGAATTCCATTTCCCAAAGAAAACAAAATAATACAGTTCTTGCATGAATTAGATTCAATGTTCAATCAAACAATTTTTTTCTTATTTCTAAACACATAAATACATATCCTCAAGCAATTTGTTCACATGATTAAACATCCACAACCTAATATTAATGCATACAAGAACATGATTATTTCTAACTTATATGCCCAAATTCTTTCCTACCTATTCTCACCCACATGCTTTAAAAACTGTAAACACATAATACTTACCTTAATCCTTGATTTCCTGCAAAATGAATAGACTAAAAAAATATTTTTGACTCCTTTTTAATTTAAATTTTCGAAAATAATAGGGAAAAAGACCAAGGAAAATTCGGCCCTCCCCCTAAAAAAAATTTTCGGACATTCTCCAAAATAAAAAAATAATTTTGGTCCTCTTTTAAAAAAAATTCGGACCCTTTTAAAATACTTCCTTTGTTTTTATTTTATTGCACCATTGGGACTTTTACACTATTCACTTAATCTTCTTTGACCATCATTTGTGATTTATACATTAGAAAAAATATAGTCATGTGGGATCTAGTTAGATTCGTATCGATCTCTAATTTTCAAATATCAAATATTTATAATTTTTACAAAAGTATAATTGAAGATATTGATAGCTAAAGTAATGCATTGGCAAGCGTGAAATCCCTTATGGTGCAATAAAAAAGAACGGAGGAAGTATAAAAAAAATTTCGGGTTTTAATTTAATCAAATAAATATTTGATCTTCTCAAAATAAAATAAAATAATTCTCCTAAAAATTTTCACCAATAAATAAGTACTTGGCCAAGTTTAAAATTAAAACACGTGTTTGGCTTTAGTGATAATAAAATCTCAACCTGGCTCTGATACCACTTTGTAACACCCTATAAATTCCTATATTTTAAAATACATGTTTTGCCCTGTTTTAAAACTTTAAATAGGAACATCTAAGATATTACCGCCACCGTGAAAACGGCTAAGGCAACTATCAAAGACACACATCGGAAGACTAATTTCAAAACCATTCAAAACAAGTCAACTTGAAAGGTCAACCAACGAAAGTAAAGTCAAACAAAGTAAAATAAAATCAACCTACAACTTGGAACCACTGTAATCCCTTATTAAAACCAAACCAACTTTAAAACCTCGTGTTAGTCTCATGAATAATAATATCATAAATAATTAAAGCATTAAACACATCATAAACTTATGGAAACTAGCATGATTCGCTCTTCACTCATGTCCATTCATGAATATGCTTCATCACCTGAAAAGCTTCTCTCTACTTGTTTCCACTACTCTCCATTAAAAAGGGGTCATCATAGGGCCAAAATAAGGACAAGGCCAACAAACACACAAAACACACAATCAGCAAAGCTGAGTACATAAGCGTATTTAACACACTAACATGCATTTACCTATCAGCGCACAACTTACCTTGTTGCACCTGTTTTTCAAGCACACAACATTTAGCAAAACTTCTCAACTAGACAAGTACATAATTTGTTTAGCGTTGATTACGCATCGAACGGGTTTCCCAACTAACCTCCCCCAATAAATGAGGTTACTGACACGGGAGCTAACCGTGCCAACATTAATAACCACTCGTAAGTGGCGGAATTCCTGCGCATAATAATAAAAGGAATGTACAGCGTCCTGTACTCCAGTAGAAGTTATGGTTAAACATAAAACCCCATAACTCCCCCTATATGTTCACACTCAAGGTATATACGTTCTAAGAGTTTTGGTGCGTAATCTCTTTCACTTTACGTTATTTACATATTATTAAACTTGGTGATGACTCTTAAACCACAATCATGCAATCAACAATAATTATTCAAACAATCAAACATACTAATTTAATTCTTGAATAATTAGTGACCACATAATATTTAATGTTGAACCCTTTTTAAATCTACCTCGGTGTCAATGACACCTTAAACGCATAAAGCGCCACAAATCATATCCCTCGGTGTTAAAAACACCTTAAGTGCACTAACGCACCAACATACAATTTATTCCTCGTGTACATAGACACTTACATAGCTCTTTCCCATGCTTAAAGCATCAATAAAAATTAGTAAAATTCTCTTTTAATATTCCAAGCCAAATTAAACATGCTCTCTATTATGCCATAAATAAAAGTGTGGTTCATATACAATATTCCAAACTATTATTTTCCTACCATTACTCCATCACAAATAATTCATGCTTCGATATTCAATCACCAACAACAACCAAATCATAATTTTCATTCCAAATCTAGCATGATACTACTTGTAATCAATTAAACACAATTAGCATGCTATTACATCATAAAAATTATGCTAAGTACGCAAACGTACCTTGAATACGATCTTAAAATCGTCACGACTAATAGAAATCACTCACTTCGAAGTCTCCTACAATTTGAAATCATAGAAGAGTATTAAAATCCTCTCTACACAATTTTGCAGCAATATATACTATTATTAAACCTCTCATAATTTAATTAAAATAAAGCTGAAATTATATTTAAAACATCATACCTTAATCCCAATTAATGGGTAATTAAAATTCCTTAAAGAAACTTGATTTTTAATGCACTACCAAAAATTCCAGCATTATATTTTAATGAAAACTTGCTGTAATTAGGCCTTAAAACACTTAAATCAAAGGTTTAAACCATCCTATAACATAATCCTTCAATAATTAATTATTTATGAATCTAGGGTTTCAAAAATTGGGCTTTTTGTGTAAAATTAAAATCTGAAAATTAAATTTACATGATACTCATAATCAAACATCATAATCAAATCACAAAACTCATAATTAATAATTAGATCTAGGATTAAACTAGTTTTAAAACAAAAAGATTTATTTATTTATTTTTTTCGAAAAAGGGGGCACCCAACAGCCACCACGGCTGCCGCCAGCGCCGGTGGCTGCCTGTTGCCGGCGGCTGGTGCTGCTGGTGGCCGGCGGTGAGGGTGAAGGCCGAAAGGGTAGGGGAAAGAAAAGAAAGAAAAGAAAAAAGAAAAATAAGGAAAAGGGGAGAGAAGTTTACCTTGGGTTTTCTCCACTCTGGGCAAAGTTTGATTTGCCTTAAATGTTGAATATTTATATCTCTTCTCTAGAAACCCTTCTTCCTAAACTTTCCCTTTTTAATCTTTCCTAATCCCTTCCCTAATAAAACTTTATTAAAATAAATTTTTCTTAAATAAATTCTCAATTTATATAAAATAATTAATTAAATAAACTTTTCTTTTATAAAATATTTTCAAACTTATTAAAATAAATATTTAAAATACTATAAATAAAACATTTCAATTTTACAAATTACAACTAGTGTAACTTGTGTGACCGAGCTACTTGTATTGTCTCTTATCATAGGGTAATGTAGCCCTTAAGCTTGGATGCTTCGGGTGGTGATGTAGCATTTACAAATTACAACTAGTGTAACTTATCATTTGAAATTTCATTAGAAGTTAAGCTAGTTAAATCAATGTTATTCTGAATGAAGAATTGCCAGATAGGATACTTTATAAGATTGGCTGCTGATTAAGGGAAAACCAGGTGTATGGATATTGGATAATGATAATATCTCATTCCATACTTTTTCTCTTACTTGAGACTTTCTGATTGTCGAACAGCTTCTCTTGTGATTACTAGCTTTTTAATCATTAAGTTATAAAGTTTTTGGCTGAAACTTTTGTAAAATGTTGCAGCATTTTGTCACCACATATGGGGATCACTTTCTTCAAGCTATTCGGCATCTTTCACAAGATCTTAATATGTCGTTGGATGGGGAATTGATCATACAAACTGTTTCAGTGAAAAAGGTGACTCCTGTTCAAACCCTTCCAAAAAAGCTTACACCAGCAAAGTTTGAAGCATGGAGGATGTGGCATGAAGACGGACATTCAATTGAGAAAATTGCTGTATGCTATTTTATTTGGTTGCTCTCTTTTTTTCCTTGCTGTATATCTCTTTGAAGTTTATATTTCCTGTTGTTTTCTATTCAGAATACTGCCTTCGTAAGCTGGAATATGCATTGCATGTGTTCGTGTGTTTTGTAATACTGTGTAAGGTAGGCCACTGAGCCCTGCCAGAGGAAGGGGATTAATCCCCCCTCTGTCAGGGGTGAGGATTGTACCTGTATCCAGACTCCAGCAGGAATTCAAGTGGATGACCTACCCTGGTCCTCAGTGCATGTTTATGGTCATATTTTAGTGATACTTTGTGTACATATTTTCCGGAATACACCTGCTACGATTTCTGGCTCCAACTTCCTCTCTTTTTCAATGACAGAACTTCCCTGGTAGATCTGCCCCGATTAAAGAAGGAACTGTCCTCACTTATCTCCTTGAGGCTTTTCAAGAAGGCTTAGCTACTGATTGGCCCAGGTTTTGTGCTGAGATTGAACTTACACCCGAGATGTTCACTAGTATATTGGATGCAGTTACAAAGGTTGGCTCAACTGAAAAATTGAAGCCCATTAAAGACGAATTACCTGAAAATGTGAGTTCTGTACAAAAAATATGTGCTTAGTCATAATCTAATTTAATAAAAGCTTAAAAGCTGAACTAATGAGCTCCGTTTTCTGTGTAAATTTTCGGATGTCATACTAAAACGGGTTACTGGTGCCAGGTAAATTATTCGCATATAAAAGCTGGTCTTACAATGCTAAGCTGTGGTATCTCTTCTCCATTAGAGCTTAATCCTCTGAATAAAGCAAATGAAGTCCCTGAAGCAGCTGAATCATCACCAAAATCTTTGGCATCGTGTCTTGCTGAAGAATCTTGTAACTTAGATCATAAATTGCCAAAGAATAGGAAGGATGAAGAAACTGTTTTTGATTGTGATATGCTTACATCGAAGCGTTGCAAGACTGATAAAGAAAATGAGTGTTGCAGTACAATGTCAGCCACTCAGGGTTCTATAGTAGAATGGCTTAAAAACTATGATGATGGGGTTTGTTTTCCTCTCTTAGTCAACATTACCCAGCAAATAAAACCGAAAAAGAAAAAGAAAATGCTTAAGCATCTTATATATGACTGATTTCTGATTTCTGCAGGTTGCTTTGCACGATATTATACAGCACTTCAAAGATTCAAGTGAAGAAACTATACGGACATTGCTTGTTGACCTTGAAGGTGACTTTGTGATTTACCAAAAGAGTGGTGTATATAAGATGTTCTAGTGAAACAATCGGCTCCTCAGTGAGAAATATTTTGGAAAAAACTGATTAGTCATCACTGATATTTCTGCCTGTAAATCAGTAAGTCTGCATAATGTTTTTGTAATGAAAAATGCTGGTTATCTTATTGTAAAAATATACGAAGTATTATCCTTGTGTGATACGGCTCATCTTATAAAAGATTTCCCCATTCTCATGTCTCTTGAAAGGCTATACATATACTTCATGTTAATTCTTGATAGGTTCACATTGTAGATCTTCTGACATGCCTTGGATGTTAGATTGTCAGTTTTTTTTTTTTTTTTCTTCTTCTTTGATTACTTGTACAGTTGCGCCCTTTACATGTTCGTTCAGGAATCTTAACTCTTCAAATTTCAGTAGACACTAGACAGGCCCGTATCTCCAACTTGTATTCTGTTCGAGGTTTTAATAAATTTCCTGTAACAAAACTCGATTTTATTCTTGTCTCATTTGTCCTATAGAAAGATATGCTAAACATAACATCATCAGCAAACTTAAGTATAATCGACCGATTGAGCAATATAATTGAGCAAACTCTATTTCTGTTCCCTTTTAGCTGGTGGTTGGGAAGGAAGGACACAAAAAATTTATCCCATTGTTGTCCTGTTGGCTTGTTGGGGCTACTGCAATATAATGGTGCATGAAGGGTAGCCTTCTGACCTTTTTGTTTTTGGTTGAAAGAAACATCCTTATTTTTGGTCATCAGCAAATTTGCATGTTGTAAGCGGGTTGACCAGGACCTTCCTTTCCTTGCAGTAGGGTGCCTTGGGTTTCGTCGGGTTGTGTATTGCAATAGTCCCAAATAATACAATGTCAAATGAATTAGTAAAAATGTCAATATTACCTAGGAACTTTATTTATAAGGCAAAATTACACTAATTGATGTGAATGATGTCTTGACTACAACTTTTGACATGAACTTATTTGCATGCTTAAATTGACATAAATTAAGATGCTAGAGACACTCACTGACATGAACAGATGAAGTTAATAAAGTACACAAATCACAGGAATGATCTTTGGTGACTTAGCTTGCATGTCGTTGAGTGTCTTTACTCTTTAATAGATTGTTAATTTCAGCAAGGGAAGGAGCTAGACCACCACTCTATCTGGTCCATTGCTCAAACAAAGTTTTTACAGGATCCTTACTCCTTAGTTACCCACCCGTCCAGGAACACACTTAGGAAGAATTTGCAAAACTACGATTCCATTGGAAACGTACAAGAAAAGCACTTTGAATTGTTGAACCCACCTATCCAAGGTTGAGCCATGGGATTAGACGGTGAGAATTCTTTCCAGAGGACAAAAAAATTCTTTCTAAACATCGGTCATTATAAAGACAAGTTTATGTCCATGGTTGTTGTTGGGTCATAATTCATGTCAATGAATTTAATTTTGCATATTTATTTTAGTCATTTAATATTTCGTCGTATTTTGGCATCATTGAGAGAACTTATGTTAGCAATAATGAATATAGATTGATTAACTTTTAAAATTGTGCAGTGTCAAGTAGCTAATTGAAACTTCAATTGGAAAAGTCAAACCCTTTCCCCCTCTGCTGCCATGACTTGTAAGCAATTGCACAAAGCATAACGATGAATTTTTCGTCTAGATGATACAGGGCAGAACAAAAAATTTCAATTCTGAAAATCCGCCAAATTACATGTAAACATACACATATATACCTGCACAAGTTTAAAGAGTTTTGTGTTCCACAAATCTTACAACTCAATAAACTTGAAGTTAACTGCAAATAAACACTAAAATTTTAACATGGAACTGTTCGCAACGAGCTTAATAATATCCCTCTATACACAGGCCTTAGAAAGTATCTTTTTATCAGGATTTATCTTGGATTGATGTCAGGAACAACTCCGCTAATAAGATCACTACCAGAGACATCAGACGAGATGAATGGGTGCCTCATATTGGATGAGTAACTTGGTGAAGAAATGCTTCCTGAAGGCATACTTGAAGATTCAAAATCTGGCATCAAACTAGATATATTTTCCAGTTCTCGGACAACCTCCATCATCGCTGGCCTAGCATCTGTCTGGTCTTGACAGCATCTAAGCGCCAGACTCAGAAACTTCTCCACACACTCAGAAGGGTAAGATCCCATCCGCTCATCAATCACAGAAAATATAGTACCAGCCTGAAATGCCGTATTGACCTAGTACCAAGTATACAGTAAACAAAATATCAGCTGGTTCCCTGGCTAGCAAGTTGCCCTGAAGACAGCATTACAGGCTGAACTCAAAACGCATCAAGCTGTGCTTTTGCACCAATATATTCACGACAACAGTAGAGGATGTATAAACTATGCTTATAAAATTTGTATACAATTTAAAGCACGCACACGCGCGCACATACACGCACACGTGTATTCAGTACCAACACACTAATCAAGTGTACAAAGGAATACCTCTCGAACGATATTTTTTCCATGTGAAATTGGATGCATCCCTGTCAGAAGTTCTAGAAAAACAACTCCAAGACTGTAAACATCACTTTTATCAGTCAGCTTGTGGGTTAAGAAGTACTCGGGGTCAAGGTATCCCTGCAAACGTCAAAGATGATTAGTTTATCATTTGCAATCCGTTTTTCTATAGAAAAATTAGAGCCAAATGGTAAATAAAGTTAGCAGCATATTGTGAGTGCACCAGAGAAACATGTTATATTAATCCCTCCTATAGGTTTTACAGCCTTTGAAAACCTGAAAAATACACTTAAGAGTTCTTACACTGGAGTAACAACACCGTAAAAAGGTATAGCAGGCTAGCAACCTACATAGTCTACATTGGAGATGTTTCAGTCTACTAAATGATGTATCTCTGAATGAAAAAGGTATGTTTGCATCGAACATTATAGGCATTGTAGCTACCTTTTATTTCCTCAATTAACAGTTGAAAGCAAAAGCACATTAAACTTGGTGAATCTCTTGGCTAAATGTGGCTTTACAGATAATTTTATGATCCTGAATCAACTAATCTGTACAACCAGAAGTTTGAGGTTGACTGCCTAGCAAATTAGACCTGATATGAAAAAATTCCAAACAGAAAACGAAATTGATTTCACAAAATCACAAATGTTTTAAACAGAATGGAATTGATTTCACGTAATCGTAGAAACATACCTAATGTGATCAACTCTAATTGTTACATTCTAAATGACAATTAACTTTTGTGGCTAATATCAAAGTTGATCTATGACTCATTTCTCTATTTAATTTTCTCCTTTACAAATATGTGGATGTGGAAGACACTCTATTAGTATCACTCATTGTCAATACTTAAGTGAATATGAATCTTCTAAACTATGTATCTATTGAATACTTTTACAACCTGTTTAATTGCCAGTAATAAATAGTGGTAATGGCCAAAACTCGTGATAAATTTTGCAAGAAAACTTTTCTCATTGTCCATCGTGATAGAAGCATAGAACCATATCACAGAATAATGAGTAATTTTTTAATAATAAATCTTTCAATACCACTACTACCCCATAATCCCATGTATAAGTGGTATAGAGTAGTAAAGTATATTTATGAAGAAAACACATTTTGTTAGTCATGTTAGATATGAAGAAGCATTACCATGAACATTTTCATCGGAATTTTCTTGCAAACTTACTTAGATTATTTACCATTATGGCATTACCTCTATTTAATAGGCCATCAATGATTATTTGCCACAGTATAGCAAAAATTGTATAAATCTAGAAATTCTCAACAATGCAAGGAGCATTCAGAGGTCAAGACAAGATGCTACTATGTAGGTAACTTCACATATCACACATATTTTATGCAGTAAAAAACATACCGGTGTCCCTTTAACAACTGTAGATACATGAGTTGGGGTAAGTCCTTCAATGTCAGGAACTGGTGCAAGTCGTGATAGTCCAAAATCAGCAACTTTTGCCATATATTTGGAGTCTAGTAATATGTTGGTGGCCTTTATATCTCGATGAAATATTGGAGGATCAGCTTCAGTATGCAAGTAAAGGACCCCCTTGGCAGAACCTAGTGCAACTCTTAATCTTGAGGCGAAGTTCAGAGGTTGTTGGCACTTAGCTGTTGCAAGCAACAAGCTGATTATCAAGCTCTTAGACACAAAATTAAATATTACATTCTTTGAGGGAAGAAATCATCAGTTATGTCATTGTGAAATGATTAAATCCGTGGATCAAGTCAGACTTTGACTTCTAACCGGCTTATCTCTTCATTCATTATTTAGATGGAATATGACAAACACCTTTAGTAAGATATATGAATCAGAGTTAGTATGGCATTCATACCTGAAATATGTTCCCTTAAAGTTCCATTTGGCATAAATTCATAAATCAGCATCTGCATAAACAGTCACAAGATAAAGAACAATTCCAATAATCCTTTAGCACAGAACTCCAAGTGATAATCAGTAATTTCTGAAAACAAAACTTGAGGAATACAACTTATTGAATAACTACAATACTAATTGATTGTACATCTACTGAAGAGCATTGGCAGATTAAATTTTCATGGATACAATGAAAAATTAATGTTTAATTTAAAGGCAAGGTGGATACCTGTTCACCTTCTTCATCACAATAGCCAACCAAAGAGACAAGATTCCGGTGATGTAGCCTTGAAAGCAACTCTATTTCTGTAAAAAATTCCTTGTCACCCTGTAATGATCCTTCTTGTGCGCGCTTGATAGCCACTACCGAGCCATCAGCAAGAATTCCTTTATATACCTTTCCATAGCCTCCTTGCCCCACTTGCTGGGATTCAGAAAAGTTGTTGGTAGCAACTGCCATTTCCTCATAACTGAATCCCTTGACCCCATCAATTTTGATGGGGTTTCTGGACACTGCTGATGTACACATGCAGATACAATGTTATACTGGAAAAGAAAAAAAAAAGAAAAGAAGTTTCTTTTTTCTTTCAAGTAAAATTCAATGGTTCAAATTCTTGTTAACTCTCATCCCATTCACTTTTTCATTGTCTTTTCAAATAGTTTCTCTTGCTTATTTCTTTCCCATGATCCACTTATTACAAATTATCTACAATGTGCAAGAATTGTTTGCAGTTGCTTACCTCGGCGACGGCTGTATGGACCTCCATGGGGCCTCCTCCTTAAATATATTTTATAAATAAGAAGTGATACAGCTGCTGATAAGGTAACTGCAAAAGCTAATGTCCCAAGTATTATACCAGCAAGTGCTCCGCCGCTTACTCCACCAGACTTTGATGTAGGTATACCAAAATCTGCAGTAGCATATATCATAGATGTTGATGAATGGTGCCCAAAGTATTATAATCACATACAATAAATTTGGTTGTGATAAAAGATAAAAGATATTTTCCAAATGAGTTCTTTTAGGTCAGATACATAGTGAAACAAGTTTATAATTAGTTCACATTCTAAAAATACCAAAAAGGCAATTGATACTGAAACACAGTCAATTGCACCTTAAGAAGAATCTTTGAGATTCTTTCAATGGAGTATTACCAGCATGTATATCTACCTAAGACCATATTTATTAGTAGGTTTGGAATAGATAGGATAGAAGCGAACTAAAGTAACTATCTCGAACAAATGAAGTGTACAGAGTTGAGTCCAGTGGAAGGGTAATTCAGCTAAAATCACAAAGGCCACTCCATGAAGATAGCTCATATCTCAACTTTAATTCTTTGACAACCCAGAAAAATCAAGCTCAATAAAGTAAAAGGTTTAGAGATTTAGACATGCCTTTCTTGTAAGGATCCAGTAGGATGAAGTCAAGCAATTCATAAGGTCCAAAAGTATCATTATCTGGTACCTGCCATCCAGTAAACATTCTCCAAATACGCCGAACTTCACTGCTATTGAAAACATGAGAGCTGTTTTCGGGAAAAAGCTTCAAGGACATCTTCAGCCTAGGGCCTTCTTGCCAAGTGACAGAATTAATGTCTAGCTGGGAAAGATTTAATCTGAGACCAGATGATAGGTATTCCTCAAATCCATTCTGATATGGTCGAAAGCGTAAAAATCCAGGACTTTTTAAACGATATTCAATGATCAAAGGTGCAGCACAGACACAGGACTCAGGATGACCAGGTGAATACTCATAAGATGGTGGACATGCTTGACTTGGACAAGAAACGGGAATATTTTTAGGGATTTCGCTTTCAATTCCATCTTGATTTGAACCACAAAAGCGGTCCAAGTTTGCCCTTGAGCACAAAGGATTTCCTTCAAGGCTGAGGTTATAATTCAGAAAAGTTAGAATCATGAAAACAAGCTTCTTACATGTTTTCATCACTATAACTTGAAGACAGAATATATAGTTTAGAAGTTTAGACATACTGAAGTGTAACATTTGGCGGAATGTTTGTACTCCCAGAAATGTTTGACAGCATATTATTCTTAAAATCTCTGCAATGTTCAAGACACTGTAAAATTAAAATCAAGCAAAAAAAAAAAA
Organism: Chenopodium album; assembly: GCF_948465745.1. Taxonomy (NCBI): domain Eukaryota; kingdom Viridiplantae; phylum Streptophyta; class Magnoliopsida; order Caryophyllales; family Amaranthaceae; genus Chenopodium; species Chenopodium album. Next base: position 42,960,519 of record NC_137846.1, on the reverse strand, counting down.
GAGTAAATGAATTCAGTTATCATAAGCAAATAATAAGAGAACTAGTCAAAGAATGTCATGCCAAGATTGTTAAGGATGTAAACTAAATGCATGCAGAAGTACTATAATTGTAATAGAGGGAGGTGTCTGATGTAGGGGAATGGGTTTATGACTTACAAGATAAGTTTGTGACCATTGGTTAAAGTTCTATTTTCCCAAATTGTGCCAGGCACGGAACCATTCAGCTGATTATCTGCAAGTGACCTGCAACAGAGGAGTAATTACAGATATCTTCTGATAAAAAACTTTAGCAGAATATAACATCTTGAATCACAAGTTAATTACTGACATATTTAAGAACATGAAGGAAGCAGGTCTTACAGTCTCTCAATAAAAGGCAGCCTCGAAAAGTTGACAGGTATATTTCCAGTAAGATTGTTGTTTGACAAAATGCTGCCAAAAGCCATGAACATATGTTAAAATCGATGATAAAATTGTATTGATAAGGATACTGCCTTCACGTGGGAAATCATCTAATCTATATAACCATAGGGCCTCTGCACATCAAGGGAGCTTACATAGTGGTCATATTATCTGAAAACTTGTTAGAAGGTATGGAGCCACTCAACTGATTCGAACTGAGGTCTCTGAAACTCAGAAAACAGGAAACGAAGACATTAGTGCTACACTGACTACTATAAAACAGACTAGGCAAATAAATGCCTATAATATATCATGCAAGATTAAGGATGTAACTGAAGTCTGTAGAAGCTGACTTCATTATGGAGTAATATGGAGTAAGCAGAACTTGTGGCTTACATATAACTTAGTTGTGGTATTTTGCTCAGGTCGGGAATTTCTCCTTGTAATCCACAGTTCCTCAGACTCCTAACAAACCACCAAAGATGAAAAGTAAAAGAAAAGGCCAACATAAGAAACTTGAAATGCTGATTAAAAGTAGATTGGTCCTCCATTTAAGGATGGACATAAGAAGGGACTTGAGGAATCATGGGAAAAGTACAGTCTAATCAGAAACTGTTTTACCGTTATGTATTACAGTATATTAGAATAAATTTCAGTTGATAATTCCCTTAAAAAAGCAAAGAAGGTAGTATAAATTGAAAGGACGCAGTGAATTTTGAAATACCATAAATTTTTACACCCTCAAGCTTCATGCAATCACTACTTTTTATCTAAGAATACCCTTCAGTTGATTATTATCAGAAAAAACTTCTTACATTTTCAACAATTTAGACATGTTGCTATAGCTTGCTGGAATAGTAGTCCCATCAAAGTGGTTGTTGTCAAGTTGGCTGCAATGTAAGGAAAAGATAAGTATCAAGAGTTGATCATAACAATAAATTACAATTAAAAAAAATCCCCGTAAAGGAAAGAGATAATGGCTATAAAGAACACTAGCTGCAAAGCACACATAGTGTGGCAGTTTTCCTGCCCTGCACATGCAGCAGAATGACACAGAGAGAATTATATCACCTATGTTTTTATTGTGATATTATAACAGTTATATAGTAAAAAATCAAAGATGGATGGATGATCTCCACGATTCGGACAAAGAGCATGGACTCAACAAATCATTAAATCAGTAACATGTCTGCTCATTATCATATTGTAGTCTGATCTGTAATCTGCTATGTTTGGAAAGTATGTAGGCCTTGAGACTTGAGAGAGCAGAAGAGGTGTGCTTCCTACGTGTAGTTGAAAGATGGGATAAGATTTCCCAAAACATTGTTCATTGTTGCTAAACACACTATCTTGCTAATTGATTGATTTCTTGCATTTCTCTGCACCATTATCACAAGGATTTCATTGACTGATGCACATTGTGATTGGGGTTCGCAGACTTTTTTTTTTTTTTTTTTTTTTGAGCAATTACTGTGCTCGTAATTTGTAGACTTTGTTCTTCTAAAGAGCTTACTTCTGCTTTAGTGCTTATCATAACATAACTTAGCAAACAATTAAAAATAAAAAAAGGTATGACTACAAGAAATAAGGAGAAATTTGAAGAAATTCAGTAAACAAAACTTACATGATCAGCAAGTTGGGCAGTTCAGAGAACTCAGGGGGAAGATGACCTGAAAGGTTGTTATTGTCTAGCAGACTGCCACATAAATTGGTCAGCTAAGAAAAAAAAAGAATGAAATGTTCTGATGCACAGAAAAACTTTTACTCCGTATGAAATAAAAATCGAATTTTTGGTTGTAATATAAACAGGGAGAATTCATCAACTTACAAGTGAACAAGTGCTGGCAGTCTTGATAGTTCATGAGGAATTTGACCACTAATAGAATTGTTGTTCATATGGCTGCAAGTATTGTTAGAGCATTCGGTGAGATATTTAAAAAAAAAAAAAAAAAGGATGTATTATAAGGTAATACTTTAGGTACATTGAAAAAAAAATGGACTTACAAGTGCTTTGTTTTATTCAAGTTTGCAAATGATTTAGGTAGCTCCCCTGATATAAAATTTTGATCAATCTGTATACGATTTAGATTAGGAAGATATCCAAGCTCTTCTGGCAAGGGACCTGTCAGCTGATTTCCGTTCACTAGCCTAAAACACCCATAATTTTATGAATATATGAATTTACAACAGAAGGCATTACAGTAGTGTACATAATAGTAGGGAAGTTTAAATTAAGGAAATAATGGTACATATAACCGGATAAGTTTAAAAGTGGTACGACATAGTGAGAAAATATTGAATGAATATAGTCATTCTTAAAGAAAAAGTAGCTTACAAGAGTTCCAATGTTTTGATGTTTCCTATTTCCTTTGGTATGCTCCCACTTATTTTGTTCCACATAAAGTCCCTTAACGAAAACATAGAGCCGGATTATTATACAAAATAACACTAGCCTGAGACCTTGATATTTGAATATCCTTGTGGAAAGAAGATAATTGGAGCATCAAAAAGTTTGGCTCATAGACTCACAAAATTTTCAAGTAGGTTAAGTTTCCAAGTTCTGGTGACAATGATCCTGATAAATTCATATTCAGCAGTTCCCTGTAAGGAAAAATAAGAGATGTTACTGACGTTTAACTAGGATATATGACAGAATGTCCTAGATTTTGGAAACGATGTTTATATTAATGCCCTTCCAATTAAACTTCTTGTTATTGGTACTGTCTTGTACAGAAGTAATTTGTATAAGCTTAGATAAAAGACTTACAGTTCCTGTACATGCATATAACCATCATTCAATGTCTTGTTGTAGCAAATAATGCCTGTCCAATTGGATGAGCAAGGATCTCCCCAGTCCCAGCTGCTTAAGTTCTTCATTGGATCAACCAAATTTCTTCTTATTTCTTTTAAAGCGCTAACTGTAAAGAATAAAGCGATTCAAGAAAGTTGCATTTGTGTCTTAGTGAGCAACAAGGAAACCATATTTTAGACAACCTGTTGTCATGTTATCAAATCACCTTAAGCTACATGTCTCCTGAGAGTGGAAAGAGTTTAAGTTACAATAAGCAGCGCAGCTCTCATATAATGAGGGAAAATACTGCAGCTGAAAGTAAGAAACACTAAATTGTACTTTGTAAAATCTATGCCCAATTGGCAGTTGTTGAAACACCACTATTCAAGTCTATATTGGTTAGGGGTAAGACTAAGGGCCTGTTCTCATTGACTGAACTGAACTAAACTGATTAGAGCTGAACTGAACTGAACTGAACTTAACTGAATATTTTATAAGAGAATGAAATTAGGAGCTAAACTGAACTGAACTGAGCTTATTAGAGCTGAGCTGAGCTGAACTGAACTGAAAATAATCGTATCAGAACAGGGCCTTAGGCAGCTCTTGTTTCGACTTAACTTCCTCCCAGACTTGCCAAAAGACGAGATTTCTACTTGATTTAATTAAGCTAGTCTTTTTTTTTTAAAATTCCAACCAGTAACACCAAAAAATTGGCTAAGATCAAACCCATTCTTCCAAAGTAATCAATATATTCATTAGCTTTTCATCAAACAACTTGATATAGAACTATATTTACTGAATTCAAGATCCAATGCCCCCATCAAATTGGAAGCTGTCTATCTCCCACTATGTATAAGACTATAAGTTACTAAATCACACAACTTATTTACCAACTCTATGTAAATATTCAGCCAATTTTGGGTGAGATCGTCTCACACTAACTTATCATAAAAAATAACTCCCCCTCTCCCCCCCCCCCCCCCCCCCTCCCAACACAAAAAAAAAAGGTAACAAGTTTGCCCCTTGAATGGAAACAGTCACTCGGGTCTCACAATAAATTATTGTAAACGTCCTTTATTCTTTTTATCCTTGACTGTTTTATCTATATCTATTTCTCCCAACACAAACAAAAAAGAACAAAAAAACACAAAACAGAACAAAAAAACAAAAAAAAATTGAAATTATGTAAAAACAAAAATGACAGCAACATGAAACAGAAAAAGATTGACCTTCAGAAGGATCAGTAACTTGAGCCTGAACTCCAATTGACAGACACAGACAAACTGCCAACAGCAGTAGCAGAATGCTCCTCATCCCCAATTCTTGACATACCCACTTCATATCTTCCCTTCAAAAATCAAACTCAATCTCAAACAATCAATCAGAAACTCAAGCCACCGCCGCCGACAGCCCGAACCCAACCGGCTAAGTTGGAATAATATGTAATAATACAATAATAAACATAGAATTAATGGACTTAGAGATTGTCATACTACATTAAAATGTCCACTTTCTCACCTTCCCAATGAAAGATAATTTGATATTATTTTGGTTGATGTGATGTGATGTAATGACAGTTGAAATATTAAGGAAAGATGTATAGTAATTGACCAAGTCAGTCACCATGTTTATGACCCAATTGTATTCAATTTCATATGTTTCAACAACTGCCATCATATTGCTGATGTTTATAGTTTATTTGTGTTCTGGGTCAGGAGTGCGTGCTTGACTTTTTGTGCCTGAAATATGACGGCTAACTACTACAGGTGGGCTGACTACCAATTCTTTGACTTAGTGAATTAAAAGTAAAATGAATGATTAGATATCTAGTAAAGTTCAACCCATCCCCAAGTAATTGACTTAGATCGATCTCGGGATTAGAGTTAGAGGTGGTCATTAGACGAGTTGAGCCGAGTTTTGATGTGGGATGGTTGGATTTAGCTTAATTTCACTAATTTTGGTCTTTTAGGTTGAGTTGAAGTCGAACTACATGGTTCAGCTTGTCTTACCTCATTTGAAAAAATCGAAATCACCTGACCCGATATTGATTCAATTGATTTGTAACCTAGTCTAGTTTAGTAAGATGAATTGTTCTATCAGATCGGAACCTCTCACGTGTTAACCCAGTCAGCTTTGCAGGCTAAACACTATTAAGTAAGGGAAAAGGTAAGGGAAATTCCTACTCTTAAAATACCTCATATTACTTATATTCCTTGTGTTAAAACTTTTTCCATGTATGACACTTGTATATGGAGTAATTTTTGCTTTTTAATATCCAAAATTATAAACAAGTAAAAAAAAAATAATATAAAGAGTTCTATTTTTAAAATACACATTGAGACAAATCTAAAAATTATTAATGGAGTATTGATTTTTATAATTTCCTAATTTATCTTCAAGTATTTTTTAATGGATCATTACAATAGTTTTTGGACCTTTTACTCAAATGGTTTTCATAGTTAAAAAAGGTAGTCATAACAATAAATAAATAAATTAAAACAAAGCCTTCAAGTCATTTCTATTTCACTTCTCTTCAAAATGAGTTATTTTAGTAGCACAATTTAATTAATTACCGTTTTATCATCAATTTCCTTCGGAGAGTTAAAATTAATTTTCTTCAAAGAGTTAAATGTCTAAATGACCCTCCTTGTGTCATGTTGGCATAAATCATTCCAATGGTATGCTCAAGGTAAGGGGATCAAGAGTTGGTGGAGAGAGAGATATAAATGTATAATTAACACTAGTATTAGAAAAGGCAAATGGGCAAGCCGAGTCAAATATCCCTCCTCCATATCAGTACCCACCTATTTTTTTCCAAGCCCACCACCATGGCAAGTACATACCACCTCCGTTACATATTAATTGTAACTTTTGTTAAAATGGGTTGTTACACATTAGTTGCAACTTTTCATTTTTTTTCTTTTTTAGTAAATTTTTTCAACAAAAGTACAAAAATACCCTTACTAACTATTTTGTAAACACAATTAGTTACCGAAATCAGATTTCATTAAATTCCTAAATCTAACTTATTTAACATAATAATATCACCCAATTAAATCAACAATCATAAAAAATCATTCAACTTCCATCTTCATCTCCCACGAAAATAATCAGACCACCATTGCATCTTTACCGTCACCGTCGCTGCATCTTTCCATCACCATTTTCAACATCGTTGATGGTCACATCGTCAAAGCCGGCGTCGCCCCCTCTGTTGTTCTTCCCTCTCTTCTTTTTTTTTTTAAACAATCGTTTAGATCTGATGAATTGCGGGGTGGGTGGGCTAATTTGGGGTGGTTCGAGGCAGTTTCTGGGTGAATTAGGTTGAGATAGGGTGGTTTCGGTATGGTTCAGGGTGAGTGGGGATAGTTTTGGGGCGATTCAAGGTGAGTGTGGGTGGTGAGTGACGGACTGACGGTGGTTGTTCTAGGGTGGTTTTGGCGGAGAGGGTACGGTTTCGAGGGGGTTTGAGTTGAGAGGGGGTAGTTTTAAAGTTGTTTGGGCTGGGAGACGGTGGTTTTGTGGTCGTTTAGGTGGAGAGGGAATGGTTTTACAGTTGTTCAAGTGTGTGTGGGTGGTTTCAGGGTGGTTCGGGTAGAAATGTGGTGATTTCAAGGTGGTTCAGGTTGAGATGGGGTGGTGTTTAGGTTTAAGTTGGTGGTTTCAGGGTGGCTGCTATGGGCTACAGTGGTGGACTGGTGGGCTCGGTGCTGCTAGTGGTAGTGGTTATTAATTGATTAGTTACCTTCACTTTCTCTCTTCTACCCTCAATTTACTGCCCTTTAATTCATTAATCAACCATTATGATTCGAAACAGAGGTAGTAATTTAATACTACTTCCGTTTCATTATTTTTTGCAACGATTAGACATTTTTTCTTTCTATTTTATGTCAAATTGTTGCAAATAATAGGAAATTTTACAAAAAAATCACCTTTCAAATCTTTTTTTTTTTTTTTTTTTTTTTTTTTGTATATAACCATCTTTTAAAAGAAAATGTTGCAAAAGACTACCAATTTTAAAAATTTTGTTACAAGTTACCACCTTTTAAGGCAAATTTATCAATTATTTACATTAAATTGGTGGTAATTTACAACAAAATTTTTAAAATTAGTGGTCTTTTACAATATTTTTTAAAAAAAATAGTTATATGCAAAAAAAAAAAAAAAAAGATTTAAAAGGTGGATTTTTGCAAAATTTACCAAATAATATGAAACGGAGGTAGTATTTATACCATTCATGTGAGTTTAAATCTAAATCCATACTCGCTCCACCATCCAAGCAGATTTTCAATATCCCATCTATGACCACTTATTAAAATACACACTGCCACTTTGCAATACCTACTCAGAAGGATTTTTACTTTTAAATATTTAAATGATAGTTATGATTAAAGGTAGATATTGGTAAAACGGGTGGATATGAGTCGAAAAGGTGGATATAAGGCAAGTATAATTTCAAATCAAGTACATATGGATTATAGCAGCTTGTTAGATATAACTTTTGATATCCATACCCATTACTATCCTGTAAAATCGTACTCATCCCCACTCTAACTAAGACTGGTACGGTGCAAAATTTGCAAAAATAATCCCACTTGTCACCCTTAACTTCTAGAAAAAACATCATGCCTACCAGTGTTAAATAAAGCATTGTATATTTGTATTTGTTAAAAGGAACTCAAAACCGATGGAAATTGCCAAATTGGTAACATTGAAGTATTGAACCTCGTATAGTTTGCATACACGCAGAGATTTCCAAAAAAATATTGTATAATTTCACCAATCATTATTTTGATATTTTCTTATAGACACATGGTACTCCGTAAAATAGAAGTACTCCGTAGTTGGTTAGTCAAAAGTGAAAGCGAGAGTTGATAAAATCAATGATAACATCAGCAGCAACATCATTAGAATCCAAGTGTGGCCCCCTTTGTAGTTTGTACCAGGGATATCCGGCCTGCTTAATCCACGTGACTCGTCACAGCATCACTGCGTCAGACTATCAGTATTCAGCCCCTTGATTATATAGCCTAGTTGGTCCCCCAACTATATACATTCATTAGCTGCCTTCCGATTTTGCCAAGACATGTGCTGCTGTTTATGTGTGCTAAATTGTGTAAGGGGGGAGAAGGAGAGGGTGGTTCACTGAAAGATCGATGCGGTAGCGGTAGCCACAGCTTCCGAATAATATGACCAAGCAGATTAGGGTGAAACACGAGTTTACAACATTTCCCTTTCTCAAACTTCTCATATTTCTGTTTAGCAAATTGTTATTAGTCAGATTTCTTTCTTGTTTAATTAAGAGAATTGGATGACTAGTATAACCAATTTGCTAAGCTTTATGGCCAATGATCTAGTTCTTCAGATCAGAGCTTATTGTCGTCCATTTAGTACCTAGATTAAATGCGCTTTTTTTGTAGTAAAGGCCCTCTTCTGAACTTTTATTAGGCGATTTTTTTTATGCATGAAATGAAGATGAATGAATATTCCCAAACCTGAGAAGAGTTTTGAAATGTTCAACTTTTACTGGGGTAGATGAGAGGAAAGAATAAGACCAATACCTCATAGATAACTTGATGCTGATATATTTCTGGGTTCATCCATCACCTACTGCTTGAAATTAGGTTCCGTTGCACCATTAATGTAATTAAGCATTCAACTTCTGGCTTTCTACCTCTTGACTGCAGCAACTCAGAAATATTGCTTCAAAGCAAGAAGAAAAAAAGGAAAACGACAAAAGGAAAAAAAAAGCACACTAGTGAGGATGAAAATAATCCAAAATAACCCAGAATGGTGATGAGCACCAAACTTTCATTTCAAGAGCTTACAGTAAATACAATACATATTTATATCAAGCGATCATGTCAGCGTTCTCATCTTCATTCACCTCTACTCCAGGTACTGCATTGAACATGTATTGGTTTTGATACTCCATTAAGTACTGTGTTGACCTCTTCACATCCAGAAATAGCTGATAAACCCTGCTCACATCCTCCATCTCCACTGACTTTGCCTTCCGTCTTTGACAAGCCAGTGCAGAGGAATTTATCAGGTTGATAGCATACCGGAGTGATGTTTCCATTGCAATCTTTGTCAAAAGAACTTTTGCCTCTTCAGTCATTTCTACATCCTCTTCTTGACATCTGATCTCCAAGATCTTGCGAATCTCCTCCTCTGTGTAGGGTTGAGTAGCAATTATAAGCAACCGATCAAGCAAATCAATGGGCATGCCGTGTGGAGATCTGTAATTGGTCCCTCTGATCCTTGTATGCCCTCTGTTGGTTGCAACTACTAATATTGGTGCCATCTCGTTCTCCAAAGCACGATTTAAGAAAGAGAAGCACTCAACATCCAACATGTGTACCTCATCAATGAACAGAACCCCTGGGACAATCTCAGCCTTCCCTTCTTCCCTCCACTCAGCTACCTTCGTGTCGATTTGTTCCCTCACTTCAGCACGAATTTCACCAGTATCGCCAGTGAAGAGTGCCAGGAATCCCTGAGTTCTGAGCAACACAAGTACAGTGAGGTGAGCAAACAACTAGTTTACAAGTCTAAAAACCTTCAGAATAAGGTTACCTCAAGTTTTATGACATACTGTTCAAGTTTGGGGAAAGAAATTATAGCTAATAAAAATATAAGTTATAACAGATTATGATCAAGATAAAGGTGATGTTTGATAGAGTTGATAAACAATAAAATTAGTAAATTGAGAGCAAAATCTAAGACATTAAAGGTTACATATTGGTCTTATTCAAATGTTCAGAAATGCAAGAACCAAATTTCAGGTCACAAGCACCACCTTAGATTATTTATCATGAAACAAAAATCTTTATCCCTCCTCTCTCTTACCCCCTAAGCACCTGGTGCTTCTCCTACTCTTCTCAATTTCTTTTACGGTGTGTTTGGATAGAGAAAGGGGAAGAAAAAGAAGGGGAGGGAGAGGAAGGGGTAAGAAGGGAAGGGGAGGAATGGTGAGTTTTCCTTCCAAATCTTTTACAGTTTGTTTAAGTAATGTTAACGAAAGGAAAAGAAGGGGAGGGGAGGGAAGGGAAAGGAAGGGGAAGGAAGAATGGAGAGTTTTCCACTTTGTTTGGATTGAAGGAAATAGAGGGAAAAGAAGGGAAGGGAAATGGAGGGATTAATTATCTTTCATTTGGATAACAAATGAGGAAGGAAAGGAATTGGAGGGGAGAGAAATGGAAGGATAAAAATATAAGAAATTAATCTCTCCAACAATGGAGAGATTTGGAAAGAAAACTCATCTTTCTTCCTTCCCCTCCCTTTCTCTTCCCTCCCCTTCACCTCCCTCCCCTTCTTTTCTTTCCCATTTTTTTATCCAAACAAACCATTCCTTTCAAATCTCTCCATTGTTGGAGGGATTATTTTTTTAGAATTTAATCCCTCCATTTCTCTCCCTTCCAATTCCCTTCATCCCTAATTTGTTATCCAATTGAAAGATAGTCTCTCCCTCCATTTCCCTTCCCTTCCCTTCTTTTCTTTCCATTTCCTTCAACCCAAACACACTTTTAATCCCTTCATTTCTCTCCCCTCCAATTCCCTTCTTCCCTCAATTGTTATCCAAATGAAAGATAATTCAACCCTCCATTTTCCTCCATTTCTTTCAATCCAAACTAAGTGTTATAGATGCTCTGAACTCCTAAAAATCTTAAAGCATAGCAAACATCATGTCCCACGATAGGGAAGCATACAAATTCTACTTTCCTGCAGCTTACACATAGTCATCTCATATGAAAGATTGGACATAACCTCAAGAATCATTCCCAGCAAGTTAGAAAACATCCATCCTACGATTGCTACTTTCCCAGCCTTCTCTTCAGTGACATGAGCCTAATCACAATATAACAAGGAAATTCTAACTGCTAACCCTAATCACATGCCTTATTTAATTAGCAACTTATTATGGCCCTATACTCACTCAAAAGTCATAATGCCATACATAAATTACTTACGAGCACTAATTGTGATCTCCTACTTTGTTTTATTTTAGGCATTATCATCAATTATCTACTTACACCCCTGCTACAAAACCTTAATCAAAAGATAAATTAATTCTTGAAATCTCCCTACATTCGAAGTTCATTTATTATTATTGGGAAAACTATTTTATAGATTAATTTACACCAATAAATACAAATGTTCAATTTTTTTTGGATGCTTAGAAATTATTTTTATCTCCTACGTTTTCAATTTTGAGTAATGAAGAGACAAAAGAACAGGTAGAATTTTGTTCTTACTAAGGATTTTTAATTCATTCTAATAGGTTGTAAATTTGAGAGACATAATCTGCAACAAAAGGAAATCATACCAGAGCATCCTAAAGTTCTTTTCCCACTAGTTTACAAAATCAGGAAGTAGCAATTTGTAGGATAGAAAGGTCACCAAGCAGTATACATGTGATTATAATCAATTGCATTACATGCAGGAAGGTAAGTTTACATTCTCTATCTCTTTGCTGACTGCTTATAGCTACATTCGAATTCGCAACTCAACTATCTACCTTACATTGTAAAAGTAATCTTATGACTCAAACTTACATCATAGTTTGTGATAACCAAGAAGCAATCATTCCCATTCCCTCCCTTCCCCTCCAAGAGTCATTCAAATCAATTAACAACAAACATTTGCAAATTATGCTTAATGTTATTCCACCACATTTCTCTTGCAGGCATATATAAAATAAGGATATTAAGCAACAACCAACAATCTACACTCACTCGGGAAGACGACACATTAAGTACCGAAAATTACTAATAAAATAGCTACAAAATGAACAAGTAAACAAATTTTAACAAAGAAAGAAAGTACCTGCTGTTAATAACATCAATCTCATGAAGAGTAACACAATGCACTACCTCCTTCCTCTTCTGCAACTCCCCATCAGGGCACTGCACAAACTTAGTATGCGGCCCCATAGCATCGTAATCCCTCGACCTCGAAAACGATCTCCCAAGCTTAGTGATCTTCCCAGAGGCTTTATCAATAGCAATCACATCCCCACTTTGAACCTTCTCCTTACTAAGCGCCTCAATCATCTTAGTTCCCAAATCATACACCGTCTCCATATCCGTCGTCTTCAACGTCAATTTCCCCGTCTTCGATGCCGCCCCAGCAACAGCAGGGCGGTCTACCTGAATCTCAACAACCTCACCCTCAATAACCTCAGCCTCTTCCTTGATTCTCACTCCAATAGCACGGCGGAACGCTTGCATCAGCGCTTCCGTCTTCGACATCTCGAGCGAGAAGATTTCAGACCCAGATAGCATAGCAAATGGGGTTTCGTGACCGAGTGATTTTGCGAGACCCATTGCAATTGCGGTCTTTCCGGTGCCGGGTTGGCCGGCGATGAGGACTCCGCGGCCGGCGATTTTTCCGTCTTTGATCATTTGGAGGATGACGCCAGCAGCTTTGCGGGCCGGGAGTTGGCCGACTAGGCCTTCGGAAGTGAGGCGGGGTTCGAGGGTTGAGTCTAGGCCTAGACCTCGGATGTGGGAGTGGGCTCCAATGCGTTCGATTCTTGTGAGGTCTTTGCTTTCTGAGAGTTTGAGTTCCGCCATTGTTGAGGGTTTGTAGCGGCTTGGAGAGGGAGAGAGAAGAAGGGTTTTGGGGGGTTTAGCGAAAAGGGGAAGGAAATGGGAGGGAAGAGTTGAAGGGAGGAAGGGTTTCACACTTTCACTAAAGAGAAGCCTTTTTTTTTTTTTTTTTGAAAATATCCGCCTACTATTGAAAACCGATTCCGGAATTACGAGAACTGATCTCGGATCTCTGGAATCGGAAACGAAGCTCTAATCACTTGAGCTATTTTTCACTATCTTATCATTTTATTAATAACTGCCTTTAATTATTATTATTTTTAATATTACCACCAATTATTTTACAAGAACATTAAATCTGACCAATCTTACTCAGATTGCCATGTCACGTTATTATAGTCCTCACTGACGAACTTTTCATTTTTTATTTTATCTATCTTATGTTCTTCAGTTTCTTAATTATAAATTCAAATTATACAAATAAAACACATAATTAGGTACATAATTTATGAAATTGGGGCTAATTATATTTTAATGTTCTTCATTTAGGGGTGTTAAATGAAATTGAGAGTTTGTTATTTAGTGATTAATTTACGAAATTGGGACTAATTTGCATCAATTTCATGAATTATGTTTGCAATTAGTACCAAAATCGCCATTATTGTTTAAAAATGATGTTTAATTATTGTTATGAAGAATTAGGGGTTAATATGTACATTGGGTTTTTCTTAAATTCAATTGGTTTTCTAAATTATGATTTATAACCCTAAATGATCATGAGCATATATATTATGTAAATTCAATAGAGTTAATTAATGTGAATAACGCTTAATTAAGAAATTTATATCAATTTGAAAAATTCTCCAAATTTGAGATAAACTCTAAAAGAAGAACAATGAATTATAATTGATACATGTTTAGTAACTTGATTATCATGGTGTGAGCTTAAATTATGTTAAATAGACTACCAAATGCTTTCCCCTAACCCAATTTTAATGTTTGATGAAAAAAAAAATTAATCAAACATGAGAATTGAGGCCTCGAAAGAGAAGAACACCACAATGACGTCATCTATTAGAGAGTGGACATTTTTGTGAGAAAATTTAATATTTTTAAAAGGAAAAATTAGATTATAACACCACAAAATTGTCACAATTTTGATTACGACACCACAAATTTTAAAACTTTTATTATACCACCAAAAACCCAAAAGATTGGTTTCACCACCACTTAACTTTGCCATCCAAAAAACCGTTAAGTGCGTGGGCCCCACATAGTATACGTGTCAATCAACTATTGGATTAAAAAAAATTTAAAAGAAAAACCCTATAATCCTAACCTAGCCACCACCCTCACCACCGGCGCCGGTTCCTACCGCCGTTACCCCTACCCTAAAATAGCCGTCACCCCGACCCGAAACCGTTGCCGAACCACCCAGACCCCAACCCCAAACCAGCCCAGTGGAGTAGCCGACACTCGACGACAGGACATCAAACCACCACCATCGCCGAACTCCTCTCCCCTACCCAAAACCGTCGCCGAAACGCCAAAACCAATTTTCTGGTCCCATTCCATCATTTCTGGGCATTCTGGACGTTCGATTTCGATTTGGGCTTTCGATTTCTAGGCGGTGGATTTTGCGGTGGATTTCGTTTTCGCGGTGGGTGGTTGTCGTCGGTTTTGAGGGTGGTGGTTAGCCTGATTTCGCTGGATTTGGTAGGAGGATTGGTGCCCAGCGGCTAAGGATAGGCTGCCAGTGGAAGGCTAGTGGCTGGGTTAGGGTTGTTTTCTTTTTTAATTTTTATTTATCTTATTTTTTTAAAACTAATACCTAATTGACACGTGTTCATAGTGGTCCCATTAACGGATTCCATCCAAAATTCCGTTACTGGGTGGTAAAATCCAATTTAAGGGTTTTTTGGTGGTGTTATAATAAAAGTTTTAAAATTTATAGTGTTTTAATCAAAATTCTGTGATTTTTGTAGTGTTATTTTCTAATAAATCCTTTTTAAAAATAGTAGGTGGGAAAATTCAAAAAATAATTGTAGGTGGTTATTACAAAAATGAGATGAATAGTTGGTGGTTGTTTCCAAGAAAAAAAAAACCTTAAAATTATAAACAATTATAATTGATACTTGGTTGTTTGCAATTTGACCATCTATACTAATCTCCCCTTATCCTTAAATATAGTTCTCATTTGACTTTTCACGGTTTTCAATACATGTCTTAAAACGTCTATATCTTTATTCTCATAAACTTAAAAATTATAAAACTTGATATTAATAAGATATAAAATGTGGCAAATCTAACAACATCTCACATGAACATATAATCTCTTATAAAACGGGAATTTATAGTCAAAATTTTCAAAGTTTGACCTAAATAAGTCAAATGAGAACTACATAATTAGGGACAGAGACAATATTTAAAACTTTTAAATAATTTGTGCCCTATATTTTTGCCCCATCAACAATGTTTCGATCAAACTTTTACAACTTTGACCATTAATTGTCTTTGATTTATATAAGAAATAGTATATCTATGCGAGTTCTTGTTAGATTCGTCTAATTGTGTATTTTATTAGGGTTGAGTTTATATAATTTTTATGCTCATGAAATTAGAGATAAATTCATTTTAAGACGCATTTTGAAGGTCATGAAATGTCAAATGGGACAAAAAAATAGGGATAGAGGGAGTAAGAAATGAGATCCTGAAATAAGGTGAACTAAACATGCATGACCTTTAAATAAACGGATGAAGTAGGTGAACAATGAGCACGTATAGATATCAAAAGTCATATTTGCCATGGCCCCATGGGTAGTGCATAGGTGGATTTCTCCATACATGCCTAACTCATCTCGCATACACCAGTTCATCTAATTATAATTCTAAGTAGATTTAGGTGGGTAGTAGACAATCTAAGCTAGCGATTTTTTGTAGCCAAAAGAGGATGATTCTATTTTAATCATCTGATTATTGAAAACTCTTTCAGTCTCACATAATTATTTTTCATCAAGACAATTATGGTATCCCATTAGATATTAAACTTCAAAATTAAAAAAGAATAGAACAGTCTCTCGTAAGAAAAGGAGGATAAACTTTGTCTTTTAAAGAATAGATATTTGTCTTCACATAATGAGAAGCATTACTAAAAATATAGATAGTCTCATAAAACTATAGAAATAAGGAAAAATTGATTATAATAATCCCACCTTTGCCCGATTCGCGAATAATAATCCCACCTATCGATTATTATTTAATAATCTCACCTTTGGGGTCATCTTTTTTTAATGGTCCTTGACTTGTTAGTAACTGGTATAGTAGGACATGCCATGAGTCAATTTATGATTCGTCCAAATATTTATTTTTATTTTTTAAAAAAATTCAAAAAATAGTTATTTTCTTTCCTTTTTCCTCTTTCCTTTTCCCCTTCCTCCCTATTGATTCCGGCAACCCAGACCAGCTACCTCCTACACCTAGCCACCTCCTCCTCACCCACGGACCAGCCATCCCCTATTCACGAAAAACCCCACCCATTATTGTGAAAGGAATGGTGTCCTTCGAACAAGTGTATTATTCCGATAGAGGGTTCGGAGGTATTAGAAAGCTAATTATTTAGTAAGGTCAAGTGATCAGAATGCCTAGGTGGAGGCCGCTTCCGATTAGTAATATTAATGGATAATTAATATTACAGCTTAATCTTGACTGAATCCTTCAGGTCACACCCAAGCAACTAACGATCCGACATTACGAATTAATTCGGAAGGAATTAATGAGTCGCTCGAGTAATATGAATTTAAGATGTCGGAAATCGAGCAAGGAGCGTCGAGAACGAGCGTCGCATGTCGAGTCGAATTAATAAAAGACGAGACGGTAAAATCAATAATTAATGAACAAGTTACCAAAATACCCCTAGCATCGAAATGCCTCGAGCAAACCGAGTGCTAGGGGCACTTGGTATAGCAAGGTGGCTAGCATGCGCACCAAACCAAGCCTAGGCTAACTGGTTGGTGCTGCGGCATGCTAGCGCACCACTGCTAGCACATGGCTAGCAAGCCGCGCTAGCATGTGCGGGTAGCAGCAGCATCGAGCTAGCAGTGCTAGCTAGCTAGCTAGCAGCGCGCTAGCGTGCTAGCACTACTAGCAGTGTATGGCGCACAGTGTCCTCGGCCAGCAGCCCGCAAGCAATGCGTGGCGTGCTTAGGCCGAGGCAGCAGCATTGCCGTACAATGCGTGTGCCCAACAACGGGCCTAGCCGCGTGCACCAAGCGCCAGCAAGGCTGCTTGGGTGCCAAGGCTTGGCCTGCCACGTGGCAGCCGCTCATTGGAGCTAAGAGTGATGAGGGCCGGTTTTTTGGGAGCCTTGGGGATCAAGTATTGGTCCCCCCCTCCCTTGTGGTCCTTACCTAACATCTCCTCTTAGAATGCCACTTGTTGATTAATTAGTTGTTGGCTATTTTCTTTTATTTTTGATTTAAAAATAAAAAGGAAAAATTGATTTTACCAACCCTCCCACATTGATGGGAGAGTGGATTTCTCACTTGAGTTTCCCTATAAATATCCCACTTGAGTAAGAGCTCAAAAAGGCACTCCACTTGAGAGAAAACCTTTAAGCTCTTTAATTACTCGAGTAGTGTTTTGGTCCAACTTGGCTAACCTCCAAGTAAGAGACCGATCGGGGTCGTGTTGTGGGTGGATATCGTCAAAGGCCGTTACTCTTGTGAGGCTTAGCTTTCTCAAGTAAGAGCTTCGTCGGTCGAGCGAAGCACGCTTCAAGGGTAATTTAGTCTTTTCTCTAATCTTGTCATTTATGTCTTTTGGTTATATTAATTGTGAATTTTTCCTTGGGTTCGGGTTTTATTTCTGCGGTGAGTCGGACTCATCGAAACCCAACAGCGGTATCAGAGCCTTGCTCATTTATTTTTATAACTAAAAATTTTCAAGGTGTTTTTATGGATTTTTTTTTTTTTTTTTTGGTTTTATGTTACTAATTAGATTAGTAGCTCGATTTTATTAATTTTAATCCCATTTTATGAGATTTTTTAGCCCCGAACCCAGATTTTTGCCCAAAAATAGTGAATTTTGGGTGGAAACAGCGTTTTGAAAAGTTTCCAGCCCTTTTAAGATTGTGAAAAAACCAAAATCTAACCAGAAATGCCTTTTTTCGAGGGTTTTTCTTTTTTGACGAAATTTTTTAAATCTTTTAACTTTGAATCTTAATGGCATATTTATGGTGATTATGTATTTGGTTCTTTCCTTAATATTTCTGCATTTTTGGACCTCTTTAAGCATGGTTACTTTGTAGTAATTAGTGCTTGAAAGATTAGTTAAATTTTCACATAATTGCAAATTCATTGCATTAAGTGTGAAAAATTTATTATTTGAGGCGTCTAAGTACTAAAGATGCGACGATTTATCTAACCAAGAGTGGCTTGAATATTATTTGAGGCTTCTAAGTTCTCAACGATATAAGTGATTGAGTCCTAACATGTCGTGGCAAAGTAGATAAATTGTTGAGAGAGCATTAGATGCGACGATTTATCCAACCAAGAGTGGCTTGGAGCCATTAGCAAAGAGTTGCTTACCTTAGAATATTGAGTGTTAAGACAAGCCAAATTATGCTTAACTACTCATTGATTCTTTGGATCTTGGAATCGACTTATTCTCACCAAATGGGGACAATTTAATGTGTGAATAAGACGTTTAAATAAGTTTGATAAATATGCATGATTTCAATCTTATTTAAGTATTATGAATAGTTTTTCATTTCTAATTCTTTCAATTATAGAATCATGTCTTCAACTAACAACGACAACAACCTAATGTGCCCGGAACTTCCCGAAAAGTTACCATTTTCCTTGAACTTGGTGAACTTTAAGGAGTGGGAAGAAGAACTCTGAAAGACCCTCCGAAATTGCTACCTAGAGCACATTCTCGACATACCCATCCCGAGTTTTTACTCAATAGGGGTTATGAGCGATAAGGTTCACGAGGAATGGAGTTAGGATTGCAAAATAGTCTCACGACTTATGACAAACTCCATCCCGGAACAATGGAAGGGGAAGTTCTCCAACTATTTTTCGGATATGCTCCTCAAAGCTCTAGAGGATATAGTCAATTTGAGGATCACCAAGAGCATCAAAGGCAACTATGATGGTCTCGTGGAGGAAGTGACTAAGTCACTGTCCAACATGAAGATCAAGCCGCCGCAAGAAGGGTGCCTTGCCAAGGAGAGGCAAGAGGTATGGGCACAAGTCTACAATGCTGGACTAAGACCCGGAATACCACTTTGAGCCCACGTGCTCCGAATGACAAGGTTATTCACTCACTTGGTGCTCATTGGCAAGCCGGTGGAGGATGAGCAAGCAGCTCACATGCTATTAAGTTCTCTCCACTCGGGCTATGTCGCATTGAAGATGCGGCTAACTGCCAATCGGAACAAACTCTCTTTGATGGAGGTTGTCCATGAGCTTCAATGGGCCGATTCTTGCGGAAGTGATAGGCTTAAGCTTGCTCTAAAGGCAAAGAAGAAGGAGTTCAAGAACAAGGAAAAGATGCAATGCTTCTACTGTAGTCGACGGGGCCACTACAAGAGAGAATGCATCATGGACCTGGAAGATGAGGCAAAGGGAAGAGAAATCTCTACCTCAGGTATCTTCTTTATAAACTTACACTTAAATACAAGCAATTCATAAAGTATTAGATACCATTAATGACTCACTATATGCTCCTATTTCAGGAACCAAATGAGAAGGGCTTACCAAGTCTTGCTAATATGTTTATGGCTTGACACGTTTATCTAAAATGTGTTTTTTTGTTAGACAAACAAGTTTATAATGTTAATAATACCACCAAGAAAGCTAAGACCATTGAGTCAAATGAGACGTACTTGTGGCATTGTCGTCTTGGCCACATTAACATCAAACGCATCAAGAAACTTGTACAGGAAGATGTTCTTGACTCATTCGATTTACAATCGTTTGAGAATTGCGAAGGATGTTTATTAGGCAAGATGATAAAGCAGCCATTCTCCAAGTTGGGAGAAAGGGTAGGTGACTTGTTAGGCCTAATACACACCGATGTATGTGGACCAATGAGCACAACCACAAGAAATGGCCATCGATATTTTATCACCTTCATAGACGACTATAGTAGATATGGATATGTCTACCTTATGTCGCACAAATCTGAATCGTTTGAAAAGTTCAAAGAATTTCAGAGTGAAGTTGAAAATCAGCTTGGCAAGAAAATCAAAGCTCTTCGATCGAATCGAGGTGGTGAATACTTGAGCCAAGAATTCGATGACCATCTAACAGAAAAGGGTATACTTTCAGAATTGACACCTCCAGGAACTCCACAATGGAACGGAGTATCCGAAAGGAGAAATCAAACCTTGCTGGACAGGGTACGATCAATAATGGGTCTTAGGGATCTCCTTATCTCTTTATAGGGACATGCACTTCTAACCGCGGCACTAACACTGAACCGTGCTCCATCAAAAACTGTAGGAAAGACTCCATACGAGCTATGGATGAAGAAACCTCCAAGGTTGTCTTTTCTCAAGATATGGGGATGTGAAGCATACGTTAAGAAATTAATTTCTGACAAACTTCACCCCAAATCTGACGAGGTTTTCTTTGTGGGCTACCCAAACGAAACCAAAGGGTATTACTTCTACAACAAATCCGAGAACAAAATGTTTGTTGCTCGCGATGGTGTCTTTTTGGAGAAGGAACACTGTAGGGAATATTTCAAGCATTCCACACTTGAGCCCCACTGTGATCATACACTTAAGTATGGGGGCATCCAAAGGGAAAGAAGCTAGAGCAAAAGAGTCGCCAACAAGTTTTAGGAACTTGTAAACCGTTCACAGGGTGAAGGTTAAACCCATTCACGATCCATGAGATCGCTAACTCCATAGTGGTCTGGAACCATGACTGGATATTCGGGGATGAAGGTACAAATCCAACCTAAAAGAGATTGAATCTTCCCTAAAAATAGGCCTCTACTTTATTCTTCTCATATTCATGTGCACCTTCTGACTAACATACAATCAATATATTAATCCTAAACATGTTTAATCTATGTTAGTTGAATATTAATGCACAAACAAATCTATTATTGGCGATCACTTGAATTAAAATCACATTAGCCTAAATAAAATTATTAATTATCTTATTAAGCATGATTTCAAGTACAAATTACCTTTAATCCTGCAAGAAAAGGCGTGATCAAGCAATAACAATAATATCAAGCAACATGATAATATTAACAACAAATCATCATAATAATATTCTCATCAAAGCACAATATTAGCAAGATTCTAGGCATGACACTAACATGATTAATAACAAATCTTAGCATGTCACTAAACAATAAAGATCAAAGCTTTAACCCTAACATGATAATAGCATGATAGAAGAAATAGAAAACAACCTAAACATGATATTAGAAACATACATGATATTAGAAATATTAGTTAATACCCTAAACATGATACTAGGAATCATAGAGACATCCTATCATGATACTAGGAATTAAAATAATCTAAACATGCTTTCTAAAGATATAGCAAAACTACTTACTTTGTTGCCTCTATCTCTTTCTATCAAAAAAATACACACGTTAGTAACTTCAATGAAAATATTAAATCAAACAATTAATTTAAATAATTGAAATAGGGATTTGGGACCAAACCCTTAGAAATGATCAACCTTTCACGTCTAGGGCAAAGAAAACTTTGAGCTTGGCTATGTGTGTTTAAGTCTCGTTATGGAAAAATGTTTTTTTGAAAAAGGAAGGCTTAGAAAGAGAGAGAGAGAATAAGCTTCTAGCTTTGAGTGAGAGAGAATAGAGTTAGATGATTGTTGATGATTGTTGGTGATTAAAATGGGGAAATACGACCCTATTTATAGAGAAAAACATCTGAAAATGATTAAAGAGTTAGAATTTGAATTGGAATAAAATTCATTTTGATGCGGCAAGATAAGGACTATCGCGACGCGATAAAAACAGTTTTTTGCGGATTTTGTTTTTATCATAACTTTTGATCCAGAAGTCAAAATAAGTCATATAATATGTCACTGGAAAAATCTTGAAGTATAATTCCAAACCCAATTCAAATAAGATTAAAATCATTTTTAGATAAAAAGATATGGCCGAAATAGTGGAAGGGTGTCAGTTTTGGATAGAGTTTCGTATTTGTTTCATATCTTTTTCGTTATAGCTCGGAATTAATATTATAATATATCATTGGAAAGATAATTTCAAGATCTATCCGACCATATAAAAGTTGGATAAAAATTATGAGTCACAAAAATAATAACTGAACATATTCCATTTTGCACAGAACAAGGACTCTCAAAAAGAGGAGTTTTATTCAATTTAAATTCTTTGATCTTATCTTTTTAAAAAAGCATAATTAAAATCTTTTAGAAACTTATAGAAGCTTCTAATTAATCCTATTTAGTTTAGGAATGGGATTAAAGCCTTTGCACCCTCCACATGATCATTGGGTCGTAGGTAAAATCCGGTTTGGGCTCAATTTAGTATTTTGGCCATAACTTCCTCGTTATTCATCGGAATTGGGCTTATAATATATCGTGGAAAAGGTCTTTTCAGGCCCCATCCAACTACACAATTATTGGATCCATATTATGGACTAAACTAAACTGGACTGGACGTTTTTCATAAACAGGGTACGAAAAGAAAGATTTTCAAAAACAGAAAGAAGTATTTTTATTAAAAATAGAAAGATTGACGGGACTCTTTCACATTTCACCTCATTTGATAATTAATTATGTGAAATTTATTCGTCACTGGGTTTGCTTTTTAGGGAGACACAATCAGGTGTCTACAAACACCTTTCCAAAATGACAAGTGGGAGGAAAATCAAACTCGATGAAGTTCGAGAGGACGAGCAACAAAATTAGATTGACAGTCAAAGTTCTCAAATAACATCTGTTGACGCTGGTCAAAATGTGCAAAGTCAAAGCGACAATGCAAATGCTCAGTCCGTTACCCTACGTAGGTCGCAGAGGCCGAGGTCTCAACCTGATAGGTATCTTGGTGTTCTATGAACCGAGAATCAGGCATCTTGGTAATGGATGGAGATGAACAGGCAACCTACAAGCAAGCGATGGCGAGCACCGACTCTGCTACATGGAAAGAAGCCATGAGATCTGAAATGGATTCCATGTTTAAGAATCAAGTCTGGGACTTGGTTGACTTACCCGAAGGTTACACACCTATCGGATGTAAGTGGATTTTCAAATTAAAAACCGACAAAGATGGAAATGTATTCAGTTACAAAGCTATACTGGTAGCAAAAGATTACAGGCAAATAGATGGTATTGATTACGATAAAATATTTTCTCTGGTCGCAATGCTTAAATCCGTTCGGATTGTCCTAGCGATTGCTGCATATTACAATTATGAAATATGGCAGATGGACGTCAAAACCGCCTTCCTCAATGGAATTTTGGAAGAAACTGTGTACATGACACGGCCTAAAGGTTTTGTCGACCAAAACAATGCTGGGAAGGTGTGTAAGCTCAAAAAGTCCATTTATGGGCTAAAGCAAGCTAGCAAAAGTTGGAATCTGCGATTCGATGAAGCCATCAGTAAGTTTGGTTTTATCAAGAATCCAAATGAATCTTGTGTTTACAAGAAGGTCAGTGGGAGTGACATCGCCTTTCTAGTCTTTTATGTCGATGACATATTGCTCATTGGAAATAGCATACCGATGTTAGAGTCTGTAAACGCCTGGCTTGGAAAATGTTTTTCAACGAAAGACTTGGGAGAGGCTCAGTACATATTGGGCAGCAAGATCTATAGGGATAGATCTAAGAGGATGATTGGATTGAGCCAGAGTACTTACATCGATAAGGTACTAGCACGATTCAGTATGTAGGAGGCCAAAAGAGGTCACCTACCCATGTCACATGGCATAACCTTAATCAAGAAGCAGTGTCCAAAGACACCTGATGAGCGAGAAAAGATGAATCAGATTCCATATGCTTCGCTAATTGGATCGATCATGTATGCCATGATATGTACTACGCCAGATGTATCGTATGCCTTGAGTGCTACGAGCCAATATCAATCAGACCCAGGAGAGGCGCATTGGACTGCGGCCAAGAATATCCTAAAGTACCTGAAAAGGAACAAGGATAAATTCCTGGTATATGGTGGTTCAGAAGAACTAGTTGTTGAAGGTTATACTGACGCAAGCTTCCAAACAGACAGAGACGATTTCAAATCATAGTCTGGATATGTGTTCTATCTAAATAGAGGAGCGTTTAGTTGGAAGAGTGCCAAGTAGAGCACAACTGCAGATTCTACAACTGAAGCCGAATACTTGCCAGCTGCTGAAGCGGCTAAGGAGGTAGTTTGGATTCGTAAGTTCGTTGGTGAACTTGATGTTGTACCCTCCATCAAGGGTCCAATAGCCCTCTATTGTGACAACAACGGAGCTATTACTCAAGCTAGAGAGCCAAGGGAACATCAGAAGGTCAAACATGTCAAGAGGAAATTTCACATGATAAGGGAATGGAAATTAGAGGGTGAAATCAGAATTTGTAAAGTTGAAACGGACGACAATGTAGCCGATCCACTTACTAAACCTCTGCCTCAAGTGAAGCACAACAAGCTTGTTGAGGCAATGGGAATAAGGCACGTTGAAGATTGTCTTTGATTTCCCTGTTTAGTGTTTTAATTAATTTTTGAACATTTTAATGTAAGACACTAAGATGAACCATTCAGGTTTTAGAGTAATTTAATTTTATGCAATTTTATCACTCCGTTTCTATTTAATTATGGTCTAGAATTAAATATTGAGTCCATTCGATTATGAGAATATTCAAAATAGGGTATCAAGACCAGTCTTGGATAAAGAAACACCTATTAAGTGAACATTGAATATTATAATCGAAAATTATCCCTAATCGAGGTCATTTAAATGATGGACGATTAATGACCGCTTGAGATTAGTGTGTAGTTTAATTTATAGCACCGTTTCTTGTGCTACAAGGACATGATTGTCATAAATCATTTGCACAGGTATTGGTTTAGAACCATACTGGATCGACCTATGAGAATACTTTAAGAGATTTAAAAATCGTCATAAGTATACTTCTCATTATAGCTATTGGAACCTCTTTCCTCGACCATGAGTATTGTGAGTTCTCTTGTTTGAGTACTAGTCAGTTTTGATGTTAGATAAACATCTGCCGTACATGGAGATTATAACGGCAACACTCGGGCGGCTAGGTCCTTTTAGTAAGAGAAGTTGACATTACAAGACTAGGAATGTCCCCCTACTAACAATAGTGAACATGTCTTTTTTGTTTACAAGGCCTCTCGAAGAGCGAGATTGTGAAAATGCTTGGTCGTGCTTAGATGGATTTTAGAATTCATCTGTTTATTGACAGTCAAACTCGGATTTCGAGAAGCACTTCAGGACGTAATAAGGATGACGAATAATCTTACCTTATAGTTCATGAAGAGACATTAAGTGACATAGGAAAAAGGCTATACACTAAAAGCACACCTGTCTGGAAGGACAAGTGGGAGATTGAAAGGAATGGTGTCCTTCGAACAAGTGTATTATTCAAATAGAGGGTTTGGAGCTATTAGAAAGGTAATTATTCAGTAAGTTCAAGTGATCGGAATGCCTAGGTGGAGGCCGCTTCCGATTAGTAATATTAATGAATAATTAATATTACAGCTTAATCTTGACTGAACCCTTCGGGTCACACCCAAACAACTAACGATCCGACACTACGAATTAATTCGGAAGGAATTAATGAGTCGCTCGAGTAATATGAATTTAAGATGTCGGAAATCGAGCAAGGAGCGTCGAGAACGAGCGTCGCATGTCGAGTAGAATTAATAAAAGACGAGACGATAAAATCAATAATTAATGAACAAGTTACCAAAATACCCTTAGCATCGAAATGCCTCGAGCAAACCGAGTGCTAGGGGCACTTGGTATAGCAAGGTGGCTAGCATGCGCACCAAACCAAGCCTAGGCTAACTGGTTGGTGCTGCGGTGTGCTAGCGTACCACTGCTAGCACATGGCTAGCAAGCCGCGCTAGCATGTGCGGGTAGCAGCAGCATCAAGCTAGCAGTGCTAGCTAGCTAGCTAGTAGCGCGCTAGCGTGCTAGCACTACTAGCAGTGTATGGCGCACAGTGTCCTCGGCCAGCAGCCCGCAAGCAATGCGTGGCGTGCTTAGGCCGAGGCAGCAGCATTGCCGTACAATGCGTGTGCCCAACAACAGGGCTAGCCGCGTGCACCAAGCGCCAGCAAGGCTGCTTGGGTGCCAAGGCTTGGCCGGCCACGTGGCAGCCGCTCATTGGAGCTAAGAGTGATGAGGGCCGGTTTTTTGGGAGCCTTGGGGATCAAGTATTGGTCCCCCCCTCCCTTGTGGTCCTTACCTAACCTCTCCTCTTAGAATGGCACTTGTTGATTAATTAGTTGTTGGCTATTTTAATTTATTTTTGATTTAAAAATAAAAAGGAAAAATTGATTTTACCAAGTCTTCCACATTGATGGGAGAGTGGATTTCTCACTTGAGTTTCACAATAAATATCCCAATTGAGTAAGAGCTCAAAAAGACACTCCACTTGAGAGAAAACCTTTAAGCTCATTAATTACTCGAGTAGTGTTTTGGTCCAACTTGGCTAACCTCCAAGTAAGAGACCGGTCGGGGTCGTGTTGTGGGTGGATATCGTCGGAGGCCGTTGTGCTTGTGAGTGACGTGGGGAAAACTAGGTCGTTGGGCTAATCTTCCCTAAGCCAAACAAAATTTATAAACACTCAACAAACCTAAATACAAGTATAGAGGTAAGTCAAGGGTCGAACCCAAAGGAACGGTAATGTCTAAGTGCTTTCAATTATATGCCTAAGCTAGGTTGAAGACTAAGGGTAAAAGAGGACACTAACAACTACTAAGACAAAGAAACCAAACAAATAAAATGCTAGGGATTAGGATTCACTTATAATAGCAACGAACAATGCAAATTAGTTTAGGAAGTTGACTAAGTCAAGCAATGTGAGGGAAGATCAATTATGCAACCAAAAGAGCATATCAAGCTATTCTCCTAGAGGTGTAACTAGCGTCAACTACGATAAACTCTAGCTAGGAAACATCACAAGACACCTCAATCGTGTAAATGCAAGCCACAAATCAATGGTCCGTATCAATGTGAACTTACAATGCAATCTAGTGTGAATAACTAGGGTGATCAAGCCTAAATCAAACACACACATGCACATAATCAATTAACCAATTTAATCACATCATCAACTCCATCTAAATCCCCAATCTACATCAATCCATTACATAATACAAGCTTCACCAAATCCCTAACCAAACAACTACTCTAGAAACATCATCAATTCAACAAACAACTAAAGTAATCAACAATCAAGAATCAACAATCAAAGAAGAACAATTACTCTAATCAAACATCAATCATCAAATCATCAAAATCCAATCAAAATCAACAATCTAAACATGAATACTAAACAAAACAATAAATGAGATAGAGTTTAGAAATGCTCATTGATAATAGAGTAGATCTCAAATACAATTGTCACCATTGGATCTTCAATCTCTCAATCACCATTGAAATTCTTCACTTTCTCTCTCTAAAATCTACTCCTAAAACTAACCCCTAAATCTAGAAAGAGAAGCTCTCACCTAAGCTAAGAATATCATCTAATTCTATTATCAAAAACTTCTTACAAAAATTGGGTTCAAATAGGTATAAGAAGAGAGAGAAAATCGTCAAAATCCGATCGTAAAAGACCCACGTTGGTGCGGCCACACAACAGGGGATGTGCGCCCGCACAACCATGGTGTGCGGCCGCACATCCTTCGTGTGCGCCCGCACATTCTGCGCGTGCGGCCGCACGCAGCTGGGTTTCTTCGAATCTTCAACTCTTCAAGCTCAAGGGGTGCACACATGATTTATGATGGTGATGGAGGACAAGGTAGGCAGTAGCTAAGGCTTAATATTGAGGGCACACACTTCCTTTGAAAGGAGCACAAGAGAAGAACCAAGACTTGGAACTTCCACTTCTTTGCATCTTGAGCTTCCCAAACTCCATGAACTTGATCCTAAGGCTTCTTCCACCATAATGGATCACCAAAATCACGACCCGAACCTCGTCCAATACCTACAACCACGAAAATAGAGCAAATAAAGAAGAAAAGACTAGAAAACCAACGAAAAGCACAAAAGCTACAAAATAAGAGAAGAAAGGTAAAACTAAGCAACAAAGTATAAAACTAAGCACTTATTAAGCATGAAAGCTATGAAAAGAGAATAGAAATGACCTAAATGCTCGTCAAATGTGTGCCATTTATGACACACATCAAATACCCCCAAGCTTACCTTTTGCTCGTCCTCGAGAAAAACAAAACCAAGGGAGTGGAAATGACGAGCTTATTAAAACAAACTAAAGAAGAGACAAGATGAGAATATACACTAACTCACTTTCGTAGGAATCACGGTTGTTTTTAGCTACAACAAGCCCTTTAAACCCCAAAGTCGCCTATAAGGACGAGTGAGGTCTCGTAAGGGTGTCCTAAGAGTTTGACCCATAACTCTCATAATAATACAAACAAGGCAAAGCATGAAAAAGAAAACAAAATACAAGAAAAGCAAACAAATGTTCATGAAAGGACTTTTGCAAATGTACAAGCACAAGTGGATGCAAATCTTTCTAAACAAGTAAGGGAGTGCACGTTCCAAGATACCCAAGGTTGATTGAAACATAAATATGCTAAGCATAGGAACTAGCTTTCACAATCCACTTTCATCCCAAACGATCTTACCGCGTTCTTCCTAATAGCTTCAAATCGACCTCTAATGAGCATCCCAATGATTCCACGAAGGAACCGGAAAAAGAGAATTTTTAGGCTACTCGACATCTTGACTTTTGCATTCCCTCTCCCTATTCCTAAAACTCACATTCCTCTCCACCGATGAGTGACTCAACCATTTAGGTCAAAAGGTCTTTCCCCAAGGTTGTAACGTTAAGGCAAAAGGGTGAAGGTAGGCTAAAATTTAAAATTTGGTGGTTTTCCTAATAGTGAAGCAAAGAACGGCCAATTCTTAGAATCACAATCAAGTAGTCACCAAACAAAAACAAACTAACACCCCCAAGCTTATTCAAAGCTATAAATCACAAACATATACACAAAAAGCGTGAGAACGCTTCCCCCCAAGCTTAAATGGAGCATTGTCCTCAATGCTCAAAAAGGGAGAAAGCTCACATCAAAATATTTTTGAATTTTTTCATTTTTCACTTTTTTTTTTCTTCATTTTAATAGTGCTTTGTCCTCGCCTCTTTTAACTTTGGACGGCTTTTTCGATTTTTGCACTTATTTGTCCATGCCTTTTATAATATAGGACGGCTTTTACTCATACTCATTTGCCATTATTCACAAGGAAGAAATCACACAATCTTGCTATCATAAGAACCAAACATTCCAACTTCTCCACCACAAACTCCATCAAGAATGATCAATCGCTTCACAAAAACCAAGAAAAGAAAGAAAATGAAACAAAAGGCCAAGATCTAAAGATGTGGCTTGAAAAGAAGGTATAAGGCTCAAATGGTTGCAAGATGGCAAATGTGAACCCAAAAATAAAGAATGAAACAAACTATCCTAAAAATAGAAATATACCACCCCGAAAAAGGTGCCTTTGTCCTTCCTAAATGGTTCGGTCTCGAATTCAAGATCTATGAGTCAAGTTTCAAGATTAGGTTTGCAAGAAGTCAAGGATCCATGCCGCTCATACAAGTAAGGTAGAAGGCTTGAAAAACATAGAACTCACATGGTTGTAGCAAAAACTCACTATTGGTGTCAAATCGACTATAGGAAGCAACTACCAAACGGGCCACAAACAAGTAGAATCCGGCTTCATGTTCCCACTAGTTCTAACCAACTACCTTAGCATGCTTTATCCTAGAATCAACCAAGCGTACTCTCAAACCGTGCACACCACTACCATTTAGGAAGAAAAGCATTCAATTATACAAGTCCAAATGTTATTATGTCCAAAGCAAGAACAAAACAAAACACGTTGCAAATTTGCCTAGATAGAAACAAAAATCTTTTTGGAGTTTTTCAAAATATAAGAAACATGGAAAAGCATATACAAAGGTGCAAAGCATATATGAATCAACATCCCACCAAACATGATAGAATACCCTCCCCCAAGCTTGAATGAGACAATACACTCAAACATAAATCATATAATCCATGGGAGGGGAAAACAAGGAGATCAATCCAACAAACCAACATATGTCCAACAAGTCATCATCCACTAGAGAAAGAGCAAAGAAAGATATTACCGGATTTGAGGTGGGTGTAAATACCCGCAAATGACCCAATTTAAACCTTTCAAAGCTAATTTCTCAAGAATTAAACCTTGTTTCCATATGCTCGCAAAGATAGGAGTCAACCTTCCTTGATTCTTGATCCAAATCGAAGCACCCAAGTATATCAAGTCATGTACCTAGCAAAAGGCACACAAAAATTTCCATGAGAGAAAATCTATTCTAAAAAGAAAAGGAAAATCTAATCTAAAACACGGGTTACTTCCCGAGAAAGGCTTGCTTAAGGTCCAAGCTTGACCGCTCTAGTAAAATAATATTGCAAAGATCGCAAGAGCTTGTCAAATGCACTACTACACATTTCATAAGAAAGTAAGTGTGCACATGACAAAAATAAGGCATGCAACAAGCAAAGTGCACACCTATGAGGAGAGAGATGCCAAGGGAAGGAAGAAGAATCAAAAGAAAACTCAACAAAATAAGAAGAAAAAGAAAAAGAAAAAGAAGAAGAAAAGGAAAAAGAAGGCAAACTCTCCTCAAAATATTTTTGGGTGGCAACATCACCCTTTTCCCAAATTGGAGACAAATGAGCCACATTCAAATCATCATAGACATAAGGATCCCCAATAGGCTTACCAACAAAGGAAGGGAGAAAAATAGGGCAATAGGGGATGTGGTTAAACTTTTGAGAGAAAGGGGTATGAGAAATAGGCAAAGGGTTAGCTACTCCCTCAACACAAGGTCTCACATCGCCAATGAGGGCATGAAAATCAATCATAGTATCCTCAAAAGAAGAACACTCATGATCACCATCTCCCTCAAACATCCAACTCCCAAGAGGAGCCACATAATCTCTTCCACTACCTTCATGAACAATAGCTCCCTCAATTTCCTTAAAGCCTAGAGTCTCAAAACCATGCATGAATGGAGGCAAATTAATTTCAAAATCATCTCTCTCCCATGAAGCATCATCAATGAACTTGCGTTAAAGGCTATGGCTATTCCTTATGCACTCAACAAACATATTTGACATAACCTCAAACGATTCCAAATACTCATGGATAGAAGAGTCACATTCATACACTTGAAACTCATCACAATCAACAAAGGAAGAGATGTCTAGACTTAAAATTTCATCAAACTCATTATCACTCTCGACTCTCTCTCCTTCACTCCTATGCTCAACAATAGGATCCTCACACATTCTTGGTTGCTCGAAATTACCATCATCACCCTCAACACACACATTAGATTTGTAACTTTCACACATAAGAATCAAGGATGACAATTGGCTTCCTAGCTCTTCATTTCTCCTTCTTCCCTCCTCAAGACGCTCCTCACTCTTTTTCATCATCTCCAATTGACTTCTTAAACAATTAAGAGTCGACTCTTTTGTAGGCCCAAGATCATCACGAAGCTCAACATGCCTAATTTGAGTTTCCAAGGTAGCAATAAGAGACTCAAAAGGGGTAGGAGATTGAGGCTCAACAAGAAAAGAAGAAGTACAATCAAAGGTGGGATCATCATCATTACAAACATGAGCATTTTCATCAAATAGGGGGTTGGGAGCATTTTCAAATGTATGAGATTTGCTAGCTTGAACATGCAACACATTATCATGAGCAAATGAGGAAATAGAATTGGAAGTACTTGTTCTAGGTTCAACTATGGGGTCATGTGACACATCATGGTAAATCATGCTAAAATTGGAAGAATTAACACATTGCACATCAAAAATAGAAGCACGTTTACCCTTGTTATAAACTTCCCAAGCAAACCAAACATAAAATTTCCAAGCATCTTCAATAGAAAATGCTCTAAAATTACCATTATGCATTCCTTCAACTATATCCCTAGTTTGCTCATTTAAACCATGATAACAAATCTCACAAGCTTCCCAAAGACTACAACAATTATAGTCAAGAAATTCCTTAAGTCTATTAAAATATTCACAAAAAGGCTCATCATCATGTTGAGAAAAAGATAGAAACCATTTTTACAAAGGAAACAAAAACAAATAAAAGAAAAAGTATACACAAAGACCTAGACTCAAGCAATCAAAAACACTCAAACATAGACACCGTTCCCCGGCAACGGCGCCATTTTGACGTGGGGAAAACTAGGTCGTTGGGCTAATATTCCCTAAGCCAAACAAAATTTATAAACACTCAACAAACCTAAATACAAGTATAGAGGTAAGTCAAGGGTCGAACCCAAAGGAACGGTAATGTCTAAGTGCTTTCAATTATATGCCTAAGCTAGGTTGAAGACTAAGGGTAAAAGAGGACACTAACAACTACTAAGATAAAGAAACCAAACAAATAAAATGCTAGGGATTAGGATTCACTTATAATAGCAACGAACAATGCAAATTAGTTTAGGAAGTTGACTAAGTCAAGAAATGTGAGGGAAGATCAATTATGCAACCAAAAGAGCATATCAAGCTATTCTCCTAGAGGTGTAACTAGCGTCAACTACGATAAACTCTAGCTAGGAAACATCACAAGACACCTCAATCGTGTAAATGCAAGCCACAAATCAATGGTCCGTATCAATGTGAACTTACAATGCAATCTAGTGTGAATAACTAGGGTGATCAAGCCTAAATCAAACACACACATGCACATAATCAATTAACCAATTTAATCACATCATCAACTCCATCTAAATCCCCAATCTACATCAATCCATTACATAATACAAGCTTCACCAAATCCCTAACCAAACAACTACTCTAGAAACATCATCAATTCAACAAACAACTAAAGTAATCAACAATCAAGAATCAACAACCAAAGAAGAACAATTACTCTAATCAAACATCAATCATCAAATCATCAAAATCCAATCAAAATCAACAATCTAAACATGAATACTAAACAAAACAATAAATGAGATAGAGTTTAGAAATGCTCATTGATAATAGAGTAGATCTCAAATACAATTGTCACCATTGGATCTTCAATCTCTCAATCACCATTGAAATTCTTCACTTTCTCTCTCTAAAATCTACTCCTAAAACTAACCCCTAAATCTAGAAAGAGAAGCTCTCAACTAAGCTAAGAATATCATCTAATTCTATTATCAAAAACTTCTTACAAAAATTGGGTTCAAATAGGTATAAGAAGAGAGAGAAAATCGTCAAAATCCGATCGGAAAAGACCCACGTTGGTGCGGCCACACAACAGGGGATGTGCGCCCGCACAACCATGGTGTGCGGCCGCACATCCTTCGTGTGCGCCCGCACATTCTGCGCATGCGGCCGCACGCAGCTGGGTTTCTTCGAATCTTCAACTCTTCAAGCTCAAGGGGTGCACACATGATTTATGATGGTGATGGAGGACAAGGTAGGCAGTAGCTAAGGCTTAATATTGAGGGCACACACTTCCTTTGAAAGGAGCACAAGAGAAGAACCAAGACTTGGAACTTCCACTTCTTTGCATCTTGAGCTTCACAAACTCCATGAACTTGATCCTAAGGCTTCTTCCACCATAATGGATCACCAAAATCACGACCCGAACCTCGTCCAATACCTACAACCACGAAAATAGAGCAAATAAAGAAGAAAAGACTAGAAAACCAACGAAAAGCACAAAAGCTACAAAATAAGAGAAGAAAGGTAAAACTAAGCAACAAAGTATAAAACTAAGCACTTATTAAGCATGAAAGCTATGAAAAGAGAATAGAAATGACCTAAATGCTCGTCAAATGTGTGCCATTTATGACACACATCAGTGAGGCTTAGCTTTCTCAAGTAAGAGCTCCGTTGGTCGAGCGAAGCACGCTACAAGGGTAATTTAGTATTTTCTCTAATCTTGTCTTTTATGTCTTTTAGTTATTGTAGGGAATATTTCAAGCCTTACCCCAAGCTTGAACCCCACTGTGATCATACACTTAAGCATGGTGGCGTCCAAAGGGAAGGAAGCCAGAGCAAAAGAGTCGCCAACAAGTTTTAGGAACTTGTAAATCGTTCACAAGGTGAAGATTACAGCCGTTAACGATCCAGGAGATCGTCAACTCCAAAAGGTCTTGAACCAAATAGGGTTCGGGGATGAAGGTACAAATCCAACCTAAAAGAGAAAGAACTCGCCCTATAAAATAGGCCTCTACTTCATTCTTCTCGTATTCATGTGCGCTTTCTAACTAACATGCAATCAATAGGTTAACCCTAAACCTGTTTATCTATGTTGGTTGAACTTAATGCACAAGAAAACTATTATTGGCGATCACTTGAATTATAATCATATTAGCCCTAAACAAGATCATTAATTATCTTATTAAGCGTGATTACAAGTACGAATTCCCTTTAAACATGCATAAAAGGCGTGATCAAGCAATAACAAATAAATAAGCATCAAGCAACATAATAACAATCATCATAATAATCATAACAATCATAATCATGTTAATAATAAAGCTTAAATATAATAGCAAGATCCTAGGCATGATACTAACAATGCAAGATTAATAACAAACCCTACCATGTCACTAAGCAATAAAGATCAAAGCTTTAAACCTAACATGGTCCTAACATGCTATTGATATGATATTAGAAAGCATAGGAAGCACCCTAAACATGATACTAGAAAGCAATAATAACATCCTAACATGATACTAGGAATTAAACAAATTTGAACATGCTTTCTACAAGAATAGAGCAATAAGATTACATACTTTGATGCCTCGTATCTCTTTCTAATAACAAAATACACGCGTTAGTAACTTCAAGGAAAAGTATAAATCAAACAATTAAATTAAATAATTGAAATAGAGATTTGGGACCAAACCCTCAGAAATTATAACCTTTCACGTCTAGGGCAAAGGCAACTTCGAAATTGGCTAGGTGTTTCTAGATCTTGTGTATGCGGAATTTTGTTTGAGAAAAGTTAGAGCGATGAGAGCATAGAAAGAATATAGATGATTGTAGATGATGATTGATGATTGTGAATTGTGAATGAATAAAAACGGAAATAGGTAGAATTTGATAAGGAATAAAACTCCACGCTGTCGCCGCAAAACCAACCTTGTCGGTTGGCGACAAGGTCTGTCGCGCGGCAACAAGGCTTGTCGCATAGCGACAGTCATGTCGTTTGGCGACAAGCTCTGTCGCGTGACGACAAGGCTTGTCGCATAGCGACAGGCCTGTCGTTTGGCGACAGCCTGGATTCCTACGCGCTTTCAAACACGGAGTCCACTTATCAATCAAAATTGACTTGTAAAGTCCGTATGAAAATTGAAATCGTATTTTTCATAAAATAATATTTTATTCCAAATAAAACTTATCAAAACATAATTATTAATTCTAATCTTATTAGGACTTAAAAGAACCTTCTAGAGAATTCTAGAAGACTATAATTAATTCTAATAACCTTAGGAATAATAATTATTGGGCCCTCCCCTAGATCATTGGGCCGCATGTAAAGATCAAACCGAGCCCAGTTTAGTATTTTGGCCATAACTTCCTCATTATTTATCGGAATTAGGCTTATAATATATCGTTGGAAAGTTCTTTTCAAGCCCCATCCAACTACACTATTGTTGGACCCTTGTCGTGGACCAAACTAAACTGGATTGGCTGTTTTCATAAAATAGAGTTGTTTTTCGAAAACAGAAAGAAAGAATTTTTAATAAAAACTAATCGCAACACCGGACCTTTCACACTTTCACCTTATTCGATTATCATTCGACACAAAAGGTATTCATCACTGGGTTTGGTTTTGGGGAGACACATTTGGGTGTCTACAGAAGCCCCCACTTTGACTGAGTTTGGAGAAACGCATGTTTCGAAAACGGAAGTCAAAGTAGTGATAGGAACGAAGAATGATTCAGAACGTTCTGCGATCCTAAATCATTCTTGTAACGCCGATACCTGCAAACTAGCGTTAGTTAAACAGATAAAAGAGTTAAGAGACGCGTATCTTGCACCGTCGAGCACACGTCTCTGGAGTAACCGATCTGTTGCATTTGTTGAAGACCGCTCTGCTTGTAGCTGCCTCCTATTTCATCGAAGATGACTCTGCTTGTAGTCATTCTTCGCCGCTTGTGACCATCTTCCACATCCTAGGGAACACGATCGAAGATAACTCTACTTGTAGCCATCTTCAGTTGTTTGTGACAACCCTCCACAATCTTAGCGCGTCGAAGACCGCCCATCTCGTGCTATCTTCTCAAATCTTGGTGACAACCTCCACAATCTTAGCGAATGCTGTCGAAGACCGCCCATCTCGTGCTATCTTCTCGAATCTTGGTGACAACCTCCACAATCTTAGCGAATGCTGTCGAAGACCGCCCATCTCGTGCTATCTTCTCAAATCTTGGTGACAACCTCCACAATCTTAGCGAATGCTGTCGAAGATATCTTCGCCTGAAGTCATCCTCATTTATTGCGATAATACTAGACTTGGCAATCCTGACCCGACCCGATTGACTCGACCCGAATAACCCGACCCGTAACTTGAAGTTGACCTGAAATCATTGACCCGAAAATGACCCAAACTCGAACTAACCCGACCCGCCCTGAACCCGACCCGAAATGGAGTTGACCCGAACATGACCCGATGACCCGAAGTGACCCGACTCGAATGACCTGACCCGAAATTGCCCCGAAACCCAAACTTGACCCGACCCGAAATGACCCGAAACCCGAAGTGGCCCGACCCAATTTTAACCCGAATTGATTGACCCCAATCAACCCGACCCGAATTGACCCGAATAATAAGAGAATAGGATGAAATGGTTAATTACTTGTTTTAAGGCTTCTTTATTTTCTAAGTAATAGGTACTCAAGATTTTTTTTTTTTTTTTAACGATTTTACTTTATTTTCCAACTATTTTTTTTAAGTGAATTTATATTGGTGACCCAACACAAACTTGACCCGAATAGACCCGACCCGAGTTGACTCGACCGAAATTGACCCGACTCGAAATTGGCCCGAAAATTGATCCTAAATATTGACCCGACCCGAAAAGACTCGACCCGAATTGACCCGACCCGAACTTAACCCGACCCGAACTTGACCTGACCCGAACTTGACCCGAAGTGCTGACCTGAATTTGACCCGAAACCCGAGTCGACCCGACTCGACCCGAACCCGACCCGAACATTTGTTGACCCGAACTTGACCCGACCTGAATTGACCCGACCCGAACCCGACCCGAATGACCTGTTTGTCAGGTCTAGATAATACCCCGAAGAATATCACCGAAGACCAATGCTTGTTGATCTTAAAGCTCGCTTGAACTTTGCTTCTGCTATGCCAGTACGTCGGCGCTTTTGCTGCTTGTGAACCATTACGTCGGTGCTTTTGCTGTTTATGAACCATTATGTCGGTGCCTTTGCTGTTTATGAACCATTATGTCGGTGCCTTTGCTGTTTATGAACCATTATGTCGGTGTCTTGCGATGAGCCAATATGTAGGCGCTTCAAGCTAAGAGACAATCTTTCGTCAGGTCGATCACTTATTGCGATTGTAATCAAGCCGACTACTTAATCATGTCAAGTTGCTTATAGGGGCTAATTGGCGTACCAAGGAACCCGAAATTGCTGAAAGAGGTTGAAATAATTGCTCTGAGTGGTTGAGCATTCTGTCGCCACTGCAATGCCTCTGGCGCCGCGATTTGGTTCTGTCGCCAGACGCTGGGATCTAGCGCCAGGCGCTGAAATCTGTTGCCAGACGCTAGATGTTGTCGTCTGGCGCTGGAGTAGGGTTTTCCCTATTCTGCTCTTGCTGCCGCTGGGATGCACCTGTACTTATCTTTGACTATAGGACTTTGCTAATTTCTTTAATTATTTTAGGGTTAACCTAAGGTTTGATGTCGCTTGACTCATCGACTTGACACGACCCAAGGTATAAACTTGACTCGCTGTGATTGACTCGAGGTTGACTCGTCTCGAAGTGAAATGACACGTGTGACTCATGACCCGTGTGTGCATTGTATTGTGAAAAGCAAAAATGCAAAAATTTTCCGTCATTTTTGTGGAGGGTACCGACTTTCTTCCGAAAAAGAAAGACGCGAAAAAGAATCGAAGTGAAGTTTTTGAAGGTGCATGTTGAATGAGCTTAATCCATTAATGTTGTCTCTCATAGTACAAGGATTGTACCATCTTAGACTATCCTAGTTGACTTGATAATGAAAGTATTTAGGTAGCTTAGGCGCGGAGGCTAAGTACTTCATACTTTGTGATGCAATGATGATTGATCTTGATTTTGACATGACAAGGCATGCTCCAACATTGTGTTAAGATTTCATGACAAATGGTTCCTAAGGGAAACACTATTTGGTCATGTATCTGTGTAGTGTGTGAAAGTGACACTAAAGTTAGGTTGCAAATGCTAAGTGTGTGGAAAAATATTATTTTGAGAAGAGCCAAAAGATGGTGACTCTTAGGCTAGGTAGGCTAACAATGTAGGGATCAAGCCCCCAAGTCTAGCTCTAAATGAATAGGGATGAGCATTGGAGATCCTTTGATATGATCATGGTGTGAGTGTGTGAATGTGAATATGAATGCATGTTTATTACGGCCGCACCCCTTTGTGAGGTTGCCTACGTATCCGTAAGGAATCAGGCCGAACATAGCTCTAACCGAACCTCGCACAAGTGTGTGTATACCTCAAAGAGGTCTTTTGAGGGTTGTAACGTGGTTAGGCTAAAGGTTAAAAGAAGAAGGGGATAAAGGCTCAAGACCCTAGATAAGCCCCCAAGGTGTGCAACCTTGCTTTTGAATCTTTGTATTTGTATGCTTGAGGTTTCCATACTTTTGAGCTATTTTCTTTTATATTTTTCGCTCTCTCTTTTTTTCGCTTTGTCATTTTTTATTTGGATAAGTGTGGGCAATCCCGATCATGCGGTCTATCACTCACTTGGCATTCATGTTTCTCAGACACGGTACCGAGCACTCGATAAGAGACGCAATCTGAGACGTGTTCATATCAAAGACATATCCATGTTAAAGACATTGGAACACTTGCCCTTTTGTACACTTTTATTGCTTCTATTTTGATATTTTAATCTTTTGAATCACTCAAGCTTTTGTTCTTTAAAAATTGCATAAGTTACACACCATCCCATCCTAAGGTTAGGTAGATGTGGGTTGAAGAAAGAAAGGTCAATCGTTAGATGAGGCTCAAAGTGGTTTATCAAGAAAGGATTGCATATTTGAAGGGTAAAAGATGATATGTCTACAAGATGTGCCTCAAATCATTGATATATCTTGTGCTTAGTTCGACATGGATTTTTTTTTTAAATGCAATGCAATGCGATGATCATATGTAAGGAAATAAATGCTCATTTTATTAAAAGGGGAAGAAATAATGATCCTACAAAATAAATCTAAGGAGAATAAAACGATGCCTATGCTAGACTTATTGGGGAAAGCAAAAAAGAAATAGAAAAAAAAGATCACGAAATCTTGTCGTTGAAGCTCGCCTCTTGTCTTGTGCCTTATCATCACTCGGTCTTCTTGCCGACTGGAGGTATAGGAAGCTTGTTATTATCGATCAAATGTTGGATAGCCTCTTTTAGCTTCCAACAACTCTCAGTAGTATGACCCCTACCTTGATGGTACTTGCAATGTGAATCTAGGTTCCAACTAGGCAATCTCTTCTCAAGTGCGGGATCTTGAATAGGTCTAATGGGAGTAATGAGTCCCTTGGCATGGAGTCGATCGAAGGCAGCATCATAGCTCATCCCAATGGGGGTGAAGTCTTTCCTTAGTTGTTTCTTAGATCCTTGGTTATCCATGGCTAAGACTTCACTGAGATCAAAGGTGCTAACATTGTTACTAGAGTGGGCGTTTTCGAAAGAAGAAAGATTGTCGTTCTTCTTTCCTTTCCAGCCACTGTGGTTACTATTGTTAGAAGCTTTTTGCTTTGCGAGGTCATCTTCAATCTCGATGCCTATGTCATAGACGGCCTTGAAAGTATTCAAGTTGTGTTGATATTTTAAGTGCTTTGAATACTTTTCTTGTAAATTTTTGATGAACATCCTCACGGATTTCTTTTCAGTAGGCACCTCAACCATCTTTGCAGAAGTTTCCCTCCATTTATTAAAGAAAGAAGTAAATCCTTCATTCTCTTTCTGCTTAAGTATTTCAAGTTCCCTATGATCAGTTTCAACTTGAATATTGCATTTATATCTATCAATGAAAGCGTTTACAATTGACTCCCAACTAGAGGTTTTCTCTTTATCAAGAGAAAAGTACCATTGCTGACAAACGGTTTCTAAAGATAGAGAAAACACAGAATGAAAAGCTTTCTTGTCTATTCCCTTAATATTCATTACAGTTTCAAAGGCTCTTAAATGAAAATAAGGGTTATCCATTGCTTTGAATTTCGGGATGTCGTTGGCATTGAACTTCTGCGGAAGAAGATCCTTGTCCACGGAGACCCCTTGTGAGCTAATGCCCTGTAATCTACAGTCATTGGACAATTTGCTCAAACTTTCCTGGATGAGCTCCATTTGCTGTTGTCTCACAAGGTCATTGATTTGGAGAGTCAGATTCTTCAACATTTCAGCCATGTTAGCCACTTGTCCCTTGAGTTCGTTGATTTCGTCCTGACTTACCATTATCTTCTTAGCTTTACTTTTTCGACCGATTGGCTTATCAAAAAGTGAGACTTGAACGAAAGTGTTGTCCTTGATTAAACGCCCTTCCTTTCTTAACCACGCGCTGTAGATTAAACCATATTTGTTTTAATGACTTGACTCAAGTTGACTTTGATTTTATGGTTTTTGTAAAAAATAGAAAAAATAGGGTGTATTTTTTTTTGGGAATGGGTTCAAACAAGTGGTTTAATTGGAGGATTAATATCCGACTTACCCCCCTAAAAAAATGACGGAAAATACGCATTCAAGACTCTCTAGACATGGTCAAGGTGTGACATACATGTTAAGTGTGTGCTTTATAAGTGAGTGCAAGTGACATGCTTTGACTCTTATGTATGACCATGGGACTAAGTGCCTAGACTCAATTAAAGACTTAAACATGGCTAGAGCTATTCACAAATTAGTTAAACTGATTATCAGACTGGTTAATAAGACTCGTCGTGATGACTCGAGTAAGAATCTGGATTGTCGCCGGAACAACAGAACTGTCGCCACAGTTTGAAGCTTGTCGCCAAACGACAAATCTGTCGCCGGGCGACAAGCAGTAAACTGCAGCGCCACAGCTCAAACTCCTGTGCCATTTCTGGAACATTAATCTGGGACTGTTTTCAGTAATTTTACTCGAAGGGGACATGCCTACAGTCGTACTAAGTCAGATTAATTACTTTATTAGTCTTTAATTAGTCAAATTATTAATTAATTAATTAATTAGACAAAGTCCTTTTTAGTCATTAATTGGTTTATTTAGACTAAAACACAAGTCAAATAAACGGTTAGCACATATAGGGTATGCACACGCAAAGAATGCACAAATAGTTCAAATAGTCACAATATGATGCAATGAGTTTGCAACCTAACCATGGCTCTAGTTCTCTAAAGTTCAAGGATATGGGTTAGTCAAAGAGGTTCCATGGTTATGAGTCCGGATGCACTGCGCGGAAGCCTTACCTTTGCAAGGGTTGGCACGAGTGGATGGGACCCCGCAAGTTAAAAACTTGCTTCCACAGTTTGGTAGATTCACAAACTCGGATGTACCCGTCATTGCCAGGAGCGTTCGATTGGGTAGATGGAGCGTGAACCCCCAGAGGGTTATGTCCATATGTAGAACACATATGGGTTTTAGAAAAGTGAGAAAAACTCAATCAGGAAGTAGAGTCGAGCCAACAGTGCTAGAAATGGTCAAAACAAGAAGGCAGAGTTCTGGCTCGGTATTGGAAGAACTTGGCGCCAGACTACAGGGACTGTCGCCGAAAAAGTACCCCTGTATTTTGGCTATAATTAATTCTAATAACCTTAGGAATAATAATTATTGGGCCCTCCCCTAGATCATTGGGCCGCATGTAAAGATCAAACCGGGCCCAGTTTAGTATTTTAGCCATAACTTCCTCGTTATTCATCGGAATTGGGCTTATAATATATCGTTGGAAAGATCTTTGCAAGCCCCATCCAACTACACTATTATTGGACCCTTGTCGTGGAACAAACTAAACTGGATTGGCTGTTTTCATAAAATAGAGTTGTTTTTCGAAAACAGAAAGAAAGAATTTTTAATAAAAACTAACCGCAACACCGGACCGTTCACACTTTCACCTTATTCGATTATCATTCGACGCAAAAGGTATTCATCACTGGGTTTGGTTTTGGGGAGACACATTTGGGTGTCTACAGTTATATTAATTGTGAGTTTTTCCTTGGGCTCGGGTTTTATTTCTACGGTGAGTCGGACTCATCGAAACCCAACATGTTGTGATAGTTTGCGCATGTGTTGTCGGGTTCATTCTTGTGATGGGTGTCATTGTCTTCTTTGTATTTAAAATGAAAAGGGGGGAGTTGAATTTTGAAATCGGCATCCTTTAACACTTTGTAGAGGGACTTTCCACACAACAAGAAACACCAACGCAAATGAGTTAATAATCAAGGAGCAGACTTTAATTTGCTATTCTTTATCATACATCAAAGAAGTTACAAATGATTTCAATGATGAACATGTTGTTGGTCGGGGTAGTTTCGGGAAAGTCTACCGAGTTTTCTTAGAGAATGGCCATGTGGTTGCTATAAAACGGGGTAATTTGGTTTCTTTGTTGGGCTCTCCATAAAGATCTTTCAGGATAGAACTCGAATTAACACCACAATGTCGCCATTGTAATTTGGTTTCATTGTTGGGATATTGTGATGAAAAGAATGTTATGGTTTTGGTCCTTGAGTTTATGGCAAACAGAACCCTTAAGAGTAATCTTTATCCTAAAGCAACTAGTTTGAATTGGGAACCGAGGCTTGAGATATGTATTGGTACTGTAAGGGGCCTTTATTATGTCCATTCTAGTCTTCATGGGAAAAAGGTATTATTGATGGCGATGTCAAACTTTCAAATATATTACTTGATGAGGATTTTAAACCCAAACTTGATCATGGGTCATTCTCAGGCTAGTGTTTCAATATATGGAGGAACTCATGGATACCTAGATCTTGAGATTAGGCAGAGAAATTGCATAACCGTAAAATCAAACGTATATGCATTTGGGATGGTCTTATTCGAACTTCTTTGTGCAAAATGCGTTGATGATATTGAAGTGCTTAATGAACATAATAGCCAGGGGTGGAGCTAAGTTCAAGGCAACAGGGTCAATTGACCTCACTTAATTTTTGTAAAAAAAGTTACTACTAACATTTAAAAATAAAACAAGTTACTAATTTAAATTGAATTACTTAATATGAAAAATACAATATCAAAATTCGAAAAAATTTATCAATGTAAAACACACATATTTACACTACTTCCGTTACATATTATTTATTGCAAGTTTGGATTTATGTCTCACAAATAATACCCAAAAGTTGTAACTAATATGCAACGGAGGTAGTATGTGCAACATATATATATATATATATATATATATATATATATATATATATATATATATATATATATATATATATATATATATATATATATATATATATATATATATATATATATATATATATATATATATATATATATATATAGTATAATATATAATATATAATATACGAAGTATAATATAATTTATTTTTAGGATTATTTTACAGTCATTATGAAAGTTTATTTAAATGTTTTATTCATAATTTAGGATAATAAATTTAACTACTTTTAGTTATAAATTAGTTAAAATTGATTTTGAACCCACTTTTGGAAAGCTTGCTCCGCCACTGATAATAGCTTCAATAATTTAGCCGTGTATTCCCAGAAAAATGAACAATTACATCATTTCATTGATCGTCGTCTTACAAATGCAAACCTAGAGTCTGTTAAGATATATGGGAGAATCGCTAAGATATGTGTAGAAAAAAAGGGTTTTAGAAGGCCTTCAATGGGAAAGGTCATTTCGGAGTTGCTCGTAACATAACAACTTCAAAACCCTACAGCATAACCAAGCTCGAGTTTCAGTTTTGATTTTGGTGAAGCTACAATTCTCTACCTACAGGGTTTGATAGTCCTTTATGGAATGCTCCTATAAAAAACCTATTTATCTTTTTTTGTATCATTTCTTTGGAAGCTCTATTTTCTTGTATCATTGACAGTATTATACCTTGACAACATATGTAGGAGCAACAAGAGGGATAAGTGATGCCTTTTTCGATTTGAATGTTTCCAAAAATAACATGCTGAGTGGGAAAATTAAACGACTATCTGTAAGTTAATTTGGTCTCATTCAATTATTCTTTTATTATATTTTACATCATTCAATAATTATAAGTTTAGGTTTCTCAAAATCTTCTATTTGTGTTTTTCACATATTAAAACAGGATTCGCGTCATTGAGCAGCGTGCTTCTGACTATGTCAACAAGATTGTTGTAGGGAGTAAGGATGACATATATGAGAGTGAGGGTATGGATTTTGGGAGCAGCGTGCTTCCAAAATTGCTTGGCTTGTTGAGCAAACCCTCCAGGTATCCTTATCAATGAACTTTTGTTATATTTTTTTTAGGTTGTGTCGACAACTAAAGGCCAAACTGTAGCTGCTAAGTATGGATTTACGTTCTTTGAATGGTGAGTGTATGCCCTGGGATATTCTTACTTGATATAATTTCTTTTGGATGAGTATCATCAACATCTCTGTTTTCGTAGACCCCTCTATAAGTA
Organism: Chenopodium album; assembly: GCF_948465745.1. Classification (NCBI taxonomy): domain Eukaryota; kingdom Viridiplantae; phylum Streptophyta; class Magnoliopsida; order Caryophyllales; family Amaranthaceae; genus Chenopodium; species Chenopodium album. The sequence goes on along the minus strand of NC_137846.1, from coordinate 42,915,689 downwards.
GACGAGGTTTTTGTTTTTTCAATACCAAGATAAATTAACCAAATTCTAGTAGTTTTTGATGCAAGGCGAATCAGACATTATTTTCTTCTTTACTTAACATCATTTGTCATTGCTGGTTGTTTACAATTATACCTTAGACCAATTAGGTAATCAAGAAACTGCAAAGTTAGTTTGTACATTTCTTTGAATGGATGAGGCAATGTTCTCTATAGGATTTTATGCGCAAAATAAATGAATCTGATTGTGATTACCATGTGATGCTTGTAATATGTTGTTGTAGACACCCAAATGTGTCTCCCCAAAACCAAACCTAGTGATGAATACCTTTCATGTCATTTGATTATCGAACAAGGTGAAAGTGTGAAAGGTCTAGTGATGAGGATGTTTTTTTTTTAAATATTTCTCTTTCTGTTTTCAAAAATATTTCTTCTCTTACTCTATTCATGAAAAATAGCCAGTCCAATTTGGTTTGGTCCATGGTAAGGGTCCAATAATAGTGTAGTTGGATTGGGCTCGAAAAGAGCTTTCCAACGATACATTATAAGCCCAATTCCGATGAATAATGAGGAAGTTATGGATTATATTAAATTAGGCTCGAAATGATTTTTGTATGTGCCCCAATGATCTAGAGGAGGGCCTATTAGTTATTGTTCCTAAAGTTATTAGGATTGATTTTAATCTTCTAGATTATTTAGAAGGTTCCTTTTTAATTCTAATGGAATTAGAATTAATAATTATATTTTAAAGAGTTTTATTTTGAATAAAATATGTGATCTGGCACAAATATGATTTTAATTTCATAAACGCAGAATTTGCTGCTTAATCATATTCAGAAGAGGATTCTGTACAAAAGCGCATTTTATCTTTTAATTAGCGCCAAACGACAAAGTCTGTCGCCTGGCGCTAAGCTTGTCTCCTGGCGACAGATTCCAGTTTTATTCCGAATAGGACTTGATTTGATTCCGTGCTAATTTTCTTATAAATAGGGGTCGTATCTCCTCCGTTTTGATTCATTCAATAACAATCAATAGTCATCAATAATCATCTCTTTCTTTCTTTCTCTATTCTTTTTCTAAACCATCTCTTTTACAAAATTCCACATACATTAGCTCTAGACACACCTAGCCAAGTTCGAGGTTGCCTTCGCCCTAGACGTGAAAGGTTGATAATTTCTGAGGGTTTGGTCCCAAATTCCTATTTCAATTATTTAATTTAATTGTTTTTATATTTTTCCTTGAAGTTACTAACGTGTGTGTTTTGTTATTAAAAAGAGATACGAGGCATCCAAGTAAGTAATTTAATTACTTTCTTTTTCTATAGAAATCATGCTTAAATTATTTTAATTCCTAGTATCATGTTAGGATGTCTTTATGATTCCTAGTATCATGTTTAGGGTAATAACTAATATTTCTAATATCATGCTTGTTTCTATGATGCTTCCTACTCTTTCTTATATCATGTTAGTATCATGTTAGGGCTAAAGCTTTGATCTTTAATGTCTAGTGACATGCTAGGATTTGTTATTAATCTTGTTAGTATCATGCCTAGGATCTTGCTAATAATATTATGCTTTGAGATTGAGAATATTATTATTATGATGATGATTGTTATTATGTTTCTTGATGTTTATTGTTATTGCTTGATCACGCCCTCTCTTGCATGTTTAAAGGGAATTTGTACTTGTAATCACGCTTCATAAGATAATTAATAATCTTGTTTAGGCTAATATGATTATAATTCAAGTGATCGCCAATAATAGTTTTGTTTGTGCATTAAATTCAACAACATAGATAAATAGGTTTAGGGTTAACCTATTGATTGTATGTTATTCAGGAAGCGCACATGAATATGAGAAGTTTAAAGTAGAGGCCTATTTTTAGGGCAGGTTCAATCTCTTTTAGGTTGGATTTGTACCTTCATCCCCGAATATCCAGTCATGGTTCCAGACCATTATGAAGTTAGCGATCTCATGGATCGTGAAGGGGTGTAACCTTCACCCTGTGAACGGTTTACAAGTTCCTAAAACTTGTTGGCGACTCTTTTGCTCTAGCTTCCTTCCCTTTGGACGCCACCATGCTTAAGTGTATGATCACAGTGGGGCTCAAGTGTGGGATGCTTGAAATATTCCCTACAGTTTTTTGGCGACTCCACTGGGGAGGATTTCTATTTTAATTCCTAAAATTTATTTTGGCAATGATTTAGAATGAGTGGATGAGACTCGAAAAGTTCTAAGTATTTCATGTGCGTAATTTTGATTAACATTGTGGCATAAGCATAAAAAGGTCCGCATTGGAAAGACCATCCGTAATGCGTCAAAAACATAGGATTTTTACACTTAGGAAATTAGGGAAATATGTTTCACAACTAAAATCGAAATAATGCTACGAAAAAGCTGGAAAATTAAAGAACAGAAAGCTGCCGAGGCATGTAGGAATTAGCGCTGAGAAAACAGAGTCAGCGCTGAGTGATGGCTCTGTCACCTGGTGACAGTACTTGTCGTCTGGCGACAGACGCTATTTTCTCGCGCCGAATTCTTCCAATACCGAGCCAGAAATCTACCTTCTTGTTTCGACTAGTTTTCTAGTACTATTTGCTCGGTTTTACTTCCTAATTGAGTTTTTCCCTTTTTTCTAAAACCCATATGTGTTCTACATATGGCCATAACCCTCTGGGAATTCATGCTTCATCTACCCAATCGAACGCTCCTGGCAACGAAGGGTACATCCGAGTTTGTTGAATTCACCAAACCGTGGAAGTGAGTTTAACTCGCGGGGTTCCATCCACTCGCGCCAACCCTTCCAAAGGTAAGGCTTCCGCGCGGTGCATCCTGACTCATAACCATGGACCCTCTTTGACTAACCCATATCCTGAACTTTAGAGAACTAGAGCCATTGTTAGGTTGCAAACTCATTGCATCATATTGTGACTATTTGACTACTTGTGCATCATTTGCTTGTGCATAATCTATAGGTGTTTACACTAACCGTTTGTTTGACTTGTGAATGAGACTAAATGAACTAATTAATGACTAAAGGACTTTGCTAAATTAATTAATTAATTAATAATTGATTAAAGTCTAAATAAATTGATCAAACTTGACTTAGTACGACTTTTAGGCTTGTCCCTTCAGAGTAAAATACTGGAAACAGTCCTAGATCAATGTTCCAGTAATGGCGCAGAGATCTGGACTGTAGCGTCACGCGCTAGTAATTAATGCCAGGAGAATATTTTCGTCTGGCGCTGACCCTTAGCGTCTGGCGACAGTCCTGTCGTCTGACGACAATCCATATTTTTGCTCAAGTCCTCACGACGAGTCTAATTAATCTGTTTGCTTAATCGGTTTAATCAGTTTATTAATGACAATAGTCATGTTTAGTCCTTAATTAAGTCTAGTCACATAGTCTAGTCCCATGGTCATGACACGAGTCAAACATGTCACCTACACTCACTAGTCTTAGCACACACTTTGTGTATATGTCATCATGACCATGTCTTAGGTTCATGCATGAGTCCTCCTTTCTGTCATTTGAGTTGGGAGTCCACTCTATTCCTGATTTTTCCATATCTCTCCATCCACATCGTCTTTCCATTCTCTACATGCTTTCTCCATATCACAACCTTCATTCTTCCTACCTCTTCCCATCTACTGCATGTTGAATAGAGTTTGAGTCAAATAATTAACAAAAAGTATCCATAACTTCCCTTTTCACAGCACTTGGGCAAGGAGAGAAGGGAGATTAATCAAGGACAACACCTTTGTTCAAATACTACTTTTTGACAAGCCAGTTAATCGGAAAAGAAAAGCTAAGAAGATAATGGCGCCTCAGGAAGAAGTTAACGAACTTAGGAAAGACGTGGCCAACCTAACTAAATTGATGAAGAGTATAGCTCTTCAAGTCAATGACCCTGTGAGGCAACAACAAATGGAGCTCATGCAAGAAAGCTTGAGCAAAATATCCAATGACTATAGATTCCAGGGCATTTGCTCACAAGGGGTCTCAGTGGACAAGGAACTTCTTCTGCAGAAGTTTAATGCCAGTGACATCCCTAGGTTTAAGGCAACAGATAATCCTTACTTCCACTTAAGAGCATTCGAGACAATAATGAACATTAATGGGATAGATAAGAAAATTTTTCATACACTGTTCTCTTTATCACTCGAAATCGTTTGCCAACAACGGTTCTTTTCCCTTGAAAAAGAGAAAACCTCTATTTGGGATGCCATTGTAAATGCTTTTATTGATAGGTACAAGTGTAATATTCAAGTTGAGACAGACCATAGACAACTTGAGATGTTAAAGCAAAAGGAAAACGAAGGGTTCACTTCTTTCTTTAACAAGTGGAGGGAAACTTCCGCTAATATGGTCGAGGTCCCTACTGAAAAAGAGTCTGTAAGGATGTTCATCAAGAACTTTCAAGACAAGTATTCGAAGCATTTGAAATATCAACATAATTTGAATACTTTCAAAGTCGTTTACGACGACATAGGTATTGAAATCGAAGATGACCTTGCTAAACAGAAAGCTACTAACAGTAGTAACAACAGTGGCTGGAAAGGAAAGAAGAACGACAATCCTTCTTCTTCCGAAAACACCCACTCTAGTAACAATGTTAGTACCTTTGACCTAGATGATGTATTAGGTAGGGATAATCAAGGATCTAAAAAGAAACCAAAAAGAGAGTTCACGCCCATTGGAATGACTTATGATGCTGCTTTCGATCGTCTCCATGATTGAGGATTAATCAAACCTATTAGCCCCACTGAAGATCCATCGCCAGAAAGGCGATCTTTAAGATGGAATCCCAACTCTTATTGCAAGTACCATCAAGGAAATGGCCATACCACGGATGAATGTTACAGATTTCAAAATCTCATCAAGACCTCATAGAAGCAAATAAGATCCCATTGCCTCTAGCTAGTAAGAAGACTGGGTGACGATCAAGCAAAAGACACAAGGCGAGCTTCAACGACAAGATTTCGTGACCTCTTTTTCTATCTTTTTTGTTCCTCTTTTCCCCAAATAAGTCTAGCATAAGCACCCTTTGTTTTCCTTAGATTTTACTTTGTAGGATCTTTCTTTTCCCTTTAATAAAATGAGCATTTATTTTCTTTGCATATGATCATTGCATTGCATTAAAAAGAAAAAAAAAATCCATGTCAAACTAAGCACAAGGTATACTTATGATTAGAGGAACCTCTTGTAGCCCATCACATCATCTTCACCCTTTCAAATATACATAATCCTTTCTTGATAAACCACTTTGAGCCTCGTCTAATGATATACCTTTCTTTCTTCAACCTATATCTATCTAACCTTGGGATGGGATGGTGTGCAACTTATGCAATTTTCAAAGAATAAAATCTTGAGTGATTTCAAAATATTCAAATAGCAAAAAGCAAAAAATAATAAAAGTGTACAAAAGGGAAAGTGTTCCAATGTCTTTGATATGAACACGTCTCAGATTGCGTCTTTTATCGAGTGCTAGGTACCGTGCCTGAGAAACATGAGTGCCAAGTGAATGATAGACCGCATGATCGGGATTGCCCACACTTGTCAAAATAAAAAAATGCAAAAGCAAAAAGAGAGCAAAAAATATAAACAAAAGAGAATCCAAAGAGTGAGAAAACTCAAGCATACAAATACAAAGATTTCAAAAGCAAGGTTTCACACCTTGGGGGCTTATCTAGGGTCTTGAAGCCTTTATCCCTTTCTTCTTCTAACCTTTAGCCTAACCACGTTACAACCCTCAAAAGACCTCTTTGAGGTATACACACACTTGTGCGAGGTTTGGCTAGAGCTACGTTCGGCCTGATTCCTAATGGATACGTAGGCAACCTCACATTGGGGTGTGGCCGTAATAAAAATGCATTCATATTTACGTTCATAATTGATCATATCAAGGGATCTCCTATGCTCATCCCTATCCATTTAGAAGCTAGACTTGGGGGCTTGATCCCTACATTATTAGCTTACCTTGCCTAAGAGTCACCATTATTTGACTCTTTTCAAAAAAAATATATTCCATACACTTAGCCTTTGCAGCCTAGCTTTAGTGTCACTTTCACACACATCACAGATATATAGACAAATAATCCTCCTCGTAGGAACCCTTTGTCATGAAATCTTAACATGACGTTGAAGCATGCCTTGTCATATTAAGATCACTCATTATCATAACTATTATTGCATCACAAAGTATGAAGTAATTAGCCTCTGTGCCTAAGTTGGAGAGTTGAATGCAAGAGTCTTGGAGCGGAGAATATTGTGGAGATAGGTCGCCAATTGTAAGGAATTGTGCCAAAACGAAGGAGGCATGGAAGAGTGAGCTAGAAGGGTACGAACCATGTTATTGATGGTTCGTATTTTTCTTTTTGCGGTGATGTATGGGGGCATGAGAAATGAAAGAGCATGCCATTTTGCTCACAAATTAAACTTTGTGAAATGGCTCATTATCATAAGCAACAAATTCATCAAACGTTTCATCTTTGCTTACAAGAAAGAACACCCATGTAAACCTTGAGAAATCATCAACAATAATCATAACATATCTCTTACCACTTCTGCTTTGGATTCTCATTAGACCATAGAGATCCATATGAATGACTTTCAAAGATCTTTTGGTGCTTGCCATATTTTTAGATTTAAAAGAAATACAAGTCTGTTTTCCTCTAGGAACTTGATGAACGGAAGACCTTCCACAAGTTCCTTAGATCTAAGCATGTCAAGTATTTTTTTGAGAAACTGACATGACCAAATCTCTTATGTCATAGTAGTGGATCATCCTCAATGACACTAAGATATGTCAAACTACTATTTGGAACCTCATTGAGATTTACTGTATAGCTGCTCCCTTTATGTGTTCCTTCCAATATAATGTTCCTAGTGTCATAGTTGATGATTTTGCATGAATTGGAAGTGAAGCTAACAGAGCTACCTTTTTCACAGAATTGCAATACTTAACAAGTTGTGTCTAGTCCAAAAATACATTTTCAATAGCATGGGAACTTGACCTTCCTACTTTTCTACTGGCAATGATTTCACCTTTCATGTTGTCACCAAAGGTCACAGTCCCACTATACTACACGTCCAGTGAGAGAAATCTTGATTTATCTCTAGCCATGTGCTTAGAACAACCGTTGTCGAGGTACCACGTGTTGTTCCCCCTCATTGGAACCTGCATGAAAAATCAAATGTTAGTATGACGAACCCGGGTCTCCTTGGGTTCCTATGTAAGAGATGTAGAGTCAGATTTCTTTACCCATATCTGTTTAACATGATTTTCATTCTAAAGAGTGCTTTTATCTTTCTTAGGACATTTGTTTTGCTTATGTCCTGTCTTACCACAAAAATAGCAGATAATACTACTAGGTAGATCAATATACTTTTTTTCTTTCTGGAACTTCTTCTTATATCCTAGACCATCAGTTCTTTTGGTTTGAGCATTAGCAATCAAGTCAGGTATAGTGTACTCTATGGGTTTCTTGCCTTTCCTAGCTCTTTCAAGTTCCCCCTCAAGTCTAGCGTAATCTAATTTTAACTCTTCTAAATTAGATTTCAATTTTTCAAAATTCGGATATGATTAAGAAGAATAACTTCAGATTTAGGAGTGGCATCACTGAGTTTTAACAAAGAAATTTCAACATTCATTAGCATGTTATCATGTTTCAACCTTTCAACAGTTTCTTTTAACTTCACATTATCATCAAACAAATCAAAGAATCTCTGTCAAATATCAAGTCTCATATTATCTATCATTAATTTGAAGATCTTTGTCCCTTTGTGCTTTGGCAATATATAAATCAATTAACTCACCTTGAGATTCTAAGACAATGTCAATTAAGTTTCCTTAAAGAAAAGTTTTAATTAATTATAATCATACCATACCTCAGCCTCAATGCCTACAATTTTGCTTTTTCATCGGGCCATCAAACACAAGTGTGTTGATTCTTCCAAAGGCAGCTCTTCTTCTTCTTTAGATTCTGAGTCTCCCCAAGCAGCTATCACAACCTTCCTTACACCCGTCTTTAAAAAAGATGGCTTGTAAGCTTTGGACTCCTTAGCTTGATCCTTGCCTTTGAATCTTGCTCTATCATTTTCCTTTAGAGAACAATCTGTAATGAAGTGATCTTTCGATCCACACTTGAAATAGGTAGTCTCCTTGGAACTTTAAAATTTCTTGTTCCTAGTAAAAAAAAAGCTTAAATTAGAAAAAGATTGTAGACACCTAAAAATGTCTCCCCAAAACCAAACCCGATGATGAACAACCTTTCACCGCCATTATTGGTCAGGTTGAGTATTTTTATCTTAGAGTGATTAAATCCATATGCAATCCCAATACATTTTATAAACCAGCCCAATTCCTAGCCCATTTACCTAAACCATAACTTACTTTCCACTTTTCGTGTCCACATCACAAAACCGAGAGAAACTGATTTTGTGGCCTGATAATTTTGATCCAATTATTATTCATCTGGATACACCTTTCAATAATGTTTCCAACGATATATCATAAGCCCAATTCTGATTTAAAACGAAGAAGATATGAGCAAAATACTAAACTCGGCCCAAAACCGACACCATTTCACTAAAATGGCCATATATTAAAATATACAAATTATTCCAATTGGGTTGGAAAGTAGACGTGATAAGCTTTCCAATGATATATTTTATGCCTTATTATGAGTCACGTATCAAAAGTTATCATAGTTTTAAAAACACGTAAAAAACTGGAATTACCACGCAGTAACTAAATTGCCGCGTCGCGGCAATTGCTGACTTGTCACGGTGCCTGGTACAATGACACGGTATTCCGCATCGTGTCGCGGTACACATACCGTGATACGGTGCTTTCTTGTGTCTTTTCCGCGTTTTCTTTTCTCATGCGCTTATGAACCTGGACGCAAATCTGGAAAAATTGTACACCGTGACACGGCGCCACGTGCCGCGCCACGATGGACATTGCCACATCGCGGCATCCTTTGCCGTGTCATGGCGCACATGCCGTGACACGGGATTTTTCCGTGTTTTCTCCGTGTACTGTTATGGGGTGTTTTGTTCGACCGTTGACTAGCATTGACAGTCAAGACCAAGAATACAAGAGTACAAGACTTTGTCAAGATAGTTACTAATGGTTCCTAAAATCAAGGAGATAATCTCTCTTGCAAAGAAGAAGTCTATTGAAGACGTTGACCATATGAACAATCCATAATGTCTACTTCAACAGAAGACCAAGTAAAAGGGTGAATAACCACTTCCCACTCTCAAGGAGGTCAACCCCACTATCCTCCAACCACCTACCAAATGCCTTATAATAGAGAAGCCTAACTCTCATAAAATCCACTCCAATCCCACGTACATAACTTCTCCAAAACTACACTACTACTCCTTTATATATGTAGACATTCCAGTACAAAGATTATAGCCAAGCTACTTTATTCTAATCCTACTACTCCTACGAATTATCCCCAAGAAATACATATGACTCCTCTCAAATCATAAGTTATTCAATGTTCCTTTCCACCTAGACTTTCCATTAGTATAGCTCTTAATCAACTACTATATATCAATCACATCTTCCTCCGCAAATACACCTACAAGTATATGTTCCTATAAACCATGTTACGCCGTACACTTATGCCCAAATGTTAACTTACACTGTCCTATCTTATAAGCACATGTATTCTTTTATACTATGCTCTTTTATCTTTACATTAAATACACATTATACTTGTAATTATTGGCTTCATGCCCATACTATAGTGGATTGGTGGACTCATTGCCACCCGTGGTTTTTACCCACCTTCATTGGAGTTTTCCGCGTCACCATATCGTGTCTCCTCCCTCTCCCTTTATTTTTCTGTCATTTACTTTTCGTATTCAACGTTCCTTATTTTAATTTAGTTGATCCGTATCCCGTAGCTCACATCAAATCCTACTTGACAAAATTTAGCATAAACAATTTGGCGCCGTCTGTGGGTATGCAACTAGATTAAAATCTTAACCCTACAAAAATCCCTCCAAACACATTCAAACACATTTCCATCATCAAGATATATCCAATCCCATAAAGTGACCTTGGCCGCATAAAAATTGTTCGTGACCCTGGTGACGAGATGGTGACGTCGATGACGGGACGATGACATCGTGACGGGGTGTGACGACACGACGGAGTAACGACGTCATGTGACAACTGTCAACGTCGAGGCAGTGATCTTTGACAACGAGATAGCCATCAACGTTCAAATGGCGACTGGCGTCAACCCAACTCAAAATGCTGTGACAAGGGCGATTATATATCCTTAACGACCTTAAGAGTTTTGGTAATGTTCCTCCTTGCGGTTTAATTTAACTAACTATTTTGTGTCTTCTTTAAGCTATGACAGACTATATCATCACCATCAAGTAAACATCACACTTAAAGAGAAGGACGCCATGGAAAACGCTACTTTAAGTCATGGGCCTCGCGATATCCCAAAAATCCAGGGTTTGTCGTCATACACAATATTATTTTTTCGTTTAACTAACGTTATTTTTAGGCTATGTTGTTGCCGTCAACGATAACAGCCAGTGTCGACGACCCTGGCAATCAATGTCGACGACGAAAGCCAGTTTCGACGATGGCAATCAGTGTTGACAACGGCAGCCAGTTTCGACGACGAAAGGCAGTTTCTGTAGGAGATTATAGGTACTATGCAGCGGAAATAAACATGAATCATATTCATACAGTACCAAATCCAAGGATCATTGCATAACACATAAAGAACACATAATCATACCTTTGAAGCGTGATTCCACGTGCGATCGAGCAAGAACAAAGGGAGATAAAGAACCCCAAGCGTGATTCCTCTACTTGGTCCACGGGCACAAGTTAAACCTCCACTAATGCTAGTTAGTCGTGACTGAACGCTTCAATCAACCTTCAACGGAGAAGAGAGACACGAGCTAATCATGAACCACCACGATGAACACCACGAGCCACCATGAGGGGCACCGCACGTACGGACGTGAAGGGGAGAGGGGAGGGCCGTGAGAGAGGAGAGTGTTTAGGGTTTTGGGGCTTGGTTGCTTCTTTCACAATCTACTGTATGTTGATTGTTACTGCTTTTTTGCAACCCTAGGCATGGATCTTATTTATAGATCATATCTCTAAATAAGAGCCCATGTCAAAAGCCCAAAACCCTTATCCTAAACACACTACTCTAGCCCAACACTCTACATGGTATGTCATAATCTCATAAGGCCCATTAATGTGCCTCTTACTTGTTTAACCCAATACCCTTGTTGTGTGACCTCATAGGATCCATTCTATAAGGCTTTGGGCTATTTAACTAACCCAAAGATCAATTATCATATCTAGCACCAGATATTGACGACCCTATAGAATGAACTTATTATCTCCATAATAGTGATCCTTGATATATCTAGTAATTGCACTTATCGAAGATATAATTCCTTCAATCTCCCACTTGTCTGAGACAAGTGCGCAATATTCAAATTCCTTAAGTCAATGTGTGCCGATTTGATAATATGATTGCATCTCATGTCATGATCATATTAATCTACAAATCTTTCTTGAAATCTGAGTTAGAATTACAAAACAAATTGTTACAATGTAATCCATTTGAGCACGGCCATGCATTTTCTGAATTCTCCCTCTTCAGGGGCCAAGACACATTCCTAATTAAATAGGTAGACTTTATCCAATCTTGTGGCAACCAAAGCTCCCACTCAACTCATGAAGTAACCGGGAAACATCCTTTATAATCTCCAGTTACGGTAAGACGTTTGAATGTACCACAGTCAAATCAATCATTGAATGGAATCAGTGTTCCACTCATGTCAAAGGAATCCACTAATATATCCGGAAGCTCTATACTTTAACTTCAAAGTAGGTCTATAGTTCGATCATGCATCATTCATGCGTATCCATGTGATTGACCGAGCATCACTACGCTCCTATAGCCCATGAAACTGCGCTATCCAATCAATCTTACATGCTAGTCCATTAAATGAAATCATTTATGTCCAGTTTAATGATTCCGAACTAGGAACTTAAATAATATATGAATTTAGTTCACCTGTGGGGTTTCATTCAAAAGGTCATTAACCTAGTGAGCCCATCAGTTCATAATTATTTCGGACATTTTATTTAATCTTGAAACCACGATTAAATAAGATTGAAACTTTGTTTCAATTGATAAACATAATTCTGTAAGCTAATGTATTTACTTTTGTAATATGCTTTCTCAAAACATCCACAACTAAAATTATATAACTTGCTTCAATCCAAAAACCTTAGTGTGACTCTCATACCTTGGTCATGGAAGGGGTTCAGTAAGTAGAGTTAATGAGACATTCTCATAAACATGAAGTTTCCAATTTCTAAATCTTATAATCATTTTCATCTCCATACACTAAGAATTTTCCTTCGCCCTTTCGCAAGGAATTTAGGAATTTCTTATTTGTATTCCAACGTTACATTGGATTTCGATTGAAATCTATCATCACTTGTTCTTTAAAACACGTGAATCAAATAGACGAGTATAGTCCATGGCATGCATGATGCATCCTTTGCGAATTGCATAAGGATCATCACTCAAAGTCTTAATTTCATCAACCTTTCTCAAGGTATTGAATCATTAAGCAACGTGCCATGTCACATGGGATTGAAACTCTTTTCAATATAATGTTGAACCTTATAAGAATCTTATCAATATAAGCTTCTTAACCAATACTCAAACATCCTTTGAGACCTATCTCTATAGATCTTGAATCCCAAATGTGCTCATCATCCTCTTCAAGATTTTCATACAAAATGCATTACCCACCACTTGACTCTTCAATCAATGAATAATTGCTCTTTATACTAGACCAAGAAGACTTCATAGCTCCCACTAAACATCTTGTACATAAAAGACCTTTTCTTCATTTTACAAGAACACCAAACGATTTGATTATCTCACAAAATTAAGAACATTAACTCCCTGATGCTTACTTCAATCCATTATGGATCTTTTATGCATCCTGGGATTATTGGATCTCCAAACTTTTGACTGTATCATATACAAATCTTATTTCATGAACAATTTCAAGAAAGTGTTTTGAAATTCATCTACCAAATCTTATAAGGTAGAAATCACTAAAGTATCTTTAATAGATCTTTGCAACATGACTAATGTAAAGGTTTCATCGTAGTCATAGTCATACTATGAATTTGTTAAATCCTTTAACAAGTCTTTGCTTTAGTTAGAAAACATTTTTCTTTCTTGTCTGCTTTGCTTATATTGGGTTTCACCCAATTTAGGCAAATTACTTAAGTGTCATACACTTTCTTACAGACTTAGAATCTATTTCAGATTTCATGGTTTTAAAACCACTTGGAGTCATAACTTGTCAAATCATCTTTATTACTTGCATAATCATCATGTTCCAAAATAAATGTTTTAGAACTCTTAGTCAATATGAAATCATATTTCTTTTGCTAAGTTTACATATGCTAGTTATCATTGTGGGTGTTATGCAACAATTGAAACTCATACAACAACTTTGTTTAGTTTTCAATGAGAAACGACAATTGAGGATGTGCACTTGGAATGTACTACCTTCGACACATGGTTATTAATCCCATTACACTTAATGAGACCACGCGTTGTCATTTGTAACATGAGGTGAATCATGCTCATATTGTTGCTTTTATTCGATTACTTCTCGAATTTTTTTCAAGATTTTCGAAATCACTTTTCTTGAACTCTTTCAAGGCTCTCGAACTTTTCAAGATTCTTATACTTCCACTTGCCTTTTGAGGAGGCATATTTAGCATAGGGTGAACCAATCATGGTTTGAACCACGTTTGTTTGTTGCTTTTCCCGAACTCTTTCGAGATTTATACTACTCCCACTTGACCTTTTGGAACAATTTCCATAAGGGCATCTACTTGAGCAACAAACATTTTGTGCTAAGTATGGTTTGTGTAGTAGTACCCCGTGCTCTATATAGGAATCGAATGTGCATTAAATGTTTTAATACATGTTTTATTCCTTGCTTTGTAGAAAGACTTAATAAGAACTTTTCTTATCTATATCACATATGAAGCCTTTGCTACATTTTGATTTGACCTATGTAATTTTTGTTTAGTTTTGTATCTTATCTTAAAAGTATATCCTTTGAACAATGGTTGGAAGATAGGTAATTTGATAGCTTCCTTCATAAACACTTCACAAGGTTTTCTTTCGGAGTTTGTTGTAAAACGATTTTATAACTCTTGGATGTTTATCAATGTCTTGGTTTAAATTCTCATTATTACGATCATATCGCAATACTTTGAATGTGTTGCCAAGTACATGTCTTGACTTAAATTTTCACAAATACAATCATATTGTAATGTAATCATTTTCTTGTCAAGTTGATAATGAACTTCATACTGAACATTTTGAACTTTTCAAAATTTTCACTTCCATGCTTCAACTAAGCATAAGTAGTGATCGTATCACAAATGAAGTTTCGTTGTCCGTCTCTAGCCTTTGAACCTTTGGTTTTCTTACATCAATATGTATTCGACCTCGAGTTCACATCATCATTTCTCTAAATGGTGACTTAGTCAGAATTTCAAATTAGAATGATAATTACATATATCAATAGATTCATAATCTAATGATATTGAAATTCCATCCTTTTGGATCTTTCGCATGCAATTTTCATTTTCATTCGAATTAATTGACATGTTAGAGACAACTTATATACATAGAAATGGTTTAACTATTTCTATCATATAGAACTTTAAACCTATTTAGCAATTCAAAACACATTATGACTCAAAGAAGCATAGAATAACATTTATTCCACGTTTTGAATCTTCGATGTTTAGTCATTACTAACATTGAATGGTGTTTTGATAATGGCAAGAATGAATAACATTTATTTAATTCTAGCCAATTACTAGGTAAGGTGAAATATTGGTTCTACTTGTAAAGTTGCAACTTTTGCTTCCAAACTTGTAGATTCTACTTGTGAAGTAGCAACATTTGCTTCTAAACTTGTAGATTTATTCCTCCTTTAGCTAAATTCTTCCTTTAGTTCAACCAGATTGTGCAATGAGTGAACTAAACAAGACATCATATGTCCAAGAAGTAGCAATATGCTAAATCAATTTCTATAATATAATTCTTAAATTGGAACATTTCCATTCTTTTACCTTCCAACTATATGAGGTAGTATCTAATCAATTGGAATTGGTCCATTTAATTTGAAACATTTGTTGTTCATAACAACTTTTAGCATGTAAGTAGTTCTAGGTTTGAGAAGTAGCAACTTGTTTGCATTTCTTGGCCTATAACTTCTTAATGCAATCCTCATATATTCCTAAACCTTTTCCGTTTGAGCCACTTAGAACATTTCTCTTAGGTTCAAAATGATACTTTGCTTAACTTGTTTAAGCACTTTTCATGATTCTGCTAAGTCTATTGTATGATTATTTATATTTGAGTTTAATCAAGTATTAAACTCTATATAAAGTAGATGAAGAATACTGTTATTTGATCAACTTTTGATCATAGAGATTTCCAATCACTTTCTTATATTCAATCATATTGAAGATAAGAGATTTTATTGGACTTGTACACTTGTCTTTTGAGGGATTGTACCTCTCATCTCATTATATCCCTTGAAACATTTTTCAAAATGAAGATGTGTTGTTATTTTACTCAAACATTTTGAATAAAACCAACCTTAGACATTGAAAGGAATGGTGTCCTTCGAACAAGTGTACTATTCCGTTAGCGGGTTCAGAATTATTAGAAAGCTAATATATTCAGTAAGGTCAAGTGATCGGAATGCCTGGGTGGAGGCCGCTTCCGATCAGTAATATTAATGGATAATTAATGTTACAGCTTAATATTGACTGAACCCTTCGGGTCACACCCAAGCATTCAACAAACCGAAACGACGAATTAATTCGGAAGGAATTAATGAGTCGACCGAGTAATATTTATTTAGACGTCGGAAATTCGAGCTTAGAGCGTCGAAACCGAGCGTCGGAAGTCGAGTCGAAAAATAGTGAAAGACGAGACGAGAAATAGTAATAAATCAACAAAAGACCAAAATACCCCTAGCATCGGAATGCCCTAGCAAACCGAGTGCTAAGGGCGTATGGCCTAGCATGGTGGCTAGCATGCGCACCAAGCCGAGCCTAGGCTGGCTGGTGCGTGCTAGCGCACTCATGCTAGCATCGCAAGGCTAGGCGCTGCCTAGTGCGTGCTAGCATGCTAGGCGCAGCCTTGTGCGCGCAATGGCTAGCAAGCCATGCCGCAACAAGCTGCTGGAGCTAGCACGCTAGGCGCGCCAGCCCGCAACAGCTAGCAGCAGCATGGCTAGGCCATTGCTTGCTGCCTAGCAGCGCTGGCCAAGGCACAAGGCCAGCAGCAGCAGCCCGCACAAGCATGCTGGGCGTGCTGGCCAGCAGCAGCAGCAGCCCGCATGCAAGTGCTGGGCTTGCTGGGCTTGCTGGGCGTGGCTGCCACGGACAGCAGCACATGGCAGCCCACCTTGGCTGCCTTGGTGCCCAAGGGTGGGTGCCATGTGGCTTGTGGTCCTTGAGTGTGTGGGGAGTGAGGTGGCCGGTTATGGGAGAGGGAGTGGGGAGCAAGTTTGGTCCCCCCCTTCTCCAAATGGTCCTCACCTAACCACTCACATGAGCTTGCCACTTGTTGATTTATTACTAGCTTGATTATTGATTTTATTTTAGCTTTAAAATAAAATGGAAAAATCATACTATCCCACATTGATGGGAGAGTAAATGATACTCCCATCATTTCCTATAAATACCCAAGTATGGGCATTGGGAAAGATGCTTGAGTAAGAGTTGGAAAAGGCATCACAATTAGTGAAAACCTTTGAACTCAATATTATTACTCGGGTTTTATTGGTCGGGTCTTGCTAACTCCAAGACATTGGACCTAGTCGGTTTTGTTGGTGCGGGTGGACTTCGTTGGAGGTCTCCGTGCGAGCGGGACTTGAAGCTTTCAAGTAAGAGCTCATTTGGAGCGAAGCACGCGTCAAGGGTAATTAGCTTATCTTAATCTTGTGATTAATTTAATTATGTTTATGGTTTTATTTATTGCGAGTGCGGTCTTGGTTTTGGGTTTGTTTCCGCGGTGAGTCGGACTCAGCAAACCCCAACAGCGGTATCGGAGCCTCGCTCGTTTATTTTAAAATCATAATATTTTCAAGGTGTTATTATGGCTTATTTTTTCTGGTTTTAAGTTGCTAATTATATTAGTAACTCGTTTTTCAAATTTTACCTCGTTTTAGAGCTATCTTCAGCCCCGAACCCAGATTTCGACCCAAAAATAGTGAATTTTGGGTGGAAAAGGTGTTCTAGAAATGGTTTTACCCTTCTAGGGCTCGGTTTTTAGCCAGAAAACGACCAGAAATGCATTTTTCGAGGGATTTTTCGTTTTGACGAAAAATTTTAAGTCTTTCTAACCTTGAAAATTGATTGCATATTTATGGTGGTTATGTAAATGGTTCTTTCCTTATTTTATATGCAATTTTTACACCACTTTAAGCATGATTACTTGGTAGTAATTGGTGCTTGAAAGTTTGGTTTTATTTTTCACATAATTGCAAATTAATTGCATTGAGTGTGAAATAGTTGTTCTTTGATGCTTCCAAGTATTAAAGATTCAATCTTTACTTATGATAAGTGATTGAAACTTTGAGTTACTAAATTCCATGAATTTTGGTTAAACTTTGTTGATTTAATCATTTTTTAGTTGATTGGAATCATAAAGTTTAAAACTTGTGATAGAAATTGGTTTATCTTCATATTGGAAGATATAATTTTTCATGAAGTCACAAGTATTAAAGTTGGAGTCTTTATTGAACTTATGTTCATTTTTCCAACTCCCTTTTATTTTGTCAAAATCTCAAGATTAATTTAAAGTGATTAAATTAATAGTGAGAAATGCCCTAATTTATTTTGTTACACCAAGTTAAACCAATTTTATTAAAGAATGATTCTTGGTAATAAATTTGGTTAGTTGCTTTGGATGAATTATTTAAGTTGGACTTGTTATTTTTCATTTTTCCTCAAAATTGATTCTAAAATTAATTTAGAATTGATTTATAATGTCACACATAAAATTCGATAATTTTCGAAGCATTAGCACGCAACACGAGGCCTAAGAGCCCCGAGCTAGCTCTCGGCCAGCTGGGCTGCTCACGCAACCCATATGTGGCTGCCGAGGCTGCTGGGTGCTTCGTGCTTAGGTGCGTGGTGCTGTGCGACTGTGTGTGCGAGGAAGGGCGTGGGCTGCTGCTCGCTGCCAACCACTTACCGCACCAGCCAGCAACAAGCAGCAGCATGGCGCAGCAGCAGCATAGTGCTGTGCGCGCTGTGCGTGCTGCTACGCTTGGCTTGGCTGGGCGTGGCGTGTGCGAGCACAAGCAGCCCATGGGCATGCTTGGTGTTGCGGGGGTGCGAATGGGTATGTTACGAGCTTGTTGTACGGTACGTACGATCCCATAATTGGCACGATAACCCCGGGTTATTAAGGCGATGCTATTTTAAGTTAATTTTAGCATTGCTTAATATGTAAATAAGGGTAATTTTGGGTTCCAAGTCTTAGTGCTAGGCACTTAGACATTATGGAATACGTAATTTTGCTTAGATTGTCGTTTTAATTATTTTAATTATTTTGTTTATTTAATTAAAATTTTGGAGGCTAGGCCTCGGGTTTTTGAGCGACATTTGCAAAATTAATTTTGACAAATATTTGGGTTCACCGACTTAATTAATTGGATTAGTTAAGATTGGATGCGGAATTTAGTGGGAGCGTCTCTTAGTTATTACCATAACCGGTTAAAACAACTTTGACTAGTTTAATTAGGCGAGTTAATTGAATTAACCACCTAGATTAATTACTAGTTCCCGCGCGGTTTTATGCATTGTTACTTGTTTGATCGTTGTAAAATGCATGGGCCATTCACAGATAGTGAATGGATGAATGGAATGTAAAACTCTCTCACAGGTTTTATGAAATGGCAACTAGTGGGGCCCGATTAGGATAGAAAATACGGACTGTGATCCGTGATGTATTTTTGTAAATCTAAATACGGTCTGCGAACCGTTGAGTATTTTTGTACCTTAATATTTAGATTAGTCCTAATCGTAGTAACTAGCAATTATATTATTTGGTCAAGTCTTGAAAACGGAGTTCTTAGAAGACGAAGCCATGAAGTTGCAAAGGAAGACCTTTTGAAGACTTGAAGATCTCAAGGGGTCATGCTAGTTGCCAAATGCATCTCTATTTATGTTTTCGATATATATTTATGTTTATATATTTGAATTATATGTTAGATGCATGGTTAGGATTTCGAATGTTGAGATGATTAATTAAGTTCACTTAAATCAACCAACATAGAAACCCTAGGTCCCTTAAAATTGAGTAAAACTTGCCATTCCAAAACACACTTACCAACCGAACGAGGGTAGTGATGGGCTACGCCAAAGCGAGGCATCACTACTTCTCCAAGGAACGTAAGGCATACTAGGTATGCAAGTGGTTTTGGTTATACTCAACGATATGAGTGATGGAGTCCTAACATGTCGTGGCAAAGTGAATAAATTGTTTAGAGAGCATTGGATGCGACGATTTATTCAACCAAGAGTGGCTTGGAGCCATTAGCAAAGCGTTGCTTACCTTAGGAGATTGAGTGTTAAGACAAGCCAAAGCATGCTTAACCACTCTTTGTTTCTTTGGATCTTGGAATCGACTTATTCTCACCAAAATTGGGGACAATCTTTAATGTGTGAATAAGACGTTTTAAATAAGTTTGATTAAAATGCATGATTTCAATCTTATTTAAGTATAATGAATGGTTTTTCATTTTAAATTCTTTCAATTGTAGAATCATGTCTTCAAATAACTCAAACAACCAATTCTCGTTACGCTCAATTCTCGACAAGGAGAAACTGAGTGGGCCAAATTTTCTTGATTGGCAAAGGAATTTGCGAATTGTTCTCATGCAAGAGCAAAAGGAATATGTCCTTGATGAGGAAATGCCCGAGACTCCCAATGAGGAGGTGACTCAAGCTGCCCTAAATCGATGGCAAAGTGCCAATCGAGATGTCAAATGTATCATGTTGGCCACAATGTCTCCTGAACTTCAAAAGACTTTCTTTGAAAAGGAGACGGCTTTTGAGATCATTTCTGAATTGCAGAATATGTTCCAAGAGCAGGCCCGAACTGAAAGGTTTGAAACCCACAGGCAGATCCTTGAGAGCAAGCTCAAGAAAGGAGAGCCAGTCAGCCCACATGTACTCAAAATGATTGGATTGTTTGAAAACATGGGAAGGCTTGATGCGGGGTATTCAACCGAGATGGCAATTGACATCATTCTCCACTCGCTGCACAAAGGCTATGATCAGTTCAAGATGAACTATAATATGCACAGCATGGAGAAAACCCTCACCGAGCTTCATGGTATGTTGAAGCAAGCTGAGCAAACGCTCAAGGATGAGGGAAAGCATGATATGCTCATGATTAAAAAGGGCAAGCCGTTCAAATTTTCGGGCAAGAAGAAGAAAGGCTTTAAGGGGAAAGGTAAGAAGAAAACTTTTCCGCCTAAGTCTAAAGCTACCAAGGATAAGAGGGTAGCGTCTTCTAAATCTGATTCCGAATGTTTCTACTGTAAGAAGAAGGGACATTGGAAGAGAGATTGCCTCAAGTTCAAGGAAGATAAGAAGAACGGAACCGTTACTTCTGAATCAGGTATATTCGTTATAGACTTTAACTTCACTAGCTTAACATCATGGGTATTAGATACCGGATGTGGCTCACACCTTTGTTCCAATTCTCAGGGACTAAGGAACGCTAGAAGGCTAGAGAAGGGAGAGATTGAACTCCGGGTCGGCAATGGAGCCAGAATTGGTGCCGTATCCGTAGGAACTCTCAGTTTGTCTTTGCCCACTGGGCTAGTTTTGGAACTCGATAATGTTTATTATGTTCCTAACATTACCAAAAACATTATTTCAATTTCGGCGTTGGACGCCAAAGGTTTTGAATTTCGAGTAAAGAACAAAGAATGTTCATTTTATCTCGATAATGTTTTATATGGTATTGCACATTCTGAAAATGGTCTTTATGTGCTTTCTTTAGACAAACAAGTTTATAATGTGAATAATGATACCAAAAGAGCTAAGACCATGGAGTCAAATCAGACTTACTTGTGGCATTGTCGTCTTGGCCACATTAACATCAAACGCATCAAGAAACTTCTACAAGAAGGTGTTCTTGACTCTTTCGATTTAGAATCGTTTGAAAATTGCGAAGGATGTCTATTAGGCAAGATGATTAAACAGCCATTCTCCAAGTTGGGAGAAAGGGCAAGTGACTTATTGGGTCTTATACATACCGATGTATGTGGACCAATGAGCTCAACCACAAGAAATGGACATCGATATTTCATCACTTTCACAGACGACTATAGTAGATATGGCTATGTCTACCTCATGTCGCACAAATCTGAATCATTTGAAAAGTTCAAAGAATTTCAGAGTGAAGTTGAAAATCAGCTTGGCAAGAAAATCAAAGCCCTTCGATCAGATCGAGGTGGTGAATATTTGAGCCAAGAATTCGATGACCATCTGAAAGAAAAGGGTATACTTTCAGAATTGACACCTCCAGGAACTCCACAATGGAACGGAGTATCCGAAAGGAGAAATCGGACCTTGTTAGACATGGTACGATCAACAATGGGTCTTAGTAATCTTCCTATCTCTTTCTGGGGACACGCACTTCTAACTGCGGCACTAACAGTGAACCGTGCTCCATCAAAAGCTGTAGAAAAGACTCCATATGAATTATGGACGAAGAAACCTCCTAGGTTATCTTTTCTAAAGATATGGGGATGCGAAGCATATGTCAAGAAATTGATCTCTGACAAACTTCATCCCAAATCTGACAAGGTTTACTTTGTGGGCTACCCAAAAGAAACCAAAGGGTATTACTTCTACAACAAATCGGAGAACAAAGTGTTTGTTGCTCGCGATGGTGTCTTTTTGGAGAAGGAGCACCTTTCCAAAATGACAAGTGGGAGGAAAATCGAACTCGACGAAGTTCGTGAGGATGAGCAACAAAATCATAATGACAGTCAGAGTGCTCAAACAGCATCTGTTGACGCAGGTCAAAATGATCAAAATGTGAAAAGTCGAACCGACAATGCAAATGCTCAATCCATTACCCTACGTAGGTCTCTGAGGCCGAGATCTCAACCTGATAGATATCTTGGTTTAGTATTAACCGAGAATCAGGACATCCTAATTATGGATGGAGATGAACCGGCAACCTACAAGCAAGCGATGGCAAGCACCGACTCTGCTAAATGGCAAGAGGCCATGAGATCTGAAATGGATTCCATGTTTGATAATCAAGTCTGGGACTTGGTTGACTTACCCGAAGGTTATACACCGATCGGATGTAAGTGGATTTTCAAGTTGAAAACCGACAAAGATGGAAATGTATTCATTTACAAAGCTAGATTGGTGACAAAAGGTTACAGACAAGTTCATGGTATTGATTACGATGAAACCTTTTCACCAGTTGCAATGCTTAAATCCGTTCGGATCCTCCTAGCGATTGCTGCATATTACGACTATGAAATATGGCAGATGGACGTCAAAACCGCCTTCCTTAATGGTTATTTGGAAGAAACTGTGTGTATGACACAACCTGAAGGTTTTGTCGACCAAAACAATGCTGGGAAGGTTTGTAAGCTTAAGAAGTCCATTTATGGATTAAAGCAAGCAAGCAGAAGTTGGAATCTGCGTTTCGATGAAGCCATCAGTAAGTTTGGTTTTATCAAGAATCCAGATGAATCTTGTGTTTACAAGAAGGTCAGTGGGAGTGACATCACCTTCCTAGTCTTATATGTCGATGACATATTGCTCATTGGAAACAGCATTCCGTTGTTAGAGTCTGTAAAGGCCTGGCTTGGAAAGTGCTTCTCAATGAAAGACTTGGGAGAGGCTCAGTACATACTAGGCATCAAGATCTATAGGGATAGATCGAAAAGGATGATTGGATTGAGTCAAAGTACTTATATTGATAAGGTACTTGCTCGATTTGGCATGGAGGAGGCCAAAAGAGGTCACCTGCCAATGTCACATGGCATAACCCTAAGCAAGAAGCAGTTTCCACAGACACCTGATGAGCGGGTAAGAATGAATCAGATTCCATATGCTTCGCTTATTGGATCTATCATGTATGCCATGATATGTACTAGGCCAGATGTGTCGTATGCCTTGAGTGCTACGAGCCGTTACCAATCAGACCCAGGAGAGGCGCATTGGACTGCGGCCAAAAATATCCTAAAGTACCTGAAAAGGAACAAGGATAAATTCCTGGTGTATGGTGGTACAAAGGATTTAGTTGTGGAAGGTTATACCGACGCAAGCTTCCAGACAGACAGAGACGATTTGAAATCGCAATCTGGATATGTGTTCTGTCTAAATGGAGGGGCGTTTAGTTGGAAGAGCGCAAAGCAGAGTACAACTGCAGATTCTACAACTGAAGCCGAATACTTGGCAGCTGCTGAAGCAGCTAAGGAGGCTGTTTGGATTCGTAAGTTCGTTGGCGAACTTGATGTTGTACCCTCTATAAAGGGTCCAATAGCCCTCTATTGTGACAACAATGGAGCTATTGCTCAGGCCAGAGAGCCTAGAGAACATCAGAAGGTCAAACATGTCAAGCGGCGATTTCACATGATTCGAGAATGGAAATTAGAGGGTGAAATCAGAATTTGCAAAGTTGGAACGGATGACAATGTAGCCGATCCACTTACTAAACCTTTGCCTCAAGTGAAGCACAACAAGCACGTTGAGGCAATGGGAATCAAGCATGTAGGAGACTGGCTTTGATTTCCTTGTTTAGTGTTTTAGTTAATTTTGAGAAAAGTTAATGTAAGACACTAAGGAAAACCATTCATGTTTTGGAGTAATATAAAATTTCATGCAACATTTTATTACTCCGTTATGCTATTTAATTGTGGTTTAGGATTAAATAATGAGTCCATTGGATTCTGAGAATATTCAAAATAGGGTATCAAGACCAGTCTTGGTAAGGAAACACCTATTAAGTGAACATTGAATATTATAATCGAAAATTATCCCTAATCAAGGTCATTTAAACGATGGACGATTAATGACCAATTGAGATTAGTGTGTAGTCTGATTTATAGCACCGTTTCATGTGCTATGAGGACATGATTGTCATAAATCATTTGCACAGGTATTGGTTTAGAACCATACTGGATCGACCTATGAGAATACTTTAAGAAATTAAAAATTTGTCATAAGTATACTTCTCATTATGGCTATCGGAACCTATTTCCTCGACCATGAGTACTGTGAGTTCTCTTGTTTGAGTACTAGTTCGCTTTGATGTTGTCAAACGTCTGCCGTAATAGGGGATTATAACGGCAACACTCGGGCGGCTAGGTCCTCTCAGTAAGAGGAGCTACATTACAAGACTGGGAATGTCCCCCTAGTAAAATAGGGAAGATGTCTTTGTTGTATTCAAGGCCTCTCGTAGAGCGAGACTGTAAAATGCATGGCCGTGCTCGGATGGATTTTAGAAATCATCTGTTTATTGACAGTCGGACTCGGAATCGGGAAACACTTCTAGACGTAATAAGGATGACAAAATAAATCTTACCTTATAGTTCATGAAGAGACATTAAGCGACATAGGAAAGGGCTGTACACAAAATGAGCACTTGTCCGGAAGGACAAGTGGGAGATTGAAAGGAATGGTGTCCTTCGAACAAGTGTACTATTCCGTTAGCGGGTTCAGAATTATTAGAAAGCTAATATATTCAGTAAGGTCAAGTGATCGGAATGCCTGGGTGGAGGCCGCTTCCGATCAGTAATATTAATGGATAATTAATGTTACAGCTTAATCTTGACTGAACCCTTCGGGTCACACCCAAGCATTCAACAAACCGAAACGACGAATTAATTCGGAAGGAATTAATGAGTCGACCGAGTAATATTTATTTAGACGTCGGAAATTCAAGCTTAGAGCGTCGAAACCGAGCGTCGGAAGTCGAGTCGAAAAATAGTGAAAGACGAGACGAGAAATAGTAATAAATCAACAAAAGACCAAAATACCCCTAGCATCGGAATGCCCTAGCAAACCGAGTGCTAAGGGCGTATGGCCTAGCATGGTGGCTAGCATGCGCACCAAGCCGAGCCTAGGCTGGCTGGTGCGTGCTAGCGCACTCATGCTAGCATCGCAAGGCTAGGCGCTGCCTAGTGCGTGCTAGCATGCTAGGCGCAGCCTTGTGCGCGCAATGGCTAGCAAGCCATGCCGCAACAAGCTGCTGGAGCTAGCACGCTAGGCGCGCCAGCCCGCAACAGCTAGCAGCAGCATGGCTAGGCCATTGCTTGCTGCCTAGCAGCGCTGGCCAAGGCACAAGGCCAGCAGCAGCAGCCCGCACAAGCATGCTGGGCGTGCTGGCCAGCAGCAGCAGCAGCCCGCATGCAAGTGCTGGGCTTGCTGGGCGTGGCTGCCACGGACAGCAGCACATGGCAGCCCACCTTGGCTGCCTTGGTGCCCAAGGGTGGGTGCCATGTGGCTTGTGGTCCTTGAGTGTGTGGGGAGTGAGGTGGCCGGTTATGGGAGAGGGAGTGGGGAGCAAGTTTGGTCCCCCCCTTCTCCAAATGGTCCTCACCTAACCACTCACATGAGCTTGCCACTTGTTGATTTATTACTAGCTTGATTATTGATTTTATTTTAGCTTTAAAATAAAATGGAAAAATCATACTATCCCACATTGATGGGAGAGTAAATGATACTCCCATCATTTCCTATAAATACCCAAGTATGGGCATTGGGAAAGATGCTTGAGTAAGAGTTGGAAAAGGCATCACAATTAGTGAAAACCTTTGAACTCAATATTATTACTCGGGTTTTATTGGTCGGGTCTTGCTAACTCCAAGACATTGGACCTAGTCGGTTTTGTTGGTGCGGGTGGACTTCGTTGGAGGTCTCCGTGCGAGCGGGACTTGAAGCTTTCAAGTAAGAGCTCATTTGGAGCGAAGCACGCGTCAAGGGTAATTAGCTTATCTTAATCTTGTGATTAATTTAATTATGTTTATGGTTTTATTTATTGCGAGTGCGGTCTTGGTTTTGGGTTTGTTTCCGCGGTGAGTCGGACTCACCAAACCCCAACAGACATGTGACATGAATTTCTAAAACTTGCCTTTTAGAACCATCTTAGCAAAATTGGAATATAGGTTTATGGATTATCTTTTAACCTTTTGAGAAATTTTCTCAACTTTATTTTCAATCTAGGAGATTATATATAATAATAAAATTAGAACGATATGTTACTTATAAGTAAACGCAAAATTCAATTATGTTTATTAAATTTAAAGTACCAAAAGTG
The DNA here is from genome assembly GCF_948465745.1 of Chenopodium album. NCBI lineage: Eukaryota > Viridiplantae > Streptophyta > Magnoliopsida > Caryophyllales > Amaranthaceae > Chenopodium > Chenopodium album. The sequence continues at coordinate 42,889,243 of NC_137846.1, read as the reverse complement.
AATTAAATTTGTAACTTTAAAGCACTCTATTCAATTTAAGTGATCCCAACTTGAATTAAGTGATTCCAAGATCCTTTATTTGTGCAATAATTGACCGGACTGAGGCCGTGCCATCAACCATTACATTTTCAAGGTGAGTAAACTCTTTACTGATTACAACTCTTGTAACTCTTGGTTGAATAATTAACCATCACATGTTTAATTATTACCCTTAGCTTCAAGGTTCTAAACTGATCTTTAGGTAACCTTGTTGAGTATAACCAATTAAAAGTGTAGAACGTGATCTACCCCCACTTCCCCAAGATATATTATGACGCTCTGCTGAGGCCGACCCATCATAAACGATCGAAGGTTTCGTCAAGCTTTTAATTGGAAAAGCTGCCTCAATATTACTGGGATCTAGATTTATTATGTTGTGATTAAATAGTGAACTCTAGCGCATCATCACAAAACATCAATAAAATCTAACACGCATAAAATACTGAATGCATAAATAAGACATAGCATGGCCCCTAATCCTAAGAAAACTAATAAAGTAAATGCTCCCACTTGAATCTTCATGGATCTCATCCACCTTGCTCCTTTGGGCCTTCACTTCATGGGATTCTTGGATTAACTGCAACCTGTATTTCTACTCTATTCTATCTACTACTTAAATAAAATAAAATAAAATAAAATTACAAAATACTTTATCGGTTCGTAGACCGTACTAAGATTACAAAAATACATCACGATGCGCAGATCGTATTTAGCAATCTACTGGGCCATACTAGTCATTATATAGCAATAAACAACATCATATATTATAAAATTGTCACATAATAAATCACTCATCATGCTTTCCTAAACTATAACATCGAATGATCATAATTAAGGAAACATGGCATCTAAATATCTCATATTTTAATTAATGTAATTAGATAATATCATATATTATTCATGATCATCAATAAAATATCATATATTCTAAATTTGTCATGAGATAGAATCAAATCTTATTTTAATCTTAAAAGATAAATCATATTTATCCTTAAAGATTATCCTAACAAAGTTAGGAAATTCTATCCTAATTACTAGCCAATCACAAAATTTTAAATCAATTATATCCAAAATTAATTATGGGATAATCACATTATTTAAATCAATTATTATCCTTTTGGAATATGCTCAGAATATCCTAATCATTCTTATCCATAATTAACTACTTTAATTATGGATAACAATTTTAAATATGGATAATATCAAGCTTAACAACTTTTCAAAGATTGATTTTATCCTTTAATAAACAATATTTATCCAAAATAAAACTGATTTTATCCCAAAATAATTTGTAATTATCTTGAAATAATTTTTCAAAAAACATTTTTTTTTTGAAAACCGTGAGCCACCAACGCCGACCACCGTGTTTGGCTAGCCGAAGCTAGCCACGGTGGCTGGCTGCCATGACAGCAGCCACTGCCGCAAGGGCAGCAGCGTGGCAGCTGCCTCTGCCGGGGCTGCAGGCCACCGTGCGTGGCCAGCCAAAGCTAGCCACGGTGGCTGGCTGCGGTTAGCAGCCACTGCCGCGCAAAGGAGGCAGCAGCAGCAGCCTAGCGTGGCTATGACAGCAGCCGTGCAACTCTTGCACGTTGCTGTCCAGCCACCTTTCGGACCACCTGCCCTCCCTCCCTCCCTCTGGACTGACCACCTGGTCGGCAGCCGCCGTGGCTGCGCCACCCAGCCGCGATTGCCGGCCACAAATTAATTTTTTTTTGTTTTAATTTAATTAAAATAACACTTATCGTAATTAAATTAAATCAGTCCATAAAATTAAAATTAAATCACATTCAACTTTAAAATTAGGGTTTATCATAAAATTAATCCCAATTTAATTCTAACTTTTAAAATTAAATATTTGATCATACATAAAACATTTTTATGCATAAATCAATCCAATTAAAATTATGAAACATAAAACAAATCGAATTAGATCAAAATCAAGCACAAAAATCATATTTTAAGGCTAGAAATTCGAAATTATTCGAAAAATAGGGATAGGGGGTTCGAAAATTTCGAACACTTTAGGGCTAACTTTCGGTCCTCTTCATGGCTATTTTGAGCATAATTAAATCGCATTTAATCTATTCCAAAAGTTTAATCCCATTAAATATAACAATTGAACCATAATTAAATATTCTCCCTCCTAATTGAATTAAAATTGTGGATTATCAAAGAATTATTGGCAATATGCGTAAATGCAATAGGCTAACTGATACCACTGTAGGAGTTTATAGGTACTACGCAGCGGAAATAAACATGAATCATATTCATACAGTACCAAATCCAAGGATCATTTCATAACACATAAAGAACACATAATCATACCTTTGAAGCGTGATTCCACGTGGGATCGAGCAAGAACAAAGGGAGATAAAGAACCCCAAGCGTGATTCCTCTACTTGGTCCACGGGCACAAGTTAAACCTCCACTAATGCTAGTTAGTCGTGACTGAACGCTTCAATCAACCTTCAACGGAGAAGAGAGACACGAGCTAACCATGAACCACCACGATGAACACCACGAGCCACCATGAGGGGCACCGCACGTACGGACGTGAAGGGGAAAGGGGAGGGCCGTGAGAGAGGAGAGTGTTTAGGGTTTTGGGGCTTGGTTGCTTCTTTCACAATCTACTGTATGTTGATTGTTACTGCTTTTTTGCAACCCTAGGCATGGATCTTATTTATAGATCATATCTCTAAATAAGAGCCCATGTCAAAAGCCCAAAACCCTTATCCTAAACACACTACTCTAGCCCAACACTCTACATGGTATGTCATAATCTCATAAGGCCCATTAATGTGCCTCTTACTTGTTTAACCCAATACCCTTGTTGTGTGACCTCATAGGATCCATTCTATAAGGCTTTGGGCTATTTAACTAACCCAAAGATCAATTATCATATCTAGCACCAGATATTGACGACCCTATAGAATGAACTTATTATCTCCATAATAGTGATCCTTGATATATCTAGTAATTGCACTTATCGAAGACATAATTCCTTCTGTTTCGACGACGAAAGGCTCGTTTCGACGACGACACCAGTCAGCAACCTAAAGTCATCTATTAATGACGACCTGAAGACAAATGTAGCTTTAATGATGATACAAGTAAGATTTTACCTATTTCGAAATTCAGATTTATTAATAGAGACTATTCTATTCTACAAATATTTTCATTGACATCTATAACTCATGACATTAGCTTATGTAGCGCTTAGATTTATGTCTTATGATGACTAATTTATGTCGTAACAAGCGTATTTTTAGATAAAGTAAAGTTACAGGTGGAGATTTATAACGTTAATTGATTGTGACATCGGAATATTGTCATCAACAACAACAACAAGTTGACGGTAACATTATATGTTGTGGCTAACTCCATTTCATATTGTTTGCATTTTTCATGAAGTTGCCACAAGGGGGCAAGATAGTATACATTGAATATTAATCTAATGCTTCGATTATTTTAATTTTCATCATTTAACTCTTGTTAATTCTTAATACGCTAATATTAAATGCTTTGGTTATTATGATTATGTCAATACTTTTTTATTTTTAATACTTTAGTGTCTAACGCTTTGATCGTTATACTTTGATTAATTGTTGATGCTTTGATTATTATTCATTCTTAACGTGATTATGAATATTTAATGCTATTTTGAATACATATGGTGAAGTATGTTATTTGTTATGATTTCATGATTAATTAAACAACAAGTTGGTATATGAGAATGTTCTCGTAGATAATTTACCAATCCAGAATATGACACAAGAGGCTAGACTTGACTTAATCTTCCGAGTGATCCAACATTGAGGGCTCGGTTTAAATGACATCTTATCATGGTAACTTTCTATTATTTAAAAAATATATGTCGCCTTCCATCAATCTTGTCACAAACCGTGGAAGTCACCGACACTATTGAGATACACAACATTATCGCTTTTAGTTTCTATATTAACATTGTCATGATCATGCTATTTAATTTGTTGCATAGCTTAAAGTATTTATTTCTGTTTCCATTGATCACCTTCGTTAACGTATTATTACTTTGATTTTCTAATTAGCATTGTCACTAACATGATTCTACCGCCTTAAAGTTTTACTTGTTATGTCTATCATCTTTGTTGACGCGGTAATACACATAGTTAATTAATTTATGTTTTCGTCATTTTACTACAACAAATTGACCTTTGTGTCACGGGTAAATTGTGGCACAAGTTTAAAATTATTGTGGCTACGTAATTTAGCCATGGGAATTTTGAAATTTACTCTCGTGGCACAGATGCCGTGGCTAGGAATTTGCCACTAGAAAATGGATATCGTGGCAAATTTTAGATTTTATGCCATGGGTATTTATGTGGAAAATAAATTCACTTTCCACATATATAAACGTGGCTAATGATATTTGCCACAAATTCTATTGTGGCTAATAAACAATGTTGCCACAAATATTACCGTGGCTAATAAATTTGTTTGCCACAAATACTACAGTGGCTATATATAATTTTATGTATATAGCATTAAATGTTTTCCAACCAATTTGATCAGCAAATTCAGTACATATATACGCATAAAATTAAATATTTTCATTAATGGCTTGTAAATTTACATTGTTTGTCCTTACAAAAATGGGAAAAAAATAAATACAATTAGAGTACACTAGCTTCGAATTGGAGCAACAACAATCAGCAAAGTAGAAGCACTAGCAACGTCCAGTCCAACAAAGAGCAGCGTTCGACTACAGCAGTAGCATTTAAAACACCTTGCTTTCTCCGCCAGCACAATGCACAACACAAACTTGTACACTTTCAGCCAGCAGGTGCTTTTTGCTTTCCAAAATTCTGTCGTTATAAGTCAAATATTTAGTTAACTGCAATTTCATACTAGAAAAAGTATAAGCCAATCAATGAGATAGACTTTTGCTCAAGGAGAAGTACATTAGTACACTAAGAAAGAAATTCAAAAGTGCACTTCCATGCAAAAAAGATTGGCTCACGTGAGCTCATCCAGAGTGTGATTTTAGCAAGTTCACTGGTTTCAATACTAATATTGATTATATAATTACAAGAGCCAGAACTAATGTTACATATCAAAAAAGAAATAGCCTTTTTATATCCCAGATTTAGACATGATGCCCTATATGATTTAATGACTTATAAATATTAACATAGAAATATGCATTGTAACCTACTAACCTTCACTCACAAACAAAATCTTTGACGTTGAAGTTCTAGCTCGGTTTCTCCAGCATCGCTTATATAACCAGGACCACCACTTCCTCTCCTTTAATGAGCAGTAGTGCAAATTAGAATGATTTCAAATACAAACCAATGATTATAATCAAGCTAAAAAAGTTGTAAGCTAAGATAAGAAACAACTGAGGCATAAAATTTGAAGGGTCAGAGCTGTAGTAAAAAGAGTTTCCATGATTTCATAACATTTCAAGATAAAATCGGTTACAGAATCAAGCACCATCATAATCTAAAGATAAAAAATAAATTTGCTAAAGGATCTACATAATGCATATTATAAAGCCCTGGCAGAAACAAAATTAAAATTGCTACAGTTAGAAAAATACCTCCTAATGCAAACAAATGAAGTCTCTCTGATTCAAACTTAAGAAACGATTAAACCCTATCGGCCTAAAAAAATGTCAACAACTACCTAATAAGGCAGTTCTTTGGAAAACTCCTCTAATTCCCCCAACATTAAGAATACGTCAACCTCAATTTGAACCACTTCCTATTCCTCAAATGTAGGACATAGTTTCTCGATATCATATGGAATAGCTACTTTGCAATTAATAAGATAATATATAATTAGCATATAATAGTCACGATCCAAACTTATTGTATACACTAAGCACCAATTATTCCCACTGACTAAAGGGCAGCAAAACCTCTTAAACATCACTCAACCATCCATCCATCATTCGTTAGTAGAAGCCAAGTATAATTACATATTGACAACAAGGTTTATCGAATCTCCTCATACCAATCATATCCCATAATAGATTTAACCCACAAATAATGACTCACTAACTTACTAAATTATTTCATCAAACTATAGAAGATTCCAATATTTGAAATACAAAAAAATCATCAAAGAATAATTTTTTTATTATTATTATTGTTCTTATTTGTTGGGTATATATTCTTCTTGATTTATGTGAAAATTTTAGCTTAAAATTGTTCAAAATATACCATTCAATATATTTAGTCCTACCTCATTAAAATAACTCATTAAACTAATAATAGTTTCCAAGAATATTTTAATGATCTATATATAATATAATCCAGAATTTCTGTTGGCTAGGTCGGGTGACACAGATTCTTTAAATGATATATAAACTAGACTAGACTAGAATGAACAGAGTAGAGAGACCAGGAATGATGAGGGAGGGCACATATTTTGTTTTAAATTTTGAAAATTGAAATGAGTGAGAAAAAAAGACCATTTACCTAATACAACAAGTATCTTCCCATCTTCTACTTTTGCTATAGCACATATTAGAGACCACCCAAAACAAGTGTTAAAGGAGATGTATGTTGTCAATTAAAGAAACCTATCTTTGAACAAAACTAGGCTTATTTAGTTATTATTTTGCTAATCTTGTATTAGTGTATTAGCTTTAGATATTGAACTTGGCCTAAAATTTCGGTAGTATGAGTGATGTAAACTTTCATATTCCAAATAAATTAGATTGGTACAATCATATCAATTTATCCCCAAAGTACATGTGATGAAGTACTACATTATCTTTCAATCCTATCATTCATAGAAAACTATAGTCTCACAAAAAATAGTATTATAATATCAAATGAACATTAATTAGCATAAATTAAAGTCAAACATATACATATCCAATATACTACAAATTATTATTACATAAAGCTTGAGCAAGTGAGCAACCTTACTATAAATGATTGAACTAAGGAAAGGACCGCAAAAAAAAATTAAAAAAAAAAATCATCCAAAATAGGTCATGACGTTGACAAGGGGAAAATGCATGTCGTTCCCTACCCTTTCCCCTAGCCAAACTAAATTTGTAAACACCTAACCAACCTTATATGAATATAGGGTAAGTTAAGGGTCGATCCCAAGGCAATGCAATGATGAAAACCTAAGTCTAAGTCAAGCTACCTCGGAGTCGAAAATGAGATATCGGTTGGTACTAAATGAACTAGATCAAAGGTCTAAACACTAGGGATATGGGTTCCACATGCAAATTCAATGATAATGCTAGATTAAAACTCATTCAATTAGTTCAAGTATTTGCAATGGACAAACGATAGTAGCAATCAAGAGAGTTCAAATACTATCTCCTATAGGCCAATCTAGTGGTCACTATGAAAGGCAAACCAAGAAGAATCATAAACAAACTCAATCAATTAGAGCAACTTTTAAATCAATTGGTCATGTCATTAAGAGTTGCAATGCAATCTAGATTAATCTTATAGGGTGATCAATCCTAATCTAATCAATCTCATGCAAAACTATGTCAACCAAATTAATTGCAACAAATCAACCAATCTAGAGCATCAACTAGCATTTCCATTAATCAAACATGCTTCCCCCTTTCCCTAGCAACTAATCTACTCACTAATCATGATGAAATTCAAGAACAAATAACTAGAAATTGCATTGATCATCATTCTATATCAAAATCTAATAGAAATCAAAGTATTCAATATTATCACAACTCAATTCCAAGAGAAACAAACATCAAGCAAAAGGATCAAATAACAAGTAAGTAAAGAAGAAGGAAAGAAGAAAATCTCACTAAAATTGATGAAGAAATCCAAACTTGATTGATCAAATGTTGAGTTACAAATCCAAAGCCAACAATTTCTCTCTATCTTCTCTCTAACTTCTCTCTCTAAAATTAAGCTAATGAATATTATCAAAAAGTTCCTTCCAAAAAGGAAATACAACTCTATTTATAAACAAAGAAGAAAACGGCAGCTCCCGCGGTCTCTCCCGATAAACCCGCGCCCGCGGAAAAATGGGTACGGAACCCTCCGCGGGCTGTCTGGGCAGCACCCGCGCCCGCGGCATCAAGGGCCCGCGCCCGCGGGTAAATGACCCGCGCCCGCGGCAAGATCCCCTGCTCCCAAAGGCTGATCAGGGGGCCGCGGTCTCTCTGAGTGGAGAGGCCTCTCCATTTTGCCCGCGCCCGCGGAGAGACCGCGGGGCAACCGCGGCAAGTTCCTGCCAAAAATTGGCAGTTTTGAGCACCATAACCCCGCGCCCGCGGCTTGATGATCCGCGCCCGCGGCCTGGTGAATTTCCTTAGAGACCTCTCCGAGGTCTCTCCAAAGCCTCTCTAAGCCCTCTCTAGCCCAATGCTTCTTCCTTGCTTGATCATTGAGGTCCCGAATTGTATCCTTTGCCAAGGTGAATCTCGCAATACCTACACAAGTAAACAAAGGAAGGAAATAAAAGGGAAAAAGAGCAAAATAAAGGAAAACACGACAAAAACACGAGAAACATAAAGAAAAGAGGAAAAGGGGGAAACTAAAAGGAAAAAGGACCAAAACTAAGAGAAGAAAGCAACAAAGAGGGAAAGAAATAACCTAAAAGACTACCCTATGAGTGCCATAAATGACACTCATCAGACGTATAAGAAAAAGCATTCACACTTGTGAAAGACATACTAGAAATATTGATATAAGATGATTATGAGATTCATTAACTTAATGTACTACTTATAAAATTGGCTGCAGATGAAAGGAAAATCTAGAAAGTCTCTGATAACTGCAAATTACACAGCATAATTGTCATATTTGTCCATTTCAGTCTTCCAAAAGTTCCATTTAGTTGCAACTTCACTAAAAGACATCATAGGCTGCTGAAAACTATTAAAGCAAACTTGGCAGTTGAAATCTACCTAGTTGAAGACTACTCATCAAATATCTACATCCTACATTCCTACCCAAGGCACAAGTGATCCTAATGCTAGATATATCCCTCACTGCACATCTTCTATGTATACTAGATAGATCCAAAAAAATATTCTTTTCTATAAGATCAAATCTACATTTGGTTAGAAGTTAAAGGGCTGAGAAATACCTTGGTAATAAAAAAATAGGTGACTAATCTTACTTCTCATAGCTTTAGAAAACTTTACAAGATTATTGGCTATTCCTTCCAGAGGCAACTCAAGCATCTATTGTACTGCCCTTTTCAAATAGGCTAGGGGAAGTAATATGAAGTTACATTTTGTGATTTATCAGAAAAATAGATAAATCACAAAATGGGTTTTTAAGGGAATGAAAAAAAGTAAATATCCCAATCAAATTACCATTGGATCTAGGAAACACATTTAAAAAAAAAAACTTAATTTTCTTAAGCATCAGTCAACTCAAATCATCAAATAAAAACACGATAATCCAAAATTTTTGATAACAACCTCAATCGGTTAAATTGTAGAACTTCAGAGGACTAAGATATATCCTAATTGATACATTTACAACAACAATTGAATGTTAATACATTAGAGCATGCAGGTATAAAATTACTCAGTAATTGAAGTGAAAAAAAAAGTAAAAGAAATTAAAAAAATTAAAAGGAAAACTTACATATTCTTTTGGCATGAATTCTGACCAGATTTCTCCAAAAATAAAAGAGCCGACGAAACTTAAGTCCCATAAACACACCAATGCTAAATTGAAAGAACTATTTTCCACAAATTGTGAAGGCTAGGACTGCGCTATATCCCCCAATTTCAGCGAAGTAATGGAAGTATATATTGTTATGTTTTGGATAAAAATTGAAGCCCACAAACACACCCATGTTTAAGAAATCGATGAGAGAGGAACAACGACCTTGAATTGAATAATTTATACTCCATAACTGATAACCATGGTAATTTTTTTTAGAAAGATAACTATGGTAATTTGGGGAAAATATAAGTTGAGCGTTTCGTGGGAGACCAGTTAAAGTAGCGGAACGTAGGAGGGAATGTTAATAAGGGATTTAGTTTTTGTTAAGGACTTGAAAATTTCATATTCACAAATTTTATATGTAGCCGGCCACACCATGTAGTCAGGGTTACTCGATTTACTCGGTCAGGGATTATTCGAGTAACTCGGTCAGATGTTACTTAAGGTTTGGTTAAGCGTTAATCGAGGGATTACTCGGTCAGGGATTATTAAGGGGTTCAGTCAGGGATTACTCGGGCCTGACCAAATAACTCGAGTAACCCCGGCCACATAGAAAAATCCCCTTTTCATATTACTATTTAAAAATTAAAAAAAAAAATCATACTACTGGTCTATACGTAGCATGTGTGTGACACGTGAGTAATTTTTCAGTTAGTGACGTTTTTAAATGTTGAGATATCAGATAGGTTTCCACCAAAAAAAAAAAAAAAAAAAAAAAGAATAGTGTTCAGATATGTTTTTGTAAAGTGTCTAAGTAAGCTAATGAAAAATTCACGCCCAATAATTTCTTATGAGGAGTTGAGACCCTTTGGAAGAGCGTCAAAACAAAAGCCTTAAAGGCTCAAACTATGTTACTCCCTCCATTTTTAAATAATCGATAAATTTGATACACAAGTCAATGCACTAATTCAAACTTAAATATATATGATTAAATGTCCATAAAAGTTATAAAAAAAAAATTTATGTTATGTAACTTCATATTCATTTCTATTTACCAAACTAAATTTGGCCAATCGAAAATATTGCACCTTTCAACCTGGAGGTTGGGGATTCAATCCCCACCAGAGATACTATGAGGAAGGGGATGGATAGTAAAAAAAAAGTCAAACGTGTCAATTATTCATGGACGGAGGGAACACGTTTTTTAGTAGTGCTAGTGACTAGTGATGTATATACACCTCTAATTTGTATTATGTTTAATAATCTACTCTATGTTAATTAGTGAGTGCATATGGTTTAATTCATGGTATATAAATATCATATAAATAATGTATATTCTTAGTAAATTTATTATATACTATGTTTCCTCCCTTTTCGTGGTACGAGTAGATCCAGCTACGAAATTTTTATATTGTACCAAAAACAATGCCATAAGCGTATGCTTGTAAGTTTGTCACGGGAAAATTATTATCTGTGGCACTAGCTTAGTGTAAAGTTTGCCACGGGAAAAAACTAGTTGTGGCATAAATTTAAAGCGTGCCATGGGAAAAGAGTTATTCATGGCACAAAAATAAAGTTTGCCACGGGAGAAGCATTATTCGTGGCACAAGTGATATATTTGTCACGGGAAAATAAATACCCGTGGCATAAATTATTCTTCTAATTTAGATTTTGTATCATAGTTTGTTTTTCCCGTGGCTAGATGAAGTTATGCCACGAATTTTTAATTCCCGTGGCATAATTCATGGCACAAGTGATGATTTTTTGTAGTGTTTGGCCTATTTCTTATTCTTAATTGATTATCAGTAATTCTTGTGATGAAAGATGTGGCTACATCTTGATTTATGAATCAATGTATATGCAATATCTAAATCTTTTTACGCATCGTTTATACTTCACATTTTCAATTTATTAATGACTTAATGCGAAAATCCGACATTAGTGTTTAGAGTGATGACAAACAGGTTACTCGACGCCAAGATTAAGCATAATGATTTCAATATTATGTATGAAAACATCACATACCTCGACGCCATGAAGATGATGACGTAAAAAAAGATCATGATGACATGTGTGAAGACGAAACCTCTATTCCATGGCGACGACAAAGGAAAAGGGTTCACGACCAGAGCTCCAAACAATGGTTACTCACAAAGGCGTCAGTTATATCGACATCCCCAAAAGGGATGAGTAAAACTGCTGCTCAAAAGAACATTGTAGCAAACGAATCCTGGGCAAAATAGACCTTAGCATCAGACGTCAAACACCCGGTACCTGAACTACCATTTTATTTCTCTGTGTTTAGCGTCAGACGCCAGGGCGCAAGGGGTATTTGCGCACAATGATGGCCATACAACGATAGTATAACTTTTTTCAAAGTTATTCTTCAAAAGTACACCGAAAGGATCGGTCGTAACGATTGATCTATTAACAAATGAAACACCACAAAGCACGTAAGTCCTAAAGTACACATAGTGTCTTATGTCTACAAAGTGTCATAATCATGTAGAGTATCATTAGTGTCGATAAAAATCGTTTTAGAAAAACATTCTTTTATTCATTTGCATGTCTTCAATATTTTATTTATGAAACATTTATTTTTCGTTCTCTAATTTAATTTGGTTTTGTCATACATCGGTAACATAAAAACATAATGCCCAATGTTGCAGCTCTAGAATTACATTAGAGTTTACCCTCCGATACACATGCAATGATTATATTTGCTCACAAGTCTTTATTCTCAATGATGTTACAAAAGTTATCACATACGATAAATATTTTGTGCTTTAAAGTGCAATACAAAGCGATCGAATGTTATCTCCGTACAAAGACAACTTTTGAAATGTTAATGGCCTTGACGCCTGAATTAATTATGACGAAAGCACCACTTGGTTGTGACACCAAGTGTGAACACTAAATACATTAAATGAACTTAGCATCGGCCATCGCAACAAAGTTCTCCGATTGGCGTTAACGCCATAAAATGAGTTAACACGTTAAGAAATGCTTTATCGATTGCATTCAAATTACATATGCGGCCTCGTCGCTAGACACCATGTTGAAAAGAGTTTTTGTCGCCTAAATGGGCCGAGTTCGACACCATATGTCATAACAAAGAGCTAACGTGTCAACGTTTATTTAACATTCGTGGTTATTGCCATAATGACGACGATTTAATTGCTCTACCCTCGAATTAAGCGACCTTAAAGAAACATTACGATCATCAACAGGTTTGGTTTAATCTAACGTCTTTTATATTAATGAATTATTATATTATCCTCTAACGATATGTTGATGCAGGATCAAAAGTAAGTATATTTATTGTCTTTCTATAATCATTATCTATATTTTAAGTATTTCTATCATCTAATTGTCCAAGTACTCAATCTATGTTACAACATTCGAGATTTGGTATTATCGCCAATGTACACGGACATCGTCGCTTTCTTCAATGGTCTTAGCACCCGAATCACCTGTTTTGGCTTTGTCGCTAGTTTATTATTTGTTGACAATCTCCGACTAATGTCGTGACCAGTATCACAATCAGCGTTGAACATCGACAAAGTCCTTCCGACGTCTGATGAGTGTCATTTATGGCACTCATAGGGTAGTCTTTTAGGGTTATTTCTTTCCCTTTTTTTCATGCTTTCTTCTCTTATTTTTGGTCCTTTTTCCTTAGGTTTCTCTTCCTCCTTTTTTCTTTATGGTTCTCGTGTTTTCCTCGTGTTTTCCTTTTATTTGGCTCTTTTTCCTTTTATTTCCTTTCTTTGTTTGCTTGTGTAGGTATTTGGAGAATCACCTTTGCAAAGGAATCAAGTTGGGACCTTAATGATCAAGTAAGGAAGAAGCATTTGGCTAGAGAGGGCTTAGAGAGGCCTTGGAGAGGCCTCGGAGAGGTCTCCAAGGTATTTCCAGCAGGCCGCGGGCGCGGGTTAGTGGAGCCGCGGGCGCGGGCTCAAGAAGAGCAAATTGCAAGATTTTGGCAGGAGCTTCCCGCGGTTGCCCCGCGGGCTCTCCGCGGGCGCGGGAAATCTGGAGAGGGCGCTCCATCTCAGAGAGACCGCGGCCCCCTGATTGAGTTTTGGGAGCTGGGGATTAGCCGCGGGCGCGGCATCTTTGGCCGCGGGCGCGGGTTTATCTTGTCGCGGGTGCAGGTGTTGCCCAGAAAGCCCGCGGAGGATTCCGTACCCATTTCTCCGCGGCCGCGGATTCATCGAGAGAGGTCGCGGGATTTGCCGGTTTCTTCTTTACCTATAAATAGAATTGTAATTCCTTTTTGAAAGGAACTTTTTTTTGATAATTTTTCATTAGCTTAGTTTTAGAGAGAGAATTTAGAGAGAAGTTAGAGAGAAGTTCTTGGTTTTGGATTTGTAACTCAACATTTGATCAATCAAGTTTGGATTTTTTCAATTTCAATCATCAATATTAGTGAGAATCTCTTCCTTCTTTCATCTCTTACTTACTTGCTATTTGATTTATGCTTGTTGCTTGTTTTTCTTTGGATTTGAATTTGATATTGTTGAATCTTTTTTATTTCTCTTAGATTTTGATATAGAATGATGATTAATGCAATTTCTAGTTATTTGTTCTTGAATTTCACCATGATTAGTGAGTAGATTAGTTGCTAGGGAAAGGGGGAAGCATGTTTGATTAATGAGATTGCTAGTTGATGCTCTTTGATTGATTGATTTATTGCAATTAAATTGGTTAACATAGTTTTGCATGTGATTGATTAGACTAGGAGTGATCAACCTATAAGATTAATCTAGATTGCATTGCAACTCTTAATGACATGAACAATTGAATTGAAAGTTGCTCTAATTGATTGGGTTTGCTTGTGATTCTTCTTGATTTTCCTTTCATAGTGATTCCTAGATTGGCCTATAGGAGATAGCATTTGAACTCTCTTGATTGCTACTATTGTTTGTCCATTGCAATACTTGAATTAATTGATTGAGCTCTAAATTAGCATTATCATTGAACTTGCATGTGGAACCCATATCCCTAGTGTTTAGACCTTTGATTTACTTGATTAGACTTGTTTTAGTTTACCATAGTGCCAACCATAATCTCAACTCCATCTTCGAGGTAGCTTGACTTAGACTAGTTTTCATCATTGCATTCCCTAGGGATCGACCCTTAACTTGCCCTATATTCATATAAGGTTGGTTAGGTGTTTACAAATTTAGTTTGATTTAGGGGAAGGGTAGATAATGACATACATTTTCCTCTTGTCAACATCGACGACATTAGATTCTGTCCGTCAACGATCAACTTTCGTCCGTCGACGATATTAGCTTCCGTCCGTCGATGACATCAGCTTCCGTCAGTCGACAACACCGACTTCCATCCGCTGACGACATCAGCTTCCGTCCGCCGACGACACCAATTTTCATCCATCGACGACCAGCTCCCGTTCGTCATCAATGACACTTGCTTCCAGAGCTGTCACTAGCTTTCGACTCGACGAACAACGTCCAACAATATCATCGACATCAACACGGCATCAACTTAAGGTTACATATGAACAAAGTGCATCATTAGGAAAAGACAATGACGAAGGAATCAAGAGTTAGGACACAAGGATAATGACACAAACATCAAAATGAAGACGGATTCAAATTAAAGTAAGTATAATTTTCCTAGTTTTCGCCGTGCTCCAACTAAGAAAATGGGGGCTATTGTTATGGGGAGTCTTGTTCGACCGTTGACTGGCGTTGACAGTCAAGACCAAGATATACAAGAGTACAAGACCATGTCAAGATAGTTACTAATGGTTCCTAAAATCAAGGAGATAATCTCTCTTGCTAAGAAGAAGTCTATTGAAGACGTTGACCATATGAACAATCCATAATGTCTACATTCAACAGAAGACCAAGTAAAAGGGTGAATAATCACTTCCTACTCTCAAGGAGGTCATCCCCACTATCCTCCAACCACCTACCAAATGCCTTATAAATAGAGAAGCCTTACTCTCATAAAATCCACTCCAATCCCACGTACATAACCTCTCCGAAACTACACTACTAATCCTTTATCTATGTAGACATTCCACTACAAAGATTATAGCCAAGCTACTTTATTTTAATCCTACTACTCCTACGAATTATCCCCAAGAAATACATATGACTCCTCTCAAACCATAAGTTATTCAATGTTCCTTTCCACCAAGACTTTCCATTAGTATAGCTCTTAATCAACTACTATACATTAATCACATCTTCCTCCGCAAATACACCTACAAGTATGTGTTCCTATAAACCACGTTACACCGTACACTTATGCCCAAATGTTAACTTACAATGTCCTATCTTATAAGCACATGTATTCTTTTATACTATGCTCTTTTATCTTTACATTAAATACACATTGTACTTGTAATTATTGGCTTCATGCCCATACTATAGTGGATTGGTGGACTCATTGCCACCCACGGTTTTTACCCACCTTCATTGGAGTTTTTCGCATCACCATATTGTGTCTCCTCCCTCTCCCTTTATTTTTCTGTCATTTACTTTCTGCATTCAACGTTCCTTATTTTAATTTAGTTGATCCATAGCCCGTATCCCACATCAAATCTTACTAGAAGAAATTTAGCATAAACACATACACAACTACACGTGCTTTATCATTTTAGGGAAAAATAGTGCACCGCGACACGACAATCTGTACCGTGTCACGGCACCTTCTGACCGTGTCACGATGCGCCAAATTAGGGTTTTTATCTTTTCTAGGGTTCTGTATGATCCCTTACTCATTTCCTCTATAAATACGACCTCCTTTCTGCAGTTCGGGGCACCGAAAATCATTCTCTCTCTCTCGTTACACCAAATCATTTTATTCTCCCTCTTTATCCTAAACACTAGCCTCCTTATTCTTCCATAATACTTCCCCTATGCACTCCAAGGAGTCCATACTTGACCCGATGTTCCGTCCTTAAACCAAGGTGTGAAAGGTATGATTAACTGAGGGTTTGGACCAAATCAACTCTACTTTTAATTTAATTTAATTTCCATTTAATTTATATTTTTATTGAAGTTACTAACAATTTATTCATGATGTAGCAATTTAAAGGAGCGCGCGAAATGTGAGTAATTGATTAATTTAATTAATTATTTTATTTCATATTGCTAGTATCATGATTAGGTTTATTTATAGATTTGACTAATGTTATTATGGTTAAATTGCTTCCAATATTAATTTTATTTTGTTATATTTATTGATCACCATATTTCATGTTTAAAGGGAATATGTAATTGAAAATCACGACTAATAAGATAATTTGGATAACCGGCTTAGATTCCTTTTTAATCTTGTTGTTTAATCAAAGTGATCACAAATATTTTAGAATTATATGTTGCATTAATATTGAACCAATTTAGCCTAATAATAGTTTAGAGCAAATTGAATCTTTGTTTGTATGCCTTTGAGATCGCAGGAATTACTTTTCACTATAAGAATCGAGTAGAGGCCAATACGGGCAAATGTGACTCCATGACTCACTTCGTACCATCATCCCCGATCCTCCTTTTGTGGTTCCGAACCATATGGAGTTAGTAATCTCATGGATTATGAATGGGGTGTAACCTTCACGAGTCAATCGTTGTTGCCTATCGTAGTCTCTTTATTCGTGGTTGCCTTTAATGATCCGTGCACGGTTTACAAGTTCCTTAAAAACTTGTTGGCGGCTCCCTACTTCATGTGTCCCTAATCGTATAAGTCAATTCCCACTTCCTATGAGTGTCAAGCACATTCACACATGCTTAACGTAGGCGCACTTCAGACGACGCCTACAATTTGGCGACTCCACTAGGGAGGATTTTTTGTTATTTATCGATTTGAGTGATCGGTATTTAATTAAGATGAGTGGATGAGACTTGAAAGATTCTTGAATCGTATTCCTGTGATTAAATTGGCATTTTGCATTTTCATAGACGTTTTACCGTCGTTTTTAGGTTCTCCCGTAGGAAAAATTAAATAACCTGATTGCGAACGAAGAAAACAGAGGCACTAGTCAGATTTCCTGACTGCCACGTCACGGCATGACTTCCGTGTCACGGTGCAAAATGCCGTGATGCGGCGTTCTGTACAGTGACAGGGTGCTTCCTGCCGTGTCGCGACAGTCCTGAAATCTTTCCAGTGGCTTTATTTTTTTTATCACAGTTAGCTTCCTTTGATTTTTCTGAAAAAAACGTGTGTGTTCTACATACGTCTTAGCCCCGGGGAATTTAAGCTCTATCGATCCAAAAACGCTCATGGCAATAAGGGTTCATCCGAGTTAATAAATTCACCCAAACCATGGAGTCGAGTTCGATTTAATCACGAACTTGCGGAGTCGCCCGTTGGCATACACCCTCAAGGGAGGCTGCCTTGCTAACGCGTCCAAACTCTTAACCATGGTACCCTTTTGACACCAAATAAACTTTACCATAATGGAACATAGAACTTGACCTTAGGTTGCAAACTCTACTTTGCATCATTGTGCCTATGTGCCCTATGTGTGATCGTTTTGATCTTAACCTTAACGAGTTTTCTTTGTCTACGGTGGTTTATTTATGACTAACTAATGCCAACGAACCGTACTCACTTAGTAATTAGCGCAAACACTAAAATGAAAAAATAAAAAAAAATCGGAAAAAACACACAAAAACACATGGAACTGATCACCGTGCCACGGCAATCAGTGCTGCGTCATGGCAATCAGTGCCGTGTCACGGCAATTTGTACCGCGACACGATACAGTTTTCCGTGTCATGGCGCCTAGGGAATAAGTCAAGTCAGCATTTTTTTAGTCTTCCGTGCTGATTTGGTCCTCGCATCAGTCATTTTGGTTACTATTCACATGTCTAGCCATATGATCATACCATGAGTCTTATAACATCACTTAATCACTGACAAGTCAAGTATAGTCCACACAGTTTCTTTATTTTCCAACTTGAGTCGTGCACCATGTCGTTTATGATCGTATACTAGGTTCATGCACCTCTTTTTTCTGTCATAAAAATGAGTGGATCAGAGTTTGTCTGACCTGTTTTCAAATGACTATTTTTCCCTCTTCCTTTCTCAATTTCGATCAGTGCGTCAAACCATTAAGTGAATTTTTTTTTATTTCACAGTACTTGGTCAAGGAGCAGGGATAGATTAATACGGTTTGAGTCATTACCGCAACAATCTCTTAGGTCAAAGAGCCGTTTAAAGAAAACTTTGTCATCTCCACATTACTTATCACCTTGAAACTACTTTCAGTTCGTTCCAATGACCACTAAAGAAGATATTGAGAATATCAACAAATCCATCGAGGCACTGTCTGCCATGATACAAACCCTTACCACTAGTGTAATACCCCATATTTTTATACGTATTTTATTTTAAATAAGTATTTTGTGGGGTATTTAAATAATTTGAAATGAATTATTTATGACATTTTAATTATTTATTTTAAATAAGCTTGGAAATATTTTATAAAAGGAAAGTTTTATTTAGTTAATTATTTTATTAAGTGGGGATTTAATTTAGGAAAGTTTTATTTTAGTAAAGTTTTATTAGGAAGGGATTAGGAAAGATTAAAAAGGGAAAGTCTAGGTAAGAAGGGTTTCTAGAGAAAGGGGTATAAATATTCAACACTTAGGCAAATTAAACTTTGCCCAGAGTGGAGAATACCCAAGGTAAACTTTCTCTCACTTATCCTTTATTTTTCTTTCTTTTTCCCCTTCCCCTTTTTCGACACTCACCACTGCCGGGCACCACCACCACCGGTGGGCCCCAGGCCACAACCAGCAGCAGCCGGTTGTGGTGCTGCACTGCTGTCCGGCCTCCTCTTTTTGAAAAAAAAATTAATCTTTTTATTTTTCTTTTGTTTAAATCCTAGTTCTAATTATAAATTATGAGTTTTGTGTTAATTTTATGATGAGTGATATTAAGTAGAGCTGTCAAAAACTGACCTGACGCGAGAACCCGACCTGAACCGGCAATGATCTGAACCTGATCTGTACCCGAACAATGGGGTGAAACTAGTGACCTGTAACCCGACCTGATGTTAACCGACAACCGATTTGATCCAATACTTTATGACCTAAACCCGAACCTGCACCTGATCTGATAGTAACCGTCAACCGATTTAATCCGACCTGACAACAATCCGAACCCGAATTAGTACCCGACCCGATTAGAACCTGAAAACGATTTTAACCCAACACAACCTGTTATTGACCCGAGTCATGAAAGATTTAATAAAATTTTACACACCTTTCGTTCTGGTAAACCCTCAATCCTTAACAAAAATTAGTACAATTTGTTCAGCTTATATACCTTTTGTTCTCTATTACTTCACATATAGGCTTAATAAAATCTTGATAATGTTTTATCAAATTATAAAAGGCGTAATTATATAGGTTCAGCTTCACCACATCGATATTTATTCGAATTGACCTTGAACCAAAACCAAGAATGATCTAACTTTAAGATTATCCGACCAAATAATTATCTAGCCCAACCCTAAACCGAACCCGAATGTACCATCTATTAACCCGCCAAAACCCGACTCAACACAACCCGAACCTGAAATTGAACCCGATCTGAATTTGACTCGAATCGAACCCGACCTATAACCGAAAAGGTAAACGACCTGGAATAATCTAAACCAAAATTGACCCGGCCGGAATCTGAACCTGATCTGAGGCTAGATTGACCTGACATAACCTGATCCTAATTTAACCCGAAACCTGATTTGACCCAACCTGAACCCGACTTGAATACCCAAATTGATAGCTCTAATATTAAGTATGGTGCAAATTACTTTTCAGATTTTAATTCTAATTAAAAAGCCCCAATTTTTGAAACCTTAGATTCATAAATTTGAAGGAATATGATTTAGGGTGGCTTAAATCTTTAATTTGAGGGTTTTAAAGTATATTTACAGCAAGTTTTCATGAATTAATATTGCTGGAATTTTTGGTAGTACGCTAAAAATTAAGTTTCTTGAAGGAATTTTAACTACCCATTAATTGGGATTAAAGTATGAGCTTTTCAATTAATTTTTAGCTTGTTTTAATTAAATTATGAGTGGTTTAATAAGAGTATATATTTCTGGAAATTTGTGTGAAGTGGATTTTAATGCCATGTTATGATTTTTGTCTGTAAGAGACTTTGAAGTGAGTGATTTCTATTAGTCGTGGCGATTTTAATATCGTATTCAAGGTGCGTTCGCGTACTTGGCATATTTTTAATAATGTAGTAACATGCTAGGCTTGATTAATTAATCCCAAGTAGTATCATGCTATATTATGATTGGAAATCGTGATTTGGTTGATGTTGGTGATTGAATTATGGAGCATGATTTATTTGTGATGGATTAATGATTTGAAAATAATCGTTTGGCATGTTGAATATGAACCACACTTCTATTTATGGCATGATAGAAAGCATGTTTAATTAAACTACATGTTTAATTTGGTTTGGAATATTAAGAAGGAATTTTATTATGGTTCATATAATTTTTATTGATGCTATTTAAGTGTCTTTGTACACGAGGATTTAATTATATTTTGGTGCCTTAGTGCACTTAAGGTGTTCCTAACACCGAGGGATAGGATTTGTGGCGCATTATGCTTTTAAGGTGTCTTTGACACCGAGGTAGATTTAAAAAGGGTTCAACATTAAATATTATGTGGTCACTAATTATTCAAGAATTAAATTGGATTGTTTAATTGTTTGAATAATTATTATGATTGAATGATTATGGTTTGAGAGTCATCACCAAGTTTAATAATATATAAATAATACGCACCAAAACTTTTGGAACGTATACACCTTGAGTATGAACATATGGGGGGAGTTATGGGGTTTTATATTTAATCATAACTTCTACTGGGAGTACAGGACGCTGTATTTTCCTTTTATTATTATGCGCAGGAATCCCTCCACTTACGAGTGGTTCTTTTATACTGGCACAGTTAGCTCCCGTGTTAGTACCCCTTCATTGGGGCAGGTTAGGGGGGAAACCCATTCGATTCATAATCAATACTAAATAAATTATTTAGTTACTTAGTTGAGAAGTCTTGTTGTACGTTGTGTGCTTGTAAACAGGTGCATCGAGGTAAGTTGTGTGTGATAGGTGAAAGCATGTTAGTGTGTTTAACTACGCTTATGTACTCAGCTTTGCTGATTGTGTGTTTGTTGGCCTTGTCTTTACCTTGGCCCTATGATGACCCATTTTTAATGGAGAGTAGTGGAAACAAGTAGAGAGAAGCTTTTCAGGTGATGAATCATATTCATGATGGGCATGAGTGAAGAGCAAATCATGCTAGTTTCCATAAGTTTATGATGTGTTATTGCTTTCATTATTTTATTATGCTATGTTTGTGAGACTAACACAAAGGTTTTAAATTTGGTTTGATTTTGTTAAGGGCCTACAATGGTTCCGAGTTGTAGGTTGACTTTGTTTTACTTTGATTGACTTTACTTTCGTTGGTTGAATTTTAAGTTGAATTGAGTCATTTTGAATGTTTTTAAAGAGAGTCTTCCGCTGTGTGTCTTTGATAGTTGCCTTAGCTATTTTCACGGTGGCGGTAATGTCTTAGATTTTCCTATTTTGAGTTTTAAACAGAGCGAAATAGGTATTTTTATAGAAAGGAATTTCTAAGGTGTTACAACTAGGGTCACTACCATGGAACAAAACAAGGTCACTATTGCTACCCTGACAAATTGAAAGAATAGATAAGAAAGATTTCTGAGGATTTCACCTATGTGGAACAGCCTCCCACTCCTTTGGATATGAAGGACAGACTCCCTGAAAAGTTCTCCACTGTTGATATTCCAAAATTCAAGCCTACTGACAATCCAATATTCCATCTGAAGGCGTTCTCTGCAACCATGGCTCTCAAGGGATTGGACGTAACACTCTTCCCTACGGTGTTCCCTCTCTCCTTAGAACGTACTTGCCAACAATGGTTTTATTCCCTAGATGCCAAGCATACTGCAACTTAGCAAGATGTCGCTGACAGTTTCATGAATCGTTACAAGTGTAACATTCAAACCAAAACTTCTGAACGTTTCTCAAACAGAGAGAGAATGAAGGCTTCACCGCTTATCTGAATAGGTGAAGGGAAACGGCTGCACTCTTGGTAGATCCTCCCAAAGAAAGAGAGATGGTTCGCCTCTTCATCCAAAATTTGACTCACGAGTATAGGGAACATCTCAAATTTCTTCCACTGAACACTTTCGAAGCTGTATACGACATTAGCATCAATATCGAGGACAAGCTAATAAAGACTGCTGGTAGTAACAATAATAACACTTGGAAAAACAAGAAGAACGACCTTCCTTCTTCTTCGTCTTCTAAGCACGAAAAGACTACCAACAATATAAGCCAAGTTGATCTCAATGAAGTGTTAGCTCTTAATGCTCCATTGCCCAAGAGAAGGAGAACTTACACTCCTTTGGGAATGACTTATCATACGGCCTTTGAACGCCTTTACAGTCAAGGCTTGATTACGCCTATTGGGCCATTTTCCGAGCCAAAACCTGAAGAAAGGAGCGCCAAGTGGAATCCCAATGCCCATTGCAAGTTCTATCAAGGAAGGGGCCACACTACCGAGCAATGTTGGAATTTGAAGGGCATCATTCAAGACTTGGTGGATGCAAACAAACTTCCTGTCCCTCTAGGCGGCAAGAAGTAATGAACACAAGGCGCACAGCAGACCCTTCGTGCAAGATTCCATGATTTCTTTTTTTTTTTATCATTCATCTCCCTTCCCCCATTCATGTCTAGCATAGGTTTTCCATTTCGAATTTCTTTATGTTTCATGTGTTTCATTCATCTTTTCCATTAATAAAACGAGCATATTTCCTTTACATCTCGATCATAGCATTTTTAATTCATTCATTAAAAAAAATACCGAACCGAACACAAGGTACACCAATGATTTGAGGCACCTTTGCAACCCATTTTTTCCACTAACCAATCAAATATACACTCCATTTCTTCACAAACCATTTTGAGCCTCGTCTAACGATTGACCTTATTTATTCAACCCATATTCACCTAACCTTGGGATGGGAAGGTGTGCAATTTTTGTAACATTTAGAAAGCAAGTTCAAATGAAAAAAAAAAGAAGAATAAGTAAATAAAAAACAATGTCTAAAGGCAAGTGTTCCAATGTCTTGGATACGAACACGTCTCAAATTGCGTCTCTCATCGAGTGCTTGGTACCGTGCCTGATAACCATGAATTCTAAGTGAGTGGTGGACCGCATGATCCGAGATTGCCTATATTTATTCAAAAGAAAAAAAAGAAAATAAATTCAAATAAAAAAAATATGAAAAATTAAACTTGCAAAGTCCAAATTTTCAAATACATAATTGCATATCTTGGGGGCTTCTCTCGGGTCTTGAGCCTTTTACCCCTTTCTTCCTTAAACCATCAGTTTAACCACATTACAACCCTTGAAATACCTCTTTGAGGTGTACATACACTTGTGCAAAGTTCGGTTAGAGCTACATTCGGCCTGATTCCTAACGGATACGTAGGCAACCTCACAATGAGGTGCGACCACATTCATACTCACATTCATGTCCACATTCATATCCACACATGATTGAGTCATTTTCAATGCTTATCCCTACCCATTTAGAGCTAGACTTGGGGGCTTGAACCCACGTCACTTAACCAACCTAGCCTAAAGAGTCACCATCTCGACTCTTCTCACATTTCTTTCCATCACCATAGCCTTTGCAGCCTCACCTTAGTATCACTTTCACACACTTATTTCACACATACATAGCCATATGCCCATATCACCCTTCCCTTTAGGAACCCTTTTTCATGAAATCTTGTTTCAACACTGTGCATGTTTCATCATCTTTCAAGACAATATCCAAAGAAACATTGTATACTTGCTTAGCTTCCTAAGCAATATTCATTGTTTCATGCATCGCATATCGTGCTTAGCTCCTTGACCTAAGCAACAATCATTATGCAATACTCATCAATCACTTCATCTATATACGTGCTTAGCTTCTAGACCTAAGTGACGTTTAAGATCTTTTCTTTACACCATATATGATGCTTAGCTCCATGACCTAAGTTCATTCATCTATCGTGTCACATGATGTAATTGCCTTAGCCTCCTAGCCTAAGAACATGCATCATGCATATATTATTTTCAAGATAAGCAATTCAATCTTCATTTCGTCTTGCTCAAACGAGGAAGTTTAAAACTTCTTCCCCTTTTCATGTCTTTTCTTTTGGGGAAGTTCAAAAACTTTTTTAAAAAAAATTTCATCGAGGGAAGGTCGAAAACAAAACTTCATTTTTCACGTATTTCTTTTTTGGGAGAAAGTCGGTACCCTTCACTCATGATAAAAATGACGGAAAATTTTTTCTTTTTGCATTGTCGGTTACTTGTGTCTGCACACACTCAGATCATACACATACACACACAATCACAAGTCATACACATTTCATGTCATGTCAAGTCAAGTTAAGCTTGGTCAAGTCTGTTGGTGAAGTCAATCGCAGTCTATACGAGTCCTTTGGCAAATTTTATTTTTCCACAGCCCACGTTCGGGGACAAGCGAACCAACTACAGCCCACGTTCGGGGACAAGCGAACAATCTACAGCCCACGTTCGGGGACAAGCGAACCATTTACATCCCACGTTTGGGGATAAGCAAACCATTAACAACCCACGTTCGGGGACAATCGAACCATCATCATTTTTAGTGATCATCTCCCAGGTGAAGACAATTCACGACGCAAGGTTCTCAATACAAAGAGACTTGCAATCTCATCAGCAGACAAGTTTTTCCTCAAGCATGGAAAATTTTCTGTCGTTGCCACCTCTTAAGGCGAAGAAGTTAGCGATTATATTACAACAATCTTCATCCGATGGATTTCTTCAAGCATACAAAGCTACCGAACTCATTTACCACCTATACACTAGTGTCAGAAGCTACCAAATTCATTTTCCATCGATACATTGGTGTCAGATGCTATCGAACATATTTGCCACCGACAAACCGGTGACAGATAAGCTAACTATCTCTACTCTTTTATCTGTGGAACTAACGTTTTCTACAAGTATCGGCGTATAAAGAGTGATTTAGGATCGCAAAAACGTCTTAAATCATTTTCCATCCCTATCGACTACTTTGAATATCTTTTTCGAAACTGAAGTTTCTACAAACTCAGTCAAAGTGGTGGCTTCTATAGACACCTAAAAATGTATCCCCATAACCAAACCCGATGATGAACAACCTTTCACCGCCATTATTGGTCAATTTGAATGTTTTTATCTTGGAGTGCTTAAATCCATATTCAATCCCAATACATTTCATAAACTAACCCAATTCCTAGCCCATTTCCCTAAACCATAACTTACTTTTCACTTTTCGTGTCCACATCACAAAACCGAGATAAATTGATTTTGTGGCCTGATAATTTTGATCCAATTATTATTTAGCTGGATAGGCCTTTCAATAAGCTTTCCAACGATATATCATAAGCCCAATTCCGATTTAAAACGAAGAAGATATGAGCAAAATACTAAACTCGGCCCAAAACCGACACCATTTAACTAAAACGGCCATATATTAAAATTTAAAAATGATTTTGACCTGATTCCAATTGTTTTGGAAATTATACATGATAATCTTTCCAATGATATATTATATGCCTTATTCCGAGTAACGGATCAAAAGTTATCATACTTTTAAAAACACGTAAAAAACTGGAATTACCGCGCAATAACCAAAATTCCGCGTCACGGCAATTGCTGACGTGTCACGGTGCCTAATACCGTGACACGGTATTCTGCATCGTGTCGCGGTACACATACCGTGATACGGTGCTTTCCCGTGTCTTTTTCGCATTTTCTTTTCTCACGCGCTTATGAACTTGGACGCAAATCTGGGAAAACTGTACATCGTGACACGGCGCCACGTGCCGCGCCACGGTGGATATTACCGCGTTGCGGCATCCTTTGTCGTGTCACGGCACACATGCCGTGACACGGGATTTTTCCGTGTTTCCTCCGTGTACACAACTGCACGTGCTTTATCATTTTAGGGCAAAATAGTGCACTGCGACACGATAATCTGTACTGTGTCACGGCACCCTCTAACCGTGTCACGGCGCCCCAAATTAGGGTTTTTATCTATTCTAGGGTTCCGTATGATCCCCTACTCATTTCCTCTACAAATACGAGCCTCCTTTCTACAGTTCGGTGCACCAAAAATCATTCTCTCTCTCCTTACACCAAAAATCATTCTATTCTCCCTCTTTAGCCTAAACACTAGCCTCCTTATTCTTCCATAATACTTCCCCTAAGCACTCCAAGGTGTTAACTGAGGGTTTGGACCAAATCCGTCCTTAAACCAAGGCGTGAAATGTATGATTAACTGAGGGTTTGGACCAAATCAACTCTACTTTTAATTTAATTTAATTTCAATTTGATTTATATTTTTTATTGAAGTTACTAACAATTTATTCATGATGTAGCAATTTAAAGGAGCGCGTGAAATGTGAGTAATTAATTAATTTAATAACTTATTTTATTTTATATTGCTAGTATCATGATTAGGTTTATTTATATTTGATTTGACTAACGTTATTATGGTTAAATTGATTCCAATATTAATTTTATTCTGTTATATTTATTGATCACCATATTACATGTTTAAAGGGAATATGTAATTGAAAATCTCGACTAATAAGATAATTTGGACAACCGGCTTAGATTCCTTTTTAATCTTGTTGTTTAATCAAAATGATCACAAATATTTTAGAATTATATGTTGCATTAATATTCAACCAATTTAGCCTAATAATAGCTTAGAGCAAATTGAATCTTAGTTTGTATGTCTTTGAGATCTCAGGAATTACTTTTCACTGTAAGAATCGAGTAGAGGCCAATACGGGCGAATGTGACTCCATGACTCACTTCGTACCATTATCCCCGATCCTCCTTTCGTGGTTCCGAACCATATGGAATTAGTAATCTCATGGATTATGAATGGGGTGTAACCTTCACGAGTCAATCGTTGTTGCCTATCGTTGTCCCTTTATTCGTGGTTGTCTTTAATGATCCGTGAATGGTTTACAAGTTTCTTAAAAACTTGTTGGCGGCTCCCTACTTTATTTGTCCTTAATCGTATACGTCAATTCCCACTTCCTATGAGTGTCAACTGCCAAGTATATTCACACATGCTTAACATAGGCGCACTTCAAACGACGCCTATAATGATAAACCTAATTTCAATTCCATATTTATCGTCTTCCTCATAAAGTCACGGGTGAAAACAAATATCGTAAAAAATCCAGCAAAAAATTAAAAAATATTGAAAAAAAAATCCGCTAAATAATAACTCCAACCATTCAAATCATAAATTGCCACTTTGTAGGTCTATGATTTCTTATTTGCAATTTTTCCTTTTTAAAATTTAAATTTAGGAAAAATACACTTTAATAATATAATCCCATTTATGGGCGATTTACTTCTAATAATCTCAACTAAGGTTTATTATTTAATAATCCCAACTATACTATATGTTTTCCTCCAATGGTCCCAACCGGTCAACACCAAGTCAATGACTTGTTGTAACAAGTAACCATGACACGTGTCAATATGTGATTGGTCCAAAATAAAAAAATAAAAATAAATTAAAACATAAAAAAAAAATTTTAAAAAAATCCTAGCTAGCCACCCTTTCCCCACCGTCAAACCCCAACCCCACTCTCTAACCTCGCCGGAACCGGCCGACCACCCCCTTTTAACCACCAAAACCAACCGGCCGGCCTACCCCGACCTCCAAAACCACTTGACGAGCCAACTCCAAAACTACCTTGTTGATGCACCGCCAACTAACACCAACTTTAAGCAACCGCAACAACCACGCAATAGACAAGCAGCCGCAACAACACAAGCAACAGCCAGGTAGCCGCACCAACCCGCACAACCCCTCAACATCACCAATCGCAACAACCCACGCAACTATTGCGATTGGTGGTCAAAATTGATGTGATTTGTGGCGAATTATGGTTATTAGAGATTAAATTGTTGTTTCATGGTGGTTGAATTGTTGGCTGGAGGTCGAATTATGGAGCAATTGGTGGCTAGAGGTTGAATTGGAGGTCGATTGTTGGGTAATTGGAGGTTGAATTTGTGGTGGTTGAATAGTTGGAGCAGTTAGTGGTTGTTGCGTGGGCGCCGTTGGCGGTGCAGAAAGAGTAATTGGTGGATGTTGTTGCTGCGTCAAGCGGCTGCAGTTAGGGGTTGATGTGATTGGTGGTTTTGGGGGTGGATCGTGGCTAATGGTTTTGGGGTTTGGGAGGGCTGATCAGCCGTTTTAGGTGGGGTGGGGGGGGGGGGGGGTTAGGGAGGTGGTTGGTCGGGTCCGATGGGCTGTGGGGGTTTAGCCTTGGGTTTTACGGTGACTGAGTGGTGGTTGTAGGATTTATTTGGGTTTTTTGTTTTTTTTTGTTTTTTTTTTTTTTTTTTTTTTTTTTTTTAATTTTAGGCCAATATTTTACCCATTTAGCAGGTTATCAGTCATTGGGACCATTGGAGGCAAACATACCCAATAGTTAGAATTATTAGATAATAAACCTTAGTTGGAACTATTAAAAGTAAATCGGTTATAGTTAGAATTATTAAAGTGTATTTTTCCTCAAATTTACCACTTTTCCTCTTCTCTTCTCGGCCTTGTCAAGTGCAGATTGTCGGTTCCGACCACATGCATGGTTAGCCATCAACTACATCCACACCACTGTTGACTTGTTGAGTTCGCAGCACTGGAGCCAAGTCCATATACATCTCTTGGACGAAATATTAATGTAAAATTTAAGGAATTGAATACATAACTAACAACTATCGGGTAATAAATTCAAACGACGTCAAAAATCCGAGCAGACGGAGTTAACAGCGAAACATACGGAGTCTGAAAAGCAACCATCCAGAGTTAACAAATGCCTTCCATCTAAGCTAGTGATTTATTGTAGCCAAAAGAGGATGATTCCATCTGATTATTGAAAACTTTTTCAATCCCACATTCTTTTTTATCAAACCAATTGTGGTATTCCATCCATTAGATATTAAACTTAAAATTTTTTTTAAAAAAATGAAAAGTCTCTTGGAAGAAAATTAAAGGAGGATAAAATGTAATTTGTCTTTAAAAGGAGAGCAGTTCTATCTTCACATAATGAGAAGCATTATTAAAAATCTAGAAAATCTCATAAAACTATAGAAATAAACCACAAAATAACATAAAGTAGGTTTATTGATCAGTAAAAACCAATGGATTAAAAACTCGTCCAAAATTCACTAGTGACGGTTGGGTTTGAGATGAGAGAAGATGGATGGAGGAGAAAGGATAATTCTCATTTTTTATGTTTTACTTTTACCTATAAAACGAATTTGGTAAAAGGACGACGAGCTGAACTAGGTGTCGGCATACTTTTTTTTGACCAATTTAACTAAAAATATATTTTTAAAAAAAATTATGGGGCTAATTGCATTGGCTTGATTGGCCTAGTTTAGCAAGCGAGTTAGGTTGTGTTTGGGTTTTGTTTTTAAAAGATCGATAAAAGTCCGACATGATATATTTATTTCATGGCTTATTTTAAATGATACATATGACTCGTTTAAACACAAGAAACGCTGAGATGGTAAAATTTTGTAGTAAAACCCAACATTGACAAAGTGCCTAAAGTCATCATAGAGTTTAGCTTTAGGTTTGTTATAGCAGTATCACAATCACTTCCAGCAAACGTCATTACCCCTTTTCTCCTACAAATTCCTACACTATATTATTTACCAATTACCAATTTACCACTACTTTTATTTATTTATGTTACACAGTATTACTTATACCTCCTTATAAAAATTTCCATACAAACTCTGA
The DNA here is from genome assembly GCF_948465745.1 of Chenopodium album. Lineage (NCBI taxonomy): Eukaryota > Viridiplantae > Streptophyta > Magnoliopsida > Caryophyllales > Amaranthaceae > Chenopodium > Chenopodium album. The sequence goes on along the minus strand of NC_137846.1, from coordinate 42,858,698 downwards.
ATTTCTAAAACTCTATTACCAACAATTCTACACACCCTCATCATCATCATCATTGTTATTTTTATTCAGACCCATTTATACTTAAAAGAAGATCTCAATACAATGGCACCAGGAAGTGGCGGAACGGCTTCGACGACGACTAGGACGCCGTCATGGAAAGAGAGAGAGAACAACAAGAGAAGAGAGCGAAAGCGTAGAGCCATTGCTGCTAAAATCTTCTCGGGGCTTCGAATGTACGGGAGTTATAAACTACCCAAGCATTGTGACAATAATCAAGTTCTTAGAGCTCTTTGTCATGAAGCTGGCTGGATTGTTGAACCTGATGGCACTACGTATCGAAAGGTTTGTCTCTTTTCAATCTTTTCTTATTTGTTGTAGAACAGAGTGAGTATAAGAAATAAAATGTTTTTGGATGAGCGAAAATGATAATGTGAAGGGAAGATTGATATGATATTAATTATTTATTTGAGTTAAATTAGTTTCATACGAATCATATTTATGTCATCTATCTTAAAATTTAAGGGAATTAAGGTTAAAAATATTGAATTCTCAATTAATTTGTAAATTTGTATAATTTTATAATTCAATGCAGCACTGCCACAATGTATTGAACACCGTCAGGAAAAAAAAAAAAAAAAAAAAAAAAAAAAAAAAAAAAAAAAAAAAAAACGAGTGATTCACGTAATTATTTGTATTTACACGATTTAAGTAAAGTACGGAGTATTTATATAAAAGTACTTGGATGTGTCAATATCTACAATATACTCTGTAACTTATAAACTTATTATTAGTCCATTACGTAATAATAGTTATGAACGTAGCTTTTCATCCATGAACATATGAACCACAATCAATGGAATTACTATCACTCTTTAACTCCCACATGTTGAAATGGGTATAAAGGACTTGCTAATTTCTTGGCAATAATTGATTTTTCAGTATTTGTTTCTGTCTTAATGTAACGACTCGTATGAACTCCTTGGCCAAAATGGTAAAAATAATGATCATCAATTCTTCTTGGACTTTTGTTATCAAAAATAATGCACCATGGACCATAATTTCCATTTGACCGTAATACCGTATCTTATTCCATTAATTATTGTTATACACCATGCATCATATCATATATTTTGATTTGTTCATTTTTAACTAATTAAGGGCCTTTTAATAATTGTTTTATGTAAATTTGGACCAACAAAATGGTGGGAGAAAATGGCTGTGGATATGATTACAGTCATTACACTTTATAATTTATTAGGAAATGACCAAAATACCCTTTTTGCAAAATGATTTGGCCTTTTGTGAGATTTAGGGGTAGGAGCAAATATGTCAAATGATAGGGCTTAGTAGTAGAAGTGTAGCAGTGCTTTGGTCAGCTAGTGTGTTTTTCTGAGCAGCGACAATAGTTGTGATGCAAAATTCGGCTTTTGTCAGAAATCATGGGATTCAATAATTTAAGGGTCAATTTTTACTGCGTTTTTTCTGACTACTTTTCTTACATTTTGTTGCATAAGGAATTAATGATCATTTTTATGAAGATTTAATTTTAAAAGAGTAGAAATCGTTTTACTGGATTTATCTTTGGAATTTTGAGTATATGATTTTACTCTATACTTGTTTGGTAAGAATATTTTAGTCTTAATCGTATCGGTTCATCGTGGATGAAATTTAGTGCTCGTGTGAAAGTATTTGTAAGAAAGATCCGGTCAAAAAAAAAAATACGAGTATATATAAGAAAGTATATACGTAATACAAAATATGAACAATTTGATTTTTCGGTAAATTCAAATGAATTCTAAGGTGGACTAAAATAAATTTTGGATACTTGGCCATAACATGCGATAGGTTGAATGGTGTAGGCGTGAGTACGTGATGAGTTATGTATGTTTATGAAAAGAAAAAATTAAAGGGAAAATAATGAGGAAGTATGGTGTAGCTTGAAGTCGTGATAGCATGAGTGTGTGGTTACGCGATGCCAGGCTAAACGTCTACCTTTGCTCCATTCTTTACATTAGACATATTTCATGTATTTGGTTGCCCAAGAAACAATTGGGAATTCTAACTTTACTAGCTAAAATCAATTCGACTTAAAAAAATCCAATCCCATCTATAAATACTACACATGAAAAAATTTGTTGAAAACAACAATCATCATAAACATTCTGTATTGTAATGCTTATTTGGCTTACACTTTCAAAGGTCCAATACTTGTTTCTTCTAATGCAGGGGTGCAAGCCTATCAAACTCTTGGGCATCACAGGCAGGTCTATATCAGCGAGTCCATGCTCATCGTACCAACCGAGCCCTAGTTCTTCTTTCCACCCGAGCCCTGCATCCTCCTCTTTAGCAAGCCCTGCTTCATCTTCTTACACCGCAAACACAACTTTTCTCCAAGGGACTTCTCTGATCCCATGGCTTAAGAACCTGTCACCACCACCCTCGTCTTCCAAGCTACCTCATCTCTACATTCATGGGAATTCTATTAGTGCTCCTGTAACCCCTGCTTTGTGCTCATCTCCTTCCACTCCGACATTCAGCCTTGTCTCTTCTCATCATCCATTTGGTGGATTCTTTACAGCAAATGCTGTGGTTGGGGGTGGTTCTTCTCGAATGCTGTCGCCTCTGCAAAGTGGAACTTGTTCTCCTTCTATTCCTGCAGGTTGTGATCACAGTGCTGAGGTTCCGGTGTCTAGAATGATGTCGGATGAGTTTGCTCTCAGGGGTAATGCCAAGGGACTTCTCAAAGCATGGGAAGGAGAGATCATTCATGAAGATTGTGGATCCGATGATCTTGAGCTCACACTTGGATCCTCCAGGACAAGGTACTTTTGAGTTGAATAGCATAATTCACTACAAAGAGGCTGCACATTTGGCTGATATATGCCTGACTCGTAATGAATTTTCTTGCAGGTAAGAGATTCGTGCACTGGGAAGTGATGCAGCTAGGTCTAAATTAACAAAAACCTGATATGGTTTATAATGGAAGATTCAAATTTATACTGATTAATGTCAATTAGCTTTGTGGTAGCGCATATTAATAGTTAGCATCAGTAGCGCAGTGTTGCTAGCAGATGTTTTGTTCTATTGTTTTGCACTGACTTGGTTTCATTGTTACGATCTGCAACCTCGTGTTAGGTTTGCATTTTGGAAATTGAAACTCGTTTTAAATACAGTGATTAGAAGTTGAACCTGTCATATATGTTCTAACTTTGAGCTTCTCATGCTATAATGATCCCAATTCCTCCAGATTTTTATAGATGTAGCTTTGTAATGCATAATCATGCATCCGTTATTGTTTGCTGGTAGCAGGCGACTATTGAGTACTATGTACATTGAGTTACCCGGCATCCTAACAAGAACCATCAAACGTATATCAATACCTCATTGAAGCTCTTGCCTCCAAACACTCGACATCAGAGGCTTAAAAACATGAGGCCACTGAGGCAATGGAAGACGCAAAGCTTAGGCAATTTCAAGATTTCAACAATTAATGTCAATATATACAATCAGATTGTTTCAAAGAACTTTCTAATTTTAATGATTATTTACCGTAAACATAATCAATATTTGTAAATTTTGCTGTACAAATTGTAAACGCCATTAAATTTTGTAGAATAAATCAATGAGATGGCGTAACTTGAAGAATTAGGAGGCTGAAAGAATCTACAGTTGAGACCCAGGCTTGGGACGAAGCCAGTATATACAAAAGTTTCAGACCTTCATCCCTCCAATTTCTGATATAAATCTGATAGTGCATCATAGAGGATAGTGGCAGCAGGAGGTCGTGGCAATGATCCAAGCAAAATGTCAGACGCCTTCAGAGATGAATTGCCATAAAATCTGGCATTTTCTTTATGACGAGCTGTAACTATATTACTCTCAAGGGAACAACCAACAAATGCACCTGTACAATCAACGATGTAATCAGCCATCAGATCACTTGTCTGAGCTACTACAAGTCTACAAATAATGACTGAAGGAATGTTAGAAGCTCTTCAACAGTGGGTCAACTATTAAACTTAAGCCAGTAAAGGAAACACTTTCAGATAAAAATGTTCAACTTAACGAATCAAGAAATGGAAATTAAAATATCATTCAAATATATGGATGCAACTCTATGATTGAAACCTCAAGTCAGGCCTATTAATATTAGGCAAGTTTTCCTGCCCATATATTTAGTTCCACTAGCAATTCTTTGTTGCAACTTCTTTTCAGCTAGTAGATATTCAATTATGATTAATCACTCAAGATACCCTTCTATTGTGCTACAATAAGTTGATAGTCAGCATCACACATATGCATCAACACTCCCAATAATGTCAATGACAGCTGAAACTTCTTCATATCATGGCAAAACGTGTGTTTTGTCATCAATTCCTTAACCGGAGTGTTTTTTTAGCAGGAATTAAGGGAGAGAATGAGACTTTATTTCCCAACAATACAATTTCGAATGTTTGTTTTAGGGTTAAGGATAGAAACTCACAATTTCCTCTATCTCAACTCCCAAAATTTTATTACCTAGTGGGGGTGGAGTAGTGACTAGTGACTTGGTGAGGAGTTGGAAAAGACTAAAACAGCCATTAATGAAAAGGAAAGAGGAAGGGGGAAGATTAATAAGGGTAATTCTCTTCAACTACCAAAAAAGAAATTCGCCATATCTTCATGAATTCCCAATGCAAGAACCTATTCCCAGTCCTTACTCCACTCGTAAATTTCCAAAATCCTATCCCAAATACTGAACACCCCAAACTTCACATAATTCTTTATATCGGTGCCATATTTTATCAGTGAATCAAAAGGGGCCTACAGATAGAGCATTCGAGTAACTGGAGCATTCGAGTAACTGAAACGACAGTCAGTCCGGGAGTTAATCTGAGTAGTAGACTAGTAGTGTAGACGTGTAGTACTTTTTCTCATCTATCCCCACAATCTACCAAATGGCAGTGGCTTGTAACTGGGGAGAAAATATAAACAGATTTTTGAGCATAGATTCCTCTGGGAAACCAACATCTCTCTAAAAAAAATTCATGACACTGAGTACTGACTACTGTACTGAATTCACAAATCATATACCCAACCCGACATCACTTTTGTATTCTTTGGTTCTTTTTCAATTGCCAGTCAAAGTAGTCTACTGTCTACAATTCTACATGCACAAATATGCTCTGTGGTCAAGAATATGAACCCTTCACATTAAAAATAAAAACTAGAAAATTCTACAGAATCATAAAATTAATAATGTAAACGTTTAGATAACACAAGGGAATCAATAGAGGTAGCAATCAATTGGCTGAAATTTTTTTTCAATGTACCTTTACTGCAGCTATATGTATAACAAGCTGCAACACCTCCATCCCCCGCACGTATATCTGCTTCTGCAGCCCTTCCCACAACACCAGCAGATGCACTCATTCCAGCACCAAAAGAGATGTGCATATTTCCTCCAAACATCTTGACAGCTTCACTAGTTCTCAACACAATTATAAAATCTGTACATTGTCCTCCTGCCTGTAAAATAATGCCATCATCATCATCTTTATACTCAAACCTCATTAACACTTTGTTTGGATAGAAAGAAATGAAAGGAAAAGAAGAGAAGAGAAGAGAAAGGGAGGGGGACAAATTCTCTTGTTTGGGTAAAGGATTGGGGGAAGGAAGGGGAAGGAGAGGGGGGATCCATTTTCCATCTCTTTTTAATAAGCATAATCCCTCCAAAATTGGACAGATTTGGAGGGAAAATGGAGCTCACCTCCCCCTGACCCCCTCCCTCCCCCTTCCTTTCCTTCCTTCTTTGCTATCCAAACAAAGAATAACTCTCCCACATGAATTGGGGGAAAAAAAAAAGGTTAAGGGAGGGTTTAAATGAACCACAACCTTAATGGAGCTAACATTTAATGGTCCAATACTCCAACGACTAAATACCACATACGAATAAGACATGAAATCAAATTATCAAAACAAGTTTTTTTTTTTTTTTTTTTTTTTTTGGGGGGGGGGGGGGGGGGATGATTTAGATAAAACAAAAGAATTTATAAATGAAATAAAAGCAAGAGGAACACCATAAAGACCAGGACTTCAATATGTACATCATTTACAGGACCAAGATTCATAGCAATGCTAATGCTAATTAAAAAAAGGCCACTCACGTTGCAAATCCATCAAATAACAGCTATAGACACCACTTTAACCCACAAGGACTCTCAACTATAACTTTTACCCTGGAAGATCCAGTCATTCCTTTGCATCCACAACACCAAAGGAATAGTCACTCAACAAGCTATCTTCCATAAAGTTCTCCTTCCCTTAAGCCTCCCAATGTAATTTAATGCACAAACAAATGATCAATGTCAGGTAGCAAACACACTCAAAGATTCAAAAAATTGCAAACCTGTCCAAAGGAAAGGAAGCCAGCCTGCAATGTACACCATAATAAAGTAGGCTTCCAAACTCCTCACTACTAAGGCATAAGACAGACAAATTAAGGAAATGGACTATTATTCAATCTTTTTTTCCTGCAGAATTTCTATACTGCTAAGCCAATCCAACAAGTAGGCACATGCAGTCTGCATGAAATGGGCCTTTTATTCATACCTTTTATTCATAGGGAAGTAAACTTTTTTAGAAACATTTGGTGAATGGAAGAAGACCTAATCTGTAATTGTCTGCAAACGGATATAACTGGGTAAAACAAACCCACAAAAGAAGAAACACCCAATCATTTCAGAGGCAAGTAAAGACCCTGAGACTTGGGACTCTATTCATATCAGTTGATGCTTAACTTATAGATGTTGAGTTTTTGAATATAAACATTGTATCTGAAAGGGTTTTCTATCGCCTTTGACAAGGGGGGAAAAAGGTCTGTGTTATGGAAGACATTTAAGAAGCCTTTAAACACTTCTCAGTCCTACAGATTGTTAAGCATTTTGAAAACATATTTCCGTGTTTCTATCATGTGAATGGAAAAATGCAGCGTCTCTCCCAATTCCATGCTTCATAGACAACAAGTAGGCAACACCAGGAAAGGAAGTTATTCATATTCCCACAATGTCAAAATGAAGTAACACTGATTTATTTAATCTCCAAAGGTATTTAGATGTAAGCTTTCATCCTTTCCAATTATATGCACTAGCAGGCCAGCCGCATGACAATAAGTCAGCAATTCACCCATAAAACAAAAACATAAAAACAAGCTCTTTCAAGCTGAGATCAAGGATATTTCAAATTTTAGCTTATGAGTTGTCTAGTGACCTGAGACTATAGCTCATCACAGAGAATCACATGCATCTTTATGACACTTTCAAAAAAACAGAATCGCAAATTTGCAATGATGCAGGACACTGTATCACCTCAAAGTATGGTACATCCAAAAAGAATTTGGAAATTTTCAATTTCCCTATTTTGTTTGGTACACCCAGCCACCCAAGTTTCCAAAAAAGAATGCTAAATTTCATCAGATAATTGGTAATATATACTCATACTTCCTCTTATCACTAACAGTTGCACCGTTTCTTTTTTAAAGGTCAAATTTAAAAAAAAAAAAAATTATTTAAATTCTCTTTAATATAAGGAAAAAATTGTCACATGATATCTAATGATTTCATCTCTAATGTATATTTTCATAATATTAAGATTCTATAACTTTTACTAATGTACGAATAGAGAAACCCTTGTAAACCTTGTTTTATAATGGTGAACATTTAAAAGGAAAAGAAAAATACATGACAAGGTGAATATTGTCAAAAAGGTACTCATTGATATTTAATACATCAATAATTCAAAAAAGTAAAAATATATCAATAGTATGAGGTATTCGGGGGCGTTTGGTTCGCAGAATAAAGGTATGAGTATGGGTTTAGAATGACTAAAACTCATACCATATGTTTGGTTGTCAAAAATATGAATGGTTTAGAAACCTTGGGGGAGGTGGGTTTGGCTCGTTCCATTCCCTTAGGTATCAAATAAAAGGAGGGAATAGTGAGAGATTCCATCACAGAATTGAATTAAACACATGGTATTAAGTATCAAGTGCCAACCCGATACCAAATTAACCCCATACCTGATTCCAAACCCATACCACTCTGCGAACCAAACGCCACAGAAAAGGAAACATGATGTGCGTAAATCAACTGAAATATTTTGACAATCATCTTCAATGCATAATATTAACTTCAATGAAGTCACATTTAAGAAAAAGGATAAAGTGTCACCTGAACTCCCCAACCCAAGCCAAATGAAGCAATGGCAGAAGGAGCAGACCAAGAACCATCTTTTCTTCGAGCAACAACCAGCCCAGTACCTACTTTGTAAGTCATGACAGTACCAACTTTGGCGACAGTGAGAATGGCAAGGCCTTTTGCCTGCTTCAAAATAGCGTCTGGGATGCACTTTTCATTTGACATAGAACCCATCTGTACATTATTTTCATGAAGATACTATTGTTTTAGTTGATTGGCAATAAAAGAGCAAATTTTAAGTTTAGAGAAAGAAAACAACTCCATGAATGCAATCATTTCAACGTTTTTCATGAGATTTAATTAATTACGCAACTATACTTATAAAATAGTAATATAACCTTTCGCAGTTTCAGTGCTTCACCACACTACCACAACACAGGATTTACAAAAATCTACATATGAAATCACTAAAATGTATGCACAAACTTTTAAACAAATCCCAGCACTTATTTTAGATGGATAGCACAAGCTGCATAATAAGTTCACAAGCTCAATCCTACCTGAAGTGGGACGAAAGTAAGAAACTTACTACGAATATATTATTATTATTTCACATTCATAAGCATAGATACCTTGTTATAGCTTTTGAGTGCATTTGTTGCCTTGTAAATCTCATATTCCATGGACTGGCTCCAAGGGAAATTAAGCCAAGATCTCAAGGTACTGAGATCCGTCAAATCATGGGTTGGCAACTGTGCAGCACGACTAACTTGGTCCATCAAATACCCCTGCACAGACTCCAAACGCACACCACACACATCACAAACTCGTTGTGGATCTGAAGTACGGAACTTCACAGGCAATAGGCTCCTCCCCTTTGAGCATTCATTGCAGAACACTCCCCCACAAAAGCGACAGTGATGCCTGGAGCAGATAATAGGATGAAAACGAACACTACAAAGCATGCAGGCTGATGCAGAACTGTCAGGAAGCCAACGTGGAGGCTCTGCCTCCAAAATCTCCTGCACATTCACTACTGTTGCCTCAGTGAGAGTTTGAGCCATTTCCTTCCATGCTTGCTCCAGAAAGTTAGATGTTATCCAGGAGAGTTGTCTTTGATGGAAGTCCCCAGAAGCAATCGCCTTCACCTTCCCACCAGCCACAATCATCATCTCCATAACCACATCCCACATTGTTAGATCCTTATTTTCTCCAATAAAATGATCCCAATCCATATCTGTGTCTGGCAAGTAGCCCCCATTTAAAGAAGGATTCAAAGCCCATTTTTCATGTTCACTTTCTGGTAGAGGAGGGACAGAGACAGGAATCCAAAACCCAGTTTCCTCAGAAACAGGGGCATCATAAATGAAGATTTTACCATGCTTTTTATGGCCAGTGACTGAATTGTGTATGACATCATCATTCATTTCGGGATCTGAAGAAGACTTAATTTCAGAATGCACTGTCTCTCTCTTCTCTTCTTCCCCTACTTCATCAGCTACTCCAATCTCACAGTGTTTTACACATCTCACATCCTCTTTAACCTAACCATGCACAAGCAGTACCATTCAAGTCAACTAAAACAGGTAATATTGATGACACCAAAACTATTTCTACATATATCACAGTAAATTACAAGTGATGCCTTGTAGCAATTTTCATTACACTGCTAATCGCATACAAAACAGCGCTTCACAACTCAACCATGAGACTGTAGACAATTAATTTGCATCTAAATTAATTCTTTTATTCTTATTTGAAAGTCTAAGACTTCGAATTCCTGTTTGTTTACGGCTGGACTGAACCAGAATTTCAATTCCATTTTATATAGAATTAAAACTAGAAGTTTTTCAAGATGATCATAATTCTTTCAGTTTTTTTCACATTTATTAATCACTTGTAAGCTATTAAAAAAACAACCAAAGTATTATAATTACAATCAGCAATTCTCTACAATACCCTAAACATAAGATCAAATTAGAACCCTAAAATAATCAACACCATAATTCTACCTTATCACAACACTCTAATCAAACCAAAAACATACCCCCTTTCGATCACACAATAATTCCTCAATCAATCAATCAAAAAGTTGCCACGAATCGCATAATATCATCAATCAATCATTCAGAACAATTAAATTCTAAATAATCAAAATACTAATAACAATTTTCATAATAATTGAATTAAACTAACACAAATTCAAATTACCAGGGTAGGAAACGCGCGAGGTTCATAATCATGGAGTTCAATCTTAGGGTATCGAAAATTGCTGCTCTCAACTGACGAAGAAGGTTCAAAATTATCTTCCATGAATAATTCAATCAAATTCGATGAACAACCATAGGAGTCAATGATGATCGATGACTTCTTTGCTTTCGTCTTCAGCTTCTGCTGATTTTTGTTCCAGAAAAAGAAATCAAAATTTACTGCAAATCAATTGGATTATGTCAAGTAAATTGGGAATCTAGGTGAAATTAGATTAGATGAGATGGAATTTGTTGAAATTATAATGACGAAGATGATGTTGCTTTAAATGATAGAATTTAGAGTAGTTTTAATGGTGGAAGGAAACAAATTTTGGGTAGAGGCAAAGAGAGCCCAAATAGACTTGATCATTTGACGTGGCCCTTACATTAACCCAGCGCTTTCTTGTTTCGAGTATTCTGGCTCCGGTATTCGGTTTTCTGTTTTGAATTTGGATTTAAACCAAATCTAATTTAATCTGAAATTTAGTTTTAATTTTCAAATCCAATCCTAATTAAATTTTGGTTTTTTTGGAAAAATTCAAAATTTTGAATTAAATTTTAATTATTTGAATTCGATCCGAAAATACAAATGAATAAACTTCGTATGTTGTAAATTTTAAGAGTGTAATGAGATAATTTAAGTGTTTGGAAAACATAGTTGTACACTTGTACATATTACAAGTGTTGAAAACGTAGTTTTACCTGATTAATATTAATCTTTTATATAATTTAAAAGTAAATTCACCAGAAAACCCTAGCTTAGCCTCCTCTCTCCTAAACTCTAGCTATCATTGTTAATTTCGAAGGGGCTTTCATCGGTTTTACCGGTGAAAAGCCCCAATCTTTGATTCTTTAAGTTTTTTACTTGTTTCTTGGGTTATAATAATGTCTCCCTCGAAAGAAAGGGTTTATCTCCTTTAAAAGATAGTTTTTTCGATCTCCTTCAAAAAACAAGATTTTTCGAACTCCTTCGAAAGATAAGCATTTAATTTGGTCTCCAGTTGTGCGAGGCTGCAAATGATTATTGCTCGGATTCGGTTTACAAAATCAGCACAAGAATTTTCTTTTTCACAAAATTATGAAGCGGTGACGGATTCACTCAAAAAGTTGTATAAAACAACAAATCGAGATTGTGTCGAATTGTTATATTTATGTATTTGGATTCTTAGCCCTTCCTCGATCAATTCTTGTTTGATTCTGTTAGATCTGTTTTCATTATTGTTTGTTGTCATTGTAAATGTCGTATGGCTTTAATTAATGATATATGTGTCCTTTAGGACTTCTTTAAAAAAAAAAAAAAAAAAAGTAAATTCACCACAACACTCCAAACTTCCAACTCTCATTTCTCATGCATTCTCTCTCCCTCCTTTTTTTTAAAAAAAAACTAGTGTGCGCCCGCACGGGTTATAATTAATAACTAGTGAGTAGCTCGGACGTTGTCCCGGGTTGCTGCTTTTGTAATCGTGCAATTGGGATATTTTATGAAATCTATTTAGGGTAAAAATTACCCCCAAAACGTGGACCAATCTCATAGTGACACGTGGCTCAATCAAAGGGCGACGCGTGTCCCTATAGGAAGATGACACGTAAGCAAGCCCTATAAAGAGCACCTGAAAAAGAGAGAAAAGGGCCTCCTTACATCAGGAGGCCCAAATCTCGAGAAAGCTGCAAAACGGCGTCCCCAAGGACACGTTTCCATGCCTGATTACGCCGCTAATCAAAAAACGTCATTCTAGGGTAATAACCCTAAAAGGCACAAATCCCCACCCCTATAAATACCCCAATAATTTATGATGGGAGGGGTGGATTGTGACATAACATTCAATAGATCATTAAAAGTATTTTGAGCAGCTCCAACTTCTCTTTACTTTTTCTCTCTAGCTTTTCCGATTTCCGGTTACTAACTTAACCGTCAGAGGCGAATATTCCGGCACCGGAATATTCGTGTTTTGCAGGTGTTCGGGCCATCTATCCGAAGAGTGTGACCAGTGTCCCAGGGGAAATCACAAAAATACCTGAAACATTTGGCACCGTCTGTGGGGATACTCGTCCGTTATGGCAATAGATGGTCAGACACCTAACACCGGTCCTGGTCCTGGTCCTGGTGAGGACAGACATGTAGAGGATATAATCGCAACGATCAATTCCAGTGATCCTCTGACCGCTTCATTTCATGAGGCCGAGGATCCTTCGGTGACTGCTGGTTCACTTAAGCTAGCCTTGAGCATGCTCCGAAGAGAGCTTGAGGGTAAGCTGCCTTCTTCTTCTAGGCCACCACCCACAAGAGGAGGAGAGGGCACTCAAAAGAAGACCCAGAGCAAGGCAACCAATGCCGAAGATACTGGGAACACCCCTTTCAAACGACATGGAAGATCTCCCATGGTGCCACGGATGAACATGTCCAAGCTCCTTGAGAAAACACAGTCAGCTGGGGGGCAGACCAGGCAGACTAGACAGCCTCAAAGGGAAGATCCTGAGCCGTCTCGGCGCTGGAAAGACGCAAGGGAATATATCCGGCACAAGTAACGAGAATGAGCAACCTACTCGGACACCGCCTCTACTCCAACAATGTCGGGTGAATTCTCAAACCCCTCTCTTTCCAAACATACCAGCTCGGCCAGGACCAACAGGAGTCAAGCTCTCCGTACTCCAACTCCTATTCCAGTTGTTCAACCGTTTCAGTATCAAAACCCCCAGAATTTTAATGCAATTCGACTAGGCTATGTACCTGGCCGGACCATTCACACAACCTCAGCCCATTGATTGGCAAATGCGTCTGTTAAATCTTGGTGACAAGCCACCTCCGTTTTCTCAAGAAATTCTCAACTCTCCTCAACCAACAAAGGTGAAGAGTGTACTTGTGGGTGCCTATGATGGTACAGGCAACCCAGAAGAGCATGTCACCTCGTACAAGAACTTAATATATCTTCAAAGTGTGGATGACATCACTTGGTGTCGATGCTTCCCGGCCACCCTAAAGGGCGTGGCGTAGGATTGGTTTAACAGCCTTCCGGCCGGGTGCATCAACTATTTCATTACTCTCAGCCTTTTGTTTGTTGGAAACTTCTCGTACAATATTCCCCCAAAAAAAACCTGTCTTAACTTGGGCACTATTATTCAAGGGAAGAACGAAGGCTTACGTTCATATGTGCAAAGATTCAACCAAGAAAAAGCCCAAATTCATAATCTGCCAGATGAAATGGCCTACTCTGAATTTCTCTAGGGATTAAGGCATAATGGTTTTAAGTTTGATCTAGTCGGGAAAGAGGTTCGGACGTATGAAGGCGTGCTGCGGGAGGCCGAAGCCTATATCGAAGCATCTGATTTTTGTTCGCTCACCAAAGCAGAACAACCGGCCAAGGGGGCTGAGAAGAAACAACCTTCTCAGTAAGACTCGGCCGGGAAGAAAAAAGAAGGAAACAAGCGAAAGGAAGTCTGGGTGGCCAACAGCTAGCAGACAAAATCAAAGAAGGCCAAAACGTACGAACCTTAGTATGAGTTCAACAAGGATTGTTACTCAATCCTGATGGAAATCAAAGATAAATTTAAGTTCGAGAAGCCCCAACCACTAAGAGGCTCGGCCCAGGCCAGTACCGCAACAAAAACAAATACTATCATTACCACAAGGACGTGGGACATGACACGAATGAATGAATCAATTTGAAAAGATTGCTAGGCCGAGAAGGGCATGTTGAATTCGTACGTCCTGAAGTCAAAATTCACGTACACTCGGATAGACAACAAATCTGAGAAGAAAAAGCAAAATGACAAGGAAGATGATGGGAATAGCACTGAATTTGGTTTTATGGCCGACATAATCAGCTTAGGATGTTTGAAAAATCTGAAGTTTTCAAAACATGCCCTCCAGGATATCTCCCATCCACTTGTTGGAGTTGGTGGGAGTATCACTCACCCGATTGAGCGAATTGATTTACCCGTCCGATTTGGGAAGAAGGGAGAGGGAAGGGACATGGTCGTCCGCTTCCTGGTGGTCAAAGAGCTTACCGTCTACAATGTCATACTCGGCCGCCCGACTTTAACAGCAGCCAAGGCAATAATCGTACCTCATTTAATGCTGATGAAGGTTGAGCGGACGGACGGGAAAATTGGTACCATTCATGGTAACCAAAAAATGGCTAAGGAATGCAATCAACTGGCTGTGAAGCCAAAAGCTAGAGGAAGACCACGATCGTTCGAGCCAAATTCAGATGAAGGGTTACTCCAAACACAGCAAGTCGGCCAGAAGCGCGTAAAAAGAGAACATGCATAGCAACTAATGGTCGTCGGCCGGCCAGAAGAGTTAAGGCCACAACCGGCTGGCGATCATACGAACATAGTGCTCGATCCGGACCAGCTTGATCTGACGGTCAAGGTGGGTACTATGGCTGTGGGCCTGCTTGGAGACGACCTCATAAAGCTGCTGAGAGAATTCAAGGATGTTTTTGCATTTGAAGTACATGAGATGCCGGGCATAGATCCAAGTCTAGCCGTCCATAAATTGGCGGTAAATCCAATGGTGAAGCCTGTCCGACAGAAAAAGAGAAATCATGGAGAAAAAAGGAATCAGGCGGTCGCAGCAGAGGTTAAAAAGCTTCTAGATGCCGGTTTCATTCGGCAATGTTACTACCCTGATTAGGTAGCAAATGTAGTTTTGGTGAAGAAGCTGAATGGAACATGGAGAATGTGCGTGGACTACACTGACCTAAAAAAGGCGTGTCCCAAGGATTGTTTTTCCTTGCCTAAAATCGAACGGCTGGTCAATTTAACGACCAGACACGCCCTAATAAGATTTATGGACGCATACTCCAGATTCCACCAAACCCCCTTGTGGGAATAAGATCAAGAGAAAATTGCGTTTGTGACAAGCAGGGTCTGTACTGCTACATTTCAGAGACTTGTTAACACTGTCTTTAGAGATCAGATCGACCAAAACATGAAAGCGTACATTAATGACATGATTGTCAAATCAAAGCAGTCGACTGACCATCTGAATGACCTTCGAGAAACATTCACCGAACTCAGGCGGCATAAGATGATGTTAAATCCAAAGAAGTGTGTTTTTGGTGTTGAGTCCGACAAACTTCACGGATTTCTAATTGATCAAAGCGGCATTCAGGCTAACCTTGAAAAAATCCAAGCGGTTTTGGACATGAAATCGCCGAGAACTATCAAAGAGGTTCAAAGATTGACCGGCTGTCTAGCTGCACTCGACCAATTTCTGTCAAGGTCAGGGGATAAGTGTCGATATTTCTTTCAAACAATCAAGAAAAAACCTATGTTTGAGTGGACCGAAGAGGCCGAGGAAGCCTTTGTACAATTGAAAAATCATCTACATACACTTCCTCGGCTCATCAGTCCGCTCAAAGATGAGAAACTATGCATGTATCTTGCTATTTCAGATCACTCTTAAGCGTCGTCCTCCTTGTTGAGAGGGACGTCCATCAGATCCCCGTGTATTTCATAAGCCACGCCCTACACAATGCCGAGCTGAGGTACCCACCCATTAAAAAATTTGGGCTGGCACTGTTCATGGCATCAAAAAAGCTAAGGTCATACTTCCTTGCTCATTCAATAGTGGTCTACACGGACCAACAGCTGAAGAAGTCGTTCATAACATTGGAGGCCAGTGGCCGAATTCTTAAATGGGCCTTGGAGTTGAGAGGTTTTGATATATCGTTCGAGCCCAGAAAAACAATCAAAGGTCAGGCCTTTGTTAATTTTCTAGCTGAAATGACACGGCCGGACTTACAGCCGGCAGGGGATCAAATTTGGAAGGTTTTTGTGGATGGAAGTGCTACAGTGACTGGATGCGGTGGTGGTATCATTTGTTAGTCTCCTGATGGAGATAAGTTTGAATATGCTATGAGATTTCAATTCCAAGCCTCTTACAACGAGGCCGAGTATGAAGCCCTTCTGGCCGGCCTTAGAATGTGTAAGGCGACCGGGGCAACAAAAGTTGATGCTAGTTCAGACTCCCAACTAATAGTCAGCCAGTTTAATGGTGAATATGAGGCTAGGGAGCCGGACATGATGAAATATCTTCAGATGGTGAAAGATGAGGCCAATGGTCTAGAGCATTTCACCCTGCAACAAGTTCCTTGTTCGGAAAATCATCAGGTGGACGCGCTCTCCAAGTTAGCATCCTCGGCATCATGTGATACTCCCAGATCAGTTTTTTGGGAAGTAAAAGAAAAGAGGAGTATTGATCCCCGAGCCTGTGCAGATCATAGACAGAAGCTCCACTTGGATGGACGGAGTGGTCTCCTATTTGAGGGATGGAACACTCCCGGACGATACCGAAGAGAGCTAGCTGATGAAAAGGAGGGTAGCCTGGTTCGAAATGAAGAATGGGGAATTTTTCAAAAGAGCGTTTGTTAAGCCATATTTGAAGTGCATCACCCCAGAGAGAGGGCATGATGTGTTGGACGACCTTCATCAAGGGCAATGCGGATCGCACATAGGCGGACGTGCCTTAGCAGAAAAGGCTACCCACCTGGGGTACTACTAGCCAAGCATGAATTCGGACGCCATGAAAATGGTGAAAAAATATGACAAGTGCCAGAGGTTTGCCACCCTTATTCACCGACCTGCAAATAGGTTGCCGGCCATAAGTAGTCCGCTCCCCTTTGCAAAATAGGGCATGGACATCTTGGGGCCATATGTTCCTGCGTTCGGGCAGAGGCGATATATATTAGTAGCAGTAGACTACTTCACTAAATGGATTGAAGCTAAGGCCGTCCGAGGAATCAAGTGGACGGATATGTCCACCTTTATTTGGAAGAATATTGTCACCCGCTATGGTGTGCCATAATCAATGGTGTTCGACAATGGACCCCAATTTGAAAACGCCAACTCAAAAATTGGCTAAGTGACCAAGGTATCACTCACTGTTTTACCTCGATCGGACCCTCGCAAGCCAACGACCAGGTTGAGATTACAACAAGCTGATCTCCAATGATATCAAGCGCAAGCTTGAGAAAGCAGGCGGCCTTTGGACAGATGAGTTGGTCAATGTGTTATGGTCCATTCAAACCACAGCCAAGAGTTCAACAGGAGAGACCCCATTCTTTCTAGTCTACGGCGCTGAAGCCATACTCCCAATTGAGATGAACGAGCCTACCCTTGGGGTAATGCTATATGATGAATCGGCCGATTGGGAGGCCATGAAGACTGCCATGGACTTTCTTCCAGAAGCCAGGGGCAATGCGGCACTTAGACATGAAAACTATCGTCTTAAAATGACGAAGGCATACAATTGCAAGGTGTCTAAGCAGCCGCTAAAGATGGGGGATCTGGTTCTGAGAAAAATGGAAGCGGTTGGCCGAGCTAATGAAGACGGAAAGTTAACTCCAAACTGCGAAGGGCCATACCGAATCAGAGAAGAAGTGCGGGATGGTACATACCGTCTGGAAGCCTTA
The DNA here is from genome assembly GCF_948465745.1 of Chenopodium album. Taxonomy (NCBI): domain Eukaryota; kingdom Viridiplantae; phylum Streptophyta; class Magnoliopsida; order Caryophyllales; family Amaranthaceae; genus Chenopodium; species Chenopodium album. The sequence goes on along the minus strand of NC_137846.1, from coordinate 42,840,857 downwards.
GATGGTCGTCCTATTCCTCGTACTTGGAATACAGACAATCTAAGAAAGTATTATGTTTGAATCTAGCACTTAGCCAAAAAAAGTTGTATATACAACTACGTCTAAACGACCGAGCCTTGTAATTAAAGCCGTACTGCCCCAACAATGTAATTTTGACGAATTTAATGAAAAGTCGAACATTGTTTCCTAAATTTTTTTCCATTTATTTATGATTACTTAAGCAGAAATGCCGAATAAAAGTAATAAAAGTTTTGTTTGCAACATGGTAGCTCGGCCCTTAAGAAGGTGCTACACAGCGGCCGAGTAGGTGTATAGCAAGGGCATCCCTTAGTTACACAACTTGGCCACAAAGACTGTAAAGTCAACCAGACTATCCGACCTCAACATGGTATTTTTACCAGACTGAGCATTAGGAAGCCATAAAAATTGCCCAAGGTATTTTTACCTAAATGGGGGCAAGGGCATGCCTAGGCATACAAGCCCAGCCAATATTTAGAAATTTCTAAGTTGAGATATTACTTGAAATTTCTTGAGTTGCGTCCGAGCGATAGTGTCAAAGGACAACTCAAACAAAGCCAATAAAGCGGCCATATATGATGTTGATTCGACATTCACCTAGTCTAAGGGCAATCATTATTATGATTTGATTAACTTACATACCCTTTGAGGTTTAAAACCTAATAAGTTAATTAAACCACCTGGAATATGGACTACGTTAATGCCGAACAAAGGGGGCATACCCCCAGTACTCGCATGTACAAGCATATATAAAGCATGAAAAAATTGCTAAAAAGGCTAAGTATAGAAAAACAAAAGTTGCATTAACTAAAACCAAGCCAAGGCGGCAGAAATAAAATTTATACAAGACCGCTCAAATAGGCGGCAGAAATAAAATTTATACAAGACCGCTCAAATAGGCGGCCGAATATGAAATTGTTCAAACAAGCGAAATGAAAGCAAGAAAAATTTAAGTACTAAAAGCTTTGAAATTGCTGTTGGAGGACCTGAGCTCTTTACTCAGCCGGCTTATCACCTATGGCAGGCTCCTCCAAGGCCGACTCTTTCTCGGCCGCAGCATCGGCAGGCTCACCCTCGGCCGAAGCATCCGTCGGCTCCCCCTTGGCCGAAGCATCCGTCGACTCCCCCTTGGCCGCCTCCCCTTCGCCAGTTGGCTATGCCTCGTCATCCTCATCATCATCGTCTTCCTCGTCTTCAGAGTCAGACGAAGTAACGTCGAGTTCTAGAGGAGGTTGACCGACCTTCTCGGCTTCCTCCTTGAGGCAGACGTACTCCAGACACTTAGTTAAGCGCTCCTGATGATAGGCAACCATCCCTTCCGAGCTCATCAGCTGGAAGGCCTCAAAGAAATAAATTTTGAGTCTCTCCTCGGCCTTGTGCTCGATCTGGACGACCTCCATTGCACTAGGCAGCCGAGGGGCCTTCAGCTTCTCAGACAAGTCATCCACGGACTTGTTCAGCTCGCCCACCCGAAGCTTGAGGGATGCCACCTCATCTTGGGAGGACTTGAAGGCCTCTTGGGACGAGGATAATTCGGCTTTCAGTTTTTTAGAGGCCTCAAAGCCCATCTTCCACTAAGAGGCATTATTGACCGACTTGTCCCAATCCACCTGGAGCACCTTCCTTGCCAGCTCATCTCTCTTAAGGGCTTTCCCTATCTTGACGATGTCCTCAGTTTGTCGAGCATCCTTGTCGGATAAGGCCTTGAGGGTCGTCTAATAATGAATCTTCAGGAGGGCAACATTGCCGGTGTTCAGGTCCTCTGCCCTTCTGATTTGGGCCCAGGCCTTCTTGATCTTTTCATTTTCCTTGTCCTTCTACTATTGGAAGGCGCAGAGAAGAAGGAAGAGCGACATTCGAACGAATAAAAGTTAGCAAGCATGAAAAGAGAAAAATGTTCTAAGTAAAAATCAAAGGCAGCCGCAAAAGCCAAAAATTAAACTACCTCGGCACTGCAGTTGATCATGGGGCCGAGGAAGCCATCGTTAATCCCGCGGAACTTGTCCCACTGTCTTGAGGGACGTCCATCTTAAAGCCCTACCGGATGCACGTCACCAAATACCCAAAGATGTTCAACCAGCTGTTTGGCATCATCTGGAAGAGGCAATGTTGTACTCGTCCAAGAGCTTCTGGACAAACTAGTGAAGAGGAAAGCGGAGTCCCACTTCTAGGGCAGCGCAGTACACGCTGAATGATTGCCGACACGGCCGCTCATCCTCCCAAGCGGCAACTGAATGAGAGCGCTTCGGCGCTTTGAGCTTTTATCCCTCTCCCAGCATGAGGAAGTTCTTGAACTCCTCCAGCCCACCATTGAGGAAGCCTAGGGCCGTGTCCCCAACCGGATAGGCGTACAGATCTTTAAAATTGTCCGGATTGGCCTTCTCATCCGCCTCCTCTGCCTCTTGGTTCTCCGCCTCCCCTTCATCAAGGTGGGGGCGGACTCAAATTCTGAGGACAACACCGTGTCCAATTCAGCAGCCTCGGCCGAGCTCCTAGTCTTGGAGCCCTGGTCGCCCTCAGAGATGGAAACTCCTTCTGGTACTAAGGGCCCTTTGCCCTTATCCTTCCTCCTGGCGTCCGCCTGATTTCCAGGAGGAGGACGCTGCGAGAAGGCAGGTCGGCCGGTTCAGCAATCACTATGCATGTCCTAGGCCTGGCCGACCTGGTAGTTTGTGGTGGGGGTAGTTCAGAAATTCGAGCGGACTCCCCAACGTCCGCCTGAGAAGAGAATTGAGGTTCTTTCAAGGGTTGCAACTCGGCCGGATCTATGACCGAGTTGGCAAATTGGGAAAAACGAAGGTTCGGAGTCTGCTCGGGCGCGTCTCTTCTCGGACACTTCTCTAGCAGAAGAGACGCCCTGCCTCCTTTGGCGCTCTTCGAATGAGGCGGTCACCTCGACCACCGAACATTCGCTGATATTAACTGTGGCTGTGTTAATGTTGGTGTTGGTAGTGGTGTTTGTGGTTCCCCGTCCGTGTTATTCGAATCATAGGGAACCCTTGGGTTAACCAGACTGCCTTTTGGATTTCTAGCGGCGTACTTGTCGTACGTCTACATGGTCCGAGCCATTTACGACTGTTGGGACAGAGAAGAATAGGTTTATGTGAGTTGGTACGCACTAGAAATGGACCCACTCCACGAGGGAGACGACTCGTCCCTGTCCACTCTAGACTCCTACGTCCTAGGAGAACGGCCGGCCTCATGAGGAGAAACGGGCAAAGCCGAGTGTTGAGTCAGATTTAAAAATAAAAATGAAAGACAAAACAAAGTAAAAGAGGAAGAAAAATGGGCAGGCGGTTACCTTCGTCTGTGTGGAAAACTTGGGAAAGTCTCGAAGGTTGACTGAAAAACTCTAACCGGAAACCTCAAACGTACGGCAGAGCTCTTGAAGATTAGGGAAGAAATCACTTTCTCTGTCTAAATGGCTCCGACTTCTCTCTAAAATTCTCAAAATTCCAAAGTAACAAAATGAAGTCAAACATTCTATATTTATAGGCAAAATTTATGAGGGCAAAACAGTAAATCCGTCTTTCCCGCCCAAGAATTCGAACAGGTACTTTTTGAAAAAGTTAACCTAGAATTCAAATGGTAAAAAACCAATTCCGTCATCTAAACAATAGGGAATGCGAACGGGCTGACGGCATGTCAAAATAGATGGCCAGGTCAGCAGAATCCAAACTGTCGTCCCGAAATCTTGGACGACAGGTGTCCTCCCTAAAAAGACAGTCAGCCTGCTCCATCCGACTGACCTTAAGACCCAAAAATGTCCAATAGAGGAATTACAGGCGAACTAGACCAAGCGTCTGACCCAAGGAGAAATCCCCTGATATGACGAACGGTACTGTCTGCATCCAAAGAAATGCTCAAAACTTCTATGAATACTCAGACATATCCGGACGAGTACAAAATCAGAGGAGGCAGCCCGTAGAGTACGAGCCACCCCCTCTAAGGGGCAAATATTTAGGGTAATGGGTAAAAATTACCCCCAAAACGTAGACCAATCCCATAGTGACACGTGGCCCAATCAAAGGGCAACACGTGTCCCTATAGGAAGATGACACATAAGCAAGCCTTACAAAGAGCACCTGAAAAAGAGAGGAAAGGGCCTCCTTACATCAGTAGGCCCAAATCTCGAGAAAGCCGCAAAACGGCGCCCCCTAAGGACACGTGTCCATGCCTGATTACGCCGCCAATCAGAAAACGGCATTCTAGGGTAATAACCCTAAAAGGCACAAATCCCCACCCCTATAAATACCCCAATAATTTATGATGGGACGGGTGGACTGTGACATAACATTCAATAGAGTATTAAATAGCTTCAACTTCTCTCTACTTTCTCTCTTTAGCTTTTTCGATTTTCGGTTACTAACTTAACCGTCGGAGGTCAACGGAATATTCGTGTTTTGCAGGTGTCCGGGCCGTGTATTTGAAGAGCGTGACCAGTGTCCCAGGGGGAATCACAAAAATACCCGAAACAAAATCGAAATATGGTTTTCACTTATGTACATTTCTTTTTCACATTTATAACATGTTTATAATGGGCTAAAATGGTTCAATAACCAACTTTATATAAGTTGTTGGGTGATCAAATCCCTTTAACCTTATATATTTGTATGAAATAATGTGGGTTGCTTAGCTTGGGTGACGTGGTGTAACTATTAAGGTTAATTCAATGATGATATGGCATACAGAGATGTTAGGTAGGTGATGTGACGTCATGAACGGTTTGTGATTTAAAAGGATTTACGTGACACATGGACGTTTTTATAAACGCCTTTTAATATATTAGTATAGATAGGATTACTCAAAACTTTTTTTTTTAGGGAAACCAAACGGTGTATTAATAATAGGGATTACTCAAAACTTCAATCTAACAAATAAAACAATTATTGATTTTACAAAGTCTATTAAGGACTACATATATCATTTTTTTTAAATAATACAATACATTATCAATTATTGACTTTAATATCCTTTCTTTTATCTTTAATTACTAACCATTGATAAATTTACTTTTAGAAGATTGATTAATTATAAAATTATATCATAGGAGTGGATGAAAACTCAAAGATAAATACAAATAGCTATCACATAGTATCTAATAGAGGTGGGCATGGACCGTGCCGGCCCGCAGGCGGCACTGGTCCGGCATGACACGGTGACCGAGGAGTGGGCCGTGGGTCGTTCTCTGAGCACGATTTCAAGAATCAGGCACGAGCACGGTATAAACTTGCGGGTGGCAAAATTGTTTGGTCGCTAGCATGGCATACTAGGCACGGCCCAGCACAGCCATAAAATAACATAAATAATAATAAAGAACTATAATAATAAAAATAAGAATAATAAAAAGAATAAAATATAAAAATAAAAAAAACATAAATTAATAAAATTATTTAAATAATATATCCATTTTAAAAGTTGTTCAAAAAAATAAAAAAAAAATTATGGGCGGTCCGGTGCTCGGCACGGCACGCCAGACACGCGGGCCGTGTCGTGGGCTGGGGTGTGCTAAAAGGTGGTCCGGTACGGCACGCTAAGATGCAGGCACGGCACGACACGAGCCACCATCAGGCACGGCACGAGCCACGGCCCGTGACGGCCCAGCACGGCACGTTGCCCACCTCTAATATCTAAAATGATATATTCATGGATAAAGAGTCAACTATAACTAAACCACACAATATTAATGGAACCAAAAACTATACAATAATGATAAAACAATATAATGTACTATCAATCGTTGATTTTGAAAACAGTTATTAAAACGTATGATAGCTAAACATTTGCTTTCAGATAACTAATGATAGACTTACATTAAAAACGTGGTTTAAAGCTCTAAAGCTTATATAGAAAAGACTTACACCGTACTCAAAATAAATTATACGGAGTACATGGTTAATGACTCAATTATAATAAACCACACAATATTAATGAAAAATATATATATACAAATAGTTGGTTGGACCATCTCACAGTTTGATTAAATCTTCATATTCCTTAGCTGTAGGGAAAGTAATTTCCATATCATGCACGAATCGATATGGCGTTGTATAATACAGTGATAGTTAAACAAATCAAAGCAATAATAATCACTAATTGAAAAAATACGGTGTACATATTAAGGGGCCGTTTGGTTGAGGTTTATAATCAAAGGGAAAAGGAATGAACATTTATTCCTTTTGTTGCTGTTTGTTTGTCATTTTCTTCATCCCCTTTACCCATTTTTATTTTCGAGTTTACCCAAAATCCTTCTACATTAATTCCCCACCCCCCTAGACTTTTGCATTCCCTTTCCCAAGCCACCACTGCACCACCATATCTACACCAGCCACTACCTTACCCAGTTACCCCCACCGCCCAGCCACCTCGCTGGAACTCGCCGCGCACCTCCCCCTCTCCTCGTCGAATTTGTCGCATCTCCCCTTCTCCTCGTCGAAACCCGTCGCACCTCCCCCTCCCCTCCTTGAAAAACCATCCCCCGCCCACACAAACCCTAGAAAATCATCCTCCTACCCTCAAAATCGTCGATAATCCTTCCCCTACCAAAGATTCGAAACATCGCAGCCTCTCTGCCGCCCAAGATTCCGACACAAGCCACAAGGAGCAGCAGGTTTGCGATTTTCAGGTTTGCGATTTTCAGGTTTGCGATTTATAGGTTCACGATTTCCAACACAAGCCACGATAATCGACGATTTACAAGGGGCGGCGAGGGTGGGGGAGGTGCGAATACGGGCGGCGAGGGGTGGAGGATGAGTGAATACGTCAGCGAAGGGTAGGGGATGTCTGAATACAGGCGGCGAGGGGTGGGGGATGTGCAAATACAAGCGGCGAGGGGATGGGAGAAGTGCAAATACGGGCAGCGAGTTTCAGTGAGGTGGTGGTTGAGCGGTGGAGTGGCTGGAAAAGTGTGGAAGAGGGGTTGTGTGGTGATGGTGGTGATTCCCTTTTGTCTTGTAAAACAAACAACATACTACATAGAAAGGGTTTCATTCCATTCTCTTTCATTACCTTTGTTCATTCCATTCCGATTACCCTATGCAAACCAAACGGCCCCTAAGATTCTTATTGCACTTGTGCTGTTGTGCAGTTACCCATTATTGAGATATGACAAAGTATGAGAAAGGATAGGAGTTTGAGGCATGAAAATGCGAATCCCTCTTTTTAGGCCGATGATATTTTTTTTAGCAAATCATAGCTGCTACGCGCATACTGATAAGGTGAAGAATTGAAGTTACAAATGGTGTAGCAATTTCTTGTATCAAATTCTCTTTCGTAGTAAGTAGGGGATTAGAAAATAGAATTCAAATTTTTTTTAAAGAGATAAATTAAACAAATTCAGATTTTTTTTCCCCCTATTAATCATTATTAGTAAAAGAGATAATTGAGAGAATTTTTTAACATATAATTGAGAGAATTTGAATGGTTGATTAAGATTAAATTGTAATGCATTTGTAAAATTTAATTTATACAGTAAACAAATACAATTAAATAATCATCCATAACCAATAAGCAAAACTATCGAAAACCTTGAAACGTTCACTTTATTTAATCAAATCATTTACCTTGATCAATATCTTTCAATCCGTTTTCATTTACATACTAAGAACTACATATTCACACATAACAAATTATAACCAATCCAATTACATAATATGATGGCACGTTTCTTATTCACTTTCCAACTTACATATTTATCTAGTAAAAGTTAATTACGTATCCGATAAAAACAAAACCTTGTATTTCCAATTGGCTCACGAAGTTTTAAAAATCACCCTACTTATTGGTAAAGATCAAACCAACATTGCCCTGAAAAATCAAGTTTTAACCATATGAATTTAATCAGTGCACATCATTATAACATTCGTTATAATCATAAGGCTTTAAAATTAAAAAATAATAATTATATACTAAACAAAGATTCCTCAAAATATAACATTAAAAGCAAAAATTGATTGCTTGCCGAATCAGAAATAAAAGATACCTAATATAATAGTCTACTATATCGCCAAGTTTGATTTGGTTTATTTATTTATTTATTTATTTATTTATTTTTTTTGGCTATGAACTATGAGTGTTGATAAGTGTAGTAGTAATTTAAACTTTGGTATATTATGGGGAGTGGAAATGAAAATGGAGGTGTGGAGTAATGAAAATGAGATTGCAATTAGATTAAGATAAGGTTGATCTCTTTAGAGAAGAGTTATTAGATGATGAATTTGTCTATATGTAAAGCACGTGTGTATTCCTTTTTTTCTTGGTTTTGAAATTTAAATTATGGAAAAAGGACGAGAGTGAATGTGAGCTTAGGATTTGGGATTTGGAGGCTCCACGTTAAAACGTCTCTTAAATTATATAAAAGATTAGTAAAAGAGATAATTGAGAGAATTTTTTAAGATATAATTGAGAGAATTTAAATGGTTGATTAAGATTAAATTGTAATGCATTCATAAAATTTATACAGTAAACAAATAAAATTAAATTATCATCCATAACCAATAATCAAAACTATCGAAAACCTTGAAACGTTCACTTTATTTAATCAAATTATTTACCTTGATCAACATCTTTCAATCCGTTTTCATTTACATACTAAGAACTATATATTCACACATAACAAACTATAACCAATCCAATTACATAATATGATGGCACATTCCTTATTCACTTTCCAACTTACATATTTATATAAGAAATTAATTACGTATCCGATAAAAACAAAACCTTGTATTTCCAATTGGCTCACGAACTTTTAAAAATCACCCTACTTATTGGTAAAGATCAAACCAACATTGCGCTGAAAAATCAAGTTTTAATCATATAAACTTAATCAGTACACATCATTATAACATTCGTTATAATCATAAGGCTTTAAAATTAAAAAAAATAATTATTATATACTAAACAGAGATTCCTCAAAATATAACATTAAAAGCAAAAATTAATTGTTTTCCGAATCGGAAATAAAAGATACCCAATACAATAATCTACTATATCATCAAGTTTGATTTATTATTATTATTATTATTATTATTATTATTATTATTATTATTATTATTATTTTTCCTATGAACTATGAGTGTTGATAAGTGTAGTAGTAATCTAAACTTTGGTATATTATGGGGAGTGGAAATGAAAGTGGAGGTGTGGAGTAATGAAAATGAGATTACAATTAGATTAAGATAAGGTTGATCTCTTTAGAGAGGAGTTATTAGATGATGAATTTGTGTATATGTAAAGCACATGTATATTTCTTTTTTTTTTTCTTGGTTTTGAAATTTAAATTAAGGAAAAAGGGCGAAAGTGAATGTGAGCTTAGGATTGGGGATTTGAAGGCTCCACGTTAAAACGTCTCTTAAATTATATACGTAAAAGATTACTTACAAATAACTGCTACAATTCCAAATTAACATGAAAAAATAATACATAACTTCCTCCCCCCCCCCCCCCCCCCACCCAAAAAAAAAAAAAAAAAAAAAAAAAAAACTATAAATTCCTCTAACACTATTTTTATCCTAAACATACATATATCCCGTGCGAGTACATTCTAGTACAATTATAAATATAGTTTTACATGATGAATACAAAAAATTCTTATTTCTAAAATCATGGTTTCATATTTTGGTTTTTTTTGGACTCAAACAAGGTCAATAAGATCTAATTTGAAAATCCGAATTTTCAAAAAATTTCAATTCGATTCGATCCAAATTAATAATTCGAATTAAATTTGATTAGATTTCTGTTTTAATCCGAATAATGGATACCCCTACTCGATTGTACCTACCTTTAGATATATCGAATTAATGCATCACTAAAATTTTGCTTGGTTCAATGTTTTTACTTATCTCCACCTTTTAAAAAATTTGAGATAACTATAGTGTTTAGACATTTATACCCTTTAAAATGTTTATTTACTCTTTTCGTGTTTGAAGCCTTTAAGAATTTTTTTTTTTTTTTGGAAGGTTTAAATTTAAAAAAAAAAAAAAAAAAAGATTTGCACTTTCATTTAAGAGTTTAAATTTAAGTGTCAAGTAATAAATAAAAATAAATAATTACAAAAAAAAAAAGTTAATTTGAGAGGTTAATTTAAAATAAAATTTAACAACTATCTAATGATTTTAAGGTTTTTATATAAATAAAGGAAATTTTACCAAAAATCTCTTTATAATTTTATTTTTTTAAGAACACACCTTAATTTAAATTTTTAACCACCTTCCTTTATTTTTTATTAAGAGTTTCCTCTTAAATGCTAAAAAAAAAAATAAATAAAATAAATAAAGAGTTTTTTCATAAAAAAAAAAAGTGCCTCGTAATTTTTTTCCCTTTCACTTAAAATAACTTTTTTTAAATGCACATGCCCCGAGCATACGAGGAAATAGCTGTGAACTTCCCCGACAACTCCAACCTGCTGCCAGAGGTCATTCGCAATTGCGACCTCAAGGACACAAATGTTCATCCCACCGCCCATCGGACTAGACTTGCATAGTTGCATGTACTACAGAGGACATGTTCGGCACTAGCATTTGAGTAGTTTTTAGTGGTTTGACTTGGTCAAATCACTACTTAACAAAAAATATAAGTGTTTGACAAAATAGTAGTTAGGGTAGCTTTTAGTGATGAAGGTAGGTTTTATGAAACGTTAGAAATATTAACTTTTGAAATTAAAGGGAGGTTTTGAGGTAGCTGTTGAGAATTTAATCTATAGTATTAAATATAAAATATTGATTTTTAAATGTAACAGCTAGCCAACCACTACTTTACCGAAAACTTATACCTAAATTATCTATCTTCAGAGCTAACAGTTTGTTAACAGCTAAAAACTACCTACACAGCTAACAGCTACCTTCACAGCTATATTTTGCCTTACACGTCCAAAGACTAATAAGCCTAAAGTTATTAGGCCCTGCAATACAATCATACAGTATTCAATATAGAAGGTATATTTCAAATATTGTACAGTATAAAGACCTTAAAGCGAACTCGACAAGAGATCACCACAATGGCACAACGCATCATATTCAATTCATTGTCATAAAAAAAACAAGTCTTAAACCCCCCAATTTTCACTCGAATTCAAATTTACACGACGTTCACAATCTTAAAATCAGGTCTATGTACAAAACACGATAGTTCAGGCCACGACACCATCATTTAGTCATCTACAGGGTCTTGAGGAGTCTCCTCTGCACTCCGTTTGATTGTAATGACAGGGCAATCAGCATGCTTGACACAAAACTCACTGACAGTACCCACAAATACCCTGCATAGAAAACAGTCAAAACCACGTCTTTATACTTTCAAAGTAGATACAAATTAAGAAAAACTATATCTGGAATTTGATTAGCCCAAACTACAACAGATTATGAATTTTAATGACTACTCCATGTCTCCATTCCAAAATATCTATCACTGTTTGAAAGCGGGAAATTTGTACTACGAACTACGTTGCAAATTAATTTGATAGAACCAAAAAAGAGTTAATAGTCCAAAAAAAAAAAAAATAGCCCCCAACCCAAGATAAGCTTCTCTCCCTCTAATTCTTGGTCCAGTAATTCAGTCAAGAAATCCAACCCCTCATCATGTCACCCAACTAGGTCCACCAAGCACAAGTACGGAAAGGGAAAAAAAAACAAAACAACAAAGCATTAGCCAGACAATCTGAAGCAACTGCCAAATCATGTCTGTGCTCTTCCTACAGTACAAAGGCCAGATTGAACAAAATAATTTTGGAGTGGAGATGATTTTACTTTGATTAAAGACTAATAGGGAAGATATTTTGGTCCATGTAGCACTGGGTAGCTAATAATAAAGGCGCTGCAAAATCAGATTATCTAAAAGGTTGACTGGAGTTAACTCATTTTGTAAGAATATCAAGTTCGAATTCAGATACTCAATACTAGTAAAAGAGCTAAACTAAAAATTAGTTGAATTTGGCCTGTAAACTTAAGGTTAATAATAATAACTTCCTTAAATTCCAAACTCATGGTGTAAATGATCTAAAGAAGTGAGAGGAGGTACAATCCAGATAACCCCACCTACTTGATGTTCTAGTTAAACAGTCAGTGGCTAGTAGCACTCAGTAAATGAATGCGGTGCATCTAGGGATCAAGGCTTGAAAAGATGGCAGTTTTCTGCAAATGATGGCTCAGTTTGGTGTGAAGGGGCCAATACTTATGACCTAAAAAAAAAAAAAATTATAAAAGCATTGAAAATTTCAGATGTAGAGTAGTGAATATTTCTTCCCTTGACTGCAAAGCAAATCTACACTAATATTAGAATGAAGGAGAAAATCAACAAAAAAAAGAACCCCAGAGAGCCTAGCATACCTCTGGAAAGGTCCAAGTCCCCTGCATCCCACAACAAGGAAATCAGGCTGAACCCGCTTCACCTCATGGCAAACAGTTTCTTGTGGATCACCCTTCCGAATCCAAGCTTCACAAGCAATCTGCAAGAATCATTTGAAAGCCAACAAAAGCATATATTAAAAGAATGATAAACCAAAAGAATTGCCCAAATATCAGCAAGCCTACTCAAAAGAAACCAAAAAAATCATGTAAGGATGATGAGTTCAGAGGTTGAAAAGATTTCACTTTACCCCTATTTCATGACATCTTTGAACAAAGTACTCCAAGAGATGAAGTCCTTTATTCTTTTCTTTGGCTTTCATGCTTTTGAAATCATCAGGTGATGCAAATATGCTATCCATATCATCAAATCCTAAAAAGAACAAAATGTCAAAAGAATTATGGGATATTCCTTCAAAATTCATCATAGGTAGTAAAATATCTAAAGAAGATGAACAAGCAACCTATATATTTATACCAAGCAGAAAGAACAAATAAAAAAATTTAAAAAAATACCTTTGCAAAGACATTAGGGAATAGATTAGGTTAAACAACTATGCATGCATATAGATTACTATTTGCTGATACTCTCTCAATGGTGTCACTTGTTTTCATAATGAATGTGGTTTCAAAAGAAAAGGCATGAGCAAAACATCCCAAAGTCACCACCCCCCTTCGTGTGATGATAAAAATTTCATGCCAAAATCAGAATAAATAAGGAAGAGGTGATGTGTGTCCTTTGGACATCATAAATTAGGTGGTGCAGATAATATACTGTGCAGAGGGGATGATTAATAGGAAAGCTTACAATATAATTTCATGAGTTGTGCATGATAGAAGAAAAAAGAAAGCACACGTTCATGACAAAGCATATTTGTAAATTGTCAAAATATTTCTTATGTCCCAATGTATATATGATAATTTGACCGAATCTTTTGATGATACGGGTCATTTTAAAAAGACAATATAATAGTACTACACATCACTTTGCAAAATACAATTTTCTATATCACTTCAATAGTAACTTTAAAATCCTGATCCATATGCATTATAGTGCCAAATACTTTGGAAAAGATAGAATAATTGCAATGATTCAGAGTTGCAATAAATAATCCAAACAATACAGATAGAAGTATAGAACTGCAAGAATATCATTAAATGCTTCAAACATAGGCAGCCTTAAGCTAAAACATAGGTCAGTATATGACTTGTAACGTAGGTCATATACAAAATGACCAAAAATAAAACAAAAGGAGAGAGCAAAACTTATAGCCAGAAGAACAAAAGTATAAATAAATACATAAAATTTACCCCTAAAATGCGCAATTACAAGTCTACAACACCTTTAAAACATCTTAATTAGATAAATCAGTAATCAGATACAATAAGAAACAAATATTAAGGAGTATGAGAGAAAGAGAGTACCATCTTCATCGGGAACTTGCACATGGAGAAAGAGGAGCTTGAAGCCAGGAATATTGTCTCGCACGATCTTTTGGAGAGTCCATTCAAAAGCACCTTTGGAGCTAATGGAGGCATGAGGATAGCCTTTAATGCTGGATTGGTTCACCCCTATCAACACTCGAGTTGGCTCGCTCCCACTCATCCTTTCTCTTTTCTCACTAGCAAAGAAGTCTCTGTAAGAGTAGGTTTAGCTCAATAGTTGGAAGCAGAAAGAAAAGAAATCATACAAGGAAGGAATCATTAACAATATGCAAGATTTGGTTCAATTGCAGGAAAGAAAACAGCAATGATATTTGTTACTTCTAAGAGTGATATGACTATGAAAATAAATCACTTGTACTTTTACTAATCCTTAATTGGGTCTCGAGATAGGGAAAAGAAACCAACTCCATAGAGCCCCTTAGCTTTATGACTAGTTACAGAAACAAAAAACACTAAATAAAACCATTCAATCCCATAGAATACGTACTATTTATGTCTAACAAGCAGAAGCAGAACAAACTAAACAGATGCAAACTAATGCTGGTCAATTGTCAAGAAGTTAGAACAAACTACATTAGCATAGCATGCAAATACATCATGAATCTCCACGCTAAAAAATGAGACTGTCTATAATGCAACAGCTCTTGAATCTCTCATATAAAAATTGTTTACAACTCACAAAAACTGCAGATGTAAACACAAAATTGGATACAATTAGCATATGGGGAAATTTAGCAAAGAATAAATAGCAGACACGGAGAAACTAAATTCTGTCATAGCATTATAGCCTTATAGGGTAGATGGAGAAAGTGAAAATAATTCAATATACACACTTTTATAGAGTATATACTGAGGCACTCAAAGTCCAAACTCTAGAGATTCCAATCAATCTTAGAAGAAAACAATAAGGAAATTATGTAATATTGCCTACATTCGAATAGTGGACTAATTAAGCACTTAAGCTAGAAAAATAAAAGATATTTGCCACGAAAAGGGTAACTAGACTCGTACATTCGTATTCTCTTCAACTTGTAAATTCTGCTACATTCATATGCTCACAACTTGTCAAAATCATCAAATATACATCATAAGTGGGTCAGTCAAGATACGGCCTTCTCCGACTAGGTTTTCTCATTTTAACCACAATTAAGGTGACTTAACTCGGTAATTGCAACGATATAAGTAGACTAAATGTTCTTGCATATGAATGGTTAGGAAACTATGAAAGCTCACCAACATGGAAATCAACATGTATAGAAGACAAACTCGAACACAAATGTAAAACCTTGTTTAAATCATTGCATATTAACTTAAACCCTAACCAAAAATGCGGCGAAATAGGCAACATCATTTGAGCAAAAATTTCAAGAAAGCAAGCTAATCTTTATATACCAGCAACTAAAAATCAATCCAAAGAGTAAATTAAGAAAGAAATTAACCATTTAATGAAAATTAATAATGAATAACAAGAACAAAATCCATAAATAAGAACAAGTAATCAAAAATCAACAGAAAAAACAGCAAAATTAACTCAAAACCTAAAAGAAATTTAGATAAGCTAGTTAATCAAACAAAGATCAAAGAACAAAAAAAAAGTCAGAAAATGATAAAATAAATGGAAACTTACAATGGATTCGAGAGTAAGTACTGTAAGAAAGAAGAAAGAAAATTAAAATGGAATTGAAGAAGAAATCAAAGAGAAATCTGAGTTTTTGGATTATATGAAGAATAAAAATATGATTATGTATGATGTTCTGGCGATAGGGCCTAGAAAGAGGACGGTTTAACTTTTACAGAAGCAAACTATTATAATTTCTGGAGTCTTTTTTTATCATTATTTATTTTTAATTTTTAATATTCAAATGTTTATTATTTATTTATTTATTTTGAATTAGACTCAAATATTTAATTCTGGACAGGGAAACTTGTTCTTGTAAACAATTATAATTAATTTAAATTTGTAATAATGGATAGAGATTACCGTCTTGTGGTGACTACGTGGCGTGCATATAAGCCTCCCTCAACATTGCCAATTCGCCATTAAGTATTACTCTCTCCAGTTTAAATAATTAAACGTTTTGATTTTGTGAAATTTTAAGAATGTTAGTTAAATTTATCAAAGTATTAGGTAGTGGAGTATAAGTTTGAGGATAGAAGAAAGTAAGGAGTTTGGTGGAGATCATTAGTTAGAATATTAACAAAACAAAGAATAAAAGAGAGTGTAGGAAGAAAGCTAGAGCAAAACAGTCACCAACAAATTTTAGAAACTTATAAACCGTTCACAGGGTAAAGGTTACACCCCTTTACGATCCATGAGATCGCTAACTCCATAGTGGTCTGGAACCATGACTAGATATTCGGGGATGAAGGTACAAATCCAACCTAAAACAGATTGAACCTGCCCTAAATAGGCCTCTACTTTATTCTTCTCATATTCATGTGTGCTTTCTGACTAACATACAATCATTATATTAATCCTAAACCTGTTTAATCTACGTTAGTTGAATATTAATGCACAAACAAATCTATTATTGGCGATCACTTGAATTAAAATCACATTAGCCTAAATAAAATTATTAATTATCTTATTAAGCGTGATTTCAGGTACAAATTCTCTTTAAACCTGCAAGAGAGGGCGTGATCAAGCAATAACAACAATATATAGCAAGCAACATATAAATATTGACACAACAAATCATCATCATCATAATCAATCTCATCAAAGCATAATAATATTAGCAAGATCCTAGACATGATACTAACAAGATTAATAACAAATCCTAGCATGTCACTAAACAATAAAGATTAAAGCTTTAACCCTAACATGATACTAATATGATAGAAGAAATAGGAAGCAACCTAAGCATGATACTAGAAAGCAATAAAAGACATCCTAACATGATACTAGGAACTAAAATAATTTACGCATGCTTTCTATAGATGTATAACAATAAAACAACTTACTTTGTTGCCTCGTATATCTTTCTATCAAAACAATACACACGTTAGTAACTTCAAGGAAAATATTAAATCAAACAATTAATTTAAATAATTGAAATAGGGATTTGGGACCAAACCCTCAGAAATTATCAACCTTTCACGTCTAGGGTGAAAGCAACTTCGAGCTTAGTTAGGTGTGTCTAGAACTTGTGAATGCGTTATTGTATTTGTAAAAAGGCTAGGCTAGAAAGTTAAGAGAAAGAAAGAAAGAATAAGCTTCTAACTTATAGAGAGAGAAGAGATTAGATGGTTGTTGATGATTGTGAAAACGGGGAATAAAGACCCTACTTTTAGAGAAAGTAGTCCCGAAACGATCAGAAAATATCGAATTTGATTCGGAGTAAAACTACTTCCATCGCGGCGCGACAATGTTCATCGCGGCGCAATGGAGCTGTCGTTTCGCGATGGTGAACGCGTTGATTTAAAACTGTACGGAGTCCTTAATCTAATTAAATTAGATTAATTAACGTCCGTACTTATCCTTTAAAATCATATTTAATCTTTTAAAACACTTGTTTTATTCCAAAAAAAATTCTTTATTTTCAAAAAAAAATATAATTATTAATCCTAATTCCACTAGAATTCAAAAGAACCTTCTAAATTATTCTAGTAGATTAAAGTAATTTCTAATGACTTTAGGAATAATAACTAATGGGTCTTCCACTTGATCATTGGGTTGTATATAAAACTTATTTCGGGCTCAATTTACTATTTTGGCCATAACTTCCTCATTATTAATCGAAATTGCGCTTATAATATATCGTTGGAAAGCTCTTTTCGAGCCCAATCCAACTACACCATTATTGGACCCTTATTATGGACTAAACTAAACTGGACATGACATTTTCCATAAATAGGGTACAAAAAGAAATATTTTCGAAAATAGAAAGAAGTATTTTTATTAAAACGGCCGTATCACAAGACTTTTCACATTTCACCTCGTTTGATAATCAATGACGTGAAAGGTATTCATCACTAGGTTTGGTTTTTGGGGAGACACAATCAGATGTCTACAGAGAGAGAATATTATTAAAAAGAAAAAAGAGAGAAGTTATTAAAAAAAGGAAACGTTTCATTTATTTAAACACGGCTGTAAAAAGAAAGTGTTTCATTATTTAAACACGAAAGGATTATAATACTAGATTAGTGCCCATGCGATACACGGTAGTGATAGTTTTTTGTCCAGAATTTACTTGTGATCTAATATAAAAACAAGGCAACTAATGTGGAATAAACAAATACAATATGTATAAGAAAATAAAATAATAAAGCCAAATTTATTAAAATTAAAATTGAGAAAAAAAAAATTGTTGATTAGTTGTGTCTTGTTTTGAAAATATTTAAAAGTAGTACATTATATTTTTTTCTTCCTTTTTTTAAAAACGGGAAAAGTATTACATTATATTACAGTAATGATACATATCTTTTCCAATAAAACTATACAACGTACTTCAAAAAAAATAAGCAAAGTAGAAAAAAAAAAAATGATATCATACATTGTTTTAGCGGGAATTCTTTTAAGGAAAAATTGAAATAAATAATCCCACCTTTACCCGTTACTGAAATTTGTGACCTATTTAGAAGGTATTTTTCCACTTGTTGTCTTCTAATTAGTTATTTTTATTTTTTAATTTTAAAACATAAAGGAATTACAAAAAAAAAAAAAAAAAAAAAAAAAAAAAAACCATTTTCTTCCTTCCCTTGCCAGAGCCCCCCTCCTCGCTGGATCAGTATATCCTAGCCGTCCACCGAAAAAGCCAGACCGAGCCGCCCTTCTTGATTCCCTCCTACCCAATTCAACACCACCAAATCCAACCACCCTCACACCGAAAAAACAAAAAAAAAAAAAAAAAAAAAAAAACCACCTCCAGGTTGCTGGCAGCCATGGTACCCACTACCCAGCTCGAAACCCAACTACCACAACCGAAAACCATTTGACCTAGCAAGGCCACCACCAGAACCGAACACCATTTGACCACCAAGTCATGACCGCAACACTTCCCTCACTCACAATCGGAAATTAACTATCCCCAGTGCTTAGCCCACAAATCAGCCAACACCTCCCTCACGCACCTTTGCAGCCCCGTTTTCTCTCTCCGACTATCGCTTTCTTTTTTCTCTATCTCCGTCGCTTCGTTCTCTCTGTCGATACCCCTCAATTTGTTCGAATCAGCTGGTTGTTCATCAATTGAATACATTGATGAAATATAATTGCTTGAGGGGAAGCAAAGCAAGGTAGGAGGGGTTTCGTGGGTGGCTGTGGTGTTTGGTGAAGGGTTGGGTTTAGGGGATTCGAGATGGGTGATATCAAGTAAGGGGTGGGGATAGTGGTTTTCAGGAGGGTTTTGGAATCTGGGTGGGGGTGGCTCAAGCGGCAAGGGGCGGGGCTGGGGTTTCTCAAGCGGCAAGGGATGGTCATGGTGGTTGACATGGAGGAAGGGGTGAGGTGGAAGAAGAAAGATTAAAGAAAAAAAAATTTAAAAAAAAATTAACCTGTAAAACAGGTTGAAGGTAAAAAGGCTCGTTTTGAGAATATGGGGTGTAAAGGTGGGATTATTTTTGAAATACGCAAAGGTAGGATTATTTTGAGAAGATGAACTAAAGGTGGGATTATTTGTTTCAATTTTTTCTTTTTTTAATGATAACTTGACATATGTGTAAAAATGATGTAAACCTATTCTATTGAAGTGCTTGTTAAATTTGAAAGATATTTCTATTGATCATGGAAATTCCTAGGCAATAGCTAAAAAATGTCATGTTTGGCTAAAAATGTCCAAGGGAAAATAAATTCCCACATAACATGGGAAATAACTCATCAAGCCCCCCTAGGTGAGTGAATTCTTACAATAACATGGGAAATAACTCACCAAGCCCCCCTAGGTGAGTGAATTCTTACAATGCGTAAGAACTTATTTTCTAGGAAATACTAATTCTCATTATGTCAATCAAACGCCTTTGCACAAATTTTATGCAATTAGCAGGGGAAAAAACTTTTCATGGTATATGATTTCATGTGGGAATTTACTTCCCATGTTGAACCAAACAAGCACTAATTAGTATTAGTTAATAGATTCCAAATTTAATATATAGTATGTAGTCCATACTTTGCAAATCTTATTTGAAGTAGACTAGAGTAATAAACTAATTAGTATTCATAATATATACTTTATCAGTTATAAACTAGTTTGTGGCTGGGGCGATGCCCCGAATTTTGTTTAAATACAAAATGAAAAAATTACCTTAAGTTAGGATCTGTTCCGATTTAATGAAAACAACTGAACTAAACTGAATTGAATTGAACTGAATTGAAATGAATAGAGCTGAAATGAATTGTTTATGATAGAAAGAAATTAGGAATTGAAATGAAGTGAACTGAAATTAAGCTGAACAGAACAGACCCTTAATACAACGATATTTTAAAAATATTACTTAAAGTTAAATAATAAAATAAAAATGAAATTTTTTTAAAGGTATAGGTAGAAAAAGCTAGAGATGCAGTAATATATTTGTAGTTTTACAATTAAGTTGGGATTTGCCTAAAAAGCTTAGTAACCGTTGGAATCCAAGTTAATGAAAATTGTAATTTATTAATGTTAATTAAGTAATAGAATGACATTCATTGTGGAATAAAAACAAAAAATTCACCATTAAAAAAAAAACAAAAAATACAATAGAGTAAAAAGAAATTTGATTTATGGTGAAGCAATGTAAAATAATTGTCCGACAATAATGATAATAAAAGTTGGAAATTTTAAGGGGTGTAAGAGTTTCAATATGGCTTAAGTTTTTATATATGTCGTCATGTCATTATTCATGTGGCGCCATGTCATAAATTTCATTATGGCTTAAGTGACAAATGTTATCAACATGTTATCCCCTTGAATTTTAATAATATTATAGATTATGATGTTTTTATTTCTAAAATTTTAATTGAACTTGTTATAAACTTATGGATAGTGTGCAAGATAGTAGGTTCAAATCACTCGTCCTAATTGTATTTCCTTTATAGCTAATGAAGGACGAAAAAAATCATTTTAAATTATAAGAACTCATATTTTCTATTTTTATCTTATTTATTTGAATGTAATAAAGTTTATATGAAACTAAATTAGTTGAGATAGGTTAAAAAAAAACGAAGTATTAAAAAAAAAAGTTGAATTGAACAAAGCTTGTGTATGATTTGTGAGGACTAAAAAAATTTATTTAACTACTTACTATAGAGGGATTATTTTTGTAGGAAGGAAGGAGACTGTTTGAATATATTTATGGAATTGTGGTTTTCAAGAGTTGTACGATTAGTTAAATTGTGCTTAAGCCTAATCAACACAACTAGAATGTACTCGTGCAAAGGTATATATACTTGTTTATGCAAGTTCAAGACCTTTTTTTTTTTTTTTTGAACAAAAGACCTTTTATTTATTTATGAACATTGGGTTTTTTTTTCAAGTTTAAAAGAAAAAAAAAAACTTTGGTTTGTTCTTGTAAAAGCATGTCGTTCTATTTGTTATTTGGTATTAATTACTCAATTTTTTAACGTTTGAACATTACTCAAGGATGTTACTTACGTCAAAAGCACTAATCTTGTTTATGAGAGACGTTTGTTTATGAAACAAGCTCATTTATTAATCCAATCCTATATATGAACTTTGTTCGTTCAAAAAACAAGTCATTTACAAGGTGTTCACTAACATTTTAAAGAGTAGAAAAATTGAATTTTAATAGTTTTATTATCTAGATTGAAAGCTCAAGCTCCTGTTCAATCTCGCTTAAATTAAGTGAATATGAATGCAAACTAGAAAAATGCTTGTCTCAACTCAACTCAACTCGTTTATACCTCTAGCTTAAAGTGCCTAATATATACTTGTATTTGCATAATTGTTTTTTAATTATAAGGTAGCGAGCAACTTCCAAAGTTGTGCTAGCAGATTGAAGGTCAATTAACCTAGGCGCTTACATTTTTTTAACGTGTTTTTTGTTATTAAACTGATCCTAAAACACGTATAAACGTGCTTCAAGCCTAGTTTAATAAGTAGACTTGGTTAGTTTAAAGATAATTCAACTGATTTGACTCAATAGGGGTTTTAGATTACCTTACACTACATTCCGAAGTCTATAGAAACTCTAACATTGATCTAGCTTAAGAAGTGGGCTTTCGTCACATCATGATTCATGATACTTTTGTTCAGGTCTGGGAGCCAAAGTAGAGGTTAGGGAGCCAAAAGTAGATTTCTACTCTTTTCAAGTGTTCTAACATCTATTGGGATTTCATAATAACTATTGATGTTAAACAAGCACCAAGCCTTCCTCCAAAAAAAAAAAAAAAAAAGACGTCAATACTTATATTGTACTCCGTACAAAAGATGCTAGATTGGCCATAAATACATAAGTTTTATCATTTGGCATTAGAACACACTATCAATATAGTAGAGAAAAATGCATCTAAATTATAAGAGATGTTGCACTTGGTTTTGCTGCTTGCTTTGATGTTCATGAGACATAGCATAACCATGCTGCTTGGTTTTGCTGAAGGTTTTGGGGCTTTCATTTATTATTTAAGGTTTAAACCAAACAAATTTTAGTACACTGTACTTATAAAAATTAAGAATGTTTATTTTTCAAAAAAAGAAAATATTGTTGAGAAAAATACAAACATGATTAAAGTTCACATGAATTTTTAACCGGTTGATGTAATTTTACCAAGTACAAGAATTTGTATGTAGTACAATAATGTATACTATTATATTTCATAAATTTGGCTATATAAGAGCAAATTCACGTATTGTGAACTAAATTGTAAGAACAAAAAGCTTTCTATCATACTACTTGCTTTCAATCTTTATCTCTTCACTGATAAATCCCTTACTATCAGTAAAAACTTTAACACGTTCAGTACCAATTTCTAGTCAGGTATATTTATACCTATTTCTAAAAATTTATAACAAATACTATTATCTACTTCTAAATGTTTTGAGGAGTAGGGGTAAAAGTTCAGTTTGCGGTGTGGTTTATAGCTCAAACCGAAACCAAACCACGTTAATTTAGTTTTGGGATTTTTCAAACCACGCCGCACCATATTCCTATTGAAATCGAACCAAACCACACCGTTTTAAATTCGATTTTTCAAAAGAAAACCAAACCACACCGAAATTTTTTATCCTCTTCCTTTTTGCTCCATCTAACTGGTCATTTAGTCTAACATCGCCCACATTGATTGACATTCTAGGACATAAAAAAAACACAAGTTTTATTATTTATTGGCTTTATATATGTAAGTTAGGAATTAGTATTGGACTAGGCTATAAGTAAGATATGGGCCATAATTCGGTTTGGATTTCGGTTTTTGGTTTTTCAAATCTTAAAACCGAAGCCAAACCATATTAATTCGGTTTTAGGATTCCTCAAACCGCACCAAACCATATTAGAAAAAAATCACACCACATTTCTAATTTGGTTTGGTTTACGGCTTGGTTCGGTTTTAAAGCGCGTTAGTTTCACCCCTATTGAGGAGTATGCTCTATAATTGCCCATATTTGGGATCCTCTATACCAGAAACTCAAACATTTTACTGTATCATATATCTTAAAAACAACGGTGCAAAATTCTCTTACTTATGAATTCATTACTATCCTCCCTTGTTTTATTCATGTTGGTATAATGGTTTTTGTTTGATTCATGCATGTTACATGCTCATCTTTTACACAAATTTTGATTTTAGTTATTATAATTGCTTAGTAGTAACTACGCATGCATGTTATTAACTAAATTGACAAAAAGATGCAGCCTTTTATACTTATTACTCGGTATTGTTTTTCTACTACGTACTTTTTGTGTTTCTTTTCGTTTTCGAACCCATGATCTTTTATAGATACTATGGCTCTCGGACCAATATGGCTTGTATTCACAGTGTGATAACATTTCACAATTATAAATATTTATATTTGGACCATAATTTTTGCCAGTAGATTAGACTATTATATGATATTTTTACA
This sequence comes from Chenopodium album, assembly GCF_948465745.1. Taxonomy (NCBI): domain Eukaryota; kingdom Viridiplantae; phylum Streptophyta; class Magnoliopsida; order Caryophyllales; family Amaranthaceae; genus Chenopodium; species Chenopodium album. Next base: position 42,817,063 of record NC_137846.1, on the reverse strand, counting down.
ATTGTACAAAATAGTAGCAGATAAATGTACCTTTATAAAAGGCAGATTTTTCCCCCGATTTCACCACAAATCCCTTATCCCTTCCCACTTTTTATCCAAAAATTACCAAAAAAGAATTCACCCCCTTCTTCTCCGGTATGTTCCTTGCCGACGGCAACCAAAACACCCACATCTTCACTTTTGAGGAAGATTTAAGGAAAATAAAACAATATTTCCTTCTAATTATGACGCTCATAGTTTTATTAGTAGCAATATGAATTTTAATCATTATGTACAAATGAAGCTTGTTTATTTTGTGGTTTTAGTAGAGTAAAAGCCTGCTTTTGTTTTATTATGTTGTTTTGTTGTTATTAATCATAATTGTATAATATTAATTACCTTATTGTTATAATTATTGTTACTACTGTTATTGTTGTCGTTTTGTTGTTTCTGCGAATAACATGATTTATTTTTCCCTAATCATATAATCACTCATAATAATAAACCAAGGGGAAAAAGAACTATATTATTTATGGTTTATTATTGTTAAGTAATGTTAATTATTACGTGTTTTAAACTAACTATAAATATGGAAGAATTAAACATATGTGTTGTACATATGATTTATTATTATAAGCTAATTATCATGTAATTTGTTTTAGCTAAAATGGGAGACCTTATGAAAAGACAGTTTAGCATCTTAGATTTATCTGGAAAGAAATTTCTAGAATGGAAAGTGGATGCAATGATGGTTAAAGATGATGGTTAAACCAACTTCTAGAAAATGAATGCAATCATGGCTTAGAGGCTTGGAGCACACTATTAAAGAAAATGAAAGTCCCTTTAGTCAAACAACTGATACTACCACTTCTACAATGACAATTGTAAAATCTGTAACCGAACAAGATAAGGCAAAAGCCTTAGTGTTGTTAAGGCCGCATCATTTACATGAAGGCCTTAAAACCGAATACATGATGGTTAAAGATCCCAAAGAATTATGAGATTGTCTTGATGAAATATTTGGACACCACAAAAGGGTGCTCTTTCCTAAGGCATTATTTGACTGGACAAATTTACGGTTCTGGAATTTCAAATCTGCAGTTGATTACAAATCAACCATACATGAGATAGTATCTATATTGAGATATTGTGATCATCCAGTCACCAATGAACAAATGATTGAAAAAACACTCACTACCTTCCATGCAAGCAACATAATGTTACAAGAACAATATTGTGAAAGAGGTTCCAAAAAGTGTAATGAATAATTAATGAGTGTATTGCTTGTTGCGGAATAAAATAGTGATCTTATGATGAAAAATCACAATATTAGACCAACTGAGTCTTTGGCCACTCATCATGAGGAAAATGCAACAATTTCTTATCCACCTGAGGCAAATGCTACACAAAGAGATGGACGTGGAAATTACAATTGCCATGGAAATTATCGTGGACGAGGCCACGGACGTGGTAGAAACAATTTTCAAAGAAGTAGTGATTGCAAAAATTCTGAAAAACGGAAGGGACAGTCATCTGGAAGCCACAAACAAACTCCTTCAAAAGGAAAAGACACATTTAGAGATGTGGCATGACATGACATTGGGGACGTACTTGTCGTACGGCCAAACATTTGGTAGACCTTTACCAGGCTTCTGTAAAAGGCAAAGAGAAAAACGCAGAAGCTAATTATGTTAATGAAGAAAATGCTCCTTGTCCTAGCCTTGATGTGTCTGATTATTTCATGGACAATAATGCTGAAATTAGAAATGATTTCATCTTTGGAGAAAATAACAATGCTTAAATAACCCATCTACTAATGTAATCTATACTATGTTTTAATGTATTTTCTGTTATGTACTGTATTTTAAATGTCTAGTTATGTATTTTTAATTTCTATCATCAATAAAAGTTTGTAAGATATTATTCTTAACTAATCTCACATATTATTCTATAAAGATATGGATATGCCTGAAGTTAGTTTCGAATATCAATTCCTTTTGGACAGTGGAACAACACATACTATCTTGAAAGATAGAAAATATTTTTCACAACTAAAGTTGTTTCAAGCAAATGTAAACACTATTTCCGAGTCAGATAAATTAATTGAAGGATCTAGAAAGGCTTGTATAATGCTTCCAAATGGGAAAAATTTGATAATCAATAATGCTTTATATTCGAGTAAATCTCAAAGAAATCTCATAAACTTTAAAGATGTACGCCAAAATGGCTATCATTTAAAAACAATGACAACAGATCAAAAGGAGTACTTATGCCTCACGGCAGAAAAATAGGACAAGAAACATGTTTATGAGAAATTGCTAGCATATGCTTAGGGGTTATATCATATAAATATGTGACTCGTGGAAATCAATATGCACTAGTAGAAAAAGGTGATTGGGCAGCCCCAAATAGGAAGCGGTTATTGAAATCTGCTTCCCAATACCACAAAAAAAAAAAGAAACTGAAACATATAAATGGGGAGCGCCGATTATGGGTTGAACCGCTCCCAAATATTATAATTGGAAGCGACTTGAACAATAAACCGCTCCCCATTCCTAAAATAACCCTAAAAATAATGCTAATACTGGCCACTCCATTTTCACGCCTCCACATTCTCACGTCCCCTTTTCACTCTTCTCCTCTCCATTCTCACGTTCTCTTTTTCTCTCTTCTTCTCCTCCTTTCTTTCCTTTCTCTCTCCTCCTCTCCATTCTCCATTTCTCACGTCCTTCGATCTCACGCATCTCTCCTCTCCTCTTTCTTTCTTCTCTGTCCTTTTCTCTTCTCATGTCTTCTATCTCACGCCTCTCTCCTTTCTCATCTCTTCTATCTCTGTGTTCTTTCTTTGTCACAAACTTCGGTTTTCATGGTTTTTCATGTCAAATTCGACCATGAAAACTCTAGATCTAGAGTTTTCATGGTCGAAGTTGACCTTTAAAACCCAGATTCAAGCTAATTTTAGGGTTTTGGTGGAATTCAAGGTATGTTCCCTTTTTTCATTCATTAATTTTGCTTTTTGAGATTTTTTTTAAAAAATTTTTATGGTGATGTGTTGGTGTATTGGTTTCTTTCAGCCGTATCTAGTTCAGGTAGGGGTTTTGGTGGGGGTCGTGGTGGGTTTGTTTGTTGTTAAAGGTTGTTGGTGGTGGTGGTGATATGTAAAAGGGGGTTGGTGGTGTACATGGCGAAGGGCTGAGGGCCGGTGGTGCGGTTGGCTGAGGACTCAGGGTTGGTCTTGCGCATGGTTAAGGGCTGGTGTTTGGAGCGTGGGGTGTGTGGCTGGGAAATGATCTGGCTCTTGAACAAGAGCATCAACAACAATAATTTTTATTGAATTTGTTATTAATTAATTAATTTATTTATTTATTTTGATGATAATGTAATATTACAACAAATGATTAATATAAATACTTATTTTTATACATATGTTAATGGTTTGTGTATCAATTTAAGTAAAAAAAATCACAAAAAAAAAAAAAAATTTATAAGCATAATGGGAAGTGGTTCGAAGCCAAAACCGCTTGCCATTCACTATAAATGGGAAGCGGTTTGAACCGTTTGCCATTTAAATGGGCTATAGGAAGCCCCCCAAACCCAAGCGGTTCAAAATCGCTTCCCATTAGGGGGTTTGAGCCGCCCATTTAAATGGGCAATGGGAAGCCCCCCCAACCCAAGCGGTTCAAAACCGCTTCCCGTTAGGGGGTTTGAACCGCTCATTTAAATGGGAAATGGGAAGCCCCCCAAGCCCAAGCAGTTCAAAACCGCTTCCCATTAGGGGGTTTGAACCGCTTGCCATTTACTTTTTTCTACTAGTGATGATATCTAACCAGAAGTTACATGACAAACATTTGATAATTTTATGGCATGATCGTTTGGGACATCCAACAACTGGGATGATGCAAAAAATAATAACAAATTCAGTTGGACATTCAATAAGAAATGTCAAAATTCCTCGATCATTTGAATTAACATGCTCTGCATGTTCACTTGGCAAATTAATAATAAGGCCATCTATGAACAAAATTGCTACTGAATCTCCAAAATTCTTGGAAAGAATTCAGGGAGATATATGTACGTGGGCCAATTAATCAGGCATGTGGACCATCTCAATATTTCATGGTTTTAATTGATTCTTCTACACGATGGTCACATGTCAGTCTGCTTTCAAGTTACCTTTGCAAAATTACTTGCCCGAATTATCAAATTAAGAGCTCAATTCCCAAATCATACAATAAAGAAATTAAGACTTGACAATGTGATATGTCTATTTTATATATTGTTTTACCCCCGCCCCTTGGTCATAATTAGTGGTGTTTTTGGCTCTTTAGAGCCACTTTTATTACTAATTGGTATTTTCTAGTGTTTTCGTAGTTTTGGTTGAGTTTTGTAGGGAATTGCACATTTGGAGCATTTTCCCGGGATTTTATGGAGCAACTACGAGCATTGGAGGAGCACGACCACTTTTCATAGCCCAGGGCCGGTTAGAGTCATCGAACCGGTGATTAAGGGCTCGACATATGATATACCAAGGCGTTGGACCGAGTATTAAAGCCCCAAAAGAGGAAATCCGAATTGGGCTTAGAATTAAAACCCAATCGAATGCCTAAGAGCCTCGCCCGATCAGGTCGCCCTCGAACTAAGGCGCGCCCGGCCGGGCGGGGCAAAAGAAGGAAGGGCGTTGCTTCGCCTGAACACGCACCCGACCGGGCGCAAGAGATGCTTTAAGGTTAAAAAAGGCACGCCCGACCGGGCGCGTGTTTTGGAGGAGTGATTTTCGACGATTTTACTTAGTTTCTAATTAGGATTTTTAGAGGCTTTGTATAAATACGTTTTAGTGTTTTTAGATTAAAGCTTCTCTCTTGTTTTCTCTCTCTACAAATCTACAACTTTGTTCTTAATTCAGTCCATTATTTTCGTTAATTTTGGTAACGATTCCTTCTCTATTATTTTCAGTAATTTAATTTCTTTATCATGACTTGTTTAATTTCTTTGAATAGTTTAGATTTAATTATGTGTGAGTAGTTTTCTTTCTAGGGTTTGTGGGGATCCATAAATAAGATGAAGGGGTAATTTATTGTTGTTGATTATCAATGCTAGATTAATTTCCTATTGATTGATTTAATGCTATGCAATTAGACTTGCACAGGTTTAATATGTATGAGTTTAACAACATTGATTCGAGATTCGAGAGATGAGAATTGATGTTTAGGCTTAGTTTCAATAGGCAGGTTAATGTATAAATGGTTAATTCAAGATTCGAGAGATGCAATTTAATACCGGTAGATTAATTCTGTGATTGTAAAACGTAGCGAAAGCCCTTTATGATCTGATTAATTGATGTATTGATAATTAATTGTTATGTTTTACCCTGGAGTATTATTTATTGGTGAACCTATGTCCTAGGTCTTTTTTTCATTGATTTCTCTCTACCTTTAATCTTAGTAGTTTAGTTTCCATTCGATAGTAATAATTTGTTACTTAATAATTTAGATTGCTTTAATTAATTAGGAATAGAAATACTTGTTTCCCTGTGGATTCGACCCTACTTCCCTATCTACTCTAGTTAGAGAACTTAGGTAATACTTTTGATTAGGTGATACGACTTTAGCCTGTCACAATGCTGGGGAATTTACATCCCAAACATTTAATGATTATTGTATGTCAATTGGAATTGATGTTGAACACCCAGTAGCTCATGCTCATACACAAAATGGTCTATTGAATCACTAATTAAGAGATTACAATTGATTGTAAGACCATTATTAATAGGAAAATTTGCCAAGAATAATACCACCTTTCAGTGGCCTTCCAGAAATGGAACAACCTTTGGATTATCTCAAAATGGAACGACCTTTGATACACATCCGCAAAAAATGGAACAAAAAACCTGTAACCTGTTTTACAGATTACATGTGACACTTGTCACATGGTGATTGGTTAAAACATTTTTATTTTATTTTAATATTTTTCTTTAATAACAATGATTTAAAAAACAAAACATAAATTTAAAAAAAAATAAAAAATAAATAAAAATAAAAATAAACTGTAGAAACCACCCTGGCTTGCCGGCAGCCACTACACTACACCACCACCCGGTTTCCCCCTTCCAAAACCTGTCGACGTCCAGAGATACCTACCGACGTCGGCGGCACCGTCCTAATCCTAACCCGACCACCTATCCCCTCACCGTGAAGGCTTGAACCACCACCCAAAAATTCAAAAACCTTAAAACCACCACTCGAATTTGGGCTTTAAGGATTTTCAGGTGGTGGTTCGAGGTGGGAATGGAGTGGAGTCAGTCGGCAAAAGGGTGAAATGGTTTCGCCAGCATAGGGTAAGGGGATTAGGCGCCGGCCGGTGATGAGAAGAGGGTTTACGAGGGGAGGGAGGGGGTTTTCGGGAGAGGGGAAGGTGGTTCAGGGTAAGGGTATGGGCTGCGTGGTTGGGATTTTGGTTTAGAGGGTTTCCGCCGATGGCAGGTAGGGGTTCTGGCCGTCGGCCGGGGGTGGGGACGAGGAGATCGGATGGTGGTTAACTGGCTGCCGGTAGAGGGGGGAAGGTGTTTTTTTTTCATTTTTTTTAGTTTTAACTCTTATAAGTATTTTTTTTATTTGGTTTTTGTAAAAAAAAAATTGTATTTTTTTATTTATTTTTAGGTTTAAAAAAAAAATTTGAAAAAACAAAGACCAATGACATTGTGACATTGTAGGGAATATTTCAAGCATTAACCCCAAGTTTGAACCCCACTGTGATCATACACTTAAGCATGGTGGCGTCCAAAGGGAAGGAAGCTAGAGCAAAAGAGTCGCCAACAAGTTTTAGGAACTTGTAAATCGTTCACAGGGTGAAGGTTACACCCTTTAACGATCCATGAGATCGTCAACTCCAAAAGGTCTTGAACCAAATAGGGTTCGGGGATGAGGGTACAAATCCAACCTAAAAGAGATTGAACCTGCCCTAATAATAGGCCTCTACTTTATTCTTCTCGTATTCATGTGCGCTTTCTGACTAACATGCAAACAATAGGTTAACCCTAAACCTGTTTATCTATGTTGGTTGAATTTAATGCACAAGCAAAACTATTATTGGCGATCACTTGAATTATAATCATATTAGCCCTAAACAAGATTATTAATTATCTTATTAAGCGTGATTACAAGTACAAATTCCCTTTAAACATGCATAAAAGGTGTGATCAAGCAATAACAATAATAATCATCAAGCAACATAATAATAATCATAATAACAATCATAATGATCATAATCATGTTAAAGCATAATATTAATAGCGAGATCCTAGGCATGATACTAACAAGATTAATAACAAACCCTAGCATGTCACTAAGAAATAAAGATCAAAGCTTTAGCCCTAGCATGATACTAACATGATATTAGAAAGCATAGGAAACACCCTAAACATGATACTGGAAAGCAATAATAACATCCTAACATTATGCTAGGAATTAAACAAGTAAAAACATGCTTTCCACAAGAATAGAGCAATAAGATTACATACTTTGATGCCTCGTATCTCTTTCTAATAACAAAATACACGTGTTAGTAACTTCAAGGAAAATAATAAATCAAACAATTAAATTAAACTAAATAGTTGAAATAAATATTAGGGACCAAACCCTCAGAAATTATAACCTTTCACGTCTAGGGCGAAGGCAACTTCGAACTTGGCTAGGTATGTCTAGATCTCGTGAATGCGGAATTGTGTTTGTAAAAAGCTAGAGAAATGAGAGCATAGAGAGAATTGAGAGAATAGAATTGATGGATGTGGATTATGATTGTGAATGAATAAAAACGGAGGTTTAGGACCCTATTTATAAGAAAACAGTCCGGAAATAGGTAGAATTTGATAAGGAATAAAACTCCACGCTGTCGCCGAAAAACCAACCTTGTCGCCAGGCGACAGGGTCTGTCGCGTGGCGACAGCCTGGATTCCTACGCGCTTTCAAACACGGAGTCCACTTATCAATCAAAATCGATTTGTAAAGACCGTATGAAAATCGAAATCGTATTTTCCATAAAATAATATTTTATTCCAAATAAAACTTATCAAAATATAATTATTAATTCTAATTCTACTAGGACTAAAGAGAACCTTCTAGAGAATTCTAGAAGACTACAATTAATTCTAATAACTCTAGGAATAATAATTAACATTGGGCCCTCCCCTAGATCATTGGGCCGCATGTAAAGATCAACCGGGCCCAGTTTAGTATTTTGGCCACAACTTCCTCATTACTCATCGGAATTGGGCTTATAATATATCGTTGGAAAGCTCTTCGCAAGCCCCATCCAACTACACTATTATTGGATCCTTGTTGTGGACCAAACTAAACTGGATTGGTTATTTTCATAAAATAGAGTTGTTTTTAAGAAAGAATTTTAAATAAAAACCAACTGCAACACCTGACCTTTCACACTTTCACCTCATTCGATTATGATTCGACGCAAAAGGTATTCATCACCGGGTTTGGTTTTGGGGAGACACAAATGGGTGTCTACAGACATGTGTCATAGGTAACCTATCAAACCAGTTACCAACGGGTCACGTTCTATTTTTGGCAAATGTGTATCAAAGGTTGTTCCATTTTGAAATAATCTAAAGGTTGTTCCATTTATGGAAGACCGATGAAAAGTGGTATTATTCCTGGTAAATTTTCGTTATTAATGAAGTTAAAATTGTTAATTATTAAATAATACATGCAGCAGCACTAATTAGATTGAAACATACAACTTATTATAAATTCTCACCACTACAACTTGTTTGTGGTCGAGAACCAAGTATCTCACATCTAAAAATCTTTGGTTGTGCTGTATATGTTCCTATTGCTCCACCCCAACGACTAAAAATGGGTCCACAAAGAAGGCTGGGAATTTATGTCGGGTTTGAATCCCCCTCTATAATTAAATATCTTGAACCATTGACCGGTGACTTATTTACGGCAAGATTTTCCAACTGTCACTTTAATGAAACAGTATTCCTAGCCTTAGGGGGAGAGAAAGTGGACCCACGCAAAAAAGAAATAGAAATTATTTGGAATGCAACACAACTGTTGATGTTAGACCGACGAACAAATTTGTGTGAACAAGAAGTCAAGAAAATTGTTCGTTTACAAAGTGTTGCAAATCAATTGCCTGATGCATTTGTAGACGCAAAGAAGGTGACAAAATCACATATACCAGCAGAAAATGCCCCTGCATGTATTGAAATCCCAACTGGTAATAAGCCATTGAAAATGAATCTCAAGCACACAGAAAGCGTGGGAGACCACTTAGTTCAAAAGATTCTAAACCAAGGAAATTGAAAAGATTGGATGGAATAGAAAATGAGACTAATGATGTTCTCCCGTCAGAAGGTCAAGAAAGACCAAATGTGGATAAAGTAAAGAAAATGATGATGATCTAAAAGGAGACGAACAAGAAGACAACCTTGGGGGGAATGAACAAGACGTTCAAAACATCGATAACAATGAAATTTCAATGAATTACGTTTCTACCAAGACTATTGGAATAGGAAAGATGTTATCGTGGATGAAATATTTGCAAAATCCATCGCAATCGACATTGTGTCTGATGAAAATGATGTTGAACCAAGAACAGTGGAAGAATGTCGACACAGGAGTGATTGGCCAAAGTGGAAGGAGGCAATGCTGGCTGAGTTAAAGTCACTTGAAAAACGAGAAGTTTTCGGTAAAATAACCCTTACGCCAGAAGGTGTAAAACCCGTTGGATACAATGGGTATTTGTGAGAAAACGTAATGAGAAAAATGAGATAGTTAGATACAAGGCAAGACTTGTAGCCAAGGATTTTCTCAAATTCCAGGGATTGATTATTAAGAAACATATTCTCTAATAGTTGATGCAACTACATTAAAAATTCTAGTAAGTTTGACAGTCACAAAAGGACTGCGATTAATGGACGTAGTGACTGCGTATTTGTATGGGTCATAGATACAGACATTTACATTAAAGTCCCTGAAGGACTAAATCTACTAGAAAACCACAAGCCTAGGCAATTACTTTCCATAAAACTAAAAAGGTCACTTTATGGATTGAAACAATCTGGAAGGATGTGGTACAACCGTCTTAGTGAATACCTTATGAGAAAAGGGTTGGTTCAAGAACAACCAAATTAGTCCCTGTGTTTTCATAAAGCGATCGCAATCAGGATTCGCTATTATTGCAGTTTACGTTGATGATATGAATATCATCGGAACCCCAAATGAACTAGAGAAAACTACAAAATACTTGATGAAAGAATTTGAGATGAAAGACCTTGGGAAAACTAAATTTTGCCTTGGATTGCAAACTGAGCACTTGAGTCATGGTATTTTTGTCCATCAGTCAAACTATACAGAAAGAGTTTTGAAAAGATTATTCATGGAAAAAGCAACTCCAATTAACTTCCCAATGGTTGTTAATTCTTTAAATATAAAAACGATTTATTCAGAGCCCGCGCGAGAAGAAAATGAAAAAATTCTATGTCCAGAAGTACCAAACTTAAGCGCAATTGGAGCCTTAATGTACTTTGCTAACAACACTAGACCTAACATAGCTTTTTCTGTGAACTTGTTAGCCAGGCACAACAATGCACCGACATATAGGAATTGGAAGGGAGTCTGACACTTACTCCGGTACCTACGAGAGACACAAGACCTTGGTTTATATTATCAACCGAAACAAGATGCTGCCTTCATTAGGTATATGGACGCTGGATACTTATCGGATCCTCAAAATGCCAAGTCACAAAATGGAGATCTGTTCACTTATGGCGGCACTGCAATATCATGGAAATCAACAAAGCAGACATTGGCTGCGACATCATCAAATCATGCAGAGTTGATAGCTCTTTATGAAGCAGGACGAGAATGTGTATGGCTGAGGTCGATGATCGGTAATATCCAAGAATAGTGTTGAATGAACACAATAACAGAAAATTCAACCATCATATTTGAAGACAATACATCATGCATCGCTCAAGTAACCGAAGGATATATTAAGGGAGATAGAACAAAACATATATCCCTAAAACTATTCTTCACACATGATTTGTAAAAGGATGAGGAAATGCTATCCAACAAATTTAGTCTTGTGACAACCTTGCCAACCTGTTCACCAAATCACTTCCTTCCAAGAAATTTGAGCAATTAGTTCACAAAATTGGAATGCGACATCTTTGTGAACTATGTTAATATCAGGGGGAGTATTATATGCAGTGCACTCTTTTTCCCTTCAATCAGGTTTTTATCCCACTGGGTTTTTTTTTACAAGATTTTTAACGAGGCAGGTTACCAAAGCATATTATACAATATAGTTGTACTCTTTTTCCCTAGCTGTGGTTTTTATCCCACATGGTTTTACCTAGCAAGGTTTTTAATGAGGCAACTCGTACTCCATTTCATGTTAACGTTCAAAGGGGGAGTGTTGAGAAAAATACAAACATGATTGAAGTTCACGTGAAGTTTTAATCGGTTAATGTAATTTTACCAAATATAATAATTTACATATAGTACAATAATGTATACTATTATATTTCATAAATTTGGCTATATAAGAGCAAGTTCACGTATTGTGAACTAAGTTGTAAGACCAAAAAGCTTTCTATCATACTACTTGCTTTCTATCTTTATCTCTTCACTGATAAATCTCTTACCGTCGGTAAAAACTTTAACAAATGTGGCATTATTATGTATGTGAAGGGAAAGGTTGTGAGCTTGATAATTTCCATCAAGCATGGATAGAGATTTGGAAAGCGGAAGTATCACCCAAAGTGCGCCATTTCTTTTGGAGACCCTGTGCGTGCTCTCTTAAAAAGACGTCATATGATTGAAGATGCTAGCTGCCCATGGTGTAGAAGTGAAGGGGAATCTGCTGAGATGCTTTGGTGCAGCGTGTGCGAGTTAGAGAGCTCTGGGAAATGTGCGATTGTGACTCAATGACGAGGTGGGATGATCATGACTGACATTGGAGAAGAGTGTAGTCCAAAGAGGAATGTATCTTGCCTGGTGCATTTGGGGTGAGAGGAACTCAAAAGTTTTCGATAACAAAGTCACTCCTAACCACCTTATCTCTGACCGAGTTTGCGGATATGTAGAGGAATATGGTCAATACTCTGCTCGTATTTACAAGGCTGCAATTGCTCCCCCTTCTCACAGCCCAAAATCTTGGAGGCCGCCCCCTGCTCATGTGGTTAAACTGAATACAGATGCCTCTTTGGCTGAGGAAGGATGGGTGGGGCTCGGTGTGGTCGCAAGAGATAAAGATGGGAAGGTCCTATTTGCAGCTACTAGGAGATGCAGGACATTCTGGCAGCCAGAAATCGCAGAGGCTAAGGCTATCTTGTTTGCTTTGAAGTTGGGCAGGAAGTACAACCTGAGTAGTATAATCTTGGAGTCAGATTGCAAGCTGCTGGTGGATCATTTGGAGAAGGGAGCAAGACATTCGGATGAGATCAACACCGTCTTGTGTGATATTTTATCATTGTCTGTTCACTATAATGCTGTAGTTTGGTCCCATGTTCGAAGAGAGGGTAATTGTGTCGCTCACTCTCTTGCAAAGCTTATTCCGTTCGGAGTTGAACAAATATGGGAAAATCATTGTACCCATGATGTTGCTCCGTATGTACTCTCGGATTGTTTATCTATAAATTAATATGGCTTTGCGTTTTCTTAAAAAAAAAAAAAAAAAAAAAATGTATGTGAAGGGATTTCTATTGTTAGATGAATTATATTCATGTCACAAGGATAAGGATGCGTGCAAAACGAGTACTTAGACTTATTGAAGCAAAGCTAGAAAGTGACTAGTGAGTTGATGTTGAAGCAACTGATGCAATGTCTTGCTCATGCCATACTACTTCGCTTTAAACATACCAAAATTTGGCCTTATAGCCAACATTAATGAAAAAAATGTTTTGTTATTTGAATGCAAGCACGAACAAGAGATATGACAAGGTAATATCTCAAGCCCCTTTGTGGGTCGCTCATCAACATCATTAATGGAGAGATGGGAGATGGCTTACAATTGAGATACCCAACGCAGTTGCTGTTGAGTGGTGTAAAAAGACTCTATGCTACGAAGGTTTTAATCCTTCATCTACTCTCCTGCCTTTGCTCCTCTCGTCCGTTGTCCCTTCCTGTGGGATGCATCAAAATCAACTCGGATAATCGGATGCACATGTTGTGAAAAGTATCTGGGGCTTGGTGTGGGTGCAACTAGCAAGATAGGAGGGTGATTTGTTGGAAGCTGCTGCAGCAATCATAATGCAGAAGATGTTGTGGAAGTGCGTGCAGCAAGGTATGGTTTGGAATTGGCAAGATGGGTTTTAGAATTGATATAGGAAAGTGACTTGATTCATGTAGGTAATTCCATTAAACAAGAGACTGATGTATAGTTCTCCATCCACTTGATATTGGAAGACATCGGCAAAAATATGATGTTTTTTTTACTTTTCAATTGTTTACATGTTAAAACTGGAAGATACACACTATTGAATAATAAGTTGAAACTTAAAATTGAAAGGTGCACTAATAATACTAGTATTAAGCCAAAAACCTTCAACCAGCTGATTTCTAATCATTACTCAGACACAAAGTATTAGCTCCAGCACAAAGATAGTAGATATAAAAATTCCCTTGCTATTAGGTTGTACTTCATAAAAATGAAGTCACTCAAAAATTTTAAAATCTTGAATTTTAAAACACATTAACCAGAGGGTACAAAACCATGAATCCTAACATATTATGCAGCCTGTTTCTTCAACTTAGCAAGCTCCTGCCTCACAGAACCAGCTTTCTGCAGGAGTCAAAACAGAAGGAGAGATGAATCAGTACCATGATAGACAACATGACAATTGTATACTTTAACAACTATAGAAATTGCATGTCGATATCTGATGAAATGAACCGTAAAAAAAAAAGTAATAGTTGCAATATGTCATTTAGAGCATCAAAGCACAACCCAGAACAACGCAGCTACTCATCATCAGAAATAACAAGCAAATGAGGAAAACAACACTAAGAGCAACACCAAGAGCAACACCAGAATTTTATTTAGCAAAAAAACATACTGCTCAACAACTTTTATAGGTTTATTTTCAAAAACAGAAATAAAGAAAAAAAAAACAGCCCCAATAATCAAAGGTTTAACTAGGAACCGCAGAACAGGCAAAAGAGGAAAAAACAATGCTAAAATCACCAGTTTCACATGCTCTGAAAACATAACACTGTTCTTTGGCAAACACTGCTCAACGTCTTCAAAGCTTTCTTTTCACAAAAAATATCCCCAAAAATCAAAGTGTTACACAAGGAACCTTAGAGAAAGTACTACTGAACAACCAAAGCAATATCATAGGGAAAAAATGAAGTTTGGACCAATAAAAATGAAGACAATTAATACAAACACAAACCTTAATCTTAGCCAACATGATCTTGAATCTGTCGAAGTCGTTAAGACCAGCTCTTCTCTTCTGGACAATCAGCTTCCTACCCCATGAACTGTTCTCCCACTTGTTCTTAACATCTGCACCATCATTGCAATTCAATTATAATGTGCAAACATAAGGCAAATATGCCAAAAGACCAATACGATAGAATTCATATAAAAGAAACCCTACCAGCAGCTTCCATGGCTTCGACAAGGGCTTTCTTCTTTGGTGACTTCTCAATCTCAACCTTAATATCGGTTAAGGAGAGCCTCTTCAAGTTCATTTGACCTCTGACCATATCAGGAGCATCAACTAGAACCTAAAATGCAATTATCCAGAGACAATTAGATTCGAACAAAACTCGTACTCCACTCAACCAAAACTAACAAATTATAATCGAGCACAGCAACCGAAAACGAAATTAACTTCGAGAAATGTCTAGCATATAGGAGTCCAATCAAGAATAACTTGACTGTAAGTAACTGAAGACTCGTATTCAGGTATAGGATTTGGATACAAGTCCATGTGACATCCCAAACCATTCAACAAACAAAGGTTCCATTGAAGAGTCTAGACCCATATAACAATTTAAGGGTGTCCAAACCCGGATAACTCCAAATTAATTACAGAAATCAAGCTAGTAACGCAGCCAAAGAGAAATAGCCAACATACTTTCATAAAACTCATAAAGTTCTCAAATTTACTCATTAATTATGCATAAGATAGAAGTCCATAATTCCATAAAAACAAGCAAATAATACAAGATTTGCGCTTGATTTCCAATTAACAAACAACCATAAAAATACAAATGCAGGCAAATTAATCAAAGCAGACTTGAAACAAAATCGTCAGCTCATCAATAAATTTACAACCCAACATATAAATACATCCCGAAACTAAACCCTAATCAAATTTCAACTCAAAAACTGCAAATAAACCCTAAATCAAACCGATACAAAGCAATCAACCATAACCTAACAGTTCAGAAATGCATAAAAGAAGATGAAATTTGAATTTTTATAGCAATTGAAATGAAAAAAAAAAAAGGGAAATACCCTGTTCTGGTCAAGAACATCGACAATGACGACAAGACGACCATACTCTTTGCCGTAGTTGACAAGAGCTACTCTTCCGATCTCCACGTACCTCTTGAAAGGCTACATCAAATTTATTTAACAAATTAATTCATCAAATTATTTGATTTGATTGTTACAAATTCGTTTGTTACAAATTCGTATAAAATATAAGAAGTTTAATTTCGAAGGAAAATAGAGGAGAGAGAGATTACCATTTTCGAAGTGCGAAGGTTTTCTGGTTTCCCTGGAAGTGGAGTGGAGAGAGGAGGATGAAGGAGGCAGCTGACAATTATCAATGTGTTTAGCTAGGGTTTTATTAGGTCATTTGGGTTTGGGTTTGGGTTTGGGTTTGGGTCTGGGTCGTATTCATGTGTTGGGTTCATTGATCGGTTTTTTTTTTTTTTTTTACTCCGTATATTTACAGGTAAGAAAAAAGAGTAAACTACACAATCACTCCCACTACACAATCACTCCCTAAACTTAGCACAAAGTTGCAGATCACTCACTAAACTTTCAAAAGTTACAAATGACTCACTATGGAAAGTTTTGACCTACTACATCAGGTAAAATGCAAAAACTCCCTAAACTTTCTGACTTAATTGCAGGAACTCCCTAAACTTTTTTTAGAAATCTTTTTCTTTTGGTTCCAAAAAACTAGCCGTTACAAAATATTGTTTGATAAAAAAACAAAAGGCAGCACCTGTATATATACTCCATTGTATCCATTATTTCTGCACATCTAATCTACAACAAAATTCATTGAAAAAAAGTCACAAAATATTTCTGATAAAAAAAATAGAGAATTAAATATGAAATATGTCAAGGAGCAGTTCTGGATTGAGTTCAGGGGGAAGGAGGTGTCACTGTGGTTTGTTAGTGTCAAAGAGTAGGGCTTGGACTAAAGATAATCCTGGTAGAAGGTTTTATGCATGCCCCGACTATAATGCTGAAACTGAAAGGGGGGGCTGTAAGTTTTTTAGATGGGTTGATGGTGAAGATCCCACCATATGGTAGACTGAAGTGATTTTAGGGTTGATGGAGGAGAAGCAGGAGCTGAAAAGCGAGCTTATGAGTCTTAGGCATGACCTAAAGCAAGCTAACAAGAACTTAAGGAAGGTTGAAGGTGAATATTTGATGCTTAAGATTAAAAGGGCAGCAGGGTTTAATTTGGGTTTCAATTGTGAGATGTGGAAGTTTATTTTGGTTTTTTTTTGTTGTCTTAGTTTGGTTTGTATCTAAATGATAATGTAAGTTAGAGATAGGGATGGTACCTGAGCTACTAGTTCATATTGATGCTCCTAGTGCTTGTCATGCCTCCTTTCCTTTGCCATGTTCTATTGAATGTAATTGGAAATTAATGAAATCAATGTTATGCTTATTTTATTTGTATTTTTGCAATTGGTAATATTTAATTGTCAAATTGTAACTTAAATTACCTACAATGTCTGGCTTGATATGGTGTTTTGACTTTGGAAAGGCTGGCTTGACAATGGGTACTCATCTTGGCTAACAGAGTACACTGTTTGTTCACCACCCCCATGGTCTCTGAAGTAAGCTCTCTGAACAGGCTGCACAATAGTATATTAGTGACATTAGATATGTAGTTTAGGATAATATGGGATTACATTTGCTTCAAAGAAAATGACTTACTGTTGCCATTCTTTGATAGCCATTAGGATAGGTATATAATCCCACCCCTCTCATGTGCATAGGAATAGGATTTTGTCCAACACCATGGCCCTGCATTTGTGGCTGCTGAATGTTATTAGGTTGCTGAGCTGTGTTAAACTAGCCTTGTTGTGGCTAGGACCTTCACAGACATTCTTGCAACCTTTTTTTATTATGTCCTTGCATCCCACAAAGGCTGCAGTGCATGGCAACACCTTTCTTCCTTAGTTTTCCATTAGCTGTGACCTCTCCTTCCTGTTATCTTCTCTTCACCTTAGGTCTATGTTGAACTTTTTTCAGTTTGGGAGGGAGCACAACATCATCAAGTCTTGGCCACTCTCGAGGACCATTCAGAGGTTCAAGTAAATAATCATATGCTTTCAAATAGGTAGTCTTTGTAAAGTAATCACTAACATAGTGCTCAGGTTCATCCACCTTGTTCCAGATTGCAACAATAGCATGCTTGCAAGGTATACCACTCGCTTGCCAAGCCTTGCAGCTGCAAGTTCTGTCTTGTAGGTTAACCACAAATTTTTGTTGGGTTGCCCCTCTCCTAACTCCATAAGAAAACCTACTATCCCAAAAGGCATTCCAACCTCTTGCCCAAATCTTATGCTTCTCCAACTGTTGTTGAATCCTTGGGCATAGCAGCACTTCTTTTTTTCCAATGTCATCCTTTTTTTTTTATGTAATCTTTCCATCAAACTTTCTCTAATGTCTTCCAGCATAGTTATAATTGGCTTATGCCTTGAGTTCAGTATGTAGGCATTAAAGACCTCACTCATGTTGTTGTCCATAGATTCACAACAAGACATAGTGCTGTAGAAGGCCCTACACCATTTCATGTAGTTTTTACTCATCAAATCATCTGTTGCATCTGCTGATATTTGCCTCATGACATCCATATTTGCATTGAAGTCATTCTCAGTTGAACTCTTAGCAATAATCCAGAATTGCTTCCTAAATTCAAGACTACCTCCAAACACACCCCTGAAATTGCAGTAGACATGCCTTGCACATACCCTAGTCTCTACTTCAGGGAACACTACATCAACTGTAGCAAGCAACCGTTTTTGCTGGTCACTCATGAATGTGTACCCAGCCCCCTATACAGAACCTAAATCCTCACCTAGCAAAGTCAAAAACCAGGTCCAACTATCTGCACTCTCAACCTCCACAACAGCCCATGCTATAGGGAACATTTGGTAGTTCCCATCTCTCCCTATAGCAACCAAAAGCTAGCTTCCAAATGGTCCCTTCAAAAAGCAACCATCTAGTGAGATGAAGGGCCTGCACCCAGCTAAAAATCCCTTCTTTAAGGCATCAAAACATAAGTACAGTCTTTGTAAAATGTTAACATTCAATTACGTCTTCACTGTGTTTGCCTTGTTTGATTTCAGTATTTCAGCAGCATATCTTGGGAGCAGCCCATACTACTCCTCATACTCACCAACTATCATAGCCTGTCCCTTCTTCCTTGCCCTATAAGCAATGAAATTACTCACCCTTATTCCCCTCTCCAACCAAATTGTCTGTACTATGTCATGAAGTTTCATATAAAGGTTCACCCTAAACTTGTTGGCATATGTGTTGGCAATCCAGGTTGTATTCATTCTCTTCACCTTAGCTGACCTACCACATGTGTGCTTACCTATGTGTGTTTTAATTTTGAAGTAATTTTTCCCTTGATCCCAGGAAGCCCAGATTTTCCAAGGGCATCCTTTCTCATGATTCTTACACCTGGCCCCAACTCTGTCCCTGTCATTCCTAAATTATGGAACATCTCTTCCTAAATGAATGGGATAGTCACCCAAAGCTTTCCTAAACATTGCTGCATTCTCATAAGATTGTCCCACATAAAAATCAGAATCTGCATCAACCCTTACTTTGTTTTGTTGTTTCCTGACAGCACTGTAGTGTTAGGTGCCACCAAATACCCATAATCTTCATCATCATCTTCCCCCTCACTACATCTCCCATTATCACTCCAATCATCCCAATCATCAGCAACATTCAGTTTTTCTTTGCCTTTTGATTTAGCCAACCTTTGCAACATACTTAACTCCTCCTCATATGATGCCTGTTCAAGTTTTTCCTGAGTGATCCTAGTCCTAGCATTTACAAACTCCATGTCATCCTCATCAGTTCCCTCACTGTCATAATCTACCTCATTCACACCATTACTCCTTGGATTTGACCTACCAGTTGTCCCACCAGTCAACATATTCAAGAAAGAACCCCCACCTAAATCAATAATTACCACATTCATACTCAGTGTACATATGAATGACCATGTACTCTAACAACAAACATAGAAATGGATTAAATGTGCTCCTATCAAATCCCAAAAACCTAACTCCATCACTTAATGATTTCCTTGGATCCAAAAAATGCAGCTTCACTATGTCAGTGTATGCCAAAGAATCAATCAATTCCTTAACAAATGTAGCATCTTCATCCATTGGGAGTCCATCAAACACTCTTACACTACCCCCAATGTAAGTCATTTCACCACCCTCTAACCATTCCCCACCATGGTGAACAATTACATTTGGTTTTCTGTCATTGCACCATACACACAACATATTTTGATCAGAACTATTGATTTATTGAATAGATCACAAGCATTTACACAAACAAGAATAAGCAAAATAAGTGGAATAAGCAAATTAAATGGAATATGTAAACAACATATATACAATAAAAAGTACTTGTCATTCATCATTGATAGTCAAAAGATTAGTTCAATACATTCATTAAGGCCTCTACTAAGAAGCCATTACTAAATCAGTTACATTGTCATGGTAGTGACAAATAACAAAAACCTACTCCAAATATGTCACTAATACACTACCTTACCATGACAATGATCTTAAAACAACCTTAAATAACATAAAAGCTTTACAAAAGAGCAGCACAACTCCAAAAACCATCTAGCTGCTCACTGATCCCTCCCCCCCCCCCCCCCAACACCTACAACTAGCCTACACTTCCTTGAACAACAGGGGGAATCCATCAAAATAAACGGTCATTGTTGGGGTTTGGTGAGTCCGACTCACCGCGGAAACAAACCCAAAAAACAAGACCGCACTCGCAATAAATAAAACCATAAACATAATTAAATTAATCACAAGATTAAGATAAGCTAATTACCCTTGACGCGTGCTTCGCTCCAAATGAGCTCTTACTTGAAAGCTTCAAGTCCCGCTCGCACGGAGACCTCCAACGAAGTCCACCCGCACCAACAAAACCGACTTGGTCCAATGTCTTGGGGTTAGCAAGACCCGACCAACAAAACCCGAGTAATTATATTGAGCTCAAAGGTTTTCACTAATTGTGATGCCTTTTCCAACTCTTACTCAAGCATCTTTCCCAATGCCCATACTTGGCTATTTATAGGAAATGATGGGAGTATCATTTACTCTCCCATCAATGTGGGATAGTATGATTTTTCCATTTTATTTTAAAGCTAAAATAAAATCAATAATCAAGCTAGTAATAAATCAACAAGTGGCAAGCTCATGTGAGTGGTTAGGTGAGGACCACTTGGAGAAGGGGGGGACCAAACTTGCTCCCCACTCCCTCTCCCATAACCGGCCACCTCACTCCCCACACACTCAAGGACCACAAGCCACATGGCACCCACCCTTGGGCACCAAGGCAGCCAAGGTGGGCTGCCATGTGCTGCTGTCCGTGGCAGCCACGCCCAGCAAGCCCAGCACTCGCATGCGGGCTGCCAGCCGCTGCTGGCTAGCACGCCCAGCATGCTTGTGCGGGCTGCTGCTGCTGGCCTTGTGCCTTGGCCAGCGCTGCTAGGCAGCAAGCAATGGCCTAGCCATGCTGCTGCTAGCTGTGGCGAGCTAGCGCGCTTAGCGTGCTAGCTCCAGCAGCTTGTTGCGGCATGGCTTGCTAGCCATTGCGCGCACAAGGCTGCGCCTAGCATGCTAGCACGCACTAGGCAGCGCCTAGCCTTGCGATGCTAGCATGAGTGCGCTAGCACGCACCAGCCAGCCTAGGCTCGGCTTGGTGCGCATGCTAGCCACCATGCTAGGCTATACGCCCTTAGCACTCGGTTTGCTTGGGCATTCCGATGCTAGGGGTATTTTGGTCTTTTGTTGATTTATTACTATTTCTCGTCTCGTCTTTCACTATTTTTCGACTCGACTTCCGACGCTCGGTTTTGACGCTTTAAGCTCGAATTTCCGACGTCTAAATAAATATTACTCGGTCGACTCATTAATTCCTTCCGAATTAATTCGTCGTTTCGGTTTGTTGAATGCTTGGGTGTGACCCGAAGGGTTCAGTCAAGATTAAGCTGTAACATTAATTATCCATTAATATTACTGATCGGAAGCGGCCTCCACCCAGGCATTCCGATCACTTGACCTTACTGAATATATTAGCTTCCTAATAATTCTGAACCCGCTAACGGAATAGTACACTTGTTCGAAGGACACCATTCCTTTCAGTCATGTCCTTGTTGATCCAGGCATGAAAGTCACGACCATCGTTGTAGACGAGGTCATTGAGGATCCATGTGTTCACAGAAGCCCTAGGGCCTACGAAGGGCAGGGTGTATGCGTGGTTGCGCATACGCCACCAAAGCCTCCACTTCACGTAAGTGTGCTGCATAGCAAGTCTGGCACCCTAACTTAGCTTCGGGAAGAGGTGGGTGACGAGGAGTGCTGGCTCCACAGAGGGTGCGCGTCAGCCAGTGCATCCATACCTAGATTCAAGGACACAAGTCAGGGTATCATCAACTATGGACAAAGTCATGTTCAAACCCACCATCAAAGACCCCTGTTCTACCCTTCTCTTAAAACCCTAACCAAAATTCTGAATTTATAAACCCTAACAACAATAAATATATATATAAATATATATATATATATATATATATATATATATATATATATATATATATATATATATATATATATATATAACAACTAGAAAAACCATTTCCTAAAGTCACTATCTACCACATAATCTAAGTTCGTTAGATTCACACAAACATAACCAAAATTCTCAAAAAAAAAAAAAAAAAAAATCAACCAACACATGCTCTGGCATTAAATTAAACAAAACAAACAAAAGACAAGAACAAGTACCTTCTTCAGAGTACAGTCTTCGAACTTTCTGTGCTGGGCTCAGATTAGTGGACCACGACATTAAATTCGTTGTTCGTCTTCAAAGGTAAAGCTTCAAAGGTTTGTTTTTTTAGCTC
Organism: Chenopodium album; assembly: GCF_948465745.1. Classification (NCBI taxonomy): domain Eukaryota; kingdom Viridiplantae; phylum Streptophyta; class Magnoliopsida; order Caryophyllales; family Amaranthaceae; genus Chenopodium; species Chenopodium album. Next base: position 42,794,676 of record NC_137846.1, on the reverse strand, counting down.
TGTTTTTTGGCGAAATAAGGAAAGATGAAGAAAGCTTCTGTGAAAAGCTTTGTTATAAAGGCCATTGCCTTTCCCGCGCTTCAGGTATTGTGAGAGGTAATGATTCCTTCTCGTTTACCAAGGTGCCCTCCCATTGGTTACTCAGTTTTGATTAGATATTACAGTGTAAAAAAAATTAAAAAAATCAAAAGTTTAAGGAGTTACCTGGGGTAACTGGTTACTACCGGGAATATTACCTCCGATGACCGGAAGAGTGAGTAAATTGCAAGTTTTGTAAGTTTAGGGAGTGAAGTGCAACTTTGTTGTAAGTTTAGGGAGTGAGTATGTAGTTTACTCTAAGAAAAAGGGAAAAAAAAAAAACTCATCACGAAAGAAATTCTTAATGCACTTGACGAAAAAATGGGGATTATTATAAGAAAAATTTACAAATTGTAGTCATTTAAAGTTAGTATTTTGTAAATTGCAGCTATTTAAAAAAATTGCAAATTGTAGTCATTTAAAGTTAGTATTTTGTAAATTGCAAATTGCAGTCCAAAAGTTGCTATAAATTGTAAATTACAACTTAATCCAATTTTTTATCAGTTTGCGTGTCGAAAAATATCCGGTTAAGGTTTTAGTGGCCATATCAGCCTAAAGGGAGGGTCCAAATTGAGCTCGAAATTGACAAAAAATTAACGTAAGTGCCTCAATTTTACAGCAAAAAATAGGTTGTCCACAAATCGATACATTTTTGTTATGCAAAACGAGGCACTTACGTTATTGTTGAGCTAATTTTGAGCTCAATTCGAGCCCTTAAGGGCTAAAATGGCCCCTAAAACCTTATCTGAAAATTTTTCAACAGGCTAACCGATGAAAATATTGAATTAGGTTGCAATTTACAATTTATAAGAAATTTTGGGCTGCAATTTGCAATTTTTTTTTAAAATGGTTGCAATTTTTAAAATACAAATTTTAAATGGCTGCAATTTGCAAATTTTCTTTATTATAAGGAATAATATCCATATGATTGCTAACTAAATAACCCGCCTTTGTACAATTGGTCATCCCCTCCTCTCTTCTCTTCTCTTCTCTTCTCTTTTAGATTTTATAACTAGTGTTATGTTTAATTACAAAATGAAAAGTTTACCTTGAGTTTAAATAATATCTTTGAACCATTATTACTTTATGTTTAAATAATGAAATAAACATGGTAAAATTAGTTGAGATAAAAAGAGAGATGCAATAGTATTCGTTTTAAATTAAGTAGGGATTGAAAAATATTGCTTATAAACCTTTAAAATCCTTAATGAAATGTTACAACTCATGAATGTTAATTAATTAATAAATTAACATTAATTGTGGAATAGAAATAACAAATACAATAGAGTAAAAATGAATTTTATATCCATGGTAAATCAAAGTGAAATAATTGTTCACTTGATAGTGGCCTGGTAATGAAAAGTAGAAAATTTCAAGGGATGCAATAGTTGAAATTCAATCCAAGTATTAATATGTGGTATCATGTCATCATATATGTGGCGCTATAAATTTCATGATGAGATAAGAATGACACATGTCGTCAACATGTTAATCCGTTGAGTTGTAATAATACTATAGATAGATTATAGAAATTATGGCCGTTTAGGCCGGTAATAATTTAATTTTCGAAAAAATTAGACTATTTTTGCTCCTTTAATTATGTTTTTCTATACTATCGCTTTTTAGTTTTCAATAAATCTACACAAGTAGTGTAGATATTCGTCCGTCTCCCTATGGTGAAGTCCTTAGTTTTTGTTAGTTGTTTGTTTATCGTTAGGGTTTATTTGTTTGTCAGGGCTTATAGAAAAAAGTAATCATCCTTTGTCCAATTACAGTTTGTTAGTAAACATTTGTTCGGGATCGCAACGGTTGTCGAATTCTCAAATGTGTTCAAGCGAATCATATAATAATCATCCTTATGGCTATAACAAATCATTAGACCGTCTCTCAAAAAAGGCTGCATGTTACAGCGATGTGTGCGAGGAATGTACCACAGTGCAAGATCTTTTCAACAATCGTAGCTTTGATGGAAGAAACTTTTATTTGATTCTATTTTATGTATTTGTTAATTTAGATTTCATCTGTATATGTCGGATGACTTTTTATTAATGAATTGATTTTGTTCAAAAAAAAAACCACATTTGTTATTGCAGCTTTGTTTACCTCTCGATAGATGTGATGAATGCTCCAACTGTGAAATTGGGAAAGAAGTGCTCTAATATTGAAGATCGTGTGCTCAATTTTGTCATGGAATGGATAAGATACCCTGGATAGAGTTGATAACTAAAAAGTTGTTGCCCTTAATTTGAATATTGCGAATATACCTTATTGGAGTGCTATGTGAATGTTTTTGTGGAAAGTTGTAGCTTCTGTAATGAGGACTTTGGTAATACCAAGATTAAAGGAGGTAGCCTAGATGAGGGAACTGATTGTTGATGACTCGTTCCGTCGCTGAGTTGTTGTACACTGACTCGTCGAAGTTAAATTTAAATAAATTGGTTTGGAGATGGCTTCTAAGAACACAAAAAAACAAAAAATGACAATATTACATATGATTTTGCTCCAAGTGGCAACACATGGAACTAAATCTTATTCCAACCAAAACTTTATACTTGTATATATATACACATAACATTGTATCTCGGTTAATCTACACCACACACAAAAAAAAAAATAGGCAATTAACATTAAAAAAAGGCAAAAAAAAAAAGAAAAAATAGAGAGAGACAACAATTAACATTAATGAAAGCAAAAGAAAAACTTGTACATGTAAATGAGGATAAACATATAAATTCACATATTGGGGGTATAATTGGCAACATACTATTCATAAGAGTAATTTTATACTTTTTATAAAGTAGGAAAGTAGGGATCGATATAGGTATATAAATATAGGTATGGATAGATTTTGAAGGAACAATTGAATGTAAAATTAAATTATAACAAATAAGTCGATGTCATTATAGTTGATATTATTTAATATAACAAGGGCAGCTAACGCTCGCCATACGCGCGTCATAACTAGCCATATTCGGATCAGAAACTCTTTCGGTTTGGCCTTAAAATCACAAATTTAGTTGTTTGTGCAAAATCAATAAGAGAAAATATGTAAACAACTATGTTTAAGTGTATAAATGTCCAACACAACTAACATTAATAAGAGCAAATAAATACATATTGTAGAGGGTATAATTGTCCAAACACTATTTATTACAAAGAATTGTACATATTAATGAGGGTATACATGTAAATACACATATTGAAGGGTATAATTGGCATCACAATATTCATAAAAGTAATCTTGTACTTTTTATAAGGTAGGGATTCCATTCTATTTGTTTGGAAAAACATATCACATATTATTAAGATTTCTCCATATTTTATTCATTTAATTGGTAATAACAAAAATATATTATATATCTCTATTGTAATTTCGTTCGTTTTCCCAAGTGATACTCACTTGCCATTTCATTCGTTTATTAAGTTCTACTCACTTTTACTTTAAAGTGTTTAAACCTTTTAAAACAACCTTTTGTTCATTTTTTATCACAGATACAATCCCACTTTGTGGACCATGGTATATTTAATAAATATGTTACACTCTATCTCTATCCTCTTTAAAGCAAAAATACTCACATGTATGCATTGTTATCAGTGGAGGATCTAGGATTTCTAATGAGGGTATCATTGAACAATCAAGAAAAAAAGTAGAAACGAGTTATTATATATACATTATCATATAATAATTAGCCTTAAAATTTTTAATATTTATTTTGGAGGATAAATTTTTATTTTACAAATCATATCATATAATAACTAATACTACTTCCGCTTCATATTACTCGCAACAATTTCCTAAAATGACCGCTTCACATTACTCGCAATAAAGCTAAACTTTTAGCTAGGCCACGAGACAATGACACTTGATATTTCAACTTTTCGCCAAGTGTCGCGCCACGTTGGATAGATTTAGATAGACTTCATACGATAAAAAAAGTAATTTTAGAATTTATCATATCATATAACTAATATATAAAGTTAAACTTTTAGCCAAATCAGGAGACAACAACACTTGGCATTTCAATTTTTTGCCAAGTGCCACGCCACTAGATAGATTTAGATAGATGTCATAGGATTAAAAAAAAAAAAAGTAAGTTTAAAATTTTATTTTCAGTCAAATTTGGATAGAATTTTAGGATAAAATTGTTAGTTTAGAGTTTTATTTTCGATAAAATACCAAATAATAATAAACCTTTTAGTCGCTTTTAGTCATGAGACAACAACATTTGACGTTCCAACTTTTCTCAAAGTGTTGCACCATATTGGATAGATTTTGAAGACTTCACAGGATAAAAAAGTTAGTAATTCTATTTACAATTAAATTGTATAGAATTTTAGGATAAAGTTGTTGGTTTAGGGTTTTAATTTCAATAAAATACCAATATTTCTTATGTACAAATTGAATTATAATTTTATTGAAAAAAATATTAGATTATAACTCTCAATAATTATTATATAAATTTATTTTTTTAATATCATTTTTGGAGCGAATGAAGTAGTTCAAAATGTACAACATCCATTTATAATATACTCTAATCGATTAAGATAATATACTTCACAGTATAATATGATTTTGTTACTGTATGTAGAACTATCAATTGAGTCGGGTCATGAGTTAATTCGGATCGAGTCACTTCAGGGTACAAGTCAAGAAATTTTAAACCCTAGCCCAAAGTTTTGAATTCAGGTCGACCCAACAGGCTTAGAACAATTTTTTAATTTACTTTATTTTTGCTAATTTTTAGAAATTTCTAATATTTCGAGCTTATTTTGCTTTTTTTTTTTTAAAAAAAATGTATTTTACCATTTTCACCAATTTTATTAGTAGTCATTACATGCCTACAACCTACTACATAGTTTAAATTGTCACGAAAACACACCAATTCCTAATTAATTTTGTATCAATGATATATATGAAAACTTGTCATATAAATTAAAAATTTATTTTAAAATTTAATAAACAACTCAGGCATCGCACGAACAACGTCACTTGACATTACAACTTTTTGCCAAATGTCGGGCCATTTAGGCGACAATTAATTTTTAGTATGATGTGTAGGATTTATTTGAATATACTTTTTGTAGAATAGGATAAAAAAATTTAGATAGATTAAGATTGAAAAAATATATATATATATTTTACAGTTTTATTTTCAATAAAATTTGGATAGATTTTTAAGATAAATCTTTTAATTTAGAATTCTATTTTCAATATTATTTTAATATCATAATATTCGTGTTAAAGAGTATTTCAAAATAAGTCATTATTAAGTACAAACAGTTGCACGATTAGGCAAGTCACGATACAACAAAGCTTAAGCCTTATGATTAGTTAGGGCACGAGATATCAACACTTGGTATTCTAACTTTTCCTCAAGTGTCATGCCACGTAGTTAACAGCTAGTCATTAATATAACATGTTTGATTTATTAATTTATTTAGATAGATTTTTTTTGATAAAAAAGGTGGATATATTTGGATAAATTTTTTAGGATAAAAAGACAATTTAGAGTTTGATTTTCAATAAAAATTTGGATATATTTTTAGTTTAAAAGTGTTGGTTTAGAGTTTTATTTCAATTAAATCCCAATATTTCATATGTATAAATTAAATTATAATTTTAAATAATTTTTTTCTTATAAATAGTGTACATTTCTATAATACATATTGTGCTCTTAAAAAAATCAATGGTATCCTAAGTTATATATCCTAAATCAAAAGGGATATACACCTTTTGCACAACGATTTTATCTAAAAATTCAATAAGCAACCCGGGCATCGCTGGGGGGCACAAAACTCGTATAAAATAATTTATACTCCCTCCGTTTTTAAATATTTGCTCCACTTTCCATTTTCGGCCGTTTTTAAATACTTGCTTCATTACCTTATTTGAAAAGCTTTTCCAATATTTAATTAATTTCTCTCACCTAGTGGACCCACCATGAATCATATTTTATTAGTTTCATATTTTCTCTCCTCCATTTCTCTCTACTACTTTTGCTTTTTACAATTTTTTATTCTTCCATCAACCCCACTATCTCCATATTTTATTACTTTCTCCAATTTTCCCTAAAACTCCGCGCATGGAGAAATGTAGCAAATATATAAAACGGAGAGAGTATTCAAGTTGTCGATAGAATACAATGATCAAATTACAAATTACTCCATATGTTCGATAAATTATTATTGTATTTACTCCGCAAACATTAATCATAAGGTTTAAAACTATATGGTAACTTATACTAGTATACTATAATTAAAAAGAAATTATAAAGCTATGAAATTATTTTATTTCACATAAATTTTCTCAATTGCTTTACTCATATAAAACCAAATAGTAAATATATTATTTACCAAACATGTGCATTGAAAAGTGCAATTAATATGGGAAGACTTTCATCTAAAGAAGGAGTCTTTAAGAGTAATAAGGTACTCATTTTATTATTTTTTTTCTTTATAATTGGTATCATGTACGATGTTTAGAAAATAATTAAAGTTTGAATATATATTTATTTTTTAATTTAAAAATCATAGTTTTTACTACTTTTTGATTTTTTATAGCTAAAATGAGAGCATTTAGAAAAAAACACATAATTGGATTAATACAAAATTAATAATGCACACATTGACACATACAAGTGGAAGCAAAAGCCAAAAACAAGGTCAAATGAAAAAAGAAAAAAAAGATAACCTATGAGATCGATTTTTATACATCACCTGTCTCTTTAATACTAACTCCGCTATTTATTTCTCGCAACAAAGAGGAGTTTTGCGAAAACCTAGGTGTAGGGAATATTTCAAGCATCCCACACTTGAGCACCACTGTGATCATACACTTAAGCATGGTGGCGTCCATAGGGAAGGAAGCTAGAGCAAAAGAGTCGCCAACAAGTTTTAGGAACTTGTAAACCGTTCATAGGGTGAAGGTTACACCCCTTCACGATCCATGAGATCGCTAACTCCATAGTGGTTCTGAACCATGACTGGATATTCGGGGATGAAGGTACAAATTCAACCTAAAAGAGATTGAATCTGCCCTAAAATTAGGCCTCTACTTTATTCTTCTCATATTCATGTGCGCTTTCCGACTAACATACAATCAATATATTAACCCTAAACCTGTTTAATATATGTTGGTTGAATATTAATGCACAAACAAATCTATTATTGGTGATCACTTAAATTAAAATCATATTAGCCTAAAATCAAATTATTAATTATCTTATTAAGCGTGATTTCAAGTACAAATTCCCTTTAAACCTACAAGAGAGGGCGTGATCAAGCAATAACGTACAATACATAATATCAAACAACATAATAATATTGATACAACAAATCATCATCATAATATTAATCTCATCAAAGCATAATAATATTAGCAAGATCCTAGGCATGATACTAACAAGATTAATAACAAATCCTAACATGTCACTAAGCAATAAAGATTATAGCTTTAGCTCTAACATGATACTAGCATGATAGAAGAAATAGTAATCAACCTAAGCATGATACTAGAAAGCAATAAAGATATCCTAACATGATACTAGGAATTAAAATAATCTAAACACGCTTTCTAAAGAAATATAACAATAAAATTACTCACTTTGTTGCTTCGTATCTCTTTCTATCAAAACAATACACACGTTAGTAACTTCAATGAAAATATTAAATCGATCAAACAATTAATTTAAATAATTGAAATAGGAATTTGGGACCAAACCCTCAGAAATTATCAACCTTTCACGTCTAGGGCGAAAGCAACTTTGAGCTTGGCTAGGTGTGTCTAAGTCTCGTGATGGACGAATGGTGTTTTTGAAAAGGCAAGGCTTAGAAAGAGGGAGAAAGAATAAGCTTCTAGCTTTAAGAGAGAGATCTTAATCTCTTTAGAACTTAAAATAACCATCTAGATTTTATCTAGAAAATTAAAGTAATTCCTAATGACTTTAGGAATGATAATTAATGAACCCTCCACTTGATCATTGGGTCGCCCATAAAACTCATTTAATATCTAATTTAGTATTTGGGCCATAACTTCCTCATTATTCATTGGAATTGGGTTTATAATATATCGTTGGAAAGCTCTTTTCGAGTCCCATCCAACTACACTATTATTGGACCCGTATCATGGACCAAATTAAATTGGATTGGACATTTTTCATAAATAAGGTACGAAAAGAACTGTTTTTGAAAACAAAAAGAAGTATTTTTTTTAAAAATGGAGGCATAACGAGACTCTTTCACATTTCACTTCGTTCGCTAATCAAATGGCGTGAAAATTACTCATCACTGGGTTTGGTTTTTTGGGGAGACACAATTTAGTGTCTACAGAAGCCCCCACTTTGATTGAGTTTGGAGAAACGTAAGTTTCGAAAACAAAAGTCAAAGTAGCGATAGGGATGGAGAATGATTCAGAACGTTTTGCGATCCTAAATCATTCTTGCAACGCCGATACCTGCAAACTAGTGTTAGTTAAACAGATAAGAGAGTTAGAAACGCGTATCTTGCACCGTCGAGCACACGTCTCTAGAGTAACCGATTTGTTGTTGCATCATGTAGTGACGACCTCCACAGTGCCTCGTGAACGCCATCTGAAGGTAACATTACCTCGCTATCTTCATTTGCTGTGACAATCCTCCACATCCTAGGGAGCACCGTCGAAGACCGCTGCTTGTAGCCATCTTCTGTTGTTGTGGCAGTACCTCGCCGATGTAGACAATCTCCTCTGTACCTCGAGACATCGTCGAAGACCGCTGCTTGTAGCTGTCTTCAAAATCTTGTCTATACCTCGACTGGATCATTTTTTGACAACTTTTACATCCTAGTGAAAGTCATCGAAGACCTCGTTACTTTGTGACCCTCAGTTTGCTGATGCTTTGCTTGAATGCTTGCTGTAATTTCGCTTTACTGCGCCAGTACCTTGGCATATTTGTAGATGTAATGAGCCGGTACTTTGGCGCTTGCGTTTGCTTGTGAACCAATACCTCGGTGCTTGTAATGAGCCAATACTTAGGCGCTTAAGTAAAGTGAGATGACCGTCGTCGGGCCGATCACTTATAAGATTGTAATCGAGCCGACTATTAATCATATCAGTCTTCTTATAGGGGCTAACTGGCGTACCAAGGAACCTAAAATGCTAATTAAAGTCCATATAAGCTACTTATGGGGCCTAAGAATTGCGTTGCTGAAGAAAAGAGATCTGATGGAAAACGCGACTTTATCGCGACGTGCCAATCTTGTTGCGGTACGACAGCTCTGTCGCGACGCAATAATTTTACCGCGGCGCGATAGAGTCGCGTTTTCCGGAATAAGGTTTTCTTCCTCATTTCGCCGTTTGCTGCTCGTGTTTTATTCATTTTCTCCCGAAAACTCTGCCCGTTCTCCTTCATTTCTTAACGAAATTCGCTAAAGTTTGTTGCACATCAAAGCTCTTGATCTCTAGTTTGCCGATCTATGTAAGTTTTGCTCAAACTCCTCTTAATTTGGAAGAATTTCGTGCATGTTTATTTGCGAATTTCTGAAAAATCCAAAGATTTTCTTGCCTATTTTGCTTCGTTTGTCGAATTTCTTGTCATGAATTTGTTTGTATATGCTTGTACATCACCTTGGGAGTGTTTTGAGACTTGTTTGACTCAATTTGGTGAAGAAAGGAACGATTTTCCATTGTTGGGCACCTTGAGTTCGTGAACAAAATGTAGCTTGTTCTTCATGTTTTTGCTTGCTCTTTGTGCTTAATTTGTCACAATATTTTCTATAATATTGTAAGAAACTGTTTGATTGCTCAAAATTATTGTTATTGCTTGATCCAAAAACATGTTATATTTTAGTACTACGTACTCTGTTTTTGACGAACATAGTATCATGCGGCTAGGCGAACCTTAGATACCTTTTAATTTACTGTTTTTATGTTTGGAACACAACTAGTATGGCTCGGCGTCATGGTTCCTGCTCACGCTCTTGTGGGGCTCACCGAGAGGACGAGCCTGTCGACGCAGGCGAGGGTACGTCCACTAGTCTTGGGCAGTTCCCCGAGTGGGATGTCGTACTGTAGGGAATATTTCAAGCCATTAACCCCAAGCTTGAACCCCACAGTGATCATACACTTAAGTATGGTGGTGTCCAAAGGGAAGGAAGCTAGAGCAAAAGAGTCGCCAACAAGTTTTAGGAACTTGTAAACCGTTCACAAGGTGAAGATTACACCCCTTAACGATCCATAAGATCGTCAACTCCAAAAGGACTTGAACCAAATAGGGTTCGGGGATGAAGGTACAAATCCAACCTAAAAGAGATTGAACCTGCCCTAAAAATAGGCCTCTACTTCATTCTTCTCGTATTCATGTGCGCTTTCTGACTAACATGCAATCAACCCTAAATCTGTTTATCTATGTTGGGTGAATTTAATGCACAGATAAAACTATTATTGGCGATCACTTGAATTATAATCATATTAGCCCTAAACAAGATTATTAATTATCTTATTAAGCGTGATTACAAGTACAAATTCCCTTTAAACCTGCAAGAGAGGGCGTGATCAAGCAATAACAATAATATATATATCAAGTAACATAATAATCAATCATAATCATGATCATAATCATAATAACAATCATAATAATCATAATTATCATAATCATGTTAAAGTATAATATTAATAGCAAGATCCTAGGCATGATACTAACAAGATTAATAACAAACCCTAGCATGTCACTAAGTAATAAAAATCAAAGCTTTATCCCTAGCATGATACTAACATGCTATTAGAAAAGAGAATAGGAAGCATCGCAGGAATCATAATAAGCATATTTGATATTATAACCTTTTCCCTAAACATGATACTAAGAATCAAAATAGGAGCCTAAACATGATTTCTATATCATAATATCAATAAAACAATTAAAGTACTTACTTGGATGTCTCGTATTTCTTTCTAATGACAAAACACACGCGTTAGTAACTTCAAGGAAAATAATAAAATAAAACAATTAAATTAAATAATTGAAATAGAGATTTGGGACCAAACCCTCAGAAATTATAACCTTTCACGTCTAGGGCGAAGGCAACTTCGAACTTGGCTAGGTGTTTCTAGATCTCGTGAATGCGGAATTTTGTAAGAGGGAAGGTTTAGAAAAAGAATAGAGAGAGAAAGCTTCTAGCTTTTGAGAGAGAAAGATGATTGTTATAGATTGTGAATGAATAAAAACGGAGGTTCAGGACCCTATTTATAAGAAAACAGTCCGGAAATAAGTAGAATTTGATAAGGAATAAAACTCCACTCTGTCGCTGCAAAACCGACCTTGTCGCGTGGCGACAGGCCTGTCGTTTGGCGACAGCCTGGATTTATACGCGCTTTCAAACACGGAGTCCACATATGAATCAAAATTGATTTGTAAAGTCCATATGAAAACTGAAATCGTATTTTTCATAAAATAATATTTTATTCCAAGTAAAACTTATCAAAATCTAATTATTAATTCTAATATTATTAGGACTGAAGAGAATCTTCTAGAGAATTGTAGAAGACCATAATCAATTATAATAACTTTAGGAATTAACATTGGGCCCTCCCCTAGATCATTGGGCCGCATGTAAAGATCAACCGGGCCCAGTTTAGTACTTTGGCCATAACTTCCTCATTATTCATCGGAATTGGGCTTATAATATATCGTTGGAAAGCTCTTTGCAAGCCCCTTCCAACTACACTATTATTGGACCCTTGTCGTGGACCAAACTAAACTGGATTGGCTGTTTTCATAAAATAGAGTTGTTTTTCGAAAACAGAAAGAAAGAATTTTTAATAAAAACCAACCGCAATACTTGACCTTTCACACTTTCACCTCATTCGATTATGATTCGACGCAAAAGGTATTCATCACTGGGTTTGGTTTTGGGGAGACACATTTGGGTGTCTACACGTACCCTGTACTTTGCGCGCACCTTTCACATTTCGAAGCGCGTTCGACGTGGCATTATCGACGATGGAGTTTGTTGCCATGGCTCAGGCAACAGTGACATTGGGCATCTGTATGACAACTAATTTCATAACAACATGGAGCTACTCACTCTCTTGGAGTCACGCGGCTTGACTCCTCTGCTCCAGACTACACTGGCGCTTTTTTCCTTGCAGTCGAGCCGTTTCCTAGTTCGGGCTCTGGTGGAGTTCTTTTGGGACACTACCAACACGTTTCATTTTTCCTGGGGCGAGATGACTATCACTCCCCTCGACTTTTCTATCATCATCGGATAGTAATTCCGGTCGATTGCTGTTCCTCTTGGTAGGGACCTTACTCTTTCCTCACCAGAGGTGGACGAGGTGCTAGGTCCTATCGTTATCCGAGCTCATGCTGAGTCTCGGTCGATGAGCGGCCGATCCATCCCCTGGTCTCTGCTAGTGGAGGCCTTCCGAGATGATGCGACCACCCTTGAGCAGCGGGTGCGCATATTTGTTCTAATTATTCTGTCAGGGAGCTTCTCCCCTGACAAGGTTAGCCGAGCGTTGCTCTACTACCTCCCTGCTCTTCGCGACCTTAGATAGGTCGGGACTTTTGACTGGGCCAGCTTGGCCTATGTTGACTTCTTGCTTGGATTGCGACTTGCCTATCGCCATCGGAGCTACGACGAGGAGGTCACCCTCTCTAGTTTCTGGAGGATCGTAGAGGTATACTCTTGTTTTCCTCAAATAGAATTGACTATTCAGTACTAGCTAGCTTTTGTTGATCCTTCCCTGTTATTACAGGTTTGGTTCTACGAGTACTTTTTGACCTTGTCTCCGGCTAGGTCTTTGTCTCGAGGGCTCCCCATAGATGCTAGTTGGAGAGGTCGTTATCCTGGCATGGTTGCTACCGGACTCGTACGAGAGTCGCTTCTGGCGGTACGAATTATTATCGTCATTTCCACTTATCCTTCTTTGTAGGACTCTGTCTTATGGATATCTCTTTTTACAAGATCCCGAGCCAGTTTTCCGTCCATGGGTCAGATTAGACGTTCCCGTGCGTGTTGTTTGGTATATAGCTCAACGGTGTTATTTCCAAGGGACGTACGACGTTGTGGTGTATTTGGGCGAGAGAGTTGCGATTCAGCACTCATCCGTGTTCTTCATCGTTCCGACTCGTCCTCCACTGCATATGATGGACTAGACGAGTCTTAAGACTCATATGGATTCGTCGGCAGCTGGCGTTGATTGGCTGAGGTTCAACCACCCGAACCAGTATTATGTTGAGAGGCTTTTGCCGCGGTTGGCTCCACCACCTTCCATATTAGAAGAAGCGGAGGTGTGTTTTTGCATCTTTTGATTTATCCTTTGGTATCCCCCAACAATGCTTAATTCTTGGAATTTTATTTTCGTAGGCTGCTGCAGAGGCTGCGGAGTTTGTACCTCCGACCATGTCCATCACCTATCAGGGGTCTTATGGGCCGGTCAAGGAGATGATACCTCCGGCTCCTGAGGAGTGGCACCTAATGGAGAGATCGATCCCTCGACATCAAACTTGGGTAGGTTTATCTCCTATTTCCGTCTGTATTTATATTTTGATTATTTCTAATCTTTTCCTTTTGCAGTTTACTCGCGAGGTGATGACGGGGATGGCAAGAGCTATGGACGCCTTTCGTTATCAGCTGGTGAGGTTGAGCCATCAGGCATCATGCCGTCGGGATGGTGGTGCGACAGAAGTATGACTTTCATCTTGTATTATGTTTGCCTTTTGTTTCTTTTATTTAACTTGGCTTACTGTTTGATTTCAGCCTGTTCCTCCGTCTTGTACTCGCTCGAGGCCAGAGGGTAGGAGGGAGAGATCCGGATCGAGGCGTCGTTGTACCTCGGTGGAGAACGGGACGGGCGAGAGGGGTCGGATCACACTGTTGTCTTGGAGGAATCTGGCTCTTCTTCCGAGGGTATAGCGATGAGGCCACCTAGTCAGGGTACGCCGACACTTGCTCCTTTCACGGCCGGTGGGACGTAAGGTTAGCTCGTCGTCGCAACAGCCACAGCGGCAGTAGCCTCAGTAGGGTGAGCCAGGATAGGCTGGCCCTACTCTTTTGATTCCTACGGCTAGAGAGACAGATGTTGGGCAGGAAGTGACTCCGCAGACTTTGCGGTTTTACGATACTTTCGGCATTCGTCCTCCGGCGTCATAGTTGTACCTGTGCTTATTTATTTTGACTATATAGGACTTTGTATATTATTGACTCTTATGCGATATTTATACATACTAGTATTACTACATAGTCTTTATCCTTTGCATTTTTATTTTTCATTTTATGTTATTTTATGTGCATCTATGTGTGAAAATTTTGTGATAAATTTTGCGCAAAAATTTCCGTCATTATTTTTATTATCTTGGAGGGTATCCGACTTTCTCCACCAAAAAAATGAAAAATAAAATGAAGGTTGACTAAAATAAGCTTAATATTAGACTTAAAATAATCAATATGGAAAAAGTGTTTGAAAAAGAATGCCAAAAAATAAGATTGAATAAGGTTTGGGGGAAGAAACCGTAGAGCCAGAGTACAAATCAAGCCAAAGTCGAAAAAATGCATTCGATATAGCGCGTTTATTTGTGTCAGAGGATAAAGGCTGTCGTGGCGTGATAATTTTGATTTTTTTCGAATTCTACTGGAATTCGGTTTGCATCGATTTCTGTTTATAAATAGCCCCCAAATCTGTCGATTCCAGCATAATTCGAAATAGCAAAAATGTTAGCTTATTAATTCCCAATCAAGTAATGGCTAGGAATTTTTGTGATACAACCCGTGAGTGGTGTCGTTCTCTGACCGCTAAAGAGAGAAAAGAACTTGATTTTTTCCATTTTGGGGGTTTATATGGTATTAAGGGGGTAGATCTTGACATAGATTTTATTCATACCGCCTTAGAATATTGGGATCCCGATACCCATTGCTTTAGACTAGGAGATGATGAAATTTCCCCTATGCCGGAAGAATTTGGTGCCATCCTTGGCATCCTTTCTCTAGAACTCGCAGTAATTCCTAGGTTAAGTGAATATTACTACAAAGATTTTGAGCGATTTCTTAACCTCATGGGTAATGATTTGAAAGTCATAGTTGATGGCACTGTAGTTGATCTTAAAAAGTTTGCATTTTTTTACTTTAATAGACCAAAGTCGGAACCTTTTCATGTTTACAAGAGAAGAGCCTTCCTTTTTTTCATGTTTAGCCAATATTTGCCCACCAATGGTAATATGCATAAGGGTCAAGCTATTTTAGCTTGTGTCATGGAACAAGTGGATGCCGGGAGGAATCCCATGCCACTAATCGTTGGGGAAACAATGCTTAGCTTAGATAAGCTAAAAAGAGATCCAAAAGCACCTCTTCGAGGCTCTCCAATTTTATTACAGGTAGAAAATTAATATTTTTAATCACAGAAATAAAAAAATATATAACTTTGTATAGTAATAATAATTTATTGCATTGAATTTTTGCAGATTTGGCTAATGGAAAGGCTAAAGCTAATTAGCCCTCCTGACAATGTTGAAAATTATACTCATAATTGCCTTGTAAGAAGGAAGAAGCGCTTCTCCATAAAAATGGGGCGTCGGGAATGGAGTAGAATCTTTGAAACTCACGACTTTTCCATCAAGTGGATCGTTCCTTGGTGGAGAATTGAGAAGATGATTGGGGTCAATGCTCAACCCTTTTACCGTATTCCAAGCTTATCCAAGTTGACTTTTTATTGCCCTTCTAGGGTAAAGAGACAATATGGTCTTGCTCAAACCATTCCTTCAGGAGATCTACGCCGCCCTTATGAGTTTCCGGTTTCACAGGATGCGGAAAGATTTGACAAGTATTGGTGTGCTAGGCCCTTATGGGAAATTGTGTCCCACAAAGCTTCTCCTCCTTTGTTTAGAGATGTGAAGCAGTGGTTACTTGGTAGATCTCAAAAGGACAAGAACAAAGTTCGGAACACGAACAAGGACAAGACAAGCATTAAAGACCTACTAGGGGATAAGGAAATTCCTCTTAAGGATCTCCTAGGTTCAAGAGTTGAATTCAAGACTCCTATGATGCCTAAAAAGAAAAGTGTTGTAAAAGGCAAAGAAAACAGAAAAGCTAACTCTATAGAGAAGAAAGCATGGGTTGAGAAAAAGATTGGTGTAATGGCCAAGGGAGAAACTATCTCTACTAAAATTATATGCATATCATCTAAGGGATCCCTATTGGTGAAAGAGATGGATGATGAAGAGGAAGCGGAAAAAATTGGAAAAGGGCTAAAAAAGAGAAGATCGATTAGAGAATTGCTTTACTTACAATGTATTAGACAATTTTTAACTTTAAGTCAATTTTATTTAAAGCTTTCTTTAATTCCATCAATAATGTAATCAACTTTTATATAAAAATTTTATTTTATTAATGCAATTTTCAGTTTTAAAAATTAAATCAACTTTGTGTAAAAATTTTATTTTATTTTAAGCAATGGAAAACAACTTTGAAATAATTTCAAAAAATAATTTGAGTACGGAAGTCGAAATTTTCCAAAATTCACCGAAATTTACCCAGATTGATGAAAATTCTGCGACGCCGGAAATAAAGATCCATCGCGGCGCGACAGTCTTTGTCGTGGCGCGATGGCTTGAATTGTTGTGCGATGCTAATTCTGATTCAGCGTGCTAATGTAAATATGCGATATTTGTAAAATTTAAAGTGGCTGCGCCTCGTAAAGGGTTGCCTACGTACCATTTCCTTAGGAATCAGGCTAAACGTAGCTCTTTTGAGTATAAAACTCAAGTGATCATGGGTAGAATTTCTTAAGTTGGTCAAGATTCGTTATGTTTGAGAACTCATTACCATCCATATTAGTTAGTTTTGCAGTGCCTCCTGATAGAATGGTTTTGACTATGTATGGTCAGACCAATTAGACCTAAATTTGCTTCTTGGGTCTAGAACATTTTTCCTTAATGCTTTCAACACCAAGTCTCCTACTTTGATGTTTCTTGTCTTGACCTTCTTGTTAAAGTGTCTAGCCATGCGAGTTTGATAGCATTGAGTATGATGTAGAGCTTCTAGTCTCTTTTCATCGAGTAGAATTAGCTCCTCATATCTTGCTTTTGTCCATTCAACCTCATCGAGTTTACTTTCTAATGCAATGCGTAAGGAAGGTATTTCCAATTCTAAAGGTTGTACGGCATCCGTTCCATATATTAAGGAAAATGGCGTATTTCCTGTGGATGAGCTAATTGACGTATGATAACCCCACAAAGCAAAATGGTGTTTGTCAGGCCAATCCTTGTAGTTTTCTGTCATCTTTTCGATGATAGTCTTTAAATTTTTATTGGGTGCTTCTACTGCGTCGTTCGCTTGAGGTCTATATGGAGAAGAGTGATGATGTTGAATGCCATATTTTTGTAGTAATTCTTCACATTCCGCTTGAAAGTGAGTTTCATTGTCACTTATCATTTCATGTGGGATCCCGTATCGACAAATGATGTTTCTTTCGATAAAGAGTGCTACATGCTTTGCGGTGAGTTTCGCATATGATGCTGCTTCAACTCATTTTGTAAAGTAATCAATTGCAACAAGGATGTATTCGTGGTCTCTTGTCCCAGGAGGGCTGATTTTCCCAATAATATCTATCCCCCACGTTAAGAATGGCCATGAAGACGTATAGGTGTAAAGCAATGACGGCGGAACATGTTGCAAGTTAGCGTATATTTGGCATTTAGGGCATCTCTTTACATATTGATGGCAATCCCTATTCATGGTAGTCCTATAATATCATTGGCACATTATCTTTTGGACTAGCACTTTGCCATTCATATGAGTTCCGCATGCTCCTTCGTGGATTATTCTCATCACCCTTTGAGCTTCCTTTTTGTCTACACATAAGAGGGCTTTTCCTTGAGGTACCATTTTATGTAGCTCATCATTTATAAGCACAAATTGGGAAGCCGAAAGTCTTAGAGCGCGCTTTGCTATCTTGTCAGCATGAAGTGGGTATTCCCCTTACGTGACATAATTAAGGATGTCAGTGTACCAAGGTTCCTCTTCCTTTTCTTCTTCTTCTTGAATGGTTTCATCATCTTCTATGGCTTGAATATAAGGTGGCTTATGCCTTTTTTCTATTGTCAAAGGCATTTGCTCAATCTCCTTAGAAATTCTAACCATCGAGGCTAGTCTTGCCAAGGCATCAGCAAACCGATTTTCCTCTCTCAGTAGATATGTATATTCTACCTTCTCGAGTCGGTCAGGAAGGGTTTCTAAGTATGTTTGGTAAGGGGCCAAACTTTCACTCCTTACTTTCCATCTTTTGGAGATTTGGTTGATGAAGAGGGAAGAGTCTCCGGATATGCGTAGCTTCTTTACTCCTAATGCCAAAGCAGTTCAAGGCCTACCACACATGCTTCGTAATCCGCAGCATTGTTGATAACGTCGAAATCTAAGTTTATTGAGATTGGGACGTGTTCTTTTTTTGGTGATACTAATAGTACTCCTACGCCACATCCTTTTTGGTTTGAGGCTCCATCGAAGTATAATGTCCCAATATCATATTTCGTGACCATTAAGTCTTCGTCCGGAAAGTCGTTTTCGTGCATTGGTGTCGAATCTTCAATCGGGAAATCCGCTAAGAAGTCTGAAACCACTGATCCTTTGATAGCTTTTTGAGGCATGAATCTTACATCAAATTGGGCTAAGTTGACTATCCATCTAGATATTCTCCCGTTGAGTGTAGATTTCTCAAAGAGGTACTTTAGAGGATCCATTCAAGATACTACATACACTGTATGGACAAGCATGTAGTGTCTTAGTTTGGTTGTGGCCTACACTAATGCGAGGCATAATTTTTCAAGCGATGTGTAGCGAACTTCATACTCGAGCATCTTTTTGCTGAAGTAGAAGATGGCGTTTTCTTTATTTTCTACTTCTTGTGCTAGCATAGCTCCTATCGTTTCTTTGGTAACCGTTAGGTACAATCGAAGAGGGATTCTTGGAAGCGCAGGTGCTAATACAGTAGGATTAGCGAGATAGGCTTTGATTTTATCAAAGGCTTTTTGACACTTGTCGTCCCATATTATCGGTACATTCCTTTTTAGCTTCTTGAATATTGGTTCACATATCGTAGTGAATTTAGATATGAACCTACTTATGTATTGCAACCGGCCAATAAATCCTCGAATTTTTTTCTCGGTTTTGGGCGGCGGCATTGACATGATTGCTTTGATTTTGGTTGGATCTATTTCTATTCCTCTAGAGCTAATGACATAGCCTAAGAGTTTCCCTGAGGTGACTCCAAATGCACACTTGGCTGGGTTTAGCCTCATGTTATATTTTCTCAATCTCTTAAAGAATTTCCTTTAGGCTATTTGGTGTCCTGGACGGTCCTTTGATTTTACAATCATATTGTCCACATATACCTCAACCTCTTTATGCATCATGTCATGGAGTAAAGCAGTTGATGCTCTTTGGTAAGTGGCACCCTCGTTTTTCAACCCAAATGGCATCACCGTGTAGCAGTAAGTGCCCTAAGGTGTTATGAAGGTAGTCTTTTCCATGTCTTCTTCAGCCATGAGAATCTGGTTATATCCTGCGTATCCATCCATAAACGAGAGAAGCGCGTGATTTGCTGTATAATCTACTGGAATATCAATGTGTGGTAAAGGGAAGTCGTCCTTTGGACTTGTCTTATTTAGATCTCTGTACTCGACACACATTCTTACCCTACCATCCTTCTTAGGAAATTGTACCACATTTGCAACCCATTCGGGGTATTTGGATACCTTGATAAAACCTGCATCTATTTGTTTTTTCACTTCTTCTTTTATTTTAAGAGCCACGTCGGGTTTCATTCGACATAACTTTTATTTTACAGGTTTCATTCCTGGGATTAGTGGTATAGTGTTGAGCAATTTCTCTAGTTATTCATGGCATATCTTCATATGACCAAGCGAAAACATCGATGAATTCTTTTAGTATATTTATTAAATCAGTTCTTTCCTCTTGATTAAGGGTTAAACCACTTTTAACTTCTCTTTTAATAGTTGGATCCTTTGTAATGTTAACCATTTCGGTGTCTTCAATTATCGGTGTTTTATTTTCAAGTGTTTCCACTACTTTAATTATTTCTTTATCATTTTCATTGTTAGTAAAGCAATGCTCGTCATCTTGAGTGAGAGAATAACACGAGAAGTAAGCGGAAGAAGACATGTTATCGAATTCTGAAACCATTACATCGAAAAGAGATACATCCGTTGGGACTTGACTACTGACTATCCTAGGAATAGGTTCTAAACTAGAAGGGATAGAAGGAGACGCAGCTATATAAGACTTAGAATACTCGACTACAGAAGACTTGAATTCAGACTCAGACGACTCAGACTCATCGAACATTGGTCCTTGTCCTGTGGTAATGGAGATTCTTTTGTTCACTTGGTGTAGTCACCTTCACAGTCTTTCGCTATCCCTGAACTAATCCTTTCGCTGGAGTAATGTGCTTTGTAGGATCAAAGTTTTCACTTTGTAATACCGTTTAGATAAGCACGGAATCTTCGTCGCCACGCATAGGCTCATTTTTCTCGTACCCAAAGAGGAGACCCATAACACTGAAGTCAAAGCATGGAGGTGCTTGCTCCTTGTAGATGGGAGTTGGGATCTCATCTAAGAAATTACAGTCTAAGAATATGTCGAAACCTAGTTGTCTTATCCCATCTTTGACAAACGGTTCGGGGAATTCATGGCATGGATAATCTTCACCCTCTTTTATGAACTGTTCATTTAGAGTGAGGGGATAGTGATCCATTGGGATAGCTTTTTTCTGGGTACGAGCATTTCTCCGTGCATTGAATTTTTCCCGATCTCGCTTATAGTCTTCCGGAGTCGGTTTGAAACCAAGCCCAAAAGTATTTAATTTAGAGAGGCCATACAGTCCCATTTGGTTCGCTATTCCTTCCTTCTTTCCTAGAGTCATTCCGGGAAAGTGTCCTTGTTTTCTGAGAATTCCATTGATTATAATGTTTGAATGGAGGTCGTAACGAAGAGGGGTCTATTCATCTTCCTCAATAAAAGAGACCTCTTCGGCATTAAATCCCCATAAGTCTTCATCATTCTCATCATGCTCCACGTTTATGATTGGCTTATCAATTGCTTTGATCCTCATAGGGGAAGTATCAATGGTGATAGGAACTCCTCTAACTATAGCCTTGACTTGTTGGTGAAGAGATGAAGGGATGGCCTTAAGGTCGTGAAGCCAAGGGCGCCCCAACAATAGGTTGAAAGAAGTCTTAATATCTACTACTTGAAAAGTAGTAGCATGCTCAATGACTCTTGTTATGACATTCATAGTAATGGTCCTAAGAGCTTGACGACGAGTGTTATCATAAGCTCTTATGCCTTGTGTTAATGGAGATAAATCCTCATCTCTTATTCCTAACATTCTCGCGTTTCGAAGTGGGCAAACATTAATTGCTGACCCATTATCCATGAGGGTCATTGGAACGTTCATCCTTTTACAAACCACTGTGAGGTTCAAGGCTTTATTATGCTTATCACCTTTAGGAAGTAAAATACTTGTCAGAAAAGGTGATCAAGTTGATGGGACTGGGAAGATCACTGGTAAGGAAGTTAGCTAAGCCTTTAGGTGAGGTTTCTGAATCTAGGCTAAAGTATCCATTACTGCGAGCCTATGCTCGTGGGATGTGGCTAGGAGTTTCCATACGTTCATTTCAACCTTAGTCTTTTTCAATTGTTTGACAACATCGTTGTCTTCTATAATTGGAATAGGACTTGATGAGTTGTAGGAATGGGTTGATTCGCGATGGGAGGTTGCATTCTCCCTGATCTTGTGAGGACGTCGATAGAGGAATCTTCTTCATCCCAAATATCATCAATCGGATAAATCGTGGAGAGTGGAGTTTCTTCTATGTCTTTGAGGTAGACATCATCATCATCGCTTTCCCAAACTCCATAGATGCTAACATCCTTTTCTGGTCGAATTTGAACCAACTTTTTACTGTCAATCAATCCTTGGACTAAATCCTTGAATTTAAAACAGTGTTCTATGGTATGTCCTCCTAATTGATGGTATGGATAGTAGAATCTATCTGTCTTTTTCAGCGATTCAAATGGTCTTGGCTCGAGAGGTTTGATTTTCCCATTCTCGAAGAGCATTTTGAACATATGTGCATATGAATTCCCAATAGGTGTGTATGCCTTATTATTCTTTTGGGGTGGTTCGACTACATTAAAAGAAAATGGCTTTTCTTTCAGTAGTCTTTGTGGGCATCATTTCTTCAATGACACGCTTGTTTTGAACCATCTTTGCATGGTCTAGGGCCTCGTGACATATGTCTATTGCCTCCCTCATTGTGTTTATGAGGAGTCATACCTCCTCTTTAGTGGCAGGTTGTTCTCCTGGGGGGCAATCACTCATGGCATCGAAAAAAGTTTCCTCCTCTTCTTCGATAGCATGAGTTTCTTCAATTGGTTTGATGAGGGATGATGGATCAACATGGTTTTCCTCATCAGAAATTGCCAAGTAGTCTAAAAGTGGAGCGTTATTAATACTTGGCTTCTTGCTTGCAGGAGGCAATGGAAGTTTGTTGCTATCGATTAAGTCTTGGATAGCTCCCTTCAACTTCCAGCAATTCTTAGTGAGATGGCCCCTTCCTTGGTGATATTTTCAAAGTGCGTTGGGATTCCAGCTGGCCGTCCTCCTTTCGACTGGTGGATCTCCAAAAGGTCCAATAGGAGTTATAAGACCCTTAGCATGAAGTCGATCAAACGTCGTGTCATAACTCATGCCAATAGGTGTGAAGTTTCTCCTAAATGGCTTCTTTTGCCTTTGATTGTTTATAGCAAGGACCTCATTCAAGTTAAAGGTGCTAACATTGTTTGAGTGGGTAGTTTTGGAAGAAGAAGGATTGTCGTTATTCTTTCTTTTCCAGCCATTGTTGGAGTTGCTAGCAGCTTTTTGTTTTGCAAGGTCGTCTTCAATATCGATTCCTATGTCATAGACGGCCTTGAAAGTATTCAAATTGCTTTGGTATTTGAGATGTTTCGAGTACTTTTCTTGGAGGTTCTTGATAAACAACCTCACAGATTCCTTTTCAATAGGAACCTCGACCATCTTAGAGGAAGTTTCCCTCCATTTGTTGAAGAAGGAAGTAAATCCTTCGTTTTCCTTTTGCTTCAACATCTCAAGTTCTCTATGGTCAGTTTCAATTTGAATGTTGCACTGGTATCTATCAATGAAAGCGTTTGTTATAGAGTTCCAAGAAGAGATCTTCTCTTTGTCTAGGGAGATGAACCATTGTTGACAAACGGTTTCTAGAGATAGCGAAAATAGCGAATGGAAAACTTTCCTATCAAGTCCCTTGATATTCATTATAGTTTCGAAAGCTCTTAAATGAAAATAGGGGTTGTCAGTTGGCTTGAATCTAGGGATGTCATTGACATTGAACTTCTGTGGAAGAAGTTCCTTGTGCACCGAGACCCCTTGTGCGCTAATTCCCTGAAATTTGTAGTCGTTGGAATTTTGCTCAAGCTTTCTTCCATACGCTCAAGCTGTTGCTGTCTAGTAGGGTCGTTGACTTGAAGAGCGAGAGTTTTGAACATCTCGGTCAAGTTAGTCATGTTTTGTCTTAGTTCATCGACTTCCTGTTGGGTAGCCATTAGTATGAACTTTTTTCAGTGTCTGATGGGTTTGTCGAAGAGTAGAACTTGAACGAAAGTGTTATCTTTGATTAACCGTCCTTCTCTTCTTGACCAAGTGCTGTAATATTAAACCATTGATTTTTTTTAATGACTCGACTCAAATTGACTTTGACTTTTATTGGTTTTAAAAGGCAAAAAAGCGAAAAATGGGGTACATTTTTGGGAATCAAGTTTAATGGTTTAAACAACATGGTTATGTTAGGAGGATTAATCTCTGACTTACCCCCTAAAAAAATGACGGAAAACACGCGCACACAAAACTCTCTATACAAGGTCGTAGTGAAACATACATGAAGTGTGTGCTTTAAAAAAAGTGAGTGAAAGTGGCATGTTTGACACTTATGTAAGACCATGGGACTATGTGTCTAGACTCGATTAAGGACTGAATATAACTTCGATTATTAGTAAATTGATGAAACAGACTTGGCGCAAAGACACAAGCAAAAAACTAGACCATCGCGCAAACAATGGCACTATCGCGTCGCGCTAGAGCCATCGCTGCGCGATAATGCTATCGCGTCGCATTGGACACCTGCGTGTCGCACCACAGGCTAGACCTCTGCGTCATTACTGAAATGCCAGTCTGCACCTGTTTCCAGCGTTCTACTTTAAAGGGGCAAGCCTGTGGTCATGCTAAGTCGTGTTTATTCATTTCTATTAAACTTTAATCATTAATTAATTAATTAAACAAAGTCTTATATAGTCATTAATAAGTTTATTTAGACTCAAACACAAGTCAAACAAACGGTTAGCGTAAACACATACAAGCTATGCAGAAGAAAGAGATGCATAAGTAGTCAAGTAAGCACAATATGATGCAATGAGTTTGCAACCTAACCATGGCTCTAGTTCTCTAAAGTTCAAGGATAAGGGTAGTCAAAAGAGGATCCATGGTTACGAGTCCGGATGCATCGCGCGGAAGCCTTACCTTTGGAAGGGTTGGCGTGTATGGATGGGACCCCGCAAGTTAAACTTGCTTCCATGGTTTGGTGAATTCGCAAACTTGGATGTACCCTTCGTTGCAATGAGCGTTTGATTGGGTAGATGGAGCGTGAATTCCTAGGTGGTTATGGCCATATGTAGAACACATATGGGTTTCAAAAAAGAGGGAAAAACTCAATCAGGAAGTAAAATCAGCTAAATAGTGCTAGAACCGGTCAAAGCAAGAAGTCAGACGTTTGGCTCGGTATTGGAAGAACATGGCGCGAGAAAACAGGGACCATCGCGAGGAGATGGCCCTGTCGCGTCGCGATATTGCTATAGCGTCGCGACAGAGCCATCGCACTGCGATGGGCTCTTTTCTCTCAGCGACGGTTCCTATATGCCTCAGCAGTTTTCTGTGTTCTTAGAATTTTATGATTTTCGCAGTGTTTTTTCGATTCTAGTTGTGAAAGATATTTCCCAAATTTCCTATGTGTAAAAAGCCTATGTTTTTGACGCATTAAGGATGGTCTTTCCAATGCGGACCTTTTTATGCTTATGCCAATAATGTCAATCAAAATTACGCACATGAATACTTAGAACTTTTCGAGTCTCATCCACTCATTCTAAATTATTGCCAAAATAAATTTAGGAATTAAAATAGAAATCCTCCCCAGTGGAATTGCCAAAAACTGTAGGGAATATTTCAAGCATCCCACACTTGAGCCCCACTGTGATCATACACTTAAGCATGGTGGCGTCCATAGGGAAGGAAGCTAGAGCAAAAGAGTCGCCAACAAGTTTTAGGAACTTGTAAACCGTTCACAGGGTGAAGGTTACACCCCTTCACGATCCATGAGATCGCTAACTCCATATTGGTCCTGAACCATGATTGGATATTCGGGGATGAAGGTACAAATCCAACTTAAAAGAGATTGAACCTGCCCTAAAAATAGGTCTCTACTTTATTCTTCTCATATTCATGTGCGCTTTCCAACTAACATACAATCAATATATTAACCCTAAACCTGGTTAATCTATGTTGGTTGAATATTAATGCACAAACAAATCTATTATTGGTGATCACTTGAATTAAAATCATATTAGCCTAAAATCAAATTATTAATTATCTTATTAAGCATGATTTCAAGTACAAATCCCCTTTAAACCTGCAAGAGAGGGCGTGATCAAGCAATAACAATAAATAATATCAAGTAACATAATAATATTGATACAACAAATCATCATCATAATATCAATCTCATCAAAGCATAATACTATTAGCAAGATTCTAGGCATGATACTAACAAGATTAATAACAAATCCTAGCATATCACTAAGCAATAAAGATTAAAGCTTTAGCTCTAACATGATGCTAGCATGATAGAAGAAATAGGAAGCAACCTAAGCGTGATACTAGAAAGCAATAAAGATATCCTAACATGAACTAGGAATTAAAATAATCTAAACATGCTTTTTAAAGATATATAACAATAAAATTACTCACTTTATTGCCTCGTATCTCTTTCTATCAAAACAATAAACATGTTAGTAACTTCAATGAAAATATTAAATCAAACAATTAATTTAAATAATTGAAATAAGGATTTAGGACCAAACCCTCATAAATTATCAACCTTTCACGTCTAGGGCAAAGGCAACTTTGAGCTTAGCTAGGTGTGTCTAAGTCTCGTGATGGACGAATGGTGTTTTTGAAAAGGCAAGGCTTAGAAAGAGGGAGAAAGAATAAGCTTCTAGCTTTAAGAGAGAGAAAGAATAGAAAGATGATTGTTGATGATAGAAAATGGGGAAATACGACCCTATTTGTAGAGAAAAACATCCGGAAATGATTAGAGAAGATCGAATTCCAATCGAAGTAAAACTGCTCCCATCGCGGCGCAACAAGGCTATCGCGACGCGACAGGCCTATCGTGGCGCGATGGACCTGTCGCAGCGCGATGGTGCTGCGGGATAATATTTTGTCGTACGGAGTCCTTTTTCCAATATAATTGGATAATTAGAGTCCATACTTTATCATAAAAATTCAGATTAAATCTTTTTAAAACATTTGTTTTATTTCTTCTTTATCTTTTCTGAAATACATAAAAATATAATTGTTAATCCTAATCTCTTTAGAACTTAAAATAACCTTCTAGATTTTATCTAGAAAATTAAAGTAATTCCTAATGACTTTAGGAATAATAATTAATGGACCCTCCACTTGATCATTGGGTCGCCCATAAAACTCATTTAATATCCAATTTAGTATTTGGGCCAAAACTTCCTCATTATTCATCGGAGTTGGGCTTATAATATATTGTTGGAAAGCTCTTTTTGAGCTCCACCCAACTACACTATTATTGGACCTGTATCATGGACCAAATTAAATTGAATTAGACATTTTTCATAAATAAGGTACGAAAAGAACTGTTTTTGAAAACAGAAAGAAGTATTTTTTATTAAAACGGAGACATCACGAGACTCTTTCACATTTCGCTTCGTTCGATAATCAAATGACGTGAAAAGTACTCATCACTGGGTTTGGTTTTTGGGGAGACACAATTTGGTGTCTACACTAGGCAAAAGATCATAGTTATTGAAAATAAGGGCATATGCTTAAGTACTAATCCTACCCAAAAAAAAAAAATTTAATAAACATTAAACTAAAGGAAATTTTAGAAAATAACACCATAAATTTCTCAAAAAAGGGATTATAATACCACCAAATCTACAACTTTTATTATAACACCACAAAAAATCACAAAATTTGGATTTCACCACCATGTAACGTATTTTTGGATGGAATCCGTTACTGGGACCCAATATGGACACGTGTCAATAAGATATTGGTTTTTTTAAAAAATAAAATAAAATAAAAACAAAAATTAAAAAAACAAAAGAAAAAAGCCTTAAACCCTAACCCAACCACCACCGACCCCACCACCGGCAACCCAACCCCAGCTGTCAACCCATCCCTTAACCCCCATAGCCCACTAGCTGAATCCACCACCTAAACCCCATAGCCCACCAGCCCCGAAACTACCACCTAACACCGACAAACCCCACATCCACCAGTTGAGCCCACCACAACCGTGCCGCAAATCCCACCACAGCCGCGCCGCAAATCCAACCACGATCTTGTTGTTCCCTCGCTGATTCCCTATCGCGAAAACCAAAACACCGATTGCGAAAACCAGCAATTACGAAAACCACTAATCGCGAAACCACCAATTGCGAATACCACCAATTGCGGGGAACTGTGAACCTGTGTTGGGTGGGGCTGGTTGGCAATTGGGTTTTTCGGTGGTTAGGTGGTGGTTTCGAAGGTGAAGGAGGAGGTTTCGCCGTTTCGGTGGCTGGGTGGGCTTGCCGATGACCAGTTGTAGGGTTGCCGGTAGTGAGGGTGGTAGCTGGGTTAGGGTTTGGAGTTTTTTCTTTTTTTAAAAAAAAAATTCTTTTTCTTTTAATTTTCTTTTTTTTTTCATTCAATAGAATAGTACATGTGTGCATTGCGAGACCCACTAACAGTTTTTTTGGATGATTTTTGTTAAGGGGTGGTGAAATCCATTTTTTTGGTTTTTATGGGTATTATAATAAAAAGTTTAAAATATTGTGGTGTTATAATCCATTTTTTGAGAAATTTGTGGTGTTATTTTCTAAAATTCCTATACTAAATAACCCCCACCACTAGCAACACCGAAACCACCCACCACCACAAAAGACCAAACCAACCACCACCACCCACCACCCAGCACAAAACACCGAACAAACCACCACCAAGCCGCACAAAACACCAAACTAACCACCACTAGCTGCGCAAAACACCGAACAAATTAAACCCATGAACCTACCAACCCACGAAAACCCACAAATCTAGAAAACCCTTGAACCCATTAACCCACAAAAACCCTTGAACCCAACCCACGAAAACCCTTGAACCCACCAACCCAGCGAACCCACTAACCCAACGAACCCGCCGAACCCGCGAACCCTCACACCCGCGAACCCTCTACCATCAATTAAAGTTGTAATTGGTCAAATTTAACCATCAAAACTTTAGATCTATAGTTTTTATGGTTATATTTGACCATAAAACCTTCAAATTTGAGCTTTAGCGGCAATGAGAAAACAACAAATAAAGGAAGAGAGAGAAAACGAAGGTGTGACAAGAACAGGACAATGGTGATCAGTGGTAGTGGTGGTGGTGGTTGCCATTGAAGGTCATGGTTGAATGTAGATGTTGAATTATTAAGGAAGAGAGAGAAAACTTGTTAATAAAGATGTTGAATGTAGATGGAGGGGAATGAATTTGGTGGTAAGGGTGAAATTAATTAACCTTGGGGTTTAATGTAATGAGATTAGAGTTGTAGTTTAATTAGGATGTTTTAAAAAAAGTAAGGGTATCTTTGTCATTTCGCACAAAAAAACTTACAAAAAAAGGAAATAAATCAATTTGTTGCGAATAATGTGAAGCACACATTTTGGCAAATGTTGCGAGTAATAAGAACCGGAGGTAGTATATAATCACAGGAACTTAATGGAAATGTAGAGTGCCACGTGTCATTTTTGTTTTTCAATTTATTTATTTAGTATTTAATATATGTCTTTTCATCCTAATGTCCAGTTTATTCCCAAATGATGCTTCATTCCTCTTAAATTTCTTCCCAAACAATTTGTTTCTTCTTTCAAAATTCATACGAAAATTAAATTTTATGCGATAATTCAAATAATCGACACTTCATTAAAAACATCTCATCAAGACGTTTAACGTGGAGGTTTAAAAGGGGGAATAAGCGAGGTTAGGCATTAATTTGCAATGGCATCACAGAGACCTATTATTTATACTAAAAACAACTCTCTTTGATTAACATTTTTTTTTTCAGGGGTAGCACGTGCTACCCCTTATTACTTTGTAGGTCTGCTTTTGATTGCTATTTCCATTTTTCACTTTTCCTTAATTAGTATGCATTACTAAAATAACTAAGTAATATTCGGCAAAAACGGAGAGAGTATAAGGCAAGGAGAACGATCCTAAGTCCCTAACCAAACTTCAACCCTTTTGTGCTAGACACTTGAAAGTGACTAAATGGGGGTTATAAAATACTTCCTTCATTTTTTTAGTTGACACCGTTTGACTTTTACACTATTCACACATTACACTTTGACTCGCTTTTGTGACTTATAGATAAGATAAAATATAGTCATGTGGGATCTTGTTTAAATCATCTTGATATATAATCTATTAATATCTATTTTTTATAATTTTACAATGTTGATATTTAGAGTTATATTAAGCGTTAAAAACATGCGTTGGCAAGTGTGATAATAGAAAGGTATCAACTTAAAAAAACAAAGGAAGTAAGAGATTAATAACCTCAAGTTTACAAGTTGAATTTCCAACAAACCACACCAAAAAAGCTTAGTAGCCTAGTGATTGCAAACATATTAGTGAAGGATGTTATCACTATATAATGCCCTTAAATTCACTATGAAAAATATTTACTTACAATATTTTTTTAGTTCAAAACTAGGTTATCCCCGTACGATGCACGTTAGAATTAATCTTTATTGTAATTTATGTTCAACTACATTACATTGTTTATAAAGATTAGGATTAAGCCCTGTTCACTTCACCTTACAAAAATAATATTAAGTAAAAATAATTTCAGTTTAGCAAAAATAATTTCAGTTTAGTAAAAATAAGTCCAGTTTAGTAAACATAATTTTAGTTCAATAAAAATTAGAAACTTTAAAGAAGAAATATAACTGATTGTGAATTAGTAAAAACAATTTCAGTATAGCAAAAATAGTTTCAGTTAAGTAAAATTAATTTAAGTTCAGTAAAAATAATTTAAGTTCAGCAAAAATAATTTCAGTTCAATAAAAATAATTTAAGTTTAGCAAAAATAAGGTGAATTGAACAGAACCTTAGATATATAAATAATTTACATTTAAGGAAAGTAAAAAAATTGAAACCACGATCAATCATTAAACATGTTAGGTATGTAAAACTATAATTTAGGAGAGAAACTTGGTAAATTGAGTTTTATATAAGCACTAATGTATTGAAGTCAAAAGTGTAGTTTAAAAATAAAAATGAAAAAACATTAATAATTGATGACATCACACAAAGAATTGGAGGGAAATTTTTTTAATGTGAGAATGACATGTATATAGGATAGTTTGAGGGTTGATAGTATCAACAATGTTTTGTTTTGGTGATAGTAAATAGATTTCCACCAAATTTAAAAGTGTTTTCATTTTATAATTAGTTGAAAATTCCTTTAGTGAAAAAAAAAACATATTTAAAAAACAAATAGTACAAGTACATGATGAGCAAAACACATATCAAATCACCTGCAAATATCTCACATCTAGATTAAATCCAATCTTACATGTTTTTATAGTTCTATATCCCATCTCTATACTACCCCGTATTTTTATACAATTTATAAATTAATTAATTTATTACTTTAGAAACGTATTTCATTAATTAGATTAGAATTATTCATTTCTATTTAAATATTTGAAGGTTGAATTCAAATTAAAACTTATCAATTAATCTATTTAAATAGTTTTTTTTTTAAAATGGAATAGGGAGGAGTGATTTCATTAAATAATAATAGTCATCGACACTTACAATCATCCCTTAAAAGATCTAAATTCTCATACATGGATTAAACACCTCTAACTAATGACATCGCTTCTGAATTGCTCCTGGATAATTTTAGATGTCTTTGCATCGTTCTTGACGGAGCTTCATTGATGTATAGTCGCAAAAATGATAAAACTTAATTGGTTATCAAAATCTACAAATTTGCAAGACGAATCTTCTAAATCTGCACCCCTATACCAACAGACCCGCAATTCCACAAATTTGCAAGACGAATCTTCCAAATTTGTATCCCTGCACACACTAAAAACAAACAAACAACAATATTAAACCCTACATGAAGGGACCGACTAAACCCTATATGGAGGGACTGACTATAATCACCATACTGTTAGTGATCTTTATTTGCTAAAAACTTTAAATTAAAGAAGAATTTGGGCTTACTATCGATAAAAATCAATGGCAGCCCCTAAGTTTTACTATGGTGGCTAGGTTTGAAGAGAGAGAAGAGAAAAGTTTAGGGTTTCAATTAATTAAAATATAAGGTCTGACATCTATTTAAATAATTTGGGGAACATTTTATTTATTTTTATTTAAACTTTAGGACAAGTATATAAATCATAAAGGAATTTTTAAGTCAATATTTAAATAAAGTCAACAAACTATTTTGTGTAGGAAATGGATTCATTAAGGGCATATAGGGAAAGTCAATAGGAAAGTCGTCCCATTTTTGCCCCAAGGTGAAAATACACAAAAGGTAAACTCTCTTGTCTTTTTCCTCTTATTTTCTCACTCCTAATTCCATCTATCACTCACCTTCATACACACACCACCACACTATGGTGGCCGGCTGCCACCACCACAACCTTTACCGCCAGCACACGCCGGCGGCAGTAGAAGTCGTCCTCCCTTCCTCTTCCTTGGTGGTGTGTGGTTTGTATTTAAAAAAATTACCAAAATACCATTTTAAGAAATTAAATGATAATTAATTAATTAGTTTATACTTTTAAAACATATAGGGTATTATAGTTACCATAAAAATTGCTAAAATAACCTTTAAATTGAGCGTCTTACAGTAAAATTAACGTAAGGCTGCCTTAAACAAAACTTTTTGATGATCTAAAGAATTATAACAATATTCTTTACCACTAAACAGTATTAATATCATTGAAAGGTTATTGCCTTATTAATACCATTAACATAATAATTTATATCATTAGAATAATGTATGTACTATTAAGGGGGTGTTTGATTCACTATTTAGATCGTATAATGGTACTATCATATATTAATTCGGTGAAATATTGAGTGTAAATGTAAAAAAAAATTAAAAAAAATAAATAAATAAAGCACATTAAAGCCCCGTACTTCACCTTATTTTTGCTGAACTGAAATTATTTTTACTAAAATAAATTTTTTTTTACTGAATTGAAATTATTTTTTGCTGAACTTAAATTATTTTTACTGATTTGAAATTAATTTTACTGATCTGAAATTATTTTTTTTTTACTGTTTTTCTATTATATTTCTTCTTTAACTATATGGCTTTTTACTAAACTGAAATTATTTATGCCGAACTAAACTTATTTTTACTGAATTGAAATTAATTTTACTGAACTGAAATTATTTATACCGAATATTATTTTTTGTAGGTGAAGTGAACAGAGTCTAAAGTTGAGATTATATACTACAATATCATCTAACCTATTATTAATTAATTAAAACTTCTCTTCTTCAAAAAAAAAAAAAAAATAAAAAAAAAAAAAAAAACTTCTTCATTTTATTTTAATCACTAAGGCCCTGTTTACTTCACCTTATTTTTGCTGAACTGAAATTATTTTTGTTGAAGTGAAATTATTTTTACTGATTTTGTATTATATTTCTTCTTTAAGTTTACTGATTTTAGATGAATGAAATTATATTTACTGAATTGAAATTATTTTTGCTGAACTGAACTTAAATTAATTTTACTGAATTGAAATTATTTACACTGAATATTATTTTTATAATGTGAAGTGAATAGGGTCTAAATGATTACAAAATTGTATTTCATTTTCTAAGGTAAGGAGAACGATCCTAACCAAACCTGCACATATTTTTTTTGGTGCTTATCCATTATCCAAATTAGAATGTACCCGTGCTAATGCACAGGAAATATGTATATTTAAGAAAAAAAATACTCCGTAATATAAGTGGAAGTTATAGAATATTTTGAAGTTATAGATTTTTTTTTTTTTTTTGGGAAAGGAAGTTATGGATTTTTTTTTCATGGTAATTTGGAATTGTAGCGGTTATTTGTAAGTTATTTTCAAAAAAAAAAAAAAAAAGAGAGAGAGAGAGAATGCATGAGAATTGAGAGTTGGAGGTTTGGAGTGTTGTGGTGAATTTACTCTACAATTATATAAAAGACTGGATTGTATCCGTGCTAGCGTACGATATGAAAGATGTGAAAGTTATTAGAAAAAAAAAAAAGAAGTAGAAGTTATTTAATTGGAGGTTATTAAAAAAAAAAAAAACTCAAATGCATGAGATTTGAGAATTGACTTTTTGAAGGGTTGTGGTTAAATCACTCTGCAATTATATAAAAGATTAGCTTGATCCTAATAATACAAAAACAATACAATTATACGAAACCACATCAATTCGCCTAAAAACTCCTCACAACATATCTAAATTTAAATACAACACATTAACCCCTTACTTATCTATTATCCAATTTAACTTAATCCTAAAAATACACTGACAGTACAAAAACACATCAATTCACCTACAAGCACCTTGCAAGTTCACAACCCATCTAAATTTAAATCAATTCCACATGTTTTTTTTTTAAATTTTTTTTTTTTACATCCCATCATTATCCTTTAATTTCCATCTCAGAGAAAAAAAAAAAAAATGCAAAATTCCAATCATGTTCCCTAACCTTAAACACAAACACAAATAAAGATTTTTTTCTTATATTTTCCAAAATTAGTTTCTCAATCCACAAAAAATAATTTCTTCCTAAAAACGTGTCAACACCGCTTTAACCGCTCTCTCCTCCCCTTTTCTCTCGCCGACTTTTTTCGCCCTCCGCCCATCACTCCTTTCTCACTCTTATCTTCTTTTTTACATCCCATTTTCCCTAAATTCTACCTATTATAAACCCTAAATTCCCCATTTCACCTCAGATTATCGAATTTCACTTCGATTCTTCATCGTTTTGAATATTCAATCCATAATATTTTGTTGGGTGTAATCAATTTTTCTGGGGTGGAGAGAGGAAGAAGATATTTCCCCCCAAATTCCTCCTAATATAAACCCTAACTTCCCCATTTAACCTCAGATTATCGAATTTCTCTTCGATTCTTCATCGTTTTGAATGTTCAATCCATAAAATTTTGTTGGGTGTAATCAATTTTTCTGGGGTGGAGAGAGGTAGAAGATGTTTCCCCCCAAATTCCTCCTAATATAAACCCTAACTTCCCCATTTAACCTCAGATTATCGAATTTCACTTCGATTCTTCATCGCTTTGAATGTTCAATCCATAATATTCTGTTGGGTGTAATTAATTTTTCTGGGGTGGGGAGAAGAAGAGGAGGATAGAATTCGGCGGCGAATGTCGGTGGAGAGGTCGTTTGAAG
Organism: Chenopodium album; assembly: GCF_948465745.1. Classification (NCBI taxonomy): domain Eukaryota; kingdom Viridiplantae; phylum Streptophyta; class Magnoliopsida; order Caryophyllales; family Amaranthaceae; genus Chenopodium; species Chenopodium album. Next base: position 42,759,791 of record NC_137846.1, on the reverse strand, counting down.
CTTGGGAAGAGGTGCAGCGACACGGCCAAGACTTGGCTGATAAGCTTGCACAAGGTTTTACTGGGTTGATTCAATCGCATATTGCGCCGCCTTCATTTGCGTGGCCTACTCCTCCGAGTAATAAGCTTTTCGATGTCGAATTCGAGTTTCCTACCCAGAATTTTGTGCCCAGGGATTTTGGGCTTGCAATTGATAATTCTGGGATTACTGGGATTTTTGATATTGGGAATAGGATAGGGCAAGCTGGAGCTGATTTTGGGGCTTCTGTTAATGGGTTGGTTCAGCAGTTTTTTCGGTCGATTCCGGTGCCTTTTATGCATAGTGATAGTGATAAGGGTATGGTGAAGCTTCATCATGCTGATAATGGTGGGGAGAGGAGTGATATGAGTATATTGGTTAGGGAGGAATTGGGTTCATTGGCAGAACAATGGGGGGATTTAAGGTTTTCTGAGAAATCCGAAGCCGGTGTTGATGGAGTTGCTGATGAAGAGCTTTCGGGGTTTAACCTTAAAATTGCCGGTCTTTTCGGTAAATCTCAGGTATAAACCACTGTCTATGATGTATTGTCTATGTTTACCTATAGTTTTGATTGGATAGTTTGGAAGGAAATTCATTTTGGGTTTCTTTTTACATTGATATAATACTTGAAGTTAGACTGTTTTCAATGTCATATTTATGATGATATTGCTATGCACTTTGGCTATAAAACTCAATTAAGCAACACGCATTTATGTGTATGATTTTACCATCCATTGTAGCTCTTTAGCTCTTGAGGTGTCCTGGATAGGCTCAGTGTAGCAGCTTTGTGAAATGTTTGCTGTGCTTGAATTCTTATATTATTCTTTGTTCTGAAGTGATCCGTTTAAGGTTCATCCATATCTTATATTGGTATTGTGATGAGTTTAATTTTGCTTTTCCTTGGTAATTTTACCTTTTTTTATTAGTCAAATTCTTACACTTATCAATTATTTGCTGAAAACTTTAAAATAAACAATCGACCAATCCTATAATGATAAAAATTCGTCAATCTTATATTGCCTATAGCTTGGATTTTTGTGAATGTTTTGGACTTGGACCTTCTTTAGGAAGATTTTTAATTAAAACACTCAAATTCTGATTTTGTTTGTTGTTTTATGCCCCATTATGTTCAATTATTTTATTTATTTTAGAAAGAATAATTTTTATTCAATTAAGATAAGTTCGATAATATCAGACCAAATAAGTTCAAAGAAAATAAATTTAGACAAAAAATTTTTGCTGCAATAAATTTTAGTTTTGCACAATAAATATTTTTTGACACACTCACACATAAGTTATGTTACGGTGATGATAACTTCATACAAGTTTTCGTATAAAACAGAACCTCATTTTATTCTTGATTCTTTCATAAGCACAGATGATACATAAAAATGTATATATGTTGCTCTGTCTTGTTTCTTCGCCTTGTCTCTGAAACATCTTATTATTTGTGTATTCAGGGGACTGTAAATGTTACATCTGCTTATGACAGTAGAACTCGCGACATTCAAAGCTCTGTTGTTGCACGTGGTGATCTATGGAGACTTGAGGCATCAAGTGGTAGCTCTACGTCAGGAACTCATAATTCGTCTTTGTTTCTAGTCCAGCTTGGACCTCTTCTCTTTATTCGTGATACAACACTTCTCTTGCCAGTTCATCTATCCAAGCAGCACTTGCTTTGGTATGGTTATGATAGGAAGGTGCGTTCTGATCTTTGTCTGTATCTTGCTTATAAAACATAGTTGATAAGGTGAATCTGAATACATTATTGCTATGAAACTACCCTGTCATAATAATCTGTAAATCACAATTGGAGTTTCTTTCCTCACTTTAAAAAGCAATCTTGTGTGTCGCATAGTGATACTGATCTTTCTGCTTCAAGACGTTGTCAATGTGCTTCAGTGCTCCAAACAAGCCATTTAACCTGATTTTGATCCATTTCTTCAGTTCATCTCTATTTCCTACTTTGATTCAGATTGTTTAATTAATTAAAAGTGGATGAAATATATTCTTAAATGATTTATAAGCATTCTTGCAAAACTTTTGATGCATCTCTATCCAACCCACTCTTAAAGCCTTCATTTGAGATCTTTTTTGAGCTTTTGAAATTATGGTTTAACTTAATTATAATCAACTATGGATTTGTTACACTATTAATAGGCTACAGGTGCAAGATGCTTTTGGCTTGAAAAAAGAGGAGGGGGGGGGGGGGGGGGTTTGCTCATACTGTCATACATATGCAGCCTTAACCTTGTATTAGAAAGAAAAGTTGTTAAATTGACCCTTCTACCATCAATTTGCCTAGATATGTATGATTATGGGTTTTCTCTGTAACAAGTTTGTTATACTTTTCCAGATGGATTTTAATTGCCTATATGTTGCATTTGTTTTTAGAATGGTTTGCACTCCCTATGTCCAGCAGTATGGACTAAGCACAGAAGGTGGCTTTTGATGTCAATGATCTGTCTCAATCCTTTGGCTTGTGTAAGTTCAACTCTTCTGGCATAAATTAGAAGGCATTTCATATGAGATGTTACATTTGTTGTATTTTGAAGGGTTTTAATTCCCCCAAGACGTAGTTAACCCTAACTTGTTAAGTTGCTATTTTACTTCAAAGCATCTGTCATCTCTTATATTTCTCCTTTAAGACAGCACATGGTTAAACAAGAGGTTTCTTTTTATGTCAAGAGTAAGGAAAAGAGGACTGATTATGGTATGAAAAATAATGGAATGCAGTAGTTTTTGTATTGTGATTTTTTTTTTTGGTGATTGCCCTTGCTAGCTTAACAGGATTCACAGGCTCTGTGTTACTTTGTTATTCATTTTTGTATACAAGTGTTTTTGAAAATTGCAGCTCAATTAGCATAAAAGGTAAAACCAATGATACTTATTTTTTTTGGTAAGTAATATATTAAACAAAGGAGTATGTACATCAAAAAGGGGAATTCTCCTAGGGAATCTCCCTAACAACCATCAAAAATAGGAAAAAACAAATCCAAAACAGATCCTCTCCCAAGAAGATAAGTTCAACCAAACACAACCAAACCCCAAATTTACAAACTATACAAAATTACAAATTATACAGACTTTATAAGGCTATAAAACCATTTGCAATCAGCTGCAGTCCATTTCTTATTAATTAAACGCTGAATCTTCCAGAAAACTTTAGCTTTAACCCTCTTCACAATCCAGTCAGGAGAGTAAACAGCCTTCAACTAAAATGCAGTATTCCTTGCAAACCAGATGTTGTACACCAAAGCAGACAGGACAGCAAAACCAACTTTTCTGCTTCCCTGCTTTAAATTTAAGATATTATTATAAGCAGTAATGTATTCTAGTTAGTTTAGTGATATGGTGCAACAGAATGTGTACATAACACCACTAGTTGTCATTTTAGTTCGAGTTGTTTTTTTAAATTGAGCAATGACCACATTCGAAGAACTTAGGTGAAAATATTGAAGTGGTAGTAGATTTTTTGTACTGAACAAATTACTTGTCTCTGAATATAACAACAAGTTTGCATCATCTCTTCATGACCTTTTGCTGATTAACAGTAGTTTGCTGGTAATTTATTTTGTAAAATTAATATATTTCCCCTCATTTTATTAATGTCATGAGATTGGACCTGGGAACTATGAACCAATGCCTAAAATTGAGCAAAATGGTTTTCACTATAATTTTTTTTTTTTAGTTTGCACTAAACATTGTGTATGAACGGATGAACCAATAGTATACTGTATACTCTATATGGTTAAAGGTAATTGGTGATAAGAATCTGTGCTTAATTTTGTACTTGTAAGATGACTTAGATCTATGGTTTATTAGTGGAGCGCCATCAAGATATCTTATTCTATGGTTTATTACTTAATTCATTTATTAGTCCCTGCTATTGGATGAATTGTGTACATGAAGGATGGTTAATGTGTTTAATACTGTTTATTTTAAAATTTGCTTTGCCTTGCAGTCATTCATGGATCTACAGTTTCCAAATGGGCAGCTTACTTATGTAGCAGGGGAGGGACTAACCACTAGTGCATTTCTTCCTATTTGTGGGGGTTTGCTTCAAGCTCAGGGTCAATACCCTGGTGAAATGAGGTTCAGTTTCTCTTGCAAGGTTGGTTAGAGACTTGTTCAACACTATTTTGCTTATTCCCCATTTATTCTTTAAATATCCTGTTCTCTTCAGCTGGTTTCTTATTTATTTTATTGGTGTTTGCAGAATAAATGGGGAACACAAATTACTCCAATGATACAGTTGCCTGATAGATCATTTACAGTTGGTTTTGCACAAGATTTGGCTTGGAAGCGTTCCGGTCTCTTGGTGAGGCCAACCATTCAATTTAAGTAAGTATGAACTGCCTTGTATCCTTACACTTTTCCTCGTGTTTTCATTCTTTTCAGATCCTGTCTGGATTCTAGTGAAATCTGATTATGGTTTTCATGCTGTACTATCTCTATCTTAGGATTATAGCTTCATGTACCAAGGCTTGATTTCTCATTATATCTTTTAAAATACCTCTACTTTTATTTGTTAGTCTATGTCCTACATTTGGTGGAAGTGATCCTGGTGTACGGGCAGAACTTGTTCATTCAGTCAAGGATAAGTTGAATCTCATTTATGGGTGTTCGTACTCAACATATTCGTCAGCATTTGCATCTGTATCTGTAAGTTTTGCACAATGATCTCTGTTGCTTTATCTATTTAATTATTGTCTTTTGCTGCATATCTTTCATTTTAATGCCCTTTTTCCTTGGTTGCAATTTGAAATTTAGCTTGAGATCCTTTAAATATCTATTAGGCTCATTACCTTGTAGGTTTGGTGATGGTACAACCGTACTAAGTGCACATGGATTTTCTAGTATTTTTTTGTGAATGCGAAAATTGGTTAAATGACTATGAGAGATTCAGAGGTATAAGTGTAATTATGTAGTAGTTTCTGCAACTGTCCTAAGATGATCTTTTCGTATTTCATGAAGTATGTGGCTATCATTGCTTCATTTAGTTTTTCCCTTGACTTTCTCTTCAGCTATTAGGCTCTTATGCTACTGAACAAGGCATATATCGTCATGTACCCTTGATGACGTAACATGGCATGAGTATGGGCATGGGCATAAATCCCGTTTTGACCTTTCATTCCGCACTTAAATGCTGGCCTTTTGAATTCCAAATCCTTGACTAAGATAAAAATGGCAAGATAGGGAGTGATTGCCTTTACATGTATATGGTTCAGTCATTTCAATCCTGGGGTGTTTACATTGAAAACCCTAGATCTGAAATTCTGAATCTATATCAACATTTGAAATGTTAGACCTTCACAAACTTTAGGAGAGGTAGTCCCTATGGTGAACTAACTCGCTATCAGCAATGGCAAATAGTAAGGACAATCTAAACGTGCAGTTGTTTGCGGTGTAGCAAAGGAAAGAAAAAAGAGGGAGCCTTTGGGGGAGGGGAGATGGGGGTTTGTTTTTTTTGCTATTATTAAAGATGTGATTTTTTTTTTTTTTTTTTTTTTTTTTTCTCTTTTCCTAAAGTGTACTTATTCTTGCTTTTTTGAATGCTAGTGCTGGAACGTTTTAATAAGAAGTATCTCAAATAATATTCCACCCATGTACTAAAATATTATGAAAGAATTTGCATTTTTTCCATTCTCCCATAAAGGATAAAATACTAGCTTGTGTACATATTTTGATGTAATCCTAGTGCCCTTGAGCTTTTGGTCAGACAGTTTTTACCCTCTTTTTTCATGAAGAGTTTTGCTTTCACTTTTAGTATGTGTGCTCTTCGTATGAAACTTATTTGAACAGTTGGAGCTGATATGAGTTTATTGTAGTCGTGAGTTTAACTTGTTTTGCTGTTTTCTGAATTGATGTTAAATTTTCGGAACTTATATGAACTAATTTATTTGACACTTTTTAAAAAGGTGAAAAGAATACACTGTTAGTATGTAAATATTTGAACATTAAACCTTCTCTGATTATAACTCTATGAATATGTTTTTATTACAATTATATCACCAATTATACATTCTTAATTTCATATTGTAAGTTACGGGTTTTCCTAAGATATAGCGATAGGTGAAGTTTTGCATGGAATGTGGAAGTTTTCATTTTAAAATTCAATTGATTATTACGCATCTCTCTTTCTCTAATGCAAAGTCTTGTGAAATCGTTTACGCTCATATATTTACACTTTTTTCTGCTGCGAAATTTCAGCTTGGTAGGTCTAAGTGGAATGGGAATGTTGGAAGCACCGGGATTGTCCTGAAAGCTGAGACTCCTCTCTCAAATGTTGGCAGACCTGCGTTCTCTGTACAACTGAACAGTGGCATCGAGTTTTAGCCCCTCCATGCCACATCATGTATTAACTTGAACTGTATATAGTACCACACTTGTAACATACCTCACAGCCACCTGTACATATAAATACTGGTACATTGGTACCTTGTATCATCTAAGGATCCATATTATGTCTGGATTCTGAAATTTTGTGGAACTGTCTCTTCTCATACTTGGAAATGTTTGGAATAATGAATGTTCGAGCAGCTTTCAAAGTATGAAATTGGTTCACTCCTCTTGCAATCGTTATGCTAGTATGAGGCATAGGTTTTATTGAATTTTACGAAGTACAAGTCCAACAACTTTTCTTCGCCAAATACTGGTACCATAAACGTCTAGTGCTTTGACTGTCAACTTTTATTACAAGTAGGGTTGTCATTTCGGATGATCGGATCGGGTCTGATATAATCGGGTCGGGTCGGGTCGGGTCAATTTTTAAAGTTAAGTCATACTAAATTGTTATGTCTATGCGAATTTAAATCTGAATCGGATATTTTTCGAATCGGGTCGGATTGGGTGTGCTTTTGACACCTCTAATTACAAGCTACTAGTTGACAAGTAGTTTTTGCTTCCACAATAGCCATCTACTTGTAAGATGAAAGCTAGAAGTGAAAAGTTTTGTCGAACAAGAATGTAGACACCGTTTGACTTATTTGAGACACGTAAGTTTAGATAAGTTCATACAAAATAAATTTCTTATTTTTTGACAATTATAAATATTTCTTATTATTAACAACTGTAGGTTTAGACGCTTTGACTTTTTTGAGATTATATAATTTAAAATAAGTTTCACCTAATACCGGAGTACATTTTTAGTAAACCTAAAAAAAGTGAAAGAAGTTCAATTGAAATTAATCTTTGTTATGAAATATTGTATGGATATTATAGATCTCGGGTTTATTGTTATCTAAGCAAATCCTATTTATATTGTAATTCTCTCCTATTCTCTTAATTTTATAACACGTTATCAGCACTATTCTCTAACCAATCGAAAAATTCCGTGATTAATTGCGACTTCTGTTTGAAAATATTTGTGGAGCACTAATCTCTAGCTGATAAAGAAAACGAAATTCATCATCGGGATTAGATATCAATCATCAGCGGCGTGATTAGCCTTTATTATGTATTATCAAAGGGAATATGCAACTTCTACATACTTTTCATCTTTCCTATGGATTAACACCGTGTAAGTATGTTTTGTTGTCCTATATACAAAGTATAAATCTAGAGGCCATGAAATTTCTTAATGATGATAATCATTTTGCTTATGTTTCTAGGACCATTATTGTTTTGCTTGTGGATTATTGTTTAAGTGCTATAATAGTAGAATATCTATTTTAATTATAGACTTATAGCACTTAACCACTCCGCATATCTCTAAATTAATGGTTCAATTTTGCAAAGTTGAATGCGAAAACGATAAGTTTTGTTTTTTTAAACAGATAAATTAAAGAAAGTCTTATAATAGTAATTTGTTCTCTCTTATTTCCCTATTAGCTTAAACTTATTTAGTCTTAGCCCGTATGCTTTGTGTTGCATCAGTGTATAACCATTTAAGTTTTTAATTTGTTTGTTATGTGCTACTCTAATGTCGACAAATCATGAGCCAGGACTGATGTATACTTTATTTTTTTTTTTTTATATACAATTGATTTAATGAATTGATTTTTGTACTTATAATCTTATGATTATTATGCTTGAATATTTCTACTGTATTAATTGATGCTTATTCTCAACGCATTGAGATTAATTAATTATATGTGACTAGAGTAGTTAATTAACTTATTTCTCATATATTTTGATTTAACCTCTATTAATGAAATTAGTATACCACCATTAATGATTAATGGTTATCATTGATACTCTTTTATAATAAATCACTATATAAACTTTATTAGATGATGGTTGATATTATTGTACAAGGGTTTAATGACTATGTCTCTCTTTTTTTTTTTTTTTTTTTTTTTTTTTTTAACTTTGAAAACGTAATTTGATGACTTTATACATAATGAAGTTAGCATCTTGTTTGTAATTTGATGACTTTATACATAATGAAGTTAGCATCTTGTTTATTAGAGATAAGAATTGATAAAGTTAATTCTATATTTAGTTTGTTATGCAAAAAATATTATAGAATTATATTTTTAAGGTTAACTAAATGCTTCTTTTTATGTGATGTAATACTCCTAAACGTTACTTCAACCCAAAGCCCAATATAATGACTAGGAAACCAACTATCTATTTTTACTATGTATTGATTGACGATAAACAGAAAGCTAATTGCTTAGAGCTTGTTTGGCATCATTTTTTGTTTTTAGTTTTCTGTTTTTTTTTTTAAAACTAAAAACCAAAAACAGGAAACAAGAAAAAGGTGTTTCCACATTTCTGTTGTCAGTTTTCAAAATTATCATAATTTAAATAAGTCTAAATAATTTTTGATTCATTATGTGACATATATAATATACTTTTAAAAAACAAAAAACCAAAAAACAGAAAACCACAACGATGCCAAACGAACCCTTAACTAGTCAAAGTGGTTAGACTTCCTGTTTTCTTGGTTTGTTGTATAGCTACCTATAGATAGATATAGCTTGTATTTATCTCAAATATCTAGCACCGACTTTGTAAATTATCTTTAGAGTTTGTTAATTTTCCTTAGGTTTTGTTATACTCTTGTGAGCCTATTTAAGGCCACATACTTATTAATAGAATAATTTGTTCTTCTCTACTCTTATACTATGTTCATCTACAATTTTAATCGCTAATAATCTTTATTGGTTTTATTGAGGAATGAAATTGCATGATACCTAATAGTAGTCATATGCGTATCTGTATGATTGTATTTATGACTATAAATCCATGATATTTGTACATCGATGAAAAAGGGGAAATCTAGTAATTTTGAGAATAACTAATGGCTATATCAAGATTACTTATGCTGTATTCATGTATGTATGCATATGAAGTTCTAGAGCAATTTTGGCCAACCTTAACATCATAGCATTGGGTTATTTTTAATATTGCAAAAAAAAAAAAAAAAAAAAAAAAAAAAAAAAAAAGAAATCAACTTTGTTAGTATATATACAAAAAATCATGTAGGGTAGTCATTAATAATCAAGATTGTTGTATATATCATGAATTTAGCTACTCATACCGTGTAGGATCAATCCCTTATTTCTTGTGCCCATGCACTTGTTTGTTATGTATTGTGCATTTGTGAACTAGGATCAATTTAGTCTGTGGCAATATTATTTAAGAAGTTGACAATGCATGACTCAATTTGTAGTCCAGTGACCTTATTAATTAATTAATGCATACCTTCAATTTGGCCCTTCTAATTTTGCTTATACTAGGGGAGTTCACGCTCTCGTTACGCGCGGTATAATTAACCATTGTAGGGGGAGTTATGTATTTGGACCTTAGAGTTTACAGACTTTCAATTGCTATTTAACGATGGTGTAAAATTAATATTCGATGATTAATAAGTACTTCCTATAATACACCATTTTCTTGCTTTGTTGTAACCTAACTTCAAAATGCTCTTATAAAAGTGAAAGAAATCAAATCATTAAGTGGGTTAAGTAATTTAAAAATCCTGTTTCAATAAAAAAAAATAAAAAATAAAAAATAAAAATTAAAAAAAACATGTTAATGAACAAATGATTTAAATATATACATGAACAATTTTGAATGATTACATTTTAGGAAAGATAAAAAATAATTACAGTGGAATGAGATTGGAATTTCTTCTTAAGAATCTGCTGAAGTGATCTACCTTCGACCGTTATTGCAGCTAATCTCTTGGCAACCAAAATCAATAATTATAAATTAAACAATTCAAAACTGATGAAAAATAAATTAAATTAATTAGCAGAAAATATTCATTAAAATTCCAAAAATCATTTCAGATCGGAAACTATATCACATCTAGTTACCAGCAAAATGAGTTTATTGATGATATTTGTGTTCTTTCTCTATGCTTTGTTGATTTTTCGATTTCTCATGTAAAGTGTGCGGGTAATACTCTAGCTCACAATGTGGCTAGATGGGACTCTAGAGATTGTAATGAGTTTGTTTATTTAGGTCCATTTTCTCAAAGGAATAACTTTTGTATACATCCGGTGTACAATAATTTATTGTATATCGGGGGTCACTTTTTATCAAATTTAGGGTTATTTTTATAATTTTTTGGGTAATTTTTATCAATAAAGCAATACTTCGTAACCTTTACTTATGTCAGGGTAACTTTTATTTATATTAGAGTACTTTTCCTCATTTAAGGGGTAACTTTATAACAGATGTACAATATTTATTATACACTCGATTTTTCTAAAAGTTTGTGTTCTCGAAGTATTTTAACTTTGGTGGAAATTGACCTCTATTAATATATTTATCCGTAGGTGGTTTAAAAAAAAAAAAAAAAAAAAAGTTACCAACAAAATTATTCGACCATTCGCCTCCAACAACATGAAACAAAAGCTGACTTCACCAATAATCCACCTTAAGTTTTCGTCATTGTTGGGAAATTGTATATTTGTATTGAGCATGTCTCAACCTCCTGAACTTTATGTTGTGGTGTCATCAATCTAGTACCCATTTCAATAAATCATTTTAAAAAGAAAATTGAAGAAAGAAGGAAAGGAAAAGAAAATTAATGAAATGATTTTTGGAATTTTAATGATTATATAACTTCTCAACACAATCATTATCAGCTAAAATGAATCCTTAATCATTCAAATTCCAACCAAAATCAAAATTGAGACATACATTTGCACAACATATCATATATGTTTAAAAAAATAAATAAATAATCATACATATATGAGACAAGCAACATAATCATTCTACCTTCTCAATGGACGTGAAGAGCGATAATGTATGGTTGGTGCACCCGGGTGTACCATGCGCATGGTGCACCCGGTTAAAAAAAAAAGGCGGAAAGAACATTAGGTGTACGAAAAAGAACATTTAGTTTCTTGAAAAAGAACATGTTTGTTTTTAACAAAGAACATGCATTACTAAAGAACATAAAGACATTACACAAAGAACATGATAAAAACTTTATTAAATTTCATGAAAAATAACACATTAACGTAAAAATTCTCTACCAAAGATTTCAATTTCTCAAAAATAGTTTTTTCTCTCTCCAAAAATTTAACTTTCCATGATAATTTTATTTTTCCCTCTCTAAATTATTTTCAACTAAAAATAATTCAACATTTCATTTTAAAATTTAATTTCAAATTTCAAAGTTTAAAATAACATAAAAGAACATAAGTTAATTATACGTTCGTGTCAAAAAAAAAAAAAAAGAACATACGTCAAAGAACATAAGTTAAAGAACATACGTCAAAGAACATAAGTTAAAGAATATACGTCAAAGAACATAAGTTAAAGAATATACGTTAAAGAACATACGTTAAAGAACTTATTACCTCAAAGAACATAGGAGCCATCTTTCCCCCAAAAAAAAAAAAAAAAAAAAAAAATTAAAAAATACGAGCCAAATGTAAAGAACATACGAATCAAAAAGATCATATTTTGTATCATTGAAAAACATGTTATCAAACATATATACTACGTATGTATGTTTGTCAAACACAAACATGTTCTTTTATCAAACACAAGATGTTCTTTTTCAAACACTAGTATGCATGTTCTTTTTCAAACACTAGCATGTTCTTTTTCCAACGCTAGTATGTTTTTTTTCCCCATGTTCTTTAAAATATACCTAATGTTCTTTCCGGGTGCACCATGCGCATGGTGCACCCGGGTGCACTATACTATTTTCAGAAGAGCGGTGCCATACCAACACCAGCAACAAAATTAACGAGACCATAATCGAAACTCTTAGGAGAGCTACCATTGTAGATAAAGCAACAGAGATAGCATTCAGAAATTGGCAACTGGGAAGCTCAACTCGGCGATATTTGACTCAACTTAGCAAAAGTTAAAGTTCAGAATTAACTGAAGACAACAAATCAATTCTTCCTCCAAATTCTGTATTTATAATCACAAACAATTAAACAATCAACCCAAAATGAATTACAATTGCAAAATTAAACCTAGATAAAATACCAACATAGATCTAACCCAAATCACACCTAAATAAGTCGTAAACAATAAATGAAATAGAAAAGTTACCTATACCACCATAACCGTACCAACAAGAACAAACTTGAAGCTTGGGTAATCAACAGCAAGATTACAAAGCGACTTTAATATTGATTTGGTACGTGAAACAGAGAGAAGGAGACCAAAGAGAAAAAAGACGATGACGAAAAATGAGAGGATGTGCCATGGAGGGGTCGAGTATTAAAGAATAGAGAGAGGAAAAGGAATGAAGAGACGTTATTGAAACTTGAGAGAAAAAGATGAACCAGGCAAACAGAAATAAACACGTAAGGGAGAAAAGAAATTAACGGCTAAAGGTATCAAAATATTAAATGAGGGCAAAACAGTCCATATTAACGGGGATATAATGGTAAATAAATGTTTTGAGGGTTATATATGTTATGACACTGTTTATAAGAGTATTCTCCCACTTTGTAAAAGGTAGGGATAGGGATAACTTGCATTAAACTAAAGCAATCAGATGAAAAGAATGTCAATCATTGTGTTTAATTGTGTATGACTAATCTTGTTATGCGTTTTTATTTGTGGATTGCTAACACCGTCAACAAAAATGATCACCGCCAACATTTGATGTGAATGGACAATCGTACCCTTACTACTTCACCACCCCTTATCCTCCCGACGACACACAACCCCTTCTGATCGGCGATGACCACTACCACCCTGACCGGCGACCCACCACCTTCCCTCACCGGCGGGAAGGTGATGGTTTAATATTTTTTTTTTATTTCAGGCAACCGCGGTAACAGGAGCCCAAACCGGTTACAGTGCGCGGTAATCGGAGCCTAAAATTGGTTTTGGGCTCCGGTTACCGCGCACGGTAATCGATTTTGGGCTCCGGTTACCATGCACGGTAACCGGTTTTGGGCTTCGATTACCGTGCACCTTAACCGATTCCATGGTAACCGAAGCCCAAAGCCGATTACCGTGCATGGTCGTCTTTCCGCCAAAGAGGGAAGGTGGTGGGTCGTCTTTGAGGGGGATGTGGTGGGTCGCCGGTCAGGGTGGTGGTGGTGGTGGTGGTGATCGTCGTCGTCGTCGCCGGTCGATGTGGTGGTGGTGTTAGTCGTCAATTGGGGTGGTATGGTTGTCCATTCACACTAAATGTTGGCGATTTTGATCAGTATTTAACACCCCTTTTTTGCAAGCCTTCCTTTTGTACATGTAACTAACCTTATTCTTTATTGAATAAGTAACAACTTTTTCAAGATGTTGTAATGATTTATGATAGAAAAAGAGTTTGCTAACTTCACTTATATCTATTTGATAGATCTTTTGTTTTGTATTGTTTATATGTTTGGTTTTATCTTTGATGATGATCAATATCTAAGTGCTCATATAGTCCTTTGTGAAGGTTCTTCACATTAGTTCGATATTATATATGATATTAAACTATAGAGTTACATAACTAGACCTAAATGCACAAGGAAAGCTATCTCACAAATATATATATCTTTTATCACATCCCTAGCAATTGTAACAGGGGAAGGAAAAGAACATGTGAGGCATATGATTGGCTTGTATAAACTAACACAAAGTAATAAAAATATAGGTTAAAATTGTTGATTCAAACCTAAATATACTTAGTCAATTCCCCGAAGTGAATGTGAGATTGATTGATGGTAAGGATAAAATTATCTAAGCATGTTATTGCCAAATGAATCTATGCCTTACAAGATACAAGAGATTTTAAAGGTTGTTGGATTAATTCCATATGAAAGGATTAGGGGGAGAGAGTATGTACTTTATTATTTTATGTAATCCTTGCACATGAATAATAAGATACATTGATGGTAAGTTAGACACATCTATACATTAGCTTTAGTATCAATGATCTATTTGATAATGGGGGCCACATAATAATTAAATATTTATAATGACACTATCTTGAAGATGAAAATGAATAAATGTCATTGACTATATACCAAATGTAAATGCTCAAATGAATATTAATATCCTAGAAGTACAACATCAGTTGTTAATAAACCTAAAGCACGCTTGAAGCGTAGTAGCCTAATAGATTCCAAAGATAAGAATTTTAAAACAAGAAAGGAGTAATTATCAACAATAAAAAAATTTGAAGAAATGATACATTCTAAAGATATGTTTAGTGAAACTAATATGTATCATGATTATATAAAACACTACATAAGAGTGTAAAATGTCCAACAAGTTTAACATATATCAAGATTATAGTCAAAACACCAGCAGAGTATGAGTAAATTATTGGATAAAATATTAGTTGATTGTCTTTCCAATTGTATATAGAAACGCATGTTGGTGTTCAAATATCACATCAAATTCAAGGCAATGCATAAAGTAAGTTTAATAAAGTGATCATTGGTGTTGGAAAACTGACTGGAGTTCAAATTTAGAGAAGTGATTAGATGTGATAATTAAATTAAGCCATCTGAGTTTATTATGGGAACCTGAAGTTTCATTTGATAATGTGTTGACGCTCTTTCAATGTTAGATATATGAAATGAATTGAATGGCAAGACATAACATTGAGATTGAGCTGTATTTGTGGATTGTGATTCATAATAATTTGTATAGATGAAAATTTCAAGAGTTAATAGGTTTTGATTTCTTATACAAAAGAGTAATGGGTGACCAGAAGTTCACCAAAATAACTTATATATTATTGTCAACTATTAGGTGACCAGAAGCTCACCAAATACACTATTTAGTGGACAAGGTTTGTTGAAGAACATGAAAAAGCCACAAATGGAATTTTGTGAGCATTGTGTTTATGGAAAAGCACACAGGGTGAAGTTCTCTACAAGCAAGCACAAGAACAGAGGATTGTTAGACTATGTGCATACAGATGTTTGGGGTCTGACTAAAGTTGCTTCCAAAGGTGGTTCCAGGTATTTTGTTACATTTGTTGATGATCATTTTAGAAATGCTTGGATTTATTTTCTTAAGCATAAGAATGAGGTATTCGACATTTTCAAGCAATGTAGAGCAATGGTTGAGAACAGAATAGGTCGAAAGCTAAAAACTATACGGTCTGATAATGGTATCGAATACACAGAAGGAGCTTTTAAGGAGTTTTGTGATTAGGAAGGAATTGTGAGACACTGGTCGGTCAGAGACACACCACTACAGAACGGAGTCGCGGAAAGACTGAATCGTACACTACTTGAGAAGGCAAGGTGTATGCGCTTTAATTCTAGATTAGGTAAAGAATGGTGGCGCGGAGTCGGTTTCTACAACTTGTTATATAGTAAATCGATCCCCGCATTCTTATTTAGATGGTGACACGCCTTATAAGGTGTGGTCAGGGGAACATGCAGATTACACGAGACTTAGAGTCTTTGGGTGCACGACTTATTATCATGTTAAGGATAATAAGATTGATGAAAGAGCCAAGAAAGCAATTTTTTTGGGGTATCCAAAAGGGGTTCAAGGCTATTATCTTTGGAGTGTAGAAGATTCTAAATTTGTAATTAGTAGGGATGTGACCTTTGATGAAAGATCTATGGTAGCTTTATCGAAAGCTATGGTGCCTGATGATGGTCATGTTGGAATGACCAAAAATACTCAAGTGGTGGAGATAGAATCTAAAAACCAACAAGATTCTAGTCATGTTCAGGTGGAACATCCTGGTGTTTCTCAAGATGAGGATGAGGATGATTTGGATCATAAGGAGATTCAGCAGGAAAATGCACGTGTACTACAACAGTAGCAGGATTCTTTGGCATCTACTAAGCCAAAGAGGAATTATAAATTAGTTAAGAAGTTTGGGTCAGACAAACCTTTGAGGAATTACGGGCAGGTAAACTTGGTAGAATATGCACTCTCGGTGGAGGATGATGAGCCAGTCACCTTCAAACAAGCTGTCAAAGACAAGGATAATAAGAGTTGGTTGGTTGCTATGAAAGAAGAGATGCAATCTCTTCATAAAAACAAGACATGTGAGGTAGTCCCATTGCCCGTGGGTAAGACTGCTATTGGTTGTAAGTGGGTGTATAAAAGAAAAGAGGATCCTTCTAAGTTTGATATAATAATGTATAAGGCTAGGTTAGTGGCCAAGGGATTTGCATAGAAAGAAGGTGTTGATTACAATGAGATTTTTTCACCGGTGGTAAAACATACTTCTATTCGGGTGCTGTTGAGTCTTGTAGCTCATGGAGATCTTGAGGTGGAACAACTCGATGTGAAGACAGCCTTCTTACACGGTGACTTGGATGAAGAAATTTATATGTATCAACCCAAGGGATTTAAGGTTGAGGGTAAAGAGAATCAGGTATGTCGCTTGAGGAAATCACTACATGGATTAAAGCAATCTCCTTGGCAATGGTACAAGCGATTTGATTCTTTTATGTTAAAATAAGGATTTTCCAGAAGTAGTTATGATTGTTGTGTATGCATTCACAAACTTCGTGGAGGTGATTATATTTATCTCCTATTGTATGTGGATGACATGCTTATTGCTTCAAAAAGCAAGGTGGAGATAGATAGGTCAAAAATTCAACTCGGTGAAGAGATCGAGACTAAAGACTTGGGCGCTGCAAATAAAATACTGGGTATGGAGATTAGAAGAGAGAGATCAAGCCGGAAATTGATCTTGAGCCAAAAAGGCTACATTGAGCGGATTATAGAAAGGTTTGGAATGAAAGGTGCTAAGCCAGTGGTGACTCCATTGGCTCCACATTTTAGGCTCTCTGGTAAACAATCTCTCACTACAACGAAAGATAAGGCATACATGGATAATATACCTTATGCTAGTGCAGTTGGCAGTTTGATGTACGCCACGGTGTGTACATGTCCAGACATTTCACAAGCAGTTAGTATTGTAAGTAGGTTCATGGAAAACCCTGGTAAAGCACATTGGGAAGCGGTGAAATGGATTTTACGGTACTTAAAAGGTACCATTGACAAAGGTTTATGCTTCGGTGGAGATACATGTCAAATAGATAGGTTAAAGATTCAACTCGGTGAAGAGTTCGAGACTAATAAACTTTGACGTGAATAAAAATGATTGAATTAATTGTTTATGAGTCGCCTTTTTCATTACAGGTGACGCGTTAGGTTGGTTTATGAGTTGCCTTTTTCATTACAGGTGACGCGTTAGGTTGGTTTATGAGTTGCCTTAGCTTTTTCATTATTGGTGACGCGTTAGGTTAATTTTTGAGTTTGTATAAAAAACCAGAATCGGCTCTTGAGATTAAACCCAAATCTTTGCACTATTGTTGATTTTCTGTATAATAATTAGTTCGTTCCCATTGTATAACCTAATTTTAGAAAGATTAGGATTGATATTTACCAGAATATAATTATTAAACGAAGAATTCCTCACTACTTGTTATAAAGTAGTGGGAATAGGCTAGCATCAACTATATTGTTGAACTTGCCTTCTAGCATCCACTATATCGTTGAAATATTTATGATTTGTTTTTAGGAAGATTTTCTATAGGTTGGTTTTCTATAGGATTTTTATTTACAAAGCTTGACATGGGTAATTAAGCATATTTTTAAGTTGTTGTACATACTTGCGTATGAAAGAATTGATAGTGAAGGTTATACAGTTTGAATTTTGTATAGGGGTTTTTGGTTTTGCTAAGTTTTTTTAATTTAACTGACTGGGAGTTTCATATTGCTTCTTTTATAGACATTTATGCATAAGTGAGTCTTTTGTTTGAGATTACCTAGTCACTATCGCAAGTTTTGTCTTTTATTTTAAAGGATCTTGAAAATTTATTTGAGTTTTTTTTTCCTGCCATGATACTATATATATAAAGGTAAGAAAAAAAAAGGAAAGCGTTAGGAACCCCTCCTCACGAGGGGAATGCCTAGCGCATTTGAGGAGATAATGGGGTACAACGATGAGTTAGTATAAAGAATAATATCTATGTTATCACAAACAAGATGTCCTACATTTGCGATCCAATCTGTTGCTCTATTTGCTGCCCTGTAAACGTGATGGATTTTCCAATGGTGAAACTGTTGGAGGAGAGTCTGAATGTCGGTGATGATGTGGTCAATTTGCCATGGAGAAGACCAGGTTCTTCTTAGAGCATTAACAACTAGGAGATTATTGCCTTCAATGTGTAAATGTTGAATCCCGTGCTGGATAGCGAGAAGAATGCCTTTATGGAGAGCTGTTGCCTCTGTGACTAAGACATTGGTGTTGCTAAGGTTGAAGGTGCGGGCTGCAATTAGAGTACCGACAGTATCTCTTATGATAACACCTGCTGCTGCTGAATTGTTTTTGAGTGACCCGTCGAAATTTAATTTGAAAAAATTTGAAGGAGGGGCCTCCCAGGCGACCTGGCGAGGAACGGGGTTTGTGGGTAAGTAGTGAGAATTGGTTTGGGATCGTTGTATAGGAGATCCCGAGCTAAAAAAGGTATCTATGAGAGTGCGACACTTCCACTCCTCAAGCGCAAAATGCACTCGGTGGAAAGTTCAAGGGATATCTAAAGTGTCGTTTCTAAAAATTATGGAATTACGTTCTTTCCAAATGATCCATACTAGAAAAATAAATTTAGTGAGCATAGAGTTATTATTTCTAAGGTTTCTTAAAATGGAAAATAAATTCCCTAGTGGAAGTGTACTTCTTAACTAATTTACAGTTAACGGGTGTTGCCAAATTTCTTTTGATCTCTCACATTCAATAAATAAGTGATCAATTGTCTCTTGGTAGGAATTATAGAGGGCGCATTCTCCAAAAGGAATAATTCTCCTTTTTTGGAGCACGTCCCTAACCCCTAGACTGCCATGCAACATTTTCCATAAGAAAATTTGGATCTTAGGGGGAATATCTAGTTTCCATATCCAACGATGAGGCCATTTAGGCATATCTTGATTAAGATTATGTGCTATGCATGTGGCTGACTTGACAGAGAACTGTCCTGAAGGGGTGGGGCCCCATACTAATGTATCTGTCATTTCTGTATAAGGCAAAGGGATGCCCATAATTAGAGTAACAATATGATTCGGTAACACAGTAGCAAGCTTGGGTTTGTCCCATTGTCTATTTGGAAGTATAAAATCTGCAACTCTTAAGTCGATATCCACTTGATGTCCTTGTAAGCATAAAATTTCCAGGAGGCTCCCATTAGTAGCCCAATTATCTATCCAAAAATAAATGTCCTTTCCACTGTCTATTTTCCATCGAATTCCTTTTCGTAATATTTCTCTTTGGGCAAGGATAGCTTTCCATATATGAGAATCTTTTTTATGGTGCTTGTATTCGAAAAAAGAAGAATTATGCAGATATTTATCCTTAATCATCTTGACCCAGAGATTAGAAGGGTCGGAGAGAATTTTCCACCCTAGTTTTGCTAGGAAGGCTTTATTAAGAGGTAGCGTCTGTCGTAAGCCTAGCCCCCTGAGGTTTTTGGGTCTACATATTTTATTCTATGCTGTTAGTGGGCTCCCATTCTTATCTTTTTGTTGTCTCCAAAAAAAGTTTCTATGTAAGGAGTCTAGATTTTTAGGAACCTCTACAGGTAGGAGAGAGGAGGAGCAAAGATACGAGGGTAGTGCTTCTAAATTACTTTGAATTAACGTATGTCGGCCTGCTTTAGAAAGATAGCCTGCTTCCCATTGTTGTATTCTTCTTTGTGTAGTATCCATTATTTTTTTAAAATCCTTTCTTAAAGGGTAATAAGAGCTAAAAAAATACTCCTAAGTATCTTCTAAGTGAAGAATTTGGGGTCATGTTAAAGTGTGCTGCGAGGCCTGGACGACGCCTACTATCTATTTTTCGGGAAAATATTATAGAAGACTTATGAAAATTCACAAGTTGACCTGACATACTACAAAATTCATCAAGTACTCTTTTCAGATTATTGTAAGCAGATGTTGTAGCTTTATAGAGTACTAGACTGTCGTTTGCAAAGAGAAGGCAAAAAATGTTAACAGATCGGGGTGTAATCTTGAAGCCTATTCCGGACTTATGATTCTTACTTTCGAGGGATAATTTGCGGATAAGGACTTCCATGCACAGGATGAAAAGGTAAGGAGACAGGGGGTCCCCCTGCCTCAACCCTCGTGTCAGTTTAAACCAATCTATAGTCTCGCCGTTAACTTTAAGGGAGTAGGACACTTTGGTCACGAATTCGCAGATCAAATGAATCCACCTAGAGGGAAATCCGAAGGCAGTGAGGGTTGCCCAAAGAAAGTCTCATTCAATTCTGTCGTATGCTTTTTCCATATCCAGTTTCAGAGCGCACCAACCTGTCTTATTTTTAGATTTATGAAAGGTGTTTAAGATTTCTTGAAGTATCAGAATGTTGTCATGAATAGAGCGATCTGGGGTGAAAGCATTCTAAAGGGGACTAACTGATTTTTGCATAATGGGGCACAGGCGAGCAACTAGGATTTTTGAAATAGCCTTGTAGACTGTATTAACCAAACTGATTGGCCGAAAATGATTTGGATTTTCGGGAATTTCTATTTTTGGTATTAAGGTGATAATGGTATGATTTAGGGAAGGAGGCAAGCAACCGTGGAAAAAGAAGCTTTGAACTGCAATAGTAATGTCCTTTTCGATTATCGACCAATAAGACTGGAAAAACATTGCCCCAAAGCCGTCAGAACCTGGGGCTTTATTAGGATTCATTTAAAAAAAAGCTGCTTTAATTTCTTCCTTTGAAACAGGAGCTAAAAGCATGTTACAATCATCATTTGTGGTAATTGGTTCAATGAAGGAGAGATCAATTTGTATTGTGTTTAAATGTCAGACCTGAATCTTCCCCGAAAGGAGTCAAGTAGCAATTTGTGAATTTCTTCACGAGATTCTACCCAATCATTAGTCGACGATTTTAGTCTATAGATTGAAGTAAATGCTAATTTTTTTTCTCATCTTGTTATGGAAGAAACGAGTGTTTCTATCTCCTTGGGATAGCCAAGTTTTACGAGATAATTTTCCAAAATGGTTTTGCCCAAACAAAAGGAGTTTTTCCCTTTGACGGATCATGCAGTTGAGATGGCTAACTAGAATAGGGTTAAAAGGTTGAGAGCGTAGGGAGCACTCTAGGGTAGCTATCTTTTCAGCGTTGCGTAATAATTTGTTATTATTGTTCCCATATCTTTTCCCTGCCCAAATTTTTAGTTGGTTTTTAATGCGGGCTAGTTTTTGTTGGATCCTATAGAATCTTGATCCATGAATTGGATGTGGCCAATGTTTTTTTACTAGATCATGGGATTCTTTGTCAAGCGTGCATTGATTTTGGAAACGAAATAGGCGTTTTGGAGTAAAGTGATCATTATAGTGAGAATCGTAAATTAGCGGTGCATGATCTGAGATTGTAAAAGTGTTGAAACGAACTTGGCTTTTCGGAAAATAACGGAGGAACCGTTGACTACAAACAACCCTATCCAATTTTTCATATATCACATTACTATTAGTACTTTGTTTCCAAGAAAAAGAATTTTGAGAGCTTGGAACATCTATGGCAGAAGTAGTGGCTAGGAACTTGGGAAGACGTTGTAGTTGGTGGGGTAAAAAAGTTCTTCCACCAATTTTATCTCCTGCGCACAACATCTCATTAAAGTCCCCTAATACTAACCATGGAATACTGACATTAGAGCTAAACAATGTGAGATATTCCCAAAAGTTTCCTTTGTCAACCTCTTGAGCTGGTCCATAGACCCCTGTTATTAAGAAATTCTGATTCAAAGGCTTAAAATTGATATTTAAGTGTGCAGACCTATCAGTCAAATTAGTTTGATTTATAGCTATCTTTTCCTCATTCCAACATACCCAAATACCCCCAGAATGTCATGTAGGTTCTATAACTAGTTTATGATCAAAATGTAAGGACCTAAGAATTCTTCTACTATTACTCGCATTTGTCATTGTTTCCAAAACAAAAATAATATCTGGTTTGTGTTTATTCTTAAGATGTACTAATTCTGCTAAAGCTTCCGTCCTTTTCCCTCCTCGAATATTCCAGCTTAGAACTCTCATACAGATGATATAATTGTCAAGTAATGGGCCTTTGCCCCATAGTATCCATAGCGAGTGTCAAGCACTCGGTTCCATAGGGGTTTTGAAATCCCCTCACTATAGTTATTGTTTTTACATTTACAATTTTGATGTACATAAAATAGATTACTAGAAGCAAAAGTAAGAAAACATATAACAAGCATAAGCTCTCCATCTTGAAGAGTTAGAAGCTGTAGCTGAACGGACAAAAATCTGCTTTACATCAGATGTATAAGTTTGTGCAGTCCTGGGACGAGAAGAACAAACCAAGTAAGCAAAGACAAAATTAACTGAAACATGAACATTAACAGAATTAAAAATGCAGTCACCAAAGGTTGGAGATAAAATACCCATGCCTGAAGTATAAGAGATAAGACAAAGTTGCTTAAGTAGAATAACATTATAAACACTTAGAGTAAAAACATCCCTAAACAAAGCCATAGTAAAACTGTTAGACAGATACAAACGTAAAAAGAAATAGACAAGAGGAATGTAAATACTATAAGTATGTTCCAGCAAAATAAAAGGTTTAGTAGGTAAGGTAATGGAGTAGGAACCACTGCACAATAGATCCCAAGTACTTTGGCAAAAATAAGGGTCAGTACGTAACAAGGGAAGAAATATTATGTAGTGCGGATTAAGATGAGAGTAAAGACTACCATAAATAGAGCAGGAAAGGAATAAGAGGGAATAAATAATCTGGCATAAATAAACTATGAAACAATAAGCATCAGAAGCAGTAATAAAAAGAATAGAACAATAGAAAAGCATGTAACTAAAAGAAACAAAATACATTGAATATATAAAAAATTCATTACAAGACTTACAATAGTGAGGATCAGCAAGCATATATGCATTAAAGATACATCTGATCCTTTTAAAATAAGAGAAGAAACTAAAAAAACGAAAAAGAAAAAAGGGGGGATAGAACATTAAGCATTGGAATCTCACACCCAGACAAAGTGCATCCAGCACAAACCCTTAGTCATAATTTATAACAGAGTTAGGGGAGCAGGAATCCCCATCATCTCTCTTCCTCCTTTTAGAGTTGTCAGATTTTGTTGGCTCGAGGGAAGGAGAAGAGAAACTCATATCCGCATCAAAGTTGATATCAGGGTTGTGATGAATTATTCCTAGAGAATTGAAAAAAGCTTCATCAAGATCATCCTCTTCAAGAGTGGTATTAGGATCTTTAGGGACAGGAGGATTAAGAGTGATTTTATCCCCAGAAGTAACCTGAAACTCTCCCAGGGTAGCAAAAGCATTGCTAATTGGGACAATAGCAGTGTCCTCATGCAAGGAGTGGCTAGAGGAGGATGCCGAAGAAAGATGTTCTCCAGGAGGAAGGAGGTTGGTGTTAGAAGGACTAGCTTTGTAAGAGAAAAAGGAATTGTTCACTCTAGGTCTAGGTCCAAAGGAGGTGCCTCGCCTAGCCCTGCCACCTCTATTGAAAAAACGTGGCCTCGCTTTACGTTGAGGTTTAACATGAATCCAATTGGATTCAATGAACTAGCCATTGGCTAGATATCTAATAGAAACCTCCCCATGCATGAAGTTCCACTCTCTAACTAATCTAGAAGTAATAGCAGCGTAAGGAACAAACTCTCCCCGGATTTTAGCATACAGGATTTTGGCTCTATGGTCAGCTTTAGTAGCTTCAGAAAGAGTTGGACAGAGATAGTTATGCTGGCATGAATTGAATTTGAACTGATGGTGAAGAAGGACATGCACCGTCTGCAGAAGGGGAAGGGGGAGGAACACTAGGATGATTACCTCCCACAGAGTTGCTGGTATGGGATTGAGGGGCTTCACAATTAGAGTTATCTAAGAGGTTAGTTCTACATTCGCTAAGTCTAGATTCGGAAGCAGGAAAGGAAGAAGAAAGACAGTTTGATGTAAGAATAGAGGCATAACTAGGAGGAGGAATATCCGACATTAAAATTAGCCTAAGGAACAGAGAAAAGAGAACAGAGAAGACAAAGATTGCTAGTGAGACAGAATAGGAATACCAGGAAGAAGACAGAGAGTTACAAGATGAAATGTATCGCAACAACAAGGGGTTAATATAGGGGAGGTGAACCTTTCCCCGAGAAAAAATTAATTCACTTTGATAAATAGGCCAATTAAAATAAAAGATAAAATTATCACCACAAAATGATCCCTTAACAAAACACATAAACCACATAGGAAGTTCAAAAAACAGGAAAACCATTGAGAAAATAAAAAAAAACCATTAAATTAATTATAGGGAAGGGAGATGGATAATAAAGCTTAGAAAATATATTCATGTAAACACGCAAAGGGATATGAAGGGGCTTCCCTGATAGCTGACTTTGCACAGCCGTAGTACCGATCAAGGTTTCTTGAGAAAAAGGGGTGATTTCTCCAAGGTTGGTAATTATCGCATCTATGGATAGACCCAAATCAAAGAGTATCTCACAAATATTTTGCCAGATCTCGAGACAAAGGTGCTGCAGTAGATCATCAATCGTTGATTTCTTTCTTTTTATCTTTCTCTCTCTCTTTCTCTCTTTAGAATTCTTTTTGCATCTCATGATTCTGGAAAATTGCTCCAAACTTCCTTGCCATGATACTATATGTAATGATGTTATGTTAAATCTTTTATGTATGTATTTTTTGTGTAGATTTTGTTTTTTTAATTGAGTTTTCTTTTGAAAGATTTTTTTAATTTTAGTATAGTTAGCTTGTATGCAGATTTATGTTGGATTTCTTCGTTGTTTGATTGCTTGTTGTTTCATTTATAGTAGCTATAGTAATGGCCAAAAAGAAATGGATTATTGAAGGGTCAATTTTTCTATTTGAGTTGTAAAACTAAACAAAAATATATGGAGATATATGATATTGTCATTATCCTTGATATATAACTTTTCTACTGTCCAATGTGGCCTTTGCATTCAATACAATTGATTTATTCTACTTGCAGCCATGCAATGTACTGATTTACTGTGTTAATTCATCATCGAAACAAACAATTAAGGTCCACGTGTTAAGATTTTTTAACAGTTGCATTTTATTGTTTTTAATTTGAGCTGCTTATTTTTAGAGGTGTTTAGATTTAGATGTCTGAACAAATGTTGTAAGGTTTGTGTAAACATATTAGTTTATATCTGTAATAAAAAAAAGGGTGTAGTTCCTAAGCAAGTCATATACTTTTTTAGAGCAAACATGCTGAGCAGTCTGGAATAAATCAATGGAGAATCAATGATTTTGTCTTTATGGATGCTATATAAAATTTCTACCGTTCAATTAAATCTCTTCATTGATATTTGTTATAATAATTAGTTCTATGAAATATATTTTCTTTTTTTTTTTTTTTAAATAGAGAAATATATTTTCATTGTGGACAGTGCTATTTCAGTTAATATGATTATGATGATCATAGCAAAAGTATAATTCTCATGCATATTTGTTGGGGGCGGTATAATTTTTGTAGTTAATTCTAATAAAACTATAATTTATATAGATTATTTAAGTAATGACACAACTAATATAAATGTAGAGGATTAATTACGGTTTAGATTACGTCCCTGCATTAGTTATAAATTTTGAAAATAGTCTATGTTATTATTAGTTTAAAGCTTTTAAGATACTGCTCTAATGTAATATACTAGAAATTTCCATCTTTTAAAATACTCATTTTACTCTAAATAAAACCCTACTTTTTAGGAAAAAACCAAAATATTAAGTCTATTTCTCAAATTCATACAGTGGAAGATTAAAAATAAAACTAACTTTTAAAATAAAACTTGAGTTTACAACCTCAAAACAAAAGTAGAATTCAATCATTCAAAAGTTAGAAGACTTAGAACCAATTCAAACATGATCCTTTTTAAAAATCAACTTAAAAATTAACATAACAATGTTAGTCCATAATCAATAAACCAATAATTCAAAATATTAAACTAGGCATGCATAACAAGTAACTCTCTACACTCATTCCCTTCATGCTCTCATGCTTCAAGTACCTGTCACTAGCTTTCTCTTTATTTCAACCATTCTACTCACCATATAAATGGGTCATAGTAGGGCAATTCAAAGAAAAGCCAATCACAAATACAAAAGTACGAATCAACAAAAGCTGAGTACATATGCACTACAATAACATGAATAACCAAGCATTAATAATTAAAACATACTCGCCATACAATCACATGTCAACTTACCTTTGACTCATAACTAGCAATATTAATTTTTAGATAATAAATTTGGATTATACATCGAACGGATTTCCTTAAAAATAGCCCATGAAATATTGAGCTTCCAATTAGGGAGCTACCCCAATTAGCACCTACTATGTCACCTTGTGACAGAATTCCAGCGCATTAATAATAAAAGAAAGTATATCGTCCTATATCCCTGTAGTAGTTATGGTAAAATATAAAACCCCACAACTCCCCCCATATGTTCATACTCAAGGTATAAACGTTCCAAGAGTTTTAATGTGTATTCTCTTACACTTTACGTGATTTACCAATTTAACTTGTGATGACTCCAACCAATCAATCAAGAACAAACGTAACAACAATAAACACACACTTCCATTTCATTCTTATATTAATTAGTGAGCACCTACTATTTATTTTAATTAAGGTTCCTTACCTAATTTTATGCACAAGAGTGCACAATTACTACCTTGGTGCATAACATGCACTACTAAACTCCCTTGACTCAAACTCAACTTACATGAGCGAGTAAACAAGTAAACTAACTTCTTGACTCAACACCAATGATAAATGGGCTGGGTGAGATATAAATTCATGAATCATGCTCAATAATTCTAATTTAATCTCTTTTAAACATACATAAGCCTTGCTTATTAAATTCTTGCTTTCTTGATACTTAAAAATAAAACATACGTCCATGATTCATACCATACTTATTCAACTTGTATCATGCCTCAAATAACATATTTACATGCTTGTATAATAATCATGCTCAACCAACATTAATTCCAAGCATATAATCAACCAAACATGCTACTAATTCATCACTTAAATCATACTTTACAATCCTAACATGATAACACGCATACACAAATATTCTTGTGCACATACGTACCTTGAATAGTGCCTAAACTCGGCCACACTCGCTAGAAATCACCTAGCTCAAAACTTCCTACAAATAAGAATACATAACTATAATTAATCCACTATTCTCACAAATTTCCAGGAAATATAATATTCTTACTTTACTAACCAACCTAATTTTTTTGTATAAAAGCCATAAAATCTTTTCTTAAGTGGGTACCTTAAATCCTTTCAAAAAGACATAGTTTTATGATTTAAATAAAATTCCAGCATACTTATTTAATATAAAACATCACTAATAGACTAAGAATCGTATTTAAATCATTAAAACCTTTTTCCTTTTTATGGGTAATCAAACCCTAACACAATAATTAAAAAGTAGTGAGTATAATTAAATTCCAGCATAAAATTGAGGGCTTTAAACTCATTAAAAACATGTTTAAACCATTAATTAAACAATAACAACAAGCTAGGATAGGAGATTGAAGATTCCTTATAACTAATGATTGAGAGGCTCGATATATAACTCTTGGTCCGCATTTCGGATTGGGGGTTGGAAAAAAATGAGGAGATCCATGCATGAATATATGCACGTGGCCACGTGGGGTTAGAGAGAGATAAAGAGAAAAGAAGTAGTTGGGAATTATTGGGGAGAGGGAGAGAGAAAGTGTTAGGAATTAATGTCAAAAGTACAAAAAAAAAATAAAAAAAAAGATAACAATTCATCAATAAGTGGGTAATATTCTCAAAAAGTATTAGCTTTAAAATAGAAATAGGCTTTGTATTTACCCAAAAAGGAATACGTACTTTGTATTGTGTGACAATATATTACATAAGCAAGTATTAGAAATCTATGATAAGCATTGTAAGGTATGTTTGTGATCTAGCTAGAGAATTTTTGATAAAGAATTAATAGGTTGGAGGTAAATAAAAAAATAAAAAAATAAATAAATTGCTTGTTGTCGATTTGCGAAGACTGGTAAAAGTCACTACATATTAGTTTGCATATTATTGGAATTGGATTAGTGATAAATAGGTGTTTGAAAAAAAGCATTCAAAGAGTTGAATCATAGTCTATTTTCTTTTATTGACATCATGTTGTGTGTATGGGCAATTATGTCAGGACTTGAGTATATCATTCACTTTTAGCTATTTCTGTATAAATATATTGCTAGAAGTCTTTTTAGATTTCAACATGTAATAGTTCTTTTTTTTTTCTTTTTTTTTTTTGACAAAAGGAACAAGAAAAGAAAGAAATTAAAAGGTATAATAAAGTAACTCCCTACACCTAGCAGCAGTAGCAAGAGAGTGAGCCTCCACAACCGAAGCCCAAGGGATCTTCCGAATATGACAAGTAACAAAAGAGGATAAGATGATCCGGATTTCCTGTAAAATCCAAACAACTGCAATATTTGTAGACCTAAGATTCAATAGTAATTGAGGAATCCCCATACAATCAGTGTGCAGGCTAAGCCGAGTAAAGCCCTGTTGCCGAGCATGCCTAAGGCCATAAAGAAAAGCTAATAATTTCGAATGAAGAGCAGAGCTAGCCATACATGCCCGGGTGCCACCCCCCAGAGGCTGGGAAGAAGAGAACTCACGAAAGCACCAACCTGTACTAGCATTATAATTCCCCCGATCCCAAGCACCATAAAAAAACATCAAGATATTACAAGTAGTATGAAGATCACCCCGAAGAACCAGACTCAAAGGAGGGGTAGAGAACCCAGGAGGCGAATTAGCAGGAGAACATGTGAATTCATGAGCCTTGTTGCTTCGGGCACAGCAATCAAAAGCTAAGTCCAGAACAGACTGCGGAGAATAAACCGCCGATCTAAACCTGACATTGTTCCGAGTTAACCAGATAGCCCAACAAGTTCCAAAGAATCGATCTAGGGCACAACAATTCTTGGAACTAGCATAACTTGAGATTACATCCGTAAACCAACCACAGAACGAAAGAGGAAAATCCGGCCTAGGATCAGCGTCCCAAGGAAAGGAATCCCAAAGGTGCCTCAAAAAGGAGCAATCTCGGAATAAGTGATCCACAGACTCAGCACAACGGCGGCAAAAAATGCAAGTCGAATAAATCAGAAGACCTTTGAGAACAAGTTAAGCTGCCGTAGGAAGAACGTTATGCAGAACCTTCCAAGCAAAAATCTTCCATTTCAAAAGAACAGGCAAACCCCACAAGCGTTTCCACCATGTAGGAGAGAGTAAGGTAGGAGATGGGGGAGTATTCTGGGAAAGTAAACAGGTGTAAGCTGATTTGGTAGAGAAGGATCCATCCTAGGTGAATTTCCAGTAAACAAAGTCATCAATCATCTGTAACGGACGATCTAAACCAAGAATCGCCGAAGCAACATAATTAGGGAAAAGATGCCGAACTAGGGAAGCATTCCAAGTACACGAATCTGGAACCATCAACTCTGACACTAAAGAAGGACGATCTTCATCTGGAATATAATCCTTAAAAGTAATCGATAAACTAGGCAACCAATAAT
Organism: Chenopodium album; assembly: GCF_948465745.1. NCBI lineage: Eukaryota > Viridiplantae > Streptophyta > Magnoliopsida > Caryophyllales > Amaranthaceae > Chenopodium > Chenopodium album. The sequence goes on along the minus strand of NC_137846.1, from coordinate 42,729,807 downwards.
CAATAAGAATACTAACTTTGGCTCCTGAACCAACCTTCCAAGCAACACCATTGGATAAAACTACACCCCCTCTACTAACCCACGATTTCCCCAAGAAGGCCGAGAACAAGTGACTAAAAGATTGAACGATAAGAGGGAAGGATACTTAGCTTTGAGGACACGAGAAGCCAAGAGCTGCGGATTAAGTCTCAGCCTCCAAGCTTGCTTGGCTAATAAAGCCATGTTAAAGGACCGGGGATGGCGGATACCCAAACCCCCTAAACCTTTGGGAAGATGCAAAGCTATGGAAGGAGCCAAGGCCAAAACCCTTGAGTCCTTACCCGAACTCCACCAAAACCGAGAAAGCGACGAATCTATCCGGTCACAAATAGTAGAGGGAACTTTGAAAACTGAGAGAACATGGTTGAAGGTAGCCACCATTATCGAGTTAATGACTACCAGCTTCGCAGCTGGTGACAAGTAGAGCGAAGCAAACGACGACAGACGTTGAACCACTTTGTCCACCATAAACTGAAACTCCTTGCACTTTCGACAGCCCAAATCTACCGGGAGACCCAAATACTCCCCAATTGAAGAACGTGACTTCATTCTAAGGCCGACGGACAAATAATCTCAATAATCATCAGGAGTATTAGAACTAAATCTGACAAAAGATTTCTGTAAATTAATCATCTGTCTTGAGACCAAGCAAAACTCGTTCGTTACTGAAAGAATCTGGTCACATGCCATTGGAGAAACCCGGAAGAATAATAACGCATCATCCGCAAAAAAGAGGTGAGAGACAAAAGGAGCCCGACACGACACACGCAGACCCTGGACTAAGCTTTTCTTTTCATCATGACGAAGCATCAAGGAGAAAACTTCCATACAAAGAGCAAAAAGATAAGGAGATAAAGGGTCCCCTTGGCGTAAACCACATTTAGGAAGAAAAGGCTGGGAAGGAGAATCATTTAGCAGGATTTGATACTAGAACGTGGTAACACATTGTTGTAAAATGTGAACCCAGTACGGAGGAAAGCCGAATCTCCGGAGTGTATCCCAAAGGAACTCCCTGTTCACCCTATCATAAGCTTTGTTCATGTCAAGCTTTAAGGAAGCCGAACAAAGTCTCGAAGATGATGAGGACATGTACGAAAGCAGCTCATGAGCCAGAAGACCATTATCCGCCATTCTTTGGCCCGGGACAAAGGCATTCTGGGTATCGAAAATCAAGGATGGCAAAACCCGACGAAGCTGATTAGTGAGACACTTCGCAATGCATTTATAAAGCACATTACATAAACCGATGTGATGAAACTAGGAAGGAGTTTCTGGATGTTCAACTTTAGGAAGTAAAACCAAAAAGGTGCGATTCCAATCCATTTAACAAGTAGCCATGAGCGAAGAAATACTGAACAGCCTCAACAATCTGGGAACCCACCACCGCCCAGTGTGTCTTGAAGAAACCTGCTGTAAACCCATCTAGACCTGGAGACTTATCCGAACCAATATGGAACATCGCATCCCTAATTTCCAAAGGGGAAAAAGGACGCAAAAGAAACTGGAAATCATCGGAAGCGAGTGTAGGAATCTCCAAATCATCCTAGTGGCAAGGAGCAGGCGATGGAGAAGAATCATAACAGTTATATAAACAAGAGAAATGCTTGTGAAGGAGTTCAGAAATCTGAGGATAGTCAGAAACCCAATAGTCATTGTCATCCCGTAGACACATAATTTTATTCCGACAACAACGGGCCTGCACCAAACGATAAAGAAGACTGGAATGAGTGTCTCCTAAAGCATCCCAACGAGTCTTACATCATTGTTTCCAAAATAAGAAAGCAGCCTGAGCACGAGAAATTTTATCTTGACGAAGAACCAGAAGATCACCCCGATCCTGCTCATATTGCAAGTCAGAAGAACCAGAGACCACTAAACTCTACAAATCTTGCCAATCAATACCCCAACTTCTCTTATTTGAAACACACCAAGACAATAAACCTTTCTTGACCTTATCCAATTTCCGAGAGACAGAGAACATTTGAGAACCGGGAAACAAGCTGCCGCTCAAAAATAATCAAAGCAGAGATTTCTTTCAGACCCAAACACCAATTTTCTATCTTGTACGGACGCTTCCTGAAATTGGTCAAACTCGTTTCCCGTAAAATTATAGCAGCATGGTCTGAAAATAAAATAGGTTCGTGGTAGATAGATGCCTCCTAAAATAGTTCCAACAAGGAAGAGGTAGCATATCCTTTGTCAAGCCTTTCATAAGTAGGATTTTGAAGTTGTCCATTAGTCCAAGTAAAATGACGGCCATTAAAAGGAAGGTCCTTTAACTGAGAATTCAACTTCCATTCAATAAAATTATGTCGATCAGGGATCTTAGTGGAACCTCCTACTTTATCAGAAAAATACTCAACTTGGTTAAAATCACCTAAAAGAACTGCATTTGGAACTGATTTTAAGAATTAGGTTATTTCATCCCAAACTGAACTTCTAAAAGAAATATGAGGCGATCCATACACAAATATAATATATTTTATTGCCTGACCAGGAACCATCACTTTGCACAAAATTACATGAGGAGAAATAGAAAGTGGCGTAACTACTACGGGGGCAAACCAAAAGACTACCAAACCCCCACTAAGGCCTAAAGCATCCATCCCACAAAAAATCAAAGCCAACTAACGACAACTTTTGAACAGCCACATTTACAGACACTAGAGTCTCCATAAGAAATATAATATCTACACCAAAAGAGCGGACTAGAGAAGCGACATATGGAACCTTAGGGGAGTCCGCTGTTCCAAGACCCCTATAATTCCACACTGTTATGTTTATGGCCAAGTTGGTGGCTCATTTCGGGCAGCCACCTTACCCTCAGACCTCACCGAGTTAGTACTTGAAGAAGAGCCATCATTGCTACACTTACGCTTTTTGAAAGGTTTCTAGAAAAGAAAGACAAACCGAACCCGCATTAGAAGCCTGAGAGCGCGAAACTGGAGGCTCTAGAGTTGTAGAACAGCGCTTACAAGGGCATACCTCTTTAACCCATTTCCACATTCGATCCCCTTTTTTAGACAATTTCAGAGTGAGCGGTTTACCACCTTGTCCTGTGTCGCACACAAGGGGAGTTGAAGTTTCAAATGAAGGAGAACCTGGTAAAGGTGGGACAGATATGGGAGGTGAGCAATCCATCGGAGTGGGCCCATCCAAATTCACCCCTGGGATGTCATTTGGTAACTGGTACTCCTACAACAATTGAGAAGAAGTTTGCGAATCTTGAGAGAAAGCAAACTCATCAGCAGAAGAATCCGCCATGTAACCCGACTCTTCCTAACTATGCGTCGGAAAAGAGGCTGCCAGCGACGGTGAGGGCGACGGAACAGAGATCAGGGATGCTATGGGTTCAGCCATGGAAGGAGAAGCAGCCCAATTACTCGGCCCTGCGTCGAAACGGTCCGGGAAAATCGACCCCGAAGGGCCCAAGGGCGGTGGAGAGAAGTGGCGCACCACCGTTGCAGTCGTCGGAGTTGGAGCGGAACTCCCAAATATAACATAAGGGTCAGACCTTCGAAATAGGGGAGTTTGGGAAGGATTCGAAGATAGGCCTAGCCCAACAGAAGCATCAAAAATCTAGGCTTGAAGTTGAAATTGCGATTGTGGGCTTCGCACACTCTGATGTTGAAAGCCCAAATGAGATCCATAAGACCTTATATTTCCATCCATATTCGGCCCAACCGAATTTCGAGATTGGGTGAGGCCCGGATTTAAATATGGGGCTTGAGATAGATTATTAGAAGTAGGCCCAGCTATTTCTTAAAGAGAACCTTAGTACTGTTTGACTTAGAAGAGATAGAGATGACTTGCATCGATGCTGACGTGGCATTTAAAGTACCAGGTTTCTGATTTAGAGCCGACCCCAAAGCATTAGGATGGAAAATTTGGTGTGGTAAAGCTGGAGCAACACGAAGGAGCAAGTTGCAACGAGAGGAGCAGATGTGCTCTGCATGGTTGACATGTGGTGCTTCATTACGCCATGTGCCACGAAAACACGCTAGTTGTGAGACCCTCACCGGACCACCGACTCGTGGTGGCTGAGACCGGTGGCGAGTCGCTGCTGGAGCTTCGAATTCTGCTTTCATCGTGCGATTTATACCCAGATTTCGGCGCCACACTTCGTCTTGTTCGCTGCGGTAGCCACCGGGAATAGGAGTTGGAAATAAACTAGGTAAAGAGCGAGAAGGCATCAGACCAGATGGAGGAGAGTCAAGATTCCCTGGCCCGAATACATCCCCATCCAAAAGATGCGAATCCCCGGAATTTTCAGAAGGATCATTATCATCATGGTCACCAAACCAAAGTTCCGTAGTCCAAATCTCCGGGGTTGGAGAAATTCCTCGAGTTGCATTCGAATATAAAGGAATATCGGTAGCTTACGAAATCGACGTTCAAGGTGGAATGTCACTTCATCTTGTTCTTTATTACACGTGGTACGACCGTGTCCACAAAACCACACTTTTTACACAATCTAAAAATACCTTCATATTTAAATCTCACCCAAGTAGCAGTTGTCATAGGTTGGAAAGTAACATCCCGCAATTAATGGTAGAGACAAATCTACCAATATCTTCACTCAAGGTCGTGGAATAGGAAAATCACCATGTAAATCTTCCTCCATAGTAATATCACCTACATGGACTAGGACCGAGGCTGCCACCATAGGCGTCGAGTAACGAATAGGTTGACCGACGACCATAACCCACATGTCTCAGGTAGAGATTTTCAGGGACATGATGTCCACGAAGACGTTGTATCCACCATGAGCCTACCCTTGAGATGAACCCAACCTTGACTATCAAGATCAACAACATCTTCTTCATTTCCACAAAAAAAGATGAAGTCCTCACCAAAAGGAAACACCAAAACAGACTGTCGAAGATGCCAGTACCTAGAAATTAGCCTTTGAACTATATCAACAGAGAACTCACGCGCATCCCATAACCTACCTATGATAGAGTAATCCCAACTTAAATGGCTAGTTTCATACACTGGAGGAGGATATTGAAAGCCTCCAACTCGGTGTGGATACACATAGGTGTTAGGAAAGATACGGTCACTCATATTGAACAACTAGAGAAGAACAAAGAGAAGAGAACAGAGAAAACTAGAAATAAAAGGATAGACTTAAAATAGAGAGTGCTTCGAACTTAGGAAAGCTAGAGAGGATTTTCTCTCACTAAAACTTCTTTCTCTTACTAGAGATTTTAAGTCTACATTCACACGCAACATGTGATAGTTTTATCTCTAAAGTGTTGTTACATGGTAAGTTTTAGTCTAGTCTATTTGAAATTATGTTATGAAAAGGGGATTATATCTACTATATGTTATGCGTTAGGGCTGGTCAAATTGGATATCCGATCCGAAATATCGGATATCCAAAAATATCGAATATCCGAAAATTTCGGATCGGCTAAAATTTGATCCGAATCCAATTCGAAAAAAACCAGATATCCGATTTTCGAATATTCAAAAAATTCGAATCGGATCATCAGATATCCGAACCGGATATCGACATTAAAGTTATAGTACTTGAAAATTATTTTTGGAGTTTAAATAGAATTTTAAAAAAAAATAAAAAAAAAAGACAAAAGGACAAAAAAATAAATCAAGTATCCCTTCTCTTCATTGTCAAACCTCAAACCCATCATTCTTATTTACTACTTCTCAGGTCCCTTTTCCTGCTCAAATTTTATCAAGACTATTAATTTATCATCATTTTTACCTTCTATAAAGCTATAGTAATGAGTACTCGATCTGTTGCTCAACATCATGTTTAATGTTGTTCAATCAACTCAAGCGTGTGGGTTATAGTCAGTGGCGTATTAAGGAATTCCGCACTGTGGGTTCGGAATCTTAAAAAAAACGATAATCATATATTAATTAAATATTCAATACATAAGTTCAAATTTTTTATTACAAATGGATGGATTACACAATTAATAAAAAAAAATGCATTTCGAGTTTTCATACTTTGAAAGCGTGCTAATACATTACTACTTCTATAATCTATAATTCTATTGCAAAAAATCAATATTACACAGAAAAAAAAGTCCCAAGTCCCCAATAAACACAAATTTGACAATGTAAACTTCTTCTAATTATCAAATAAAAGACCAAGTAAAATTTAAAATTCTAAGTTTCTACAATTCAATTTGTCAACAATTCAAGTATTCAACAATATAGCAAAACCAATCAAACAAATTAGTAATTAATCTAATTATCACTAATTTATTAAAATTAAACAAATTTATTAAAATTAAACAAATTTATTAAAATTAAACAAATTTATTAAAATTAATCTAATTATCACTAATTTATTAAAATTAAATAAAGATTTAAGAATTAAGAGGAATAGAGGAATAAGATAAGAATTAAGAGGAGCAGAGGAATAAGAGGACTCACAAACTCACAAAGAACGGAAGAACTCGAAAAAAAAAACAAAAAATGAAGGCTCCTAGAATCGAACCCAGGACCTAAGAGGAGCTTTATTGCTCTAATGGTCACTCCCTTTTCAATGCACCAGACTTACGCATTTGATTATTTACCTCAAAAAAATTTCTTTTAACCTTTTTTTTTTTTTGAAAAAATTTAGAACTTATAATTTTTTTTCAAATAATCTGTGGGTTCAATAAACCCCCTTAAACCCCTCTAGATCCGCCCAGACGTGGTGGCCGACCGACTGCCTGAAAAGTGAGGCGACGATACAATGGCGGGCCCTAATGTGGTGGTGGCTCTTCGTTGTTGTGGTGTTCAATATCGCTCGTGAAGGCCTAGAGACGCTCTGAGACTAGAATATGGAAATGTAAAGGAGAGAGAAAACCCAAGAGAAGCATAGAGATTGTATGTTGGGGGTTTGTGGCTGCGTGAAAGAGTTGTGTATCACTTAGGGTTTATATTTTTTTAATAATAAAAAAATAGAATATTTTAGATATCCGAAATTTTAAAAATGTGATTCGGATCCGATCAAAATATTTTCGGATAACCAATCTAAAATATCCAAAACTTGAAAATCTGGATTGGATATCCAGTATTTCGGATCGGATCAAGCGGATCACAGATCGGATCAATCGGATCGGATTTTTTGCCCACCCCTATTATGTAGTAGGTAAGTAGTTTAATTTGTAGTCTCAAGTTAATACTATTAGTTTTAAGCCATTTTATTTGGTATACAACACTTGCTATAATGTACGAGAATTCACGAGTCATTTAGTTATCTATGGAGATGATTGCAAAACTGTCTTGGTATGTCAACATGTTTTCTTTGTCTGTTTTTTTTCTTTCTAAGATACAATTGTTTTACGCCAAATATTGCTTGTCTGATTTTAAATGTTCTCGAAAGATGGTCTCCTTTATTGGACGGTGTCCACAATCCCATACAATTTCTTCGCGGGCATTATAGCAAGGTGTGGAATGTGTAGTTGATAAAAGTTACAGGTGAAACAAAACGTAATATATTTCTTATTGTTGGTTGGGAACAATTTGTCAGTGATAATAACTCAGCGAATGGTGAAATTATTATTATATATTATTAGTATGACGGAAACATGACATTCTATGTTAGAAAATTTTCTCATTTAATGGACAAAAGGTTGTCTGCACTTGAATTCACAAACGCTAATATGCATATTATTGGAGAAGGTGTATCAAGCTCTACAACAAGAGAGATAGTAGGTGTTGGGAATATACCTTATTTTCCCCTTTTGATCACACCAACACGTTTTGAAAGAGATTTAGGCCCCGTTCTTTAGAGCTGCTCTCCTTTGCTCTGCTGAAATCTGCTCTACTTTGCTCTGCTCTGCTTTGCTCTGCTGAAATTTGCTCTGCTCTCTTCAATCTGCTCTGCTCTGCCCTGCTCTGCTCTGCTCTGCATAAAATTAATACTTAATATTGAATTATTATAATAATAATGCATATTTAATAAAAATAATAATAAATAATTAATACTTAATGATAATAATAATTAATATTTAATAATAATAAATAAATAAATAATATTTATTAATAATAATTAATATTTATTAATAATAATACTTTCTCCGTTTTCTTTTACTTGCAACACAGCCTTGTGGCACGTGTTTTGAGCTCTGGTTTATGTAATGTAAATGGACAAATTTTTCATTATAATTTTTACAAATGATACTTAACTCTATTCTAATTTTCGTGTAAAAATTATATTGATAAAATCGCTCGTTTACCCTCACTAATCATCTCCTAAAACTGCGTGCTTAAAAGGTGTGTTGCAAGTAAAAGAAAACGGAGGAAGTATATAATTAATATTTAATAATAATAATAATTAATATTTAATAATAATATAATTAATATTTAATAATAATAATATTAATAATAATATAATTAATATTTAATAATAATAATATTAATAATAATATAATTAATATTTAATAATAATATAATTAATATTTAATAATATTAATATTATTAATAATAATTAATTTTTAATAATAAAATTTAATGATTATAATAATAGTAATAATAGTAGTAGTAGTTGTTGTTGTTGTAGTAGTAGTAGTAGTAGTAGTAGTAATAATAATAATAATAATAATAATAATAATAATAATAATAATAATAATAATAATAATAATAATAATAATAATATTTAATAACAATAATAAAGCATTACAATTATTATTATAGTATTAGTAGTAGTAGTAGTAGTAATAATAATAATAATAATAATAATAATAATAATAATAGTAATAATAACAATATTAGTAATAATAATAATAATAATAATAATAATGATAATAATAAAAATAATAAAAATAATAATAATAATAATGAAATCTGCTCTGCTCTGCTCGGCTCTGCTTTGCTCTGCTTCAATCTGCTCTGCTCTGCTCTGCTTTGCTGAAATCTGCTCTGCTCTGCTCGGCTCTACTTTGCTCTGCTTCAATCTGCTCTGCTCTGCTCTGCTTTGCTGAAATCTGCTCTGCTCTGCTCTGCTTTGCTCTGCTCTGCTCTGCCCAGAAGCTCAAAAGAACAGGGCCTTACTAGTCTGTGCAGTTTTGTTTGTTTTTTGATGTACCAATTGTAAAATATGTATGCGTATAGTAACATATCTTTTGATATTTATTCTTTGCATGATGTTCCATTGAACTTTGATCTTGAACTCTTTCCCAGACCATCATGTACACTTCAATTCAGCTTCACTATTGTGGTAGGACTTGAAACACGTTAATAGAGACAATGGTTAATGTAGGGAATATTTTAAGCATCCCACACTTGAGCCCCACTGTGATCATACACTTAAGCATGTTGGCGTCCAAAGGAATGAAGCTAGAGCAAAAAAGTCGCCAACAAGTTTTAGGAACTTGTAAACCGTTCACAGGGTGAAGGTTACACCCCTTCACGATCCATGAGATCGCTAACTCCATAGTGGTCTGGAACCATGACTGGATATTCGGGGATGAAGGTACAAATCCAACCTAAAAGAGATTGAACCTGCCCTAAAATAGGCCTCTTCTTTATTCTTCTCATATTCATGTGCGCTTTCTAACTAACATACATTCAATATATTAATCCTAAACCTGTTTAATCTATGTTGGTTGAATATTAATGCACAAACAAAACTATTATTGGCGATCACTTGAATTAAAATCACATTAGCCTAACTAAAATTATTAATTATCTTATTAAGCGTGAGTGATTACAAATAAAAATTCCCTTTAATCCTGCAAGAGAGGGCGTGATCAAGCAATAACAACAACATACATCAAGCAACATAATAATAATTAACAAAACAAATCATCATCATCATAATCTCAATAAAGCATAATAATAATAGCAAGATCCTAGGCATGATACTAACAAGATTAATAACAAATCCTAGCATGTCACTAAACATTAAAAATCAAAGCTTTATCCCTAACATGATACTAACATGATAGAAGAAAATAGGAAGCAACCTAAACATGATACTAGAAAGCAATAAATAACATCCTAACATGATACTAGGAATTAAAATAATTTAAGCATGCTTTCTATAAAAAATATAGCAATAAAACAACTTACTTTGTTGCCTCGTATCTCTTTCTATCAAAACAATACACACGTTAGTAACTTCAATGAAAATATTAAATCAAACAATTAATTTAAATAATTGAAATAGAGATTTGGGACCAAACCCTCAGAAATTATCAACCTTTCACGTCTAGGCAAAGGCAACTTCGAGCTTGGCTAGGTGTGTCTAAGTCTCATGAATGAGAAATATTGTACTTGAAAAGGAAAGGCTTAGAAAGAGAGAGAAAGAATAAGCTTCTAGCTTTGAGAGAGAGAATAGAAAGATGATTGTGAATGAATAAAAACAGGGAAATACGACCCTATTTATAGAGAAAAAGGTCCCAAAACGATCAGAAAAAGATCGAATTCGATTCGGAGTAAAACTGCTCCCATCGCGGCGCGACATGGTCTATCGCGGCGCGATGGAGCTGTCATTTCGCGATGATCCACGCATTAACTCAAGGCCGTACGGAGTCTTTAATCTAATTAAATTAGACTAATTAACGTCCGTAGTTATCTTTTAAAATCATATTTAATCTTTCAAAACACTTGTTTTATTTAAAATAAAATTTCTTATTTTTTTAAAAGATATAATTATTAATCCTAATCCACTAGAATTCAAAATAACCTTGTAGATTATTCTAAAAGATTAAAATCATCTTAATGATTTTAGGAATATTAATTAATGGGCCTTCCACTTGATCATTGGGCCGTATAAAATCATTTTGGGCCCAATTTAGTATTTTAGCCATAACTTCTACTTAGTGAGTCCTACACCCTAGTGTAGGTTGTGGTACCTACACCCCCATATAAACAACGCCGTATTAAACATTCTCACCCCCATTTTTCTCTTTCCTCATCCCTCCACCCACGTGACTACTTACACCTTGAACCAAAAAAAAAAATCAGTTTCTTACATTTTTCTCTCTCCTCAAAATTTTACTGTACTATATTTCTCACTTTTTTCTTCATTTTCTCTCTCTTGAACCTATCAAAAACTCCCAAATTTCTCCAAAAAAAAAAAAAACTCTTAGATCTCAACTAAAAATTTTAAATTAAAGGTTGAAATAACAAAATCGAAGGAAATTTCTTCAAAATAAAGGTCAATTTCGATAGTAGCTCTTGAATTCTTATAATTTTTTTATCATAAAAGTGATTTATTGTAATTATATGAGAATAATGTTTGGTATATATACTCTATTTGTGTTGAATTTTCCCTAAAAAAAAATTATAGTGTGTTATCTGATTCAAAAATTGCTGGACATAAAAAATTGAAAACAGAGTTTGATTGTCCTTATTTTATAAATAATTTGATATATTTCGTAGGAGTATAAAAATGTAAATTTAGTTCGTAGCGAATATTATTTTCGATGAATGTTCATTTTCGTTTACATAAATGTTCATTTATATATATATATTAGTAAACGTTCATTCACTTGACGATCTTTAGAATTCTAATAATGTCTATTTTCGGGCAATTTCTTCATATATTTTCTATAGGTCTAAATGTCTAATTAATTTAGTTGATAGTGAAATATTTTTTGATGCTCGATTGACTTTTAACATTTGGTCATGTTCGTAGTGAAAGATCTTCATTTATATTTTAATACTTGTTCATTCTCATATTAAACTCTATATGATCATTTTCTAATAACACTCTGTTCATATTTGTATGTGTAAATGATTATTAATCTTTTTTATAAAAAAATTGATCTCTTACTACACATGATATTTATATAAGAAAGTTGAAGAGATCAAAGTATATATTGGGAAAATAATATATGTATCAAGAATAGCACACAAGCTATCGTAAAGCTATAAAAGGGTATAACATAACAAGAAAGATGATTTTATATACCTTTATTTATACGAAATGTGTTAAATGGCAATGCCATTTTGTGCGATGCATATATATGTACAATTTAGAATTTTAAGATTTTCACTTTTAAGCTTACAAACTATTATGTATATTAGTATAGAAATTAATGGTAATTGAAGTTCATATTTATTTTTATATTTTGTTCATATTTGTATTTATATACGTTCATTTACATATTGGTAAATGTTCATTCACACATATATGCACATAATTAAATTAGTTTGATAGATGTTTATATAATTTAATTAAATGTTCAATTGCACATTAAAAGATATTCATTCAAGTTTAATAATTGTTCATCTTTATATTGTAAAACATTCTTTGAATATTAATACCATGAATTAAATAAAAGAGACGATGTTCATTTTAATTTGAAAGACAATTTTTACATTTTGGAAGCTAAATAAATGCTTATTTCTAATTTATGAATTCATTCTAATTATTGGTAGCTAGATGATACAAAACATTTTGAGCATGCATATGATATTTCTATTATTGATTGATGTTCCTTATGAAAGGTGAACTTGGCGTGAATGATCAATAATACAAAATTCAATGCTCATATTAGAAAAGCAATATGTTCATAAACATAAAACTAATTGTTCAAACCAACTTCGTGATAGTCTTTTGACTGCCCCGAACAATAATATAGAGTGGGTAAATTTAGGACCAATAAATCCTTAGGGGGAAGAGTAGTATCCTAAAACATTGCATTTGAATATTTTCATATGACTAAGTAAAAAGATAGTTTAAGATGAAACTGGGTTAGAGTCATGCCAACACTTATCTTAAAATTCATTCTCAAAATTATTAATGTTCATGTTCATGTTCATATTGATAAATTTTCATTTTCATATTGATACATGATCAATTCATTTAATAAATATACATTGTGATATTGATACATGATCAATTCATTTGATAAATATCCATATTTTAATCATTTTCTTCAAATATTTCACGTTCATTTCAATTTTGATTTTCAATATATATCTTTTCTTATATGGATATATATGGTAAATTAAATATTATTTCAATAGTTTATTCACATATACATTTCATGTTCACTGATCGTTATCTTTCATGGTCATTTTCAAACCAATAAATGTTCAATTATATATTAATAGATGTTCATTTCCATACTGAACTATGTAAATATGTTCATTTATGTATAAATAGTTGTTCATTTCCATATTAGTAGATGGTCATTTCTACACTAATATATGTTCATTTCATTTATATATTAATACATGTTCATTTATATTGGTATATGTTCATTTTTATATCGATCATGTTAATTGTTATACTCATCCATGTCCGTATTCAAATGAAAATTGGTTCATTCTAACACTCATTCTTGCTCAAATCTAACAAAATATGTTTATGTCTATAAGTTAAACAAATTAAAGAATCGTGGATATAATGAGTTAAACCACACAATAGCAAGGAAAAAAGAAGATGGCAAAAATAAGGAAATCAAGAAGGCATGGAGTCGCTAAACAAAATGAACCAATTACACGTGCTTGAATTCTTTGAATTTGGATCGAGAAGTTTATTTTGTTTGATTACATGTGTGGAATTGTATTGTATATTTTAATATCTAATATTTCAATTTTTGGTGATATATAATTTTATTTTGATTTTATTACGAAGGAAATAAACTTTATCTTTTCCTCAATACTACTATAATCACATCCTTCAAAAACAAACATCTAGATAGTATATATATAATGTTCATATTAGGAGAAACATGTTCATAAACAAAAGACTAAATATTCATAATAATGTAATATTAATTGGTAGTTTGCATTAACAATTGTCAATTTTGGACTTCACTAAGTATATAATAAATAAACTAAGTTAACCGTATGTCATAATTCATACAATAGTAGATATTGTTTATTAGTGATTATCAACATAATATATGTTCATTTACAAAATAAATTAATAGAGAAAAAAATCTTAGCAATTCAATGAAATGACTATCTTCATCAAATGATATGTTGGATCCGATAGTGTTTTTACATGTTGTATGCTTATTAATTTCAAAAGATAAATTAATTTTTATTATATATATTTGTTCATTAACGTATTGATAAATGCCCATTTCATTTTCATTCTTGTTCATAATCATTTTTTTATAACAAGTAAATGCATTAATTTTTAAATGAACATATACATATACGTAAAAGTTCATTTTCATACTAAAGCACCCATTAGGTCATTATATCATGAAGTAGTTATTTTTTATAAAGTTTATTCCATTATGTAATAATGAACATTTATACATACAAAATAATATAAAAATAATACATATTCATTTAAAATTAATGAAATAAAAATATCTAGGAAAAAACCTATAAAAACATAAAATTGAATAAAATACTTTTTATAAACAAAAATGAATTTCTATTGATACTAACATGAACATTTACACATACAAAAATGAAAATTTATAAACAAAAATAACTGAAATATTCAAACTGGGTAACTTAAAAGGATCGAAACTTCTGCATATCTCTTCAATTTGAATAATATTAAATGCACGATACTTTTAGACTTCTAGTCAATCCATTACTCCAAATTTATCCAATACTTTCACCAAATTCCAGCGCAATCATCAATCAACAAATTAATATATATAACAGCAAAAATACAAAATCAAATATTGGGAAAAAAAAGGATAAATACTTCATACTCTGTAAAATTCTCTATGTTCTCAATATAAAACTAATTTTATATTAAGTATAAATAATTGATTGAATTTGCTCATATTAATCTTTGTTGCAGATTATGCTTACACACGTTGTTGCTAATTAAGAGATTGCTATTGACATTAACGAAGCTTGCGGCGGAAGTATTTATGAGAATAATCAGTTAGCAACGGCGAACGAAGAGGAGAGAGAAAGATAAATACAATGAAAGGAGATAATCTGGAGAGGTGGATGGTTTATAATACGACGACGTATTTAAGGGGGTGTAGGGAGTGGTACCTAAGCTAGGGTGTAGGATAAAATTTGCCCATAACACTTCCTCATTATTCATTGGAATTGGGCTTATAATATATCGTTAGAAAGCTCTTTTCGAGCCCAATCCAACTACACTATTATTGGACCCTTATCATGGACTAAACTAAACTGGACTGGACATTTTCCATAAATAGAGTAAGAAAAGAAATATTTTTGAGAACAAAAAGAAGTATTTTTATTAAAACGACCATATCACGAGACCTTTCACATTTCACCTTGTTCGATAATCAAATGACGTGAGAGATATTCATCACCGGGTTTAGTTTTTGGGGAGACACAATCAGGTGTCTACAGTTAATAATAATAGTAATGTTTATGTCCGAACAATCAATTACTTTTCCCTAATACTCTATGAAGCTTATATAGAGGGGGCAAACTTGGTTATGTGTTTCTAAGCAGCCGTGGGTCCGTAACTCTATTGTAATCGAAGTTACACTCCATCTAGGCTAATTTGTCTTATATAATACCAGACTGGCGACACATATTTCCTTCCTGTCGAAGTTACAGCCGTTGGGACAGCTATCACATAGCTTCTTGAAACGCTCCCAATACTCATAAAGTGTCTCCGGATCTTCTTGTCGAATTCCACATATTTCCTTCCTGATATTGGCTATTAAGGATGCTGGAAAATATCTGTCAGCAAACACTTTCAGCATCTGATCCCAGGTTGTAATGGTTCCAGCAGGTACCTCAAATAACCACTCCTTGGCAGCGTCGGACAAGGCAAAAGGAAATGCCTTCATCTTGAGTTGATCTAGGGTAACTCCAGCTGGTTTCATCCCCGCACATGCTATGTGGAATTCCTTTAAAAATTTGTTCGTCTCATTCATGTGGACTGACCCCAAGGAATTAGTACGGAAACCTGAAAATGTGGGAAGGGCTCTGATCAGTCCAGGCTTGATCTCAATTTCTGTCCCATCATCTACTATGCACAACAAATTTGGATCAAAAGTTGGAGCTGCGAGCTGCTTGAGTGTTTGATCACCCATCTCAAAAATCTCTTCACTTTCCTCGTCTGAAGACGAGCTTTCGCTTAGGGGCAATGGGATGTGACGAGCTTGATCCAGTATTTGAGCACGAGTCCTTTTAGCTACTGGAAGAGTAGAAAAAGGATAAATTATCAGTCCCTGATTCCTTGCTGCAAAGTTTCTTAATCTTTGATGCTTCAAGTTTCTGTCACACATACAAAAAACAAGGAACTAGGTGACAAGTTAGTAGGAAAAGTTAGAATAAACACAAGAAATAATGAAATAAAACGCCAATTCCCCGGCAACGGCGCCAAAATTTGGTACGACTGTCGCGTGTCTACCAAAAATAAACCTAACTTTAACCTCCTAAAATGTAGTAGGGTAAGCTAGGGTCGATCCCACATAGAATTGGGTTATTAAACTATAACTTGTGTATGTTAGAAACCCCTGTTTTGAGGAAATAATACTACGGTCTAACAAATAAACTACTACGAACTATAGGACGAATAAAATACAAAATATAATAAATAAACTACTAAAATTGCAATACAATAAAGATCAAGGATAATAAAACAGGGATCGGAAGATATATGCTAGTATTGGACTATTAATTGATCACCGAATCAAATAAATCATGCATATGTCTTAATGTTAACCGATGAACATAAATAAGCATTCAAAACCTCCCTCAAGTGCAAATAAACCAAACAAGCTCTTGGGTTATTGTCTAACTAACTAACAATCTAGAACAAGCTCTCTAGACTCGATTAATTAGCAGCATTAAAACAAGATAGTTAACTTGAATCACAAATCTCACGAGCTCGGATTTGTGCAACTCAAAGGGTTGATAATCTTAGGTATTATAAAAGGTTTTAGTCACCAATCACACACCTAATTGCTACCAAAGGAAACTAACAAAGACAATTACGTATCACAAGTTAATACTTTAGCAATCAAACTAGTAAATTACACTAAAGATGGCCGGTCTAAAGTATAATCCTACTAGTTCATAATAATCAAACGGATTATCAAACCAATTAAGACATAAGCATATACCCAATATTTACAACAAATCTATTCTCACAATACAATAATCCAATGCATAATTGATCTCCTTACCCCCCTAATAATTTAGCCTAACATAACAAATATCGAGGTTATCATACTAGAACATATAGAATTCATAGTCAAACTAGTTAACAAAGCAAAATAGAAATAGATACTAGAAATTATATTAAGCAATCAAAGTATAATTCCTAAGAGTAACCGACGCATTCAAGAACAAATTAAGGAAGCACTAACTTTATTATTTCCATTTTCTAAACAAAACTTCTACTGCTAATCCAAAGTAAAAACAAGTAGCTGACAATTAAATGTAAACAAAAAAATATAAAATACCAAAAGCTTCCAGTAGATGATCAGAGTAACCACGCACAGAACCAAGCCACCTTGTTCATTCGTCTATTACCTCTGTTCACTGTTGGATCGCAACTCTCGGCCGAAATTCAGATTATATTCCTCAATTTTGCTCCCCAAAATTACGGATCTGATAACACTCAAGAACTTCCCTAACAGAAAGATAAGAAACTAGCCTTTGATTCATCTCCGTAGCTCCGAGTATTTCCTCCAATAATTATCCAATTTCATCTTTATCATCTTGTTTGACTGTTTGTTCTCCGTGAAAGTCGGTGAAGAACTCTATGCTTTACCGCAAGGAGAATTGTTCTTGCTGCCTCTTTTCTTCACTCAGCTAAGTAGGAAGATATTTTCATTCAAGGCCCAAATGTAATAGCCTACACAATAAAACAATATTGGGCTTGAAATATTTGAGAGTCAACTGGCTTGTAAATTTTGCTTCTCTTAATCAAAGTGGCGTAGAATGCAATTTGATGCCGATATTTTCTTTCCTGCAAACAAATAAATAAAATAGTAGTAACTCATGTCTAGGAAAGAAAATTACTTATTATACTCTTAAATTATCAAATGCCAATATAAAATCAAGAGTTTAATATATAAAAATAATATACTTTTACGGTCCTATCAATAAACTTTTATTTTGTATATAAAATCAAATTTTAGTTTTTCACCCAAGGGCGGATCTATATTCAATGTAATGGGGTCAATTTTTCTCACTTATTTTTGTAAAACAAATACTTATTATAAATATTTAAAAGATAAATACTTCGTAAATAATAAGTTGTTTAATATTGAATTATTTAATATAAGAAAAGTCATATAAAATTATGAATAATTTATCAATATCAAATTATAATTGTCAATAATGTCCAATATTATATATACGTAGTTTTATGTAATTTGTTAATTATAAATAAATATAATATAATTTATTTAATTTTGATTTATTTGAATTCACTTGTATAAGATTTCTATCCCAAAGCGCCTACCCCACCTTTGAAGGCAAGAGTCCTACAATGAGACATCAAAGCAGAACAAGTGTGCTAATCATAGGCAGTTACAAATGTGGTCAGTATAACTGTCAATGCTTAGGTCGTAATCCGCGACGCAAGTTAAAACCTGTGACAATTGGATGAGATGTAGAAAGTCTATAATTCATACGCAATATTGACAACCCCGTATCGGCTCAATGAGCACTAGGAACCAACATTATTGCCCTTTAATGTACACTGTCTTAATATTAACATTTTTTATTGATTTAGATTGGTGATAGTGTTTGTTTATAGTGAGCATTTATGCTTAATTATGAGGATTGTTGAATCTGATTTGTACAAACTATAATTTCAAGTATATTCTAAACAAATTAAGATAATCATATATTATTATTGAAAACATTCAATTGAATTTTAAACTTTTTTATTTATTTATTTTTGAATTTAGACATGGATGTACCAATTAAATAATCTCGGTGGTTTCTTATTTCTATAACCGAAACATTTTTTGTCGCGATTTGAAACCATTTAACGTTCTAATAATCAATCATAATTGACAATTGAAGTCGGCCGATCATCTTTTCCCCGGTACACAAGTCCACCCTTGGTATATACTTCTTTATCATATTTTGATTTATAAACTACATATTATTATTTCTCATCACCAAAAAAAAAAACAACATATTATTAATTCTGTCTACCTTTGATTATATGTAGATAATAATGTGTATGGAAAATAAATGTTTGTTATTAATAATAACATAACAAACATTAAAGTATGTGGAAAACAAATGTTTAATTACAAATGCTTTTGTTTGTAATTTTAATGTGTGTGAAAAACAAATGTTTAATTACAAATGTTAATGTTGGGAAATTCTTTTTGGTAAACCTCTAATTTTTAAAATTCTCAATGGTGAATTGTAAAAAAAATTATTATCCTTGGTAAACTATATTTTAAAAAATTAAGTCATTGGTAACATTAATGATAGTTATTAGGGATTTTAAGCTTAACCATGGTTAACTAATGACCTAATGACAAATTTAACCCTATTAACAAATCTGACTTTCCCTCCAAATCGATTTCCTCCTTCTTATATATCCCTAATCGATTTCCCCCTTTTTATACAAACCCTAATTTTCACGATTTTCCCCAAATTCTCTCTGATATCATGAAGTACACTCGGTCATCTTCCTCAGCTAAGGCAATCACCATGGACAATTGGATTGCTTGGGTTAAGCATGTGTGTTGCGATTGTGTCCCCCCCCCCCCCCAAGTTGCTGCAGTGATGGTTTCAGAGACCACGAATAACCCTAGAAGACTATTTTTCAAGTGCAGGGCATGCGATTTTTTCAGTTGATTGAAGGAGCGGGATATAATCAGGGTTGGTGACAAATTAGAGGTTGAACAAGGTGCTCTTGTTGCTGTTAATTCAAGGCTGGATGAATTGGAGAACTTCATCAAATTAATTGTGAAGATGGCTTTGATTATGTATTTTGTAATGTTATTTGTTGTTGCGAACTGATGAATTAGATTAGGATTAGTATGGTGAATTAGAATGTTGATGTTGAAGGTTATGTTTTAGGGGTATGAATTAAAACTGATGTACTTGGTTATGCAAATGGTTGAATAAAATTGGTACTACTACTTTTGTGCACAATGTATGAGTTTTTGCAATGTCTTTACTTAATAATATTGCTTATATTTCATTAAGAATTGTCAAAAGCAAAAGATTACATTAACCCATAATCTATCCAAAAAACACACCATATGAATGTGTGACACATACAGTTAACTAAGAAGCAAAATAAATACTTCAAAATCCATGCACTGTTTTGAACAAATATTCCTAAGACATTAAGATGCAGGCTATGATGCTGAGACACCTCCCTTAGCTTTCTTTAACCTTGGTGAGACTTTTAATGGCTGTGAAGATGATGCCACTTTTGCTGGTTGTGGTTGGTTCATTGATACTCCTTTTTCTGCTTTTTTGCTTGCTTTTCTTTGGGCTGAGCAGTTGAGGTTTCACCTAAGGCAGCCTTGTCTTTCCAGTCAAGCCACTTGGCATGTCTTTAAGTTATGCCCAAATTGTTGGCATTTTCCACATCTTACAGTCATGTACCTCTTCCCTTTTGCTTGCTCACCCTCTTCCCTCCTCCTGTTCCTAGCAGGTCTTCCTATCCCTAAGGTGTTGTTTGTCCATGAACAGCTGCCAAGGCTTTAAAACTATCTTCCCAAATCCCTCATCCTTATACACTTCTCCATTGTTGTACAACTTGGTTAGATAAGTGTCTAGTTCATTCTCACACTCAAAATGTTCATCTTCAAAAGGGTCATAGATGTCTTCAATCATGGGCCCATACTCATCCTTAGGTAAGTCTTCTTTATCCTCTAAACTCACATCTTCTGACTCATCACTCAAATCTTCATCAGACCTTCCAGTAGAGATGTAGCCATCATCCTCAAATGGCACCAGATTAGTATCCATATCATCTTCACTTAAGTTAACAGACAGAGTCCTTCTCGATCCTATTCTGTTCCGCTAGTTGTTGTTCACTCCCTCCTCCACTTGCACTAGTGTTAATCACAATCCCCTTTCTCTTACCACTTGTCCTAGGAAATCTCTTTTGAAAAAAGGCTGACACTCTAGAGGACTTAGAAGAATCACCCTCACCTGAATTATCCCTAGTACCAAACTCACCTATGTTTTGCAATGGAGGTATCAAAGATTGGGTATGTGGTTGGGCTTGACTGTCTTGTGTGATGATGTCATGGGGCATCTGGTATTCATTTGCAAGAATATCATTACTTTGGTTTGGTTCATCAGTTTGGTTAGGTTGGTTGGTCTGCCATGGAGTAGGGGAAATGTTGAACCATGACTCTAAGGCATTCCCTCTTCCCCTCCCTCTGTCAGAACCTCTCCCTCTACTCCTACCACTCCCTCTCCCTCTCTCAGAAGCTCTCCCTCTCCCTCTCCCTCTTTCATTCCCTCTCCCCTTCCCTCTACCCTTAGGTTGAGGGTTTGCTTCCATCTCTGCTTCCCTCTCAACCCAAGTTTCATCTGGGTCATAATTTAGAATCTCAGGTTCACTCACAATGTTTGATTTACCTAATGCCTTAACATGTCTATCAAAGTCAGCCTTACTAACAACTTTAGCTTCCACCAACTCAGGTTGTTTTTTCTTCCTAGGTGTGAGTTTTTTCCTATTGCTAACAACTGGTTCAACTACTGGCTTAGCTACTGGTTCAACTACTGATTGCTTTCCAGCCATTAGTGATCTTGCAGCTGCAACAACCTTAACATCCTTTAGACCATCTCCAACCCATATGTATATCTCCATTTTGTCAGCCGAATTAACAAACATCTTCATGAGATCAGCACCACTTTCAAGTTTAACATGCTTCATTTTATACACATACTGAAAAGTGGGACGTTGGGGTGTTTCAACATTATTCTCCTTAGTTTTTTCCCAATACTTTATAATAAGGTCTATCAAATTAACCTTATCAACATCGTCAACCATAATAGACACATCTCTACCCCTATATTGAAACTGCTGAACAATTTTGTCAACCATTCTGCATCAATCAAACCAAAGAACATCCAACAAATAAATGTATAAGAATCTGCCCTAAAATAGCATACCAATCCAACAATAAACAACAATTACCTAATAATCAGAACCCTAAACAAATAAAAAGGTCAACTTTAACAATTAACATAATCAATCAAACAAAAATAACCAATACCATCAACAACATTTCATATCCAACCCCACTAAACTTATTAAAAAAAACAGAGCATAGCAAAACGTTAACTACAAAAAATACATGTCTGGCTTCAATTTAGACTAAATGGTGGTATATTTCCCAAAAAGTTTGAACTCTGATGCCGATCGTCTTACCCAAACACGAATTCAACAACCTAGAATTCCTGAACAAAATCCCTCACACCGTCTTCAATTGTCACTCAAACCGTGTTCAATTACCACTACCAACTACAAACAGTAGCCCAGATCAAAGTTGAAAATAGCCCTAGATTTTTCAAGGACAAAAACGAAGTGCAATTTTGAGAAGATGAGCAATCAACAATGTCGAAGGATGAAGAATGAAGATGAAGAGAAGCCTGAACGTTTAAACTCTCCAAATGATTTGACATATGTAGATGGGGCAAATTAAATGGGGGTATTTTAGGCATCATAGCATTTTTTTACTTAGAAATGTTAACCAATGTTAAAGAATCCCTAATAACTATCATTAATGTTACCAATGACTTAATTTTTTAAAATATAGTTTACCAAGGATAATAACTTTTTTTACAATTCACCATTGAGAATGTTAAAAATTAGAGGTTTACCAAAGAGAATTTCCTGTTAATGTTTGTAATATTAATGCGTGTTGAAAAAAAAGTAAATGTTTTAATGTGTAAATGTGAAAAACAAACATTAAACAAATATGTGTGAAAAACAAACAAATGAGAAAGTGAAATTCCCCATCAATAAAGTAATAAAAGGGTGAAAAAGAGAAATTCCCAATTAAAAAAAGTAATTAAAGTACATGGGAAAGAGAAATAGAGAGATTCAAGAGTGTAAAAAATTAAACTAGTGAAAAGTTAGCACAATTTTTATGGTAAATGTTAGGGTAAAATAGGAAGAGGCCTTTTTTTGAAGGAATAGGAAGAGGACTTTAAAATGACAAAAAAAATGAAGGTATAAAAGTCTTTTTTATGTATCTTTTTTTTTTTTTGAAACATCTTTTTTATGTATCTTAATAAATATAATAATATGAAATGTGACAAACATATAGGGCCACCCAAAATGGCAAAAATGATAAACATTCGGGCATAGAAAGAGAGAGTATAATTTATCTTGTTTAAAAATATGTAACATTAAGGTGTGTTGATTGAATTTAGTTTCAAAGGCAGTAAATTTATTAGTGTCTTTAATATTCATGTATTATATGAGGTGGGATAACCATTATTTATTTTGTGGGTAAGTTATTAGTTTAATGTAGTTCTGGGTAACTTGCTTATAGTAGGAGCAAAATCCAGTTTATCACCTTGATAAATAAAATTTGTTTATCAAATGAATTTTTGTAAATAAGTTGCTTTGAACTTTGTGTTTTTTAATTATAAAAATATATATATTTACTATTTGTGGGCCATGGTAATAATGTTGACAGAATTTTTGTAGTTAACGGTGTTAAGTCACTATTAACTACTATTCATCACCTTCTTCCAATCCACACCCATTTTCATCTTCTTTCCAAGTTGTTTGATTCCGTGAGCACCACCATTTCCGGCGGATTTGCCGCCAAAATTCAACAAAAACCCAAATAACAAAGAGAGAAATAAAGGGCAGGGTTAAACCTAGAGGGTAGGTGAGTTAATCCTCCATTGATTTCGGCTTTGCACCACCATTACCGACGGCTTTGCCACCGAAATTAAACGAAAACCCGAACTTCAATGGGAGAAATAGAGGGTATGGTTAACCCTAAACAGAAGTTTATAACCTTGATAAATAATTTACGTTTATCAAATGACATTTTCTCCATTGCTTTCGTCTAGCTCGATGTTGTAGTGAAATGCACATTTTCTACTATTGAAATTGAAGCTTGAAGGAGGAGAGAGAAAATCAAGGGAGAGGATGAAAGCAACTAACAACAATTAACACTAGTTAGTTGTCAGTTACATAAATACCCCTTGATAAACATAAATTATTTATCAAGGCTATAAACTTGTATTTTCTCTTATAATAGAGAGTTTATGTCTTATATATTTGGACAATTAATATTGTTTTAAAAATGTTGTTGTAAGGAGGGTGTGCCCATCGTAGGAGATCCTTCTCCTTAAATGCCCATGGCCCTTTAAAAGACTAGGACTTTACACTTGTTAGGGTGTATTAGGATTTGAATTCCTGACTATTTGGGGGACCTTGAATTAGAGT
Source organism: Chenopodium album (assembly GCF_948465745.1). Lineage (NCBI taxonomy): Eukaryota > Viridiplantae > Streptophyta > Magnoliopsida > Caryophyllales > Amaranthaceae > Chenopodium > Chenopodium album. The sequence goes on along the minus strand of NC_137846.1, from coordinate 42,705,518 downwards.
TGATCCTATCATTACGCTTTTTTATAAGAAACAAGTAATGAGTCGCCAATGAGTTTTAGGAAAACTCATAAACCTCGTTCATGCCTTTCTCCCAAGTAGAATTCAAGGGATACTTAGCACGAATCGTAAGTTTACCCATGTCCAAATTGGTCTACGTGTATCAGAAATGAGTTCGGGAGCGAGGGTACTAAAATAACGTTCCTTTTAGGGAGGAATCGCTATTCTACCCCTAGTGCGACCTCTACTAGCTTTTCCTTTTTCACAATTTCGTCACCAAACAATATATGCAACGTGGCTCCTAAAAACTAAGTTAGTTGATTTTATTTACAAATGTTAATCACGTAGGAATTACATTGCAAAAGTCGTTATTCTTTTGTTATTCAAATTCGTGAAAAGAACAAGAAATAAATAATGATATTTGCCTTGACTTAAGTGATAAAACAATCAATTAATTATTCAAATTCTAGTCTTGATTAACACAAGAATACTATGTGAATTAAATTAATTAAAAGTTTGTTTAAAGTGATCAAACAACACTATTTATTCAATTAAAATTATTTAAACAATAAAAGAAAAGTGATTTATCTAAGTGCTCAGGAAACTAACCGTTCTTCTTTTATGTTAAATCTTCGTTTAATGCGTTTATGGATTTTCTTTCTTCTTTGTACCTCCAAGGATTTCAATGTATTCAATTAGGGTTGGAAAGTATTTAGGAAGAGTGAAGAAAAGTAGTATGATAGTAAGAGAACTTGAGAGATTAGAGTTTTGAGAATGCTAGGGTTAAAATTCTGATTTTTCCGTTCCTTTTAGGGTTGAACGAAGACCCCTATTTATAGGCGTAGGAATCTAGGTTTAGGGTTTTAGAGCCGCACCTTCAGGTGGAACACGAGTTGCGCTGGGTGCCGCGCGCATCTCAATGCTAGCGCGCGCAACTCACTGAGTTGAGCTCAGTGCGGTTTGCCTTATACGAAAACGCGTTTTTAAAACTTCCATAACTTTTGATTGCGAAGTCGGATTAAGGCGTGTCAGATATCATTGGAAAGATATAAATGTCTACTTTCCAATGCTGTTAGAATTAGGTTAAAATATGTTATGGATCAAAAGATATGTTCGTTGGAGTGCAAGGGTGTCGGTTTTAGGGCCCGGTTTAGTGTTTTGATCATAACTTCTTCGTTTTAACTCGGAATTGGGCTTTTAATATACCGTTGGAAAGATCTTTGAAAGGGCTATCCATCTGTGTTGGACTTGAATAGAAATTTGATGGTTGGTTTATCTGATTGGCTCGGTTTTTAACAATGTAAGATCCATTGGATCCAATCATTGCATTTGACGCATTTGGGTCCGTTATTAATCAAGTTTAAACATGTATGAGCATGTTTTAGGCCTAATTAGTAATCAGACAAGGCTCTAAGGTAATTGGTCTCAAATATGGGTTTTACTTTACTTCATAATGCATTTCATAGTCCATAAACACTTCAACTTTGATCTAGCATGAAGAACGGATTTTTGTAACATCATCGCACTTCCTGTCGGGACAAGAGGCCAAAAGTAGGTGTCTACAGTTGTCATGTTGTTAAATAATTTTAGAAATAACAACTAAACTATTCATAAACAGTAAGAAATCCAAAACCAATTTCGATTTACAATTACACCCATTAATTAGCCAAATGAACCAAATCAGGCCCTAATTACATAACAAATTGAACCAAAATTCCCATAAAAACACCAATTTAACCCAATTAACCATAATCATAATCAGAAAATAATTACTACACACACAATAACAACTAAATTGAAAAAAAACACACCAACCAGATCCTGAGCGGCAGCAACACGAGCTCCATACAGCCACGCCATCGAACAATCAACACTAAAAAACAAACGAATTAAGCAAAGGAAAAATGCAAAGAAAAGGTGGAAAACATAACTAATAAAGAAAGAGGAAATATCGACATGGCACAACACAACAAATTGCTGGATAATAAAGCAAGCTAAGGTAGGCCAGGTGTTAAAAACAAAACAAACAAAACTAACCTAAGTAAAATAGGTAATTAAGCTAAGGTGGCAAAGGGCAAAGTTGGTAACTCACTATTCATAAGGAGTAATGAAATTGGAATAGTGATTTTGGTATTTTTGGACTTATATACTTCCTCCGTTTTTTTAGTTGACACTGTTTGACTTTTACACTATTCACACAACACGCTTTGACTTGCTTTTGTGGTTTATAGATACGATAAAACATATTCATGTGGGATCTTATGTGATTCGTTTCAATGTATATTTTATTAATATCCACCTTTTATAATTTTATAATATTATAATAAGAGATATGAATCGTTAAAAACATGCGTTGGCAAGCGTGATAATAGAAAATGTGTCAACTAAAAAAAACAGGAAAGTATATGTTATAGATACAAGCATAGAGTATAATTTTGGATAAATAGCACGACAATATTGTAATAATATTTGGTAAAATCAAGGAAAATGCAACTATTACTCTAGCTCAATCTAACTTTATATTAATCAAACCCGAACCAAAAATGACTCAACTTGAACTTTTTTATGTCCTGATGATTAATTGATCCAAACTCTAATTTAAACCCGATCGATTTGAATCTAACTTGATATGAATTCAACTAACACTCGAAGGGGTAAACGACTTGATTAACTTGGATTGAACTTGATACTGCCCAAACCTAAAGTCCTAAACCCAAACAAGAGGCTAGATTGAGCCGACATGACTCTGACCCGAAACTTAAATTGATTCAAATCGAATTTGACCCGAATACCGAGTTTAGATTTATTGTTGCAATTGTAAATTTAGAAGGAAAATTTAAAAAGAATAATTCCACCTTTCGCACATCTGCTCAAAATAATCCCAACTTTGCGTATTCTAGAGATAATCCCACCTTATACCCCCATTATCTCAAAATGATCCCTTTTCATTTATTGACCGATTGATTGAATTGGTAACCTGTTTTAAAAGGTAATTTGACACGTGTCACCTTTTAATTGGGATTTATATATAATTTTTTTAAAAAATTAAAGAATAAAAAAAATCCCTTCTTCTTCCTACTCCTGCCGGAGTAAATGCCTCGCTGGAGCAGCCCCACTAACCAAGCGAACCTAGCCACTCACCGGCACAACTGGACCCAACTACTCGCCAAAACAACCATACCTAACCACCGTCTTCCCAGATTCGCCACAACAATCAGGCAGCAACGCCGCTCCACCATCATCAAGCAGCAACCTTCACCTCCCACACCGAATTAACCACCAGCACACTCCAACACCACCAAGCCGCACTCACCAATCACAACCCCTCTTAACTCCCCTGCTTCACCCAGCCACACCAACAACCCCACACCAATCAGCTACTGCCGCATAAATCAACCACCGCACCACCTCCAAATTCGTCCAACATACCCCACAATAACCACCACTTCACTAACTCCACAATTACCCAAACCTCCCAACACGACAGCCTTCAAAACCGCAGCCAGCAACATTGCTACCACCGTCAACACCATTTTAGCCCATAACACCCCCCACAAATCGCAGCTACAAGCTCCAATTCAACCCCATATGGCCAAATAATCAGAACAGATTAATGAAATTATGCGGCTGTGATTTGATTGATGATTTGAACAGCCACGATCGAGCTTAAATTATTGGTGATGTCGCTGCTGATCCTAGACATCAACCAATTTAGGTGGGGTTTCAGGTGGTTCGGTTGGTATTTGCAGTGGTTCGAAGAGGCTGGTGTGCGAAATTGGTTTTTTGGAGTGACGGAGGTGGTTGCGATGTTAGAGATGTGAGGCTAGGTTGTGATTTGCGGTGGTTGGGATGGTTTTCAGGGAGGGAGAAGGAGGGAAGGAGGGTTTCGCCGGTAATAGTGGGGCAGGGGTGCCGAAGGTTAAACTGTCGTCGATGGGGGACAGACGGTGCCTATGGTGGGGTGGGGCTGGGTTAGGGTGTTAGGGGATTTTTTATTATTTGAAAAAAAAAACAAAAAATTTACCTATAGATATGGTTGTAGGTAAAAAGGCTCATTTTGAGAAGATGGACGTATAAGGTGGGATTATTTCTAGAATACGCGAAGGTGAAATTATTTTGAGCAGATATGTCAAAGGTGGGATTATTCTTTTCAATTTTTCTAATTTCGTACCCTTTGTTCTGTTAATCTAAATTTAGAGCTGTTCATGGGCGGGACGGCCCGCTAAGCCCGCCCAACCCGGCCCGCAAAAAGGGCGGGCTTGGACAACCTTTTTGAAAAAATTTGGATATTTGGACAGGCTAGGCCCGGCCCGTTAACATAAATGGGCGGGTATGGACAAGAAATATGTATCGCGGGCTAGCCCGCCCGGCCCGTTTATTAATATATAGTAATAATAATAATTATTATAATAATAATAATAACATTCTTATTTTAATAATCTTATTTAGTTAGTTATGACATACTTTGCCTATTTTTTGAAAATAAATCCAAAGAGATTATATTGAACTATAAGCTTTTATTATTTACAATTACTCATTTTAATTTTATAGTTTATCATTAACACTTATTAAATAAGTTTTGTCTTACATATATTTATAACATATGTTATAGTTTCAACTTTTTTTTAATTTCTATTATCATTTGTGAACAAAAATTATAAGACAACTACACCAAAATAATTTTAGCACAAGTAAATAATAAAAAGATTAGTTAGTGTTATAAAAAGTAAAACAAAAATTAAGGCCCGTTAGCCCGCGGGCAAGCCCGGCCCGTTTAACAAGCGGGCACGGACAAAGTATCAAGCCCGCATAAAAGGGTTTGGGTTTGCTACATAAAGCCCGTTGGACAAAAAAATAAGCATAGGCCCGGCCCGCTACCCGTCCAAGCCCGCAAATGATCACCTCTATCTAAATTTGACACAAAAAGGCCTTTTCTGATTGATTGAACTGAACTTATTGGAGCTGAACTGAATATTTTATGAGAGAAGGAAGTTAAGAACTGAATTGAAATGAACTAAAATCATTGAAACTGAATTGGACTGAAAATAATTTGAAGAAAACAGCCCAAAGTGCTAATATTGTTACAGTACGAAAAAGTAGAGTAGTAAAGTCAAAACTCAAACTTGAACCATTGTTCCCGCATTAAGGTTTGAAGTGATCGAGAATTCTAGGGTTCATCCTCCAACCCAAAAATGGCGCAAGAGAAGAATAAATTCAGTATAATCGTCCCTACTTACAACGAACGTCTTAACATTGCCCTCGTTGTATACCTCATCTTCAAACATCTCAAGTAATCATCCCTTTTCCCCTTTTTCGTCTTTCTAATTTCTGCTTGATTTGGCTTTTATTATAGAAAAATTATGCGCATTTTTTAATTTAGATGTTGTAATACATTTTATTCATGTAATTTTGTATTAATTGAGATTTAGTTGCTGGAATTATGTAATTTTGATTGTTGATCCGATTAGAAGTCAGATCGTCATGTGATCACCGATGAACTCGTAACAGTTTTGATGAGATTATTGTTATTTACTAGGTTCTTTTTTTTTTTTTTTTTTTTTTTGAATAATTGTTATTTACTAGTTTAATTTTGAGGGAATTAGGAATGCAAGTAATTAAGAGAATTTTGAGGATTATTGGATGTCTGATTTATTGAATTTGAGGGGTTAAGGCCTTTTTATTTATTTATTTTTATTTTTTTAATATTGTGTATGTGTAAAATCTGAGGGGAGGTTCCAGGTTGAATCCATTTCGAAAATCCGGGTTTATAGTTGTTTTTGTTTTGGAATATTGGGACATTTAAGTGTACCCTCCCAGCATCTTGGGTTCGGTACTCGTATTGACACAGTCTTAGGGGTGCGACTCTGTAAGGCGGGTCAGGATTTGATTCATGATCTGTAGGTTGTCAAATGGAGTTCATTGTATATAGATTGTTGATGGTTGTTGTCGTCCCGTTTTGATATTTGAAAACTAGTTGGTTGAGTTTTATTGCTGCATTTGTAATTGTGGTATGCTGGTACCTTTTGTTCATGATTTTGTACCTGTAAATTTAGGGGAGAATTTTATTGTAACAGAAATTGGTTGATTGGTTCTGCCTGAAGCTCAGTTTTATGGCAAAGGTGTGAGGGGAAGAAGTTAATATCAGCCTTATTGTTGCCAGGCTGATAAGCTAGGATCGTATGACGGATCATACTTACTGATGTTAGTTATATAAAAGAGAACATGTTAATATACTCATATGAATAAGTTTGTATTAAGTTATCTTCCTTGTAAATTGAAGCTGTCTAATGTAAACTATGTGGTTTGTTATATGTTGTATACTACAAAATGCTTTTCCGATTTGCTGCTCTCTTTTCATCTATATGTTTCCTGTTTTCCTTTAGTTTATACTGGTCCAGCAGAGAAGGGAAGAGAGTCTTGGATTTTAGTAGCTCTAAGCTATGATGATGCTAAATGTCCATTGTAAAACTGAATTTTCTGTACTCCTTTTCACTTGAGGAAAAGGAGGTGATGAAGAAATATAGTATCGCAAGCTGTAAGAAAGGCATGCCCCCATAAATAAAAATAGGTGGAAAATCAGGCCTTTCAAGAGTTTCGACTATGATCCTAAATTCCTGTGAAGTTGCAAATTTTAGTGAGCTCAACTTATCTTAGGAACAATTTTACTTGCCCTTTTGAACAAGAAGTAATTTCTGCTCAGAAAATATGATAAACATACATACGATGATACAAACAACGAAAGATCTTAATTTTGAAATCTCCTTGTTTTTTCATCTGATTATTCTGGCAGACAGAGTAGTACCATAGTACTTCTACCCAGCTTTTATCCGTGCTGTCACTTACCACAGTTGTTGGACTTTCTTGATTTCTTTAATGGCCAAGCCAAAATTTAGAAGCTTTGTTGGCTTGGGATTTTTTGCATGCATCAATCTTTCTTTCTTTCTTAATATTCATCTTATGATAACTTGTATGTGAGAGTCTAAGCTTTTGAGGAGTCATGGAAAATGATAATATCACTTTGCAACTTTCTGAAGTCAATGTTCACGATAGTGTTTGTGGTATCCTGTATGTAGGGATATCGACTTTGAAATAATTGTGGTGGATGATGGGAGTCCAGATGGCACTCAAGAAATTGTTAAACAATTACAGCAAGTATACGGGGATGGTCAAATAGTAAGTGTCATAAATAATTTCTGCTCCTTCAACTTACATGCTCAATTTTGTTTACTCCTATTGTTTTGATCACTTATTTTCTTTTTAACCATTCAGATTTTGGCAGCTAGACCTAAGAAACTTGGACTAGGTAGGCTTTTATACTTGTTGAGTTGTTGGTGTTAAATTGAAGAGACCTATGTCATATTCGATGGATTTTGCAGGAACTGCATATGCTCATGGGTTGAAGCATGCATCTGGCAATTTCGTTGTAATTATGGACGCTGATCTCTCGCATCATGTATGTCTCACATTAATGTAGCTTGTTAAATAGATCCAGTTTGGATTCAAGTTTATCTTGCCTACATTAATTTCGTTCTTTCCTTCTACGTGGACATTAATGCAGAATATTACTATGAATCAGTCTTATCTCTAGAATTTGATTATGTTTTAGCGTGACAACTACTAAGTCACTATATTGCTTGGTTTTATTTATTGGAAAATTCTTTTGTTTTCCAACACCATAAATCCTTGATCATTGTCATATTACCATATAGCTAATCAGCGTAGCTTTCATGCTAGAGTGCAGTTTTATTTTTTTCGTCCTGGATAGCCACACAATTACCAAATGTAGCCGATTGTCTGATCCCCTAGCTAAAGATACTTGGATAAATCTTTGGTTTGTAAAGGCTGCAAATTCTGGTTCGTTATCATATATAGCATAATGCTAGAGTGTTTTTGGAAGAAGGTTTGGTATTTCCATTTGACTTGAAATGGAACATGTTTATAGAGAGTAGCTAATAGTGCTGAGTACAGAATTATTGGGTCGTAACCTTTTGCAATTACCTTGCAGTATGGAAAAGGCCTTGCTTGACAGCGGAATGTCTGGTTGGCTGTTGGACATAATTATCTGTGTTAATAGATAATTATGTATTGAGAATCTTGAATCGGCCTTGACTTTCTATTTTTATTTCTCTTACAGCCAAAGTATTTACCAAGTTTCATCAAGAAACAGATGGATACAGGTGCAAGTATAGTAACTGGAACTCGATATGTTAGCGGTGGTGGTGTACATGGGTGGAATCTTATGCGCAAGCTTACTAGCAGGGGGGCAAATGTACTTGCACACACTATTCTTTGGCCAGGTGTTTCAGATTTGACTGGATCATTTCGGCTCTACAGAAAATCTGTTCTTGAAGACCTCATCAGCTCTTGTGTCAGCAAAGGTTATGTATTTCAAATGGAGATGATTGTCAGAGCTTCAAGAAAAGGCCATCATATTGAAGAGGTTCCCATAACATTTGTTGATAGAGTATATGGAAGCTCAAAACTTGGTGGATCTGAAATAGTCGAGTATTTGAAAGGCCTTGTATATCTTCTGTTCACAACTTAATACCTGTAATTAACAGCTTTTTTCTGGGATTTGGCATTGCAAATGTGTATGATGAGACTTTAAACAGGAGAGAATTTCTTGTCCTTTCGTGGAAGATTTTTGCCCTGGTCTGGGCTAGGTTAAAGATATACAGTTTTGTTTCCGATGATTGGGCATCGTGTTACAGTCAAGTTACTTCCCTAGTACTTTAGCTTGTACCACTATGGATGCTTTTTTAATTTAACCTTTATATTTTACTGTATAGATAAAGGTGAAAAAGTTCATTTATGTGAAAGGTCCATTATGCAACATCCTTACAACCTTGATTTATCCAAACAGTTATTCGAGGGTAGCAAAGTTCAAGCACAGGATGGTTGTTGCAGTGAAATGATGTGTGATACAGGCCACTCCTTACAAACTAACTTCTGCCTAAATTGTATTTGTTCTTTTAACTTTCAATTTCATACACACTCTGGCTTGATATGCTGACTTGAGTTGTACGAATAAATTACAACGAAGTTAATGTCAACAATGGGAAACAATCTTCACAACTATACTGGCTTGAGTTGTACGAATAAATTACAACAACAAAGTTAATGTTAACAATGGGAAACAATCTTCACTACGATACGCAGAGACTGATTATGTTCTACGACAAATCTATATCATTAGTGCAGCTAAGAAACCGACATAACCAACATTGTTGAGAAATGAAAGTGTGGTACACCATGGAAGAGGGCCAATTAGAGATCGACCTAGTAAGAGAATACCTGATGAGGGCAAACTATATCGAATTCTCAAAATGAATAGGTGAGCACGATTGTGGATATGTGGGTTGATCTCAACAGACAGACAAGTAATGAAGCTGTTGAATGGCTGTCTTAGAAAATTAGAGATAAACAAGATCAATGCAAATAATGCTAAACAGAGGGGTGCTTCAACCTCTTCGGTACTCATGTTAAAAGAGAACTATAAGTTACAGAATAGATTAGTAGAATCTAAAACAAAGTACCCTACTACGCTATAGTTAACATTAAAAAAAAAAAAAAAAAAAATAGCACTTCAAATATCAAGTATGCGTTTTAGCTTCACTACAAATTTTAGAATCTGTTTTCTTTTCATGAGTTTTCTCTGGAATCCATCTGGAGATTATACGCGATTCTATTTCATAATTCTCCAAACACACTGGAGAATTGTCTTTACTGATGCCTAGAACATGTAAACCTAGCAATGTCTTAGCAACACCACCACAAAGCCGAATTGTACCATACAAATTAGACCACAACTTCAGCCGTCCACTGGAGATGCCATTTATTTCTGACAGTACAAGAACAGCTTATTTGGAATGTTTCAATGCTGGATGGTGGCGATAAGCAACATAATCAACACCGTATTGGGATCCTGACCTAACTACCCAATTTTTCATTCTTAGATGGGCATATGCTTTGAAATACTCAGGAAACTTTTCAACTTTTGAAATCATGAAGTACCACAGGTTCTCATAAGTTTTCACAACACCATTGCCTCCCACAATCTTCAAACACTTCAATGTATAGCACAAGTTGTTATACTAATAAGCAATAAAACAGAAATAACTTATCTCTTGATGCGTGAACCAAACTGACAATAGCCGCGTCGTGGAGAACCACTGACCTAAAAGACGATTCCGCGCTACCTCCCGGTGCAGTAGACAATTGCGGTCGCCCTCCAGGATAAGCACGGCGCCGGAGTTTATGTGCACTCACAAACCCGACTGGAACTCAGAATACTTGCCCAGAAAACAGAACAGAAAGAACATGTGTTTAGAGAAGAGAGAAGACTGATTGTGTTGTGTGTTTTGGCTAAGAAAACCACCGAATATTTATAGGGTGAAGAGGAAAAACGGAAAGCATGAAAGGTGGGAAGAATCTGGCCAAGAAAACGACCAGATTAATCTGGTCAGTCAACAACCGAGGCAAGAAACAAGGAATTAATCAGTCAGCTACAATCAAGGAATTAATGGCTGATTAATTCTCACAACAGTCAGAAAAGAATAAACCCAACAGACAAAAAGGAATATTCTGTTTAACAAAGAAAAGGGAAATAAAATTTCTCCAAAAAGATAACAAGGACCCACACCCGCGCATCGCATTCCCCAAGACCCGAGGCCCGAGCCCGACCCGACCCGGCCCGGCTCGGCGCGCGCGCGCGCGCGCGCGTGTGTGGAGTAACACACACCTCCAACTCACTCAACTAAGTAGTGCTAAAGCACTACATTATAAAAACAAGGAAAAACCTTCCTCCCCAATCAATGTGGGACTTTTCCCCTTTCATTTATTTTTCTCTCTCTCTCTCTTATTTTTCCCAACACTCTTGTTTTATATCAAGAACTTCCAACACAAGTAAAAAGCTTCTTGTAATGTAAATTCATACCAGTGTGTATCATTTTGGTTGGTCATAATAACCCGACCAAAACATGCACGGTCCAGAAGTTTAGATTGTTCTGTATTTGCTTCAAAAAGCACACTACATCCAGATATCGATCCCTTGCATTCTGATGTGTGTAGAGATGATTGAAGTGCAGAAACTATTCCCGACATTGGTTCTGCAAAAGCTTTTGCTTCTGCATCTTTTCCTTTCCACGACCCATTTCTATTTGATCCGTGCCATTTATGGCACCTTTAGGCTATGTTTTCTTTATATTTCTATGCTCCTTTGTAGTCTTTTATGTCGTGTTTTTAGAGAATAATGCTCGATTCGCGTGTTTTTGTGTTAGTTTAGAGAAATGCATGCTTTTAATGGTTTTCTTATCATTTTATTCATTTCTCGGCTATTTCTCTTGCTTCTCCGTTTCTTTGTCTTGTTTTATAGGTACGTCGCGGGCTATATGCATGGGAATTGAAAATAGCACCCACTAGGATCAATATGCACTTTTCGGAATTGAATTTGAGTTTGAAGCAAAGGAAAACGAAGGATTGCAAAGTATCAAATAGGACCTTTGTGCATTGTTTTAGTCATATCTCAAGTTCTACAGATCGGATTAGGGTGATTCAAGTTGGGTTGGAAACTAGACTTGAAGAGCTTTCCAATGATAGGTCGCACGCCTTCATACAATTCTTAGATCGGAAGTTACAGCCTTCTGAAGTTGGCCCAAGAAAACTGCCGCGGGCGCGGGCTACAGTACCCGCGGGCGCGGGGTTGCTGCTGCTCCAAAACTGCCGTATTTGGGCAGTAAGCACCCGCGGTTGTCCCGAGGGCTCCCCGAGGGCGCGGGCCTTGGCCCCGCGGGCGCGGGATTGAGCCGCGGGCGCGGCTATCGGGGTGTCCGTTCCCCTTCGCGGGCGCGGCCGATTTCTCCGCGGGCGCGGGTTTCCGGGTCTTTTACGATTTTTAAGCTTCTTTTCTCCTTTTGTTTATATAGTTTTTGGTTTCCTTTATTCTTCATTCATGTAATTCCTTAGAATCAGCTTAGTTTTCTCTCTCTTAGGTTGAGGGCTTCTATCTCTAGATTAGGCTAGTTTAGGCGTAGTTTTAGAGAGAGAAAGTGAAGAATTTCAATGGTGATTGAGAGATTGAAGATGCAAGTGTGACAATTGTGTTGGAGATATTCCTAATTATCAATGAGCATTTCTAAACTCTATCTCATTCAATTGCTTTGTTTAATTTGATGTTTGTTTGGTTTGATTTTGATATTTGATGTTTGATTAGAGTAATTGTTCTTGATATTTTGTTGATTCTTGTTCTCTATAGTTGATAGTAGATTTGATCATGTTTCTTGAGTAGTTTACTTGCTAGGGTTTGGGTAAACATGTGTGATTGATGGATTGAGATTGATTTGGGAATTTGAGTAGTTCTTGTGTTGTGATTAAATCGATTCATAGAGGTTTGCAAGTTGCATAAGTTTGATTGGAGTAGCTAACCATGATTGCTAGCATTGATTGCATGATTGAATTGATTGACATGACCACTTGATATCGGTTTGATTATAATTAGTTGAGTATTTGATTATGTTTCTTCATATTGTTTAGCACTAGAGAAATCTATGTTAGAGAGTGTGAGGATGATTAGTTGAATGCCCCTAATTGCTCCTACTATTTGTCTTTGCATTGTTTAGATTGCTTGACTCCCTAATTAGCTTGGTTATCATGAATGCATGTTGATCCCCATTCCCTAGTGTTTCATTTGTTTGGTTCTTGATTTAGGAAGTAGAATAGTGTCACCTTTCACCTTAGACTTCGACCTAGCTTAGGCGTTAATTAGAAATACTTGAACATAACCGTTCCTAGCGGTTCGACCCTTGACTTACCTCTATACTTGTATTTAGGTAGTTGAGTGATTATAAATTTTTTTGACCGTAGGGAGGATTAGTTCAACGACATAGTTTTCCCCACGTCAAAATGGCGCCGTTTATGACGCGCCCGATAGCCGCGCCCGCGGGGCCAAGGCCCGCGCCCTCGGGGAGCCCTCGGGACAACCGCAGGTGTTTACTGCCCAAATACGGCAGTTTTGGAGCAGCAGCAACCCCGCGCCCGCGGGTACTTTAGCCCGCGCCCGCGGCAGTTTTCCTGGGCCAACTTCAGAAGGCTGTAACTTCCGATCTAAGAATCGTATGAAGGCGTGCGACCTATCATTGCAAAGCTCTTCAAGTCTAGTTTCCAACCCAACTTGAATCACCCTAATGCGATCTGTAGAACTTGAGATATGACTAAAACAATGCACAAAGGTCTTATTTGATACTTTGCAATCCTTCGTTTTCCTTTGTTTCAAACTCAAATTCAATTCCGAAAAGTGCATATTGATCCTAGTGGGTGCTATTTTCAATTCCCATGCATATAGCCCGCGACGTACCTACAAAACAAGACAAAGAAACGGAGAAGCTAGAGAAATAGCCGAGAAATGAATAAAATGATAAGAAAACCATTAAAAGCATGCATTTCTCTAAACTAACACAAAAACACGCGAATCGAGCATTATTCTCTAAAAACACGACATAAAAGACTACAAAGGAGCATAGAAATATAAAGAAAACATAGCCTAAAGGTGCCATAAATGGCATGGATCAAATTCCCCCAAGCTAAACTTTTGCTCGTCCTCGAGCAAAACAAAATCCAACCCAAGGGAAAAACGATGACATTATTCAAGCAAAGAAAGAAACGAGAAAACTAGAGAAGATGGGAAATCTCATATTTCCCCTTAGTGAGCATCTCATAGATTCCGCGAAGGAACCGGAAAAAAAATAACTCTACAAATCTAACTAATTATGAGATTAAGTGTTATTATACTAAGACTATAACCCACGACCAATTATTAATTTATCTCCTAAACCCAAAAATTAATGAGGGTCTAACTCACAGAGAAGATATTGAATTTCATCAATACATTTACACATCATATTATTCATACATCAATAAGTAGATTTTAGCAACAAAAAAAAAAAAAAAAAAAAAAAAAAAAAAAAATTATGAGGACTATTAAGGTTGAATTTACATAAAATTTCAGATAAAAAGGGAGAAAACTCTATGATTGAAGCAGGTTTCAACAAAATCTAACAAAAAACAGCTAGAAAAGCAAAGTATGAAATTATGCGACGGGAGTCAAACATAGGAATGCTACGAAATTTAATATTCAAATTAAATTTTGAAAGCAAATACAAATAATTTAGACAGAGAATCATACAAATATTATGGAATTCTTCAGGTTAAACGAGCTGCAACTGCTGCTCTGTTCTTCAGCAACCCAGATTTGAAGAATTTGAAAGCGAACAAATTGCGTTTTTTTTTTTTTTTTTTTTTTTTTTTAGGGAAAAATTCACTTTAACAATCCCTACTTTGGCCAATTTACATTAAATAGTCTCAACTTTTGATTATTATTATTTAATAGTGTCACTTTTGATATGAGTTTATCTCTAGTAGGCTCAACCGGTCAACACTGAGTCAATCACCTGTTTTAACAGGTAACCATAATACGTAATTGGTACAATTTATTTTGTATAAAAAAATAAGTAAATAAAAAAGAAAAAAAAGAACCCTAACAGCCACACCCCCTCCCCTAGCCTTCCCCTATCGTGAATCCCTAGCTCCAACCCCAAGTACACTGGAAACCGACCGGGCACCTCCCTTTACCCCTGAAAACGGCCGGCCTGACCCTCCCAACCCCCGTGTCATTCTAGACATAGATAATACTTTAAGTGCTACTACTACGACTTTGTTAACATGCGGCCTTACAACATAAGTTGTTTGGTGATTAAAACCGTTAGTAGAGAAACATCATCAACTGAACGATCAGTTGATAAGGGATCTTGAAAATACTCATGTTCGAAACCAACTAGTTAGATTTACAATAACTAATAATTTGATAAGACTTACGAACTATCTTCTATACTTATTTAGATGCCATGCTATTAGATGCCAGGCTATCTGTAATTAGAAAACGCCTCACTAATCTACAATATACCACTAAATGCAGAAACAGGGAAGCAGACATAACCAGATCATGAAAAGCTATACAGATAATACTTGGGGAAGGTCATGACAAGCTGCATCCAAATAGGTTTTTCACATTTCAGCAACAAAGAAAGAAAATAATTCCTGTAGGGAATATTTCAAGCATTACCCCAAACTTGAACCCCACTGTGATCATACACTTAAGCATGGTGGCGTCCAAAAGGAAGGAAGCTAGAGCAAAAGTGTCGCCAACAAGTTTTAGGAACTTGTAAACCGTTCACAAGGTGAAGATTACACCCCTTAACGATCCAAGAGATCGTCAACTCCAAAAGGTCTTGAACCAAATAGGGTTCGGGGATGAAAGGTACAAATCCAACCTAAAAGAGATTGAACCTGCCCTAATAATAGGCCTCTACTTCATTCTTCTCGTATTCATGTGCGCTTTTCTGACTAACATGCAAACATTAGGTTTACCCTAAACCTGTTTATCTATGTTGGTTGAATTTAATGCACAAACAAAACTATTATTGGCGATCACTTGAATTATAATCATATTAGCCTAAACAAGATTATTAATTATCTTATTAAGCGTGATTACGAGTACAAATTCCCTTTAAACATGCATAAAAGGCGTGATCAAGCAATAACAATGATAATCATCAAGCAACATCATAATAATCATAACAACAATCATAATCAAAATAATCATGTTAAAGCATAAAGCATAAATATAATAGCAAGATCCTAGACATGATACTAACAAGATTAATAACAAATCCTAGCATGTCACTAGGCAATAAAGATCAAAGCTTTAGCCCTAGCATGATACTAACATGATATTGATATGATATTAGAAAGCATAGGAAGCACCCTAAACATGATACTAGCTAGAAAGCAATAGAAACATCCTAACATGATGCTAGGAATTAATAAATAATAAACATGATTTCTACAAGAATAAAGCAATAAGATTACATACTTTGATGCCTCGTACCTCTTTCCTCAGAAATTATAACCTTTCACGTCTAGGGCGAAGGCAACTTCGAATTTGGCTAGGTGTTCCTAGATCTCGTGTATGCGGAATTTTGTTTGTAAAAAGCTAGAGAGATGAGAGCTTAGAGAGAATTCTTTATTGTTGATTTGTTTATGAAAAACCGGAGGTTCAGGACCCTATTTATAAGAAAACAGTCCGGAAATAGGTAGAATTTGATAAGGAATAAAACTCCACTCTGTCGCCGCAAAACCAGACTTGTCGCTTGGCGACAGGCCTGTCGTTTGGCAACAGCCTGGATTCCTACGCGCTTTCAAACACGGAGTCCACTTATCAATCAAAATTGACTTGTAAAGTCCGTATGAAAACTGAAATCGTATTTTTCATAAAATAATATTTTATTCCAAGTAAAACTTATCAAAATATAATTATTAATTCTAATACTATTAGGACTTAAAAGAACCTTCTAGAGAATTCTAGAAGACTATAATTAATTCTAATAACTTTAGGAATAATAATTAACATTGGGCCCTCCCCTAGATCATCGGGCCGCATGTAAAGATCAAACCGGGCCCAGTTTAGTATTTTGGCCATAACTTCCTCATTATTCATCGGAATTGGGCTTATAATATATCGTTGGAAAGCTCTTTGCAAACCCCATCCAACTACACTATTATTGAACCCTTGTCGTGGACCAAAATAAACTGGATTGGCTATTTTCATAAAATAGAATTATTTTCCGAAAACAGAAAGAAAGAATTTTTAATAAAAACCAACCGCAACACTTGACCTTTCACACTTTCACCTCGTTCGATAATCATTCGACGCAAAAGGTATTCATCACAGGGTTTGGTTTTGGGGAGACACAAATGGGTGTCTACACTTCCCCATTCAATTAACCTACTGTTATTCTAGCCCCTAACTTGCCGCCCCACAACTCAATTAACTAACACCACCTCATTCAAACAACCACCCACAACCATTGTCATGACAACCAACCAACAACAAATTAGGCTCAAAAACAGATTTTATCTCAAAATCAAAGAAAAAGGTATCTGTCATATGAAGGATAGTTATCAAGTCAGTCAAGTGTAAAAAATAACATGAGCGATACAGGAGGAAAAGTAGTAAACACAAAAACTTTATTGAGAACCAAAAAAATTCCTTAAAACAAGTCCTTTTTTCAATGTGCAAAAGAATATTATAAATTAGCAACTTTTATGATGAAACAAACAAAGCACATTATCTCATCTTATTTTCAAGTCTATTCATTAACCCACCAGGGGCACCCCTTGATGGCCAGCTTTATGATGAAACAAACAAAGCACATTATCTCATCTTATTTTCAAGTCTATTCATTAACCCACCAGGGGCACCCCTTGATGGCCAGCTCCATTTCTCTCACTCTTATCGATTGTAGATGAAAAAAACTAACAAAATCCTTAACTCTAAAGTGTAGGAGCTGCAGTTCTAACGAGAAACCTAAGAGATAGTGACTGAAGATAATTTTCTAGGAATTTTAACTCAAGTAACTAGCTCTTCTTTTCGTAGCAACAAAACATGTCGACAGCTACACATCGGCATAATAACAGTCAACTCTTTCCTTTAAGAAGTAGGATACTTGCATTGGTGCAGCAAGACAAAATTTTAGTTTTAATCACAGATAATGAGAGCCACAAGAAGCTGATATCGAAAATCATCCTGCATTAAGCGTGGGCATAACTAATATAGTTACCGAACAATTAATTCTGGCAGCATTCGGTTCTGCATAGAGTAAATGCATTGGAGTGGCCGTAAATTTTAACAACCACTAGTCCACAATCCTTCCCACTGCTTAATAGTCGGGGCAATCTAATTTAAATGGAGGGATTTTCAATCATGTATACACATTTGTGTCACCGTATGTCAATCCAAAATAATCAAACAACATGGTAAAATATAGTAAAAGGAACAATGATACAGATTAAATCTCTTCAATTTTAGATGAAAAAAAAACTACAGAAATTACCTACATTGCCTAATTTGCAACTAAAGATGGGCACGTGCCCGGCACGGCGGCCCACCTGTGGGCCATGGGCCGTGCAGTGAACACAAACTGTGATTTTGGCACGGGGCACGGCAGACAGCACGGTGGCTAGCCCGTGGGTCGGCACGCCTGCACAGCACGGAACGGCCTGCGCCAAAAGAGCTGTTAAACTAGCCGTTTCCAACAGCCATAAACGACCATAAAACGGTTAGTTTTTGGGCTTGTTTTCCCACCCAAAAACCCTATAAATACCTCATTTCTTCCACCCAAATTTTTCACAATTCATCAACTCATCTCCTCTCTTATTATCTAATTCTCTTATTCTCTAATTCCTACAATCCTACTCTCTTTTGTGCAAAGGGGAAAAAAAAAGTCCTACTCTTTTATAAATTTACTAGTCTACTACTACAAAAAAAATAAAATAAAAATAAAATAAAAATAAAAAATAAAAAATTATATTTAAATTAACTCAACTTTATTTTAATTTTTTATTATTATTATTATTATTATTATTATTATTGTTGTTGTTGTTGTTGTTGTTGTTGTTGTTATTGTTGTTGTTGTTGTTGTTGTTGTTATTGTTGTTGTTGTTATTGTTGTAAATATTTTCTTGGAACTACTTAATTATATAAAAACTAGTTTCTATTTTTATTGTGGATAATTTGGATTGTTAGTGAAATCTGTCTAAGGCGGGACTTGGGCTCAGGACAACGTCGTTCCTAACCTCTCCTACCTGGGATCTCACTGACCCAAGTAATCTACTATTGTTATTATTATTATAATTATTTTTAAAAACTTAATTTATATAAAAACTACTTACTAATTCTTATTGTTATTGTTATTATTATAGCTGTTAATTGTTATTATTATTGTTATTGTTATTTGTATTATTATTGTTGTTGTTATTGACTTATTGTTATTATTATTAAATATTAATCATGGCATCAAACCCGAACGCTTCCTCCTCCTCTAGGAAAGACAAGTCAAAACGTACGGAATCACCAAACCCAAACACTTCAATGCCCCCTCCCCTAACATGCCCTTTCCAAACACTTCCACCCTTTTCTTTCATCCCCAAGCCACGAAAGGGCACGAACGAATGGATGATATGGATCCTTGGACTATGCCTAGTTCGGGATTTCAACAACCCCAACTCTCACCTCATTTATACGGATCACAACATGAATTTTCTATTCCTAGTAACCAAGGTAGCCAAACACAAGCCTCCGGGTCGAGTGAACAATCCACCCACCCAAATTCCAAACCTATTAGAGTGGTGTACCAAAGAGGAATTTGCCCAAACCAACCAAAAGAGTGAAGTTTGGGCACATTATCAATTAAGTAAAGATGGACGGAAAGCCCGGTGTCAGAGTTGTAGGAAAATTTTCTCGGCCGAAACCAAGTTAGGGACGGGACACCTTAGTAGACATGCAAAAAAATGTAGTGAACCTTCTAGTGATCCAACCCAACCCAAAATTTCTCAATTCCATCCACAAGGCTTCACTTACAGTTATGAGAGAGATAGGGATGAACTTGGGAGAATGATAGTACATGCCTAACAACCTTTTCTTTTTGCCGAAAATGATGCCTTTAACAATTACATTAATCGAGCACTACAACCCAGACACAAAAAAATCTCCCGAAAAACCGTTCGATCTGCTGCCATGAAGAATTATCAAGAGTATAAATTGAAATTAGAAAATGAATTAGGTAATCTTTCTAATAGAGTTTCTTTAACTGCCGATGCATGGGATAGTGGTTACGGATTTTCCTATTTATGTGTTACTTGTCATTGGTTGGATAATGATTGGTTGTTACAAAAACGCATCATTCATTTTAAAATGCTTGAGTACCCTCATACCGGTCTTAACATTTCTCATCATTTAATGCAAGCTATTGATGCATATAGCCTTAGGGATAAAATCATGTCTATGACTTTTGATAATGCAACTTCTATGGCATTTAGTGCGAATTTGGTTAAACCCCAATTGACCGATTTAGTATTAGATGGAGATGCACTTCATATTAGATGCATTTGTCATGTTCTTAACTTGTGTGTGAAGGATGGAACACAAGCAATTGGTCCATTTTATCACAAAATTAGGAATGCTATTATGGCTATTAATAGCTCTAACTTGAGATATCAAGAATGGAAAGGTTTTTGCAGGAAACAAAGGGTAAAGGCTATAAAAATAGCACCGGATTGTCCAACTAGGTGGAACTCCACCTATGAAATGTTGAGTAGGGCAATCGAGTACAAGGTTCATTTAACATATTTTTATAATAAAAGATTTCCACAATTTGCTTTACTAGAAGATGATTGGGGTAATTGTGAAAAATATATGCAGTTTTTACAATTACTATATAGTATGACACATTGTTTTTCTTCTGTATATAATCCTTGTTCCCATTCTTTTCTTAGCAATGTATGTTTACTTGCACAACTTTTTGCCGAACATCAATCACAACAAGATTATCATGGATATCTGCCATCTATGGAGGAAAAATGGCGTAAATATTACACTAATATTCCTATGATTTATATTTTTGCTTTTATTTTAGATCCAAGGCAAAAGTATGATGACACTTTTTTGTTAATTGATATTTATTATAGTAACATGGATTTTGAAGATGATGTCAAAACTTTTAAAACTAAGGGGACTAATGATTTTTTCTCTTTATATAGAGTTTATGAAAGTAAATATGGAACCGTGTCTCGATTTGTCCCTTCTCAAACATCCAAAAACGTAAGTAAAAGGGCCAAAGGTTTATTTGCACAAGCTGCTAATAAGATGTCTAAGTTTTCAGGTACGGAATCATCATCAACTAGGAGAACACAAAACGATGTTTCGGAGTTGCAAATGTACTTAAGTTACGACTTCATGAAAGGCATGGACGATGAAGAGAAGTTCTGCCTCGACATCCTTGATTGGTGGAAATCACAAACCACAAAACATCCAATTTTGTCGGCAATGGCTTGTGATATTTTTGCTATCCAAGTCTCCTTCGTTGCCTCCGAAAGAGCTTTTAGTGCGTCGGGACGGGTTTTAGACGATAGAAGAAGAAGACTAAAACCCGAAACACTTGAAATGTGTGTTTGCTTCAAGGATTGGTTGGATGCCGAAACTCGTTTCCAAGATCGTACTTATGCACAAAACGACGACGATGAAGGAACGTCGGGTTCTTTTAGTTCTCATACTTCTCAATCAACTCAATTGGCCAATGAACTTGAACCACAAGAAGACGAAGACGAAGAATAATAATTACATATTTACATTACACACTGTTGTACAATTTTTGTATTATCGAACCTCGTATTCCGTATAATAAATGACGTTATTCGCCAATTATTGTACGTTTTTAATTATCATTAATTTTTTGTATTATCGATTTATCGTACCGACTACCGGCATATAATAAAATAAGTTATTCATCAATTTTTTGTGTTTTCGGCTTATCGTACTCGTAATTTTTTTTTTATTATATGCATTGTTGTTTTTTGCTAAATTAATAAAATTATTTATATAAACTTAATTAAAATAAAGTCGTTAAAAAAATATTAACATTAACATAAACACAAATTAATAACATTATTTATATAAAATCAAGTTGTACTAAAAAAAAATATATATCATTTTTTTTATTATTTACATTTTATACATACATATTTATAAAAAATAAAAAAAACAGGTTGGCCCGCGGCCCGGCCCGGCACGCACGTGGGCCGTGCCGTGCTGTGGGCTGGGGTATGCCAAATTTTGGCACGGCACAGCATGGCACGACACGCCAACCACCCCGGCACGGCCCGCGACGGCACAATGCCCATCTTTATTTGCAACGCAGCTGACAGTTTAAAAGCAAAGTATATAGTGAATCATAAAGATATTGAAAATAATTAATAAATCAATTTTGAATGGTTTTACATTAATTGACTTTAATGATAACCCTAAAATTCACAATTGGTAGCCAGATTAAAATCAATTCAATCAATTTGCAATGGAAACTAGATTAAAATCAATTCAATCAATTCGCAATTCAATAAATAATTAGTTCAAAATCAATTCGCAATGGTAACCAGATTAAAATAAAAAAAAATGGGCAAAAAACTCAATGATGACCCTAAAATCGCAATTAGCAAATTACAATATGAGAAAGAAGGAATGGACGGTAGGAAGGGGAAGAATGCGTAACGAACCTGGGAGGAGATGTGGTGGCGCAGCGGCGGCAGATGAAGACGACGGGGATGGGTTTAATTTGACGTTTTGTACTTGGCTTTCGTTTTTTTAGGATGAATAGTATATGTAGAGCTTGTTCACTTCCACTTAATTTCAGTTTAGTTCTGTTCAGCTTCAATCAGTCCAGTTCAGCTCCAATCAGTTCAGTTCAGTTCCACTCCTAATTTCCCTCTCTCATAAAATATTCATTTCAGCTCAGTTCAGTTCAGCTTCAATCAGTTCAGTTCAGCTTCAATTAGTTCAGTTTAGTACAGTTTAGCTCAGTTCAATAAATGTGAACAGGCCCGTAGTATGTACGTGAATAAGGAGTGACGGTTGGTTCGGAAAATGATTTTGACGCACCAAAATTGATTTTGACACACCTATCAATTTTGGTTGGTTCTTGTGTTTTTTGGCGGCAACAACTTATTATTATACAAACTTTGTCAAAAACTTATTATATTAAGGTTTTTTTTTTTTTTAAATTTCCTTTTTAATAAATTTTAAAAACAATGGTAGGGACTATAGTGTTAGTTGCAATAGTAGTCGTAATTTTTTTTAAAAAAATATTTTTTAAAATTATTAACCCTAGCAACTATAATTTAGTCGCAAAAAATTACTTCGTATAAGAGAGTCGCAGATTAGCGATTGCATAGCAACTACTACAAAGTCTGTTGCAAAATTTGCGACTACTCATTTTTTGCAGTCTCAAAATAATTTTTGTGACTAATTATTATGGAATTCGCAAAAATCAGTTGCAAATTTTGCGACTACTAGTCTTTTTCAATCGCAAAAATAATTTTTGCGACAATAATTTTTGCGACTGATTATTATGGTAGGTGCAAAAATCAATTGTTAATATCCCTTTTTCTTGTCGTGATATTTAAAGTGAAATTAATTCACATAAACTTTACTTTATGATTATTTATATAAAAATTTTATTTTATTTATTAATAAAAGGAAAAATTAACAACACATTGTTTTAAAAAATTAGTTTGCAACAAAAAAATAAGTAATTTTCTTGCACATTTCATATTTCTTTAATTAAAATTCTTAGATAAAAAATTTAATATATGTTAAATGGGCGGGTGGATGGTTAGTGGGTGGAGTGACATTCACTTTCGATCCGATTTATCACCTGCTTGTCATCCATGCATTTAATTCAAGTTTTCGTCCATGCATCTATTTTAAACGGGTGGCCGGATCGGGTTAGCAAATATTCATTTATTATTTTCATCCCTACTCCAAACCATTAACTACTTTAATTGATTCATTAGTATCTTAAAAAAAAAAAAAAAACTTAGTAGAAATAATTTTAACAAGTCTAATATTTTTATATAACACAAATTTACAATATCCTTATGTATATTATAGCGGGAATTCCAAGTTAATCTTCATGATTGACAAACTTTGTCAATCTAAGGGTATTTATGGTATTTCACGTTAGTTAGTTGAGGATATTATTGTCAATTCCACCTGTTGAGTTGGATTAATTCCCTTGACTGAGCATCCAAATGTGCATGACCTTGCCTTGTTGGACTTCACGGATTACAACAACCGTTTACTTCCGTTAGTCAAAGAAAGTTTGTAAACATTGCCCCACAACTCTTCATTAATTGATGCAAAATTATTTCATAGTAATGGGGCACACACATGGCAGAATATGATTTAGGACAAAGGAGGCATCTTTCCATATTGACAAAGGAGGCTACATTATCTATTAAGTAAAATTGTATATTTACTTTGTTTATTTTTATAAATCAACATGTAAATTAATATTGTAATTCGGTCAAATAGATTTTTAATATTATAGTAAATTAATATTGTAATTTGGTAAAATAGATTTTCAATATTTGTGTAAATCAACATGTAAACTGTAGTTGAATTTGTGAGTTGTTATATTTATTTGAACTTTTTTTTTAATAAATTTGGTATTTTCTTATTTCTTTAGATATGTTACGGTTAAATATAATTGTAGATATGGCGAAATTGAAAATGAAATATTATGTATGTGTTTTGTAGGATGTTTCACAAATCCTTGGTACACGATTTTTCCAAAAATTTATGGTTTTTGTTTTGAGTTGTTGGGCAATTGGTAAGAGATAATTTAGCAAAGGAAGCAGCCCAAATCCACGATATTAGTTAGTTGTGTAAATATAAGAAAGCTAAATGGTTAGGCCCAGGCTCACTGAAGACGCCAATGTAGAATAAGTGTGTTGGGCGTTAATGACACAAAGTGCAGGTTTTTATATAGCAACAATGATAAGGATTAAATTAAGTTTTGTTTGGGAAATAATTAGTTTGTGTTGGTGATTAGTGTTTTGGATTCCCATGTAATTTATGCTTCCCTCTATCTCTCTCACCCCAAATGCATACATGAACTTCCAATCATATGTTTTTTTTTTTAATTTTTTCACTTATATAGTTCCGTCATAAAAACCCAAAAAAGCATTAAATATAAAGTAATTAGATTTATAACGACTTTTATTATGAGACGGAAGAAGTACTAATTATAAAAACTCGGTCCACAATATAGTCTTTGTAATTTTGCATATACCATGTAAGTTCACAATCACCTACTTCTTTTTTAGGCCTTGTTGCACATTACTTTTCAATAAAATCTTTACCTCGTTCTACAATTTATGATTTGTAATGCATATACCATGTAAGTTCAATCATCTAATTATTTTTTGGTCTTTTGCACGTTACTTTTCAATAACATGTTAAATTCGGTCTATAATATAGTATCATGTAAGTTCAATCATATACAATCACCTACTTCTTTTTAGGCCTTGTTGCACATTATTTTTCAATAAAATATTAAACTCGGTCTACAATTTATGATTTGTAATGCATATACCATAAGTTCAATCATCTACAATTATGTACTTCTTTTTTGGTCTTGTTGCTAGGGGTGTTCATAAATCGGACTGGACCACCTCGGACTGGACTGGACCGGACCGAATTAATCTGTCCGGTCTTCGGGTCTTGAAATTCATTTTTCAGGTCTTCGGTCCGGTTCGGTCCAAAATCCTATAAAAATCGGTCTTGGACTGGACCGATTTTTTTATTAAAAATATGCGTGAAACCTTAAATAATGGATAAAATTATCCTTAATAAACTTAGAAAACTTTAACTTTATAAGTTTTTTTGTACTAAACATATAAAAAAAGACGTAAAAATGACGTTAAAATATAGTTTTTCCTTTACTTTTTTCGTATTTTCCATAACTTTTATTAAAAATTTAGTATTCTCTTAAAAAAATTCTTAAATCGGTCCAAAGCGGTTCGGTCCGGGTTCGGTCCTAGCTTAATCAGTCCGGTCTTCGGTTCTTAAAATTCTATTTTTCGAAATTCGGTCCAATCCGGGTCGGTCCGGTTTTGGACCGATGAACAGCCCTACTTGTTGCACATTACTTTTCAAAAAAAAAAAGAAAAAAAAAACTCAATGCAGTATCATGTAAGTTCAATCATATACAATCACCTACTTCTTTTTAGGTCTTGTTGCACATTACTTTTCAACAAAGCTTTTTAAAACAAATGAAAGTCAAATGCATTCAACAAAGCTAATTGAATCAAATGAAAGTCAAACAAAGCTTTTCAAATCAAATGAAAGTCAAACACATTCAAACAAAGCTTTTTGAAACAAATGAAAGTCAAATGCATTCAACAAAACTAATTGAATCAAATGAAAGTCAAACAAAGTTTTTCGAAACAAATGAAAGTCAAATGCATTCAACAAAGTCAATTGAATCAAATGAAAGTCAAATACATTCAACAAAGCCAATTGAATCAAATGAAAGTCAAATGCATTCAACAAAGCTAGTTGAATCAATTGAACGTCAAACACATTCAAACAAAGCTTTTTGAATCAAATGAAAGTCAAATGCATTCAACAAAGCTAATTGAATCAACTAAAATTCAAATGCATTCAACAAAGCAAATTGAATCAAATGGAAGTCAAACACATTCAAACAAAGGTTTTTTTAATCAAATGAAAGTCAAACACATTCAAACAAAGCTTTTTGAATCAAATAAAAGTTTAATGCATTCAACTAAGCTAATTGAATCAAATCAAAGTCAAACACATTCAAACAAAGATTTTAGAATCAAATAAAAGTCAAATGCATTCAATAAAGCTAATTAAATAAAATGAAAGTCAAACACATTCAAACAAAGATTTTTGAATTGAATGAAATTCCAATGCATTTGACAAAGCTAGTTGAATCAAATGAAAGTCAAACACATTTAAACAAAGTTTTTTTTTTTCATTTTCGATTATTAGGGATATCAACAAAAATAACTTTATAATATAACTATTTCGATAAATGAAAATGAACAAGTCCAACTATTAATTTATGCTCGGGTTTTTATCTATATATTTTTGAAAGTATTTTCACTCGTGTTAAAATTAGTGTCATTTCTCTTTTTTCCTAATACGCTACATTGAATATTAATTTAACAATTCTCAATTGTCCTCCTCAATACTCTCCATGATAATCGAAAAGTAATATGTATGTATGAAATTTTCTATCACAATATCTTAGTTTCAATATACTATGAAACCCACTTGATTTATTTTCATTCACAATAATTTAACACGGTTAGACCACATAGTATTTTTAAATTCATTCACTCAATAATTAAGATATAATTTATTTTTTTGCTCGAATTGTAACACTATCTAAAAATAGGAGGGAGTTAATATTGTAAATATTACTTCATAATTTTGATGTACCTACCATCAATAAATGTCTTATACTTGTATATAGCTTTAATGATAACTTGTTGACAAAGAAATTTGTTGACTCATGCAAAATTACATCTATATATACTAGGTAAGTGGCGCAAGGTTTCAATACTATCAAATTATCAATCTCCTTTCCCTCATTTTATATTATTTTAATCTTCCAATTGACCTTACTTTTCTTGCTAGTTTCTATCTCTTCTTGCAATGGCTAGACTTGGTAGAACAAGATGTGGAAATGTAGGTCTTATGTTTTTCACTCCACCATCCAGGCTTGTATTTGAGATTGATTTTACATCATTTCAATACCTTTTCAAAAATCCTAAAGAACCAACTGGTTTCAGAGTACTTTCAATGGAAATAATAGCTTATTTGATTATTAATCCTTCAAACCCTAATAATGATACACTAAACAACCTTTTTATGAGGCCAATTGATGGAAACGATGTACCAAGACCTGCTCATTTACCCAACTATCACGGCATATACCCAATACGTTGTAAATTTAAAAATTTTTTCAGGTGGTGTCTTGGATACCAACAATTCAACCCAAAGTTTAGTTCCAGCTTTGCATGTTCTAGATCCGATGCCTGTTTTAAATGTAGATTCTCCTATATTGATATTAGATCAAAACCTTATTAGGTTGTTGATGGACACGTTTACATATGCATTTTAACTTTTGAAAACTCCATCATTCCCCCATATTCTTCATATATGGGTTGAATTTGACATTTTCACTGAATATGTTGTAGGTTATCATATAGTCGATTTTAGTACCTTCCACGGCGCAAGAGCGGTAGCACTTGTTAATACTCCTTGTATTGCGATGCCAAATGACACAATTATCTGTTGCTGGAATGTTCAAGGACTTATAAGGCCATCATTTGTTGAATATTTTAAGCAATTATATGACCATCATGCACCTGGCTTAGTTGTCTTGTTGGAAAAGAGGCAAAGTGTTGAGAATGTTCAGCTGATTGTAAGGGAACTACGAGATAGTTATCGCTTCTCATTTATAGCCCCCTAATAGTCTTTCTGGCGGTGTTGTTGTTCTTTGGAGGGATGACATTATTGCGTCTGATCAAAGGCGTGTACGCTCGGATTATGTGAAGGTGGATATGTTTTTCAAGGTATGGATATATCTTAAATTAAATTTTGCTTTGTTGAAATTAAATTAATTATAGTTTACTATTTTTATCAAAATTATACTTCAAATTAAATGTATTTGCTAATTATTTTATATTTGTTAATTTAAGGGTCATTCGGTTGCTAGACGTGCTTTATTTTGAATGGTATGACATTGCAAGTCTGAAAAAAGGCACATAAAGCTTAAGTCAATTAGTGAAGCTGTAGAAGATCGTGGAAATTAACAAAATGGTTTTATTGTTGTTTTAATTTCGGAATTTTCAAAATATGTCTTGTTATGCAACATTTTATGATTTGGGTTGTTATATTTGTAATCTTAAATAGGTACTCTATAATTGCGTCATGTATTGTGATTTAGTTATTAATGAATGTGTTTTTTCATGCATTTTTGTTTGAGTTATTATGGATTTCATGTACAATTTATGTATTGGTGTACAATGATTAAGTCACTTAAACTGATCAAATATGAAGTTTTACATTTGAAATACATGAAAATACCTAATTCCACAATAGTTGTTTTATATGAGGCTTAGAAAATTGGTATTCTCACAATGAATTATTAAAATCAAACTGAATTGACTTTATTAAATTATACAAACTTCAAATTGAATTTCATTTTGATGGTCATGACTCATGAGTCGCGACTTCATGATTAGGACTAACTTGTATATTGGCACTAATTATTTTCAAGATTTATTGTACAATGTATTTACTTTGTGTACAATTATTAAGTCACATAAACTGATAAAATAAGAGTTTGAAATAAATGAAAAGACATAAAACCATATTATATGTATTATATGAAGCTAAAAATTTAACAATCTCTCAGAATTAGGTGAAATAAAACTAAAATGACTTTATTGAATTTGAAAACTTCAAATCAAACAAACTACATTTTATGAGTGATTAGGGATAACTTACATAAACAAAATAAAAATTACAAACAGTAATATTACTATTGCAACTACTAGACAGTAATTCCTTGCCCTCAAGTTGATGGTCCTCATTTGAGTCTTCTCAACCAAAGTTACCAATCTTTGTAACTTTCTTATGAGTTCCTCATTTTCCTTTGTAAGTGTATCGTTTTCCCTTTGAAGCATGATAATTTGTTCGTGAGCTCCGATAATGGTTGTTAGTAAATCATCTTCGCACTTAAAAAATCAACAATCCTTAAATCTATCCTGGAAAATAAAACAATAATGAATCAAACAATTATTCAGAAAATAATAAGTATCTTACGTAAATAGAAAATTTGTAGCATGTATTACCTTCCAAAAGGGACAACTATAGAAGTGTTTACCAATATTAGGACCTTTACAAACTGTTTTGATTCTAGCGTGCACACCATGCGCGCAGGTCAGATGAGTCGCGTATGAAGGGCTTGAGCTTGAGAAACTCATCTTTGAATGAGTGTGTCTTTAGCTGTTATAATAAATTGCAAAAATGCAAAATCTTGATATATAATGGGTTCATGCGTGTATACAGTGTTATTGAACAACACTTTTTATTTCGGATCTTTTACTAAAATGGCCATTTTAACAAAAGTATTTACCAAAATGGCCATTTATAAATATTAAATCCAAAACTAGCTAGCTAAATTAATTTCAGAAAAAATAGCTTGGTTCAGGTTTTTGGATTTTTTTTTTTTTTTTTTTTTTTTGGGATTTTGTATTTTCGGTTTTAAGCTAGCTAAATTAATTCTAGAAAAAAAATTTGGATGATTTTTTGGTTGACTTTAAACAATTGAAATAATGTTTTTTTTTACACAAAATCATTGAAATATTGTTGCAACTACTTATGTTGAATGTGTTTTCCTAAATTAATGGGATATTATAAAGTATGGCTTTAGAATTTTTCAAATAATTAACACCCAAAAAAACATAAAAGTTAAAAATCAAAAAGCTGAAGCAAATCGATTGAAAGGAAAATAAATTAAAGAATAGTATGGCTTTATAATTTTTCAAATAATTAACAGCCAAAAAAACTTAAAAGTTAAAAATCAAAAAGCTGAAGCAATCAATTCAAAGGAAAATAAATTAAAAAATAGGGTAATTTTCTATTCAAGATAAGAATGTAGCTAGTTTTGGAATTAAAATTCATAAATAGTCATTTTGGTAAATACTTTTGTCATACTAGCTATTTTGGTAAAAGATCCTTTTTTTTCGTTGCACATCATCTTATAAGCTTATACTCAACAATCCTCTAATTTCACCTAAAATGTATATAATCGTACATGGTATTGTAATATTGTGTGATTGTGACTGTGTAATAATAATTTATAAAATTGAATTAATAAGTTAAATTATATGTTATATTTCATTGAAAATACAAATGAAATTGTAAAATAATGAATGCTATTTTATTTTCAAAAGTATCCAATCAACAAAGTTAATTTCAATCATGATATCAAAAGTTAAATTTCAATACTGATATCAATACATGATTTTTAAATTAATCAGAAGTTAAGTATATGTTTGTAAATTAATCAAAAGTTATTTTTAATACATTGTTTAATTTGCTAAAAGATTATAGGTAGTAAACTAGTAATGCATAACAAGCTAGAATGTAGTATAGAGTAGGTCATTTAAGGATAGTCTACGCCTCAACAAGCTAAACTTTGTATTGGACATGCAAGACTTTGAATTCAACATGCAAGAGTAGTTTGTCTTCAACATGCAAGGCTAGTTTGAATTCAACATGCTAGACTTTGAACTCAATGATGACTTAGGACATTGACTTCAACTAGAAGACTCGAGTAACAAATGAAAACTTCCATAGTGTACTCTCATGGCATCATGCAATCCTTTGATTTTTTTGTCCATTAACCAATAGATTATCTTGGCTTCTATGACAAGTTATTATAAAATAATTAAATAATTATAAAACGTGGTTCTAAATAAATGTATTTCATTAGTTTATAATTGTTACATGCAAATCCATTTCGGAAACATGTACAACAAGATTATTAATCCATTTAAGAAACTGTATATTTGCTTATTTGCTCATGATATAATAGTATTTGTAAATTTGTAATTAAAATAAATATTAAAATTCAAATAAGACATTAATTTTTCAAATAAAATTATTGCTGGAACTTGATTATATACATAATTTTTATTGTTTATATTAATTTATCTTATTTAAATGATGTTTGCAAATTTAACCTTTAATTTCATATGATTAAGTGAGAGGTAATATCTCACATTTTTTTTTTTGACCAGGTTTCGTATTTTTTCCACTCCATTTTTGGTAAATAAACTAAAATCAATTGTTGATTTACAATGGAGATAGAATATCTGAATAATACTTTGAACTCAGATAAAACTTCAATAAGGTAGTCATTTAATACTTTGAACTTAGATAATACATCAATAAGGTAGCCATATAATACTTTAAACTTAGATAATACATCAATAAACATTTTTAAGGTAGACAAGATAAAAAAAAACCTAATCAATTAGGATACTTAAAGCATAAGTTGTTTCTCTTATTACAACCCAACATAA
The DNA here is from genome assembly GCF_948465745.1 of Chenopodium album. Classification (NCBI taxonomy): domain Eukaryota; kingdom Viridiplantae; phylum Streptophyta; class Magnoliopsida; order Caryophyllales; family Amaranthaceae; genus Chenopodium; species Chenopodium album. Next base: position 42,673,946 of record NC_137846.1, on the reverse strand, counting down.
ATTTTTTTTTTTTGGTGTTTAGAGAGACACAAGGGTGATGGTTGGAATCAATCCCAAGATCTCCTGGAACCGGGAGGAAAGCTCTAACCACTTGAGCTATCCCTCACTCTCTCACAACCCAACATAAGATAAAATAACATAATCATTTAAAAGATAAGGCGAAGTATTCAAATAGTGTTAGGTATGTAGAAAATTGGTGGTTGCACGTCATCATAAAACTCCACTGTCACGGTCTGGTCGGCCTTAAAACATTCTTTTGTAAAGAATTTTCTTGAAACCCATCTGTTACCCACGTCCCCCATTCATTAGTTCATTGCAATATTATTCTATATTTTTTTAAGGATAAGTGAAGTTACTGCTTTATTAATCAGAGTTTAATTAGTTCAACTTTGTCCGAAAGAACATACGGGGAAACCTTACAAGGATTTCAGTCCTTGATTAAAAAAATTAATCACATTTTACCTATACTATCAACAAATCAATTATACATATGTACAACAATTTACAACTAATATTAAAATTCAACAAATATTTATTTACAATCGAACATAATATCACGGAGTTTAGTACAGCTCTAGGCTATTACATATACCCTTAATTTTGTGATTTGCACTCGATATTGTTTTCCCAATAGCAAAATATAAAGATTTTTTTTCACATATTACAAACTTTCATCGTTCACACTTTCTCAATTTCGTCCATTTTAATTTTTTTTAATAGTCGTCCATTTAATTACGATATATTAAAACGAGTAATTTTCATTTGCATGTACATTTCCCATCAACAGGGAAAATATTTTTAAATTATATATATTTAATAAATTGAAAGGATTTAAATCCTTTTGCTTAAAAAAATTAATCAATTCTTAGCTATAATAACACCAAATACATTATATATGTGTACAGAAATTTACAATTAATATTAAAATTCAACAAATTATGATTTAACTGGAACATAATATCACAAAAATTATTTCATCTGGGCTATTACATATACCCTTGATTTTGTGATTATTTTTAATCCCATCTAAATGCTATATTTAGCTGAAATTGTTTTCCCACAATAAAATAAATAACCATTTTCTCACATATTACAAAATTCATCGATCTCAATTTCTCAATATCGTCCATTTTAATTATAATTGATTACAAAATGTTTCAAATAATCATTTTTTGTACAGTTTTTTTTATTCATATTACATGCAAACAAAAATACCTTTTTTAATAATAAAAATTTAAATCATGACTTACATGATAAATTTATACGATTGCTCTATTAATTCGGACCTGAGATGTTGATTGTCCTCACCATCGTTACTTTCTCATTTTCCGCATTCAAGTTGTTTCTCAATGAATCTTTGCAATCAAGAAATTTTGCTTGGTAGGGAAGAAATATGAGTCAAAGACCTATGTTTGCATGTTCAATAAACTTCTACCTACCAACAATAAATGCATACACATAATTCATCTGACGACTAAGCAAAATAGCAAGTAACAACACCGTTAAAGAGGTTCGCCTACGTGTATTCTTCAACATGTGACTCACTTGCTGACTGGACCTCCTGAAATCCAAAAATCTGACATGGCAATGAAGATTGATAAAGTTTGTTAATCATAAAAATTAACTGGATAGCCCTCATATTATAGATGGAGGATTGTGGTGAATTGACTCTATAATTATATCATAGATATAGCCTTATGTATATTTAAAGCTTTTGGTTGAATAAGAATTTAGATATTAGTCTTAGGTAAAGTGCATAGACAAACTTGATCCAAAAAATGGTTGGTTTTACTTTTGGACTTTCTTTTTATTTATTGTGCGGTTTGGGATCATACCCCTTCCATTGGATACTTCAGACATAAGCAATACATTATTCTCTAGATTATATGACACTTAAATAAATGCATCTATCAAGGTAAAATTGTACACAAATTAATTATTAGCGTATCAATGTATAACTGTTTGATGTACTTATAAAAATTATTGTCACTAATTTTAAGTTTATTACGGTGAAAAAAAATTAGTAGCAATTGTTAGGCTATGAGCTCTAGTTACCGCGATTTTAGGAACATCTATAGCTTAATTCAGTAGTGTATGTATTGTTTTGGAATGTTTAAGCATAATGTAGTAGTGGTGTATGTATGTACTAATTTTGTCAAGCAATGTCTAAATTAAATTGCATCGTGTTTAGACATCAATAAACAACTTGCATGGTAATATTAGTTACTTGTATATAATTGTTAATTGTTAAGGGACATTGTTAAATTAAAGTGAACATATGTATTATAATTTCTCAGAGGTTGATATATACGTCTGAGTACAAGGTATATCGAATGCTATTTGTTTGCTCATTTTGATAATTATTATACATTTAAAAGGACTAAAATGAGTAACAAAATAATCCCATCCAGCTTCATCAAATTTTCAAATATGTTAGTTTTTCATTAGTGGAGTTAATCCAATATGCAATTAGTTGAGAAAACTTAAAAAATTTAATGTATGAATTAAAAAAGAAAACAAATTGTCGTATATATAAGAGGTCATGTGGTCCAATAGAACACTAATTCTTTTAGAAACAACTTGATTTAAATTGGTAAGTTATATTCTTAAATTCATCTACCATATGCCTATATGAGTTGTAAATCGCCATTCTTTGTATCCCTTGAAATTTTGTAAGACCTCTAAATAGCAAAAAAGAAGTCTTACATTGCATAGTAAAATTAAATGAAGCTAGCATCATATTCAACTACCTTGTAACAAATTGCATTTAAGATAATGTAACCAAAATAATGAAATAAAATGTGATTTTGAAAGATATGAGCTCATTTTATTGCGAAAATGGAGTTTTGCAGAAGCACATTATTAGTGGTTTATAAATGTAGTGCTACATATGACCATACTATATAAGGTTATCTTGGAGTAGTTAACATGATATGATGATAATATAGAACTGTTATTGAAAAACTAGGTAAGTGATATTGACGTTTTTAGGGGGTAAAAAGAGTTGTAAAGTTAAAAGGTATTTATAATTATCGCCCATTAGCATATTAGTACACGAAATTTGATATCGATCCTACATATTAGGGACCACCTTGAGCAATCTAATACTTTTATTTTATCAGGTACGCTAGCTGGCATTCATGAGACTATTACCAAAGTCATATATTATTCCTTGTATTGGTTGCTCAAGGTATATATATGTTTAAAGGGTGAATTACGCAAATGCTATTAGTAGCATGCAATTAAAACTTCATGGTTTATTACTTGTAAAACGATCTTGCATGGTTTGAAAATGTGTAGTGTGTTAATGGAGTATTATTATCCGTCCAATTCTATCTGATCTACTGCAAATGTTACATAGGAAATCCATGGCAATGCTAAATAATATTATCTTAGAGACAAAAATAAAATAAAGGCTTGATGCATAAATGAGTCTATAGCTAAGTAAATATAATGTGTAGAGTCAGACCATATTTTGTGTATAATTTAAATAGAGTTTTACGACTTCCTAAGCCTTCCTAAAAGGATGTCCGATCCCATTTAATATTTTATGATACATATACATATTATGTACAAGTATGTATGTAGTATTAAGATAAACTTATACACGGCTACAAATAATAATCTTCATCGATTGAGTAACACAGCAATTTGATGGTTTATAAGATATAGTTTGAAATCAATTTAGAAACTGATTTAATACCAATACCAACCTTAACTTGTTGATGGGTTCTTTTGCTGTCTCTAAGTGTAATTATCATGATGTTAAGCATAAACTATTTAGAATTAATTCATGTTTAGTTGACGAGGTAAGTGTTTAATTTCGTGGGTTATGAAATCTCAATCAGTTAAGAAACCAACTTTTATTTTACTTCTTCTTACTTATATAATCTAAGTGTCACTTCCTAGAATTTCTAATAATAGCTTATGGTAAATGTTTTTACTTGACTTGCCATCTGCATGAAATAATTGTAATTCTTATATAAAATAGTACTCCAAAGTTTTTTAGTCTTACATGCGTATTAGTGAATATTCATAATTAAAGTATCGATTTTTTTAAATGAGACATTCTAAATGTGAACATAATTAAAGTAATAATCGTCTTTTTAAGTACTAGTGGAGAGGTACATGTGTCTTTTCATGTACTAGTTGAGGGCTACATATGCAATTTCCTAAATGCAAGTCACAAATAATAATTGAACAGCTCACCAAAAGTACTGAAAAAATAACCACGCTTTTTGAATATATTTACATAAATTGCCACCAGATTAACAAAATTCGTTAATTTGGCAGATAAACTTGTATATGCCCATATATATACGTACGTACATACTAATGGACAAGGATCGAAGTTTTATTTATTTATTTGTTTTTTTTTTTTAAAAAAAAAAAAAAAAAACCAGTTCTAAAGATAGCAAGAATAAGGATGCATAGTCCAAAAAAAAAAAAAATTTATTACATTAAAAAAAAATGAAAATGACTTTCCATCCACAACCCTAAAAACACAAGCTACTCACTTTCTTATTCTGTTAACCCATTTTCTTCCTTGTCCCTCCTATTTATACACTTCTCCTATTCTGCTGTCTGTAATTCTTTTCCTCCTCCACCTCATCCGCCACCGCCTCGTCCTCCTCCAATCCTTGTTCATCATAAGCAAACACTAACTGAAGCTCTTTATTTGTTGGTTGACTGTTACTGTGGCGCTAGTAATTTTCGAAAAGTCTAAAATATGGAGGATGACAATGATAATGAGATGAAATCTTCTAGCAGCTGTCCTAGAGGTCACTGGAGACCAGCCGAAGATGAAAAACTTCGAAAACTTGTCGAGCAGTATGGCCCTCAGAATTGGAATTCCTTAGCTGAGAAGCTCCAAGGAAGATCAGGTACTTATAATTAATTTCCCTTCTATTTCTTTATTAAAAACCGAATTCCATGTTCGAGTTATTTTGATATAATTAACATAGGACTTTCATTCATATAGTTTGTAAAAATAAAGACATAGACATAACAAAACATCAATTTCTTTGATTTGGGATTTTTTTTTTTTTTTTTTTAATTCTATATTATACAATCATGGGGTTGATGTGAAACTTAAGCATCCTATATCTAGGTTTATTAGAAAAAATAAATAAAATAATTTTAGAGAATATTGTGTTATATCAAGTGAAATGGACTAATTAGAAGGTAGGTTTGTTTGTTTTTTTTTTTTTTTTTTTTTTTTTTTTTTTTTTCAGGTAAGAGTTGTAGGTTAAGGTGGTTCAATCAATTGGACCCTAGAATCAATAGAAAGGCATTCACAGAAGAGGAGGAAGAACGGCTATTGACAGCCCATCGGATCCATGGGAACAAATGGGCCTTAATTTCGCGATTATTCCCTGGTAGAACAGACAATGCCGTCAAGAACCATTGGCATGTAATCATGGCTAGGATGCAAAGGGAACGGTCCAAGCAACAATCTAACAAGAGATCAAGCTTAATTAGTAGTTCTAGTGTTTTGTCTACCACTTCATCAACTCATGACTTTCTGTCGAAAACTTGGAAGTCTCACAACAATTATGGTACCCTAAAGAATAATGATCATGGTCATGGATTGTACAAGTTCGAACAATATTCAAATGATGAGAGGAAATTGCGAAATTATAGGGCATCATCTTCATCAGCTTCAATGACACAACCACAATGTTTACTAGGGAATTGGCGCGGAATTAACAACAATAGTACTAGTAGCTCAATATTTGAGCACTCAAATGGTTTTAATACAAGGTTTTCATGTGGTCCTTCTAGTATACTATTGGATGGGAGTCAGTGTGGAATAGGGTTTGGTAGTTCGTCTTATGGAGTCAACTATTGTTCCGATCACAAGGGTATTATTCCTTCTGGCTATGCTCCGTTTTCTAGCCAAAGCAAGGTGATAACAACAACAACATCAACAGCTATGAGGCGATCATCATTACTCGAAAGATTGGAGAAAGAGGAAGAACAAGCAAGTAACACAAAAGAGGTTAAGTTTATTGATTTTCTTGGGGTGGGCAACACTTAGCTTCTTGATGATCAACAAAATCCACATATTTAAGTTTAGTTAAACATAAATTATTTCGTTTAATCTATGATTTCAAAGCCGGCTTATGTAATTACTGCCTTTCTAATCTCCTCTCTTCTCATTTTGTTTTTTCTTTTGAGCATCTGAAAATGCATGTAACTAGAGATCGAGGAATTAATATAAATTATAAATCTTATTAGTAATTAGTTATGAACTAGTTATGACTTATACAAATTATAAAACTGTTTTACTTGTTTGTTACATTAGTAAATAATTATTTTAGCATTATATACTTTTATAATATATGATGGTCTAGTTGATGATTACTGTTGTTTCAATCAAATTATGTACTTGTTTCTTGTGAAAGTGAGATTAATTAAGCTAAGGTAATGGATCAAAAATATACTATACATTACAGTTACACCAAGATGGTAGTATATATGAACAATTTAACGCACCTTTAATTTATGTATAGTTGGTAGTCTTGGTACATGGTATAAAACTAAATATTTAATTTAGCTTGTTGGTTATACCGTTATACTAAGAAATAAAAAGAAATTACCTCCTTTTGTGTAGGTAAGTTGGTTATTTATGTCATCTTTAATAAACTCATTGGATTCTTTAAATAATAAAGAATTTATCTAGTGATATAGTTGTAAATCTATGTGGCATATGTGCCAAAAGAAAAAAAAAAGTGCGTGGCATATATCACTAATTAATTAAATTACGTATTAATCCATAAAAAATGTATTAATCAATACAAAGTTTATGGAGTGTGTTTTGTTTTTCTTTTTATACAATTTCTGTAGTTCTTCGGTTTTTAGGGTACTGATAAAGTTGTACTACCTACAAATTTACATATAGGACACTCAGTTCACCTATGCCTGAATTGAAAGGATTACACTACACATAATTTTGAGTTACACTCCGTCCATACTAGTTTAAATTTATTCAGGTACTCGTAATACATAAGTCACAATGCATTACAAGGTTTAGCTTTAATAATGTTGATGAGTTGGTTGATGAAGTCACTATCACTATATAAAACTTGCTCAAAATGCTAAATTTGAGATGTAGTGTATTTGTTTCTCACTGGAAATTGGTTTGCCAAGTATAACTTAAACCCCATAATTAGAAAAAGGAAAAATTGGACCATTTTCTACTAGTGTACATGTTGCTGAGCACAAATTAAAATGGAAGACAAAGAGAGATAATTATTAGCTGTCTTGAAGAAGAAGAATTAAATGGCTTACTAATTTAAGGCTTTAGTTTTTGCTATATTTAGATGAGTGCATGCTTTGAAATCTCCTAAAAAATGCATTATCTTAAAAAATACATCATCTTACTTTAACAAGATTAGGGTTGGTTCAACTATTTTTCTAAGTTTTTGGCTTCAAAGGTGTTAATTATGATTCACAACAATCGGACAAATTTAATTAAGATTGCCATGTGAAAATGATCAAATTTTAAATCTTTTTAAGTATGTAAGAGACAAATAACAACCACCCTTTCTAGTTTAGGATTTAATATGAATGAATATATGCAACTTTTTAATAGATAGAAGGCCATTATAGCTTCGTGGTCAAAGATTAACACATGTTATAGATTTACTGCAATCTGGTTTTGGTAAAAATCATAACAGTATATTTGGAAAAAAAAATTATATATATGTTTGAAAAGTAGTTTAATTTGAAAAACATTCTTATCATATTACTTTCTCATATTATAAATTGTTCTGTGATACAAGTAAAACCAATAATTTTTCTGATAAGGATCACTAATAAAGTCAAATTAAGTTTAATTTATAACTTTTTTTAACAAAACTAAGGGCCTATTCACTTTAGCATAATTTCAGTTCAAATCAATTCAGCTCCTAATTTCCTTCTCTTATAAAATATTCATTTCAGCTCTATTAAGTTCAATTTGACTCAGCTCAATTCAGTAAATGTGAACAGGCTCTAAGTGCTATTAAGTTTAAATAAAATAGTTAGATGAATTCAGATAGCTAGCTATAAATTAAAACAAATGAATAAAATACACCTTAATATTATTGGTTTTTGACAATCAACGCAAGAGTCAAATGTGATCTAACAGTGATTATATTATTTTTCAAATTCGATTTTATGTAAAACTAGATTTGATATTTTTTTTGAACAGGAAGTAATAATATCATTAAATAATAGCCATACGGCATCTACAATAATAAAGATCTGTAAACCACAGATTCGGAGAAAATATCATAACTTTTACAATCAAAATCATAACTAATTTGCATATTTGGCATAGTTCATACTCTACCGCTTCAAGCTTGACGCGAGCAATGATTTTCGATGTCTTTGCATCTTTCCAAGTTGAGACCTTTGTAATCTACGCTGATGTTTTGATCGACTAGTTGATGACTAATCCCAGACCCATAGGAATCCAAATTACCTTCCCAATTATTATAAGAACCCTAAAATAAAATTCTCATCCATGGATGAGAATCAAAATCCCAAAAAATTGGAAAAACCCAGAAAATTGGAACAGACTCTCACAGATGGAGAGAACAAAACAAAACAAACAAACCAAAACAAAAAAATAAATTGAATTAAAGAAAAAGGGTCGAAAATAATCTAATTTCCGAAGAAATTAAACTATTTTCGGCCTAAACGGCCAAGAAAACTAAAACCCTAGAAGAGAGAGAAGAGCCTAGCTTTGATATTGTGCATTGCATAGATAGGAATTATAGGACTAAGATATTACTTTTTACACATAAATTTAGTTCTCATACTCTTTTTAGTTTATACCTCCTTATTTTGAGTAGAATATTATAAGTTGTTCACAAATTCTGATATGTCACATGGTGTGGCCACTTTACATATAAATAATTAATTAAGTAATAAGGGTTACATAGATAAATGGGGTTGACTTGAAGGATAAGGGGTTACTGTAATGGAAAAATGGGGTTACTCTTATAATCAAGTGGGATTAATCTTTTAATAGTAAAAAAAAAAAAAAAAAAAAAAAAAAAAAAAAAAAAAAAAAAAGAGGGATTATTTGAATAACCAAATGAGATTACTTTTTTTTTTTTAAATTAATTAATTAATTATTGATGGTGGTTACTTTATGGAAAAATTAAAGTTACTTACATGCATGAATAATTGAAGTCACTTATATTAATGAATAATAATTATTTTTATAAACAATTGTGACCATACCAGATACCTGACCACACACAAGACTTAATGTAAGTTGTTTATTTATTATTGAATTTATTTTAGAGCATCAACATTGGGGGATTCTTAGGTGGTTCTTAAGGAGAGAGAAAATTTAAGAACTAGTTCTTAGGTAAGTCAAAACGAGAGATTCTTATTTAGCAATTGGGGTTGGGGGTTCTGAAATAAGGAATAGCTCTTAAAATTAAGAACCACTGCTCACAACTGGGTTCAATACGACATTAGCTAATATCGCATTTCTTGCGTTTTGCATGGCTTGTGTTTTTTTAAAAGTAAAAGCTTCCTTTGGCAGAGGAAATGGCTTGTGTTAAGAAGTAGTGCATCTCTTAGGTTATATAGAGGGTAAATCTTAATAATAATTCTTGATGATGTGGAATAAGAGAGAGAATATATAAGAACTACATTGTAAGAACTAGTGCATTATTGGTGCTCTTAGGTGACTAATTAAGAAATGTATGGTGTCCAGATTTCAACTATATATTAAAATATTATATTATATTGTATATTTTTATTGGAGGGAACTGACATGGAGATGATATGTGTCATATTTTGTGTATCTTTTTAATTTTACAAAATATTATGTAATTAAGTGTAGCCGCCCTTAAGTATGAGGGAGAGGTAATAGTTTCTCATTATTTTTGTAAGGATTGCTCTTATGTGCACTTGAACAAGAAAACGTACATACATGAGTAACATATAGCATGTACGAACAATTTTATGAATTCAATACATTGGATCTAGTTATTTATTTATTTTTTTTAAAAAAAAATAATATATATATATATATATATATATATATATTTCTTGTTTTTTGTTTTTGTTTTTTTTTTTTTTTTAAAGAATTGCTCTTATGTGCACCTGAAAAAGAAATTGTACATAACTAATATAGCAAATACAAACAATAATTCTACCAAAACCTATACATTGAATTTAGTTATAAAAAAAGGTTAAAAATTCCTCATTTTAAAGGATTGATCTTATATATGCACCTGAACAAGAAACGTACAAGAATAATATAACAAATAGGAACGATTCCATGAAGTCGATAGATTGAATATAGTTTGAAATTTGTATAAGACATCGATATTATACCCACCAGGAAAAGATTGATAGAGGCATATTGATTTCTTGTAGAAATGTTGATGTTAATAGATAAACTATTTGTAAATAATTATCATGTTTAGATACAAATTAAGATAACTTAATTTGATTGATTTTCATGGGGTGAGTAATCTCAATCAGTTAAGAAACCAACTTCTATCGTTATTTAATTGGTCACTTGCACATAATAACTATATAGTATGTTTATGTATGCAGTAAAGTCACTTGCACGTATACACAAAGAAAAGCTTTTGGTGAAGCATTTATACTATTGACTTACAACCCCATATCTGCATGAAAATGTAGATTGCAACTTATATTATTATTGCCGTTATTTTGACGTTAACTTGTTAGTTCTTGCAGCATTTACTATCGCCAATTGCCAACCAATTCCCGTATATTCTTCCTAGGCAACTTTTTTTTTTTTTTTTTTTTTTTCTTGAAATTTTACCCTATTTAGATATATACTCTTTTGACGGTATTTGTGATTTATGTTGTTTGGAATTTAAATAAAATTATGTAAAATCTTGTTAGATATTATGATAAGGGTGCATTGTCAAGCGTGAAACTCCCAATATTACAGCTAAAAAATAACGGAGTTACACACAAGACGAGCTCAAGTTACACAAATTCTTATATGTGGTTGGCCATATGGTGTAGCCTCCCATACTAGGGGTTACTCGGTCAGTGTTATATGGGTTACTCGATAAGTGATACTGGGTTACTTGGTCAATGTTACAAGGGATACTTTGTCAGTGTTATAGGGGTTACTCAGCCAGTGTTACAGGGGGTCACTTTGTTCTTTACAACCAATCACATCGTGTGGCCAGCCACTCACAAGACGAACTGACTTACTTAATACTATACCACTATTTCGAAATAGAGGGATTTTTCTGTGTGGCCGGGGTTACTCGAGTTACTCGGTCAGGGGTTACTCGAGTAACTCCTGACCGAGTAACCCCTCAAGTAACCCTTTACCGATTAATCCCTTAGGTAACCCCTCAAGTAACATTTGACCAAGTAACCCTTGACCGAATAACCCCTAACCAACTAACCTTTGACCGAGTAACCCTTGACCGAACCCCTCAAGTAACCCCTGACCGAATCACTCAAATAACCCATAACCGAGTAATCCCTGACTGAGTAACTCGAATAACTCCAGTCACACGGTGTGGCCATAGATATAAAAAATTGTGTTTGGAATAACTGAAATGTTAAAAATTTGCCAAATTGTTAATTCATGAACTAATTTGACAATTATATATAGTTTTTCTCAAAAAAAATTTGACCATTACATATAGAATAAAATATTGCTAAAAATTATCAAAAACAGTTATTTATATTATAAAATTTTGAATTAATACCTATTAATAACATTTTACATGATATTATTTGTTTTTAATACAATATATATATATATATATATATATATATATATATATAAGAAAAAAGAAGTTTAACTTAATGAAACCGCTTAATCATAGATTCATGAAAAAGAATTCAGAAATTTTCACACTACAACAACAAATCATAAGCTTACTAACTAAGTGGAATGACATTCTTGATATTGTTAACACCTAGAGCAGGATGGAAGTCAGAAGAAGATTCTCCATCTTTACCCATGATGGCAGCAAGAAATTAGGTACACTAAAGCAATCGAAAAAGAGAAATAAAGAGTAGAGAACTGATTGGTTCACCAATTAGTTTTAGGGAGTTGACCGAATTAATTTCTTTGCTGTGGAAAATCAAAAATTGGAGACGTAACTGGAAAAAGAATTGGGTTGAAAAAAAAATTGCAGAAGCTAGATCGAAAAAACCTAAAGTTCTCGTCAAAAAAAAAAGAAAAACCTAAAGTTGTGATACCATGTTAGATAATATGAAACTCTTTAGATTGGAGTGTATCCAATTGATACGTATATAAAGGGTTACAATCTAGAGACCTAATCTCGTTAGGAATCTCAAAAGATAATTACAAATATTCACATAATATATCTCCTATTATAACAGAATAACTAGAATATCAATCGTATATTCTATCATTTTATGATGTTGATTCACATTAAGATAACAAGATAGTCTATGTTTCATTTCGATTAAATTTCAGGTTCGTTCAATCGTTCATTTTGTAGAAGATAAAATTTTCAAATTTGCTTTATTGACTTTCATCTATCTATGATAGTGCTCATTTAAAAAATAGTTTCATGTTTATAAGAAAGACTTGTAAAGTTCAGTACTTTTTTTTTTTTTTTTTTTTAAATTAGGAATAAATTAGGAGATTCTACCCAATATTACTGCTCCCCGATAGAAGTGGGATAAATAGTGTCAAAAAAATCAAAACATAACTAATAAAAAGGAACAGAAGGAGTAATCTATTTAGCTGTTTTACACTTCTTTCATTTATTTGTAATTGTAACTAACGCTTGGAGTTTCATATTTGCAAGTGCGTATTTTTACATGTACTAGTAAATATTCTAATTATCTTTCACAAAATAAAAAAAAATTAGTACTTTGAAAATATATATTGCATGATGGGGTTTTTATTTTTTCTTAATGTATTAATCACAAAAATGGTCAAAGTTAAAGAGTGCACACTATGTATATAGTGTAAAATTTCAAATTATTGCGATTAAAAATGAACATGGTTAAAAGTATGTAAAAATTCTGTTCAGTCTATAAACTTCAAATAGCTCATTGCCATCATTGTTGACTGTATACCAGCCCACCCATAATTACTAAATGTTTCTTAAACTGTTTTCAGAACTTATTAAACCGTTGATTAAAATGATTATATTTCTTAGTAATTAATACATGCTTTTACTTCTTCTTTTTCTTCTTCTTTTCTTTTTTTCTCAATACTCCTACTTGCTTTTACGTATTACTAATCCTGCAATTGACTCTAAACCTTAAGCACTCAGAAAAAATTCAAGACATTTCATTTAAATATAACTTAAAAAATTCCTTTATAAAATCATGATATAAAGCAATAAAAAGAATTAGTATTTGTTAAAGTCCCTATCTTATTGTTATACTTCACCTCAATGATTTCTGACAGAAAGCAAGAGTATCTTGTTAGTGGTCATATATAGTTATCACTAATCTTCCGACAATAGAACCATAATCTACTTTCAATTCTTTGTTAATTTAAAGCATAACAAATACAATAGGGTAGCTAACTTGTCATTGTCTTCTAATATTACTATTTGTAACTCATAGGCATCCCCAATCGGCCTACGACACATCACCCTGGTTCAGGTAACTATATTATAAATTAATCATATTTGGTTTATAATAATCCGAACTGTTGATTTTTGACTAAATCTTAAAACATTATTTAATCATGATTTAATTAAGTTAGTTCTTGTAGAAGACTAATAATTCCACAAACATATATAATCTTATGGGGCACTTCAGGTAAATTATACATACGTCATTTACATAAAATCTAAGCTTCAAATGTGGGCCGTTGATTTAGGGATAATATTAGTTAGGAAAAAAAGCCGACCACCCACTATTAGTTCCGTTTAAATCAACAAAATGAATCATGAAGTGTCCAGATGGACCAAGTATATAATTCCATATACTAAAGCTTGTTAAAGGATTTTCTTGATTAGTTAAATAATTAAATGAGGTTTCTAGGTTCAATAAGAATTTAAAGATTAGTCTTAGACTCTTAGGTAATTACTTGGTTATAAAGGGCATAGACCAATAAACTTTCAATGAGAACTTTTTTGTGATTTTTATTTTATTTTAACAAACGAGTGTTGTGTGACCACATTTGTTGTTAAGAATAAACCTTATTTAATATATGAGTAACCCCAATTATTTGTAAATCAAACTTTATTTTGTTCATGTGTGTAACTCCAAATTGCTATACTAGTAACATCAATTAAAATATAACAAACTATTGCATCATTCCGGGCAGGCAAAATGCGGATTTTGATATCTTCAATTAGCTGGATCATATCCTTTATTGGCTGGATGATATCCTCTATTGGCCAGATGATATCCTTTATTGGCTGGATGATATCCTCTATTGGCTGGATGATATCCTTTATTGGCTATATGATATCATGGCTAGATGATATCTTCTATTGGTTATATGATATCATTTACAATTGTGTCTATGATATCCACTATTGATTATATGATATCATGGTTGGATGATTTCCTCTATTGGATATATGATATCATCTAGCCGTGCATATCATATAGCCAATAGAGGATATCATCTAGCTAATAGAGGATATCATCTAGCCAATAGAGGATATCATCTAGCCAATTGAGTATATTAAAATCCGCATTTCGTCAGTCCGAAGTGACGCAATACATTCTCTTAAAATATAATGTAATCTTACTTGTTCATTCGAGTAACCCTGGCCTAGTTCTTTGTTTTACGAGAATAATTCCATTTGTTTGCAAAAGTAATAACACTTTTCTATTGCAATAACCCCTCATCCGATCTTCGTGGTAATCCTAGTTACTTGATTAGTTTCTTATATGTAAGTGACTAAGTGATAACATCATCAACTAAAAATGTGGCAAATCACATTTAATAATTTGGGTTTGAAATTACCCTCCAACAGGAAATTTTAGACATAACAATATTAATTTTAGCAATAGAAAGAAAAAAAAAATCTCATATATAAAATATAATACATTTGGGGCATTTGGTTCATGGAATATAGGTATGAGGTATGAGTTTAGAATGACTAAAACTTATACCATATATTTGGTTGTTAAAAGTATGAATTTTAAACCCATATCTCAAACCCATGAGGTTCCATTCCCTTAGGTATCATATAAAAAGGAGGGAATAGTGAGATATTTCATTTTAGAATTGAACCAAATACATAGTATTAAGTATCAAGTTCCAATCCGATATCACCTTAATCCCAATCCTGATTCCTAACTCATACCATTCTGCGAACCAAATTTTTAGTACTCTTTATGATCGAATAAGCTTCAAATGTTGCATATAATATCACAAATATTCACTAAGTTTATTCTAGCTAAGTTGCTATATAATGAGTCTAAAACTCTAAAATATGGAGTATCAAACAAAACGTTGACAAATAAAGGTAAAATTGGAAAGTAAAATTTATAAGTAGAGGCAACATGTAAGTGTCACTCCCACATTTATTTGGGATAAAGGGTCGCTTCCTACGGTTGTTAAAAGCTTATGGTACATGTTTTGTTGATTATTGCTAAACAATTATAGGATCATATATAAATGCATGGATAACTTGAGCACATGATCAATACAAACAATAGAATATCATCAATGCAAACTACTACATTTAATCTTTCCAAAGTCCTATGGTCCTATTATTAGTTAGCACTAATCAAAATAATTAATCTAATGTTTGTCTTTTTTTGAAGGGGTAATGTGTGTCTTAAAACATTTTGATAGTTCAATGTTCTAATTTTGGTTATTACATTTGATTGTGAGTGGGAATTTTTTTTAAATGGTAAATGTGAGTGGAAATTATGTTGTGTAACTAAACCATTTAATGAGATTGAGACGATGGACGTGCTTAATGCAGCAAATTAGATAAAGGGATTGATACCTTCACATTTTATATTCATATTTTGCAAGTATCTTTTCATATTATATTCAAGTCTAAATTTTGTCTCTGATTTGAATGGAGAAATGTTATATACATTTGGGTGTATCGTATACCCATAAGTATTCTGTTCTCATTTTGATTATTGTTTTTCATTTAATATAGCCAAAACTTTGGATGTATGATGCACCTGGCTGTATATAACAAATTTCAATTTGAGGAGGGTATTGAATTGAAATACAAATGTATATAGATATAATATTATTTTATATAGTAATTTCGTAAGTGATATTATTTTAATACTAGGTATCTAGTTTTAAAAGATAGGATAAAAGTAAATAAGACTTTGAAGAATAAGAACATTAGTGAAATTGTATAAATAAATTAGTTGATGAATAAAGGTGTGACCATTATTGAAACTTGGTTTTGGTTTCTATTATAGAAACTTTTTAATATGAATTTTACATTATTATATCATATTAAATCCATAAAGCAAACAAATAATATTTGAATGGCTCATTGAAAAAAAGTGTGGCCAACATATTTGATTTTTTTGGGTAATCTTTATTTTCTTTTCACATTGAGTAATGTTATTTTCATAGCAGGTTTTCTTGTTAATCAATTACATGTTCTTTTCATATTGTGTCATTAAATAATACTCCATACTATGTTATTTTGAAAATATTAAGTCATGTTATTTTCATACCGTGTAATATTTATTTTATACTAGGTTATACCTTGTTCAATGAGGGAGACCCACGTTTTGTTCGTAGGATTTTTGTTTAGGGCGGCCGCATGCACAATGAACACTATTATACACTTGCCTGCATATCTAATTTCTGTCTTACGGCTATATGAAGAACGAGAAAACAAAATTAAAATTCTTAACTATATGACCTACTTCATTTTTGGTCTAATTCTTTCAATTTCCTTGAATATACATTTGAACTTTTGGTTAGACAGTGATCTCCTCAACACACAATTCAACTTAACTATCATAAGGCAGTCTCCTGAGAGCTCTGAATGCTATTACCACATTTGACAATCCGCGCTTGGACTGGTATTTTGTCTTCTATGATACTCACAACTGAAGACATTGTGGGTCTGAGAGTAGGAGAAGGATTAGTACACAGTAGAGCTATATTCAGCAGTCTTAGCGCCTCTTCTTCAGAGTAATTTGAGCCGAGTGTTGGATCCACAAGTTCAAGAAGGTTCCCTTGTTCTAGTAATACATAGGCCTGTCAAATTGCCAAGTCAAATCCAGAAATAGAGTACAATCTGTCTTAAATAGGTTGATTTATATATGAAGGGGAAAAAGATCTTTAATGATGAAACAAATTATGATAAATCACCGGAGTAGTGTAGTATATGCCAAAGCAATATAATACGAGTAGATTACCCAGTCAAGAAGAAATATGAACTCTTCCTTCGGCATATAGCTTGTGTTGCTTGTTCCGCTCACAAGCTCAAGTACGACAACTCCAAAGCTGTAGACATCTGCCTTATCTGTGAGGTAACCCCTCATTGCATATTCAGGAGCCATATATCCACTGTCCAAATTTGAATAAATACATGAGATAATGTGTCATGACTAACCATTGAACTTGTAAGCTAAATTGTTCTGCTTACAGAAGCCTAAGATATCATTATTATGCTTTGACTTCCCAAAACCCACTTAAGATCATATATCTGAATCGGTTGATTTGTTAAGAGTCTGCATGATCTTGTTACCCATTGCCATGAAATCATGAATATGCTCTTTCTGAATTAAAAGTTTGAAGATTGCCCCAAAACCCATTAAGATTTAACAGAAGAGGAAGAATTACCGATTCACTTACAGTCTTCTCAGCTAATTGCAGGAAGATGGCACTAAAATGCACAAAGTATGGGAACATATTCAAGAAGCGAAAGGGAGAAATTGAACGTACAATGTTCCAGCGATTCTAGTACTGATATGAGTACTTTCCTCCTCATCAAGCTTTGCTAGACCAAAATCTGAAATTTTGGCATTCAAGTCCTTATCAAGCAACACATTAGTTGCCTTAATATCCCTATGAACAATCTTCAGTCTTGACTCCTCATGAAGATATGCTAATCCTCTTGCAATTCCCAAGCATATCTTCACTCTTGTTTGCCAGTCCAAGTGCAACTTCTGATCCCCTTTTCATGAAAAAAATAAAATAAAAAAAATACCGATTGGACAGTTGATTAGTTTCATAACAGGCTATAAATCAATTTCACCATACAAAGAAATAACTTTCTACAACACATTGGGAAGGCACTTGCCAAAGAGCGCACGGGCAAGGGAGTTGTTTTCCATGTATTCATATACTAGTAATAGCTCTTTTCCTTCAATGCAACACCCATAAAGCTTTACCAGATTTGGGTGTTGTAGAGCAGAAATCATGCCTATCTCAGTGACAAATTCACGGTTCCCTTGCTTTGATTTGGAAGAAGCTGCTTTACAGCAATCACTTTGCCGTCAGGAAGTACACCCTAAAGCCAGAAAGTAGCACGGCAAGTCACAATACTATTCCCACAAATGCACTATTTACTTGTGCAAATAGACCATAGTTTACATTGTACACTGGCCCAAAACCTCCTTCCCCAATCTTATTTTCGCGACTAAAGCCATCTGTAGCAGCTTTTATCTGCCTTAAAGTAAAATAACCTGTATCTAGCCTCTGGAGTTCTGCAATTTGTATATAGAAACAGAAATTAGTAGCATTCCAAAATGTAGGATTTTCTTCGTTTGCTGTAAAGCATCAAGAAGACAAGAATTTACAATTATGCTAAGAAACTAAACCTTATGTCGGATATTGAGCAATTGAAAGAGGGTCAACTTTTTTCTTTCAGGTGTGAGTGGGATGGGGAGGGGCAAAGTGAATTTAGAAGAAAAATGTCCACATTGTAAAAAAAAAAGTATGTATGCTGGATCTTTTTAAACAGACCCAAATATGCAACATTAATTACACAGACCAGAACAACACAGTATGAGATAAGTAATACACAGAGCTTTACCAGAATTATCTTTAAAATGTTACTGCACTGGAGGCAAAGACTTATTTTATTATATTGGTGGAACAAGCAAGAGGAAAAAAGGTTCTCATCTACAAAAGTTTAATAATTCTTCAATCTCAAAAATAGTTTCACTTGAATTTTCCCGAGTGAACTGTAATTTTTATCAACTACAGTCTACAGATTCCCAGTTCTCATCTAGAAGCTAAGGCTAAACAGAACTGTACTTCTTTAAATTATAGAATAACCATTGCAGGCAAGATTTCACAAAAAATATTATTTAAAGAAAAGTACGAGCCACTCTAAAATAGTCATGGTATTCCTGGCTTCCTGCTTTCACTTCCAAATAAAAACCATAATGATGTAGCCATATCTGGTGTATCCACTCTAAAATAGTCATGGCATTCCTGCTTTCACTCTAAAGAAAAAGTTTAAGTATTCAGAGGATTCAGAAATCTTATACTACAATATTTGTTTCAACTCTGTACTAAAGAATAAGAGTAAGATAGAATAAGAGTAAGATGTATCAAGTAAACGTCTTTCCTGTAAAAAATCAAAATAAAATCCAACAATTTTGTTTGTTTACAGGATATTATTATGTCTATTTAAAAAGCAAAGTAATTATGCAGGATCAGCCCCTTCAATGTTATAGAACAATCAATCTGACAAATGATGTTATCAATGAGGTCTTACCTTCATTTTCACGGTCTTTTCCACCTATGAAACCTGTCATCCAGAAAATTACCAAGAGAGATACAAGAATGGTGAACGATGAAGCAAGTACTATTCCAGTAATGGCCCCAACAGACAATCTTGTTTTAACTTTAAAGTCTGCAAAGGCACAAAAACAAAGACATCAGAAATTATTCCTTAAAATCTAAGCATATTAATAGAGGAAAGCTAATAATTTGTAATAGAATATAGACTAACTAGGTGTCACAGTGATCCCAGATATAAGAGGTCCGTATACACTTCTTAGGGGAACAGCCGTAGTTCCTTTTCCGGCCCAGTACAAGAAGATTTCAAGTGTACCATCATTAACATAAACATTTTTAAACACCTTAGTGAGCATCTTGCCAGCCCCTCCTGCTTCTGCCGCGATATTAAAATCATTAAGTACCTCATTTCCCTATCAAACCAAACAAAGAAAAGAAAAGGCAGAGAACAATGCAGTTTATTAGCACTTTAATAAGTCACATCTTTCAGTTATGAATACATCAGAAGCTGAATTCTTTCATATAGAGCGCATTTTGAAAATTAAATGTAAAATGAAGTTTCGACTGGTTTCTTGATTCACCTGAATTGACACATCAAAGATGCGTCTGCCGTTGCAACTAAAAGTTTGGTCATCGGTGAACATAATTTCAGCAAAGTGTAGCTTCACTGTGTAACTGCCTCGTTGCATACAAAGGCCATAATATTTGAGTGACAGAGGTGCCAATCGAGCTGTTCGGAAAATGCCAGACACATTAGGATCAGAAGTCTGTGTTACAAAGTTAGCAGTGCCGTCAAACTGATAAGTTCCTGTACTGCTGTAAGCCCACTTTTGTCCAGATGAAAAGAATACTGATGGGCCTTGAGAGATTGTATCTTCTTCATATACATTCCCTTTGAAGCTCATTTGGTTTCCTCCACAGTTAATAAACAACGAATGATCTGAAAAACACGTGGGAACATAAAACAGGAAGCTAACATTTCGAGTAAATTAAGCAACAATGTCAATCCTTACAGTGGGGTTTTGTGGAGCAAGGAAGGTCCTTCATCAAGCACCAGTTTACCCTGCAGAATCAAAAGTTAAATTAGACAATTCTATCATTATTTATGCAAAATGAGATTTGCATAAATGAATGATTTCTCTAGACGAATCTCCCCAGCTACTCTGTCTTGGATTAATGTGGTATATCGTAAATAATTTAATGACTTTTCTAATTGTGAAAGATAGAAGAATAAAATTTAATGAAAATAAGAACTATTCCTTGGGTATTAATTTAACATCTCATTATTATCAAGGTATGTAGAAATTGAAATTAACATTTGTTTTTGTGCCACTTTATTAAAAAGCTTTTATTATTACTTGAAAAACAAAAGAAAAAGATTAACTTGTAATTAACATATGTTTGCAGGTTTATCTCAGAGAGGGTGGATTTTCTCATAGAAAATCTAACACAAATATTTGGTATCATGGGTAACCTTTACTAGTTAAATTATAAATACGTATTCCAACTTTGTCCAAGTCCAACCACAAGTCCACAAGTCCACAAGTCTTCCATGTTGGATATATGGTGTATTGGTGTGGAGATTAATAGAAATGATTGCCGCGCCTTCACATTTATCCAAAACAATATTATATATAAGAGTGATTAGGGTTAAATAAGGCTAACATTGTAATTAGCTAAATAAACAAAAATACAATATCACAAAATATACACTCTAACACACCCCCATAGCAGAGCAGGAGGTTACAGACGCTTAGGTTGTCTCGTAAGTCATCAAAGAGAGCGCACAGAAGCCCCTTGGTAAAATGTCAGCAATTTGGTTACCGGGAAGGAACATCGAGAACAGGTACTTCACCAAATTAGAACTTTTCACAAACAAAATGAATATCCATCTCAATGTGTTTGATGTGTTGATCTATCATTCAAGCACATGTACCTATAAGCTGCACTATTTTCAGCATAACTAACAAACACACCTCAAAAGTTTTAGGTCCAGCATTTTTCTATTTGAAGGAAGGTAGGCTAACTTTAACAATACATCCCTACACTTCCAAGTATTTAAGATTAGACGCATAGCCTTTTCATAATTCATAGGGAGTTTATCAAGTTTTTTTATGGGGCACTTTGTTCAACACATAAGAAGCAAAAAGTATAGCCTCCCCCCTCCCCATATATTATCACACAAACCAGAACTACTTAATATTGCATTCATCATCATTATAAGAGTTCTATATGCCATTTTGTTGGGGCGTAAAAGGAGCACAAAGTTTATGAATAATTCCATTTTTTCTCATTAAGAAATTCCCATTAAGAAAAAACACCAACTTATCACCTTCAAAAACATGTTTCACACCAGTTTTGTTAAGAAGAGCAGCAGAAAATAAGTTTCTACGAAGAGAAAGGACATACAAAACATTTTGTAAAGACAAAATTTGTTATAAGGTTTTGATGATTGTGAACAAATGATGATTATCTAACTAATATAGGTATTGAGATGTGTGTGAACAAGTCACGAAAGCGTGAACATTGTGGAGTATGATTTAGATCATTGTCGAAAATGGTTCCCAACATATAATGTATAGATCATGCTTAGTTCCTGAGGGTGAACACAAAGAGAAGAAGATTTCTTGATGGGGAACACAAAGAGAAGAAGTTTAAGCATACAAATGTAATGTTGGACTTTATATGGACTTCCCGAGAAGAAGTTCATTGCAAGGAATAAGTACTAGTTCCTTAGAGGAAATATTGGCCATGATTGTTCTTAGTAGAACAAGCAAAAAGAAGTTCTGAGAAGAACACAAAGCACATAAAGACAAAAAAATAGGAGTATATTTTTTTTAAGAATCTTCAAGTATGTTAGACAAGAGCTATGTTACTCGGACTCGAGTACCCATATTCGGTGTCCAAGTGTCTAAATCGGCTATTTTGTGAAAATGTTCTATAATTTTGAACTAAAATGAAATGTCCAAGTGTCATACCCATGTTCGAGTGTCAGGCCGTACTTGAGGTAAAATGAAGAGTCCGGGTAACATAGGATAAGAGAAATTGTTTGGAACAAGCCAAAGGAACTATATTGGAACTTCACATCGTAAGGAACTCAGTGTTGCTATCCAGTAAGGCGAAGTCAAAATTCGTGTCTAGGAGGAACACGAATTTACACAGCTCTAGAAGTTAGTTTTCCACGTTAATGGGCATTGCATTATACATGCCTAGTCTATAGGAAGTTAGTTTTGACTTGGTATTATTATTTCTACACCCTCCATCTCATATTACAAAACCTATTTGGATTTTTTCACGAGAATTAAGGACGTTATAGATTCCTTAAAACAAATGATTGGGAGTACATATGTGCATGTGGGGTTAGAGAGACAAAGAGAGAAAGAAAAAGTAGTTGGGAATTATTAAAGAGAGGGAGAGAGAAAGTATTGGGAATTGATTTTAAAAGACATTATTAGTACAAAAAGAAAAAGAACAAAGATGACAACTCATAAAAACATGGTAATATTGTCAAAAACTATAATTTTTAAATAGAAATAGGCTTTTAATTTTTGTTTACCCTGAAAGGAATATAAGATTTGTAACATGACACGAAGGGAGTATTAGATTATATTTGATAAAGGATAAGTTTTTAAAATAAAATCTGATTTTCTTTGGTAAAAAAGATAACTTAATTTCATTGTTTCCGGGGATTTAGTTTTAGCTTAAACTATTTTCTGAAATAATTTTATTTTATAAAACAATGTTTTAAAAATAAATCAAGGGAAAAAGAATTTCAACGAGGTTACCTTAAAAGTAGGAGTTGGCTAAAATTTTGTTTGTTAAGGAACGGAATGAATCTGGACTATATGTTTAGTTAAATAGTTTATTAATTTAACTTATCGTTTTAAGGAAGTTTGTTTTAAACTCCTTTGCAAAACGTGCTAATTCTTTTCCAAAGAAAGAGGAGGTTTTTAAGTAAGTTGTTGAGCAACTAATTCACCCATTATTGTTGCTTATAATCATGATTAGTTGGCTATTACTGGGCCTAAAGATTCGGACCACTCCTTATCATATGGAACATGGGGTAGATAGTAGGTAATCTAATCCTCTATAAATCAAACGTTTTAATTCTTTCCAAATGGTCTGACTTTGTCATTTCAAAATAGAGTATGTTTCAAGTGGAACAGTGTTAGATAAGAAATATATTTTCTCTCCACGATTTAATTAAGTTCCTTCGGGTTACAAGTTCCTCACATGTCTCAAAGTGTCCAACATATTAGTTTTACACAACTTATCATTTATATGTATTAGAAAGTTATTTTGCTTGGGTGAGTTTTTTGTATGTAAGAGAATGTTATAACGGATGTGTCCAATAGAATGATTTGGGAATTCACCCTCAAACACAATACAAAATAAATAGCAAAACACGATAATAAAAGAGAATGATTATGAGAAAATTTAAATTTCCTCCTATAAAACAAAATATTGTTTTATTAAGTTCCTACCAAATAAGACAATAACCCTCATGATGATTATCCTCCTCAATAAACCATCATAAGTTTCACCCTCATGATGATTTTCCTCTTCAATAAAACCATCATTATTTTCACCCTCTTGATGATTTTCCTCCTCAATATCATCATTGATTTTCTAATAAGCCTAAACCCTATTATATAGGTTAACCTAGAAACCCACATCAATTAGGAATTACTTCTCCCCAAGCCTAAATAATCCTATATTGATTATTCATACCTAAAATCTATCTAGTTTTCTAATTACAAATCTCATCTAATAAGGAAAACATAAAAGATAGACATAATTAAAAGATACATCATATCTTTTCCCAAAACAAATCACGTTGGTATTTGGTAAATTTAGTTTATTTCTTAAGCCCGAGAGAAAGAGAAAAAGTAAGGCTTTGAGTGAGGCTTTAGAAGTTTAGAGAATAGAGAAAGGTAGCTTTAAGGGGAGATCTCGAGCTACAACTATTAGAGGAAATAGTTGTTGTGAGTACGAGTTCGTTGAGGAACTTAATAGAGGCTTGGGTTCCTTATAGGTTGTAACAGATTCGTTGACTTAGGAAGTTTTCCTTGTAAAATTTCTCTTGCACTATTTCTTTGGTTTTCTTAAGTTTCTTTTTATTCCGCA
The DNA here is from genome assembly GCF_948465745.1 of Chenopodium album. Classification (NCBI taxonomy): domain Eukaryota; kingdom Viridiplantae; phylum Streptophyta; class Magnoliopsida; order Caryophyllales; family Amaranthaceae; genus Chenopodium; species Chenopodium album. The sequence continues at coordinate 42,649,165 of NC_137846.1, read as the reverse complement.
AAAAGTGACTAGCAAGCTTCATACTATCATTCACCTCCCTCTTGTAGCTAATAGTTCATCTAAATAACAAAGTTTCCACTATTTAAATTAAGAAGAATTTGTCCTTTATCGAGAATCTGGACAACTTTTGCTTGGGAAAGATCTGCAAAACACTTAGTGGCTCTAGTGTCAACAACAAGGTTAATTTCAGAAACTACAACAACAATGACATCATCATATTCTTCAGCAATATGGGCTTGTTTAGTTCTTGTCCAATTAATTTTTACCCATTATTAAGAGGTATTCATGCGGTTGTAGCATTCCATGCCTTGTGGCCTTGCTTTCCACAAACATAGCAGCCACCATTGTCTTTCTCGGATTTGCCATTTTTCTTGAAGTTATTGCCTTATTTGAACTTTGAGGGGTTTGGAATTTGCCTTGTTTGCTTGTTAAACATGTCATTTTCAGAACATGAGACTCCACTTTGTTAGCTTTAATAAAAAGTTCATAGGTAGAAGAATCCTTATCCTTAAGTCGGTTGTCTTCTTCGATCTTCATGTGCCCGACCAACTCCTCAAGCGACATGTCCTTGCGATTGAGATAATTGAGGTAGTTGACCAAAATTCGGAAGCTTCTTAATCAGAACATTAGCTTGCAACACCTCTCACATCTTCATGCCCTAACGATAAGGTTCTCGTACTCATGAACTTGCTCCATGATCGGCTTATCATTAATGATCTTGAACTTCAGCCACTTGCCAATTGCATTTTTCTTCTTACCAACATCATCATTCCCATACTTTTTCTCCAATCTCTCCCAAACAAATTTAGTAGACTTGTTGGTGATGAAAAGATCAAAGAGACGGATGGACATATGACTCAGACCTCGAACAAACTTGTTGTGTTTCTCATATTTTGCATTCTAATCATCTAAGAAATGGCATTAGCAGGAGGTGAGACATTAAGGACACTCAAGTGAAGGACATAATTGACCTCCAAAAAATCAATAATTTTTAAGACCACCGATTGTAGTTAGTGCCTTCAAGAGGTTCGAGTATTGAGAGATCGAGTAGGGTGTTAGTGATTGAAAATTCCATAATCTGGAATTACAATAGATAATTTTGCTTCTAAATTGTAGAAAAAGATATTGTAAAATAAAAAAAAAAATATAATAGAAAATGTGGGCCTAATTTTTAATGTATACAAACGATGTGACGTGATGGTAACACTGTAACTTTGAAGCAAAATTCACCTCGACTATGGTACAATCGGAAATGGCATTGCTCCCGAAGATATAAAACAGTGATTCCTCTTAATGTGCACTAAAAAAAGGAAAAAGAACTTAATGATAAGAACTCATAATATACTAGAAAACTAACTTTTTGAGGATGAAAGAAGAAGAAGAATCTTTGTGTTAAAAATTGAGTGCCCAATTCGATTTTATAGCTAGCAAAACTTGTAACCGAAAGAAGAAGATCATGGGAGCAATAAAATCGGGCGAAAATCAAGCAAACGTTTTAAGGTTACAAAACTGATTAAAACGAATGAGGGCTTTGTAATTGAATGGACTTTTAAAACTGGATCGTCGATTACGACAAGGCCCAAAAAGGAAGGCACACTACACTGCGCACATGGAGATGCCCCCTTCTACCCCACAACACAACTCAAACATCTTTGTTTATATTCTCATATTTTAAAGCAAAACTTTCTTATCCCACCAATGTGGGACAATACTTTTTCCTCTAAAATAAAAAAACAAGTAAACTCCAGCTTTCCTTAGCATTATTTCCAACACTTGACACCCATGGATTGACTACTAAAAGTATTATTCGCAATGAAAGAATTATAATCCTTGATTATTCACATTAATTCAATGGTCATATTACAAAATACAAAGCCTAATTGTAGGCATAAAACAAGGCTAATAATTACGAAACTAATTATTTACAATAACCATTAAAAATACACAATATATTTAAGACACTCGCGCAGTCGAAGCGGGAGGTTTACGGACGCTAAGACTATCTAGAAAGTGTTTATATAATACTAGCAGAAGACTCTTGGTGAATATATCTGTTTTTTAATATCTATCCGTGTTGACCACTAAATATACAATATATTTAACACAACCCTACAGTTAAGCGAAGGTTTACAAACACTAAGACTCTTCGAAAAGTCTTTATGTAATACAAGCAATACAAGCGAAAGACCCTCTATACATTTAGTTAAAGAGAAGCTATATATGTAACATGTTTATTCTATTGTAATTAGCAGAAGAGTAGAAAAGTAAGAAGAAAGAAGAAAAGAATAATAAAGGAGAACTATTAGGATCACATTGTATTTGAGTTAGTAAAATTCCGGGGTTGTAACCCATATTTGTTTCTCCTTTATTTTATCATTTTATATTTAAGTTAGTAATTCATAAATTGCATAACTCCTACATTTGGTATCAGAGCCAGGTTATTTGCAATATCTTAAAATGTCTACAAACTTTGTTTGTCAAACGACCAATATGAAGATTGGTGCATCACAATGAAAGCACTATTTGGTTCCTAAGATTTGTGGGAAATTGTTAATGATGGGTTTAAAAAACCATCAAATGAGACAAAAGCGGCATTAACTCAAAAAAAGAAAGATGAGTTGAAAGAAAATCAGAAGAAAGATCAAAGGGTATTATTTTTTATCTATTTAGGATTAGACCGTGATATGTTTGTTAAAATCTCGAATGCAACCACAAGCAAGGATGCTTGGGATAATCTTGCAACTATATTTTAAGGAGTCGAGAGAGTTCGAAAATTCGCTTACAAGCACTACAAGGTGAATTTGAAGAAATCTAAATGACTAGTAATGAGTCAATCTCTGACGCCTACTTACAAATGTTAACCAACAAAAATTAAATGGAGGAAAAATTGAAGATAAAATGATAGTGTGAGAAAGTACTTCGATCATGGAATAAAAGATTTAACCATATATTACCTACGATAGAAGTATCAAAAAATATTGATTCATTATCAATAGAATAACTTATGGGATCCCTTTAAGTACATGAACAAAGAATTCAGAAAAATGATGAACCCAAAGATGTCATTAAATGAACAAAGAAGTGGAAATCGACAAGGCAGATTTCATTGAAGAGGAAAAGCTCGTGGTAACTACCAACCTCGTAACCAAAATAATGAGAGAAGTTTTAGCCAAGGGAAAGGGTTAAGGGTCAAACAGAGGAGGAAAGAGTTTTAACGAACACGGTAAATCAAAAGACATTCAATGTTTTAATTGTCAAAAATATGGACATTATGCATCTCATATGGAACAAACAAAAGGGTCAAGACAATCGATTAAATTTTGCTGAATCATCAAGAAACAATGAAGAAAGTCCTACATGAAGAACCTAGCGCATGAAACAATGAAGAAACTAGCGCATGAAGAAGCTAGTAATCAGCAAGTCATGTGGTTTTTCGATTCTGGAGCTAGCAATCACATGTCTAGGAGAAAAGAAATTTTTATTGACCTTGATGAGAATATTCAAGGTAATGTAAGTTTGGGAGATTCATCCAAACTACAAGTTGAAGGTAAAGGAAAAAATACGATTTTTTACTTGAGAATGGAAATGAAGCATTCATTACTAATGTTTATTGCGTACCTAATATGAAAGGTAACATTCTCAGTATTGGACAGCTTTTGGAAAAAGGATATTTTGTTCATATGGAGGGTAATAATTTTCAACTAAAAGATAATAGTGGAAGAATAATTGCTGAATCGAAAATGGCTAAGAACCGCATGTTTCTGCTGCAACTTAACATCGAGGTTCAAAAGTGTTTTTACAGTGTTATGGAGAATGAGTCATGAAAATGGCACAAACGTTTTTAGCATTTGCATTTCAATGGCCTAAAACTTTTGCAATCAAAGAATATGGTGTATGGATTACCTACCATTGAAGACCCTAAACAAGTTTGTGAAATATGCACAATTGGAAAACAAGCTAGACTTTCATTCCAAAAACGGTTATCATGAAGAGCTAAAGCACCATTAGAATAGTTACGCACAAATATATGTGGACCATTGAAGCCAATATCTTTGGGAAGTAATCACTTTTTTATTACCTTCATTGATGATTATAGTAGAAATTATGGGTGTATATGCTGAAGGAAAAGCAGTTGCATTTGATAATAAGCCGATACATTAGAAAAATACTCCATTTTGAGAGTGGAGTAATCATGTTCAAGTGTAACGACTTAAGAGTGTTTATTGTCTTGGAAAATTTCATGCAAATGATTCAAAGCCTCCATTGTCGTAGCATCAGTTCAAGAATGGTGTGCAAAAGATCATTAAAAACAGTGGCATAAATCACGAAAGGACCGTTGCATCACGGGTCGACCATAGTTTGTCATCATCCTCGATCCACGAAGAAGCCTTCTCTTTCCCTTTGGCAAAAGAAATAATATGGTGCAAGACCTTATGAGATCGTGCGTGGTAACCTTGAATAATTCCGCCCATGTAAAATATTGAACATTCTCCATTTCAAGGGTAATGGAGATATAAGTCTTGATATTAGACACTATAAGAGCAGGGTGAAAAGAGTTCTTGGAAACCAACATGATAGGCTTCCGAAGATGGGAAGAAAAAGGAGAAAGAAAGTGCGGCCAAGTAGGGTGCAACAGAAGAAAAACGTGAAACCCTAAATAGGCATATATACACAATCCAAAGCCTAACAGTTAGCATAAAATTAGGCTAATAATTAGCAAACTAATTATTTACTTAACTGCAAAACACATACAATATATTTAACACACAAAACTCATTTCTCCGACCACAATGGAGAGTTTTAAAAACAACATTCCCTTTCTCTTTTCTCCTCTTATTTGCCTTTGGCACACGCTATGCAAATACTCTCCTAAAAAATTCACTTTTATCTTACATTATTTTCCGTATATCCACTGATATAGAAATGAAATGTTTTACTACGTTTTTTTTAGTCAATATTAATATCGTCTTGTGACATCCACCAATCAAGCGGTCATTGTTTATCTGTTTTTATGATTGGACTTTTCATTCGGCCATGTCATAGTAAAGATATTAAGCGATATCATATATCTCTTGATATATGATATTATTATGTGAATAGCTTTGATATTATTCTTTGTATCATTAATGTGTATATTAATGATTTTGTATACATTTTAGTGATTTTATTACCATTCAATACTCTTTAATAGCACTATAAATAGTTGTTTTCTTTCATAAATATAATCAAGCTTTCCACCAATCTTAATTCTCGTATGGTAACAATAGTCAGCGTAACAAGGTCACAGCTTCAAATCTCATCCACCCATCATTTCAAGGTAGAATATTAAGTAGTAGGTATGGTGGGCCAATTCTACATCTGCACTTTAAGCCCAAAGGGATTCTCATGTGAGTGGCTGTGAAAAGTATATAAACCAATTATGGGCTCCAACCATAAGCTTAAACTTTTATTAAGTTTCCAACATCCATTTCATCTTAATGATTAAGCTTTTCATTTTTGGCCATATAAGATTAATGGTTACACGTTACTTTTTCTATTTTGAGACATATGACCCACACTAATGTTGGGAAAGTTCACAAATAATCTTGCAGCATAAATCATATTTGTTTTCCCTTCTATGTATAAACAAAATAGGCTAACGATTATATGACTACAATATCATAAGTTAACTCGCAAAATGTTTATAAATATAAGCTTATATAGTTATATTTGATGGTATGCTCTCAAAATTGAAATGGGTTTCTCTATTTCTCAAACAATGTGATACAAATACTTTCTGAATACTAACAATCAATTTGATTACATATTAATAATCGATTTATTACTAATTATCTAAAGATGCAAATTAACGTGTTTATTTTTTATAGATTATTTCGTTCTAATTACTTTCCTTCTTTTTCTCTCCTACTTTTTATCATTCTTTTTCTCTTACTATTTTTCTAATTTAGTCTTCTCCAAAATAAGGAGATAACAACCAACAACTAATTTATACTTCTTTCTCCACTTTTGTTTAACTTACCTTATATTAGTATTCTTTTTCTTACAACATTCCATTACTTTATCATTCTTTTCTTAACATTATTTTTATTCTTACAACATTTGACAGCTTACATTACTTTATTATTATTCTTTTCTTATAATATTCTACTTTTCTCTCTTACTTTCCAATCAATATCTTGGTTTTTGTGGAAAAAATAACAAAGTATCGCCATTAAAATGAAATGGAGTATTATACAAGTATTACTCCATGAACAAAATGTAGAGCAAGAAAATTGTTGCTAGATGAACTTACTCGTTGTTTCTCGCAGATGAATAGCTAGCAACCAGGTTCCTGTTGCATTAAAAAGGGACCAGGAATGAGAAATTGATTGACAAAACATCTTACTCATTGCATCATTGCTTTATACTTACGCATTTGATTGCTGACAACTAGTTGGGGCTGAACAAGTGAAATTGTTGTAAGACACATCACTGCAAAAGCAAAAACAATGGTATCATAGGACCTTCAGAAATGTTCAACCCCCGTTACTTTTTAGTTGTCACAAAGGAATATATTAAATCTCACAAATAATACCCCTTTGTTGCAACTAAAAAGTAAACGGGGTAGTATAAAATTTCCTGAAGAAAGGAGTGAAAAAATAAAAAATATAACTTACAAGTACTTCTTGCTGTTTAATATCCATTGTGGTACTGCACCAGAAAATGAGTTGTTTGTAAGGAACCTGTATCAGCCTAGAATTAATACAACAACCATCTTGTTAGAAAATATACTACTCAGTATTCATTTTTCTTACAGATAATTAAGATTTTGCAAGTTTTCCAATAATTCAGGAGCTGGACCGCTCATCTGGTTGTAGCTTAGGTCTCTGCAAGAGTCATTGAAAATTTTAAAATTATCCTCTTTATTTCATATACTACCTCCGTTACAGGTTATGTGCAACGATTTGACTTAAAGCAGAGAAGGAAAATGTCTAATCGTTGCACATAACCTGTAACGAAGGTAGTATTTTCTAGGCAATGTCATAACTTGTATCATAAGTGAACATAAGCATAATTAAATGTACGTCAGTTACAGATTTATTACTCACTACAACTTACATTCACCTGGAGAGGAACACCCATGCCCAACATATATGTTTTAGAAGTTGGGTTATATAACTATATTGTTTAAGGAGTGTGGGTTATCTGGATGTATAATAGAAAGGCTGATAGATCAAAAACACTATACTTACAATAGAGTCAAGTTTTCCAAGTTAGAGATATAATTAGGTATTTGACCAGTAATCAAGCAGTTCCTAAGTACGCTGAACACAAAAGAGAGAATGTCAGCAGAAAAATGGAATGCTAGCCATAGTGTACATGTAATTATTAATGTTGATCAATCATATAACTGACAACTCACAGATACTTTAAGTTTTTCATGCTTGCAAGGTTTGGGAAAGGTAAACTTGAAGTAACGAGATCTGAAATTCTCCTGGTAATCAAAGTAAACTCCATCACTATTTTACCTCCCAAATGTACTTTCCTTAAGCTAAGCAGATACTAGGAGATGAAAAGGATATAATAGGGGAGAATTATAATAGACTGTACTCACAAGATCTGCAAGTTTGTCAAACGCAATAAGCTAGATGGAATAGGTCCCTCCATAGATGTGCCTTGAATATCCCTAGACACAAAAAAAAAAAAAGTTACCATGTATTAAAATGAGTAGTATAGATACAAGGCAGTGCATATCAGCAAATTGGAATCCTGCATGAGTAATCTACTCACAATGAGACCAGGGTGGTTAAATTGCCAATAAAATCAGGTATTTTTCAAGAGATCATGTTTCCGTTGAGCCTCCTGGAAAAAGCACACAATTCTTAGCTAGCAGAGGTGGAGTCTGGTTACACATTGAAGTTAACAAGGGTGACTTACAGTTCAGTAATGTTCTTTAGATTGACAAATGTTTCAGGTATAGTTCCATTAAAGAAGTTTGAAGCAAGTACTCTACAAGAAGAAGCAAGTATTTTGTAAATGAATCTTTAGTTGTATAATATGATCATATGATATAGGAACTAGGGCAACAAGAAACGAGTGCAATAGCTGCAACTCAAAAACATAAGTAGGTAACGACGAACTGAATAATCCCATATTGAAACATAGCAAGAATTATCTTGTACTGACACAATCTTAAAGATAAAACTTAGTGAAGTGCTCCAAGTATCAGTTTATAGAGTTCACTAAAAAATAGACTCACAAGATTCTCAAGTTTCTCAAATTCCCAAGGCTCTTCGGCACAAGTCCTCCTAATTGGTTATCTTCCAATCCCCTGGAAAAGTCAAATTTGCAAAATAAAGAGGTCAGCTATAAAGATTAGTTGTCAAGCCATTGGAATAAAAGGCACAGCCAGAAACAAGACTAACAAGTTCTGAAGGGTGATAATCTGTCCAATTTCCTCAGGAATTGAACCAGTGATTCAGGTTTCTGAAACTGCTCTGCAACGCAAAAGGATTCAGATAAAAACTTGGAAAATATCCTTTTAAAAAACTGTCAAAACATGTGTTTAAAAATGTAACACATACTTACAGAGTCACGAGGGGAATCTTAGACAGGTTTTTTGAGATTGTTCCATTAATATAGTTCCTGGTGAGATCACTGGATCATAAAGATAAACTCCTTAGAATATGTACCAGTTAGGAGTGCTCAACTTGTAATTCACATTCGGCAAAACAGTTAACTACCTTTTGTTACATATGAGATGCAAAAACTTACATTTCTTGCAGATGAGCCAGGTTTCCGAATTCTTCAGGCATAAATCCAGTAAGATTGAGACCCCTTAATTGACTGCAACCTCGAAGAACAATTTTCAATGAAGAAAAAAGGAATCCAACAAGCCAAAGAAAATTCATAAGAAACCAACTAAGTTTGCCCCATCACGGCCAGATAGCTCTGACAAAAGTCTGCTGAATGCTACCACAATTTTATACAGAATCAGAATATAAATGTGAAAACACTAAGATGATTTAGAATTGCAATAAGTTATAGGCACCAACCAATAAGAGTCTCAAATTGTGAGTATGCATGCATGTAAGCAAGAGATTGCACATTAGTATATATGAAAAAGAAGACAGCGTGAAGGGGAGGGAGAGAACATACATGTCTGTGACATGGCATACAGTGCCCCTGTTAAATGAACAATCACAAATGACGTTGCTAAGAGCAATATGGTCAATGAAGGTTTTATTGAAATTCTGACCCCTATCACTGCAGGATGTTCGGCTGACATTCCAATGCGAATTCTTCAACTTTTGAGAGATTATTTGAAGTGTTTGCACTGTTAGGAAACAAGTAATAAAGTCAAGCAATATCAAATCGACAAGTTTGAACGTGTTTGCACTGTTAGGAAACAAGTAATAAAGTCAAGCAATATCAAATCGACAAGTTTGAACTACATACCGCAAGTGTGTAAAAGACCAAGTGACCACCTAAGTTATGTTAGTAATGACCATATTAATGGTTTAACTCAAAACTCGACCCATTTTAAAGTGCATTCAATTTTTTTAGTAATGAAATGATGGCCTACACTTTATTTCATGTATGCCTTATCATATAAAGCCAACATCATTATGTAAACTTAATTCATGAAAGCACATGACATTTACTGTAATAACAAGTGTTCTTTTGAACTATAGTCGAATGTACAACTATGCTTCATATGCAAATTCCCATATATTTTATAGCTTCGACTATATAAATTGAATTGCTAGCTCTTTTTCCTTTTAGTAAAAGTTTATTCTCTTCCTATTGTCTTGCCTTCCCATGCTTCCTACTTTCTCCCCCTTTCCTTTTCCCCTTTTCACCCTATCTTTTATTTTGCGAGTGATGAGAAAACATACGATAAGGTGGAAGAAAGGAGTACAGGGTCATTGGGAAGGATAAAGTTATAGATCTCTCTCAAGGATTGGTTAAAACCATATAAGGTATGATTTCTTCACCAAAGTTACACTAATCTAATCTTAATTGAACTCATTGGAACATATTGTACGCCTGATTTGAGCTCAACCAAACGGTAGTTTATCTTACTGTATTGTGATAGTGTGATAATTAATAGTTTTGGGGAAACATTTCTTATTATTGATGGAAGTTAAATATGTTTATATCAAGGGGTTTATATAGGAAAACATAACCTTAGCGTAATAAGATGTATAAACACTAGTTCACTAAACTAACACAACTCTTGTTTCCTAAACATATCATAATTCAAAAACCAAAATTACGCTATCACCAATTTTGACAATGACAACATATGTACCCTCACTCAAGATCAAAATACCCGTAGTCTCATTTAAGTTTTCATGTGATACCAAACGTGGGACAATGTTACGCAATTCCAAACAATGTTTGAACTTGCTTCCTATCACAACGTTCGTTAACATGTTTGCAAGGTTCCCATATGTATGCACCTACATAAGAGAAATACTACCTTTATGATTGAATTTTTTGCCTAATGAATCGCACTTTGGCTGTCACAGGTCACAAATAAGATTCTAATATTCCTACCTTAACACCAAATCATCTAGAAGTCCCCACAATCACTTCCTTAACTTCTTTTGCCATAGCCATGTACTTAATAGAACCACATAGCCTACATTGACTGCTACCCGGAGCACCATGCACTTTCAATGCATAACCAATAGTAGAACACCATCTATCTAGATCACTATCATAATCCGAATCAACAAAGCCACTTATCTCAACCAAAGCACAAACTTGGTTAATGGTACCCTTTTCAAAAATGTAAAATTCATTTCATTACTTCCTAATGTACTATATCTAGGTTCGCCATAAATCTAAATACAAGACTAACTACTTGTGAACCATATGGACGTGTACATGCCATGCAATCTAGTGGCTAGTGGAAAATCCCTTGGCCACTAGCCTAGCCTTCTACCTTATTTAATCTTACTAAGAAGGATCCTCTTTTATTTTATATACCCACTCACAAGTTGTCTTAGCAGTCTTTCCTACAAACAATATGACTACCTCCCTTATCTTATTTAAATGAAGAGAATGTGTCTCTTCCTCCATAAAAACCAACCAACTCTCACTATCCTTGTCACACTGAGAGTGCATATTCAACCAAGTTTACTTGCTCATAATGCCTTAGAGGTTTGTATGACTCAAACTTTTGAACTGATTTATTATTCTTCTTTGCCCAGTAGATACCAAAGAATCTTGTTGCTATTGCACTAAATGCATATTATCCTTCTAAATCATCTCACGATCAAGCTCATCCTCCTCCTCCTCCTCCTCATCTTAGTATTTGAAGTCGTTCCAAGTTTCCAACATCACCGTCATTAGACACCATAGCTTTAGATAAAGCTACTATAGAGTTTTCATTAAAAGCCAAGATTACAAATTTGAAATCCTCTACACTACAAAGGCAATAGCCCTAACCCCCTATAGATAGATAAAAAGAGATTGCAATCTTAACTCTTTTAGTAAGCTTATTATCCTCAACATGATAATAAGTCGTTCAATGTCTGAGTACTTTTGTAATCTCCATCTAAAAAAGAATGTGGGGATTGATTCACTGTATAACAAGTTGTAGCAACTAACCATACACCTTGCCTAAACTAGAACTAGAGCGCATACACCTTCCATTCTCAAGTTAGTGTATGATTCAGTCTTTCCACAACTCTATGTTATGGTAATAAGAGTAATAAAATGATTGTTTAATCTTCCTCATCTACATTCAAATCTATATCCTTAAAGTATGATATGTTCCTATCAAAACATTAATTTACTATGACTCTACATTGTTCTTTTTTTTTAAAATAAAAAAATAAAAAAAAATAAAAAATCTTTTTTAATCAGTGATCTCACTTTTTTCTTTTTTTTTAAGCAAAGGAAAAAAAAAAGTTATGTATTTAATGTTGTTATTGTTTTATTTCTTGGGTTGTTTAGGCGGTAGATTTTTATTTTTTAAATGAATTATCTTATTTTTCACCGAGAAAAAAAATGTTTTTGACAGAAAAAATTTTGTTGTTGATGTGACACATGTACTTTTGGGATAATTCTAGTGACTATTTTAGTATATGACTAGCTTAAGGCCTGTGCCATGCACGGTAAGTCTAAGTTTTGTAAGAAAATTAATTATATCTAACAAATATAATTTGATAAAACATACAAATCAAATATATAGAAATTATAATGTCATAATCTATGTTAATAGACAAAGCAAAAAATTATCTAAAAATGGATTTTTTTTTTTTTTTAGGCTACCCAAACCCGAGAAAATCCTTTGATCGGGTCTACTGGCCATATTAGTAAATACTTATTAATAAATGCATTTTTAATAAATATCAAAAATCAATCAAATAACAAACTAAAGTCTCCACTAAAACTATAAGCAAAAGTGCAAACATACACAAAAATACAAATACTATATCCCCTTTTATATCTAAAAAGTCAATTGTCAAACACAACTTTTATTTTATAGCTATACGCCTATACGATACTCTATAAATCCTTAATTTGTGATAATATATACGTATAGTAGTAAAATTTTAGAAACAAAATTGTAATTAACTTAAATATATAGTTATATTAAATTGAAATTGAAATAAAATATTAGCTAAGGTATTTGAAAAAAAAAAATAAGCGATGTTATGTTTTAAAATAATTTCTATAACATCTATTATATGAATCAATTTATAATTACTTTTTTGGCAAAATCTAATAATACTCCGTTTAAATGATAATTAAAAAGGAGTTGAAATAATTATTTAGGTAATAGAATAATTATGAACACCAAATAAAAAGGAATATATATTTGTCGTAATATAAAAGATTTGGAATGATATTATTATAGAATAAAATATTAACAAAAAAAAGGAGGGGTTAAAAAAGAAGGGGAATTTTGGAGGGAAAAACTGCACCAGGATGTGACACATGTCACTTTCGGTGTTTGTTTTAGTATTAAGTTATTGATATTAATTATTAAAGTGGTGAGTTGGGCTAACATTTATATTTCCATAAATACGCATCAAGTTTAGTTTTATGGGAAAAGGGTACCACTCGTGTAGTCGCGTTATCCTTTTTTTTTTTTTTGACGGGGCGTTATCCTTAGTGTACAACTTTAAACCATTCACTACTTCAATGAAACTTCAATACAAGCACTCTCTAACAAGATAAAATAATACTCTCTCTGTCTCAAAATGATTATCACATTCAAAATTAGTAGACATATACAACGTATGATACTTCGTATATCAATGTAATATGTTTACACTTAAATATTAGGTAGTAATAAAAATAAATATTAAAATTAAGACATTGTGAAACAATATAATAACACTTGTATAATAACATTTTTTATGATAAAATTTTGTTTTTATTAAGTTAATAAAACAAACTATTGTCAAAATTAGCATATAAATAGTGAAAAAAGAAAAAAAAAAAAATCTAATGGGTAGATTATTCAAATGAGTAACTTTGATTTCAATTAGCTTAATCAGTAATTTCATGAGCAAGTAGCTATCACTCTTGTAGCTCCAACAAAAGAAAAAGAAAAAAACAAAAAAAACATGATTCATGAGTTTGTTTTCAAATAGCTAAGAAACAGATAGGAACAAAAAGACAGTGATGAAATAAACAAACCTTCGTCTTCGGGAATCAGTTGAGCAATAACAGACCCAAATTGAATGATGCAATTGCTGAAATTGATTGCGAGTAGTATAATTGGAGGATACCTTCTTAACCAAGCCGCCATTAATAGATGATAGTCTTTTACTTTACCAAAGCATAGAGAAAGCGAAAGAGAAGAGAAGAGGGAGAGTTAATGCAACATAATTAAGTAAATAAGGGTGGCTTGACCATTTTAAATACGGAGTTGGCTAAAATTCTGTCTGGATCATCAAATTCTGCTTTGGCTACCCATTTAAGGTGGGTTCCATCAAAACTTTTGAGATGTTGCCTAAACAAAAATAAATAAACTCTTGGCACATAGCACCTATTTTTGACGAGTAGACCCGGTAAACGGGTCGTTCGGGTCGGGTTTAGGTCGGATCGGGTCGATTTGGGTTTCGAGTCTAATTCGGATCAGTATTTCGGGTCAAGTTAGGGTGTCAAGTCAATTCAATTTTTAGGACCAATTTTCGGGTCGAGTCAATTCAGGACAAGTCAGTTTAAATCAGGCCAAGTTTGTGTCGGGTCACCAAAATAAATTCACTTACGAAAAATAGTTGGAAATATATAGCAAAATAGTTTTAAAAAATTAAAAAAAAAAAAAAAAAAAAAAAAAAAAAAAAAAAAAAAAAAACCGTGAGTACCTATTACTTATTAGGAAAGAAAGAAGCCCTAACCTAAGTAATTAACCATTTCACCCTATTCACTTCAGGAATCAAGTCACTTCGGGTCAAGTCGATTCGGGTGAATAGATTCGGGTTAAAAACGGGTCGGGTCACTTCGGGTTTTGGGTCTCTTCTGGTCGGGTCAAGTTCGGGTTTCGGGGCGGGTCATTTTGGGCATTGGGTCACATTCGGGTCAACTCCATTCCGGGTCGGCTCTGGTTCGAGTCGGGTTAAGTCGGGTTCGGGTCATTTTTAGGCCAATGATTTCGGGTCAATTTCGGCTCACGGGTCAAGTCGTTTGGGTCACGTCAGGATTGTCAGGTCTATTCATGAGCATAAAGTACTATCAAATAGGTAAGGACTTGTTCTCTTCACATGAAACAATGAGATCTGATTGGATTTTAATAAAGCCTCGTCTGGTCTGATCTGAATTTTTTTATTATCTGGTCTAGTCTGATCTGATCTGATTTAATAATTTGACTAAATTTTGACTGTATTTTAATACTAATATATAAAGAAATACATTATCAAAATGGATCTTATTAGATTCGTTTCATTATGAACTTTTAAAATATGTAATTTTCATAATTTTTTTAATACGCGAATTAACGATATTTAACAATAAGTAAATGATGATTAAAAGTTTTGATCTGATCTGATCTGAATGTTTCTAATCTGGTGTGGTCTGATCTGATCTGAATTTATTGAGGAATAAGTAATAAGTTTCTGAAACAAGTTGAGGAGAACAAGTCCTAAATCTATACTAATCTATACTAAAAAAAATTTAATAATGTCCACGTGTCACATAAACTCCCCTCATTACGCCACATCACCAACTCAACTACTCATAATGCCACGTGGCTACCTCTTTCATTTGTTTTCAATACATGTCATGCACTTTTAATTAAAAAAAAGTTCTCCACAAAATTTGAACTTGCAACCTTTAAGGCCTTGTTCTTTTGCACTGCTCTACAGTGTGTTGGAAGCCCTGCCTACTCTACTCTCTCTACTAATCCTTTCTCTGCTCTGCCAAAAACTCAAAAGAATAGGGCCTAATTCTACCATTAAGTGTCTTACCACCAAGTTATGTGATTTTGTATACAATCTTTTGAATACAAACTAGTTTTTGGGCCCAGGCGATGTCCTGGATTATTACATGAAATTGATCATATAGGTTGTGGTTTATGATACAATTTTCTTATGATTAAATTTGTTGTTCATATTATCATTTGCTACATATTAATATTTTGTATTCAAAAGATTATATATAAAAATCACATAACTTGGTAGTAAAATACTTAGCTTTAGAATTAAAGGTTGTCAGTTCAAATCTCATGGAGAATTTTTTTTTTTTTTTTAAATTATAAGTGCATGACATGTAATGAAAATAAAGTTACATATGTAATGAAAGAGGAGCCATGTGGCGTTATGAGAAGCTGAGTAGGTGACGTGGCATAGTGAGGGGAGTTTACGTGATACGTGGACGTTGATGGAAACGTCTTTTAATATAGTTGTAATGTTACAAATATGTTTCTAATGGTATAGATAAGTATATAAATTGTTCATCAAATATTATAGCACTGTGAGATATAATAGTACTACTAAGACAATTTATAATCTAATGGTATAATATATATGCATATAGTCACAAAAAGTATCACTGTAATCATAAAAGTACCATAATGAATGTAAAATGACTATTTTATCCTCTTATTTGCAAAGAAAAAATATAGGTGTTATGCGCTTAGATGGACTCCGAAAAAAATAAGGATAAAGAACTCTTGAGTTCAACAATAGCTAACTCGCTACAATACTCTGTCTTCTATACAATTGTATCCTTAAGAGCAATCACATCAGTGAGCATATTTTTGCTCATGGGCAAAATTGATGAGCAAAAATGGGTAAAAAGGTCCTACATCAATGAGCAACTAAGAAAATGCTCATGAGCAACTTAGAAAATGCTCATATGATGAGCAAATTTTACAATGAACGGTGTAAGCGTGGGCCCCAATCATCAAGTATACTGACGCACCTTTTTTTGCTCTCCACACCCCTAAACGACGCGTTTTGTGAAGAGGAGTCAACATCCCTCCATCAAAACGCGTCGTTTTGATGCATGAAAAGCAAAAAAAACTAATTCCACCCCAGCTGACAGGGACGTGTCAGACAACAATTGGGGCGCTGACACGCGTCCCTGTCAACCCAACAACCAGTCAGATTATTGTAACTAATTTAAACGGCTATTTTGGCTGACTTAATTAAAAAAAAAAAACCATCAACAGTTATAAAATTTTTTTCTCTACAAATAGAGATCCATTTTGACATATTTTGGTATACTTTCAAAAATCACAAAAATTCTCTATATTTATTTTACTCCCAATTCTAGTAAGATTTAAATCACATTTTCTAATATAAAGTTCTAATAGGTTATTTTTTGTGTTTAGAAAGTAAATTTTTTTAGTACTCTAATATTTTTTTAAACGTTATTAACGATATTTAATTATAATATTGGTGCATTTTTTTTAAGTAATTATTATTGTTGTTATTTTATTATACAGTTTAATGGATCCCAACAACCCTAATTACTATCAACTTTCTCAACATTTTTCTAATTAAGGTGATGATTTCATCACTATTCCCAATTTTCAACTATTCCTCAAAAGGTTAGGAAACCCGTCTTCGCAAAATTCTGATCATCAACAAACACCTCCACAAATTCCTAATGAAAACACTTATAATGAACAACAAACTCCTCCCGTTACTATAGGGAGCAACTCTGAGTATGACGTGAGCCAAGAAGAAGTTGTTCCAGAGACACCACAATACCCTCCACCTCCTCCAAGGATTCCGATCAACCAACCAGTTGCTAAAGCAAGTGGCATTTGGTCAGTTGCTGAGGATGAAGCTCTAATTAGGTTATACCTAAAAATAAGTGATGATGCGCTTGTTGGTACGAACCAAAAAACATCCGATCTTTGGCGAAACGTATATGCAACTTACTATAATGCTCAAACGGAGAAGCCGCATATACTCCCGCCAAGATCTATGAAGAGTTTGGAAACACATTGGAGAAGAATGGCAGCTGATTTGCTACAGTGGAGTAGTTGCTATGAGGAGGCGGGCAAATTTCCAGAAAGTGGAAGACGAAGTTGATTGAATTAAAAATGCATCCAAGTTGTTTTATATCTCCTCTAATCCACAACATAATTTTGCATTTCCCCATGCAGCAAAAATGGTTAAGAAAGACCCGAAGTGGAGGACAAAGCTAAGATGGGGTATGTTGAAGGAGGAAAGAAAGGGTTGTGGTGCTGTTGACGAGGAAGATAGTAGTAGTGGAAGTGGGAAGAGGTCTAGGGCGGAGGATGAGAATGACATCCAAACTTATGGATTTACGTCCGGAGGTCTACGATGACGTGATGGTATTAAAAAAAACGAAGGCTAAGCATAAGGCAAAGCAGTTGCTTCCAATAGTGCAATTTTGAGCATCGGTGAACAGATAAAGGCCTATACTGAGATTGGAGAAACGGAGGCAAATTTACGACAACAATGGTTGGAACTTGACTGGGAAAAGGAAAAGAGGAAGCAAAAACAAGTTGAATTAGCAGAGAAGAAGATGAGTTTTGATATGCTGTAATCTCTTTTAGGAAGGACAACACCACTCAATGCTACTGAAGAGGCCCACAAAGAAGAGTTACTTCAACTAGTCTACGGTACAAAATGATTGTAATAAGTTTTTAACTATTGTGATATAATTCTAAATTTAAGTATTAACTAAAGTTCAAGTTGTATTTTAGTGGTGTGTGAAGTTTATTTTTAATTTGTTGTATTGTGAGGTTAGAATTTTCTGATTTATGTAATCAAGTTGAATTGTTGTAAGCAAAGACTAGTCATAATCACTGGTTTGTATTAACATGCACTGAATAATCATGTCCTATTTCTGTGAAACTTGACAAAAGTGGTCATGTCTCATTTCTGTCACACTTGCCAAAAGTGGTCATGTCCCATCTTGACAAAAGTGGTCTTGTCTCAATTATGTTACTTGTCTTACTGTATTTTGAGTAGTCGTGTGTCATTTATATCACTTGTCATATTGTATTTTGAGTAGTCATTTTTCATTTTCGTCAAAAAGTTTGTTTAATCACTCATCGAATTGTCATTCATATTTTTAACCTCCCATTGAGAGTTCATGCTTATCAATACTACTGACACCATCTACACACAACCAAATTAATATAATCCCACTACTCAAAATTATCAAAAATATCATAATTATCAAACAAACACAATGTTTTCCATTAGCTCAACCTCCAGCTCATCTGATTCTGATCAATATGCTGAATTTGATCAATTAGTTGACGAATTTGTTACAACCCATCTACCAACTTTGTTGTCTAACCAAACACAAGCCCAATTCGTATCTAAATTTGATTGTGTTCCGGAGCCTAGAGGGGATACAGATAGAAGAGATAGGGAAAATGAGCATGTACAGTTCTTAAATGATTACTTACTTTGTGAGTAATTAAGTTTATAGCAACGAACGATTTCGGCATAGATTTCGAATGCAACGACCGTTGTTTTGTAGGATTATGAACAAGGTGGTCGAGGGGATCATTTCTTCCAGCAGCGTAAGAATGCAACTGGAAGGCTTGGGTTATCACCGTTGCAGAAATGCAACCGCTGCGATTAAAATGTAGGCGGTACGGTACCTCTCTCCAGATGCCGTGGATGAATATCTACACATTGGCGAAACAATCTCCTGGAAGCCATTGCATCATTTTTGTCAAGGGGTTATTATACATTTTGAAGTTGAATACCTCATAAGTCCCACAAATGAAGATTTAAGGAGAATCTTGCATCAAAATGAAATGCGAGGTTTTTCTGGTATGATAGGTAGCATTGACTGCATGCATTGGGAGTGGAAGAATTGTCCTATGGCTTGGAAAGCACAATACGCATGCAGGCTGGAGTAAAAATGAAACCCTCATTCTGGAAGTCGTTGCAGATTAAGACTTATGGGCATGCATTCTTTGGAATCCCTGGATCTTGTAATGATCTTAATGTCCTTTACCGTTCTCTAGTATTTGATGATGTTCTCCATGGCCGGGCACCTCCAATTAATTTTTCCTTGAACGACCATGAATTCAAGTTGGGTTATTACTTAGCAGACGACATTTACCCAAAATGTGCTACTTTTATTCAAGGTATAACACTTCCTCAACTTCAGAAGGATAAATTATTTGCTAATAAACAAGTTGCGGCTCGGAAGGACGTTGAACGAGCTTTTGGGGTTTTACAGGCTAGGTTTGCCATTCTACAACAACCCTCCCTTGTGTTTAACGAAGACATTTTGTGTGGCATAGTGAAAGCTTATATCATTATGCACAACATGATTGTCGAAGATGAACGACACAACTATACTCGGGCCGACGTTTTAAGAAGGCACTATGAAGAAGATCGCCCACAATTTACAAGACTAACTACAAGTGCTACAGTTAACAACAACAAGTCTTTTGAATTCAATGTTGGCCAACCACTTGACATTTATTTCAACACGTATGTTCAGAGAAGAATGTTCGTACGTGATAGTGAAGGTGTCATTTGAAGTGCGCTTACGTTAAGCATGTTGTGAATATGCTTGACACTCTTAGGAAGTGAGAATTGACATATACAATTAGGGACAATGATTAGGGACAAATAAAGTAGGAAGCCGCCAACAGGTTTTTAAGGAACTTGTAAACCGTTCACAGATCATAAAAAATAACCACGATTAAGGGACAACGATAGGCAACAACGATTAACCCGTGAAGGTTACACCCCATTCATAATCCATGAGATTACTAACTCCATATGATTTGGAACCACGAAAGGAGGATCGAGGATGATGGTACGAAGTGATTCATGGAGTCACATTCGCCCATATTGGCCTCTACTCGATTCTTATAGTGAAAAGTGATTCCTGCGATCTAAAAGGCATACAAGCAAAATATTCAATTTGCTCCAAATTATTATTATGCTAAATTGATTGAATATTAATGCAACATATAATTCTAAAATATTTTTATCACTTCAATTAACAACGAGATTAAAAAGGAACCTAAATCGGTTGTCCAAATTATCTTATTAGGCGTGATTTTCGATTACATATTCCCTTTAACATGCAATCTGGTGATCATAATAACAATAGAATGATCAATATTGCAAGCAATTTAACAATAATATCGTTAGCCAAATCAAATAATAATCACTAGGCGAAAAAATGAATTAGCCACCGGTTCAAAACCCCCCTATGCCACCGGTTTTGAGCCGGTGGTCATTTGGGGGGTGGCAATACTCGGTTGAAAAGGCCACCGGTTCAAATCGGTGGCAAAATTACGTATTGCCACCGGTTAACCGGTGGCAAAAACAGTTGGCGGTTTTTTTTTTTGTATTAAATATAAATGCCACCGGTTAAGCGGTGGCAATGTACATTATGTAATTTTTTTTTTTTTTTGCCTTTTTCTTAAAGAAATATAATAGTACAATTAAATAAAAAAAAATAAGAACATCAAAATCCAAATCAAACAATAACGATAAATATAATCGAAAATGTATAATATATAATCAAAAATAAATTACAATGTAGATCAATAAAATTGAAAGTATTTCCTACAAAAAAAAACGAACAATTACAACTAGTAAATAAAAAAAATTTACAATATAAGTCAGGAACTACTAGTACGATTTCCAGCCAACTAGTCAGGAACAATTACAACATATAAATCAAAAAAATTTACAATATAAATCAAAAAAAAAAAAATTAAAACATCAAAATCAAAATTCTTGCATCTTGATTCTTCGGCTTCATTCTTCGATTTAAATTAAATCAACATACCTGCACCAATTAAAACAAAAAAATAAATCTAATAAAATAAATAAACTGCAAAAAACACAAAAATTAAATGAAAACCCAAAAAAACACAAAAATTTAATAAAAACCCAGAAAAAACACAAAAATTTAATAAAATCTAATAAAATCAGTTTTAAACCCAGAAAAAACACAAAAATTTAATAAAAACCCAGAAAAAAAACGAAAAATAACTCAGAAAAAAAAATAAACCCAGAAAAAACCCAGAAAAAAAAATTAAGCAAAATCCTAGAAATCATCAAAAAAACGAGAATTAAATGGAACTCAAAAAACAAATCGAATTGATTTTCAAAACGAGAATTAAAAACAAATTGAGGATTAAATCGAACTCAAAAAAACAAAAAGAGTTGAAAACGGATTGATTTTCACGAACTCAAAAAAAAAAGGAAAAAAAACCCCAAAAATTAAATCGAATTAAACCTAACCTCGTGCATGTCTTCGCGGTCTTGGTCTTGGTGGTCTTGGAAATGAAAGAGAAGGAGACGAGACAGAGATGATAGGGGATGAGAAGGAGAAGGAGATCGAAGAAGGGGATGAGAAGGAGAAGGAGAAGGAGATCGAAGATAGGGGATGAGAAGGAGAAGGAGATCGAAGAAGGGGATGATCGAGAAAGAGAAGATGAGAACAGAGAAGAGAGGGGAGAGCAGGAGAGAGAAAGAGGAGAGGGGAGAGGAGAGAGAAGGAGGCGCGGCTGATGAGAGGAAAAGGGTAGGGTTTGGGGTTTATAAGGGGGGGGGGTTTTAACTCATTATTGCCACGGGTTCAAACCGGTGGCCTTTCCAATTTTTGCCACGGGTTTGGTTGAACCGGTGGCAATTGTTCTTTGCCTCATCCCGCCACTTAATTAAGCCACCGGTTTACAAAAACCGGTGGCCAATGAGCGTTTGCCTTTTTCAATTTTTCTACTAGTGAATAAACCTAATCATGATACTAGTAATATTAAAATAAAATAAGTAATTAAATTAATTAATTACTCACATTTCGCGCGCTCCTTTAAATCGCTACATCATGAATAAATTGTTAGTAACTTCAATAAAAATATAAATCAAATTGAAATTAAATTAAATTAAAAGTAGAGTTGATTTGGTCCAAACCCCTCAGTTAATTATACATTTCACGCCTTGGTTTAAGGATGGAACTTCGGGTCAAGTATGGACTCCTTGTACTGCTTAAGGGATGTATGGTGAAAGAATAAGGAAGGCTAGAAATTAGGTTAAAGAGGGAGAAGAGAATGATTTTGGTGTAGGGAGAAAGAGAATGATTTTGGTGCCCCGAACTGAAGAAATCAGCAAGGTATCTATAGAGGAAATGAACAGGGGGATGCGCGGAACCCTAGAAGAGATAAGAGCCGCGGAAAAACCCTAATTGGGCACTGTGACACGGTACTGGGCACTATGACACGGTACTGTCCACCGTGGCACGGTATAGTACACCATGTCGCAGTATACAGTTTGTCCAAAAATGTGTCCAAATTCATTTCCCGCGAGAGAAAAAACGTGAAAAAGACATGTGAAATCACGGTGACACGGTACAATGCACCGTGCCACGTTGGCATACACCGTGCCACAACGTTTTGCGCGGCAATTCCAGTTTTTTATGCGTTTTTAAAATTATGATAACTTTTGATCCGTAACTCGGAATAAGACATATTATATATCGTTGAAAAGCTTATCAAGTATACTTTCCAACCCATATGTAATCGGGTCAAAATAATTTTTAGATTTTAAGATATGGCTATTTTAGTGAAAGGGTATCGGTTTTGGGCCGAGTTTAGTGTTTTGCTCATATCTTCTTCGTTTTAAATCGGAATTGGGCTTATGATATATCATTGGAAAGATTATTGAAAGGCCTATCCAACCAAATAATATTTTGATCAAAATTATAGGGCCACGAAATTAGTTTCTCTTGGTTTTGTGATGTGGACACGAAAAGAAGAAAATAAGTAATGGTTTGGGGAAATGGGCTAAGAATTGGGTTGGTTTATTGAATGGAAATAAATATAGATTAAAAAATCCAAAGATTAAATACTCAACCGGACTAATAATGACAGTAAAAGATTGTTCATCATCGGGTTTGGTTTTGGGGAGACATTTTTAGGTGTCTACAGATAGAGACACTCATGTTCAATTAAAAGCAGATTTAGTGGAACACATTTGGCAAAAATATGGTTCTATTAATGAGTAAAAAATTCAGATATCGTATGATAATAATCTAATTTCGTTAATTATTTTGGTTTGTAGAATAATTACATGTAATCGTACGCTACAAATTTAAATTATATAATTGTTCGACGCTAAACATTTCTAATGACTAAAATGTAATGTAGTCGTACAATAATAATTGTTCGGCGTTAAATGTTACAATATATAATATTACTAATTAATATTTAATAATTGTAATAATTTAAGGAAAATGATAAACTTAGCCCTTAGGGCTATGTATAAGGAACTAAAAAAGGAAATATTAAGGATAAATTTACATTAACTACACCAATTTGCGCATGTTTTATCATGAATTCCCGACTTAATTTCATTTTAGAAAGTATATTTAATGCTTATACATAGCCTAAGGGCTATATATATATATATCATTACCCTTAATTTAAAAATAGTATGACTTTAGTAGCACTATAACCAAAACATAATTAATAATAATATGGTGATGCATAAGAGAGAGAAATGTTGGTGGTGTACTGAAAAAAGTAGGAAAGAGAATGATGAGCAATTTTTTTTTTTTTTAATTTTTTTATTTTATCACTAGTGGGATAACATATACTCACCAAAAATGCTCATGAGCAAAATAAGGTGGGTAGAGAGAGAATGAGCAAATTTTTTTTTTTTTTTAATTATTGTTGTGAGTGCTCTTATTTAGCTTGGAAAAATTAAAAAACTACTCGTACTTCGTACTTCATTTTTTACCAAGTACTTTATTGAGGATATATTTTGGGAGTATTAGGATATATTTTGTGACCATATTTTATGGCTAGAATATATTTTGGTGATATTAAGTTAGTTTCCTAATTCTATCGGATTAAGGTTAACTTGTATTATTTATTGGCCATGGCCGCCATCAATGAGAATTAATATGTTAGTTTATACAAATTTCTACATGGTATCAAGAGCAGGTTCAATTTTTTAATTTTTCTTTCAAAAAAAAAAGAAAAAGAAAAAATAAATAAAAATATTACTTCGGTGAGCCATGGTGGACGGCAGCAATCTACCTCCACCAGAGTATGAGTGCAATAGTAGTCCTACTTCTGCCAACAATCTTACTTTGAGTGCGAGTGCCCAATTATTTCCAAGTGACCAATGGCAAGCAATAGTAGTCTCGAAAATCATTTGAATAATAAGTTTGATGGTACCTCTTGGATTATTAATACTGGAGCCACGCATCATGTTACAGGAGAAAAATCTTGGCTCTTTGACACAAAGAGTTTTAAATGTCCTGTAGGGTTACCGAACGGTGATACAGTGTTGACTTCACTTATTGGTTCTGTTTGTTTGTCGGGCAAAATTACTCTAACTGGGGTGCTCTATGTCCCTAATTTGAGTTGTAATTTTCTTTCTGTTTCACAGCTTAATGATGAGCTTAATTATGTTGTCCAATTTATCTCTTATATGTGTGCTATATAGGATCAAAAGAAGGAGTTGATTGGAACAAGATCTAGGAGGGACGGATTGTACTATTTTAGCAAATTAGATTCCGTGGATCGTGTGGGTGCTATTGACACGAGGTCTAATTTGAAGCTATGGCATCGTCGTATGGGTCATCCTTCTGAGAAAGTAGTTAAGTTGCTTCTTACTGTTAATTGCAAAGATAGTCTTGATAAGGGGTGTGAAGTATGTATGCGTGCTAAACATCCTAGAGATATTTTTCCTTTGAGTGAAAATAAAGCGTCTAGAATATTTGAGAAAGTTCATTGTGATTTATGGGGTCCATATCGTCATGTTTCGTCGTGAGGAGCTCGTTATTTTTTGACAATTGTTGATGATTATTTTAGAGTAGTGTGTATAGACTTGTTGATTGATAAAACTGAGGTGTTTCGTATGTTTTTGATGTTATTCGCTATGGTCGAAAGACAATTTTCCCAGGCGATTAAAGTTGTGCAAAGTGACAATGGTACCGAGTTTAATTGTTTGCTTGATTTTTTTGCTGCAACTGGAATTATTTTTCAAACCTCTTGTGTGGGTACACTGCAACAAAATAGGAGGGTTGAGAGAAAATATAAACACATTTTGGAAGTAGGAAGAGCTTTAAGATTTCAAGCCAAATTGCTGATATATTTTTGGGGTGAGTGTGTACTTGTTGCACCTCATTTAATTAACCGAACTCCTACTTCTTTGCTTCACAACAAAACTCCCTTCGAAATTCTTTTTAATAAGCCTCCTTTATTTGATGCTATTCGCACTTTTGGGTGTCTATGTTTCGCTCAAAATCAGAAAACTAATGGAGATAAATTTGTAAATAGGAATCGAAAGTGTGTTTTTGTGGGTTATCCGTTTGGGAAGAAAGGGTGGAGACTATATGACCTTGATTCCAAAGTTTTCTTTGTTTCCCGAGATGTTAAATTTGTTGAAGATGTGTTCCCATTTGTTTCCCCGAAAGATGTTAATATTAAGTCACATGTTTATGAGTCCAATGGTGATGTTCATGATGATTTTGCTGCTTATGAGGATATTGATGATGGGATGATGTATGCTAATGATGGTGTGCACAATGGTACTAATTTGGGCACTAATAGTGATCACGGTGTCGTGAATATTAGGGATAATGGGGCTGTCCCAGACCCTCCGGGCGTTGAGTACTACGAAGTAGAGGTGAGTATAATATGGTACCCTGTTGAAATTTCGAGAACCGGAACCGGAACCTGTTGCAACAGGTTCCTCAAAATGAGAACCGAAACTGTGAAAAGTGGAAACCGGAACCGGAGCCTGCAGGGTACTCTGTCTTTCAATATATTTCGTACTTTTTTTGCAAAATTATTTCAAAATATATTGGAAGGTCATAAATTTACAACTTGTAAATACATCAAACCAAAAATAGTTATTTAACAAATATAATACATATATTTATGACTATTATTTATTTATTAATTTATAAAAATTTGGACTTAATTTGATATATAAATTGGGCTTAAATAATACTTTTAATAGGTTACAGGGTACCCCACAGGTTCCTCCAAAAAATCGAGAACCTAAACTGAAACCGACCTGCTGCAACAGGTTCCCCATTTTACTATCCGGAACCTGCAGATCCTAACAAATTATGGTTTCGATTTAGGGTACCCTAATTTTTTGCTCACCCCCCGTTTCACTTTGTTAGTTTCCTTTGCAATCAATCACTTAAAATAAGAAAAAGGAAGAATCTTAATAATTTGGAAATTTGATTGCAACGTAATTAATGTTTTGTCTTTTCTTGTTTATTTTTTTTATTTATGGGAATTGACTATAATTAAATCGCCTATAACAAAATTTTGATTAGAAGATTTGCCATGTCAGCAATCCACTACCACTATATTAACCAATCAGAGTTATTTGACTCTTTAAACACCCAATTAGATTAACTATTCATGGATTATGAAAATTATTCACGCTATATAATGTTAGGAAATATTCAATATGAGTATATCATTTTGAAATGTCCAAAATAATATATGGGACTAACAAAGTGAAACATAGGGAGTATACTTTATTTTTAACAATTTTTTTGTATAAAGTTTTTAAATTTTTATTTATTGTACATACATCGATACACACACTTTATATGGGCGTTTGTAGCAAATGAACCCCATAACTTAAGACTAAAATGCACATCAACCCCTTTAGAATTAATTGAAGCAAATCAGCCCTGCGCCTTTAGAAAACATGTAATTAGCCCATAAATTGTATATTCCGGCCATATATAATCTGAAAATTTTAATTTCGTCGAAATACCACTATAATTTTACCATTATACTATCCTTATACCATTGAGATACAACCCTTGTATATTTGAAGTACGTTATTTATAACTTATATACAATAACTCTATAATGAAATTAAAAAATACACAAAAAAAAAGTGAACTACATGAACAGCAGCACCACGTTCAAGCACAACGCTCTCCAAAACATCTCAACTCTCTTCCATGGCTTCTTCTATAGGTAACTTTGATTTCTCTCTCATGATATAAACAACCCAATTATTCCTCTCATTAAATTAGCGATAGGATAGTGTTAGAAGTTCTACAGAATTTCTTTGAAAGCTAAGGTAAAAGGTGGTAGTGAATATTGACTACTAATAGGATTCGTAAACAACCCAATTATTCCCCTCATTAAATTAACTACTTTAATTTGCACTTAGATTTGAAGATAATTTGCCATTGGAAGGAGAGAGAAAAAAATGGGAAATGGTGGGTACAGAGAGAAAGTTGTGTCGTAGAATTGACGAAGATGAAGACCAAAAGTAGGTAAGATGGGAATAATGGGATACAAGTGTCATGAACTATACTAGCATAAATATACGTGTACTATTTATTTGGGGAAAAAAATACGTAGTAGTTGTTTTCCGATTTGTATTATGTATTTAGATTAAATGTCACCGGAAAATATCTAATGGGAGTTAAATTGCACGATTTAAAAAGTAGTGGGGTTAATTTGCTGTTATTAGTACTTAGGGGGCTATTTTGCACTTAAGTCTTAGGTTATGGGGCTCATTTGCCACATATTCCCACTTGGTATGTAAATTCATCATGAGTCTTATTTTCATTTTGTTGGTTATATTATTATACTAGTTTTGACCCGTGCAATGTACATATTTATAAATTAAGATTTATTAATAATAAATAGTCAATTGAAATAGAGTTAATTTTAATTAAATGACTTATGTAAAACTTTTTTTATTTTTTTGAAATTTGAATTTATTAATTCCTATTGTTTAAATTCTTATGTGTTACATATATATATAAATAAAATTTACTCCATTAAAAAGAATTTTAATTTTTTTAATAGATTTTTTTTTTTTTTTTTTTTTTTTTTTTTTTTTTTTTTTTTTGGAGGGAAAAATTTTCATGAAATTATGCCAAGTGTCCCCTTTAGTGATTACTTTAGTATATAGTATAGATCTTGAATTTTTTCAACCAATGACCATGTTTGTTGTCTTGTTGATTTGAATACTTAGCTACTCGTGCTATTCGAGAAATTTTATGGAACTAATTAACATTGGTCATAAAATTTATGACTCAATCTTTTGTTTGTTTGTAATCTATATTTTATGTATATTATATTGTCATTTTTTATATTTTAATTTTTATTTATTTATAACCTCTATTATTAGAAATTGAATTTGCATGGTTGAATATTTTTATGAACCACATTATTAGTTCTTATAAATTTTTTAATATAGGTTGATTTTATGAAAACTTTTACTCTATAGTATGCATTTTAAATTTTACATTTTTTTTACTATCAAATTTGATGTTTTTATTGGTCGATTATAAAATTATAGTTTATTGCAATTTTAAAATTTCTAATATACTTGATAAATTAGGGCCCAATTTGTAGTTTTGCCCATAGGCCACCAAAATACTAGCAACGAGCCTACTGGCCACACATCAGCCACTATGATGTTACTTCGTTAGCGTTATAGGGGTTACATTAGATACTCGGTCAATGTTATAGGATTACTTTAATTTTGTTACTAGCAGCCACATGGTGTGACTAGCCAGTCGCGTTGTCGTGTCAGTAAATATATTGTTCGTTTCAAGATATACTAATAATTCATTAAAATAGAATGAGTTCATTCAAAATTCCCTCCAAAAACTTGTAATATAGAAGGTGCGTTTTTGTTATTAATATACCTCATGCATCTCTTTATAATACAAATGTCTTATTTGGTAAAATTATGTGTAAATCAGAACATCAAGATGTGATATCAGTGTTCCGCAACAAAGGTTTGAAAAAGCATACAACATATTCTTGGTATTACATGATGTTGGAAAAAAATGACATACCAGAATTGTCATGGGCTGAGGCCAGATTTGGTGAAGATGTTATCATTGCCAACCTTGATTCAGGTATTTCTCTTTATCTATTTTTTTTTTTTTAATCTTTTGTGTACAAGTTTTGTTAGACTTTATTCGTCTAGGGGATCTTTAAATACGTGTACCTTACTCCAACACTGGTTGCACTACTATTATAGGAGTGTTATTACAAACATAGTTAGTAGCACTTCCTATTGTATTAATGGTGATCATGCTATAATAAGGTGTTTGGCCTGAATCTGAGAGCTTCGACGACAAAGGGTATGGATCTATACCGTCCAAATGGAAGGGTACTTGCGAAAATAGCAACATGACTGGTGGTGTGCATTGCAACAGGTTCAAAGCCATATTATTGCTTCATCACTAATTTGAATAAATAAATCTTCAATTATTTTCTATTTCATATTCTTAGAATTATAATCTTTTTTTTTTTTTTTTTTTACCTTGTAGGAAATTGATTGGAGCAAGGTATTTTAACAAAGGATATAAAGCTGAAGGAGGAAATGTGACAGAATCCATGGAATCAGCTCGCGATTTTGATGGTCATGGAACACACACCCTCTCAACAGCAGGAGGAAACTTTGTCAAAAGAGCAACCATAAATGGCAATGTACTTGGTACTGCAAAAGGTGGATCACCTCGAGCACGAGTTGCTGCATACAAAGTTTGTTGGACAACACTTAGTACTGGTGGAGAGTGCTTTTCTGCTGATATCATGGCAGCTCTTGATATGGCTATTTACGACGGTGTTGATGTGTTGTCCCTATCAATTGGAGCTGGTGGATATTTAGACGGTCGTTATGACTATTCTGGAGATGCAATTTCAATTGGAGCATATCATGCATTTCAAAAAGGTGTTGTTGTTGTGTGTTCTGCTGGAAATTCAGGACCTTATGGAGGTACTGTTACCAATACTTCTCCGTGGATTATTACTGTCGCGGCTAGTACTATGGACCGAGAGTTCCAAAGCATTGTTAAGCTTGGCAATGGACACCAACTTAAGGTTTTATTTTCTTCACTCTAACTGTTTTAGCATGTCATTTTATTTTCTTAAGACATTTGTTGAGAAATTAATTTTATGACAGGGTTTGAGCATGTCAAGAGGTTTGAACGAAGATAAGTTATATCCACTTATATCTGCTGCAGACGCAAAGCTTTCAAATGCTTCTGCTACTGATGCGTAAGAACTGTTGATTTATATTTTACTTACTATGCTTGTAAGTTCAATAATGAATTACTCGTAAATAACTTGTACTACGTATGTGATTCGTGTGTTGTGCAAGCAGTATAAATTGTATGGCAGGAACATTGGATTCGAAAAAGGCAAAAGGCAAGATATTGGCCTATATGAGAGGAGGAGACAATACAAGAGTGGACAAAGGGAGGCAAGTAAGACTTGTTGGCGGAGTTGGCATGATTCTTTGCAACGAGCAATCCGATGGCAACGAAGTATTGGCTGATCCTGATTTTCTTCCTGCAGTACATATCAATTATAGAGATGGATTAGCTCTATTCGAATACATTAATTCAACAAAGTAATTATGATTTCTCTCCATTTATTAAATAAGTTTTGTTTTATAACTTAGTGTGCTAATTTGTTGTTGGATTGTATTGGTAGGGAACCCATGGCTTACATTACTTCCCCAAGTATAAAGTATGGTGATAAACCCGCTCCTCGTGTAGCTGTATTCTCCTCCAGAGGCCCATGTATGGACTGTGCGGACATTCTGAAGGTTTTCCCTAAGCTTTATTAGTGTTCATTGAGTGAAGTTAAAATATAATCTATCTCTTGGTGGTTATTGTAATACGCTAAAGTCTACTATATTGCGTTTTATGTTATAGCTTGATATCACGGCACCAGGAGAGAATGTGGTCGCGGCATTTACAGGGGCATGGACAGTAGATTCAACAGAAAAACCCAGTACTAATAGAGCTTTCATGGTTCAATCTGGTACATCTATGTCATGTCCCCATATTGCTGGTATCGCGGGTCTTCTCAAGGCACACCACCCTACATGGAGTGCTGCTGCCATTAAATCTGCTACTATGACTACTGGTATTTATTTATATCTTTACTACAAACCTCCTTAATACTTTCAACAGTTAAATTAGTTGTGATGCATATATTATTTCTTATTCTTAATAGCTAGAACTAGGGACAACACGGGTAGCTCAATAAAGGAGGAATCAGATCTCACAAAGGCCAACCCATTCGGCTATGGAGCTGGACATGTTAGACCAAACCGTGCTATGGACCCTGGATTAGTCTATGACATAACCGCAGATGATTATTTGGACTACTTATGTGCTGTTCTCTTCAACAAAACCGAGTTTGGAATCTTTTCCAATGGTTCACACACATGTCCAGACGCGTCGAAGGCCTTGACTAGCGTTAGGAACTTAAACTACCCTTCGTTTATGATCAACAATCTGAATGATACAGTTACCGTCAGTAGGACTCTGAAGAACGTTGGTTCACCAGGGGTTTATGTAGCTCGAGTTCGCCATCCAGCCGGAGTTTCTGTCACAGTGGAGCCTAATGTGTTGAAGTTTGAGAAATATGGAGAAGAAAAGAAGTTTAATATCAGTTTCACCAAAGTGAAAGCTGGAAGGTATGAGCAGCACAGGTTTGGTGAGTTACTTTGGTCAGATGGGTTTCACTTTGTTAGAAGCCCTATTGCAATTATCACTTTTAATTATTAAGTGATGGTTTAATTAATTATTAGTAAATATTTTCATTTTACTAGTTTATTAGTTGGATAATTTTTATAGATAGAAAAATTCATAATTATACAATAGCTGAATAAAAATGAATAGCTACTTCTTGTAGCTGGTTTTATTTCCTTGTAAATAATAGCACAGATATGTCTTTTTGTTCTTTGTAATAGAAATTCTAGCAACGACACTAGCAAATTTATACCAACAATTGGTTATGTTACTCATTGATAGATATTATATGATTATTATAATATTTGTCGCAGAGTAGGATATATTTGTATATATTTGTGATATAGTTTGTATTCTTATCGTACTAGGTTTCCTAACATGATTAGGACTAGTATTGTAACACTATATATATTATTCAATGGTACACACTCCGGGCCAGGGAGTTTTCCCGAAATCTAACATGGTATCACAGCCTAGATTTTTTTTAGGGTTCCACAAAATTGTTTTTTAATTTTCTAAAAAAAATCCGATCCTTTCTTCCGCAAACTCTTCTTTCACGTGGTAATTCATCACCATATTTGCTACCTTATTTTGTCCTTCTTGCCGCAAGATTGACGATTGTTGTTTCTCCAGTAGCAGCCTTTTGTTCTTTTCCTTAATTAACAATGGCCAAAGATGATGAACAACCTTCCCCATCAACTCCTCCTCCACCTTCCAACGACTAGCTATCACCCTGCTAATTCTATTAGCAATATCAAGAATGAGGTGCCTGAAATTCTTGATCGTGACAAAGGGAATTATGGTAGTTGGGTAGAACTCTTTGAGATTCATTGTCATTCCTGCAATGTTATCGACCATATAGATCCAAAATCACCCCGTCCTACGGACCTCACCACGGCGCAGTGGAACTGCCTTGACTCAATTGTGAAAAAGTGGATTTATAACACAATTTCTGCAGATTTACGAAGCACGGTGTTGTACAAGAATGCTACGGCACAAGAAACTTGGGATAGGCTCGCTAATATTTTTCAAGACAACGGTGAAATTCGTGCTATTTATCTTGAAAACCAATTTAACAATTTGTTTGTTGAGAATTTTCTAGATGTGTCTTCTTATTGTCAGAAATTGAAGGAATTAAAAGATCAACTTGCTAACGTTGGTCAACCCGTGTCCGAGAGAACTTTGGTTTTACGTCTTTGTGCAGGTTTAATCGACTCAGGCTATGATGGAGTGGCTCAATCCATCACTCAAATTCGCCCTTTACCCGGATTTGATGAAGCAAGATCAAGAATTTTGTTAGAAGAGTCTCGAAAATCCGCAAAAGACAACTCTGGACAAGCCTTTGTCACGCAAGCACACAACACCACCACCGCCGCAGCAGGGCAGGGGTGGTGGTGGCAGTGGACGTGGTAACAAAGGCAGGGGTGGCAAACCCAAAGCCAAGGGCAAAGGGCGTGGCCAGAACCAGCAGCCCCAATCGGCCCAGGCCCAATCTGCCTCCCCTAATCAATCTGCCCCAAGTCAGCAGCAGCTTTGGGCCAGTTTTCAGCAGTGGGCCCAGCAAGCTTCGTGGGCTAGACCTCCTGCTCCTTTTCCAGTCCAGCAGCAACAGTCAATTCTCGGCCAGCCCAGACCTCAATAGGCATATTCAGCCCATTATGGGCAGCCCATGACTCCAACGGATTTGGCGTCATCATTCTCTACGATGACTCTTCCAAATCCCGACAATCAGTGGTACGTGGATTCGGGCGCCACTTCTCACATGATGAATAACGCTGGTAATCTCTTACCCTTGTTTAATTTAAGCACTAAAAATCATATTTTAGTTGGCAATGGTCATCGTATTCCAGTAACAGGTTATGGTCATGGCACCCTTCCCCACCCTAATACACCTCTTGTCCTTCGTGATGTCCTCTTAGCACCTCAACTCATAAAGAACCTTATTTCAGTTCATAAATTTACCACTGACAATTCTGTGTCTATTGAGTTTGATCCTTTTGGTTTTTCTGTGAAGGATCTTCGTACGGGGAACATAATAACGAGATGTGATAGTTCGGGAGACCTATATCCAGTCAAACCACCAAGTCTATTCCGTCAACTTGTCTTGCTACTTCCCTCACTGCTGTTTCACCATCTACTTGGCATAGTCGTCTAGGACACCCTGGAGCTCAAGTTTTTAGCTATCTTAAGTCTAAAAATCATATTTATTGTAATAAGGAGCATGACTCCACTTTTTGCAATTCTTGTCAATTAGGAAAACATACTCGACTTCCCTTTGATAATTCTAATAATACTACTGTTTGTGCTTTTGATATTATACATGCCGACTTATGGGCCTCTCCCATTCATAGTGCTCAAGGTCACAAATATTATTTAGTTTTATTAGATGATCATACTCATTTTGTGTGGACAATTCTTCTAAAATACAAATCTCAAGCTTTTCAATCCTTTATTAATTTCCGAAAATATGTTGAAACCCAATTTGAACGTCAGATCAAATGTTTTCAATGTGATCATGGTAGGGAATTTGATAATGATCCGTTTAAGCAAAAATGTATTGACCATGGGATGCTTTTCCGCTTCTCTTGTCCACACACCTCTTCACAAAATGGCAAAACTGAACGTATGATTCGTACACTTAATAATATTAAGCGTACAATTCTTTTTCATGCGTCTCTCCCCCCTTCATATTGGTTTTATGCTCTTGAAACGGCCACTTATCTCCTAAATATGTTGCCAACCAAAGCCCTTAAAAACGATACTCCTGCCTTTGCTTTGTTTGGAAAAACTCCTTCGTATGATCACATCCGTGTCTTTGGGTGTCTTTTCTTTCCTAATTTATCTACCACAGCTCCACATAAATTGGCTCCTCGATCTACACCATGCGTGTTCTTGGGTTATCCTATTGACCATAGAGGGTATAGGTGTCTCGATCTCACCACCTATAAAATAATCATCTCTCGTCATGTCAACTTTGATGAAACCACTTTCCCCTTTCGCAATCTAGCACAATTTCGTAGCATAGATTACGAGTTTCTGGTTGATGATTCCCCATCCCCTGACTTGTTGCACCCTCCTTTTCATGGCCCGCAACAAGCAGGCCAAATCCCCTCACCAGCCCAAGTTCGTGGTTCACAAACCACAAACACAAACCGTGCTTCACCAGCCCAAGTTTGTGGCTCACAAACCACAAACCAAGCCCGTGGCCCAATCCAAAGCTCTCCAACTTCAGGTGGGCTACAATCAGCTGGGCCAGCGTGCGCTGGATCTCCAGCGGCCCAGGCAGACCACTCCAGCACTCAGCCAACTGGGCCAGCGAGCGCTGGTTCTCCAGCGGCCCAGGTAGAGCCCACCTCTCCTCAGCCCACCCGTGGTAACAACATCTCTTCTAGCCCAATATCCGCCCAGCCACATAGCCCAAACACACCACCATACACTCCACCGCCCTTGCGTGGCATCCCCCCTCTACAGCCCACTCGTCCACCACCTCCCTCTTCCGAGTCACCCGTAGTCAACGGGGAATTTTTAAGCCTAACCCGAAATATTGTAACCTCACCGTTCAACCTTCGGGTCCCCATCACCATAAATCACTTCTTCCAAAGTCCTATAAATAAGCTTTAAATGACCATAATTGGAATGCGGCGATGAATGATGAATATAGTGCTTTAATTAAAACAGGGACATGGGAATTGGTGCCTAGGCCTGCAGGGGTGAATGTTGTTAATTGTATGTGGCTATTTAAGCATAAATACAAGTCTAATGGTGACCTTAAAAGGCACAAAGCTCGTCTTGTATGTGATGGCAGGTCGCGGGAAATTGGTGTGGATTGTGATGAGACTTTCAGTCCGGTAGTTAAACCGGCCACTATTCGTACTGTTCTCAGCTTAGCTTTGGCTAAGAAGTGGTCGATACATCAAATAGATGTCAAAAATGCCTTTTTACATGGTGACTTGCAAGAAACTGTTTATATGCATCAACCTCCGGGTTTTTCTTGATCAGAGAGCGCCCAATCATGTTCGTCGTCTCCGCAAGGCTCTCTATGGTTTAAAGCAAGCTCCCAGAGCTTGGTACCAACGCTTTGCAAATTTTCTCATTAAATTGGGCTTTGTCAT
The DNA here is from genome assembly GCF_948465745.1 of Chenopodium album. Taxonomy (NCBI): domain Eukaryota; kingdom Viridiplantae; phylum Streptophyta; class Magnoliopsida; order Caryophyllales; family Amaranthaceae; genus Chenopodium; species Chenopodium album. Next base: position 42,613,127 of record NC_137846.1, on the reverse strand, counting down.
TTCTAAGAGTGACACTTCTCTCTTCACTTTCCGACAGGGTGATGATATGGCATATTTGCTTCTTTATGTTGATGATATTATATTAGCTACCTCATCTGACAGGTTGCGTGCAGGGATTATATCTCAGTTATAAACTGAGTTCCCTATGACTGACTTGGGTCCTCTGAGTTATTTTTTGGGTATTGCAGTAACCTGAAAACCTTCTTATTTGCTACTTTCACAGGAAAAGTATGCACAGGAGATTTTAGAGCGTGCAGGTATGGGCTCTTGTAAACCTGCAGCCACTCCAGTTGACACTAAGTCCAAACTTAATGCAGATGCAGGGCCACCTTTTCAGGATCCTACTTTGTATCGCAGTTTAGCAGGTGCTCTTCAATATCTCACTTTCACTAGACCAGATATTGCATATGCGGTACAACAGGTGTGTCTTTTTATGCATGATCCCCGGGAACCTCACTATGAGGCATTGAAACGCATTCTGCGTTATGTTCAGGGTACCATTGATCACGGCTTACATTTATATCCGACTGCTTCTCATCGACTTATTACTTACACTGACGCTAACTGGGGAGGTTGTCCCGATACCCGACGTTCCACATCGGGCTATTGTTTTCTCGGGGACAACCTCGTGTCTTGGTCATCTAAGCGTCAGCATACTTTGTCAAAGTCGAGTTCAGAAGCAGAATATCGAGGCGTCGCAAATGTTGTCTCAGAGGCGTGTTGGCTTCGTAATCTTTTACTTGAGTTACATTGTCCTCTACGGCAGGCTACTATTGTTTATTGTGATAATGTCAGTGCAATCTACCTTTCCGACAACCTAGTACAACACCAACGCACCAAACATGTGGAGATGGATATACATTTTGTTCGAGAAAAGGTTGCTTTGGATGAAGTTCGGGTTCTGCATGTCCCTTCAAGATATCAGTTTGCAAACATTTTCACTAAAGGCCTACCACGAGATTTATTTTTGGATTTTAGATCCAGTCTTAGCGTACGCCCTCCTCCCGCTACGACTGCGGGGGTTGTGATAGATATTATAGGATTATTATAATATTTGTCGCAGAGTAGGATATATTTGTATATATTTGTGATATAGTTTGTATTCTTATCGTACTAGGTTTCCTAACATGATTAGGACTAGTATTGTAACACTATATATATTATTCAATGGTACACACTCCGGGCCAGGGAGTTTTCCCGAAATCTAACACTCATCACCAGGAAGCAACCTTGAGGGTGACTTTTCACTAATCTCCTTGCTTTGCATAGAAAACGAAGTCTCCAACCATGGTCTGGCATCTATGGACTTGCTCTGCACTTGGCTAGACATCGAGCTCCCTGAAACATGAGTTTGATCGTCATGTGGCAGTCTCTCGAAAGCTTTAAACCTTAATTCATCATTCTTCCCTGTATGTTTGACAATTGGTGCTTGGACAGGGATTTGGCCTTCAATCATACTTGCAACTGAAGACATTGAAGGTCTAAGACTATGAGATGGATTGGTACACAGAAGAGCTATGTTCAGTAATCTCAATGCTTCATCTTTGGAGTAACTCGAGCCTAGAGTTGGATCCACAAGCTCCAACAGGTTTCCTTGTTCTTGTAATACACAAGCCTTCAAAATCCAAAATGGACAACAAGTCTTACAAAAATACTATATAGATGATAGATGAAATCATGAAATACAGGAAGATTCTCAACATAACAAATAATTAGACATATACTTCCTCCGTTTTTTAATAGTTGCAACACACACTTTTCACGGTATTTAAGATATATGGGGTTCACATGATATAATACACTTTAAAATGGGTGAGTGGTTGTTAGGAGTGTAATTTAGTGGGCTATGTGCTTTAAATAAGGGAAATAGTATAGCTTTCCCCTAAAATAACTTTCCATCTATGGTGTGTTGCAAGTATTGTGACATTTCCATTTTAGGGAAGTGTTGCAAGTATTAAAAAACGGAGGAAGTAAAAGTAAATGATACATAGAATCTGTTTATTACCCAATCAAGAAGATAAACAAACTCTTCCTTCCGCGTATAACTTGTGTTGCTAGTTCCATTCACAATTTCAAGTGTGACAACCCCAAAACTGAACACATCTGCCTTATCTGTTAGATAGCCTCTCATTGCGTATTCAGGGGCCATATATCCTCTGAACAAAGTATGAAAGATAAGAATTAGTTCCCAGTAACAGTTATTATCAAAACTAAACTTAAAAGGCATGATAAAAAAAATAAATTAAAAAAAAAAAAAAAAAACTTTACAACCTTCTTTATGAACATAACGCTTCAAAATCAACAATATACAAGTAGGAAAATGAACTGACTCACTGACAGTTGATGTTGTTATACAGAGTAGTAATAAAAAATATAAAATTATTTGATTTGGTTAATGTCTGGAATTCCGCTGTTTCTTAATTCTCAAGTCTATAGGTATTTGATACGATTAAAAGGAAAACAATTTAAACAAACACTTTAGCGAAACAAATTGTAGCAGACGCTAAATATTAAACACCTCTTGTATGGTTTCATACTACAAAATTGGAGGAAGAATGGAGATGGGGAGCAAGAAATGGAGGGGGTGAAAAACAACAAAGGATGGTACTAAAAATGAGATGAGTAAAATGGGAATGCTAAATTTCCTCTTTATTTTTTAAGCAAAGGACTTTGCCCCAACCAAACACAGCCTAACTCTTAGTGGTGTGGTGTTTACTCTTTTTGAGCTTTTGAAAAATGCATTATACATCAAAATGGGATATCATTTCTCTTCCTTTTTCATGAACTTTTTCGTGAATGTAACTACTTCATGGTTCTAGTCTTCTAGATATACGGCAAATAATGAAATTAATTCTAGATCCTATACATGACACAGTATGTTTCTTTTGTTAAGACGAGGTATTCGACTCACATTGTTCCAGCAATTCTTGTGCTAATATGCGTATTTTCATCTTCATCAAGTTTGGCCAGACCAAAGTCTGAAATTTTAGCGTTCAAGGCCTTATCAAGCAACACATTTGTTGCCTTAATGTCCCGGTGAACAATCTTGAGTCTTGACTCCTCATGAAGGTATGCTAATCCTCTTGCGATTCCCAAGCATATCCTTTTTCTTGTTTGCCAGTCCAAGTGCAACTTCTGATTCTCTCTACCTAGAAAGTTGGCAATAAAATTTAAAAAGGCCATAGATTGGTTAGAAATCGAGTTTTCTAGTAAAAGAAGCAACTTAATACAAGATGCTAAAAAAGGCACTTGCCAAATAGTGCACGGGCAAGGGAGTTGTTTTCCATGAGAAATTCCCTGTTTCTCATGGTGAGAAACGAAATTTGTTTCTCATGGGGGCATTTTCGTGAATAAATCAACAAATTTTTCAATATTGTGGGCTCCACAGTTGAATAAAGTTGAAAAAGTTGTTGATTTTTTCACGAAAATGCCACCATGATAAACGAATTCGTTTCTCACCGTGAGAAAATGGGGCATCCTCGTTTTCCATGTATTCATATACAAGCAATAGCTCTTTTCCTTCAATACAACACCCATAAAGCTTCACTAGATTCGGGTGTTGTAAAGCAGATATCATGCCTATCTCATTGACAAATTCGCGATTTCCTTGCTTTGATTTGGAAGAAAGCTGCTTGACAGCAATCACTTTACCATCTGGTAGTACACCCTTACAAAAACAAAAATAAAATTAGAAAATCTCAATGGTAAAAATTAAGAATGAATGCCAAGACACGCTTTTTACATGCGTCTGTTTCTTTTTTAAACGCAGACCACAGAGTTACCTTGAATACAGGCCCAAAACCTCCTTCACCAATTTTGTTTCTGTGATCAAAGTCATTGGTAGCTGCTTTGATCTGCCTCAAAGTAAAGTATCCTGCACCTAGCCTTCGGAGTTCTGCCATATGTACATTAGATAAGACATATCCAATTAGTGGTAGTACTTTCCAAAACTTTATGATCATCTTTAAAAAACATTTACACCAGCAAATTTATAGTTAGTTTACAGTCCCAAGCTTCAATACTGCTATCAGAAGTATTATGCCCAAATCGGAGCAGAATAGAACACATGATTACCTTCATTTTCCTGGCTTTTTCCACCAAGGCAACCCTTCATCAACAGAATTACCAGAATAGACAAAAAGATGGCACATGAAGTAAGCACAATTCCAACAATGACTCCAACAGACAAGCCTTTGTGGACTTTGAAATCTACAAATAAAGTGATACGTTCAAATTTACTGACAATTTAATCTCCATAAATTAAGTCCGAAAAAACATTGCTTAATAATAAGATGTTGACTCACTGGGCGTCACTGTGATCCCAGATTTAAGAGGTCCATATACGCCAAGGTCAGGAGATATCGTAGTTCCTCTTCCAGCCCAATATAAAGAGATCTCAAGGGTGGTACCATTGACATAGACATCAAAGGCCTTGGTTATCTCCTTTCCAGCCCCTCCAGCTTCAGCCTCAATATTGAAGTCCTTCAGCTTTATATTCCCCTACCAAACCAATAAAATCAAGAAAACAAACAGATGATAAATACGAATAACCGGGGGGGGGGGGGGGGGGAGGAGGAGGAAAGGAAATTTTGTTGAATGACCTGTATTGCAACATCAAAGAAGCGCCTGCCAATGTTGTCAAAAGTTCTATCATCAACAAAGATTATCTCCGCAAAGTGAAGCTTCACATTGTAACTTCCTGGCATCAAGCAAAGGCCATAATATTTAAGTGACACAGGTGCCAGACGAGCTGTTTGATAAATACCCGTCACATTAGGGTTGGATGTTTCCATTGCCAAGAAGTTGGCATTGTTATTATAAAGAAAAGATCCTGTGCTACTATAAGCCCACTTTTCTCCATCTGCGAAGAAAGTGGAAGGGCCTCCAGGAGTAGTGTCCTCTTCATAATCATTCCTTCGGAAACTCATCTTGTTTCCACCACAATTGATAGACAGAGAATAATCTGTAGAAACATGGGACCATGACAAAAGAGTTCTAAGAATAATGTCTTTTTATTTCCTGTTTTGATGATACTAGTAGGAAATAATAAGGTGATGCTAATAGCAGGATCTAAAGTAATCATGTCAAAAAGATTGAGGTTAGAGTTACTATCTACAAGTACTGATGATCTAAAGTAAATTCTTACATTGGGGCTTATTGGAGCAAGGAAGGTCCCTCCTTAAGCATCAACTTACACTGCATAATCACAATTTAATTTGATTATGACTCAAATTTATGTGAGCATTGATGGCCTTTTTTCGTTCAATATAAGAAGAATCTGTAGTAAGAGCTTACTTGTTGCTCTTCGCAAACGAATAGCTGGCGACAAGATTCCTGTTTCATAATTAATAGAAAACCGGATCATATCATTAAGAAAAAGCTTCAAAGAAAAAGCTACAAAGTATTGCAGATAATCTTACACATCTGACTGCTGGCAGCTAGCTGGGGATGATACAGTGAAATTATAAGACACATCACTGTGACAATAACATATGAATAATAAGAGTTATGTTCCTCAGAAAATGGCACTACTACAAACAATAAACTAAAAACTAGGAGAGACGAAAAAAACTTACAACTTTTGCTTGCTGTTCAATATCCAACCTGGCAACGATCCAGAAAGTGAGTTGTTCGTAAGGAATCTACATCAAAGACATGATTAGAATCTCATTCCAATGATAGTAGATAAAATGGATGATCCAAAACACATTTTTTTTTTTTTTTTTTACTTACAGAAATTCAAGTTTTTGTAAGTTCTGAATTGATTCAGGAATCTGACCACTCAACTGATTGTAACTGAGGTCTCTACAAATAAAACTTAATTACTGCCTCCGTCTCCGAAAGAACGACTCATTTGGCCTAATTTTAGTCTAAAAAAGAATGACCCATTTGCATTAAAACACCCACCAATTTGCAACAATATTTGTGCAAAATTAGCTTCCCCATATAAAAATTTGATTTTCTATGTAATTTTATTACTTTCTCTCTCTATTTTTTTTACAAATCTCATTTATATTTTCAATATACTTTTACTTCTTTTTATTTAACTTTCTTAATACCCGGGTAATCAACCCAAATGGGTCGTTATTTCGGGGACGGAGGGAGTACATTAATTGCAATATTTCAATTAGTAAAATTATTATGTGAAGGATACAAATTCTAAAATGTACAACATGGTTCATTTTACAAGTTGTCAACTGTAAATTATGGAAAATAGAAGCCCAAACTCACAGAAGCTTCAAATATAAAAAGTTTCCAATAAAGTCAGGGATTGGACCAGTAATGGTGCAATTTCGGAGTACCCTGAACACATTTTAAAACAAGAATCAGTACATTTCACTAAAATATATTTAAAAGCCCAAGTTTTGCAGTAAAAAAATCTACTCACAGATGCTCTTAACTTTTCCATATTTGTCAGGTTTGGGAAAGTGATACTGCTCATATTGAGATCTGAAATTCTCCTGAAATTTAAAATGTGAATCAATCAGAGATTTTTCACTAACTAATACTTGGTGTTTTGGTTCCAACTTCACTTAGTAGCGGCCTAAGTTATGTACTAGTATATGTTATCACTCTAATTACAATAAATAGATAGTTTCTTCAACCAAGGTTAGTTGTGTTAGCTGATCTTTAACAATCTCGACTTTTCAGCCATGTAGAAAGCATGCACATTTGAAGTAAAATAGGCTTATATTCCACTCACAAAATTTTCATATTTGTCAAATTGGAAAAGGTAGACGGAATAGATCCTTCCAATGTCGTGCCTTGAATATCACTGTAAGGTTCATAAAACACTACATCAAATGCAATATACAAGATAAACCATGGTTGTCGCCATGAAATAATATAATGCTGGTCAAATTAAAACTAGTACACTCACAATATCTCAAGGTTGGTTAGAGTGCCAAGAAATTCAGGTATCTTCCCAGAAATCATATTTCCACCAAGTCTTCTGCAAGTAGAGCATAATTGTTTAGCTAACAGAATTGTACATTGATTAAACTTCCAAATAGGCAGAGGAAACTCACAGTTCAGTGAGATTCTTCAAAAGGACAAATGTCTCGGGAATTGTTCCATTAAAAAAGTTTGCAACAAGCACCCTACAGAAAGTAAAGGCATATTACATGCACTTAGTAAACAGTGTTTTGAATATCAAACAATAAAAATCTAATGAGTATCATGAAGAACAATTACAACATGCTAAACAAACTAGTTGTTAATCATAATTAAGCCACTGGGAAACTGAACAAGGAGGAGGAAAGTTTGGTTCAATTACAAGCCCACAAAGGAGGTTTCTTATTGCAACCGGTTGGTGGCAGTTGAATGACTCCTCTAACTTATAAGGTGGTATTTTCTCTTCTCTTAATCCAACGTGGGACAACTCACACATGAAGTTCTAAGGAGCTTCAACACTAGAAGCTTAATATCATTATCTTAATACAAGAAAATTTTTTCAACACTCCTCAATTAAAATGCAACTTTTTGAACATAACCAAGCAAGGTCAATGGAACAATGGACAAACTTGTGTTGAATTGATTTGGGTCCATTTCTAGGGGAGGATATCATTACGATGACTAGCAAAATGTTAATACACTGAGAAAAATTAACTCACATTCTTTTCAAGCTTTTCAAATTCCCAAGGCTCTTAGGCAATGGACCTTCTAGTTGATTATCTTCCAATATCCTGAAAATAACCATATTAAAAACAGATAAAGAATCAAATCAGGACTACTGAAAGCCATCATCAAAAGTATTGTCACAGTGAGTTTATAGTATTTACAACGCCTCAAGTGTTGAAATTTGGCCAATTTCTTTCGGAATGGGACCAGTGTTCCGGTTCCCTAGAAGAGATCTACAGAGGAAAAAGAATTCAGATACAACCATAAGCATTAAGTTTCTACGATGATTGTCTTCAAACAATAGTAACTAAACACAAACAATCACAAGTTCACAAGAATCATAACCTCCCAAAAAAAAAAAAAAAAAAAAAAAATCATACTTACAAATTAACAAGTGGGATCTTCGACAGAGTTTTAGGGATCACTCCATAAACATAGTTTCTAGAAAGGTCACTGCATTCCATGCTTAACTCATCAGCATTGTCAATACTAACATTGATTAATCAGACAGCAAATAAAATGATCGCAGTTAAACAACAAGTAATTTAGCTACTTTACAATGCTAAGGGACTTCACAACTTACATTTCCTGCAGCTGAGTAAGGTTCCCGAATTCTTCAGGCAAATATCCAGTAAGATTCAGACCCTTCAACTGGCTGCAAAAAGTGAATCCAATCACAAAAACAGAATTAAGAAAACAAATTAATGGAAGGGCGTTCGTTCACCACACATTCATTGTAATAAGTACAATATATAGCCCTTGCAGTTGCAGACAACAGAAAATGAATAGTGGAACACCTTTGATTTTGTTCCTGTTTGGTTAGGAGCAGTTTGGTGTCAAATTTGTGGTTTGACCAATAAAACCGCTATTTCTCATGCTTGGTAAAGAGCGGTTCAGCATAGTAGTACAGGATAAAACCGCTAATTTAGCATAACGGTTCAGCATAACTATCTTACAATGGCTGAATATTTCATATAGAGGGGGAAAAACATCCTACAGTATGTTTCACTACTTTCATGCTCTACATAACAATTTTAAGTTAAATTACAATCGGATATGTGTATTCTTAGACTTTAATCAAATCATATTCTATAAAGCTAAATATTTACACCTCAAAAGTACCAATAAATTGGCATTGAAAACATGGTGAATTGTAAGACCATAATTTTAAAAGGTAGGTTTTAAAACATGTACTTTATGTATACATTTCAATGGTGATTTTCGACTATCTAGTAGAAAACAAAAAGAGACATCCAAATATCCAATACCCCATCCATCCTCTTGCATGTTTCCAAAGTTTACTTTCACGGTTTCACCCCGTTCTTTCAAGAACTGAAATATATTGTGATCTAAGTGCATTTATAACATAACAGCTTAATAGCTTATAAGCGCCAAGAGTACTATGTAAAATGCATGTACGATAATTAAACGAAGCAACTATAGATTAATTAATCTGAAAAAGTATACAAATGAGATGTAAATGAAGAACAATAGAACATACATATTCGTGACATGGCAAACAGTGCCATTGTTAAATGAACAATCACAAGTAACGTTGGTTAGAATATTTTCACCGAAAGTTCTATTGAAGCTTTGACCCCGATCATTGCAGGATTTGTCAGTGACCTTCCAATATGTCTGCACTGCAGGAATTTTCTGAATCTCTAATTTGTCAGATATTATTTGCAGGGCTTTCACTGCCAACCCACAGGTGAAACAGTCAAAACAACAACACAACCAAAGCCCTAATCCAAACTCATACAAACAACTTCAAAGCTTTCACAAAAAAGTAAAACTTTCAATGAGCCAGACCCAGTTAATAACCGATATCAACAAAAATATGTTAATATCACCAATTTTTCTCTCTCCTCCCCTCACATGACCAATTTTTCTTTCTCTCCTCCATTCCCATGGCCACTGCTTCCTTCTCTCTCCTCCATTCCCATGCCCAAGGTCGACGACATTTGCAGATCTAAAGCGGCCGGCCGGCCAAAAAAACGACACCCTAGTAGCAATTTATGAAAATTGTGGCCATACAAACCCTTTAGGGAAAGGAATTTGCTCGTACTAGTGGTGTTGCGGCGGTCAAATGTTGGTGCTCGGTCGACTGGTGGTGCTGGAGAGTGTGCGGTGGTGGACCGGTGAAGTCGTGCGATGGTCGGTTGGGGTCGATAGGTGAACGAAAAGGCCGTGTGGTGGTCGGCTGGGGTCGATTGGTGAAGGTAAAGGTGGTGCGGTGGTCGGCTAGTGAAGCTAAAGGTGGTGTTGTAGGTGGTAGTAGAGGTTGCACGGTGGTGATTGGGGGAGAGAAAGGGGGTGGGTTGCTAAAATTACAAAATTACCCTTGATGTAATATCTAAATTTACAAAATTAGCCTTGATATTAACAAGTTTTGTTGATATTTGATATCAACTTGTATTTTCTCACTTTCAATTGATTGTTTAGGAAATTAAATTTTTACAAAATTAAGAAACATATGTAAAGATTGACTTCAAACAAGAAAAAAACTAGTTTAATTGTAATTTTTTTTACCTTCATCCGTAACATTAAGGTAAATCTAGTTGAGGGATGATTTTAACATGAACTTCACATCACATTATTGATTTAATTATTTTGTCTAAGTTTATCTTCTCAATTGGACAGGATAATTTATACGAAGTATTCATGTAAGGGATTAAAAATCATCCAAAATTAATTACAGAACCGTACTTGGTGTAATCATTTAAATTCCAATTTCCACCACAACCTCAGTCCACCATACATTTCTGCGAAACCAACTCAATGACAACTCGTCTGGTCGTCCCCTAAACCTCCACACTAATCCCACCTTTAGCCGGTTCGTGAATAATAATCCCACCTTTGAGGGACATATTCTTCTATCGGTCCCTTATGACCGGTAATCTGAAAAAAGGGTAATTTTATTTTTCCTTTATTCTCCCTTATATTCCATAGCAAGTCAGCCCCAGTTCCCTCTCCTCCATTTCCCTTCCCAGCTCAAATTTTTTTCCCACTTTATTCTCCTTGTCGGTGTCGAATTCTAAGCATTAACGTTTTGGAATAGGATTGATGGGCTGTAGAGGTAGGGGTGTCCGGTATCACGAAATGACACGTGTCATGTTAACCTATCTAATCGATTATAAACCAGTAGAAGAAAATGTCCCCCAAATGTGAGATTATTTAATAGTAATCGATAGAGGTGGGATTATTATTCACGAACAGGCCAAAGATTGGATTATTAAAATAAATTTTACCAAAAATCAATTCTAAGTTTTGGTTGAGTTAGTCTTGTAGCAATTAGCACAATATAATTGATATTAGAGCCAATATAAAGAACATCACAAGTTTAAATCTCATTTACCCTCTTTTATTTAGCCTACTAGAGTTTCACATCAAAGAGCTTGATATGATACAAAAACACCAATTCTAGAATTCAACTATCAGGTTAAATTTTAAGTTTAATTGGTAACATCTTGCAAATTTTAAATTAGGTGATATGAAATGTTCCAAAATACTCCTCCATTTTTTTTTATTTATTACATCACTTGTGTTTGCACGGAGTTTTAAGAGAATGAATTTGATATAATATAATAATGTGAGTGGATGCATAATTTATTATGGTAAAAGTAATATGGAGACCATGAAAATGAAAGTATGCGAGAGAAAGTAGTGAGGGCCATGAGAGAGAGAAATGATAAATTATTTGAGCGGGGTTTGAAGTAATAGAGTGAAATAATAAAATATAGGAAAAATTGAGTTTATAAATCCCAACTTTGGGCAATTTACTATGAAAAATCCCAACTATGCATTTTCCTTAAAAAATCCCAACTTTGATACCCATTTTCTTTCAAAGATCCCAACAGGTCACCAAACCTGCTACTTTAGGTTACAATCCACGTGTCAACACGGGATTGGTCAAAAAATAATTCAAAAAAAAAACTAAAAAAAAAATTAATTCAAAAAAAAAAATTAAAAAAACCAAAAAAATTAAAACAGCAGCCCCCACCCCATCCCGGAAAACACCTTACCCGCACCCCACCCCCGCCAGATTATTGCCCCCACCCCCGATAACCCCTCCCCGTCGCTGGAATCCGACGACCAACCCTCCCCCACCCTCGAAACCCACCCCTTTCCCTCCTCCCACCCTCGCGAAACCCTCCCACTATAAACCGGAAAACACCCCTCCCCTAACCCCCACCTTCAAAAACGCCCCCTTCCCCTTCCCCGACCGTGGGTCGATTTCGGGGGAAGGGAGGGGGGCGATTTCGAGGGTGAGGGTTTTGGGAGGGGGTTTTACGGTTTAGGGTGGGAGGGTTTCGCGAGGGTGGGGGGAGGGAAAGGGGTGGGTTTTGAGGGTGCGAGAAGGTTTTTCGCCAGATTCCGGCGACAGGGAGGGGTTATCGGGGGTGGGGGAGGGGTGGTTGCCGTTTTTCGGCGACGGGGGAGGGATTTGCGGGGATGGGGGGCGATTTCCCGACGGGATGGGGTGGAGGTGAGGTGTTTTCCGGGATGGGGGTGGGGGCTGGGTGTAGGAGTTTATAGGTACTACGCAGCGGAAAATCATGAATCATATTTATAAAAGAACCTAATCCCAAAATCACATGCATAATACACAAGACACATAATCATACCTTTGAAGCGTGAATTCCACGTAGCAAATGATTGACAAATCAGGGAGAGAATAGAGCCCAAGCATTTCTCCTCTACTTAGTCCACGAGCTTCGAACGAGCCGTCCACCAATACTAGATTGGTCGAGTGATTGAGGAAAACCGCGATCACCACCTTTAATGGACTAAGCCTGTAACACCCCGTATTTTCGAACCATTACTTTGTGTGTGTTTTAACCTATAAAGCCTAATTTTTAATTTAAATCTCAATTTCTAAATTAAAATGCTAATTTAATTATTAAGACTGTTCTTTGTTTTAAAGGTCATCCCAACCTTCTTAGACCCTAATTATAGTATTTTGACAGAACGTTTGAAAGTTATTATTTAAAAAGGTTCTATATTTGAGTTTTAATCATTTCGAATTGTATTTGACTTGTCTGAATTGATATTAGCCTTAAAGGGTGATTCCTTTAGCTTAAGCATTAATTCAGTAAGTGATACTAAATTATATATAATTTTGATATTTAACCTATTGCGATTGATACGGGTCATCATGGGTGATTCCTTGACTGAAATACCAATCTAATAGGTATAAAATGATTTTTGGAGTTTTAAAAACATTTTACATGCAATCATATCAATATCGATAAATAAAGTTGTATTGGGTGATTCCGTCAACTCGTTTATCAAATTGGTACTGTATTGTTTATAAAGTATTCTTTAATTCTTTTATTTATAAAACTCATTATAATGTCCGTTTATTAATTAGGTCATTATAAATGAATAATATTACTGATTTCACATTTCGTCTTTTATGTCGCTTTTCGGTACTTATGAACTTTATATACATTTTCAATATTGTGATTTAAATTATTATTTTCATTATTATTATTGAGATATCAGTAATAAAATCTATATTATCGTTTTCAAACGCGTTTCAAATCGCCTCATGTTACATTCGTTCCCTAGTCTAGTTTTGGGCCAACTAGGATTAGCTCGGAATAGAATTTGGACTAGTAATGAACCGTTCAATAGGGCTTGTATAGTTTTATACCCTTCTTTATTTTCCCTCCTTAAGCCCATGTTACTCCTTAGTTAACCCTCTTAAACTAATTCAATTAACATTCTTAATATAGGGATTTGCTTTCTAATCACATGTGTTGCTTGAGCCCAACTTCTCCTATTTCTCACGGCTATACAAGGGCCTGTTACTGTCCATTTTTTCCACCATAGTAACCCCCCATTTACATCAACAATCAATCCCATTCAATCACAAATTAAATGCTGTCCAAAACCCCTTGATATTCCCTACAATTCACATACAAAAACAACGCTTCTTGTGCGTGAGGTTGCTGCACCATCACAACACTTTTCTCCTCTCAATTTTCCTCAAATCTTCTGGTAATTATCAAGGGATATTCGTGGGTCATTGATGCTCCTCTTATTCAAGCACTCAAACACCATAGAACCTCATCGATCAAGGCTAGTAAGAGGCGTAACTTTAAAGCGGCTCGGGCGGATTCAAATTACGATCTTTTCCTCTATTCTAATCTGATTTTTCTTGCTCTCCATTCAAGGTAACTAGCACTATTCCAAGCTTTAGAATACATGGCTAGGATAGGTTAAGGCTAGGTGCAAATTAGAGTTGGTTAGATTAGAAAATGTTGTAGTTTATCTCATGTTTGTTTGCTGTTTTGTGTGTGAGAAATGAGTTTATCTTATTCATGTTTTATTTCTGGTTTCTATGCTAGATAATCATGCCTAGAAGATGTAAACATACTAGGGTTTGGTACCATATATTGTTATTGTGTTTTTTTGGTGGTTTTTTTAAGAATTATATGAACACTAATGCTCACAAAACTGCAGCTGTAATTCCTGTCATTGTGCAGTACGTTTCCAGCCTTTATTTCCCTTGATTTGGTTTGTTTTTGTGCCTAAAATGGTGTAGCATCATGTTAGGTTTACTCCTAAATTAAATTATCATATTTTTGGGTAAATTTTGATTTGTTTATATGCCTAAAACCAAGCAAAGGTAGTGCTGCCATAATGTCAGTTTGTGAACCGTGTGAATTGATTATATTTAAGAGATGTATTGCCTAATTTTTATGCCTAATCTTGTGCCTATCATGAACTATTATGTATTTAGAGTGTGTATGGTAATGGGATAAGGTTAATTGTGAGTTTAAGGTTGGTTTTGGGAGAATTTGTTGTGCAATGTGCTGCTGAAATTCTTGTTAGGGTCTGCTGCATTTTCATGTTGTTTTCACCATGTTAAAGTCATGAATTTAAGCTTATCTTGTATGTATATATTTCCTAATATGTGGATTAATATGTCGTAGTTTATTTTACCATTTTGGCATTGTTTTGAGCGTGTTTATGAAGTGTTAACGAAGTACTATAGTTGCTGCCATTTTTCTATTATTAATAAGTTGTCGACGTCGTTGTGCTTTAAAGTAGAATAACACTGTTTTTAGCACCGCTTCGCCAAGGGTTGTGTACGGAGTGTATTGTGATATTTTTTTATAATTAGCTTCGTACCCAAATCCAGACAATAAGAGTGACACCTTGTTATGATTTATAAATGATTTTGTATATTTTGAAGGATTTATATTGAATTTTGGTCTTAGAAGTAAAGACCTGCAGTATTTTCAAATTAGGGTTGATGATCCCTAAAATGTGTTTTGATGATTTTGAAGAATTATTTTTACCGTTTTATATGATTCGTGAGTGTAAGACAACCATTGGGCTGCAGAATTCAATGGTTGGAACATGCCAACATCTTGGGCTGCGGAATTCGAGATGTAATTTTCTAGGTTAATTATTGTCGTCCGGAACTACTCGGGCTGCGGAATTCGAGTAGGAAAACTGGGAGTTTGGCCATTCTCAGACGCAGACGGCTGCGGAATCATCTGTAGGTTCGCCCTGACAAACCTTTGATGGTGGGCTGCGGGATTCACCGGCGTTCATATTTTATATGCTTGCCTCACTATGGATCAGTTTTCGAAAAGTTAAAATTCTCTATTTTAATATTATTACGCTTTTGTGAAGGTCTTCTTAAGTCAAGTCAAGCATTTTCTAAATCTCTTTAAAGAACCTTTATAAGTGTTAATTATTGTTTTTATGAGTTTATTGCTTATGCTTTGGGTGCTATTTATTCTTACTCTATAATCATGTGGTAATATATTCATTTTCTTTACCATGCATGTTTGTTTTGTATTGTATTGTAATCATGTTGCATGTTTTGGATGTGTATTCCTATCTATGTATCTTATCATGTTTATCTTGTGTATATTGTGAAGTAGTTGTTTATCTTGTCTACTTGTTGTATTATTTTCATGTATGCTTCTATGCTTTACTCTATGCTTAGCTTTGTGTTTCTACAAGTTTTGGGAGAACTGCTAGTTACTCCCCACTGATTGTGGAACCTAAATGTTATTTGCAGGTGAAGAGTAGCGTTTGTTGAGTCTGGGCTGAGAGCAGAGTGTTTAGGTTGTTCCCAAGGAGTTTTATCGACTATCTTTTGATGTCTTTACCTCTCTTTATGAGATAGTCAAATTTGAGGTTGTTCTGCCTCGTTGGAAGTTTTATTTGATCATTTAGGATTTCTTTCTCTTCATTATTTTTGTTTCAGTTATTTATTTATTTTGTTTAGTTTTTAGTAACCCTTAGAGTGACATTCCGTCTTGACGTTATTTCCGCTAACGTCTCGCCTTCTATTACACGGGGTGTTAGAAAGCCGACCACCACGATCCACCACACCACGAACCACCACATTGGCACCGAGGAGGAGAGAGAGAGCCGTGAGATAGAGAGGAGTATGAGAGGGGTTGGTCTCGTGTTTGCTAATTAGGGTTTGATCTCATTGATCAGATAATTGCATACTACTAGCAAACCCTAGGCACCTAGTCTATTTATAATCACATTATAATTAGATTAGGGTTAGGAAGCCCAAAACCCTCAATCTTACTCCATATGGCCGGCCATACTAGAGGATGAGGCCCATCATGAGCCTTGTCCTCTCGTGCCCGATTTAGACCCTTTATGTGACCTTATAAGATCCGTCCAATTGGGTTTTAGGCTATTTTACTATCCCTAATATCGTTAGTACCTCTAGTTATGATAAAACGACGACCCAAATGTCCGAACTTAATTATCTCCATAATTTGATCCATTTATATATCTAGTAATTGCACACGACGAAGACATAAATCCTTCAATCTCCCACTTGTCTGAGACAAGTGTGCAATATTCAAATTGCTTAAGTCAATATGTGTCGATTTGATAATATGATTGCATCACATGTCGAGATCATATTAATCTACAAATCGTTTCTTGAAATCTGAGTTAGAATTACAAAACCAAATGATTAATGAGTAATGCATTTGAACGCGACCACGCATTTTCTGAATTCTCCCTCTTCAAGCGGCCATGACACATTTCCTAATTTAATAGGTAGACTCAATCCAATCTTGTGGCAACAAGGCTCCCACTCAAATTTTGAAATAACCGGGAAACACACTTTATAATCTCCAGTTACGGGCAAACGTTTGAGTGTACCACAGTTAAATCAATCATTGAATGAAATCAATGTTCCACTCATGTCAAAGGAATCCACTAATATATCCGGAAGCTCTATACTTGAACTTCAAAGTAGGTCAATAGTTCGATAATATATCATTCATGCATATCCAACTGATTGACCAAGCATCACTATGCCCCTATAGCCCATGAAATTGCGCTATCCAATTAATCTTACATGCTATTCCATTTATTGAAATCATTTATGTCCACTTTAATGATTTCGAACTAGGAACTTAAATAATATATGAATTTTGTTCACCTGTGGGGTTTCATTCACCAGGTCATCAACCTGATGAGCCTTCAATTCATAATTATTTTGGACATTTTATTTAATTTCCAAAACCATAATTAAATAAGATAAATGACATTTCTATTTTAAACATAATTCTGCAAATATATGCATTCCTTATGTAATATGCTTTCTCAAAACATATACAACTTGAATTACATAACTTGCTTCAATCCAAATCTTTAATATGACTCTCATATCTTAGTCATTGGAAGGGGTTTAGTGATTTCTCACTCATAATAAAACTTTGCAGATCACGACATTCCGCTTGTCATTGATCTCATAAATGAGGTGATATCTCATATCTATTTGTTTGGATTTGTGATGTGACCCTGACTTCTTTGTTTTGACAAAGGTGTCCTTTTAGTCACAAGACAATTTGATCTAAACTTACTCCTTAACTACTCTTACTGTAGCTAAAACAAATATTCTGACAATGAGTATGCAACAGTATTCTGCTTTGAACTCTTCAAGCTTACTGTTCTTCTCCATTCAAACACAAAATGTATTTAGATCACCATCTAAAGCCATCTTGCCTGTTTGGAAACTTGCATCCGTATTCACTTTTGACAACTTATTCACTTTTAACACCATTAGCTAGAAAAATTTAGTCCTTCTCAAGTACTCAAGGATTTGCCCTTTGTAACTTTCAGTATGCTTATTATGAAATTACTTGAAAAATTGCTACACATGCACGAGTCATATGTAACATTTTTCTTTGTACATATCATGGCACAGATAATGGACCCTTCTGCAGAATCATAAGGTACATTATCCATACAACTCAACTCTATTAGCTTTTAAAGGCACTGAATTTTACTGAGCGTACTACCATGAAACATGGGAAACCATCCTTTCTTAGAGTCTTGCTTCATGAACTTGTCAAGATCCTTATCAACATAAGTCTCTCGATTCATTCCAATCATTCTTCAAGATTCATTTTGTGGATCTTGATTCCCAATATGTACTCAATATCTCCTAAGCCTTTAATATAGAAACAACTCTCTAACCACTGCTTGACTTACTTAAGCATTGATATATCATTTCATATGAACTGTATGTCATCTACATACATGACTAAGAAGACCAATTGCTCCCACTAAACTTCTTGTCTCTACAAGATTCGTTATGTTCTTTGAGTAAATCAAATTGTTTGATTGTCTGATCGAAACGAATGTTTCAACTCCCTTATGCTTACTTCAATCCATTAAATGAATTTCTGAAATTCGCAAAACTTTCTAGGATTTCTGGATTTTAAAATTCTTAGGTTGTATCATATACATACCATCCATCAAGAACATTTCATGAAGGTGATTTTGATTTCCATTGCTAAACTTCGTAATCGAAATTAGCAATTACTAGAAGAATCCAAATAGACTTACGCATCTAATAGGTTTGACCCTATTTGTAAGACTATCATGGAATAACACATCTTTACAGACATGGAGTCCATTCTGGATTTAATGGCCTTAAGCCATTTCCTGAGTTGACACTTATCCAAAGTTTGCTTGTAAGGCATGGGTTCTAACCATTCCAGTAGGAAAATTTTAAAATCCACCTTTTTCTCAGAATTTCAACAAACTTTTTGTTTTGATCCTAAGTAACCTATGATAGGTATGAGCAATAATAGAATTATTCTCTTCAACTCTTTGAAGCCTTTTATTCAAGTTGGGACGATAGAAGTCTCGCTAGTGGAATTAGCTTGTTTCGACACATGGTTTATCAGATTAGCTGATTTCATATGCCTTCGTCTCTGATGTGGTGTTATTCACATTCATTTATTGCTCGTCTCGAATCTCATCGAGATCTAAGTTTACTCCCACTTGACTTTGTAGGAAGAGATTTCTTTCTATAAAAACACTATCGCGAGTAACAAACACTTTGTTTTTATGCGATTGTAGGAATAATACCTCTTAGTTTCCATGAGAAAACCCATGAAGAACTATTGTCTGATTTAGGGTCTATTATTTCATTTTTGTAAACATTTTACATTGATTTCATAACCCTTAATCCTGTTTTGAAAAGATAACTTTTGGAACATTTCCAAATCATAACTCTTATGACATCTTTTCTACTGCTTTGGTTAAGTTTCCTGTTTAGTATATTCGCAATTGTTGTTGTAAATGCATATCCTCAAAACGATATTTGTAAATCATTAAATCTAAAATAGGATCGAATCATGGCAAGCAAGGTTTGATTCCTTCTTTCACCATTCATTTTGAATGTAATGTCTCTGGATTGTGAACTAATTCCACAATTCCCTTTTAGATGATCATTGATTTTGAGTTAAATATATATCACAACAATCATATTGTGGTGCTAAATTATTTATCTCAAACTGATTTTTCATTTCATTTTGGAATTCTTGAACTTTTAAATGATTCCAAGCTTTTACTTCATTAAGTAATTATCGATATATTTACTTAAATCGTTAGTAAAAGCAATGAAATAGTTAAATCTCTTTGCTAATTCTTGAACTTATGATCCACACACATCATATGTTTGTGTTGCAAAAGGTCATTTTAGCTCTTTTACCCTTTCAACTAAAAGACAACTTGGTCATCTTACCTTATCAAGCATAACTTTTAATTCTCAAGTGATTCATAATCATATAAGAATAAGAGTCCACCCAATATAACTTTGGATATGCAAAATGGTTTATGTGACCTAATCTTACTTTGTTATAAGTAAGTTTACTTTGAATCATCTAATTTTGCTTTTGTGATCTACTTTTATCAATGTCATAAAATAAAATTTAACTCGTATCTAGCAAAATGAAAACAATTTATTACCTTGGCCATGGATCAACACTTGTCCAAGCCAAGTAAAAAAAACGAATCAGTATTCAAACTAACACTGAAAATTGTCTCATCAAAACTGAAAATTGTTCTAAAATCATAAAAATTCAGAAATTAAAACTATGAAGCTATCTCTGGCCACTCGAACACTTCTAGTGTACCTTCAAGCTCCATTTCCATGCTAGCCTCACTTCTTTGCAGCTTCTGCACAACATTAATAATGTTAAGCACTGTAACTTGGTATCACATACTTAAGTGAAAGTTAAAATGTTTATAACATAATACCTAAGGTTGATGCTTCATTCTTCTTGAGGAAGTTAAGGTATTTCTGGCAATTGCGTTTCCAATGCCCCTTCTTCTTGCAGTAAAAGCATTCACTTTCACTTGCACCCTTGGGTTTTGGATTCGCCCTAGGCTTCTCAGGAGCCTTAGCAACTTGCTTTCCCTTGCTCTTGGCACTAGCCTCTTGCCCCTTTTTTTTGAACCTCTTTCCCTTTTGAATCATAAGAACTTCCTTCTTAGGTTCCTTAGCAATTTGCTTTTCAGCACTAACCAGCATTGCGTGCAATTGATTCATAGTCTTTGCAGTCGCAGTCATGTTAAAATTCATGATAAACTGGTTAAAACTTTCTGAAAGTGAGTGGAGAATGATGTCTGTTGCCATCTCATCACTGTATGGGTGCCCCAGTTTCTCCATACTTTGAATAAGGCCGATCATTTTGAAAACATGATCATGAACTGTGGCACCCTTCTCCATCCTACAATCCAGAATCTCACGATGAACACTACTAGAATTCGGTCAAATTGCGACCGTTTTTCTACGACCGTCATTAAAGCGGTCGGAAAAATTGAAATTTGCGACCGGTTTTGAACACGGTCGCAAAAAAATTGAAATTTGCGACCGTTTTCTAAACAGTCGCAGATTTGCGACCGTTTTTAGGATATTAAACGGTCGTAAAGGTATTTAAACATTTTGTTTAAATAAAATACATTTAAAAAATAATTCAAAATTAAATTAAATTATTTGCTACCGCTCTTAACGGTCGCAAATTGTGGAAATTGCGACCGTTCATCAAGCGGTCGTAATTTTGCGACGGCTAAAGCGATCGCAAGGATTTTAATTTTTTTTTCAAAAAATTACACGTATAAAATGGGTGCACTTAACCCTAAACCCCTAAGCCTTGAGAGGCCGCACTCCTCCATTCTCTCTCTTCTCACATTCTCTGTCTTCTCCTTATCTTTTCTCTGGTTTTCTTTCTCTTCCCTCTTCTTCCATATTTCCTCTTCTCTTCCTTTCCTCTTCCCCAACCTGCCCTATTCTCTTTCCTCTTTCCTCTTCTCCTTTTCCTTCACTTTCTCCGGGAACGTCGGTGGTACGGTGTTGCGATTCCGGCAACGTCTTGATGCTTAAGTGGTGGTGTTAAACAAGTTAATGGTTCTTAACGTCAAATTCGACCTTGAAAAGTGTAGATCTACACTTTTTATGGTCGAATTAGGCTTTATTAACCAAATTTAAGGTGACATTCGAAGTTAACTCGGGGTTTGAGGTATGTTTTTGTGTTTATACTTCTTTTTGTTAGTTTTTTTGTTCGATTTTGGTTTGAATTTTGGGTGGGTTTTGTGGGTTTGAATTTCCTTGTTCGAAATTTATTGGGTTAATTTATGTGGGTTTGATTTTCTTGTTTGAATTTCCTTGTTCGAATTCTTTTTCTGGTATAATTTGTTTTGCTTGATGTTTGTGGGTTTGATTTTCTGGATTTATTGGGGGTTGATTTTCTGGATTTTTTTTTGCTTGATTTTCTTGTTTTTTTTATTTTTTTTTTTGCTTTGTTTTCTGGATTTCTGTGGGTTTTGTGTGTTTGAATTTCCTTGTTCGATTTTTTTTGCTTGTTCGAATTTTGTATTTAGTTAATTTTTGTGGGTTTTGTTTGATATTTTGTTTGCTATTGTTTGATTTTTGGTTTTGTTTGATTTTTGGTTTTCTATTGTTTAATATTGTTTGATTTCTGGTATAATTTGTTTTCCTACGAACGTTTTTTTTCCAGTTTTATTTTTTTTTTTGAGATTTATGGGGGTGGCTGGTGGAGTTACGGGAGTGGCAAGGTGAGTTTTATGGGGTGGGCTAGTGCTTTCGAGGTGGTTGGGTGGTGTATCGGGGGTGGCTAGTGGTGTTTTAGGGTGGGCATTGGTGATGAGGCTGGCTGTGAAGTACAGGGAGGTGGGTGCTTTTTTTTTGTTTTTAGAAAACTTTTAGCGACGGCTTTAAGCGGTCGCTAATATCCAATTTTGCGATTGCCGATTAAACCGGTCACAATTATTGATATTTGCGACCGTTCCCCTTACGGTCGTTGAAAATATTAAAAACTGTCGCAAAAAATCTGCGACCGTCAAACGGTCGTAATTTTATTTTTTTGCGACCAACTAAATAACGACCACCCCTTTACGACCGTTGACGGTCGCAATTATGAATTGCGACCGTTTTTGCTATTTTCTGCGACTGTTAGAGGCGGTCGCAAAACCCTTAATTTTTAGTAGTGGAAGCTCGTACCTTTCAACTGTTGCTTGTTTCTTAAACAATGCTTTGAGTTCTTGCATGATTGTGTACGCATCCTGATCCTCAAAACGCTTTTGAAGACTAGGTTCCATGGTAGCAATCATCAAGCAAGTGATAGGCACAACTCTATCATGATCTTTCTTGTGCCTCTTGACTTCTGCCGTAGTTGCAGTTTCTGGCAGAGGTCCTGGCAATGGGCTATCAATGACATCCTCTTTACCTTCAGATTTCAGAACGAGCCTTGGCATTCTTTCCCAAGTGGAAAATTTTTCTCCTGTCAACCTATCCTTCTCAAGGAATGGTCGAAAATTGTAAATATTGTTGTCATTGTGATTACGACTACCCATCTATGTCAAAATAAGGCAATGTTTAATAATTATGTTTAATTTAACATTAAAGTACCATATACGAATTAATTAGGTAACTTTAAAGCACTTTATTCAACATTAATTGATCCCAACTGAATTTTAAGTGATTCCAAGATCCTTTATTTGTGTAATAGTTGACCGGACTGAGGCCCTACCATCAAGCATTATATTTTCAAGGTGAGTAAACTCTTTACTGATTACAACTCTTGTAACTCTTGGTTGAATAATTAATCATCACATGCTTAATTATTACCCTTTGCTTCAAGGTTCTAAACTCTTTAGGTAACCTTGTTGAGCGTAACCAATTAAATATGTAGAACGTGATCCGCCCCAAATTACCTAAAATAACAAGTGACGCTCCGTTGAGGCCAACCCATCACTTACTATTAACGGATTGTTGGGTATCTAATTAGAAAAGCAATCTCAATATTACTGGGACCTAGATTCATTTATGTTGTGATTATTTAGTGAACTCTAGCGCATCATCAATCAACATAAATAAATCTAACATGCATAATCTACTAATGCAATAAAACATGATATAGCATGGCCCCTTAGTCTTAAGAAAACTAGAAATGAAAAACTCCCACTTGAATCATCATGGATCTCCATCCACCTTGCTCCTTTTGGGTCTTCACTTCATGAGTTTCTTTGGACTAACACTATTTAAATAACTAATCTATTTACTTTAAATAAAAAGTTACAAAAATACTTAACGGTACGCAGACCGTATTTAGATTACAATAATACATCACGATGCGCGGATCGTATTTTAGAATCTATGGGCCATACTAGTCTATATATAGAAAAATAATATCATATAAAAGTGCCATATAATAAATCACTCAACATGCTTGTCTAAAGTACAACATCAAATGTTCATAATTAAGGCAACACATTTCCTAAAATATCTTATATTTTAATCATAATTAGATAATATCGCATATTATTCATGACCAATCATAAAATATCATATATTTTAATTTAGGCATGAGATAGAATCAAATATTATTTTAATCTAGAAAGATAAATCATATTTAATCATCCATGATTATCTTAACAACTTTAGGAGATTCTACCCTAATTATTAGCCAATCAAATAATTTTAAAATCAATTATCCTAATCTAATTATGGGATAATCACATTATTTAAATCAATTATTATCCTTTTGGAATATGCTCAGAATTTCCTAATCAATCTTATCCAAAATTAACCACTTTAATAATGGATAATTACCAGTTTAACTACTTTAAATATGGATAATATATAACAACTTTTGCAAGATTTGATTTTATCCTAAAACAAAAGATTTTATCCGAAATAAAACCGATTTTATCCCAAAATAATTTTGTAATTATCTTGAAATATTTTTCAAAACAGAAATTTTTTTTTTTTTAAAAAGTCGTACTGTACGGCTGCTGGCCACCGTGGTTGGCTAGTCGGAGCTAGCCACGATGGTTGGCTGCTTTGCAGCAGCCACTGCCGCAAGGCAGCAGCACCAGTAGCAGTGGCAGCCACGGCAGCAGCGTGTAACGCTTGCACAGCTGCTGCCCCAGCCACCTTGGACCGTCGCCCTCCCCTCCCCCCCTCTTGGACTGCCACCAGGTCGGTAGCCGCCGTGGCTACGCCACCCAGCTGCGGCTGCCGGCCTTAAAACTATTTTTTTTTTTGGTTTAATTAAAATAACTTTTATAAAAATTAAATTAAATCAGTCCAAATTTTAAAATTAAATCACATTCAACTTTAAAATTAGGGTTCATCATAAAATTAATCCCAATTTAATTCTAACTCTTAAAATTAAATCAATGATCATACATAAAACATTTTTATGCATAAATTAATCCGATTAAAATTATGAAACATAAAACAATTCGAATTAAATCAAAAATCAAGCACCAAAATCATATTTTAAGCTATGAATTTTCGAAAAATTCGAAATTAGGGTTAGGGGGTTCGAAAATTTCAAACATTTTTGGGCTAAAATTCGGTCCTCTTCATGGCTATTTGAGCATAATTAAATCTCATTTAATCAATTTCAAAAGTTTAATCACATTAAATATAATAATTGAACCATAATTAAATTAATTTCTCCCTCTTAATTGATTATAAAATTAACATGGACTTCAAATTAATCATATTAATATGATCAAGCGCGTTCATGCAAGAGGCTAACTGATACCATTGTAGGAGTTTATAGAGACTACGCAGCGGAAAATCATGAATCATATTCATAAAAGTACCTAATCCCAAAATCACATGCATAACACACAAGACACATAATCATACCTTTGAAGCGTGAATTCCACGTAGCAAATGATTGACAAATCAGGGAGAGAATAGAGCCCCAAGCGTTGCTCCTCTACTTAGTCCACGAGCTTCGAACGAGTCGTCCACCAATACTAAATTGGTCGAGTGATTGAGGAAAACCGCGATTACCATCTTTAATGGACTAAGCCGACCACCACGACCCACTACCACCACGAACCACCACATTGGCCCCGAGGAGGAGAGAGAGAGCCGTGAGATAGAGAGGAGTATGAGAGGGGTTGGTCTCGTGTTTGCTAATTAGGGTTTGATCTCACTGATCAGATAATTGCATACTACTAGCAAACCCTAGGCACCTAGTCTATTTATAATCACATTATAATTAGATTAGGGTTAGGAAGCCCAAAACCCTCAACCTTACTTCATATGGCTGGCCATACTAGAGGATGAGGCCCATCATGGGCCTTGTCCTCTCGTGCCCGATCTAGACCCTTTGTGTGACCTTATAGGATCCGTCCAATTGGGCTTTAGGCTATTTTACTAGCCCAAAGAACGTTAGTACCTCTAGATGTGATAAAACGACGACCCAAATGTCCGAACTTAATTATCTCCATAATTTGATCCATTTATATATCTAGTAATTGCACACGACGAAAACATAAATCCTTCACTGGGTTTTTTTTTTAATTTTTATTTTTATTTTTGAATAAATCGGATTTTTAAAAAAAAAAACAACTAATTTTGTTTTTTGGACCACTAAAATTCCGTGACAAGTGGCAATTTTTTTTTTAGAAAAAATGAGTTAACCTTCTCTTCACGTAACCGGTCATCTGGGATCTTTAAAAGAAAATGGGTATCAAAGTTGGGATTTTTGAGGAATAATGCATTGTTGGGATTTTTCATAGTAAACCGCCCAAAGTTGGGATT
Source organism: Chenopodium album (assembly GCF_948465745.1). Lineage (NCBI taxonomy): Eukaryota > Viridiplantae > Streptophyta > Magnoliopsida > Caryophyllales > Amaranthaceae > Chenopodium > Chenopodium album. The sequence goes on along the minus strand of NC_137846.1, from coordinate 42,587,119 downwards.
TATAAACTTAATTTTTCCTAAAATATAATATAAAGTTGCTATTTATAAAAGCTATGCAAAAAAAAAAAAAAGAAAAAAAAAATCTATTAAAAGAAAGTGATGCAGATAAATAAAAAACGGAGAAAGTAGTAGAAATGTTTACTTTAATAAAGGGCTATGTATGAAAAGGATCAACATAAATAGAATAACAATCCTTACTTTGTGGAAAGAATCGATTTTTTTTTTCTTTATTCTTATCATCGAATATCTAATCTTTTATGCCTTTAATTTAATATAACCCTTCAATTTTAATATTTTCATTACTTTGACTGATGCATATGCCAATAATAGATTTCATAATTAATTTTTGTAATTTACTATTGTAATAAAAACAATTATAAAAATAGACATTATAATTAATCCAATAGTATATTACACAATAATATTATATTTCATATTATAACAATTAAAAAAAAATTAAGTTAAAAAGAATATGTGAATAGTGTATAAGTTAAAGTAATATTAAAAAAATAAAAAGGGAGCATTCTTTACGTACTGTTCATTCTTCATTTCTTCTATTATATGAAGTATTAACCGGTTTCCAAAAAAAAAAAAAAAAAAAAAAAAAAAAAAAAAAAAAAAGTATTAATCGTTGTGTTAGAGGAAGACAGTTTATGAGCATGTTCAATTTTAGTTTTTGTTATATGGTTTAATTATGCCATTGCCACTAATTACAGGTGAAGTAAATGTTTCTATAATTGATTTACAAAAAAATTTTGGAAGAGCTTTTTATGTTACTATCTATTTCTAATGCAATTCTATCTCGAACATTTGAAAGTATCTTTCTATTTACCAAACAATGTGTTCATCTTGTAAAAAGAAAAAAAAAAGAAAAAAAAAAAACAATGTGTTCATGAAAATTTAGGATGAGTAGATAAACAAAATTTATATGAAATTTTTTTGTTGCAATTTGAGACACAATACGTTACAATTAACATCAAATAATTAATTCTTCATGCCCCCTTCTTTTATTATTAACACATTAATGTTTATATGATTCAAATTTGTTTCCTAACTTCTACTAATTTTGTCATCCTCCCTAGCCTATTGTTGGGATATGCTTTCAAAAATCATGTTACTCAAATTAATTCAATTAAGTCATTGGTGCATAAAATAGATATTTTCTAATCTTATATCTCACAGACTCACACCATCATACAAAATAATTTCAACCTATGTTTTTTTTTTTTTTAATTTATTTATTTTATTTTATTTTATTTTTTGACGGAACCTATGTTTAGTTATACTTCCTTCGTTCCAATAATATTTCAACAATAGGACTTTTACACTGTTTATCACTCTTGTTTGACCATATAATATGACTTATACGTTAAGCAAAATATAGCATGTGAGATTTTGTTAAATTCGTCTCATACGGAGTAAAATACTTTCACAATATCAACTTCTTTTTAATTTTTACTCTTATACAATTACATATATTTAACATATAAAATATACTTAAAATGCGTAATTTTATCCTTGTTTCAATGTTATTAGAATGGAAAAAGTTATTATTAGAGCAACTCCAATGGTTGTACCTATGGACTTGCTTGCAATATTAAATAATCCCTAGCTATTAGCTTGATTATTGGAGTTACAAAATGCAATTAGCTTGGCTAGACAAAGTTTTGCTTAGAGAAAAACTTGCCAAAAAAAAATAGAATCAATAAAATAAAATATAAAAATTTAATTAAGGAGGTGAAGTTCATTTAAATTGTAAGCTAAATAGCTAGTCATTGAAATTCAAAATTGCTACAATAACCATTAGTTTAAAAACTTATGTGTCATGTCAATTTAATTGTCAAATTAGCTTTACATTGGAGTTGTTTTTAGACTTTTCAATATCTTCAAAGTATGTACGGAGTGCTAAAAGGAGTATCCGCTTAAACGCACATGGTTTGCTAACGGTGATAGATTTACTAGTAAATTGTCTAAAAATGCTAAAAAGCTCAAATTTGCATTGACTTGTCCGAGTCCCTTGACGTTAATTAAATCTAATAATAAAACAGTTGTTTCTCCAATTATTACTCCTCCGTTCTTTTTTACTTGATTTATTTATTTTATCACGCTTGTTAATGTAAAACTTTAACGATTAATAACTTTAATTCTCATAAATAAATATTATAAAAGTTATATATTATGATATTACTTATTGGGATGAATTCAATAAAATTCCACATAAATATATTTTTCCTTATATATTCACTAGTTTAAGTCCCGTGCAATGCACGGTTGTTATTAACTTTTTAAAAAAGGTTATTGTATATTTTTATAAAATAAATTATACTCATAATATTAATTCAAAAATAAATATAACTTTAACTTTTATACCTAACTATATCAATGTCTTAGATTAGCTAGTGACACTTAGAAAAAAGAGGCTTTATTTATTTATTTGAAAAAATCTAAGGTTATATAGTACCTGCACGTTCTGCGTTATTATTAATACAACTTTTAAGAGTAAAAAATAAAGTGTGTATATATGTCTTAACAAAATGATTTTATTTTTAATTGAATTAAACATTATTGCAAAAGTAAAAAATTGGATGAAAAAAAGTTAATAGTATTATCGAAAACTAAAATAATGTATAGCAATATTGTTTAATAATACTCACCTCATTTTTTTTATAAAAATAATACCTAATATAAAAGACTGCGTATATGTAAAAATATATTAGTTAGGTTTATATGGAGAATTATTATTGTTAAGAATTTTAATTGGAAGAAAGATAATTTAAATTATTATAAAATGATTTCCTTCAATATATAATCTGCATAAAAATAGAAAGTAAAATTGGGCGGGAAAATTTTTAATGACATTATGACAAATGTTATTTTAGATTCGCTTTTAGTATAGGTTAATTGATAAAAGACGGTCAAAGAAGGGTTGGTGAATAGTGTAAAAGTCAAAGTGGATCAAGTAAAAAAAGAACGGAGGAAGTATATGAAATGAGTAACTACTATTTGTACTATGAGAACGTCTATAAAGGTTTATATGATTAATCATGTGGACGGAATTCAATTTCAAAAGGTATTACACTATTACTCAATCAATTTCCCACCACAAAACACAAGTTCAAACTTCAAATGTGTTCTATGGAGGAAGACCTTATCTTACGCAACAAACTACTCCTTTTGTTTCGTAATAGTTGCAACACTTCCTTATTTGGTAATGACCTACTATTATTTTATTTATTATCTCTTTTACTAACCCCACTTTCACATATATTTTATTATTTATCTCTCCTACCAACCCTACTTACACCATTTTTTTATATCACTTCTCTCTTATATTAAGTATACTTTTTATTTTTTTTATTATTAAAGCCAACTCTATATTTTCTTAAATTATGTGAACTTCTTACCGTTGCGAACTTGCGATTAATACTTTCAAAAAAGAAAAATTAAGTTTAAGAGTCGTAAAAAATTATATGGAATACTTTGTACTTCTTCCATTGCTTTTTAGCTGACGTGTTTTTCTTGGTCATGCTGTCTATGCTCAAATTCAACTATTAATATATTTAATTACTAATTAGCATAAATTATAAAAGTTGATATTTCGAGAATATATATCATGACAAAAATAACAATATCCCACATGATTATATTTTTCATGACTTATTAATCACAAAACACGGTAAAAAAGTGTATAAACAGTGGCTAAATTCAAAATGTATCAACTTAAAAAACGAAAGTAGTGTAAAATAATTATCGTTTGAAGTCACTTATTATGTCTTGGACTTGTTCTCTTCAACTTATTTCAGATACTTATTACTTACTCCCTTTGTTTCATATTAGTCGCAACAGTAGGCATTGTACAATGATTTAGAAAATTTATAGGGTAGAGCTAGATCATAGGGTGAATTTTATAGTATAAAGTATAATTAATAGAAATATATTTTATTGTTAATAGGAGAGAAAAATATTTTTAAAAAAGTAGTATAAGGCACTGTTCACTTCACCTTACAAAAATAATATTAAGTAAAAATAAGTTCAGTTCAGTAAAAATAATTTCAGTTCAGTAAAATTAAGTTCAGTTTAGTAAAATTAAGTTCAGTTCAGTAAAATTTAATAACTATAAAGAAGAAATATAATACAAAATCAGTAATAATAATTTCAGTTCAGTAAAATTAATTTCAATTTAGCAAAAATAATTTAAATTCAGCAAAAATAATTTCAATATAGTAAAAATAATTTCAGTAAAAAAAGATAAATGATTAAATATTTATGAAAGTAGGGTAAGTGGGAAAGAGAAATAATAAAATAGTAGTGGACGGTCCATATTAAAATAGGAAGTGTTGCAACTATTATGAAATGTGCGTAAAAGGAAAGTGTTGCGATTATTACAAAATGGAGGGAGTATTCTTGATAAATTTAGATCAAATCAGACCAGAAACATTCAGATCAGATTAGAACTATTAATTACCAACTTACTTCTAAATGATGTTAATTGAGTATTTAAAAAATTATGAAAAGTATATATTTGAAAAAATTATAATGAGACGAATCTTACAAGATCTATTTTGAAAATATTTTTCTTTATAGATTAGTACGGAGTATTAAAAAAAAGGCAAAATTTAATTAAATTATTAAATTAGATCAAATCAGACCAAATAATAAAAATTCAAATCAAACCTTAATAAAATCAAACCAGACTTTTTTGTTTAGGTAAAGAGAAGAGTACAAGTCCTAAATGTCGTACCAAAATTGTTATCAAGATTGGCACTCCCTCTGTCCTTTTATTGCATGTCTATTTTTCATTTTACACGAGAATTAAGAAAATTAAAGATTCCTTAAAACTAATAATTGAGAGTATAATTATGCATGTGGGGTTAGAAAGAGATAGAGAGAAAGAAAAAGTAGTTGAAAATTAGGAGTATTGGAAATTGATGTTAAATTACAAAAAAGAAAAATGATGACAAATCATCAAAAAGAGCTAGAATAATATTGGCAAAATGTACAACCTATAAATAGAAACAGACACTCAATTTTGGTTACCCAAAAAAGGAATACAGACATATAATAAAAGGATGGAGGGAGTACTAAATTTGATTTTAATAAGACTAGTATGACATGTACGAATTATACAATTAAAGGACATAGGAATTGAATTTCAGCCGTCTATAATGTAGACTTTACTAGCTTTTGTATCTTACTCCCTCCATCCCCAAATGATAGTCCCTTATGGGCAAAAATCACGGGAATTAAGAAACTTAACTAAGATGTACAACTCTATGGGGAAAAGAAACTGATAATGATTAGCAAATAAATTCTAGAGAGAAAAAGTGTTTTTGATTTGCTGTTTTCCGCTTTTCAGAAGAAACCAAAGGGTTTTATTTACTTTTCAAAGAGAAAGAGGGGAGATAAAAATTTAATGCCAGAGGAGAGAGGAAGAGTGTAGAAATTTAGGAGAAAATGACACAAGAATCTGAGTAAAGTATGGGGGTAATATGGGAAGGACAAAGGAAAAGGACAAAAAAATGAGGGTATTTTGGTAAAACTGAAATATTAATGTTACTTGAAAAAAACAAAAGGGACTATCAATTTGGGACTGAAAATAGGCCAAAGGGACTATCATTTGGGGACGGAGGGAATATGTAAAAAGGTCGACAAATGAGTCAGAAGAATTTTCCTCTACTGTTATTTCCATCCCATTTTTGGAAATGATTTGAATGAATGATTGTACGAGTAATATTGACTGCATTTCTTATTATTTGGACTGATTATACATTTTCAATTCATGTTTTATGTTAAATCGTTACAAATAATTTAAAATATGTATAAGGATTTCTTGACTTTTAACACAAAAAAAGTAAATAAAAAAAATCACGATTTTTTTTTTTCACCACCAAAACTTCCCAAGCTTTTAATTTAGCATTAAAATTCTAAAAATTACTACATCCATTTTTTTTAGTTGACACTTTAGCACTATTTATACACTTTGTGTTTTTGTGCTTTATACATAATGAAAAATATAGTTTTGTGGTATCTTATTAGATTCTTCACGATATATATTTTTAAAATATCAACTTTTTATAATTTAACTTATTGGTAATTAAAGATATAAATGGTTGAAGTTGTGCAATAGCAAATGTGACTAAAGAAACGTCTCAATAAAAAAGAAACGGAGGAAATTTTTTTTACTGTCTGCCATCAGGAAAACCGTTAAATTTAACGATTTAAAAAATAATCTTCGATTTTCGTGCAAAAAATATGCTCTTTAAAGGTTTTGGGATCCTTTTGGGTTATTGGGTTCGATTTGAAATTAGAATTGATTTTAAAAAAAAAATCGCAAATGCCTCATTTTGTGTGTTTCACACAACGAGTTTTTTTTTTCTTTTTATTGGTAAAAGTTAAAAAAATTCCTAAAAATAATAATGCAAAACTTTATTTTTCTCAAAATTAAAAAAATTGTCCTTTGTTTAGCAATAATCACAACACTAATAGAGACAAAATAAGTGAATTCTATAATATAATAATACGAAGTATAAAGTATATTTAGTTGGAATATATTTAATTGTTAGTAAGAGAAAGAAATTAAAAAATAAAAAAGTGTAAGGGGTTGGTAGAAAAGAAAACTAATACGGAGTACAATAAAATAGTAGTAAATCCTTACCAAATAGAGTAGTTTGCAATTATTATGAAACTGATGAAAAAAATACATATATTACCATTATTCCTCAAAAAAAAAAAAAAAAAAAAAAAAAAAAAAAAAAGTCCTTGAGAGTTCTAGTGTCCAATCTCAAAAGCCAAGGGTACTAAAACGAGTGGAACTAGACACTAGTATGAGTTTAATTGGATTATTCATGTTACATAGAGTCATCATATTAATATGTGATTATATTTTTGGTGTTTAGAGAGCCACATAAAAGAGGGATGAGAGTGGATCATTAATACTTATGATAAATTATGTAATTATGTAAAAAAAAAAAAAAAAAAAAAAAAACTCATTTTAGAAATTCTTATGATAAATTGTCAAAAATCCAAAAGAGGTAGGACTCCCTAATAATTTATCAAGGGTGTCGCTTGTCAGCTGTTAAAATTGAGATTGTGCGAATGCAGTACAACAAAATAATTACGATTAACGAACGACACATATGATGGCCCAGTCTACTAAATATTACTCCTAATAATCAATTAATGATGCAAATAAATCGAAAAATGATTCAATAATTGACGAAACATTCACGCATCATTTTCCAGGAAAAAAAAATTACATAATAAGCTGGAAAATGACATGATACATGCATTATGTATATAATAAAGTAAAATAAAGTTTAAATGAGTATAAATATGTAAAATTATATCATTACCTTCATTTGGAGGGATAAGTTGAGCGTTGATTGCAAGATTAACGAAGAAATTGAAGGAAAGAAAGAAAATTAGAGAAGTAGAAACTGAAGGCGCCATAATAATAATTGAAGTTAGTTTTACAAAAAAAGCCATTGAAATGAAGATTTATGGGGGTGGAGAAAGAATAGAGCTAGAGCAGTTATAAATTGAGGGAAGGTTTGGACTTTGGAGGAATGTAATGTAGGATGGGGGCATGGGGTCTTACCGTTTTACCGTTTACCAGTAAATTATAAATCAACTATCATGTGTGGCTAGTCAATAGTCATGTGGGTCAATGGGTGTGATTGTGACGCTGTCATAGAGGTGATTTAACATTAGGGTCGGATTGGACCTTAACAAAATATCTTGACATCTCGTGTTCAATTAATAGCTTAATTGGATAGTTTTTATAGATTGAAAAATTCATAATATTACAATCGCTGTATAATAAGGAATTGCTACTTCTTGTAGCTGTTTTTTATTTCTTGGTAATTAATAGCACAGATAATTTCCTTGTTCTTTGTAATATAAACTAGTAACGACATTAGCTACTTAACCTTGACACTAGCAAATTAGGGTTTATACTAACAATTGGTCATGTTACTCTGGCTTTACATCATCAGGAAGCAACCTTGATCTTGAGGGTGATTTTTCACTAATCTCCTTGCTTTGCATAGAAATCGAAGTATCCGTCCATGGTCCATCTATGGACATGCTCTGCACTTGGCTAGACATCGAGCTCCCTGAAACATGAGTTTGACTGTCTTGTGACAGTCTTTCGAAAGCCTTAAACCTTAATTCATCATTCGTCCCTGTACGTTTGACAATTGGTGCTTGGACAGGGATTTGGCCTTCAATCATACTTGCAACTGGAGACATTGAGGGTCTAAGACTAGGAGATGGATTGGTACACAGAAGAGCTATGTTCAGCAATCTCAATGCTTCATCTTTGGAGTAATTCGAGCCTAGAGTTGGATCCACAAGCTCCAAGAGGTTTCCTTGTTCTTGTAAAACATAGGCCTTCAAAATCCCAGATGGATAACAAGTTAAAAGAATAGTCCAAAGTTGAAATACACTAAAAATCTTTACGTAACATATAATTAGACATGAAAAGTAGATGGTACATAGAAGCTGTTTATTACCCAATCAAGAAGATAAACAAACTCTTCCTTCGGCCTATAACTTGTGTTGCTAGTTCCACTCACAATTTCAAGTGTGACAACCCCAAAACTGTACACATCTGCCTTATCTGTGAGATAGCCTCTCATTGCGTATTCAGGGGCCATATAACCTCTGAAGAAAGTATGAATGATAAGAATTAATTCGCAAAAAAGTTATTACGAAGTATTAAAATTTTAAAATGCATGATAAAAAATAAAAAAAAAACTTAACAATACATAGTTTTTTTTTTTTTTTTTTTTTTTTTTTTTGAGAAAAACTTTTTTTTGAGGAAAACAATACACAGAGTTGCAGTATGAAAATGAACTGACTCACTGATAATTAATGTTATTATACAGAGTAGTAAAAAAAGATATAAAATCATTTGATTTGAATTCTATCTGCAATTCCACTGTTTCTTAATTCTCTATAGGCTATACCACTAAGATAAATTAAGGTATTTAGTACGGTTACAGTAAAATATGTTTGGTTTAAAGGAAAGCAGTTTAAACAAACATTTCATTGGAAAGAAATTGTAGCAGACGCTAATATCAAAACACCTTAACTCTGGTATGGTTTCATACTAGAAGAATTGGAGTAAGAAAGAAAGAATGGATATGGGAAGCAAGGATGGTACATAAAATTGAGATGAATACTTCTTCCTGTAAATTCTCTTTCCAAACAAAAGGACTTTAGCGTAAAACCAAACAAAGGAAAATGGGAATGCTAAATTTCCCTTGCTTTTCAAGCAAAGGACCTTTCCCCCACCAAACACAGCCTAACTCTTAGTGGTGTGGTGTTACTCTATTAGTGCATTTGGGAAAGGCAGTATACATCAAAATGGGATATCATTTCTCTTCCATTTTTGTAAAGTTGTTCGTGAAAGTAACTTCTTCATGGTTCTAGATGTATGGGAAATAATAATATTAGGTCCAGATCCTATATATGAAACCTAATGTTTCTTTTGTTAAGAAGTATTTGACTCACATTGTTCCAGCAATTCTAGTGCTAATATGCGTATTCTCATCTTCATCAAGTTTAGCCAGACCAAAGTCTGAAATTTTAGCGTTCAAGGCCTTATCAAGCAACACATTTGTTGCCTTAATGTCCCGGTGAACAATCTTGAGTCTTGACTCCTCATGAAGGTATGCTAATCCTCTTGCGATTCCCAAGCATATCCTCATTCTTGTTTGCCAGTCCAAGTGCAACTTCTGATTCTCTTTACCTAGAAAGTTGGCAATAAATTTTAAAAAGGGCATAGATTGGATAGAAATCAAGCTTTCTAGTAAAAGAAGCAACTTAATACAAGATGCTAAAAAAGGCACTTGCCAAACAGTGCACGGGCAAGGGAGTTGTTTTCCATGTATTCATATACAAGCAATAGCTCTTTTCCTTCAATACAACACCCATAAAGCTTCACTAAATTTGGGTGTTGTAAAGCAGAGATCATGCCTATCTCATTGACAAATTCGCGATTTCCTTGCTTTGATTTGGAAGAAAGCTGCTTGACGGCAATCACTTTACCATCTGGTAGTACACCCTAACAAAAACAAAATTAATATTAGAAAATCTCAATAGTAAAAATTAAGAATGAGTGCCAAGACATGCTTGTTACATGCGTCTGTTTCTTTAAACACAAAACAAAGGTAAGAAAACTATGAACCATAATTACCTTGAATACAGGCCCAAAACCTCCTTCACCAATTTTGTTTCTGTGATCAAAGTCATTGGTAGCTGCTTTAATCTGCCTCAAAGTAAAATATCCTGTACCTAGCCTTCGGAGTTCTGCCATATGTACATTAGATAAGACATATCTAATTAGTGGTAATACTTTCCAAACTTTATTATCATTAAGCTGTAAAATAAGTGGTAAAATCTGTATAAGAAATTACAACAATTTTTTTTTTTTTTTTTTTTTTTGAAGGAAATTACAACAAATTTATAATAAGTTTATAGTCCCGATCTTCAATACTGCCATCACAAGTAAAATGGCCAATTTGGAGCAGAATAAAACACATGATTACCTTCATTTTCCAGGCTTTTTCCACCAAAGCAACCCTTCATCCATAGAATTACCAGGATAGACAAAAAAATGGCACTTGAAGCAAGCACAATTCCAACAATGGCTCCAACAGACAATCCTTTGTTGACTTTGAAATCTACAAATAAAGTGATACGTTCAAATTTACAGATAATTTAATCCACACAAATTAAGTACGATAAAACAGTGCTTAATAATACGACGTTGACTCACTGGGCGTCACTGTAATCCCAGATATAAGAGGTCCATATACACCTCTGTCAGGAGACCCTGTAGTTCCTCTTCCAGACCAGTATAAGAAGATCTCAAGGGTGGTCCCATTGACAAAGACATCAAAGGCCTTGGTTATCTCCTTTCCAGCCCCTCCAGCTTCAGCCTCGATATTGAAGTCTTTCAGCTTTATATTCCCCTATCAAACCAATATAAACAAGAAGACAAACTTATACTAAATACGAAGTACATATATATATACAATTGGGGGGTAGGGGGGGTGGGGAGGGGGGAGGATAGGAAATTTTGTTGAATCACCTGTATTGCTACATCAAAGAAGCGCCTGCCAATGTTGTCAAAAGTTTGGTCATCAGCAAACATTATCTCGGCAAAGTGAAGCTTCACATTGTAACTTCCTGGTATCAAGCAAAGGCCATAATATTTAAGTGATAAAGGTGCCAGACGAGCCGTTTGATAAATACCCGTCACATTAGGGTTGGATGTTTCCATTGCCAAGAAGCTGGCTTTGTCATCATAAAGAAAAGATCCTGTGCTACTATAAGCCCACTTTTCTCCACTTGCAAAGAAAGTGGAAGGGCCTCCAGGAGTACTGTCCTCGTCGTATTCATTCCCTCGGAAACTCATCTTGTTTCCACCACAATTGATAGACATAGAATAATCTGTAGAAACATGAGAGCATGACGAGAGTGCTAGAATAAATTGTTCTTCTTTCTAGTTTTTTTATGATACTAGTAAGAAATACTAGGGTAAACTAATAGCAAGATATAGAATATTCATGTCAAAAAGATCGCGTTTACAGTTACAATCTACAAAAATCTAGTAGAATCTTACATTGGGGCTTATTGGAGCAAGGAAGGTCCCTCCTCAAGCACCAACTTACTCTGCATAATCACAATGTATTTTCATAATGACTCAAATTTATGTGAGCATTGATGACTTTTTAAGGTTCAATATATGAAGAATCAGTAGTAACAGAGCTTACTTGTTGGTCTTTGCAGACGAATAGCTGGCGACAAGATTCCTGTTTCATAATTGATTAATAAAAAATGGGATCATATAGTTAGGCAAAAAGCTTAATAGAAAAGGCAGCAAAGTATTGCAGATGATCTTACACATTTGACTGCTGACAACTAGCTGGAGATGAACCAGTGAAATTGTTATAAGACACATCGCTGCAACAATAAGATTGGAATTATAAGATTTATGATTTTCAGAAAAAAGCACTGCTATAAACAATAAGCTATAAAAGAGGAAAGACAATAGAAAAAATTTAAAAATCAAAAACCAAAAAACCTTACTAGTTTTGCCTGCTATTCAATATCCAACCTGGCAACGGTCCAGAAAATGAGTTGTTCGTAAGGAACCTACGTCGAAAATATGATTTGAAGCTCAACCTAATGTAGTAGTTAAAATGGATGATCCAAAATGCATGTATTTTGACTTACAGATATCCAAGTTTTTGTAAATTCTGCATTGATTCGGGAATTTGACCACTCAACTGGTTGTAGCTCAGGTCTCTACAAATAAGATATAATTACATTAATGACTATGTTTCAATCATTATATTTAATACCTATAGGCCACACATTTTACAATTTACAACGCAGTGTTCTTTGTACAAGTTGTAAGCTCTAAATTATGGCAGATAGATGCGAGAACTCACAGAAGTTTCAAATTTGATAAGTTTCCAATGAAATCGGGGATTGGACCAGTAATTGAGCAGTTTCGGAGTACCCTAAACACAATTTAATAAAAGAATCAGTAAATTAACATCTAAAAAAAATGCCAAATTTCTGCTGAAACAATAAAATAAAATAAAATAAATAAAATAACTCACAGATACTTTAAATTTTCCATATTTGTCAGGTTTGGGAAAGTGATACTTCTTGCATTTAGATCAGAAATTCTCCTGAAAATTAAAAAACAATCAAAGATTTATCAAAAACTAATGCTTGGTATGCTGTTTCCAACTTCACTAATTAGTGGCCTAATTTATACACTAGTATATATTTTCTTTATATATACAATAGACTGAATTGACAGTTTCTTCAACCAAAGTTAGCCATGTGAGCCTATCATGCACACTTGAAGTAATAGGCCACTCACAAAATTGTCAAATTTTTCAAACTGGAAAAGGTAGACGGAATCGACCCCTCCAAAGACGTGCCCTGAATATCACTGTAAGATTTATAAAACACTACATTAAATAAAATATATCGACCCCTCCAAAGAAGTGCCCTGAATATCACTGTAAGATTTATAAAACACTACATTAAATAAAATATACAAGCTGAATATTGGTTGTGGCCAGGAAATAATATTTCTACCAGATATAATGTGGTTAAATCAAAACTAGTACACTCACAATGTGTCAAGGTTGGTTAAAGTACCAAGAAAATCAGGTATCTTCCCAGCAATCAAATTCCCACTAAGTCTTCTGCAAGTAGAACATAGTAATAGTTTAGCTAACAGAAGTGTAGCTTGATTAAACTTCACATATGCAGTTGGAACATACAATTCAGTGAGGTTCTTCAAATTGACAAATGTTTCGGGAATTGTTCCATTAAAAAAATTTGCAGCAAGCACCCTACAGAAAAGAAAAAGTGTGTTAAATGCGCTAAGTAAACAGTGATGCGAATATCAAACTATAAAAATTTAATATCACGAATACAACATGCTAAAAAAACTATGAGGAGGAGAGTTTGATTCATTTATAAACCCAAAGGAGATTCCAAACTAAAACCTGTTGGTGGTACTCCTCTAGCTTATAAGGTGGTATATACTCTATTCTTTCTCCAACGAGGGAGATCACAGAAGTGGAGAACAAAGGAGCTTCAACACTAGCAGCTTAAAATCATAAATTGAAGACAAGTAAAATTCAATACCACTCGTAATTAATAAAATGTACTCCCTCCGTTTTTAAATACTTGCTCCACTTTCTATTTCCGGCCGTTTTTAAATAGTTGCTCCATTTCCTTATTTGAAAAGCTTTTACAATATTTAATTAATTTCTCTCACCAAATGAACCCAACAATATTAATTCCATATTCTCTCTCCTTCAATTCTCTCCACTACTTTTGGTTTTTTACAATTTTTTATTCTTCCACCAACCTCACTACCTCAAAATTTTATTACTTTCTCCAATTTCTCCTAAAACTCCGCGCATGGAGAAATGGAGCAAGTAAATAAAAACAGAGGGAGTAACATTTTGCACATAACCAACCAAGGTAAATATGATATGGGTTCATTTCTAGTAAAAAAAACATTCCAATGACTAAAATGCTTTAAGAAAATGAACTCACATTCTTCTCAAGCTTTTCAAATTTCCAAGGCTCTTAGGCAATGGACCTCCTAGTCGGTTATCTTCCAAGATTCTGAGTAAATCCATGTAAAAACAGATAAAGGATCAAATCAGGACTATTGATAGCCAACATCAACAGCATAGGAACAGTGAGTTAAAAATATTTACAACTCCTCCAGGGTTGAAATTTGACCAATTTCTTTCGGAATGGGACCAGTGTTCCGGTTCCCCACAAGTGATCTGCAAAGCAAAAAGAATTCAGATACAACCATGAACAGTATATTCTTATGGTGGTTGTCTTCAAACAATAGAGACTGAGCACAAACAGTTACAAATTTGTTACAAAAATCACCAGGCAAATTCAATATAGTTAGAATGTGTCATACTTACAAAGTAACAAGTGGAATCTTCGATAGAGTTTTAGGGATCGTTCCATAAACATAGTTTCTAGAAAGATCACTGCATTAATGCTTAACTCATCAGGATCTTCAATGCTAAATATTGATAATTCAAGCAGCAAATATAAATGAAGAGACTCATAAAAGAACAGATAATTTAGCTACTTTTCACTGCAAAAGAGCATCCTACTTACATTTCTTGCAGCTGAGTAAGGTTCCCAAATTCTTCAGGCAAGTATCCAGTAAGATTCAGACCCTTCAATTGGCTGCAAAAAGAAGAAAAAAAGATCTCATTAAAACAGAGAATCAAAAAGCCAAACCAATGCACATGTATTCACCATAAAAGCATAGCCAGTACAACATACAGCCCATGCAGTTGCAGACAACAGAAAAATGGATAGTGGGACAGCTTTGATTTTGTCACTGTTTAATTAGGAGCAGTATGGCGTCAAATTAGCATTTTGGCCAATAAAAACAATATTTCTCATGTTTGGTAAAGAGCAGTTCAGATTAACTATATTCGATGACACCAATAATCTTTGAGGATGCTTTGAGTGGAGTTAACTATATAATGAAACAAAGGATCTAACAATTCAACAGCACATTTCACAACCTCCATGCTCCATTTAACAATTTCAAGCCCGGTTTCAAAAAAAAATAAAATAAAAAATAAAAAAACAAATAAAAACAATTTCAAGTCAAATTCGCAGTTCAGATATGTGTATTCTTAGACTTGAATCAAATTATATTGTAAGAAACTAATATATTACCCACCTTAAAGAGCTAAAAATTTGGCATTGGCAGTATAAGCAAAGAATTCCTTAAACATGGTGACTTTTTAGACCATAATTCTAAAAGGTAGTTTTTGAAATCCTGTACTTTGTATATACATTTCAATGGCAAATTTAGAGATCTAATACGAAGTGGAAACCAAAAAGGAGCCATTCAATACCCCATCCATCCTCACATGTTTCCAAAGTTTGACCCAAATTTATCAAGGATTGAAATACAATATGATCTACCAACCCAATCAACCCAAGTTATGAACTAGGAAGTGCTCCTTACACCATATCATCATCTCCTAAAATAATGTACATTGAAGACAAGTCTATTATAAATACGAAAAGTAACATATAAAATGCATATATGATAATGAAGGAAGAGGCTATAGATAAACTAATCTGAAAATGGAGACAAATAAGATGTGAATGAAGAACATACATATTCGTGACATGGCAAACAGTGCCACTGTTAAATGTACAATCACAAGTAACGTTGGTAAAAATATTGACGCCAAAATTTTTATTGAAGCTTCGACCCCCATCATTGCAGGATTTGTCAGTGACCTTCCAATATGTCTGTACTGCAGGAATTGACTGGATCTCTAATTTGTCTGATATTATTTGCAGGGCTTTCACTGCCAACCCACAAGTGAAACAGTCAAACAACAACAAAACCAAAGCCCTAATCCAAAGTGATACAAACAACTTCAAAGCTTTCATGAAAAATTTAAACTTCGATTAATAGATTTGGTAATTAAAAGTTTACAAAACTAAAAACCATATGTGAAAACTTGACTTCATAAAAGAAAAAAACTACTTGGTAGTTTAATTGTCACAGTCTGTAAAATTTGATAGTCTTTTCCTTGTACAAGTTTTTCCCTTCATCCGCAACATTAAGGTAAATCTAGTTGAAGGATGATTTTAACATGAACTTCACATCACATTACTGATTTAATTGTTTTGTCTAAGCCTAGCTTCTCAATTAGAAAGGGTAATTTATACGAAGTATTAGAAATATGTTACTCTTGACACTGAAGAGCAAGGAGACAATAGGTTTAACAAATTTTAGTATCATGTATGATTGTATGGGATTAAAAATCATCCAAAGTACAAACCTGTACTTTTTTATGGTGTAGTCATTTATATTCCAATTTCTACCACAGCCCTAGTCAATCATCCACCTTTCTCCGAAATCAACTCAATGAAAACTCGTCCCCTAAACCTCCACATCAGCCTCACCAAAGCAGTCCATCATCCACCTTTCTCCAAAATCAACTCAATGACAACTCGTCTCCTAAACTTCCATGCTAGCCCCACCAAAGCAACCGCCAACCACCAAACCATGCACTTATCTAAATTATGTAGCAATTTTACTTAAACCGTTAATATTGCAGCAACCTTTTTTTAAGACTCCATATCGATTAGTGATTTTTTCTAGTAAAACAAAAACTATAACTCTTTTCCCAAACTTACTAGACATCATTATAGGATAAATCTCTATTCTAAAAGGAAATGCATGAAGAGTAATAAGTTGGTGTATAAAATATGAATTTTAACATCAAAGCCCAAACCCAATTATTTTTTACATTCCAAAACTAATTATCACATTACATAAGCAAGATATATTACATTATAAATCTCCAATATTACATGCCAAATATAACAAATACAAAGTAACATTCCAACTCATACAATCAAGTTTCCCAAAGAAAAATCTCATTGTTCGGGTTTGGCAATACTCCCTCCCTTTGAGATTGACAGATTGCATTACACGGGCAGAAGGCTAGTATAATTTTAAACACATTACTTTACAATAAACATCAAATAGTAAATTCATTATGGCCCCCTCTTTTATTGTTGACATATTTAATCTTATGCAATAAGTAATATGATACAAATTTGTTTCCTAACTTCTACTAATTATGTCATCCTCCCTAGCCTATTATCGGGAGATGTTTTTATAAATCAAGTTACTCAAATTAACGTAATTAAGTTATTGATGCATGAAATAGATACTCTAAACTCTAAAGTTATTGCTCATACTGTCAACGAATTGTTCAGTCATTTAAAATTTTGGACCACATACATATTTTTAAATTTTATTTTCTATAAATATATTCATATATTTACACACGCATTAGATGCTATGACTAGATTTTACAATAGAAGGTCGAAAGGATAAAATTTATCAAAACTTAGGATGCCATGTTATTGTCATGTTGTGATATGTCTTAACAAGTATTTTCACTATTATGCATTCATACAATACCCCACAATATTCAACATATTCAAAGTATGTACTAAACAAGGAGTGTCAACTTTAAACGCACACGGTTTGCGACGGTGTAGGTGTAATAATGAGCTGTATTTGTAATCTAAAAAAGCTAAAAATCTAAAATTTGCATTGACTTGTCCAAAGTCCCTAAACTTTAATTAAAGCTGACATTAAAGCAATTTATTCTCCAAATATTATATGAAATGATTTTATACTCCTTACAAAGTAACTCCTATTTTTACTACGAGTACGTTTATAGAGAGCCATAGAGATTAATCATATAGACAAAATTGGATCTCAAACAGTACAATGAGACGAAGAAAGTATTACCCAATCAAACAATTTTAAGGAATTTACAACCTCCTAAATTCCCGTAATAAAATTTAAATATGCTTTACAATATGAAATAAAGGGAGTATTACTCAATCAATCCCCGTCCACATAACAAGTTCAAATTTGTTTTATGAGGAAGCTTATTTTACGTAACAACGTAACATTCAAAAACAGCAAAAACAAATTGGTAGTCGAGAAAAATAATAAGTACTTCTCGTAAAAAGTAATTATTGTTTGAAGTCACTATCTATGTTAAATGTCGTACCAAAATTGTTATCAAGATTGATACTAAATTCGATTTTAATAAGACGAGTATGACATGTACGAATTACAATTAAAGGACATTAGAATTGAATTTTTAGCCGTCTATAACGTCGACTTATTTTACTAGCTTTTCTATCTTGTGAAAAGAGGTCGACAAATGAGTCAAAAGAATCCTCCTCTACTTTTATTTCATTCATTCCCTTTCTTTGAAAGAACGATTGCGATAACACAACATTTTATGGTCGACCTAAAAATAATTACAAAAAGATATAGACATAATTTGATCACATATTTTACTTTACGTATTTCTCTTAATATTAAACTACTTAAAATATGTATAATACCTTTTATTATAAATAATAGTCCAAAATTATAAATAAAAAAAATAGGTGTCCGATGTATCAATCACCAATCCCGAGGTACTAAAGCAAGTGGAACCCATAACATTATCTATTAAGTATAAGTACAATTGAATCATTCACGTTACATTCATAACTCATATAATAAGATGTGAGTAATACTGTAACAAAAATTAATTTAGAAATTCTAACAATAAAATTGTCGGCAAAATCCAATAAAGTACTACTACTAATTTTTCATGGGTGTCAATTGTCAGCAGTTAAAATGAGATTATGCGAATGTGGTACAACCAAATAATAAAAAACGACATAACTGGCCCAGTCTACTCAATATTACTGTAATTAAAAACAAAAATAACAAAATAATCAATTATTGTGTCAAAAAATAAAATAATAATCAATTAATGATGCAAATAAGTCGAAAAATGAATCAATAATTGACGAAACATTCACAAATCATTTTCCCGGAAAAAAAACAACTATATTACATAATAAACTGGAAATTTGCATGATACACAGTATAAATATGTAAAATCATAGTGTTACCTTCATTTGGAGGGATAAGTTGAGCGTTGATTCCAAGAATTACGAAGAAATTAAAGAAAAGGAAGAAAATTAGAGAAGTAGAAAATGAAGGCGGCATATTAATAATTGAAGTTAGTTTAGAAAGTAGCCATTGAAATGAAGATTTATGAGGGAGAAGAAACAGAGAACGAGAGAGTGTGAAAAGAGGAGAGAGAAAGAATAGAGAGCAGTTTTTTTTCAGGAAAGGTTTGGAGGAATGTAATGGATGATTGGGGGTTTTGATTACCGTTTACAGGTAAATTTTAAATAAGGCTAATATTTAAAGAGAAAAATACAAGTTGATTTTTACGATAAAGAAAACAATGTTTATGTAGTGGTATTTATGTCAACAACTTTTATCAAATTGAATGTAATACCTCCGTTAAATGCTATGTGTAACTTTAGAATATTTTATATTTCACACATAATACCCCAAAATTGTACATAATAATTAACGGAGATAGTAGATCCTAAGATCCACAAATGTTGATTTATTTACAATAGTGTCATGTTACTTGAGATAGTTAATTGATTTAAATACAGATTAAAATAGTACTCCGTACTAAATAAATGATTTTTGTTCATCATAAAGATCAAGGGGGGGACTACCCCATATTTACAAAAGTGTCGTGCTAATTGAGATAGTTAATTATTATGTGTGGCTAGCCATATGGCTGTGACACTGTGACCTTTCATTCACATTTAAGCAACTACTCCGTAGCTTTTATTACATCATACATTAATTAAAGTAAAGTTAAAACAAAACTTAAATATTAAATATTAAAATGATTATCACTTTATTTTTTATTGGTGTTTCGAGAGCCACAAAGGTAGAGTGATTAAATAATTTATTTTGATAATTTTAAAACAGTGTTGCAGTTAAAGTTTTTTATGAGGGAGAAAATGGCAGATAATTGGATATAGATAGAAAATGTAGAGAAATGGGTGAGGAGAGAGAAAACGATTTGAAATGACTTTTTTTTTTTTATGTCTATATATGTATGGTAGGGACGATTAAACAATTTACTGAGATTAATGAAGGTTAGAGGTCAATGGTTAGTGGAGGAGTGGGATCAAACGACATCGTTTTGCATGGGGTTGTACTGCTCTAGGTAGATGACCCTACACCCTCAACTATTAGTTGTTATCTACACCCCCTTCTAGACATCATTGCCTACACCCACTCCCCCCCCCCCCCAACTAAATTACCATACTACCTATAAGGCTACAACCCCTCCCTCCCCCTTTAGTTTCCTACATTTTCTCTCTCCTCTTATAAATCAGTTTTTCTTCATTTTTTTTTTTTTTTTTTGAGAAATTTTTTCTTCATAATTTTACTAACATTTAAAATTTCTCCCTTCTCATAATTTTAGTACTCTCTCTCTCTCCTTATAATTTTACCACTTTCTCTCTCCTAAACTACCAAAATCTTCTAAATATTTGTTGAAAAAAAAAATAAAAGCAAAATGCTCTTAGATCTCTACTTGTTAAAGGAAAAAAATCAAGAAATTGAATAAAATTTCTACAAAAGAATGACCATCAATCAAATTGTAAGTGATGATTTTGTTTTTTTTCGAAAAAAAGATCAATCCCTAACTTTTTATTTGCCTTATTCTTCAATAATATGAAATTTTAATAGTAGTAGTACATGATTTTAATTTCTTATAATTTTACTTGGTACTCCATAATTATGATTTCTTAAGATTATAGTAGAATGATGTTTTATATACTCTATTTTAAGTTGATTTAACTTGTTGTGTTTGTTATTAGCTTATACAATTACTGGACAAAAAAAAAAAATTAAAAATAGAGTTCAATTGTCCTAATATATATAATGAATAATTTGATTTATTTTGTAGAATTATAAAAATGCATGTAAATTTAGTTCGTAATGGATTTTTTATTTTTATTTTTTATGAATGTTCATTTTTATTTTGGTAAATATTCATTTATATACTAGTATATGGTCATTTACTTATTAATAAATAATCATTAGAATTCTTCACATATCTAATAAGAATTTCAATTAGAGTTTGTAGTTTTTAATGGAAGTGATTCTTATTATAATAATTGAATTTTGTCATAAGAATTTTCCATGATTATATTGTAATTTAATTAAAATTGTTATTTGGTGAATTTTGGCTAGTACATTTATTCTATCGTAAATGTTCATTTTAGATGGACTTTATGTTCTTTTGTAGAAGGATTAATATTCAAATTATAATTGCAAAACAAAAAAAAATCAAATTATAAATTTATAATAACTAAAATTAAAGACAAATTATCAATTTGATTTATGAAATTGAAGCATCAAATTATTATTTAACATTACTTATTTTGTCACTAAAAAGTGTTATTTGATGAATTTTTCCTAGTATCTATCATAAATGTTCCTTTTAGATGGATTTTTTTTTTTTATCATTTTAAATGGAATTCATAATCATTTAGGATTATTTTCATATTAATATATGTTCATTTAAATTTGATACATGTTCATTCTCTTTGCATTACATGTTCGTTCTCATATGGAAAAATGTTCATATGCAAAATACAATATTTATTTTATATCTAAGCACATTCATAAGTTTTATACTTTTTCATTCTCATATTAAAATATATTTGTTTCAATTTTTAATACATGTTTGTTATTATATATTATAAAATGCTTAATAAATTTTTTTTATTTGTTCATTCTCATATTGAAATTTTTCATTTGACTTTTGGCGTATGTTCATTTGTATGCTGAAAGATGTTCATTTAGATATTAATATTTGTTCATTTTCTAGCAATGTGTTCAAATTTGTTTTTGTGAATGATTTAATTGTCATATTTTGTTTAATGGAAGTGATTTAAATGTTCATTTAGAATACAATACATGTTCATTTAGATTTTATACATTTTCATTCTCACATATTGAAAGATTTTTATATCTTTATAGTGTGTTCATTTCTGAATTCTAATTGTTATTCATGCGTTAATGTTCAACTTTGAATCCTTAGATTTCACATACTTTTGTTTGGAATGTGTTTTAATAATTTTTTTTTTTTTTTTTTTTGAAAAACTTAATCGATCTATCATTGTACAGGATAATCAAGTATGGAAGTTGAAGGCAACATATATATTATGCACATATATTTTTCATGAAAATCACACAAGTATATGATTAGAGTTGCAAGAAGTTGAAGGCAACATATATATTATGCGCATATATTTTTCATGAAAATCACACAAGTATATGATTAGAGTTGCAACAAGGAGGATATATATATATATATATATATATATATATATATATATATATATATATATATATATATATATATATATATATATATATATACATACATACATACACACTTTATTATATCAAATATAACAAATAATGTTCAGTTAGCAAGACACATATGTACATTTGGTTCAATTTCATGTTTATGGAACAATTACATGTAATAGTATAGTTGTATAGAAATGTTTTATCGTTGTAATTAAATAAAATTTATTTTACATTGAAAATTATTTGTTAACAACGTTTTATTTAAATAAATAGAAATCTAATACGTATGTATTTGCATACATCTTACTATGAAACTTACACATAACTCTTGAAATGAACATTTAATGATACAAAAATGAACATCTGTTGAAACACGAATAAACAAAAAGAACATTGGATGATGCAATACTTCTTATAATAAAAATGATTTGAACGCAGTAATTCTTATAAATAAATTTGCTCTCATTTTTATTTATAGAAAATTCTTAAAATTTAATTTAAAATATATATTAATTTGAACAAAAAACTTCTTGTTATGAAAATGAACATCTTATTGTGTTTGGGTGTTTTTAGTCCCTCCGGAGAGTTACAACTTGAAGACTGGTCCGGTGCGGCCTGTACCTGCAAAATAACGAAGACTTCGGTTGGTAAGAGCTCCGCCTCCGACGATAAAGTTGGTACGGGTTCGGAGAATGTAAAGAGTGCGGAAAAGTAAAGTGATATCTTCTCGAATTTCGAGATCAGGTGTTTTCTCTGATGAGAGAGAATGTAGGGTAGTGTAATAAATGAACATGTCCCCAAAATGGGGGAAATCTCCCTATTTATAGGGTCATGGGAATACGTGCTCATTAGGTCATTCTGATCTAATGGGCTGCGCCGTTTTGCGGCTTTCCCGGGAATTGGGCCTTGAAGGCCGCAATTCTACCTGATATCTGAGGCTAACACGTGTTAGCTGGTGAGTGGCCCATGTTGGACCTATCTAGACTTGACACGTGTCCCTCTCTAGGCCACTTGTCAAGGGTATTTTTACCCTAAACATTTGCCCCTCATAGGGGTGACGTGGCAGGCCACATTGCGCATGTGACACGCGCCTCCCCGTGAGTGGTGAACAGTAAAAATAACTGTTCACCTTCTGAGGTATGACGGGGATGCCCCCACTTTACCCCTCTATAAATAGGTTTTACCCCCCTTCCCCCCATCTTTGACCTTTTTTCAAGTCTAGAAAGAGAAAGAGAGAACCTTTCTAGAGAGAGAGACTTTGATACCGCCTGCAGTGATTTCTCAAGTACCCGCCTGCTGTTTCAGTGTACTCAACCGGTTACCGTCTAAGGCTTCTTTTAGAGTTTCAAAGCTAAACAAAAAGGTAACCGCCTCTCCTCTCTTCCAGCTTTTTACATTTTTTCCGTTTATATACATTCATTTTCAAATAAAATGGACTCTCCATCGACATACACGGCACTGCCTAGGTCATTCAGCCGGTCTCCTGGTATGGCTGAGTTTAGAGCCGGGGGTGCCTTTTCTGGACATTTGGACTTACCTTACTCATCCCCGAATCCCTCAGTCTCTGTGTCTATGCAAGACACGATGACCAGGGTAAAACAAACGGCTACCAAGCCAAAGAGACAACATGCTCTAGAAGTGCCCGCCGATGAAGTTACCCTAGATGGGGAGCATGAGGGTTCAGATGAGCAAGAAGGATCCTCTCCGGGTGGCACCCCGACTACTCCTAGTGATGGAATCTTAAGGGAGTCAGGCGACGAGGAGTCTGCCTCTGTTCATAATTCAAACGAGGAATTAGGAGGCGAAGAGGTCGCTGAAAGATCTGGCTCAGAGGCTTCTAGCTCTGACCAATAAGATGTTGCTACTGTCTATCAGCAGCCGTCTATGACAAACCCTACGCAGGCGGGTATGTCCCTTAAGGAAATTGCTACCTTGGAGGGTAACTTTCAAGATTTCACAGATAAACACCCAATAGGGGTCGGCTAGGACATAGTAGTGCCGCCTGCAGAGGTGACGGTGGCCTGGGAGGATGATATTGCCAACGCCGATAACTATTTAGGCTGTTATGAGGCTGTGATTAGAGTCGGCCTTCGCTTCCCTATTCATAGGAGAATAAAGAGAATTTTGAAGGGGTATGAGTTAGGCGTTTGGCAACTCACCCCCAACTCGTGGATTAACATTTTATGTTATATAGCCGCATGTGAGTTCCAGTACCTTGAGCCTAGCTTTGAGGCCTTTGCTCACATGCATTACATGAGCCAGGCCCCAGGCGGATTTGGGGCATGGTACACTTTGACGACACATTCACAATATATGATGACGTTGGACAAGCCTTCGAAGTGGATCGACTGGAAGGAGAAATTTTACTTAATCTCCTCGCCCTTTTAGGCCACAACCGGTTTCTTCGCTGGTACAATAAGGACCCAGCTTTGCTGCGTAAAAAGTGTGTCCTTCCTCGCATTCCTTCCAGGGCTTGGAAGCAAATAATAGAGTCGGGATTTTTTGATACCACCACCGAACCTTTAGATGATGGGAATTACATAATTGTGCCTAAAAATTGGATACCCCACCCGGACTTTCTGAAAGATGAGGCGTTTTTCTCCGCCTGTGGTCTTAGCACCATGTTTGAGAGACATATGAATTTGTTCCGGCTGCTATTTTGCTTAATGTTTATTTTTAACTAACTTGTTGTAAAGTAACTAACTAACCGGTTTTCGTCTGTAGAAAAGGCTTTGAAAATGGTGGATGCTAACAAGAAACCTACCAAGCCGGCTGCTCAACTGAGGAAAGAGCAGTTGCAATGAAAAAAGGCGGCTTTGGACGCCAAGCAAGACAGGGTAAGGCCCGCCTGCCATGCTTCCTTGTAACTTTTCATATTATTCTCATATGCCGTCTGTAACCCCTTTTCCTAGTTTTAAAGAGTGACAGCAAGCCCATCCCCCGCTCTATCAGCAAGATGTTCAAGCGGCCTGGGGACGAGCTAAAGAAGACCTCGGCTAAGGTGGGGAGACAAAACCCACCTCGACCAAATTCTTCAACTCAGCCAAACCCTACACACCCCACAACCGATGGAAAGGGCCCGGCTGGACTTAAGGCCTTGAGCGAAATCTCAAGGTTGTTTGCGAAATTGCCGGACGCCTCTACGGCGACGAAGAGTGGCAAGCCACTCGAAGCTGCAACCGATAATGCAGCGGTTAGGAAAGGGGGATCTTCCCAACCTAAAGACCAAGGTAAGAATACATTCTTTGAACCCCCATGGCCTCTTGACTTCATGAAAGTCAAGAATCAAGTCACCTCATCTGGAGATTCACTTAGCAACCGGCATAACTTATGTGTCGTCTATGCTGCCCTCTCACCAAGTACTTCTTCTGGTGCAGATGCGTCTAGTAGTCGGCCTGACGTCCAGCAGTATGCCAAGCGGATGCTTAGGACCCTCACTAGGTCGGAGAAGGACAAAGTGCATGGGCTGCAGGTGGTCAACTTCGACTAGATCCTGGCCCTACTTGTTGAGGTAACTTAGAATTTATTTTAAGTAATTTACTCTACTTGTCCGAATTCTAACTTGCTGTCTGTATTATACAGACGATGCTGAGGGTGGACAGGCTTGAGGTCTCGTTCAGGCGGAAGCAAGAAGAGGTAAATGATGCTAAACGAAAGGCCGAAGCTGCTCTCAACTCTGCTCAATATCAAAACACAATGAGTGAAATAGAAATAAAGCTCAAGAGTTAAAACAAGAGAAGCTGTTTAAGTCCCTGACGGCTGCTGTTGAGGAGGCCAACGCCAAAGTCACCAACTTAGAGTTGGAGCTAAAAAATGCCAAGTCTGAACTGAAGGCTTGGGATCTTGCTCACCCAGGCTCTGACTTTGAGTATCTCCGGCTGAGGTATGAGTATGCCACAACTATGTATGATGCTGAGGTCTTAAAGGAGCAGACACCGCCTCCGTTCAAGGAGTGGGCCTTAGAACAGGGCATTGAGATTGCTTCTAATGAGGAAGAAAAGAAGGCGGGTGTAGGGAATACTTCAAGCATCCCACACTAAAGCCCCACTGTGATCATACACTTAAGCATGGTGGCGTCCAAAGGGAAGGAAGCTAGAGTAAAAGAGTCGCCAACAAGTTTTAGGAACATGTAAACCGTTCACAGGGTGAAGGTTACACCCCTTAACGATCTAGGAGATCTTTAACTCCAATAGGTCTGGAACCATGACTAGAAGTTCGGGGATGAAGGTACAAATCCAACCTAAAAGAGATTGAACCTGCCCTAATAATAGGCCTCTACTTTATTCTTCTCGCATTGATGTGCGCTTTCTGACTAACATACAATCAATAGGTTAACCCTAAACCTGTTTATCTATGTTGGTTGAATATTAATGCACAAACAAATCTATTATTGGCGATCACTTAAATTATAATCATATTAGACTAAACAAGATTATTAATTATCTTATTAAGCGTGATTACAAGTACAAATTCCCTTTAAACATGCATAAAAGGTGTGATCAAGCAACAACAATAATATATATGATATCAAGCAACATAATAACAATCATCATCATAATAGTAATATTCTCAATCTCAAAGCATAATAATATTAGCAAGATCCTAGGCATGATACTAACAAGATTAATAACAAACCCTAGCATGTCACTAAACATTAAAGATCAATTAGCCTTAACATGACACTAACATGATATAAATAAAGAAATAGGAAGCATCATAATAATATAAATGATATTAGAAATTTTAGTTATTACCCTAAATATGATACTAGGAAACAATATAACATCCTAACATGATTTCTATATCAAAAGATCAAGAAAGCAATTAAAGTACTTACTTCGATGCCTCGTATCTCTTTCTAATAACAAAATACACACGTTAGTAACTTCAAGGAAAATAATAAATCAAACAATTAAATCAAATAATTGAAAGAATTGAAATAGGAATAGGGACCAAACCCTTAGAAATTATAAAACTTTTCACGTGTAGGGCGAAGGCAACTTCGAACTTGGGTAGGTGTGTCTAGAACTAATGAGTGAGGAATTTTGGGAGAGGGAAGGTTTAGAAAAAGAATAGAGAGAGAAAGCTTCTAGCTTTTCAAGAGAGAATGAGAGAAAGATGATTGTTGATTGTGAATGATTGTGTATGATTGTTGATGATGATAAAAAACGGGGAGATACGACCCCTATTTATAGAAAAAATAGCACGGGATCAAAGATAATTATATTCGGAATAAAATACCTCCTGTCGCCAACGACAAGAGTCAGTGCTAGACAACAAGCTCGTCGCCAGACGATGAAGTCCAGCGCCAGGTGACGAAAGTCAGCGCCTGACGACGACTTTGTCGTCTCGTGCTAGTTTCAAAGTCAACGCGCTTTTACACGCGTAATTACCTTTAGAACCGGTTACAGGTAATTATGCGTCCAAGCAGATTTAAAATCAGATTTAACATATTTTATTCAAAATAAAACATCTTCTTTTAAAAAAAATATAATTATCAATCCTAATCTTATTAGAATTAAAGAGAACCTTCTAGATATTCTAGAAGATCAAAATCAATCCTAATTACTTTATGAATACTAATTAATAGGCCCTCTTCTAGATCATTGGGCCATATTAAAAATCATTAGGCCTAATTTAATTTAATCCATAACTTCCTCATAATTCATCGGAATTGGGCTTATAATATGTCGTTGGAAAGCTCTTTTCAAGCCCAATCCAATTACACAATTATTGGACCCTTATGATGGACCAAACGAAATTGTACTGGCTATTTTTATATAAATAGAGTAAGAAAAGAAATATATTTGAAAACAGAAAGAGAAATATTTTAATAAAAACATCCTCATCACTAGACTTTCCACACTTTCACCTCGTTCGATAATCAAATGACGTGAAAGGTATTCATCACTGGGTTTGGTTTTGGGGAGACACATTTGGGTGTCTACAGAAGCCCCCACTTAGACTGAGTTTGGAGAAACGCAAGTTTCGAAAACGAAAGTCAAAGTAGCGGTAGGGACGGAGAATGATTCAGAACGTTCTATGATCCTAAATCACTCTTGTAACGCCGATACCTGCAAACTAGCGTTAGTTAACAGATAAAAGAGTTAAGAACGCGTATCTTACACCGTCGAGCACACGTCTATGAAGTAACGAATTTTGTTTGACGATCTTCCTTAAGCCAGGTGACATCGTCTGAAGACTGCTACACTTGCAACTGCCTTCAATTTCCGCTGTGATAGTCTTTCGCAAGCTAGGGAACACTATCGAAGATAACTTCGCTTGAAGCGACCTTCTACCGCTTTGTGACCATCTTCCGCAAGCTAGGGAATACGATCGAAGATAACTCCGCTTGAAGCCACCTCTTGCTTTCTGATAGCCTTCCACATCCTAGGGAATACCGTCGAAGATAACTCTGCTTGAAGCCATCCTCAATTTTCTGACAACCTTCCACATCCTAGGGAACGCCGTCGAAGATAACTTTGCTTGAAGCCATCCTCAGTTGTTTGTGACAACTCTCCACATCCTAGGGAACGCCGTCGAAGATCGCCCATCTCGTGCCATCTTCTCAAATCTGGGTGACAACCTCCACAATCTTAGTGAATGTCGTCGAAGACCGCCCATCTCGTGCCATCTTCTCAAATCTAGGTGACAACCTCCACAATCTTAGAGAACGTTGTCGAAGACCGCCCATCTCGTGCCATCTTCTCAAATCTAGGTGACAACCTCCACAATTTTAGTGAACGTTGTCGAAGACCGCCCATCTCGTGCCATCTTCTCAAATCCATACGATAATTTCCACCATCTTAGCGAAAGCTATGAAAAACTGCTTCATCTCGAATCGTTCCTTTCTCGAGTCAAATAATAACCTCCCCAATCATAGTGAAAGCTATCGAATTGTTTCATCTCGAACCATTCTTCTCATATCCAAGCAAGAGGCTCTTTTGATCTTAAAGCCTCCTATTGAAAACTTCTTCATCTTGAATTTTCAAATCTTCTTGTCTTTACTTTTAGGAGTAATCGACCTTTCTAGCTTTGCGAAGAACCTTATCTTAAGATTCTCCAAGTCAATCTCCGTAGAAATCTCCATCCTAGGAATCTTTTGTGATTACAATCAATCACTAATCACATTAGTTTTCAAATTCGCTTAATCAATATGCAATCGAAATTTGTTCGTCATCATGCCGACCATCAATTAAGACCATAATCGGGCCGACTACTAATCAAAGGTGTGAAAAGTTGTTCATTTGATATGATTGTCATCAGTCCGATCTTCAATCAAGGTGCAATCGGGCCGATTACCAATCATGTCAATTTGCTTATAGGGGCTAACTGGCGTACCAAGGAACCTGAAATTACTGCATGAAGTCTGCATAATCATTTATGGGGGCCATGTATCTTGTCGCCGCACCCATACGCACCAGTACATACTGTCGCCAGGCGATGAGCTTTAGCACCTGACGACAACCTTGCTGTCGGGCGCTGTAGTCGCTGCTGTTGTTGTTTGTTGCTCGGTTTCACTTTGAACCTTCAACTTGGTCATTTCCTTTCAGGTCCTCATCTTTAATTTACCAATCCATGTAAGTTTTGCTCAAACTCCTCTTATCTTGGAAGAATTTCATGCATTTATATTCGCGGTTTTTCGAAAAATCCGAGAACATTCTTGCTCGCTTGCTCTTTTGAAGTGATAGCTTCCTATGCCTTGAAATTCTGTTGAAAACTCTATCCTTTAGGATTTTGCCGAGTCTGGGGTGCTTGATCAAAATCTGGATGTGCTCCCGATCAATCAAGCTGATCGTCAATCTAATTGTGATCAGGCCGGCTCTAGTTGCTAAGCCATTTGTGTCCTTTTGCTTCAAATCTTTTGTACTTGCATTTATATTTTTGACTATAGGACTTTGCTCATCTTTTCTTTAGGGGTTGACCTAAGGCTCAGTGTTGCTTGACTCATTGCATAATACTCAATGTGTTTTTAACACATATGACTTGTCATGACTCGACTCAAAGCGTTTTGACACACATGGTTTGACATGACTCAAGGTGTAAACTTGACTTAATACGATTGACCGACTCAAGGTCGACTCAACTCAATTGTGACTTGTGTGTGCATTCGACTCGAAAACGCAGAAAAATAAAAAATTTCCGTCATTTTTTGGAGGGTACTGACTTCCTCCCGAAAAAGAAAGACGCAAAAAGACAGGAAGTGAAGTTTTTGAAGGTGCATGTTGAATGAGCTTTAACAAATGTATGGATCAACGTCACATCTTAGGGCGCGAAGATTGTAACATCCTAGGCTATCTCCATTGTTAATTTTGGATGAAAGTATTTAGGTAACTTAGGCACGGAGGCTAAGCACTTCATACTTCGTGATGCAATAAGAATTATGATAATGAATGATCTTAATATGACAAGGCGTGCTTCATCGTTGTGTTAAGATTTCATGACAAAGGGTTCTTAAAGGTAGGATTATTTGACTATGTATCTGTGATGTGTGTGAAAGTGACACTAAATTTAAGTTGCAAAGGCTAAGTGTATGGAATATTATTTCAAGAAGAGTCAAATGATGGTGACTCTCAGGCTGGGTAAGCTAATAATGTAGGGATCAAGCCCCCAAGTCTAGCTCTAAATGGATAGGGATGAGCATTGGAGATCTCTTGATATGATCAATTATGAATGTAAGTATGAAACCATTATATTACGGCCCCACCTCGATGTGAGGTTGCCTACGTATCCGTTAGGAATCAGGCCGAACGTAGCTCTAGCCGAACCTCGACAAGTGTGTGTATACCTCAAAGAGGTCTTTTAAGGGTTGTAACGTGGTTAGGCTAAAGGTTGAAGAAGAAGGGGATAAAGGCTCAAGACCCTAGATAAACCCCCAAGGTGTGCAACCTTGCTTTTGAATCTTTGTATTATTATGCTTGAGTTTTTTCACTTTTGAGCTCTTTCTTTTGTTTATATTTTGCTCTCTCTCTCTCTTTTTGCTTTTGCATTTTTTTTATAAGTGTGGGAAATCCCGATCATGCGGTCTATCACTCACTTGGTATTCATGTTTCTCAGGCACGGTACCGAGCACTCGATAAGAGACGCAATCTGAGACGTGTTCTTATCAAAGATATATTCATATCAAAAACATTGGAACACTTGCCCTTTTGCACACTTTTATTGCTATTTTATTCTTTTGAACTTTTGAGTTCTATGTAAAATCATCCTTCGAAATTGCATAAGTTGCACACCATCCCATCCCAAGGCTAGGTAGATGTGGGTTGAAGAAAGAAAGGTATGCCATTAGACGAGGCTCAAAGTGGTTTATCAAGAAAGGATTGCATATTTTTAAAAGGGTGACAGGTAACATGATATGGCTACAAGGGGTCCCTCTAATCATAAGTATACCTTGTGTTTAGTTTGACGTTTTTTTTTTCAATGATTATATGCAAAAAAATAAATGCTCATTTCTATTAAAAGGTAAAAAGGAAAAAAAAAACCTACAAAATAAGATCAAAGGAAAATAAAATGTGCCTATGCTAGACTTATTGGGGAAAGGATGAATAAAAGAAATAGAAAAAGAGGTCACGAGATCTTGTCGTTGAAGCTCGCCTCGTGTTTTTTGTTGATCATCACTCGGTCTTCTTACCAGCTGGAGGTATGGGAAGCTTGTTATTATCGATCAACTATTGGATGACCTCTTTTAGCTTCCAACAGCTCTCAGTAGTATGACCCCTACCTTGATGGTACTTGCAATGTGCATCCGGGTTCCAACTAGGCAATCTCTTTTCAGGTGCGGGATCTTGAATAGGTCCAATGGGAGTAATGAGTCCCTTGGCATGGAGTCGATCGAAGGCAGCATCATAGCTCATCCCAATAATAGTGAAATCTTTCCTTAGTTGCTTTTTAGACCCTTGATTATCCATGGCTAGGACTTCATTGAGATCAAAGGTACTAACATTGTTACTAGAGTGGGCGTTTTCGGAAGAAGAAGGATTGTCGTTCTTCTTTCCTTTCCAGCCATTGTTAGTATCTTTTTGCTTTGCAAGGTCGTCTTCAATATTAATTCCAATGTCATAGACGGCCTTAAAGGTATTCAAGTTTTGATACTTGAGATGTTTAGAATATTTTTCCTAGAGATTCTTTATGAACAATCTCACAGATTCCTTTTCAGTCGGTACCTCAATCATCTTAGCAGAGGTTTCCCTCCATTTATTTAAGAAAGAAGTAAAACCTTCATTTTCTTTTTGTTTAAGTATCTCAAGTTCCCTATGATTAGTTTCAACTTGAATATTACACTTTTACCTATCAATAAAAGCATTTACAATGGCATCCCAAGTAGAGGTTTTCTCCTTGTCAAGGGAAAAGAACCATTGTTGACAAACAGTTTCGAGTAATAAAGAAAATAGTGTATGAAAAATTTTCTTATCTATCCCCTTAATATTCATTATTGTCTCGAACGTTCTTAATTGGAAGTAAGGATTATCTGTTGCCTTGAACTGAGGGATGTCACTGGCATTGAACTTCTGCGGAAGAAGTTCCTTGTCCACTAAGACCCCTTGTGAGCTAATGCCCTGGAATCTATAGTCATTGGATATTTTGCTCAAGCTTTCTTGCATGAGCTTCATTTGTTGTTGCCTCACAAGGTCATTGACTTGAAGAGCTATACTCTTCATCAATTCAGTTAGGTTGGCTACATCCTTCTTGAGTTCATTAACTTCTTCTTGAGACGCCATGATCTTCTTAGCTTTTATTTCCGAGTGATGGGTTTGTCAAAAATTAGCACTTGAACAAAGGTGTTGTCCTTGATTAATCGCCCTTCCCTCCTTGATCAAGTGCTATGGAAAGGGAAATTAGGGGTAAGTTTTTCATTTTTGGCTCAAGCTCTATTCAACATGCAGTAGATGGAAGGAGAACATGGAAGGGAATAGGAATGGAATGGGGAATGATATGTGTAGAGAGAGCATGTAGAGAGTGAAAAATGATATAGATGGAGATATATGGGAGAATTAGGAATAGAATGGACCCCCAACTCAAATGACGGAAAATTCGTGCATACGAAACTCTCTAGACATGGTCAAAATGTGACATATTATGTGTGTGCTTTAATGGTGAATGTAAGTGACATACTTTGACTCTTTTGTGAGACTATGGGACTATGTGCCTAGACTCAATTAAGGACTGAACATGATTACTGCCATTAATAAAACGATTAAACTGTTAATTAGACTCGTCGTGAAGACTCGAGCAAAAATACAGGCTATCGTCAGACGATAGTATCGTCGCCAGACGCTAAGGATCGGCGCTAGACGACGAGATCGTCGCCTGGCGCCAATCACTAGCGTGTGGCGCCACTGTCCAAATCTGTGCGCCATTATGGAACATGTTTGGAAGGGTTGGTGCGAGTGGATGAGACCCTGCAAGTTAAACTCGCTTCCACGGTTTGGTGAATTCAACAAACTCGAATGTACCCGTCGTTGCCAAGAGCGTTCTATTGGGTAGATGGAGCGTGAATTTCCAGAGGGTTATGGCCATATAAAAAACACATATGGGTTTCAAAAAAAAGGGAAAAACTCAATCAGGAAGTAAAATCGAGCAAACAATACTGAAAACTAGTCGAAACAAGAAGGTAGATTTTTGGCTCGGTATTGGAAGAATTCGGCGCGAGAAAATAGTGTCTTTCGCCAGACGAAAAGACTGTCGCCAGGCGACAGCGCCATCATTTGGTGCTGACGCTGTTTTCTCAGCGCTAATTCCTACATGCCTCGACAGCTTTCTGTTCTTGAATTTTCCAGTTTTTTCGTAGCATTATTTCGACTTTAGTTGTGAAAGATATTTCCCTAGATTCCTACGTGTAAAAATCCTATGTTTTTGACGCATTATGGATGGTCTTTCAAATGCGGACCTTTTTATGCATATTCCACAATGTTAATCAAAATTACACACATGAAATACTTGGAGCTTTTCGAGTCTCATCCACTCATTCTAAATTATTGCCAAAATAAATTTTAGGAATTAAAATAGAAATCCTCTCCAGTGGAGTCGCCAAAAAACTGTAGGGAATATTTCAAGCATCCCACACTTGAGCCCCACTGTGATCATACACTTAAGCATGGTGGCGTCCAAAGGGAAGGAAGCTAGAGTAAAAGACTCGCCAACAAGTTTTAGGAACATGTAAACCGTTCACAGGGTGAAGGTTACACCCCTTAACGATCCAGGAGATCGTTAATTCCAATAGGTCTGGAACCATGACTGGAAGTTCGGGGATGAAGGTACAAATCCAACATAAAAGAGATTGAACCTGCCCTAATAATAGGCATCTACTTTATTCTTCTCGTATTGATGTGCGCTTTCTGACTAACATACAATCAATAGGTTAACCCTAAACCTGTTTATTTATGTTGGTTGAATATTAATGCACAAACAAATCTATCATTGGCGATCACTTGAATTATAATCATATTAGCCTAAACAAGATTATTAATTATCTTATTAAGCGTGATTACAAGTACAAATTCCCTTTAAACATGCATAAAAGGTGTGATCAAGCAATAACAATAATATATATGATATCAAGCAACATAATAACAATCATCATCATAATAGTAATATTCTCAATCTCAAAGCATAATAATATTAGCAAGATCCTAGGCATGATACTAACAAGATTAATAACAAACCCTAGCATGTCACTAAACATTAAAGATCAATTAGCCTTAACATGACACTAACATGATATAAAGAAAGAAATAGGAAGCATCATAATAATATACATGATATTAGAAATTTTAGTTAATACCCTAAACATGATACTAGGAAGCAATATAACATCCTAACATGATTTCTATATCAAAAGATCAAGAAAGCAATTAAATTACTTACTTCGATGCCTCGTATCTCTTTCTAATAACAAAATACACACGTTAGTAACTTCAAGGAAAATAATAAATGAAACAATTAAATCAAATAATTGAAAGAATTGAAATAGGAATAGGGACCAAACCCTTAGAAATTATAAAACTTTTCACGTCTAGGGCGAAGACAACTTTGAAATTGGGTAGGTGTGTCTAGAACTAATGAGTGAGGAATTTTGGGAGAGGGAAGGTTTAGAAAAAGAATAGAGAGAGAAAGCTTCTAGCTTTTAGAGAGAGAATGAGAGAAAGATGATTGTTGATTGTGAATGATTGTGTATGATTGTTGATGATGATAAAAAATGGGGAGATACGACCCTTATTTATAAAAAAAAATAGCACGGGATCAAAGATAATTATATTCGGAATAAAATACCTCCTGTTGCCAACGACAGGAGTCAGCGTCAGACGACAAGCTTGTCGCCAGACGACGAAGGCCAGCGCCTGGCGACGACTGTGTCGTTTTGTGCTGGTTTCAAAGTCAACGCGCTTTTACACGCGTAATTACCTTTAGAACCGGTTACAGGTAATTATGCGTCTAAGCAGATTAAAAATCAGATTTAACATATTTTATTCAAAATAAAACATCTTCTTTTAAAAAAATATAATTATCAATCCTAATCTTATTAGAATTAAAGAGAACCTTCTAGATATTCTAGAAGATCAAAATCAATCCTAATTACTTTAGAAATAATAATTAATAGGCCCTCCTCTAGATCATTGGTTCACATTAAAAATCATTGGGCCTAATTTAGTTTAATCCGTAACTTCCTCATAATTCATCGGAATTGGGCTTATAATATATCATTGGAAAGCTCTTTTCAAGCCCAATCCAACTACATAATTATTAGACCCTTATCATGGACTAAACCAAATTGGACTGGCTATTTTTATATAAATAGAGTAAGAAAAGAAATATTTTTGAAAACAGAAAGAGAAATATTTTAATAAAAACATCCTCATCACTAGACTCTCCACACTTTTACCTCGTTCGATAATTAAATGACGTGGAAGGTATTCATCATTGGGTTTGGTTTTGGGAAGACATATTTGGGTGTCTACAGCGGGGGGTCAGATGTTCAGCAATCCAAAGCAATCCTCCCAACAGGCCAAGATCAACCGGAGCAGACTTAGCAGCCTTAGTTCAGCCAACCTTGGGGTTTATCCGCGGCAGTATGCCATCCATGTTTTCTTCGGCCTGCGTGCCATGTATCTTTGTATTTTACCAACTAGGGAGTCGGACAACAATTTCTTTCTTTTGTCCGAATGTCAATCCGGTTTACATTATCACCAGGCCTTTTTGATCGGTTTTTGAATTCATGAAATATGCCGACCGATTCGGTTTTATTCAATTTTGTTTCAATTTTCGCACTTGAATTTTGCATACATATATACTTGAATTTTTGCAATTTTGCCTAACTCTGTAATAGCATGCGGCACATAATAATCCTGTTGTACTTGCCCCTGGACGACAGTGTAATTGGTTTCAAAACTTGCCGATTGATTAACTTGGGAACTTTTGATAGTTTAAAGAGTATAAGATGTTCCTAAGTCAATCAATCACAGTAGTGATTGCCCCAAACCAAGTACGCAGCCGTTCAAGCATACAAGCGAGTAGCCGTCAGCCCATGCGGTGAAATAGTTGTGCTAAACTTCTTCTCCTCCACCTGGGGTATTTGTAATCCAATTACGCTTAATGTCCTTTTGCCTCATTGGGAGGACTTGCATAATTTCAATAAAAAATCTAAGTTAGAACTTCGTTCGGTCACCAACTGATGTCATTGGACATCCGGTTTTGGTAAACTTAGTTGTTCTTTAGATTATTCTAGTTAGACGACTATGAATTGACCTATTAGGTCGTTCAATCTTTGCCGTCTGTTTGAGTTTGTAGAGCACTTTGTTACCCGGATATGAGATACTCTCTGCGACGATTCCACCCGGATGGGCGTCGCCGGACGCCATACTCATGTTGGAGCAGGCGAATTTATAAAATAAGTATCATCCAACCATTGGCCTCATGTCTTTCGGACATTGATTCAGCCGCTAAGTTTTTAACTTAGTTTAATTTTAGTACATGACAATCGACCGTCTATGCAAGGCACAGACGGTGCTTTAAACATTGCGTATGTATATAAAAATTAAATAACAGTGCTATAAAACAGGCTCGTATTTTGTCTTTGTTATTGAAAATAAAAAGCAGCTTTTTCATTGATAGGCTTTTCATTTACAAAAATTTACAAGTCTAGTACTTTTTCAAGTTGTCTACATTCCAGGTTCTAGGCAGCCGCCTTCCGTCTAGAGTTTCTAGGCGGTGGGTGCCGTCTCTTACTTCTTCATAGATCCGGTAGGGGCCTTCCCAATTTGGAGTTAGCTTTCCATGTTCATTGGCCCTACCGGTTGCCTCCATTTTCCGTAACACAAAGTCCCCAACTTTCAAGGGCCGTTTGTGTACTCTTTTGTTGTACGCACGGGTTATTCTCAAACGGTAGATCTCATGACGCAAGATGGCATTGTCCCTGCGTTCCGGGAGCGAGTCCAATGCTAGCCGCATGGCCTCCCAGTTTGCCTTTTCATCGTATAGCATGACTCGTAGAGTCGGCTCATAATGTTCAATGGGCAATACAGCTTCAGCACCGTATACCATGAGAAACGGGGTTTCACCGGTTGCCCCTTTTTTAGTTGTCCTGTAATCCCCCACGATTTCATAATTATTATAGTTATATTTTATTATTAATTATATGATTATTTTACGATAGTTATATAATTTTATAAATATTTCGAAAATAATAAATTAGTTTTAAGCTATTTAGCCATTACTAACTATTGACAATAATCATTTTACCCATACAAACTAAGAGCCTAGTCCAAATTACCTCAAAGCCCAACCTTACACCTTATGTTTTTTTTAAGCTTCGATATATATTTGGGCTTAAACAAGTTATCCTAATTATATTTGGATTAGGAGACCCTCAAACCCATTTCTTATTATTTATACCCACCTAAAATTTTTCCCCTTATTTCCCCTCCAATCTCACGTAAAACTTCACCCCCTCACAAATTATTTTGCTGCTTTGCCTCTTCTTCCTATTCATGCATCAACCAGCAAAAAAACTAAAATAAAATAATAATAAAAAAAATGCACCCTTGCTGCCGCCGACGGCAGCCCGCCACAGGCGTCGCCTTGCTGCCTCCGGAGACCACACCGCACCACCACTTCCCAGCCAAGCCGCCAGTTTGCACCCCCTCTTTATCTCTTTCCTCTTCTTTCTTTCCCTCTCTTATAAGTTCTTGTTTTAATTTCAAAGATTCAATCTTTATATGATTTATTTCATGATTTTTGGTTAAATAGTTTGATTATGAGTTTGGATTGTAACAGATTGAAAATTTTCAACTTTTATGATATTTAAAGTATTGAATTAATTTTCAGATTTCTTTAATTAAGAATTTTGGGTCTAAAAGCTTGATTTTTCATGATTTTAGGGCTTAACACGTTTTAATCAAGTTACATAATCATACCATGTTTAAATTATGTTAAAGTTTAATTATTTTGATGGTAATTAAAATTTCAGATTTTTAAAGATTTGATTGGGTTTTGATTTGTGTTAGTTTCATATTTTCATGTTTCTAATTCCGTTAAATGATTATTATAAGTATGTTGTAACTATAAAATGTGGAACTTTGAAATTTAGTTTCATAACTTAATTTTCAGATTTTTGTCTATTATTTTTGGAGTCTTTAATCACTTCAAAACTAATGGATTTTTGGGTTTAAAGTCTACTAATCTACTATATAGTAAATAAGAATTTCAATAACTTCAAATTACTTGTTTGAAATTAAATTTCAGATTTTTATAATGTTTTTAGCTTGCAGAAATTTCATAGATAAAGATGTATTTTAAGGATTTTTCTATGGAAATTTATGCTAGTACTTCTAAACTACTAACCTAGACTTTAGGGAGGCTTACAGATGTCATTTCAATGATTTTTGAAGCTTTTAAGTTAATTAGTATTGCTGTAAATTAGTTGCTTGGGTATTGATTGAATTCTTATTGTTTGGTTTAGGAGAGGACTTTATTGAAGGTGATTTTTAGTTAGTAAAGTGGCATACCAATTCGTTTATTCAAGGTACGTACAAGTTACGAAACCTTGCCTTTAGATGCATATTTAAGGATGTACCGAGAACTTAGTATCATGTATAGAGTAGACCGGGCTTAATTGTTTAGTTATACATTGTGATTTCTGTATGTTTTGTACTATTCTACTTTGTAAGTATTATTTATGCACTAATTTTGTAAGATGCGCTTAGAGGCAAAGGTACGTGAATGTGTGGAATGAATTTTATTACTCGTTCATGACTATTGAAATGGAATGAGTAAGGGAGAATTAAAGTCTTACAAGACGAGGTTAAGGATTTGAGGTGCCTTATGCACTTAAGGTGTTTATACACCGAGGTAGTTAAAGGATTCAATAATAAATTTAGTTTGTCACTAGTAAATCAAGAATTGAATTTGGAAACTTGAATTGCTTGAATGATTGATATTTAATTGATTGTATTGTATTGCATATGAGTCATCACCAGTCTAAACTTGTAAATCACTTAAAGTGCAAGATGGATGAGCAATAAAACTCTAGATTTGTGCACATCTAGAGTAATGACAATCAGGGGTTGGGATACATGTGGTATTAGCCGTGCACTTTTCTAGAGGCCGTCTGATCTACGAGTCTCTTGTTTCAAATACTTTTCAAAAACTAGGAGTTAGATGAGATCTCATAATAGCTATGGTCACGGAGTCATGCCCGTGGCCATTGGATATTTATTGATGTTCTAGGGGCATGGGGTTTTTCTTTTATTGATGTTCCAAATGGAGCATGGGTTGGACAACCTTATCTATTGCTTAATCCAATGATTATAATGAAATTAGTAAATTGTCATTAAATAGAGGAGTCTTAGTAGTGTTTGAGTCATTAATTAAGTTATATGTCATAAATGATTATTAGTAGCATGCTAGGAATACTTTCTTTTCATATTCCGTAGCTTATATGTACTCACCGTTGCTAATTGCGTGCTTCTGTGTGCTTTTCTTTGGTCATGGCCTTCTGTAGGGAATATTTCAAGTATCCCACAATTGAGCCCCACTGTGATCATACACTTAAGTTTGGTGGCGTCCAAGGGGAAGGAAGTTAGAGCAAAAGAGTCGCCAACAAGTTTTAGGAACTTGTAAACCGTTCACGGGGTGAAGGTTACACCCCTTCACGATCCATGAGATCGCTAACTCCATAGTGGTCTAGAACCATGACTGGATATTCAGGGATGAAGGTACAAATCCAACCTAAAAGAGATTGAACCTGCCCTAAAAATAGGCCTCTACTTTATTCTTCTCAATTCATGTGTGCTTTCTGACTAACATACAATCATTATATTAACCCTAAACTTGTTTAATCTATGTTGGTTGAATATTAATGCACAAACAAATCCATTTATTGGCGATCACTTGGTTTAAAATCACATTAGCCTAAATAAAATTATTAATTATCTTATTAAGCGTGATTTCAAGTATAAATTCCCTTTAAACCTGCAAGAGAGGGCGTGATCAGGCAATAACAACAATATATAATATCAAGAAACAACAATAATAATTGATACAACAAACCATCATCATAATCATAATAAAACATAATAATAATAGCAAGATCCTAGACATGATACTAACAAGATTAATAACAAATCCTAGCATGTCACTATACATTAAAGATCAAAGCTTTATCCATAACATGATACTAACATGATAGAAGAAATAGGAAGCAACCTAAGCATGATACTAGAAACATACATGATATTAGGAATATTAGTTATTACCCTAAACATGATACTAGAAATCATAAAGACATCCTAACATGATACTAGGAATTAAAATAATCTACGCATGCTTTCTATAGAAATATAGCAATAAAACAACTTACTTTTTTGCCTCGTATCTCTTTATATCAAAACAATACACACGTTAGTAACTTCAAGGAAAATATTAAAACAGTAAATCTAATCAAAGAATTGAAATAAGATTTAGGACCAAACCCTCAGAAATTATCAACCTTTCACATCTTAGGCGAAGGCAACTTCGAGCTTGGTTAGGTGTGTCTAAGACTCGTGAACACGGTATTTTATTTGAAAAGGGAAGGCTTATAAAGAGGTAGAAAGATTAAGCTTCTAGCTTGAGAGAGAAGAGAATAGAATTAGATGATTGTTGACGATTGTGAATGATTAAACACGGGGAAATACGACCCTATTTATAAGAAAAATAGCCCGGAAACAATCAGAAAAAGACCAAATCCCATCTGGAATAAAACTACCTCTGTCGTGGCGCAACAGAGTCCAGCACGACGCGACAGCCTTGTCGCTATGCGACAGACTTGTCGTGGCGCGCTAATACTGTCGTTTTGCGATGGTTCACGCATTTTCTAAAAACCGTACGGAATCCTTAATCCAATTAAATTCGATTCATTACCGTCCGTACTTATCTTTCAAAATCAGATTTAATCTCTTTGAAACACTTGTTTTAATCCAAATAGAATTCTTTATTTTCTAAAAACATAGTTATTAATCCTAATTCCACTAGAACTCAAAAATAACCTTCTAGATTATTCTAGAAAATTAAAATCAATTTTAATAACTTTAGGAATATTAATTAATGGGCCCTCCACTAGATCATTGGGCCATATAAAACCATTTCAAGCCCAACTTAGTACTTTAGCCATAACTTCCCCATATTCATCGGAATTGGGCTTATAATATATCGTTAGAAAGCTCTTTTCGATCCTAATCCAACTACACCATTATTGCACCTTAATCATGGACCAAACTAAATTGGACCGGACATTTTCATAAATAGAGCACATTTTGAAAACAGAAAGAACACTACTAGAAATAGGCTGACTTCCGACGGACGTGAAATTCCGTCAGAAACATTGAAAATTCCGACGGATTTTTATTCCGTCGGTTATTTCCGACGGATTTTAATAATCCGTTAGAAATCTCTCGGAAATTTACGACAGAATATAATTCCGTTGGAATAAATGGGCTTTCCGACGGAATATCCCGTCGAAAATTAAATTTTCCGACGGAATTCAAATCTGTCGGAATTTTCCGACGGAATATTCCGTTGGAAATAATAATATATATATAAAAAAACCCACCCCTATTCAAACCCAAAACCAACCCCGCCCCTCTCTCTCTAATCTTTCCTCCTCCTTCTTCCCTCTTTTCTCTCCTCCTCCTTCCTCTTCTCTCTCGTCCGCCCCCTTTATCTTTCTCTCTCCTACGCCCCCTGATTCTCTTCTCTTCCTCTCTTTTCCTCCTTCTCTTTCTTCTCTTTCTCTCTCCTCCTCCTTTTGTTCCTCTATTCTTTCTCTACGCCCCCTACTCCTCTTCTCTTTCTTTGTTTCCTCCTCCTTCCTCACGCCGCTGCCACCCCTATAAATCCCCTTGTCGCGCCAATTGTCTTACATTTTTGATTTTATACGATTTTTAAGGTTAAATTCGACAGTCAAAACTCTAGATCTAGAGTTTTTATTGTCGAATTAAGCCTTAATAACCTAAATTTGGTGAAATTCGAAGCTAATTTCATAATTAAAGGTATGTTTTGATGTTTTTAATGTTCTTTCTTTTATTTTAAAGTTTTTTTTTAAAAAAATTTGGTTTCTGCTAGCTCGTTGGTGGTTTTAGGGTCAGTTTAAGGGTGGGTCGAGGAAGGTGGTGGTGGGTGCCCCCAGGGCTAAGGGTTAGGGTTAGGGTGGGGTGGGTTAGGGTGGTGAGAGAAGGTTGGTTTGTTAGGGGTTTGGGTGTTTTAGGTCGGGTCTGGGTTAGGGGTTTGGGTGTTTTAGGTCGGGTCCGGGTTAGGGGTTTGGGTCTGGGTTAGGTTTGGTTTTGTGGGGTGGGTTAATTTAGTGGGTGGCAGCGGTGGTGGTCTGTAGTGGTGGTGTTGGTGGTCTGATGTGGTTGGTGGTGGCAGTGGGTTAGGGTTTGAGAAGGTTGGTTTGGTTGGGGTTGACAGGGCCTTTTTAGGTGGTTGGAGATGGTGAAACGCCGTGCCGGTGGTGGCATGGCGTATTTTTTTTAATTTCCCGAAAATAGTTTCCGACCGAATTGTAAATTCCGTCGGAAATTTACGACGGAATTCGTCGGTGCCAGAAATTGTCTTACGACGGAAAATTCCGTCGAAATAGTGTTTCCAACGGAATTTTCGTCGGAAAAGGCGGTTTTTCCTACCAAGGTGTTT
This sequence comes from Chenopodium album, assembly GCF_948465745.1. NCBI lineage: Eukaryota > Viridiplantae > Streptophyta > Magnoliopsida > Caryophyllales > Amaranthaceae > Chenopodium > Chenopodium album. The sequence goes on along the minus strand of NC_137846.1, from coordinate 42,543,603 downwards.
CCGACAACCTTTTCCGACGGAATTCCGTCGAAAACACCTTTTCCGACGGATTTCAAGGTGTTTCCGACGGAATTTTTCCGTCGAAAATGACTTTTTTTTTTCTAGTAGTGGAAAGATATTGTATTAAAACAACCGCATCACAAGACTTTTCACACTTTTACTTCGTTTGATAATCAAATGACGTGAAAGATATTCATCACTGGGTTTGGTTTTTTGGGAGACACAATTAGGTGTCTACACCTTCGCCTTTCAATGACCCTGTTATGATCCAATTTTTACACTTGTAATATTGGGGAGCAGATTAATCACAGGTATTTGCATAAAGTGGGACTTGCATCAAGTGACGGGTAATTGAGTGGAGAGTTGGTTCTACTTATGATGTATTTATCGCAAAACATTAAACTTTCTCAAACTCTGCTTTGATTTAAATGCTACTTTGTTAATTGGGTTTTGAATAAGGGCCTTAATGGTTCCAACTTGTAAGATTTAGTTTGCTTTTTAATTATTGGTTTGAAATTTTAATTTAATTGAACTAGTTTTTCGCTGCTAAATTCTAAAATAGCCTTAACGTTTGAACATGTGGCGGTAGCATTACAGTAATTCTCTTAGATTTTATACAGAGTATTTACAGGTTTAAAGAGAGAATTATTGGGGTGTTATAAAGTGGTGTCAAAGCTTAGGTCTATTTTAATTTCAACTAAAGACAATTTAATGTTATTTTAGGCGCCTAATGTTTTAAGTGCTGTGATTTTGAATTTAATTATTTGATTTAAAATCAAACTTTAATTTTTGAAAAAAAATTATATTTTAAATAAATTTATTCGGCATTTTTAATTTTTAGGAAATTCTACAATATAACCCGCTACTTTCAGAAATTCTACGATGTGCCCCTACTTTTTAAAACTTCCATATATTAACCCGCAAGTTCATTTAGTGACTATATAGTAACCTTGTCGTTATCTCACCATAAATAAATTTCGTTAGTACGTGGGGCCCACTCTTCAATTTTTAATATTTTTTGATTGATTTTTGCGCGTTATAAAATGTTCCGTTAAAGGTTTTGGGGGCTATTTTGGTCGTATAGGATCCAAATTGATCTCAGATTTGGCAAATATAAAACGTAAATACCTCGTTTTGCGCATTAAGATGTCTCGATTTGCGTATTTATATATTAACATGTAAACGAGGTATTTACGTTTGTTTTTATTGGAAAATCTAAGCTCAATTTGGGTTCTTAAGGACCAAAATAGCCCCCAAAATCTTTAACGGAACATTTTACAATGCGCAAAAATCAATAAAAAATATTAAAAATTGGAGAGTGAGCCCCACTAACGAAATTTATTAACGGTGAGATAACGGCACGGGTACTATATAATCACTAAATGAACTTGCGGGTTACTATATAGAAGTTTTAAAAAGTAAGGGCACAACGTAGAATTTCTAAAAGTAGTGAGTTATATTGTAGAATTTCCCAAAAATAAAAATATGAATTTTTTTTTAAATAAATGACTGTATTATTACTTATATATTTTAAAAATTAAATGAATTTTGGTATTTATTTTATTCTTTGAACTTGAGTATTTATTTTATTTTATTAGTGAGTTTTGGGTAGTCTTAGAATAGGCATATAAGGTAGATGATTTCTTTCTATGTGCATTGGACTTAATTCTTTTTGTGTTGTTTATTTTTGAACGAATTGTTTATGCAAGGGATTTAAATTATGTATGTGTTATCAAATGTGTGCATTTGGTTGTAGTTACTGTAACACCCTAGAAATTCCTTTCTTTTAAAATACCTGTTTTGTCCTGTTTAAAACTTTAAATAGGAACATCTAAGATATTACCGCCACCGTGAAAACGGCTAAGGCCACTATCAAAGACACACAGTGGAAGACTCACGAAAGTAAAGTCAAACCAAAGTAAAACAAAGTCAAACCTACAACTTGGAATTATTGTTGGCCTTTAACAAAACAATCCAATTTAAAAACCTACATGTTAGTCTCGCAATAAAATATCATAGAATAAGTAAAAGGAATAACACATCATATACTTATGGAAACTAGCATGATTCGCTCTTCACTCATGCCCATCATGAATATGCTTCATCACCTGAAAAGCTTCTCTCTACTTGTTTCCACCACTCTCCATTAAAAATGGGTCATCATAGGGCCAAGGTAAAGACAAGGCCAACAAACATACAAACACACAATCAGCAAAGCTGAGTACATAAGCGTATTTAAACACACTAATATGCATTTACCTATCAACACACAACTTACCTCGTTGCACCTGTTTTTCAAGCATACAACATTCAACAAAACTTCTCAACTAAGTAACTAAAAAATTTATTTAGTTTTGATTACGCATTAAACGGGTTTCCCCCTAACCCGCCCCAATAAAGGGGTACTAACACAGGAGCTAACCGTGCCAGTATAAAAGAAACACTCTTAAGTGGCGGACACTACTAGAAAATAGGTCATTTCTGACGGAATGGTTTCGACGAACATTAAAATCCGTCGGAAAGTAAAAAATTTCCAACGGATTTTATTTCAGTCGAAAATCCGTCGGAATTTTCCGACAAAATTGTAATCCGTAGCAAAAATATGTACTACCGACGGAAAATCAGTCGGAAATGGTATATTTTCCTACGGATTTAAATCCGTCGGAAGTTACGACGGAATTTAATTTTTTTTTTAAAAAAAACACAAACCCCCCAAACCCTACTTACAAACGGCGCCCCCTCCCTCTTTAAATTCTTATTTCTCTTTCTCTCTCCTCTCTTCTCACTCCCCGCCTCTCTTCTGTTTCTCTCTCCTCTCCTCTCCTCTCTTCATCTAATCTTCTCCTTCTGCTCCTCTCCTCTTTCCTCACTTCTCACGGTCTCCTCTTTCCCTTTTTTTTTTTAATATTTTTTATTTTCTCCTCATCTTCTTTCCTCCTTCTCTTTCTCAATTCTTGCCGATTAACTTAATATTTCATTTTAATGGTTTATACGGCCAAATTCGACCATGAAATCTCTAGATCTAGAGGTTTCAGGGTCGAATTTAGCCGTATTAAACCAAATTCGGGTTGAAATTGGAAGCAGCGGTGGTTAACAAGGTATGTTTTCTGGTTTTAAATTTTCTTTCTTTTTTGTTTTGTTTTTTGGTTGTTTATTTTTTTGGTTGTGATTTTGGTATTTGGCGGCGGTGGTGGTTTTTGTTGGCAGTGGTACGGCCGGATTTGTTGTAGATCTGGGTTTGTTTTGGTGGTAGATATTGATTTGGGTGGATTAGGGTGGTGGAAATGGTCGTTTAGGGTTAGGGGGTGGTCTGGGTCGGGTTAGTGGGTGGGTCTGGTTCTGGTTTGGGGGTGGGTCTGGTTAGGGTGAGTGGTGGTGTGGTTCGGGTTTGTAGGGAATATTTCAAGCATCCCACACTTGAGCCCCACTGCGATCATACACTTAAGTATGGTGGCGTCCAAAGGGAAGGAAGCTAGAGTAAAAGACTCGCCAACAAGTTTTAGGAACTTGTAAACCGTTCACAGGGTGAAGGTTACACCCCTTAACGATCCAGGAGATCGTTAACTCCAATAGGTCTGGAACCATGACTGGAAGTTCGGGGATGAAGGTACAAATCCAACCTAAAAGAGATTGAACCTGCCCTAATAATAGACCTCTACTTTATTCTTCTCGTATTCATGTGTGCTTTCTGACTAACATACAATCAACAGATTAACCCTAAACCTGTTTAATCTATGTTGGTTGAATTTTAATGCACAAATAAAACTATTATTGGCGATCACTTGAATTATAATCATATTAGCCTAAACAAGATTATTAATTATCTTATTAAGCGTGATTACAATTACAAATTCCCTTTAAACATTCATAAAAGGCGTGATCAAGCAATAACAATAATAAATTTCAAGCAACATAATAATAATCATCATCATAATAATAATATTTTCAATCTCAAAGCATAATAATATTAGCAAGATCCTAGGCATGATACTAACAAGATCAATAACAAACCCTAGCATGTCACTAAACATTAAAGATCAATTAGCCCTAACATGACACTAACATGATATTAGGAAAGAAATAGGAAGCATCACAATAATATACATGATATTAGACATTTTAGTTAACCCTAAACATGATACTAGGAAGCAACAAAAACATCCTAACATGATACTAAGAATCAACAAAATAATCTAAGCATGATTTCTATATCAAAAGATCAATAAAACAACTAAAGTACTTACTTCGATGCCTCGTATCTCTTTCTAATAACAAAATACATACGTTAGTAAATTCAAGGAAAATAATAAAACAAGCAATTAAATTGAATAATTGGAATAAGGATTTGGAACCAAACCCTCGGAAATTATAAACCTTTCATGTCTAGGGTGAATGCAACTTCGAACTTGGCTAGGTGTGTTTAGAACTAATGTATGAGGAATTTTGTAAGAGGGAAGGTTTAGAAAAAGAATGGAGAGAGAGAATGCTTCTAGCTTTTAGAGAGAGAATAGAATAGAATTAGATGATTGTGAATGATGAAAAACGAGGAGATACGACCCCTATTTATAGAAAAATAGTCCGGAAACCGATCGAAAAGAAATTGAGACCCATTCGGAATAAAAACTCTCCTGTCACAAACGACAGGAATTAGCGCCAGACGACAGGAGCAGCGCCAGGCGACAGATATTAGCGCCAGGTGACAGGTTTGTCGTTTGGCGCTGGGACAGTTTTTGCGGATTTTGTTTTTATCATATCTTTTGATTCAGAATTTCAAATAAGTCATATAATATGTCGTTGGAAAGATCTTGAAGTCTACTTCCAACCTAATTAGAATCAGATTAAAATATTTTGTAGATAAAAAGATATGGCTGAAATAGTGGAAGGGTGTCAGTTTTGGATAGAGTTTCGTATTCCTTTCATATCTTTTTCGTTATAGCTCGGAATTAATATTAAAATATATTATTGGAAAGATAATTTCAAGATCTATCTAACCATATAAGATTTGGGTAAAAATTGTGAGGAAAAAAAAATAATATCTGACTATCTTTGAACATCTTTAAATTCGAATAGAATTAGGAATTAGAAAAGGAAAGTTTTTATTCAATTTCAAATTCTATGATCTTATCTTTTCAAAAGGAATAATTAAGATCTTTTAGAAACTCATAGAAGCTTCTAATTAAATCCTTATTAGTTTAGGAATAGGATTAAACCTTTGGACCCTCCACATGATCATTGGGTCGTAGGTAAAATCCGGTTTGGGCCCGGTTTAGTATTTTGGCCATAACTTCCTCATTATTCATCGGAATTAAGCTTATAATATATCGTTGGAAATTTCTTTTCAAGACCCATCCAACTAAACCATTATTTGACCCTTATCATGGACCAAAATAAACTATATTGGACGTTTTTCATAAATAGGGTACGAAAAGGAATATTTTCGAAAATAGAAAGAAATATATTTTAATAAAAACATCCACATCACTAGACTTTTCACACTTTTACTTCGTTCGATAATCAAATGACATGAAAGGTATTCATCACTGGGTTTGATTTTGGGGAGACACATTTGGGTGTCTACAGGGTTTGAGTGGCGGTTTGTGCTTAGGGTTAGAGTTAGAGGGTGGTTGTGGCTAATGTGGGGGTAGTGGCGCTGGTGGTCTGTAGTTGGGGATATGGTGGTGACACGCCGTGCCCTTGGTGGTGTGGCGTGTTTTGTTTTTAATTAGAATATTTTCCGACGGAAATTCCGTCGCAACTTTCCGACGGACTCAATTCCGTCGGAAGTTGCAACGGACTTTTCCGGAGCCAGAAAATCTGTTCCGATTATGGAATTCAGTTGGAAAGTCCATGGGAGAAAGGTTTCCGACGAAATTCCGTCGAAAGATGCCGGTTTTCCTACAATGGCTTTTCCGACAACCGGTTCCGACGGAATTCCGTCGAAAATGGCTTTTCCGACGGATTTTGGGGTGTTTTCGACGGAATTTTTTCCGTCGGAAACAAGCTATTTTCTAGTAGTGGGAATTCCTGCGCATAATAATAAAAAGAATGTACAGCGTCCTGTATTCCAGTAGAAGTTATGGTCAAATATAAAGTCGCAAAACTCCCCCCATATATCCATACTCAAGGTATATACGTTCAAAGAGTTTTGGTGCGTAATCTCTATCACTTTACGTTCTTTACAATTTATTTAACTTGGTGATGACTCTCAAATCATAACAACATCAAACATCATGATTATTCAAACAATTAAACACTTTAATTTAATTCTTGAATAATTAGTGACCACATAATATTTAATGTTGAACCCATTTTAAATCTACCTCGGTGTCAAAGACACTTTAAACTCTTAATGCGCCAAAAATCCTATCCGTCAGTGTTAGAAACACCTTAAGTGCACAAAGGCACCAACATACAATTTATTCCTCGTGTTCATAGACACTTACATAGCTCCTTTCTCAAGCTTATTGCATCAATAAAAATTATATGAACCATAATAAAATTTTCTTTTAATATTCCAATCCAAATTAAACATTTAGTTTAAATTAAACATGCTTTCTATCATGCCATAAATAAAAGTGTGGTTCATATTCAACATTCCAAACTATTATTTTCCAACCATTAATCCATCACAAATAAATCATGCTTTATAATTCAATCACCAATAACAACCAAATCACAATTTTCATTCCAAATCTAGCATGATACTACTTGTAATCAATTAATCACATTTAGCATGCTACTACATCATCAAAATTATGCTAAGTACGCGAACGTAACTTGAATACGATCTTAATATCGCCACGACTAATAGAAATCACTCACTTCGAAGTCTCCTACAATTTAAAATAATAGAAGAGTATTAGAATCCTCTCTACACAAATTTCCAGCAATATATACTATTATTAAACTCTCATAATTTGATTAAAATAAGCTGAAATTATATTTAAAACATCATACTTTAATCCCAATGAATGGGTATTAAAATTCTTTAAAGAAACTTGATTTTTAATGTACTACAAAAAATTCCAACATTATATATTAATGAAAAATTGCTGTAATTAGGCTTTAAAACACTTAAATCAAAGGTTTAAACCATCCTAAATCATAATCCTTCAATACTTAATAATTTATGAATCTAGGATTTCGAAATTGGGGCTTTTTTTTAATTAGAATTAAAATTTGAAAATTAAATTACATACTACTTATAATCAATCATCATAATATTAATCACAAAACCCATAATTAAAAATTAGATCTAAGCTTTAACAAGAATTAAAAAAAAATTAATTTTTTTTCCGAAGAAGAGGAGCACCCGGACAGCAGGCCGGCGCCACTGCCGGCTGCTGCCAGTGCCGGTGGCTGTCGCTGCTGCCGGTTGGTGCTGCTGGTGGCCGGCGGCCCACCGGTGGTGGTGGTGGCCGGCGGTGGTGAAGGCCGAAAAAGGGGAAGGGGAAAAAGAAAGGAAAAGAAAAGAAAAATAAAGGAGAAGAGAGATAAAGTTTACCTTGTGTTTTCTCCACTTGAGGCAAATACTCTGGGCAAAGTTTGATTTGCCCCAAGTGTTCAATATTTATACCCTTTCTCTAGAAACCCTTCTTCCTAAACTTTCCCTTTATAATCTTTCCTAATCCCTCTCCTAATAAAACTTTACTAGAAAAAAACTTCCTTAAATTAAACCCCAACTTAAATAAAATAATTAATTAAACAAACTTTCCTTTTATAAAATATTTCCAAACTTATTAAAATAAATAATTTAAAATACTATAAATAAAACATTTCAAATTATTTAAATACTTCTAAATAAAATATGTATAAAAATACGAGGTATTACAGTCTACCCCCCTTAAAAGAAGTTTCGTCCCGAAACTTGGGAAACGAAATTCGAACTTTTTTTTCCTCACTTTGTATAATATTGCTGTACTTTTTGTCATACCTTTACCTTTTTGTGTCTCTTTGTGAACACAATAACTCAAAATACTCGTTGAAATTGTGCAAAAAGCATAAAATAACTGAAAATATAGGGAAAAAGCGCGAAATTCTACCGCATTCTACCCCCTTAAAGAAAACGAGTTACATACCCGTAACTCAACATACCTGAAACAACTCTGGGTATTTCTTTTTCATTTCATCTTCTACCTCCCAAGTGGCTTCCTCATATTCTTGGTTAGACCATAGTACTTTCACAATCTTAACATTCTTATTGTGTGTACTACTCACTTTACTATCAAGGATCTTGACAAGTCTCTCTTCATAGGTTAAACTTTGGTCTAACTCAATAGTTTCAGGTTATAGCACATGGGATTTATCAGGGATATACCTTCTTAATTGAGACACATGAAATGCATCATGCACTTTGCTTAGCTCCATAGGTAAGGCTAACCTATAAGCTACTTTGCTATCCTTTGTAGTATTTTATATGGACCAATGTACTTTGGGCTAAGTTTTCCTTTCTTCCCAAATCTCATCACTCCTTTCATTGGTGACATCTTTAACAAAACCTTATCACCAATTTCAAACTCTTCTTCTCTACGCTTCAAATCTGCGTAACTCTTTTGGCGATCTTGAGCTTCTTGAATCTTAGCTTGAATTTCCCTTACTTGCTTCACAGTATCCTCAATCATTTGAGGCCCTAGAATCATTGTTTCACTTATGTCGTTCCAACAGATTGGACTACGACACTTCCTCCCATGTAATTCCTCAAATGGAGCCATTCATATGCTTGCATGATAACTATTATTATAGGAAAATTCAATCAAATCCAAGCTATCCTCCCATCCTCCTTGGAAATCTATAACACAAGCTCTCAACATGTCCTCCAAGGTTTGAATGGTTCTCTCAGTTTGTCCATATGTGGCAGGGTGAAACGCTGTACTCATCTTAAGTATCGTACCAAAGTTTTCCTGCACACTTTTCCAGAATTTTGAAAGAAACTTGGAATCTTTGTCAGAAACAATATCCTTTGGAACTCCATGTAACCTCACAAAATTTTTGATGTAAGAATTTTCAAGTTGCTCTATCTTCCAAGTCTCCTTCATTGGTATGAACACCGTAGATTTTGTAAGTCTGTCCACCACTACCGAAATTGTGTCATTTCCACTCTTCGATTTTGGAAGGTAAGTCACAAAATCCATTGAAATGCAATCCCATTTCCATCCAGGAATTTCCAATGATTGCACAATCCCTTGGGGTCTTTTGTGCTCTATTTTCACCTTTTGGCAAGTCAGACACTTTGCTACAAATTCCGCAACTTTATTCTTCATTCTAGGCCACCAATACACCTTTTTCAAGTCCTTGTATAGCTTATCCCCTCCTGGGTGCACTGAAAATGGTGTATTATGTCCCTCTTCCATTAGCTTCCTCTTCACTTCCTCACACTTTTGGGGCACACACCATCGACCTTTGTACCTCAAACTTCCATTTTCATGAATTTTGAAATCTGTAGCTTTGCCTTGTTTTATTTTCTCACGAATCCTATCCAATTTTACGTCTCCTACCTGTTTTCCCTTATTTCATCGAATATGGTTGGTTGGATAGTCAAATTCGCAAGAATGCCAGCCGGTACTCCCCATTCTACAACTTCTAAGTTCATTTTCCTCATTTCTCTAAATAACTCATCAGTCACTACTAAAGTATTCAAACCATGACTGGTTTTACGACTTAGAGCATCTGCGACTACATTTGCTTTCCCCTCATGATACTATATGTCCAAGTCATAATCCGTCGTATACTCTAACCATCTCCTTTGGCGAGAGTTCAAATCCTTTTGGGTGAAAATGTACTTCAAGCTCTTGTGGTCTATGTAAATTCTACATTTCATTCCATACAAGTAATGGCGCCAGATCATTAGTGCAAATATAATTGCAGCAAGTTCTAAATCATGGGTTAGGTAATTTACTTCATGGGTCTTTAATTGCCTTGATGCGTATGCAATCACCTTCCCATTTTACATAAGCACACACACCAAACCATTCTTTGATGCATCACTATACACATCATAGATACCACTATCGTCTGGCAGTGTAAGCAATGGTACTGTAACCAGATTCTGTTTCAAGAGTTGGAATGCTTCTTCACACTTATCATCCCACTCGAATTTCTTGTCCTTTTTCATTAGATTAGTCATAGGTTTAGCAATCTTGGAGAAATCTTTCACAAAATACCTATAATACCCTGCTAGACCTAAGAAACTCCGAACATCGGACACTGTTTTGGGCGTAGACCAACCCTTCACAGCTTCGATCTTGGCTGGATCTACTTCCACGCCATCCTTAGACACAAAATGACCTAAGAATGCTACCTTTTCCAACCAAAATTCACACTTAGAGAATTTTGCATATAGATTGTTTTCTCTTAGTGTTTGCAGAATTGCCCTCAGGTGTTCTACAGGCTCTTCTTTGCTCTTTGAATACACCAATATATCATCTATGAACACTACCACAAACTTATCCATAAATTGATGAAACACCCTATTCATCAAATCTATAAAGATTGCCGGAGCATTTGTCAATCCAAATGGCATCAGTGTAAAATCATAGTGTCCATATCTCGTCCTAAATGCAGTTTTAGGAATGTCCTCATCTCCAATCCTCAACTGGTGATATCCGGACCTCAAGTCAATTTTAGAAAACATTGTTGCACCTTTCAACTGGTCAAACAAATCATCAATCCTTGGAAGTGGATAATTGTTCTTTATTGTCACCTTATTTAATTCCCTATAATCAATACACAACCTCATACTCCCATTTTTCTTCTTAACAAACAAAACTGGTGCTCCCCAAGGAGACGCACTCGGTCTAATGTATCCCTTGTCTAACAAATCCTGCAGTTGCTCCTTTAATTCACTCATTTCTGCAGGTGCCATTCGATATGGTGCCTTGGATATTGGTGCTGTCCCTAGGACTAAGTCTATGGTGAAATCAATTTCTCTCTTAGGTGGCATTCTAAGGATCTCGTCTGGAAATACATCTAGGAATTCATTCACCACTTCTATATTTTCTAGTTTAGTTGCCTCCTCATGATCCATGTTTCTCACACTACAAAAGTACACTGGATGCCCCCTTTTCATATACTTGGCCAAATTTAACACGGATATCAACCTAGGGCATTTGGTTTCACCATGCATCCAATAAGTCACTAGCTCATTCTCACTTGTGTTCATTTTCACTTTCTGCGACCAACAACTGATTTTTGCACTGTACTTGCTCAACCAATCCATTCCTAGGATGACATCAAAATCATTTAACCCAAACTTGATGAGGTCAGACAGAAACACTTTCCCCTCGATCTCTAAAGGCACTTCTCTAAAGGTTTGGTACAATTCACTACCCTACCCGTCGGAATGGTTATTGGTAAGTCTACTACTTCTACTGTTTTCAAACAGTCTTTAAGTTTCGAAACAATTCTTTTCGAAATGAAAGAAAAAGTTGCACCAGAATTAAACAAAACTTTAACAGGAATAGATTGAATAGAAAAAGTACCAGTGATGACGTCTTTTGTGGACTCAGCCTCATGCCTACTCAACACATTCAGTTTTCCTATAACTCCACCTTTCTGTTGATTACTCCCACTGTTGTTGTTGCTGTACTTTGCTCCATTCTGCTGAGCTCCCTTATTCCCAGTAAAGTTATTATTGTTTCCCTGAAAGTTTCGTTGGGTCCCTCCTGAATTGTTATTCCGCTTATTCCCATTAGAACCTTTGGAGAAACACTCGTACTCCTTATGCCCCAACTTGTTACAAGCACGATAAGTAACCAGATTTTCATCACAGTCTCTTCCAGGATGGTTATTCTTGCACCCCTTGCAAAAATAACGCCTCTCATTCTTGTTATTCCCTTGGTTATTGTCCCTAGCCATTCCATTGAAATTATGTTCTCCTTGATGATTGTTACCTTGGGAATTGTTGTTGTTGTGGAAGTTTTTGTAGTTATGGTGGTCATGCCACTTATTATTTTAAAATTGAAAGAATAATAAACTGTAATTAAAACTGGGAATCCCTAACGAAGAAATTTATAAAAATCTAATCCTTTCGAATGTTGTCTCTCTTGTTCGCCGACTGCTTGTAGCTACTAGGGTCGAACTCAGGATCAGCTACCTCCTTCATGAGTTTAGGTGACTCTGGTTTAGTAACTACCTGCACAAAATCTCCCTCTTCCTCTTCATTAGAAGAAATTTCTATAATGATTGGAGTTGGAGGTGGATTTGGATTAGAAATCTCCATGAGTGAACTATCTTCCTCCCCTTGCTCTCCATTCTCTGCTTGACCACCCTGTGAAGAAGAAGAACTCCCTGATTGATGACTAGGATAAGGGGGATTTTGCCCCACTGGATTGTCAAAATAATAATCAGGGTATGGAAGGTGGAGTTGTCGACAATGGGCTTTCTCGACCCTAACAAGATAAGAAATAAAAAAATCTGTAATTCGGGTACCATTGTCCATAATAGTCCCTATATTTGTAGTAGTTTGGGATGTCCCCTGGAAATAGAAATATGAAAATTTGGTTTTGACAGCATAATAGGGAGGCTCATCAGGCAAGCCACAGACAATCATAGCTGATATACGATCAGGGCTATCAAAAACCCTGTCCCTTAGAACATTGCTCCTATAAGAATAGAAATAGCGAATCTTTTGAACATAATCATAGGAATGTTCATTAGATTTCTTAGTGAGAGTGCCTAATTCGGTGTATCCGCTAGGAAGATTTAGCATCCTGTAAAGAAAAGACTTAGAAAATAATTCCCTTTCCCAAAGAAAACAAAATAATACAGTTCTTGCATGAATTAGGTTCAATGTTCAATCAAACAATTTTTTCTTATTTCTAATCACATAAACACATACTCTCAAGCAATTTATTCACATGATTAAAAATTCACAACCTAAATATTAATGCATACAAGAACATGATTATTTCTAACTTATATGCCTAATTTTTTTCCTACCCATTCTCACCAACATGCTTTAAAAGCTTTAAACACATAATACTTACCTTAATCCTTGCTTTCCTGCAAAATGAACAAACTAAAAAAAAAATATTTTTTTCTCCTTTTAATTTAAATTTTCGAAAATAAAGAGGGAAAAAGACCAAAATTTTCGGCCCCCTCCTTAAAAAATAATTCTAACACTTATCAAAATAATAAAAAAATTCGGACCCTTATAAAAAAAAAAATTCGGGCCCCTCTTTAAATTTTTTTTCGGGTTTTTACTTTAATCAAATAAAATATTTGATCTTCTCAAAATAAAATAAAATAAAATAATTCTCTTTAAAAAAAATTTCACCAATAAATAAGTACTTGGCCAAGTTTAAAATTTAAACACTTTAAAACACGTTTTTGGCTTTAGTGGTAATAGAATCTCAACCAAAGCTCCCAGATACCACTTTATAACACCCTAGAAATTCCTTTCTTTTAAAATACCTGTTTTATCCTGTTTAAAACTTTAAATATGAACATCTAAGATATTACCGCCACCGTGAAACGGCTAAGGCAACTATCAAAGGCACACAACGGAAGACTCTCCTTTAAAATATTTTAAAAGGACTCAACTTAAAAAGTCAACTCACGAAAGTAAAGTCAAACCAAAGTAAAACAAAGTCAAAACTACAACTTGGAACCATTGTAGGCCCTTAACAAAACAATCCAATTTAAAAACCTACATGTTAGTCTCGTAATAGAATATTATAGAATAAGTAAAAGCAATAACACATCATATACTTATGAAAACTAGCATGATTCGCTCTTCACTCATGCCCATCATGAATATGCTTCATCACCTGAAAAGCTTCTCTCTACTTGTTTCCACCACTCTCCATTAAAAATGGGTCATCATAGGGCCAAGGTAAATACAAGGCCAACAAACACACAAACACACAATCAGTAAACCTGAGTACATAAGCGTATTTAAACACACTAATATGCATTTACCTATCAACACACAACTTACCTTGTTGCACCCGTTTTTCAAGCATACAACATTCAACAAAACTTCTCAACTAAGTAACTAAATAATTTATTTAGTTTTGATTATGCATTAAACGGGTTTCCCCCCTAACCTGCCCCAATAAAGGGAAACTAACACAGGATCTAACCGTGCAATTATAAAAGAACCACTCGTAAGTGGCAGAATTCCTATGCATAATATAAAAGGAATGTACAGCGTCCTGTACTCCAATAGAAGCTATGGTCAAATATAAAGTCGCATAACTCCCCCCATATGTCCATACTCAAGGTATATACGTTCCAAGAGTTTTGGTGCGTAATCTCTTTCACTGTACGCTCTTTACAATTTATTAATTTAACTTGGTGATGACTCTCAAATCATAACAACATCAAACATCATGATTATTCAAACAATTAAACACTTTAATTTAATTCTTGAATAATTAGTGACCACATAATATTTAATGTTGAACCCTTTTTAAATCTACCTCGGTGTCAAAGACACCTTAAACGCTTAACGCGCCAAAAATCCTATATGTCGGTGTTAAAAACACCTTAAGTGCACAAAGGCACCAACATACAATTTATTCCTCATGTACATAGACACTTACATAGCTTCTTTCTCATGCTTATAGAATCAATAAAAATTATATGAACCATAATAAAATTCTCTTTTAATATTCCAATCCAAATTAAACACTTAGTTTAATAAAAAATGCTTTCTATCATGCCATAAATAAAAGTGTGGTTCATATTCAACATTCCAAACTACTATTTTCTAACCATTAATCCATCACAAATAAATCATGCTTCATAATTCAATCACCAATAACAACCAAATCACAATTTTCATTCCAAATCTAGCATGATACTACTTGTAATCAATTAATCACATTTAGCATGCTACTACATCATCAAAATTATGCTAAGTGCGCGAATTGTACATTGAATACAATCTTAATATCGCCACGACTAATTGAAATCACTCACTTCGAAGTCTCCTACAATTTAAAATAATAGAAGAGTATTAAAATCCTTTCTACACAAATTTCCAGCAATATATACTATTATTAAAACTCTCATAATTTGATTAAAATAAGTTGAAATTATATTTAAAACATCATACTTAAATCCCAATTAATGGGTAATTAAAATATCTTAAAGAAACTTGATTTTTAATGAACTACCAAAAATTCCAGCATTATATATTAATGAAAACTTGCTGTAATTAGGCTTTAAACACTTAAATCAAAGGTTTAAACCATCATAAATCATAATCCTTCAATAATTAATAATTTATGAATCTAGGGTTTCAAAATTGGGGCTTTTTTTAATTTAAATTAAAATCTGAAAATTAAATTACATACTACGTATAATCAATCAACATAATATTAATCACAAAACCCATAATTAAAAATTTGATCTAAGGTTTAACAAGAATTAAAACAAAAATTACTTTTTTTTTTGAAGAAGTGGAGCAGCCGGACAGCAGGCCGGCGCCACTGCCGACTGCTGCCAGCGCCAATGGCTGCCACAGCTGTCAGTTGGTGCTGCTGGTGGGCGGCGGCCCACCAATGGTGGTGGTGGGCGGCGGTGGTGAAGGCCGAAAAAGGGGAAGGGGAAAAAGAAAGAAAAAGAAAAGAAAAATAAAGGAGAAGAGAGAGAAAGTTTACCTTGGGTTTTCTCCACTCTGGGCAAAGTTTGATTTGCCCCAAGTGTTGAATGTTTATACCCTTTCTCTAGAAACCCTTTTTCCTAAACTTTCCCTTTTTAATCTTTCCTAATCCTTCTCCTAATAAAACTTTACTAAAATTAAACTTCCTTAAATTAAACCCCAACTTAAATTAAATAATTAATTAAACAAACTTTCCTTTTATAAAATATTTCCAAACTTATTAAAATAAATAATTTAAAATACTATAAATAAAACATTTCAAATTATTTAAATACTTCACAAAATACCTATTTTAAATAAATTACGTATAAAAATACGGGGTATTACAGTTACCATCTAACATCATGTTTCAGGATTAAAGCATGTAATTTAGAATAATACTTAATGATGAATTACTGGGGTGTTAAATGTCCGGATGGCCCATAGGACATGAATTAATTATTCAACCTATAAACCACTAGCTCTTTCAATTTTCTTTTTAATGCCGTCTAAGATGAGTTTGTTGAAGGCTTCAACTTGGCCGTTTTCTTGGGGTCGGCAGACTGATGCAAAACAATGTGAGATCCCTTGATCTCCCAACCAAGTCTTGAGCTAAGCGTTTCAAACTGAGAGCCATTATCAAACACCATAGACATAGGTACCCCAAACCAGGTGATGATGTTTTTCCAAATGAAAGAGATGACATCCTTTGTCTTGATGCCCTTGACTGCCTCTGCCTCCACCCACTTGGTGAAGTAGTCCACAACCACCAGAATATAACGTTTTTCGCCTGGTGCAGGCGTATAAGGACCTAGAATGTCCATGCCCCATTTAGAAAACGAGACTGGGTTGTGGATTGCTGTCAGGTCAGTTGCCGGCTAATGGATGAACTTGCCAAATCTTTGGCACTTGACACTTTTTTGACCATCTCCATGGCCTCTGACTCAAGAGTGGGCCACAAGTAACCTTGCCGTCTGGTCCTGACAGCCAGAGATATGCCGCCTATGTGAGAGGCGTAGTATCCCGCATGTAGTTCTTCGAGAACTTCTTGCCCCTTTTTTGGGGCAACACACTTCAGCTGCGGCTTTAAGAAACCCGCCTTGAAGAGTTCTCTGTTTCTTATCTCAAAGTTTACTGCTCGCTTCTTCAGGATAACCGCTTCCTATGGTAAATTAGGTAACGCGCCGTCTTGAAGATATGCCCGGATGCCATCCATCCAAGTAGAGCTTCGGTCAAGTACTCCAATGAGCTCTTCTTCAGATATACTTCGTTTTTCCATAACTTCCCAAGAAGACTGACCGAGGCGTATCAAAGGAGGCGGAGGATGCCAATTTTGACAGTGCATCCACCTGATTGTTTTCAGATCTGGGCACTTGACTTAGATTAAACTCTTCAAGTGTCCCAGCTTCAGCTTTGACCGCCTGAAGGTATTTGATTATTGCCAGATGAGTGGCTTCTTAGTCACTATGGTATTGGCTAACGACCAACTAAGAGTCAGAGTAGGAGTCAATTCTTGTTGCCCCTGCCGCCTTGCACATGCGGATGCCGGCTAGCAGGCTTCATATTCTGCCTCATTGTTTGAGGCCTAGAACTTGAACCATAGTGCATACTCATATTTATCCCCTTTAGGAGACTAACAGATTATACTTGCACCACATCCGTTCATAGTAGAGCTCTGTCTACATACACTTTCCAAACTTGATCAGGATTGTCCGGAGCAACCGGCCTTGTCATTTCAACAATGAAGTCGGCAAACGCCTGACCCTTCACTGCCTTTCTTGGTTCGTAAGTGATTTCAAGACTTTGCATTTCAATAACCCACTTGAGCATTTTACCGGATGACTCCAAGGTTGTCATTGGCCGCTTTAGAGGTTGGTCGGTATAAACCACAACCGGATGTGCCAAGAAGTAAAGTTTCAACTTCTTAATAGCCATGTAAAGGGCGAGGCCAATATTTTCAACCATGGGGTACCGTAGTTCAGCATTTCTAAGCACATGGCTAATGAAATAGACCGGAAGCTGAATGTCGTCCCTCTCAGCAAGGAGAACGACACTGAGGGCATGGTATGAGACGACTAAGTACATGTAAAGCGTCTCTTTGGGCAGAGGGCTAACAAGCCTTGGCAAAGGCCGCCTCTGAAGGAATTATGTCTTCGATAAGTGCAATTACTAAATATATCAAGGATCACTATTATGGAGATAATAAGTTCATTCTATTGGGGCGTCATCCTCTGTTGCTAGACTATGAGAGATGATCTTTGGGCTAGTCAAATAGCCCAAAGCCCTTTAGAATGGATCCTATATTGGTCACACAACCAGGGTATTGGGTTAAGCAAGTAAGAGGCCCATTAATGGGCCTCATGAGCAATTAACTAATCATGAATTGGATTGGGCTAACATAGTTAGATTGGAATTAGGTTTTGGGCTTATGACATGCGCTCTTATTTAGAGATGAGATCTATAAATAAGATTCATGCCTAGGGTTTGTAAGAAGTAGTCATAATTCACACACTGTGAATTTTGACATCAAGGCAACCAATCCCAAAACCCTAATCCTCTCTCTAAATCACGGCTATCTCTCTCCTCCCCTCACGTTTGTACGGCCGCCCCTTAGGTGGTGGTTCGTGGTGGTTATCGTGGTGGTTCTTGGTTAGCATGTCGCTCTTCTCCATAGAAGGTCAATTGAAGGTTTCAATCGCGACTAACTAGCATTAGTGGAGGTCTTAATCTGTGCCCGTGGACCAAGTAGAGGAATCACGCTTGGGGTTCTTTATCTCCCTTTGTTCTTGCTCGATCGCACGTGGAATCACGCTTCAAAGGTACGATTATTTGTGCTTTATGTGTTATGCATTAGATCCTTGGTTTAGGTACTGTATGAATATGATTCATGTTATTTCCGCTGCGTAGTACCTATAAACTCCTACAGTGGTATCAGTTAGCCTATTGCATTTACGCATATTGCCAATAATTCTTTGATAATCCACAATTTTAATTCAATTAGGAGGGAGAATAATTAATTATGGGTCAATTATTATATTAAATGTGATTTAACTCTTGGAATTGATTAAATGTGATTTAATAATGCTCAAAATAGCCATGAAGAGATCCGATTTTTGCCCTATTATGCTCGAATATTTTTCGAACCCTAACCCTATTTTTTTTTCGAAAATTTCGAAACCATAAGCCCGAATTTGTGAAATTTGTGTTTTGATTTTGATTTATTTCGATGGTAATATGTTTAAGGAATTTAATCTATTTGATTACATGTTAAAATTATGAATTTTTCATGATCAAATTATTTAATTTAAGTGTTAAATTAAATTGGGGATTATTTTCATCAAGAACCCTAATTTCAAAATTGAATATGATTTAATTTTGGGATTAATAGGACCACATAAAGTTTAATTGATTTTACAAAATCTATTTTGTGTTAATTAATTAAAATCAAAAAAAAAAAAAGGAAAATTACAGCAGCAGCACCGCGGCTGGGTGGCGCTGCCACGGTGGTGCCGCTGCTGGTGGTCCGGAGGGAGGGGCGGGGAGGGGCAGCAGCAAGGATCAGAACAGCAGCAACAGTAGTGCCGCACCGCAGGTGCACGGTGCTGCTGCTGCTGCCCTGCGCCGCTGCACAGCAGCGTACACCTTGCGGTGTACGGCCACCGTGGCTGGCTTCGGCTGGCCACACCACGGTGGCTGGCGCATATATAAAAAAAAAAAAAAAAAATTCAGATTTTTGAAAATTTATTTCAAGATAATTATGAATTATTTTGGGATAAAATCAGTTTTATTTTGGATAAGTTAAAATAATTTGAAAATATGATCTTTTATTTTAAAAGATAAAATTGGTTTTATTTGGATAAAATCTTTTATTTTAGGATAAAATCAAATATTCAAAAGTTGTAATATTTGATATTATCCATATTTAAGTTGTTAAATTGGTAATTATCCTAAATTAAAGTGGTTAATTTTGGATAAGATTTGTTAGGATATTCTGAGCATATTCCAAAAGGATAATAATTGATTAAAATAATGTGATTATCCCATAATTATTTTGGATATAATTGATTTAAAATATTGTGATTGGCTAGTAATTAGGATAGAATTTCCTAACGTTGTTAGGATAATCTTTGAGGATAAATATGATTTATCTTTTTAAGATTAAAATAAGATTTGATTCTATCTCATGACTAATTTAGAATATATGATATTTTATTGATGATCATGAATAATATATGATATTATCTAATTGCTTTAATTAAAATATGAGATATTTAGATGCCATGTTTCCTTTATTATGATCATCAGATGTTATAGTTTAGGAAAGCATGATGAGTGATTTATTATGTGGCAATTTTATAATATATGATATTGTTTATTGCTATATAATGACTAGTATGGCCCAGTAGATTGCTAAATACGATCTGCGCATCGTGATGTATTTTTGTAATCTTAGTACGGTCTACGTACCGATAAAGTATTTTGTAATTTTATTTTATTTTATTTAAGTAATAGATAGAATAGAGTAGAATTACAGGTTGCAGTTAATCCAACAAGCCCATGAAGTGAAGGCCCAAAGGAGAAAGATGGATGCGATCCATGATGATTCAAGTGGGAGCATTTACTTTATTAGTTTTCTTAGGATTAGGGGCCATGCTATGTCTTATTTATGCATTCAGTATTTTATGCATGTTTGGGTTTATTTATGTTGCTTGATGATGCGCTAGAGTTCACTATATAATCACAACATAATAAATCTAGATCCCAGTAATATTGATGCAGCTTTTCCAATTAAAAACCCGACGAAAACCTTGATCGTTTGTGATGGGTCGGCCTCAGCAGAGCATCATAATATATCTTGGGGAAGTGGGGGTAGATCACGTTCTACACTTTTAATTGGTTATATTCAACAAGGTTACCTAAAGATCAGTTTAGAACCTTGAAGCTAAGCGTAATAATTAAACATGTGATGATTAATTATTCAACCAAGAGTTACAAGAGTTGTAATCAGTAAAGAGTTTACTCACCTTGAAAATGTAATGGTTGATGGCAGGGCCTCAGTCCGGTTAATTATTGCACGAATAAAGGATCTTGGAATCACTTAATTCAAGATGGGATCACTTAAATTGAATAGAGTGTTTTAAAGTTACCAATTTAATTCGCTTATGGTACTTTAAATTTTATAAACATAATTGAATTTTGCGTTTACTTATTAGTAACATGTCGTTCTAATTTTATTATTATATATAATCTCCTCGATTGAAAATAAAGTTGAGAAACGTTCTCAAAAGAGTTTAAAAGATAATCCATAAACCTATATTCCAATTTTGCTAAGATTGTTCTAAAAGGCAAGTTTTAGAAATTCATGTTACATGTCTAAGGTTGGTTTTATTCAAAATGTTTGAGTAAAATATCAACACATCTTCATTTTGAAAAATGTTTCAAGGGATATAATGAGATGAGAGGTACAAACCCCTCCAAAGACAAGTATAAAAATCCAATAAAATCTCTTATCCTCAATATGATTGAATATAAGAAAGTGATTGGAAATATCTATGATCAAAAGTTGATCAAATGACAGTATTCTTCATCTACTTTATATAGAGTTTAATACTTGATTAAACTCAAATATAAATAATGATAGAATAGACTTAGCAAAATCATGAAAAATGCTTAAAGTAGTTGAGCAAGGTATCATTTTGAACCTAAGAGAAATGTTCTAAGTGGCTCAAAGGGAAAGGTTTAGGAATATATGAGGATCGCATTAAGAAGTAATAGGCCAAGAAATGCAAACAAGTTGCTACTTCTCAAACCTAGAACTACTTACATGCTAAAAGTTGTTATGAACAACAAATGTTTCAAATTAAATGGACCCATTCCAATTGATTAGAAACTACCTCATATAGTTGGAAGGTAAAGAATGGAAATGTTCCAATTTAAGAAGTATACTATAGAAATTGATTTAGCATATTGCTAATTCTTGGACATATGATGTCTTGTTTAGATCACTCATTGCACAATTTGGTCGATCTAAAGGAAGAAGTCATAGCTAAAGGAGGAATAAATCTACAACTTTAGAAGCAAATGTTGCTACTTCACAAGTAGAATCTACAAGTTTGGAAGCAAAAGTTGCAACTTTACAAGTAGAAACTAGTATTTCACCACTAATAATTGGCTAGAATTAAATAAATGTTATTCATTCTTGCCATTATCAAAACACCATTCAATGATTAGTAATGACTAAACATCGAAGATTCAAAACGTGGAATAAATGTTATTCTATGCTTCTTTGAGTCATAATGTGTTTTGAATTGCTAAATAGGTTTAAAATTCTATATGATAGACATAATTAAACAATTTCTATATATATAAATTGTCTCTAATATGTCAATTAATTCGAATGAAAATGAAAATTGCATGTGGAAGATCCAAAGGGATGGACTTTCAATATCATTAGATTATGAATCTATTGATATATGTAATTTACATTCTAATTTGAAATTATGACTAAGTCACCATTTAGAGAAATGATGATGTGAACTCGAGGTCAAATACATATTGATGTAAGAAAACCAAAGGTTCAAAGGCTAGAGACGGACAACGAAACTTCATTTGTGATACGATCACTACTTATGCTTAGTTGAAGCATGGAAGTGAAGATTTTGAAAAGTTCAAAATTTTCAGTATGAAGTTCAGTATCAACTTGACAAGATAATGATTACACTACAATATGATTGTAATTGTGAAAATTTAAGTCAAGACATGTACTTGGCAACACATTCAAAATATTGTGATATGATCGTAATAATGAGAATTTAAGCCAAGACATTGATAAACATCCAATAGTTGTGAAATCGTTTTACAACAAACTCCGAAAGAAAACCTTGTGAAGTGTTTACGTAGGAAGTTATCAATCTATATGAGATATAATTTGATAATGGATGTAAATTACCTATCTTCCAACCATTGTTCAAGGGATATACTTTTAAGAAAAGCTACAAAACTAAACAAACTACATACGTCAAGTCAAAAGTAGCAAAGACTTCATATGTGATATGGATAAGAAAAGTTCTTATTAAGTCTTTCTACAAAACAAGAACATGTATTAAACCGTTTGATGCACGTTCGATTCCTATATAGAGCACGGGGTACTACTACACAAACCATACTTAGCACAAAATGTTTGTTGCTCAAGTAGGTGCCCTTATGGAAATTGTTCCAAAAGGTCAAGTGGGAGTAGTGTAAATCTCAAAAGAGTTCAAGAAAAGCAACAAACAAACATGGTTCAAAACCTTGGTTGGTTCACCCTATGCTAAATATGCCTCCTCAAAAGGCAAGTGGGAGTATAAGAATCTCGAAAATTTCGAGAGCCTTGAAAGAGTTCAAGAAAAGTGATTTCGAAAATCTCGAAGAAATTTGAGAAGTTATCGAATAACAGCAACAATATGAGCATGATTCACCTCATGTTACAAATGACAACGCGTGGTCTCATTATGTGTAATGGGATTAATAACCATGTGTCGAAGGTAGTACATTCCAAGTGCACATCCTCTATTGTCGTTTCTCATTGAAAGCTAAACAAAGTTGTTGTATGAGTTTCAATTGTTGCATCAAACCCACAATGAGTCTAGCATACGTAAAACTTAGCCAAAGGAATATGATTTCATATTGACTAAGAGTTCTAAAATATTCATTTTGGAACATCATGATTATGCAAGTAATAAAGATGATTTGACAAGTTATGACTCCAAGTGGTTTAAAACCATGAAATCTGAAATAGATTCTAAGTCTGTAAGCAAGTGTATGACACTTGAATAATTTGCTTATATTGGGTGAAACCCATTGTAAGCAAAGCAGACAAGAAAGAAAAATGTTTTCTAACTAAAGCAAAAACTTGTTAAAGGATTCAACTAATTCATAGTATGACTATGATTACGATGAAACCTTTACATGTTGCAAAGATCTATTAAAGAGATTTTAGTGATTTCTACCTTATGAGATTTGGTAGATGGATATCTAAACGCTTTCTTGAAATTGTTCATGAAATAAGATTTGTATATGATACAATCAAAAATTTTGAGATCCAATAATCCTAGGGATGCATAGAAGATCCATAATGGATTGTAGTTAGCATCAGGGAGTCAATGTTCTTAATTTTGCGAGTTAATCAAATCGTTTGATGTTCTAGTAAAATGAAGAAATGGTCTTATATGTACAAGATGTTTAGTGGGAGCTATGAAGTCTTCTTGGTCTAGTACAAAGAGCGATTAATTGTTGCTTGAATAGTCAAGTAATGGTTGATGGATTTTGTATGAAAACCTTGGAGAAGAAGATGAGCACATTTGGGATTCAAGATCTATATAGATAGGTCTCGAAGGATGTTAGAGTTTTGGTTAAGAAGCTTATATTGATAAGATTCTTATAAGGTTCAACATTATATTGAAAAGAGTTTCAATCCCATGTGACATGGCACGTTGCTTAATGATTCAATACCTTGAGAAAGGTTGATGAAATTAAGACTTTGAGTGATGATCCTTATGCAATTCGCAAAGGATGCATCATGCACATGCCATGGACTATACTCGTCCATTTGATTTGCGTGTTTTAAAGAACAAGTGATGATAGATTTCAATCGAAATCCAATGTAACGTTGGAATACAAATTAGAAATTCCTAAGTTCATTCCTTGCGAAAGGGCGAAGGAAAATTCTTAGTGTATGGAGATGAAAATGATTATAAGATTTAGAAATTGCAAAGTTCATGTTTATGAGAATGTCTCATGAACTCTACTTACTAAACCCCTTCCATGACCAAGGTATAAGAGTCATATTAAGGTTTTTTGGATTGAAGCAAGTTATGTAATTTTAGTTGTGTATGTTTTGAGAAAGCATATTACAAAAGTAAATACATTAGCTTGCAGAATTATGTTTATCAATTGAAACAAAGTTTCAATCTTATTTGATCGTGGTTTCAAGATTAAATAAAATGTCCAAAATAATTATGGATTGATGGGCTCATCAGGTTATCTATTTTAGAGACCTGGTGTATGAAACCCCACAGGTGAACAAAATCCACATATTATTTAAGTTCCTAGTTCGAAATCATTAAAGTGGACATAAATGATTTCAATGAATGGACTAGCATGTAAGATTGATTGGATAGCTCGGTTTCATGGGCTATAGGAGCATAGTGATAATGCTCGGTCAATCACATGGATATGCATGAATGATGCAGGATCGAACTATAAGACCTACTTTGAAGTTCAAGTATAGAACTTCCGGATATATTAGTGGATTCCTTTGACATGAGTGGAACACTGGTTTCATTCAATGGATGATATAACTGTGGTACATTCAAACGTCTTCCCGTAACTGGAGATTATAAAGGGTGTTTTTCGGTTATTTCAGAAGTTGAGTGGGAGCTTTGGTTGCCATAAGATTGGATTGAGTCTACCTATTTAATTAGGAATGTGTCTTGGCCCCTTGAGGAGGGAGAATTCAGAAAATGCATGGCCGTGCTCAAATGGATTACGTAGTAATCATTTGTTTTGCAATTCTAACTCAGATTTCAAGAAAAGATTTGTAGATTAATATGATCACGACATAAGATGCAATCATATTATCAAATCGACACACATTGACTTAAGGAATTTGAATATTGCGCACTTGTCTCAGACAAGTGGGAGATTGAAGGAATTATGTCTTCGATAAGTGCAATTACTAGATATATCAAGGATCACTATTATGGAGATAAAGAGTTCATTCTATTGGGGCGTCATCCTCTGTTGCTAGACTATGAGAGATTATCTTTGGGCTAGTCAAATAGCCCAAAGCCCTTTAGAATGGATCCTATATTGGTCACACAACAAGGGTATTGGGTTAAGCAAGTAAGAGGCCCATTAATGGGCCTCATGAGCAATTAACTAATCATGAATTGGATTGGGCTAACATAGTTAGATTGGAATTAGGTTTTGGGCTTATGATATGGGCTCTTATTTAGAGATGAGATCTATAAATAAGATTCATGCCTAGGGTTTGTAAGAAGTAGTCATAATTCACACACTGTGAATTTTGACATCAAGGCAACCAATCCCAAAACCCTAATCCTCTCTCTAAATCACGGCTATCTCTCTCCTCCCCTCACGCTTGTACGGCCGCCCCTTAGGTGGTGGTTCGTGGTGGTTATCGTGGTGGTTCTTGGTTAGCATGTCGCTCTTCTCCATAGAAGGTCAATTGAAGGTTTCAATTGCGACTAACTAGCATTAGTGGAGGTCTTAATCTGTGCCCGTGGACCAAGTAGAGGAATCACGCTTGGGGTTCTTTATCTCCCTTTGTTCTTGCTCGATCGCACGTGGAATCACACTTCAAAGGTACGATTATTTGTGCTTTATGTGTTATGCATTAGATCCTTGGTTTAGGTACTGTATGAATATGATTCATGTTATTTCCGCTGCGTAGTACCTATAAACTCCTACAGCCTCAGCATCATCCCCCCATTCAAACCTTGTCTTCTTCCTGATTGCCTAGAAGAAATAGAGACACTTGTCACCTAACCAGATAAGAAATCTTCCTTATATCGCTAGGCAACTGGTGAGTTTCTGAACTTCCTTGACAGTGCAGGGTGACTTCATGTCAATTACCGCCTGTATTTTTTCGGGGTTAGTCTCTGTCCCCCTTTGATCAATCAGGAATCTGAGAAACTTCCTGTAGACACCCAAATTTGTCTCCTATAAACCAAACCCATTGATGAATACCTTTCACGTTATTTGATTATCGAATAAAGTGAAAGTGTGAAAAGTCTAGTGATGTGGATGTTTTTATTAAAATATCTCTCTTTCAGTTTTCAAAAATGTTTCTTCTTTCACTATATTTATGAAAATAGCAAATCCAATTTGGTTTGGTCCATGATAAGGGTCCAATAATAGTGTAGTTGGATTGGGGTCGAAAAGAGCTTTCCAACGATATATTATAAGCCCAATACCGATGAATAAAGAGGAAGTTATAGATTAAATTAGATTTGGCCCAAAATGATTTTATATGTGGCCCAATGATCTAGAGGAGGGCCTATTAATTATTATTCCTAAAGTTTTTAGGATTGATTTTAATCTTCTAGAAATATCTAGAAGGTTCTTTTTAATTCTAATGAGATTAGGATTGATAATTATATTTTAAGAGTTTTATTTTGAATAAAATATGTGATTTGGCACGAATATGATTTTAATCTGCTTAACGCAGAATTAGCTGCTTGATCGTATTAAGAAGATGATTCCGCGTACAAAGCGCGTTTTAATTTTGACTTAGCGCGAGACGACAAAGCTGTCGCCTGGCGCTAACAGCTGTCGCCTGACGTTGACAGCTGTCGCCTAGCGCTGCTCCTGTCATCTGGCGCTAACTCCTGTCGTTGGCGACATGAAGTATTTTATTCCGAATATGACTTGATTTGGTTCCGAGCTATTTTTTCTATAAATAGGGGTCGTATCTCCCCGTTTTTCATCATTCACAACCATCATCTCTCTCTATTCTCTCTCTAAAGGCTAGAAGCTCTCTTTCTCTCTATTCTTTTTCTAAACCTTCCCTCTCACAAAATTCCTCATACATTAGTTCTAGACACACCTAGCCAAGTTCGAAGTTGCCTTCGCCCTAGACGTGAAAGGTTGATAATTTCTGAGGGTTTGGTCCCTAATCTCTATTTCAATTATTTAATTTAATTGTTTATTATTTTACTTGAAGTTACTAACGTGTGTATTTTGTTATTAGAAAGAGATACGAGGCATTGAAGTAAGTAATTTAATTGTTATTCTTTTGATATAGAAATCATGCTTAGATGATTTTGTTGATTCCTAGTATCATGTTAGGATGTTTTATTGTTTCCTAGTATCATGTTTAGGATTAACTAATATTTCTGATATTATGTATGTTTATGATGCTTCCTATTTCTTTTCTAATATCATGTTAGTATCATGTTAGGGTTGAAGCTTTAATTTTTAATGTTTAGTGACATGCTAGGGTTTGTTATTAATCTTGTTAGTATCATGCCTAGGATCTTGCTAATATTATTATGCTTTATTAAGAATATTATTATTTTGATGATTATTGTTATTATTGTTGCTTGATGTTATTGTTATTGCTTGATCACACCTTTTATGCATGTTTAAAGGGAATTTGTACTTGTAACCACGCTTAATAAGATAATTACTAACCTTGTTTAGGTTAATATGATTATAATTCAAGTGATCTCCAATAATAGATTCATTTGTGCATTAATATTCAACCAACATAGATTAAACAGGTTTAGGGTTAATCTAATGGCTGTAGGTTAGTTAGAAAGCGTACATGAATACGAGAAGAATAAAGTAGAGGCCTATTATTAGGGCAGGTTCAATCTTTTTTAGGTTGGATTTGTACCTTCATCCCCGAACTTCCAGTCATGGTTCCAGACCTATTGGAGTTAACGATCTCCTGGATCGTTAAGGGGTGTAACCTTCACCCTATGAACGGTTTACAAGTTCCTAAAACTTGTTGGTGACTCTTTTACTCTAGCCTCCTTCCCTTTGGACGCCACCATGCTTAAGTGTATGATCACAGTGGGGCTCAAGTGTGGGATGCTTGAAGTATTCCCTACACTTCCCAAACTCAACACCAAAAACACATTTCTTGGGATTTAACATGACCTTATGCCACGTGAGTGTGGTGAAGGTTTCTCGGAGATCAGCAAGGTGATTCGTCTGTAGCTTGGATTTAACTATCATGTCATTAATGTACGCCTCTACATTCCTCCCAATTTGATTAATGAAGACGGTATTGATCATTCGTTGGAAAGTAGCCGGCGCATTCTTTAAGCCAAACAACATCACCTTATAACAAAATAACCCCTGATCATTGACGAAGGTCGTCTTCTCTTAATCTTTTTTCCACATGGGTATCTTGTGGAAACCTAAGTAGGCATCCATAAAACTCAGCAAGGCATGCCCGACTGTAGAGTCGACCAGGCTGTCAATTTTTAGAAGCGGGTAACTTTCCTTTGAACATTCCTTGTTCAAGTTAGTGTAATCTACACACATGCGCCAGGTACCATTCAGCTTCTTTACAAGTACCATGTTTGCAACCCAGTCAGGGAAGTTACATGGTCGAATGTACCCAGCGTGTAACAGCTTTTTGACCTTGGCAGCTACCGCCTGACTTTTCTCCTCGCCATGATTTCTTTTCTTTTGCCGGATGGGCTACTTTTTAGGATCCACGACAAGTTTGTGGACAGCGAGATCCGGGCTGATGCCTGGCATCTATTCCACTTCAAAGGCAAAGATGTCTTTGAATTCTTTTAGTAGGAAGTGCAAGTGTGCAGCCAACCTTTGAAAGGCAGTCGTCCCCACCTTAACAGTTCGCTCTGGACGGCTGTCGCCAAGAGGAATATCAATATGATCACCAGCTGGTTGGGGACGGAGTTCATCTGACTGTTCCCCGGTCAGTGATTTTTATTTCTTCTCTTTCTTCACCTCCACCAGCTGATCAGCTTTTCTTTTATTTCCGGCTGCTGGTGCGGCTGGGTCAGAGTCTTTGACATCGTCAAGGTCTATTGGCTCCTTCAGATGACCGGCTACAGTAGCCGTTGGTTTGACGTCTGAGAGGTAACATCCCTTGTCGTCTTCTGATCCTCGTTCAGGGAGCCAACAAAACCATCATCCTTTTCATATTTTAACAACATGAGAGCTGGGATAATAATAGCCTTGCACTCGTTCATAGTGGGTCGGCCTAGAATAATGTTATAGGCGGTCATCTCTTCAACCACCAAAAACCGGACGATTATATGCCGCCCCTTTCCCTTCTGCCCCAGACGGATGGGTAAGTCAATTTGTCCGACTGGGTGCACGACCCCTGCTCCGAAACCAACAAGAGGATGGGAGACGTCGCGTAGATTGTCCAGCTTGTAATTTAGCTTGGATAGACACTTGTAGCTGATGAGGTCAGAGGAGCTGCCAGTGTCTATAAGGATCCAACTAACCAGCTAGTTGGAGGCCTTACATTCAATGACAACCGGGTCGTCATGCGGTCAGCGGACCTTGCCATGATCCTTCTTAATGATGAGGACGTCTGGGAAAGTACCACTAGCAAACTCCTGTCCATGATCAACAGAATGTATCATCTTCTTCAGATGATCCTTAGTGCCCCGGATGGTCGGGCCACCGCTCGCAAATCCGCTTGCTATGGTATAGACCGGCTCCTTGTCAGTGTCCAAACTACTAGCAGGATGGATAGTCTTAGACGATTGTCCTGGATTCTTTTAGACAGTCGCTTTGGACTTCAAGACATAAGATTTCAGTACCCCTTTGTCAGCCAGACTGTTCAACGTCTGCTTGAGACTATAGCAGTCATTGGTGTCTGGCCGACTTCCTCATGGAAGTGACAGTATTTATTTTTTTTCACCAAGTCTGAGCAAACGAAGCTGCCACACCAGGGGCTGGACATTGTGTGATGCCTGACCTCCAAAGAGGGCCGGCTGCATGAATGGTGGAGCGTACTACCCGTATGGCATCTAAGGCACATACGGGACTGCCCCAATCATCTGAGGCCAGGATGGAAGGACTTACCGCCTGTGTGGCTCTCATGAAAGGATTGTGAATTCCTTGCGGATGTATTTTTCAAACTGTCTGGAAAGCTTGATGTAGAGGCTGAATCAGACAGATGCTGGCTCCGATTGTGCTCGATGATGTGTCGAGCATCGTTGAAGGTTTTCTTGCTGTCATCCTACTGAATAGCTCGGATGACCTTCCTTTTGCCCGTCTGAGGCAGAAGGATCTTGGTCCAGTCAATGGCAGGTGTAGTCTTCTCCTTTGGATCTGGAGTAGGCTGCCTATCCCTGACTGACTTTCTCCTCTCAGCTTGAGGGGTCCTATTGGCAGACTGACCCTTGCTAGAGCCAGCTGTCCTCTTGTTGATCAGGTCCTTGATTTCACCCTTAAAACTTGTCATGAATTTCATGAGTTCGTCTCTGGTTACTGGAGCCTGACCCCCTACCGCCTGAGTGTTATCAGGCTGTTGTCCAGCAGTCTTGCTGGTACTAGCTTCATTATTGGTTCGTTCTAGCTTATCTCTGGAACGGATGTGCTTAGAGAAGAATGAGCCATCAGGGCCCACTTGGGTTTTGACTTAACAGTCGTTTTCCGTATCATGGTCCGAATGGACCTCCTTGTCGGCCGTAGGCCGGTTAGGTTCAGGTGGCGGTACAGACTCTAGAACCATCTTAAAGGTACTCTCCCCACATACGACGCCAAATGTTTTGGGTGTTTTTAGTCCCTCGGGAGAGTTACAACTCGAAGACTGGTCAAGTGCCCTTGGACCTGCAAAATAACAAAGACTCCGATTGGTAGGAGCTCCGCCTCCGACGATAAAGTTAGTACTGGTTCAGAGAATGTAAAGAGTGCGGAAAAGTAAAGTGAGATATTCTGGGATTCCGAGATCAGGTGTTTTCTCTTATGAGAGATAATGTAGGGTAGTGTAATAAATGAACGTGTCCCCAAAATGGGGGAAATCTTCTTATTTATAGGGTCATGGGAATACGTGCTCATTAGGTCATTCTGACCTAATGGGCTACGTTGTTTTGCGGCTTTCTCGGGAATTAGGCCTTGAAGGCCGAAATTCTAGCTGAAATCTGAGGCTGACACATTTCAGCTGGTGAGAGGCCCATGTTAGACTTGTCTAGGCTTGACACATGTCCCTCTCTGATTGGGCAACATGTCTAGGGTATTTTTACCCTAAACACTTATGATACACAAATGAATATTTACCAATATATAAATGAACATTTTATAAAAAATTTGCAGAAAATTCGTAAATAAAAGGGGCAGGGGTAGAACACGCGCGTAGGGTGGAGGGGTGCACGTAGTATTCCCTACCGTGGGGTGTAGGTAAAAATTTGTACCTCAACTATTTCTTATTAGGGGCTTATTCATCTCTGGGCCACCATTATCTTAATCTACATAAATTTGTCCCATATTAGTATCAATAGTTATTACATACACCATGGTGCACAGAAATAGGTGCCCACGTCTATACTATTAAACATTTAGGAAAAAACTTGAACACTTTATAAAAAATGAACATTTAGTAAAATATATATATATATATATATGTATATATATTTATATATATATATATATACATATATATATATATATATGTATATATATATATATATATGTATATATATATATATATATATATATATATACATATATATATATATATATATATATATATATATATATATATATATATATAAGAACATGTCACAAAAAAATGAACATAAACATCTAATTTTATATGTTCATTTTTTATAAAGACATGTTCAGTTTATATTACAAAACTATTTTCACAATATAACTATTGAATTATTACGAGTCAGACAAACTTCTTTCACAAAATTGATGTTTATTATATAGTGTATTTAATATACTAGTAGGGAATATTTCAAGCATCCCACACTTGAGCCCCACTATGATCATACACTTAACTATGGTGGCGTCCAAAGGGAAGCAAGCTACTGCAAAAGAGTCACCAACAAGTTTTAGGAACTTGTAAACCGTTCACGGGGCGAAGGTTACACCCCTTAACGATCTAGGAGATCGTTAACTCCAATAGGTCTCTACTTTATTCTTCTCATATTCATGTGCGCTTTCTGACTAACATGCAATCAATATAATAATCCTAAACTTGTGTATCTATGTTGGTTGAATATTAATGCATAAACAAATCTATTATTGGCGATCACTTAAATTATAATCATATTAGCCTAAACAAGATTATTAATTATCCTATTAAGCGTGATTACAAGTACAAATTCCCTTTAAATATGCAAGGGATCTCAAGAAAGGAATAATAACAATCATCATCATAATAATATTCTCAATCTAGAGGGCGTGATCAAGTAATAACAACAACATAATAATAACAATCATCATCATAATAATATTCTCAATGAAGCATGATAATATTAGCAAGATCCTAGGCATGATACTAACAAGATTAATAACAAATCCTAGCATGTCACTAAGCAATAAAGATCAAAGCTTTAGCCCTAACATGATACTAACATGATAGAAGAAAATAGGAAGCAACCTAATCATGATACTAGAAAGCAATAAAAGCATCCTAACATGATACTAGGAATTAAAATAATCTAACCATGCTTTCTAAAGATATAGAGAAATAAAACAACTTACTTTGTTGCCTCGTATCTCTTTCTAATAATATAATACACACGTTAGTAACTTATTAAATCAAACAATTAATTTAAATAATTGAAATAGGGATTTGGGACCAAACCTCAGAAATTATCAACCTTTCACGTCTAGGTCGAAGGCAACTTCAAACTTGGCTAGGTGTGTCTAGAACTTGTGAACGTGGTATTTTATTTGAAAAAGGAAGGCTTAGAAAGAGGAAGAAAGAATAAGCTTCTAGCTTGAGAGAGAAAAGAATAGATGATTGTTGATGATTGTGAATGAATAAAAACGGGGCAATACGACCCTATTTTTAAGAAAAATAGCCTAGAAACGATAAGAAAAAGATCAAATCCTACCTGGAATAAAATTACCTCTGTCATGGCGCAATAGGGTCCAGCGCGACGCGAC
The DNA here is from genome assembly GCF_948465745.1 of Chenopodium album. NCBI lineage: Eukaryota > Viridiplantae > Streptophyta > Magnoliopsida > Caryophyllales > Amaranthaceae > Chenopodium > Chenopodium album. The sequence continues at coordinate 42,510,398 of NC_137846.1, read as the reverse complement.
ATCCTTGTCGCTGTGCGACAGACTTGTCGTGGCGCGCTAGTTCTGTCATTTCGCGATGGTTCACGCGTTTGCTAAAAATCGTACCGAAACCTCAATCCAATTAAATTCGATTTATTAACGTTCGTACATATCTTTGAAAAATCGGATTTAATCTCTTTAAAACACTTGTTTTAATCCAAATAGAATTCTTTATTTTCATAAAAGATATAATTATTAATCCTAATCCCATTAGAACTCAAAATAACCTTCTAGATTATTCAAGAAGATCAAAATCAATCCTAATAACTTTAGGAGTATTAATTAATGGGCCCTCCAATAGATCATTGGGCCATATAAAAATATTTCAGGCATAATTTAATATTTTGGCCATAACTTCCTCATTATTCATCGGAATTGGGCTCATAATATATCGTTGGAAAGCTCTTTTCGAACCTAATCCAACTACACCATTATTGGACCCTTATCATGGACCAAACTAAATTAGATTAGACATTTTCATAAGTAGAGTTTTTTTTTTTAAAACAGAAAAAAAGATATTTTTATTAAAACATCCGCATCACAAGACTTTTCACACTTTTACTTTGTTCGGTAATCAAATGACATGAAAGATATTCATCACTGAGTTTGGTTTTTGGGGAGACACAATTAGGTGTCTACAGAAGCCCCCACTTTGACTGAGTTTGGAGAAACGCATGTTTCGAAAACAAAAGTCAAAGTATCGATAGGGACAGAGAATGATTCAGAACGTTCGGCGATCCTAAATCATTCTTGTAACGCCGATACCTGTAAACTAGTGTTAGTTAAACACATAAAAGAGTTAAGAAACGCGTATCTTGTATCGTCAAGTACACGCCTCTAGGTAACCGTTTTTGTTGCTGCTTTTGTTGTGACGACCTCCACACGCTAGGGGATATTGCCTGAAGACTGCTTCGCTTGTAGCCATCTTCAATTTCCGCGATGACACTCTTCCACATCTTAGGGTACACCATCGAAGATCGCTCTGCTTGTAACCATCTTCTGCTACTTTGTGACCATCTTCCACATCTTAGGAACACGATCTAAGATAACTCTACTTCCAGTCATCTTCTAATTCTCTCATCTTAGGAAAAACTGTCGAAGATCGCTCTGCTTGTAGCCATCTTCAGCTTTTATGACGATTCTCCACATCTTAGGGACATCGTTGAAGATCACTCTACTTGTAGCAATCTCCTATTTTTTGCGATAAATTTCTTAGGAAAATTATCAAAGAACACTGCTTTTTGATCCTCATTTTGCTGGTGCTTTACTGGAACGCTTGTTGTGCCGTTGCTTGTAATTTTTCTGTGTGTTTGATGTCTGCGTTTGCTTTATGAACCAATATCTTGGTGCTTGCAATGAGCCAATGTTTAGGCGCTTAAGCTAAGTGAGACAATCATCATCAGGTCGATCACTTACCACGATTGTAAGCAAGCCGACTACTAATCATGTCAATTTGCTTAAAGAGGCTAACTGGCGTACCACCGAAGCCAAAATTGCTGCATGAGGTCTGCATAAATCAATATGGAACCATAAATTGCATCGCTGAGGAAAGGGAGCCAGCGTATGCTGCCACGCACTGTCGCGATGCGCCAGGCTTGTCGCGGCGCGACGGTCCTGTCGCATCGCGGTAGAGTTAGGTTTTCCGGATTTAAACCCCTTCTTCCACATTTTCGCTGTACATGCCTCTTGTTCATTTTTCCGCTCGAAATTTTTTCTTGCTCTTTCTCCTTCGTTTCTCAACGAAATTCACTCAAAACTTTTGCAAATCAAAGCTTATTATCTCTAGTTTGCCGATCTATGTAAGTTTTGCTCAAACTCACTTTATTTTGTGCGAATTTTGTGCATGTTTACTCACGGTTTTCCGGAAAAATCGAGAATTTTCTTGCTTTGTTTGCTTTGTTCGTTGAATTTTATGCCATGAATTTGTTTGGTTATGCTTTTACATCACCTTAGGAGCGTTTTGAGACTTATTTGACTCAATCTGGTGAAGAAACAAGCGATTTGCCATTGTTGAAGTCTTTGAGTTTGTGAGAACAATGTGACTTGTTCTTCATGTTTTTGCTTGCTATTCATGCTCAATTTGTCATAATATTTATCCTAGTATTGCAATAAATTGTTTGATTGCATGAAAATGCTATTTTTGCTCGAATCAAAATCACGCTCTATTTTAGTACTACGTACTTTGTTTTTTACGAACATAGTATCATGCGGCTAGGCGAACCTTAGACACTTTAGAACCTTTGATTTATTGTTTGCTTGCGTAATTAGCATGACTCAACGACGCGGTTTCGGCTCACGCTCTCGTGGGGCTCACCGAGAGGAAGAGCCTGTCGACGCCATTGAGGGTACTTCCACCAGTCTAGGGGAGTTCCCTGAGTGAGATGGGCGTACCTTGTACTTTGCGCCCTTATTTCACATCTCAGAGCGAGTTCGACTCGAGATGCCCGACGAGCGAGTTCGTTGCCATGGCTCGGGTAACGAAACCATCGGGCAGTTTTACAAGTCTTATTTTCGCAACAACGAGGTGTTGCGTGGGCTGTGGGAGTCTTGCAGTTTGACTCCACTGTTGCAGGCCACTCAAGCTCTCTACTCTTTGACATCGAGTTGTTTTCTGATTCGAGCCTTGGTGGAGTTCTTTTGGGACACCACCAACACTTTTCATTTTCCCTGGGGTGAGATGATAATCACTCCTATCGACTTCACTCTCATCACCGGACTAGAGTTCCGGACTGTTGCAGTTCCATTTGGCAGTGATATCACTATTTTCTCTCCCGAGGTAGAGGAGTTGATTGGTCCTATCGCTGTTCGAGCTCACGGCGAGGCTCGACTATTACAGATTAGTAGCCGATGCATTCGTAGGACTATGCTCGTGGAGGCTTTCTGAGATGATGCGACCACCCCGGAGCAGCGGGTGCACATCTTTGCTTTGATCCTTCTGTTAGGGACTTTCTCTCCTGACAAGGGTAGCCGAGTGCTACTCTACTACCTTCCTGCTCTTCGTGACCTTCATATGGTCGGGAGATATGACTGGGCTAGCATGGCCTATGCTGACTTCTAGCTTGGATTGCGACTCGCTTGTCGCCATCGCAACTTTGATGAGGAAGTCACACTTTCTAGTTTTTGGAGGATCGTAAAGGTATACCTTGCTTTTCTCCTTACTAAAGTTTACTTTAGATATGTTTTAGCACTCGCTGATGCTTCCCTGTTATTATAGATCTGTTTCTATGAGTACTTCCCATTTCTTTCACCGGTAAGGCTTTCGCCTCGAGGGCTCCCCATTTCTGCCAGTTAAGGAGGCCATCACAATGACTAGGCTGTTGTCGCCTATGTTCGAGAGTTGATTCTCTCGGTATGCTTGGCTCAAAACTTTTGTTTTTGGCTTTTTAGTAGGATCCTATCTCATTCGTATTCATTTTGTAGGGGCCTGAGGTCCAATTCAGGCCATGGGCCGATTTTGACCTTCCTGGACGGGATGTCCAGTGTACAGCTCAACGTCGTTATTTTCAGGGGACTACGATGTTGTGGTATATCTGGGTGACAGAGTTGCGATTCAGCACTCTTCAGAGTCCTTTGTTGTTCCTAATATCATGTTAGTGTCATGCTAGAAATAAAGCTTTGATTTTTAATGTTTAGTGACATGCTAGGGTTTGTTATTAATCTTGTTAGTATCATGCCTTGGATCTTGCTAATATTATTATGCTTTATTGATATTATTATGATGATTGTGATTATTATGTTGCTTGATATATTATTATTGTTATTGCTTGATCACACCTTTTATGCATGTTTAAAGGGAATTTGTACTTGTAATCACGCTTAATAAGATAACTAATAATCTTGTTTAGGTTAATTTGATTATAATTCAAGTGATTGCCAATAATTGAATTGCTTGTGCATTAATATTCAACCAACATAGATTAAACAGGTTTAGGATAAACCTATTGATTGTATGTTAGTTAGAAAGAGCACATGAATACGAGAAGAATAAAGTAGAGGCCTATTTTTAGGGCAGGTTCAATCTCTTTTAGGTTGGATTTGTACCTTCATCCCGAACTTCCAGTCATGGTTCCAGACCTATTGGAGTTAACGATCTCCTGGATCGTTAAGGGGTGTAACCTTCACCCTGTGAACGGCTTACAAGTTCCTAAAACTTGTTGGCGACTTTTTTACTCTAGCTTCCTTCCCTTTGGACGCCACCATGCTTAAGGGTATGATCACAGTGGGGCTCAAGTGTGGGATGCTTGAAATTTTCCCTATAGTTTTTTGGCGACTCCACTGGGGAGGATTTCTATTTTAATTTCTAAAATTTATTTTTGCAATGATTTAAAATGAGAGGATGAGACTCGAAAATTTCTAAGTATTTCATGTGCGTAATTTTTATTGACATTATTGGCATAAGCATAAAAAGGTCCGAATTGGAAAGACCATTCGTAATGCGTCAAAAACATAGGATTTTTACACGTAGGAATCTTGGGAAATATCTTTCACAACTAAAGTCGAAATAATGCTACAAAAAAAACTAGAAAATTCAAAAACAGAAAGCTGCCAAGGCATGTAGGAATTAGCGCTGAGAAAACAGAGTCAGCGCCGAGCGATGTCTCTGTCGCCTGACAATAGTACTTGTCGTCTGGCGACGGAGGCATCGTCTGGCGACAGACGCTTTTTCTCGCGCCGAATTCTTCCAATACCGAGCAAGAAATCTACCTTCTTGTTTCGACTAGTTTTCTAGTACTGTTTGCTCGGTTTTACTTTCTGATTGAATTTTTCCCTTTTTTTTGAAACCCATATGTGTTCTACATATGACCATAACCCTCTAGGAATTCACGCTCCATCTACCCAATCGAACGCTCCTGGCAACGACGAGTAAATCCGAGTTTGTGAATTCACCAAACCATGGAAGCGACTTTAACTCGCGGGGTCCCATCCACTCGCGCCAACCCTTCCAAAGGTAAGACTTCTGCGCGGTGCATCCGGACTCATAAACATGGACCCTTTTTTACTAACCCATATCCTGAACTTTAGAGAACTAGAGCCATGGTTAGGTTGCAAACTCATTGCATCATGTTGTGACTACTTGACTACTTATGCATTATTTGCTTGTGCATAACCTACATGTGATTAAACTAACCGTTTGGTTTGACTTGTTATTATGAATATGCTTAAATAAACTAACCAAGGACTAAAGGACTTTGCTTAATTAATTCATTAATTAATTTGAGCTAATAAATTTGTCTAAAATCGAGTCATAGTTCCTTTGAGTCAACCTGATTTTTTATTCCCGTATACTACACAAATGTCAAATTTGTTTTGGTCATATCCGGAGTTCTAGGAAGAGTTACGAGTCGTAAAACCTATGGATCTATAGCCCCGAGTTTTATCTTTCATTTGGCGTTTGTTTCATTTAATTCGGAGTTAGAGATCAAAAGTTATGACTAAAATACTACAGCATGTCCAGTTTAGTGCACATACGTGAAGTCTTAGCTTAGTCCTTAATTAAGTCTAGTAACATAGTCTAGTCCCATGGTCATGACACGAGTCAAACATGTCACCTACACTCACTAGACTTAGCACACACTTTGTGTATATATCATCATGACCATGTCTTAGGTTCATACATGAGTCGATTTTTCCGTCATTTGAGTTGTGGATACATTCTATTCCTAATTTTTTCATATCTCTCCATCTACATCGTCTTTTCACTCTCTACATGATTTCTCCATGCCTATCATTCTTATCTTTCTTCCATGATCTTTTCCCATTTATTGTATGTTGAATAGAGCTTGAGTCAAAAAATTAACAATAAGTATCCTCGATTTTCCTTTCTACAACACTTGGTCAAGGAGAGAAGGGCGCTTAATCAAGGACAACACCTTTGTTCAAGTACTACTTTTAGACAAACCATTAGTTGGAAAAGAAAAGCTAAGACGATAATGGTAACTCAAGAAGAAGTTAACGAACTTAGGAAGGACGTGGCCAACTTAACCGAATTGATGAAGGATCTGGCCCATCAATCAATGACCCTGTGAAGCAACAACAAATGGAGCTCATGCGAGAAAGCTTGAGCAAAATCTCCAATGACTATAGATTACAGGGCATTAGCTCACAAGGGGTCTCGGTGGACAGGGAGCTTCTTTCGCAGAAGTTTAATGCCAACGACATCCCTAAGTTCAAGCCAACAGACAATCCTTATTTTCACTTAAGGGCTTTCGAAACCATAATGAACATTAAGGGGACTGATAGGAAAGCCTTTCATTCTTTGTTTTCTTTATCTCTTGAAACCGTTTGTCAACAATGGTTCTTTTCTCTTGACAAAGAAAAAACCTCTACTTGGGACGGAATAGTAAACGCTTTCATTGATAGATATAAGTGCAACATCCAAGTCGACATAGACCATAGACAACTTGAGATGTTAAAGCAAAAAGAAAACGAAGGGTTCACCTCTTTCTTTAACAAGTGGAGGGAAACTTCCGCTAATATGGTTGAAGTTCCTACTGAAAAGGAGTCCGTAAGGATGTTCATCAAGAACCTTCAAGACAAGTATTCAAAGAATTTGAAATATCAACATAATTTGAATACTTTCAAGGTTGTCTATGATATAGGTATTGAAATCAAAGATGACCTTACAAAGCAAAAAGCTACTAACAATAATAACAACAGTGGCTGGAAAGGAAAGAAGAACGACAATCCTTTTTCTTCTGAAAACGCCCACTCTAGTAACAATGTCAGTACCTTTGACCTTAACGGTGTCTTAGCCATGGATAATCAAGGATCTAAAAGGAAACCCAAAAGAGAGTTCGCATCCGTTGGAATGACTTATGATGCTGCTTTCGATTGTCTACATGATCGAGGATTAATCAAACCTATTATCCCCACTGAAGATCCAACGCTAGAAAGGCAATCTTCAAGATGGAATCCCAACTCTTATTGCAAGTACCATCAAGGAAATGGTCATACCACGGATGAATGTTACAGATTTTAAAATATCATTCAAGATCTCATAGAAGCAAACAAAATCCCATTGCCTCTAGCTAGCAAGAAGACCGGGTGATGATCAAGCAAAAGATACAAGGCGAGCTTCAATGACATGATCTCATGACCTCTTTTTCTATCTTTTTTTTTTGTTCCTCTTTTCCCCAAATAAGTCTAGCATAGGCACCCTTTGTTTTCCTTAGATTTTATTTTGTAGGTTTTTTCTTCTCCCTTTAATAAAATGAGCATTTATTTTCTTGCATATGATTATCGCATTGCATTGCACAAAAAAAAAAAAAAAATCCATGTCGAACTAAGCACAAGATATACTTATGATTAGAGGCATTCCTTGTAGCCATATCATATTACCTTTCACCCTTCAAATATACAATCCTTTCTTGATAAACCACTTTGAGCCTCGTCTAACGACAAACCTTTCTTTCTTCAACCCTCATCTACCTAGCCTTGGGATGGGATGGTGTGCAATTTATGCAATTTTCAAAGAATAAAAGCTTGAGTGATTTTATAAAAATTTCAAAAAGAATAAAATAATAATAAAAGTGTGCAAAAGGGCAAGTGTTCCAATGTCTTTGATAAGAACACGTCTCAGATTGCTTCTCTTATCGAGTGCTCGGTACCGTGCCTGAGAAACATGAATGCCAAGTGAGTGATAGACCGCGTGATCGGGATTGCCCACACTTATCAAAAAAATGCGAAAGCAAAAAGAGAGAGAGCAAAATATAAACAAAAGAAAGAGCTCAAAAGTGAAAAAACTCAAGCGTAATAATACAAAGATTCAAAAGCAAGGTTGCACACCTTGGGGGTTTATCTAGGGTCTTGAGCCTTTATCCCCTTCTTCTTCAACCTTTAGCCTAACCACGTTACAAACTTTAAAAGACCTCTTTGAGGTATACACACACTTGTGCGAGGTTCGGCTAGAGCTACGTTCGGCCTGATTTCTAACGGATACGTAGGCAACCTTACATTGAGGTGCAGCCGTAATAAAAATGCATTCATATTTACATTCATAATTGATCATATCAAGGGATCTCCGATGCTCATCCTGTTCCATTTAGAGCTAGACTTGGGGGCTTGATCCCTACATCATTAGCTTACCTAGCCTAAGAGTCACCACTATTTGACTCTTTTCAAAATACTTTTTCCATACACTTAGACTTTGCAGCTTAAACTTATTGTCACTTTCACACACATCACAGATACATAGAGAAATAATCCTACCTTTAGGAACCTTTTGTCATGAAAACTTAACACAACGATGAAGCATGCCTTGTCATATCAAAATCACTCATCACTCATCATTGCATCACCAAGTATGAAGTACTTAGCCTCCGTGCCTAAGTTACCTAAATACTTTCATCGTCGAGTCAACAATCGAAATAGCCTAGGGTGAATTAATCCTTGCACTATGAGATACAACACCAATGCATACACTTGACTAAGCTCGTTCAACATGCACCCCAAACACCCACTTCGATTCTTTTTTGTGTCTTTTTTTTGGGAGAAAGTCGATACCCTCCACAAAAATGACGGAAAATTTTTGCTTTTCTGCATTTTGAGTCAAACACATCATAACACAATGCACACACGAGTCATGTACACATTGAGTCATGTCGTGTTATCACATTAAGTTAAGTCTACGCACACGAGTCGATTTGAGTACATCGAGTTACACGTCGAGTCAGGCAATAGCATTAAGTCACACAAAGTCAACCTTAAAGACATGAGCAAAGCCCTATAGTCCAAAATATAAATTCAGGTACAAAATTTTTTTTTGAAGCAAAAGGACGCAAGCAACTTAGCAAATCAACTAGAGTCAAATGGTCATATCGATTTTGGGTTCCTTGGTACGCCAGTTAGCCCCTATAAGAAAATTGACATGGTTAATAGTCGGCTCGATTACAATCGCAGTAAGTGATCGACCTGACAAATGATCGTCTCACTTAGCTTAAAGCGCCTAAGTATTGGCTCATCGCAAGCACCGAAGTAATGGTTCACAAAGAAGCACATCACCAAAACGACAATTTTCTTATATTGGATTGTTATCTCAAACTGACAATATTTCCAAGAGTGAATTGTCGAGCATCATTCTTCAACGAAAAATTTTTCAAGATTGGATTGTCCCCTTCGGCAATGTTTCCAAGCATGGATTGTCGTACTCCTTCTCTATTTGGCAAGTTTTTCCAAGTTCGTATTGTCATACATCCATCAAATCTTCGACAATTTTTCCAAGATTGGATTGTCATCTCAAACTGGAAATGTTTCCAAGCATGGATTGTCGTGCTCCTTCTCTATGTGGCAAGTTTTTCCAAGTTCGGATTATCATACATTCATCAAATCCTTGGCAATATTTCCGAGATTGGATTGTCATGCATCAAGTTCCCTATGGAAAAATTTCCCAAAGGATTGTCATAGGTTTCTATTCATCTTAACGTTTCGACAAAGGTTCCCCAACGTGGATTTTCATTCATTTCAGTAGTGGCAAACTTTCCAAAAGGGATTGTCGATCGACTCTTTTTGCAAATGTTCCAAGACGCGGATTGTCAATTGTGGCAATATTTTCCCAAAACGATTGTCGCATAATATTGGCAAATTTCCAAGGTGGATTGCTTTTAAGAGTTATATTCCAAGACGTGGATTGTCGACCGTAGCAAGGTTCTTATGACAGATTGTTACAAGCATTGGCAACTTTTCCCAAATTTGGATTTTGGCAAAATTTCCGAGATACGAATTGTCACTTTATCGTGGCAACATTTCCTAAGACAGATTGTTACGAAGCATTGACAACTTTCCCTAAATTGGACTGTCGTACAAGAGTTGTGTTGGCAATTGTTCCTAAAGATGAGAGGATTGTCATCACCCCAAGGCATCAACAGCAGCGAAGCGCGACCACGACATCAACAGCAACAAACTGAAGATGGCTTCAAGCGGAGTTATCTTCGACGGTATTTCCTAGGATGAGGAAGGTTGTCAGAAAAAAGGAGGTGACTTCAAGCAAAGTTATCTTCGATCGTGTTCCCTAGGATGTGGAAGATGGTCATAAAACAACGGAAATTGAAGGCAGCTGCAAGCGTAGCAGTCTTTAGACGATATCCCCTAGCTTGAGGAAGATCGTCAAAAAAAATCAGTTGCTCAAGAGACGTGTGCTTGACGGTGCAAGATACGCGTTTCTTAACTCTTTTATCTGTTTTAACTAACGCTAGTTTGCAGGTATCGGCGTTACAAGAGTGATTTAGGATCGTAGAACGTTCTGAATCATTCTCCGTCCCTATCGCTACTTTAACTTTCGTTTTCAAAACTTGCGTTTCTCCAAACTCAGTCAAAGTGGGGGCTTCAGTAGACACCCAAATGTGTCTCCCTAAAACCAAACCCAGTGATGAATACCTTTCACGTCATTTGATTATCGAACGAGGTGAAAGTGTGGAAAGTCTAGTGATGAGGATGTTTTTATTAAAATATTTCTCTTTCTGTTTTCAAAAATATTTCATTTTTTACTCTATTTATATAAAAATAGCCAGTCCAGTTTGGTTTGGTCCATGATAAGGGTCCAATAATAGTGTAGTTGGATTCGGATTGAAAATAGCTTTCCAATGATATATTATAAGCCCAATTCCGATGAATTATGAAGAAATTATGGGTTAAATTTAATTAGGCCCAATGATTTTAAATGTGGCCCAATGATCTAGAGGAGGGCCTATTAATTATTATCCTAAAGTAATTAGGATTGATTTTGATCTTCTAGGAATATCTAGAAGGTTCTCTTTAATTCTAATAAGATTAGGATTGATAATTATATTTTTTAAAAAAGATATTTTATTTTGAATAAAATATATTAAATTTTATTTTAAATTTGCTTGGACGCAGAATTACCTGTAACCGGTTTAAAAGGTGATTTCGCGTGTAATTTTGAACCAGCGCGAGACGACAGAGTCGTCGCCTGGCGCTAATACCTATCGCCTAGTGCTGCTCCTGTCGTCTAGCGCTGACTCCTGTCGTTGGCGACATGAGATTTTTTATTCCGAATAGAAATTGATTTGATTCCGTGCTATTTTTTCTATAAATAGGGGTCGTAACTCCCCGTTTTAAATCATCATTCACAACAATTACCTCTCCCTATTCTCTCTCTAAAAGCTAGAAGCTTTCCTTCTCTCTCTATTCTTTTTCGAAACCTTCCCTTTTACAAAATTCCACATACATTAGCTCTAGACACACCTAGTCAAGTTCGAGGTTGCCTTCGCCCTAGACGTGAAAGGTTGATAATTTCTAAGGGTTTGGTCCCAAACCTTATTACAATTCTTTGATTAGATTTACTATTTTAATATTTCGTTATTAGAAAGAGATACGAGGCATCGAAGTAAGTAATTTTAATTGTTTTATAGAAATCATGCTTTGATTCCTAGTATCATGTTAGGATGTTTTATTGCTTCCTAGTATCATGTTTAGGGTTAATTAAAATTTCTAATATCATGTATATTATTATGATGCTTCCCATTTCTTTCCTAATATCATGTTAGTGTCATGCTAGGAATAAAGCTTTGATTTTTAATGTTTAGTGACATGCTAGGGTTTGTTATTAATCTTGCTAGTATCATGCCTGGAAGCTTGCTAATATTATTATGCTTTATTGAGTATGATGATTGTGATTATTATGTTTCTTGATATATTATTATTGTTATTGCTTGATCACACCTTTTATGCATGTTTAAAGGGAATTTGTACTTGTAATCACGCTTAATAAGATAATTAATAATCTTGTTTAGGTTAATTTGATTATAATTCAAGTGATCGCCAATAATATAATTGCTTGTGCATTAATATTCAACCAACATAGATTAAACAGGTTTAGGGTAAACCTATTGATTGCATGTTAGTCAGAAAGCGCACATGAATACGAGAAGAATAAAGTAGAGGCCTATTTTTAGGGCAAGTTCGATATCTTTTAGGTTGGATTTGTACCTTCATCCCCGAACTTCCAGTCATGGTTCCAGACCTATTGGAGTTAACGATCTCCTGTATCGTTAAGGGGTGTAACCTTCACCCTGTGAACGGTTTACAAGTTCCTAAAACTTGTTGGCGACTCTTTTACTCTAGCTTCCTTCCCTTTGGACGCCACCATGCTTAAGTGTATGATCACATTGGGGCTCAAGCGTGGGATGCTTTAAATATTCCCTACACCCCCTAGCAAATTTTAATCACCTAGATTTTATTTTTACAGGCTGCGGCAGCGGCTGTGGAGTTTGTGCCTCCACCGGTGTCTATCACCTACTAGGGGTCCTTCAGTCTGGTCGAGGAGATGATTCCTCTGGCCCCTGAGCCCTGGCGCTTGGTAGAGAGGTCGATACCTCGCCACCAGACCTAGGTAATTCTTTTATCATTATTTTATTTGCATACAAGTTCTTTGATTTATTCTTACTTTATTGCTTGACAGTTCTCACGTGAGGTGATGACGAGGATGGCGAGAGCGATGGACGTCTTCCGTTATCAGCTCATGAGATTGAGTCACAGAGCTAGCTGTCGTCGTGGTGATGATGGCATGGAGGTATTCTTCTAGACATCCTTGCTTACTTTACTTCTTTTCCATGCTTGACTTGATTTGTTGTTCTATTTCAGCCTGTTCCTCCGACACGCACTCGTACGAGACCCGAGGATTGGAGGGAGAGATCCGGATTCGGCTCGAGGCGTCGACGTACTTCGGTAGGGAGCCAAGGTGGTCGAGCGGAGTCGAACAACACTATAGTATTGGAAGATTCCGGCTCTTCTTCTGAGGGTGTTATGAAGAGGTCGACAGGCCAAGGAGGCGAGATCTTGGCTCCTTTAGCGGGTGGTGGGACGTATGAGGTTGGCTTATCGTCGTAGCAGCCACAGCAGCCTCAGCAATTGGGAGTGCTGCAGCAGGATGAGGTAGGATGGACTGGCCCCACTCTTCCGATTCCGACCATTTGTGATCCTGATGCTGGTGAGGGGTTGACTCCTCGGACTGTACAGTTCTTTGATATGTTTGGGATATGTTTGGAGTTCCTCCACATTTGCGTCCTCCGCCATCGTAGTTGTACCTGTATATATTTATTTTAACTTTGTACGACTTTGCTTATTTGTATTATATGACTTGACACTTACGTTAGACATATTGTATATATATATCCTATGATTACTTTGTCTGTTTTATTTTTTTGCACTTTTATTTTTCATTTTATGTGCATATGAGTGTGAAAAAAATTGTGACTAATTTTTTTTTTCCGCAAAAATTTCCGTCATTTTTATTATTAATGGAGGGTATCCGACTTTCTCCCCCAAGAAAGAAAAAATGAAAAATAAAATTGAATTTGACTAAAAATAAGCTTAAATTTAGTTAAGCTTAAAATAATCAAATACGAGATGAGTGCTTGGAATAGATTTGCCAAAAAAATAATATTTGGATAAGGCTTTGAAAAGAATCAAAACCGTACAGTCAAAGTACGAATCCGAGTCAAAGTCAGATAACATATGGTCAGCTAAACGCGTAATTCTGACGTGGGAAGAACTAATTTGTCGCAGCACAACGTTCCTGTCGCGGCGCGCCGGTTTTATTTTTCCTAATCCTTCTGGGATTCGGTTTGCGTCAATTATGTTTATAAATAGCCCCCAAATCCGTTGATTTTGGTATAATTCGAACTTAAAAAATAAATTCATCTTTAACTTTCCATCGGTCTAAGAGTTTTAGTGATTTTACTCGTGAGTGGTGTCGGTCTTTGACTGCTAAAGAGAGAAAAGAGCTTGACTTTTTCCACTTGGGGGGTTTGTATGGGATAAAGGGGGTAGATCTTGACATAGACTTTATTCATATCGCCTTAGAGTATTGGGATCCAGACACTCATTGCTTAGATTAGGTCATGATGAAATTTGCCCTTTACTGGAAGAATTTGGTGCCATTCTTGGCTTCCCTTCTTTAGATCATGCGATAATTCCTAAAGTGAGCGAGTATTATTATAAGGATTTTAAGCCTTTCCTTAGCCTTAGGGATTGGGATTTAAAAGATATAGGGCATGGGAATGTGGTTAATTTGAAAGAATTTGCACGTTCTTATTTTGATAGACCACGCTTGGAGTTTTTTCATGCTTATAAGAGAAGGGCTTTCCCCTTTTGCATGTTTAGCCACTATCTCCTCACTAGTGGTAATATTCGTGAGGGTCAAGCAATATTAGTGTCTGTCATGGAGAAAATTGAGTCAGGAAGAAATCCAATGCCATTAATTGTTGGAGAAACAATGCTTAGTTTAGATGAGCTAAAAAGAAATCCAAAAGCACCTCTTCGAGGTTCTCCAATATTATTACAGGTAGAAAGTTAATACTTTTATTTGCAGAAATCAAAATTATTTAATTTTGTATTGTAATATCAATTATTTGCATTGAATTTTTGCAGATTTGGCTAATGGAGAGGCTTGAATTAATCAGCCCTCCTGATAATATTGAAAAATATACACCAAATTGCTTTGTAAGAAGGAAGAAACGCTTCTCCATAAAGATGGGCCGCCGGGAGTGGAGTAGAATCTTTAAAACTTGCGACTTTTCCATCAAGTTGGTTGTTCCTTGGTGAAAGATTGAGAGGATGGTTGGTGTCAATATCCAACCTTTTTGTCGTCTTCCTAGCTTGTCCAAGTTGACCTTTTATTACCCTTCTAGAGTGAAGAGACAATATGGGCTTGCTAAAACCATCCCCTCCGGAGATCTTCGTCGCCCTTATGAATTTCCGGTTTCACGAGACAGAGAGGTTTGATGACTATTGGTGTGCTAGATCTTTCTAGGAATTTATTACCCAAAAGGTTTCTATTTCTTTATCTAGGGATGTGAAGTAGTGGTTAATTGGTAGATCTCAAAAGGACAAGAACAAAGTTCGAAAGATGAGCAAGACTAATGTGAAAAACCGCCTAGAAGATAAGAAAATTCCTCCTAAGGAACACTTGGGTGAAAGAGTTAAATTCAAGACCCCTGTTATGTCTAAGAAGAAAAGTACTACCAAGGTCAAGGAGAAAAGAAAAACTGACTCTACAGAAAAAGAAAATATGGGTTGAAAAGAAACATGATGTAGTGGATATTGGAGAAACTATCAATTTTAAAATTGTGTGCAGATCTTCTAAGGGATCCCTATTGGTGAAAGAGATGGATGATGAAGAAGAAGCGGAGAAGAATTGGAAAAGGGTCAGAAAAGAGAAGACAGATTAGAGCATTGCTTTTACTGTCAATTTATTAGTCAATTTTTATTTTCAAGTCAATTTTATTTTTAAGCCTTTATTTTTAATTCCATCAATAATGTAATTTTACTGCAATTTTCAGCTTTTTAAATTAAATTGACTTTTTTTACATTGAATCATTTATTAAAGCAATGAAAACGGCTTGAATTAATTTTGAAAATTGTTCGAGTACGGAAGTTGAAAATTCTCGAAATAAATCAAAATTCTCCCAGATCGATGAAGAAATATTGGCGCTGGAATTTTGAGTTTGTCGTAGTGTGTGCGCTGAATTCTATCGTTGAGCGACAGATGTTGGCGTGCAGAGCTGGTCTTGAATTCTGCGCGCCACTTGTTATGTGTTGGCGAATTGCTGTGGGGATGCGAGATTTGTAAAAATTAAAGTGGCCGCACCTCGTAAAGGGTTGCCTACATATCCTTTCTTAAGGAATCAGGCCAAACGTAGCTCTCTTGAGTATGTTACTCAAGTTATCATGGGTAGAAATTCTTAAGTTGGTCAAGATTTGTCATATTTGAGAATTCATTTTCATCCATATCAGTTAGTTTTGCAGCACCTCCTGATAGGATAGTTTTGACAATGTATGGTCCGGACCAATTAGGCCTAAATTTACCTCTTGGGTCTAGAATATTTTTCCTTAATGCTTTTAACACTAAGTCTCCCACTTTGATATTTCTTGTCTAGACCTTCTTGTTAAAGTGTCTAGCCATGCGAGTTTGATGGCATTGAGTATGATGTAGAGCTTCTAGTCGTTTTTCATCAAGTAGAATTAGCTCCTCATATCTTGCACTAGTCCATTCGACTTCATCGAGTTTACTCTCCAACGCGATGCTTATGGAAGGTATTTCTAGCTCTACAGGTTGTACGGCATCCATTCCATAGACTAAGGAGAATGACGTATTTCCTGTGGATGAGCGAATTGACTTGTGATAACCCCAAAGAGCAAAATGGAGTTTGTCAGGCCAATCCTTGTAATTTTCTGTCATTTTTTCGATGATAGTCTTTAAATTCTTATTGGCTGCTTCTACTGCACCATTTGCTTGAGGCCTATATGGGGAAGAATGATGATGTTGAATACCATACTTTTGAAGTAATTCTTCACATTTCGCTTGAAAGTGAGTTCCATTGTCACTTATCATTTCATGTGGGTTTCCATACCGACATATTATGTTTCTTTTGATAAAGAGTGCTACATGTTTTGCGGTGAGTTTTGCATATGATACCTCTTTAACCCATTTTGTGAAGTAATCAATTGCCACTAGGATGTATTCATGACCTCTTGTCCCAAGAGGGGTGATTTTTCTAATAATGTCTATACCCCATGTTGAGAATGGCCATGGTGATATATAGGTGTAAAGGAGTGATGGAGGAACATGTTGCAAGTTAGCGTATATTTGGCATTTAGGGCATCTTTTTATATATTGATGGCAATCCCTATTCATAATTGTCTAATAATATCCTTGATGCATTACTTTTTGGGCTAGCATTTTACCATTTATATGAGTTCCACATACTCCTTCGTGGATTATTCTCATTGCTTTTTGAGCTTCCTTTTTGCCTACGCATAGGAGAGCTCTACCTTTAGGTACCCTTTTATGAAGCTCATCGTTTATGAGTACATATTGGGAAGCTAAAAGTCTTAGAGCTTGCTTTGCTCTCTTGTTAGCATGAGGTGGATATTTTCCTTTGGTGACATAGTTGAGGATGTCAGTATACCAAGGTTCTTCCTCTTCTTCTTGTTCTTGAACTACCTTATCATCTTCTATAGCTTGGATGTAAGCTGGTTTATACCTTTTCTCTATTGTTAGAGGCATTTGCTCAATTTCCTTAGGAATTCTAACCATTGAGGCTAGTCTTGCCAAGGAATCAGCAAATTGATTTTCCTCTCTTGGTAGATATGTATATTCCACCTTTTTGATTTGATCAGTAAGAGTTTCCAAGTATGTTTGATAAGGAGCTAAGCTTTCACTCCTTACTTTCCATCTTTTGGAAATCTGGTTAATGATTAAAGAAGAGTCTCCGAATATTCGAAGTTTCTTTACTCCTAAAGCCAAAGCAGTTTCCAGGCCTACCACACATGCTCCATATTCCGCGGCATTGTTGGTAACATCAAAGTCTAGCTTTATGGAGATTGGAACGTGTTCTTCCTTCGGTGATACTAATAGTACTCCTACGCCACAACCCTTTTGGTTTGAAGCTCCATCGAGGTATAATGTCCAAGTATCATCTTCCGTGAGCATCAAATCTTCGTTTGGAAAATCATTTTCATGCATTGGTGTCGAATCTTCTATTGGGAAATCGGCTAAGAAGTCCGAGACCACTGATCCTTTGATAGCCTTTCGTGGCATAAACCTTACATCAAATTAGGCTAAGTTGACTATCCATCTTGATATTCACCCGTTAAATGTAGATTTCTCGAAGAGGTACTTTAGTGGGTCCAGTCGAGATACCACATAGACTGTATGAACGAGCATGTAGTGTCTTAACTTGGTTGTGGCCCACACTAGTGCGAGGCACAATTTCTCAAGTGGTGTGTAGCGTACTTCATACTCGAGCATCTTCTTACTTAAGTAGTTGATAGCATTCACTTTTCCTTCTACTTCTTGCGCAAGCATAGCTCCCATTGTCTCTTTAGTGACTATTAGGTATAATCGAAGAGGAATTCCCGGAAGCGCTGGCGCTAATACAGGAGGATTAGCGAGATAGGCTTTGATCTTTTCAAAGGCTTTTTGACATTCGTCGTCCCATATTACTGGCACATTCTTTTTGAGTTTCTTGAATATTGGTTCGCATATTGTGGTTAGCTTGGATATGAACCTACTTATATATTGCAACTGGCCAATGAATCCTCGAATTTGTTTCTCGGTCTTAGGCGGCGGCATTGACATGATTGCTTTAATCTTAGTTGGGTCTATCTCTATTCCTCTAGAGCTAATGACATAGCCCAAGAGTTTTCCTGAGGTGACTCCAAAAGCGTACTTAGATGGGTTTAGCCTCATGTTGTATTTCTTAGCCTTAAGGAAGCCTTTCGAAGAATTTCCTTAAGGCTACTGGGTGTCCTGGACGATCTTTTGATTTTACGATCATATCATCCACATAGACTTCTACCTCTTTGTGCATCATGTCATGGAGTAAGGCAGTCGCTGCTCTTTGGTAAGTGGCACCCGCGTTTTTCAACCCGAATGGCATTACCGTGTAACAGTAAGTGCCCCATGGTGTTATAAATGTAGTATTTTCCATGTCTTCTTCTGCCATGAGAATCTGGTTGTACCCTGTGTATCCATTCATAAACGAGAGAAGTGCGTGGTTCATTGTATTATCTACCAAAATATCGATTTGTGGTAAAGGGAAGTCGTCCTTTGGACTTGCCTTATTTAGATCTCTATAGTCGACACACATTCTTACCCTTCCGTCTTTCTTAGGGACTGGTACCACATTTGCGACCCATTCGGGGTATTTGGATACCCTTATAAAACCTGCTGTTATTTGTTTTTAAACTTCTTTTATTTTTAGAGCTACATCGGGTTTCATTCGCCGTAAGTTTTGTTTTACAGGTTTCATTCCTTGGATTAGTGGTATTGTGTGTTGAGCTATTTCTCTATTTATTCCTGGCATATCTTCGTATGACCAAGCGAACACATCTATGAATTCTTTTAGTATATTTATTAAATTGGTTCTTTCTTTTTTATTAAGAGTTAGACCAATTTTAACTTCTTTTTTAATGGTTGGATCTTTTAAGATACCAACCTGTAGACACCTGATTGTGTCTCCCAAAAAACCAAACCCAGTGATGAGTACCTTTCACGTTATTGATTATCGAACAAAGTGAAAGTGTGAAAAGTCTTGTGATGCGGTTGTTTTAATATAAAATTATCTTCTTTCTGTTTTCAAAAATGTACTCTATTTATGAAAATGTCCAGTATAATTTAGTTTGGTGCATGATAAGGATCCAATAATAGTGTAGTTGGATTGGACTCGCAAAGAGCTTTCCAACGATATATTATAAGCCCAATTCCAATGAATAATGAGGAAGTAATGGCCAAAATACTAAATGGGCCAAAAATGGTTTTATGGCCCAATGATCTAGTGGAGGGCCCAATAATTAATATTCCTAAAGTTATTAGGATTTATTTTAATCTTCTAGAATAATCTAGAAGGTTATTTTGAGTTCTAATGGGATTAGGAATGATAATTATATCTTTTATGAAAATAAAGAATTCTATTTGGATTAAAACAAGTGTTTTAGAAGAGATTAAATCTGATTTTCAAATATAAGTACGGACGTTATTAGTCGAATTTAATTAGATTAAGGATTCCATACGGGTTTTTAGAAGACGCGTAACCAACACGAAACGACAAAGCTGGCGTGCCAAGACAAGCATGTCGCACAGCGACAGGTCTGTCTCGTCGCGCTGGACCCTGTCGTTTTGCGACAGAGGCAGTTTTAATTTACTCCTGGTAGGATTCGGTCTTTTTCTGATCATTTCCATAATATTTTTCTTATAAATAGCGTCGTATTTCCCCGTTTTTATTCATCAACAATCATCTAATTCTATTCTCTTCTCTCTCTTAACCTAATAGCTTATTCTTTCTCCTTCATGCTTTCTAGCCTAGCCTTTTTACAAATACAATACCACATTCACGAGTCTTAGACACACCTAGCCAAGCTCGAAGTTGCCTTCAACCTAAATGTGAAATGTTGATAATTTTTTAGGGTTTGGTCCCAAATCTTATTTCAATTCTTTGATTAGATTTATTATTTAATATTTTCCTTGAAGTTAATAACGTGTGTATTGTTCTGATAGAAAGAGATACGAGGCAACAAAGTAAGTTGTTTTATTGCTCTATATCTTCAGAAAGCATGTTTAGATTATTTTAATTCCTAATATCATGTTAGGATGTCTTTATGATTCCTAGTATCATGTTTAGGGTATTAACTAATATTTCTAATATCATGTATACATGATTCTAGTATCATGTTTAGGTTGCTTCCTATTTCTTCTATCATGTTAGTATCATGTTAGGGATAAAGCTTTGATCTTTATTGTTTAGTGATATGCTAGGATTTGTTATTAATCTTGTTAGTATCATGCCTAGGATCTTGCTAATATATTATTATGCTTTCATGAGAATATTTTGATGATGATGATGGTTGTTGTTATTGTGTTGCTTGATATATTATTATTGTTATTTCTTGATCTCGCCCTCTCTTGTAGGATTAAAGGGAATTTGTATTTATAATCACGCTTAAAAAGATAATAAATAATCTTGTTTAGGCTAATATGATTTTAATTCAAGTGATCGCCAATAATAGATTTGTTTATGCATTAATATTCAACCAACATAGATTAAACAGGTTTATGATTAATATATTGATTGTATGTTATTCAGAAAGCGCACATGAATATGAGAAGAATAAAGTAGAGGCCTATTTTTAGGGCAGGTTCAATCTCTTTTAGGTTGAATTTGTACCTTCATCACCGAATATCCAATCATGGTTCCAGACTACTATGGAGTTAGCGATCTCATGGATCGTGAAGGGTTTTAACCTTCACCCAGTGAATGGTTTACAAATTCCTAAAACTTGTTGGCGACTCTTTTGCTCTAGCTTCCATCCCTTTGGACGCCACCATACTTAAGTGTATGATCACAGTGGGGCTCAAGTGTGGGATGCTTGAATTATTCCCTACACAAACGTTTCAGTATTTCAATTATCGGTGTTTATTCTCAAGTGTTTCCATTGCCTTAATTATTTCTTTGTCATTTTCATTGTTAGCTAAGTAATTTAATGCTCATCATCTTGAGTAAGGGAATGACACCAAGAGTAAGCGGAAGAAGACATGTTATTAAATTCGGAAATCATTATATCAAATAAAGAGATGTCCGTTGGGACTTGACTACTAACTATCATAGGAGTAGACTTTGAAGTTGAAGGGAAAGAAGGAGGTGCTACTACAGAAGGTTCAGAGGACTTGACTACGGAAGACTTGAATTTAAACTCTGACTTGGACTCAGATGACTTAGACTCGTCGAGTATTGGTCCTTGTCCTGTTGTTATGGAGATCTTTCTTCCACCCGGTGTAATCACCTTCACAATCTTTATCCATCCTTGAACTAATCCCTCTGCTGGAGTAATGAGCTTTGTGGGATTAAAGTCTTCACTTTGCAAGGTCGTTTGGATAAGCGTAGAATTGTCATCGATACGCTTAGGCTCGTTTTCTCGTAGCCAAAGAGTAATCCCATGACATTAAAGTCAAAGCATGGAGGTGCTTTCTCCTTATGGATAGGAGTTGGGATATCATCCAAGAAATTGCAATCCAAGAAGATTTCGAACCCAGGTTGTCTTATCCCATTTTTGACAAAGGGCTTAGAAAATTCGTAACATGGGTAGTCCTCACCCTCTCTTATGAATTGACCATTTAGAGTGTGAGGATATTGGTCCATTGGGATTGCTTTATTTTGAGTACGAGCATTTATCCATGCATTAATCTTTTCCGAGCTTGCTTATAGTCTTTCGGAGTTGGTTCAAAACCAAGTCCAAAAGTATCTAATTTAGGAAGGCCAAGCTATCCCATTTGCGTTGTGTAGACACCCATTTGTGTCTCCCCAAAACCAAACCCAGTGATGAATGCCTTGCACGTTGTGTTATTATCGAATTAGGTGAAAGTGATTCGAAAGCCAAGTGTTGCGGTTTAGTTTTAATTAAATTCTTCTCTCTCTGTTTTTGAAAATGACCCTATTTTATGAAAGCGTCCATTTCAGTTTATTTTGGTCCATGATAAGGGTCCAATAATGGTGTAGATGGATGGGGCTTGAGAAGACCTTTCCAACGATATGTTATGAGCCTGATTCCGATGAATATTGAGGAAGTTATGGCCAAAATACTAAACTGTGCCCAGTTATTTATTTTAATACGGCCCAATGATCTAGAGGAGGGCCCAATATTAATTGTTATTCCTAAAATTATTAGGATTAATTATAGTTTTCTAGAAGTTTCTAGAAAGTTCCTTTTAATTCTAATATTGTTAGATTTAGTAATTAATTATCTTTAAAAGATTTTTATTTGGAATAAAATATTGTTTTGTTATCTTAAAAATACGTATTTTATCTTCTGTACGGATTTCGTAGATCAAGTTGATTAAAGATCGGATTCCGCGTGAAGAAAAACGCGCTAATATAGGCTGTCGCCAAACGACAAGTCTGTCGCCGCGCGACAGACCCTGTCGCCTCGCGACAGACATTGTCGCGTCGCGACAGAGTTAGTTCCTGGAGACAGCGTGGAGTTTTATTCCTTATCAAATTCTATGATTTTCCGGATTATTTTCATTATAAATAGCGTCCGAATCCCTGTTTTCAAAATCATCGACAAAAAATATTCTCAATTCTCTTTCTTAATTCTCTTTATTCTCTCTCTAAGAAATATATTCTTCTTTCTCTATTTCTAAACTACCTTTTTACAAAATACAATATTCCGCATTCGCAAGACTTAGAGTCTCTTAGCCAAGTTCGAAGTTGCCTTCGCCCTAGACGTGAAAGGTTGATAATTTCTGAGGGTTTGGTCCAAAACTAGTCTAAACTTTGTTTAATTTGATTTCAATTTGATTCTTTAATTAGTATTTATTATTTTCATTGAAGTTTACTAACTTGTGTATTTTGTTATTAGAAAGAGGTACGAGGCTTCAAAGTATGTAATCTTATTACTCTCTTTCAATGTAGAAAGCATGTTTATTATTGATTAATTCCTAGTATCATGTTGGGATGTTTAATTCCTAGTATCATGTTATTGGTTTAATGCTTTCTAGTATCATGTTAGGATGTTATTTTACGCTCTCTAGTGTCATGTTTAGGATGCCTTTACTCTTTCTAATATCATGTTAGTACCATGTTAGGTTCAAAGCTTCGATCTTTATTGCTTAGTGACATGCTAAGGTTTGTTATTAATCTTGTTAGTATCATGCCTAGGATCTTGCTATTATTATTAAGCTTTATTATGCCTTATCATGCTATTATCATCGTTATCATTGTTATTGCTTTATTTATGTTGCTTGATATATTTTATTGTTATTGCTTGATCACACCTTTTATGCAGGTTTAAAGGGAATTTGTACTTGAAATCACGCTTAATAAGATAATTATTAATTTGGTTTAGGCTAATGTGATTTTAACTCAAGTGATCGCCAATAATAGTCTTATTTGTGCATTAATTTCAACCAACATAGATTAAACAGGGTAGGTTTAATATGA
This sequence comes from Chenopodium album, assembly GCF_948465745.1. NCBI lineage: Eukaryota > Viridiplantae > Streptophyta > Magnoliopsida > Caryophyllales > Amaranthaceae > Chenopodium > Chenopodium album. Next base: position 42,486,927 of record NC_137846.1, on the reverse strand, counting down.
TGTTTGTATGTTATTCGAAAAGCGCACATGAATACGAGCAGAACAAAGTAGAGGCCTATTTTATAGGGCGGGTCCTTTCTTTTGTAGATTGGTTTCGTACCCTCATCCCCGCACCCTATTTGGTTCAAGACCTTATGGAGTAGTTGATGGTCCTTTTGGATTGTCTTTTGGGTTTACAAGTTCCTAGAACTTGTTGGCGACTCATTTTGCTCTTTGTCTTTCCCTTTGGAACGCCACCGTACTTTAGTGTATGATCACAGTGGGGTTCAAGTTTGGGGTTATCATAATGCTTGAAATATTCCCTACACGTTGCTACTCCTTTCTTCTTTCCTAGAGTCATTCCAGGAAAATGTCCTTGCTTTCGGAGTATACTATTGACTATCATGTTTGAATGGAGGTTGTAGTGAAGAAGGGTCTTTCATCTTCGTCGATAAAAGAGACCTCTTCTACATTAAAGCCCCATAAGTCTTCATCGTTTTCATCGTGCTCCACATTTATAATAGGCTTATCAATTGCCTTAATTCTCATTGGAGAATCATCGATTGTGACAGGAATTTCTCTAACTATGGCCTTCACTTGTTGATGAAGGGATGAAGGGATGGCCTTAAGGTCATGTAGCCAAAGGCGTCCTAACAACAAGTTGAAAGAAGCTTTGATATCTACCACTTGGAAAGTAGTAGCATGCTCAATGACTCCTGCCGTGACATTTACAGTGATAGTCCCAAGAGTTTGGCGACGAGTGTTGTCATAAGCCCTTATTCCTTGTGTAGATGGAGACAAATATTCATCTCTTATTCCTAACATCCTCGCAGTTCGTAGTGGGAAAACATTGATTGCTGACCCATTATCTACAAGAGTCATTGGAACGTTCATTCTCTTGCAGATTACTATGAGGTTTAAGGCCTTATTATGATTATCACCCTCTGGAGGTAGGTCCTTGTCAGAAAAAGTGATTAGGTTGATGGGACTTGGAAGATCACTCGTGAGGAAATTAGCCAACCCCCCATGAGTGGTTTTTGAATCTATTCCTACTTTAGCTAAGGCATCCATTATTACGACTCTATGCTCATGGGATGTGGGTAGTAGTTTCCATACGTTCATCTCTACCTTAGTCTTCTTGAGTTGTTTGACAACATCATTGTCTTCTATGATGGGTATGGGAATTTGTTGGGTAGTAGGAATAGGTTGTGTTGTAATGGGAGGTTGCATTTTCCCTGATCTTGTGAGGACATCTATGGGTGAGTCTTCTTTATCCCAAAAGTCATCTGCTGGATAAATTGTGGAAAGTGGAGTTTCTTCCAAATCTTTGAGGTAGACATCCTCATCATCACTTTCCCAAACTCCATTAATACTAGCATCTTTTTCTAGAGTTATTTGGACCAACTTCTTGCTATCAATTAGTCCTTGGACTAGATCCTTGAACTTGAAACAATGTTCAATGGTGTGTCCCCCAAATTGATGGTATGGACAATAGAATCTATCTGCCTTTTTAGTGATTCAAAAGTTCTTGGCTTGAGAGGTTTAATCTTCCCATTCTCGAAGAGCTTTTGAAACATATTTGCATAAGAGGTCTCAATTGGAGTATAAGGCTTATTTCTCCTTTTGGGTTTTTCAACTCTTGGAAAGAGAAGGGTTTTCTCTCATTAGTCTTAGTAGTTGTCATCTTTTCCATATCACGCTTATTTTGAACCATTTTTAGATGGTCGAGGGTCTCGCGACATATATCAATTGCCTCTTTCAGCGTGTTTATGAGGTGTCATACCTCTTCTTTACTGGCCGGCGACTCACCTATAGTGTGCTTTTTGGCATCGAAGAATATTTCCTCTTCTTCTTCGATGCCATGAATCTCTTCAATTGGTTTAATGAGGGTTGTTGGATCGACATGATTTTCCTCATCAGAAATAGCCAAGGAATTTGAAAGTGGAGCATTATTAATACTTGGCTTCTTGCTTGCAGGAGGCAATGGAACATTGTTATTGTCGATGAGATCTTGAATAGCTTCCTTTAGCTTCCAGCAATTTTCAGTAAGATGGCACCTGCCTTGATGGTATTTGCAATGTGCATTGGGGTTCTAACTAGCCGTCCTCTTTTCGACTAGTGGATCCCCAAATGGTCCAATGGGAGTTATAAGACCTTTTGCATGAAAGCGATCAAATGCGGTGTCATAACTCATGCCAATCGGTGTGAAGTTTCTCCTAAATGGCTTCTTTTGTCCTTGGTTGTTCATAGCCAGGACCTCATTCAGATTAAAGGTGCTAACATTGTTTGAGTGGGTAGTTTTGGAAAAAGAAGGATTGTCGCTCTTCTTTCCTTTCCAACCACTGTTAGAGTTGTTAGCAGCTTTTTGCTTTGCAAGTTCGTCTTCAGTGTTAATTCCTACGTCATAGACGATCTTGAAAGTGTTCAAATTGCTTTGATATTTGAGATGCTTAGAGTACTTTTCCTAGAGATTCTTAATGAACATCCTTACAGATTCTTTCTCAGTGGGCACCTCAACCATTTTAGCGGAAGTTTCCTTCCACTTATTAAAGAAAGAAGTAAAGCCTTCATTCTCTTTTTGCTTCAACATCTTAAGTTATCTATGGTCAGTTTTGACTTGGACGTTGCATTTGTATCTACCTATGAAAGCATTTATCGAACAGTAGAAATTGAACGAAGGTGTTGTCCTTGATTATTCGTCCTTCCTTTCTAGACCAAGAGCTGTAAATTAAACCATATTTGTTTTAATGACTTGATTCAAATTGACTTTGACTTTATTGGTTTTAAAGGCAAAAGGCAAAAATAAGGTACGTATTTTTGGAAATCAAGTATGAGGTTTAAACAACATGGTTATGTTTGGAGGATTAACATGGTTATGTTTGGAGGATTAATATCCGAATTACCCCCCTTAAAAAAATGACGAAAAACACGCGCGCACAAGACTCTCTAGACATGATCAAGGTGTAATATGTATACAAAGTGTATTCTTTAGAAGTGAGTGAAAGTGTCATGCTTTGACACTTGTGTAAGACAATGGGACTATGTGCTTAGACTCAATTAAGGACTCAATACGGTTTCTGTCGTTAATAAATTGATTAATTAGACTCAGCGTAAAGACTCAAGCAGGAAACTGGACCATCGCACAAACGATGGGAGTGTCTCGATGCGCCAGCACCGTCACGGCGCGACATTGCTGTCGCGTCGTGCCGGACACTAGCGTGTCGCGCCACAGGACAAACTTCGGCATCATTGCTGAAACGTCGGTCTGGGCCTGTTTCCAGTGTTCTACTTTAGAGGAAAAATCCTATATCCGTACAAAGTCAGGTTTGATAAATTTATTTAGACTTTAATTACTCATATTAATTGGATAATTAATTAAGAAAAGTCCTTTAGTCATTTATTAGTTTATTTAGACTCAATCACAAGTCAAACAAACAGTTAGTGTAAATATGCTTAAGCAAGAAATGCACAAGTAGTCAAGTAAGCACAATAAGATGCAATGAGTTTGCAACCTAACCATGGCTCTAGTTCTCTAAAGTTCAAGGATAAGAGTTAGTCAAAGAGGGTCCATGGTCATGAGTTCGGATGCATCGCGCGGAAGCCTCACATTTGGAAGTGGTTGGCGCGTATGGAGGGACCCTACAAGTTAAACTTGCTTCCATGGTTTGGTGAATTCACAAACTCGGATGTACCCTTCGTTGCCATGAGCGTTCGATTGGATAGATGGAGCGTGAATTCCCAAAGGGTTATGACCATATGTAGAGCACATATGGGTTCAGAAAAGTAAGAAAAACACAATCAAGAAGTAAAATCGAGCAAATAGTACTAGAACTGGTCAAAGCAAGAAGGTAGATATCTGGCTCGGTATTGGAAGAACTTAGCGCGAGACAACAGGGACCGTCGCGAGACGATGACCCTGTCGCCACGCGACATTGCTGTCGCATTGCGACGGGCACTGTTTTCTCAACGCCAGTTCCTAAATGCCTCAGCAGCTTTCTGTTCTTAGACTTTTCCAGTTTTTCATAGTGTTATTTCGATTCTAGTTGTGAAAGATATTTTCCAAATTTCCTACGTGTAAAAAATCCTATGTTTTTGACGCATTTCGAATGGTCTATCCAATGCGGACCTTTTTATGCTTATGCCAATAATGTCAATCAAAATTACGCACATGAATACTTAGAATGTTTCGAGTCTCATCCACTCATTCTAAATTATTGCCAAAATAAATTTTAGGAATTAAAATAGAAATCCTCCCCAGTGGAGTCGCCAAAAACTATAGGGAATATTTCAAGCATCTTACACTTGAGCCCCACTGTGATCATACACTTAAGTATGGTGGTGTCCAAAGGGAAGGAAGCTAGAGCAAAAGAGAAGCCAACAAGTTTTAGAAACTTGTAAACCGTTCACAGGATGACGGTTACACCCCTTCACGATCCATGAGATCGCTAACTCCATAGTGTTCTGGAACCATGTCTAGATATTCGTGGATGAAGGTAAAAATCCAACCTAAAAGAGATTGAACCTGCCCTAAAAATAGGCCTCTACTTTATTCTTCTCATATTCATGTGCGCTTTCTGACTAACATGCAATCAATATATTAATCCTAAACCTATTTATCTATGTTGGTTGAATATTAATGCACAAACAAATCTATTATTGGCGATTACTTAAATTATAATCATATTAGCCTAAACACGATTATTAATTATCTTATTAAGCGTGATTACAAGTACAAATTCCCTTTAAACATGCAAGAGAGGGCGTGATCAAGCAATAACAACAACAACATAATAATAACAATCATCATCATAATAATATTCTCAATAAAGCATGATAATATTAGCAATATCCTAGGCATGATACTAACAAGATTAATAACAAATCCTAGCATGTCACTAAGCAATAAAGATCAAAGCTTTATCCCTAATATGATACTAACTTGATAGAAGAAAATAGGAAGCAACCTAATCATGATACTAGAAAGCAATAAAAGCATCCTAACATGATACTAGGAAATATAAATAATCTAAACATGCTTTCTAAAGATATAGAGCAATAAAACAACTTACTTTGTTGCGTCGTATCTCTGTCTAATAACATAATACACATGTTAGTAACTTCAAGGAAAATATAAATCAAACAATTAATATAAATAATTGGGACCATACCCTCAGAAATGATCAACCTTTCACGTCTAGGGCGAAGGCAACTTCGAACTTGGCTAGGTGTGTCTAAAACTTGTGAACGCGGTATTTTATTTGAAAAGGAAAGGCTTAGAAAGAAGGAGAAAGAATAAGCTTCTAGCTTGAGAGAGAAGAGAATAGATGATTGTTGATGATTGTGAATGAATAAAAACAGGAAAATACGACCCTAATTAAAAGAAAAATAGCCCGGAAACAATCAGAAAAAGACCGAATCCTACCTGGAATTAAACTACCTCTGTTGCAGCGCGACAGGGTCCAGCGCGATGATGTACGATAGACTTGTCGTGGCGCGCTAGTTCGATGGTTCACGCGTTTTCTAAACAGCGTACGGAATCCTCAATCCAATTAAATTCGATTTATTAACGTCCATACTTATCTTTGAAAAATCAAATTCAATCTCTTTAAAACACTTGTTTTAATCCAAATAGAAGTCTTTATTTTCATAAAAGTTATAATTATTAATTCTAATTCCATTAGAACTCAAATAACCTTCTAAATTATTCTATAAGATCAAAATCAATCCTAATAACTTTAGATATATTAATTAATGGACCCTCCACTAGATCATTAGGCCATATAAAACTATTTCAGGCTTAATTTAATATTTTGGCCATAACTTCCTCATTATTCATCGGAATTGGGCTCATAATATATCGTTGGAAAGCTCTTTTCTAGCTCAATCCAACTACACCATTATTGTACCCTTATCATGGACCAAACTAAATTGGATCGAACATTTTCATAAATAGAGTTCATTTTTGAAAATAGAAAGAAATATATTTTTATTAAAACAACCACATCACAAGACTTTTCACACTTTCACTCCATTCGATAATCAAATGACGTGAAAGATATTCATCACTGGGTTTGGTTTTTGGGGAGACACAATTAGGTGTCTACAATACTACATGTTCAAAATTTACGACTGTTCATATTTTCTTATCAAATGTTTAAAATTTGTGGTTGTTTAAATTTTTTTTACTAAATACTCAAAAGTATAGACGTGTTTCATTGCAATTGTTCAGATTTTTTATTAAAAAAAGTTCAATAGTATAAGCATGCACCTTAAAATTTGCTTATGATGTATTAGTATATCGGTATTCTCAAGTTTAAAAGAGTAGGCCAATAGCTCATGTACATGGTTTCAGAAAAAAGTAGCCCATGTACAACATCATATAAATACAAACCCCATTCTTGTGTTAAAAGAGGCTTCAAGTAAAAGAACCCATGTTATCGGTATTGTCAAGTTTAATGAAGTAGCTCTCCTTATTATTTTATTTTTTATTATTTTTTTGGCTAATCTATGAAGTAGCCCTGAGTTTTTTTTTTATTTATTTTTTTTTTAGGGTAATGCTATATGTAGGGCTGGCAAACGGGTCGGGTCGGGTCGGGTTCAGGTCAACCTTTTTACATAAACAGGTCAGGACCCCCCAACCTGAACCCGACCGGTTTACTTAAACAAGTCAAAAAATCCAATATGAACCCGACCTTATTATAAACGGGTTGACCTGAACCCGACCTGCTTTAACCTGAATTTATTTTTTTAAATAAAAACCTATAATTTCTTTAACCTGTAATTTTTTTAACCTGTAATTTCTTTAACCTGTCACATTCAAGTATTAACAACATAATTCAAGCAAAAATATTGCCATTGCCACTTCAAAATCAAAGCAAGCCCTCCTGCATTGTTCATACACTCATAATAGCAATTAGAACTTTAGAAGTAGGCCAACAAGTCCAAAATACTTCCATGAAGGCAAATAAAAGTTCAAGCTAGAAAACCTAACACATGTCCAAAATAACAGTTCTAACAACTAATTCTAGAAGAAATTAACTACAAATCAGGTTTGACTCCCCATGGCAGCTGCTGGACTTTGAGGTGCACTTTCCGGAGGACTTGGTGTATCACCCGCATCATCGTTGACTTTCATCGACATAATTTTTCCACAAAGATCTTGCAATTGCGGATCCACATTAGCTACAACCAAAAGAGTATATACAAAATTAATTTCAGCCTTAAGCATAAATAAAATAGTATATAAAAGAAACAGATAAAACTAATTATTAATACATAAAATATTTTCATACCTTCACCAAAAGTCCAATCTTTGAGGCAAATGATAGCTTCTGCTGTGTCAGGTTTCAACGAGCTTCTATAACAGTCCAAAACTCGACCACCAGTGCTGAAGGCAGATTCTGAAGCAACTGTTGAAATAGGGATTGCAAGGATGTCCCTTGCCATCTTTGAAAGAATTGGATACCTCATAGCATTTGTTTTCCAATGATATAGGACGTTTATGTTGGTTGCACGAGGAATTAATGGCTCTTCCAAGTACATTTGCAAGTCAAATTTAGCAACAACATGTGATTTGCTAGAAGAGAAGTTATCAAAATCCTAAAAGATGTTAAAAAAAAAAAACAAAATTACCAATAAAGCATACAAAAAACAGAATTTAAAAAGATGATTATCAAACAAAAAGTGAAGTGTTAAGAGTTACCATAATAAAAGAATCAGATGCCACATCAACTTGCCCTTCATTAGGCTGTCTAGAAGAAGAACGACGCCTTGATGATGGTGTTGTTGTGGAAGACTCAGTCACATAAGCACCATACAGATAATCCAATCTTTCCTTGAACTTAACTAACTCATTAGTACCCTCTATTTCCCCATACACCTTCTTAAAAGCCCACTCCACAAACTCATACTTAAATCGAGGGTCTAAAACAACAGCCACAACCATAATTATGCTAAAGTTGGTCCAATATTTAGCAAATTTCTCATTCATTCTTGCTGCCATCTTATGCATGAAGTTATCAGAATTTTCAATTTCCTCTTTCAAGAGCAAACGGATTTTCAACACATTTGGGAAGTATACATTAGCGGTAGGATAATTAGTACCCAAAAAAACATTTGTCACATCAAAAAAGACCTTCAAAAATCTGAATAACTTCTCTATTCTCCCCCACTCCTCATTAGTTGGACAATGAATATAATTTGCATCAACCTTTTGAAAATGAAGTAAAGCCTTTTTATAGTACAAAACATTCTCTAACATCAAATAGGTTGAGTTCCATCTAGTAGGGACATCTTGTCTCAATCCTCTACTTGAATCTAGTTCAACATGTGCCACACAAGTCAAAAAACGCTACTTCCTAGCCTGAGATCCTTTACAATACTTCACAGTTTCTTTCACCTTAATAACAGCCTCATTAATTTCTTTTAACCCATCCTGCACAATTAAGTTTAGGATATGTGCACAACACCTCACATGGAAATAATCCCCCCCACGTACCAAATCAAGTTCATTTTTAATTACATCAGCAAACACATCATTAGAGGAATCATTATCAAGAGTAATACACATGATTTTCTTTTGGATACCCCAATCTTTAAGCAAATCATAAACATGGTCAGACATATGGACACCGGTGTGAGGTGGAGGCAAAAAACGAAAATTCAAAATTCTTTTTTGCAAAGTCCATTGATTATCAACAAAATGGGCAGTCAAAGACATGTAACCATCGGTAGTAATTGAAGTCCAACAAACAGATGTAAGAGAAATCCTACCCCGAACTACACTCAACTCCTCCTTAAGTTTCTCTTTTTCCCTCTTAAACATTTTCAGAACATCACCCTTCAAAGTATTTCGAGACACAAGTTTAACTTCAAGATTTATATAATTAATGAACTTCCAAATAGCACTATATTCAGCAAACAGAAAAGGCAAATCATGTTTCACCACAGCAATAGACAACATCTCACGAAAAATATCATAATCAATAGTAGGAAGCCTATTCATCATAGAACCATAACTACTTGAATCAATAATCATCTGACCTACATCTTTAAAGGTCCTTTTTTTTACAGTTCTTAATGTGGCGTTTCAAATTACCAGTTCCTTTCCTACTTTCAACATTATATTTCTGGCCACATTTTTTTACACTTGCAAAGAGGGTGGCTGGTGGTTAGAGTGGTGGTGTTTTTTTTATTTTTTATTTTTATTTATTTATTATTATTTATTTATAAATTAATTTAATTATAAAATAGTTAAGTGAGAGTTAGAGACTAATTAGAGGTTAATTAAGTTAATTAGTGATACTAGGTTTCTTTGAACAAAAAAATTTTAACTTCGGGTTTTTTTTTTTTTTTTTTTTTTTTTTTTTTTTTTTTTTTTTTTTTTTACGATAAAGCTTTTTAAAGGTTTTTTTTCGCAAAATGGTGCATTTAAAAGGTTTTGTTTTTGACAAATTTGCCTTGAATTGTGCATAATCTTAGGGCCTGTTCTCTTTGGCTTATTTTAATTTAATTTAAGTTAAGTTAAGTTTTTAATTTCCTTCTCTCATAAAATATTCAGTTCAGCTCCAATAAGTTCAGTTCAGTTCAACTCATCAGTTCAGTCAATCTGAACAGACCCTATAATTTTTCTTTTAAAAAGGCTCTTATCATTTTTCATATCCGAGTCCAGATTTTTTCATTCAACCATCTCTAAGTACGTTCCATTCTTATAAATTGAGAGTAAATTTAAACCCGATACTCCTGATTTTAATGTAAATACCTAATGTGATAAGTTTTGAAAGCATTACTCATTGAATACTCGAAGGATCGATACAAACAGATTACATATTAATACTAAAGCAAATAAAATTAACCGCCGCTTCTCCAGCGATTTGAATACTCTTTTAAAGAAAACATTCATCAATAAAAACAAATAGATGATTTTACTTACATCAAGAAAATTTTAATTATTTTAGGATAACTTTATAACTGATAATAATAAATCTAAAATTAATTAAGGAGTATAACCCTGTTCTTTTCACCTTATTTTCTTTGAACCTAATTATATTTGTTGAACTTAAATTATTTTTACTGAATTGAAACAAATTTACTAATGTAAATTTTACCGATTAAAACTTATATGCTTATTCTGTATTCTATGGAGCATTTATTCTTTGGAGTAATTGATTTTTTTTTTTATTAAATTGAAATTATTTTTATTTGTATTATAGTGAAATTATTTTTAATGAATATTATTTTTTTTAGATGAAGAAAACAAGAACTTAGAGTGGTCTGATTTACTAAATTAAGCTTAACTGAACAGATTGGAGCTGAACTGGACTGAACTGATTGGAGCTAAACTGAACTGTTTATAATATAAGGAAATTAAAAACTGAACTAAATTAAACTAAAATGAACTGATTGGAGCTGAACTGAACTTAAGCCGAAGAGAATAAACCCTTAGATTTACAATAACTTATACTAAAATAATGGTTAAATGTTTCTTATATCGGTTAAACGACAAGACTAAACATATGTTGGCCACAATGTAAAAAGGCCACAGTCTACACCAACACAAACAGAACACAAACACTGTCACACACACTTACCTTATTCAATTTCTACAATAAAAAAAAAAAAATAAATAAACAACCCAAAACACACAATTCAAAAACCAAACTTCCGAACCTAAGCACACTATATATGTAAAGTACACTCACATCAAATTAAAGATAACAAACTCAAATATAATAGGAGCAAAAATAGAGAGAAATAGAAATACACTCTTTCTCTCTCTAGTTGTTGAGAGAGAAAGAAATGGGATTATGGGCGAAATGCATAATCTCTCTCCTCTTGATTGGTGGAATCATGATAGCAGAAGGAGGAAGTAGCAGCAGAAGAAATAGTAGTAAACACAATACTAGTAAAAGAAATACTATTATTAGTAACAATAATAATAATAATAATAATAATAATAATAATAATAGCAACAATATTAATAGAAATAGATGTGATTATTTCAAAGGAAGATGGGTGGCTGATTTCTCTTTTCCTCTTTACAATTTCTCTGCTTGCCCTTTTATTCAGAAGGAATTCAATTGCCTCAAAAATGGTAGAAGAGATCAACTTTATCTTCATTATGGTTGGAAGCCTCTTTCTTGCAATTTAGCCAGGTAATTTTTCTAATTTTTTTTTATGTTAATGATGCAATTTCTTGTTAATATTTGCTTTTGTATAGAAAAAATGGTTTTGGCGAAAAAATCAAGTGAAAAGAACACCGGGGTGGTGTAGATTTGGATATTATTCCAAAATTAATGTGAATATTGTTGGAAAGCTAAAGTTAGGTTGAACTTTGTTTCATTGTTGAAAGGTTCATTTTGCTAGTTTTTGAAATTCTTTCTTGATCTAGCAAATGAACAAGAAAGTAAATAGTGGGGAATTTTCTTTAATTTGTTGGAATATAAAGTTGGTGGGTGTAAGTGTAATTATCAACTTTATTAATCATGTGAACTTATATCAATATATCATACCAACATAAACCATTTTTTCCCAATTGGGTTACTAAAATGGGAATACATTTAGTAGTAATGATTTTTGGTTTTTAGGAAAGATTAGTACACTATACTAAACTAAAACTATTAATGTGGAGTGTTTTGAAGCGATAAATAATGTATGGAGTAAAATAAAGAATTAGTTAAGTGATCAGTAATATGAACTCGAAAAGAAGATAATTGTGCATAGTGACAAAGCAATTAACGTGCACTCTTAAGAACACGTATGCCAATAATATTGGCATTGGAGATTGAAATTTTTTATTGGGGGTTAATGAAGGCAAATCTATGTCGTGGTGTTTTTAGGATTCAACATCTTATGATGAAGGGAAAATTACGCATCAAAATTGAAGAATATTTGTTATTTTATTAATTTAATTTTAACAATTGAACACTTTTGGACTTTTGGTGAATTAGAGTGCGGCGATTGGGTGAATATAGCACGGGCTTTTTGTCGGTTGCACCTATTAAAAAAGAAGTAAAACTTTACAGCTAAAATTATATAATTTTTAATATTAGTACAAAGTGACATAGAATTTATTAAATGATGATTTATAGGCTAAGTTGATAATATGTTTTAATAAAATTGTTTAATTTTTAATATTAGTACCAAGTGATATAGAATTTATTAAAGGATGATTTATGGCCTAAGTTGATATAGAATTTATTAAAGGATGAATAGTGCAAAAAGTCCATTGTTGCAATATTAACAGAACGGAGGAAGTATGTTTTAATAAAATTATTTAGTTTTTAATATTAGTACAAAGTGACATAGAATTTATTAAATGATGATTTATAGGCTAAGTTGATAATATGTTTTAATAAAATTATTTAATTTTAATATTAGTACCAAGTGACATAGAATTTATTAAATGATGAATTAAGGGCTAAGATGATATAATATGGTTTAATGAAATGAAAAAAGTGATTTTAATTTGACGAGAAATAAATAGAATAGAAGTGGGCACACCAATAGACAGTTAATACCAGCATTGTGGTGTTGTATTGGTACCCCAATTGAGAAAAAGACTGGCAAATGACAATTTATTCATTCAGCCATTATGGCTTACAATTTACAACAAGCAAGACCCAACAAGAATTGACCCCAATGAATGATTTTAACTATCAATATCGTTTTCTACAAGTCTTCTTTTTCGCCCCTAACTTTCGAACGAGTTCTAACCATAATGCGTTATAAGTAGAGGTGTTAATGAATCGTTGTGTTTGGATGGGGTTTGGATGGTATTGAGGTGATGAGTATGACTTGTTTGAGTCAATTTATATTCGAGTCAACCGATTTAATCATGTTTTGAAAGTGAAATTGTATGAGACAAATAAATCAACCGAATTACTATGTAGCTCTATTTGGCTTATCGTAAGTCATAACCGTAATAACAATATTGACCTAAATACATAAAAAAAATATTTATGTAGTACTTATGATTAACCACATTAAGGAGCTCCTTAACAATGAACTAATGATTGTAATTTTTTTAATTTTTTTTGTTTACCCTTGAATGAAGTGTTCCTGACAATATTCTTTTACGGTAAAAATGAAATAGAATAGAGGAGCAGCAAGCATTATGACAAGTAGCAACAATTTATACGTGACAAATCAATTAGATCACACCTGTTTACTTGCCATTTTTAATTCCTACTATACTCTGTAACCCACTCTTTATTACAGTAACTTTTTTTAAAGGATTTTAATCATTTTTTGAACATGCAACCCAATCTTGTCATTTTTACTCTTTTATTTGTTAGGGTATATTATAACAATGAAATTTCTGATTTTAGTTTAAAGTGTTTTTTTAAGTACTAATATCACGAGTTTTCCAAAAAAAAAAAAAAAAAAAAAAAAAAAAAAAAACCACAAAACACTAATACCACAATATATTTATTGATTACGGAGTACAAAATATAGTCAATTGTCTTAATAATTTAAAGAGTATTGTAAAGTGACATTACGAACTTATTTACTTAACATAGATAAGCTATTCAAATTGAATTTTAAATAAGAATGAGTGGTAAGTTAGAAGTGATTATGTGGCGGTTGAATATTTATATCAATAGCCCGTCTAAAATTGGATTGGGTCAGGTCAGGTCAGGCCAATGGGTTGGACCCATTATAATCATCTCTAAAATAAGTGGATGATATAAATAGAAATGAAAAGCTAAAAGACAAGAAGACTGATATTGATGCCAATACTTACAAGCTACTCCAAATTGAGATAACTAAACACATAACACCCATCAAATTGTTGCACAAACATGTAGAGTGGTGTGTGCAATGCGTGTTATATATATGTATCGACATGCACACTTAAAAAATTCATAGATATAGTTTCGTTAAGGACTCTCAATCAAGGTTATGTAGGATTTGGCGGGTAAAACATTCCAAGCAGTACGAATGGTGTGCAGTTAGTGATTACTCCTATACATTTTGAATATTTTTCCCTGCCATTTAGCCATGAATATGCCAAGTAGTTTTCTCCATGCATTGTTTGCCTTTATAATTCCCTTCATCTAACATCTACTTTGTCGAATTAGTTTCTTGTGTTCCTACAATTGAAGTTATACCTTTATTAATGTTAGTTGATAGTTACTCCCTCCATAGTCTATACTATTTACTCCGTATGTGTTTAATAAAAAAAAATTTGTTTGTAGTTCATAATTATGATCTATAAACAAAAAAACCATCGACATGTGGAATCCTGTTATTGTCAATAAAACATAAATTAAGGATATAAATGGCTAATGTATATTTAGCATATACTCCTTATTGTCAAGGTTTAACTTACTTGGTAAAGTTATTATCATAAATCCTTAAATTGGCATGGGTTTTAGGATAAAGAGTTGTTTAAAAAAAATTGGCATGGTTTTAGGAGCATAAAAGATTAGACATTAGTAGAACATATGATATGCACCGACAGATAAAAAGTTTACAAGGTTAGAAAATTACATGAATCACACGTTGTTGATGTTAACTGGCACATTGGGTAATGGACCATATCATATGATATAAGAGTGGATAGGACAGAGATTCTTTTATGTAATTTAGTCCACCGACGCCCCAACATAGATGTGAGCTACATTTTCACGGGCTACACGCTGGGAACCGTGTTTCTATGTCTTATTTCGTGTCTCCCATTTCATTCGCCTCTTTTTTTTTTGTACTTTTTTGTAACACTATAATCTAATCTTTTATGTGTCATACATTAACTCCATACGACCATACATAATTGTGTTAAGTCAATATAAAAAAAAAAAAAGTTTTGTTATTTTCATCTTAATTGATTTAAAATATACAAAGTTGTGTCTTTGTATTGTTTGGATTTTTTAGATCTTGTTTGTATAGTATGTTGTACGGTGTAATCAAACTTATCACGTGCAAGATTGAGTGAGTATAAGAGTTTTGCGTTACTCGTATTATTAATTCTATTTCTATCTATGTCAATATGAAATTGCGTCATTTGAAAAAGATGTCAATAGTTAAAAAATCAAAAGTAAGCATTTTATGAACGCACCCTTACCAAGCTTGCTTTAATCTAGTAGTTAAAGCTTCTTCTCTAACTATGACTTATTTTTAGGTTACTGAATCAAGTTCTATTAGGGACACTTTGAGAAAGAGAAATTGTGTTACGTGTCCTCTATCCTCAAGTTGTATAGTTTTAATTTGGCCAAGACCGCATTGGCTTGTAAGGCTCACTCATCCTCGGCCTAGTTTCATTACCTAGCATGAAAAAGAGTGAAAGAAATACACGTAGTAAATCTTAATAAGATTATATGATGAGAAGGTATCATTTTATTATCTAGTTTTAGCATTTTATAGACATGGATTATTTGACTACTTCTACATATATAACTATCTAATGTTTGCATTAAAATTAACCAACTAATGAAACTTCAAGCTAATCAAGTTTGTGTTAAATTTATTTATGTTTCAGATTCAATGCTCGAGATTTCTTACAAAGATTTAGAGGGAAAAGCATAATGTTTGTGGGAGATTCACTAAGTCTAAATCAATGGCAATCTCTTTCATGCCTATTAGTCTCGGGTGTACCTACAGCTAGATATACTCTCACACGACAAGATATGATTTCTACATTCACTTTTACGGTAAGTCACTTATTTCCAATTCAATATGCATTGAGAATACAATTACTTTTATGACACCTTTACAACTGATTTTGTTTATTTTTTGCAAGGCAAATAAAGGTGGTTTGATTTAATAAAATTTCTTGCATCATAGGTGTTATTTCCTATACAAAGATGTTGATGTTTGTTTAGATTGTAGTTGTATAATTTTTAATATTGATACAGGATTATGGAGTTAGAGTGATGATAGACCGAAGTGTGTATTTGGTAGATGTTGTAAGGAGACGATTTGGAAGAGTTCTAGATTTGGATTCCATCACCGGAGGTAGATTATGGAGAGGCATGGACATGCTCATCTTCAACACTTGGCATTGGTGGGGTCGTCGTGGACCCACACAACCGTTAGTCCCTCCACTCGATCCTACTTTCTTACATTATATTTTAAGTTCGAAAGATTTTTCCTACAGACAAGTTTTGCAATGGTTATAATAAAATTGTAGCCATTATTAAAACACAATCTACATCATTGATTAATGTTATGTAAATAAGGGTCATTGATTTAAGTTGACAAAGAAAAAAAAACCCCAAAAAAATTTCTTTAACTATTTTCTTTACTCCTTTATAAACTAAACTACTACGACGGCTTCCAATCTTCCATTGATAATAATCTGCAAAGTATGAATAACAACAATCCACTAGAAAAATTATGCACCATTGTCAATCAAAAGAAAGATATTGCAATTTAATAACTTTCCGATGCTAAGGATTCCGACGAATTTGCATTTATTGTTGAAATTTGCTGCCAAAAAGCATCAGAAACTTAATTCATAAGATTTATGGGGAGAATTTGATAGAAGAGTGGGGTGCAGAGAGGAGAGAAAATCACATAAAAAGAATTCAAATTAGTGAAAGAATGAATTTGATCCTATCCAATCATCCATGTAGTTCGTATTAAATTATCCAATGTATAAATCATATTTCTTTTTGAAGATTAGTTGGTAGTTTTCCATTGATTGTTTGTTATATATACTTCAATCATATCCATGTTTTAGTTGTTCCTCTATAGTTATTTAATGGAGATTAGGATGAAGGTTAAATACTTAAAGATCATCAATGGCAGCGACAACTGACAAGTAGTTTTTTTCAGTTTTTTTTTTCTTTTCAAAATAAATTAGTTTTTAAAACATTCATATTTTAGAAGTCAAATATTGAATGGATAAGATTAATTATTAATATTTAAATGGTTGAGATTGAAATTGGTTATAATGGCCACATTTTTTATGTAGCTATTGAATAGTTTTCCTTTTCCTAGGCAATATTCACTGCTAATTAGATAAATCAAGGTCACGAGTTTTACGGCATTTTTTAGTATGGACTTTCTCTAATGTGAGAAATGTTTGGGTTGTGTAGATGGGACTTTATCCGAATTGGAAACGCAACGCTCAAGGACATGAATCGTATGGTTGCCTTTGAAAGAGCACTTGGTACATGGGGTCATTGGTTAGATACCAATATCAACCCTTCAAAAACTAAAGTCTTCTTTCAAGGAATTTCTCCTTCTCATTACAAGTAAGCATTTCTATTAACCCTCTCTAAATCATTACTTTGTTTAGTTTATGTACATTTAATTATAACCTAGCACTATATAAATCAACAAAATAATATGTCAATTTACTTTTAACCTGTAAAGGCAAACTTTTATTTTATACAATATTTAGGTGAAGAAAACAATGCTCTGTTTGTATTTTCCTAAATGTGAAAAGTGTAGAACACGTATATAAGCTTAAAAGGTTGTCGGTTAATTTCGTATAGGTCGTACACAATTGAAATATATTACGTACTTCGTGTATTCATTTTATAGTTTTCCTAATTAAACATTCTTAACTGACCATGAATGTTGGAAAATGAACTTGATGAAAACCAGTGGGAGTGACTGGAATGAGCCAGGGGCTATAAACTGTTTAAGACAAACACAGCCAGTGATAGGGTACAACTACCCCGGACCGATGCCTGAAGCCGTGACAGTGGTGAAGCGAGCTCTAAGCAAGATCAAGACGCCGGTGACATTGCTCGATGTTACACAACTATCCTTGTTAAGAAAAGATGCACACCCTTCTATTTATGGGCTCTTTTCGATGGATTGCAGTCATTGGTGTTTGCCTGGAGTTCCTGATGTTTGGAACCAAATTCTTTATAATTACATTCTTTAACAAAACCCCATTTATACTCAACACATTATTCTTGTTACTAGGTGAGGTGACTATCCATTTGATTCATACCACTATTTCAGACTATATTTACACTCATTTATTACATTTGTATTTCATATTTTTTGGTTTTGATATCCAGAATATATATACTTTGTAGACATTGTAGTAGTTAAAATCATTTTTATTGAGATATATTCTAGACAGTACTCTGGATATCCAAGCAATAAATTGTAGCTCATTTTCTCTTAGCTTCTCATTTGTTAATTTAATGTTACTTATTTTTTTATTGGAAAAATTGCAAAAAATAATACAACCTATGGTGGTTCTTTTTTAATAATACAACCTTTGAATTATTCCTGAATATTACAACTTTTAGGGGTATTAATTTTAAACAAGACAAAAAACTTGTAACCTGTTAAACCAGTTACACATGATACGTGTTGTTATGTAATTGGTTTAAATATTAATTTTTTTAAAAATAAAAAATTTCTGAATTTTAATCATTGATAAAATTGTTTAACATTTAATTAATACCTAATTATAACATTTAGTATTTTAAAGCAAATTATTAAAAAAAAAAATGAAAATTTCACTCATCCCCCTCCCCCATCACCTAGCCACCACGTTTTCCACCACCCAGCCACCTCTTCACCCCCTCCCTCACACGCAGCAACTTCTCGGCAACGCTACGACCGGCGCCCAGCTTCGCCGGCCAACCCACCATCTCCTCTTATCCCCTTACCCCGACCTCACCCTTCTCCCGTCATAATCGCCCAACCAACAACAGCAGCACCGACCACCCCCGTATCTCCCTTCGCTGCTCCCAGATGCACCACCAGGCAGCCATAATCAGCACCACGCATCCTGCTCGCTTCGCTGCTCCCACACGCACCACCAGGCAGCAATTAATGCCACCACTGCAGCCCCTTTTTGGGTTTCGGGTTTAACCCAGAAAACCCATTTCCTAGGGTTTCGGTTTTATGGGTTAAATGGATTTTTGGTGGTTTTAGGTGAGGGAATAGGGTTTATCGTGGCTGGAAAACAGGGGAGGGGGTGGTTTCGGGGTTGCGGTGGTCGGGAAGTAGTGGAATCGGGGCTGCGGTGGCCGGTTTTTGCGGGTTAGGGTTTTGTTTGGATGGGTGGCGCGACGGGTACGGGGTGGTCGAGGTAACAGGGAGTAGGTCGCCGGCGGTGGGTGATCTGGACACCGGCCGTCCGGTTTCTGGGCTGGGGGAGAGGGGAGCTGTGTGAAGACGCGGGGGGGGGGGGGGGGGAGGGAATGGTGGTGAAGGTGGTGGCAGCCTGGCAAGGGTGGTTGAGTTTTTTTTTATTTTTTTTTTATTTTTATAATAATAATAATAATAAAAGTAATTTTATTATTTTATATATTTTATAAATTAAAAATATTAAATAAATTTTAAAAAATTAAATTAAATTGACAAAACCAATAATAAAGCGACACGTGCCTTAACAGGTTACCAACCGGTTTTTGCCTGTTAAAATTTAACACCCCCCCAAAGGTTGTAATATTCAGAAATAATCGAAATGTTGCATTATTAAAAAAGAACCGGGCAACGGTTGTATTATTATTTGCAATTTTTCCTTTTTTTGTTGCATATGTGTTTGACTAATCAACTAGTATTAAGTATTGGGCGATGTCTTGAATCCTTACATGGAATTGTGAAGAATTTGAAAGAACTCAAAGGCTTAATTTTCATTGATGACTTTGTAACACATATTGTAGATACCTAAAAATGTCTCCCCAAAACCAAACCCGATGATGAACAACCTTTCACCGCCATTATTGGTCGGGTTGAGTATTTAACCTTTGGAGTGCTTAATCCATATTTCCATTCAATACATTTCATACACCAATCCAATTCCTAGCTCATTTCCTTAAACCATAACTTACTTTCCACTTTTCGTGTCCACATCACAAAACCGAGAGAAACTGATTTTTTGGCCCAATAATTTTGATCCAATTATTATTTGGTTGGATAGGCCTTTCGATAATCTTTCCCACAATATATCATAAGCCCAATTCCAATTTAAAACGAAGAAGATATGAGCAAAATACTAAACTCGGCCCAAAACCGACACCCTTTCAATAAAACGGTCATATCTTAAAATATAAAAAATATTTTGACCTAATTCTAATTGGGTTGGAAAGTATACTTGATAAGCTTTCCAATGATATATTATATGCCTTATTCCGAGTTAAGGATCAAAAGTTATCGTAGTTTTAAAAACGCGTAAAAAACTGGAACGCGGCAAGAAATGACGTGGCACGGTGCATATTGCCGTGACACGGTACTCTACACCGTGTCACAATGCCTTTTTCGTGCATTTTCCGCATTTCTTCACGCATTTCAAAAAAAAGTACACCGTGACACGGTGCCACGTGCCGCGCCACGGTGGACTTTGCCGCTTCACGGCATTTTCTGCCGTGTCATGGTACATGTGCCGTGTAACGGAATTTTCCCGTGTTTTCTCCGCATAACCTGCACGTGTTTTATCATTTTAGGGCAGCTATTGCACCGCGACACGCATTTTCAGCCGTGTCAACGCGCGTTTTGCCATGTCGCGGCAACCTCTGCCGTGTCACGACGCCCCAAAATTAGGATTTTATCTTTTTAGGGTTCCGTGTGTTCCCTCTACTCATTTTATCTATAAATACCCCTTCCTTTCTACAGTTCGGGGCACAAAAATCATTCTCTCTTCCTCTCTTCTACACCAAAAATCATTCTCTCTCTTCTACACCAACAATCATTCTCTTCTCTCTTTCTCTCTTGCTTTAGTCTATACTCTAGCCACCTTATTCTTCCATTATTCCTTCCCTAAGCACTCCAAGGAGTCCAAACTTAACCCGAGGTTCCGTCCTTAAATCGAGGCGTGAAAGGTATAATTAACTGAGGGTTTGGATCAAATCAACTCTACTTTTAATTTAATTTCAATTTGATTTATATTTTTATTGAAGTTACTAACAATTTATTCATGATGTAGCAATTTTAAAGGAACGCGCGTAATATGAGTAATTAATTAATTTAATTACTTATTTTATTTTTATATTTCTAGTATTATGATTAGGTTAATTTATATTTGATTTGACTAACGTTATTATCGTTAAATTGCTTCCAATATTAATGTTTATTATATTATTATTATTATTGATCACCATATTGCATGTTTAAAGGGAATATGTAATTGAAAATCACGCCTAATAAGATAATTTGGACAACCGGTTTAGCTTCCTTTTAATCTTGTTGTTTAATCAAGTGATCACAAATATTTTAGAATTATATGTTACATTAATATTAAACCAATTTAGCCTAATGTTAGTTTCACTACTAAAATTCGGCTAAATTGCGACCGTTTTTTTACGATCGTCAGAAAAACGGTCGCAAAATTCATATTTTGCGACCGTTTTTTATGCGGTCGCAATATTACGACTGCTTTGAACACGGTCGCAAATTTGCAACCGTTTTACGACCGTTTTTAGCCTTTTAGACGGTCGCTAGGATGTTTGAACAATTAAAAATAATTCCAAATTAAAATAAACCGTTTGCGACCGTCAAAGACGGTCGTAAAATGTCATAATTTGCGACCGTCAAAGAGACGGTCGTAAATGTCAAAATCTGCGACCATCTTTGACGGTCGTAACCGTCATAATCTGCGACCGTCAAAGAGACGGTCGTAAATGTCAAAATCTGCGACCGTCTTTGACGGTCGTAACCGTCATAATCTGCGACCGTCAAAGAGACGGTCGTAAATGTCAAAATCTGCGACCGTCTCTGACGGTCGTAAACGTCATAATCTGCGACCGTCATAGAGACGGTCGTAAATGTCAAAATCTGCGACCATCTCTGAGACGGTCGTAAATGTCAAAGAGACGGTCGTAATTGTGTTTTTTTTTATTTTTTTTATTTTTAAAAAAAGGGTATAAAAGAGATTAAAACTCACCCTAACCCTAATATTTTCACAGCCGCTACTCCTTCATTTTCGTATCTCCTCTCTTTCCTTCTCACGTTCTTCCTCTCTCTAATTCTCTTTCTCTAAATTTCCTCCCGTACTATTTCCTCTTCTCCTTCTCCTTCTCGTTCTCTTTCCTCACCTTCCTCCATCTTTGTTTCTTCTTCATTTTATCTTTTTCTTAGTATTTATGTCAACTAATGAATTGTAGTGTTGTATTTTCGTCAAAGTTTGGTATTAATGGTCAAATTCGACCATAAAAATTCCAGATCTTGAGTTTTTATGGTCGAATTTGACCATATAAACCTAAAGAGGAAGAAATTTTGTGAAAGGTATGTATTTCTTCTCTGAATTTTTATTATATTTTTGTTGTTTTATTTTGTTCTTTAATTTCCATGATTGTTCAAATTTTTTCCGATTTTTGTTTGTGTTTTTGTTTGAGTTTTGGTTCGATTTTTGTGTGTTTTTGTTTGAGTTTTGGTTCGAATTTTTGTTGATTTTGTTCAAATAGTGGTTCAATTTTTGTCGAAGTTGTGTGATTGTTCGAATTGTTGTGGGTTTTTTTGAGTTGAATTTTTGTTCGAATTTTGCTTAGTGTTTGTGGGTTTGATTTGTGTTCGTCTTTTTTGCTGATTTTTATTTAATTTTTGTGCATTTTATTTCGATTTTTTGTTTGATTTTTGTAAATTTGTTCGAAATTATATGGGTTATTTTTGTTGGTTTAATTGGATGTTTTTGTTGGTTCAATTTCTGGGTTGATTTTTTTGATAAATTTATGTTTTTTTTGGGTTAAGGGTGGGTGGGTGGTGGTGGGTATTCATGGTTGAAGGTGGGCGAAGGTGGTGGTGGGTAGAGGGCGGCGAATAGTAGTTGTTTAAGGTGGGCAGTGGTGGTGGCTTGGGTAGGTGGGATCTAGTTTCGGTGGGGTCAAGGGTGAGTGGGTGGTGGTTGAGGTGGTTACAGGTGATTTTTCTTTTTTTTTTGTTTTTTTTTTAAATTTTAGCGACGGCTTATGGCGGTCGCTAATTCCAAAATTGCGACCGCTGATATTACCTGTCGCAATTTTTATTTTTGCGACCCTTTTCTAAACAGTCGCTGAAAATAATAAAAACGGTCGCAAAAAATCTGCGACCGTCAAACGGTCGCAAAAATGATTTTTTGCGACCACGTGAATAACGACCACCACCTTACGACCGTTGACGGTCGCAATTGCTAATTGCGACCGTTTTTACTATAATCTGCGACCGTCAGAGACGGTCGCAATTTGGCCGAATTTTAGTAGTGTTTGGAGCGAATTGAATCTTTGTTTGTATGCCTTTGAGATAGCAGGAATCACTTTTCGCTATAAGAATCGAGTAGAGGCCAATACGGGCGAATGTGACTCCATGACTCACTTCGTACCATCGTCCCCGATCCTCCTTTCGTGGTTCCAAACCATATGGAGCTAGTAATCTCATGGATTATGAATGGGGTGTAACCTTCACAGGTCAATCGTTGTTGCCTATCGTTGTCCCTTTATCGTGGCTGCCTTAAATGATCTGTGAACGGTTTACAAGTTCCTTAAAAACTTGTTGGCGACTCTCTACTTTCCTTGTCCCTAATCATATTATGTCAATTCCCACTTCCTATGAGTGCCAAGCATATTCACACATGCTTAACGTAGGCGCACTTCAAACGACGCCTACACATATATAATACAAAGATAACCCTAATGTGATAGGATTAGGAGACTATCTAAAGATAATCAAAAGATTTACAAGCCACAAAATATGCTAACAAAATATATCCTATGATTTCCAAAATATATCCGCAATATATACCCCCCTTAAGTTGGAGCTGTAGGAGTTTATAGGTACTACGCAGTGGAAAAACATGAATCATATTCAATCAAGTACCTAATCCCAAGATCACATGCATAACACACAAGACACATAAGCATACCTTTGAAGCGTGAATTCCACGTAGCAATTTGATTGACAAATCAGGGAGAGAATAGAGCCCCAAGCGTTGCTCCTCTACTTAGTCCACGAGCTTCGAACGAGCCATCCACCAATACTAGATTGGTCGAGTGATTGAAGAAAACCGCGATCACCACCTTTAATGGACTAACCGACCACCACGATCTACCACCACCACGAACCACCACACTGGCGCCAAGGGAGGAGGAAAGAGCCGTGAGATAGAGAGGAGTATGAGAGGGGTTGGTCTCGTGTTTGCTAATTAGGGTTTGATCACACTGATCAGATAATTGCATACTTCTTAGCAAACCCTAGGCACCTAGTCTATTTATAATCATATTATAATTTGACTAGGGTTAGGAAGCCCAAAACCCTTCAATCCACTCCATGTGGCCGGCCATACTAGAGGATGAGGCCCATCATGGGCCTTGTCCTCTTATGCCCGATCTAGACCCTTTTGTGACCTTATAGGATCCGTCCAATTGGGCTATTTTACTAGCCCAAAAGATCGTTAGTACCTCTAGCTATGGCAAAACGACGACCCAAATGTACGAACTTAATTATCTCCATAATTTGATCCATTTATATATCTAGTAATTGCACACGACGAAGACATAAATCCTTCAATCTCCCACTTGTCTGAGACAAGTATGCAATATTCAAATTCCTTAAGTCAATATGTGTCGATTTGATAATATGATTGCATCACATGTCGAGATCATATTAATCTACAAATCGTGTCTTGAAATCTGAGTTAGAATTACAAAACCAAATGATTACTGAGTAATGCATTTGAACGCGACCACGTATTTTCTGAATTCTCCCTCTTCAAGAGGCCATGACACATTCCCTAATTTAATAGGAAGACTCAATCCAATCTTGTGGCAACCAAGGCTCCCACTCAACTTTTGAAATAACCGGGAAACGCACTTTATAATCTCTAGTTATGGGAAGACGTTTGAATGTACCACAGTTAAATCAATCATTGAATGAAATCAATGTTCCACTCATGTCAAAGGAATCCACTAATATATCCGGAAGCTCTATACTTGAACTTCAAAGTAGGTCAATAGTTCGATCATGCATCATTCATGCATATCCAAGTGATTGACCGAGAATCTCTATGCCCCTATAGCCCATGAAATTGCACTATCCAATCAATCTTACATGCTAGTCCATTTATTGAAATCATTTATGTCCACTTTAATGATTTTGAACTAGGAACTTAAATAATATATGAATTTTGTTCACATGTGGGGTTTCATTCACCAGGTTATTTAAATAAATTAACCTGATGAGCCCATCAATCCATAATTATTTTGGACATTTTATTTAATTTCCAAAACCATAATTAAATAAGAGAAATGAAATTTCTATTTTAAACATAATTCTGCAAATATATGCATTCCTTATGTACTATGCTTTCTCAAAACATATACAAATTGAATTACATAGTTTGCTTCAATCCAAGTCTTTAATATGACTCTCATATCTTAGTCTATGTAAGGGGTTTAGTGATTTCTCACTCATAATAAAACTTTGCTGATCACAACATTCCGCTTGTCATTGATCTCATAAATGAGGTGATATCTCATATCTATTTATTTGGATTTGTGATGTGACCCTAACTCCTTTGTTTTAGCAAATGTATCCTTTTAGTCACAGGACAGTTTGATCCAAACTTCCTCCTTAACTACTCTACTGTAGCTAAAACACATATTCTGACAATGAGTATGCAACAATATTCTGCTTTGAACTCTTCAAGTTTACTGTCCTTCTTCATACAGACATAAACATGCATTTAGATCACCATCTAAAGTCATCTTGCCTGTTTGGAAACTTGCATCCGTATAACCTTTTGACAACTTATTCACTTTTAACATCATTAGCTAGAAAAATTCCTTTGGTCCTTCTCAAGTACTCAAGGATTTGCTTTTTGCAACTTTCAGTATGCTTATTCTGAATTTACTTGAAACTTGCTACACATGCACCAGTCATATGTAGAATCTTGCTTTGTACATATCATGGCACATATAATGGACCCTTCTGCAGAAGCATAAGGTACATCATCCATACAACTCAACTCTATTAGCTTTTGAAAGCACTGAGTTTTACTGAGCGTACTATGGGAATACACCCTCTCTTAGAGTCTTGCTTCATGAACTTGTCAAGAACCTTATCAACATAAGTCTCTTGATTCATTCCAATCATTCTTCAAGATTCATTTTGTGGATCTTGATTCCCAATATGTACTCAATATCTCCTAAGCCTTTCATATAGAAATAACTCTCTAACCATTGCTTGACTTATTCAAGCATTGATATGTCATTTCATATGAACTGTATGTCATCTACATACATGACCAAGAAGACCAATTTCTCCCACTAAACTTCTTGTCTCTACAAGATTCCTTATCATTCTTTGAGGAAATCAAACCGTTTGATTGCCTAATCGAAATGAATGTTTTAACTCCCTTATGCTTACTTCAATCCATTAAATGAATTTCTGAAGTTTGCAAAACTTTCTAGGATTTCTGGATTTCAAAATTCTTAGGTTGTATCATACACATACCATCCATCAAGAACATTTCATGAAGGTGATTTTGATCTCCATTGCTAAACTTTGTTAATCGAAATCAGCAATCACTAGAAGAATCCGAATAGGCTTACACATCTAATAGGTTTGACCCTATTTGTAAGACTATTATGGACTAATACATCTTTACAGACATGGAGTCCATACTGGATTTCTTGGCTTTAAGCCATTTCTTGAGTTGGCACTTATCCAAAGCTTGATTGTAGGGCATGGGTTTTCACCATTCCAATAGGAAATTTAGAATCCACCTTTTCTCAAGATTTCAACAAACTGTTTGTCTTGATCCCAAGTAACCTACAATAGGTATGAGCAACAATAGAATTATTCTCTTCAACTCTTTGAAGCCTTTCATTCAAGTTGGGACGATAGAAGCCTCATTAGTGGAATTAGCTTGCTTCGACACATGGTTTATCAAATTAACTGATTTCATATGCCTTCGTCTCTGATGTGGTGTTATCCACATCCATTTGTTGCTCGTCTTGAATCTCATCGAGATCTAACTTTACTCCCACTTGGCTTTGTATGAAGAGATTTCTTTCTATAAAGACACTATCGCGAGCAACAAACACTTTGTTTCTACGCGATTGTAGGAATAATACCTCTTAGTTTCCATGAGAAAACCCATGAAGAACTATTTGTCTGATTTAGGGTGCATTATGTCATCTTTGTAAACATTTTACATCAACTTCATAAACCTTAATCCTGTTTAGAAAAGATAACTTTTGGAACATTTCCAAATCATAACTCTTATGACATCTTTTCTACTGCTTTGGTTAAGTATTCTGTTTAGTATGTTCGCAATTGTTGTTGTAAATCATATTCTCAAAACGATATTTGTAAATCATTAAAGCTAATCTAGAATCGAACCATGGCAAGCAAAGTTTGATTCCTTCTTCATAAACATACATTTTAATTGTAATGTTTCTGGATTGTGAATTAATTCAACAATTCCCTTTTAGATGATCATTGAGTTTGAGTTAAATATTTATCACAACAATCATATTGTGGTGCTAAATTGTTTATCTCAAACTGATTTTACATTTCAATTTGGAATTTTGAACATTTCAATGATTCCATGCTTTACTTCATTAAGTAATTATCGATATATTTACTTAAATCGTTAGTGAAAGCAATGAAATAGTTAAATCTCTTTGCTAATTCTTGAACTTATGGTCCACACACATCATATGTTTGTGTTCCAAAAGGTCATTAGCTCTTTTACCTTTTCAACTAAAAGGCAACTTGGTCATCTTACCTTATCAAGCATGACTTCTAATTCTCAAATGATTAATAATCAAATAAGAATAAGAGTCCACCCAATATAAATTTGGATGTGCAAAATGGTTTATGTGACCTAATCTTACTTTGTTATAAGTAAGTTTACTTTAAATCATCTATTTTTGCTTTTGTGATCTACTTATATCAATGTCATAAAACAAAATAACTCATATCTAGCAAAATGAAAACAATTTATTACCTTGGTCATGGATCAACACTTGTCCAAGCCAAGTAAAAACAATTCAGTATTCAAACAAGAAAACTGAAATATTGTCTCATCAAAACTGGAAATTGTTCTAAAATCATCATAAATATCCAGAAATTAAAACTATGAAGCTATCTCTGGCCACTCGAACATTTCTAATGCACCTTCAAGCTTCACTTCCTCGCTAGCCTCACTTGCTTGCAGTTCCTGCACAACATTCATAATGTTAAGCACTGCAACTTGGTATCACATACCTAAGTGAAAGTTAAAATGTTTATAACATAATACCTGAGGTTGATGCTCCATTCTTTTTGAGGAAGTCAAGGTAATTCTGGCAATTGCGTTTCCAATGCCCCTTTTTCTTGCAGTAAAAGCATTCACTTTCACTTGCAGCTTTGGGTTTTGGATTCGCCTTAGGCTTCTCCAGGAGCCTTGGCAACTTGCTTGCCCTTGCTCTTGGGACTAGCCTTTTTCCCCTTCTTCTTGAACCCCTTTCCCTTTTGAATCACAAGAACTTCCTTCTTAGGTTCCTTAGGGATTTGCTTTTTAGCACTAACCAGCGTTGCGTGTAATTGATTCATAGTCTTTGCAGTCGCAGTCATGTTAAAATTCATGATAAACTGGTTGAAACTTTTTGGAAGTGAGTGGAGAATGATGTCTGTTGCCATCTCATCACTGTATGGGTGCCGCATTTTCTCCATACTTTGAATAAGGCCGATCATTTTGAAAACATGATCATTAAATGTGGCACCCTTCTCCATCCTACAATCCAGAATCTTACTGGAGCTCGTACCTTTCGACTCTAACTTGTTTCTTAAAAAAAGCTTTGAGTTCTTACATGATTGTGTATGCATCCTGATCCTCAAAACGCTTTTGAAGACTAGGTTCCATGGTAGCAATCATTAAGCAAGTGATAGGCACAGCTCTATCATGAGCTTCCTTGTGCCTCTTGACTTCTTCCGTAGTTGCATTTTCTGGTAGAGGTCCTGGAAATGGGGTGTCAATGACATCCTCTCTACCTTCAGAATTCAGAACGAGCCTTAGCATTCTTTCCCAAGTGGAAAAGTTTTCTCTTGTCAACCTATCCTTCTCAAGGAATGGTCGAAGATTGTAAATGTTGTCATTGTGATTACGGCTACCCATCTATGTCAAAATAAGGCAAAGTTTAATAATTATGTTTAATTTAACATTAAAGTACCATATACGAATTAATTAGGTAACTTTAAGCACTTTATTCAATGTTAATTGATCCCAATTGAATTTTAAGTGATTCCAAGATCCTTTATTTGTGCAATAATTGACCGGACTTTGGCCCTACCATCAACCATTACATTTTCAAGGTAAGTAAACTCTTTACGGATTACAACTCTTGTAACTCTTGGTTGAATAATTAACCATCACATGTTTAATTATTTCCCTTTGCTTCAAGGTTCTAAACTCTTTAGGTAACCTTGTTGAGCATAACCAATTAAAATTGTAAAACTTGATTTACCCTAACTTCCCAAAAATATAATATGACACCCAACTTTGGCATGACCCATCATAAATATCGAAGGTTTCATTGGGTTTTTAATTGGAAAAGCAATCTCAATATTACTGGGACCTAGATTCATTTATGTTGTGATTATTTAGTGAACTCTAGCGCATCATCAATCAACATAAAAATCTAATATACATAATCTACTAATGCAATAAAACATGACATAGTATGGCCCCTTAGTCCTAAGAAAACTATAAATGAAAAGCTCCCACTTGAATCATCATGGAACTCCATCCACCTTGCTCCTTTGGGCCTTCACTTCATGGGCTTCTTTGGACTAACACTATTTAAATAACTAATCTATTTACTTTAAATAAAAGTTACAAAAATACTTAACGGTACGCAGACCGTATTTAGATTACAAAAATACATCACGATGCGCAGATCGTATTTTAGAATCTATGGGCCATACTAGTCTATATATAGCAACATAATATCATATATTATAAAAGGGCCATATAATAAATCACTCAACATGCTTGTCTAAACTACAACATCGAATGGTTTATAATTAAGGCAACGCATTTCCTAAAATATCATATATTTTAAATCATAATTAGATAATATCATATATTATTCATGACCAATCATAAAATATCATATATTTTAATTAGGCATGAGATAGAATCAAATCTTATTTTAATCTAGAAAGATAAATCATATTTAATCTTCCATGATTATCCTAACAACTTTAGGAGATTCTATCCTGATTATTAGTCAATCAAATAATTTTAAAATCAATTATCCTAATCTAATTATGGGATAATCACATTATTTAAATAAATTATTATCCTTTTGGAATATGCTCAGAATAACCTAATCAATCTTATCCATAATTAACCACTTTAATTAGGATAGTTACCAATTTAACAACTTTAAATATGGATAATGTCAAATATAACAACTTTTGAATATTTGATTTTATCCTAAAATAAAAGATTTTATCCAAAATAAAAGATTTTATCCAAAATAAAAGATCATATTTTCAAAATATTTTACTTTATCCCAAAATAAATCATATTTATCTTGAAATAATTTTCAAAATTAATATTTTTTTTTGAAAAACCCGTACACCACCACCGCCGGCCACCGTGGTTGGCTAGCCGAAGCTAGCCACGGTGGTTGACTGCCTTGACGGCAGACACTGCCGCAAGGGCAGCAGCACTGGCAACCATGTCAGCAGCCGTGCAACACTTGCACGCTGCTGCCCACAGCCACCCTCCAACCTCCCCTTCCCCTCCCTCTTGGACCAGCAGCGGCGGCAGCCACCGTGGCTGCGCCACCCAGCCGTGGCTGTCGCCTCTAAATTTTTTTTTTTGTGTTTTAATTTAATTAAAATAACTTTTATTAAAATTAAATTAAATCAGTCCAAAAATTAAAATTAAATCAACATTCAATCTTAAATTAGGGTTCATCATAAAATCAATCCCAATTTAATTCTAACTTTTAAAATTAAATCGATGATCATTTACAAAACACTTTTATGCAAAAATCAATCCGATTAAAATTATGAATTATAAAATAAATCGAATTAAATCAAAATCAAGCATAAAAATCATATTTTAGAGCTATAAATTTTGAAAAATTCGAAAATTAGGGTTTGGGGGTTCGAAAATTTCGAACATATTAAGGCTAAAATTCGGTAATCTTCATGTCTATTTGAGCATAATTAAATCACATTTAATCGATTCCAAAAGTTTAATCACATTAAAATAATAATTGAACCATAATTAAATTAATTTCTCCCTCTTAATTGATTATAAATTAACATGGACATCAAATAATCGTATTATTATGATCAAGCGCGTTCATGCAAGAGGCTAACTGATACCAATGTAGGAGTTTATAGGTACTACGCAGCGGAAAAACATGAATCATATTCAATCAAGTACCTAATCCCAAGATCACATGCATAACACACAATACACATAATCATACCTTTGTAGCGTGAATTCCACGTAGCAATTTGATTGACAAATCAGGGAGAGAATAGAGCCCCAAGTGTTGCTCCTCTACTTAGTCCACGAGCTTCGAACGAGCCGTCCACCAATACTAGACTGGTCGAGTGATTGAAGAAAACCGCGATCACCACCTTTAATGGACTAACCGACCACCACGATCTACCACCACCACGAACCACCACACTGGCGCCAAGGGAGGAGGAGAGAGCCGTGAGATAGAGAGGAGTATGAGAGGGGTTGGTCTCGTGGTTGCTAATTAGGGTTTGATCACACTAATCAGATAATTGCATACTTCTTAGCAAACCCTAGGCACCTAGTCTATTTATAATCATATTATAATTAGACTAGGGTTAGGAAGCCCAAAACCCTTCAATCCACTCCATGTGGCCGGCCATACTAGAGGATGAGGCCCATCATGGGCCTTGTCCTCTCGTGCTCGATCTAGACCCTTTGTGTGACCCTATAGGATCCGTCCAATTGGGCTTTGGGCTATTTTACTAGCCCAAAAGATTGTTAGTACCTCTAGCTATGGCAAAACGACGACCCAAATGTACGAACTTAATTATCTCCATAATTTGATCCATTTATATATCTAGTAATTGCACACGACGAAGACATAAATCCTTCAGGAGCATGGGGGTAAAATTTGCCCAACTTGGAAAGAAGATAATCAAATTGTGATTTCCCAAGCGCCTTTGTAAAAATATCCGCTAATTGCGATAAAGTGGAAACATAGGATGGAACAATTAAGCCTTCTGTAATAGCATCATGAATAATATGATAATCTATCTCAATATGCTTCATTTGTTCATGAAAAACTGGATTTCAGGCAATGTGTAGGGCAGATTGACTATCACAAAGTATCTTGATTGTCTTAGGGTGTTGAACCCCCAAACTCAATAATAAAGCCTTTAACCATTTCAACTCACATGTGATCGAAGGCATGGATCGATACTCGGCATCAGCAGAAGATTTTGATACCATAGGTTGTTTCTTGGTCTTCCAGGAAATAGAAGTGGCCAAGAAACACAAGCCAACCTATCAACAAATGACGAGTAAAGGGACACGCCCCCAATTCGAATCGCACCAATCCTGCAAAGTCAGATCACTATCGACATTCAACAAAATCCCCTGACCCGGGGTACCCTTCAAATATTAAACCACCCGCAGAGCTGCTTCCCAATGCTCACTACGAGGCTCTTGTATATATAGAGAAAGAACATAAGCACAATACGCTAAATCCGATCTTGTGACTGAGAGATAAATCAACCATCCCACCAGTCTGCGATAGGACCCAGGATCCGCAAGTAACTCACCATTAGCAAGACTAAGCTTGTGATTTTGCTTAATCGATAACCAATCATCTTTGCTCCTAACAACCCTGCTTTCGAATTATCCAAGGTGTATTTTTGTTGACACAAAAACAAACCAGATGAACTACGAGCAACTTTTATGCCCAAAAAATACTTCAAAGAATCAAGGTCTTTTTTCTTGAAACAATCACTGAAATAAGCCTTGAATACAGTCATTGCAGTGGAATCATTCTCAGAAATAATAAGATCATCAACATAGAGTAGAAATTAATTTAAACATTGCCATTAGTAGTGTATGTGAAAAGAGAATAATCAGAGTAAGGCTAGAGAAAACCATACCCTTTTAGAGCTGTAACTATCTTTGCAAACCAACACCTCGAAGCTTGTTTCAACCCAAACAAAGACTTTCTCAAGCGACACACCAAACTCGGATCCGAGCTCTCAAAACCGGGAAGTAATTTCATGAAAACCTCCTCATCTAGATCACCATGTAAAAAGGCATTATGGACGTCCATCTGTTGAAGCTCTCAATTTTTAGAAGCTGCAATTGCAAGAAAAGTCTGAAATGTAGTCATTTTTGTGACTGAAGCGAAAGTCTCACCATAATCTATACCTTCTTTCTGATGATTACTAAACGAGTAAGCAAGACTTGAGACGTTTAATATCATCATTAGACAAAAATTTCGTCTTGTACACCCATTGAATGCCTAGAGCCTTCTTGCCAAAAGAAATATGCTCTAAGGTCAAAGTGTCATTGTCTTCTAATACCCTTATTTCCTCTTTCATATAGAACGTTGCCAACCTTCAAGTTTTATTGCTTCTTTAGAGGATTTTGGATCTTTTTCTTGAATAACAACTACAAGAAACTTGAGATAACTCACAGAAAATACGTCACAATTTATATAGTATACTAAAGGGTAAGACGTTCCTGAAATAGTGTTGGATGACGGAGAGGACGAAGATGGACTATTAGCAAAAACAGAATTTGTCACATAATCACGGAGCTTGACTGGAGGAAATTTCTCATAGTGACCCCTACCTAAGAGCTTCGGTTGAGGCTGCTCTACATCCGAATGTTGCTTGGAAGAATCAAGATGCGGCTTGGCATCTGTGATGGTTTTTCGGGCTGCATGCAAGACCCATTTACTGCTGAAATTCCAGCGCTTGAGGCAGAAACTGGGTTCGCTGGCTATGATGTTGATCTTGCGCCCGCAGGATTTCTCGCGGGAGAAAAAGGAGTTGGCCAAGCTATCTGCCCAACCGCAGGATCAGCTGCACCCGCAAGACGTGCTACTGCAGTATGCTCCGTGTGCAGGGCTACATGCTCTAAGCTCGGAGCAGCATGCTCTTCTTCATGCACACCACCATCATTATTATTATCCAATAACCTTAACGGTTTGGGTACCCGTTCCGATAATTTGTTATCCGGTATGGTTATTGGGTATTATTTTATAAACGGTTACCCGAACTGATTCGATAATTAATTTTTTGTTTGTTTGTTTTTTTTTTATTTTTTTATTTTTTTTTTACATTTTATATTTTTAATTTCTACTTAAATATATTTTCCAAAATCTAAACTCTTACTTTACTTCATAATCACTTTATAATATCAGATCAATGATTACAAATATTATTAATAATTTTGTCATGATCATGTAGTAGCGGTCTTCGATGGCTTTCGCTAAGATTGTGGAGGTTGTCAAACAAAATGCAGCGAAAGATGGTACCAAGAGGCGTGTACTCGATAGTGCAAGATATGCGTTTCTAACTCCTTTATTTGTATAACTAACTCTAGTTTGCAGGTATCAGCGTTGCAAAGAATGATTTAAGATCGCAGAACGTTCTTAATCAAGCTCCATCCCTATCGATTGCTTTGACTTTTGTTTTCGAAACTTATGTTTCTCCAAACTCAATCAAAGTGGGGGCTTCTGTAGATACCTGATTGTGTCTCCCCAAAAACCAAACCTAGTGATAAGTACCTATCACGTCTTTGATTATCGAGAAAGGTGAAATGTTGAAGAGTCTCATGAATTTCCCCTTTTCTAAAATGTTTTAAGTCAAAATAATTCATTTCTTATTTCTAATATCATTCATTTTGTGTCCTATTTATGAAGAACATCTAAATAAGTTTATTTTTTTCCATAATATAGGTCCAATAGTTATGTAGTTGAATAGGGCTTAAAAAGAGCTTTCCAATGATGTATTTTAAGCCCTATTCCGAGTTATAACGAGGAAGTAACGGTCAAAATACTAAACTGGGCCTAATACGAGCTTTATGTGCGGACCCAATGATCACGGGGAGGGTCTATTAATCTTAATTATATTCCTAAACTAATTAGGATTTATTAGGATTTTCTAGAAAAGATTTAAATCAATCTTTTTCAAAAGATAAAGATCAAGAGTTTGAAAATGAATAAAACTCCTCTTTTTGAAAGTCCTAATTTTATTCGAATTGAAAGAAGTTCAAAGATATTCAGATATGATTTCGTGCCTCATATTTTTTTGTTGGATAGCCCTTGAAATTATCTTTCCAATGATATATTATAATATTAATTCTGAGCTACAACAAAGAAGATATGAATGAAATACGAAACTCTATCCAAAACTGACACTCTTTCACTATTTCGACCATATCTTTTATTCTACAAAAGATTTTAATCTTAATATAATTGGTTTGGAAAGTAGACTTCAAGATCTTTCTAATGACATATTATTTGCCTTATTTCGACTTTTAGATCAAAAGTTATGATAAAAACAAAATCCACAAAAAACTATTTTTATCACACCGCGATGAATCTGAAGCGACGTAATAAATCTATCGCCGCGCGATAAAAGATTTTTTAGTCCGATTCGAATTCTGACACTTTTTTAATCATTTTCGGTCGCTTTTCTTTATAAATAGGGACGGTTTCCTCCGTTTTTACTCACCAAGAATCATCATCAATCTTCTCTCTAAGCTAAAACTTATTCTTTCTCTCTCTCTTGATTTTCTAAATATTTTCATAAATACACACACCATACGTCCTTCTAGAGACGCTAATACACCTAGCCAAACTCGAAGTTGCCTTAGACTTTGACGTGAAAGGTTAATAGTTCTGAGGGTTTGGTCCCAAATCTATATTTTAATTCGTTGATTAGATTTATTGTTTGATTCAATATCTTCATTAAAGTTACTAACGTATGTATTGTTTTTATAGAAAGAGGTACATGCTTCAAAGTAAGTAATTTGATTACTTAGCTATTCTTTTGATGTAGAAATCATGCTTAGATTATTATTCTAATTTCTAGTATCATGTTTACGGAGTTAACTAATATTTCTAATATCATTATGTTCCTAGTATCATGTTAGGGATAAAGATTTGATTTTTATTGCTTAGTTGTTATGCTAGGATTTGTTATTAATCATGTTAGTATCATGCCTAGGATCTTGGTAATATTATGCTTTGAGGATATGATGATGATTTGTTGTGTCAACATATTATAATATTATTAAGTTGCTTGATTTATTATTGTTATTGCTTGATCACGCCCTCTCTTGTAGGTTTAAAGGTTATTTGCACTTGAAAACACGCTAGATAATTAATAATCTGATTTTAGGCTAATATGATTTTAATTCAAGTAATCGCCAATAATAGATTTATCTATGCATTAATAATTAACCAACATAGATTAAATGTGCTTAGGATTAATTTAATGATTGTATGTTAATTGGAAAGCGCACATGAATATGAGAAGAACAAAGTAAAGGCCTATTTAGGGCGGGTTCAATCTCTTTTAGGTTGGATTCGTACCATCATCCTCGAATATCTAGTTATGGTTCAAGACCACTATGAAGTCAGCAATCTCTATGACCGTGAATGGGGTGTAAACTTCACCTCGTGGACGGTGTACAAGTTTCTAAAACTTGTTGACTACTCTTTAGCTCTAGCTTCCTTCCCTTTTGATGCCACCATGCTTAAATGCATGATTGTAGTGGGGCTCAAAATTGACGCTTGAAATATTCCCTACATGTGGCGACTGCTGCTAATGCTGCCTTTGGTGGTAGTGGTACAGCGGTCGATGCGACACTGTTGCTGATGATGTCGTCTGTTCAACCACCCTCTATATCCCTTCCCCTCTGTTTTCACCAACACCTCATCCCCATCGAACTCCATCAACCACCCTAAATCCCCTTTCCCCCTCTATTTCCGCTACCTTACCCGTCGGTTTCCGCCTTCACTAACCTTCTCCGTCGAAACCAGATCCCTCTCATCCCCTTCCGATTTCGACATCCCCAACTCTTCCCCCATCGTTCTTGCCCCTTCCATTCTCTTTAACGTGCGGATTTCGCCCTTCCTTCCTTCACCTATTTAATTTCGGCCACCCTGTTGCATTCTCCATCGAATTCCGGTCACCCCCTCCTTTCCCGTCCCTGATTTCGGCTGCCTTTAACGGTGGCTGCCAATTAGGGTGGCTGCCATTAAGGGTGGTTGCTTTTTTTTTTTTGGTTTTTTTTTAATATTTGACCAATTACGTGGTGACACATGTGCAAAAAAATCTAACTCACAAATGTTAACCTGTTTAACCGGTTGCAAGTCACTTGGGTGCAATGGGAGCGGATTGGGTACAAAGCTGGGATTAATAAAAAAAATAAACAAAAGTTGGGATTAATATTGGCGAACAGAGCAAAGTTGAGATTAATTATGGCAATTTTTCCAAAAAAAAAAATTATTAATCGATTATTCAAGTTGTAAGTAAAGTATCTTATTTAAAGCGAAAACATCTTATTCAGAAATAATCAAAAGTTTGACTTGTTTTTGGTGGAGCACTCAAAGGTTGTACTTCTACTTTTAACAATTTTTTCAAAAAAAAATCTCAACTATTACGATATGATCCAAACCAGTTTAGTGTGGGTCTTCCTTTATTACTCTATTAATCTGAATATAAAATAACAAATTTTTACTACTATCAATTTCAATCTTGACTTTGTAACTCTTAAGTACCCCTTTGCTACAAACAAATTATACTCTGTATTTTTATGTCAAAACAAATCATTTTTTTAATTAAGCTATAGTTGTGAATATACTAATATTAATAATTATTCTATTATGTACTTGGTGCAGCTCTACTAATTGAAATCTAAATGGCCTTAGAAGAAGTAACCGGTGGTGATGCTGATGTTAGTGGTGTCAGTGCCAAGTTTGAGCATCTTAAGTTGGAGGGAGAGGAAGAGGGAGCTACTCTCAATGATGACGTGTAGATCTTTGATCACAGAGCTATGTTAGAAAAGTTAAAGTATCCAAGAAAATAGGTTCGCTCATCTCCCAGTTAGAGGCAACATGAATTATGAATTTAATGAGGTGAATAAGTGTTATGCTTATTGTGAATTCAAAGAGGATAGAAACCTTTGTACTTTAATAGACGGATTAGAGGAGACAATTAGACTTGATGGCTTCATAAATAGATCATTTGTAAATTTATGTAATTTTTTAATTTATAATTAATTTTAATATAATTTATTTTTATGTTACATTTCATATCTTATTGACTAAATACAAAGTATTGTTTTACTTCAAATCTAATATTTCATGCATTGCACGGACTTAATTTAGTATATATATTGTATGAAAACATTAAATATACTCTATATTAATTATACGACCATAAAAAAAAACATATACAATTTTATAATGACTTATAAAATACTCTATATTAATTTGTCAAATGACCATAGTTTTAAGAAGAAAAAAGGGGAAGTAACCATGGCTAAAGTTTCGTCTTATATCGATGATTTATGCTGCCTTTTTCTTTGCACCCGACAATCATTAGGTGTTAAAGCGTCAAACTCAAATTCAATTTTTGTTGGAAATAGTGTTGTCATTAGAAGCGATATTGATTCAAATGGAGATATTGAGGACGATGCTAATATATTGAATTAACCGTATGGAATTAATTTCACCAATATCAAATCTATTAAAATCACCAAAGAACATCCAAAATTTATTCTTATTGTAGAAAAGATGACTGTTTTTGAAGATTTACTCTCACAAAGGTTCCATTGCCATTTTCCATGTGTCGTCATAATCGGTGAGGGTGAACCAAGCTTAGATTGCAGGATGTTTGTTAAAATGGTGTGGGAAACCTTACAGGTACCTATTTTAGCTCTCATTGATTGTAATCCTGCTGGTTTTGAGATCTTTAAGACATATAAATATGGATTGTTTAACATGGCATTCATGAGTCAGAACTTGGTAGTCCTTACGATTATGCTGATTGGATTACTTAGGTCAGTTTTAGATGAGTGTAACTGTAGACGCCTGATTGTGTCTCCCCAAAAACCAAACCCAGTGATGAATATCTTTCACGTCATTGATTATCGAACGAAGCGAAATGTGAAAGAGTCTTGTGATGCACTTGTTTTTAATACAAATACTTCTTTCTGTTTTCCAAAATATTTCTTTTCGTACCCTATTTATGAAAATGTCCAGTCCAATTTATTTTGGTCCATGATATGAGTCTAATAATAGTGTAGTTAGATGGGGTTCGAAAAGAGCTTTCCAACGATATATTATAAGCCCAATTCCGATGAATAATGAGGAAGGTATGGCCAAAATACTAAACTGGGCCTAAAATGAATTTTATATACGGCCCAATGATCAAGTGGAGGGCCTATTAATTGTCATTCCTAAAGTCATTAGGATTGACTTTAATCTTCTAGAATGATCTAGAAGGTTCTTTTAAGTTCTAGTGGAATTAGGATTAATAATTATACTTTTATTTTATTTAGAAAGGATAATGAATTTTATTTGGGATAAAATAAGTGTTTTAAGGATTAAATTTGATTTAATAAAAGATAAGTACGGATTCTACTTAGCCAAATTCAATTGGAAGAAGGACTCCGTACGAATTTTATCGTACAACATCCATCGCGTCATGATAAGGTCCATCGCGCCGAGATGGCTTTATCGCGATGTAATCTGTTGCGTCGCGATGATGTCTGTTTGTAGGGAATATTTCAAGCTCCCACACTTGAGCCCCACTGTGACCATACACTTAAGTATGGTGGTGTCCAAAGGGAAGGAAGCTAGAGTAAAAGAGTCGCCAACAAGTTTTAGGAACTTGTAAACCGTTCACAGAGTGAAGGTTACACCCCTTCACGATCCATGAGATCGCTAACTCCATAGTGGTCTGGAACCATGACTGGATATTCGGAGATGAAGGTACAAATCCAACCTAAAAGAGATTGAACCTGCCCTAAATAGGCCTCTACTTTATTCTTCTCATATTCACGTGTGCTTTCTGACTAACATACAATCAATATATTAATCCTAAACTTGTTTAATCTATGTTGGTTGAATATTAATACACAATCAAATAAATTTATTATTGGCGATCACTTGAATTATAATCACATGAGCCTAAATAAAATTATTAATAATCTTATTAAGCGTGATTACAAATACAAATTCCCTTTAAACCTGCAAGAGAAGGCGTGGTCAAGCAATAACAATATTATATCAAGCAACATAATAACAACAAATCATCATCATCAATAATAATCTCAATCTCAAAGCATAATAATATTATTAGCAAGATCCTAGGCATGATACTAACATGATTAATAACAAATCCTAGCATGTCACTAAACAATAAAGATCAAAGCTTTATCCCTAACATGAGATAAGAAATAGGAAGCAACTTAAACATGATATTAGAAAGCAATAAAAGCATCTTGACATGATACTAGGAATTAATAAAATCTATGCATGCTTCCTAAAGATATATAACAATAAAACAACTTACTTTGTTGCCTTGTATCTCTTTCGATCAAAACAATACACACGTTAGTAACTTATCCAAACCCTCAGAAATTATCAACCTTTCACATTTAGGGCGAAGGCAACTTCGAGCTTGGCTAGGTGTGTCTAGAACTTGTGAATGTGGTATTTTTATTTGAAAAGGGGAGGCTTAGAAAAAGGGAGAAAGAATAAGATTGTGAATGATTGTTGACGACTCTGAAAACGGGGAAATACGACCTTATTGATAGAGAAAATAGCCCGAAAACGATCAGAAAAAGACCGAATCCTATCAGGAGTAAAATTGCCCCTGTTGCAGAACGATAGGGTCCAACGCA
The DNA here is from genome assembly GCF_948465745.1 of Chenopodium album. Classification (NCBI taxonomy): domain Eukaryota; kingdom Viridiplantae; phylum Streptophyta; class Magnoliopsida; order Caryophyllales; family Amaranthaceae; genus Chenopodium; species Chenopodium album. Next base: position 42,446,177 of record NC_137846.1, on the reverse strand, counting down.
ACGCGACAGCCCTGTCGTTGTGCGACAGGCTTGTCGTGGCACACCAGCTTTGTCGTTTCACGTTGGTTTACGCGTTTTCTAAACCCGTACGGAATTCTTAATAACGCCCATACTTATCTTTGAAAATCAAATTTAATCTCTTTACAACACTTATTTTAATCCAAATAGAATTCTTTATTTTCTAAAAACATAATTATTATTCATAACTCCATTAGAACTCAAAATAACCTTCTAGATTCTTTAGAAGATTAAAATCAATCCTAATAACTTTAGGAATATTAATTAATGGGCCATCCACTAGATCATTGGGCCATAAAACCATTTTAGGCCCAATTTAGTATTTTGGCCATAACTTCCTCATTATTCATCGGAATTGAGCTTATAATATATCGTTGAAAATCTCTTTTCAAACCCAATCCAACTACACCATTATTGGACCCTTATCATGGACCAAACTAAATTAGACTGGACATTTATATAAATAGAGTACAAAAAGGAATATTTTCAAAAACAGAAAGAAATATTTTTGTTAAAACAGAAGCATTCACAAGTCTCTTTCACATTTCACCTTGTTCGATAATCAAATGACGTGAAAGATATTCATCACTGGGTTTGGTTTTTGTTGAGACACAATTAGGTGTCTACACTATTGCGTCGTGATGATGTATGTCGCTTCGCGATGACGCTGTAGCGTGGCGATGAAGGCTGTCGCGTCGCGATGACGCTGTCGCATCGCGATGAAGGTTGTCGCGTCGCTACAGAACCAGTTTTACTTGAGTCGAATTTTGACTCTTTTCTATCGTTTACGGTCGTTTTTCTCTATAAATAGGGTCTTTTTCCTCCGTTTTTAATGATCAACAATTCATCAACAATCATCTAATTATCTTCTCTCTTTAAGCTAAAGCTTATTCTTTCTTTCTCTCTCTTGATTTCTAAGCCTTCCCTTTTCTAAACACAATACCGCATTCACGAGTCTTAGACGCACATAACCAAGCTCGAAGTTGCCTTCGCCCTAGACGTGAAAGGTTGATAATCACTGAGGGTTTGGTCCCAAATATAATTTAAATTATTATTTAAATTAATTGTTTGATTTAATATTTTTATTGAAGTTACTAAAATGTGTATTGTTTTGATAGAAAGAGATACGAGGCAACAAAGTAAGTAGTTTTATTGCTCTATATCTTTAGGAATCCTGCTTAGATTATATTAATTCCTAGTATCATGTTAGGATGTTATTTATTGCTTTCTAGAATCATGTTTAGGTTGCTTCCTATTTTCTTCTATCATGTTAACATCATGTTAGGGCTAAAGCTTTGATTTTTATTGTTTAGTGACATGCTAGGATTTGTTATTAATATTGTTAGTATCATGCCTAGGATATTGCTAATAATATTGTTATGCTTTGATGAGATTGTTATTATGATGATGATGATGATTTGTTGTACCAATAATATATATGTTGCTTGATATTATTGTTATTGCTTCATCACGCCCCTACTTGCAGGTTTAAAGGGAATTTGTATTTGAAATCAAGCTTAATAAGATAATTAATAATTTTATTTAGGCTAATGTGATTTTAATTCAAGTGATCGCCAATAATAGATTTATTTGTGCATTAATATTTAACCAAAATAGATTAAACAGGTTTAGGATTAATATATTGATTGTATGTTAGTCAGAAAGCACACGTGAATATGAGAAGAATAAAGTAGAGGCCTATTTTAGGGCAGGTTCAATCTCTTTTAGGTTGAATTTATACCCTCATCCCCGAATATCCAGTCATGGTTTCAGACCACTATGGAGTTAGCGATCTCATGGATCGTGAAGGGGTGTAACCTTCACCCTATAAACGGTTTACAAGTTCCTAAAACTTGTTGGCAACTCTTTTGCTCTACCTTCATTCCCTTTGGACGCCACCATGCTTAAGTGTACGATCAGAGTGGGGCTCAAGTGTGGGATGCTTGAAATATTCCCTACAGTAACATATCTAATTCTAACATGATATCAACAAATGGCAAATATATATCTAAAGCAGCGCAACTATCAAAGAAATCTTAGATAAACCATGAGCCTGCCATTTCACAAGACGTGCAGTCTATCTTAAATGATAAGAAGAAGGCTGATATCAAAATATTATCCTCGAAAAATGGTCCAGAGTTTTTAGTAAATACTTACCTTAAATAGAAGATACAGAAGATGCTACATTTAGAGACCGACTAAGAAGGACCTTTGAGTGTCAAAGTGGCACTGGGTGTGGTTAAGTGTTCCTTCCCTACCCGTGTGGCTGTTTGTCAATTTTCCTGTTTTTCCAAGCAAGAGGTCAAACGTAAGGGATTTCCGTGTTGAATCAAAAGAAGTTGCTTTGTGAGATTTCTATGCACTTGCTTCATCTCTTTGCTCCTATGTTACTACTTTAACCTTATTTTTGGGTCGAGATATTCAGAATATATTACTATACTATCTGTTTTCACATTAATTTCTAGATCCTTTTGTTCTCTCATTTTCAGGTTATGTTGTTCAATGAACTAGAAGGGAAGTGGAATCTCATGTTGCATTGCAGGTATACTATTAACTGCAATGTGTTAGTGTTTGCAAAACCATGTGTGAGTTTATGATTGCTCTCTTGTTGCAATAATCGTCCTCTAGTATGAATTTCATTTGCTAAACTTTATAAGTGTTACTGTTTTTTCCAATAATATGAAGAGTTGGCACATTCGGTACTGTAACTGCTATTGGATTTTTAAAAACTAGAAGGATCATAAAATAACCGAGGAGGCAAGCCAAGATGTGAATTGTACATATGCTCAAGTTGAAATGTGGATCTATATAAAATTTCCATGTCAGTTGTATGTATCTTACAAAAATCATTTCATTATGGCATAATGATTCAGCACAACCTTTAGTTGATGATGACTTTTATGTTACAACATTTTACACTTAGTGTGGCTATATAAGTTTAACTCTGTTATTTCTAAGGTGCAAGACAATTATACTAGTGTTTAATGAATATTGTAGACATGTCTGTATGTGACATACTCCATATTAAATACCTGAATCATGGCTCCCAGTCTAGCTTGTCCAGTGTCCATTCATTTTATTATGTTGACTGAATTCTTGACTTGTCACTTCCTTTTATGGCAAAAGAACTTGATAGCAATTTTCCCTTTTATAACCTTTATTTCTGTACCTCTAGGCTCCTGCAACACCAAATTCTCCTATCAAAGCATCTACTACACCTCCACCTATTCATTTATTGTACCCAATGTAGCTCTGCGAGTCTTGAGTCCTATGATGTTAATTTATATTACCACTTTTATCTATACCTTGGATGAATTTTTTTAATTTATTTTATTTTATATACTGTACACCAAAGGCATTAAATATGTATTAGATATCCAAAGAGTAAAGTCCAGAGAAAAAAAAAAAAACCTTGTAGCATCTAATCAAAACAACCATAATGTCGTTTGTGCTTAGAAGTGAAACAAGCAAGCACGAAGATTGGACAAAATTAGGGGCTTGACAGATTAACACCTTCCTCCCTTTTTGTCAATTACTCAATCTCCCGTCCACAAACTATAATATACTCTCAATTCACATTCATTTTTTTTCTTTTCTTTTTTTCATTTTGACGCGCTCTTAACTTTTTTCCACTAACAACATCTTTATTTTTTTAGAGAGAGAGAGTTGGGGGTTGAACCTTCCATTGGCGATTCCGGTATTCAGGGTTCATTTTTTCAGGTTGGTTTTTCTTACCCATTTTCCTAAATTCCTCTTATTTATATTAATTTATTTATATAATTATTGATGATCAGCTGTTCAATTTCTTGTTAATGATGAATGATTATACATTAAGAGTCATCTAAATTAATGATTTTAGCATGAGATTTCAAATAATTTTAGGCACGGAATCTAGTAATATGCTGTTAATTCCAAAAATCGCTAAAGAGACGACCTTTGGTTAGCATGCCGATAACTAGATCAAAAGAGATTGCAAGATGTAAATGATAATAAAAAGAAGATAGACACAATATGGTGACGCGGAAAACCCCAATGAAGGTGGGTGAAAATCGCTAGTGGCTATTTGTGTTGTCCACCAATTCACTATGATACAGGCGTTATATCCATTATTGATACAAATACAATAACTATTGGGGCGTCTAAGTCCATAGATAGTAAAGAAATATATAAAAACAAGAGATTAAGTATACATTATAGCTATTGAGAAGAGATATGAACATTGAGTCGACATTGTAGCTTGTAGAACAATCGGATGAGACATGTCATCGTTTAGATCATCGAACGAAGCCTTGTGATGTATCTTTTGATGATGTATTTTGTAATGTATTGAATGTGGATGTTTGTACTTGGAATGTGGTGTGAATGATCTGCCTTTATGGTTGGTCATTGCTCCCCTTTTATAGGCCTTTTAGCGGTTAAAAATTGGTTAAGGAAGATAAGGATGACTTCCTTGATTCTAGGAAGTAGTTGGTTGACTTCTAGACTTGGTCATATGATGAATGTAGACTAGTTGGGGATTCATATTCATTGTAACAACCTTCTTGACTGGTTAAAGGATTGTTGAAATGCTCTCCTTATTATAGCAACCACTAGTAACAACCTTGACTTGTTTCGCAGGTTTCTAGGGTCACACTACGAGACGCGTCTTGTTTGGACATTGGCGTCGTGCGTCATCTTATAACGTTTGTTGCATTAGAGGTCACTGGAGGTTGCGGAAGCCACTGAAGGAAGACGGAGATCACTAGAGGTTGATAGGTCACTGGAGGCCTTTAGATGTCAATAGAGGTGAAACTAATTTGGTTTAAACCAAACCAAAGCGCAAACCGAACCCAATTAGAAATATGGTTCTATTTTTTTTCTAATGTGGTTTAGTATGGTTTTTAAAATCTAAAAACTGAATTAGAGTGGTTCGGTTTCGGTTTGAGAAATTGAAAAACAAAAACCAAACCTAATTTTTTTTTTTTTGTAATGTTGAACATTTTTTTTTTTTGGATGAAATGTTGAATTTATTTTTTTCAAATTGGCCTTATAACTTTGAATTAGAACTTGTTAATGTTGTTTTATTCCCATGATGCTAGTGCTATGTTGATGAATATGATATTTCAATTTGGTTTATATGGTTTGGAAGCCCACAAAAGTTGCAGATTATGGCCTAAAAAATTCGGTGTTGTTTGGTTTTTTTTTTTTAAAAAAAAAAAAAATCAAAATTTATATGGTTTGGTTTGGTTTGGTTTCAAAAGTAAAGTGGTGCGGTGTGGTTTGTATAATTCAAAAACCTAATGAGAGTGGTTCGGTTTTGGTTTGGGCTATAAACTAAACTGAAAACCGAACTTTCACCCCTAGATGTCAATATAGCTGTCGGGTGTCGAGTATTGACGTCCATCACTAAGATGCGTCGTCATTAAGATGCGCCATTGATGTCAATTGTTGCTTGGACATGGACATTAGTCTCCTTGGCATTCTCCATCTAATTCAACCTTGGGCACTAAGACTCGTCTAACACGCGACCATCTTAGTAATAGGACATCCCTTCGAACTTCACTTTGTGTCGTAGGAATTACGCCCATAACAATAGCCCCCATTTTCTTAGTTGAAGCATGTCGTAAACTAAGAAAATCATCTTTACACTTGATGTTACATTCATATTGGCACTAGCGTTGTTCATTGGCAACATTTGCTTGTGGCTTACCATACTTTTGTCTTTACACACGTGCATTGGTATTGAGAGACTTGTGTTATTTCATCTTTTTCTCGAGACAGCATGACTTTGCTTATTGTTCAACGGGAGTCAAGTCCAACAATCGTGATATTAGGGCGCTTGTGCAACACTTTTTGACAAAGTTGAGAACCTTTGTTCAAAGTAGAATGAGCATAGACTCGGTGTTGAAATAACCTGTTTGCAACACTTATTGGAGATAAAGCTACTCAAAGAAAAATTATTAGTTAGATAATCATCGATTCTTACTAGCGGACATAGCCAAGTAAAAAGATAAACAAATGATAAATTCAGGTGGCACGACCATTTATGGTATCATAAAATATTATTTGACGACATGAACATGTAAGACGTTGTAAAGTGATATCGGGCGGCATGGCCATATAAGAAATGGTATCTGGCAACATAGCCATACTATAGGTCTTAAATTAAAACACGGCAACTAGGCCCTATCGAGTGTCATCGAGAGATGTCGGGCGACTAGGCATCGAGTGTCATCGAAAGATGTCAGGTGACTAGGCCCCTTAATGACAAACTGGCGACGTAGCCATCAATGACGTCGCAGAACGACTAAGGTTCAGGCGACAAGGCCACTCAAGCTTTCGAAGCATAGATTTTCTGGTGACATGACCACAATGTCTTAGGCGTCAAGAGACAAATTTCTAGCGACAAGGCCAATTGAATGTCGAAGCGTGCCAAGATCATTCAACATGGATATGAGCTAAGTAATGGTAACTTATTAATGACGTTATTTTATTGAGCCATGATATAAATTTCATATGCTTTATGACTTCTAATATATGCTCTTATGCATGTGATTGTCTAAATGTATGCACTATTCGAATTGTATCTGTGTCATGCATAAGTGGTTTGTATGTTTATACATGCGTCATGTCTTATGACAAGTGTATCAATGATGAGCATTAAGTTGTAACTTAAGAGATGACCTAATGACTTTCGAATTAAACCTTTTCTTTAGCTATCTAAGACATAAATCATATGCATAACTGATTAACAAGAATCATATGTTATATACTTTGGTTGTCATCATGATTTCAATAGCTATGTAAGATGCATTATCTAAGTTATGAAACTCATACCATTGGACATTTTCATCTCGTGTCTAACGTTTAGAGTCAAGTGTCTTCGTTGCCAATCGGGTGTCATCGAGCGATTGTCACTAGAAATTAATGTCGGATTCGTACATCGTGGTGTTTAGACGGTGAATGATCATCCTCATGGTGTCATCGAAAGTGCTTTGGAAACACATAATGCAACGACACATGCAATGACAAAGGAACATATAAATTCGTCAGATCATAAGCGGCTTGGGTCACATGCAAAATAAATCATATGAAAATGAATAAAGCAAAATGATTGGATAGATATTGCATGAGAGTTGTATTGAACATGCAAGTCACGAATGACATTCGTGTGACATTAAATCTTTAATTGATGAGATAATTTGTACTCGCGTTGCTTTCGTCATTTGACTGTTTAACGTTGTTGTTCTCGCTAACCCTTTGGTCACTTATTGATATGAATACACTTGGCTTCATTAATGTTTGTCGTTGCTTATTGTTACAGCATCATTTGGTGTCATTTAAAACTCTATCATGTCTCAACTCAACGTCGTCATAATCTGATAACGTGACTAAATTTACTGTTGCGTCTCAACTCGACTCGTGTCTCATCTCACTGTCGCACGTCGGGATCTGATGACGTGACTTGACTTACTGTCGTGTCTCAACTCATTGTCGCGCGTCGGAATATGATGACGCGTCTCACCTCACTGTTGTGCGTCGGAATCTGTCAACATCAATTATTAAGCGTTGTTGCTTATACATTGTTCGAATGTTAATTGATATTTGATTCGCCAATGGAAAATCATAACCTGTTTCTAATGATCTTTACATCACTGTCATAACCATTAGTATAAATAAGGTTAAACATGTTAACATTAGTCGTCCAAATGAAAGTAATAATCTTTTTTGTGATGTTAAAATAAAACTTTTAAAAGAGTAGGTGGTTGATGGGCGTTAGAACGGTCGCACATTTCACACTCAATCAAACACATTTATAAACAAACATCTCACAAACCAAATAGAATGATAAGTAAGACTTCGGTCCACAAGGAACGGGATATAATTGCTAAAGACCTTAACACTTGTAGACACCTAAAAATGTCTCCCCAAAACCAAACTCTTTGATGAATAACCTTTCACCGCCATTATTGGTCGGGTTGAGTATTTAACCTTTGGAGTGCTTAAATCCGTATTCATTCCCAATACATTTCATAAACCAATCCATTTTTTAGCCTATTTCCCTAAACCATAACTTACTTTCCACTTTTCGTGTCCACATCACAAAACCGAGAGAAACTGATTTTGTGGACCTATAATTTTGATCCAATTATTATTTGGTTAGATAGGCCTTGAAATAATATTTCCAACAATATATCATAGGCCCAATTTCGATTTAAAACGAAGAAGATATGAGCAAAATACTAAACTCGGCCCAAAACCGACACCCTTTCACTAAAACAGTCATATCTTAAAATCTACAAATGATTTTGACCTGATTCTTATTGGGTTGGAAATTATATTTGATAATCTTTCCAATGATATATTATATGCCTTATTCCGAGTTATGGATCAAAAGTTATCGTAGTTTTAAAAACGCGTAAAAAAACTGGAATTGCCACGCGTAAAAAACTAGAATTACTGCGCAGCAGCTAAAATGCGGCGACACGACAAAAGCTGACGTGGCACGGCGCATATTGCCTTGAAACGATACTCTACACCGTGTCACGGTGCTTTTTCGTGTATTTTCCGCTTTCCCTCACGTGTTTATGAACCTGGACGCATTTCAGAAAAAACAGTACACCGTGACACGGCGCCACGTGCCGCGCTACGGCGGACTTTGCCGCGTCACGGAATTTTATGCCGTGTCACGGTACATGTGCCGTGTCACGGGAATTTCCCGTGTTTTCTTTAGGGCAGTTATTTTACTGCGACGCGGTATTATGTCCCGTGTCACGACAGACCTTGCCGTGTCGCGGCAAACCCCTGACGTGTCACGGTACCCAAATTTAGGGTTTTATCTTTTTAGGGTTTCGTGTGTACCTCTACTCATTTTCCCTATAAATATAGACCTGATTTCTGCAGTTTTGGGACACAAAAAATCATTCTCTCTTCCTTTCTTCTACACCAAAGATCATTCTTTTCTCTCTCTAATTTTCTAAACCTTAAACCTGTATTCCTAACTACATCCAGCCTCGTATCTGGGGCAGGGCAGCCGGGGCGGCCGCCCGGGGCCCCGGAATGGGAAGCCCAAATTAGTATTAAAAAAAAACAATTTCGTTTAATTAAAAAAGTCAAAGAACATAATTTTTAACGCTTTTTATTCACGCATAATGATACTAATAAGCAGTAAAATATCTTCATTTCCCTAAATAGTTACTCTCTATAATTAATAGTTGTATTTATCCCCTAGTTTGACTAGGTCCAATTCTCAGAAAATAAAATTCTTTCTCAATTTAAACCTTATTCATAGAAATTTATTAGGAGGGGAAAGAGAAAGAAAGTGATTCTCTATATACTTGTACATATAATGGTGGGTTCTAGTTAAAAAATCTAAAAAAAAAAAAATAGAGAATGTTGATGAGAATGACGAAAAAGGATTGAGCAGATCGTTTTCGTATATGATTTTTTGTTGAGAAAAGCATTAAGTTAATCATGATGGTGATCTCTTAAAGGTTCAATTTTTTTAATTGGTCCCTAATTTGATTTTTAGGGGTGTTCAGAGTAAATTCTAGATTTTTTCTGTTGTTGTTTATTCATTTTAATTACTTGTTTATATGCTAGTTTGCCGGGAATTTTTGAAGGGTTTTGCTGTTATGGTTTTAAATTAGTTGCATGTATAATTTTTTGAATATTGGCTTAAGTTGTACTCCATTAAGTAACTTTATCTTGATTTTTTTTCAAAATAATTTTATCCTGATGTAAGTTTTGTGTTTGATGTATATACTATGGTGGATGCTAATTGGGTTGGAAAAAATGACTTTTTTTTTGTTAATAATGAAAATCAGAAATTAAATTACTCTACATTAAATCATAATTATTTTATATATTATTTTGTTCTTGCATACCTTTAAAATTCAAAATGTTAACATCACTTTTTAAATAGGGCCCATATTACAAGTTCGCCCATAGGCCACCAAAATCTCAGAAACAGGCCTGACTACATCATTCCTTCCTTAAGCACTCCAAAGAGTTCATATAATACCCGAGGTTCTATGCTTAAACCAAGGCGTGGAAGGTATAATTAACTGAGGGTTTGGACCAAATCAACTCTACATTTATTTAATTTAATTTCCATTTGATTAATATTTTTTTTGAAGTTACTAACAATTTATTCATGATGTAGCAATTTTAAGAAACGCGCGTAATGTGAGTAATTAGTTAATTTAATTACTTATTTAATTTTTATATTGCTAGTATCATGATTAGGTTAATTTATATTTGATTTGACTAACGTTATTATGATTGAATTGCTTCCAATATTAATGTTTATTCTGTTATATTATTGATCACCATATTGCATGTTTAAAGGGAATATGTAATTGAAAATCACGCCTAATAAGATAATTTGGACAACTAGTTTAGGTTCCTTTTTAATTTTGTTATTAATTAAAGTGATCACTAATATTTTAGAATTATGTGTTGCATTAATATTCAACCAATTTAGCCTAATGATAGTTGGAGCAAATTGAATCTTTGTTTGCATGCCTTTGAGATCGCAAGAATCACTTTTCACTATAAGAATCGAGTAGAGGCCAATACGGGTGAATGTGACTCCATGACTCATTTTGTACCATCATTCCCGATCCTTCTTTCGTGGTTCCGAACCTTATGGAGTTAGTAATCTCATGGATTATTAATGGGGTGTAACCTTCATGGGTCAATCGTTGTTGCCTATCGTTGTTCCTTTATCATGGTTGCCCTTTATGATCCGTGAACGGTTTAGAAGTTCCTTAAAAACTTGTTGGAGGCTCCCTACTTTATTTGTCCCTAATCGTATACGTCAATTCCCACTTTCTATGAGTGCCAAGCATATTCACACATGCTCAACGTAGGCGCACTTCAAACGACGCCTACAACACTCAAGCTAATTCAAAGTCTTTTGGTGATTAGAGGTTCGTCAAGTAAACAAACAAACTATAGCTCTAAATCAAGTGTGGGGAATGGGATCCACTCAACCATGGCAATCAGGAAAATAATAGACAAGAGATAACAAAGACTACATGTAAGATCAACCTCATGCAATTAGGAAAACAACTCACACTACTAAACTTAGATCCCTTATTAGTTTAGTAAAAGAAGATACATAATTAAATTGCAATAAGCAATGACATACTCAATTTACATTTCCATGTCAAACTGAGCATAACATGCTATCAAGCTCCTAAATCAAGGGTAGCTAATCCTATCATGAAGAACTAACAAGCAATCTCATACAATCAATTTAATCACACATCAAACATCAATACTTCTCCCAAGTTTACTTAACTAACCATTAGGTTGTGCTTCACCCAACCCTTAGCAAATAGGACTACTCACAACTCATTTCAAGTGACATGCAAACAAAGATTAGGGTTCTAACTAGTTCAATAATTGGGGAAAAGTGATTAACTGATGATAAAACTAACATCCAACAATAAATTATCAAGAACTAAAGAGCTTTAAATGACTTGCAATAACAAAATGAAATCAGAAATTAAATAGATCGGATGAAAGTAGAAGAAGTTACTAATTGAAGCTTCAAATGTTGAGTACAAATGTTGAATCTTGAGAATAATCCTTGAAACTAGCTATTACATAATTTGAGGATTTCTAAACTAAATTACCAAAGTTGATTGTTTCAAACTAAGAGGAAATGCTGAAAACTATACTACTGCTCTCTAATTCTAAAATGAACCTAAGGGGTACTATTTACACTCCCCGAATTACATAGGAAAATCCATCAAAAGAAAACGGATTTTCAGTGAGGAGCGCCCGCTCCAAAGTTATGCATGCCTGCTCCCCTGTTCTTCGTAGATGGGCAGATTCAACTTTAAGGGGAAAAGCGCCCACTCCACAGAGGGTGCATGCGCGCTCCTCCCTACTTCAGCATATTGGTAGATTCAAAATGTAGAGGAGGAGCGCCTGCTCCTCCTAGGGTGCACGCCCACTCCTCACAGGGTTAGACTTGGCAGGAAGTTAGGATCATGCAGAAGCGCCCGCTCCTGGAGAGGTGCACGCCCGCTCCTCCAGGAGCGGGCTCTCCCTTCTTTGTTTCCTTGCCTTAAATTCCTCCCCGAGCTTTGATTGCTTGTCAAATTAAAGTGAGTCATAACACCTGCAAATCATGGACAAACACATATAAAGAGGGGGTAAAGCCGAAATGCAAGATATATATACAAAACGGGTTAGAAAAAGGGGAAATAATTGCAAAATCGGGTTAAAATCACCACAATAAGTGGTCAAATAAACCACTTATCAGTGGTAAAAGCCAATACCACCCGGGGGATTGTGGTAAAAATCAAAATTTCCAATAAAACATGTTAAATTGTTTTTTTAAATCATTCGCAAGCTATATTTTGGTCACATGATATGATCAAAACTGATCTGAAATTTTCTAATCTAATTTGATTTGTACACTAAGTTATAAGATAAAAAAAATATATAAGATGAGATATCATAGGATCGTGTTAATAAGTTCTTTCCAAATATATATTTTCTATTTTTCCTTTTAGTTAACATGTTTTGACTTTATGCATTATTCATGTTAATTTCTTTCACTTTGTTTTGTGGTGTGGTGTAATAAGAAAAAGCAAAGTCTTGTTCGACTCGCCTCAACGTCTAGTTTTCAGAAATCAAAATTTTATATATTTTCCTAACACGCAATTAAAGATATTTACATATAAAAGTATGTGTGTGGCATATGTGACTAAAAGAAATTTGTCAACTTAACACAAAAGAATTGAAGTAAGAAGTTTTCATAATTTTTAAAATTACAAAAATAAAGATATTAAACGGTAAATAATAAATGTAATAAAAAGGTAAAAGATATGATCTGATTATTTTTAAATAAGTTAATAATAACAACTTAAAGTCTTAAATAATGTGAATTGAATATAGCTACTTTAACATAAATAGAACTGTTTTAAATAAGAGGGGTCTAATACAAATAGTCAAAGGAAATAAACAAGTAAAATAGTATAGGGGAAATTCGGTGTGGCGTGATAAATCACTGCCTTTGAAAACGAATTCCGGCGTAACCAGGGTGCACAATTGTAATTGGCGGCTCATTCCCTAAGGTTACACACCACTCTTACATAAAGGCAGTTTAGAGTAAGAGGTGGAGTCAAGTAAACTTATGCCCAAAGAACAAAATGTGTTTAGCTAATTTTTGTGTATTTAGCTAATTTTTGTGTATGATGTGTATAAATAATGAAGAATAATCAAGCTAATTTTATAGACAAGGATGGAGCTTCAAGAGGATGAATCTAGACATCAAGGGGCATGAATCAACTTGAATCATGAAGAAGTTGATTAAATCACCATAAACAACCACTTTAATGGGAGGTTACAAGAGAATCCAATAGATGAAGGAAGAATGCCAAAAGATGAATGAATGTAGACATCAAAAAGTCCACTCCACAACTAACCCACTTGTGGGCAATCGTTATTTGACACAACCAGCTTGTGGAGTAGACTGATTTTCTTATAAAGAAGAAATAAAAAGTCTACTCCACAACTTACTTGTGCGCAAACTTTATAGGCCACAACCTCCTTGTGGAGTAAACTGATCAACTATAAAAAAAAAGCATGGTTTTTCTCTCTTTAATCCAACAAGAACAATCAAGCTCAAGTAACACAAATTTGCGAACAAGTATAATTTCTTATGTTATTAATAATCGAAGTATAGATCAATCATGAACAATCCTTAGTGATGCCACACATGCATTACTATAAAATATCAAATGCCATGCTTAGCTTAAATTACACACATCCGAATTGGTAAAGCTTAAGGCTCCGCTTGGCAATTCATTTTAGGCATCTTGATTAAATGGTAATGATGTTTAACAACCTTGGCAGCTCATTTTAGGCATCTTAAATGGTAATGATGTTTAACAACTTTGATAATGCGTAAGAAATTGTCTAATGACAGCCTTGGCTGAAAACAAATGTGTTTTTGGTTCAATTTGGACATATCTATGTAAAATAAAGATCCGAGTTGATATTTCCTCTGTTTTTTTTACTTGATCTTCTTTGACTTTTACATTATTCACCACCCTCTTTTTACTGACTTTTGTGAATAATATATAAGGAAAACCATATTCATGTGGGATCTTTTTGAATTCGTCTCAATATAAGTACTATCATAATGTATAACGAACTTTTATAATATTTACTTATGGACAATTAAAGTTATTGATCGTTAAAATTTTACATTGAAAAACATAATAAAAGAAATTGGTCAAGTAAAAAAGAACAGAGGAAGTATTTATTAGGGCTAGGCCTAATTCATGGAAATTTGATCCTCTAAACTTTACTTAGGAGAGAAGCAACTTAGCATAATTTATTCACAAGAACTAATTAATTCATGTTTAATCAAGTTTTCATAAGGAAAATACATACTCTTTTAGTTGTTGGTTTCTCACCCCTATTTATAGGAGTAATTGTACATGAAATAATCTAGAAACCCTTTATCCTACTTGGCATCCTAATTAGACTTGGATTGTTAACCCAAAATCTAATCTAAGTAAATTTGAAAAAATAGTTGATTAAACTATCTCAAAACCTAATTTAATTCTAATTAATAATTAAAATAGAAAACATTTTCAAGTGAAACATAAAAACCTATATATATGTAAAATCTACATAACTAGTAGAAACAAAAACAAGAAATTCCCATATTTTGAATATGCATTAGGTAGGGTGCTAAAATGTTAAGGCCTCTTAAATTATACTCCCTCCATCCTTTATTGATAGTCCCTCATGGCCTAATTTAAATCCTAAAATTATAGTCCCATTTGCTTTTTCCAACAACTATTAATATTAATTTTGTACCAAAATACCCTCCAATTTGCAACAAATTTGTGCAAATTTAGCTTCTTTATGTAAATTTTGCATTTTCATAAACTTTTATTACAAACTCTCTATTTTTTTTTTCATACCCCATGTAAATTTACATTTCCAATGTAGTTTTACTACTACTTATTTAAGTTATTTAATAATTTTAATTCCTGTGAAATTTCATCATAAGGGACTATCAATAAGGGATGGAGGGAATATAATTATAGGTGTTTGGCAAGTGATGCCTTAAAATAGATTTAGACGTTGAAATGAACTTGAATTGAGATATTACTACATACTTTGAGTACTACTATCTCCATGGACCTATGATTTTCCCTAGTATCATTATATTACTATAAGCGTTGTTTGAAGTTTGCCTACCTTAGCATGTGTGAATATGATTGGCAATCAGCGGAATTTGAATTTGACATTATAACGATTAGGGACAGAAAAGTAGAGAGCCGCTAATAAGTTTTTTATGAAACTTGTAAATTGTTCACGCATCACTTAGTAACCATAAAAAGGGACAAACTGAAAAGCAAAAATGATTTAATCCATAAAGGTTACACACTCCATTCATAATCCATGAGATTACTAACCCCACAATTATCCTAACCACAACTAGATAATTGGTCATGAAGGTACAAAATTGAGTCAGGAAGTCAATGACGCCAGTATTGACCTCTACTTGATTTTTATAACGACATGTATTAACTGAAACCCATAAACATACAAATAATTATTCAAATTGCTTAAAACTAATTATGCTAAGTTGGTTAAATTTAATGCACACACAAACTAATTAATTATTGTGATGATCATCACTTGAATAAAACAACAAGATTAAAAGTGAACCCAAACCGATTATCCAAATTTTCTTATTAGTCTTTATTTTTAATTACAAGTCTTGATTAAAACATCATGCAATTGATGATCATAATAATAGATAAATAAACATGCATAAACATAGGTTTGAAGTAACTTGACAATATTAGGGAATAAATTAGTACATATCCTAAACGAGACTAAGCATGATGCTAAGAAATTATTAGTGCAAACCTAAGTACCTAACCATGATACTAACAAGATTAATAAAACACCTTACCATATTACTAATAATTTAAATAATCCCTAAACATGATCAGGGCCGTTTTAGAAATTTCGGTGGCCCGGGGCGAAGACATAAATTGGGGCCCTAATTCACATATAGTATTTTAAAATTAAAAAAAAATTGGGTGGGCAAAAAAATACATGTTTTATTACGCATAATAATCTTTAAAAACATCAAATTTCCTATAGATAAAACATTGAAATCAAAGCCTAAGCGTTCATATGAAAATATTTCTACGAGCCTTTCTAGAAGCAAAGTCACTAATAATAGTTTCTACATTGATATGTTCTAACATATTTTTTTCAATACATAAAGTAGCTAGACAATTCAACCTTTCTTGTGACATTGAAGATCTCAAGTAGGTTTTTAGTAATTTTAACTTTGAAAAACTTCTTTCAACAGATGCAACTGTACTGTCACCGGCATAGTTAAAAGGATTCAATAAGCAATAGAAACATTTGGATAACAATCTGCAGCTTTGACAAACTCAAGGATTTCAAATGCTGACATCAAATCATTTGGCAAAGTCATTTGTAACACTTTCAATTCAAAAAAAAGATCATCTGCATCAACATCCGAAAAATTATTATGAGTAAAGGTAGTCATAAAACTTGTGCAAGATTTTCTTAAATCATCATTATCCAATGATATCAACCTATTTGAATCAAATAAAAAACCAAAAATGTTATCAAACACCTCCAATTGCTCAAATCTATTTTTCAAAGAAGCTATTGCAATATCAACAACCACCAAAAAATAATTAACTCTAAAAGATTCCTCGGGTGATTGTATTTCCTCATCATTATCGTCATTCTCATTCTCATCAAATGGTCTTTTTCTAGTGATGCGACGCTTTGTTGGAAATGTTGGCTCTATATCCATATCAAGTGCAAGGATTTTGGCAGTATTCAAACTAGATTCAAACCCTTCAATTCTATATTTCTCAAAATATGTGATCATACCTTGCACTTCGTTCATTATAGCTCCAATACTCATGGATTTAGATTGCAACTTTTTACTCACAATGTTAACAGCAAATAAAATATCATACCAAATTACCATGCCAAGTAAAAATTCAAAACTTGCAAGAGAATTAGCCAAAATTTCGGCCTCACTTTTTGTTTTAGCAATATTAGTGTCATCATCACTAGAATTATACAATTCCAACAAAGCTAATCTAATTTGAGGAGATTGAAACCTTATAGCTTTAACACTCTTAATTCGACTCTCCCATCTAGTATTGCACAAAGATTTAACAGTCAAACTCGGGACATTGTCAACTAAAATCTTCCACCTTTTAGTGGAATGTGCAAATAATGTGTATATATGTTGTACAATTCCAAAAAAAGAAATAGCTTTAACACAAGAATGTGCCATATCAGAAAGAGTGAGATTAAGACTTTGACAAGCACATGGCATATATAAAGCCCTTGGATTAATATCAAGCAATCTCTTTTGAACCCCTTGGTGTTTCCCTTTCATATTAGAGCCATTGTCATAACCTTGCCCCCTCGCATCATCAATATCCAAATCAAGGGACTTACATACATCTAACAATACATTTAAAAGTCCCAAACCAGAAGTATCATCTACTTTTAAGAATTCTAAAAAAAATTCTTCTATCTTGATTTTATCACTTGATACATTACACATCTTACTATGAAAGTCATTTGTTCTTGATGGCTCACATCAGGGATACAATCAAGGATTACAGAAAAATATTTTGACTCTTTTATTATTTTTATTATTGAAGTCCAAACACCATGAGATGAAAGAGAAATAAGCTAATTTTGAATTTGCGGACCAAGGTAATGTTTGTGAATTTCTTGGCTTTGAATTCGTCTAACATGATCTTGCATTACCAAATCAAATTCAGCTATCATTTCAATTAAAACCCAAAAAATTACCATTACTATCATCATAAAAAATTATTTTTAGCTAGACATTTCACAACAGAAACTATTCGAATTAACACTTGCCTCCAACGCTCTTTTTCCTTTGAAATTGACTCTTGCAAGTCTTTATCAATGCCTTTATTCATTTCTAATCTCACTCTTGTTTCATACCAAGTGTTCATATTTGTCATATGCTCAAAACTATTCTCATGTAATTTGAGTTTCTCACCAAGATGTTTCCAATCATTTACACTATCACTTGCTAAAAAAGTTTTGTTATTTTGAGATGTGAACAATTTACAACAAAAACAATATACTTTATTAGCTAATTTTGAGTAAACCAACCATTTTCTATCAAAAGTCTCACCATTACTCAACTTTTTACTATAATAGGCATATGAAAAATGCCTTAATTTGTTATCAATTGGAAACACAAGGTTCAAATCTCTAATAGGTCCTTTTTCTATCAAAATATCCCTTCCTTTAATGTCAAGATTACCCCAATTTTTAGGATCATAAATATCTAAAGGAGGGACTACTTGATCATTGCCAACATCATTAACATCGGATGTATTTGGTACATTCGTTGGTTCATTCATATTAGTCGCATCCTCATTAGGCTCATTTGCCTCATTACCATGATTTTCATTATTTATATTCTCATTAAATTGTTCATGATTTTCATCTTCACCCAATTCATTAGAAGACTCTTCTACTTGTACTACTTTAGTAAAAAATTTGTCAATGGCACCCTTTTGAGATTCTATTAACTCTTATGTCCATTTTCTTTTTTTCCTCTTATCATTACCAGATAAATATTTTCTAGGCAACATTCTTTCAAACAAAACCAATAATAAATTAATAAGTATAGAATAGAACAAAAACACCTGATTATTGAAGCAATTGAACAAAAGACTTAGTACGCTCAATTTTCACTCCAAACAAATGTCAATTCAAGTAATCAAATCTGAAAAATACAAAACAATTGAAACAAAAAAAATTAGTAAAATTAACCAAATAAAAATAAAATTACATAATTACATTATGATTTAGAAATGAAAAAGTACAAAATTAAAAAGTTAGATAAGAAATAACCTTAGCATACTGATGAATGATGAACTTGTAGCTCTCGTCGAACGAGTCGAAGCAATTAGCACAATTAAACAACCAATTCAACCAGACAACTACTAATCAATGACTTAGATATTTTTCCCCCAATTTTATAATTCTTGATTGAAAGAAATTGTACAGATGAAAACTTAATAGAAAGAAAAGATTTAGATGAATAAAGTAGAGTTTACAAAGAGAATTATATATAATTAGATAAATTTCCATTAAAAATTGAAGGATAAAGTTACTGTTTGTCATAATTATTTAGGAGAAGGGATTAATCTGACCGAAAATTTAATTGAGATACATATTGAAAAATAAATTTACCGAAAAAAGGGGATAGAATTGAATTTATGGTAGTTTTTTTTGGGTTAATCAAATTCACCGAGGAAAGTGAATATTTTGGGAGAAAAATTAGGGAGGAAGAAGGTTGAATAGCGAAAAATATGGCTATTGAATTTCTGAAATTCAATGTTTTGCTTATACAGTTATACGCTTCTTCCTTATTTTTTTCCATTTTTTTTAATACATAATTATTTTGGGGCCTTTGCATTAAACTGAAGTTGGGCTTTTGGTTCGGGGGCCCAGGGCGGTCGCCCTACCTGCCCTGCCTTTGCTACGGCCCTGGTGGCATGGCACGACGCGATGCATCGTAGCACATTAGAAAATGTCAATCACAACAAAATTAGTGTAACACATTGCTTGTGCAGTGCGCCGGTTGATGTGTAGCCTGCCAAGCCAATTTTGGCATGTCGACATGTACTGTTGGTTTAGCGATTTTTGTTTCTATCATAACTTTTGGTCCCAAAATTAAATTTAGGGAAATAATTTTTAGTTAGAAAGATCTAGAAGTCTACTTTCTAAACAAATTAGAATCAAGTCAACACACATCGATTATTTCTATATTTTTGGATATGGTAAAAAAAAGTGTAAGGATGTCGGCTTTGGATTGAGTATAATATTTCGTTCATATCTCCATTGTTATAAATCTCAATTGGGCTTTATGATCATATATCATTAGAAAAATTATTAAAAGGGCTATCCAACCATGTAAAATTTGCTTTAAAATTATGAAGCACAAAGTCAAATTTAGCTCGATTTTAGGTCACGGTTATAAAAAGAGGAAATTGGGCTAAAGTAGTTTATGAATTTTGGATTAGGAAAAGTGCTTTGGCTAATCCGCTAATGAAAAGGCTAAAATGGCTTGAAATGATAGAGAAATGGAATTGGATTGGGTTTCTAAGCAAGACTCAAGTGTTCTTTCGATCCAATACAAAACTCAGATCAAATGACAGTGAAAAGTTTATTCATCATTGGATTTGGTCGGAAATTTTTTTTAAGTGTCTGCAATTACCTTTTATTTCAATTATTAAAAAACTTATTCAAAATATTTCAGCTCTTTATTAAACAATAACCATTACCTAATTTAAATGTTACTCTACTACCTTATCATTAGTTTCAGCATCTTATCTTTCTAAGTTTCAGTTTCATTTAAGTTAGTGTTGCCAAACATAGCCTAAATTATACATCCAATATTTTGACAAAAGATAATAAGGTACAGAATTGACAGACATGTTTTTGCATTGCTTACTTTGTAACCTTCACTTATTTTAAAAGTGTCTTATGGTTCAAGAACAAGCTAGCTATACACAACAATAATCTATAATATGTAACATTGAATAAATTAATCAAAAAGCTTAGTATATCTATATTATTATCAATCATAGAGCCCACAGTTAATCATGAAAATACAAATAGTGAACGAAAATCTAAGCTAACTAACCATATCATATTATAAAAGCTCACATTTTTTTTCTTTCTAGTTCTTACTCACCTAAACACATTCTCTCTTTTCCTCATACTTTGATGCAATGGAGTGCAAATTTGCTTTAGCCATATTTGTTTTACTTTTGCATCAATGTATAGCTAATGTGGAGGATTCAACAACAATAGAGGTTTCGAAATCGAATAAATCTTCTGGTTGTAATCTTTTCCAAGGTAGTTGGGTGTATGACGATGCTTATACTCCATATTATGACTCCTCTACTTGTTCATCTATCATCAAAGAGTTTGATTGCTTAAGCAATGGGCGCCCGGATCAACTCTACCTCAAATATAGGTGGAAGCCTAGTGATTGCCATTTACCAAGGTAACTCCTTAACCACGTCGTTTATTGTATACTCGGGTCTATGAACATCACCTTGAGTGGCACACTTACGTCCATCCAGGGTGATGCCATCTAAAATTGTCTATTTAATTTTGTTGTATACTCGGGTATCTGAATATCATCTTGGGTGACACATTTATTATGTCCACCCAGGGTGATACTTGCCTATTTGGCTTTATGTAAGAATTTGTATAAAACTTTTTGTGCATATATATTTCCAAGGGAAGAATTTGCATGGTTTGTTTATTTTATATTTTCTTGATATATTATATATTATTTATTATGTAGATTCGATGGTCAAGATTTTGTGACAAGGTTCACGGGAAAGAAGATAATGTTTGTGGGAGATTCCTTAAGCCTTGATCAATGGCAATCATTTACATGCATGTTGCAAGCAGCCCTGCCACATTGTAATCACAATCTTACAGTAAAAGGCGCCCTCTCTACACATACCATAATGGTACATGCTTATTATGACTTATTATCTAATTATATTATACTACGTATAAAGGTTGATTTATATGTACGTTATACGTCCCTCCAATTCTTATACTAGGTTTCTCTATTCTAGTTTGTTCTTTTTTATGGAGATAAAATGTTTTTCTTTTAATCTTTTCGACCGGATCATATAAGTTTACTTTATTTATTAAATAATACGCAAATCTTTTTTTTTTAAAAAAAAAGCCTTTTCTTTTATCTGTCCAAAAGTAAGGGGAAAAAATATTTAAGGACGCACATTTTTTTGTTTAGTTACAATAAATTTATGGAACAAAGTATATATGCTTTAAAAGTACGTAATTATAAATTATGATATTGTCCTAACCTATCACGTTTTTTAAAAAATTATTACAATAATGTTTGTTGCCCATCACATCTAAAGTTGCTTTTACTACTTGTATAAGAAAATATGTGACATGTTTTTTCTTGGAATGTCCTTAAATTGTCGATTTATGGTATTATTATTTTGAGGAAGAAAGTATAAAAATGATGATTATATGTCTTTTGTGTCTATCATATATAGGAGTACAACATTTCGGTGATGTTATATCGAACTCCATATTTGGTTGATGTTGTAAGTGAAAAGATAGGGAAGGTGCTAAAGCTTGATTCTATAAACAATGGCAATGCTTGGAAAGGGATGGATGTTCTCATCTTCAACAGTTGGCATTGGTGGGTCCACAAAGGAAGCAAAAGTCAAGGGTATCATACAATACATCTCTTTGACACTACTCCCTTCATAGTTTTGAATTAACAATTACACTTTACTTTTCATCTAAATCATACAAATGATTGAAAAATTATACTCCCTTTAATTTAAAATAAATATCATAATTTGATTAGCACATATATCGTTACAAAACTTTGACTAATAATATTTCTAATTATTGGTATGTAGAAATGATAAATAGTTTATAGATTTTATACATTAAGTCAATTGAGAGTATGATAATTTTAACATGTACCTACATACATGAATATGTTTAGCACTATCGTTTAACTATTTAGTTTATATCAACATTGGTCAATATAGTGTATGTAAATAGTTTTTAAAAAAAAAATTTAAAACGAAACATTTATTTTGAAATACATGGAGTAAGTAAAAGAGAGAAAATAGAAGGTGAAATCTTGGTGGAAACTTTTTGCATAATCATCAATCAATCAATAATAACTATATACTAAAAGACACACCACTAATAACATGTGTCAATTTCTAGTGTGTCCTTAGTATATTATTATTTTTTTAATAATTAATTACTAAATTTATTTAAGGAAGTTATTTTTTTTAAAAAAATAAATCAACTATATAAATGAACAATACTCTCTCCCTATTTTTTTTTATTTGCATCACTTTCCTTTTTGGGGTGTTTTTTTTTTATAAATGCATCAAATCTATATTTGGTAACTTTATACTAAATTTTATCATTTTTCTCTCTTACTTTAAACCTCATTCAACTTATTTTATCATTTCTCTCTCTTCCATGGTCCCCACTAAAATAATAAAAATATCTATCATCTCTCACATATTTTCTCTTTCATGGTCCTCATTTTACTTTTACTATAATAATTTATTTACCCACTCACAATATTATATTACTCTCCTAAAACTTTGTGCAATCCAAAGTGATGCAAATTAAAAAAAAAAAAAAAAACGGAGGGAGTAATATTTATCATTCTTATGTTATACGCAATTAATTACGAAATAGTAAGAAAATATACTCCCTTCGTTTTTAAAATACTTGCTCCACTTTTCTTTTTCGGTCGTTTTTAAATACTTGCTCCATTTCCTTATTTGGAAATCTTTTACAATATTTAATTCATTTCTCTCATATAGTGGACCTAACATAAATCATATTATATTAATTTCATATTCTCTCTCCTTCCATTCTCTCCACTACTTTTGCTTTTTACAATTTTTTATTCTTCCCCTTACCCCATTACCTCCATATTTTATTACTTTCTCTAATTTCTCCTAAAGTCCACGCAAGGAAAAATGGAGCAAGTATTTAAAAATGGAGGGAGTATATCATTTTAATCCTTTTAAACACATACGTATGTATTTAAAAGGATTAAATTTATAGATATAAACACTAATTAGATTATGATTAATGTTAGATTAACTCTTATCAGCCATTATCTGATTCTTGATTTCAACATAAAATCAGATGGGATTACATCCTAAAGGGCAAAAAGATTTACAAGGACATGGACCGTTTGACTGCTTATAAATATGGATTGACAACTTGGTCTAAGTGGGTTGACAAATATGCTAACAACAACAACATTCAAGTTTTCTTCCAAGGCATCTCCCCCACTCACTACAGGTTAGTATCACATGCTCATTTACGTCTAATACTACCTCCGTTTCATAATATCTGACCCTTTTTTGTTTTTTACAAATTTTATTTAATAATATGCTAATACATAACTTTAACTCTCAATATTGATAATTACACTCTTAGTTGATTCTTTTCATTTATGTTGTACTAGGTCTCAAGAGTGGAACGCGAGTACTGGAGATTGTAAAGGAGAAACAAAACCGATACCAGGATCAACCTATCCGGCAGGCTTACCACCAGCAGACGGAGTAGTAAAGCAAATATTGAGTAACATGTCAAAAAAGGTTACGTTACTAGACGTAACAACAATGTCACAACTTAGAAAAGATGGACATCCTTCAATATATGGTTTGGATGGTAACCAAGGCAATGATTGTTCTCATTGGTGTCTTCCTGGTGTCCCTGATACTTGGAATGAACTCTTGTCAGCTCTTCTTGTTTCTCAAGCTAAGAAAACCCTACAATTCAACCAACTTTGATTGCTAGATTTAAATTTATTGTGATGGACACATTATTATTTGGATCTTGTATTATTTGTTATATCCATGTATGCGGAATTTAAATTTAATTTAATATATTACTCATACTTTCTGTATGAAATTAATCAACAATAACTTTTTGGTACAGCAGGCCACATCATGCGGCAGGGGTTACTCGAGTTTTTTTGTTAGGGGTTACTTGAGTTTTTCAGTCATGGGTTACTTGATTTTTTTCAGTCAGAAATTACTTGAGGGGTTCAGACAGGGGTTTACTCGGTTAAGGGTTACTCATTCAGGGGTTACTCGAGTTTCTCAGTCAGGAGTTACCCGAGTTTCTCGTTCAAGCCGCATACAAAAAATTGTGACTCGAGTAACCCTTAACCGAGAAACTCGAGTAACCCCGGCAATTCAAGTAACTCCTGACCGAAAAACTCAAGTAACCCCAGCAACTCGAGTAAGTCCTGACCGAAAAACTCGAGTAATCCCTGACCAAAAACTCAAGTAAGTAATCCCTGACCGAAAAACTCAAGTAAGTAAACCCGGCAACTCGAGTAACTCCTGACCAAAATAACTCGAGTAACCCCTTGCCGAAAAACTCGAGTAACCCCTGACCGAGAAACTCAAGTAACCCCTGATTGAGAAACTCAAGTAACCCCGAAAACTCAAGTAACCCCTGACCCATAAACTCAAGTAACCCCTGCCGCACGGTACAATAGGCCGCATATAAAAATTTGTGATTAATTAATATAAACTTGTTGTTCAGAGTGATTTCCATTGATCCATATTTATAGGGTTGCATATTCAAGTATAAAGAATTTAAATTTTATTTAATATATTCATGTATAAACCAAATTGTGATTTCTACATTCACTTTTACGGTAAGTCACTTATTTTCAATTCAATTTGTAATGACAATTCATTTATTTATACAACACATTTACAAGTTATAACCTATAATTTTTTTTTTTTTATAAGGCAAAGGCAGTTTTATTTTAAAAAATTTCTTTTATAATTTTTTTATTTTTTTTATATATATTTTTACAGGAAGGAAGAAAAAATATCATTAGTAAACAGCCATACGGCATCTATGATTTCATTGAATAAGTTATGGAGTAATTCCAACGAAATCGTGTAAAGGTCCGCTTTTGTTGTTTTGGCTACTATACTGACATGATGAAGATTGAGTATTGAGTTGATTCAGATTATTGTTTTGATCCAATTATATATCCGAGTTGACCTACATACCGATGTTAATGCAATGCTATGTTTCATACTTATTTGAGTAATAGTTATGAGATTTTTCAATAACCTTTGCTCTTTACACTCATTGAAGTTTCAGCTAAGATGGAATAATCTTCACTCTTTACACTCGTTGAAGTTTCAGCTTTTAATCATACATAATCTATTTCTAGCTAAGATGGTAATAAGTATGGTTTTTATCTACGCGGTTTGGTGTTCAAACTTGTTTGTATGCACATTTTTAGTTAATAATGACATGGAATTAAAATTAGTGAATGGTTGTGTGGCATGATTCTAGTGTAAAAAACGATTACATGTGGCACATAAACATATTTAGGAACCCCTTTTAATGTATAGTATAGATAATAATGTAACACGTTTATATTTAAAACCATTGATGGCTTGTGAGTTGTGGCCAGACTTTTGTTTATTGGATTGGGTTCAAAATTTGGATATATGTAGTAGACAAGCACATTGTTTTTGTTTCAAGATAAGTGTACTTGATTGTTATTTGTCTAAATTATTAATACAATGTAGCAATTTGATTTAAAGGCTTCTGAATTTATGACCAATTGTAGCTACTGCAACACAGATGCTTGAATCCATGGTTAAATCTCCATGCTGAAGCACCGATGTTGCTAATGCCGTCCTTAATGGAATTGACTGTGTTATGCTTAGTGGTGAGAGTGCAGCTGGGGCTTACCCTGAGCTTGCTGTCAAGATCATGGCCTGTATATGTATCGAGGCAGAATCTTCCCTTGATTATGCAGCTATCTTCAAAGCGATGATTAGGGCTACACCTTTACCAATGAGCCCCTTGGAGAGTCTTGCATCTTCAGCTATCTGAACTGCTATTAAAGCCCAGGCAAAGCTCATTGTTCTGATGACATGTGGTGTTACAGCGGCTAAATTGGTTGCCAAGTATACAGAGGTTTAATTTCTCTATTAGCTGAGGGGTCTGCCAAGGCTACTGATTCAGAGTTTACAGAGGTGATTCTGGAGGCTACTCTGAAGAAAGCAACAGAAAGGGGCCTGTGTCTTCCCGGTGATGCTATTGTAGCACTTCATCATATTGGGGCTGCTTCTGTTATCAATGATTTGCATTGTCAAGGGATTGGGTAAGACATTAGTCTCTGATTCTCGTCTATTAGAAGAAACGGGAGAAATAAACCAAGGACAGATATTTCAGGCAAACTGTGTTTTGTTCTCGGATTTCTTCCTGCAGACCTCCTGCTACAATGTTTTCTTCTCTAAATCCCTTTTCAAGTTTCCTGATTTAAGCTATAAAGTTGATGTGTTTCATTGTTTACTTGCACATTATTTCGTGTTGTACATTTTTAGAGTTGTCCCATCTAGAACGTTGCAATGAGGTATTCTATTGTGGTGGTGCCTTAGATGATTGTTTTTTAAGTTTGAACACAACAAAGAGGATTTTATTATGACTGTCAACATTTTAAATATGCTTTCTTTATGCAGCATGCCAACAGTCCTGAATATGTAAGAGTGTGTGATTGTTATTCATGTTCCTTTATATTATACATCATATTCTTTTTTTTATTTGCTATGAAAATGTACATTATAATTACATTTACGTGAACATAGAATGAGTTAAATTGCCACAGCACAGGTAGTAACAAATATAATTCTTGATTTTCAAGAATTAGCAGTACTTTATTTGAATCTCACTTTTGTTATCGGAAAATACTGCCCATAAACATAACATGTATATATTGGGTAGTACTGTAGTATACAACGTGAAACACTGTCTACGTGTTTTGCATAGGTCTGTTTTCCTAATTATTGAATCATCTTTTCCTCTCCCTGCTGATCATACAAGAAGATTTGCTTTTACGCGATCTTTTTGGCTTGGAAATCTCACATGTGGGGTGTTAAGATGTACATCTTAACTGCATGCCAATCAACTTGAGCAGAAAGCTGAGCTTTGACACCACGCTGAGTTGAATGCTGCTTTTTCAAGGGTATTGAATGAAGATGGATCATGGAGTTAGATTGAACATCAAGCAAAACAAGAAAATTGTCCTGTTCAACAATTTATAAGAAACAAAAGGTAACAACGAACTCACCCTCCATAAGTCCCGAGCATCCACTATAGTTGTTGGCTTAAGACCTATATCGGACCAATATGCAGTTATATTTGATGATGAAGATCCTCTATTCCATAGAATAACAGCCATCCTCCTCTGAGTCAATGGGCCAGCCCATACCTAAACATTTTCATAAGATATTAGTCTGAGACTTGCATGCCAAAAGTGACTCCGAAAAACTAGTGTATACAAAGTATACACAAACTCTTATGTGGTTGGTCATACTGTGTGGCTAGCCATTACAGGGTTAGTTGGTCAGCATTACAGGGGTTACCTTATGGGGTTACTCGATCAATATTACAGGGGTTACTTGGCTAGTATTATAGTATTTACTTTGTTTTTTTACAAGCAGCTAGACCACACGGTATGGCTAGTCTGACACAAAGCGAGCTGCAAAGTATATATTACCTCAAGATCGCCATTTTTCTTAACCTTTCTCCCTTGAACCCCTAGCTTATCTGGTTATAAAACTTAAACTTGTCAGTAAGTTCACTTCACAGGGTTGGTATATATGAAGTAATTGACAACCTCCTCCAGTCCTTCTTTACCTTGATTGACAGCAATGACCTCCTTGTTGCTTAGCAGTTCAAGAGTTGCCTGATCCATTGTTCGCACATCACATCCAACCAACAAAGGAGCCTGCAGAAACCCAAGGTTTTTATTACAGGCCAATCATCTTCATCGAGTTGCATAATAAAAGTCAGAGTATTAGAATGGTACCTTTACTAATGCCCATATGCTGAAGTGAGAACGATACTCCTCTTTAGTCATCTCTCCGTTACCAACTTCAAGCATGTCCGGATCTGCAGACAATGTTAAACCCCTTTCATCTGTCATATCGAAAACAGCACTGAAACTCGATCATAAAAATGAGAATAAGTATGTTTCTTATTGTTACCATTCCATGCTCCAGGACGAGCATATGATGCCCATTTGTCATTTTTGTCTGCTATATCTGTCATACTGAAGTACAACAGGAGTTTCCAGATTTAATAGCCCAATAAAGCATTAGGAAAAATAAACTTTTGTTCTATTCTTGAACTAGTACAGTCCCTCATTTTAACTGCTAAAAATAGATGTTCAGATCAAATATAAGAATGTGTATTGAACTTTACTCTTTTACCTATTCCATGTATCTTGAATGTCACCCGTCGTTCTCCAACTATTTCCAATACTCGGGGCCCAAGTTGCTGGATCTTCTTGTCCCCTGCTCATCACCAAGTTTTATTGTGAGAGAATCATGCTATTGTTCTGTCGAATATCCTCATAGTAAACTAAATTTGAAATTACAACTCCTTCGAGTTGAACTTGCATTGATGAATTACTTACCATTCACATAGGGAGAAAAATATATGTCTGCCACTTTCTAGTAAGGCCTTACTCATCTTAGGGTACCTATCCACAATTGATAGTGTTAGTGCTAGAAAGGCGGTAATGTTCAACCTGAAACCTTGGGGCTGTTAATGAAGCAGATCAATTTCAGATTGTTGATAAAAACACCAGTGAACAAGTACATCAATATTATGTAAGTAGTTACAAACCTTTCCTTTGGGTCAATCCTGTTGTTCTCACAGTTGTCATATTTCAAGTAATCAACACCCTATTTCAGACATTTTTTGAGGGGGAAAAAAGTCAAAAATACAGCTGATGAGCAATCTGTATTTTACCATTCCATGTTGAGTGACCTTGTATCATATCAAGATATCAATTACTCACCCAGGAGGCAAAGGTCTTCGCATCCTGCGTTTCATGGCCAAGCGAGCCTGGCATGGTCTTACTACAAGTCTGAATTCTGAACCAGCAGTCTTGGTATCAGATTTAAGCTGCTTAAACATGCATAGAATTGTAACATGATTGACTTCATATCACTACTTATTTTTTTCTGAGATGACCCATAATATTTTGAGATAGAGTGAATACCCTGCATCTGAGTAAATTCCAAGCTTCAGCCCTTTGCTATGAACATAATTTGCTAGTGCTTTAATTCCTGATGGAAAGGTTGAAGCTTTGGAAACCAAGTGTCCCTAGAATATTTGAACGGAGTGGGATTAGTGGGAGAAATCACAAATGTGAAGAATACAGTTTTTTTTTTTTTTTTTTTCGGTGTTTAGAGAGCCACAAGGACGAGGGTGAAAATCGATCCCATGATTTCCTAGAACCGGGAGGAAAGCTCTAACCACTTGAGCTATCCCTCACTTTCAAGGATACAGTAAGATAATCAGATATTCAAGGGTGAGAATGCACCTGAGAATCTCTGTTGAGTTCTGCCCAGCAGTCATCTGTTATGTTACAGTTGATGACTTAGTAAGAACCTTTTTTTTAAGGACTAAAATAATTTAGAATTTCGGTACTTAAAAGAACAGTAAGCCAAACATTATCTTAAAAAGTTTGTAGATTTACCAATGTTTATGTATTTATACCCAAGATCTGCTAGGCCACTCGACACCATAGCATCAGCTGCAGGAATGGTTTACAAAGATGTCCATCATATATTCATATCATGGAACATATGAAGAATCTCCAAATATTACTGATTAGAAAAGCAGTTACCTGTTTCTCTTATCAAATGCTCGTCAATCTTACAGCCAAAGTGGTTCCAGCTGTTCCACCTACTCAAGACGAAGAAATACATGACAGATTCAACTATAAAGAAAAACATGACAGAATTGGTTTTCACAAAGATTTGGTTTCTCGGATTGATTTTTTTTTTTTTTTTGTCACCACATTCGTGTTTATTTAAAGGAGAGTAAAAATAGGAAACTTGCACGAACACAAAGAGGGGAAAGGTTTAGGTTGCAATTAAATAACCTTAAAACAGAATCATGCTGACCTTTGTTCTAGATTAAATATATATGAAGTATATGCAGTTGAATATAATATAGACAGACATTTATTTGTCCTTGACTGAATTTCAAGTTTAAAGGATGACAAGAAAGAAGTAGTACACGTACGTACCCCATTTGTGGAGTAAGAGCAAGGCCATTGTTTAGGAGACTACGGCGCCTGCCACCCACAGACATATTTGGCACTGATGTATTATCAGGAAGATGCATAAGAGTTGCATGTGCAGTTCCTACCACCAACATGATCCATACCAGTATCCTACCAATTAGACCAATACGTGGTGACATAATCGTTGATCAAGCTAGTAAGTTATCTTAAAAAGAGTTGGAATTTGTTGTGTATGGATGGAAATGAAGGATATGATTAGGTGAGAATTAATGAGGTGGGTTTAAGAAGATGTTTTCAAAAAAGAGAAAAGAATTAGGTGTAATTGTAAGGAAGGCCAGTTAACTAGAAGTTGGAGCAGCTTGGGCCTAGTAGCATAATTCAGTGGCTTTTGAAGCATTTTCAGTGGCATATATATCCCTGCAATATATATATGGTGAGATGAGGTGCTTTATTTTTTCCTACTTGCGTAGGAGTCACGTTGTACCATAACACAAGGCCACAAGGGTAGAAAATACTTGAAAAGGAATCAAATTGGGACCAGAAAAATCTAAGTGATCAAGTCCAAAACATTTTGCACTAGTGACTGAGTCAGTGTAGTGACAAATTGTTGACACTAGGGTGATTTTTTTTTTTTTCCATTATTATTTCTGGATTAACTTTTGATTTCACAATAAGTTGGTATGCGTAAATGTAAGTTCATCCCCATTACCTCATTTTTTGTGAGACACACAAAAAAGATAAGTAGACCAAAATCTAAGATTCTTTGCACAAATTCAATGCATTATCACTTGACAAAGCTAATTTAATGTTATTTATTACATTAAAATTATATTTTACCTATAAAGTTACACCTTTAATTAATTAAAAAATAAAAAAATAATAATTTTTGGTGGGGCCGGTCAGGCCATTTAATAGGTCCGTCCCTGCTCACAATAACCTAAATGTCCTCTCACAATTTTTTTTAAAAATGTTTGAGACATGCAATTGCAAGATAGCATGTACTGCGGAGTCTCCATCTGTTTCATACCCACCCCATCCCCCACTGTCACGGCTCTCCCATTGTACAAGTCTCACCCCATCCCCCAATCAATCATAATGAAAGCAGGAAAACTACAACTTTCAAAGGCAGACCCTACTAAGCTGATCAATCTAGCACAAAAAACCAAGTACCCAAGAATCAGAATAGATCAAGCAATCAAATTTCACAATTCAAGTCAATAATCTTACAAATTAAAAATCATCATAAACTCAAAATTAATGAAATCAGAAAAGTTTATACCTTTGTCATAAACATATAATCCTAAATGAGGTCCATCTTGAATTATTACCAGGACCAACAGTAGGAGGCTAATGATAAGAAACCACTGAAGCATACTTATTCCCTGACTGCATCATCATTCCATTCCCACCATTACTAAACTGAATATAATTATAATGATTATTACTATAATTATGAATATGATTTTGATTATGATTATTCTGATTCTGCTCAAACCCATTATCATTCCCATCATCGAAATTGTGGTGGGAGGGAGGAGAGAGTATAATGGTACCGGAGTTAGGTGACAGCGTTTGTTAGCAACTAAATATGTGGTGTTGTGTCTTTCAAAAAAAAAATGTAGTGTTGTGGACTTGTGGGATTGTCAAGGGAAGTGCTTGTGAGGAATCAGGAGAGAACAAGTGATGGACATGGTGGTGTTGGTGATTTCAAGTATTAATCAAGGGAAATCATAATTTCATATTAATTGGATTGGTTTTAATATTTAAATATGTTTATGAAAGTGAGGGATAGCTCAAGTGGTTAAAGCTCCCGTTCTAAATGAGCTTATGAACATCATCTCTAGATGTTAAGATATTTTCATTCGAAGTCAACACGTTGGATTCCAGAGTGTGATCAAATGCGTTTTCAAGTCCATGCATGTATCTAATTCTAATTTCTGTCCATCGGCTACAACAGTCCTTAATATGTAAGAGTATGTGATCAAATTAAATGGGGTGTTACTTCATTTCTGCAATATGTGAATGTACAATAAAATCATTTTTGCAATATGCCAATTTAAATTATAATCGACAGTTGCATTACACTTTGATCAAACGGCCTCCACGGGCTAAGGTTAATTCATTAACATCAAACAATAACTCTTTATGTTCAAGAAGCTGGTGAAGTATATAAACAATGCATAGACTGCCATAAGTTATGTTTTCCATAAAAATTTAAGGAAGCACCATTTATCTTCATTACCCCATACCAAGACTTTACACTCTCAAACCCTACTTTGGAAAGACTAAATCTACTACCACTACTAGAAGCCTCATAGATTTCCCAACATAATTTGTTAGTACTACTGCAGATAACTAAGCAGCAGCAGCAACACGGGTAAAGCTATCTACACGACATGCACAAAAATTGAACATTTTGAGTGAATCAACTTTCTTGGTACACAAATACAAATGGAACAAAAGAAATTTAATACACCTCTTCACTCAAGAAACCAGTGGTTACAGAATATTGGGTTAGAGGAGTAAAAGCACCAATAGCTTTCGCTCCATGAGGCGCAATGGATCAGTTGCCACCTGCATAACTTTGCGACTTTAGCAGGTGGGGCTACATAAGCAAGCTTCCGCCTTCAGTAACCATGAAGTATAAACAGTATTGGTTAATGATTTCAGTTAGCATGTGAACACACAAGCCCAGACAGCATGAACTTGCATGCTGCATATGGTGTTTGACTTGTACTGGGACAGATCAGGTGCAGCAGTATCATTGATTAAATACAGTCAGGTGGTTTGGATGTTATGTTCCAACAAGAAATGGAATCTGTCATCATTCAGAAGCAGCACTTAGCGCTAGATTTAGCTCCTGTGCAGACTTCGCAACTGAGCCCCCTCTTCTATAGAAAGCAAAAGGAGCTAGTTATTCAAAAGTCAAATTTAAAAAAAGAGTAAAACACAACCAGAAGATACTCTAACCTCATAAGTGCTGGCAGACATAGCTTAACCCTTTCAAGTTCAATGTAACAAAGGTTGCACCGCTCCAACCTACAGATTTTAACAGAGGCAATATTGTCTTATGTCAGATGACCTTTGTCGGTACCTCAACCGTCAACCCCAATTTTTATGTTCTTCATAGTTGTATTTTTTTCCACATCCTCTCTTAGGGATGATAATGACTCGATACCATCGTGGACAACACACCAAGATCAGTCAAAACCCATCCATAAACAAATAGGAAAAAAAGTCAGGCTCATTTAGTTAACAATCAACTCAAATAATATGGTGTTTACCTCATTTAGGCTAATGAACAACTCATTTGTATGGGTTCAAAAAAAATTTCATAAGCATTAATAACTTGGCTAAACTCAGTGAGAATTAAAAGGTTTGGTAAAGCAATACTTCGTATAATGGTTTTGAAAAGACAAAAAATTCTGAGTAGCTTATAAGACATCTATATTGACTATATACATACTACCAAAGGCGATACTAAGAGGGACACTTGGGCAATGTATTATAAAAAAATCTTATACAAAATCTAAAGTGAACTTCCTAAAATATCAAACTGCCCATTATAGCTATTACATGTGCAATTATTTTATCTCGTGTGTTTTAATCACATTTCATACTTTTTAACACTTGGGTGAGTAATTTCATTACGTTCTATAAATGTTTTGTTACATAAAAATTTATTGTCAGTATAACTATTTAACACCAATGCATTGCACAGGATTAAAACTAGCATGAAAAATCTATAAAGGAAACAACAAAAATCCCATTCCACAAATCCATTATACCCACATGTGAAGAGTTGAAGACCTATGAGTTATAACAGCCTCTTTTGATCCAGCAGTTAGCATATCTAAAGCTCATTTTAAAACATTCTTGCCTTTGACTTAAATTGAACTGAAACAAGCAGTCAAAAGCTCTGGCGAGCTCAAGCCTAGTTTGAGTTATTCTTAGGAAATTTTGCGAGAAAGGACCTTTTTAAGTAACTTATTTGTGAGAAAGGACCTTACATAAAAAAAGGTGGCATATTGGGACCCCTTTTTTTTTTTTTGTGAGATGGGACCTTTTGACGGAATACACCCATTGACCCAAAATTTCAGGCATTGACTATCACGTGCCGACATTTAAAAAAAAAAAAAAAAAAAAAAAAAAAACCCCTCTTCTCCTTCCTCCTTCCCCTCCACCATAGCACTACCGTTCTCTCTCCTCCTTCCCCTTCCACGCACCCCGTCACCTCCTCCACCCCAACCAGCCATCGTAACAACCGTCAAAACCCTAAACACTACCATTTGAAAGCTGAACTACCAACCCCTAGCCATCTCACTGGCCACCACCAACGAAAATGAACCCCACCCACCCTCAAAAACCCTCCCTCCCACCTAAAACCCCAAAACGAAACCATCCTAGCCATAAGCAGTCGATGGCGGCCAAGACTAAGGGTGAGGTGGTTTCGTTAGGGTTTTACAGGTGGGTTGGGCCACTGGGGTGGGGTTTTCGGTGGGAGTACATAGGATTTCAGGGTGGGGAGGACCAGGGTTGACAAAGAATGATGGCAGTGGGAGATGGAGACGGAAAAAATGGAAGGCGGAGGGGAAAGGGTGATAGACAACGCTGGAAATTTTAGGTCAATGGCCGAATCCCGTTAAAAGGTCCCATCTCACAAATATTTTTAGAAATAAGGCCCCAATTTAGCACTTTTTTTTAGGGAAATTCTCAACTGTGACCCTGCTACGCACACATGATGATCCTCTTGAAAATCAATTATACAAAATGACCTTAGTTAAGAATTTTTTCCAACTTATAATTTCATTTCACTAAATTGTTAATTAAAACTATGGTTAGATTTATTTTTAAAAAAAAAAAACATTTTTAAAAAATTAACCACCACCAACCATCTATCCACAACACCGCCTCCAACTCCACCACCACCTTCACCGAAACTTTACCACCTCACCTCAGCCGAAACTCTAGCACCATGGCGAAGGGCTAGGTCGTCAAAGGAGAGAGGAGTGAGGTGTTTAGAGTTCGGGTGGTTTGGGTCTGAGCAGAGGGGAGAGAGAGGGTCATGGGTTATGGTTGGAGGAGCGGTTGTCGGTTGGGTTTAGATCTGGGCATAGGAGAGGTCAGAGGAGAGAGAAAGGGAGGTTTGTGGGTTGTAGTGGGAGGATGAGCAGTGGGTATGGTCTAGTGGCAGGGCAGTCCTTGGTCTGGTGGGGAATTTCGGGTTGAGGTGAGGAAGAGGGTAGAGGTGATGGTGGCGGTGAGGAGAGAAAAGGAGGGTCTTTGGCGGGTTGGGGGTTCTAGCTTGGCGGTGGTCAAGGTTGAGCAGCGTTGCCGGCAGGGGGAGCTTGGAGAAACATCGCCGGAAGAGGAGATTCTGGCTGGCAGGTGGGGTTGTTGGTTGGTTTAATTTTTTTAGTTTTTCTTCTATTCTTTTTAAATCAATCCAACCATAGTTAGTTTTAATTAATTATTTAAGGAAATAAAAATAAATGGCATAAAATTCTTAAATAAGGTCATTTTGTATAATTCATTTTCAAGAGGGTTACCATGTGTGCGTAACAGAAGTTAGGGGTCACCGTTGAGAATTTCTCTTTTTTTATATAAGGTCCTTTCACACACATAGGTCACTAAAAAAAGTCCTTTTTCACAAATTTTCCTTATGCTTATCCAGCTTTAACTTTAGCTTGAACATGTTTATGTGTGTCAAGGAAATTTCTAGAAAGGTACACATGACATTACAGAAGCAAATAACAATATAGCTTGATAGATTTACCCTTTCACTCTTTTAGCACAATTAATTCAGGATAGATGACCAAATTAATGCAAAATTTCAAAACATAAGTCGAAAAATAGACAAAACTGCAAGTCAAGGAAAGAATACACACCTTTGCTCTGCCTCAATATCCACACCCACAGAAGATGATGCAGACACTGCAGAATAAATTACTGAACCGAATACTCTCACCAGCTTTACCAGCATATCAAGTGAAACACCTAAATGCCTGAGTATAATCAAGCTGTTAATTTAAAGATCTTCAACAAAAATATAATCATTTATATTCACTATAAAAAAAAAAAATAAAAAAAATAAAAAAAAAAAAAAAAAAAAAAAAAACAGGAAACAGAAGCATCGAGACCTTTGCTATATACACTGCTAAAACCTTAAAAATAAATTCCTTTCTAAGGCTACACCATAAAAATGGCATTGCCACCTTGACAGTACATCTTTTCAGGTTATGGCACTCTCTAAGCAATAAACCTCAAGCAACATCACCAAGGTATGTAGCACAAACCATCATATGGCCATATCACGGATACAGGGGTAAACCAAACAATGCTCGTTGGGTTAGGAGATGAGTCGTGACACTAAGGTGCCTTAGCTCATAAGGACACTAACAAGGTTACTGTGTCTCATGAATTATCAAGAGAAAAGGCAACTCCATTACAACTATGACCATTTTGTTCCAGCCAAATGGGTCCAAATGACGGTCATCATGTTACTCCGTATTTAGCAACATCAACTTCTTCTCTTTCACCCTTCAAAATCCATGAACCGTAAGAAATTTTAATGAAATCTTTACATTTACCTTTAATGAGGTTATAAATTGGTAGTTTCTGCTGCAGCAAAATTCATTTCTGTAATTTAGTTATAATCATGTAAAAATTATCATTACAACATCAGGTCATAGTCATATGGCTGTTTAGAAAATCTTTCCATTACCAGTGATTTTCTTTTTTTTTTTTTTTGAAACATACCAGTGATTAAAATATATATATATATATATATATATATATATATATATATATATATATATATATATATATATATATATATATATATATATATATATATATATATATATATATATATATATATATATATATATATATATAAAATGACCCTTTTTGGTAGTGCCATGATGAGGCAACATAGCACCAATCTGCCAATATGCCTCTCCATTTTACAATAATATCACTACTATGAAGACTAATTTGAAAGCATAAAAATTTTCAGCAAGCTTTTTACCTATCTATATCACTCTCAAGAAGGCTTGCAAGTAGTGACAAGAGGCACGTACAAATCTCCAATGTAACAATGTCAGTTTTCTCTGTCAAAAGGCTAACTACATCAGCAATGACCTGCATTACATAGTGATTGGAGAATGAACTGCTCTGAGCTAAATAGTTTCTATTTTTTTTTTAATGATAAAGAAGTGTCTTGGGGAAATAAAAGAAAAAGGTAAAGTGGAAAATACATCAGAAGTAGAAAGCTTACACTATGATCAGCCATCTTCTCCATAGCACCTATAGCCCCTTTAACATCATTACGATCCCAAAATCTACGCACTGCCTGAAAAAACATCAGAAAAGGTTAAGCTGACCAAGTAAAAAAAAAATGCTGGCAGAGATACATCGTTCTTGTTGAGTACCAATATATAATTGGTGATCTTCAAACTACACATTGACAAATTTTCTGCTTCCAAATCATTAAAAACTCTCGGGATTTCACCGCCTTTATGACAAAAGATTTGTAAGGCAGTCAAGCATATAGTGATTTTTTGTGAAATCTTATCAGGAACTACTAATACATAGACCAGACTTAGTCTCCTTTTATTTTCAAAGACTAGAGGTGTGAGCTCATTAAAACAAAGTATTCTACTATTTCAGTTCAATAGAGAGCAACATAAGAGGCCAAACATTGAGGCAGCCTAATAGTAGTTCTTAGAGGTTTACTTCAGAAATCAAGTTACTTTACTGTAACCTTTCTGCCATATAAAGAGTGGGAGAAGGTTGGATGTTTTGAGGCACAAGTTATGGACATGAGATTAGCAAAGTACTAGTTGACGCTAAAATCAAAAGAAGACAACCAGAACAGATAAGATTACCTTTGAATAAGCTTCTATAAACATTACTAAATATAAACAAGCAGAAGGAATAACTACTTAAGATTGGACAAAATCAAGTATATTGGCTTTGCCCTAAGGCCCTTGATGCCGCCAAGACTTGAAAAGAGGTGAAGGGAAAGGATAAAGAATCAAAAGAGTTATTTAGGATGAAGTCATGAAGATCAAAGAAAGAAATAGAGGTCAGATGAAACAGGAAACTCCTTAATCCAGCAGATTGGAAAGTACCCTTTT
The DNA here is from genome assembly GCF_948465745.1 of Chenopodium album. Lineage (NCBI taxonomy): Eukaryota > Viridiplantae > Streptophyta > Magnoliopsida > Caryophyllales > Amaranthaceae > Chenopodium > Chenopodium album. The sequence goes on along the minus strand of NC_137846.1, from coordinate 42,407,285 downwards.
AAAACTAAACAAAAATTCATAGGAGAAAAGACTCATAATAGGTTGGACCTTTTGACCAGTAGAGAGGCCTTGGGACACTAGATACGCACTGCTGCGATTGCAAAAAGAGAAATTCACAAAGAAACAGCAAAATACAACTATACAAATAAAAGTAGTTGCACTTGAAAGACGACTAAGTTAATTATCTCTCCAGCCGAAAAAAGAAGGCATAAAGGAATGTACAAGTAAATGCCCAATACTATATTAGGTTCCAAAACTATTCCAAGTTTCCAACTGTTCATGTTTTACTATTCTGCATCACAAACAGCAAATATTACTTTTTGGTGAAAGATATTGTGATGATGTAATACACCAACCCAGACCACCCATTGTGCATACCTACAGCAGAAGGAACCCACAAGACAACCCACAACAACAACAAGCAGAAGACAACTAAATCAGAGCAGAGTTACTTTTCAGTGGCTCTATTTTGGCAGCTAATGGAAGAAGACAAAAGTAGTTATCATTAGCAATTAAGGCTTAGTCACATGTGTAGTGTTGTAGCAACTTAAATAGCAAGAAGTAAGGAAGAAAATGAATTATTCAGAAAGTTGTAATAGTTTAGCTTGGAGAGTCATGGCCTAAAGCCATAGTAGCCTAGTTGTAATCTTCAAAGCCCTTTGGCTATATCAATTTGCAATCAACCGTCTTCTTCCTTACCTTTTCTCTATTTTCTTGTCTAAATTACCATCTCGAGTACGCAGTCCGTTGCAGATGACTAAGCCATGGTTGACTTATCAGTCCGTAACTTAAAGTTAGGGTAGGGTCTAGCATCTAGGTACATAGTAGTATAGTACTGATGCATGAATTGCTATTATGAAGGAAATTACCAAGCCAATAAAAGTTAAATGTTGGAAATTGAGATACAGCCCCCAGCTTTGAACTTCCATCCAAGAGGATAAAAAGGATGTGCATCAAACAACTCCCCTCCATCATTTACAATGCCTATCCTCTCACCTGTCACTCAACAGAGACTTACATGCTGGTTGAGGTAACTTCAGCAATTTAAGACTTACATTAGAAAACACATGCAGGTTTCTGTGCACTTCATATTCTTGAAACTTCTTTCCCACACACCCATATTCCAGGTTCCCGACAAGACCGATGAAAAAATAATGATAATAAAGACTTTGCCACTATGTTTCAGCCTATGCTAAGGGTTAAGTTGTTATCAGCATAACTTTTCTTAGCTTCCAGTTTATCCTAGACACCCATAAAATTAGATGTGTTCAAATAATGGGGGAAGAAAAAGAACCAACTTGCCAATTTTATAAAAACAAAAATAACTAACAAATTTTTAAAAATAATACAAGTAAAAAAAATTAATTTAAAAAAAAAAAAAAAAAAAAAAAAATAGGGAAACAGAAGGTTCTAGCAGATACCTGTAATTTACCCAGACGTGATTGCATAGAACAAAGAAAATGATCGTGCCTTCCAATAATCTGGGCAATAATATCATCGTCTGTGACTGAACTCACTGAAGGCATGTCTTTTTCAGTTGAATGAGAATTTCCCCGCGGCTTAGATTTCTGTAGATTATCACAAAAAATATAGAGATTACTACATTGGTAGAAAGCAGATGACGAATATTTAATACCATAGGCGGAAATGAAATTCACATTGTTGCACTCCCTTTGTTTCAAAAAGAAAGTTAATTTATCCACCAAATAAAGAAAAAGAAAATGGAGGAAAAAAAAAAAAAAAACACTTAAAAGAAGCAATGAAAATCTGCAAGAGAATGAGACTCAATAGGATGTCAAGCACAGGAATATTTACATCCTTTATTTACATCCTTATGAGGGAAGAGAAACAGATGTACTCCAGACCCAAACTCTAAACAATCCAATGTAGCACTCAATCTCAAAATACAGTATGCAATCTGCTAAACGCCTACACCAATTTCACAAACAAAACTTTACTAAGATATCTCCTTCTCGGTGAAATCAAACAAGAACTTGTACGTTTGTACCTCCCCTTCCATAATAATAATAAAAAAAAAAAATAAAAAAAAAAAAGATACTAACAAATAAAGCTTAGAAATACCTACATACTCCTGCCAAGAGAGAGAATCTATAAACACAAAGACATTGTAGATTTATCAGTATTCAAATTATACAGATGGCCACCAAATGACCATTAAGTTATCACTGTCTGAAATTCAATCTGGTTCTAGCTTGGACAATGTTGACATTTTAGAATAAAGAAAATTCCTAGTTGTGGATAGCCATTAAAGTGTGCATTTTAATTGGCTGGAAAACAAACATAAGAAACCACTTTGCATGGAATACAAGCACATATATTCATAACGTAGTAAGATTCTAAACTCATGGAAGTCTACCACGGCATGTGCTCTACTCCCTACTGTTTGAACCAACCTTAACAATTGGATAACTAACTTTAATTTCGCTTGATAACAGGAATATCATGGCTCAGAAACCAGTATATTTTAAGTGGTAAAGCTGTTCATAATGAAATAATATTCCCTGAGTCTTAGTTCAATATTAAAAATCACCATAAAGGCAGATTAAAAGTAAGGCATTTTCCTTTTGGTATGTTTGTTCTCTGCTTGGGAAACACCGCCAACCCACCATCCACCCAGCTTTTTCTCTCAATTTAATCATTGCACCCCAAATTACTGTTCAGTTTGAGCAGGGACAAAAGGAATACTAAAGTCTCAGCACCTAGATAATTACAATAGGAAAGAGATAATATAATCATAGGCATGCAGTCGAAATAAGCCAGTAAAGTATCAGAGCTAATGCCACAATGTTAAGAATACCAAGCAGTAGCCATAGAAAAGCATATGAAAGAAAAGGCTGACAGCATAAGGGATCATGGAGTGCATACCATCTTAATAGGGCGTGAGTCAACAACACTGCTTGCAATAGAGGTACTGCTGGTAGTAGTAGGATCTTCAGAAGAGGGGGATATTTCTCTATTCTCCCAGTTTGCAACCAATGAGCGGGTTCTTCCTAGTTCATGTAGAAATGAACACAAAATTCAGATATACAGATACCATATATAAGGCAATCCGGAACATCAAAAAAGAAGAAATTATCAGGGATCAAGGCAATACCAGCACGTTCTGTGGAACTGGCATCTTTACTAGTTTTAGATACTCGAATTTCATCTGGAAAGAAAATATAAGACAAACAATCACTTATATTGCCATAGCTGAGGAATCAGAATTTGATTTTCTGGTTTTATACATATCAATCATATTTTTGAAATTTGTTACTTCCACAGTTTCTACAATTTAAAAGTCAATCTTAAGACCCTACAACATTTTCTAATACATGATATTTTTATACTGCTCCAAAACCTTGAAGTTCCCTTTCAAGGCCTCTATGCCTTGAAAAATTAACACCATACATGAGCAATCCCTGTTACTCCCAAATCACTCATTAATTTGCCATCCTCAACCCTGACACATGAACGATACTTATAAATACACATTTAACAGTTGAGATTCTGCTTAGAAATTGGGAGGCTAAATTCCTTATCCAAAACTTGAAAAGCTTAGATGATTGCATGTAAAATAGCACAATCCTAGTCAATGATGGGAACACTGAGCAAACGATCCTATATTTATACCCAAAAGGTATTATATAATTGGGAATAAAACTTTCTCGAATAACACTAAGCTCCAAATCAGATCAGATCAGCAAGCAGAGAGCATAAAAGGCTCAGAAGCAAATTTCTCACTGGGCCCGATGTGTCTTTCCATGGGTATCTCAGGAAGTCGAGAAATATCATATAATAGACTACTATATTTTCAGAACTTTCAGGAACCTGATGAAGGATGGAGAAAAGAAACCTTGACGAAAAATGATATGATTTTCACAAGTGTTTAAAAATGGTGTCAAGTGAGCTTCAACCACAGTAACACTAAGCAGGAAAGCTAAGCCATTTAGCTCTACAAAATGGTTTTCTACACATCTGCAGTCAATCCCACCATACAGAAGGACCACAGCTGAGACACAAGAATGATTGTATCAGGACAGAAGGACCAATGCAAACTTGCTACTTGCTAGAGTACAAACTCGATACTCTCATCATAACTTTCACATCTTACCCGACCAGTTGCATAGCACCACCTTGCTTCAATGTTGTTTACTGTGTTAAACTGACTCGTGGAAAAGATTCGAAGATGGATAAAAATTTGTGTCTAGCACTAGATCCCCAAATGAAATGTTTGTGATAAGATGCCATGAGCAACAGATGCCCCGATTAGAACGTGATGTAGTAAATTAATTCCTCACTAGGTCAATTCAAGCCAAAGTTATCAAACTCGTACTTGATGTGGTAAATTAGTGCAATAATATAAAAATATTACAGGAAGCTATCAGAGGACATACAATTGTCAAGCGGAGAGCTGGTAAGAGGCTGCAATGAGGAATTAGATTCAACCTTCATTGAGCCGACACACCTATCCTCTTTCAGGTTCCTCTCTGTAACAGGAAGACTAGTATTCAGGTTTCTGGCAGCAAGTAACATACTCTTGTTTGCAACTCCGCTCATTTCTGGTGCCTTAACAACTGTGTTTTCAGGTTGGACAGTAATAGTTGGCCCATCAAATTCTTCAGTTGCGCTTGAAAACCTTCTCGACTCAGAAGACTTAGACTGTGAAGGATGAGGAACAGTTCTCCTGGAAAATACTTCCCTCTTGAATTCTGCTTGCTCTAGTCTTGCATCATCTCTTGGGACAATTATGGGCGCAACATCAGGTTTATTGTTTATAGAAGCATTTGGCATTGATTGTGTTTTTGAGGAATTCCTTTTCTGAACTACCGCTGTAGGTTGCAATGTGTTTCTTGGACTAGTGCTCATATTGACTCGCTGAGGGGTGCTAGGTATACCACCGGGATCTAACAGCAAACATAACCAATAGGAAAACGAGTCAGCATCATATCTCTGAACAACAGCATTTGAGAGCGCAATATAGCTAAGAGAGGAACAGAGATAAACAAAGAGGACAGTCTAGTGGATCTGTTGACATACTAGGAGAGACTCTGGAATCTTTATTTGATTGGTTTGAGTTTGCCAAATGCCTTCCTGAAGGTTTTGTTTCTTTTTCTGCTAAATCTGAATTATGTGATGTTGATAGCCGGCCTGATCCAACCTTAGCAGGGTTTTCGTTTTGCAATGACAAATTACCAGATGAAGCAGACTTCAATTCAGAATATCCATTGGAGCGCGTACGAACTGAATATGGCTCTATCCGCTGAAAACAAAGCAACAACAATGTACAAATCAATTAACTGTAAATCAAAATTAGTTAACCAACCTCCACACACACACACACACAAATAAAAAATTAAAAAAAATAAAAAGAAAAACACATACGCAGTCCACTAGATATATTGATTTGATTATAAATTCACTTACCGAGATGTCAACTACCCAAACTCCAACACAGCTCTGATTATAAGAGCAGCCAAGAAGCTTTCCCTCATGCACATTCAGATCTGACAACCTAGACCATCCAACATCCACGGTATCGTGGCAACGAATCGGTTCCCAAGAAAAAACCTACATTGTGGGATTAAAAGATAAATCAATTTGGCATGTAATTATTAGAAACAAAAATCCCCAAGTTTCAGTTATTGCCAGCAGAAATAGGGATGGATAAGTACCTTTAGGCTTTCATGTAATCCACAGAGCAGGGTCCTCCCATCAGGATTAAAGGCCATACAACGCACTCCTGATGTCTTATGGGCACAAGATAAATTCAACTAATGAGTGACTTGACACCAGAAACTGAGTAACATGAAATACATCCATAAAATAAAAGATGGAAGAAGTCAAAGTCTGATTAAGCATTATTTGGAAATTTTACCTCAGGTCCTGCTGAACCAATTAGCTCAAAAGTCTCAAGGTCCCAGAATTTGACTGTTTTGTCAGAAGAACCTATGCAAGACATAAGCAAAGTTGATATAAAGATTAGCACACAGATAACACAAAAGGGAGAGTAATATTCAGTTAAGTTCATGTGTATACAATACGAACATCAGAGACTCTTTATGGAAAAGATACAGTACAAACCAAATGGGTAGATACAAGTCATACAACCTATGTCAACTTTTATCTCAAAGCCATATACTGATGTGTTGAGTAGCTCATTACAAATACTGAATTACACTTCCTCTGTTACATAAATATTGCAACATGTAGGAATTTACACTTCCCAACACACAGCTTTAATCACTTGTATCTTCAATTATATTCTAAGTAATATAATAAAAATTGATATTTTAAAAGTATCTATCAAGACGAATGTAACAAGATCCCACAAAATTCCTTTCCCCTTTGTATAAATCATAATAGATGATTATATGGGAGTATGTGAATAGCTAAAAAGCCAAAATGATAAAAATATATGTGGAATGGAGGAAGTATGTTTGCTCAAGGACATCTAATTCATTAAAACCCATTCCTGGTTATTTTTTATTATTTCATCATGACCCTCTAACATGAAGCAATAATACAATAAAAATGGACCAACTTATGATATGCCTATTTAATTATAAAAGAAACTTTTGCCATAAATTTAAAGTTTCATGTGAACTCTATAGCAGACAACCAATCCACTTTCATCTATTGTTTTAGCTCTTAATCTAAAACTTTGTTGAAAAGATGAAGCTAATGCAATATCAATATTTCTTTCAAAGCTACTCTAAAAAAAATCAACAGATTTAATGCAAAAAAAAGACATATGATATTCAGCTAAAAGGAAGCGTGATGAACCTGTAGCCAAAAGAAACTCATGCGGATGGAAATCTATGCATTGAACCTGCCCCTCATGAGACTTAAACTCATGCAGTAGTTTGCCGGCTGTCAGGTCCCACAGCTGTCAAAGAACGGCATCATAATAAGGACCTTGTACTCTGCTTCTTAAACAATTTCACATAAATAAATAGGCAAGTAAATCTATGAGATAAATGCACCCTAATTGAATAACTGCAGAAAAAGAAGCAAAAAGAGGTAAGCAGTTATACTGTCTCCACCCAAAATAACTACCGTAGCTTACTTTTTCTTTTACATAGGTACAGGATACCAATTAATTTACATGTTTTAAAATGACAATATATGAAATTAGCTTTTGTCAAGCTACAATTACACAAAGGATCTTTCTTTCCCTATACATTTGGCATTTAGAAAAACAAGTTTTAATCTTTTAGATAAGTTTAAAGATATTTATAAAAATAAAAATAAAAAAAAATTTAAAATTTTTTTTAAAAAAATAAAAAATAAAGCCAAGCAAGGGTCACCTTAAGGTTAAAAGTGTGCCCTCAAGCTGTTATGATAACAATTTGTCTACAAAATAATGAAACATTAAGCTCCCCAAAGATTTCGATTTAGCCAATTAATAGCCTCAAAAATAAGAACTTGAACTCTTGATGCGTGCAAACTCCATCCTTAAAATCTAATGATTTCTTTTTCTCCAAGAGCACCACCACATTGCAAACAAAACCATCCCCATATTTCAGCAATCCAACCTTTCTTCCTTTTTATTTTACTGCCACAGAAATATCATTGGCAAAGATAGCAACTCATCCCAAACAAAACTGAGGATAAATATCAAACAAAAATGATTAACTCTTCCTCCTCATGAAATCAACCAAGCAAATGGAATAGAAAAACCATAGGCATATTGAATATTGGTACTATATCAAGTAATACAATATAGTAAAGCTATGGCTGAAGTAATAAAGAACTTAGGTAAACCAACAGTTATCAATATAGCACCTCTGGAGCTTCCATCATCAGCAACTCATAACTGTTCCACAGGTTAAGACTTTGCAACCTGACAGTAGTTGATAAGGCTTGTGCAACTTTCTAATCTAAAAACCAAACAAGAGTAAGTCCCCCCCCCCCCCCAATCTTTCTTATCTTGGGCCAACTAAAGCTATACGTACAGCTACATTAGCAGGTTTGTTTGTTTATCCCCTTTATGTTTTGGGTCAAACTAAGAGATATTTACTCCCTTCGTCCCACAAAGAACTTCTCATCTCTATCAGGAACATAATTTTAAGAGGATGTTGGTTGTGGGGTATTTTTTAGTATAAGTGGATAAAAATAATAAGGTAGTGAGTACTGTTTACCGTTTTTCAATTGAAGTGCAAAGCGGGAGCCATAACGCTTTAAGGGGTTAGAAAGAAGCATTAGATATAGCCTTTCCCTCTTGCCACATATTTCTAACTCCCCAATTACTTGATTAGAGCTATCATTTTCAAAATCTTTGAAGTTAGCATTTATTTTGTTGGTGATATAACTCCGCATTGTTGATTGGTAACAATCAAAACTATGGTAGCCACTTAGCCCTTTAAATTTGTAAAACATTTATCATAATTCTGGGAATCTGGGTGCTGCATTCCATATTGCACTATGACTATAACTTTAGCACTTCAAAGAAACCACCACCTAAATATTCAGCTTTTGAAATCAAGACTTTAAAAGCAAGTTAAGGATATATATCATCAAATAGCATTTAAGAGCATTGTTTTATTGTTGAGGTTTACACATAAAAGAGAAAGTTCTCAAAGTCTTGGAATATATGCAGAAGTAGGCAATAATCGCGAAATGTGAATAAAGTACAATATCATGGTTGGTGCCAATCAGTATCTTAACCACAACAGGTTAAAGTTTTTGTAATATCTGTTGCTAGATTAGCATGCGATTAAGTTCAATCAATGTGTCAGATGAAGACCATTGATGGACCTACATGCCTAAACAAGTAAACATGGTAAATTGGTAACAGCATCCTTAAATTTACAAGAAATAGCTAAATTCAGTAAAGCAAAAAAATTGTTCAATTAATTCAACATTGCAAGTTGCAAATGAAAGAAAGAATGTTAAAAGTGTAAAAATTGTCAGGTCAACATTATTTAGTATCCCATCTTAAAATTCCTGCATCTTCCAATGTGTGCGACAATGAAAAACAAAACAAATAAATAAGGTATAATGATCATATTTACACTAGACGTGGCAGGGGGAAAAAAAAAAATTTAGATAGTCACTAGTCTCACTACTCACTAGAAGCTAGTATTATGAAGTAAAAGGGGCAATCTCACTATACTGCAACTACACTATAATTTTCATAAAGACAAATCTAACCTTGACAGTGTTGTCCTCACCACCAGATACAACCCAGCGTCCATCCGGCGTAAATCTAATGGCATTGACCCCTCGAGTGTGGCCTTTGTAAGTGTGAATGCAACCTTTCCTTCTAATGTCCCATATCTTTAAATTTGTATCCAGAGATCCAGATGCAAAGAACTCCCCAAATGGATGGAAGTCCACAGATATACAGTTGGATCTATGTCCCGTAAGTGTTCGAACAACTAAAAGAAATATATATTAATTTCATACAGATGGGAGCCTCAAAAAAAAATACAGAGACATTGAAAATGTGATGTGCCTAATTACAGCTGGTATACATACTCTTTGCTTCTTCTAGATCCCAAAGCTTGATTGTTCCACTTGCTGCTCCAGCAGCAACAAGAACTTCTGAAGAATCAAAACCTACTGAGTCAATCCCACTTGAGTGACCTGACAAACTCTGCATGAGAAGTCATAGTTAAAAAGGATGACAAATTTCAACAAATTATGAACCACGGGTATTTGAGAAAAACAAGTGCATTCATTATATGTATGAGAAGCCTCTTCTTATTTGTAAGATTGTAGTAATACTTACAACGAAACTACACTTGAGCCAACTCTCTGGAAGAACCATAACCACCAATTAGCCCCATCTTTTTTACAAATTAAAGAGAAAGGACCAACAAAAAAAAAAAGTACCATATACCACGAAGCATCCCCATGTTTTCTTCTTTACATGATGATGTTTTTTGTAAGCAAGAAAAATGTTCAACACCACAAAGGAGGAACTTAATATGATCAATGAAGAACAAGAACTAAAAAATTTGAGAAAACTTAAATGCCTAAGTAGATATCTTCTATGGCACTTTTCCAAACAATATGTAGAACACTCCAAAGTTTTCAGTTATTTTCCCTTCACAAAATCGACGTAAAGGCAAAAAGTTAATTGATTCCGGCCAAGTCATATGCTTCTTGATACATATAATAAGTTTGTATTGTTAGTCTGAAACAAGTTTACCAATTACAGAAGCATCACAACCACCCTGTAACTCTATGAAGTGTGGCTGGCACTTAAACCAAACTACTACATGTTCTTTTACCCTTATTTTCCTCTGCTTTACCTTTAAGGCAAAAATTCCTTTTGTGTAATCTTAACACTCCAACCCCCCCCCCCCCCCCCCCTCTCTCTCTCTTCAGCATAAAACAAATATTAACCCATTTGTTTTGAACAAGACTGTTGAAGTAAAAGTAAATATACATGTTGAAGCTGAATGAACTAACCAATATGGCATTGGGTTTTCCAATGGCCCAAAGGTTGACTTTGTGGTCTTCTCCTCCAGTGACTAAAACCCTTGACGACTTCCTTCCAATTTTCAGGCAATTGACAGCAGAAGTATGCGCTACAAATTCCTCTGTAACCAATCCGTTAAGGAAACAAATCCAAAGACGCGATACATAAAAATAAAAGAACCATCGTTGGACAATGTAGTACAGAAACAGGGAAAATTAAACGATTTAGGACACTGATCAAGCAATTAGGGCCACAGTTTCCAAGCATTGACAAAAATAACTCTCATAACTCAAAAAATTAACAAAATAATCCAAAGAGTAAAGTAACAATCGCATAAGAACGAAAAGGATACGTAGCTTATAAGCACGTTTGGTCGTCATGAAGGCGAGGCGTGAAGATTTAATCTATGACACCAGTATAAAAACCTTGAAGAAGCTCCGTCTTGGGTGGACAGGACAGTTGTTGTTCATCTTACAGACCTACCCATTTAGATCTCCCCCAATTCAGCAGCAATGTATGTCCTCTTTTCCCCTTAAAATTAAAGATTATACTTTAATCAATCAGCATAATATTATTCTTATTATTAATAATACTAGTATTAAATATATATTGCTTGGAGAAAAGGTCCATTTTCATGGTTTCATCCTGACATTAAAGGGTTATATAAACCAAAGCCTGCAACACATTATCAGCCAAAGTTGACTCAATTTATCAAAAAATAAGTTGAACTCCTCTTAATTCAAGTATATAAAATTATAAATAGCGAAATTCTAGCAATGAGATCGCTCGTTATAATCATTCATAACTTGAGTTTTTGTAACCAATTGCTCAATAATCAGCATTTGAAGAACCCTAATTCGAGTAAGTGACTATTAAATTAAACGATAAAAAAATTATCTTACCTCGGAAGCTGCTTCAATGGAGGAGATAGAGCTCACAAGCCACTACAATGGAGGAGATAGAGCTCAGAAGTCGCTTTAATGGAGGAGATTAAGCTCAGAAGTCGCTTTAATGGAGAATACACAGTACGCTTCAATGGAGGAGAGAGAAGAGGTCCAGCGCAAACGTGAGGAAGAAATATAGATCTAGGAGGAAATGAGGAATAGTGATGGCCCTCCAAAAAAAAAAAAAAAAAAAGAAACACGCCTATAAAACTTGAATTCAATTTATCAAATTCATGTTTATTTCACTTTTCCATTGAAGTTTCTGAGGTGAGGTAAAACATTTTGAATTTTTAATTATCAAATATCATTTCACAATCTAGCTTTATTGTTAATTTAAAAAAGAAGATTGATAATAATAATAATAACAATAACTAGTGTTCCTAATAAAATGATTAAGTGAAATTATTTATAAATTATAAGTATTAAACTAGTTTGTGGCCCGGACAATGCCCCGTATTATGTTTAAATGCAAAATAAAAAAAATTAGCTTGAGTGTTTAAATAATATTTTCGAACCAATACCTTAAGTTTAAATAATAAAATAAAAATGGTAAAATGAATGTTAATTAAGAAATAAAGTGACACTAATCGTAGAATAGGGTGGTAATGAAAAGTTGGGAATTTCAAGGGATGTAATGGTTCATATCTAATCTAAATATTAATGTGTAATCATGTCATCATCCATGTGGCGCTATATCATAAATTTTATGATGACACATGTCGTCAACATGTTAATCCCATGGGTTTTAATAATATTATATTATATATAAATTATAGATTAGACGCACATTCCAACAATATTATACACACAAGAGTGTATTGTTTAGGTTATTTTCAATAAGTGTTCGTTTGGGTAAAGTAATTAAGCTCTCATTTTGTTAGATCATTTTGAGTATCATTAATTTTGGGTCAGGTCATTTCGGATATAGTTCGAATCGCTTCGGGTTTCGGGTTCGTTCGAGTCAATTAATTTGGGTTAAGATCAGGTCAAGTCACTTCATGTTTCGAGTCACTTCGGGTCGGGATTGCTTCGGGTAATGGGTCAACTTCGGGTCAAGTCACTTCAGGTATCGGGTCAAGTTCGGGTCAACTCCACTTCAGGTCGAATATGAGTCAAGTCGAGTCAGTTTTGTGTTTGGGTCAATTTTGGGTTGATATTTTCGGGTCACGGTTGGGTGAGAATTTTCAGGTCTAAATGCGTAAATTAATTTTGCGAGATTAACGCTTGCGATGCGCGCCATATCTAGCTATGTCATGGGAAACCTTTTGATTTAAATTTAGTTGTTCATAGTATTTGTAATAACCCAAAATTTTAAGTAGATGACGCTATACATGGTCGTGCCACCAAACTTTATCATATAAATTTTATCTTTTTACATGGTTATTACGATAGTAATAATCAGTGGTTATTTAAATTATTTTCTTTAGGAAAAATTGACAACAATAATCCCAACTTTGCCTCATTCGCCCAAAATAATCCCAACTTTCGATTATTTTTTAATAATTCGAAATTTAATATCAATTTGCTTTTAATGGTCCGAATTGACTTGTAACCTGTTGAACAAGTAATTTTTTTTTTTTTTTTGTAATGTTTAATGTACATGTGTCATTGCATGATAGGTCAAAATAAATTTACATTTTATTTAGTTACTAATTAAATCTTAACTAATATTTTAACTCATTATTTTATAAAAAAAATAATAATAATAATAAAAAAATAGCACCACCAGGCAGCAGCGCCACTACTACCCAACACTCACCCACCGCCCAGCCGAGGCAACCAGTCACGGCACTCGCACCGCGCCCAGACCCATTTCCTTGCCCGCCCCCGCCGTCGCTCTTCCCTCTAAACCACCATAGACCCACCACGAAACCCCTCCTTCACCCCCCCAAATCCTAAAAAATACCCTTTCCGACCGCTTAAATTGTGATACCCTAGAAATTCCTTTCCTTTAAAATACCTATTTTGCTCTTTTTAAAACTCAAAAAAGGAAAATCTAAGACATTACCGCCATCATGAAAACGGCTAAGACAATTATCAAAGACACATAGTCGAAGACTATCTTTAAAAACATTCAAAACAATTCAACTTTAAAAGTCAACCAAACAAAAGTAAAGTCAAACCAAAATAAAACGAAGTCAACCTACAACTTGGAACCATCGTAGGCTCTTATGAAAGCCAAACCAACTTAAAAACCTTTGTGTTAATCTCATAAGCATAATATAATAAAATAATCAAAGCAATATACCGCATCATAAACTTATGGAAACTAAGCATGATTCACTCTTCACTCATGCCCATCATGAATATGCTTCATCACCTAAAAAGCTCCTCTCTACTTGTCCCCACTACTCCATTAGAAATGGGTCATCGTAGGGTCAAAGTAAAGACAAGGCCAAACAAATATACAAACACACAATCAGCAATGCTGAGTACATAAGCGTAAATGAAACACACTAACATGCTTTCACCCATCATCACACAACTTACCTTATTGCACCTGTTTACAAGCACGCAAAATACAACAAGACCCTCAAATAAATAACTAATTTATTCATTTAGCATTGATTACGCATCGAACGGGTTTCCCCCCTAACCTGCCCCAATAAAGGGTACTAACACGGGAGCTAACCGTGCCAGTATAAAAGAACCACTCGTAAGTGGCGGAATTCCTGCGTATAATAATAAAAAGGAATATACAGTGTCCTATACTCCCATTAGAAGTTATGGTTAAATATAAAACCCCATAACTCCCCCCATTTGTTCATACTCAAGGTATATACGTTACAAGAGTTTTGGTGCATAATCTCTTTCACTTTACGTTATTTACATATTACTCTCAAACCATAACACAATCAATCATAATAATTATTCAAATAACTAAACATACCAATTTAATTCTTGAATAATTAGTGACCACATAATATTTAATGTTGAACCCTTTTTAATCTACCTCGGTGTCAAAGACACCTTAAACGCATAATGCGCCAAAATTCCTATTCCTCGGTGTTAGAAACACCTTAAGTGCACTAAGGCACCAATATATAATTTATTCCTCGTGTGCATAGACACTTAAATAGCTCTTTCCTCATTCTTATAGCAATTATGAAAATTATATGAACCTTATTAAAATTCCTTTTCAATATTCCAAACCAAATTAAATATTTAGTTTAATTAAACATTCTCTTTATCATGCCAATAATAAAAGTGTGGTTCATATACAACATGCCAATTTAATTATTTTCATTCACTAACCCATCACAATTAATCCATGCTTCATTATGTGGTACACGGTTTTTAGTGGACAAATTAGTCTTAAGAGGTTCCACTTAAGTGTCTGATAAGACTTTTAATTAAAAACGTAGAGTCGCCATCTTATTTTTACCCGAATAAGGACGGATTGTAAAACAATCAATTTTTAAGAAATAATACTAAAAACTAACTGCTAACTCCATAAAAAGAAAATTTCAAGGCATAGTCTTGGGTTCGGGATTTAGGTTAAGAGAATCGAACGTCTGGAATTCGTCTTCTCTTCCGTTCTAAAGAACGGGCTCTTACTAATGTGTTGTTTAAAGTCAAGTTTTAAGGCATGTTAGTCACATGGAATGGTATAATAATTAATATAAGGTAGGTTTGAGCACCAAAGTTGCACTACGTACCGATCACAGTGGAATTTTGAATTCACTCACGGATCAAAACTTTCGTAGTTCGGACTGATGCCGTGTTTTACATAACCAATTTCATTGGGTTTTTAATTTGAGCAGTTGACATAAACGTTATTTTTGTATGTGGGTTTTTAGTGATCTTAGATGGATTCACTCATAAAAGTAAAATGAACCACCTTGGTTGAGGAAAATCACCCCGATTAGTGATTACCAAAAATGTCTTTTGAACAAGACAATTCAACAAATGCGTCCCAATTGACGACTTTTTAGTGGGTCAAGGTTTTTTTTAGAGTGAAACTGTAAGGGTTCACTATGTAATCTCACTTTGGGTTAAAAATCACTCAAGGGTAATTTTTGTAAGGTTTTAAGGGTTATGTGTTTAGGCTTAATAGAATTGGCCAAATAAAAAACGACACCTGTTAAGGCCTTACTTCCAAATAAAAGGGAACAATAAACTATTTTATCATATCCGATTGTCAATTAATCCATCGGGTAATTATAATGGGATCCGGGCTTATTTTTATGGAAATGGATAATTGTTACAACCTTACACAACTAAATAATTAATCTTAACCTCGTGTTTGGAAATGAGGCCATAACTTTATATTAACTATCATTAATTATTACAAACAAGCATGCAAAGTTATAATTCATTCTTGTGTTATGAAAAGGGTTTGAGATAAAAAAAAAGTTCATAAAATTATAAAAGTTTTTATTTCTAAAATCGTTTTAAAATAAATTTAAAGTTTCTTAAAATATCATTTATTTCCAATGACATCTTAATATAAGATTAAGTTTCCTCAAAAACAATCATTTTAAGAACAAAAATTAAGGTTTATTAAAACTCTTATTTCTAAAGTCATCTCTAGATTAAAGTTCCTTAAAACTCTTTTAATTATTTCGAAAGTCATATCTAGATAAAATTAAAAGATATCCTCATGATAAAAGTTTCATAAGTTAAAATTACATACCATAGTGTAATATGGGTTTCATACAATTAGTTTCTTAAAAAACAAATTTATTCAATTTTTTTAAAAGAAAGTAATTAAGAAAAACGTGCATTTTTCTCATTTTAGATATTTTGAACGAAAAAAATCATTACAAATCATATAAAAATCGAAAACATTATTGTGAGATATGTTTGGAAAGCTCTTGAAAAATTCTATCACTTGAGATAAAGAAATGGAATTGTTTCTGGGCATAAGGGTTGTTGCATAGACCATTTTTAGGACGTGGTAAGTTAAACTTTATCCTTGAACATCCTTTACATAAATTCTTACTTCCTTAGGTCTTTAAACTCACTTTAAAAGAAAATTATTCTTAATATATATCTTAGACAAACATATGAATGCATTAATACCTTATATTTTTAATGCATTTGGAAAAAAAATGAAATGCAAAATGCAATTAATTTCCCCCTTTTTTTATAACTTATCACCTCACAAGTAGGCTTGGCTTTCTAATATGGAGTAATGAAAGATTCAGGGATAGTTTAGCCCCTAATATCATCATTACTCATATTGATAACATCACATGGGAACAAACACATTAGTTAGCATAATAATAATAATAATTAAGAAAGGAATAAGGATAATACCTTGAGTTAGATGTAGGTATTAGGATAACCCCTTTTTCTTATCAAGGATTAAAAGATGATAACTCCTTAGTTAAAGTAAAATAAGAGAGACTAAGTGATACTTTTCGGAATTTTTGAGATATGAAAAGAAATTAGTGCAACATAAAGCTAATGAACCCCCTTTTTTTATTAAAGAAAATAAACTTGAATTAATAAAACTAGATCTAGAAGAATAAACTTTTTTTTGGTTTAAATATAGACTAGGAACACTTAAGCAATTAAATTAATTTTTTTTAACAAAGATAAGAAATGACAACAATATTTGAACTTAAAATATATATATATTTTTTTTATAGGAATTAGAGATAATAACAATACTTAGAAAAAATAACAACTTAACTAGATGATGCTTTTTATAAGCTAATAACTTAAAAATAAAGCTAAATTAGAGAGATTTTAACTAAAACAAAGGATTAGAGGAGAATTTTTTAGAGAGAATTTTTAGAGAGGGAATTAGTAGGAAATTTTGGTGTGTTAAAATGAGAAAATTAGGGGGGTATTTATAGGAAAATAAAGGGGTTAATTTGTAAATAAATAAAAGGTAATTCGAGGATTTAAATGGTAAATATCAAGATTTTGGTAATAATGAAGATCTTGATATTAAATTCTTTTGTTTTTTTATGTAACAAACTAATTAATCAGTTTTATAACACTTAAATTGATAAAATAAAGAAAACCATAACTAAATCAAGCTCTAATAATGATATTAAAAAGGTTCTAAAATGCCATGACATTAAAAAAATATATATAACTAAGTCATGACAAAACTAAAAAATACTCACGTGGTATACGTATGACAGAGTACCTAAACCTACTAACTGATTATTATACTCACCAAGGTACTAAAACAACACTTATAAAAGAAATAACTCCCTAAGATATCAGCTCTAAAAGTTACTCAGAGACATAAGGTTACAATACTCGTAGGGTCAGAAAAAATATTTTCAGAGCTTAAATATAAAAATAAAAATTAACCCTTTCCCTTATTAGACAGCACATATAAATTTACCAAAGAACATCTAATCATACGACAAAATCTTATACGCACGAGCATTACAAATAATGACCCTTACTAAAATTATAAAATAAGCTAAATCACATAAAGTCATAAGATTGACGTGGTCAAAGTGAAAATATACCATGTAAAATCATACAACAAAAAGGTTGACATGGTTGAGAGTAAAAAAAAAAATATTATGTTAAGTCATATGACATAAATTTAACGTAGTCAGGAGTAAAATATATTCCCTTAACCGAACAACTTTCTAAAAAAAAAATGAACTCTTATCTTGTCTTACTCTACTAAAACACAAATTTATATGTATCACATTCGTAAAAAAAAATATATAAAGCTAGATCAAAACAACATGAAAACAAATAAAACAGAGGCCTAAATTCACGTCGGTAACAAACGTAATGGTGAAAATGCTTATTTGAATGGTGTCAAATAGTGTTTGAATAGTGTCAAATAGTGCTTGAATAGTGTCAAATAGTGTTTGAATAGTAATTTGCAGTATGAAATCCAGCTGTCCCAATTACCGTCAGATAATTTTTGATACAATTGGTCCAATTTGAAATTTATTGGATACAATATTAACCGTGGAAGATAAAAAAAAAGGTAACATTATTTCACTATTGACAACTGTTCATCAAAATTGGCGAAAGGATACAAATACCAAACCGAAATAAGCAAGTCTAAAAAGTAAATAAGATAAAAAAAAAAGAAAAAAAAAAGAAAAGTAAAATGAAAACAAACAAAATGAAAAAAAAAAAACGAAACAATCACAAAAGAATCATGCCAGAAACAATAATTTCTTTTTACCAAAATGTAGAGGATCAGGCGTAGGCAAGATCCGATTTTTGCGCTGATTTTACCATTCCCATTTACTTATTCTTCTACGCGTTGTATTTATACACTCCTCAAGTATTTTTCTTTTACCCTCGTCCATACAATACTCAACTATCCTTAAATAAATATCGATGTGTTTGATCCGAACTTGTACTTATCGGATCAAGTATTAAGTGCAGGATGAAAAGACAATGTTATTTTAGTCTGCGGTAAAACAAGTGTATATAAAAGGAGCTCTCTTTAATACTAAGACAGTAATACTTTTTTATGTGTGACAAACTTTATTGTAGGAAAAGGAATGTTTGTTCTTTCCCTACCTTGGTTGGGCACAAGTCTTTGGACTAGTGGGCTTTTTATAGGTAAGTGGACCAAATAATGGGGTATTGCACAAATCATAAAAATCACTAGATAAAATAAAAAAAAAACTCTAATACTCTAAGTGAACATACCAATATAATTATTATACTTTAAAAGGGTTAAACAATACTTGTTTATAACGAAAATGACATATTCCCCTGACGAGACAAAAAATATCGTACTTTTATACTATACGATTGTTATACATATACAAAAAAAATATGGTATAAAAATACCCACTTTTTACTATAAAAAGAAGATTACCCTTATCCAAATCTCAATTCACTACTTATTTCTTATCTTCTTCTATCTCCCTCCTTACCCGAAAAAAAAAAACAAACAAAACCACCATTAATTTCGGCCACCATGTTTCAAGACAACCAGGTAAATCAGCCGGTCTTCTCCTTCGAGAAAGACATGAGGATGATATGGGTGTACTTTATGTACATTGTGGGGTTAGTGGTCCTCCTAATGGCTGCATTAATTTACTTGTTAATCCACAAGTGAAGCCCGGAATTACTTCGGAGTAGCAGGGTAAAAATACATGTGGTGTTAGCTTTACTTCAAAGTTTTGTAATTTAGTAGTTTAGAAGTACAAATTGTAACATGTATTTTGGAAATGATGAAATAAAATCATTATTATTACTCATTTTTTTCGTTTTTTTTTTTTAAAAAAAATGTTATTAAGTTATAAAAATATTTTAACATACACTTACCACGTAATCAAGAAGCAAAATAATAATAATTGTTGCAAAAATAACAATTATAATGATAAAAATTATAAAGAATAATAATAATAATAATAATAATAATAATAATAATAATAATAATAATAATAAACCACAACAATAAGATCAAAATTTGGTGTCTACAGATTGCCTCACATTGATTGAGTTTAAGTAAAACGATAATCAATGTTTGAGAAAAGACAAAATTTTGATCAATGAGATGCATATACTTTTTTTTTTTTTTTGTAAGAAAAAGGAAAGAAAATCCTAATTGATTTTCAATTAAATGGTCACTTAAACATTGGTATAGGTGCAGTTGATTAACTGACTTAAAAAGAGAGCGAAATTCTCACTCATTTGCAACACAAATGTTGGCCTGGATGCAGTTGAAAAACCGGCTTAAAAGAAACTGAAATTCTTATTCACTTGCAACTCTAATATTGGCTTGGGTGCAGTTGAAAAATTGGCTTAAAAAAGAATGAACTTCTTATTCACTTGCAACACTAATGTTGGCTTGGGTGCAGTTGCAAAATTGGCTTGAAAAAGAATGATTTTTTTTCTCAATTGCAACACTAATGTTGGCTTGGGTGCAGTTGAAAAACTGGCTTAAAAAAGAATGAACTTCTTATTCACTTGCAACACTAATGTTAGCTTGGGTGCAGTTGAAAAACTGGCTTGAAAAAGAATGAATTTTTTTCTCAATTGCAACACTAATGTTGGCTTGGGTGCAGTTGAAAAACTGGCTTAAAAAAGAATGAACTTCTTATTCACTTGCAACACTAATGTTGGCTTGGGTGCAGTTGAAAAACTGGCTTGAAAAAGAATGAATTGTTTTTCAATTGCAACACTAATGTTGGCTCGGGTGCAGTTGAAAAACATCGGCTCAACCTTGCACTGATCAAATTTAGACGGATGTTTATTGGATCCTCTAGGGCAAAGATCAAAATTCCATGTTGCATGAATTTTAGGAACAAAGATAATTATTCTTGAAAGACGTAATCTATGGATTTCGGATGCAAAAACATTAGGTGGTTCATACTAAGTTTGCGGAAAGACAAATTCCTACGGCTTTTTCTTCTTCGCACCATTACCACCTCCACCCCTATATAAAGGGAGGTAGTCTTCCTTCATTTCCTCACCATTTCCTTCTTTCTCCTTTCAATTCTTACTTCTTCTTTCCTTACCTTTCCTTAAAAAAAAAATGAATGCGATGCATCAAGAAATCAATGAGATTAGTGGAGCTAGAAAGCTCCAACTAAAAGGGGTGGTAGAAAATATTTCTCCACCTCGCCTTCCTCCTTATACCAGTGTCTTTACTAGAAGCATCCCTCCTTTCCTAGCTATTCAACCTCGGTATGATTTGGTTCATGCTGCCGTTGAATTTTGGGATGAAGAATGCCATGTTTTCCGCTTTGGAGAGACGAAAATGACTCCTCTTCTGGAAGAAGTGGAGGGCTTATTAGGTCTTCATAAACGAGGCCGTGTGATTACTCCTGCTGACCCGAGGGCAACTGATACAGTCATAAGGGATTTATTAGGTATACCATTGAATATGGAAGGAAATTATCGCCTGCTCGATATTTTAATATTAGAGAACTTTCTTGAAACTTTCTCTTTATCTCATTGGGGATTTCCCAACAATGGAAATTTCCAAAAGTGCTAAGAAAGATCTTGCATCCTTTTATTGCTTGGCCTTGTCTTACTCAAGGAATCATAATTTTCCTGTCATGTTCGCTGCCTTTCTTTGTTGTCACAGATTAAGTCAGGGAACCGTTTAGGGCCTCTTATCCTAGGGGAACTTATGATGGGGCTTGACCATCTGAAACAAAACCCATGGGGTTTTGTCAAAGGGTGTCCAATTGTGCTTAAACTCTGGTTATGTGAGAAATTCAAGCTGTCTAGACCACCTATTCGAATTCCTTACCAAACGCGACATATTCGAAAGATAGGTTTTTTTCCTATATTCCGTCAATGTTGTAATTATGGTTCATGGACAGATCTCTTTGGTGAAGCTGATGTAGAATGGATCATTTCATTTCTCAACATAGATTCTATAACAATTAGTACTAGCAGGAGCAGAGGTGTTCAACTTTCAGGATTGTGTCGCGTCACTTCCTATCTTCCTTAGAGATGCTTGAGACAAGCAAGCTAGCTCCAACGACTCCTTGAACTCCATGAGCTCCCAGTGTTACCTTGTACCACCTATGAAATTGGTAATGTGGAAGCTCTTAGGGCATCATCTCGTGTGTGGCAATTTGCACGAATGCTCCCAGCATTTCTAGTTCTTGAAGATGATGTTCCAACCGCGTCTTACACAGCATGGTTGTTGGAGGACCTCGAGGACGATGCTTGAATAAATCCTTACAAGGGTTCTCTTATTATATTTTAATTCCTGTACTCGTATTTCTCTTGTGTGTGTTTTTTTAATTCCAAAGAAGAAACCATATCGGAAGGCATTGGTCTTCGTATGGTGTATGTGGTTGTTACTTTCATGGTTAAAAAAAAAAATTGTAATCTCGCCAAAAAAGCAAGGGAGTTTATGTTATGTTTGAATAAAAGAAAAGTTTGTTCGTTTGTTGTAATCATATTTTGTCAGATATCGACTTGATCATGATCTTTTAATAATAATGAATATTTCTACATGACTCTATGGCCTGCAATGCAAACACGAATGAAATCTAATCACGATACACATATGCCTATCCAATACTTAGTAAGAGATTCATTTTTTTTTGCCGAATTTCGCAACTATAAGATCGTATCAATCAAGCATAATACTTCTTTAACTGGTCAAGGTTGGTGAAATGAACAAACTCATTTCCATTAAGATCAATCAATTTCACTGCTCCTGCAGGTGTAAGATGTTTGACCAGAAATGGACCAGACCAGTTTGGCTTGAACTTTCCACGTGGATCGTGAATTGGTGCTCGATTTTCTTTAAGTACCAAATCCCCTTCTCGAATATTCCTTTCCCTAACCTTTTTATTAAAAGCCTGAGCGATGCGTCGTTGATAAAGTTGAATGTTGTGAAGGGCTTGTAACCTTCGTTCACTTGCTAAAGAAAGTTCATCGTATCGTTCTTTAAGCCATTGTTCTTCAGATATCTCACTTTCATTCATCACGCGAAGCGATTGAATCTCTGTTTTGATTGGAAGAAGTGGATCCATTCCATATACCAAAGAATATGGAGTAGTCCCGGTTAGTGTTCGAATGGAAATTCTATACCCCCAAAGTGCATAGGGAAGTTTATCAGGCCATTCTCTAGCCTTATCTGTCATCTTGGCGATTATCGTCTTGATGGTTTTGTTAGCTGCTTCAACAGCTCCGTTGGTTTGAGGACGATATGACGATGATTGGTGATGCCTGATTTTGTACTTCTCAAGGGTTTCTTTGAGATGGCCTTCAAATTGTGAACCATTGTCGGAGATAATTTCAAAAGGCACCCCATACCGACATATAATGTTATTGATCACAAATTTTGAAACTTGTTTTGCCCCTAGTTTTGAATATGATGATGCCTCCACCCATTTCGAAAAATAGTCAACAATAACCAAAATATATTGGTGTCCATTCGAAGCTTTGGGGTGTATTTGTCCAATGATGTCTATGCCCCAACTAGAAAAGGGCCATGGCGAAGTAAAATTATTCAGGCTAATAGGCGGCATATGATTAAGATTTGCAAATAGATGACATTTTTTGCACGTTCGTACGAAATGGATGCAATCACTTTCCAAGGTGGTCCAGTTATACCCTGCTCGAAGAATCTTCCGAGCAAACATCCCTCCATTCATATGAGGCCCACATTCTCCCCCATGTACTTCTTCCATGATCCTTTGTGTCTGTTCCCTATCGATGCATAATTGTAAGTTTCCATAGAAACTTTTATGATACAACAAACCTTTTAATATCGTGAAATGAGAAGCTAGCCTTCGAATAGCCAACTGGTCCTTCTTGTGACTTCCTTCAGGATATTCTCCATCGATTAGATACTTCTTAACATCAGTATACCAAGCATCCTCATTATCTTCTTGGGTTAATAAAGGAATCGTTGGCTCACAATTAACCACTGTAATTTCTTTTTCTACAATCGTTACCGATTATACCTTTACATCATCATCCCAAGTCAAATTTATCGCAAGATTTGCCAAAGCATCGGTGAAACTATTTTGTTCTCGGGGAAGATGCTTGAACTCTATTTCTTTAAAGTAAGGAATAAATTTCTAAAGATACTCCGTGTACATTTGCAACCTTTCATCCCGAACTTTCCAGGCTCCAATAGTCTGGGAAATTATGAGATAAGAATCACCGTATACCGTGAGATTTTTTGCACTAGCTGTTAATGCTGCCTTGATTCCATATATGCAAGCTTCATATTCAGCCGTGTTATTTGTCGTTGGGAAGCTAAGTTTCACAGCAAATGGAATATGCACTCCATAAGGATCAATTAATAATACTCATGCACCATTGCCTCTCCTATTAAAGGCCCTGTCAAAATACATCTTCCATTGTGACGTACTAAGACAAAAAATATGTTCATCTGGAAAATCATCATCAAATTCATCACCTAATATAGGCCCATCAGCCAAAGCCTCAGATATAGCCCTTCCTTTGACAGACTTTTGATTCACACACTAAATGTCAAATCTGACAATATCACATGCCATCTTGCTATTCTTTCACTCAGGATTGGTTTCTCAAAAATGTACTTGATTGGATCTAACCTCGAAACTAGATAAGTAGCATGTGCTTGTGTAGGGAATATTTCAAGCATTACCCCAAACTTGAACCCCACTGTGATCATACACTTAAGCATGGTGGCGTCCAAAAGGAAGGAAGCTAGAGCAAAAGAGTCGCCAACGATCCATGAGATCGTCAACTCCAATAGGTCTGGAACCATGACTGGTGTTCGGGGATGAAGGTACAAATCCAACCTAAAAGAGATTGAACCTGCCCTAAATAGGCCTCTACTTTATTCTTCTCGTATTCATGTGCACTTTCTGACTAACATACAACCAATAGGTTAACCCTAAACCTGTTTATCTATGTTGGTTGAACATTAATGCACAAATAAATCTATTATTGGTGATCACTTGAATTATAATCATATTAGCCCTAAACAAGATTATTAATTATCTTATTAAGCGTGATTACAAGTACAAATTCCCTTTAAACATGCATAAAAGGCGTGATCAAGCAATAATAATAATAATAAATATCAAGCAACATAATAATCATAAATCATAATAATTATAAAAATAATCATGTTAAAGCATAATATTATTAGCAAGATCCTAGGCATGATACTAACAAGATTAATAACAAACCCTAGCATGTCACTAAACATAAAAATCAAAGCTTTAGCCCTAGCATGATACTAACATGCTATTGATATGATATTAGAAAGCATAGGAAACACCTTAAACATGATAATAGAAAGCAATAATAATATCCTAACATGATGCTAGGAATTAATAAATAAAAAACATGCTTTCTACAAGAATAGAGCAATAAGACTACATACTTTGATGCCTCGTGCCTCTTTCTAATAACAAAATACACACGTTAGTAACTTCAAGGAAAATATTAAACAAACAATTAAATTAAATAATTGAAATAGAGATTTGGGACCAAACCCTCAGAAATTATAACCTTTCACGTCTAGGGTGAAAGCAACTTCGAACCTGGCTAGGTGTGTCTAGATCTTGTGAATGCGAAATTTTGTTTGTGAAAAGTTGGTTTAGAAAGAGAGAGAGAGTATTAAGAAATTCTTGATGAGAGTTGGTAATTGTAGAAGATCCTTAAAGACGAAGGTTTAAGGAGCCTATTTATAACGAAAATCAGCCGGAATATGATAAAAAAAGAATCAGAGTTCGAAAAAGAATAAAACACGACGCTGTCGTCGTAATAGCCTCTGTCGTCGCGACAGGCCTGTCGCCAGGTGAAAGCCTGTGGTGCGGCACCGCAGACAGTTTTTTCCACACGTTTTCCTATTTTGATAAAATTAAATGTACGAGGGGTAAAATTGTAATTTTATTTAAAATACTTTTTTATTCTAAATAAAACTCAAAACAACTCAATTATCAATACTAATCACATTAGGATTCAAAAGAACCTTCTAGAAGATTCTAGAAGACTATAATCAATCCTAATTGCATTAGGAATCATAAATCACAATGGGCCCTCCACTAGATCATTGGGCCGCATATAAAAGTCAAACCGGGCCCAGTTTAATATTTTGGCCATAACTTCCTCATTATTCATCGGAATTAGGCTTATAATATATCGTTGGAAAGCTCTTTTCGAGCCTAATACAACTTCACTATTATTGGACCCTTGTCAAGGACCAAACTAAGCTAGATTGGCTATTTTCATAAAATAGGTTTTTGAAAACAGAGAGAAAGAAAAGAAATAAAAAACTAACAGCAACACCATACTTTCCACACTTTCACTTCATTCGATCATGATTCGATGTGAAAGGTATTCATCACCGGTTTTGGTTTTGGGGAGACACATTTGGGTGTCTACAGAAGCCCCCACTTTGACTGAGTTTGGAGAAACGCAAGTTTCGAAAACGAAAGTCAAAGTAGCGAT
The DNA here is from genome assembly GCF_948465745.1 of Chenopodium album. NCBI lineage: Eukaryota > Viridiplantae > Streptophyta > Magnoliopsida > Caryophyllales > Amaranthaceae > Chenopodium > Chenopodium album. The sequence continues at coordinate 42,381,083 of NC_137846.1, read as the reverse complement.
AGGGACGGAGAATGATTCAGAACGTTCTGCGATCCTAAATCATTCTTGTAACGCCGATACCTGCAAACTAGCGTTAGTTAAACAGATAAAAGAGTTAAGAAATGCGTATCTTGCACCGTCGAGCACACGTCTCTAAGAGTAACCAATTTGTTGTTGCATTGTTATTGTGATAACCTTCCACAAGCTAGGGAATGCCATCTTGCCGTTGTTGATGTTGTGGTCGTGCTTCGTCGCTGTTGATGTTTGTTGAAGCTTAAAGGTTTTGATGATGATGAACTTAAACTAAAGCAAACTCAATTAATAAAGGTTTATAAGTGTTTGATTAGTACATGTGAAGTTGACCTTGGAGGTGGAAGAGTAACTTAGGCTAAGAAGACATGAAGAGACCTTTGAAGAAAAGTCAAACAATATAGAAGAAGAGTTCTCTAACAAGAACTGAGTTCCTTAATAGGAATGTTCCCTAACAGGAACTTGGATGATGCATGTTGAAGACAATAAGTTCTGGAAGGAACTTAGTCTGCGAAGTTCCAGTTGAAGACTGAAAAACGAGTGACGGTAGGAACTTGATCCTGGTCTGCGTGAAGCTCAAGTAATTCAGTATTACAGAAACGCGGCACATCAATATTAATTTAGTTAAGATTTTATCTTCTAGATTTATTGTTAAATATGTTAAGTAGATATGCACGAAACTTATTAGAGGCATGACAAGATAATTGGCAAATTTAATTAAACGGAAAAAGATAAAAGAAAGATTTTAAGCAAAGATCTTCAAGATAATTTGTTTCTTAAAATCTGGTTTTATCAAAAGATATTATTCGTTTTGCTACAATTTATCTTATCTTATTTTCCGAAAAGATTTTCTCTTAAAAGATTTACATAAAACTTTATTTTATGATTTAGTTAAATTGACTTATTTATCTTTTGAAAAACCCTACTTGCTATATGAGTTAATCTTGTATAAATAGTAGAGATCATATTTTCATAAGTTTTTTGTGAGTTTTGCGTGAAGAAATCTCTGAGCTTAATTGGTGTAAGTTTGCCAAGCTTTAATCTTGTCATAATTGTTTCGAGTTTCGTGCATTGCTTGCCTAACATATTCTAGGTGTTATATCCTCTGTAATTGGTTGGGTTATTGGGTGTGTGTGTATGAAAAATATATTGCATACAGGTAAGATAGCTTTGAGTGTAAAAGTTGTGAAATAGTACTGTGAGAGTACGAGAGAATTCAAGTTTGGAACTTGAGTTGGGTAGGATAGGGTCCTACTGTGTAGCAGGTTCTATTTGGAACTTGTGAGCAAAGGTCTGTCATATAATAGGTCTGTAACTTGGTGTTTTCCCTATTATAGTGGATTGGTTTTTATCTGGAAATCCCTTAAAAGGGTCGAGGTTTTACTTCCAGTTGGGCCCTGGAAAATTTCCTCGTAAAATCCTGTGTGTGTTGCAAAGTTCCTTCATATTCTGTTTTATATTTCGAAAAAGTAGTCACTAGGAACTCACCTACAATTCACCCCCCTCTTGTAGTGTTCGTTTCAACTAACAATTGGTATTAGAGCAAGGTTCTCACGTGTAAGCTTATAATTTTGCTGAGTAAGTTCCTGAGGAGAAATGAACTACAAGGAGAAACTTGAAGAAGGGTATTCCACCCAACGTCCACCTATGTTCAACGGTAAGTTTTACACCTACTGGAAGAATAGAATGGAGATCTTCATCAAGGCTGAAAATTACCAGGTTTGGCGTGTTATTGAAGCTGGTGATTTTGAGGTAACTGCGACCAATGATAAAAACGAGGTAGTTTCTAAACTCATTTCTGAATATGACAAAGAGGACTATCAGAAACTTGAATTGAATGCTTTAGCAATAAAATATTTACACTGTGGACTTGGACCTCATGAACATAATCGTATCATGGGATGCAAGTCTGCTAAACAGATCTGGGATCTACTGGAGGTAACTCATGAAGGTACAAATGAGGTAAAACGTTCTTAAATTGATTTATAATGTCTAGATATGAAAGGTTTGAAATGCAGTCAAAGGAAACCATAGAAGAAATGTTTACTAGGTTTAATGATATAATTAATGAACTGAGTTCCCTTGGCAGGCACATTCCTATTGATGAACAGTCTAGAAAGATCTTAAGAAGCTTACCGCAAGATGAACGTTGGAGATCAAAAGTTACTGCCATGCAGGAAGCAAAGGATTTCACCAAGTTCGATATGGAACAACTAGCAGGATCGTTGATGACTCATGAACTACACCTAAGTTCCAATACTTAAAGTTCCAAAAACCAAGGCCTTGCTCTAAAGGCTCAAGATTCAGAGGACTCGGAAGTTGATGAAGAAGAGATGGCGATGCTAGTCAAAATATTTAAAAAAGATGATGAATAACAGGAAGTTTGATAGGAACAAGAAGTTCACAAGTTCCAGAGACACTACCTGTTACAAGTGTGGAGCAAAAGATCATTTCATTAAGGACTGTCCATTTAAGGAAGGAAAGACTAAAGGAAAGGAGCAATCCAAGGAGTCTAAAGTCTATAAGCCACACTTCACTAAGGACAATGTGAAGAAGGCAATGCTAGCTGCCTGGGGAGACACAGATTCAGAAGTGGAAGAAGACCAACCTCATGAAGAAACTGCGCATCTATGTTTAATGGCCAAAACTGATGAAAAGGCCAAACTGAAGGAGCTCGAGGATGAGGTATGGTTCTCTCAAAATGAATTAAGACATTTTTCTAAGGAGAAACTAATATGTGCTGTTTTAGACATTCAAGAAGAACTTAAAGAATTACATAGAGCTAAACAACAAAGTGACAAAGCTTTAACTACTTACAGAGAAAATAGTGAGTGGGTTGATAATATGAAGTTTGACATTTAATACAGGTTTTTTAGTCTTTTTGATGATAACATCGTTTTAAAAGAGACTATAGAAAAATTGAAACATGATAACATACTCTTGAATGTGGAACTATCCTTGTTAAAACTTGGTATTGATACTCCTAATTCTGAAGTTCCTCCACTAGCTCAGTATACTAATTTTGAAAAATTGAAATTTGATTTGGAAAATATAAGAATGGAGAAAGCTAGACTTGAGGGGGAACTTGAGAAGGTTAGGAAAGGAAAACAACCTGTTGAGTATAGAGTTCCTGAATGGATCACTAATGCTCTGACTAAAAGAACAGAGGGTTTAGGTTTTAAGAAGAAGTTCTAGAAAGAAAAGAAGTATGTTAATTTGCCTAGTAGTATTGTTTGTTACTTCTATGGTAATACAGGACATAAGCAGGTTAAATGTCCTAAGAAAGAAAAGAGTACACAGAAGAATGAAAAGTTTGTAGAGCAGATTTGGGTTATGAAAATTAATCCCACTCCTACTACACAGGAACCCAAGGAAACCTGGGTTCCTGACACTAACGTTTGATTCTTCATGCAGGTTCCAGTGAGGGGGAACAACACTTGGTACCTCGATAGCGGTTGTTCTAAGCACATGACTGGGGAAAAATCTAGATTTCTCTCACTGGATGCCTACTATGGTGGGAATATGACCTTTGGCGATAATATGAAAGGCGATATAATTGCTATTGGCAAAGTAGGAAAATCTAGTTCCCATGCTATTGATAATGTACTTTTAGTCGAGGGCCTCAAACACAACTTGTTAAGTATTTCACAGTTTTGTGACAAAGGTAACTATGTTAGCTTTACTTCTAATAAGTGTAGAATCATCCATAATGACACTGTGAAACAATCTTAGAAGGAACTCGAAAAGGGAACACATATGTTGTGGATCTTAATGAGGTTCCTAATAGCAGTCTGACATGTCTCAGTGTTATTGAGGATGATCTTCTATTGTGGCACAAGAGATTTGGTCATGCAAGTTTTTCTTTACTTGATAAACTGAGATCTAAAGAATTAGTTGAAGGACTTCCTTGCATTAAATTCCTATATGATAAGGTATGTGATGCTTGTGTTAGAGGAAAACAGACTCGAGTTTCCTTTAAATCCAAAAAGATGGTAAGCACCAAAAGGCCTTTGGAACTTATTCATATGGATCTCTGTGGACCAATGAGAATCCAAAGTAGAAGTGGTAAGAAATATGTTATGGTAATTGTTGATGATTTTTCAAGGTATACTTGGATATTCTTTCTTGTTAGTAAAGATGAAACGTTTGATGAATTTGTTGCTTTTGTAAAGAAAGAACAGAGAAGAACAGGTAATCCACTTGTACATCTTAGATCAAATCATGGTACAGAATTTGAAAATTCCAAGTTTGATGATTTCTGTACAGAGCATGGAATGGATCATAACTTCTCAGCACCAAGAACTCCAAAGCAAAATGGAGTTGTGGAACGCAAGAATAGAAGCCTTGAAGACATGGCTAGAACAATGCTAATTTCAAGCAGAATGCCTAGGAACTTCTGGGCAGAGGTAGTGAACACAACATGTTATATCCTCAACAGAGTATCTGTTAGAGCCATCACCAACAAAACTCCCTATGAACTCATGAAAGGGAGAAAACCTAACATTTCTTACTTTAGATCTTTTGGTTGTAAATGCTTCGTTCATAATAATGGAAAAAGAAACTTGGGAAAGTTTGATGAAAGAAGTGATGAGGAAGTTTTCTTAGGATATGCCTCTAATAGTAAAGCCTATAGAGTTTATAATAAGAGAACAATGTGTGTTGAGGAATCTGTACATGTTATATTTGATGAATCTGAACAATTTATTGACGTACAGGATTGTGATGATGATTTTGAAATTGGTCTTGTGCGAAAACAGGATCCAGATGAGGAATCAACATCGTTGCAGAAGCAGCAAGCTGAAAATGAAGCAAATACAGAAGCAAATGAAGGACATACATTGGAGAATGCAGCAGGAATTCCACAAGTTCCAGAACAGAATATATTAAATGAAGAAGTTCCTGCAGAAGCGCAAACTGAGAATCAAGTTGGAGTTCCTACTGATGAACCAGTCAATAATAATGAAGAAAGACTGTATCCAATCAAGGACTTCACACCAAAGCCTTGGAAATATCAGAAGTCACATCCAGTGGATGCAATCGTGAGCGATATCACAAAAGGAACTCAGACCAGATCTCAGCTTAGGAACTTCTGTGCATTCTATGCGTTCCTTTCCTCATGGAACCTAAAAACTATGTTGAAGCTTTAACTGATGCTGACTGGATTAATGCTATGCAAGCTGAGCTTAATGAGTTTGAAAGAAAGAAAGTTTGGCATCTGGAACCTAGACCTAACAAGAAGAAGAAAATTGGCTTAAAATGGGTGTTTAGGAACAAGCTAGATGAGCATGGTATTATTGTCAGGAACAAGGCTAGAACTGTTGTACAAGGTTTTAATCAACAAGAGGGAATCGACCATGAAGAAACATTTGCTCTTGTAGCCAGGTTAGAGGCTATACGTTTACTTATTGCTTTTGCTGCTTACATGGGATTTAGGCTGTATTAGATGGATGTTAAATGTGCATTTTTAAATGGATTTCTTGATGAGGAAGTCTATGTGGAACAACCTCCTGGATTTGAGAATCCAGAGTTCCCAAACCATGTCTACAAGCTTGACAAAGCTCTTTATGGGTTGAAGCAAGCTTCTAGAGCATGGTATGAAAGATTATCTAAGTTCCTTTTGAAAAATGGTTTTAAACGTGGTAAAATTGACAAAACTTTGTTTTTAAAATCAAATGGAACTGATATCTTAGTTGTACAGATTTATGTTGATGATATTTTGTTTGGTGCAACTAACGAATCTTTGTGCAAGTATTTTGCTGACCTAATGAGTGGAGAATTTGAAATGAGTATGATGGGTGAATTAAACTTCTTCCTCGGTTTGCAAATCAAACAAACTGAAGAAGGAATCATGATCCATCAACAAAAATATATCAAGGAACTGATTCAAGAAATACAAGATGGACAATGCAAAAACCAATGACTCCTATGGGTATTGGAACTAGGTTGGATGAAGATCCAACTGGAACTTGCATAGATCAAACTATGTATCGAGGTATGATTAGCTCTCTACTTTACTTAAAAGCTAGTAGACCTGACATATATTTTAGTGTAGGTCTATGTGCCAGGTTCCAAGCAAATCCAAAGGAATCCCAGTTGATACCAGTAAAGAGAATCCTCGCTACTTGAAAGGAGCTGATGACTTGAGTCTCTTCTATCCTAGAAGTGATTCATTTGAATTAAATGGCTTTACTGATGCTGACTATGCAGGTGATTTGGTTAATAGAAAAAAGTACTTCAGGTATGGTATAGTTTTTAGGACCTTGTTTAGTTTCTTGGGGTTCTAAGAAGCAAAACACAGTTGCATTATCCACAGCTGAAGCTGAGTATGTGGCAGCAGCAGCATGTTGTTCATAAGTTTTATGGATAAAACAACAGGTTAGAGATTTTGGTATTATTTTTGAATGTGTTCCTATTTACTGTGATAATACTAGTGCTATTTGTATTTCTAAAGATCCAGTTCAACACTCAAAGGTAAAACATATCCACATAAGGTATCACTTTCTAAAAGACAATGTGGAGCAAGGGAATATTAAGTTAGAATTTTGTCAAACTGAAAATTAAATTGTTGATATTCTAACCAAGCCCTGGAACAGAGAAAGATTTGAGAAATTGAGATTGGAACTTGGGATGATCAAGCTGACTTGATTGCTTTTGAAGTTCCAAGATATGGCAAAATCAAAAATAATGTAAATAAAGCAAAAAGAGCATATATCGCAATCTTGGTGTGCTGAACATAGCTGAAGTGTCACCGTTGTTAATCATTGAAGGTTAGTTCATTAAACACTTAATTGCTTAAGAGATTAGTAATGTACATTGCATGTGTGTTGAAAGCGTGTTCCAATACGTATATTTTAAAAATAAAACTCATTTTGGAAATTAAATGAATTTGGAAAGAAAACGATTTTTGGAAAATACATCCTGCCAAAATTAATTTGCAAAAATTAATTGAACTTGTTCCATTAAATGACTAAACAGTAAAACCCATCAAATTCCATCACATCGCTTCATTCAATATAAAAGCATCTTTCACCCACCTTTTTTCTCTACTGTCAAATCACTTTAACCCTCTCTAGTAAAAACAATCATAGCTCAAAACCACCATCTAAAACCATGGTTATCATTGCTGAAATTGTATCTTCAGAAAACTCACATAACTTGGAAACTACAATTCAAGAAGAAACTTCTCCTCTAGCAATGGTGAATTACAAACCCTCTTTCGAAACAAACAAAACCACTTCCGTAACACCAAAGCCTGCTGAAAAACCCAACCCCCTGACTTCAAACCCTAAAGAAGCAGAAAGAAAGAATGAAAAGGAAGAAACTGCTAATTCAAGTGTGCTTGAAAGAGTTCGAGAATGGAAACAAAAGAAAGAAAAAGAAAAATCACTTGAGGAGCAAATACAGGAAGTTGAGGAGTTGGAACAAGGGGTTCAGCAGGAGAAAGAAGATGATCAAGAGGAAAGTGATGAAAACGAGACGGAGGAGAGAGAGGAAGAAGAGGAAGAAGAGAATGATGATCAACTGGAACTTCTTGCAAGTGCCGAAAGGTATGTTGTTGGACATAGACTCGATGTTTCCTGGTGCAAGAAGTCTAGGTTTTTAGAATTTCTTGATTTAATCAAATGTCAAGGGTGGGAGCACTTGTTAACTACTGCATCTAATAATGTTCTGTATCCAATTGCTATGAATGAGTTTTGTAGCAAGTTCCAAGTTAAACAAGGAAAGATTTCTAGCGTAGTTAATAAAAGGAAAATTGAGTTTGATGTTGAAAAATTAGGGACAATTCTGAGAGTACCTACTGGGGGTTATGAATTGTATGTCAAAGGGAAAACAACTGTGAAGGTTGGTGATTATTTAAGTGGTGATATAGTTAAGTCCTTGGGAGGAGAAAGGGGGAAAAATGTTATGAGTCATAATGATCTAAGCCCTTTGAACAAGTTGCTGTTTAACTTGGTTAGAAAAACAATTTTACCTCAAACTCAGAAAAAGAGTCTAGCATGTTTAATGGATTTGGCTATCATCTTCTGTCTCTCTAAAAAGATCAAAATAAATTTTCCTTCTTTGATGTATCAACATCTAGCACACTGTGTTCCTAGAAAGAACAAAGTGGGCTATGGGGCTGTGCTCTCTACTCTGTTTGAGTTTCTAGGTGTGAAGCTCAAAGGAATTTATGAGGCATTGGAGGAAAAACCAGAAAATGTGATAAATGGTGAGACACTACAGGGTATTAGCCTGGAGGTAGTGAATGGGAAGGTTAGGAGAGTAGAAGAGAAAAAGGCAGCAGGTGGGAAGAGAAAAGGGAAAGAAGTTCCTGTTAAGCCTGTAAGGAAAAGCAGGAGGCTCTCATCTAGCACTGCTCCTAAAACAAGTATGCAGAAGCCTCTAGAGCTGGATGATGATGAAGAAAATGTGACTGCTGGGCAGGTGGCTAAACTTATGGATAGAGCTGAAATTGCTGAAAAACAGCTTAAGGCAGTTATAGAATAGGTGCAGAAACTTGAGAGGAAGGTACAAGGTCTTGAGGGCAGTCTCAAACTACAGAAGCTGGAGTTCCAGAAGGTTCTCAAGAGTCTCCAAGATAAATTGGAGGAGTATGTGAAGCAGAACATTGAAGACAACAAGAAGATTCTTGAACTCTTTCAGACTTAAATCAGCCCAACCTCACTTCAAATCTTTCAGCATACTAGCCTAGCCATTTCTCTGTTTCTCTATTTCAGTCATGGACAAGTTTAATTTTTGTTTTAGTTTGTGAACAATTTATTTTGGTTAGTAATATTTTTAATTATTCAGCAGGATGTTCATTTCTTGGTTTTAATGAATATTTTTGGAACTTGGCAGAAACATGTGTGTATATGTATGTTATGAAAACTAACTTGAGCAGGAAAGTGGAACTAACTTAAGGGAAGTTAGCAGCGCTGCCTTCAGTTTCCCACACTCGATGAATTGCTTATGGGGCTATGGCTAGATGCTTAATACCTTGAAAAATCAGGACTTTTTGATGATGCCAAAAGGGGGAAAAGAAAAGGCAAACTTGAAGGGTGAAGTTGTTCTGGGTTCCAGTTGAGAAAGTGTCAGAACTTTCTTCTAATATGGTGCTAGCTTAGTTTTATTTTCTGTTCTGTTTATTTTTATTTTTCTTGTTTCTGTTTTTAATTTCAGTTGTGTGTTCACTTTTTGTTAATAAACAAAAATCCAAAAATACGCCCTTCTATTTGTTTTAACTTTTCAAAAGAGTTTGCTTAAGGTTGTCATCATCAAAAAGGGGGAAATTGTTGAAGCTTAAAGGTTTTGATGATGATGAACTTAAACTAAAGCAAAATCAATTAATAAAGGTTTATAAGTGTTTGATTAGTACAGGTGAAGTTGACCTTGGAGGTGGAAGAGTAACTTAGGCTAAGAAGACATGAAGAGACCTTTGAAGAAAAGTCAAACAATATAGAAGAAGAGTTCTCTAACAAGAACTGAGTTCCTTAACAGGAATGTTCCCTAACAGGAACTTGGATGATGCATGTTGAAGACAGTAAGTTCTGGAAGGAACTTAGTCTGCGAAGTTCCAGTTGAAGACTGAAAAACGAGTGACGGCAGGAACTTGATCCTGGTCTGCGTGAAGCCCAAGTAATTCAGTATTACAGAAACGCGGCACAACAATATTAATTTAGTTAAGATTTTATCTTCTAGATTTATTGTTAAATATGTTAAGTAGATATGCACGAAACTTATTAGAGGCATGACAAGATAATTGGCAAATTTAATTAAACGGAAAAAGATAAAAGAAAGATTTTAAGCAAAGATCTTCAAGATAATTTGTTTCTTAAAATCTGGTTTTATCAAAAGATATTATTCGTTTTGCTACAATTTATCTTATCTTATTTTCCGAAAAGATTTTCTCTTAAAAGATATACATAAAACTTTATTTTATGATTTAGTTAAATTAACTTATTTATCTTTTGAAAAACCCTACTTGCTATATGAGTTAATCTTGTATAAATAGTAGAGATCATATTTTCATAAGTTTTTTGTGAGTTTTGCGTGAAGAAATCTCTAAGCTTAATTGGTGTAAGTTTGCCAAGCTTTAATCTTGTCATAATTGTTTCGGGTTTCGTGCATTGCTTGCCTAACATATTCTAGGTGTTATATCTTCCGTAATTGGTTGGGTTATTGGGTGTGTGTGTAAGAAAAATATATTGCATACAGGTAAGATAGCTTTGAGTGTAAAAGTTGTGAAATAGTACTGTGAGAGTACGAGAGAATTCAAGTTTGGAACTTGAGTTGGGTAGGATAGGGTCCTACTGTGTAGCAGGTTCTATTTGGAACTTGTGAGCAAAGGTCTGTCATATAATAGGTCTGTAACTTGGTGTTTGCCCTATTATAGTGGATTGGTTTTTATCTGGAAATCCCTTAAAAGGGTCGAGGTTTTACTTCCAGTTGGGCCCTGGAAGGTTTCCTCGTAAAATCCTGTGTGTGTTGCAAAGTTCCTTCATATTCTGTTTTATATTTCAAAAAAGTAGTCACTAGGAACTCACCTAAAATTCCCCCCTCTTGTAGTGTTCGTTTCAACTAACAATGTTCACTCGTTTCTGAACATAAGAGCTTCTTTTTTAGGAATGTTCACTCGTCTCTGAACAATGGAGCTTTTAGGGGGATGTTCACTCGTCTTTGAACAAAAGAGCTTTTGGAGGGATGTTCACTCGTCTCTGAATAATGGAGCTTTTAGAGGGATTTTCACTCGTCTCTGAACAAAAGAGCTTTGATAGGAAGGATGTTCTCTCGTCTCTGAACAATGGAGCTTTTAGAGGGATTCCCACGCGTCCCTGAGCAAAAGAGCTTGAAAAGAAATGTCCACGCGTCTCTGAACAAAGAGCTTTAATAGGATGCCCACGCGTCTCTGAGCAAAAGAGTTTGAAAAGAAATGTCCACGCGTCTTTGAACAAAGAGCTTTAATAGGATGCCCACGCGTCTCTGAGCAAAAGAGCTTGAAAAGAAATGTCCACGCGTCTCTGAACAAAAGAGCTTTGATAGGATGCCCGCGCGTCTCTGAGCAAAAGAGCTTGAAAAGAAATGTCCACGCGTCTCTGAACAAAGAGCTTTAATAGGATGCCCACGCGTCTCTGAGCAAAAAAGCTTGAAAAGAAATGTCCACGCGTCTCTGAACAAAGAGCTTTAATAGGATGCCCACGCGTCTCTGAGCAAAAGAGCTTTTTGATATGTCCACGCGTCTCTGAACAAAGAGCTTTGATACTTAAATGTTTGTTGAGATCGTTTGGTTGGCTGCGAACAGGAGCTTTGCTGACTGTTATATCCTGTAAAAATCAAAAGATTGCCAAAAGACTTTGCCGGTGTTTTTCTTAGGGTTGACCTAAGGTGATTGACTGACTTGAGGTTGACTCAATGTGTTTTGACACGTGTGTGACTCTTATGTGAGTTAATGTGTTTTGACACATGTGTTAGACTCAATTCGAGGTGACATGACTCAACGTACATGATTCGTGTGTGCATTATAATGTGATTGTGTGACTCGAAAAATGCAAAAAAGCAAAAATTTTCCGTCATTTTTTGTGGAGGGTACCGACTTTCTCCCGAAAAAGAAAGACACAAAAAAGGAAGAAGCAAGTGTTTGATGGTGCATGTTGAATGAGCTTAGTCAAATGTTGTTTGATACTATCTCTCAAGGTGCAAGGATTAACTCATCCTAGGCTATCTCAATTGTTGACTCAATGATGAAAGTATTTGGGTAACTTAGGCACAGAGGCTAAGCACTTCATACTTTGTGATGTAATGATGAGTGATGAGTGATTTTGTTATGACAAAGTATGCTTCAATGTTGTGTTAAGATTTCATGACAAAGGGTTCCTAAAGGTAGGATTATTTGGTCATGTATCTGTGATGTGTGTGAAAGTGATACTAAAGTTAGGCCGCAAGGGCTAAGTGTGTGGAAAAATATATTGAAATGAGTCAAATGGTGGTGACTCTTAGGCTGGGTAGGCTAATAATGTAGGGATCAAGCCCCCAAGTCTAGCTCTACATGGTTAGGGATGAGCATTGGAAATCCCTTGATATGATCAATTATGAACGTAAATATGAATGCATTTTTATTACGGCCGCACCCCAATGCGAGGTTGCCTACGTATCCGTTAGGAATCAGGCCGAACGTAGCTCTAGTCGAACCTCGCACAAGTATGTGTATTCCTCAAAGAGGTCTTTTGAGAGTTGTAACGTGGTTAGGCTAAATGTTGAAGAAGAAAGGGATAAAGGCTCAAGACCCTAGATAAGCCCCCTAGGTGTGCAACCTTGCTTTTGAATCTTTGTATTATTATGCTTGAGGTTTCTCACTTTTGAGCTCTTTCTTTTTTTTTTCTTTTGCTCTCTTTTTTTTGCTTTTGCATTTTTCATATTTGAATCTTTTCTATAAGTGTGGGCAATCCCGATCATGCGGTCTATCACTCACTTGGCATTCATGTTTCTCAGGCACGGTACCGAGCACTCGATAAGAAACGCAATCCGAGACGTGTTCTTATTAAAGATATTTTCATATCAAAGACATTGGAACACTTGCCCTTTTGCACACTTTTATTATTTTTTGCTATTTTAATTTTTTTGATCTTTTGATATCACTCAAGCTTTTGAAATTGCATAAGTTACACACCATCCCATCCCAAGGTTAGGTAGATGTGGGTTGAAGAAAGAAATGTCTATCGTTAGACAAGGCTCAAAGTGGTTTATAAAGAAAGGATTATATATTTGAAGGGCGAAAGGTGATATGATGTGGCTACAAGGGGTGCCTCAAATCATTGGTATACCTTATGCTTAGTTCGACATGGATTTTTTTTTTTTTTTTTAATGCAATGTAATGAAATGATCATGTGCAAGAGAAGAAATGCTCATTTTTATAAAAAGGTAAAAAGAGAGAAAAAAAAAACCTACAAAGTAAATCTAAGGAAAAATAAAAGGTGCCTATGCTAGACTTATTGGGGAAAGGAAAAATGAAAAAGGAATAGAAAGAGAGGTCACGAAATCTTGTCGTTGAAGCTCGCCTCTTGTCTTGTGCTTATCATCACCCAGTATTCTTGTCATTTAGAGGTGTGGGAAGCTTGTTATTATCAATTAGATATTGGATGACCTCTTTTAGCTTCCAACAGCTCTCAGTAGCATGACCCCTACCTTGATGGTACTTGCAGTGTGCATCTGGATTCCAACTAGGTAACCTCTTCTTAGGTGCGGGATCTTGAATAGGTCCAATGGGAGTTATGAGACCTTTAGCATGAAGTCGATCGAATGTTGTGTCATAACTTATGCCAATAGGTGTAAAGGTTCTCTTTTGCTCTCGTTTGTTCATGGCAAGGACTTCATCCAAGTTAAACGTACTAACGTTGTTTGAGTGGGTAGTTTTGGAAGAAGAAGGATTGTTGTTCCTCTTTCCTTTCCAGCCATTGTTATTATTGTTACTATTCTTGGCCTTCCTGTTGCTAAGAAGAACATTAAGGTGATTTGAATCAATGAGGTCTTGAATGCGATCCTTGAGGGTAAAACACTTTTCGATGGTGTGACCATGGCCTCTATGATATTTACAATGAGAGTTTGGATCCCAATTGGGAGATCGTTTCTCAAGTGGTGGGTCTTGACTGGGGCCGACGGGATGAATGAGACCTTGATCATGAAGGTAGTCAATAGCTTCATCATAAGTCATTCCTATTGGTGTGTATTCTTCAATGGTCCGTTTTGCCCGTGGCTTAGGAGCATTGAGTTCTTCATTAAATCCCCGGTGAGAATTTTGTTCAATAACCATCATCCGATTTGCTAGTCTTTCTACCACATTCAAGAGCATGACAATGACATCTTGTAGTTTTCGAACGTCTTCTTTTAGACTTGAAAAATTTTCCCCGGTATTATCTAAGAAAATTCTTTCATCCTCCTCAATCATGGCCACTTCATCGATAGAGGTTATATAAGCTATCTCGATCATGGGCTCTCCTACAGGTGTGATAAGGAGTGACGGATCAAAGAATGTTTGATCTTCTGCGATGGCTAGAATCTCGGAAGTTTTATTGTCATCGATCAGGTCTTGAATAGCTTCTTTGAGTTTCCAACACTCCTCAGTGTCGTGACTCTTTCCTTGATGATATTTGCAGTGTTTCTTAGGATCCCACTTAGGTGGTTTGGCTTCTAAAACTGGGTCTTTGATAGGTCCTATGGGCATGACCAGTCCTTTGTGGTGTAGCTTTTCGAAAGTTGTTTCATAACTCATACCAAGTGGAGTGAACACTCTTTTAGACCTTTGGATTCGAGGTTTAGAGGTATTCGTAGCATGTACTTTGTTAATGGGAAAGGAAGAAGAAGGATGGTCATTCTTCTTTCCTCTAGCACTATTATCTTTTAGAAGGTCATCTTCAATGTCAATGCCTATATTATACACAGCTTTGAAAGTATTCAAGTTGTGTTGGTATTTTAAGTGCTTTGCATATTTTTCTTGAAGGTTCTTGATAAACATCCTTACAGACTCTTTTTCAGTAGGGACTTCGACCATCTTAGCGGAAGTTTCCCTCCACTTATTAAAGAAAGAACTAAAGCCTTCATTCTCTTTTTGTCTTAGCATCTTAAGTTGTCTATAGTTGGTTTCGACTTGAATATTACACTTATATCTGTCAATGAAAGCGTTTTTTATTCCATCCCAAGTAGAGGTTTTCTCTTTATCAAGAGAAAAGAACCAATGTTGGCAAACGGTTTCTAGAGATAGCGAGAATAAAGAGTGAAAATATGCTTATCAATCCCTTTAATGTTCATTACAGTTTCAAAGGCCCTTAAGTGAAAGTAAGGATTGTCCGTTAGCTGGAACTTAGGGATGTCATTGGCATTGAACTTCTGCGGAAGAAGCTCCTTGTCCACTGAGACCCCTTGTGAGCTGATGCCTTGGAATCTATAGTCATGGGATATTTTGCTCAAGCTTTCTTGCATGAGCTTCATTTGTTGTTGTTTCACAGGGTCATTGATTTGAAAGGTTAAAGCCTTCAACACCTTAGTCACATTAGCCATTTGCTTCTTAAGCTCATTGACTTCTTCTTGACTTGCCATTATCTTCTTAGCTTTTCTTTTTTGGCGAATCGATTTATCAAAAAGTTGAACTTGAACGAAGGTGTTGTCCTTGATTAATCGCCCTTCTCTCCTTGACCAAGTACTGTGGAAAGGGAAATTAGGGATAAGTTTTTTTTTTATTATTTATTTATTTTGACTCAAGCTTTATTCAACATGGAAGAGAATAGAAATGGAATGGACCCTCAACTCAAATGACGGAAAAACGACTCATGCATGAACCTAAGACATGTTAAGACTTGTGTCATGACCATGTGGCTAGACTATGTGACTAGACTCAAACAAAGACTAAGCTAAGACTTCACGTATGTGCACTAAACTGGACAAGCTGTAGTATTTTAGTCGTAACTTTTGATCTGTGAATCCGAATTGGACGAAATTAATGGAAAATGAAAGATAAAACTCGGGGCTGCAGATCCATAGGTTGTAAGACTCGTAACTCTTCTTAGAACTCCGGCTATGACCAAAACAAGTTGACGTTTGTGCAGTATACGGGAATAAAAATCCAGGTTGACTCAAAGGAACTATGACTCGATTTTAGCCATATTTATTAGCCAAATTAATTAACTAATTAATTAAGCAAAGTCTTTTAGTCCTTGGTTAGTTTATTTAAGCATATTCATAATTACAAGTCAAACCAAACGGTTAGTTTAATCACATGTAAGTATGCACAAGCAAATAATGCACAAGTAGTCAAGTAGTCACAACATGATGCAATGAGTTTGCAACCTAACCATGGCTCTAGTTCTCTAAAGTTCAGGATATGGGTTAGTCAAAGAGGGTCCATGGTTATGAGTGCGGATGCACCGCGCGGAAGCCTTACCTTTGGAAGGGTTAGCGCGTGTGGATGGGACCCCGCGAGTTAAACTCACTTCCACGATTTGGTGAATTCAACATTCTCGGATGTACCTTTTGTTGCTCAGAGTGTTCAATCAGGTAGATGGAGCATGAATTCCCAGAGGGTTATGTCCATATGTAGAACACATATGGGTTTCAGAAAAGTGAGAAAAACTCAATCAGGAAGTAGAATCGATCCAACAATGCTAGAACTGGTCGAAATTAGAACTCATATATCTGGCTCGGTATTGGAAGAACGCAGCGCCAGCTAACAGAGACTGTTGCCGAGATATAGCCCTGTCGCTTGGCGACAGAATTTTCGCTCGGCGACAAAGCCATATGTTTGGCGACAGGCTCTGTTTTCTAGACGCCAGTTCCTACATGCCTCAGCAGCTTTCTGTGTTCGTAAAATTTTCCAGTTTTTCGCAGCATTATTTCGGTTCTAGTTGTGAAAGATATTTCTCAAATTTCCTACGTGTAAAAATCCTATGTTTTTTACTCATTACGGATGGTCTTTCCAATGAGAACCTTTTTTATGCATATGACAATAATGTTAATCAAAATTACGCACATGAAATACTTAGAACTTTTCAAGTCTCATCCACTCATTCTAAATAATTGCCAAAATAAATTTTAGGAATTAAAATAGAAATCCTCCTCAGTGGAGTCGCCAAAAAACTGTAGGGAATATTTCAAGCATTACCCCAAACTTGAACCATACTGTGATCATACACTTAAGCATGGTGGCGTCCAAAGGGAAGGAAGCTAGAGCAAAAGAGTCGCCAACAAGTTTTAGGAACTTGTAAACCGTTCACAGGGTGAAGGTTACACCCCTTAACGATCCATGAGATCGTCAACTCCAATAGGTCTGGAACCATGACTGGTGTTTGGGGATGAAGGTACAAATCCAACCTAAAAGAGATTGAACCTGCCCTAAATAGGCCTCTACTTTATTCTTCTTGTATTCATGTGCGCTTTCTGATAACATACAACCAATAGGTTAACCCTAAACCTGTTTATCTATGTTGGTTGAACATTAATGCACAAATAAATCTATTATTGGTGATCACTTGAATTATAATCATATTAGCCCTAAACAAGATTATTAATTATCTT
The DNA here is from genome assembly GCF_948465745.1 of Chenopodium album. Lineage (NCBI taxonomy): Eukaryota > Viridiplantae > Streptophyta > Magnoliopsida > Caryophyllales > Amaranthaceae > Chenopodium > Chenopodium album. Next base: position 42,364,037 of record NC_137846.1, on the reverse strand, counting down.
ATTAAGCGTGATTACAAGTACAAATTCCCTTTAAACATGCATAAAAGGCGTGATCAAGCAATAACAATAATAATAAATATCAAGCAACACAATAATCATAAATCATAATAATTATAAAAATAATCATGTTAAATCATAATATTATTAGCAAGATCCTAGGCATGATACTAACAAGATTAATAACAAACCCTAGCATGTCACTAAACATAAAAATCAAAGCTTTAGCCCTAGCATGATACTAACATGCTATTGATATGATATTAGAAAGCATAGGAAGCACCTTAAACATGATACTAGAAAGCAATAATAATATCCTAACATGATGCTAGGAATTAATAAATAAAAAACATGCTTTCTACAAGAATAGAGCAATAAGACTACATACTTTGATGCCTCGTGCCTCTTTCTAATAACAAAATACACACGTTAGTAACTTCAAGGAAAATATTAAACAAACAATTAAATTAAATAATTGAAATAGAGATTTGGGACCAAACCCTCAGAAATTATAACCTTTCACGTCTAGGGTGAAGGCAACTTCGAACCTGGCTAGGTGTGTTTAAATCTTGTGAATGCGGAATTTTGTTTGTGAAAAGTTGGTTTAGAAAGAGAGAGAGAGTATCAAGAAATTCTTGATGAGAGTTGGTAATTGTAGAAGATCCTTAAAAACGGAGGTTTAAGGAGCCTATTTATAACGAAAATCAGCCGGAATATGATAAAAAAAGAATCAGAGTTCGAAAAAGAATAAAACACGAAGCTGTCGCCGTAATAGCCTCTGTCGCCGCGCGACAGAGATTGTCGCCAGGTGACAGCCTGTGGTGCGGCGCTGCAGACAGTTTTTTCCACACGTTTTCCTATTTTGATAAAATTAAACGTACGAGGGGTAAAACTGTAATTTTATTTAAAACACTTTTTTATTCTAAATAAAACTCAAAACAACTCAATTATCAATACTAATCACATTAGGATTCAAAAGAACCTTCTAGATGATTCTAGAAGACTATAATCAATCCTAATTGCATTAGGAATCATAAATCACAATGGGCCCTCCACTAGATCATTGGGCCGCATATAAAAGTCAAACCGGGCCCAATTTAATATTTTGGCCATAACTTCCTCATTATTCATCGGAATTGGGCTTATAATATATCGTTGGAAAGCTCTTTTTGAGCCCAATCGAAATACACTATTATTGGACCCTTGCCATGGACCAAACTAAGGTGGATTGGCTATTTTCATAAAATAGGTTTTCGAAAACAAAGAGAAAGAAAAGAAATAAAAAACTAACCGCAACACCATACTTTCCACACTTTCACTTTATTCGATCATGATTTGACGTGAAAGGTATTCATCACCGGGTTTGGTTTTGGAGAGACACATTTGGGTGTCTACAGCTTGCAAATAATGTCGAAGCTTCTTCATTGCGTAAATAAGGGCAATGTAAGCTTTTTCCAAAGGATTGTATCTAGTTTAATGCTCAAGGAACTTTTTGCTGAGGTAGTAGATAGCTATTTCCCTCCTTGTACCTTCTTGGTATTGTGCCAAAAGAGCTCCGATAGCCAAATCCGTGATAGTAAGATATAATATCAAGGGTTGCCTCGATTTTGGTGGCATTAAAACTTGAGGGTTGGAGAGGTACTCTTTTATTGAATTGAATGAAGCCTGACATTCGTCATTCTATTTTGTAGGAACTTTGTTCTTAAGTAGCTTGAATATAGGTTCACACCGGGTCGTTAATTGAGATATGAACCTACTAATATATTGAATTCTACCAAGAAATCCTCGAATCTCCTTTTTTGTTCTTAGCTGAGGAAGCTCTTGTATGGCCTTGAACTTGTCGGAGGCGACTTTAATTCCGTCTTGACTCAAAACGAAGCCTAGAAGCTTTCCCGAATTTACTCCAAACACACATTTTTGAGGATTCAGCTTTAGATTGTACTTTCTAATTCTATCAAAGAATGACTTTAGAACATCAATGTGTGTCTCACGATCATGACTTTTGACAATCATGTCATCAACATAGACCTCCATAATATCATGGATGAGATCATGCAAAATTGTCGTTGCAGCCCATTGATAGGTGGCCCCCGTGTTCTTTAATCTGAAGGGCATTGCTCTATAACAAAAGGTTCCCCGTGGGGTTATAAAAGAAGTTTTCGACATATCCTCCTCTGACATGAGTATTCGATTGTATCCTGAAAATTCGTCCATGAATAAGAACATTGCGTGTCCGACAGTGTTATCAACTAGAACATCAATGTGGGGCAATAGAAAGTAGTCCTTTGGTGATGCTGAATTTAAATCCCTAAAATCAATGCACACTTTGAACCTTCCATCTTTTTTGGGCACTGCCACCACATTCGCCAGCCATTCCGGATGCTTGATTGGTTTGATGAAGTTGGCATCAAGTTGCTTTTAAATTTTTTCTTTAACTTTGAGACTAACTTCTGGTTTCATTCTACAAAGCTTTTGTTGTTTTGGCTATCGGTTTCATATCCGTCCAAGGTAAAGGATTGAAAAGGATATAGTTCAGGGAAAGGAAGGATTTGTTCTTGAGTTTCGGGTTGGATATTGCTATTGCTTTCAACTATTGTTTCTATTGGAGTGATAAGAGTAGAGGGATCAAATTGGACTTCATAATCAGAAATTGGTGAAAACAAACGTCTTACAACTCCTTGCTTCAAATGGTCAGCCCAGTCAACATCTTCCTCAAATACTGATTTCCTGTCGAACCATTTCTTAATAAATTCCTCATTCCTTGCCTCTGCAAAGAAAATTTCTAACCCAGGAAGGATTTGTTCTTTGTCTAGGTCATACCAAGGTTCAGGAAACTCGTAAAACGACTCAGTGTCGTTTTGTAACATAAATTGCCCGTTCAACGTGAGAGATTTCCCCTTCAATACATTAGAACTAATTTTATCATCAAAACCTAAGCCATGACGATTTCGCTTGTCATCGAAATTGGGTGCCTCATGCCTTAACCATCCTGACCTTAACCAGTTCCTGGCACATAACCCATTTTCAACATCAATTGAAGTCCTCTAGTAAGTGTTTGTGGTATTGGACCTTAGATATCTTGAACGGAATCCGGGGGTAGAGTAGATTTTCGAGTTTGGTTGGTCATTGGTTGGAAAAGGATACCTATCATACATACTTGAGATTAGGATTTCCTCTCCTTTTTTTGATAAATGGAAAAAAAATGCATGCGGGGAAAAAGATTTTATAACATGATAAACGTTTAGAAGACGTATGTTAAGTTAAATAAATTAGCGGGGTTTTCATTCCTTTAAAATAAACTTTTGATTATGGGTCGTGCCATAAGGCTGCCTACGTATCTCCAGATAAATTTTTATATTTGCTTTTTTCTCTTTTTTCTTTGGAGAATCAGACCCGTCGTAGTTCTTAATAGAAGTAGATTTTTTTTAAAACAGCTGCACTCAATCAGAGTTGCCAATGTATTCCTGTAACAATGTGCGTGCGAGTACAATTTTTGTGTATGATCATGAAATAGTTCTTTGGGGGATCAAGCTGTACGTAGTTCTTTGTACCAAAGGAGAAAAAAAAATGCCTGGTTTACAAAGTCCATACTACCCCTTTCATTTATCCTTTTTAATAGAGGGTAAGGTAAAGATCACTATGTCGTTGTAGTGGTTGCTGATACTTCCTTTCCTATGTAGACACATTTCTTTAGGCCTTAGTGTTTTTGACAGTTTTAGAGCAACCCTTAACGTAGTCTTGTTGAGATATATTCTCCAAATAGTGACGAGCGATTAATAGAGTGGGATCGTCTTCGCGTGTCAATGGAAAGGGCATATATGGACACCTTCTGATTCATGCAGGAGATTCCAGTTGTGTGCTTTATGCACCAACAGAGGGTGTGACACTCATTATTATCGTGACCATGTAACTAATGATTGTGACATACTTATTGAGATTTGGCCCAATAGGATCAGCTCCTGCTCTGCGAGGTAGTGGTTTGATGCGACCTTGTTCAAGTAGTTTATGGAACATATCAGCTTGAGAGTCTTATGGTTGTGATGGGTTTGTTTCGAGTGTGTTAGACTTGGGATGGGCTGGAGTGATGATTCCACGATCGATGAGATCCTGGATTGCACACTTAAGGTCATAACAAGTATCTGTTCTATGCCCATACTGATGACAATAACTACAATATTGTCTTATATCGGTTCCATGTGGTGGTAATGAATACATATAGCTCTTTGCTCGAAGAATACCCTTTTTGCTCAAACTATCGTACACCACACTCAATGGTTCGTCGATTCGAGTGAATATCCTCTTGTTAGCCATTTCACATTGAGGGTGCACTTTAGGCCTCAGCTCCTTTCTTGTAGTCGATAAGCATCAATTTCGTAAGCATGTCTCTCCATGTGAGAGAGGTCGGTGTATTTGATGGAGACCATGTGAGGATAATAAAAGTCATTTAGCTTTCTTAGTAATATCAACATGAACTCCCGATCAGTAATAGGAAAACGAAGTTGAGCCCGAATGTCAGAGCACCTTGAAAAGTGATGTGAAAATGATTCCCGGTCACTTTGCTCCGTATTTACTAGCTTTAGTTTTTGATCGTCGATCTGCCGAAATTCAAATGCCTAATCACTGAATGCTTGAGCAATTTCCCCCCAAGAACTTGTTGGCCTTGAAGTATAATACCAGGATAACGCAGGTCCCTCCAGACTTCTGTTGAATAACATGGGAAAATGCTCTTCTGGAACATTTAAGGGATATAAGGTGTTCACAAAGTTGTATAAATGGAGGATGGGATCTCCCAAACCATTGAACTTCTCAAGCCGGGGAAAATTTTGGTAACAATCTTCATGCCTATAGTTAGGGAAAAGGACCAACTCCTCCAGGTACACTGACCTTCTATAACACAGAATATCAAAATCCAAATCAAAGTCCTCGGCCCTAGATCTTTTCCGAGATCCCTCATCATGACCTTGTCTACAAGAATTACTTGTCCAAGATTCTCAAGGGTCGTCGTCTTTTGGAGTTTTTGGCTCTTCTTCTGCCTTATATTCATTAGACCAGTTTGTTCCACCCCTAGCTTCTTGGGAATTAACCTCAGAGTCATTTTGACCTTCTTGAAGCTCTTCTTCTGGATCTTCCTTAGTTTCTTCCTCTTCCGGATCTTCATCAGTTTCTTCATCCTCCTCCAAGTCTTCTTCAGTTTCTTCTTCTTCTTTCCACGAGTCAATTGAATCAAATCCAATGTTATGGATAGTAAACCCGTCTAGTCGATTACCCTCCTCTTCATCTAAGTGGAGCACAGATTTTCCAATACTAGAGACACTCATAACTTCTGGGTTACCCACAAGTGTCACTGCACCGTGATTCATGAGCAATTTCACCTTTTGGTGTAAGGTAGAGGCCACTGCCTTGTTCTCATGAAGCCATGGTCTGCCTAGCGAAGATTAAAGCATGCTTCAATGTCAATTACAACAAATTCAACATTTCTAGCCACTGGTCCATATTCCAAAAGTAATTCAATTGACCCCAAAATATCTCTTTTGGCATTATCGTAAGCCCTAACAACCTGGCTTGAAGGTGTCAGGTCTTCCTTTTGATAACCGAGCTTTGTCATAACTCGATATGGACATACATTGATGGCAGAACCATTGTCAATAAGTACCCAAGGTATTGTCCATCCATGGCAATTTACAGTTATGTGCAAAGAGTTATTATGGTTGATACTCTCTGGGAGATCATTGTCGGTGAATATTAAAGTACGGTCGACCCCATGAATAAGTCCTACCATTTGATCTGGTGTTATGGATAGGTCGATCGAAACCTCATTAAGATGTCTTAGAACGGTAGCCCGATGGGGTTGTGAATGGGTCAACAACTTCCAGATAGAAACATTTGCATTAACCTCCTCATGCGCTTAATAGCGTCATCTTCTTCCTTATTCTCCTCTTCTAATTCTTTATCCTTTTCTCTCCTTGTCAAGGCTTCCACATGATTCTCATCCTCGAGGTATGGAGCTTTAAAGTGACGACCTGCACGAGTCAAATGAGCCACATGTAAATCTTCGTCATCACTAAGATCGTCAAGGTAAATCAGACATCGAAGATTACTAGGAACAGTAAGTTGTGCCCCAGTGTTTTTCTCAACAATAGACAACAATGAGTAAGCATCATCATTGTCGTCTATTAGGCAAAATGCTCCATCATAACCCGTGGTGGCATATACACCAGAGAACGGATCTTTGTCAAGGACAACCTCAGAACCGTTGCGTGGCACAAGCTTGACCCTTTGCTGAGTGGAGTGATCATACACAACACACACATAATTTTCGAATAATGGCATCTCATACATTCGAAGAGCATTTTGAACCATTAATAGTGTTGGATCAATCTTGTTACTAGAAGTGGATATGGTGTTTATTGAGATAGGAGGCTTATGATTGGGAATGGGATTGTTAGTGATGCTTGGTTGTGTGTTTTTAAATTTATCAGAGGATGCCTCAACTGAAAGCCTTCCTCCGTCTACTAAGTCTTGAATACGGTGCTTGAATGCTGTGCAATTTTCAATGTCATGCCCAGGCCCTTGATGGAATTCATAGTGTTGGTTCAGGTTGTAACTAGGAGGAGGATTTCTTGGGGGTGGCCTTGGGTTCAAAGGTTGAACAAGGTTGGCCTTTTTTAGTTTGGAGAAAGCTTGAGCATAAGTCATGTTCAAAGGGGTAAAATTTCTCTATGGCCTGAGTTGAAATGCTGGAGTGGCGCCAATGTTGTGTATCAAGTTTATTGGTTTTGAAGTTATTGAGTCATTGTTGTTGGTTTTCATGTTGCCCCCAAACTTAGGATTGTAAGATGTATTACCACTAATCCCTTCATCTTTCTTGATATATCCCTTTTTTATGACATCCTCCACCAAGGCTCCTGTTGATATGAGAGCCTTGAATGAAGGAAAATACTGGAAAGCCATTTGTCCTTGATAGACGGGAAGAAGGTTCTTCACTATCATCTGTAATTGTTCTTCTTCGTTTATCCTATTTACCATCTTTGCAGCCTTATTTCTCCACCTGGTGATGAAGGTGGAAAATGTTTCATTATGGTTTTGCGCAGTTGTCTCCAAATCCCTCCTTGTTACATCGATCTCTTCATTATATTTGTATTGGCTAGAAAATTCTCGCACAATATCATCCCATGAAGATTTCTTTGAGTTTTCTAGGTTAAGAAACCAATGAGCAGCAGCCCCATCTAAATATTGTTGAAACAATTGTGCCATTAAAGGTTCGCCGACAACCCAAGGACTCATGGCCCCTACGTACAGTTTCAAAAAATTGGTAGGACTTCCTGTACCATCGAATCTTGTGAGATTCGGCATCTTAAACCCGGATGGCAGCCGTGCTTTTGGAAATAAGGTGAGACCATGAATATCCAACCAAGGTTCCGCTTTGGTCATACCCTTTAGTACTTCCTTGAGCCTGAGAATATCTTCCTCGATCTTGGTAGGAGCTTCTCTATCACCGTTTCCTTCATCTAGCTGCAATGGCGAAGCTACCTCTGAATCATGAAGAGGAGGAGGAGCACTTGCACTCTGTCTTAACAAGCTTTGTATTGTTTGTTCCATAGTATCTTAACGATCAAGGATAGCTCACATCATTCCTCGAAGATCATTAGATGGATCAGGGTTTAGCGAACTCTCATGACCAGGAATCTTAGACATTTCGCTTGGTGGTGGAGAATGAACTTCCCTTAGTGTCAAATGACTCGGGGAAAATGCTACTGAATCACATTGTAAACTAGGAGGAGAAGTTTGATGGACAAGACTAGATCATGTGCAGGTCCAAGTAGATTTCCTGAAGTAAAAAGGGAACATTATTATAGACGAACAAAAACTTCTTTGACAAGCTAAAAAAGAAAAGTAAAAAAAAAGTTTTAAAGGAAATGAACACCCTTTTTTTTTAATAAGATTTAAAAAAAAATGACTTGGACCCTACTACAAAGATTCCTTGTGTATTGGACACGCTATTGGTTCTTATCTTATAAAAACCTAAAGCCTGAAATAAGACCCTTCACTCAAACTTCTTCTCTCTCTAAAATCTCAAGTGTTATCTTTTGAGATTTTTCTTACTTTGCTCAAATTTAAATTATAGATCCTAATACCTCACGCGTCAGAGATTTGATTCACTTCTTCAATGACACTTCGCGCCCTACTCTCCGGGAATTAAGAGAAAGGGAACGTAACAAGATTCTTGGTTCAACACGACCAGAAGATCATCTATCTCAATTTTCTAGAGAGAACTTTTCCCTCCCCTATGATCAAAATTCTCTAGCTATCCCCCCTTCAGTTCCTTTAGTGAAACATGCACTAGTGACCGGTCCACCTCAAGTATTCGAGGTAAGAAGCTCCCTAGAGTCACTCTTCTTATTTGTGGAAGATACAATGGTACTAGCCATGTCTCTGTCTCTACGCTTCCCTATAGACTCGGTTACCCTATTATAGATACTATAAGTCAACAAAACCTTCCTTTTGCTAGTGAACTCGTAGAAAGTCCAAACCTATCCTTACATTTCCCTTTCAACCTCCCTACGTACTCATCTCTTAGGTTATTGTTTTGGGATGCTCGTGGGTACAGTACAAGTCGAATACTAAGTAACATCTCCATTTTACTTAAAACTTATCTCCCTACTTGTTTTTTCTTTCTCGTCTCTGATTCGTCAATCAGGAAAGAAGTCTCCGAGAGTTTAGGCATGACAATGTCTTGTACTCTCTTAGGACATAATTCTCTCCCATCAACATTATTCTTATGGAGTGATTCGTGTTTCTTTTCGCTCACTCGATTGACTAAGGGGTTAATATCCATATCGGTTTATAATACTCCTCGTAGTGTCTGTTCTGGAACTTCCTCATGCCAGGGGAAAGGTCCACCTCAAAGCACTGTCAATCAACCTTGGCTGGGTATGTTAGATTACATAACCTATAATCATTTAACAATGATGTTGTGTGGTCCTTCCAACTATCGAGAGTCTAAGGAGAGTTTCATTCAAAAAATTCCTCCACGTAAGAGATATTATATATCTCATCTCCCCGAGACTTTATGGACAATAGGTCAAAGGAGTCTATTTATAATAATAGACAAATTAACTAGGGCATTGTCAACTACTTCTTGGTTATGTGAAAATCCTCATACTCTATCCTTAGCTGCTTTATCAGACAGCTCAGATGGATGTAGGGGTGGTTATACATTGCGAGAACCAGGGGATTTTTGGAAGTTTGGTTTTGGTTCAAGGCTTAGAGGGCCTAGTTTTCCCCTTTTCTCGCTATGTTTATTGCAAAATGGGTTGCAAAAGGCTCGCTCTCTAGAAGTGAAACAATTAGAAGTAATGCTGGACGTCAATCGCTTCATCTCATCCATGGCTATACTAGATGTCTACCCAACAAACGTTGAGCAAAAGTTATGTGACATTCTACTCCTAATGCGCCCTCATGGTTGGGAAGTTAGTATTTGACACTCCCCTTAAGACATGCTTCGAGGAGCCCGACTCATTGTCGACCATTGTCAAGGGTTTACTTGGGGTCAAACAGAGATGTTTGAAGCTCCACCATCTGCTGAGATTCAATTAGGGCCTTTTTGACCTTTGTATTATGGTTGTTTTTTATTTTTTTAGTTTATTATTATGGTTATATCACTATATAAGTATGACTTAATGTTCTTTTGCATCTATTTTCCACCTCATGAAGGAATGTGAAAAGTAAAAAAAAAAACAAATAAAAATAAATAAATAAAAAACAAAGCCTGCAGCAATATAACAAACCATTAACGGCTGAGCCCAAAGGTTGCCTACGTATTCCTGAGTGTGAAAATGTACTGAGTGTAACGTGATTCAGGAAATCAGGCCAATCGTAATTCGACATAAAAACAAGATAGTTTTATTTTTGCGACTGTACTCAAAGTGAGCTTCCTACGTACCCTGTTACAAGATTTTATTTATTTATTTTTCCATTTTTTTTCAAGGATCAAGTCGCTCGTTGTTAGGGGTGTGCATAATTAGATCTGGACCGGAAACCCGATCAGAACCAGACCAGAATTGGACCGGATCGACCCAGACCGGTGGATTACGGTCCGGTCCCCGATCCCAAAAATAAGGGATTCCGGGTTTCAAGTCCGGTCCAGGTAAAACCCGAAATATTCTGGTCAAGACTGTACACCCATTTTTCTAAAAAAAATAAATAATAAAATCAGCCTTTACCCCCCACTATATTTTACTAACCCTAAATACTCCTTGTAGCCGCCCACATAAGTCACATATAAACAGTATGTTTTTTCTCTCTCATTCTCATCCCCATTTTCCCTAACCTCTACTCTTACTCTCTCTCTAACCCTCACTTACTCATCTCAAGAGTCAACGTCGATCAAGCAACAACACTTGCATGTTAAAACTAGCCATCAACCACATAAGTCATCGTCGTCGGCAAAGAAGAGATGAAAATAACGATTTTATTTCCTGAGGAAATGAAAAATAGCGAAATTAATGTCTGAAATTGAAAATAGCATAAATAACGATTATCCTCGACTTAGTTGAAGAAACCGAGTTTCTGACTTTCTAGAGATTGGAGTTTTCAACTGATGGGGTCTAATTGCAAGGCAGTTTGTTCTAATAATGATGGCACATGGATTTTTTTTTATTTTTATAAAAAAGAAAAAAAAATGAAACAAACCCCCTGATTCGAATCGTGGTAGGTGGTTATATTATACTTCAATTGTTATAGTACAATTTACAGATTCACCTAGTTCAAATTATTTGTTTTTCTAGTATTTTTTTTCCTTTTCTTTAAGATTTTATTTTAGGAAAGATGGATTATAATATGTAAAGCTCTATTTATTTTTATTATTTAGAATTTTAATTTTTTTTTCGAAAAACATCCTTCCGGTCCAAAAAGGTCTAAAACCGGACCGACCCGGATTTTTTAGGTCCAGACCGGAACCGGACAGGTTGAATCTGATCCGATCCTCGGTCTTAGAAAATCATGGATTCCGGGTTCCGGTCTTGATCCGTTCTGGTCCGGTTTTGGACCGGTGCACAGCCCTACTCGTAATTCACATAAAAAAATTACAACAAACTTAATTGAAAATGTAACGACTACTACTACCGTGCATCTACTTCCCCAGTCAAAAGTCGCTTCTCCCATGCAGCTTTTTGTTTGGCAACATATAAGGGGTTATCTTCTTTATCCAAAATCCATGATGCCCATGCTTTACACACTACCATGCACGACTCCATTGTAAAAGGATCGATGTTTTCGAGGAAGATGTAAGGTTCCATGATTTCTCGTAAGGATGCCACTTTGTTTGCAGATGTTTCAACCCCTTCACAAGGAACTGCTATGTCTTCGTCATAAAGCCAATTAAACCTCCTTCGGATATCATCAGCCTTTGCCTTGTTCGGTATCCAGTTTAGCTTTTCCCGTTCATTTTCCGGAATAGAAAAATATATTGTTCTTTTTGCAAATGGCAGGAGCCTTATTATAATCACCCCATCATTTTCTATGTAATGATATGCCGTTCTTATGGTGTTTATCCAACCACCATATTGAGATAAACTTTCACCTCCATAGGTTTCCCTACTATAGTCACCACATATAGTAATGATGCCCCAAGATGCTCTCATCTTTAGCTTCTGGTGTAAGCAAGATGGGTCTGCTTTACACCCGTGCAGCCAGGGTCTTCTTAGTAACAAGTTGCATGAGAGTCAAAAATCCACTACCATAAACTCTATGTTGAACAGAACATTCTCATGTACCAAAGGTAAGACTATAGACTCCGTCACTTCCCTTGGAAACTGGTCAAAACCTCTGAGAAAAATGGAGCGGTAAGTGATATGTAAATCATTGTACCCCAGCTCGTACAAGTATTCTCGTGAACAGAGATTAACGTCAGATCCAGTGTCAACCAATATGTGATTAATATAACTTGAACTGTGTCGGAGAGTGATATGTAGTGGTTCATTATGATAGTGATTAAGGGGTAAATCTCTATCTGTAAAGGTGAGCCCTGGATCAACATCGTGATGTTCGATGTTTTTACCTTTTCATGAGGACGAGTGAAAAACGTCTAAGGTTTTGAATACATTGATTCATGGATAGACACATCATATAGTAATTCGGGGCCAGTTTGACTAGAATGGGGGACAGTGTTTTCTTGGCGAGAGACCTTGGATTGTTCAATAGTGGAAACCTTTGGGTGCGGGTTTTTATCATTCGGAGATTCGGGCCGTAAGGTAAAAATTTTAGAGCCATCATGGAAGGTTAAAGATTCATGAAGCTATGCTGGCATCTTTTGGGATTGAACTAACATGAGGGGATGAAATTGGTAAATCCAAAGCTGACCAAGTTTGATATCATAAGGAACCGGTATATCACAAATTATGAAACTTATGGTGAAACTTACACCTTTGTATTTAACAATAGCATCAATTTTACCACATACATTTTCATATACATCGTTGTTACAAAAATCATCTATTGTTACAGGTCTAAGCTCTTCCTCCTCAAATTCCCACTCAACAAATGTATGGTACGGGCACATATTAATGGAAGACTCTTCATCAATGTGAACGTGATGATACATGATGTTATGACATATCATTGCATGATCCACTGAGTCATTTATAAAACCCTTTATAATCAAATCGTCTTTGACTTGGTGACGATCAAGTTTGAAGTTTTCCCTCAAATCTCTAAAAGGGGTTGAGGCATTTATGATTGATCTTTTTAGATCACTAAAAGCCTCACGATGCATTGAGGAATTTGATAGTAAGTCCCATAATGATCTTTCATAATTCTCCTTCTTCGGTCTCGATGTCGAACCTTCCCCAAAACTCACCATATTGCACACTATGGTTGCCATGTTCGATAAGACTACATCCCCATGAATTGTTATCACACTGCCCAGGGTTGAAAACCTGACCTTTTGATGAATCGCAGAGGCAGTTTCCCCTATATGTTGTAACCATGATTTTCCCAAGGTAAAGGTGAGGTTTTCCAGATCATCATTTACTTGAAATTCGACATTACAAACCCAGTCATGATATCCTAGTGGCAAGGTGATTTCTCCAATTGCCTGTATAAGAGTGCGATCGCCTGTTCTAACCATCTTCTTTGAAGGTCTTAAAGGAGCGTCTTCACATCCTAATTTCTCGAGAATGGTTTTGCTACAAATGTTGAATGCAGACTCACTATCTACCAAAATTTCTGAGATTTCGTAGCAATCTGATGCCAAAGTAATGGACAAAGGCCGATCATTATTGTAATCATTCGGCAAATCTGCATTTGTAAACCTCAAAGTAGGTGGAGTCCACAATCTTGGAATTGGAATTTTCCCATCATCAATCAATTGTTGGACGACATGTCTTAGATCACTACAAACATTTGTATTGTGCCCATAGTCATGACAAAAGTTGCAATATTTCCCCATATCATCCCCAGGAGATGGCATAGTGTAGTTATTATGCTTTGACTTGAGTAAACCGTGCAACTTCAGCCGATGATATATAACACTTAGTGATTCACACCTCCTAGAGTAAATTTGGCGGATGGATCCCCAACGACTTCCTCCACTACACATTTGTGCTCCTGTATCCATATCTAGGTCTCTAAACAACGAGTGAACAATAATTTTGATTGACAAGAACATGGTTGAGAAAAAAAAAAAAAAAAAAAAGCCTTCAAGGTATTGAGGGGTATAAGACTCTCCTTTGAAAAGAACATTAACTCATGTATTAACTTATTAGTAGTGATTAAACCATTCTATAAGTTGAAAAGATTTTATTGAAGGATTTTTGCATTTCTTAAAATGCACCATATATGGTGTTTGTTAGTCTTGGAAAATTAAACCCTCTTGAGATCACATGAGGAAAGGTCTAAGACTAACTCTCGGTTTATTTTTGGGTCCATAAATAAGCTTCCTAAAAAAATAGTTTCACTTTTAAAAAGAAAAAAAAAATAAAAAAAAAGAGTTTTAGGTAAAAATAAAAACAAAGAAAAACCCTTATGACAACACGAATGAATCATTAACACAAATGACCGCAAAGACTTCATGTATGTATTGATGCACATGTTTCTTAATCTAATGGGTAATCCGTTTTGAGGAAATTATTAACCAAGTGGCCTCGTATCACTTCCAACTGTGAAGACCGAGGGTGGATGTTCCTAACAGAGCCGATTGCAATAGCGCACGGATGTAGGTTTACGCCCTTAATTCATTAATTTTGTTGTTTAAATCCGACCTTACCAATAGGCAGAGGTGTCGACCTAAAACAGAAAAAGAAAAGAATGCTCATGCTCATGACAATTGATGGATGACTACACGCACAACATGCTTATAAGAACACTTAAACCATTTAACAACACAATTTTAGGTGTAAATCACTAAACATTTTTTTTATAAAAAAAAAAAAAAAAAAAAGAAGTCCCCAGTGGAGTTGCCAGACTGTGGTACCCGGTTTTTAGTGGACAAATTAGTCTTAAGAGGTTCCACTTAAGTGTCTGATAAGACTTTTAATTAAAAACATATAGGCAATTTCCCCTATACGTTGTAACCATGATTTTCCCAAGGTAACAGTGAGGTTTTCCGGATCATCAATTACTTGAAACTTGACATTACAAACCCAGTCATGATATCCTAGTGGCAAGGTGATTTCTCCAATTGCCTATAAAAGAGTGCGATCGCTTGTTCTAACCATCTTCTTTGAGGGTCTTAAAGGAGCGTCTTCACATCCTAATTTCTCGAGAATGGTTTTGCTACAAATGTTGAATGCAGACTCACTATCTACCAAAATTCCTGAGATTTCGTAGCAATCTGATACCAAAGTAATGGACAAAAGCCGATCATTACTGTAATCATTCGGCAAATCTGCATTTGTAAACCTCAAAGTATGTGGAGTCCACAATCTTGGAATTGGAATTTTCCCATCATCAATCAATTGTTGGACGACATGTCTTAGATCACTACAAACATTTGTATTGTGCCCATAGTCATGACAATAGTTGCAATATTTCCATATATCATCCCCAAGAGACGGCATAGTGTGGTTATTATGCTTTGACTTGAGGAAACTCTGCAACTTCAGTCGATGATATATAACACTTAGCGATTCACACCTCCTAGAGTAAATTTGGCGGATGAAACCCCAACGACCTCCTCCACTACACATTTGTGCTCCTGTATCCATATCTAGATCTCTAAACAACGAGTAAACTGCAATTTTGATTTACAAGAACATGGTTGAGGAAAAAAAAGCCTTCAAGGTATTGAGGGGTATAAGACTCTCCATTGAAAAGAACATTAACTCATATATTAACTTCTCAATAGTGATTAAACCATTCTTTAAGTTGAAAAGATTTTATTGAAGGATTTTGGCATTTCTTAAAATGCACCGTATATGGTGTTTGTTAGTCTTGGAAAATTAAACCCTCTTGAGATCACATAAGGAAAGGTCTAAGGCTAACTCTCGGTTTATTATTGGGTCCATAAATAAGCTTAAAAAAAAACAGTTTAACTTTTAAAAAGAAAAAAAAGGGTTTTAGGTAAAAATAAAAACAAAGAAAAACCCTTATGATAACACGAATGAATCATTAACACAAATGACCACAAAGACTTCATGTATGTATTGATGCACATGTTTCTTAATCTAATGGGTAATCCGTTTTGAGGAAATTATTAACCAAGTGGCTTCGTATCACTTCCAACTGTGAACACCAAGGGTGGACGTTCCTAGCAGAGCCGATTGTAATAACGCACGGATGTAGGTTTACGCCCTTAATTCATTAATTTTATTGTCTAAATCCGACCTTACCAATAGGCAAAGGTGTCGGCTTAAAAAAGAAAAAGAAAAGAATGCTCATGCTCATGACAATTGATGGATGACTACACACACAACATGCTTATAAGAACACTTAAACCATTTAACAACACAATTTCAGGTTTAAATCACTAAACATTTTTTTTTAAAAAAAAAAAGAAGTCTCTAGTGGAGTCGCTAGACTGTGGTACCTGGTTTTTAGTGGACAAATTAGTCTTAAGAGGTACCACTTAAGTGTCTGATAAGACTTTTAATTAAAAACGTAGAGTCGCCACCTTATTTTTACCCGAATAAGGACGGATTGTAAAACAATCAATTTTTAAGAAATAATACTAAAAACTAACTGCTAACTTCATAAAAAGAAAATTTCAAGGCATATTCTTGGGTTCGGGATTTAGGTTAAGAGAATCAAACGTATGGAACTCGTCTTCTCTTCCGTTCTAAAGAACGGGCTCTTACTACTGTGTTGTTTAAAGTCAAGTTTTAAGGCATGTTAGTCACATGAAATGGTATAATAGTTACTATAAGGTAGGTTTGAGCACCAAAGTTGCACTGCGTACCGATCATAGTGGAATTTTGAATTCACTCACGGATCAAAACCTTCGTAGTTCGAACCGATGCCGTGTTTTGAATAATTCCATTGGGTTTTTAATTTGGGCAGTTGACATAAACGTCATTTTTGTAAGTGGGATTTTAGTGATCTTTGATGGATTCACTCATAAAAGTAAAATGAACCACCTTGGTTGAGGAAAATCACCCCGATTAGTGATTACCAAAAATGTCTTTTGAACAAGACAACTCAACAAATGCATCCCAATTGACGACTTTTTAGTGGTTCAAGGTTTTTTTTGGAGTGAAACTGTGAGGGTTCACTATGTAATCTCACTTTGGGTTAAAAATCACTCAAGGGTAATTTTTGTAAGGTTTTAAGGGTTATGTGTTTAGGCTTAATGGAATTGGCCAAATAAAATACGACACCTGTCAAGGCCTTACTTCCAAATAAAAGGGAACAATAAACTATTTAATCATATCCGATTGTCAATTAATCCATCGGGTAATTATAATGGGATCCGGACTTATTTTTATGGAGATGGATAATTGTTACAACCTTACACAACTAAATAATTGATCTTAACCTCATGTTTGGAAATGAGGCCATAACCTAATATTAACTATCATTAATTATTAAAAACAAGCATGCAAAGTTATGAGTCATCCTTGTGTTATGAAAAGGGTTTGAGATAAAAAAAAAGTTCATAAAATTATAAAAGTTTTTTTTCTAAAATCGTTTTAAAATAAATTTAAAGTTTCTTAAAATATCATTCATTTCCAATGTCATCTTAAAATAAGATTAAGTTTCCTCAAAAACAATCATTTAAGAACAAAAACTAAGGTTTATTAAAATTCTTATTTCTAAAGTCATCTCAAGATTAAAGTTCCTTAAAACTCTTTTATTTCGAAAGTCATATTTAGATAAAATTAAAAGATATCCTAATAATAAAAGTTTCATAAGTTAAAATTACATACCATAGTGTAATATAGGTTTCATACCATTAGTTTCTTAAAAAACAAATTAATTCAATTTTTTAAAAGTAAGTAATTAAGAAAAACGTGCATTTTCCTCATTTTAGATATTTTGAACGAAAAAAATCATTAAAAATCATAGAAAAATTGAAAAAATTATTGTGAGATATGGTTGGAAAGCTTTTGAAAAATTCTATCACTTGAGATAAATAAATAGAACTTTTTCTGGGCATAAGTGCTTTTACATAGACCATCTTTAGAACGTGGTAAGTTACACTTTATCCTTGAACATCCTTTACATAAACTCTTACTTCCTTAGGTCTTTAAACTCACTTAAAAAGAAAATTATTCTTAATATATATCTTAGACAAACATATGAATGCATTAATACCTTATATTTTTAATGCATTAGGAAAAAAAATGAAGTGCAAAATGCAATTAATTCCCCCCTTTTTATAACCTATGACCTCACTAGTAGGCTTGGCTTTCTAATATGAAGTAATGAAAGATTTAGGGCTAATTTAGCACCTTATATCACCATTACTCCTATTGATAACATCACATGGGAACAAACACATTAGTAAGCATAATAATAATTAAGGAAATTAAGAAAGGAATAAGGATAATACCTTGAGCTAGATGTAGCTATTTTTATTGATAACCCCTTTTGCTTATCAAGGATTAAAAGATGATAACTCCTTAATTAAAGTGAAATAAGAGAGACTAAGTGATATTTTTTGGAATTTTATAGATATTTAAAGAAATTAGTACAAAATAATGCTAATGAACCCCTTTTTTTATTTTTTATTTTTGATTAAAGAAAATAAATTTGAATTAATAAAACTAGATCTTGAAGAATAAACTTTTTTTTTTGGTTTTAATATAGACTAGGAACACTTAAGAAATTTAACTAATTTTTTTAACAAAGATAAGAAATGACAACAATATTTTAACTTAAAAAATATATATTTTATTTTATAGGAATTAGAGATAATAACAATACTTAGTAAAAATAACAACTTAACTAGATGATGCTTTTTATAAGCTACTATCTTAAAAATAAAGCTAAATTAGAGAGATTTTAACTAAAACAAAAGATTAGAGGAGAATTTTTTAGCGAGAATTTTTAGAGAGGGAATTAGTAGGAAATTTTGGTGCGTTAAAATGAGAAAATTAGGAGGGTATTTATAAGAAAATAAAGTGGTTACTTTGTAAATAAATAAAAGGTAATTCTAGGATTTAAATGGTAAGTATCAAGATTTTGGTAATAATGAAGATCTTGACATTAAATTCCTTTGTTTTTTTATGTAACAAACTAATTAATCAGTTTTATAACACTTAAACTGATAAAATAAAGAAAACCGTAACTAAATCAAGCTCTAATTATGATATTAAAAAGGTTCTAAAATGCCATGACATTAAAAAAAATATACAACTAAGTCATGACAAAACTCAAAAATACTCACGTGGTATACTTATGACAGAGTACCTAAACCTACTAAGTGATTATTATACTCACCAAGGTACTAAAACATCACTTATAAAATAAATAACTCCCGAAGAAATCAGCTCTGAAAATTACTCAAAGACATTAGGTTACAATACTCGTAGAGTCAGACAAAATATTTTCAGAGCTTATATATAAAAATAAAAATTAACCCTTGCCCTTATTAGACATCACATATAAATTTACCAAAGAACATCTAATCATACGACAAAATCTTATATGCACGAGCATTACAAGCAATGACCCTTACTAAAATTATTAAATAAGGTAAATCACATAAAGTCATAAGACTGACGTGGTCAAAGTGAAAATATACCATGTAAAATCATACAACAAAAAGGTTGACATGGTTAAGAGTAAAAAAAAAACATATTATGTTAAGTCGTACGACATAAATTTAACATAGTCAAGAGTAAAATATATTCCCTTAACCGAACAACTTTCTAAAAAAAAACAACCCTTATCTTGTCTTACTATACTAAAACACAAATTTATATGTATCACAGTCGTAAAAAAAATATAAAACTAGATCAAAACAATATGAAAACGAATAAAACAGAGGCCTAAATTCACGTCGGTAACAAACGTAATAGTGAAAATGCTCATTTGAATAGTGTCAAATAGTGTTTGAATAGTGATATGCAGTATGAAGTCCAGCTGTCCTTATTACCGTCAGATAATTTTTGATACGATTGGTCCAATTTGAAATTTATTGGATACAATATTAACCGTGGGAGATAAAAAAAAGGTAATATTATTTCACTATTGACAACTGTTTATCAAAATTAACGAAATGATATAAAAACCAGACCGAAATAAGCAAGTCTAAAAGTAAATAAGATAAAAAAAAAATAAAAAAGGAAAGAAAAAAAAGAAAATGAAAACAAACAAAATGAAAAAAAAAAACTAAACAATCACAAAAGAATCATAATAGAAACAATAATTTCTTTTTACCGAAATGTAGAGGATCAGGCATAGGCAAGATCCGATTTTTGCGGCTGATTTTACCATTCCCATTTACTTATTCTTCTACGCGTTGTATTCATACATCCCATAAGTATTTTTCTTTTACCCTCGTCCATACAATACTCAACTATCCTTAAATAAATATCGATGTGTTTGATCCGAACTTGTACTTATCGGATCAAGTATTAATTGCAGGACGAAAAGACAATGTTATTTTAGTCTGCGGTAAAACAAGTGTATATAAAAGGAGCTCTCTTTAATAATAAGACAGTAATACTTTTTTATAAGTGACAAACTTTATTGTAGGAAAAGGAATGTTTGTCCTTTCCCTACCTTGGTTGGGCACAAGTTTTTGGACTAGTGGGCTTTTTATAGGTAAGTGGACCAATAATGGGGTATTGCACAAATCATAAAAATCACTAGATAAAATAAAAAAAAATACTCTAATACTCTAAGTGAACATACCAATACAATTATTATACTTTAAAAGGGTTAAACAATACTTGTTTATAACGAAAATGACATATTCCTCGGACGAGACAAAAAATATCGTACTTTTATACTGTACGATTGTTATACGTATACAAAAAAAAATATGGTATAAAAATACCCACTTTTCTTATAAAAAGAAGATTACCCTTATCCAAATCTCAATTCACCACTTATTTCTTATCTTTTTCTATCTCCCTCTTTACCCGAAAAAGAAAACCAAACTAAACCACCATTAATTTCTACCACCATGTTTCAAGATAACCAGGAAGATCAGTCGGTCTTCTCCTTCGAGGAGGACATGAGGATGATATGGGTGTACTTTATGTACATTGTGGGGTTAGTGGTCCTCCTTATGGCTGCATTAATTTACTTGTTAATCCACAAGTGAAGCCCGAAAATACTTTGGAGTAGCAGGGTAAAAATACATGTGGTGTTAGCTGTACTTCAAAGTTTTGTAATTTAGTAGTTTAGAAGTACAAATTGTAACATGTATTTTGGAAATTATGAAATAAAATCATTATTATTACTCGTTTTTTTCGTTTTTTTTTTAAAAAATGTTATGAAGTTATAAAAATATTTTAGCATATACTTACCACGTAATCAAGAAGCAAAATAATGATAATTGTTGCAAAAATAACAATTATAATGATAAAAATTATAAAGAATAATATTAATGGTATTATAAATAATAATAATAATAATAATAATAATAATAATAATAATAATAATAATAATAATAAGATCCAAATTTGGTGTCTGTAGATTTTACCATCTGAGAATGACCAGTGCCTACAACAAAAGAGTACACAAACGGCCCTTGAAAGTTGGGGATTTTGTGTTACGGAAAATGGAGACAACCGGTAGGGCCAATGAGCATAGAAAGCTAACTCCTAAATGGGAAGGCCCCTACCGAATTTATGAAGAAGTAAGAGACGACACCTACCGCCTGGAAACTCCAAACGGCAGGCGGCTGCCTAGAAATTGGAATGTAGATAACTTAAAAAAGTACTACTTCTAAGACTTGTATTTTTTTGTAAATGAAAAGCCTATCATTGAAAAAGTTGCCTTTTGTTTTCAATAATGTTGTTTATTTCTTTATATACATGCGTAATGTCTCAAGCACCGCCTGTACAATGTACAGACGGTCAACCTCCATATACTAAATTTAAGCTAAGTAGTTAAACCAATGTCCAAATGACGTGAGGCCAATGGCCGGATGATAGACTAAGTTAAAAACCTAGTAAAATGAACAGATGTCTAATAAGTGTGAGGCCAATGGACGGATGATTCTTTATTTTATAAATTCGTTTACTCCATTATGAATATGGCGTTTGGCGATGCCCATTCGGGTGGAATCGTCGTAGAGAGTATCTCCCATCCGGGTGACAAAGTGCTCTACAAACTCATGCAGACAGCAAAGATTGAACGACCTAATTGGTCAACTCATAGCCGTCTGACCAGGATAATCTAAAGAACGACCAAGTATCCAAAAACCGGATGTCCAAGGACATCAGATGGTCGCCGGCCAAGGTTCTAACTTAGATTATTTATCGAAATTATGCAAGTCCATCCAATGGAGCAAAAGGACATTGACCGTAATTGGATTGCAAGTACACCAGGCGGGGGAGAAGAAAGTTCAGTATAACTATTTCACAACCTGGGCTAATGGCTGTTTTTATATGACTGGACGGCTGTGTACTTGGTTTGAGGCAATCACTACTGTGATTGATTGACTTGAGAACATCTCATACTCCTTAAAGTATCGAAAATTCCCAAGTCAATCAATCAGCAAAGTGCTGAAACCAACCACACAGCCGCCTAGGGGCAAGTACAGCCTGGTTGTAACATGCCGCATGCTCTCAAAGAATTAGGAAAAAATTCAAGTATATATATGTATGCAAAATTCAAACGCAAAAACTGAAAAAAAATTTGAAGCAAAACCGACTCAGTCGGTACTTTCATAAATAAAACCCGACCACAAGAGCCGGGAGAAAATGTTGACCGAATAACCATCCGGGTAAAAACAAGGAATTAAAAATTGTTGATTCATCACTCAAATACTCGGCACGCAGGTCGGAAAAGCAGACGGCATAAAACCGAATAGAAGAAAATAAACTTAAACTTGCGGCACAACCAGGCTCCCTCTCCTGTCTGCTCAGGCGGCGGTAGAGTAGAGTTCACTTGAGCTTCTTCAGGTCCTTGCTCTTTCTCTCCTCCGCTGCAGCTGGAGCTAGCTCCTCCTCAATCTCCCTGTTGGCCCAGACATCGAATGACCCAGGATATGGCTTGCCCTCGTCATGGGCGTTGATAACTTCATCAGCGTACTGATAAGCCAAATCCTAGATACCGTACTCCTTCCCCGGGTGCAAAGCCTCCTAGGCTATCTTCATACGGTCTGTGAAATCAGACTCGTTCTCCTTGACGATCCGCTCTTGCTCGCCATCTAGAGCGTTACCTTAAAGTTCGCCTACGCTTGGGCCATTTCATTCTTCAGGCGATTGACGTCTGCTCGGATATTAGTGTTCTCCTTGTCAGCACCCTCAAGAGCCTTGAGGTCCGTCTGGGCATTTTTCAGCGTAGCCTCGAAGATAGAGGCCTTCTTCTTGGCAGTCTCCAGCTCAGTCGTCAAGCGCCTGATGTTCTCCGCCTGCGTCATTTCAAACACTTTAGTCTCAAGTTCATTTATTGTAGTTTGGTATTGAGCAACATCTGCAGAGTCTCACGCAGCTTTATTGGCTCGTTTTACCTTGTTCTGCTTGCGGGCCCATGGCCCTCCTCATACCATCAACCCTCAACATAGCCTAAGGATACAAACGGAGTGTTAGGGGCTCAAGCGGTAATATACAACGAAATCTATTGGAAAGATCATACCTCAGACAGGAGGACCATGATCCGTTCGAGGTTGAACGTCTCTATGCCAGGGATGACATCCTTTTCCTTCTTGGGGATGGCCCCAAGCATAGACTTGGTATACTTTTGCACATCCGGCCATCGGGGGGAATCTGCATCATAACCAAGATTTGGTGAGTAAGCTGTGTAGGCGGCACCTATCTGCAGACGGCTGCCTAAAGAGCCTTCAGAAGTCTGTTGTGAGTGAGATTTCACCTGCATGGGCCAGGGTAGCTCAAACGGGGATTTGAAGCTAAGGGACTAGCAATACCTTGATCAATAATCTGCAGGCTGTCATCACCCACAGCTGCTGTGGAGTTGCGCGCGCCTTGGGCTACTCGCCTGTTCTAGACACCGTCTCGGTGCCAAACTTCTTGTCTAGGTCTATACCTAGACCGAAGCCCTTCAGACTTATTCTCTTCCCCTTGATGTTGAGACGACTCTTCTCAGCCGGGGCTTTTGGAGCTGTCTGGGTTGAAGAAACCTTCTGAGATTTGGAGCTACTGTGGGCTGTCTCATCCGGCTTCCACTTGATGAGCTATTGGAGGGATCGAGGAACATCCTGAAACACAATGGCACGATGAGTATACAGCCGGCAGAGTGCCGCTTCTAGTTGAAAATTAAAGGTACCAAGTAGGGCAGACGGTGAATACTTGACCCTTGGCGGCTATTTCCGCCCTTTGTTTCTCCGCCTTGTCCTTGCGGATTTGTGTTGTAGACCATTTGGGGGTTTTCTCTTTAGAGACCATGTTCCTACTCGTCTCTGCAAATAAACCGTCTGTCAGAATATACATAACAGAAATAAAAACAAGAATGTAACACAGATGACATAATTACTACCGGATGCATACTGGACATACGTCTATCAAACATTGTACTGAGACCGCAGGCGGACAAGAATGCCTCGCCTCTCAACCATTCATGCTTAGGAATCCAATTCTTGGGGACACTTATTGGTTCCTCGGTTGAGAGGTAGTCTGTTTCAAGTTCAAAAAATCCCGCCACTATGATTTTCTAATAGTCTTATGGCAGGGAATTTGCATTTTTAACCTAGAAGGTCCGACTTCCTATTGTACCGCTTGCTAGCGGTTCTCTTTCTCCTCGGGGAAGGACACCAGATAGAAGCGCTCCTTTCAATTATCCCACTTAGACACCTTGTCTAAGGTCATCTGGTATTTGGGGTATGTGGTAAGAGTGTACCACACTCTCCACCCGCCTAGGCATCGATTGAGGTAATGCATGTGCGCAAAAGCCTCCCAGCCGGGGTGGAGCCCTTGCCATTCACAGGCGGCTATGTAACCCAAAATGTTGACCCAAGAATTTGGAGTCAACTGCCATACGCCCAAGCTGTATCCCCGGAGGATGGCTTTTACTGCATCGTGAACAGGGAAGCGGAGGCCGGCTAGGAACGCGCCTCATAACAGCCGAAGTACCGGTTGGCATTCATCTTCTCGTCTTCCCAGGAAATGGTGCCTAATTCAGGCGGCACCCGGATGTTTAACCCGCCTCCTATAGGGTACTTAAGCTTAAAATTATCTAAACCCTTCTCCATTGCAGCTTTATCTATGGCTAAAACATGGATCTCAGCCGGGTTATTCTTCTCTTTCCAGTTTTTATGTTCCTCTTCCTCGCCGTCCTCAAGCGAGGGAAGATCATCGTCACTACTATCCTTAAAGCTAGACCCAGAGGCGGTGCTTCCCCCGTCTCTCTCTCGGGAAACCTCTTCACCGTCTGACCCCGAGGCAGACGTGGTTCTTCCCCCGTCTCTAACTTCGGGATCAACTTCTTCAAATCCAACATTGGAGATGGCCACCTCACCGTCTCTACCCTCAAACTCGAATAAAATTCCATCACTTAGAGTCTTGGGGATCTCAGAAGGGGAATACTCCCCCGAATCAACCTGCATGTCTCCCCTCTCAACCAGTGTGATTTCATCAGACGGTACCTCCAATGTATTGTCTCTCCTCCGCTGTCTGGTGGCTGTTTGTTTAGTTTGAGCCGTTGTATCCTGCACAGACACAAAGACGGTCGGTTTTGGGGATGTACAAGGCTGCTCCATACACCCAGAGCCGGCACCCCTAGTCCTAGACTTAGCCGAACCAGGAGACCGATTGACTATTGACCTAGGTTGTGCCGTGTGTGTTGGTGATGAATCCATTTATTGAATGTAAATATACAAACGGAAAAAACAAGAATGATCTGAAGGGGGTAGAGACGGTACCTTAAAATCTGACTCTAAAAGGGGTCAAGCGTTGACCGGCTACAGAAAGCGGGTTGAAAGTGATTTTTCTTGTTTATAGCACAAGCGGTTGCTAACCAGCTGGGCAAACGGGCGAAAGAAGGAACTGTTTGTGTTTAACACAGACGGTGGTCAGAGTTTCTCTCTCTAGAACTCGTTGACTTTATCTCTCTTGAACTTTTTGGAAATGTCCAAAATGAGGGGGGTAAAACCTTTATTTATAAAGGTGTAATTTCAAGGGCATTCCCGTAGTTTCCCCAAAATGTGAAAAGTTAAATTTCACAGTTAAAATTCAACCAGTGGTAGAGTGACATGTGTCACAGATGCCACGTGCATGCCACATCACATCTGTGAGGGGGAAATGTTTTGAGTAATTTTTACCCATGCTGGACTAACCAGCAGGCGACACGTGTCAGCCCATGATTAGTCCAAACTGAACCAATCTCCATTTGACATGTGGCATTCCCAGAATTTAGGGGAAAAAACGGCCTTTAAGGCCAAAATCCCGAGAAAGCGGTAATTCGGCGCAGCCCATCAGAAATTAGGTCAGAGTGACCTAATCAGGAGCACATTTATCGATGACCCTATAAATAGAGAGATTCCCCCCCATTTTGGGGACATCTACAATTCAATTATTACACTACCCTACGTTCTCTCTCACCAGAGAAAACACCTGATCTCGGATTTCAAAAAGATCTTACTTTACTTTTCCGCACTCTTACATTCTCCGAAACCCGTTCTAACTTGACCGTCGGAGGCGGAGCTCCAACCACCCGGAGTCTCCGTTGTTTTACAGGTATAGGCCACACCAGCCCAATTTTCGAGCTGTAACTCTCCCAAGGAACTAAAAACACCCAAAATAATAATAATAATAATAATAATAATAATTATTATTATTATTATTATTATTATTATAATTATTATTATTATTAGTATTGTTATTATTATTATTGTTGTTGTTGTTGTTATTATTATTAGTTATAATACCATTAATATTATTCTTTATAATTTTTATCATTATAATTGTTACTTTTGCAACAATTATCATTATTTTGCTTCTTGATTACGTGGTAAGTATATGCTAAAATATTTTTATAACTTAATAACATTTTTTAAAAAAAAAAAACAAGTAATAATAATGATTTTATTTCGTAATTTCCAAAATACATGTTACAATTTGTACTTCTAAACTACTAAATTACAAAACTTTGAAGTACAGCTAACACCTCATATTTTTTTACCCTGCTACTCCGAAGTAATTTCGGGCTTCACTTGTGGATTAACAAATAAATTAATGTATCCATTAGGAGGACCACTAACCCCACAATGTACATAAAATACACCCATATCATCCTCATGTCTTCCTCGAAGGAGAAGACCAGCTGATCTTCCTAGTTGTCTTGAAACATGGCGGCCGAAATTAATGGTGGTTTTGTTTGTTTTTTTTTCGGGTAAGGAGGGAGATAGAAGAATATAAGAAATAAGTGGTGAATTGAGATTTGGATAAGGGTAATCTTCTTTTTATAGTAAAAAGTGGGTTTTTTTATACCATATTTTTTTGTATACATATAACAATCGTATAGTATAAATGTACGATGATTTTTGTCTCGTCAGGGGAATATGTCATTTTCGTTATAAACAAGTATTGTTTAACCCTTTTAAAGTATAATAATTATATTGGTATATTCACTTAGAGTATTAGAGTTTTTTTTTTATTTTATCTAGTGATTTTTACGATTTGTGCAATACCTCATTATTTGGTCCACTTACCTATAAAAAGCTCACTAGTCCAAAGAATCGTGCCCAACCAAGGTAGGGAAAGGACAAACATTCCGTTTCCTACAATAAAGTTTGTCACACATAAAAAAGTATTATTGTCTTGGTATTAAAGAGAGCTCCTTTTATATACACTTGTTTTACCGCAGACTAAAATAACATTGTCTTTTTATCTCGCAGTTAATACTTGATCCGATAAGTACAAGTTCGGATCAAACACATTGATTTTTATTTAAGGATAGTTGAGTATTGTATGGACGATGGTGAAGGGAATATTTCAAGCATCCCACACTTGAGCCCCACTGTGATCATACACTTAAGCATGGTGGCGTCCAAAGGGAAGGAAGCTAGAGTAAAAGAGTCGCCAACAAGTTTTAGGAACTTGTAAACCGTTCACAGGGTGAAGGTTACACCCCTTAACGATCCAGGAGATCGTTAACTCCAATAGGTCTGGAACCATGAGTGGAAGTTCGGGGATAAAGGTACAAATCCAACCTAAAAGAGATTGGACCTGCCCTAAAAAGGCCTCTACTTTATTCTTCTCGTATTCATGTGTGATTTCTGACTAACATGCAATCAATAGGTTAACCCTAAACCTGTTTAATCTATGTTGGTTGAATATTAACACACAAGCAAATCTATTACTGGCGATCACTTGAATTATAATCATATTAACCTAAACAAGATTATTCATTATCTTATTAAGCGTGATTACAAGTACAAATTCCCTTTAAACATGCATAAAAGGCGTGATCAAGCAATAACGATAAAAATAAATATAATATCAGGCAACATAATAACAATCATCATCATAATAATATTCAATCTCAAAGCAATAATATTATTAGCAAGATCCTAGGCATGATACTAACAAGATTAATAACAAACCCTAGCATGTCACTAAACAATAAAGATCAAAACTTTATTCCTAGCATGATACTAACATAATATTAGAAAGAATAGGAAGCATCATAATAATATACATGATATTAGAAATCTTAATTAACCCTAAATATGATACTAGGAAGCAATAAAACATCATAACATGATACTAGGAAATAATTAAAGCATGATTTCTATATTAAAGCAATTAAAGTACTTACTTAGATGCCTCGTATCTCTTTCTAATGACAAAATGCACACGTTAGTAACTTCAAGGAAAATAATTAATCAAACAATTAAATTAAATAATTGAAATAGGAATTTGGGACCAAACCCTCAGAAATATTCAACCTTTCACGTCTAGGGAGAAGGCAACTTCGAACTTGGCTAGGTGTGTCTAGAGCTAATGTATGTGGAATTTTGTAAAAGGGAAGGTTTAGAAAAAGAATAGAGAGAAGGAAAGCTTCTAGCTTTTAGAGAGAGAGAGAATAGAGAGAGATGATTGTTGATGATAGCGTTGATTGAAAACAGGGAGATACGACCCCTATTTATAGAAAAAATAGCACGGGATCAAAGAAACTCATATTCGGAATAAAATACCTCATGTCGCCAACGACAGGAATCAGCGCCAGACGACAAGCTCGTCGCCAGGCGACGACCTTCGTCGCCTGGCGACGCCTCTGTTGTCTCGCGCTAGTTTAAAAGTCAATGCGCTTTTACACGCGTAATTACCTTTAAAACCGGTTAAAAGTAATTACACGTCCGAGCAGTTTTCGAAATCAGACTTAACATATTTTATTCTAAATAAAACATCTTTAAAATATAATTAATAGTCCTAATTCCATTAGAATTAAAAGGAATCTTCTAGAAGATCAAAATCAATCCTAACAACTTTAGGAATAATAATTAATAGGCCCTCCTCTAGATCATTGGGCCATATGTAAAAAATCATTTCGAACCCAATTTAATTTAATCCATAACTTCCTCATAATTCATCGGAATTAGGCTTATAATATATCATTGGAAAGCTCTTTTCAAGCCCAATCCAACTACACTATTATTGGACCCTTATCATGGATCAAACTGAATTAGACTGACTATTTTTATATAAATAGAGTAAGAAAAGAAATATTTTTGAAAACAGAAAGAGAAATATTTTAATAAAACATCCTCATCATTAAACTTTCCACACTTTCACTTCGTTCGATAAATCAAATGACGCGAAAGGTATTCATCACTGGGTTTGGTTTTGGGGTGACACTTTTGGGTGTCTACAGAAGCCCCCACTTTGACTGGGTTTGGAGAAACGCATGTTTCGAAAACGAAAGTCAAAGTAGCGATAGGTACGGAGAATGATTTAGAATGTTCTGTGATCCTAAAGCATTCTTGTAACGCCGATACCTGCAAACTAGCGTTAGTTAAACAGATAAAAGAGTTAAGAAACGCGTATCTTGCACCGTCGAGCACACGTCTCTGGAGTAACCGATTTTTGTTGACGATCTTCCTCAAGCTAGGGAACGCCATCTTGCCATTGTTTTATGACCATCTTCCACATCCTAGGGAACACGGTCGAAGATAACCTCGCTTGAAGTCACCTCCTATTTTCTGAAAACCTTCCTCATCCTAGGGAACGCCGTCGAAGATAACTCCGCTTGAAGACATCCTCAGTTGTCCAACAACCTTCCACATCTTAGGGAACGCCGTCGAAGATAACTCCGCTTGAAGTCATCCTCAGTTATTGTGATAATATTCCGAAGAAAATTACCGAAGACCAATGCTTGTTGATCCTCAAAGCTCGCTTGAACTTCGCTGCTGTTGATGTTTGTTTTCATTTTACTTTTTTTTTTTCCTTTTTTCTTTTAATCTTATTTACTTTTTAGACTTGCTTATTTCGGTCAGGTTTTTGTATCCTTTCGCCAATTTTGATGAACAGTTGTCAATAGTGAAATAATGTTACCTTTTTTTATCTCCCACGGTTAATATTGTATCAATAAATTTCAAATTGGACCGATTGTATCAAAAATTATCTGACGGTAATTGGGACAGTTGAATTTCATACTGCATATTACTATTCAGACACTATTTTACACTATTCAAACACTATTTGAGACTATTCAAATAAGCATTTTCACATTATGTTTGTTACCGACGTGAATTTAGGCCTCTGTTTTATTCGTTTTCCTGTTGTTTTGATCTAGTTTTGTATTTTTTTTTGACTGTGATACATATAAATTTGTGTTTTAGTAGAGTAAGACAAGATAAGAGTTCATTTTTTTTTATAAAGTTGTTCGGTTAAGAGAATATATTTTACTCTTGACTACGTTAAATTTATGTCGTATGACTTAACATAATATTTTTGTCTCGTATGACTTAACATTGGTTGGGCACGAGTCTTTGGACTAGTGGGCTTTTTATAGGTAAGTGGACCAAATAATGGGGTATTGCACAAATCGTAAAAATCATTAGATAAAATAAAGAAAATACTCTAATACTCTAAGTGAATATACCAATATAATTATTATACTTTAAAAGGGTTAAACAATACTTGTTTATAACGAAAATGACATATTCCCCTGACGAGACAAAAAATATCTTACTTTTATACTATACGATTGTTATAGGTATACCAAAAAAAATATGGTATAAAAATACCCACTTTTTACTATAAAAAGAAGATTACCATTATCCAAATCTCAATTCACCACTTATTTCTTATATTCTTCTATCTCCCTCCTTACTCGAAAAAAAAAAAAAAAAAAAAACAAAACCACCATTAATTTCGGCCACCATGTTTCAAGACAACTAGGAAGATCAGCTGGTCTTCTCCTTCGAGGAAGACATGAGGATGATATGGGTGTAGTTTATGTACATTGTGGGGTTAGTGGTCCTCCTAATGGCTGCATTAATTTACTTGTTAATCCACAAGTAAAGCCCGAAATTACTTCGGAGTAGCAGGGTAAAAAAACATGAGGTGTTAGCTGTACTTCAAAGTTTTGTAATTTAGTAGTTTAGAAGTACAAATTGTAACATGTATTTTGGAAATTATGAAATAAAATCATTATTATTACTTGTTTTTTTTAGTTTTTTTTTTTAAATGTTATTAAGTTAGAAAAATATTTTAGCATACTTACCACGTAATCAAGAAGCAAAATAATGATAATTGTTGCAAAAGTAACAATTATAATGATAAAAATTATAAAGAATAATATTAATGGTATTATAAATAATAATAATAATGATAATAATAATAATAATAAACCAAAACAATAAGATCAAAATTTGGTGTCTACACATTGCCCCACATTGATTGAGTTTAAGTAAAACGATAATCAATGTTTGAGAAAAGACACAAAATTTTGATCAATGAGACGCATATAATTTTTTTTAAAAAAAACGAAAGAAAATCCTAATTGATTTTCAATTAAATGGTCACTTAAACATTGGTTTAGGTGAAGTTGAAAAACTGACTTAAAAAGAGGACGAATTACTCACTCATTTGCAACACAAATGTTGGCCTGAATGCAGTTGAAAAACCGGCTTAAAAGAAACTGAAATTCTTATTCACTTGCAACACTAATGTTGGCGGGGGTGCAGTTGAAAAACTGGCTTAAAAAATGAATTTTTTTCTCAATTGCAACACTAATGTTGGCTTGGGTGCAGTAGAAAAACTGGCTTAAAAATGAATTTTTTCTCAATTGCAACACTAATGTTGGCTTGGGTGCAGTTGAAAAACCGGCTTAAAAAAGAATGAACTTCTTATTCACTTGCAACACTAATGTTGGCTTGGGTGCAGTTGAAAAACTGGCTTGAAAAAGAATGAATTTTTTTCTCAATTGCAACACTAATGTTGGCTTGGGTGCAATTGAAAAACTGCCTTTACAAAAGAATGAACTTCTTATTCAGTTGCAACACTAATGTTGGCTTGGGTGCAGTTGAAAAATTGGCTTGAAAAAGAATGAATGTTTTTTCAATTGCAACACTAAGGCTCGGGTGCAGTTGAAAAGCACCGGCTCAACCTTACACTGATCAAATTTAGACGGATGTGTATTGGATCCTCTAGGGCAAAGATCAAAATTCCATGTTGCATGAATTTGAGGAACAAAGACAATTATTCTTGAAAGACATAATCTATGGATTTCGAATGCAAAAACATTAGGTGGTTTATACTGAGTTTACGGAAAGTCAAATTCCTTCGGCTTTTTCTTCTTGGCACCATTACCACCACCACCCCTATATAAAGGGAGGTAGTTTTCCTTCATTTCCACACCATTTCCTTCCTTCTCCCTTCAATTCTTACTTCTTCTTCCTTTAAAAAAAATGAATGTGATGCATCAAGAAATCAATGAGATTAGTGGAGCTAGAAAGCTCCAACTAAAAGGGGTGGTAGAAAATATTTCTCCACCTCGCCTTTCTCCTTATACCAGTGTCTTTACCAGAAGAATCACTCCTCCCCTAGCTATTTAACCTTGGTATGATATGATTCATGCTGCCATTAAATTTTGGGATGAAGAACACCATGTTTTCCGCTTTGGAGAGACGGAAATGACTCTTCTTCTGGAAGAAGTGGAGGGCTTATTAGGTCTTCATAAACTAGGCCGTGTGATTACTCCTACTGACCCGAGGGCAACTGATGCAGTCATAAGGGATTTATTAGGTATACCATTGAATATGGAAGGTAATTATCGCCTGCTCGATATTTTAATATTAGAGAACTTCCTTGAAACTTTCTCTTTATTTCATTGGGGATTTCCCAACAATATAAATCCCTAAAAGTGCTAAGAAAGAGCTTGCATCCTTTTATTGCTTGGCCTTGTCTTACTCAAGGAATCATTATTTTCCTGTCATGTTCCTATCTTTCTTTGTTGTCACAGATTGAGTCAGGGAACCGTTTAGGGCCTTTTACCCTAGGGGAACTTATGATGGGGCTTGACCATCTGAAACAAAACCCAGGGGATTTTGTCAAAGGGTGTTCAATTGTGCTTCAACTCTGGTTATGTGAGAAATTCAAGCTGTCTAGACCACTTATTCGAATTCCTTACCAAACCCGACATATTCGGGAAAGAGGTTTTTTCCCTATATTCCGTCAATGTTGTAACCATGGTGCATAGATAGACCTCTTTGCCAAAGCTGATGTGGAATGGATCATTTTGTTTCCCAACATAGATTCCATAACAATTAGTACTAGCAGGCGCAGAGGTGTTCAACTTCCAAGATTGTGTCACGTCACTTCCTATCTTCCTTGGAGATGCTTGAGACAAGCAGGCTAGCTCCAACGACTCCTTGAACTCCATGAGTTCCCAGTGGTACCTTGAACCACCTATGAAATTGGTAATGTGGAAGCTCTTAGGGCATCATCTTGTGTATGGCAATTTGCACGAATGCTCCCATCATTTCCAGTTCTTGAAGATGATGTTCCAACTGCGTTTTACACAGCATGGTTGTTGGAGGACCTCAAGGATGATGCTTGAATAAATCCTTACAAGGGTTCTCTTATTATATTTTAATTCCTGTACTCTTATTTCTCTTGTGTGTGTTTTTTAATTCCAAAGAAGAAACCATATCGGAAGGCATTGGTCTTCGTATGATGTATGTGGTTGTTACTTTCATGGTTAAAAAAAAATTGTAATCTCGCCAAAAAATCAAGGGAGTTTGTGTTATGTTTGAATAAAAGAAAAGATTGTTCGTTTGTTGTAATCATATTTTGTCAGGTATGGACTTGATCATGATCTTTTAATAATAATGAATATTTCTACATGACTCTATGGCCTGCAATGCAAACACGAATGAAATCTAATCATGATACACATATGCCTATCCAATACTTAGTAAGAGATTCATTTTTTTTTTGTGAATTTTGCAACTGTAACATCGTATCAATCAAGCATAATACTTCTTTAACTGATCAAGGTTGGTGAAATGAACAAACTCATTTCCATCGAGATCCATCAATTTTACTACTCCTGCAGGTGTAAGATGTTTGACCAGAAATGGACCGGACCAGTTTGGCTTGAACTTTCCACGTGGATCGTGAATTGGTGCTCGATTTTCTGTAAGTACCAAATCCCCTTCTTGAATACTCCTTTCCCTAACCTTTTGATTAAAAGCTCGAGCGATGCGTATTTGATAAAGTTGAATATTGTGAAGGGCTTGTAACCTTCATTCACTTACTAAAGAAAGTTCATCGTATCGCTCTTTAATCCATTGTTCTTCAGATATCTCACTTTCATTCACCACGTTAAGTGATTGAATCTCTATTTCGATTGGAAGAAGTGGATCCATTCCATATACCAAAGAATATGGAGTAGTCCCGGTTGGTGTCCGAATGGAAATTATATACCCCCAAAGTGCATAGGGAAGTTTATCAGGCCATTCTCTAGCCTTATCTGTCATCTTTGCGATTATCGTCTTGATGGTTTTTTTAGCTACTTCAATAGCTCCGTTGGTTTGAGGACAATATGGCGATGATTGGTGATGCCTGATTTTGTACTTCTCAAGGGTTTCTTTGAGATGGCCTTCAAATTGTGAACCATTGTCGGAGATAATTTCAAAAAGCACCCCATACCGACATATAATGTTATTGATCACAAATTTTGAAACTTGTTTTGCCCCTAGTTTTGAATATGATGATGCCTCCACCTATTTCGAAATATAGTCAACAGTAACCAAAATATATTGATGTCCATTCGAAGCTTTGGGGTGTATTTGTCCAATGATGTCTATGCCCCAACTATAAAAGGGCCATGGCGAAGTAAAATTATTCAGGCTAACAGGTGGCATATGATTAAGATTTGTAAATAGTTGACATTTTTTGCACGTTCGTACAAAATGGATGCAATCACTTTCCAAGGTAGTCCAGTAATACCCTGCTCGAAGAATCTTCCGAGCAAGCATCCTTCCATTCATATGAGGCCCACATTCTCCCCCATGTACTTCTTCCATGATTCTTTGTGTCTGTTCCCCATCGATGCATAATTGTAAGTTTCCATCGAAACTTTTATGATACAGCAAACCTTTTAATATCGTGAAATGAGAAGCTAGCCTTCGAATAGCCAACTGGTCCTTCTTGTGACTTCCTTCCGGATATTCTCCATCGATTATATACTTCTTAACATCATTATACCAAGCATCCTCATTATCTTCTTGGGTTAATAAAGGAATCGTTGGCTCACAATTAACCACTGGAATTCTTTTTCTACAATCATTACCGATTGTACCTTTACATCATCATACCAAGTCAAATTTACCGCAAGATTTGCCAAAGCATCGGTGAAACTATTTTGTTCTCGGGGAAGATGCTTGAACTCTATTTCTGCAAAGTAAGGAATAAATTGCTGAAGATACTCCGTGTACATTTGCAACCTTTCATCCCGAACTTTCCAGGCTCCAATAGTCTGGGAAATTATAAGATAAGAATCACCGTATACCATGAGATTTTTTACACCAGCTGCTAATGCTGCCTTGATTCCATAGATGTAAGCTTCATATTCAGCCAGATGATGATATGAGATATCAGGCAGTGTATGGATAGATGATTGCCGGATGATGAGTTATGGGTTTCATATCCGTCAAAGGTAGAGGATTGAAAAGGATATAGTTTAGGGAAAGGAAGGATTTGTTCTTGAGTTTTAGGTTGGATATTGCTATTGCTTTCAACTATTGTTTCTATTAGAGTGATAAGAGTAGAGGGATCAAATCGGACTTCATAATCAGAAATTCGTGAAAAAAAACGTCTTCGAACTCCTTGCTTCAAATGGTCAGCCCAGTCAACATCTTCCTCAAATACCGGTTCCCTATCGAACCATTTCATAATAAATTCCTCATTCCTTGCCTCTGCAAAGAAAATTTCTTGAACGAAATCCGGGGATAGAGTAGATTTTCGAGTTTGGTTGGGCATTGGTTGGAAAAGGAAACCTATCATTACATACTTGAGATTAGGATTTCCTCTCCTTTTTTTTTTAAAAAAAAAAAAAAAAAAAAAAAAAGTAAATGAAAAATGTTAAAAAAAAAAAATGCATGCGGGGAACAAGATTTTATAACACGAAAAACGTTTAGAAGACGTCTGTCAAGTTAAATAAGTTAGCGGGGTGTTCATTTCTATAAAAAAAACTTTTGATTAAGGGTCGTGCCATAAGGCTGCCTACATATCTCCAGACAAATTTTTGTATTTGCTATTTTTTCTTTTTTCTTTGGAGAATCAGACCCGTCGTAGTTCTTAATAGAAGAAGATTTTTTTTTGAAACAGCTGCACTCAATCAGAGTTGCCTACGTACCCCTGTAACAATGTGCGTGCGAGTACAATTTTTATGTATGATCATGAAATAGTGCTTTGGGGGCAAGTTGTACGTAGTTCTTTGTACCAAAGGAGAAAAAAAATGCCTGGTTTTCAAAGTCCATATTACCCCTCTCATTTATCCTTTTTAATAGAGGTTAAGGTAAAGATCACAATGTCATTGTAGTGGTTACTAATACTTCCTTTCCCATGTAGACACATTTCTTTAGGCCTCAGGGTTTTTGACAGTCCTAGAGCAACCCTTCTCGTAGTCTTGTTGAGATATATTCTCTAAATAGTGACGAGAAATCAAAAGAGTGGATCTTCTTCGCGTGTCAAAATGGAAGGACATTTATGGACACCTTTTGATTCGAGCAAGAGATTCCAGTTGTGCACTTTATGCACCAACGGAGGGCGTGACACTCATTAGTATCGTGACCATGTAACTGCTAACAGTGACAATATTTGTTGAGATTTGGCCCAACAGGATCAGCTCTTGCTCGGCAAGGTAGTGGTTTGATGCGACCTTGTTCAAGCAGTTTACGGAACATATCAGCTTGAGAGTCTTGTGGTTGTGCCGGGTTTGTTTCGGGTGTGTTAGACTTGGGATGGGCTGGAGTGATGATTCCGCGATCAATGAGATCCTAGATTGCACACTTAAGGTCATAACAAGTATTTGTTCTATGCCCATACTGATGACAATAACTACAATATTGTCTCATATTGGTTCCATGTGGTGGTAATGAATACACATAGCTCTTTGCCCGAAGAATACCCTTTTTGTTCAAACGATCGTACACCACACTCAATGATTCGTCGATTAGAGTGAATATCCTCCTGTTAGCTATTTCACATTGAGGGTGCACTTTAGGCCTCCTTTTTTGTAGTCGATAAGCATCAATTTCGTAACCATGTCTCTCCATGTGAGAGAGGTTGGTGTATTTGATGGAGACCATGTGACGATAATAAAAATCATTTAGCTTTCTTAGTAATATCAACATGAACTCCCGATCAGTAATAGGAAAACGAAGTTGATCCCGAATGTAAGAGCACCTTGAATAGTGATGTGAAAATGATTCCCGGTCACTTTGCTCCATATTTGCTAGCTTTAGCTTTTTATCGTCGATCTGCCGAAATTCAAATGCCCAATCACTGAATGCTTGAGCAATTTCCCCCCAAGAACATCTACTTGTTGGCCCTGAAGTATAATACTAGGATAACACCGGTCCCTATAGACTTCTGTTGAATAACATGGGAAAATGCTCTTCTGGAACATTTAAGGGATATAAGGTGTTCACGAAGTTGTATAAATGGAGGATGGGATCTCCCAAACCATTGAACTTCTCAAGCTGGGGAAGATTATGGTAACGATCTTCATGCCTGTAGTTAGGGAAAAGGACCAACTCCTCCGGGTACACTTGTAAAACCCCCAAATCTCCCTGTACGGAAATACCAGTGTAATACGTATAATTATACCGTAGAGATAGACTTGAGCGTGTTACCGCCGCGTGATTACGCAAGGCTACTCAAAATACTTAACTCAATAACAAAACTTGCAGCGAAAACTCAACTTTCTTTTATTAAT
The DNA here is from genome assembly GCF_948465745.1 of Chenopodium album. Lineage (NCBI taxonomy): Eukaryota > Viridiplantae > Streptophyta > Magnoliopsida > Caryophyllales > Amaranthaceae > Chenopodium > Chenopodium album. Next base: position 42,326,078 of record NC_137846.1, on the reverse strand, counting down.
ACTTATAAAAATAGTAACATTGTTATGAGTATTCAAAATAAAGACACAAGACCAACACTTCCTAATCTAGGTGAAACCATTCCCGGGACTCCATATGCTCAATTATTGACTCCACCTGAAAATAGTCAACACTGTTTACCATTACGGTAAACAGGGCGAACCAAAACAAATAAGAAATACGGATTAGCAAAATATGCTTAGTACGATAAGTGCAAGATAATGTAAACTCAATTTATTTGCAAACATGCTTTTAAAAATCAATTCCAATAATTGATCCAATAATTTCAAACTCATTATTCCAAAACAGATTCCAATGATTCAATATTCAAAATAATAGTTAATAAAACAATTCCTTTATTAAGAACCAATTTATTTTAATCCAATTCCTCACCCAAGTGTGCACACCCCCAAGCTAGTCTCCTTATATTACAAGGCTATTCTTGAGGAAAGGCCCGGTCATACAAAGTCTAAGGCCTTATCAATAAACCAAATCCGCATAGTGGGATTACCAACATGCTTATAAAGCATTAATAATAATAATTCAATGGTTCAATAATAAATCCTTTTAATATCCAATGAATTCCAATATAATTCAAACTCCTTTTTAATAATTCCATATACTTTCAAAATCAAAATCTTTTAAATAAATACTTGAGAATAAAATCTCATATTAATAACTTTTCCAAAATCAATAACTCTTCCTTGAAAAACCTTTTATTTAATTCAACAAACCTTTTAAAATCAAATCCTTTATTTAAACATGATAAGTAATCCAAACCATTCAAAACATGATTTAAAAATCAATCATTCAAAATACTTTTATTAAAATCAATACCTTCAAACATAATTTATTTCAAAATCATAATTCAAATCAATTTAATTCAATCACCAATCAAATCATGTAAAACATGTTATTCAAACTAATCACTTTCAAAGGTATCTATCCACCTAAACGTACCTTGATCCTTGCTAGAAAAACCACACAAAAAGAACCTCAAGAACCTTGATTCCGAATATCAATCAATACTTCGCACTTTCAAAGTTCAACCACGAATACACCTTGCAAATAACATAACCATAAGGTAATCACAACATAAACTCAAATCTAATGTGCATAGACTATAAAACTCTTTTAAAATAATACTTTAATATAAAATTATAGCTTTGAAATAGGTATTTGTATTTTCGAAAACTAACCATGAAGAAGATAAAAGAATAGGATTAAAGAGAATTGGATTTTCGTAGGAAAGAATAGGCAAAACTTGCAGAGGTCATAACTCCTTCAATATAACTCCGAATTGGGTGATTCTTGTACCTAACCTCAAGGATGTTTTGAGAGGAACAACCTTTTGTGAAACATCAATACCCCAAAAACTGACCAAAAGTGCCCGAAAACTGGCTTCAAAGGTATACGGGATAATATTTGTATGAAAAGAGGAGAAGAAAAGCATGAAAAGGTTTAGGGAAAAGTAGAAGAAGAGAATTGAGTTTTGGTGTGAAGAATATGAGAGGTATGAAGGGGTAATAATAGGCTAGCTCATGCAAGAATTATAACAAGAGAATGTGGGAAAAAATATGGCAAGTAGGGTTTAAGAGATTATTTGGAGAAGTGAGTAAAAGAATTAAGGAAAGTTTGGATATTAAGGTGATTGTGTATACTTGAATATGGAAGGTATGTATGTCATGAAAAATAATAAGGAAATTAGAATTACTTGGGGAATAAATAAGAAGAATGAATGACAAGAAAATATGATGATTAGATATTAAAAAGATGGAGAATTAGAATTAAGGAAAACAAGAGATTTTGGGAGATAATTAAAAATATAATTTACCAAAATAAGTCACCCAAAAATCCATCATAGTGGCTTTAGATATTTAGGGAATTAATTTGCTAGTTTTAAGGAATTAAAAATAATTGTGTAAATAATATTTATTGTATAAAATAATTAATTAATAAAATTCCAATTATTCACTAAATAAAATAAATAAGAAAATAAGATTTTCTATACATAGAAAATCCGAAAATCATAGTTAATAATTTAGGAATTTTCTGCCCTTTTAAATAAATAATAAAATATAATTTTATTTAATTAAAATATCCGGAATATATAAAAATAATCCGGTTTTTAAATAAAATAAATGGATAATAAATCTTATCCAAAATCCAAAAATAATAATTGAGTTTTAAAATACTTTTGGTGCCAAAATTCAAATTAAAAAATAAATTACTTAAAATACCCTTTTTAGAAAATACTAATTAATTAATTAATTAGAAAATACGTTTTAAAAATACGGGGTATTACAACACTGACCTTCTATAGCACAGAATATCAAAATCCAAATCAAATTCCTCGACCCTAGATCTTTTCCGAGATCCCTCATCATGACCTTGTTTAAAAGAATTACTTGTCCAAGATTTTCCTCTAAAACAAGGGTCGTCGTCTTTTAGAGTTTTTGACTCTTCTTCTGCCTTATCTTCATTAGACCAGTTTGTTCCACCCCTAGCTTCTTGGGAATTAACCTCAGAGTCATTTTCACCTTCTTGAAGCTCTTCTTCTGGATCTTCCTCGGTTTCTTCCTCTTCCGGATCTTCATCAATTTCTTCATCCTCCTCCAAGTCCTCTTCAGTTTCTTCTTCTTCTTTTCACGAGTCAATTGAATCAAATCCAATGTTATGGACAGTAAACCCGTCTAGTCGATTACCCTCCTCTTCATCTAAGTGGAGCATAGATTTTCCAATACTAGAGACACTCATAACTTCTGGGTTACCCACAAGTGTCACTACACCGTGATTCGTGAGCAATTTCACCTTTTGGTGTAAGGTAGAGGCCACTGCCTTGTTCTCATGAAGCCATGGTCTGCCCAGCGAAGATTAAAGCACGCTTTAATGTCAATTACAACAAATTCAACATTTCTAGCCACTGGTCCATATTCCAAAAGTAATTCAATTGACCCCAAAATATCTCTTTTGGCATTATTGTAAGCCCTAAAAACCTGGCTTGAAGGTCTCAGGTCTTCCTTTTGATAACCGAGTTTTGTCATAACTCGATATGGACATACATTGATGGCAGAACCATTGTCAATAAGTACCCAAGGTATTATCCATCCATGGCATTTTACAGTTATGTGTAAAGATTTATTTTGGTTGATACTTTTTAGGAGATCATTGTCAGTGAACATTAAAGTACGGTCGACCCCATGAATAAGTTCTACCATTTGATCTGGTGTTATGGATAGGTCGATCGAAACCTCATTGAGATGTCTTAGAACGGCAGCCCGATGGCGTTGTGAATGGGTCAACAACTTCTAGATAGAAACATTTGCATTAACCTCCTTCATGCGCTTAATAGCGTCATCTTCTTCCTTATTCTCCTCTGCTAATTCTTTATCCTTTTCTCTCCTTCTCAAGGCTTCCACGGGATTCTCATCCTCGAGGTATGAAGGTTTAAAGTGACGACCTGCACGAGTCAAATGAGCCACATGTAAATCTTCGTCATCACTAAGATCGTCAAGGTAAATCAGACATCGAAGATTACTAGGAGTATTAAGTTGTGCCCCAGTGTTTTTCTCAACAATAGACAACAATGAGTAAGCATCATCATCATCGTCTATTAGGCAAAATGCTCCATCATAACCCGTGGTGGCACATACATCAGAGAACGGATCTTTGTTGAGGACAACCTCAGAACCCTTGCATGGCACAAGCTTGACCCTTTGCTGAGTGGAGTGATCATACACAACACACACATAATTTTCGGATAATGGCATCTCATACATTCGAGGAGCATTTCAAACCATTAATAGTGTTGGATCAATCTTGTTACTAGAAGTGGATATGGTGTTTATTGAGACAGGAGGCTTGTGATTGGGAAGGGGATTGTTAGTGATGCTTGGTTGTGTGTTTTTAAATTTATCAGAAGATGCCCCAACTGAAAGCCTTCCTCCGTCTACTAGGTCTTGAATACGGTGCTTGAATGTTGTGCAATTTTCAATGTCATAAGCAGGCCCTTGATGGAATTCACAGTGTTGGTTCGGGTTGTAACTAGGAGGAGGATTTCTTGGGGGTGGCCTTGGGTTCAAAGGTTGAACAGGGTTGGCCTTTTTTAGTTTGGAGAAAGCTTGAGCATAATTCATGTTCAAAGAGGTAAAATTTCTCTATGGCCTGAGCTGAAATGCCGGAGTGGCGCCAATGTTGTGTATCAAGTTTGTTGGTTTTGAAGGTATTGAGTCATTGTTGTTGGTTTTCCTGTTGCCCCCAAACTTTGGATTGTAACATGTATTACCACTACTCCCTTCATATTTCTTGATATCTCCCTTTTTTATGGCATCCTCCACCAAGGCTCCTGTGGATATGAGAGCCTTGAATGACGGAAAATACTGGAAAGCCATTCGTCCTTGATAGACGGGAAGAAGGTTCTTCACTATCATATCTAATTGTTCTTCTTTGTTTGTCCTATTTACCATTTTTGCAGCCTTATTTCTCCACCTGGTGATGAAGGCGGAAAATGTTTCATTATGGTTTTGCGCAGTTGTCTCCAAATCCCTCCTTGTTACATCGATTTCTTCATTATATTTGTATTGGCTTGAAAATTCTCACATAATATCAGCCCATGAGATTTTTTTGAGTTTTCTAGATTAAGAAACCAATGAGCAGCAGCCCCGTCTAAATATTGTTGAAACAATTGTGTCATTAAAGGTTCGTCGACACCCCAAGGACTCGCGGCCCCTATGTATAGTTTCAAAAAATTGGTAGGACTTCCTGTACCATCGAATCTCGTGAGATTCGGCATCTTAAACCCTGACGGAAGCCATGATTTTGAAAATAAGGTAAGACCATGAATATCCAACCAAGGTTCCGCTTTGGTCATACCCTTTAGTACTTCCTTGAGTCTGAGAATATCTTCCTCGATCTTGGTAGGAGCTTCTCTATCACCTTTTCCCTTATCTAGCTGCAATGGTGAAGCTACCTCTGAATCATGAAGAGGAGGAGGAGCACTTGCACTCTGTCTTACCAAGCTCTGTATTGTTTGTTCCATAGTATCTTGACGATCAAGGATAGCTCGCATCATTCCTCGAAGATCATTAGATGGATCAGGGTTTATCAAACTCTCATGACCAGGAATCTCAGACATTTCACTTGGTGGTGGAGAATGAACTTCCCTTGGTGTCAAATGACCCGGGGAAAATGCTACTAAATCAGATTGTAAACTGGGAGAAGAAGTTTAACGGACAAGCCTAGATCCTGTACGGGTCCAGGAAGATTTCTTGAAGTAAAAAGGGAACATTATTGTAGACGAACAAAATCTTCTTCGACAAGCTAAAAAAGAAAAGTAAATAAAAAGTTTTAAAGGAAATGAACACCCCTTTTTTTAATAAGATTTTAAAAAAAATGACTTGGACCCTACTACAAAGATCCCTTGTGTGTTGGACACGCTATTGATTCTTGTCTTATAAAAACCTAAAGCCTGAAAATAGACCCTTCACTCAAACTTCTTCTCTTTCTAAAATCTCAAGTGTTATCTTCTAAGATTTTTCTTACTTCGCTCAAATTTGAATTATGGATCCTAATGCCTCACGCGTTAGAGATTTGATTCACTTCTTCTCTAACACTTCGCGCCCTACTCTCCGGGAATTAAGAGAAAGGGAACGTAACGAGATTCTTGGTTCAACACGACCAGAAGATCATCCATCTCAATTTTCTAGAGAGAACCTTTCCCTCCCCTATGATCAAAATTCTCTAGTTATCCCCTCTTCAATTCCTTTAGTGAAACATGCACTAGTGACCGGTCCACCTCAAGTATTCGAGGTAAGAAGCTCCCTAGAGTCACTCTTCTTATTTGTGGAAGATACAATGGTACTAGCCATGTCTCTGTCTCTACGCTTCCCTATAGACTCGGTTTACCCTATTATAGATACTATAAGTCAACAAAACCTTCCTTTTGCTAGTGAACTCGTAGAAAGTCCAAACTTATCCTCACATTTCCTTTTCAACCTCCCTACGTACTCATCTCTTAGGTTATTGTTTTGGGATGCTCGTGGGTACTGTACAAGTCGAATACTAAGTAACATCTCCATTTTACTTAAAACTTATCTCCCTACTTGTTTTTTCTTGCTCATCTCTGATTCGTCAATTGGGAAGGAAGTCTCCGAGAGTTTAGGCATGACAATGTCTTGTACTCTCTCTGGACATAATTCTCTCCTATCAACATCATTCTTATGGAGTGATTCGTGTTTCTTTTCGCTCACTCGATTGACTGAGGGGTCAATATCCATATTGGTTTAAAATACTCCTCATAGTGTCTATTCTAGAACTTCCTCGCGCCAGGGGAAAGGTCCACCTCAAAGCTCCGTCAATCAACCTTGGCTGGGTATGTCAGATTTCATAACCTATAATCATTTAACAATGAAGATGGGTGGTCCTTCCAACTATCGAGAGTCTAAGGAGAGTTTCATTCAAAAACTTCCTCCACATAAGAGATATTATATATCTCATCGCCCCGAGACTTTATGGACAATAGGTCAAAGGAGTCTTTTTATAATAATAGACAAATTAACTAGGGAATTGTCAACTACTTCTTGGTTACGTGAAAATCCTCATACTCTATCCTTAGCTGCTTTATCAGACGGCTCAGATGGATGTAGGGGTGGTTATACATTGCGAGAACCAGGGTATTTTTGGAAGTTTGGTTTTGGTTCAAGGCTTAGAGGGCCTATTTTCCCTTTTTCTCGCTATGTTTATTGCAAAATGGGTTGCAAAAGGCTCGCTCTCTAGAAGTGAAACAATAAGAAGTAATGTTGGACGTCAATCACTTCATCTTATCCATGGCAATACTAGATGTCTACCCAGCAAACGTTGAGCAAAACTTATGTGACATTCTGCTCCTAATGCGCTCTCGTGGTTGGGAAGTTAGTATTCGACACTCCCCTCAAGACATGCTTCGAGGAGCCCGGCTCATTGTCGACCATTGTCAAGGATTTAGTTGGGGTCAAACAGAGATGTTTGAATCTCCACCATCTGCTGAGATTCAATTAGGGCCTTTTTGACCTCTGTATTATGGTTGTTTTTTATTTTTAGTTTATTATTATGGTTATATCACTATATAAGTATAAATTAATGTTCTTTTGCATCTATTTTCCACCTCGTGAAGGAATGTGAAAAGTAAAAAAAAAAAATAAAATAAAAAACAAAGCATGCAGCAATATAACAAACCATTAATGGCCGAGCCCAAAGGCTGCCTACATATTCCTGAGTGTGAAAATGTGCTGAGTGTAACATGATTCAGGAAATCAGGCCAATCGTAGTTCGACATAAAAACAAGATAATTTATATTTACGACTGCACTCAAAGTGAGTTGCCTACGTATCCTATTAAAAGATTTTTTATTTCTTTTTATTTTTCCATTTTTTTTTCAGGGATCAAGTCGCTCGTAGTTCACATTAAAAAAATTACAACAAACTTTACTGAAAATGTAACGACTACTACTACCATGCATCTACTTCCCCAGTCAAAAGTCGCTTCTCCCATGCAGCTTTCCGTTTGGCAACATATAAGGGATTATCTTCTTTATCCAAAATCCATGATGCCCATGCTTTACACACTACCATGAACGACTTCGTTGTAAAAGGATCGATGTTGTCGAGGAAGATGTAAGGTTCCATGATTTCTCGTAGGGATGCCACTTTGTTTGCAGATGTTTCAACCCCTTCACAAGGAACTGCTATGTCTTCGTCATAAAGCCAATTAAACCTCCTTTAGATATCATCAGCCTTTTCCTTGTTCGGTATCCAGTTCGGCTTGCCCCGTTCATTTTCCGGAATAAGAAAATATATTGTTCTTTTTGCAAATGGCGGACGCCTTATTACAACCACCCCATCATTTTCTATGCAATGATATGCCATTTTTATGGTGTTTATCCAACTGCCATATTGAGATGAACTTTCACCTCCATATGTTTCCCTACTATAGTCACCACATATAGTAATGATGCCCCAAGATGCTCTCATCTTTTGCTTCTGGTATAAGCTACATGAGACTGCTTTACACCCGTGCAGCCAGGGTCTTCCTAGTAACAAGTTGCATGAGAGTTGAAAATCCACTACCATAAACTCTATGTTGAACAGAACATTCTCATGTACCAAAGGTAAGACTATAGACCCCCTCACTTCCCTTGGTAATTGGTCAAAACCTGTGAGAAAAATAGAGCGGTAAGTGATATGTAAATCATTGTACCCCATCTCGTACAAGTATTCTCGGGAACAGAGATTAACGTCAGATCCGGTGTCAACCAATACGTGATTAATATAACTTGAACCGTGTTAGAGAGTGATATGCAGAGGTTCATTATGATAGTGATTAAGGGGTAAATCGCTATCTGTAAAGGTGAGCTCTAGATCAACATCGTGATGTTCGATGTTTTTACCTTTTTCGTGGGGAAGAGTGAAAAGGGTCTAAGGTTTTGAATACATTTTGAGAATACATTGATTCATGGATAGGCACATCATATAGTAATTCGGGGCCAGTTTGACGAGAATGGGGGACAGTGTTTTCTTGGCGAGAGGCCTTGGGTTGTTCAATAATGGAAACCTTTGGGTGCGGGTTTTTATCATTCGGAGATTCAAGTCGTAAGGTTAAAATTTTAGAGCCATCATGGAAGGTTAAAGATTCATGAAACTGTGCTGGCATCTTTTGGGATTAAACTAACATAAGGGGATGAAATTGGTAAATCCAGGGCTGACCAAGTTTGATATCATAGGGAACCGGTATATCACAAATTATGAAACTTGTGGTGAAACTTACACCTTTGTATTTAACAATAGCATCAATTTTACCACATACATTTTCATATACATCGTTGTTACAAAAATCATCTATTGTTACAGGTCTAAGCTCTTCCTCCTCAAATTCCCACTCAACAAATGTATGGTACGGGCACATATTAATGAAAGACTCTTCATCAATTTGAACGTGATGATACTTGATGTTATGACATATCATTGCAAGATCCAGTGAGTCATTTATAAAACCCTTTCTAATCAAATCGTCTTTGACCTAGTGAGGATCAAGTTTGAAGATTTCCCTCAAATCTCTAAAAGGGGTTGAGGCATTTATGATTGTTCTTTTGAGATAATCACTAAAAGCCTCACGATACATTGAGGAATTTGATAGGAAGTCCCATAATGATCTTTCATAATTCTCCTTCTTCGGTCTCGAAGTCGAACCTTTCCCAAAACTCACCATATTGCACATTGTGGTTACCATGTTCGGTAAGACTGCATCCCCATGAACTGTTATAACACCGCCCGGGGTTGAAAACCTGACCTTTTGATGAAGCGCAGAGGCAGTTGCCCCTATATGTTGTAACCATGATTTTTCCAAGGTAAAGGTGAGGTTTTCCAGATCATCAATTACTTGAAACTCGACATTACAAACCCAGTCATGATATCCTAGTGGCAAGGTGATTTCTCCAATTGCTTGTATAAGAGTGCGATCGCCTGTTCTAACCATCTTCTTTGAAGGTCTTAAAGGAGAGTCTTCACATCCTAATTTCTCGAGAATGGTTTTGCTACAAATGTTGAATACAGACTCACTATCTACCAAAAATCCTAAGATTTCGTAGCAATCTGATGCCAAAGTAATGGACAAAGGCCGATCATTACTGTAATCATTCGGCAAATCTGCATTTGCAAACCTCAAAGTAGGTGGAGTCCACAATCTTGGAATTGGAATTTTCCCATCATCAATCAATTGTTGGACGACATGTCTTAGATCACTACAAAAATTTGTATTGTGCCCATAGTCATGAAAAAAGTTGCAATATTTCCCCATATCATCCCCAGGAGATGGCATAGTGTAGTTATTATGCTTTGACTTGAGTAAACCGTGCAACTTCAGCCGATGATATATAACACTTAGTGATTCACACCTCCTAGAGTAAATTTGGCGGATGGAACCCTAGCGACTTCCTCCACTACACATATGTGCTCCTGTATCCATATCTAGGTCTCTAAACAACGAGTGAACAACAATTTTGATTGACAAGAACATGGTTGAGAAAATAAAAAAAAAATAAAAATAAAAAAAAAAGCCTTCAAGGTATTGAGGGGTATAAGACTCTCCTTTGAAAAGAACATTAACTCATGTATTAACTTATTAGTAGTGATTAAATCATTCTATAAGTTGAAAAGATTTTATTGAAGGATTTTGGCATTTCTTATAATGCACCATATATGGTGTTTGTTAGTCTTGGAAAATTAAACCCTCTTGAGATCACATGAGGAAAGGTCTAAGTCTAACTCTCGGTTTATTTTTGGGTCCATAAATAAGCTTCCTAAAAAAATGGTTTCACTTTTAAAAAGAAAAAAAAAATAAAAAAAATAAAAGAGTTTTAGGTAAAAATAAAAACAAAGAAAAACCCTTATGACAACACGAATGAATCATTAACACAAATGACCGCAAAGACTTCATGTATGTATTGATGCACATGTTTCTTAATCTAATGGGTAATCCGTTTTGAGGAAATTATTAACCAAGTGGCCTCGTATCACTTCCAACTGTGAAGACCGAGGGTGGATGTTCCTAACAGAGTCGATTGCAATAGCGCACGGATGTAGGTTTACGCCCTTAATTCATTAATTTTGTTGTTTAAATCCGACCTTACCAATAGGCAGAGGTGTCGACCTAAAACAGAAAAAGAAAAGAATGCTCATGCTCATGACAATTGATGGATGACTACACGCACAACATGCTTATAAGAACACTTAAACCATTTAACAACACAATTTTAGGTGTAAATCACTAAACATTTTTTTTATAAAAAAAAAAAAAAAAAAAAAAAAAGAAGTCCTCAGTGGAGTTGCCAGACTGTGTACCCGGTTTTTAGTGGACAAATTAGTCTTAAGAGGTTCCACTTAAGTGTCTAATAAGACTTTTAATTAAAAACATAGAGTCGCCACCTTATTTTTACCCGAATAAGGACGGATTGTAAAACAATCAATTTTAAAGAAATAATACTAAAAACTAACTGCTAACTCCATAAAAAGAAAATTTCAAGGCATATTCTTGGGTTCGGGATTTAGGTTAAGAGAATCAAACGTCTGAAACTCGTCTTCTCTTCCGTTCTAAAGAATGGGCTCTTACTACTGTGTTGTTTAAAGTCAAGTTTTAAGGCGTGTTAGTCACATGAAATGGTATAATAGTTACTATAAGTTAGGTTTGAGCACCAAAGTTGCACTGCGTACCGATCATAGTGGAATTTTGAGTTCACTCACGGATCAAAACCTTCGTAGTTCGGACCGATGCCATGTTTTGAATAACCAATTCCATTGGGTTTTTAATTTGGGCAGTTGACATAAACGTCATTTTTGTAAGTGGGATTTTAGTGATCTTTGATGGATTCACTCATAAAAGTAAAATGAACCACCTTGGTTGAGGAAAATTACCCCGATTAGTGATTACCAAAAATGTCTATTGAACAAGACAACTCAACAAATGCGTCCCAATTGACGACTTTTTAGTGGGTCAAGGTTTTTTTTGGAGTGAAACTGTGAGGGTTTACTATGTAATCTCACTTTGGGTTAAAAATCACTCAAGGGTAATTTTTGTAAGGTTTTAAGGGTTATGTGTTTAGGCTTAATGGAATTGGCCAAATAAAATACGACACCTGTCAAGGCCTTACTTCCAAATAAAAGGGAACAATAAACTATTTAATCATATCCGATTGTCAAGTAATCCATCGGGTAATTATAATGGGATCCGGACTTATTTTTATGGAGATGGATAATTGTTACAACCTTACACAACTAAATAATTGATCTTAACCTCATGTTTGGAAATGAGGCCATAACCTTATATTAACTATCATTAATTATTAAAAACAAGCATGCAAAGTTATGAGTCATCCTTGTGTTATGAAAAGGGTTTGAGATAAAAAAAAGTTCATAAAATTATAAAAGTTTTTATTTCTAAAATCATTTTAAAATAAATTTAAAGTTTCTTAAAATATCATTCATTTCCAATGTCATCTTAATATAAGATTAAGTTTCCTCAAAAACAATCATTTAAGAACAAAAATTAAGGTTTATTAAAATTCTTATTTCTAAAGTCATCTCAAGATTAAAGTTGCTTAAAACTCTTTTATTTCGAAAGTCATATATATAGATAAAATTAAAAGATATCCTAATAATAAAAGTTTCATAAGTTAAAATTACATACCATAGTGTAATATAGGTTTCATACCATTAGTTTCTTAAAAAACAAATTAATTCAATTTTTTTAAAAGTAAGTAATTAAGAAAAACGTGCATTTTCCTCATTTTAGATATTTTGAACGAAAAAAATCATTAAAAATCATAGAAAAATTGAAAAAATTATTGTGAGATATGGTTGGAAAGCTTTTGAAAATTTTTATCACTTGAGATAAATAAAATAGAACTTTTTCTGGGCATAAGTGCTTTTACATAGACCATCTTTAGAACGTGGTAAGTTACACTTTATCCTTAAACATCCTTTACATAAACACTTACTTCAAACTCACTTAAAAAGAAAATTATTCTTAACCTATATCTTAGACAAACATATGAATGCATTAATACCTTATATTTTTAATGCTTTAGGAAAAAAAAATGCAAAATGCAATTAATTCCCCCCTTTTTTATAACCTATCACCTCACAAGTAGGCTTGACTTTCTAAGTTGGAGTAATGAAAGATTTAGGGCTAATTTAGCACCTAATATCATCATTACTCCTATTGATAACATCACATGGGAACAAACACATTAGTTAGTGTAGGGAATATTTCAAGCATCTCACACTTGAGCCCCACTGTGATCATACACTTAAGCATGGTGGCGTCCAAAGTGAAGGAAGCTAGAGTAAAAGAGTCGCCAACAAGTTTTGGGAACTTGTAAACCGTTCATAGGGTGAAGGTTACACCCCTTCACGATCCATGAGACCGCTACCTCCATAGGTCTGGAACCATGACTGGATATTCGGGGATGAATGTGCAAATCCAACCTAAAAGAGATTGAACCTGTCCTAATAATAGGCCTCTACTTTATTCTTCTCATATTCATGTGCGCTTTCTGACTAACATACAATTAGTAGGTTAACCCTAAACCTATTTAATCTTCGTTGGTTGAATATTAATGCACAAACAAAACTATTATTTGCGATCACTTGAATTATAATCATATTAGCCTAAACAAGATTATTAATTATCTTATTAAGCGTGATTACAAGTACAAATTCCTTTTAAACCAGCAAGAAGGGGCGTGATCAAGCAATAACAACAATATATATCAAGCAACATAATAATAACAATCATCAATCATAATAATATTCTCAATAAAGCATAATAATAATAGCAAGATCCTAGACATGATTTAACAAGATTAATAACAAACCCTAGCATGTCACTAAGCATTAAAGATCAAAGCTTTATCCCTAACATGATACTAACATGAAATAAAGAAAGAATAGGAAACATCATAGAAACATGCATGATATTAGAAATCTTAGTTATTATCCCAAACATGATACTAGGAAGCAATAAAACATCCTAACATGATACTAGGAATCAAAAATAATCAAAGCATGCTTTCTATATCAAAATAATAACAATTAAGATACTTACTTGGATGCCTCGTACCTCTTTCTAATAACAAAAAATACACGCGTTAGTAACTTCAAGGAAAATATAAAACAAACAATTAAATTAAATCAAATACTTAAAATAGAGATTTGGGACCAAACCCTCGGAAATTATCAACCTTTCACGTCTAGGGCGAAGGCAACTTCAAACTTGGCTAGGTGTGTCTAGGACTCGTGAATGTGGAATTTTGTACGAGGGAAGGTTTAGAAAAGAGAGAAAGCTTCTAGCTTTTGAGAGAGAATAGAGAAAGATTGTGAACTATTGTTGATGAATGAAAACGGGGAGATACGACCCCTCTTTATAGAAAAATAGTCCGAAAACGATAGAAAATACTTCAAGTTCTATACGAAATAAAACTGGCATCTGTCGCTAGGCGACAAACATCAGCGCCAAGCGACAAGCGCCAGGCGACAAACCCTGTCGTTTGGCGCTAATTAAAAGATAAAACGCGTTTGTACGCGGAATCCTCTTCTTAATATGATTAAGCAGCAAATTCCGTGTTTATCAAATTAAAATCAGGTTTATCATAAAACACTTATTTTATTCCAAATAAAACTCTTTTAAAATATAATTATCAATCCTAATTCCATTAGAATTTAGAAGAACCTTCTAGATTATTCTAGAAGATTAAAATCAATCCTAATAAAATAATTAATAGGCCCTCCTCTAGATCATTGGGCCGCATATAAAATCCATGTAGGGCCCAATTTAGTATTTTGGTCATAACTTCCTCATTATTCATCGGAATTGGGCTTATAATATATCGTTGGAAAGCTCTTTTCGAGCACAATCCAACTACACTATTATTGGACCCTTATCATGGATCAAACTAATAAATTGGAATGGATACTTCATAAATAGAGTATAAACAGAAATATTTTCAAAAACAGAAAGAAGTATTTTAATAAAAACAACCACATTACTAGACTTTTCACACTTTCACTTCGTTCGATAATTACGTGACGTGAAAGGTATTCATCACTGGGTTTGGTTTTTGGGGGGACACATTTGGGTGTCTACAGTTATCATAATAATAATAATAATAATAATAATAATAATAATAATAATAATAATAATAATAATAATAATAATTAAGGAAATTAAGAAAGGAATAAGGATAATACCTTGAGCTAGATGTAGCTATTTTATGGATAACCCCTTTTGCTTATCAAGGATTAAAAGATGATAACTCCTTAATTAAAGTGAAATAAGAGACTAAGTGATATTTTTTGGAATTTTTGAGATATTAAAAGAAATTAGTGCAAAATAAAGCTAATGAACCCTTTTTTTTAATTAAAGAAAATAAACTTGAATTAAAAAAACTAGATCTTAAAGAATAAACTTTTTTTTTTTGGTTTTAATATAGACTAAGAACACTTAAGCAATTAAACTAATTTTTTAAACAAAGATAAGAAATGACAACAATATTTGAACTTAAAATATTTTTTTTGTTTTTTTATAGGAATTAGAGATAATAACAATACTTAGTAAAAATAACAACTTAACTAGATGATCCTTTTTATAAGCTAATAACTTAAAAATAAAGCTAAATTAGAGAGATTTTAACTAAAACAAAAGATTAGAGGAGAAATTTTTTTGAGAGAATTTTTAGAGAGGGAATTAGTAGGAAATTTTGGTGTGTTAAAATGAGAAAATTAGGGGGTATTTATAGGAAAATAAAGGGTTAATTTGTAAATAAATAAAAGGTAATTCGAGGATTTAAATGGTAAATATCAAGATTTTGGTAATAATGAAGATCTTGATATTAAATTCTTTTGTTTTTTATATAACAAACTAATTAATCAGTTTTATAACACGTAAACTGATAAAATAAAGAAAACCGTAACTAAATCAAGCTCTAATAATGATATTAAAAAGGTTCTAAAATGCCATGACATTAAAAAAAATATATAACCAAGTCATGACAAAACTCAAAAATACTCACGTGGTATACGTATGACAGAGTACCTAAACCTACTAAGTGATTATTATACTCACCAAGTTACTAAAACAACACTTATAAAATAAATAACTCCCTAAGATATCAGCTCTGAAAGTTACTCAAAGACATAAGGTTACAATACTCGTAGGGTCAGACAAAATATTTTCAGAGCTTATATATAAAAATAAAAATTAACCCTCGCTTTTATTAGACAGTACATATAAATTTACCAAAGAACATCTAATCATATGACAAAATCTTATACGCACGAGCATTACAAACAATGACCCTTACTAAAAGTATAAAATAAGGTAAATCACACAAAGTCATAAGATTGACTTGGTCAAAGTGAAAATATACCATGTAAAATCATACAACAAAAAGGTTGACATGGTTGAGAGTAAAAAAAAAAAATATTATGTTAACTCATACGACATAAATTCAACGTAGTCAAGAGTAAAATATATTCCCTTAACTGAACAACTTTTTTAAAAAAATGAACTCTTATCTTGTCTTACTCTACTAAAACACAAATTTATATATATCACAGTCGTAAAAAAAATACAAAACTAGATCAAAAAATAAAGAGGCCTAAATTCACGTCGGTAACAAGCGTAATGGTAAAAATGCTTATTTGAATAGTGTCAAATAGGTTTGAATAGTGTCAAAGATTGTTTGAATAGTAATATGCAGTATGAAATCCAACTGTCCCAATTACTGTCAGGTAATTTTTGATACAATTGGTCCAATTTGAAATTTATTGGATACAATATTAACTGTGGGAGATAAAAAAAAAAGGTAACATTATTTCACTATTGACAACTGTTCATCAAAATTGGCGAAAGGATACAAAAATCAGACCGAAATAAGCAAGTCTAAAAAGTAAATAAGATAAAAAAAAAAGAAAAAAAAAAGAAAAAGAAATGTAAAATGAAAACAAACAAAATGAAAAAAAAAATGAAACAATCACAAAAGAATCATGTTAGAAGCAATAATTTCTTTTTACCGAAATGTAGAGGATCAGGCGTAGGCAAGATCCGATTTTTGTGCAGATTTTACCATTCCCATTTACTTATTCTTTTACGCGTTGTATTCATACATCCCACAAGTATTTTTCTTTTACCCTCGTCCATACAATGCTCAACTATCCTTAAATAAATATCGATTTGTTTGATCCGAACTTGTACTTATCGGATCAAGTATGAATTGCGGGACGAAAAGATAATGTTATTTTAGTCTGCGGTAAAACAAGTGTATATAAAAGGAGCTCTCTTTAATACTAAGACAGTAATATTTTTTTATGTGTGACAAACTTTATTGCAGGAAAAGGAATGTTTATCCTTTTCCCTACCTTGGTTGGGCATGAGTCTTTGGAGTAGTGGGCTTTTTATAGGTAAGTGAACCAAAAAATGGGGCATTGCACAAATCGTAAAAATCACTAGATAAAAAAAAAATACTCTAATACTCTAAGTTAACATACCAATATAATTATTATACTTTACAAGGGTTAAACAATACTTGTTTATAACGAAAATGACATATTCCCTTGACGAGACAAAAAATATCGTAGTTTTATATACGATTGTTATACGTATACAAAAAAAATATGGTATAAAAATATCCACTTTTTACTATAAAAAGAAGATTACCCTTATCCAAATCTCAATTCACCACTTATTTCTTATCTTCTTCTATCTCCCTCCTAAAAAAAAAAAAAAAAAAAAAAAAAAAAAAAAAAAAAAAAACCAAACAAAATCACCATTAATTTCGGCCACCATGTTTCAAGACAACCAGGAAGATCACCCGGTCTTCTCCTTCGAGGAAGACATGAGGATGATATGGGTGTACTTTATGTATATTGTGGGGTTAGTGGTCCTCCTAATGGCTGCATTAATTTACTTGTTAATCCACAAGTGAAGCTCGAAATTACTTCGGAGTAGCCGGGTAAAAATACATGTGGTGTTAGCTGTACTTCAAAGTTTTGTAATTTAGTAGTTTAGAAGTACAAATCGTAACATGTATTTTGGAAATTATGAAATAAAATCATTATTATTACTCGTTTTTTTTCATTTTTTTTTAAAAAAAGGTTATTAAGTTATATATTTTAGCATATACTTACCACGTAATCAAGAAGCAAAATAATGATAATTATTGCAAAAATAATAATTATAATGATAAAAATTATAAAGAATAATATTAATGGTATTATAATAATAATAACAATAATAATAATAATAATAATAAACCACAACAATAAGATCAAAATTTGGTGTCTACACATAATTCAATCACCAACATCAACCAAATAATAAATTCCAATCAAAATCTATCATGATACTATTTGGAATCAACTATTCAAGGCCTAGCATGTTCCTACATCACCAAATAAATACCAAGTACGCGAACGTACCTTGAATACGATCTTAAAATCGCCATACTATATAAAATCACTTACTTGGAAGTCTTTTACAATGCAAAATTATAAAGAGGCATTAAAATCTACTCCACACAAATTTCCAGCAATATATACCCTACTTAAATCACTCATAATTTATTTAAAACAAGCTGAAAATTTATTTAAAACCCCTTACTTTAATCCCAATTAATGGGTAATAAAAAATTCCTTCAAGAAACTTAATTATGACTTACTAACAAAATTTCTAGCTTTATTAAATCATCAAAACTTACTGTAAATATGTTTTAAAACCCCCAAATCAAAGATTTAAACCACCCAAAAATCAAATCCCTTTAATATGCAATAATTTAGAAACCTAGGGTTTTTAATTTGGGGCTTTTTAATTAAAAATCAAATCTGAAAATTTATTTAATACTACCTATAATCAAACATCATGAAAACCATCACAAAACCCATAATTAATAATTATATTAAGGAATTAAAGCAAAATAATTAAAAAATA
This sequence comes from Chenopodium album, assembly GCF_948465745.1. Classification (NCBI taxonomy): domain Eukaryota; kingdom Viridiplantae; phylum Streptophyta; class Magnoliopsida; order Caryophyllales; family Amaranthaceae; genus Chenopodium; species Chenopodium album. The sequence goes on along the minus strand of NC_137846.1, from coordinate 42,307,570 downwards.
ATAATTCTTTTACCTCGATGTGCGTGCGCCGGGCAGCAGCCCCGACACCACAGCCGGCTACTGCCGCTGCTGCCGCCGATGCCTACTGGTGGTGCGGCGGCCCGCCGGTGGTGTGGTGGTGACCGGCGGTGGTGCTAAAAAAATAAAGGGGAAGGGGAAAAAGAAAGAAAGAAAAAGAAAAATAAGAGAGAAAGGAGAGAAAATTACCTTGGGTATTCTCCACTCTGGGCAAAGTTTAATTTGCTCATGTGTTGAATATTTATACCCCTTTTTCTCTATAAACTCTTCTATACTTAAATTCCCTTTTCTATCCTTACTAATCCCTTTTCTATTCAAACTTATTTTTGACTTTGACTTTTATAAAAACTTTCTTTTATAAAACTTTCCTTTTATAAAATATTTCCAAACTTATTAATAAATAATTAAAATGTCATAAATAATTCATTTCTAATTATTTAAATACTTCACAAAATACTTATTTAAATTAAAATACGTATAAAAATACGGGGTATTCCATAAATTGCCCGTCGTTCCTCCCCTAACCCTCGAAACCCCTAGTCGCTAGGGTTCTGAGGGTGGGCGAGGTGGAATTCGGGGGTTTTGCGATGGGAAAGGTTTTTTTTAGGGATTTCGGGGGTTTGGGATTGGGGACGATGACTGGTGGTAGGGGAAGGTGGCACCGTTGCCGATGCGGGTGAGTGGGAGGGGGCCTTGGGCAGTGCGGGAGTGCCGGAGGCTGACTAGAGCTGCCGTCTGCCGATAGGTGGCTAGAGCCGCCGGGGAGGGGTGGTGGGTTTTAGTTAATAAATTAATTTTTTTTAAATTTTAAATTTTGTTTTTTTTTTAATTTTTTTTTAATCTTTTTGACCAATCCCGTCTTGACACATGTCTGTTAACTTGTTATAACAAGTTAAATAAACGGTTGGGATCACACAAATCTCTCACTCAATGCCAACATACATGCATGACAACGACACGATGGTAGGGTACCAACCTAAGAGAATGTTTAACAAGCAATACTAGTGCCAAGATAAATATAACATCAAGTGAAAAGATAATTTACTTAATTTACGTCAGGCTTCAACTAATAAAATGGGGGAAATTGTTATGAGCGTAATTTCCACGACACACACTGAAGTTCGAAGGGTTGTCCTATTATGCTATTACATACCAAACAGTCACGTGTTAGACAAGTCTTGGTGTTCAAGGTTGAATTAGGTGGAGAATGTCAAGGAGCCTAATGTCCATGTCCAAGCAACAACTAACGTCATTGACGCATCTCAATACTCGACGCCCGAAAAATATAGTGATATTTGGTGCAACACCGTCATCTGACATCAGAAGATGACGTGACGTTGACACCCTACGTCAGATGACGCGTCTTGTAGTTCAACGCTAGAAAGAGTCAAGGTTGTTACTAGTGGTTCTGAAAAATAAGGAGAACATTTCTATCAGCCTTTAATCAGTCAAGGAGGTTGTTATCATGAATATGAATCCTAAGTCATTCTACATGCATCCAGGGACCAAGTCTTGAAGTCAACCAACTACTTCCTAAAATCAAGGAAAGTCAACTTCATCTCTCTCAACCAAAATCTACCACCTAAAGACCTATAAAAGGGGGGCAATGACCATCCATAAAGGGAGATTATACACAACTTATTCCAAGCATAAAACACCCAAAAATAATAAAATACAAAATACATCATCAAAACACCCATCACAAGACTCTATTCGACGATCTAAAACGACGACATGTCTTTTTTTATGGTTCCACAAGCTGCAATGATCAACTCGATGATTATATATCCTCTCAATTACTATAAGCCTATAATGTATACTTAAGCTCTTGTTATTATGTAGTTTTTTACTATCTATGGCATTAGATCCCCGAATAATCATTGTACTTGTATCAATAATGGCTATAACACACGTATCATAGTGAATTGGTGGACAAGTAGCCACCCGAGATTTTTACCCACCCTCATTAGAGTTTTTTGCGTCACCATATTGTGTCTATTTTCTTATTATTATTTCCATTGTTAGCATTTCACAATCTTTTTTAATCTAGTTATCGGCATTCCAACCAAAAGTTGTCTCTTTAGGCGATTTTTGGCATAAACATCTGTTTACTATCTCGGAACAAAAAAGAAAAACAAAAAAGATTACGATTAGAAGGAGGAGAAAATTAAACTGGATTGCTGCAATCTCTGTGTAGTGTAGCGGTGCCTTTGTCGTATCCGAAATTAGGTTGGAGGTGAGGTGAAGGTTTTAACAAGTGGAATGTTGTAATCGCTGCCAATGTCTTGATGTTTAGTAGGTTAAAATTTGCATAGCATTTAGTATAGTGTAACCAAATGACCTTTTTCTTTTAGGAAGCATGGTTACACTTAGACTTGGCAAACGGGTTGTCTGGGTTGGGTTTGGGTTGAGTTAATTTCAAGTTAGCAAATATTCGGGTTAGATCTATTTGGGTTTCACGTCGGCACTTCGGGTCAAGTTTGGGCCGGGTTAATTCGGATTAGGTTAATTTTTAGGACCAATTTTCAGGTTAATTTCGGGTCGGGTCAATATTGGGTCGGATCAATTTTGGGCCGGGTTAGATCAGGTCAGATCAAGTTTGTGTCGGGTCACTAAAATAAATTCACTTAAAAAAATAGTTGGAAAAATAAAAGAAAAAGCGTTAAAAAAATCGTGAGAACCTATTACTTAGGAAAAAAAGAAGCCCTAAACTAAGTAATTCACCATTTCAGCCTATTCACTTCAGGAACCGGGTCACTTCAGTCTTGTCACTTTGGGTCAGGTTGATTCGGGTTAAAATCGGGTCGGGTCACTTCGAGTTTTGGGTAACTTCTGGTCGGGTCAAGTTCGAGTTTCGAGTCAATTTCGAGTTGGGTCATTTCGAATATCGGATCACATTTGAATCAACTCCATTTCAGGTCGAGTTTGGGTCAATTCGGGTTTGGGTCATTTTTGGTCAATGATTTTGGGTCAACTTTTGGGTCAAGATTGCCAGGTCACAAACACTTCCCTCATACTGCCACAACCACCTAAAGTAAAATCGTTAAAAAAATTAAAAAGGGTTTTTCTACATGGTACCCTCAAATGATCGCGTTTTCTAAGTTTTGCCCTTCTAAATCCAAAGTTCTACACGGTGCCCACAAGTTTAATTAACTTAATTACTTTTAACCATTTATTAAGTTAATGTTAAACACTTTTAAATTGACTACTAACTATGGTTAGCATTATATATTTTTTTTCACTTTATTTTCTTAAAAAAGAGGTTAGTATAATATGTTATTATAACTTTATAAGATAATGTGGTTATATTTCCCCCAAACTCATGATCTTCCATCATTGTGAGCTTCTTTCTTCTTCTTCTCCATAATAAACATTGATAAAAAGAACTCTTTTTCTCTGAACTTTCTCAATCAACTCATCACTAATTAAAATCTGAATTCTACAACAATGAATTAGCAAACAACCTCAACCAATTTCTAACCCGTAACCTTCCCCGTTAAAACCCAGAAAAATTTCCCCCGTAAACCCCTCCAATTCAGCCCCATATTCACCGTATTGTCATTCTTCGATGTCAAATCGACTCAAATGTAATCCAAAAAAAATTGTAAAACATGAAAGTAGCAATCCAAAAACACAGTAGTTATGTTTGTATTGTTTGTCTCTCATTTTTTATGATGTGATTTTTTTGTCTCTCAAATGTAATCCAAAAAAAATTTGTAAAACATGACAGTAGCAATCCAAAAAAATTCAGCCCCTTTTTTTGATGATGATGTGATTTTTTGGTCTGTCATTCACATGATAGTTCTTTTATATTAAAGAACTGAGAACATATATACAAATATACTAAGATGGAATCCTGCATGGAACTTCTAGAGCATATATATCTCATTATCTATTACTTTGTATTATTTATGATTAGAAGGCCAGTTGCCATGATTCAAACGTTAGAGTTGCAAAAATGTATAGTAGAACAATTTTGTTTAGGCAGGGCCGAGTCTAATATTTAATGGAATCAGTTGCGAAACAGGACTACAGAAACCTTATATAGTACAGAGTCTGTAGAGTATATACTATTTGTAACTTGTAAGACTGTAACTAGATTTTTAGCTTAGCAAGAATCATATGAGCAGTCTGACCAGTTTATTAAAAGAACATAGTAAAACATGACAGTAGTAAAACATACATTAAAAATCTGCAAATTAAGGATTACATATCTGCAATACAGAAAAAACAAATCTGTAATTTTAGACAGTAGCAATCCAAAAAAAATCATAAAAAATCTGTTGGTTCATCATATTATCCATTATACCAGTGAAAATAGACCAAAAACACAGTAGTTATCACTACTAAAGCTATAATCCTAAAAACATTCAGGTTTAACAAACTGCAAAACCCACAAGAATAAAACCTTATGCATATTAAACATAAGGAAATACATGGGAATAAGACCAACACATTAGGGAAACCAAATCTATCTTGTCTTTTGTCTCTTGCCGGCACAACTTGTAGAATGGAGAGGAGCACTTGATGAAGGTTGAGTTGAGTTCGACCTTGGTTGATGCAAATGTTGATGGCTTGACCTTAGTTGCGTCATGTGGTTAGATGCTTGCGATTCTGCAATCATGAGGTCAATCATGTTCATTTCATTACTTGTGCGTTCTCTTGTTCTTACATTACTTTTCCCCTTTGAAGCTGCCTTTTTTGAACTTGTATCTGTGATTCCATGTTGCATTAGTTTCTCTTTTCGTGTTGCTCCTCCCTTGCATGTGAGAGCATTGTGGCCATATTCCTTGCACTTACTACATTGAACGGTGCTACTCCTCTTTCCCGTCCTCTGCTCTCCCTCTTCTATTCTCCTATTACGTGAAGGCATGCCTACGCTCCTTTTCATAGTAGGTTGGATTAACTTTGGGACAACAAGCTCAGGCCACTGGTTACAGTCAGGAATTGGTAAAATATTTCCCTTGTATGCCTCCTTATGCCTAGCCACAAAGTACCACTCACTAACAAAGTCCAATGGGTCCTTGCCAGCATGCAAAATAGTTTTGATAGCATGCTTAAACGGAATTCCACTAACCTGCCATTTACCACAAACACAACTCTTATTGTTCAAGGATACAAGAAGCATACTTCTCCCATCTGACACCTCATACTCACCTCTTCCTAAGGGGTATGCATTGCATTGCCTTGAATCCTTTGTCAGGACCCTAACTTGAGCAAGAACATTAGGACATACTCCATCATCTTTCCAATCTTCACATAATTGCTGCCTATTTTCATGTCTAACCATTGCAATTCTTCTAACACCTACATATGATGATATAAGTTGATGTAAGATTTATATGTCATTTAAACAAGTAAATAAGTCAAGTTAAATTAATTACCTTCAAGAAGTGTCAGGATTGGGTAAGTCCTTTTAACGCCTATAGTGTTATTAAAACTTTCTACAAAGTTGTTTGTGTTCTCATCTGAGCATAATCAAGGATCAAACCTCCATTTAGTCCACTTTTCCATTGGTCCAATCTCTTTAAGACACTTCACAACACCTAAGCCTCCATACTTCTGAATCTGCTCCATTGACTTTCTAAATGTGAACACAGAGCATGCATTTGCAACTCCCCAAAAAAGTTTGTGCATCAATACCCCGGGGTAATCTTTCTTGAAGTTTTTGCACAAATGTCTAGCACTACAGTATCTCCTTGGAACATTGACCCAAACCTCATCCAATGAAGGGTCAATACCCTGGGAGATCAACAAATGCAAAGACAAGGTTAAAATAGCAAATAATTATGTATCACAAAAACAAACACAATGTAAAAACCACACAATACCTTTTGTCTATTTGACATTATCTTCTAGTCATGTAATACCCCGTATTTTTATACGTATTTTATTTTAAATAAGTATTTTGTGGGGTATTTATATAATTTGAAACGAATTATTTATGATATTTTAATTATTTATTTTAAACAAGTTTGGAAATATTTTATAAAAGGGAAGTTTTATTTAATTAATTATTTTATTAAGTTGGAATTTAACTTAGGAAAGTTTTATTTTAGTAAAGGTTAATTAGGAAAGGGATTAGGAAAGATTAAAAAGGGAAAGTTTAGGTAAGAAGGGTTTCTAGAGAAAGGGGTATAAATATTCAACAGTTGGGCAAATTAAACTTTGCGTAGAGTGGAGAATACCCAAGGTAAACTTTCTCACCCTTCTCCTTTATTTCTTTTTCTTTCATTTTCCCCTTCCCCTTTTTCGGTTCACCAGCGCTGGCCACCACCACCACCGGTGGGCCGCCGTCCACCACCAGCACCAGCCAGCAGCAGCGGCGGCGACCACCAGTAGGCTGGCAGCAGCCGGCTATGGCGTCGGCCAGCTGTCTGGCCACCCTATTTTCGAAAAAAAACAATTAAATCTTTTTGTTTTTATTTTGTTTAAATCCTAGATCTAATTATAAATTATGGGTTTTGTGTTAACTTTATGATGATGGATATTAAGTATGGTGTAAATTAATTTTCAGATTTTAATTCTAATTAAAAAGCCACAATTTTGAAACCCTAGATTCATAAATAATTGATTATTGAAGGATTGTGATTTAGGGTGGTTTAAACCTTTAATTTAAGGGTTTAAAGCATAATTACAGCAAGTTTTTATTAATATATATTATTGGAATTTTTGGTAGTATGCTAAAAATCAAGTTTCTTTTTAATTACCCATTAATTGGGATTAAAGTATGAGGTTTTAAATAAAATTTCAGCTTGTTTTAATTAAATTATGAGTGGTTTAATAAGAGTATATATTCTAGAAATTTGTGTAGAGTGGATTTTAATGCTCTATTATGATTTTGGTTTGTAGGAGACTTTGAAGTGAGTGAATTCTGTTAGTCGTGGCGATATTAAGATCGTATTCAAGGTACGTTCACGTGCTTAGCATATTTTTGATGATGTAGTAGCATGCTAGATGTGATTAATTAATTCCAAGTAGTATCATGCTAGATTATGATTGGAAATTGTGATTTGGTTAATAATGGTGATTGAATTATGAAGCATGATTTATTTGTGATGGATTATTGATTTGAAAATAATCATTTGGCATGTTGAATATGAACCACGCTTTTATTTATGGCATGATAGAAAACATGTTTAATTAAACTAAATGTTTAATTTGGTTTGGAATATTAAAAGGAAATTTTATTATGGTTCATATAACTTTTATTGATGCTATAAGCATGGGAAATGAGCTATGTAAGTGTCTATGTACACGAGGAATAAATTGTATATTGGTGACTTAGTGTACTTAAGGTGTTTTTAACACCGATGGATAGGATTTTTGGCGCATTAAGCGTTTAAGGTGTCTTTGACACCGAGGTAGATTTAAAAAGGGTTCAACATTAAATATTATGTGGTCACTAATTATTCAAGAATTAAATTGGAATTTTTAATTGTTTGAATAATTACAATGATTGATTTTGTTATGGTTTGAGAGTCATCACCAAGTTTAATAACATGTAAATAATGTAAAGTGAAAGAGATTACGCACCAAAACTCTTGGAACGTATATACCTTGAGTATGAACATATGGGGGGTGTTATGCGACTTTATATTTGACCATAACTTCTACTGGGAGTACAGAACGCTGTATTTTCCTTTTATTATTATGCGCAGGAATTTCGCCACTTACGAGTGATTCTTTTATACTGGCACGGTTAGCTCCCGTGTTAGTACCCCTTTATTGGGGCAGGTTAGGGGGGAAACCCATTCGATGCGTAATCAAAATTAAATAAATTATTTAGTTACTTAGTTGAGAAGTTTTGTATGTTGTGTGTTTGAAAACAGGTGCAACAAGGTAAGTTGTGTGTTGATAGGTAAAAGCATGTTAGTGTGTTTAACTACGCTTATGTACTCAGCTATGCTGATTGTGTGTTTGTGTGTTTGTTGGCCTTGTCTTTACCTTGGCCCTATGATGACTCATTTTTAATGGAGAGTAGTGGAAACAAGTAGAGAGAAGTTTTTCAGGTAATGAATCATATTCATGATGGGCATTGAGTGAAGAGCGAATCATGCTAGTTTCCATAAGTTTATGATGTGTTATTGTTTTCATTATGCTATTATGCTATGTTTGTGAGTCTAACACAAAGGTTTTGAATTTGGTTTGGTTTCGTTAAGGGCCTAAATGGTTCCAAGTTGTAGGTTGACTTTGTTTTACTTTGGTTGACTTTACTTTCGTTGGTTGACTTTTTAAGTTGAGTCGATTTTAAATATTTTCAAGGAGAGTCTTCCGCTGTGTGTCTTTGATAGTTGCCTTAGCCATTTTCACGGTGGCGGTAATGTCTTAGATTTTCCTATTTTGAGTTTTAAATAGGGCAAAAAAAGTATTTTAAAAGAAAGGAATTTCTAGGGTGTTACATGTCATCTCTTCCATCATTAGTCAAGATGTTATTTAAGTGATGAAAAAACCAGGACCAGCTAGTCTTTATTCTCGGAGTCAACCACTGCAACAGCAACTGGGAATATCTCATTATTTGGATCAAGAGACACGACACTTAAAAGGATTCTGCCATAGTTGCCCTTAAGGTGACATCCATCAACCCCAACAAGACCTCGACATCCATTCAATAACCCCCTAAACTGTGTAGCAAAGCTTATGAAGATTGACTTGAACTGTAGTGGTCTCCAAGGCTCTTCAAGTTGTTCCATGTACAAAATGCTATGGATCCTGGATTTCTATCCTTGATCAACTCACAATAGACTACGAGGTTCTTGTAAGATTCATCATGCCCCCCTTGAATAATATGCAACGCTTTGGCCTTCATCTTGTAAATTGTAAAGGTAGCCATAGTCAATCCGTACCTCTCCCATAGCAAAGCATTCATAGCTTTCCCCTTAATATCTGGGCTGGCCCTAATGTCCTCAACAAGTTTCGTAGCAGCCCAATCACAATTACACATTGGGTTGTTAACCAAGGGGTCACATTTGTGTCCTTCTCTAATGCTTTTAATTGCCCAAGTGTGCTCATCTGGCAGTTTACTTGCATGAATTCTCTAAGAGCATCTAATATCAGCACATTCTGCAGTGTACCTGTCATTATCAGCTTTTTTGACCACTAGTGAGAATCCCTCTTGCACACAAAAGTCTCTAAGGACATCTCTGAAATGGTCTTTATCCACGAATAGTTGCCATGCTCTTAACCTTATCCTTCCAATGTTAGCATCATCATAAACCTCCCCGTTTCTATACATCCTTGACAAACACCCACCATCGTTCTCATATACATCACCTCTCACACTGAAAGGTTCCCATCCACCATCCACATAATTTTCCTTAAGCAGTTCCTTGTGTTCTCCTCAGCTTCAAAGTCAATATCAAGTAGCTGGTCACTTCCTTCATCGAACTCTAAAGGTTACCACTACTACTACCATTCTCATGTACTTCAACCATTTCCCGAACGACAATTGCGTTCTCCCTATCCTTAAACCTAGTCCTTGAACCAGAAACCTCTTGTGTTTCCACCTCTGTGTTGTCATTAGTAGGGTTCCATAATCCCTTGTGGATAGCTGTTGTTTTGGGCATCTTCTTACCATGAGTGAAAACACAAGGCCTACATGACTTAGGTTTTAGGGTAACAATATTAAGATTTGTGGTTGTAACTTTAGGGTCGGGTAGTGGTGAGTTGTTCACTTGTGATAAGGATTCAAACTCATCAAGGGAAATAGGAATGGCATCATCATATTCAATGTGGGGAGGAGTTTCAAGAGTGTCAAGTGTCACATTTGTTTGATTTTGTGAAAGAGAAATATGAGGTGGAGAAGTTGATAACTACTCTAACATTGCGGGTAACCTTCGAACATGTATTTTCTGCCTACTAGTTTTAGGGTTGTGAGGTGTTAGGGTTTGTAGTTGGTGTATTGTTCACCATCACTTGCATTGCCAAATTCCAAATGAAAGGAGGTTGTGTCAAACAACCAACCCACAAATCAATACTCTTCTTCCCAACATCTTCAAACATTTTCAATAATCTTTTATCATTAGTGAGGTCAATTTTTTTTTGCCTAGCACAATAGTATAGGCTTGGGTATAGGGGCAAGACAAAACCTTTCTTTGAGAACTCATCACACATATCATTGATCACATCAAGTAGCACACATTGATCAACATCATCAACCACAACATCGACAACATTACCATCATGATTAATTCTTAACACCCTCCTATCCATTCTGCATCAAATTTGTAAACAAACCATGTACAAACAACTTAAATTGCTGACAACAAACCATAAAATTCAATACTTGTAAACCACAATAACTCCACTCAAACAAATTCAGACATTCAACATGGCAAATATAAAGGACACATGCAAGAAATTTACACTGACAATTGAAAAGAAAAATTGAAGCCAATTAAAAACTAAAATCATTATATCACATGGCATGGCATAGAATCAAAATATACAGTATATTGATTAATTGGACAATCAACCCAACAACAAACTACTAGTATGAAATTTACCAATTCTTTTGGTTAATGTAATCAATTTTAATTATTGTACACATAAAATAACATGAAATTAATTATCAATTTAGGAAGAAAAAAGTTGTTCAATCATACCTTTGCCTCAACGAAGAACACCAAAATTCTGATTGAAAAAAAGCAAAGAAGAATTCTGGATATGTTATTATATATATTAATCGATCCTTATTAGCTTTGAATTTCTGAGTAAAAATCTTAGGGTTTGTAACAATTGGGAATTCAATGAGCCAGCCATTCTCAATCAAACAAGGGCGCGCGAGAGAAGGAATTTGAGGGGTTTGATCATAATGAGGTTTTATTTTGTATTTATGTCCTTTAAATTAAGTAGCAGTTATCTAAGGTGGGTGGTTAACTTAACTAAAAGTTAATTACAATTAACAAAACCGCTTATAAAGGGCAAATATAAAACAATACAAAAAAATTTGTGAGCACCGTATAGATGTTTAAATTTAGAAGGGCACAACATAGAAAACGCGATAATTTGAGGGTACCATTAAAAAAATCGTGAGTACCTATTGCTTGGGAAAGAAAGAAGCCCTAAACTAAGTACTCCGTAATTCACCATTTCACCTTTTTCACTTTAGAAATCGGGTCACTTTGGGTCGGGTTAAGTTAAAATTTCAGGTCAATTTCGAGTTGTGTTATTTTGAATATTGGGTCACCCGATTCGAATCAACTCCATTTCAGGTCGGGTCATTTTCGGGTCAATAATTTCAGGTCAACTTTTGGGTCGCAGGTTGGGTTTGGATTGCAGGTCATACTGCCACACACAGCCACCTAAAACCCCTCCAAAAACCCTAGCATTCCATCATCTCTCCCAATCAATTCTAGGGTTTAACACCGTCTTCTTCCCCAATTTCATCCGCCATGGATATGGAAATTGAAGGTTTAGACCTTGAAGAATTCGACCCAATTGAAGAACAAAATGAAGATTTCTGCACCTCAATCATCTCGCAATTCGGAAAATCCAACAACGAGCAACACCTCAATCTCTGCAATGTTATCGGAACAATGTCGCAAGGTCTCAAAGACAACAACGTTCCTCTCTTACCTGCGGCGTACTTTGGTTCCATTGTTTCTTCCCTTGACCGACTTTGTGTCTCCTCTGATTCTTCCTCCACGTCACCCGACCACAATGTTGAGGCACTTCTTACTTTGATGAGTTTGATTATGCCGAGGATTCCTGTTGGGAGTCTTAGGAAGAGGAAGGTGGTGTTGTTGGATTTGTTGATTAGGGTTTTACGAGGCGGTAGTTCTTTGTCCACTGATGCTGTTGTGGCTGGGTTGAGCTGTGTTTCTGGGTTGTTGGTTATTAGGGATTCTTTTAATTGGTCAGATGTTAGTCAGTATTATGGGTTTCTTCTTGGTTTCGTCACTCATTCCGATAGTAAGGTACGATTGTATGAAGTTTGCGAAATCATGTGTTTTTAATTTTGAAGGTTGGATTTTTGTTGTTTAATTGATTAGTTTTTATCTGTTCTTGTCATCAAATGGTGTTGAACGATACTGCTTTTTCAATGTTTAAGCTCTCAAATTATGTTTGGTTGGTGTGTGTGGTTTGCTTGATAATTTTATTAATCATGCTCTTGTACTGATGTTAAATTTCCAGCATTGCTTAATTTATTGAGCATGTCATTTGATTGCACATAATTGTTTATTGTTTCGGAACAAAATAGAAATATGAAAAAGATTATGATTGGAAGGAGGAGAAAGTTAGACTGGATTGCTGCAAACTCTGTGTAGTGCAGAAGTGCCTTTGTTGTATCCGAAAATTAGATTGGGGGTGAGGTGGAGGTTTAAATAACTGGATTGCTGCAATCGTTGCCAATGTCTTGATGTTGAGGAGCTTAAAATTTGCATAGGATTTAGTATAGTGTAACCAAATGGTCCTTTTCTTTTAGGAAGCTTGAAAATCTATACTATCTATTAAAAGGCGTTCCTAAACAAGTTTAGGCGCCACGTGGCACTCTCCTTAATTTTTTACTCCATATGTTTAAGCCATGTGGAAAACTTCCTAATTTAAATCCGATTTTTCAGTCCATGATTAAAAATATGGTTTTTATAAGATTTGAACCTAAGATTTTAAGTTTCAACTATAAGGTATTAGCCACTAAGCTATTACCATATTACATGGTATTTAATAATGATTAAATATTAATATAAATTTTTATCATAGAAATAATACAGTAACTCGGGGCATCGTCCGGGCCTAAATACTAGTTAAAACTTAAAAGGTAGTATGTTTGTGTCATAACACATAAAATGACTTTCTTTTGACGACCAAATATTGTACAATCAGTAAGTTTTTATTTTTTTTTTTTATTTTTTTTTATTTATGTGACGCATGATCTTACACTCTTACTTTGGCCATGGCCATGTGGTGGCACATGGCCTGGGGTTTAGTTATGATCAGCATTAATTTTCTCATTAGTGTTGGTGGAGAGAATCATCCTATGTCATTACCTTGCTCGGTTACTATTGGTGTATTCATGTCAGTCCCTAGAATATGTAGATGTAAGTTTTTTTTTTTTGATAGAATTATTTCTTTGAACTGTAAAGGTGAGGAAGCAATCACATATTTGTATTCGAGATGTATTACAAAGCTTCCAGAGATGTCCGCTGTTGGCACCTGCAAGTGAAGGATTCACTAGCATGTTTCAGAAATTGGTGCTTCTTGCTGGAGCATCAAAAGGTGCCCCTGCTGAGATAGCCCAGGAGATTTTGCATGTCCTTGAGGCTCTTAAAGATTGTCTGCCTTATATTTCTATGAAATACAAAACATCCATCCTGAAGTACTACAAAACCCTATTGGGAGTGCGTAAGCCCCTTGTCACAAGGCGTATAACCGATAGTTTGTACGTCCTTTGCCTTGACCCTAGTGTGGAAGTTAAACCCGAAGATTTGGTAGACCTTCTAAGCACTTTGGCTACTTCAGTTCCAGTGGATGAAACGTCAGCTGATGGCATGAATTTTACTGCTCGTCTGTTGGATGTCGGAATGAGGAAGGTTTACAATCTCAACAGGCAGATCTGCGTTGATAAGCTTCCACTTGTACTAAATGCTTTGCAAGGTTGTTTTTTCTCCCTCTTCCATATTTCTGCATGTCAAGCATAATTATTTCAGTGATTTTTTACCATTCTGTTTCTTGGCATTCTACTCGCCTACCTGGCAGATATTTTTGGATCTGGGTTCGAGGAAGCTAAATTTGCTGCGACTGAGTCATTAAAGAATCTGATACAAGCTTGTGTTGATGAAGACCTAATAAAGAAAGGTGTTGACCGAGCAAACAGTAATTTAGACTTCAACAGAAAGTCTGCACCGTCTACTATTGAGAAAATTTGTGCTACTATTGGAAGTTTGCTCGACAACAGATATCGTAGCGGGTGGGACATGGCCTTCCAGATTGTCTCTTTGATGTTTGACAAACTAGGTAATCATAAAGATGTGCTTATTTCAGACTTACAGAGGCTGCTTTCTTTACCTACATTCTATCTCATGTAGGTTGTATTTATTTTTGGGTTACTGTTTTTAGGTACTTTCTCTTCTGTCCTCCTAAGAGGCAGCCTGGAGAGCTTGTCAAGCATTGAAAAGGAGAGCGAGGAAGATTTCCCAGAGAGGAAAAAGGTTGTCATTTCACTTATAGCTCAATCCCCATGAAAGTTGGTGATACCATTTTAGTCACTTTCATATTGTATTCTGTTCTGCTGAAGCTTTCCTTAAAACAAGGTATAAAGAGGGATGTCATATATTTACAGTCAGGATCATTGTTGTTCACAGTATCCTAATTGATCAGAATAGAAAGCGAAGAAATTTTTTGAATCGTCATGAAATATCAGGCAAATGTTGTTACATACTTCATTATTTTGCAAGCTATCAATGGTTCTTGCCCAAAGCATTTGCTATCTTATCTTTAATCCTTATTACTAAAATCCAGTTTTATCTGCTAAGTGTCCTAGTAAGGCCTGGCTCCTGCTGACTTTACCACATAGTTAGAAAGTGTTTCAATGTGAGCGGTTCTCCTCTTATCAAGAAAAGTTCCTCATGCAAAGAAGAGCTTTTTTGAACTTTCATGATTTGATTTTTACCAGTCTTGTCTTGGATGTTGTCCTAACTGAAATTCAACTGGGTAAGAAATTCTTTGACCCCAAAAATGCCTGGGTTTACCTCTGCCATCTCTCCCAAGAATGCCTGGTTTTCCCAACAAATGTTGTATATGGTTTAATAGTTTGTGCTGTAGTGTACACAATTACTCAAACTATATATCCTTTTTCAGATTCTAATGATTGATATGGATATGGCATATGCAACTAATGCTTTATGGAAACTGTGTTATAACAATACTTTTCCCTTCCCTTTCCTATTTCCCTTCTATCTGATGTTTTCTTACCTTCAATCTACCTCTTTGACTTGTGATGCTTGTTCTCATGTACAGCTGCAAGATTGCATTGGATCAGCACTTGGGGCAGTGGGACCTGAAGTCTTTTTACGCATTTTGCCACTGAATTTGGAAGCTGACACTCTGTCTGATATCAATGGTTGGCTTTTCCCAATTCTAAAACAGTATACAGTTGGTGCACGTATGAGGTTCTATGTCGAGTCATTGCTGGGAACAATTGAAAACCTCAAGCAAAAATCTAAAAAGGTACTTTTAGTCTTGCTGCTTTGCCTCTATAAATACTCTACATAATTTTCATCAATATTTTATACGTTTTTTCTCGTATCATTGATAAACGAAAGTACTTTACCAGCTTAAGTTAGAGGGGCAAGTCCAGGCATCAAGATATGCAGACAGGATTGTATACCAAGTGTGGACCTTATTGCCTTCATTTTGCAATTACCCTTTGGACACTGCTGAAAGCTTCAAACTTCTTGAGGAAGTTTTATGCAATGCTTTGTATAAAGAGCCTGATCTTCAAGGAATTATTTGCTCCAGTTTGCAAATCCTCATACAACAGAATAAATGTATTCTAGAAGGAAACAATTATGTACCCAGCGATAAACTAAATGCTCCCACTGAGAGAGCTATTGGTTTTTACAATCAAGAGGTGGCTTCTGCCAATTTGGGAGTGCTGAGATCTTCTGCTCGTAATTTCTTGTTAGTTTTATTCAATGCTTTCCTGAACTCCACAAATGATCCTGGTGGAAGCTTGCTGGTACAATTCTATGTTCTTTTTCGTGCTACAGTCATAAGTTTCTATCTGTTATATAGTGTTAGCCGTGTCTGCTTGCTGATTCGGGTAGAGTGACTTCATTTTTGTTTGTCATAATTCATGTCGATTGTTTTTCTTTATTACATAATTATTCAATATCAACCCTGTTGAATGTTGCAGGTATATGTTTATGATTTTTTTTTTCTTGCTCCAGTTTATTTGTTTATTTTTTATTTTTTTGCATTGTCAGGCTATTTAGACAAAACGTTCTGTACTGTCAAGTTGTTGGTCTACATAGATTGATTGATTTTGTTTTAATAGATTGATTGATTTTGTTTCAATTTTAATCCAATGCTCAGCCATAATTAGGTATGATGGGCTTTGTGAGCGCAGGAAGCCCCAGCCTTAATACCTTTGTATCTTTCCCAAGCCCCAGGGCTAAACTGAAGAGTGATATTTAATTATTATATTTTAAACTTGTTTAGAAAAACATATTAATCTGCTATATACTACTGCTATTCTCCTCATGGGTTCATATGTTTTCTAAGGATAGTGATGCCTTCTTTTGATGTAATTGGAACCTAGAATCCTCTTCTTGAAGTTAGAATTTCTTTCTTGGACCAGTAATAATGGATTTGTGGTACAAACTGTAGTCCAGTCTCGGTATACTAAATGATATATGCAAGTATCCGTCGCTCTTTAATTTGTTTGCTGATAATTTTTTTTAATGCTTCTCAAAACTTACATCAGCTCTGGTTTGATTCTAGTCTACAATAGGTGAATTCGCATCAATAGCGGGGGAAGATACTGTGTCAAAATTGCTTAGGAAAGAAATGAAACAACTTTTGAAGTTCACTGACAATGGCAATAAAAGAGATGCAATGGAAATCGACTTTTCATCCGGTGATAATTCATTTTCTTTCAAGAGGTGTGTTACTTGTCTTTTCTGTTAGTAGTATGTCTTTTGTGTTAAAGCCAAAAGATGAATTTTCCATGTTTGCTTCTACCAATGTGTTATGTTTACGGTTTCTTCTATGTTTATAATGATAATTCCTCATTTCTTCTTTTTATATTGGCAGAGCTCAGCATTTTGATCTGGCTGTTTCACTTTTGCCTGGTTTGGGTCCTCAGGATACTGATATCTTGTTTTCTTCCATAATTCCAGCACTGGAGGTTTGTGATTCACCAATATATATGATCATCTCATTATATTCACTGTAGTTTTCTTTGAGCTATGGTTGTGAGGTATGTCTGATGCATCTTTGATATAATGAGCTGCAGGATGTCGATGGCTTGATCCAAAAGAAGGCGTACAAGGTTCTTTCAATGATTCTCAAGGTGAATTTAACCTCTTTACAGATTTAATTTATTCAATCCGCCACAACAATATTGAGGATTTTATGCTTCAAAAATGAAAAGTGCCCATTAATTAGCGTTTTGAAATGGGTCTATCATTGGCTAAGAGGTAGATGATGATTTTTAGCATTTGTTTCTGATTAATAGGGAGATAATTTATTTCTTCTTCTATTTACTATGGTTACGGTTGAAGTAAACAGAGTTTGTAATGGTTTAGAATGAAAGTTCAATTCTTTGCGCAATATAATGATCTTTTTCTAGTCAGTTTTTTAACTGTTCATTTGACTTGGGTTTGCTGGTAGAATTCGGATGGGTTTATTTCAAGGAAGATTGAAGAAGTTCTCAAGTTGATGAGTGAAGTGCGGTCTAAATGCCATTTCTCAGCCAAACGTCATAGACTTGACTGTCTGTATTTTGTTATTGTCCATGTGATCAAGGTTTGATTTGTTTTCCTTAAACTCTACATGCTAGCTGTATGTATTCCCTCCATCCTCGAAATACTTCACATTTTCCTTGATCAGCTGTCCAAATTATATATTACTACAATTTGGGTTGAAGATGACAATCCCATAATACTTAATAATTAATATGTATTCTCTCCATCACATAAATCCTTCCCCCCCCCCCCCCCCCCCTCCCCCCTTTTTCTATTCACTTCTGGTACTTTAATTTTACCAGTATTATTTCCATGCTGAACCCACATGTGAAGAAACTTTGGAGTTGGATGGAGTAAATTATATTAATCAAATAATTTATCTTATTTTTATTCAATAGGATGAAGCAGGATGGGATAAAATCAGTCCTTTCATAGTTGAAATTGTACTTGCACTGAAAGAGGTATGTTTTTTTTGAAATTGCATTTTTGGAATTACAATTTTTTTATGGTGTTAACTCCTTTCTGATTTTTTATTTATTTATTTTTATTTTTTTTATGTGTACTATCATAATTTCTATCCGTCCCACAAAACTTTTCTCATTTTTGTTTGTGGTTTGACTGTTTGAGGGTTATTATTATTACTTTTTTTATTTAAATTTTTCTAGTTTTGCTTTGCTCATAATTTTCTGTGAATTATTCTGGCCGAGGAGTTAACCTATGATTGCATTGTATATCTGCTTTGATGGACTGCATATATAGTTGTTCTCTTTCTATAACCTGATGGCATATCTTCCTAGTATCTTTGCACTTGTTCTGTCATTTTCTGAAGTAGAATCCATAGGTTGAATGCCAAATTTGATTGCATTGATTATTGGCTTAGGTGGACTGCATATATACTTCCTTTGTATTTTTTAAGTGAAACGTTTTGACTTTTTGCACAGTTCACCTAATTAACTTTTACTAATGTTAGTGATTTACACATAAGAAAAAGTAGTCTTGTGGATTAGAATCATCTCAATGAATAGATTATTAAAGATTGATTATTAACTTTTACTAATATTCAATTGTTATACTATTTAGTGATTGATTATTAAAGATATTTTTGATTAAATTTTTGCATTGGCATACGTGCACATGAGAAACACTTCACTTAAAAAAAAACGGAGTGAGTATAATTTTTACTTTTTCCTGATGGCATATCTTCCTAGTATCTTTGCACTTTGTTTAGTCATTTTCTTCAGTAGAATTCATAGGTTGAATGCTAATTTTGAAATTATTTGCAGGTTAATAAGAAAACCAGAAATCGGGCTTATGATATTCTAGTCCAAATTGGTCATGCTTGTGACGAGGAGAAGGGAGGGAAAAAGAAGGATCAAGGAGGGAAAAAGAACTTACTCCAAGTCTTTGAGAAAGTATGTAGTTTCGTTGCTTCTCTTATCAGATTTTGGAGTACCTCATTTTGTTTTACTCATCATATGGCTAGTTTCATCTTATGTTCCGCTCTATGGAAGTATTTACTTGGGGTAACCGGTCAGGACCGGATCCGAAAATTTTGAACCTGTCTCGGATCCGGTCAAATTGGGTTAAATATAGTGAACCGGTCGCGGAACCGATTGGGCTTGGCTTGATGTTTATTATTTTTTTTTATTTTTTTAAAATTATTATTATTATTTTTTATTTTTTTTAAACAAAAATAAAAAATCGTATTTAACTTTGGAACAAGTTACAAAATAAATAAAAAATGAAATCAAGATGATGACAATGCAGCAAAAGCAGAAAAAAAAAAAATTCTCAATTGATCTAATCAATCCTTTACTCTCAGTAAAATCCCCCTTTCCCCCTTCAATATCTACCACTGCCATTTTATTTATCCTCTTCAAAATATTCTACTTCAAATCCTTCAACCCTAAACATGGTCTCCACCTGCAAGTGCTTTTGCATAGATTTCAATGACAACAACAAAGAAAACACTATGGATCTCAGCCGAACTTCTCTTCGCTCATCTTGATGAAATTATCAATAAGAGTATAATATTGTACTATTAAATGGAGAAGGGTTTAATGTGAATACTGTGTATATAATTTTCGTGGGTAATAATTTGATATTTTTGGAAGGTATATCAAAATAAGTTTTTTAAAAATTGTGTGGGGCAGAAGCTTCTAGGGAAAATTGAGTAGTGAGTATCTCATACTCCCTATAACATGAAAAAGGGAGAGTTGTGTGGTAAAGGAAAGTTACAATTTTTCATAAAAAAGAGTTTACATCTGTGACATATATCTGACTAAAAAATAGACTTGTTTTCCAATATAACTTCAAAATGATTTTAGGGCTCTTTCATTTGAACAGGTAGCTGCAGGCCTTGCCAGCGATTGTTCGCATATGATCAGTGCTACTGTGAAAGGGTTGGCTCGCTTGGCTTATGAATTTTCTGATTGTCTTTCTGGTGCATGCGATCTGTTTTCCCCTTCACTTTTACTTCTTGAGAGGGAGGACAAAGAGATCATTAAAGTATGTCCTGTTTAACTGACCATTGTTTTTTTTTTTTTTATTTTTTTTTTTTTTTTTTGTGGTAAGTTTATTCGTAGGGATATTTATGTTGAATGGTTGTTGCTTCAGGCTAACTTGGGTCTACTTAAGGTTTTGGTTGCAAAATCACCATCTGAGATCCTGCAAATTTACCTGAAAGGCATGGTTGATGGTATTTTAGTACGGCAGGATGACTCCATGAAGCATTTCAAAGCTAAGGTTTGTGGCCTACTGTTGCTATGAGACTTTCATTTCCTTTTAGCCTTTTTTAGCGCATTCGGGTCATGTGCTCGTGTTCTTGGGACTATTACTTTGTTTCCTTTTTCTTTTTCATTCATTTTAGTTATCCACTAACTCTGAAACTAGCTCGTTGGCTCAACTAGCTTTAGTTGGTTAGCAGTAGTATATGGCCTTAGGTTTTGACCAGTAAAGACACTGAACTTATCCTTCTTTCTCCTAACCCTGGCTGTGGTAGATGTGTTGTGTAATTGAGTCAAATATTGGATCTGTACATTCGAATTTATGATAGTAGGGCTGTTAGGGTCCTCTCCACCTCTTTTCTTCTAGTTTCATGTTCATATGTACACGTAAGCTAGCAAAATTTGCCACCTGCCCTCCCCTTCACCCCTGCCGAAATTGTGCATCTAAGAACTGTACCCTTGGGTCCCTTGAGGAGTGAGGATCCAGCTGGGTTTTCAGTCCATGTATTGTAATTCTTCATTTATTCTGTTTAAATGGATTTTGTTTATTTCTAAAGCATTTATTCTTCAGATGAGAATTATATCGACATTGATCTTTCGAAATCAAAGGAATTACTGTGGTAGCTTATATCAACATCTCTCTCTCTTCTTAAGTTTGGTTTCACGTCTATTGCTAGGTTAAACACTTGTTGGAGATGCTTGTCAAGAAATGTGGCCTTGATGCTATTAAGGCTGTAATGCCAGAAGATCATATGAAACTTCTTACTAATATCCGCAAGGTGCGAAGTTGAATATAATTTGTAATCTTTTCTTTTAGTTTCTGTGTATTACCTGACGTTTTTTTTCTTTTGTCTGTGATTGCTTACTTGTTGGTTCTCTCCAGATAAAAGAGCGGAAAGAAAGGAAGTTGGCAGCCAATTCTGAGACAAGTTCCTACCTGTCAAGAGCAACTACGTCCAGGTTTAAGTTATTCCATCTTTGATTTCTTCATATTGCTTGCGTGCTTACGGGTTGAAATTTACTCTGACATGTCTTGTCAATATTTGGGATTTTTCAATTGCTATGGTTTTTATCCTTATCTCGAAAATGCATGTGTAACATAACTCCTGCTCGAAGCAAATTATTAGAAGTTTGTGGGAAATGCCAAATGCTATGTACATTCTTTCTCTAACAAATATTTTGTCACCTGGATGCTTCATTTCACCTCAAGTACCTAAGTCACATCCTAAACACTAGGACCAAAAACATGGAAATTTGAAAATGGCTGAATATTTTACTTTGACAGATACTCATGTCTAACACAGTAACACGAGATCTTACTTGAATAACAAATAGTAGCAGATGTTATTGTGTATGAACAATTCACACTTCATTTTGTACCAAAAGTATGGAAATTATAAATGGCTGAATTTGATACTGAGACATATCCATGTCTAACATGAATACTAGCTAGAGTGATACAAGTATAGAGTAGATGTTATTGCATGCTGGTTATAGTTGAGAACTTAACCATTTTTTCCTTTAATAGGAATTGTAAAGATTGCACTTTTTATTTGACGCTATTGGTCTATACCAACTTGTGTTGTGATTAACGAGTGCGAGCGTGTGACTGTACTTTGCAGGCAAAGTGGATGGGGTCACACAAAGATATTTTCTGACTTTGATGAAGAATTTAGTGATGGGGATGATATGGATGCTGGGACATCTGTTGGTCGACGGAGCAGATCATCTTCCAAGTTAAAATCAAAAGCGCCTTCGTCAAGGTATCTTGCATTTTATTAGTCAATTCATCTTTTATGTATGAGGTACTGAAGTATGCACTGTTTACTTTTTCTGTTGTTCTGTTGGCCTTGCACTGAATTGGTTTCTCTTTCATTTGGGTCCACTGACCTGACAAGCAACAATACCCAAATTACCTGACTTGGAAAGACCCATCCAAAATTCATTTATTCTATAATACTCCCTCTCTCTCTCTCTCTTTTTTTAAGCTAGAGTTGGATTTGCA
The DNA here is from genome assembly GCF_948465745.1 of Chenopodium album. Lineage (NCBI taxonomy): Eukaryota > Viridiplantae > Streptophyta > Magnoliopsida > Caryophyllales > Amaranthaceae > Chenopodium > Chenopodium album. The sequence continues at coordinate 42,285,413 of NC_137846.1, read as the reverse complement.
CGTTTTCCGAGACACAACTTTGACCATTAATATATTTAATTCGAGATTAGTAAAAATTATGTAAAAAATAATTTATAAAAGTAGACATGCATTATGACAAATCCAACAATATGTTATATGATCATATTTATTTATTATATATTGGTAAAAAAAATTAAGTCAATGATGACATATGAGTAGTGTAAATTCCAACTCTAGCTTATAATAAAAACGGAGAGAGTACCTAATATTCAATAGACTGGAATATAGCCAGAAATGACTGCAACCTGTTTGCCACCTCTGAGGATGGAGGATTGGGGTTTCTCTTGATTTATTCAGGTCCAATAAAATAGAAGGATCTGTAACGTATTTAAACTAGTTATAACTTAAGAGAGATTCTCTTTATGTACCTTAATTTAATAAATTTCTTTTAGGTCAAGGAAAACGAGGTCGGGAAGGAGCTTATTAGAAGACTCGCTTGACCTAGAAGATGAACCACTTGATCTTCTGGACCAGCGTAAAACAAGGCTAGCTCTTCGTTCTAGTGGAAATCTGAAAAGGAAGCTTGATTCAGAAGATGAGCCCGAGTTTGATGAGGGTGGACGACTAATAATTCGTGAGGAAGGAAAACCCAAGAGTGAGAAATATTATGATGATAATTATGAATATGATGAAGATAAAACTGATGTTCGAAGCTTTGTTTCTTCTAAATCAAAGAAGGCTGACCAGAAGCGCAGGAAAACATCTGAGTCAGGATGGGCCTATACTGGTAATGAGTATGCTAGTAAGAAGGCTCGTGGAGATGTGAAAAAGAAGGGCAAATTTGAGCCGTATGCATACTGGCCACTGGACCGTAAGATGCTCAGCCGTAGACCTGAGCACCGGGCTGCTGCTAGAAGGGGTATGCGTAGTGTTGTTAAGTTGACGAAAAAGCTCGAAGGGAGGAGTGTTGCAAGTGCACTTTCCATTAAGAGCAAGGTAAAAAAGGCTCATAAGAAATGAAAGATAGCTTAAAAAGTTAAAATGCTCAATATTCTGTTACTATTATTTTATTTATTTTCGTGTTATTTATAGAAAAAAAAAAAAATAGGAATTTTGAAAAGAAATTATTTTATTTTTCTCCTTTGTACACATATGTTATGACTTATGAGTCTACAATGTAAGTGCAGTCTGATTTTGACGTCATGTAAATTCATGATTTGGTTTTGTAATGATGCATCATAAATTGATTAATGAATGAGTTTATTCTATGATAAATTGATTTATTCCTTCATTTTAGTTTATTTTTATAGTTTGTGCAGTATAATTAATTAAATATTGACGTCGTGCGCAAAGTTTAAAGTTTTCATGAGAGCACAATACTGAATACTGATTGTGCTACTGTATTTTGTAATCTAACTTACTAATTCAGCTGTAAAGCCTGTAATCCGTTAAGTGACATTACATCATTACCTTTTTAAAATGCCTTGTCAAAATACTTAGCTCCGTTATTTTTAGTTGATACATATTCCTTTTTAGGAAGTTTATTTTTAGTTAATACGTTGTCTTTTTAGATAAGTTTTATACCTTGCTTTCTTAGTGTATACTACTTGATTTATCATTCTTTTTCATTTTTTATGCTTTTCTAAATATGTGTGTCTAAATTGAACATGTCAGCTAAATAGAAACGGAAGAAGTATTAAAATTTCGATTTCTTCACTAAGTTCAAATTTCATGCTACCCCTAAGATTGCAATATACGTGAAATGGACATACTAAGCAGTTTGACTTTTTGTTTTTAGACAGATTAGAAAAGGCAACAAGCATACCATCCAATCATCCCTTTTAATGCAATATACTTGAAATACAAAAATTAATAAGACTACAATGAGATCCTGGCTTTAGATACAGACTGACTCAAAACGTACAATAAACTCCAAAATTTTAAAACAACCTAAACTCCCAACTCAAAAGACTAAGCTACCGATGAGAAACGGCTTCAATCTCACAAAGAAGCAATCCCAATAAGCTAGGATCCCACAAAACAAAACCAACCTTAATAGGAAAATAATGTCAAGCTACTAGCTTAGATTATTTCTCACATAACTTTGAATCTCAATATATGAAAATAATGATCCTATAATCAACTAGCCATCAGTTTTAGTGCTGTACCCTTGAATCCCATCAAATCAACTCTGTTTAAAGTACATTTACATTGAAACTAACACCTTTGTTTCAGTTATGAATTCAGAAGATAAAAAAAAATACAGTATTTGACACCAGTATTGAATCTAAATCTACCCAACATGACAGCAGATGCACCAAATAAGTGCAGCACTTGTTCCCGTCAAGTAAAGAATGAGAGAGCGCACATGAGCGTTGAGCATGAATGACAATGATGGAAAAGTCTCAAGATTCATCATATCAGTAACTTATTGGAATGAAAATTCTATGAGTATCAAAACCCATTCTATTACACTTGTACATGAACAAAACAACGAACATCAGTTTTATGTAAAAGCAGAGCATGCCTTTATGTAAAAGCATCACATTACGCACTTCATTCTGCCATCTATTGATCTATATATATATGCCTTCTAGGAATGCAAGAAATCAAGGTATAGAGAAGCATGAACATGATTTCAGATATTATATATGTTCGTTTTCACGTACAAATTTAAGGATTGTGAACTAAGTGCATTTCCAATGAATGTTTTCCAGCATGAATGCATTATTTGTAAAAAATGCAACACATGACTCATCAAATACACAAGGTTTGGGTTAATATGTTCAAAGTTCGAGTTAATATGACCAACCAATCGAGTTTCGAAAACCATTTGGAGTTGATGTAGCATGTGCATTTATATAATTGATATCTTCCTTGGCAAGACCAGCTTCAGCTAAGGCTTTCTCAATGCAGTGTAACTCCAACCCCTTTGTTCAGATTTTTTTTTTATTTTTTATTTTTTTTATTTTTATTTTTGTTACAAAAAAACCTGCTGTAATTTTTTTAAAAATAACCTGATGTAATTTTTTCAAAAATAACCTGCTGAATTTTTCAAAAAAAAAAAAAAAAAAAACCTACTCTATTTATATCATGCAATACCTGCAATTTATATCATGCAATACCTGCAATTTATATCATGCAATACCTGCAATAACAGGAAAGTGGTCAACCCCTTTGGCAAATCCAGAACATCATTGAAGACTCTCACATTCTTTTGACAAATTTGGACAATTGGAGCATCAGGCACGTGTATGGAGAGGCAAATCGAATGGCAGATTGGATAGTCAATGTAGGCCACTTAGTAACAGTATCCATGTTAATTAATGATTGTACTAAATAGAGCAAGTGAGCAAATAAGAGTGTAAGACATATCAGCTTTTAAAAATGTGGATGTTTGCGGAAACAGAAAACTGAAAACAAAAAAACTATGACAAACAAACCCTAACGAAAAGGGTATAAAAGAATATCAATTTAAAAAATAAAATTTTTGTACATAATAATTACTTATATAATTGATGTTGGTATTATAAATTCAAAACTGCAAGATAGACTTATGTGTCAATTGATTTCATATATTTTAATTATGATAGTATTTAAATTAAGTTAAAAAAATCTTAATACTCGCATTATCCGTGCATGAACGGAGCTAAACTAGTAAACAAATAAAGAGATTTTACACTATTCCTTGACAAATCTATCTATAATTAATATTAAAATAACAACCGTTGACATAAACTCTTTCCTAAACTATACACGTGTTACCTTATCCTTCAATTTTTTCCCGCCTAAACTTTTTTTTTTTTTTTTTCTCTCTTCTAATTTATTTATTTTTTTGAAAAGCTAAATATTGATTGCAGAGTTATTTTATATAGTACTTATATTAAGGTACATATAGCTAATCTTAAGGATATCAAATATTAACCCCGTGTATATGAGATTACTCCGTCTAATTACAAAGTCCACTAACTCTAGTTGTATACATGAATTTTCTTTGGTTTATATTATTCTAATTTATTATATAGTTTGGTTTATGTTAATACAAAAATTTTACATATCATTGAGTGATAATAGGACTTGAAAATATATACAATTATAATTCTGTTGTAGACATGAATTTTCTTTTGTTTATATTATTCTAATTTATATAGTTTGGTTTATATTAGTACAAATATTTTACATATTTTGAGTGATAATATGACTTAAAAATATGCACAATTATAAATTCTAGATATTATATTCGTACATCGCACAAGAGAGCTAATCTAGTAATTAATATAAAAACTAGAGGTGGAAGCCGGATTCCACTTGAAGAATCAACTCAACGAATTTACAAAAAGTACATACTAATGTATGTGATCAAATTACAACACAATAATACTTAACAAAAAATTACAAATACTATCGAAATCAGACATTTCAAACTTTTTAACTAGACCCAACTTATTAGAGTCGGTTTGGTGTATTTATGTTATGTTTGTATATTTGGCAAGTTTCTCTTGTTAGGAGTTTTAGGCAAGTTGGGTTATATTTTGTATTGTGTATATATATATGATTAATATCAATACAAAGGTCAAATCGTTTTCTCCACAATATTCTTGAGTTTAACATGGTATCAGAGTCAGGTTTGGGTTGTGTTGTGATCTGGGCCAGTATTATGGACAACTCACATGTGAGGAGGAGTGTTGAGCCTATGAGAAGACCCATATGTGAGTGGTGTGTTGTCCCACATTGGTTGAGTTTATAAGTAAGAGTTTGTATTGAGATGTGTATCCCACATTGAAGAAATAAGAAAGTTGTGTCCACTTTATAAGGCTAAGGGGCTACTCCCCTCATTGCCATATGGTTTTGAGGTGGAACCTCTTTGGCCGTGTAAAGTGGACAGTTGTGATGGGTGTGGCCCGGGCCCGTTTGACATGGTATCAGACCTCTCTAATTATTAGAGAATTTTATTCGATCTTGGTTTGTTCTTGATTTAATTCCGCAAATTTCATTGTGAGATCAGGGCTTTGGGTTTTTTTTTTTTTTTTTTTTTTTTTGGTTTCCACAAATTTATTTTTTAATCGAAATTAGGGATTCAAAACCCTAAGTTCTGTTCGATTTTTGTTTTTGGTGCGCTTGATTAGTGCGTGCTGTAGCAATGCTCCATGTTGGGTGCTGTGGTGGTTTGTGGTGCTGCGTCTCTGTTGCGTGGTGCTCGTAGTGTGGTGCTGCTCGCTGGTGTGGGGTGCTGCTGGACGTGTGGTGCTCGTAGTGTTGTGTGCTCGCTGTGTGCGTGATGCTGTCGTGCTCTTTTGGGCGCTGTCGAGTGTGCGAGTGGTGCTGCGAGGTCTGTGTAGTGCTCGATTGGGTGCTCTAGTTGCTGTTGTTACGTATGTGTGGGGTGCTCAAGTGGGTGCCGCTGTGTGTGCGTGTTGTAGCAGTTTGTTTGTTAGCTTTTGAGGTTTGCAATTTCCCCCTCAAGAGTTCGTGTTTGTTAGCATTTGAGGTTTGCAATTTGTTTCCTCAAAGGCAGACCAAGTTAGTGGTTTTTTTTGTCTCCATAGCTTGTTCCTTCACGCATTGTTTTCTTTTGGTTCAAGGTTGGATAATTATTCACTTTTCCTATTAAAGTGGATTGAGGCATTGTGTTGGTGCAAAAGTTTGGTATTTGTGCTTTTATATTTGCCATATTCTGCCATATTTTTTTTTATCTTGGTTTGTGGCTCATACTTGCTGCTGTTTCTCTTGTGGGAGCACGTTAGGTATCTTTGGTTTGTTTTTTCTTGGTTTGTGCAATTGTGGTGGTATTTCTCACTTTGGCGGTCTTTGTGTTGCACAAAGTATTATAGTATTTCGTGGTTCTATAGCTCGTATATTAGTTTATTGTTGAGCTAGTTTGGTGAAGTTTGGTGATATTTGGTGATTTATTTGATTTTGGTGCGTGTGGTTGGTGCTCTATTGTGTTGATTGGGTTTTTGCTATCGTTTGAGTTCGTTTGGTGTTGAGCTAGATTGGTGTTCTCTTTCAATGGGGGCTCAATCTAACCGTGCATTTGAGCATATTACCGAAGCAGATCGTAGGAGTGTTCCTACTATTACCGATGAGCAATGGAAAAATCTTCTAGCTGTCGTTCAACGCTTGAGTTCTTCATCTACCTATAATTACGTTGATTGGCTCATTGATACCGGTGCTTCAAATCATATGTTTGGTGATATTGACTTATTATTCACTAATTTATCTGATATTTCGTCGCCTGTTGGTTTGCCTAATAAGAAGAGCACTACTGCTACAAAATAAGGGAGCTGTCTGATAATTTAACTCTCGATAATGTTCTTTATGTTCCTGCTCTTAAATGCAACTTGTTTCTGTGTCTCAGTTGTTAGAAAAACAATGATATTTTGTTAGGTTCACTGACAAGCTATGCATTATTCAGGGCCGCAGTTTGAGGAACCTGATTGGAGCGGGGGAGCAGTGTGATGGGGTCTATATTTTTCGTTCGGTTCGTGCTCGGAATTCTTAGGCAAACAAAGTGGTGATTTCAGATGCGAGTTTGTTACGGCACAAACGTCTTGGTCATCCATCAATGCAAGTGGTTAGTTCTCTTCCGGGAGTTTCTCGTAATTCTCATGGTCATAATAGTTCTTCTGGTTGTTCGTTTGATTGTGATATTTGTTTTATGGGGAAGAAACCCCGCAACTCTTTTCCATTGAGCGTGAATAGGGCATCTGGTATATTCGATTTGATTCATTGTGATATTTGGGGTCCAAATAAAATCTTGTCTAGTTGTGATGCTCGGTATTTTCTTACCATTGTTGATGATTTTTCGCGTTCCACTTGGGTGTTCTTAATGGTTGGTAAATATGAAGCTTCTCAGTTGGTTCGTGAGTTTTGTGCTATGGTAAGACTGAATTTGGCCATAAGGTCAAGGTGGTTCGTAGTGATAATGGTCAGGAGTTTCTCGATTTGGGTCCTTCTTTGCTAAGAAAGGCATTTTGCATTAAACGTCGTGTGTTGACACGGCTCAACAGAATGATAGAGTTGAGCGTAAACATCGTCACATTTTAAATGTGGCACGAGCTCTTCGATTTTAGGCAAAGTTTCCCAAGTATTTTTGGGGTGAGTGTGTTATGACTGCGGTGCATCTCATTAATCGCACACCGACTTCAGTTTTGAGAGGTAAAACTCCTCATGAGCTTTTATTAGGTCAGTCAGCTTCATATGATAGTTTGCGAGTTTTTGGTTGCATCGCTTATGTTGCGAATTGTCTCCGGATTAAAGATAAGTTTGATTCTCGTTCCCGAATATGTATTTTTGTTGGTTATCCTCACGGAAAGAAGGGTTGGCGTCTTTATGATTTAGAGATGAATGAATTTTTTGTTAGTCGAGATGTTCAATTTTTTGAGGATAATTTTCCGTATCTTGAGTCACTTCCGGATGAGTGGAGACTTTTGTGGGAACGATACTTTGATACTTTGCAAACCCTCCGACTTGGGATGATGATGAAGGGGTTGTATATCCGTTGCAAGTGGCTGATTTGGAGGCGGAGACACAATTTTCAGATTTCTCCGCAACCTGGTTGCGGGAGCAGCATCCCGGCCGCAACCAGGCTGCGGTGCGCACTGCTCAGCACCCCTCCGCATAGCCATTGTCTGCTGGTAGGCCGCTAGAATCCCTAGCACCAGCCACTGGTCAGCCCACTAGGATTCCAGTGCCTGCTGGCCAGCAGCTAAGCAACGACGCTACTGCCCAGCAATAGCGAGGCCTCGCCCCACCTGCCAGCAGCCTCTGCCAGCTACGGCAGGCTACTGTCCAGCCACCTGCCAGGTGGCTGCCTTGCCAAAACAGGCGGCTGCCTCGTCGGAGAAAATTCCAATGAGGTCCAGTGGGGTCGGTGATCATGGTTTTCGCCGGAATATTTGAGGGGGAGTTCGTCGGATAATTTGGGTCGTGGACATCCAGAAAAACGTCCTCCTTCGTGGCATCGTAATTATGTTACTCATACCATCATCACTGAAAATATAGACCCCACTATATCAACTGTCGTCCCTCCTCAATCACATTCCTCAGGTAAACCTTTCCCTATAGCTTGTCATGTTGAATATAATCGTTTTTCTAACAGACACAGGTGTTTTCTAGTGGCAATCACTAAGGAAATGGAACCGTCTTCATTCATGAGGCGGTTAAAGACGTCGGATGACGTAAGGAGATGCAAGATGAGATCGACACTTTAGAATGTAATGGCACATGGACCGTTGAGGATCTTCCTCCGGCAAGAGGGCTATTGGTAGTGGTTGGGTGTACAAGATCAAGTACACCGACAAATCGAAGGTGGAACGTCTCAAGGATCGTTTAGTTGTTCATGGCAACCGACAGGTTGAAGGTGTTGATTATAATGAGATGTTTGCTCCTGTTGCAAAGATGGGTACGGTACGTATTTTATTAGCTGTTGTTGTATCTTTGAATTGGGAGTTACATCAGATGGATGTTCATAATGTGTTTCTTCATGGTGATTTGGATGAAGAAGTGTATATGCAGTTTCCTCTAGGGTACAGTACTCCGACACCTGGCAAAGTTTGCAGGTTATGGAAGTCTTTATATGGCTTGAAACAAGCCCCGAGACAGTGGTTTCAAAGTTGTCTAGTGCTCTGCGAGCTTTTAGGTTTAAAACTCCAATTCTGATTACTCTTTATTTAGCTATGTGCAAGGCAATGTCTCTTTGCATGTTCTTTTATATGTCGATGACTTGATTATTGTAGGCTCCTCTTATGATGCCATTGTTCGATTCAAAGCCTATTTGTGCAAATGCTTCTATATGAAGGATTTGGGTTTGCTTAAGTGTTTCTTGGCATTGAGATTGCTCGGAGTCTGGAGGGCATTTCTTTCTCAACGGAAGTATGCTCTAGATATTTTGACTGAGGCAGGAATGTTAGGTTGTAAACCCATTGATACTCAGATGGAGCAGAACCATCGTCTTGCACATGCTTCCAGTGAGTCGTTTGCTCAACCGGAACAGTATCGTCGGTTGGTTGGACGATTGGTATATTTGTCGGTCACTCGACCAGAGTTGAGTTATTCAGTGCATGTTTTGGCACAGTTTTTGAGTGTTCCACAGGTTTCCCATTGGGATGCGGCCGTTCGTGTCTTGCGCTACCTTAAGGGTAGTCCGGGGCAAGGCATCCTGTTGCGACCTATGTCGGATTTCCGCTTGACGGCGTTTTGTGATAGTGATTGGGCTGCGTGTCCGTTGACTCGGCGTTCCTTGTCAGGTTATTTTGTTTTCATAGGTCGTTTCCCTGTTTCTTGGAAGAGTAAGAAATAGCCTACTGTGGCCACATTCTCGGCTGAAGCCGAATACAGGTCTAATGCCTCTTACTACTCGTGAGTTGAAATGGTTGAAGCAGTTGTTGTTTGTTCTTGGTGTTAAGCATTCAAAGCCTATGCAGTTGTTTTGTGATAGTCAGCCAGCCCTGCATATTGCTAAGAATTCGGTATTTCATGAACGTAAGAAGCATATTGAGGTGGATTGTCATTTTGTTCGTGATGAGTTGTTCAACAGTAATATTTCTACCTCATATGTTTCGACTGGTCATTAGTTGGAAGATATTCTCACAAAGCAGTTAGGTTTTCTGTTACGCAAGTTGGGCATTCGCAATTTGCATGCTCCAACTTCAGGGGGAGTATTAGAGTCAGTTTGGTGTATTTATGTTATGTTTGTATATTTGGCAAGTTTATCTTGTTAGGAGTTTTAGGGAAGTTGGGTTATATTTTGTATTGTGTATATATATGTGATTAATATCAATACAAAGATCAAGCTGTTTTCTCCACAATATTCTTGAGTTTAACACAACGTAACAAAAAATTACAAATACTCTCGAAATCAGACATTTTAAACTTTCTAACTAGACCCAATTCATCACCCATAGTAGACAATCTGTCAATCCACCCAAGTTTATTCTCTACTTCTAACCTTAATTCGTCTTTCAATCAATTAAATCAACAAGAGCAACAACTACGAATTAATTAATTATCCAAGTTCCAACAATAAATCAGCCACTACAATTCAATTAAACGTCGAAATAATGTATGCTTAATTGATTGAAGAAAACCTAACTTATCTAATTAGCCACTTTTATCCAATTATTATCACTTGCTCGTATGTAGTTAGTCTGCAATTTATATGAATTTAAACAAAATAATGATATTAATTGAGCATTTTCAAAAGGAAATTTTGACATTTGCTACCAGTCAAAGCACCTTGTGTCACATTTGCTATTTGTTTAATATTTTATTTTACTTTACTACCACCCAAATTCCCTAACTATAGATATCGCTACCTGTTGCCTTATGCCGCAACTGATTCTATTGGTGGGGTCCAATCACCGTCCAACCACCTTCTAGCCACCATTATCATCCAAACATCATTTTTCTCTCCTCTCTTCCCCAAATTGCAGCATTATTGTATTGTTTACTTTGTATTTCTTCCTCTGTTTCTCTTGCATCTTCAAAGATTTCTTCACTTTCTTCTTCTTCTTCTTCCTCAATAGAAGAGGAATTATTATTATTATTGTAGCATTGTTCATCTTCATCGTCGTAATTTTCTGGGTTTGAGAACTTCGATTTTAATTGGTATTTTGATGGGTGTAAGAATCGATCTGGGGTTATATCAACTTAGTTGTGAAATTTGTTGCTTCCTAAAGAGTGGAGTAAACAAGAAGTTGTTACTCTTTGAGTCTTTGGATTAGATCAGAGTAATTTGTCACCTTCTTTGCCATTTCAAGAAAGAGAAAGAGCAAGAGGAGAGAGAAAATGATGAAGAGTTAATAGGTGTGCAGAGTAGAGGGTGGAGTGAACTAGTGTAGTGGGGAAGTTGTGGGAAAGGGGTTTCGGGGTGGGGGATGGTGGTTTAGGGGCTAGGGGAGAGGGGTGGTGCCGCGCGAAGGGGTTCAGGTGCGCCGACTATGGTAAGAGGTCGGGGCATCGTCGGTATTAGGGGTGGTTGGCGAGGGGAAAAGGAGGAACCGAGGAAGTGGGGTTCGCCGACGTCGGGGGAGCATTTGGGCGCCGGCACAAAGAGGGGGGAGGGTGGCTAACAAGGAGGGGGAGGGGGATGTGATTTTTTTTTTTTTTTTTTTGTAATAAATTAAATTATTATTTAATGAAATATTAGGCTCCACTTAACAACAATATTGACAGAAATCGTTATCTAGTAGTGAAATACATAGTTAGGGAATTTAAGTGGTAGTAAAGTAAAATAAAATATTAAACAGGTAGCAAATGTAACACAAGGTGTTTTCGCTGGTAGCAAATGTCGAATTTTCCTTTTTTTAAACCTAACTGAGTAGCATAAGTAAAGTAATAGGTTTTTGATAGATATCGTAAACTAGCTGTCGTCGTCTGACGTTGTCAATAACGACTCAACAAGAGTGAAAGAACACCAATTCAATAAGGCGAGAACGAATCACCAAGCTAGCCATTGGAGGGGATTGGAAGAAGTAATTTAAGGCTGAGGTTAGGTTTGGCGATTTGGGCGGGGAAAAGGACCAATCAAAGAAAAGTATGTAAAAGCAAGTTAAGCAAATTTTAACTTGTTTATTTGACTAATTAAAATGGGTAACAAAATAAATTTTGTCATGCAATATGTCAATAGGATTTAAAAAATGCACCACATACCTTTAAAAAGTTTTGAATGAGCTTTGTAACCTTAAAAATGATAATTATAAACAAAAACACCCTTAATAAGTAACATCATTAAGTATATGTTGATTCCGTCTCTCAAAATAGACGGGATATCCTTAAAAATTAAAAGGTGCAAAATACTCTTTTAAGAACTAGTTTTCATTCCCAAGCTATAATATTGTGTAAAGACTACAAAAATCATGCAATTAAAGCTGTTGCATTTACACTTATTGCTTGCTTTATTAACCATTTACTATTTAAGGAACTTTCTTTATTAATCATTTACTATTTAAGGAAAAATGCCCAACATGGAATGGGATGATGAAGCAGTTGACAACCATCAATAAAACTGCAATTAACCTTTTTCTAACAGAGCACTCGGTATATATTGCAAATCAGTTAAGAAAATACGTGATTTGCCAACTAAGCCGAGTGAACTTATGAAATCATCTCAAACACTATAGGCAAGCCGGTTAAATAGAGGACGTCCACTAATGTTGGGTTCATTTTGATCTGTTGACCATTGAGGTCAAAAGTGAACCCATAGACATTCGTCCCTTCATCTATCAAGCCATTTCAATTAGAGAACTCAGCCGAACATCATGTTAAACAAGACCCCCATCGAAAAGAAGTCAGATTCCTCCATTTTTTATGTTCATTTTTTTTTTTGTTGAAAAGGTTTTTAAGCTCATTTTCAATTAGTCAATAATTCATGATATATATATTATTTTCATTAATTAAATCTCTCTTTTAACAAAAAACCCCTAAAAATGCAATTAACTGTCAAGTGTTGGAGTCCTCCTGTTGTTGGGACTTACAAAATTAATACTGACGCAGCTTGTTTTGATGATGGAATTACAGGCTTGGGTGATGTGATGCGTGACCACTTTGGCGGTATTATGGCTCTACTTGTGACAGTCTACAGGGTAAGTTTGGAGTCGAGGTGGCTGAGGCCCTTGCAGCAAGACATGTTCTGTCCATTGCTATAGATGTCAGTTTTCGTGACATCCTGGAAAGGATAATAGCAAGCTTTTCCATCATATTCAGAATCGGATCTATGAGAATTCGGGCGAGCAAGCCTAGTTTATAACCTTAATTATAGCTTGGAATTTGTTTATCAAATGGCATTTTCATAAATAAGTTGCATTGAAAAGTGTGTTTTTTATTTTAAAAAAAAAACAGCGCGTTTTTGGTGTGGCCGGCCGCACAGTGCGGCAAGGTGCCACGTCAGTAACCCCTCATGTAACCCCACTTAAGTAACCCCTCCATTAACCCCTTAAGTAACCCCTCTAGTAACCCCTCAACTAAACCCACTTAAGTAACCTCCCAAGTAACCCCCTAAGTAACCCCTTAGTAACCCCTTCAACTAACCCCACTTAAGTAACCCTTCAAGTAACCCCTTAAGTAACTCCCGACCTACCTATCAAGTAACCCCTTAAGTAGCCCCCGACCTAATAACCCTTGACCCACCACCACCCCCAATACGTCACTAGCTCCACCTACGCCATGCCACCACCACCATACACCGAACCCACAAACGAACATAGATCCAACCGAACCCACAACCAAATCGTAAAAAAATTAAATTAAATCGAACAAATACATTTAAAATTAACAATGGATACGAATTTCACTTCAAATATGGCTAAAAAGGCCAAATTCGACCATGAAAACTCTAGATCTAGAGTTTTTATGGCCGAATTTGGCCTTGAAAATCTTTAAGTTGTTTTCCGGCGATAATAACGAGGAGCTCCGACCTTGAAAAATCAAACTTAACTTCTCATCTACGATTCAACGATTATCTCTTTATCAAAAAATTCAAATTCAGGAGAAAAAGAAAAGAGGAGAGAGAAAGAGGAGAGAGAGAGAAGAGAGAGAAAGAAATAACCCCAACTTAGAAGAAGAAAAGAGGAGAGAGAAAGAGGAGGGAGAGAAGAGAAGAAAATGATTTCTTTTTAATATTGTGGCTGGCCGCACGGTGTGGCCAGCCACATATGAAACTTTGCCTTAAAAAAAAATATTTTTACAGTTTTGTGGGCTACTATGACAAGATGGACAACTTTTTGGAGTTAACGGGTGTGAACTCGCCGTTAGTTACTATTCATCTTCTTCCTCCCACATTTTCTCAAATCTTCCACTGGCAGCACCACCATAGCCACCATCTGGTCCACCATCATCATATTGACCACCATCCAAAACCTATCACATCCTCCACCATCTGTCCGCCTTCCGCCGATCAAACCCACAAAAGTCTTCCTCTTCTTCCCGTAATCCTCCTCTTCTTTATCAACAATGGCCGCTTTGCGACGAAACAAAAAAGACATCCTACTAGAAAAGAGTGTAAATTAGGGCCATATCAACCCCTTAGAAAAGCCTTTCATTCGCGGCGGCATTTTGAACTGCCATAGGTGGTGGTGCCGTGGAGGAAGAAGTGGTTTCTGACGACGGGATGGACTAGGTCATTGGATAACTAATCCTCCTATAGCAAAACTAAATTTGTAAACACTTAACAAACCCAAACACTAGTATAGAGGTAAGTCAAGGGTCGAACCCAAAGGAATAGAGGCAAGTGTTATAGCCTTAGGTCAAGCTATCCTGAAGACTAAGTGAATGGTTTGGTCAAACAAGAAAAATTCAACTCAACAAATTCTAATATGAAAATCAATATCAAGACAGTAGGGAATTAGGATCCACATGCATTCACGATAAACATGCTAATTAGATAGGAAGTTGATCAATCGAATAATGCGAGGGAAAATAGTAATTGCAATCAAAAGCACTTGAAAAGCTATTTCCTAGACGTCAAACTAGGGGACTCTACGAATGACTATCTGTAGGCGTCGTTTGAAGTGCGTCTACGTAAAAGCATGTTGTGAATATGCTTGGCATTCTTAGGAAGTGGAAATTGACATAATACGATTAGGGACAAATAAAGTAGGGAGCCGCCAACAAGTTTTTAAGGAACTTGTAAACCGTTCACGGATCATAAAAGGCAACCACGAGAAAGGGACAACGATAGGCAATAACGATTGACCCGTGAAGGTTACACCCCATTCATAATCCATGAGATTACTAACTCCATATGGTTTGGAACCACGAAAGGAGGATCGGGGATGATGGTACGAAAGTGAGTCATGGAGCCACATTTGCCCGTATTGGCCTCAACTCGATTCTTATAGTGAAAAGTGATTTCCGCCATCTCAAAGGCATACAAACAAAGATTTAATTTGCTCCAAACTACTATTATACTAAATTGGTTGATTATTAATGCAACACATAATTCTAAAATATCGTGATCACTTTAATTAATATCAAGATTAAAAAGGAACCTAAACCGGTCGTCCAAGTAGAGTTGATTTGGTCCAAACCCTCACTTAATTATACCTTTCACTCTTTGGTTTAAGGACGGAACTTCGGGTTAAGTATGGACTCCTTGGAGTGCTTAAGGGAAGAATGGTGTAATTAGAAATGTAGGTTTAAGGCTTAGAATATGAGAGAGAGAGAAGAGAATGATTTTTGGTGTAAAAGAGAGGAAGGGAGAATGATTTGGTGCCCCGAATTGTAGAAAGGAGGGGGGTATTTATAGGGAACACACGGAACCCTAAAAAAGGTTGCCGCGACACGGCAAAATGTGCTGTGACACGGGAAACCCTTGTGTGACGCGGCATACTCTGGAGTGACGGGGGAAATATTTGACCTACGGGAGTAAAAACGCGTGAAGGGTTTACGCGGAAATGACACGAGAAAATTCCGTGACACGGCAGTGTCCACCGTGGTACGTTGTAAATTACCGTGTCACGGTAAAAAAGTGCGCGGAAATTACACGGAAAAAGCACCGTGACACGGTGAGAAATACCGTGTCACACCGTGTCACGGCAACAGGTACCGTGCCACAGTGGATTTCTACGTGAAAAAACATTGAAAATAGCACCGTGACACGTTGTAAATTACCGTGTCACGGCACCAGGCACCGTGTCACGGCACCAGGCACCGTGTCACGTCATCAGGCGCTGTGACACGGTGCTTTTACACTGTGCGTGGTAATTCTAGTTTTTTTACACGTTTTTAAAATCATCATAACTTTTGATCTGTAACTTGGAATAAAGCATATAATATATCATTGGAAATCTTATCAACTATACTTTCCAACCCAATTTGAATCAGGTCAAAATCATTTTTAGATTTTAATATATGGCCGTTTTAGTAGAAGGGTGTCGGTTTTGGGTCGAGTTTAGTGTTTGGCTCATATCTTCTTCATTTTAAATCGGAATTGGGCTTATGATATATGATTGGAAAGCTTAACCAAATAATAATTGGATCAAAATTATAAGTCACTAAAATCAGTTTCTCTCGGTTTTGCGATGTGGACACGAAAAGAGGAAAACAAGTTATGGTTTAGGGAAATTAGCTAGGAAATGGAGTTGTTTATGAAATGTGTTGAATGGAAACATGAATTTAAGCACTCCAAATATTAAATACTCAACCCGTCCAATAATGGCGGTAAAAGGTTGTTCATGATCGGGTTTGGTTTTGGGGAGACATTTTTAGGTGTCTACAGAAGCCCCCACTTTGACTGAGTTTGTAGAAACGTCAGTTTTGAAAACGATAGTCAAAGTATTTGATAGGGATGTAGAATGATTCAAGACTTTCTGCGATCCTAAATCACTCTTTATACACCGATACTTGTAGAAAAATGTTAGTTCCACAGATAAAAGAGTAAAGGGATAGCATGCGTATCTAACACCAGTGTATCGGTGACAAATGAGTTTTGTAGCTTCCTATGCTTGAAGGAATTCACCGGATGACGTTTTGCGATACTTTCCATGCATGAGGAAAGTCGACTGATGAGTTTGGTGGCTTTCTATGCTTGAAGAAATCTACGGATGATACTTTCCATGCTTGAGGAAAGTCGACATATGAATTGATGGTTTTCTATGCTTGAAGAAACCCACTGATAATACTTTACATGCTTGAGGAAAGTCGACAGATGATTTTGGCAGTTTTCTATGCTTGAAGAAACCCACCCGTTGAGATACTTTCCATGCTTGAGGAAAGTCGACATATGATGTAACCGCTGACTTCTTCGCTTTGAGAGATGAAAACGACCGACAATTTTCCATGCTTGAGGAAAAACTTGTCTAATAAGATTGCAAGTCTTTGTGTATCGAGAACCTTGTGCCATGAAATGATGGTGGTTCGATTGTCCCCGAACGTGGGCTGTAGTTGGTTCGATTGTCCCCGAACGTGGGCTGTAAATGGTTCGCTTGTCCCCGAACTGGGCTATAGATGGTCCGCTTGTCCCCGGATGTGGGATGTAGTTGGTTCGATTGTCCCCGAATGTGGGCTGTAATTAGTTCGCTTGTCCCCGAACGTGAGCTGTAATTGGTTCGCTTGTCCCCGAACGTAGGCTGTAGATGGTCCGCTTATCCCCGGACGTGGGATGTAGTTGGTTCGCTTGTGCCCGAACGTGGGATGTAATTGGTTCGCTTGTCCTCGAATGTGGGCTGTAATTGGTTCGTTTGTCCCCAAACGTGGGATGTAGATGGTTTGCTTGTCCCCGGACGTGGGATGTAGTTGGTTCGCTTGTCCCCGAACGTAGGCTGTAATTGGTTCGCTTGTCCCCGAACGTGGGCTGTACATGGTTCGCTTATCCCCGAATGTGGGCTATAGATGAAACCTGCAAAATAAAATTTGCCAAGGGACTCGTATATACTATGATTGACTTGACCAACTGACTTGACCAAGCTTGACTTGACATGACATGACATGACATGTGTATGACTTGTGATTGTGTGTGTATAAGTATGATTTGAGTGTATGAGAAGACACAAGCAATCGATATGCAACAAAGCAAAAAATTTTCCGTCATTTTTGTCATGAGTGGAGGATACCGACTTTTCTCCCAAAAAGGAAAGACGTGGAAAAAAAGTTTTGTTTTTGACTTTCCCTCGATGAAAAATTTTTGAAAAAGTTTTTGAACTTCCTCAAAAGAAAAGACATGAAAAAGGGAAGAAGTTTTGAACTTCCTCATCGAGCAAGACAAAATGAATCGTATGGATTGAATTGCTTATCTTGAAAATAATGTATGCATGATGCATGTCCTTAGGTCAGGAGGCTAAGGACAATTACATCATGTGACACGATAGATGAATGAACTTAGGTCATGGAGCTAAGCACGTATATAGATGAAGTGATTATTGCATAACGAACGTTGCTTAGGTCAAGGAGCTAAGAACGATATGCTTACAAATCATTGATATATAAATGGTACTAAGCATATTATGCGATGTGTGAAACAATGAACATTGCTCACGTCAGGAAGCTAAGCAAGTAAACATTGTTTCTTTTAATGCATGTTGTCTTGAAAGATGATGAAGCATGCGCGATAAGCAAACAAGATTTCATGATAAAGGATTCCTAAGGGAAAGATGATATGGCTATGTATGTGTGCAAGAAGTGTGTGAAAGTGATACTAAGGTGAGGCTGCAAAGGCTATGGTGAAGGAAATAGATATGAGAAGAGTCGAGATGGTGACTCTTTAGGCTAGGTAGGCTAAATGATGTGGGTTCAAGCCCCCAAGTCTAGCTCTAGATGGATAGGGTCATAGGGATAAGCATTCGATATTCTTTGACTCGGTTATGCATATGAATGTGGCCGCACCTCAATGTGAGGTTGCCTACTTATTCGTTAGGAATCAGGCCGAACGTAGCTTTAACCGAATTTTGCACAAGTGTATGTACACCTCAAAGAGATCTTTAAAGGGTTGTAATGTGGTTAAGTTGATGGTTTAAGGAAGAAAGGGGTAAAAGGCTCAAGACCCGTGAGAAGCCCCCAAGATATGCAATTATGTATTAGACTTTGCAAGTTTTATTTTTCATATATATATATTTTTTTTTTCATTTCATTCTTGTGAATCAATGTAGACAATCTCAGATCATGCGGTCCATCACTCACTTAGCATTCATGTTTCTCAGGCACGGTACCAAGCACTCGATGAGAGACGCAATTTGAGACATGTTCATATCAGAGACATTGGAACACTTGCC
The DNA here is from genome assembly GCF_948465745.1 of Chenopodium album. Lineage (NCBI taxonomy): Eukaryota > Viridiplantae > Streptophyta > Magnoliopsida > Caryophyllales > Amaranthaceae > Chenopodium > Chenopodium album. The sequence continues at coordinate 42,266,748 of NC_137846.1, read as the reverse complement.
TTTAGACATTGTTTTTTTTATTTTTTTTTATTTTTTTTAGTTGAACTTTCTTTCTGAATGTTACACAATTTGCACACCTTCCCGTCCCAGGGTTAGGTGAATGTGGTTTGAATAAATGAGGCCAACCGTTAGACGAGGTTCAAAATGGTTGATGAAGAAATGGATATGTGATTGAAAATGGTTTAAGGGGAATGACATGGTTGCAAAGGTGCCTCAAATAATTGGTGTACCTTGTTTTTAGTTCGACAATTAACTTTTCTTTTTTTTTTTTTTTTTAGCACAAGAAAGTCATGATCGAGATATAAAGGAATAATGCTCATTTTATTGATGGGAATGGTGAATGAACAAACACAATAGAGTCTACAAAGAAAAACCTATGCTAGACATGAATGGGGGAAAGGGAAATGATTAAGAGAAAAAAGTATCATGAAATCTTGCATGATGAACTCGCTGTGTGCTTGGTCTTTATGACTTCTTGCCGCCTGGAGGGACAGGAAGTTTGTTTGCATCCACCAAGTCTTGAATGACGTCCTTCAAATTCCAACATTGCTCGGTAGTGTGGCCCCTTCCTTGATGGTATTTGCAATGGGCATTGGGATTCCATTTGGCGCTCCTTTCTTCAGGTTTTGGCTCTGGAAATGGCCCAATAGGTGTGATCAAGCCTTGACCGTAAAGGCGATCAAAGGCCGCATCATAAGTCATTCCTAAAGGAGTGTAAGTTCTTTTTTTCTTGGGCAATGGAGCATTAAGAGCTAACACTTCATTAAGATCAACTTGGCTAATATTGTTGGTAGTATTTTCGTGCTTAGAAGACGAAGAAGAAGGATGGTCGTTCTTCTTATTTTTCCAAGTGTTATTATTGTTACTACCAGCAGTCTTTATTGGCTCATCCTTAACATTAATGCTGATGTCGTATACAGCTTCAAAAGTGTTCAGTGGAAGAAATTTGAGATGTTCCCTATACTTGTAAGTCAGATTTTGAATAAAGAGGTGAACCATCTCTCTTTCTTTGGGAGGATCTACCAAGAGTGAAGTCGTTTCCCTCCACCTATTCAGATAAGCGGTGAAGCCTTCATTCTCTTTCTGTTTGAGAATTGAGAGTTCACGTTCAGAAGTTTTAGTTTGAATGTTACACTTGTAACGATTCATGAAACTGTCGGTGACATCTTGCCAAGTCGCAGTACACTTGGCATCTAGGGAATAAAACCATTGTTGGCAAGTATGTTCTAAGGAGAGAGGGAACACCGTAGGGAAGAGTGTTACGTCCAATCGCTTGAGAGCCATGGTTGCAGAGAACGCTTTCAAATGGAATATTGGATTGTCAGTAGGCTTGAACTTTGGAATATTAGCAGTGGAGAACTTTTCAAGGATCCTGTCCTTCACATCCAAAGGAGTGGGAGGCTGTTCCACATAAGTGAAATCCTAAAAAAACTTACTCATTTGTTCCTTCAATTTGTCAAGGGTAGAAATAGTGACCTTGTTTTGTTCCATGGTAGTGACCCTAGAGGTAAGGGTTTCCATCATGGCAGACAGTGCCTCGATGGATTTGTTGATGTTCTCAATATCTTCCTTAGTGGCCATTGAAAGGTGATAAGTAATGTGGAGATGACGAAGTTCTCTTTGAACGCCTCTTGGATTTAAGAGATTGTTGCGGTAATGACTCAAACCGTATTAATCTACCCTTGCTCCTTGACCAAGCATTGTGAAATAAAACAATTCACTTAATTGTTTGACTTATTTCTCAAGATTGGAAAGGAAGGAAAAAATAGACATTTGAAAACAGGTGAGAATAAAATCCACTCAGTTTTTTTATGACGAAAAAAAAGGTGCATGAACCTAGTATACGATCATAAACGACATGGTGCACGACTCGAGTCAGAACATAAAGAAAGTGTGTGGACTATACTTGACTCGTGAGTGATTAAGTGATGTTATAAGACTCGTGGTATGATCGTATGGCTAGACATGTGAACAGTAATCAAACTGACTGACACGCGGACCAAATTAGCACGGAAGACCAAAATAGGGGCTGACTGGACTTAAACTTGGGCACTGTGTCGCGGCGCAACTGTCGTGACACGGCAAACTTGCACCGTGGCGCGGTACAGGATGCCATGACACGGTACTGATTGCCGTAGCACGGTAATCAGTTCCAGGTTTTTATGTGATTTTACCAGTTTTTAATCAATTCTAAGTCCGTACTAATTACTATGTGGAAATAAAAACCCTTGGTCATAGGTTAAACAAAATGAGCAAACACATGTGGGTTAGCACCAAATAAACCACGTAGCATTTAGTCACGATGATGTAAAAAGAGTTCGCAACCTAAGGTCAAGATCTATGTTCAACTATTGGTCAAGCTTTGGGTGTCAAAAGGGTACCATGGTTAAGAGTTTGGACGCGTTAGCAAGGCAGCCTCCCATGAGGGTGTATGCCAACGGGCGGCTTCGCGAGTTCGTCACTACTACAAAAATTGGCAAAGAGACCCGTTCAAATATGCCTTAGAGACCTCATGTGGACGGGTCTCTAAATCAACATTTATACAACAAAAATTTACAATAATATAACGCTTCTTACAACAATGATCATTAAACAAAAAGCTTAATACTAATAATTAATCCAAATAAAAATCAGGCTATTCTAATCCCTTCAATTGAAGTAATTTTGGCAATACTTCAAATTATGTGTTATGTCTTTAAAATTTCCTCCATTTGTTTTGCGACTTCACGAAAGCATGAATAGAAGACCCGTTGGGACACAAATTATCCTTAACATCAATAAGCATCGTAGCATATCTCCATTGATATCTACATGTTAAAGAAAAAGGAGCCACTGTTAATTAGTAAAAACAAGAATTAGAAAATGAAAAATCAAAGGAGACATGAAATTAAATCAATCAGATAATCTAATTATTTAGAACATAGATTAGCACCTAACTAATTGAAATTACAGCTTAGATTCCCATCATACCAAACCAACCAAAGCAAACAAGTAAAATTAAATCATAAATATCAATCCAACAAACTGAAAAATCGCAAGTCATGTAAAACTTACACAAAATATGATCATAGTGCTGGAGTGAAAATCATAGCGAGAAGATAAAATAAAATCCCTTCATCATTCCACCTACTCTTTCTCTTTCCTCCCTCAAAACCCCGACTCTAATCGCCGCATCAACCCATCATACCAAACCGTGTGACGGTGTACGGCGCCATGACACGGCAGCATCTGCCGTGGCGCGGCAGTCAGAAAATCTGACTGGTGCCCTGTTTTCCTTCGTTCGCAATCAAGTTATTCAATTTTTCCTACGGGACAGACCTAAATGCGACATTAAAACGTCTATGCTTATGCAAAAATGCCAAATTAATCACAGGAATATTTTTCAAGAATCTTTCAGGTCTCATCCACTCATCTTAATTAAATACCGATCACTCAAATCGATAAATAATCAAGAATCCTCCCCAGTAGTGTCGCCAAATTGTAGGCGTCATTTGAAGTGTGCTACGTAAAAGCATGTTGTGAATATGCTTGACACTCTTAGGAAGTGGAAATTGACATAATACGATTAGGGACAAATAAAGTAGGGAGCCGCCAACAAGTTTTTAAGGAACTTGTAAACCGTTCACGGATCATAAAAGGCAACCACGAGAAAGGGACAACGATAGACAACAACAATTGACCCGTGAAGGTTACACCCCATTCATAATCCATGAGTTTACTAACTCCATATGGTTCGGAACCACGAAAGGAGGATCAGGGATGATGGTACGAAAGTGAGTCATGGAACCACATTCGCCCGTATTGGCCTCTACTCGGTTCTTATAGTGAAAAGTGATTTGTGCGATCTCAAAGGCATACAAACAAAGATTTAATTTGCTCCAAACTACTATTATACTAAATTGGTTGATTATTAATACAACACATAATTCTAAAATATCGTGATCACTTTAATTAATATCAAGATTAAAAAGGAACCTAAACCGGTCGTCCAAGTTATCTTATTAGGCGTGATTTTCAATTACATGTTACCTTTAAACATGCAATATGGTGATCAATAAATAATAATAGAATAAAAATTAATATTGGAAGCAATTTAACAATAATAGCGTTAGTCAAATCAAATATAAATTAACCTAATCATGATACTAGCAATATTAAAATAAAATAAGTAATTAAATTAATTAATTACTCACATTCCGTGCGTTCCTTTTAAATTGCTACATCATAAATAAATTGTTAGTAACTTCAAAAAAATATAAATCAAACGGAAATAATTAAATTAAATAAAAAGTAGAGTTGATTTGGTCCAAACCCTCACTTAATTATACCTTTCACTCTTTGGTTTAAGAACGGAACCTCGGGTTAAGTATGGACTCCTTGGAGTGCTTAAGGGAAGAATGGTGTAATTAGAAATATAGGTTTAAGGCTTAGAATATGAGAGAGAGAGAGAAGAGAATGATTTTTGGTGTAAAAGAGAGGAAGGGAGAATGATTTGGTGCCCCGAATTGTAGAAAGGAGGGGGGTATTTATAGGGAAAATGAGTAGAGGGAACACACGGAACCCTAAAAAGATAAAAACCCTAAAAAAGGTTGCCGCGATACGGCAAAATGTGCCGTGACACGGGAAACCCTTGTGTGACGCGACATACTCCGGAGTGACGCGGGAAATATTTGACCTACGAAAGTAAAAACGCGTGAAGGGTTTACGCGGAAAAGACACGAGAAAATTCCGTGACACGGCAGTGTCCACTGTGGCACGTTGTAAATTACTGTGCCACGGTAAAAAAGTGCGCGGAAATTACACGGAAAAAGCACCGTGACACGGTGAGAAATACCGTGTCACAGCAACAAGTACCGTGCCACGAGGGATTTCTACGCGAAAAAACATTGAAATTAGCACCGTGACACGTTGTAAATTACCGTGTCATGGCACTAGGCACCGTGTCACGTCATCAGGCGCCGTGACACAGTGCTTTTACACTGTGCGCGGTAATTCTAGTTTTTTACACGTTTTTAAAATCATCATAACTTTTGATCTGTAATTCAGAATAAAGCATATAATATATCATTGGAAAGCTTATCAAGTCTAATTTCCAACCCAATTTGAATCAGTCAAAATCATTTGTAGATTTTACTATATGGTCGTTTTAGTAGAAGGGTGTCGGTTTTGGGTCGAGTTTAGTGTTTGGTTCATATCTTCTTCGTTTTAAATCGGAATTGGGCTTATGATATATGGTTGGAAAGCTTATTAAAAGGCCTATCTAACCAAATAATAATTGGATCAAAATTATAAGTCACCAAAATCAGTTTCTCTCGGTTTTGCGATGTGGACACGAAAAGAGGAAAACAAGTTATGGTTTAGGGAAATTAGCTAGGAAATGGAGTTGTTTATGAAATGTATTGAATGGAAACATGAACTTAAGCACTCCAAATATTAAATACTCAACCCGACCAATAATGGCGGTGAAAGGTTGTTCATCATCGGGTTTTGTTTTGGGGAGACATTTGTAGGTGTCTACACTATCAAAGGAACATCACGAGTCAAGTTCAATTGATAAAAGTAGCTTCCAAGTCAATGTGTCGTATCAATGAAAACTACAATGCAATCTAGCTTGATAATCAAGGATAACTACTCCTCAACAAATCAAACACACGCACAATTTCTATCAACCAATTTAATCACAATATCAAATCAATCAAAATCCCCAAATTAGCAATAGTTTATCATTCATACATGCTTCACCACATCCCTAGCAAAGGATCTACTCACTACACATTGTAGAATTGAAGAACAAAACTAAACAAATCTTCAAATTCATCATCAACATTGTAATTAAATTATCAACAATCAAATCAAACAATCAACTAGAAATTCAACAAAATATCAAAAATAAAACACTAAAATTGGATTAAAGAGAATGAAATTCTTACAAAACTTTGATCATATCAAAGAGAATGAAGACCAAATGTAGCAATCATCAAATCACCAAGTTTCTCTTTCTAGAATCTAAGAAAAAGAATCCAAGCTTAAACTTTCTCTCTCTAAAAATCTATTATAATTTTTTCTGTAATGATTCTCTCATTCCTTTCTCTCTCTAAAAATAGGAAGAAAATATATATATAGTAAAATTAACAAAGGAGAAATTAGTTAGACGTCCAAAAAGAACCCGTACAGGCGCGCCCTCTCCCCATTTGCGCGGCTGTGAAAAAGTGGGTACGGAACGGGGGAGCAGGGTTTGCGCGCCCGTACACAGGTGGTGCGCGCCAGCGCCCCTATCGTGCACGCCCGCGCCACCTGGTTGCGCGCCCGCGCCAAGGAGCAGGGAAACCCTCCTCGTGCGGCCATTGATGCTTTTGTGCGCTCCACTTGATGAAAATTGGGGGTGGCAATTTCTAAACGCTCGAGCTCCCAGGTGGTTTCAACACCAATTTTGATGCCAAGCGCAGCATGAGAGCACGACCTTGAAGACTTGAGGCTTGCACACCTTGACTCTTGAGCTTCAAAGGGAGAGATCAGCTTGCATCTTGAGCTTTATAAAACCCAAGGAAGAGCCATGGACATCACCGTTCTCCTGTAAACAAAGAAAAGCAAACAAATAAAGGAGAAAAGACGAAATAAACTAAGAAATGCAAGAAAATGAGAAAACAACTAAGGAAAGCACAAACTATAGCAATAGAAGATAAAACTAAAGAAAAAGAGATAAAAGAGCTATTAAAGCAACTGAAATCATCCTAAAAGAGGCTAAATGAGTGCCATTTTTATAGCACTCATCAGTTTCTAGGTTTGGGACTTTGGATTTCAGATTTCCACCATTGAAATTGAAGGTTGAAGGAGGAGAGAGAAAACAACAAAAGGTTGAAGAAGGAGAGAGAAAATCAAAAAATACAAAATGGTTGAAGGAGGAGAGAGAAAATCAGAAAAATACCAAAAGGTTGAAGGTGGAGAGAGAAAATAACAGTTAACCAAAAGTTAGATGTAATTTACATATACACTCATTGATAAACAATTTTTGTTTATCAAGATTATAAACTTGTATTTTCTCAAATTTGAGCTTTGGGAGTGTTTTTAGTGATAATTTAATTTTAGCTAACCAATGTACTCGTTTTTTTTCTTTACTTGTGGGTAGAGATGGAAATAAGGTTGGTCATATTTTAGCTCAGGCTAGTTGTGATTTTGGGAATATGAGAGTATGATTAGAGGAAGTTCCTTCATGTGCTTGTAATGCAGTTCTGCTAGATATTTTTAACTCATTAGTTAAATAACCTTTGCTTGGTGTTTTCGTAATAAAAAAAATAATAAGTAAAACCCCTAAAACTCAAAAAACCAAAACCCTAACTCTTATAAATTCGAACTATAATGGTCTTGCAATTTCCAGTTTTGCATGGAATTTGGGCGTCCTTTCTTGAAATAATTACCAGTTTTTCATAGATGTCACTATTTTCATATAAAATTGTCTGACACATCTTCAATAGACGAATTGGAGGAGATAATTAGACTTGATGTCTTCATCAACAGATCCTTTGTAGTTTCATGTAATTTGTTAATTTATAAATAGTTTTAATATAATTTATTTTTATGTTACATTTCATATCTTGGTAAAATGAAAAAGTTGGATACAAATTACTATTACATGTATTTATATACTACTAAACCTATTCTAGTACACTACTAAACTTATACTACTAAACTATACAAGTATATTCCAACAAAAGATTCTTTTTACTTATAAGATTGAGGAGATCAAATTTTAAAAATTATTTACTTTTATTAATTATTTTTTAGGAAGTTGTTGGTTAGTTGCAACACATAACAACTTATCTGCTTTTAGTCATTTGAACTCCAAGAAATTCGAAGGGCCATCCCTCAGATTGGATGAATCTGATCACAGATGTGATGCAAATACAAGAGGTTATGCACATCTGGCTTTGCAGGCATGCATGATTACATGGGTTTTTATTCCAAGGGAAGGGGAAGATTTTTTCTCTTCCATGGGCTACAAGGTGCCTCTGTCAAGGTATTTTACACTTCCTAGTAATAGAAACTTACTTATTAGGGCCACTTTTCAGCAGCTAGTGCTTATCAATTTGCGAATTGGAGATGAGTTTAGGAGATACAAGGGGGTGAGTGATATATATATATATATATATATATATATATATATATATATATATATAACCAAGTTATAATGAGAACCAAGGCTATACTAAAAACTAGGAACTAATCTAGGCCCTAAAATCATGTTAATCGAACGGTCAACAAGCTTCTCGTGTCATTAATGATATTTTTGTAATATTTCAACTTTATAAAGTGATTTCCAGTTTCATTTCTAAAAAGTAAATGAAAATTTAGTAAAAGTAAATGAAATCAGTCATAAAGTAAATGAAATTGCCTTAAAAGTTAAAAAACTGGAAAAAGTTAAAAAAATTCGCAAAATAACGAAAATGCCATTAATGAATGCGGGTGAGATGTGAGCCGTCGGATGTAGCGTGATTAAAGGCTAGATTGGTTCCTAGTTCCTATTATTCACCTTGGTGTGTGTGTGTGTGTATATATATATATATATATATATATATGTATATATAACCAAGTTATAATGAGAACCAAGGCTAAAATAAGAACTAGGAACTAATCTAGGCCCTTAGAACATGTTAATTGGACGGCTCACATGCTTCCCGTGACATTAATGGTATTTTAGTAATATTTTAACTTTATAAGTTAGTTTCCAGTTTCATTTCTCAAAAGTAAATGAAAATTTAGTAAAAGTAAATGAAAGCAGTCTTAAAGTAAATGAAATTTCCTTAAAAGTTAAAAAAACTAGAAAAAAAGTTTACAGCGAAATTACGTATGAGAGCGGGTGCAATGTGAGCCATTAGATGGAGTGCGATCAATGGCTGAGATTAGTTCCTAATTTCTATAAATCACATTGGTTCTCACATGATCTCAATTTTTAATATATATATATATATATATATATATATATATATATATATATATATATATATATATATATATATATATATATTTGTGTTTTGGTACAAGTTATTTCTCTCATTGATTTGAGCTTAAAACTAATTGCATAGTATTATCCTTGTTTTTAAATTTATATCAGGGAATCTTTGAAGGACAAAAATCCTATACATCGAAAGAGGAGGATTACCATAGTGTGAATATTGTTGGTTATTCGATCAGCCACGATTATTTCATTGTGCAAAACAACTGGGGAGTTCGGTGGGGTGAGCAGGGTTTTATGCGTATTCGCAGTAAGGCTTTAATGGATAACTTACTTCCAGCTTCGAGCTACATCCCGTTTCTTGACAGTCACACTACTAATTTTAATGACCATTTGGTATATTTAATTGTTTTAATTTAATACCCCCTAAATTTTAGTATATTTCTTTTTATTTCCAGATATTATATATATATATATATATATATATATATATATATATATATATATATATATATATATATATATATATATATATATATATATATATATATATATATATTCTTTTCTCTCTCTCTCCACAAGAGAGTCAAAATATGGGTTTTTTCTATCATAATCCGGAGTTCTTTTCTCCTCGGGATCGCGAGAGCATTATGAAAAATCCTGATCATTTTCTAGTAGAATACTTGAGTTATTATTATTATTATTATTATTATTATTATTATTATTACTCTGTATTGTCATTATTATTGTCATTATTATTATTATATCTTAAAAACATACAAAGTTATACAACCTATAGAAAATTAGTGGGAAGCCGAAATACAATCTAGGCCCCCACTCCTCTAGCTATAGAAAAGCCGATCCTAGTAAAGATATGAGCTGCAGCACGCGCCCCAATATCCTGAGTCTTCGAGAACTTCTGGATCTGCTTCAGCAATGCAACAACCTCCTTTTCTAGCTCCCTAAGAGAAGAGAAAGAGAAAGGAAGGAAACCATATCCAATTGCTCGATAACTGGATTCGTACTTGACCCGCTTCCGATTGCCTGCATCAGTCACTACCCGTCTAGGAACAAAGTCAGAAAGCCTAGACTGTGTCAATGGAGAAGACCCTGTCAAGTCAACATAGATATCGCGACCACGATCCCATGAATAAAGTAACACCTCTGCAGGTCTGAGAGCCCCGTTGTTCCCTCTAGATAAACCAATGCCCACCTCCTTTCTAGCTAAAATCCCCGACCGATATCAAACATCAACTTTATTATTATTATTATTATTATTATTATTATTATTATTATTATTATTATTATTATTATTATTATTATTATTATTATTATTATTATTATTATTAAGTATGTGTGAAATTTATTGTACAAGGAGTACAATATGCTGAAGCAGAGCAAGAGAGACTAATCTCGTCTGAAGCAGTTGTAAGAAGCACCTCAAGAGACTAATGCTATGTCTGAAGCAGTTGTAAGCAGCACCTTAAGAGAGACTAATGCTATGTTCTATACAAAGTAGATTCTAAACACCTTTTGTCTGAAGCAGTTGTAAGCAGCACCTCAAGTGAGATTAATGCTATGTCTGAAGCAGTTGTAAGCAGCACCTTAAGAGACTAATGATATGTTCTGTACAAAGCAGATTCTAAACACCTTTTTTCTAATTTATTTGTTTATCACTTGTTTTCTGATTTATTCCCTGTGCTTGTAATACATACCAGTAAGTTACTGTGCTCCTTTGTCTTTCATAAATCTCCTGTCTGGTTATCTGCATGATCACTCAACCCTTCTGTTTCAAGTATCTTGATAATATTCCTTTATCAAATTTTTTTTTTGGTTTTTCAAAAATATAAAAAACATTCTCTTGTTACAAATAATACAAAACATATATAGGTAGTGGAAATATGTGTAATTTGAAAGGGATATTAGATGTTGAAATGAAATATCCAATACATCAACTAGTTTGTTCCAAAAATTCTGAGTTACAACTTGTAATACACACAAGAAATTAGAAGTTTACACCAAATCAATATTTGCATACTTTGTATGATAGCAATTATGGGGTCATATATAGCACTAATATCTGTTAAAATTCTAATCCTGCTACATATTTACAACCATGCTTATCAATAATTAATGGAAATGGATACTTCTCTTTTGATACTTGAGTAAGCACCTATATTTACTTTTCTACAACATCATATGCGTAGATGACTTATGTATACAGGTGAAAAAAAGGGGCAAGATTGGTGATGTCTTTCCTAGCCATTTCCTTGTGGGCATCGTCTTAAAGGAAAATTAAAGTTAATGACAATTCACTTGTGTTTCTGAACATTGGGAAGATTACATCTTCTGGGATCTATCAACTTTTGTAGTTTTGACAGAATTAAAATTAATGATAGGTCCCTAATTCTTGGTCTGAAAGTACGATGCAGCGAAAACTCCCTCTGAAACAGATGCTGAGCATTTCTATCTGTCTGTAGGAAATATTTCAAGCATCCCACACTTGAGCCCCACTGTGATCATACACTTTAGCATGGTGGCGTCCAAAGGGAAGGAAGCTAGAGCAAAAGAGTCGCCAACAAGTTTTAGGAACTTGTAAACCGTTCACAGGGTGAAGGTTACACCCCTTAACGATCCAGGAGATCGTTAACTCCAATAGGTCTGGAACCATAACTGGAAGTTCGGGGATGAAGGTACAAATCCAACCTAAAAGAGATTGAACCTGCCCTAAATAGGCCTTTACTTTATTCTTCTCGTATCCATGTGCACTTTTTGACAAACATACAACCAATAAATTAACCCTAAACCTGTTTAATCTATGTTGGTTGAAATTTAATGTACAAACAAAACTATTATTGGCGATCACTTGAATTATAATCATATTAGCCTAAACAAGATTATTAATTATCTTATTAAGCGTGATTACAAGTACAAATTCCCTTTAATCCTGCAAGAGAAGGCGTGATCAAGCAATAACAACAATAATATATATCAAGCAACATAACAACAATCATCATCATAATAATCTCAATCTCAATAAATCTTAATAATAATAGCAAGACCCTAGGCATGATACTAACAAGATTAATAACAAACCCTAGCATGTCACTAAGGATTAAAAATCAAAGCTTTATTCCTAACATGATATTAACATGATATTAGAAAGAATAGGAGGTATCATACATAATATCAGAAATATTGGTTAACCCTAAACATGATACCAGGAATCGTAAAGACATCCTAACATGATACTAGGAATCAAAATAATCAAAGCATGCTTTCTATATCAAAAGAATAATTAAATTACTTACTTGGATGCCTCGTATATCTTTCTAATAACAAAATACACGTGTTAGTAACTTTAAGGAAAATAATAAAACAAACAATTAAATCAAATAATTGAAATAGAGATTTGGGACCAGACCCTCAGAAATTATCAACTTTTCACGTCTAGGGCGAAGAGAACTTCAAACTTGGCTAGGTGTGTATAGAACTTGTAAATGTGGAATTTTGTAAGAGGGAAAGAAGAGAGAGAGAAGGCTCCTAACTTTAGAGAGAGAAGAGAATAGATGATTAGTGATTATTGTTGATGAAAACGGGGAGATTTAACCCCTATTTATAGAAAATATAGTCCGAAAACGATAGAAAATACTTCAAGTTCTATATGGAATAAAACTGGCATCTGTCGCCAGGCCACAGGATTAGCGCAAGGCGACAAACTCTGTTGTTTGGCGCTAACTAAAAGATAAAACGCGCTTTGTACGGAATCCTTTTCCTAATATAATTAAGTAATTAGAATCCGCGTTAAACAGTTTTAAGATCAAATTTATCATAAAACACTTATTTTATTCCAAATAAAACTCTGTAAAATATAATTATCAATCCTAATACCAGAATTTAAAAGAACCTTCTAGATATTCTAGAAGATTAAAATCTATCCTAACAAATTTTGAAATAATAATTAATAGGCCATCCTCTAGATCATTGGGCCACATATAATTTTTTAAGCCATAACTTCCTCATTATTCATCAGAATTGGGTATATAATATATCGTTGGAAAGCTCTTTTCGAGCCTAACCCAACTACATTATTATTGGACCCTTATCATGGATCAAACTAAATTGGACTGGTTATTTTCATAAATAGAGTAAGAAAAGAAATGTTTCCAAAAATAGAAAGAGAGATATTTTAATAAAAACATCCACATCACTAGGCTTTTCACACTTTCACTTTGTTCGATAATCAAATGGCGTGAAAGGTATTCATCACTGGGTTTGGTTTTGGGGAGACACATTTGGGTGTCTACACTGTCATATTCAGCTCATCCTGAAGGGAGTGGTTCATATAAAACCATAAAATAAGCATCTGCAATGATCAGCTAGGAGGTGACTGAAAATAAGCATCTGTAATATCTGTCACATTCAACTCATCCTTTCCTCTAACCTCTTACTAATTTTTTTTCATATTCTGACCCCGTCGATCACTATTTTGTTCCAATGATCAGCTAGGAGGCGAGTGGAAATAAGGTTGCTGCAGAGCATCATCCACAGTCAATCGATCATCCGGAACACGAGATTAAAAATCAATAAAACACAAGTCAACCATAATAAAAGTAACATGTAGAAAATGCAATTTATATCACCAGGACGGCTATGAAGTTACACCATTGAAGTGATTCAACTTACTACAGGTTTACAGGGTTTTTGCAAAATGCAAAATATGCATCAGTTTTGCATTAAAAAAAAAACCCATGCATCAATGCTGCCTTTTATTTTCTCATTTTAATAAGCAGTATCAAGTATCAACATATACACACAACTCACCATACCTGTTAGCCAATGAGTTTAATTCTATCTAATGTTACTGCTAATTTGGTTACTGAACACAAGTAATTACTCTGTATATTTTATTGCTAATTTGGTAACTGAACACAGGTAATTACTCTGTATATTTTATGGTAAACAATTTTTTTGACATTTTGAAGGTGAAAATTAAAGCAGTATTTGAAGCAGAATAGACATCAATATATATAATTGCTAGAATATACAATTTTTTTTTAAACCAAATATACATTAAGTATATATTAACCACCACATACTATAGTATTAATAGTAAAGCACATAATGCGTTTATGCTAATCACGTTATCTCCATATGCCAAGCACAAGCACTACCTTGTTTTCCTCCTAGAGGACCAGCCCCAGAGAACTATTATGTGTGTGTGCTGGTGGGCCTGGGGAAAGAGGGGAAAAGGCTGGAATAGAAAACCCAGCAGGATGACAATGAGTCCCACCCAATATTAAAGTTGGATAAATGAGAGCCAAACACCCAGTCTCATGGTTGGGAATATAAGCGATGGAAGCACAATCATTGATTGTGATACCCTCACAACCACTATGAGTGTAAATAGTCACACACAAATAATTCAAGACCTACCCAAAATTGTTGTACGGAGTACAAGAAAAAGCATTAAATAATTAGTGGGCTCATAGAATATCAATCAAAAAACATGGGGCAATTGGATTTAAACTAGGAACAAACAGACATTTGAAAAGATATTCACCAGGTCATGTTGACGTGTAGTGGAATGGCCAGGGACTAATATGCACATTTCCATGAAGGACCTAAGCCTGACCAAGCGAGAAAAAAGTAGCATCTTATCAGTAATAAAAAGCTTTCTCTGCAAACTAAGTTTCTTTCTAGTGTTTTCATACACATTATTATTAGCATCATTCAACACTTTGAGTCCATAGCTATAAGGTTCTCAATTAAGGAGATAAATACTGAAGAAGAATTTCAAATACTACACCGCTGGTATTATTAATTATCAATATATAAGAATCCTACTAAAAGACAAAGATGTCGTATTAGAAATGTGTTCAAATTCCAATTTCAAACTTAAACCCAGTTTTTCAGTTATATGTTAAACAATTTATGACATCATAACAATAATACAATACCATGCAGCATTTCAATCAAAGAAAAAAAAAGACTTTTCCTAAGTAATTGCTGACCATAGCAGACATTTCTATCTTCTGTGTATATTATTCAGATTTAAATTTGGTTTATTAGTTCTTCACTGAGCAAAACACCCATAACATATCTGATACGGTTATAAGGTAAGCAAGTAAAAGGCAAATAATTTTTCTAGCAGGACATCATGAACCCCTTCTATGTAATATTAAAATGATGGCAGGAAATCGGGAATGCTACTCCTTAAGTATTTGTCAATTCAGTGAAGTAGGTGGAATATTAATGATCATACAACCATAGAAAAAATCATGACCGAATTTACCTATATGCAAGCTCCTTCAAGTTTTCATTCTAGCCTTTAAGAAGCTTATCTAGAAGAGCATGGGATAAAGAGCTAATCTGGAAAACATCTATTGAGCCCAATATCATCTCCAAGAATATAACTCCAACACTTCACATATCATACCTACCAAAAAAAACTTAGAACAGATGCATCTGAAAAACAATGTAATGAATTTATGTGCATCATTGGGTTGTTCCAATACTAGGTGTTGTAATTAACATAAAGGCATGAACATGTAAGTTGACAAATTTTACATTGCTTCTAGGAGCATAGACTTCCAGTTCAGCTATTTGGGAATCGCATACTTGGGATTTCTGCTTGTAGGTCCCTGAAACCAACTTGTATTCAATAAAGCTTATGGGGGAGTGTATTAAAATGTTTGTTCAGCTCTGTATTGAAAAAAGTGAAAATATGTAAGCCATAACACTAGAAACTGCAATAGTGTATATTTCTGACTACAATTCTCACAAAGTCACAAAAACCCTTAAATATAGGTTGATAACATATGGATTAATATAATCTTTTATATTTTCTCTCAAAATAACACATAGTGCAACACAAAAATAGTGGACAAATGAAGACATGCAGTTCACATGTGATATTAATGCAGTTGGCAAGGATAAAACCAGCCTTTGATTTAATAAAAGAACATATCAAATTCACATAATAATAACTCAAATGATGTAGTAATATGTTATCAGACGACTAACATTTAAACACTACTATCTAGATTCTGGAAACTGTATCACAATAACTTAACAAGAAAGTTAGATTTAGTGTTTTTTCTATATGTTGTAGCAACTCCCCTCCCCCTAGTTTATTAGGTTTATAAATGGCAGTAATGCAAACAATATCTAATTAAGCTTAGTAGCACCTACAAGAACTAATATATTTAGGATGAGAAATAGATTCCCACTATTCTCAAAGAAATATTAATATATG
Source organism: Chenopodium album (assembly GCF_948465745.1). Taxonomy (NCBI): domain Eukaryota; kingdom Viridiplantae; phylum Streptophyta; class Magnoliopsida; order Caryophyllales; family Amaranthaceae; genus Chenopodium; species Chenopodium album. Next base: position 42,250,540 of record NC_137846.1, on the reverse strand, counting down.
GTCCTAACAAGGAAGGGAAGAGAAAGCATTAACATAAATACATATAACCTATGAACTTTAGAAACCAGACATGAACTATAACTGTAAACAACATTTCTGATCTTAATTGAAAATTAATTAAAAAGAAATGCAAAGGTTTCAAGTTTGGCAAGTACCTGGACATGCCTTTAAAATGTTTAAACCCGTATAAACACCTTATGGTGAAGTCATCGATTGCACAATTTACATTACCACAGTATGACAGACTAACACACCAAAGGCAGGTCAAATATTGTTTTTAAACAATGATTGCTGGAGTTCACATAAAGATTAGACAGACAAATCAACTTCCAATGAATTCAGATGGAGCACACCCAAACTAAAACTAAAAATAAACCGATCGATATAATCAAACAATACTAGAGTAAGTAAAGTCTTTAGCTACAAGCCTTGCCTAGTATCTCTCAAGAGAACCATCAGCTTTAACTTTACATCCTTCAACATTTTCCCAAAATAAATTGTTAATGATCATTGTACCTGTAAGAATATGTTTTCTTTGACCTCCAGGAAATCATCTTTTATGTAGAGAAGTACACACGATATCACACCTGCATCATACAAAATTATGCATTACAGTAAATTATCTGAAAGAGAAAGTAACTCTGATTGTTGTGTAATTCCACCAAATAGAGAGAGAGTGCAAGAGAGAAGAGAGAAAGATTAACTGTCAATAATAATTGGCAGATTCAAATACTCAATTGCTTTTCTTTAAGTCATTAATAGTTCAAAAATCAGCAATGTATCACCCTTTTGTTCTACAAATATAGATAACAAGCTAAGCATAATCAGCTCAAAATATCTAAACCTACTCCAAAATTTAAAAGCCCACATCACAACTTAGAGCCCTAATACATTCACTCGAAAAAAGTGTTTTTTTTTCATGGGAAAGTTTTGAGGGTCACCCTTTGTTCTGCCCACCCAGAGACCCATCACCATTTATTTATCTCTTGTGATAGGGCCAAAGCAATTTGGAGTCCAAAATTGGTTGCCCGGGCTAGGTCTCCAATAACCTTAGTAGCAACTTATCTACGCTATCAGAAATTAATTACTCAGCATTCTTTGGAGCCTATGTAAAGAGCAAAATGCTATTATTTTTACCAATGAGACTTTAAATATCCCCCGAATGTTTAACTGATCGCATTTCACGTTCAATGAGTGGAATTACCGCACCCACATAGATACCTCTTTTAGCTCGGGATGTCCACTTCTGGGATCTCAAACCCTTCATCTCCACCATACAAACCCCCCTAACCCCCAATTAGTTGCTTGGGAGGCTCCCCCTCTCAAAATTTTCAAACTCAACTTCGATGGTTCAGTAAAAAAAAAAAAGAAAAAAGAAACAATTCAACAACAATAGGAGCCATCATCAGAGATAGTAACGGATCAACAATCTCAGCGCAAGCTTTCAGCCTTGGCACCACCAACGTTTTCATAGCAGAAGCCTCAGGTCTCCACAAAGGAATCATCCTTGTTGGATTAAAGAGAGTAAAATCCATGTTGATCAGTTTACTCCATAAGTGGGTTGTGGCCAACTATGATTGCCCACAAACGGTTATGAAGTAAACTTTTTTATTTCTAAAGTCATTCTCTTGGGATTCTTCTTCTTTCTCTTGGATTCCCTTGTAACCCCCCATTAAAGTGAATAGTTATTGTGATTTAATCACTCCTTTGGTGTCTAGATTCATTCTTTGAATCTCCTTGCGATTTATATATATTGCTTGGAACATTTTCTCAAGAGAATATATATACTACAAATTTACAATATACTTATCCAAGAAGTGCTAAATACATTACTTCCTCTTTCGGGCATAAGTTTATATGGCTCCACCTCTTACCCAAAAGTGCTTTTGAGTGATAGTGGTGTGTAACCTTAGGGAACGTACCGACTATACAATGTGTACCCCGGTTGCGCCGAAATTCGTTTTCAAAGGCAGTGACGAAGTCACGCCACACCATCTTCCTTTTGAGTAAACAAACACATAACATTATTCTTATATTTTTGTAACCTTTGAAACATTTATTTTACAACAATTTTGAAAACGAATTATTAATTTTCAATGGCTACTCAATGGGTATTGATTGAAAGATTGTATGGTGTGAAGAAAAAATAATTTTTGAAAGAAAATTTTGTTCACGTTTTTTTGAGAGCAATCTCAAAGATGGTCCCCGATCAAAAGTCATTTGTTGTTGGATTTGGCTGAAATTTTGGGAGCTTGTCTGGGACTTACGAGGATTTATTTTAAACGGTTGGATCGTTGATATCTGCTCATGTTTTGGATTTATGACGATATCTTTGAGCTGCTGTTTTGGAGAGGATATATGAGCGTACTACGGAGAATGCTCATCTTTGACATTTGATTTTATTCAAGGGAGGTCATTTCTAAACTAATTTTAATTTTGATTATGCTTAGCATGTGATTTTAATTCTATTAGTCATGTTGACAAATATATGAATGAGGTGTGATTTTTGGCATTATAATGTTGGATGATTATTTTATCCACAATGTATTATTTGTTACATGATTATTAGTTTATAGGCTAAAGCATAATCCATGTTATATATGTATTACATGGTATGATTATTTTTGTGTCTTTGTTCTATGCTTTTGGTTTGAACTTAGTACTTAGAAATATGTTAATTGGTTTTATTTACCAATTAGTTTGTTTTTTGAACATATGTATTGTTTTGTTCGTTAAGAAAGTATATATTAGGATATTGCTTTAGATTAATTTCTATTAGCAGTATGTTGAGTACCTAATGTTTACATGTCTATATTGATATAGATAATTCATGGTTTATTTTTAAGACTTGTTAAGTTGTAGGTTTTATAATCTTTACCATGAATCTTGTGTTACGTTGAGTATGTTATCAAAGCTTATTATTTTTAGCAAATATATACGTTGATATGTATATATATGTCATGCTTTGGAAACTTTGTTCATGCTCATAATGCTTATTTTGCATACTTCTTTTCAAGAACTTTTGTTAATTTTATCAATTTATTAAGTATGAGAAGTTTTTGAATAAGAACTATATGATTATTTTGTGAAGAGTGTGTATATTCTTCTCCATAGGAGAATATCCTTAATGGTTCTTGTTTTTCTAGCTCTTAGTTGTGTCATATGTTTATAGTTCTCGTTGGGGAATACATGAATAGTTCTATTAATTGTACTCTTGAATTTTTTTGGTGGCTATTTTTTTTTTAATATTTTAGTGTGTTAACTAAGTTGTGTTAACTCTGTGATAAATTTTAGAAGTATGATAAAGTTTGAATTACTTTTTAATTCAATTGTTAGATTATCTTACTTCCTTTTTGTCCACCTTAAGATAAGTTTTCAAGTGTTTTAAAATTTTATTTCATGTCTTCTCACTTATGTGTTCTTACTTGGTTCACTTTAATTAATTATTCGTATTTGTTAAAAGAGCCTTTGACGGTTTCTTTATATGTGGAAAGTAAATTCTTAAGATGCTTTTCTCTTTTGATGTTTACTTAGCAAATTTCCATATGATGTCTATATGAATCTTGTAAAGAAAAAGAGTCTAAGTGTACTTCAAGAGCTCAAAGTGGATGCATAATCAATATAAGTGGTGGTCATTGGGTTGTTCTTCATTGATCGCTAAGGTAATTTATTAGAGGCACCATAGAGGTATGTTCGCTTATTCCTTTCTCCACACTTAACTAATGTCTTGATTTTAGACTTAACTTTGGCATATCGGGGTTATGATTCTATGAGTTTATAGAATTTCTTTGTAAGAATTTAGTTCTTATTGTTAGCCCCATGTGAAATGTGTAGAGTTTTTCCATGTCTAAATTCAATACTTAGTGAAAGACCTTTGTCGTCCAATGTGGGGGAAAGTGTAATATGACAAATTAGTGTTGAACTTAAAGTCTTGGTTTGTGTAATATCTTCTTTATGCTTTATGAGTTGTTTATGCTTTTTAAGCAATTGATTGTATACTCTATGACTTTGTGTGAGGATGTTGATTTATCTCCATGTCCCTCTATAATTGATTGTATACTCCATGACTTAGTGTGAGAATGTTGGGTTATCTCCAAGTGATTGGCTATGCATATTGGAATTCTCATGTCTCTTGATTTCTATATTCCCATCTATGTATTTATTTTGTTTATTGAGTAAACAAGTTTACCATAGAGGAATAAGAGGCATTAATATTAGATATCTCTATTATTTGATGCAAAGCATGAAAGTGACTAGCTTTGCTACAAGATATTATTTGTTTGTCTTGATTTGTTGTTTTGATATCTCTATGTTTGAAGAGTGTTTCCTTAACTTAATGAATTGATGACGTGAGTGATAGATTACCTTGGAAGAAACTGTTGATGATAAGTTAGATCATTTCTAACATGCTTAGAGTTCTCCTACTTTTTTTTTTATTTATTTATTTTTTTATGGAGTGTGTTTTCTAATATTTCTTCTAAAGTTTTTCCAATGTCAATTCACTAAGTGCTGTTGGAAGTGGTCAAGGCTAAACTTGTGAGTAAAGGTTACTTTGTTTTTCTTGTCATAATGGAACAACGTAGGTCTTACTTAGATGTCTTATTTAATTTGGATCTTTGTCCTAAATGATAAGTTTTCCTCTAGTGGTTGAAGTTTGTTAAGCCTTCTAAGTGGTGACTTAGGTGAGTTGATTGGTGAGTTCCATATTGAAGATAAGAAATGTGAGTTGAAAGTTCAAGTATGAGTTGACTTGAGACTGTTACCTAGCAGGTGGTACAAGAGTGTGGTTGGTACCTTGTGAGAATCTAATACTTGTAATTGAGTTTTCTTCTCACTTCTTGCTTCAAGGTAATATATTTTTTGAGTTATTTCTACAATGTGAGTAATGTGGTGGTGTTGAGAATCACATGAGTAATTGTAATGAATAACTTTCTTAAACTTCTTATCTTTCCAATTTGTTGAGCAATTTTCACAAATTTGAATATGACATGTGTTATATTATTTTGAGAATAATAATTATTATTATGAGTTTTTGCTTTTTCCAAAGTGTCATATATGTTTCATGATTGGAAAGATTTTTGCGATGATATGATATTTGTTGTTCATGTCATCATTTGAGTAGAACATGTTTTGTATTAGCATGAATGCTGTGTTCTTTAAGGAAGACTTAAAGTATGTATTGAGTGGAGTATGCTAATACATTTAGCAATGTGATAGTGATATGCATTGTATTTATTTTAACATAGCATAAATTTGTGAAATAGTTGTAATGCAATATTTTACAAATTTAATAGTGAATGACTAACATTGTTATTTAAACTTGCTTCATCTTTTACTAAGTATCTTTTTAGGTACGAAGATCGTGATATACACTAGCCTCCGGGAAAAGTTGTTCAAAAATTTTGGAAGGCAAGTGCTGGTGATTGATGGTTGATGAAGAAAATTCACTAATGGGACTATGTTATTTTCAAGGATTGAACTTGATTAAGTCTTTGAAATTCAAGTTTTGGGTTGTCTTGTTATTTTATTCACCTAATGGTGAATGAGACATATTTTCCTAACCATTATGAAGTACTTGATTTTTTGTTTATTGTTTTTGTTTTCTTTACTTATTACTTCTTTGGTCTAAGCTTGGTGTGCATCTTGATACGCACATTGCTTTTTACTAATGAGTGTACAAAAATGAATTGAACATCCACAATCTGAATTTTTACATTAGGATATGATAACAAATGACATACTTATATAATTTTAGTGAATTTGAATAATCTATACGTACCCAACAAACGAACATACATTATTGTAATATGAACATTATATTGATAAGACTACATGTACTGCACACAACCACAATAAATGAAATATGTGTTCATAATGAAATAGCTTGAAATTCAAATTATAACACTACATGTTCATATATCATATATATACAAATTAGCTAATTAAATTCACTGATAATTTAATTTATATTTTAAATTTAATCAAATTCTGAACATTTTGTTCATGGTAAATGAACTCGTAATTGCTTGAAAATGAACAAGAAACTATGAAGTTGATATGTTATGACATTTAATTGAATATATTGGTGCCTTCTGAACTTTCTCTTGCGTTTTATGAACTTCTTCTTGAGAGCTTTGGCTTTTTTTTTTATTTTTTATTTTTTTTGTTGAAGCAATTTGTTTCTCTCCCAGCTTGTTTTTTGTTGCAATGAACATGCTTTCTTCTTGGTTTTGTAGTATGTTTAGAAAGTTCTAGAGTCTGTTAAAAAAATGTAGTATGAAGATTAGGGGGTTGTTTAGAGGTAAGTGAGGGTTGTTTAGAGGTTAGTGGGGGTTGGCCTGCAGTTTCTAAGGGTTTTCAATGGTTTGTAGGGGCTTTTCAAAGGTTTCTTGGCGCTACTCAGAAGTTTGTGGGTGTTGTTCAAAAGTGTGAGGGGGCTTGTTCAGGTGATTCCGAGGGTTTTTCAGTAGTAGTTTCTGGGGTTTTCAGGGGATGGTTTGGGTTTCTCAGAAGTTTGTGGGTATTGTTCAAAAATGTGGGGTGTTTGTTCAGATGTTTATGAGGTCTTTTAAGTAGTTTTTGGGGGCTTTTCAGGGGTGGGTTGGGGTTGCACAAAATTTTGTGGGTGTTTTTTTTTTTTTTTTTTTTTTTTTTTTGACAACAACAAAACCCTAAATTAATCATAAACTAAAGTACACACTAGAACATTAGGGGTAGAACCAAATAACAACTTTCTATTCGGAAGCCATACAAGTTCGGTGGGATTAGACGCTTTCTTTTTTAGCCACTCATCCTGCAAAACAAAGGGTTAGTAAAAACAGAGGAAGTTAAACTTCTTAGAGAATGACTTTTCCTTCTAGCTCTGGAACAACAAGAAGAAACCAATAACATCAAATTCTGAGAAGATCAGGAATTGTTGGGGTTTGCAGCAGACTTCAATGGGGAGTAGACTGGAGCAACTGGAAGGGGCACCGACGTACTTTTACACGATGACACTTGATCAACCATACCTATGGTCGAATCTTCTTGTGCCAAATTTGGAGTTGCTTCACACATATCATGCCCTTTCACAGGGGGTTGACTAATCTCCATTGGTGTAAAAACTTCTTGAGTTTTAACACAATCCATCTTCTTTGGAGGATCGAGTACTCAGATGCTAATAAAATTCTTCTTGGAAGAGCAATAGTAGTGTAGTGTCCGTCCCTTAGAAGTCGCTCCATACATTGTTGGAGTGAGATGTAAATAGGAATCAATATGTTTTCGGTTACAAAACCGATAACTTGACCCTGTAAGATTTGGGTTTTTTGTTTTTGAAGTTGATTTCAGATTAAAATTGTTATCAATAATGTTGGGCCTTCGATCTTGATCGATAGGGTTAACTTACCCTCCTCCGAATTCAAAGATTTGCCAGCAACATCATTTTCCTTTTTGGTGACATCTTTTACACCAATACACCTACGAACACAACCATCTCCACTACCATCTCTTTCCTTTTTTTTCCCTTTTTTCCCTAACTTCCTCTTTTCTTCTTCTTTCCCAATTTTAACATAATCTCTAAACATTTTATCCTCTCTTGTAATTGCAAGTACCTCATTAACAAAATCCGGAGACCAACCCAATAAAGATGTCACTTCATTGAGTTTTTGTTGAAACTCTCTATTGGTGGGATCAATCCTAATTGCTTGTGCAAGATCCATGAAAGCTAAGTCGGGTTTATTGAGCTCTAAAGCTGCCACCGCCCTTCTAAAGTAAGCTTTCACATTAGAAGTATCATGACACAAAACTGCAGAACACAACTGACCCACCTTATCAAAGTTTTTCTCTTTGACATAACAAGCACCCAAGTTCAGATTAAGAGACACAGCTAGCCTAAAAAAAACTAATTTATCATCATCATTACCCACCGTAACAAAAGATAAAAGCTTGAGTGCAAGAGAGTATTTAGCAAGCGCTAATCCCATATTACACTGTTTGTAGTAAACGTTACCTTCATCTTTCAAACCCCTAACAAATTCTAGAATACCAAAAGGATTCTCCACCTTTCCAACTAAAAGCTCTAGAGATATCATCCTCTTTAACATGAGCAATACACAACATCCCCCTAAGTTCTTCAAACTTATCCATTAAAACTTAAAAATAAGACAAGCTTTAAACACCAAACAACTAGAAACTAAGGTTCAAACTGATAAACAAAGAGAAAACAAGCTTATCCAATCAAAACAAGACATACCAGAAAAACCATTACAAAGAACACTCGGCAGAACCACAGAACCCCGACAGATGCGCCACTGCACCTACACTACCTTGAGTAACAGTGGTATTACATCCAATCGCTAGTCCTTCGATCTGGGAAAGGTAGAAGATCGAAAAAGTTCCCCCAAAATCGAAAGCCGAAACCCTAACCCTAACTTTTCTTCAAGAAAATTGGAATGTTTGGGTTAGTTAGGAGGAATCGCGCCTAATTAGTCACCGAGGTCGTCAAGAAATGCTCTCCAACGACCTTAGTTGAGCACCGGTGCTTTGGCCGGCGGCGGCAGGGGAATTTTGAGAGGGGGCTCTGTTTTTTGTTTTTAGAGAGAAGGGAGAGCGATTTTGGTCTTGAAGTGTGGACCATAATCATCATTTTAATTTGGAGGTTTAAATGTTTGTGGGGTTTGTTCAAATGTTTCTGAGGGCTTTTCAGTAGTTTTTGGGGGCTTTTCAGGTGTGGGTTGGGGTTGCGCAAAAGTTTGTGGGTGTTGTTCAAAAGTTTGGGGGGTTTGTTTAGATGTTTGTTGGTGTTGGTCAGAAGTTTGGAGAGGTTGTTCAGAAGATAGGGATGGTTGTTCAAAAGTTTGTTGGTGCTAGTTAGAAGTTTGGGGAGACTATTCAGAAGATAAGGAAGGTTGTTTAGAAGATAAGGGAGGTTGTTCAAAACTTCGTAGGCTGTTATAAACAAATGAATAACAAAAATCAACCATAAATAATATGTGAACAAACATCATAAACTATATGATGAATAAAAAGCACACAATGTATTAATAAAAAGCATACAACATATGAACATAAAACACAAAATATATGAACAAAAATAAGCATAAAGCAAAATTAAATAACAACAAATAACAATAAAAAATATAATAAACAAAAATGCTCCAACATTTGAACATGAGGCACATAATATAAGAACACAAAACATTTATTATATGAACATAAAGCACACAGTATATGAACATATAAAATACCTGTTAATTGGACTCTTTGAAAATTCTTTATTTAATTATTCTAATATCTCTTCACTCACAATTGGACTCGTTTTAGATACATTACACAATTTTTTCATTTTCTGACTTCTTTTTTTGAACAATTGAGAAATTGGACTATTCATATAATTTAGGGTTTATTTAGTATTCATCACTTTCAAAATCAACAATGTAATACTAAAGTAGAGTTTTGAACAGTAGTCTACTTATACATGGTCATCTTCATTAGTTGGAGAAGAGACTTTTGATTTTTTTTTTTAAAAAAAAAACAAAAAAAAATAGAATTAAGTTCATGAAATTTGAATAAGTTTGGGTTTTATTCTGCAAATTTCACAAATTATACCGAGTAAGTACAAAAATTAATATAATTAGTGTTCATTTTATTTTTCACATGTTTTAACAAGTACGGGAAATTGAAATCTATGAATTTTAAAATTTTACAAATTATATTTGCTAATTTAACTAATTACTAGAAAATTTAAAGTAATAATCATATAATATTACCTTTCTGATGGAGTTTTAGGATGTTCTTCGACATTGCCATGATTATACATGGTTGCGTTCAATTTTTTTAGAAATAGAAAAATGGAGAGATGAGACATGAGAGATGGGATAGGAGAGAGATTATGAAACTGGTTAAATGCAGAAATAGGGGAAGTTGTGTTTGATGAGACATGACAATTTTTTTTTAAAAAAGTAATTTGTAATATGGCAGTTGAAATAAAAGGAGGAGGGAATGTGTCGTTTGATTTAATTTGGGTGTTCGATTTGGGAAAATATGGTTTGTGGGCTGTTATTTGGGCCTGGTGCACCTATTATGTGTGCACCATGGTGCATGTAATAATAATTGGACAAGGAATTTGTATAGTGAAGAACATATTCGGCCAAATGAAGAATCCACCTTACTTTTTGGACATTTCATTATTGTCAGCACATCCTAAAAAATATGGTGACTGTAGGGAATATTTCAAGCCATTAACCCCAAACTTGAACCCCACTGTGATCATACACTTAAGTATGGTGGCGTCCTAAGGGAAAGAAGCTAGAGCAAAAGAGTCGCCAACAAGTTTTAGGAACTTGTAAACCGTTCACAAGGTGAAGATTACACCCCTTAACGATCCAGGAGATCATCAACTCCAAAAGGTCTTGAACCAAATAGGGTTCGGGGATGAAGGTACAAATCCAACCTAAAAGAGATTGAACCTGCCCTAATAATAGGCCTCTACTTCATTCTTCTCGTATTCATGTGCGCTTTCTGACTAACATGCAATCAACAGATTAACCCTAAACCTGTTTATCTATGTTGGTTGAATTAAATGCACAAACAAAACTATTATTGGCTATCACTTGAATTATAATCATATTAACCTAAACAAGATTATTAATTATCTTATTAAGCGTGATTACAAGTACAAATTCCCTTTAAACCTGCAAGAGGCGTGATCAAGCAATAACAATAAATAATCAATATCAAGCAAGATAACAATCATCATAATAATCATAATTATCATAATCATGTTAAAGCATAACATTATTAGCAAGATCCTAGGCATGATACTAACAAGATTAATAACAAACCCTAGCATGTCACTTAGCATTAAAGATCAAAGCTTTAGCCCTAATCATGATACTAACATGATATTGATATGATATTAGAAAGACTAGGTAGCACTCTAAACATGATACTAGAAAGCAATAATAACAACCTAAGCATGATGCTAGGAATTAATAAATATCAAACATGCTTTCTACAAGAATAGAGCAATAAGACTACATACTTTGATGCCTCGTATCTCTTTCTAATGACAAAATACACGCGTTAGTAACTTCAAGGAAAATATAAAATCAAACAATAAAATTAAATAATAGAAATAGAGATTAGGGACCAAACCCTCAGAAATTATAACCTTTCACTTCTAGGGCGAAGGCAACTTCAAACTCGGCTAGGTGTGTCTAGATCTCGTGAATGCGGAATTTTGTAAGAGGGAAGGTTTAGAAAAAGAATAGAGAGAGAAATTTTCTAGCTTTAGAGAGAGATGATTGTTGAATTGTTGATTGTTTATGATTGTGGATTGTAGATTGATTGTGAATGAATAAAAACGGAGGTAGAATTTGATAAGATCCTATTTATAAGAAAACAGTCCGGAAATAGGTAGAATTTGATAAGGAATAAAACTCCACTCTGTCGCCGCAAAACCGACCTTGTCACCAGGCGACAGGGTCTGTCACGTGGCGACAGGCCTGTCGCGTGGCGACAACCTGGATTCCTATGCGCTTTTAAACACGGAGTCCACATACGAATCAAGATCGATTTGTAAAGTCCGTATGAAAACTGAAATCGTATTTTTCATAAAATAATATTTTATTCCAAATAAAACTTATCAAAATATAATTATTAATTCTAACTCTATTAGGATTAAAAAGAACCTTCTAGAGAATTCTAGAAGACTATAATTAATTTTAATAACTTTAGGAATAATAATTAACATTGCGTCTTTATAATTTTTTAAGACTTTTTTTTTATTTTTTTGTTTTTATTATATGTTTACGATTTATTAAGGTACACACAAGAATAATAAATTAAATTATCTTTTTTATTTTTTTTATTTTTTTAATGTGAAGTTAATTGTACCTTGCTCCCATTAGAAATAGTTTTTTTTTTTTGTCGACGATATTGGAGTTTGCTCTATCAATAGCATTGATCATATATACAGTACACACTAGGAAGAAATAAGAGACTTAATAAACTAAGAGTGGAAGTGGGAAACATTTCTTATTGTATGTGTGTTTTTAGCTCAGCACTTTAGGTTTTATTTTTTTATTTTTTTTTTACATTGGAAAAAGCAGATTAATACATAATTAATGAATAACTTCTTATAAAATACGAGATTAAAAAGTTAGCTGCATCCTTAGCTAGTCTATGTGCCACTTCCACTTTAGCTCTGTTTTCCTTGCGGATAACGCACCAGATAAAATTCTTACCCTTTTCCTTGATTTCAGAGATAGTCCACTCAACTGTCTTATCTCTAGCCCTACCCTTCTGCAGTAGATCAACCAAGTTTGCAGCATTTGTGATAAAGACCATACTACGAAACCCTTCCCGGAGGCACCATTTCATTGCATTTAGGCATGCCATAGCTTCAGCTTGAAGAGAAGAGCTTGCCATTCCAAAACTGCAGCCATATTTTCCTGTCAAGTCTCCACCCTCCACTAGAGTCCAACCTATACCCATTCTCTTTGTTTTCTTATTCCAGGCTCCATCAATTTGTATCGAGAAATTAGAATATCCTTGATCAAACTTACCTAGACTTGCCAAATTGAAGCCCGGAGGACGTATAGGATCAAGGTCTGGAGGAAACAGCTCTTCTAGTCCACTTATTTCTTGATTCACAAAGGTCTCATGTTCTTCCATACACTTGTCAATCTTTCCTAAAAAAATCTCTTTTGAGTCGGATATAATAGATTAACCAAATTTGAAAAGTACTCTCCATATTTTCCTCTGATCTAATATTAAGGGTTCTACCAAACTATACCCTCCTTGGAGTACTACATTGCCTCAAAAGGTGATTAATGTTTTCTTCTTCAACATTACAAAGCTCGCACAAGCTCGAATCACTTAGATTTCTATAATGCAGATTACTTTTAACCGGCAAACCATTATAAAACACTTTCCATATAAAAATTTTCCATTTCGGGAGTAGTTTCTGTTTCCAAATGAACTTTAGAAATTTTACCTCATCGAGCGTAATTCTATCATTCTGAACTTGTTTACCTAGTAAAAAAGCATATCCCAATTTCGTTCTAAAATCGCCAGTAGAAAAAAAATATGGAAAGTGTTAAAAAAAAATATCTAGGAAAACTATATATTTTTATGAAAATATATTATTGTACATTACATTTACTAATGTCGAACAAATTAGAGTATGTTGTTCAAAAATGAAAATCAAAATGCTCTTTCTAAATATTTCATAAAAAATATCATTCAATTGAATAGAATTTGAAACATGTGAAGTTGCAATGGGTACACTATTGTATTGCATCCACAACAAAATGAAAATTCACTTCCACATGCTTCATACGCTTAAGAAATAGAATGTATCAAGATATGCAGCACACATTGATCATCATACAACCTAATTAGATAGTCATTTTCAAGTAATTCGAAATCCCTTTGTAATATTTGGAGTTCTATTCTTCAACCTAGGCATAAACGGTTGAATTTTTGAGGGATTGGACAAATCTAAACCTTATTGAATTTGTTTAGTTTAATTTCAATTTGATATACTCCCTTTGTTTTTTTTAAATGCATCAGTTTGACCGGTACATTTTCCAAGACGTAACTTTGACCATTATTCCCTTCGTTTTAAAATACTTGCTCCATTTCTCTATACGCAGAGTTTTAGGAGAAATTGGATAAAGTAATAAAATATGGAGGTAGTGGGGTAGGGGGAAAAAATAAAAAATTGTAAAAAGACAAAGTAGTTGAGACAATTGGAGGAGAGAAAATATGAAATTAATAAAATATAATTTATATTGGGTCCATTAGGTGAGAGAAATGAATTAAATATTATAAAAGATTTCCAATTAAGGAATGGAGCAAGTATTTAAAAACGGCCGAAAAAAGAAAAAAGTGGAGCAAGTATTTAAAAACGGAGGGAGTAATATCTTTAATTATCTATTAGTAAAAGTTGTAACAAAGTTATATTATGAAAGTAGACGTTGTGACGAATCTAATGATATATTATATACTAACATTTATTTATTATATAATATGGAGTAGCAAAAAATCAAGTCAAACATGACATGTGAATAGTGCAAAAGTCAAACTTATGCATTTAATAAAAAATGGAGGGAGTATATTTTTTAAGGAAGAATTGCCAAGAATAATCCCAACTTTACTCCATTTGCTCAGAATAATCCCAACTTTTAATTATTTTTTAATAATCCCAACTTTATACTTCATCCGCCCAAAATAGTTCCAAGTGACTGGAGACCTGTTAAACAAGTAAATACCTTTTTTAGATTTAATATACACGTGTCACCACGTGATTGGTAAAAAAATGAATTATTATTAATATTAATATTATTATTAACTAATTTAATTAATTAAAATTTTTTAAAAAAACAACCACCACCCCCAGCACCACCCCTGGCCCTCCCCTCCGGCCAGCGCCACCCCCTCCCCTCCCTTTGCCGACACCGGACCCGGCAACCCACGGTCGGCGCTGCCCCAATCCTTCTCCCGGCCGCCAGCCCTCTCCCTTTACCTTAAAAAACTGATACCTTATGGTTAATCTATCATCACCAAGATCGTTAGCCTCATCGAGATTGCATCCTAACGCTCCGATCTTCATCCCGATGAAGTCGTATCAGACGGGTCTGGTAGGATCTTGTTCAGTCTTCACCATTTCTCCTAGATTACTGGCTTCAAGATTGCTTTGATGATATTGATGATGATTTTCAGATTGATGATTTTGATTTCAATGACACCTTCGAACTTCATCCTCCAAAACGTAAAGCTTTTCTATTTTTAATTCAATTTATTTTAGGTTGTTTAAGGGAAGGAGGAAGGTTGTCAGGGCGGTGCCGGCACCGGGGGAGGGTGTTTGGGTGGCGTCCGACGCCTGGGAGGCATGGTGGTTGGTTGGGCGTGTGACAATGTGGGTTGAAGGCTGGTGGTTAATTTTTCAGTTTTTTTTAACTTATTTTTCTTTTTTTCTTCTTTTTTTGTTTTTTTATAAAATATTTTTTAACGAATTATAGGTTGACATGTGTCCGGTAATTTATAATAACAAGTTGGATGATCGGTTGGGACTGATTTAGGCCGATGGAGTATAAAGTTGGGATTATTAAAAAATAATCCCAGAATAATCAAAAGTTGGGATTATTTTGAGCGAATGGAACAAAGTTGGATTATTTTTGGCAATTTTTTCCTATTTTTTTAATTGAAGTTATTGTAGGAATTTATAGGTACTACGCAGCGGAAAAACATGAATCATATTCAATCAAGTACCTTATCCCAAGATCACATGCATAACACACAAGACACATAATCATACCTTTCAAGCGTGAATTCCACGTAGCAATTTGATTGACAAATTAAGGAGAGAATAGTGTCCCAAGCGTTGCTCCTCTACTTAGTCCACGAGCTCGAACGAGCCGTCCACCAATAGTAGATTGGTCGAGTGATTGAGGAAAACTGCGATCACCACCTTTAATGGACTAAGCTGACCACCACGATCCACTACCACCACGAACCACCACACTGGTGCAAGGGAGGAGGAGAGAGTCGTGAGAGAGAGGAGAGTTTGAGAGGGGTTGGTCTCGTGTTTGCTAATTAAGGTTTGATCACATTGATCAGATAATTTCATACAACTAGAAAACCCTAGGCACCTAGTCTATTTATAATCACATTATAATTAGACCAGGGTTAGGAAGCCCAAAACCCTCAACCTTACTCCATATGGCCGGCCATACTAGAGGATGAGGCCCATCATGGGCCTTGTCCTCTCGTACTCGATCTATACCCTTTGTGTGACCTTATAGGATCCGTCCAATTGAGCTTTGGGCTATTTTACTAGCCAAAAGATTATTAGTACCTCTAGCTATGATAAAACGACGACCTAAATGTCCGAACTTAATTATCTCCATAATTTGATTCATTTATATATCTAGTAATTGCACACGACGAAGACATAAATCCTTCAATCTCCCACTTGTCTGAGACAAGTGTGCAATATTCAAATTCCTTAAGTCAATATGTGTCGATTTGATAATATGATTGCATCACATGTCGAGATCATATTAATCTACATATCGTTTCTTGAAATCTGAGTTAGAATTACAAAACCAAATGATTACTGAGTAATGCATTTGAACGCGGCCACGTATTTTCTGAATTCTCCCTCTTCAAGAGGCCATGACACATTCCCTAATTTAATAGGTAGACTCAATCCAATCTTGTGGCAACAAGGCTCCCACTCAACTTTTGAAATAACCGGGAAACACACTTTATAATCTCCAGTTACGGGAAGACGTTTGAGTGTACCACAGTTAAATCAATCATTGAATGAAATCAATGTTTCACTCATGTCAAAGGAATCCACTAATATATCCGGAAGCTCTATACTTGAACTTCAAAGTAGGTCAACAGTTCGATCATGCATCATTCATGCATATCCAAGTGATTGACCGAGCATCTCTATGCCCCTATAGCCCATGAAACTGCGCTATCCAATCAATCTTACATGTCAGTCCATTTATTGAAATCATTTATGTCCACTTTAATGATTTTAAACTAGGAACTTAAATAATATATGAATTTTGTTCACCTGTGGGGTTTCATTCACCAGGTCATCAACTTGATGAGCCCATAAATTCATAATTATTTTGGAAATTTTATTTAATTTCCAAAACCATAATTAAATAAGAGAAATGAAATTTCTATTTTAAACATAATTCTGCAAATATATGCATTCCTTATGTAATATGCTTTCTCAAAACATATACAACTTGAATTACATAACTTACTTCAATCCAAGTCTTTAATATGACTCTCATATCTTAGTCTTTGGAAGGGGTTTAGTGATTTCTCACTCATAATAAAACTTTGCAGATCACGACATTCCGTTTGTCATTGTTCTCTTAAATAAGGTGATATCTCATATCTATTTGTTTTGATTTGTGATGTGACCCTGACTCCTTCGTTATGGCAAAGGTGTCCTTTTAGTCACAGGACAATTTGATCTAAACTTCCTCCTTAACTATTCTTACTGTAGCTAAACACACATATTCTAATATTGGGTATGCAACAGTGCTCTGCTTTGAACTCTTTAAGCTCACTATTCTTCTCCATTCAAACACAAAATGTATTTAGATCACCATCTAAAGCCATCTTGACTGTTTGGAAACTTGCATCCGTATTCACTTTTGACAACTTATTCACTTTTAACACCATTAGCTAGAAAAATTCCTTTAGTTCTTCTCAATTACTCAAGGATTTGCTCTTTGCAACTTTCAGTATGCTTATTTTGAATTTACTTGAAACCTGCTACACATGCACAAGTCATCTTGCTTCGTACATATCATGTTACATATAATGGACCCTTTTGCAAAAGCATAAGGCACATTATCCATACAACTCAACTCTACTAGCTTTTGAAGGCACCGAGTTTTACTGAGCGTATTACCATGAAACATGGGAAGACATCCTCTCTTAGAGTCTTGCTTCATGAACTTGTCAAGAACCATATCAACATAAGTCTCTCGATTCATTCCAATCATTCTTCAAGATTCACTTCATGGATCTTGCTTCCCTATATGTACACAACATCTCCTAAGTCTATCATATAGAAACAACTATTTAACCATAGCTCGACTTATTCAAGCATTAATATGTCATTTCATATGAACTGTATGTCATCTACATACTGAAAGGAATGGTGTCCTTCGAACAAGTGTATTATTCTGATAGCGGGTTCAGAATTATTAGAAAGCTAATATATTTAGTAAGGTCAAGTGATCGGAACGCTTGGGTGGAGGCCGCTTCCGATCAGTAATATTAATATAATTAGTGTTACAGCTTAATCTTGACTGAACCCTTCGGGTCACACCCAAGCAAATATATGCGAACCAACTCGACGAATTAATTCAGAAGAAATTAATTCGTTGCATGAGTGTTAAATATTTAGACATCGGTAATTCGAGCTTAGAGCGTCGAAACCGATCGTCGGAAGTCGAGTCTAAAATGATAAAAGACGAGACGCGCAAAATAATAATAAATCGACCATATTCCCGAAAATACCCCTAGCATCGGTGTGCCCCGAGCATTCGAATGCTAGGGGCAAGACGAGCTAGCACACCGTGCTAGCAGCCTCGGCCAGCCGCGGCTAGGCACAGCAGCTGCCGCGCCGTGCCACGGCAGCAGCTGCAGCCGCACCAAACCGCAGCAGCAGCTGGTGCGGGCTGGGCTCGGGTCAGGTGCGGGCTGGGCTCGGGCCAGGTGCAGGCCGGGCTCGGGCTTGGCTCGTGGCTTAGCTCGTGGCTTAGCTCGGGCCATAGGGCCATGAATAAAGGGGAAGCTTGGAATATGGGAGTAAGTGGGAGAGGACATGTGGCACAAGGAGAGTATTGAGTGGGGAGCAAGTATGGTCCCCTACTCTCCATGTGGTCCTCACCAACCCATCTCACATGGTAATGCCACTTGTAGATTTATTATTAGTTTGCAATTTTAATTTAATTTAACTTTAAATTAATTTGTGGAATTTCATGATCCAACATTGATGGGATAGAAATTCCCACTCATACTTTCCTCTATAAATACAAAGCTTGGGATTTGGAGTAAAGTGCTTGAGTGGGAGGTAAAAAGAGCATTCCATAATTTTTGGGAAAACTCTTAAACTCACATAACACTCGGGTTTAGGTCGGACCTTGCTAACCCCAAGGTAGTAGACCCTAGTTGTGTTCGCCCATTTGTGGGTGGATACCTTCGGAGGCGCGGCGCTTGACGTGCTAGTAGCTTTCAAGTAAGAGCCCCGGGTTTTGGGCGAAGCTCGCTTCAAGGGTAATATTCGTTATCTTTTCTTTGTGAATATTTATTTATGCTTTGTGATTTTAATTATTCCGAGTGGTTCCTCGGGAGGGGTTGTTTCCGCGGTGAGTCGGACTCACCAAACCCCAACAGCGGTATCAGAGCCCCGCTCGTTTATTTTTATAATCATGTTTTTCAAGGTTTATTTTTGGCTTAATTTTTTGGTTTATGTTGCTAATTAGATTAGTAGCTCGGTTTTATTTATTTAATCCTGTTTTTAATGTCGAATTTGGCCCAGAACCCAGATTTTCGCCCAAGACTAGTGAATTTTGGGTGGAAAACGTGTTCTGGAAAGGATTTTACTCCGTTGGGACTGTGATTTTAGCCAAATTCTGACCAGAAATGCCTTTTTCGAGGGGTTTTTTGTTTTTAACGAAAATTTTTAAGTCTTTTCTAACCTTGAAATTAATGGCATAAATTGTTGATTATATGGTTGATTATTTGCATAATTTTCTGCACTTTTATGTCCCCTTAAAGCACACTTACTTGGTAGTATTTGATGCTTAAAGGTTGATTTATTTTCACATAATTGCAAACTAATTGCTTTTTAGTGTGAAAATTTTATTTTTGAAGCTTCCTAAGTGTTAAAGATTCATTCTTTATTTGTGATAAGTGATTGAAACTTTGAAAACCACTAAATTCCATGTTATTTTGAATTGAACTTTGTTGTTTTAATCATTTTGAGTTGATTAGAAACATAAAGTTTCGATTTTTGTGATAGAAATTTGGTTATCTTCATGTTGGAAGATATAATTTTCAAGGATTCACAAATTTTAGATGTTGGAATTTTCATTTGAACATTAAAGTTCATATTTTTCCAACTTCCCTTTACTTTGTCAAATTCTCAAGTTTAATTTAAATTGATTAAATTGAAAGTGAGAAATTGCCTCAATTTTGTTTTGCACCAAGCTAAACCAATTTAATTAAAGATGGTTCTTGGAATTATTTTGGTTATTGCACTTTGAAAATTTTATTAAGTTAGACTTGTTTAAAATTTTGTTTTGCTCCCCAAATTAGTTCTAAAATTAATTTAGAATTAATTATTTTTGTCTCGCGGAAAAAAGGATCAAATCCCAAGGTAGTGGCACGCAAAACGAGGCAATGCACCACCATGGCGAGCCGGGCTGCACAGCAGCCCGCATGTGGCTGCCACGGTGGTTGCGCTGCCTTGAGGGTGGGCAACACGCGCGGCTGCAGCCACGCACAGCAGCAGCTCACGCGCGGCAGCAGCCACGCACAGCAGCAGCTCACGCGCGGCAGCAGCCACGCACAACAGCAGCTCACGTGCGGCAGCAGCAGCTCACGCGCGGCAGCAGCAGCCACGCGCGGCTGTGCTGTGGCAGCGGGTTGCGGCCGTGTGCCGTGGGCCGTATGTTCGTGTTCTTGGCGTGTGCGTATGCTTGGTGCGGTGAGGTGATTAGCCGTAGTAGGCTTGATGTTAGTTATTTTGCCGTTTATTTATTTTAATTAATTTTGTTAATTTTAATTAAAATTTTGGGAGGCTAGGCCTCGGGTTTTTGAGCGGCATTGGCAAAATTTCATTTTGACAAGTTTGGGTGCTACCGACTTAATTAATTGGATTAATTAAGGAAATGCGGAATTTAGTGGGAGCTTCAATTATTAATGACGTAATTTATATAATCGGTTAAACAACTTTGACTAGTTTTAATTAAGCGTGTTAATCGGATTAACCACCTAGATTAGTTACTAGTGCGCGCGTTGTTTTAATGCATTTTACTTGTTGTTAATTTTGTAAATTGCATGGGCCATTCACAAATAGTGAATGGATGAATGGAATATATATATTCTCTCTCTCACAGGTTTTATGAAATGGAAACTAGTGGGACCCGACTAGGATAGAAAATACGGACTACGTGCCGTTATGTATTTTTGTAAATCTAAGTACGGTCTACGCACCGTTAAGTATTTTTGTAATTTAATATTTAGATCATTCCTAGTTATAGACACTAGTTTTTGCATAGTTTGGTTAAGTCTTGAAGACGGCGTATCTTGGAAGACAAAGCCTTGAAATGCAAATGAAGACCTTTTGAAGATATGAAGATTTCAAGGGGTCATGCTAGTTGCCAATATGCATCTAGTATTTCGCTTTATATTTTATGGTTATATATATGTGTGTGAAATATTCGTTAGATGCATGTTTAGGTTTTCTTGATGTTGCGATGATTAGTTAAGTTCACTTAAATCAACCAACATAGAAATCCTAGGTCCCTAATAATATTGAGTAAAACTTGCCTTTCCAAAACAACACTTACTAACCAGACGATGGTGATGGTAGGCTACGCCAAAGCAAGGTGCCATCACTCCTCTAAGGGGCATAAGGCACATCGGGTGTGCACGTTGGTTTTGGTTTAACTCATCGGTATGAGTGAGGAGTCCTCACATACGTGGCAAAAGAGACACATCGTCAAAGATGCATTAGATGCGACAATTGTCTAACCAAGAGTGGCTTAGAGCCATTAGCAAGGCAACGCTTACCGAGAAGATAGAGTGTTTAAGACAAGCCAAAGTATGCTTAACCACTCTTTGTTTCTTCGGATCTTGGAATCGCCTTATTTTCACCAAATAGGGACAATTTTTACGTGTAAATAAGACGTTAAATAAGTATTGAAAATTTGCATGAATAAAATTCAATCTTATTTAAGTAATTTTTGAATGGTTTTTCAATAAAATTCTTTCAATTGTAGAATCATGTCTTCAACCTCAAACAACCAGTTTTCATTACGCTCAATTCTCGACAAGGAGAAGTTGAGTGGTACCAATTTCCTTGATTGGCAAAGGAATTTGCGCATCGTTCTTATGCAAGAACAGAAAGAGTATGTCCTTGATGAGGAAATGCCTGAGGCTCCCAATGAGGAGGTAACTCAAGCGGCCCTTAACCGATGGCAAGTGGCCGATCGGGATGTCAAGTGCGTAATGCTAGCCACTATGTCTCCTGAACTTCAGAAAACCTTCTTCGAGAAGGAATCGGCCTATGAGATCAATTCTGAGTTACAGAATATGTTTCAAGAACAGGCTCGAACAGAAAGGTTTGAAACCCACAGGCAGATCCTTGAGACTAAGCTCAAGAAAGGAGAGCCAGTCAGCCCACATGTGCTCAAAATGATCGGATTATTTGAGAACATGGGAAGGCTTGATGCGGGGTATTCAACCGAAATGGCTATTGACATCATTCTCCATTCCCTTCACAAAGGCTATGACCAGTTCAAGATGAACTACAACATGCATAGCATGGAGAAAACCCTCACCGAGCTTCATGGGATGTTGAAGCAAGCTGAGCAGACGCTCAAGGATGAGGGAAAGCATGATATGCTCATGATTAAGAAGGGTAATCCGTTCAAAAGGGCAGGCAAAAAGAAGAAGGGCTTCAAGGGGAAAGGGAAGAATAACTTTCCGCCTAAGCCGAAAGCTACCAAAGACAACAAGGAGAAAAAGGTAGCATCTTCTAAGTCTGATTCCGAATGCTTCTATTGCAAGAAGAAGGGACATTGGAAGAGAGACTGCCTCAAATTCAAGGAAGATAAGAAGAACGGAACCGTTGCTTCTACATCAAGTATTTACGTTGTAGACTTTAACTTCACTAGCTCGGCTTCATGGGTATTAGATACCGGATGTGGCTCACACCTTTGTTCCAATTCACAGGAACTAAGGAACACTAGGAAGCTAGCGAAGGGAGAGATCGAGCTCCGGGTAGGAAATGGAGCAAGGATTGGTGCTATTTCTGTAGGATCTCTCAGTTTGTCTTTGCCCACGGGGCTAGTTTTGGAACTTGACAATGTTTATTGTGTTCCCAACATTACCAAAAACATCATTTCAATTTCGGCGTTGGACGCCAAAGGTTTTGAATTTCGAGTTAAAGACCAAACATGTTCATTTTATCTCGATAATGTTTTATATGGTACGGCACATTCATAAAATGGTCTTTATGTGTTATCTCTAGACAAAGAAATTTATAACGTTAATAATCCTGCAAAGAAAGCTAAGACTACACAGTCTAGTCAAACTTACTTGTGGCATTGTCGCCTTGGCCACATTAACATCAAACGCATCAAGAAACTTCTACAAGAAGGTATTCTTGACTCATTTGATTTAGAATCCTTTGAGAATTGCGAAGGATGTTTATTAGGCAAGATGATAAAGCAACCATTCTCCAAGTTAGGAGAAAGGGCCGGTGACTTATTGGGACTTATACACACCAATGTATGTGGACCAATGAGTACACCCGCAAGAAATGGTTATCGGTATTTCATAACCTTCACGGACGACTTTAGTAGATATGGTTATGTCTATCTAATGTCGCACAAATCTGAATCGTTTGATAAATTCAAAGAATTTCAGAGAGAAGTTGAAAACCAACTCGGAAAGAAAATCAAGGCACTTCGATCGTATCGAGGTGGCGAATATTTGAGCCAAGAGTTTGATGACCATCTGAAAGAACATGGAATACTTTCAGAGTTGACACCTCCGGGAACTCCTCGGTGGAATGGAGTATCTGAAAGGAGGAATCGAACCCTGTTAGACATGGTCCGATCGACTATGGGTCTTAGTGAACTTCCAATCTCTTTCTGGGGACATGCACTTTTAACTGCGGCACTCACACTGAATCGTGCTCCGTCAAAAGCAGTGGAAAAGACTCCATATGAATTATGGACTAATAAACCGCCAAGGTTGTCTTTTCTCAAGATTTGGGGATGCGAAGCATATGTCAAGAAACTCATTTCTGACAAACTTCATCCAAAATCTGATAAGGTTTACTTTGTGGGTTATCCAAAAGAAACCAAAGGGGATTACTTCTACAACAAATCCGAGAACAAAGTGTTTGTTGCTCGTGATGGTGTCTTTTTGGAGAAGGAGCATCTCTCCAAAATGACAAGTGGGAGGAAAATCGAACTCGACGAAGTTCGAGAGGACGAGCAACAAGGACAAGTTGACAATCAAAGTGCTTACCAAGCAGCTGTTGACGTTGGTCAAACTGACAATGCAAATGCTCAATCCATTACCCTACGTAGGTCGACTCGGCCAAGATCTCAACCTGACAGATATCTCGGTGTTGTATTAACCGAAGATCAGGACATCCTAGTAGTGGATGGAGATGAGCCGGCAACCTACAAGCAAGCTATGACAAGCCCTGACTCTCTAAAATGGCAAGAGGCCATGAAATCCGAAATGGACTCCATGTTTGAAAATCAAGTATGGGACTTTGTTGATTTACCCGCAGGTTACACACCTATCGGATGTAAATGGATTTTCAAGATGAAAACCGACAAAGATGGAAATGTATTTATTTACAAAGCAAGGCTGGTAGCAAAAGGTTACAGGCAAATTCACGGCGTTGATTATGATGAAACCTTTTCTCCAGTTGCCATGCTTAAGTCCGTTCGAATTCTTCTAGCGATTGTTGCATATTACAATTATGAAATATGGCAGATGGACGTCAAAACTGCCTTCCTCAATGGGATTTTGGAAGAAACTGTGTATATGACACAGCCTGAAGGTTTTGTCGACCAGAATAATCCTAAGAAGGTATGCGAGCTTAAGAAGTCCATTTATGGACTAAAGCAAGCAAGCAGAAGTTGGAATCTGCGATTTGATGAAGCCATCAGTAAGTTTGGTTTTATCAAGAATCCAGATGAGTCTTGTGTCTACAAGAAGGTCAGTGGGAGTGACATCGCCTTCCTAGTCTTACATGTCGATGACATTTTGCTCATTGGAAATAGCATTCCATTGCTGGAGTCTGTAAAGACTTGGCTCGGGAAATGTTTTTCAATGAAAGACTTGGGAGAAGCTCAGTACATATTAGGCATCAAGATCTATAGGGATAGATCAAAAAGGATGATTGGAATGAGTCAGAGTACTTATATCGATAAGGTACTGGCTCGATGCCAAATGGAAGGAGCCAAGAGAGGGCACCTACCCATGTCACATGGCGTAACCTTAAGCAAGAAGCAGTGTCCAAAGACACCTGATGAGCGAGAAAGGATGAGTCGAATTCCGTATGCTTCGCTTATCGGATCGATCATGTATGCCATGATATGTACTAGGCCGGATGTATCGTATCCCTTGAGTGCTACGAGCCGATACCAATCAGACCTAGGAGAGGCGCAGTGGACTGCGGCCAAGAATATTCTAAAATACCTGAAAAGGAACAAGGATAAATTCCTGGTCTATGAGGGATATACCGACGCAAGCTTCCAGACAGACAGATTCGACTTCAAGTCACAATCATGATACATATTCTGTCTCAATGGAGGAGCGTTTAGTTGGAAGAGTGCAAAGCAAAGCACAACCGCTGATTCTACAACTGAAGTCGAGTACTTGGCAGCATCTGAGGCAGCCAAGGAGGCAGTTTGGATTCGCAAGTTCATTGATGAACTTGGTGTTGTACCCTCGATCAAGGGTCCAATAGACCTCTATTGTGACAACAATGGAGCTATTGCTCAGGCTAGAGAGCCACGAGAACATCAGAAGGTCAAACATGTCCAGTGGCGATTTCATATGATTCGGGAATGGAAGTTAGAAGGTGAAATCAGAATTTGTAAAGTTGGAACGGATGACAATGTAGCCGATCCACTGACTAAACCTCTGTCTCAAGTGAAGCACAACAAACACATTGAGGCAATGGGAATCAAGCATGTTGCGAACTGGCTTTGAATTCCATTTATAGTGTTTTAATCAAATTTTGAACAATGTTGATGTAAAGCACCATGATGAACCATTCAGTATTTGGAGTAATTAAAATTTTCATGCAATTTAAATCACTCCGTCTCTATTTAATTGTGGTTTAGAATTAAATAATGAGTCCATTCGATTTTAATAAATATTCAAAATAGGGTATCAAGTCAATGGCTTGGATAAAGAAACACCTATTAAGTGAATGTTGAATATTTTAATCGAAAATTATCCCTAATCAAGGTCGTATTTTTGTGGACGAATAATGACCATCAGAGATTAGTGTGTAGTATGTTTTGTAGCACCGTTTCTTGTGCTATGAGGATACAAATCATTTGCACAGGTATTGGTTTAGAACCATACTGGACAGACCTATGAGGATGCTTTAAGAGATTAAAAATCGTCATAAGTATTTTCTCATTATTACTATCGGAACTCTTTTCCTTTGACCATGAGTAGTGGGAGATCTCTTGTTTGAGTACTGGTCCACTTTGGTATCTGCCAAACGTCTGCCGTAATTGGGGATTATAAAGATGGATATCGGGCGGGTGAGTCCTCTTAGTAAGAGAAGCTACATTACAAGACTGGAAATGTCCCCCTACTAACAATAGGGAACATGTCTTGTTGTTTACAAGGCCTCTCGAAGAGCGAGACTGTGAAAAATGCATGGCCGTGCTCAGATGGATTTTAGAAATCATCTGCTTATTGACAGTCAAACTCGGATTTCGAGAAATACTTCTGGACGTAACAGAGATGACTAGTAATCTTACTCTGTAGTTCATGAAGAGACATAGGATAAGGGCTATACACTAAATGCACACTTGTCCGGAAGGACAAGTGGGAGATTGAAAGGAATGGTGTCCTTCGAACAAGTGTATTATTCTGAAAGCGGGTTCAGAATTATTAGAAAGCTAATATATTCAGTAAGGCCAAGTGATCGGAATGCCTGGGTGGAGGTCGCTTCCGATCAGTAATATTAATATAATTAGTATTACAGCTTAATCTTGACTGAACCCTTCGGGTCACACCCAAGAAAATATATACGAACCAACTCGACGAATTAATTCGGAAGAAATTAATTCGTTGCCTGAGTGTTAAATATTTAGACGTCGGTAATTCGAGCTTAGAGCGTCGAAACTGATCGTCGGAAGTCGAGTCTAAAATGACAAAAGACGAGACGCGCAAAATAATAATAAATCGACCATATTCCCGAAAATACCCCTAGCATCGGTGTGCCCCGAGCATCCGAATGCTAGGGGCAAGACGAGCTAGCACACCGTGCTAGCAGCCCCGGCCAGCCGCGGCTAGGCACAACAGTAGCCGCGCCGTGCCACGGCAGCAGCCACACCAAACCGCAGCAGTAGCCGCGCACAGCAGCAGCTGGTGCGGGCTGGGCTCGGGTTAGGTGCGGGCTGGCTGCGGGCCTGGTGTGGGTCAGGCTCGGGCCGGGCTCGGGCCATAGGGCCATGAATAAAGGGGAAGCTTGGAATATGGGAGTAAGTGGGAGAGGACATGTGGCAGAAGGAGAGTATTGAGTGGGGAGCAAGTATGGTCTCCTACTCTCCATGTGGTCCTCACCAACCCATCTCACATGGTAATGCCACTTGTAGATTTATTATTAGTTTGCAATTTTAATTTAATTTAGCTTTAAATTAATTTGTGGAATTTCATGATCCCACATTGATGGGATAGAAATTCCCACTCATACTTTCCTCTATAAATACCAAGCTTGGGATTTGGAGTAAAGTTCTTGAGTGGGAGTTAAAAAGAGCATTCCATAATTTTTGGGAAAACTCTTAAACTCACATAACACTCGGGTTTAGGTCGGACATCGCTAACCCCAAGGTAGTAGACCCTAGTTGTGTTCGCCCATTTGTGGGTGGATACCGTCGGAGGCGCGGCGCTTGACGTGCTAGTAGCTTTCAAGTAAGAGCCCCGGGTTTTGGGCGAAGCTCACTTCAAGGGTAAGATTCGTTATCTTTTCTTTGTGAATATTTATTTATGCTTTGTGATTTTAGTTATTGCGAGTGGTTCCTCGGGAGGGGTTGTTTCCGCGGTGAGTCGGACTCACCAAACCCCAACACATACATGACTAAGAAGACCAATTGCTCCTACTAAACATCTTATCTCTACAAGATTCCTTATCGTTCTTTGAGGAAATCAAACTGTTTGATTTCCTAATCGAAAAGAATGTTTCAACTCCCTTATGCTTACTTCAATCCATAATGAATTTCTAAAGTTCGCAAAACTTTCTAGGATTTCTGGATTTCAAAATTCTTAGGTTGTATCATATACATATCCTCCATCAAGAACATTTCAAGAAGGTGATTTTGATCTCCATTTCTAAACTTTGTAATTGAAATTAGCAATCACTAGGAGAATTCGAATAGGCTTACCCAATTTATATGTAAGACTATCATGGACTAACACATCTTTACAGACATAGAGTCCATACTGGATTTCTTTGCTTTAAGCCATTTCTTGAGTTGGCACTTATTCAAAGCTTGCTTGTAGGGCATGGATTCCAACCATTCCAATTGGAAAATTTTAGAATCCACCTTTTCTCAGAATTTCAACAAACTGTTTGTTTTGATCCTTAGTAACCTACAATAGGTATGAGCAACAATAGAATTATTCTCTTCAACTCTTTGAAGCCTTTTATTCAAGTTGGGACGATAGAAGCCTCGCTAGTGGAATTAGCTTGCTTCGACACATGGTTTATCAAATTAACTGATTTCATATGCCTTCATATCTGATGTAGTGTTATCCACATCCATTTGTTGCTCGTCTCGAATCTCATTGAGATCTAACTTTACTCCCACTTGGCTTTATAGGAAGAGACTTCTTTTTATAAAGACACTATCGCGAGCAACAAATACTTTGTTATCCCGCAATTGTAGGAATAATGCCTCTTAGTTTCCATTAGAAAACCCATGAAGAACTATTTGTCTGATTTAGGGTGAATTATGTCATCTTTGTAAACATTTTACATTGATTTCATAACCCTTAATCCTGTTTAGAAAAGATAATTTTTAGAACATTTCCAAATCATAACTCTTATGACATCTTTTCTACTGCTTTGGTTAAGTTTCCTGTTTAGTATATTCGCAATTGTTGTTGTAAATGCATATCCTCAAAACGATATTTGTAAATCATTAAAGCTAAACTAGGATCAAACCATGACTAGCAAAGTTTGATTCCTTCTTTAAACATACATTTTAATTGTAATGTTTCTGGATTGTGAACTAATTCAACAATCCGCTTTAGATGATCATTTTTTTTAGTTAAATATTTATCACAACAATCATATTGTGGTGTTAATTATTCATCTCAAATTGATTTTACATTTCATTTTGGAAATTTGAACATTTCAATTATTCCAAGCTTTACTTCATTAAGTAATTATCTATATAGTTACTTAAATCGTTAGTAAAAGCAATAAAATAGTTAAATCTCGTTGCTAATTCTTGAATTTATGGTCCACACACATCATATGTTTGTGTTCCAAAAGGTCATTTTAGCTCTTTTACCCTTTCAACTAAAAGGCAACTTGGTCATCTTACCTTATCAAGCATGACTTCTAATTCTCAAGTGATTCATAATCAAATTAGAATAAGAGTCCATCCAATTGTTACTTTGGATGTGCAGAATGGTTATGTGACCTAACCTTACGTTGTTGTAAGTAAGTTTATCATCTAATTTTGCTTTTGTGATCTACTTATACCAATGTCATAATAAAATTAACTCGTATCTAGCAAAGTGAAAACAATTTATTACCTTGGTCATGGATCAACACTTGTCCAAGCCAAGTAGAAAACGAATCATTATTCAAACTAACACTGAAACTTGTCTCATCAAAATCAGAATGTTCTAAAATCATCATAAAAATTCAGAAATTAAAACTATGAAGCTATCTCTGGCCACTCGAAGACTTCTAGTGAACCTTCAAGCTTCACTTCCTTGCTAGCCTCACTTCTTTGCAGTTCCTGTCCAACATTAATAATGTTAAACACTGCAACTTGGTATCACATACCTAAGTGAAAGTTAAAATGTTTATAACAAGATACCTGAGGTTGATGCTCCATTCTTCTTGAGGAAGTCAAGGTATTTCTGGCAATTGCATTTCCAATGCCCCTTCTTCTTGCAGTAAAAGCATTCACTTTCACTTGTAGCCTTGGGTTTTGGATTCACCTTAGGCTTCTCAGGAGCCTTGGCAACTTGCTTGCCCTTGCTCTTAGCACTAGCCTTTTGCCCCTTCTTCTTGAACCCCTTTCCCTTTTGAATCATAAGAACTTCTTTCTTAGGTTCCTTAGGATTTGCTTTTCAGCATTAACCAGCATTGCGTGCAATTGATTCATAGTCTTTGCAGTCGCAGTCATGTTAAAGTTCATGATAAACTGGTTGAAACTTTCTGGAAGTGAGTGGAGAATGACGTCTGTTGCCATCTCATCACTGTTTGGGTGCCCCAGTTTCTACATTTTTTTAATATGGCCGATCATTTTGAAAACATGATCATGAACTGTGGCACCCTTCTCCATCCTATAATCCAGAATCTCACGATGGAGTTCGTACCTTTCAACTCTAGCTTATTTCTTAAACAAAGCTTTAAGTTCTTGCATCATTGTGTACGCATCCTGATCCTCAAAACGCTTTTGAAGACTAGGTTCCATGGTAGCAATCATCAAGCAAGTGATAGGCACAGCTCTATCATGAGCTTCCTTGTGCCTCTTGACTTATGTTGTAGTTACAGTTTCTGGCAGAGGTCCTGGCAATGGGGTATCAATGACATCCTCTCTACCTTCAGATTTCAGAACGAGCCTTAGCATTCTTTCCCAAGTGGAAAAGTTTTCTCCTGTCAACCTGTCCATCTCAAGGAATGGGGTCGAAGATTGTAAATGTTGTTGTCATTGTGATTATGGCTACCCATCTATGTCAAAATAAGCAAATTTTAATAATTATGTTTAATTTAAAATTTAAAGTACCTTAAACGAATAATATAGGTAACTTTAAAACACTTTATTCAATAATTAAATGATCCCAATTGAATTTTAAGTGATTCCAAGATCCTTTATTTGTGTAATAGTTGACCGGATTGAGGCCCTACCATCAAGCATTACATTTTCAAGGTGAGTAAACTCTTTAGTGATTACAACTCTTGTAACTCTTGGTTGAATAATTAACCATCACATGTTTAATTATTACCCTTTGCTTCAAGGTTCTAAACTCTTTAGGTAACCTTGTTGAGCTTAAGCAATTAAATATGTAGAACGTGATCTACCCACAAAATGACAAGTGACGCTCTGCTGAGGCCGACCCATCACTCATGATTAAAGGATTGTTGGGTATCTAATTGGAAAAGCAATCTCAATATTACTGGGACCTAGATTCATTTATGTTGTGATTATTTAGTGAACTCTAGCGCATCATCAATCAACATAAATAAAATCTAACATGCATAATCTACTAATGCAATAAAACATGACATAGCATGGCCCCTTAGTCCTAAGAAAACTAGAAATGAAAAACTCCTACTTGAATCATCATGGATCTCCATCCACCTTGCTCCTTTGGGCCTTAACTTCATGGGCTTCTTTGGACTAACACTATTTAAATAACTAATCTATTTACTTTAAATAAAAGTTACAAAAATACTTAACGGTACGCAGATCGTATTCTAGATTACATATATACATCACAATGCGCAGATCGTATTTAGAATCTATGGGCCATACTAGTCTATGTATAGCAGCATAATATCATATATTATAAAAATGCCATATAATAAATCAGTCAACATGCTTGTCTAAACTACAACATCGAATGTTCATAATTAAGGCAACGTATTTTCTAAAATATCTCATATTTTAAATCATAATTAGATAATATCATATATTATTCATGACCAATCATAAAATATCATATATTTTAATTTAGGCATGAGATAGAATCAAATCTTATTTTAATCTAGAAAGATAAATCATATTTAATCTTCCATGATTATCCTAACAACTTTAGGAGATTTTATCCTAGTTATTAGCCAATCAAATAATTTTTAAATCAATCATATCCTAATCTAATTATGGGATAATCACATTATTTAAATAAATTATTATCCTTTTAGAATATGCTCAAAATATCCTAATCAATCTTATCCAAAATAAACCACTTTAATTATGGATAATTACCAATTTAACAACTTTAAATATGGATAATATCAAATATAACAACTTTTGCAAGATTTGATTTTATCCTAAAATAAAAGATTTTATTCAAAATAAAACCGATTTTATCCCAAAACAATTTTGGTAATTATCTTAAAATAATTTTTCAAAATAGATTTTTTTTTGAAAAAGCCGTACTGTACGGCTACTGCCTACCGTGGTTGGCTAACCGGAGCTAGCCACGGTGGCTGGCTGCTTTGCAGCAGCCACTAGCAGTGGCAGCGTGCAACGCTTGCACAGCTGTTGCCCCAGCCACCATGGACTGCCGCCCTCCCTTCCCCTCCCTTTTGGACTGCCACCAAGTCGGCAGCCGTCGTGGCTGCGCCACCCAGCCGCGGCTGCTGGCCTTTTTTTTTTTGGTTTTTTTAATTAAAATAACTTTTATAAAAAATTAAATCAAATCAGTCCAAAAATTAAAATTAAATCATCATTCAATTTAAAATTAGGGTTCATCATAAAATTAATCCCAATTTAATTTTAACTCTTAAAATTAAATCGATGATCATACACAAAATATTTTTATGCATAAATCAATCCGATTAAAATCATGAAGCATAAAACAATTTGAATTAAATCAAAATAAAGCACAAAAATCACATTTTAGGGCTAGGAATTTTCGAAATAATTCAAAATTAGGATTCTAGGGTTCGAAAATTTCGAATGATCTAGGGCTTAATTCGGTCCTCTTCATGGCTATTTTTAGCATAGTTTAATCGCATTTAATCAATTCCAAAAGTTAATCACATTAAATATAATAATTGAACCATAATTAAATTAATTTCTCCCTCTAAATTGATTATAAAATTAACATGTACTTCAAATTAATCGTATTAATATGATCAAGTGCGTTCATGCAAGATGGTAACTCATATCACTGTAGGAGTTTATAGGTACTATGCAGCGGAAAAACATGAATCATATTCAATCAAGTACCTTATCCCAAGATCACATGCATAACACACAAGACACATAATCATACCTTTGAAGCGTGAATTCCACGTAGCAATTTGATTGACAAATTAAAGAGAGAATAGAGCCCCAAGCGTTGCTCCTCTACTTAGTCCATGAGCTCGAACGAGCCGTCCACCAATAGTAAATTGGTCGAGTGATTGAGGAAAACTGCGATCACCACCTTTAATGGACTAAGCCGACCACCACGATCTACCACCACCACGAACCACCACACTGGCGCAAGGGAGGAGGAGAGAGCCGTGAGAGAGAGGAGGGTTTGAGAAGGGTTGGTCTCGTGTTTGCTAATTAGGGTTTGATCACACTGATCAGATAATTTCATACAACTAGCAAACCCTAGGCACCTAGTCTATTTATAATCACATTATAATTAGACTAGGGTTAGGAAGCCCAAAACCCTCAATCTAGACCCTTTGTGTGACCTTATAGGATCCGTCCAATTGGGCTTTGGGCTATTTTACTAGCCCAAAGATTGTTAGTACCTCTAGCTATAATAAAACGACGACCCAAATGTCCGAATTTAATTATCTCCATAATTTGATCCATTTATATATCTAGTAATTGCACACGACGAAGACATAAATCCTTCAGTTATTACTAACAATTTATTCATTATTCAGTAATTTAAAGGTGTGGCACAATGTGACCAATTTATTTATTTAATTACTTATATAATATATATATATTTTTTTGCTATTATCATGATTAGATTTATAATTTGAATGCTTTAATTATGAATAATATTTTTCATGTTGCTCCCAATATTTTAATTATTTTGATCACCTTTTGCATGTTTAATTGGAAATTTGTAATTGAAAATCACGACTAATAAGATAATTTGGACAACCGGATTAGGTACCTTTAATCTTATTACTGATTGAAGTGATCACAAATAATAGAATTATATGTGCATTAATAATCAACCAACAATCTAACATAATATAGTAATATAAGTTTGGAGCAAAAATCGAACTTTGATTGCATGTCTTTTGAATAGCACGCGAAATAACGTTTGTCGCAATAAGAATTGAGTATAGCCCAATATGGGCGAAATTGTCTCCTTGATTCAATTTTGTACCATCATCCCCAATCTTTAAGTTGTGCTTCGTTAACCATATCAAGTTAGCAATCTCATAGATTGTGAATGGGGTGTGATATGTCTATTTTATATAGTGTTTTACCCCCGTCCCTTGGTCATAATTAGTGGCGTTTTTGGCTCTTAAGAGCCACTTTTATTACTAATTGGTGTTTTCTAGTGTCTTCGTAGTTATGGTTGAGTTTTGTAGGGAATTGCACATTTGGATCATTTTTTCGGGATTTTATGGAGCAACTACGAGCGTTGGAGGAGCACGACCACTTTTCGTAGCCCAAGGCCGGTTAGAGTCATTGAACCGGTGATTAAGGGCTCGACTTATGAGAGACAGTGGCATTGGACACTAAGTATTAAAGCCCCAGAGAGGAAATTTGGATTAGGCTGAAGAATCGGAGCCCAATCTAAGTCCAAGAGTAGCCCAAGTGACCTTGCCCGGTCAGGCCGCCCTCGCCCTAAGGCGCGCCCGGCCGGGCGAGGAGAAAGAAGACAGGGCGCGAGAGATGCTTCAAGGTTCAAAAAGGCGCGCCCGACCGGGCGGTGCCTCGCCCGACTAGGCGCGTGTTTCTGGAGGAAGATTAAGCGTCGTTTTAGTTCGTTTAAGCTTAGGATTTTCTAGTTTAATATAAATACGTTTTTGTTAAGCAAGTTTAGTACTTCTTAGACCTCTTCTCTTAGATTTCTATCTCGACTTAGTTTTTAGATTAGAATTCTCTTATTATTTTTCTCTCTCTACAACTCTACAACTTTGTTCTTAATTAAGTCCATTATTTCCATTAATTTTGGTAACGATTCCTTCTCTATTATTTTAAGTAATTTAATTTCTTTATCTTATCATGACTTGTTTAATTGCTTTGATTATTTTAGATTTAATTATGTGTGAGTAGTTATCTTTCTAGGGTTTGTGGGGATCCATAAATAATATAAAGGGGTAATTTATTGTTATTGATTGTCAATGCTAGATTAATTTCCTATTGATTGATTTAATGCTATGCAATTAGACTTGTGTAGGTTTAATATGTATGAGTTTACCAATATTGATTCGAGATTCGAGAGATGAGAATTGATGTTTAGGCTTAGTTTCAATAGGTAGGTTAACTTATAAATGGTTAAGTCAAGATTCGAGAGATGCGATTTAATACCGGTAGATTAATTCTGTGATTGTAATACGTAGCGAGCCCTTTATGATCTGATTAATTGATGTATTGATGATTGATTGTTATGTTTTACCCTGGAGTATTATTTATTGGTGAACCTATGCCTTAGGTCTTTTATTCATTTATTTCTCCCTACCCTTAATCTTAGTAGTTTTTATTTCCATTCGATAATAATAATTTGTTACTTAATAATTTAGATTGCTTTAATTAATTAGGAATAGAAAGACTTGTTTCCCCGTGGATTCGACCCCACTTTCCTATCTACATTAGTTAGAGAATCTGGGTAATACTTTTGATTAGGTGATACGACTTTAGCCTGTTAGGGTGTAACCTTTATGGATTAATATTTGTGGTTGCCTTTGTCCCTTTCGTAGAATCTATGAACGGTTTATAAGTGATATCTTGTGCTTTAAATCCATGACTTGTTTCTATTTTGACATAATGAACTGATGTGAGTATAAGATGTTGAGTTTTAAGTAGAGTCTATAACAAGTGGATTAGGCTAGGCTTCTAATTTAAGTTTTTTTATCGGTTTTGAGCCAATTCGTGTTGGTTGCCTGATTGGTCCTGTGACTAGCCAACTTTGGCTTGTCATTCGTTGAAAAATAAAAAATTCATATATCAAAAGTGAACATTTTATAACTGAACATAATTTACAATTTTGTTCATTATAAAATCATTACATGTTTATTCTCATATGTTGTATGTTCGTTTGTGAATAATTTACTATTAAAGAGTATATTAATGATGTTCAAATTAATATTAGCAAAATGTTCATAATCATAAGAGTGTATGTTCATTTGTGTATCACTTTAATAAAAAAGCATTATTTATTCATTTACTTAAATATTCAAAAGCATGAAATTCGATGTTCATTTGTATTACAGATGTTTAATTACATTTGTATTTCTCAATAATTAAATGTTTATTTTCATACAATATGGTGTTCATTTTTATAAAATAATTGTTCATTTTCTTTTTAATTGATACATATATTTGTGTTGGCTTAGTTGTATAAAATGTTTATTTTTACGGTAAAAGATGTTCATTAACATTAGCATTAATAATTAAAAGCACATTTTATTGATTTATTTAATTGGTATTAAATCATTTGTTTCAGAAAATTACAAGACATTCATTCAAGAGAATTAAACAAATCAAGACATTCATTCAAGAGAATTGAACAAATAAAATTATTTTCCTTTTAACAGATATTTTTTTCACTTTAAAAAGCACATAGTTACATAAGATATTGTGTAAAATTAAAAATGAGTTGGTTGTTAATATTCATTAAGGTTATTAATGCTCTCAATTTTAATAATATATGTTCATAATTTTAATACTATTTTTTATGTTAATATACTTAGGGCTGTACACCGGTCCAAAACCGGACCGGACCTGGACCGGACCTGTTAGGACCGGGACCTGAATCTCTATTTTTCGAGGACCGGGGACCGGACCTGAATCAACAGGTCCGGTTCCGGACCAGACCTGAAAAAACAGGTCCGATCCGGTTTTGGACCTGATTGGACCTGCTTCTTTTTTTTTACTTAAACAAAATCAATTTGAAAAAAAAAATAATACATGTTAACCAATTTCAACTGGTTAATATTGATGTTTAATATTAATTTGAGATTGTTCTTCTTCAAAAACAAATAATTTCAGATTCAACTTAAAAAAAAAAAAATTAAAAAATAAAATAAAAAAAAAAATTTATCAGGAAGCACCGAAGCAGTTAGCAAGCAGCAGAAGTGCAGAAACTTAGCCCAGATCCAGGTCGCCGGAACCACGCTATCTCGTGGTCGCGATCGCCGGACTGCTGGAGCCGCGCGTTCTGGTGGTCACGGACCTTGGAGCCGTGCAATCTGGTGGCCGTGGTCTTTACAATCGCCCGATCTGGTGGCCGTGGAGTTCGCGTGCGGTGGCTTATGCAGCGTGTAGGGGCGGTTTTCGCACTTGTTCCTGGTGGGCGGTGGCCTGCCTGGTGTCGATCTGGTTGTCGCCTGAGGGGAGTGATGTTGGCTGAGAGCTTGAGAGGCGGAGAGAGCTATGAGAGTCAGAGAGTTAGGGACCTAGGTTTAGAAATGAACTGATTTGTTTTGATTTTTGAGAAAAAAAAAACTTTTTTTTTTTATATATTTTTAAAAACACAATTTTATCGGGTTTCAGGTCCAGACCTGAAAACCCCGGGTTTGGACCTGATCCGGACCGGGACCGGAAACCTTGATTTTCAAGGACCGGGACCGGACCTGAATCTACAGGTCCGGGTCAGGTCCGGTCCCAACAGGTCCGGGTCAGGTCGGTTTTCAGGTCCGGTCCTGTTTATGTACACCCCTAAATATACTTATTACTCATACTTATATATATAATGTATATACAACAAAAAGTACAAATGTTAATTTGTTCATATTCACGTAAGTGAATGTTCAATTGTTCGTATATATAATATTTGTATGCATTATGTTTAATGGCTAATTGGCTAAGCAATGAAAAGTGTAAATGTTATTTTATTCACTTTCGTGTAAGTGTTTTTTTTAATTTTATTTTAATTTTATTTTTATCATTTTTTTTATTGGTTGATAAGGAGAAAGGCCCTACCAGGCCAAAACCTTTCGCAGGTCCCTCTCGGCCTGGGTTAGCGGGCTAGACACTTTGGAAGGCCAGAGGAGAAGCGTAAGGGAATTCCACCCCAGAGTGTCTCTAATAGGTTTGATTCTACAATCTCATGGCAGTGAGATGCAAACTTTCCCAATAAACCAAGCTTTGCTTGGTCTTTTGTGGAAGTGAATGTTCATTTAATATTTGTATACATTATATTTAATATTTATAAGTACAATACCAAAATATGTTTAATCATAAAATGTTTGATTTTGATATCCTAAATGTTCATTTTTTTTTAAACGAAAGTCTATTCTTAATTTCTTATAAGGGCTTCAAATGATATTTGGAATAAGTTAGAGTTAAATTATTGTTTTTGGGCTCATTTGAATGGATTGTAGACATTTCTTCAATTCATTATTAGATTTAAACTAGATTAAACGAGTTTGTACATGTTCAATCATCGGATATTTCTTTATTATACATGATTATATGTCTACGGTCATCATCCTCTAGATTCCTTCAACTGTAGAGTTGGTTAGGAATCAACTTGTGATTTTGAGGTTATAAGTTTGAGCCCTACCAACTACAATTGCTTTGGGGGGTATGGGGATTCCCTTACCTTTCCCCTCTCAATCATTGACGTCTGGAACTTGTTAGCTTAACCTATGAGAAGTGCTAGTTTAGTAGGGTCTTTCATCTTACCTTAAAAAAAAGCTCTCTAGATTTCTTTCCACTTTTAATTCATTCCTTTTTTTGTTACAGAAACACTATTATTTAAACTTTAATTAATTGATTTACTTTTGGGACTATTTCATTTATATCACTATATCTCTTTTCATTAAAATTGAATCATATTTACAAAATTATGTTTTTTTTTCTATGTGTATCTATTGTAAAAGTGAAAATTTTCATGAAAGGGAAAGAGACCAAAAATTAAAAGACAAACCACTAATGTCGCATATATTTCTCCTTTTATTTTTAAGGAAATTTTGAGTTTTGTTACCACTAAAATACACCAGTTTGACTTTTGCTACCCATCTAAATTTTTATTTTATTTTACTACCACCTAAAAGCTAAAAACATATGTTTTGCTACCACTTAACAGAATTGGTTACTATTATTCCTCACCCTACGCACCTTAGAGGAATACAAAACACAGTACATCAGCAATTAACCGCGGCATCTCGCAACCAATCGCAGCAGCAGCGGCGGCATTAAGCAACCAATCGCGATAGCAGCAGCAGCATCAAGCAACCAATCGCTCCGCCAATGCCGATTATGCATGCCACCATCACTTCACTACCAGTAACCTCCAAATAGCCACGTAGTAGCTCCCCTACTTTCTAACTCGCAATAAATCAACCCTCAGCTCATTCAGCACCATGACAGCCCCTTTAATCACCATACGCTGCATTTTGGCTTCACACACGATCCCAGCCACAAATTGAGACCCAAATAAGTGCGAGCAGGTGGTTCACGCGGGGACCACCCAAAACGGTTAAAAATAAAACCCTAAAACCCGTTTATGGTGGTTTTAAGGGTTAGGTTTAGGGTTATGAGTGCTGATTTTTGGGTGGGGGGAAGAGAGGGGGTGGGGTCACCGGCGCCGAAAGTCGGCAAATAAGGGGGAAGGGGTGGCTGATGGGGAGCACAAGGGGTGGCAATGGTTGGGTTTTTTAAAATTTTTTTAAAAGTTTTTTCTTTTTTTTAAAAAATAAATTATATCATTATTTAATAAGATAATAGGCCGCACTTAATGAAACTGTAATGGATTCTGTTAAGTGGTAGCAAAAGCTATATTTTGTAACTTTTGAAGGTAACAAAATATAAAATTTTATATAGGTAGCAAAAGTAAAAATAGGGTGTTTTGGTGGTAGCAAAACTCAAAATTTCCTATTTTTAATTTCCTCCTGATAGTTTTATACCTGTATTTTTAATTACGGTTCATGCTACTTAATTTCGTCCTCTCTAATCTTATGAAAAATTTTCAATCTTCCATTATGAAAAACGGAAAATACATTATTATTTATCCCTGTCATTCATAACAACTCGTGCATTGTATGGATCAAAGTGCTAGTTTGTTTCATAAGGCATTTGGATGGTGCAATTATCATAAGGTGCAGCCAGACAAGGTTCATCAGGCGCACATATTCTTGAAACTACGGCAAATAATTCTTGCAACTACGGCAAGTATTAGCTTATCGTCCTTCACGGTGTGTAGTTTTTTTTTTTGTGAAACATTACGGTATGTAGTCTGTTTGTGGAGTTTAAAGAGTGGGCAAAAACATACATTTATTCATTTTTAACAACTTTATTAAATTATTATACATTTTGAAATATGGAATAATTTTTAAATATTTGTTTAGATCTGAAGAGATTTGTTGAACAAATGAGTACGTTACTTTAGACAAAGACAACCCAATTTCCCATTTACCAAATTAGTATGTAACATTCATGCATGATCAAATCAAGGGATCTCCAATGTTCATCCTTATCTATTTAGAGCTAGACTTGGGGGCTTGATCCTTACTTTATTAGTCTACGTAGCCTACAAGTCACCATCATTTGACACTTCTCAAAATATTTTCAACAACTTTAGCCATTGCAGCCTAACCGTAGTGTCACTTTCACACACATCACAAATACATAGCTAAAATAACCCTTCCCTTAGGAACCCTTTGTCATGAAATCTTGATACAACTTTGAAGCACGCCTTATCATCTTAGAATCACTCATTATCATAGTCATCATTGTACCACGAAGTATGAAGTACTTAGCCTCCGCGCTTTAGTTACCCTAATACTTTCATCATCTATTCATAAATTGAGATAGCCTAGGATGCTACAATCCTTGCACCATGAGATAAAACGATCAATGTATACACTTGATGAAGCTCATTCAACATGCGCCATCACTTGATTCATTCTTTTCATCTTTTCCTTTTTGATGAAGTTCGAAAACTTCATTTTTCACCAACACTTCACCTTAATTCCTTTTCACATCTTTCTTTTTCCGGGGGAAAGTTGGTACCCTCCACAATGACAGAAAATTTTTCCTTTTGCTTTTCTATTTCGAGTTACACGAGCACAATGCACACACAAGTCATGCACATTGAGTCATTTCATGTCATTGCATCGAGTTCAGTCTTTACACGTGTTAAAGCACATTGAGTTGAGTTGATCCAAAAACATATTGAGTCACACAATGAGTCAAGTGACACCAGGCCTTGGGTCAACCTCAAGACAATTATAAAGATGAGGAAAGTCCTATAGTCTAAGAATATAGATGCAGGTACACTAAGTCCTTAGCTAACGAGCAAAATCTACAATAGAATTGAGGTAATTTGATTGAGTGCAAATGAACGAAAAGATATAAGCAACAACAGCAATGCTGAACGAGCAGAGAGAGTTAAAAAACTCTTACTTTGATTCTAGCGCAGCGCGATAGAAATAACACATCACAATACACCCTAATGTGGTGCGATACACTTTGACGCAGCGCGATAAACCTGTCGCTACGCGATGGCTCTGATTTCGCCTATGTCAGCCTTTGATGGTCCCACAACTTGGTTGGTTGTTCCATGACTAATCCATTTGATCCTCTTAATGAGCATTTGATTCTTTTGAGTAACTGACAAATATTTAATTTGATTAGTAATCGGCCCAATTACAGTTTTGATTGACGATCGGCTTGGTGACGATCACAATTTGATTACATATTTGAAATCACACCTTTAATTAGTGATCAGTCTGATTGCAGTTTTGAT
Organism: Chenopodium album; assembly: GCF_948465745.1. Taxonomy (NCBI): domain Eukaryota; kingdom Viridiplantae; phylum Streptophyta; class Magnoliopsida; order Caryophyllales; family Amaranthaceae; genus Chenopodium; species Chenopodium album. The sequence continues at coordinate 42,209,218 of NC_137846.1, read as the reverse complement.
TGATGATCGGCCTGATGATGATCACATTATTGATTAAAAACATTTTAGTATTGATTATGATCACAAAGGATTCCTAGGATTGGAATATTTCTACGGGATTCAATATAAAGCTTGGAGAATCTTAAGATATGATTCTTGTAGTGGAATTTCCAAAGATGGAAGGTCTATTACTTCTCGGAGTGAAGACAAGAAAATTTGAAGACATAAGGTGAAGAAATCTTCGATAGGGTGCTCTAGATTAAGGGGTCTGTCATTTGATTTGAGAAGGACGGTTAGGGATAAAGCGATTTTTGGTATCTTTCGCTATGATTGGTAAAGGTGATCAACATTGGTGGGCCCGATCTGACCTGAAAATAGGTCGGGTTTGGGTAAGCTAAAAAACACATTTTTAGTTAAAAAGCCCGAATCCGGCCCGAAAAGCCTGCTTTGGCCCAATAATCCCACTACTTTTTTACGGGTTTAGGCACGAGGAAATGTGTTAAGGCCCGCCCTGACCCAAATTTTGATCACCTTTAATGATTGGGAAGGTTATCATTTGATTTGAGAAGGACAGTTTGAGATGAAGCGGTCTTTTGTAGCTTTCGCTATGATTGGGAAGGTTATCATTTGATTTGAGAAGGGCGGTTCGTGATAAAGCAGTCTTTGATAGCTTTCTTTATGATTGGGGAGGTTATCATTTGATTTCAGAGGAACGGTTCGAGACGAAGCAGTCTTCGATAGCTTTCGCTTTGATTGAGGAGGTTATCAATTGATTTGAGAAGATGGCACGAGATGGGCGATCTTCGACGACTTTTGCTAAGATTGTGGGGGTTGTCACTTGATTTGAGAAGATGGCACGAGATGGGCGATCTTCGACGGCTTTAGCTAAGATTGTGGGGGTTGTCGCTTGATTTGAGAAGATGGCACGAGATTGGCGGTCTTCGACAACGTTTGCTATGATTGTGGAGGTTATTAATTTGATTTGAGGGGATCGGTTCGTGATTAAGTGGTGTTCGACGATGTTCGCTATGATTATGGAGGTTGAAGATGGCACGAGATGGGTGGTCTTCAACGACGTTTACTATGATTGTGGAGGTTGTCACCTAGATTTGAGAAGAGCGGTTTGTGATGAGGTGGTCTTCGACGACGTTCGCTATGGTTGTGGAGATTGTCACCCTGATTTGAGAAGATGGCTCATGATGTAGCGGTCTTCGACGACTTTCTCTAAGATTGCAGATGTTGTCACCTTGATTCGAGAAGATGGCTTATGATGTAGCGGTCTTCGATGGCTTTCGCTAAGATTGTGGAGGTTGTCAAACAAAATACAATGAAAGATGTTACCTAGAGGCGTGTACTCGATGGTGCAAGATACGCGTTTCTAACTCCTTTATTTGTATAACTAATGCTAGTTTGCAGGTATCGGCGTTGCAAAGAATGATTTGAGATCGCAAAATGTTCTTAATCAAGCTCCATCCCTATCGACTGCACTGACTTTTGTTTTCGAAACTTATGTTTCTCCAAACTTAGTCAAAGTGGGGGCTTCTATAGATACCTGATTGTGTCTCCCCAAAAACCAAACCCAGTGATGAGTACCTATCACGTCTTTGATTATCGAGTAAGGTGAAATGTTGAACAGTCTCATGAATTTCCCCTTTTCTAAAATGTTTTAAGTCAAAATAATTCATTTCGTATTTCTAATATCATTCATTTTGTGTCCTATTTATGAAAAAATCCAAATCAGTTTATTTTGGTCCATAATCTTGGTCCAATAGTTATGTAATTGAATAGAGCTTAAAAAGAGCTTTCCATTGATATATTATAAGCCCAATTACGAGTTATAACAAGGAAGTAATGGTCAAAATACTAAACTGGGCCTTATACGAGCTTTATGTGCAGACCCAATGATCATGGGGAGGGTCCATTAATCTTAATTATATTCCTAAACTAATTAGGATTTATTAGGATTTTCTAGAAGTCTCTACAAGGTTTTAATCAATCTTTTTCAAAAGATAAAGATGACAAGAGGAAAATGTAGGTCGTTATCTACCTCTCCCTAGAGCCAAACTTAATTTGTAAACACTCGACCAACCTTAATACAAGTATATGGTAAGTCAAGGGTCGAACCCAAAGGAATGAGTAGGAACGATGCTATAGCCTATGTCAAGCTAAATCGAAGAATATAAATGGTAGTGGTTGGTAACTAAAATGTCAAAAAACTAACAAATCGAAGAATTCAATGTGCTAAACACTAGGGATATAGGTTCCACATGCAAGCTCAATGATTATGCTAATTGAAGGATCACTCAATCAATTCAAACATTACAAAGGACAAACAAGAGTTGTAACCAAAGGAATTCAAGAGATATCTCCTATAAGCCAAGCTAGGGTTCACTATGAATGGCTAACTAGGAAAATCACAATCAAATTCAATCAATTAAAGCAATTCTCAAATCAAGGGTTCATGTCATTGAAATTTCCAATGCAATCTAGATTAATCTTATAGGTTGATCACTCCTAGTCTAATTAATCACATGCACTACTATGTCAACCAATTTAATTGCTACATTCAAATCAATTTAGCATCATCAACTAGCAAAAATCATTAATCAAGCATGCTTCCTTTTCTCCCTAGCAACTAATCTACTCACTAAACATGGTGAAATTAAGAAATAAAACAAATTCAATCAAATTCATATTCATTTAAAGCTTAATCAAAATAAAATCAATCAATCAACAAATTCTAGAGCAAGGAATGTAATCTCAATCAAAATTCAAGAAACTAGAAGGAATTGCATTAAAAGTAAATCAAAGGAAAGAAATCTTACAAACATTCATTGAATTGAAGAAGGAATTTCAAGATCAAATTGAAACCTAAGATCAAATTCAAGTACAAACAAGTAAATCTTAAGCTTCTCTCTCTACTTTCTCTCTCTACTATTTCTGGAAAAATTCAATCTCTAGTACAAAGTTAAGTTGTTCTAAAAAAGAAAGTCAAAAGCTATAAATAGGAAAATTGAGCGAAGGGGACCGCACAGGCCGTGCGCACGCACTGACCAGCCGCGCGCGCGCACAGCTGGGTCTGCGTGCACGCACCCCTGTGCCGCGCGCGCACCCCTGTGTGGTGCACGAGGCCTTGGCTCCTTCGCTTTCTTGATCAAACTCCGTGCTCCCAAACATCCCCATCATCAGTGCACTCGAGATGATGCTCGCGAACAAGGCAGTCCCAAAATGAGCAAATTGACTTGATTATTCAACTACAAAACACAAATAAAACAAAGAGAGAAAGCATAACAAAGTAAAACTAAAACTAAAACTATGAATTATCAAATAAAAATATGAAAAACTAGTAAAAACTAATCGAGAACTAAAGGGAATTATAAAAATGGAAAATCAAATAAAACTAAGAGAATTATATGAAAATGATGAAATAAAATAAAGAAAATGAACGTAAATCTTATTCTTTTGAGCGCCATAAACGACGCTCATCAAATTCCCCCAAGCTAAACTTTTGCTCGTCCTCGAGCAAAACAAAATCAAACCCAAGGGAAAATGATGACACTACTCAAGCAAAGAAAGAAACAAGAAAATTAGAGAAGATGAGAATATACATTAACTCACTTTCGCAGGAATCACGATCAATTTTAGCAACTAAAGACAAGCCATTTAAACTCCTAGATCGCTCTAGAGGACGAGTGATGCTCTCGTAAAGGTTTCCAAAGAGGTTAACCTATAACAATTTTTATTAAAAAGGAGGCAAAGCAAAAAAGAAAAGAAAAAAAAGTTTAAAACCTCGAAAAGAAAATAAATGCTTATACAATGGACTTTTGCACATGATCAAGGCACGAAGGATATCAAACTTTCTAAAACAACAATGGTAAGCACGTTTTAAGATATCGAGGGTTGATTGAAACATAGGGTATGCTAAGCGTAGAGAACTAATGAGGCGCAATCCACTTTCATCCCAACCAATCTAACCGCGTTCTCCCTAATGGCTTCAAATCTTCCCTTAGTAAGAGTCTCTATGGTTCCACGAAAGAACAGGAAAAGAATAAAATTTGAGGGTTCTCGACATCTTGACCTTGCATCCCTTTTCCTTAGGCTTTAACTCATAATGCCCTCCTCGGTATATGACTCAACCACTAGGTCGAAAGGACTTTCCTAAAGGTTGTAACGTAAGGGCAAAAGGTTAGGGGTAGGCTTAAAATTTAGAATTTGGTGGTACACCTAGGTTATGAAGCAAAGGTTGGTCACACCTCGACATCAAAACCAAGAAGCCACCAAACAAAAACAAACTAATACCCCCAAGCTTATTCAAAGCTATATCCACAAGCATATATACAAAAAGCGTAAACGCTTATCCCCCAAGCGAAAAGGAAGCATTGTTCTCAATGCTTGAAAAGGGAAAAGAATCACATCAAATTGTTTGTTTTGGAATTATTATTATTATTATTATTATTTTATTTTTTTTCATTTTCACTCTTTTTTTTTGTATTATTCACTTTATCAAAGCAATTGTCCTCGCCTCTTTTAACTTTGGACGGCTTTTTCATTATGCATTTATTATGTCCTTGCCTTTTTTAAAACTTTGGACAGCTTTTTCATTTATTCATTAGCCATTATTCACAATATATACAAAAGACGAGTTTTCTTACAAATAAAACCAATATCCAACTTTACAAACCACAAACACCAAAAGCATGACCAATTGCTTCACAAAAACCAAAAATAGAACAAAAAGAAACAAAAGGCTCAAAGTTCTAAATATGTGGCTTGAAAAGAAGGGGAAAGGCTCAAATGGTTAGCAAGATGGCAAATGTAAACCCAATGAACTAAAAAGAAAGAAGAAAATCCTAGAAATGAAAAATTACCACCCCGAAAAATGGCCTTTGTCCTTCCTAGTTGGTTCGGTCTCGTGTTTGAGAATTATGCGTCAAGATTCAAGATTAGGAATGCAAAGGTGAAGGATCCACACCGCACAATAAAAAATGTTGAAGGCTTGAAAAAGAAAAATCCTCACACGGTTGTAGCTAAAACTTACTAAAGGTGCCAAATACACCAAAGGAAGCAACTCCGTCTTACCACAAACCAAAAGAATCCGGCTTCAAGGCCCCAAAAGGTCTAAACCGCTACCTTAGCATACCCTATCCTAGAGTCAACAAAAGATACTCTCAAACCGTGCAAACCATTGTTTTTAGGAAGAAAAATAGCCAATGTGCAAGTTCAAGTGGTACTAAGTCCAAAGTAAAAGCCAAAAGATGAAGAAAGAAAAGCAATGCCTCAAAAACATTTTATTCATTTTCACAAATACAAGTTATGTTTGTTTTTTTATTTTTATTTTTATTTTTATTTTTTATTATTTTAATTTTAACCTCAACACAAATTCTCAAAATTTCGAAAAAACCCCAAAATTTTCGAAATTTGGGTTCGAAAATCCAGAATTTTTTGGTAAAACTCGAAAATGAAATGAGTTTAATGTAATTTGATGTTAGAATGAAAATAAAAGAGGTGAAATTGATATGATTTTGCAAGAAAAATAATAGGGTTTGATGAGAGAATGAAGTTGGGAAAATTGGGCAAAAGTCGGGGAGAGAGAAAGGAGAAATAAGGTTGGTGCGTTTTGGGGTTATAAGGGGGCGTGGCGCGCGCCTGGCTGCTGCGGCTGGTGCGTGCGTGCAGGAGCTTGGTGCGTGCGCACCAGCGACAGAGGGGGGGGGGGGCTGTTCTTGCTTTGGGCTGCGACGATTGGCCAAAAATCTCTGCCTACCTGGAGGTGCGTGCGCACCAGGTAGGGGCTGGTTTGGTTCAAAAAATCAGGCTAAACTCTGACCCCTGTGGTGCGCGCGCGCAGGGATAGGGTGCGTGCGCACCAAGGGGGTAAGGGGATGGTTCAAAAACCGTCAATTTTTTTGTCAAAGTTAGCGAAAAAATTTCTGACCCCTTTGGTGCGCGTGCACCAAGCAAGAATATTTCGGCCATGAATATACTCTCGTGTTTGCATAATTAGATATTTGAAAGCGCATTCAAAAAAGAGTAGAAAATCAATAAAAATGCAAACATGAGAGCATAAAACCCCAACAAGCTTCCCACCTAAACTTAACCAAACCCCGAAAAAGCTTGAAATAACACCAAAATTGTTGGAAATTTTCTTCAATCCAATCTCATGGTACCTAAAATCAAGAAAACAAACAAAAATAAAGGGGGAATAAGAAAAATTCTCAAGGATAAAAGAAGTATAGAAAATCGGGAAATCAAAGGAAAAAGGTTAGAAAACCGGGTTGCCTCCCGGGTAGCGCTTGTTTAACGTCATAGCTCGACGTCCTCCACCAATTAAGGTGGTTGTCGGAAAAGCAATGAGTGAACAACGCCAACAAAAGCACCGTCGAAATACTTCTTGAGACGATGGCCATTGACCTTAAACGGAGAAGAAGAATCCATCATAGAGACCTCTACAACACCACTTGGAAAAACATTCTTGACAAAATAGGGACTGCTCCATCTTGACATGAGCTTTCCGGGAAACAACATCATTTTTGAATTGTAGAGAAGAAACTTATCGCCAACACAAAAATCTTTCTTCTCAATAAGCTTGTCATGTGTTTCCTTGGAACGAGATTTGTACGCACTAGCACAATCATAAGCATCAAACCGAAGCTCCTTTAGCTCATTAAGATCTAACCACCGTTTCTCCCCCGCACTTTCCAAGTCAAAATTTATCTTCTTGATTGCCCACAAAGCACGGTGTTCAATTTAAACCGAGAGATGGCATGACTTGCCGTAGACTAGGCGGTATGGAGTGGTACCTATGGGGGTCTTGAAAGCCGTTTGATAGGCCCAAAGAGCATCATTCAACTTATCCGACCAATCCTTTCGATTTCTCGCAACCGTCTTTTCAAGGATAAGTTTGATTTGACGATTAGAGACTTTCACGAGATCGCTCGATTGGGGATGATATGGGAGGCCGAATCTTTGATGAACTCCATGCTTCCTCAACATCTTTTGGAAGGCATGGTGGATAAAATGAGAACTGTTGTCGCTTATCACCGCCTTTGGTACCCCAAATCTTGGAAAGATTATCTTCTTAAACAACTTCATAACCACCTTGTGGTCATTAGTTGGGGAGGCAATGGCCTCAACCCACTTAGACACATAATTGACCGCCACAAGAATATATTGATTTTCGAAAGATGAGGGAAATGGTCCCATAAAATCAATACCCCACACATCAAACACTTCCAACTCAAGTATGGGTTGTTGAGGCATTTCATTTCTCTTGGAGATGTTCCCAACTCTTTGACATCGGTCACATGTCTTGACAAAGCCCCATGAGTCCTTAAAGAGATGTGGCCACCATAAATCGCATTGAAGGATCTTAGTGGCGGTCTTAGAGACACCCATATGGCCCCCGCTTGGATTCGAATGGCACATATTCAAAACACTAGCCACCTCTTCGTTTGGCACACAACGTCTAAGTAAGCCATCGACCCCTCTCTTGTATAAGATGGGATCATCCCACACATAATGCCTTGCCTCTATCTTGAGCTTCTTTCTTTGGTTCTTAGAAAAGGAAGGAGGAAACTCCCCACATGCAAGAAAGTTCACTAAATCGGCAAACCATGGGAGCTCCTTTGCTTCAATAGCATACAAGAAATCATCAAGCATCCTATCCTTAATTGGAGAACCATCATCATGAGTTTGAGAATCTTCTAAACGAGAAAGATGATCCGCCACAACATTTTCCGCTTCTCTTTTATCCCTAATCTCAATGTCAAAGGTTTGGAGCTCAAGAACCCACCGAATCAACCTTGGCTTGGACTCTTTCTTGGCAAAAAGATACTTGAGAGCTGCATGATCCGTGAAGACAATGGTTTTGGAACCCAATAGATAACAACGGAACTTCTCAAAAGCATGAACTATAGCCAAGAATTCCTTCTCCGTTGTAGTGTAATTCTGTTGAGCTCCATTTAGAGTCTTGGACATATAATAGATCACATGAAGTTTCTTGTCCACTCTTTGACCCAAGACACCTCCTATTGCCGAATCACTTGCATCACACATCAACTCAAATGGTAATCCCATCTTGGAGCTTGAACAATAGGAGTAGAGATTAGAGCTTTCTTCAACTTATTGAATGCCTCCAAACACTTATCATCAAACACAAAATCGGCATCTTTTTGAAGAAGATCATTGAGGGGCTTTGCAATGAGCGAGAAATCCTTGATGAATCTTCTATAAAACCCGGCATGCCCTAAGAAAGATCTCACTCCCTTTACATTCACCGGAGGTGGAAGCTTTTCAATGACTTTAATTTTAGCTTTATCCACCTCTATCCCCTTGTGAGAGATCTTGTGGCCAATGACTATGCCTTCTTTCACCATGAAGTGACATTTCTCCCAATTCAAGACCAAGTTCACCTTTTCACACCTTGCAAGACATTTTTCAAGGTTTTCAAGGCATGCCTCAAATGAAACACCTCTTACGGAGAAGTCGTCCATAAAAATCTCCATCTCCTCTTCCAACATATCTCGAAATATACTCATCATGCATCTTTGAAATGTCGCGGGAGCATTGCAAAGGCCGAACGACATTCTCCTATAAGTAAATGTACCATATGGACAAGTGAAGGTTGTTTTTTCTTGGTCATCCGGGTGGATAGGGATTTGGAAAAATCCCGAATAACCATCAAGAAAACAATATAATTTGTGCATTGTTAGTCTTTCAAGAATTTGATCAATAAAAGGAAGGGGGAAACGATCTTTCTTTTTAGATGTGTTTAGACCTCTATAATCTATACACATCCTCCATCCCGTGACCGTCCTCGTCGGAATGAGCTCACCTTTCTCATTCTCAACGACGGTCATACCTCCCTTCTCTGGGACAACGTGAACGGGAGAGACCCACCTAGAACTAGAAATGGGGAATATGATTCCCGCATCCAAAAGTTTGGTGATCTCCTTTTTCACTACCTCTCCCATTTGCGGGTGTAGCTTTCGTTGCCTTTCAATAGAAGGTAAAGCACCCTCCTCAAGAGTTATGTGATGTGTACATAAAGCGGGGCTTATACCTTTGAGGTCATCAATGGTATAACCCAAAGCACTTTGGTGCTTTTTCAAAACACCACACAACTTTTGAGCTTGATGCTCACTCAAAGAAGAGCTAACAATCACGGGAAAAGTGGAGTTGGGTCCCAAAAATTCATACCTAAGGTGTGATGGAAGAGGTTTGAGCTCAACCGTTGGAGCACCTTTACCTTTTTTCGATGTTGCCACTTGCAATGCTTCTTGGCCAGAAATGCTCAAACACATTTGCTCTTCAACATCCTCAAAGCTTCCATTGAGAAAATCTTCATACAAACCCATCTCCTTGTTAGGAGTACCTATCTTTTCCTTATTCAACAAAACATTCTCAAGAGCATCGTTAGAAGTGAGCAATTGCTCATGCATAGAAGACACAACATGATCGAGAGAATTAATCAACATACAATTTTCTAAAGAAGAACTTGGATACTTTATGCTATCATTCAAGTCAAATTCTCTAACCTCATCCCTTACTTTGAGCGAAATTTTAGCACTTTTCACATCTATCAAAGCACCCAAGTAACAAGGAATGGTCTCCCTAGAATGATAGAAATATTAGCATCTTCATCCATCTCAAGAACAACAAAATCTACCGGAATAACAAATTTCCCAACCCTCAAAGGAACATCGTCTACCTTAACCTTAGGAAACTTAATTGACCTATCGGCCAATTGCAAAGTGATGTTAGTAGGTAAGAGTTCCCCTAGCTCAAGTCTTTGGTACATCGAGTATGGCATGAGGCTAACACTAGATCCTAGGTCACACAAGGCATTCTCAATTTGCATTTTATAAATGGCACAAGGGATGGAAAAGTTTCTAGGGTCTTTTAGCTTAGGTGGCATCTTGTTCATTATGATAGCACTACAATTCTTGGTCAAGTTCACCGTCTCTACACCATCACATGTCCTCCTACCACTCAAAATGTCTTTGAGGAATTTTGCGTAGTTGGGCATTTGGGTGACAACTTCGGTAAATGGTAGAGAAAGGTGAAGTTGCTTAAGCATGTAAATGTATCTTCCAAATTGTTCATCTAACTTGTGTCTCATGAATTTTTGTGGATAAGGAAGCTTGGGTTTCACAATCTCTTTCCCCACTCTCACCTCACTAGGCTTCTCAATCTCAACCTCACTCAAAGATGCACCATCTCTATCATCTTCAACCAAAACCTCTTGTGTGCCCTCTTTGGTCTCACTCTTCCTAGGCAAACTCTCCTCAAGAATCTTACCACTCCTTGTGACAATAGCATTAACCGGTCTATTGGGATCTAAGCATTGGGAAGGAAAAGAAGAAGGACTAGCATGGTTTTTCAAAGCATTAGCAAGTTGAGAAATTTGGTTTTCAAGCATCTTATTATGAGTCATCATTTCATTAAATTTCTTCTCACTTACGGTCATGTAAGTGTTCAACAACTTTGTTTGATTTTCAATGATTTCTTCCAAATTTGTTCTATGTGAAGAAGAAGAGGATTGAACATAGGAATTATCATTTTGGGCCTTTGGAGCAAATTCGGGTGGAGGGCCTCTTTGAGCATTGTTTTGAAAATTGCCTCCACCTTGATTGTTCCAATTACCCCTATTTTGATTTTGACCATAACCTTGATTATGGTTACCACTACCTTGATTATGATTCCCATAACCTTGGTTTTGATTACCATAATTTTGGTTTTGATTTTGGCTACTATAACCTTGATTGTTATAGTTACCTCGAGAACCTTGGTTCCTATAAACACCACCTTGGTTATAGTTGTCCAAATTGCCATGATTGTTGTCATTCCTATTCCATTGACCTCTTTAATTCTCAAACCTAGAATCATGATTATTTGACACAAAGTTCACATTCTCATTCACATTTCCATCTTGATCATCACAAACATCCATACATGCATGAGGGCAACTAGAAACATCATGATCATACGACCCACAATCATCACAAAACAAGCATCCACTAGGCATGTTAGTTGAAGAAGGAAGGGGTTGAGAATTAGAAGACATACCTCTCCCCTTAGATTGGGATGGAAGACTTGAAACTTGGTAGGTAGCACTTTCCAACTTTGCCTTGATAGCGGACACCTCCTTCCCCAAGTTTGTCATTTGTGAGGATAGATGGTTGATTGCATTTAGATGATCAACCGAGTACACCAAAGAGATACTCTTGCTAGTTGACTCTCTTTCTCCATCTTTCCAATCTCTATAATACCTCACTACGTCTTCAATTATGTCCACCACTTCCTCTTCCGTTTTGTTCATGATACGACCTCCGGCTCCTCCATCTAAACATGATTTTCCTTGAGGGCTAAGGCCTCCATAGAAGATTTGAATGATTTGATAGGTTGGAATTCTATGATGAGGACATTCTCTTTGATACTCTTTGTATCTCTCCCATGCTTCATAGAGGCTCTCGCTTGGCTTTTGCTTGAAACCTTGAATCAAAGCTCTAGCCTCCGCCGTTTTCTTTTGAGGATAGAAACGGGATAGAAATTCCTTGGTAACCTTGTCCCATGTCCTTAGAGAATTCGGCTTAACCTCCTTGTCTAGCCATTCCAAAGCACGCCCTATGAGAGAAAACGGAAAGAGCTTGAGGTGGATGAATTCTTAGGAGATTCCGTTCACCTTGATAGTATTGCAATATTTCTCGAACTCCTAGAGATGGTTTAGTGGGCTTTCATTCTTGGCCCCACTAAATTGTCGCCTCTCTATCAAAGTGATCATTGCCGGTCTTATTTCAAAATCATTTGCCGGTGTTGTAGGTGGAGCAATTCCACTCTCAAATCTATATGCACCGGGAATCCCCAATTCTTTCAATGCCACTCTCGGTTTTTCTCCCAATCTTGCTTGTTCTTCTTATTGTGGTTCTTCTTCACTTGAAATGCTAGGGCTCAAAGATCGTCTAGCACCCCTCAACCTTGCAATAGTTCTCTCAATTTCCGGATCAAATGGCACTAGTGAATGATCACGTGCTTTATGCATAAAATCTCAAAAGAAATGGTTAGTAGCACGGCTACAAATGTAGCCTAAAAGAAAATCTTTTTGTATTTTCAATTAAAGGTGAAATAGACTCAACACCTATAACAAAGCACCAATATCATTCCCCGGCAACGGCGCCAATTTTGACAATAGGAAAATGTAGGTCGTTATCTACCTCTCCCTAGAGCCAAACTTAATTTGTAAACACTCGACCAACCCTAATACAAGTATATGGTAAGTCAAGGGTCGAACCCAAAGGAATGAGTAGGAACGATGCTATAGCCTATGTCTAGCTAAATCGAAGAATATAAATAGTAGTGGTTGGTAACTAAAATGTCAAAAAGCTAACAAATCGAAGAATTCAATATGCTAAACACTAGGGATATAGGTTCCACATGCAAGCTCAATGATTATGCTAATTAAAGGATCACTCAATCAATTCAAACATTACAAAGGACAAACAATAATTGTAACCAAAGGAATTCAAGAGCTATCTCCTATAAGCCAAGCTAAGGTTCACTATGAATGGCTAACTAGGAAAATCACAATCAAATTCAATCAATTAAATCAATTCTCAAATCAAGGGTTCATGTCATTGAAATTTGCAATGCAATCTAGATTAATCTTATAGGTTGATCACTCCTAGTCTAATTAATCACATGCACAACTATGTCAACCAATTTAATTGCAACATTCAAATCAATTTAGCATCATCAACTAGCAAAAAATCATCAATCAAGCATGCTTCCCTTTCTCCCTAGCAACTAATCTACTCACTAACATGGTGAAATTAAGAAACAAAACAAATTCAATCAAATTCATATTCATTTAAAGCTTAATCAAAAGAAAATCAATTATTCAACAAATTCTAGAGCAAGGAATGTAATCTCAATCAAAATTCAAGAAACTAGAAGGAATTGCATTAAAAGTAAATCAAAGGAAAGAAATCTTACAAACATTCATTGAATTGAAGAAGGAATTTCAAGATCAAATTGAAACCTAAGATCAAATTCAAGTACAAACAAGTAAATCTTAAGCTTCTCTCTCTACTCTCTCTCTCTACTATTTCTGGAAAAATTCTCTCTCTAGTACAAAGTTAAGTTGTTCTAAAAAAGAAAGTCAAAAGCTATAAATAGGAAAATCGAGCGAAGGGGACCGCACAGGCCGTGCGCACGCACTAACCAGCCGCGCGCGCACAGCTGGGTCTGCGTGCACGCACCCCTGTGCCGCGAGCGAACCCCTGTGTGGTGCACGAGGCCTTGGCTCCTTCGCTTGCTTGATCAAACTCCGCGCTCCCGAGCATCCCCATCATCGGTGCACTCGAGATGATGCCCGCGAACAAGGCAGTCCCAAAATGAGCAAATTGATTTGATTATTCACCTACAAAACACAAATAAAACAAAGAGAGAAAGCATAACAAAGTAAAACTAAAACTAAAACTATGAATTATCAATTAAAAATATGAAAAACTAGTAAAAACTAATCGAGAACTAAAGTGAATTATAAAAATGGAAAATCAAATAAAACTAAGAGAATTATATGAAAATGATGAAAGAAAATAAAGAAAATGAACCTAAATCTTATTCTTTTGAGCGCCACTACTTTCTCTTATCAAAAGATCAAGTGTTTGAAATTGAATAAAACTCATCTTTTTGAATGTCCTAATTCTATTCGAACTGAAAGACGTTCAAAGATATTCAGATATGATTTTCGTGCCCATAATTTTTATCCAAATCTTAGATTGTTGGATAGCCCTTGAAATTATTTTTCCAATGATATATTATAATATTAATTCTGAACTATAACGAAAAAGATATGAATGAAATACAAAACTTTATCCAAAACTGACACTCTTTGACTATTTCAACCATATCTTTTATTCTACAAAGCATTTTAATCTTAATATAATTGCGTTGGAAAGTAGATTTCAAGAGCTTTCTAACGACATATTATTTTCCTTATTTTGGACTTTTTGATAAAAAGTTATGATAAAAACAAAATCCGCAAAAAACTATTTTTATAGCACCGCGATGAATCTGACGCCATGCAATAAATTTATCGCCACGCGATAAAAGGCATTTTATTCCGATTCGAATTCTAGCTGTTTTTTTTTATCATTTTCGGTCGTTATTCTCTATAAATAGGGACGGTTTCCTCTGTTTTTACTCACCAACAATCATCATCAATCTTCTCTCTAAGATAAAGTTTCTTCTTTCTCTCTCTCTTGATTTTCTAAATATTTTCATAAACACACACACCATACGTCCTTCAAGAGACGCTAATACACCTAGCCAAACTTGAAGTTGCCTTAGACTTTGACGTGAAAGGTTAATAGTTTTGAGGGTTTGGTCCCAAATCTATATTTCAATTATTTGATTAGATTTATTATTTGATTCAATATCTTCATTGAAGTAACTAACATGTGTATTGTTTTAATAGAAAGAGGTACGAGGCTTCAAAGTAAATAATTTGATTACTTAACTCTTCTTTTGATATAGAAATCATGGTTAGATTATTATTTTAATTTCTAGTATAATGTTTAGGGAGTTAACTAATATTTCTAATATCATGTATGTTCCTAGTATCATGTAAGGGATTAAGATTTGATTTTTATTGCTTAATAACATGCTAGGATTTTTTATTAATCATGTTAGTATCATGCCTAGGATCTTGCTGATATTATGCTTTGAGGATATTATTATTATGATGATGATTTGTTGTGTCAACATATTGTATTATTATTAAGTTGCTTGATTTATTATTGTTATTGCTTGATCACGCACTCTCTTGCAGGTTTAAAGGTTATTTGTATTTGAAATCACGCTTAATAAGATAGTTAATAATCTAATTTTAGGCTAATATGATTTTAATTCAAGTGATCACCAATAATAGATTTATTTGTGCATTAATTATCAACCAACATAGATTAAATATGCTTAGGATTAATTCAATGATTGTATGTTAATTGGAAAGCGCACAAGAATATGAGAAGAACAAAGTAAAGGCCTATTTAGGGCGTGTTAAATCTCTTTTATGTTGGATTCATACCATCATCCCCGAATATCCAGTCATGGTTCAGGACCACTATGGAGTCAGCGATCTCTGTGATCGTGAATGGGGTGTAAACTTCACCTCGTGGATGGTTTACAAGTTCCTAAAACTTGTTGGCGACTCTTTAGCTTTAGCTTCCTTCCCTTTGGATGCCACCATGCTTAAATGCATGATCACAGTGGGGCTCAAAGTTGATGCTTGAAATATTCCCTACATGTGGCGACTGCTGCTAATGTTACCTTTAGTGGTAGCGGTACGACGGTCGATGGGACACGGCTGCTGATGATGTTGCCTGTTCAACCACCCTCTACATCCCATCCCCTCCGTTTTTGCCAACACCTCATCCCCATCTAACTCCATCAACCACCCTCAATCCCCCTTCCCCCTCTATTTTCGCCGCCTTCCCCGTCGGTTTCTACCTTCACTAACCTTCTCCGTCGAGACAAGATCCCTGTCATCCCCTTCCAATTTCGACATCCCCAAACTCTTCCCCCATCGTTTCCGTCCCTTCCATTCCCTTTCACGTGCAGATTTCGCCCATCCTTCCTTTTCCAGTTTAATTTCGATCACCCTGCTACATTCTCCGTCGAATTCCGGCCATCCCCCTATAATACCCCATATTTTTATACGTATTTTATATAAAATAATTATTTTGTGGGTATATAAATAATTTGAAATGAATTATTTATGATATTTTAATTATTTATTTTAAACAAGTTTGGAAATATTTTATAAAAGGTGTTGGACTTAATGATTTTGATGATGACACAACCTCACTTACTTACAGACTAATAAGAGCTTGATTGTTTAAGTGTGTGATCAGATGCAATGACTAGGAGAATTAAGTGTCGTTCAAAGATACCATGAGGAACAAGAAGGCCAGAAGCAAAGCTATCCAAAAAGAAGAGTTCCTTTGCAGGAACTGGTGCTTCATAAATGAAGACTTGAGAAGAGAAGGTTCCCCTCAGGGAACAGAAGCTTCAGAGTAGAAGCTTCACCAGAGAAGAGAAGTTCCCTTTGAGGAACAGAAGCCTTGGAGTAGAAGCTTCATCAAAGGACATGAAGACTAAATATATTTTTATATTTTAGGATTTATGTAAGTATAAGAAATTAGTTACACTCGAAAAAGCTGTGTGGAATTAGTCTAAGTTGATAAAATTGTGCATGCTAGTTTATAGGAAAACTGTTATTTTCTAACGATTATCTTTTTCTCAACTGAAAAGATTTTATTTTATTTCTGATTTTTGAAAATATCTTTTGGTAATAAAATCTTCCATGTTTTCCAAAAACTTGCGGCCTACTCCCCATGATCTATTTCATATCATGGTCAAAGCACATTAAGGAGTTCATGCTTCTTGAAATTAGGAACATGTTCATCTTAGTGGGTTAGAGTAATGGCGTAATGGATTTGCTACACAAAGGAGTTTTTCCTAAACGAATTTGATCTATAAATAGTCTTTGAAATCAGTTGGAAAAACTTACCCTTACTCACATAAGTTTTCAAGCTTTAATTCGAGTTAAGTGTCCATCCCACATAAGTGATATAAAGTGTTCTTATGTTCTTATACTAGAGTTATTTATTTTTCGTGTTGTAATTTAGGGAATGGGGAAGTTTGAGTGAATTTCTGTATGTGAGAAAGAGAAGTGAGAAAGAGAAGAGAAAGAAAAGAGAAAGAGAAGAGAAGAGAGAAGGGAGATACAGAAGAGAAAGAGAAGAGAAGAGTAACAAGTTGGGTGACTTGTTCCTCGGGGTTTCAAGTTTGTTGAGGAACTTGAAGTTTGAGTCTTTAGTTTGTAATAGGACCATTTGCCGTATTCTAGTAAAGATTCTTTTTCCAAAATTCCAAGTGGTCGTGGTTTTTCTCCTTGTTAGGGCCAAGGAGTTTTCCACGTAAAAATCTCTCTTGCATCTTTTAGTTCCTTCAGTTTATCTTTTTGTTCCTTTAGCTTACTTAGTTTTAATTCCGCAAAAAGTTTGGCTAAACTCTCATACTACAATTCAACCCCCTCTTCTTGTAGTATTCATTGAAACAACAATTGGTATCAGAAACTAACTTCTAGGAAAATCAGGAAACCCTGAAGAAGAAAGGTCTTGGAGAAAATGAATACTCATGAAAAGCTCGAAGAAGGATACTCAACTCAGAGGCCTCCTATATTTAACGGCAAGTTCTATACTTCCTGGAAGAACCGCATGGAAATCTTTATTAAGGCGGAGAACTACCAAGTCTGGAGGGTCATCGAGGTTGGTGATTTCGAAGTCACCAAAACAAACGCTCAAAATGAGGTAATCCCTAAGCCTATGTCTGAATTTGAAAAACAGGATTTTGATAAAATGGAAATCAATGCTATGGCTATGAAATTGCTTCATTGTGGACTTGGACCTCATGAACACAATCGTGTTATGGGGTGCAAGAACGCTAAGGAAATCTGGGATTTGCTGCAGATTACTCATGAAGGAACCAATGAGGTTAAACGCTCAAAAATCGATCTGCTCATGTCAAAGTATGAAAGATTTGAGATGCAACCTAAGGAAACCATCCAAGAGATGCTAACCCGTTTTACTAACATCATAAATGAGTTGATTTCCCTTGGTAGACAGATTCCTACAGATGAGTAGGTTAGGAAGGTTCTTAGAAGTCTTCCGCAAGATAAGAAATGGAGAGCTAAGGTGACAGCCCTTCATAAAACTAAGGACTTTACCAAGTTCAACATTGAACAACTAGCAGGTTCTCTCCTAACTCATGAGCTGCACCTTGGAGTCAACAACGAATCCATGAGGAACAAGGGATTTGATCTTAAGGCTGATGAGGAGGAAGACTCATAAGTAGACGAGGATGAGGCTGCCCTTATTATGCGAAGATTCAAGAAGATGTTCAAGAAAGGCCGCACCTCAAGGAACTTCGGGAAAAAGACCTCAAATCCAAAACCTGACTACAGCTGCCACAAGTGTGGATCCCCAAATCACTTTATCAGAGACTATCCCCTCTAGGAAAATGATAAAGGAAAAGGAAAGGCTAAGGAACAAGGAAGAGAAAAATTCAGCAAAGCAAACTACCAAAAGTCAGACATGAGGAATGTCATGATAGCAGCCAGGGGAGACTCAGACAGTGAAGAAGAAGAGGATGACCAACCAGAAGAGGAGACGGCTAATCTTTGTCTGATGGCTAAATCAGATGATGAAAAGGCCTAACTTGAGGAACTCTAAAAAGTGGTATTTCTTGATCCTAAATAGCTTAAAACTCTCTCTAAAGATGTCCTAATAGATATATGTCTAGAAGAAGAAGAATTCTTTAGAGATACTTGTGTGAAACTGAACAAATGTGAAAAAGCTCTTAAGGTTTGCAAAGAACATGGTGCTTGGTTGGAAACAACCTATGCAAAGTCTCAAAGAAAATTAAGAGATCTTGATTTTAAATATAAACACATAACAGAGATAGCTGATAGAATCAAGAATGAAAGTATTCTTCTGAATGTTGAATTAACTCAGTATAAGCTCATGAATTCTGATATTAGTTCTAGCAGTTCCTCAAGCGATCAGTTGCTTAAATTCAATGTTGATTTTGAAAATTTGAAAAATGAACTCTCTACTTTAAAAACTCAAAAGGATCAACTTGAATCGGAACTGAATGCTAGAAAGGATAGAAGTATTGATCCAAAGGTAATACCTAAGTGGATAGCTGAAGCTCAAGGAAAACGAACTGAAGGCCTTGGTTACTGTAGGGAATATTTCAAGCCATTAACCCCAAGCTTGAACCCCACTATGATCAGACACTTAAGCATGGTGGCGTCCAAAGGGAAGCAAGCTAGAGCAAAAGAGTCGCCAACAAGTTTTAGGAACTTGTAAACCGTTCACAAGGTGAAGATTACACCCCTTAATGATCTATGAGATAGTCAACTCCAAAAGGTCTTGAACCAAATAGGGTTCGGGGATGAAGGTACAAATCCAACCTAAAAGAGATTGAACCTTCCCTAAATAAGCCTCTACTTCATTCTTCTCGTATTCATGTGCGCTTTCTGATTAACATGCAATCAACAGATTAACCCGAAACCTGTTTATCTATGTTTGTTGAATTTAATGCACAAACAAACTATTATTGGCGATCACTTGAATTATAATCAAATTAGCCCTAAACAAGATTATTAAATTTGTCAAAAGACCATAGTTTTAAGAAGAAAATTAGGGAAGTAACCATGGTTAAAGTTTCGTCTTATATCGATGATTTATGCTGCCATTTTCTTTGCACCCGACAATCATTAGGTCTTAAAGCGTGAGACTCAAATTCAATTTTTGTTGGAAATAGTGTTGTCATTAGAAGCGATATTGATTCAAATGGAGATATTGAGGACGATTCTAGTGTATTGAATCAACCGTATAGAATTAATTTCTCCAATATCAAATCTATTAAAATCGCCAAAGAACATCCAAAATTTATTCTTATTGTAGAAAAGATGATTGTTTTTGAAGATTTACTCTCAGAAAGGTTCCACCGCCAGTTTCTATGTGTCGTCATTACCGGTGAGGGTGAACCAAGCTTAGATTGTAGGATGTTTGTTAGAATGGTGTGGGAAACCTTACAAGTGCCTATTTTAGCTTTCATTGATTGTAATCCTGCTGGTTTTGAGATCTTTAAGACATATAAATATGGATCGTTTCACATGGCATTCATGAGTCAGAACTTGGTAGTCTTTATAATTATGCTGATTGGATTACTTAGGTCAAATTTACATGAGTATAACGAACATATTTGATTCTAACATGATATCAACAAATGGCAAATATATATCTAAGGCAGCGCAACTATCAAAGAAATCTTGGAGAAACCATGAGCCTGACATTTCACAACACGTGCAGTCTATCTTAAATGATAAGAAGAAGGCTGATATCAAAATATTATCCTCGAAAAATGGTCCAGATTTTTTGGTAAATACTTACCTTAGCTTAAACAGAAGATACAGAAGATACTAGGTTTGGAGACCGACTAAGAAGGACCTTTGACTGTCGAAGTGGGACCAGGTGTGGTAAAGTGTTCCTTCCCTACCCGTGTGACTGTTTGTCAATGTTCTTGTTTTTCCAAGCAAGAGGTCAAACGTAAGGGATTTGGGTGATAAATCAGAAGAAGTTGCTTTGTGAGACTTCTATGCACTTGCTTCATCTCTTTTCTCCTATGTTACTACTTTAACCTTATTTTTGGGTTAAGATATTCAGAATATATTACTATACTATATGTTCTCACATTAATTTCTAGATCCTTTTGTTCTCTCATTTTTAGGTTATGTTGTTCAATGAACTAGAAGGGAAGTGGAATCTCATGTTGCATTGCAGGTTTACTATTAACTGCAATGTGTTAGTGTTTGCAAACCATGTGTGAGTTTATGATTGCTCTCTTGTTGCAATAATCGTTCTCTAAGATGAATTTCATTTGCTTAAACTTTTTTTTTCAGTGTTATTGTTTTTTCCAATAATATGTAGAGTTGGCACATTTGGTAATGTAATTGCTATTGGATTTTTAAAAACTAGAAAGATCATAAAATAACCGAGGAGGCAAGACAAGATGTGAACTGTACATATGCTCAAGTTGAAATGTGGATCTATATAAAATTTCCATGTTAGTTATATGTATCTTTCAAAAATCAATTCATTATGGTATAATGATTCAGCATAACCTTTAGTTGATGATGGCTTTTATGTTACAACATTTTACACTTAGTGTGGCTATATTAGTTTAACTTTGATATGTTGTTTCTAAGGTGCAAGACAATTATACTATTGTTTAATAAATATTGTAGACCTTTCTGTATGTGACATGCTCCATATTAAATACCTGAATCATGGCTCCCAGCCTAGCTTGTCCAGTGTCCATTCATTTTATTATGTTGACTGAATTCTTGATTTGTCACTTCCTTTTGTGGCAAAAGAACTTGAAAGCAATTTTCCCTTTTATAAACATTATTTCTGTACCTCTAGGCTCCTGCAATACCAAATTCTCCTATCAAAGCATCTACTACACCTCCACCTATTCATCTATTGTACCCAATGTAGCTTTGTGAGTCTTGAGTCCTATGATGTTAATTTATATTACCACTTTTATCTTTACCTAGGATGACTATTTTAATTTTTTTTATTTTATATACTATACACCAAAGGCGTTAAATATGTATTAGATATCCATTCTTCAAAAAAAAAAATGTATTAGATATCCAAAGAGTAAAGTCTAGAGAAAAAAAAAACCTAGTAGCATCTAACCAAAACAATCATAATGTCGTTTGTGCTTATAAGTGAAACAAGCAAGCACGAAGATCGGACAAAATTAGCGGCTTGACAGATTAACACCTTCCTCCCTTCTTGTCAATTACTCAATCTCCCGTCCACAAACTATAATATACTCCCAATTCAAATTCAAATTAATTTTTTTCTTTTCTTTTTTTCATTTTGATGTGCTCTCAACTTTTTTCCACTAACAACTTCTTGATTTTTCTAGAGAGAGAGAGAGAGAGATAGAGTGTTGGGGGTTGAAGCTTCTATTGGCGATTCCGGTATTCTGGGTTCATTTTTTCAGGTTGGTTTTTCTTATCTTTGTTCTCAAAGTCCTCTTATTTATATTAATTTAATTATTTATATATTTATTGATGATCAGCTGTTTAATTTCTTGTTAATGATGAGTGATTATACATTAAGAGTCATCTAAATTAATGATTTTAGCATGAGATTTACAATAATTTTAGGCACGAAATCTAGTAATATGGTGTTAATTCCAAAAATCGCTAAAGAGACGACCTTTGGTTAGCATGCCGATAACTAGATCAAAAGAGATTGCAAGATGTAAATGATAGAAATAAAAAGAAGATAGACACGATATGGTGACGTGGAAAACCCCAATGAAGGTGGGTAAAAATCGCTGGTGGCTACTTGCATTGTCCACCAATTCACTATGATACGGGCGTTATATCCATTATTGATACAAATACAATAACTATTCTGGCGTCTAAGGCCATAGACAGTAAAGAAATGAAATATATAAAAACAAGAGATTAAGTATACATTATAGCTATTGAGAAGATATATGAACATTGAGTCGACACTGTAGCTTATAGAACACTCGGATGAGACATGTCGTCGTTTAGATCATCGAACAGAGCCTCGTGATGTAACTTTTTGATGATGTATTTTGTAATGTATTGAATGTGGATGTTTGTACTTGGAATGTGGTGTGAATGATCTGCCTTTATGGATGGTCATTGCTCCCCTTTTATAGGTCGTTAAGCGGTAGAAAATTGGTTGAGGATGATAAGGATGACTTCCTTGATTCTAGGAAGTAGTTGGTTAACTTCAAGACTTTGTCATATGATGAATGTAGACTAGTTAGGGATTCGTATTCATTGTAACAAGAGACCGGTTAAAGGATGGTAGAAATGCTCTCCTTATTTATAGGAACCACTAGTAACAACCTTGACTTGTTTTGCAGGTTTCTGGCGTCGCACTACGAGACGCGTCTTATTTGGACGTCGGCATCATGCGTCATCTTATGACAGTGTCACATTAGAGGTCACCGGAGGTTACGGAAGCCACTGAAGGATGACAGAGATCACTGGAAGTCGATAGGTCACTAGAGGCCTTTAGATGTCAATAGAGATGGAACTAATTTGGTTTAAAACCAAACCAAATCACAAACCGAACCGAATCAGAAATATGATTCGATTTTCTTTTTCTAATGTGGTTCGGTTCGGTTTGTAAAATCCAAAAACCGAGTTAGAGTGGTTGGTTTTGGTTTGAGAATTTGAAAAACAAAAACAAAACCGAATTTTTTTTTTTTTTTTTTTTTTTTTTTTTTGGTAATTGTAGACACCTAAAAATGTCTCCCCGAAACCAAACCCGATGATGAACAATCTTTCACCGCCATTATTGGTCGGGTTGAGTATTTAATCCCCGAAGGGCTTAAAATCCATGTTCGATCAAACTTGGTTCACAAAATAGTCAACGGATCAGTCCTAATGTTTAGTCAAAGCATAGTCCAATTTATATTTTGGCCTGAACCTTTCAATCCATTTTGTATTATTTATTAATTGAGCCCAAATCATGAATAATAAACCTAAATACGCTGAAATTATGAAACGGAACTAAAAATACCGAGCTTAATTAGGTTAAAAATGTATTTGGACACAATTTTAGGAAAATTGTTAACCGTGACACGGTGGCATTTACCACGCCACGGTGGGAGCTGCCTCGTCACGGCATCCTGTACCGTGTCACAGTACACATACTGTGACACGGGAATCTTTCGTGTTTTCACCACATCCGTACCTGCATGCGTTTTATCATTTTAGGGCAGATATTTCCCGTGTCACGACAGTCATTGTCGTGTCGCGGCAAATCTCTGATGTGTCACGACACCCAAATTTAGGGTTTTATCTTTTTAGGGTTCCGTGTGTTTCCTTTACTTATTTTCCTTATAAATATGACCCTTATTTCTGCAGTTCGGGGCATCAATTAATTCTCTCTTCTCTCTTCTACGATCTAGCCTAAACACTAGCCTACCCTATTCTTCCAAAATACTTCCTTTAAGCACTCCAAGGAGTCCGTCCTATACCCAAAGTTCCATCCTTAAACCAAGGCGTGAAAGGAAGAACTATTTGAGGGTTTGGCCCCAAATCAACTCTATTTAATTTAATTTTAATTATTGTTTTATTGATTTTCCTTGAAGTTACTAACACATTTATTGTTTTATAGTTGCAAGCAAGCGAAATCAAAGGAAGGAATCATGTTCCTTTTATTTCTATTATTTTTCTAACGATTTTATATTGTTGGATTATTGTTAAATTGCTTCCAATATTAATGTTAACTCTATTGTTATAATGATCACCATATGGCATGTTAAAGGGAATATGTAATTGAAGATCATGCCTAATAAGATAATTTGGACAACCGGTTTAGGTTCCTTTTTAATCTTATTGTTTAATCAAGTTGATCATGATACTTTAGAATTATGTGTTGCATTATGAATGGGGTGTAACCTTCACGGGTCAATCGTTGTTGCCTTTCGTTGTCCCTTTATCGTGGTTGCTTTTTATGATTCGTGAACGGTTTACAAGTTCCTTAAAAACTTGTTGGCGGCTCCCTACTTTCCTTGTCCCTAATCGTATTATGTCAACTCTCACTTCCTATGAGTGCCAAGCATTTTCACACATGCTAGATGTAGGCGCACTTCGAACGACGCCTACAATTTGGCGACTCCACTGGGGAGGATTCTTGGTTATTTATCCATTTGAGTGATCGGTATTTAATTAAGATGAGTGGATGAGACTTGAAAGATTCTTGAAAATATTCCTGCGATTAATTTGGCATTTTTGCATATGCATAGACATTTTAACGTCGTATTTCAGGTCTGTCCCGTAGGTAAAATTGGATAATCTGGTCGTGAACGAAGAAAGTAGAAGCACCAGTTAAATTTTCCTGACTTCCGCGCCACAGTAGAGCTTGCCGTGTCACGCGGCTGGGCACCTTCGCGCAGTGTTAAGCACCGTGACACGGTATATTCTATCGTGTTGCAGCAGTCTTGAAATCTTTCCAGTGGCTTTATTTCTCTTCTCACAGTCAGATTCCTTCGATTTTTCTGAAAAAACGTGTGTGTTCTACATACGTCTAAGTCCCGGGGGATGTAAGCTCTATCAACCTAAAAATGCTCATGGTAATAAGGGTTCATCCGAGTTAATAAATCCACCAAAACCATGGAGTCGAGTTTGACTTCATCACGAACTCGCTGAGCCGCCCGTTGGCATACACCCTCAAGGGAGGCTGCCTTGACAACGCGTCTAAACTCTTAACCATGGTACCCTTTGACACCAAATATCTGGACTATAGTTGAACATAGATCTTGACCTTAGGTTGCGAACTTGTTTTTTGTATCATCGTGACTAAGTGCTATGTGGTTTATTTGGTGCTAACCCCATATGTGTTTGTTCATTTTGTTTTTGGGATTAACCTATGACCGAGGGTTTTGATTCCACATAGAATTTTATACAGACTAAAAACGAATAAAATCTGGAAAAATAAAAAAAACTAGACCTGGAACTGTGCATCGTGTCACGGAAGATATGCCGCCCCATGGTGTACAGTTTCGTGACACGACGCTTTATACCGTCTGACGGTATGGAGCACCGTGTCACGACAGTTAGCACCGTAACACGGTGTCCAGGAAAAGTCCTCTATTAGTCATTTTTTGGTTTTTGTGCGTACTTATGTGGTTCGTATGTCCGGTTTAGTACCATGTTTAGCCGTACGCTTATAACACGCGTCCATAACCTCACTTAAACACTCACAAGTCATGTCGAGTTCACACACTTTAAGTCGCGCACCATTTTCGTTCATGACCGTACATTTGGAAGGTCTTGTCTTTTTTCCGTTTTTTTTAGAGAGTAACTCGGATGGTATCCTCCCGAACATACTTTTAATTTTTTTTTAGAAAAAAAAACTTTCGAAAAATTTCTCGCCTTTTTTCTTTTCCGGATGGGTCAAGGTTGAGTCTAGTCATTAAAGGAGCGTTTATTTTTAATATTGCAGCGCTTGGTAGAGAAGCAAAGGTAGATTGTTACGGTTCGAATCATTACCTCAACAACCTCTTAAACCTAAGAGGCGTACAAAGAAACCTGCACAATCGTCTCCATAGAATCCACCTTCGTCTTCAGTTCATTTCGAGTTCATTCCAATGGCCTTTAAGGAAGACGTTGAGAACCTCAACAAGACCATTGAAGCACTCGCTACTATGGTGCAAACGCTCACTACTAAAGTCTCCACCATGGAACAGAATAATGTCACTGTTGCTGCAATGGACAAGATCAAAGAACAAGTGAGTAAGATTTCTAAAGACTTCACCTATGTGGAGCAACCTGCCACTTCTCTGAATGTTAAGGACAAGCTTCCTGAGAAGTTTTCTACTACTGACATCCCAAAATTCAAGCCTACTGATAACCCCATGTTTCACTTGAAGGCTTTTTCTGCAACTATGGCTCTCAAAGGATTAGATGTAGCACTCTTCCCCACTCTGTTCCCTCTTTCCTTGGAGCATGCTTGTCAACAATGGTTTTACTCTTTGGATTCCAAGCATACTATGACTTGGGAGGATGTTATTAAAAGCTTTATGAGTCGTTACAAATGTAACATCCAAGGCGACACTTCTGAACGTGAACTCTCCATTCTCAAACAAAAGGAGAATGAAGGCTTCACTACATATTTGAACAGGTGGATAGAAACAGCTGCACTTTTAGCGGATCCTCCCAAAGAGAAGTAGATGGTTCGTCTCTTCATTCAGAATCTGACCTATAAGTACAAGAAACATTTGAAGTTTCTGCCTTTGAACACCTTTGAAGCTGTGTACGATATTGGGATTAATATTGAGGATGAGTTGATGAAGACTGCTGGTAGCAACAATAACAACAACAACACTTGGAAAAACAAGAAGAACGACAGTCCTTCTTCTTCGTCTTCCAAGCCCAATAATGCTACTAACAACATTAACCTCAATGATGTGTTAGTGCTCCCACTTAGAGATTTCAAAGGCAAAGGAGGGTTTACACACCTTTTGGAATGAGCTATGACGCTGCTTTTGATCGCCTGCACAATCAAGGATTGATCATGCCTATAGGGCTGTTTCCGGAACCCAGAGTAGACAACAGAACTGCTAGCTATGACCCCGATGTTCATTGCAAGTTTCACCAAGTAAAAGGTCATACTACTGAGAAATGTTGGAAGTTAAAGGATGCAATTCAAGACTTGATTGATGCTAATCAGCTTCCTGTTCCTCCAGGGGGCAAGAAGCCTAATATTCAAACAGGTCCTTTTTCTGATACTTTGGCTATCACGGGAGATGAAATCTCCTTTTATCCGTCAATACTCATCCATTCTATGGATGAACCTCTACCCGAAGTTGTTTTTTGTTTCAAGCTATGAAGAAGTTAATGGAATTTGGGATAGTGATGACGAAGACGTCTATCTCAATGATATAGTAGGTTCGTCTCTTGGCGCCGTCAACCATGAAGATAGCGAAAATGTTTGGGGGGACCTTGAGGTCAAGGTTCTCACCAAGAATGGAAGGTTACAGCAACCTAGTCTACCTCCACCTCCACCGCAAGCACAAGCAATAGTCGATCCCATAGACCTTAATTGTAAGCAACGATGTGATTAAGCAACTGCAAAAGACTAAGGTGGAAATGAATGTTTGGAAGATTTTAGCTACCTCCTACGAGCATCGAAAGGCTGTAATTAATGCTCTTGTGAAGATAGGGGTTGATAGTGACATGACTCCTCAAGGGCTAGTGAGCTTTCTCATTACTAAATCACCAAGTACCAGCAATTTGATTTCCTTTTCAGATAAGGATTTGCTCCCAGAAGGGGATCAACATAACAAGGCCTTACACCTTATTATGGTGTGTAGGTAGATGAATGTTCCCATGAGCCTAGTTGATAATGGATCAGCAATTAAAGTATGCCCGCTGCGCACTGCGAAGAAGCTGGGCATAAAAGATGAAGAATTGATTCCCTCTACTCAAGGGATTTGTGCTTATGATAATACCCGCCGTCAAGCCGTGGGTACTATCATGTTGAATATTACTACTGGAGCCATTGAACGTCGCACCAAGTTTCAGGTGGTATCTTTTAATCTGTTGTTAGGTCGTCCTTGGCTTCATGAGCTAAAGGCGATCCCATCATGGCTGCACCAGAAAGTCAAAGCCATAGTTGGGGTTTCTCTCCTATGCGTATTCAAGTCATTAATACTCCCATCGTACATGTTGAACACGATGAGGAAGATGAAGATCTCTAGGGTTTCTCTCTAGAAGACGTTCTCATGATCAAAGAAGAGGAGAAGTGTCAACTCGACTTCGATCCTTATTCGAATACCAACATAAATGCAATTATGAAGAAGCAAGGGCATTTTCCTGGAATGACCCTTGGGCTTTAGAAGAAAATAGCTGAACTTTGGGGCCACCCAGGTGCACCCAAGAAAGACACCTTTGGCTTGGGATTCAAGCCAACAAAAGAAGATATAAAACAAGCTCTATTGAAGATGAAGGCTCGCAACAATGCTCGAACCATGAAAACAGAAATAACCATGGATCCTTATCCTTTCACTCTCAATGGCCAATACATCAAAGAAGGGGAAGACTTCCCATGCTATGAATTTCCCGAGCCTTTCATGCACAATGGGAAACGTGAGCCAGGGTTCTAGGTGTTCATGGATTGTGATTTCATCGACGAAGACGATGTGTTCTCAATAGCTGAGAAACCAACTAGTCTAGGCTCTGATGATATGAATATTAATCTTCTTTTTGGGCAGGAAAGAAATGAATCTAAGCACATTGACAATGATAATTCTGAGCTCATTCAAGTTGTCATGTCAAGCAAATATTTTGATCCTCTGAGTTGATTGTCCCAGCTAATGGTGTCCTAATGGGTTGGCGCAAGATGGTGAAGATCACTACGCCGAGTGGAGAAAAGCTGGAAGGGACCACTGGCGAAGGCCCTATGTTTGATGAATCTGAATCATCTGGATCCGAGTCCGAGTTTGAGTCTGTTGATGAGTCTGTAGGATCTAAGGCCGACCCCCTTTCCACTATTGAGTCTTTTTCTATAGTTCCTCCTAGTTTTGAGCCTCTTGTCGAGTCTCCTCCCTTTATCCCAAATAATTCCGGTGAGGTCACAGCTGACCTCGCCCTCTCTTATGTAATGTTTAATAAATTCAATAAGATGAGTACCTTTGCTTACGATGCGAGTCATTCCCCTAACCCTGATCAATATTGCTTTGATAATGATAAAAATGACAAAGAAATAATAAAAGCAATGGAAGAATATGAAAATAAAACTGCAATTATTAAAGATACATAAATAGTTAATATTTCCAATGATATGACTATCAAAGAAGCTAAAATTCGATTAACACTAAGTCAAGACGAACGCAAAGAGCTAATTAACATGCTTAGTGAATTTATTAATGTATGTGCTTGGTCATACCAAGATATGCCAGGTATTGACAGAGACATAGCTCAGCATACGATACCACTCATTCCAGATATGAAGCTTGTCAAACAAAAGCAACGCCTTATGAAACCGGATGTGGCTCTCAAAATTAAGAAGGGAAATTAGAAAGCAACTGGCTACAGGTTTCATCAGAGTATCCAAGTATCCAGAGTGGATAGCTAATATGGTTCCAGTTCCAAAGAAAGATGGAAGGGTCAGGATATGTGTTAATTACAGGGATCACAACAAGGCAAGCCCAAAAGATGGGTTCCCTCTACCTCACATTGACATTCTGGTCGATAATACAACAAACCATGCCCTCCGGCCTCTCTTTCATGGACGGCTACACTAGATATAATCAAGTATTGATGGCTGAGGAAGACATGGAGAAAACCACATTAATCACACAATGGGGTACATATTTCTATACGGTAATGCCATTCGGGTTGAAAAACGTGAGTGCCACCTACTAAAGAGCAGCCACAGCATTATTACATGATATGATGCATAAAGAGGTGGAGGTCTATGTTGATGATATGATCGTCAAATCAAAAGATCGACCAGGCCACATCATTGCACACCGTAAGTTCTTTGAACAACTCCGCAAATATAACATGAGATTCAATCAAGCAAAGTGTGCATTCAGAGTCACATCAGGCAAACTCCTTGGCTACGTGATTAGTTCTCGAGGGATTAAAATAGATCCCATAACAGTCAAGGCAATCATGGCCATGCCGCCACCTAAGACTGAGAAAGAAATTTAAGGTTTTATCGGAAGGTTGCAATATATAAGTAGGTTCATATTAAAACTCACTACGATATGTGAACCTATATTTAAGAAACTAAAGAAGAATGTTCTAGTTACATGGGATGATGATTGCCATAAAGCTTTTGACAAGATCAAAGAGTACCTGGCAAATCCACCCGTGCTAGCGCCAGCAATACCCGATTTCCTCTTCGACTCTACCTTACGGTCACAAGAGAAACGATGGGAGCAATGCTAGCACAAGAGATCAAAAGCAAAGAAAATGCAATATACTATTTGAGTAAGAAGATTCAAGGTTATGAGAACAGGTACACACCACTTGAAAAGTTGTGTCTCACTCTCGTGTGGGCCACACAAAAGTTAAGATATTACATGCTCACTCATAAAGTTCATGTTGTGTCAAAGATAGATCCTCTCAAATACTTGTTCGAAAAGGCAACACTCAATGGCAGATTGATGATCAAGGTGAATAGTCAACCTTGCTCAGTCTGACATAAAATTCGTACCACAAAAGGCCATCAAATGTTCTGCAATTTTTGAATTCTTAGCAGATTTTCCACTTGAAGAAGTTGAGAAAGAAGAAGAAGAGTATGATTTCCCTGACAAAGATCTAATAATGACCGAGGATGGTAGCTGGACACTTTATTTCGATGGAGCTTCGAACCAAAAGGGTTGTGGTTAGGAGTCTTGCTCGTATCACCCAACGAAGAACACATCCCAATTTCCATGAATCTGGATTTTGATGTCACCAACAATGCTGCAGCATGCATCTTGGGATTAAAAACAGCTATGGCCTTGGGAATTAAGAAGCTCAAAATCTACGGCGATTCATCACTAATTATCAACCAGATTTCCAAGAGATGGAAAGTGAGAAGTGAAAGTCTCGCTACGTATCAAGCTCATCTGGAAAATCTCACGGAGCAACTAGATGAAGTGGACTACACATACTTGTCTAGAGAAGAGAATTAGTTTGCCGACGCACTAGCTAAGTTGGCATCAATTGTGCGAATTCCAAGAGACACAATCCGAATGCCATTGACCATAGAAAGAAGATATGAGCCGGCTTATGTTCATGCACTTAATGATGAACAAGAATCACAAGAAGAAGATGAATAACCATGGTATACATATATCCTTAACTATGTAAAGAAGGGAGAATACCCTCCGAACACTGATAAAAGGGCACGCCGTGCTTTGAGGCTCCTAGCCTCACATTATGTGCTCTCTAACTCCATAAAAGGATCACATAAGGGAGAAATCTCTTATGCATAGCTAAGAAAGAAGCATATAGAACCATGGACAATCTTCATGCCGGAATATGTGGAACACATATGAATGCTAAGATGTTAGTCCAAAAAATTCAACGACAAGGTTATTATTGGACTATCATGGAGAGAGAGTGTCACGAATATGTCAAGAAAAGTGTCAAGTCTACGCAAATTTACAG
Organism: Chenopodium album; assembly: GCF_948465745.1. Taxonomy (NCBI): domain Eukaryota; kingdom Viridiplantae; phylum Streptophyta; class Magnoliopsida; order Caryophyllales; family Amaranthaceae; genus Chenopodium; species Chenopodium album. The sequence goes on along the minus strand of NC_137846.1, from coordinate 42,177,933 downwards.
CACGTTCCACCTTCACTTCTCTACATATACACTTGTCCATGGCCTTTCTCTACTTGGGGAATTGACATCATTGGGAAGATAACACCACCAGGACAAGGGGGACACGATTTCATCCCTGTAGCAATCGACTACTTCACTAAATGGGTCGAAGTTGCTTCATATGCTAAATTCACAACAAAACATGTAGCTCAATTCATCGAGAAAAACATCATATGCCGTTATAGTGTACCCCACGAAATGATCAGTGATAATGGGACGCATTTCCAAGCCGAGTGCGCAGAACTATTATAGAAATATCATATTAAGCATCATAGGTTATCACCCTATAGACCACAAACGAATGGTGCTTTTGAATCGGCCAATAAGAATGTGAAAACTATCATCGAAAAGATGACGGAAAATTACAAAGATTGGCTGAGCAAGCTACATTTCGCTCTTTGGGGTTATCGAACTCCCGTTCGTACATCAACGGGGGCTACCCCTTTCTCTTTAGTCTATGGAGTTGAAGCCGTACAACCAATAGAGCTAGAAATTCCTTCTCTACGAATTGCGTTGGAAAGCCAACTAGATGAAGTCGACTGGATTAGAGTAAGATATGATGAACTAGTCTTACTTGACGAAAAACGCTTGGCAGCTTTGCATCATGTACAAACCTACCAACATCGTATAGCACGACACTTCAATAAAAAAGTCAACACTAGGAATATCAAAGAAGGTGATTTAGTGCTTAAGGCACTACGCAAAAATGTGTTAGATCTAAGAGGAAAATTTAGACCAAATTGGTCAGGTCCATACATTGTCAAGTCCATTTTGTCGGGCGGAGCGGCACAATTAGTAGACATGGATAGCAACGGCTTCCATAATTTAACCAACTCGGATCAACTCAAGAAATTTTATGCCTAGTTGCATGGGTTCAAGACCCGATAGAGCTACGTTTGGCCTGATTCCTTTTTAAGGATGCGTAGGAAACCCCTCAAGGGGGCCCGGCCACTTTAAAAATAAAAATCTCTCCTTCGCCGGCCAAATACCGCACACAAAGTACTAAAATCAGACAAAGCCAAGAAAATCGCACAGTGGCAACCGCCGTGCCATGTCAGAAGACACTGCGCCACGGCAGAAAACACCGCGCTGTGGCAGAAAAAGCTGAGCTATGGCAGAATAGGGGCAGGAGCTTTGGCTTTTCCAACTACCGTGCCACGCCAAGTTCCACTATGACACGACAACACTACCGTGTCACGATAAATAACACCATGACACGGTGGTCGTTTTGAAAAAAAAATAATAAAAAAGCACCATGCCACGGTATCTGCCACCGTGATGCGGTAGGCGTACCGTGATGCGGCAGACATACCGTGGCGCGGCAGAATGTTTAGCGGTATTTTGTGATTTTTTTTAATCTTATTGGTATTTTGTTCGACGATTATTATTATTCTTCCATTGCATTCGACTCCTTGACTCGGATTATTAAAAAAAACAAAAAAAAAATAAATAAATAAAATAAAAGTCATTGTAAGTTTTAATTAAGGAAAAAATAAATATGCTATTATTAATTAAATCTCACTACAATTATTGGCATCATACACCTTATTTAAAAATTAAAACTTAAATCATAAAAGCAAAGCAATATTGGTCTAATCCTTCTTAACCTTAGGAATTTCTTTCTTCTTTTCAACTAAGTCGGCCTTCACCATTAGTGTGTCCTTCGTAGCTCGAACTGTCACACCCCTAGTAGAACTTTCACCCCTTTCACCTCTCTCAGGTTTCTTAGGTTGTTTCTCTCTATACACCATCTTGTCTTTACCCTTTCCTTGTACCCAACTCTTCTTCTTAGGCCTGATAGGAGTCTTAAACTCAATTCCTTGTGTTCTAAGACCCAGACGATCCTTAGGAGGTGCCTTCTTACTTCCAAGTCATTCCTTCACATCACCATCAAACTTACACAATCTAACTCGCTCTCTCCTACTCCGAGGATTCAACCATGATTTGTATGCACTAGACAAGGGTGGAGGAGGTTGACTACTCGCAGAAATGGTCCACATAGGCCTTTTTATTCAATAGGTCTCATACTTGTGAACATTACTTTCATGCAATGATACTTCACGAGGACTATCATTATAGCGTGGAACTACTTATTCAAGTCCATATTATCGCATCAATCGGGAAGGGCAATAAAAAGTTAACTTTGACATACAAGGAACACGACAATACGGGGTATCATTCGTCCCGACCATCCTAGTAAGCCTCCACCAAGGCACTACCCATCGAATGGAAAATTCTCTCTTCGCAAAGAATAATTTCCAATCATCATATGACATGTTTGCAGTGTAATTTTTCTTCTTACGAATTAGATCATTGGGACCGTATTTTTCAATATCGTCGGGGGCTTCAAAGAGTTCCAAACGCTCCGTCAACCAAATTTGAAAAAAAAGACGCAGATGGTCAGTGTCACAAAAAAAAAATTGTTGGGGCGCCGTGACATTGCATAAAGTACCGTGTTGCGGCAAGAAGTGTCGTGGCACGATGTCAGCCACGTGTCATGGTAATCAAATTGAAGCCGCTTTTACCTACAATAGTATTAGAGAGCCCTTCCTGACGGCTTTCCGGTCAGATTTTGCTTCGTCGAGACCACGCAAAGTTTCTCCAAGGAAGGTAGGCATAGGGAATCTTCCAGATTCAACATTTTTAAGCACAGACGCTAAGCTAGCATGTCCTACTCTACCGTTTACAAATAAAAGCTTGCTAAACATGCAAAAAAATATAAGCTCTCCTACTGTATACATGGTATGACTTAGAGACAGGACGATTGAAATATAAATTTGCAAGCTTTTCTAGATCTCGTTACCACACACAATTTTATTTAAATCTGGATCAATCAGATTTAGATGACGCTCGAAATCCTGGTAATAATATTCACGCAGTGTAGGCATTGCAACGAGAACTCTAGCAGAGAAGCCAAAAATCGCACCAAATTCCTCTAGCAGAGCACATATTTCATCATAATCGAACTTGAAACAATGGGTTTCCGGACTCCAATAGTCTAAGGCTGCTCTTAGAAAATCATGTTCAATCGCTACATGCCTTAATGCCAATAAACCTCTGACATGAAACAATTCTAGCTTTCTTTTCTCTACATAGGTCAAAGAATATGACCAATCACGCAATGTAATATCAAAATTCTAAGACATTATTATTGAAATATGAAATTTTGGCTATTTTATATTTCGTAGTTATGCATATCACGAATTAACTGGTCGTGATTTATAGCCAAAAGAGCCTAGAAACGCATAAAATTTATCCCGTCCTACGCGCGAACACAACGTTGCACTATTTGCATGCCGCGACACGGTAAAATACACCGTGTCACGGGACAGACTTCCGTGACGCGGCAACATATACCATGACACGGCACAGGCCCACATGTCACGGTGGTCACACGTTTATCCTTCGAACTCTTGTTTCGAGAGTTTTAATCCTAATAAAATTCTCCTTTTTTCATAAAATTATTATTTTATTTTATTTTATGTTTATTTCATTTTATTTTCAGGGAAGTTGTAAAACTTATTCCATTTTTTATTTCTTTTTATTTTGTGGGAAGTTGTAAAACTTGTCCCATTTTTTATTTCTTTTTATTTTCGGGGAATTTGTAAAACTTGTCCCATTTTATATTTCTTTTTATTTTCGGGGAAGTTGTAAAACTTGTCCCATTTTATTTCTTTTTATTTTCTTTTTATTTTTTGGAGAAGTTGTAAAACTTGTCCCATTTTTATTCTTTTTATCTTATTTTTGGAGAAGTTGTAAAACTTTTTCCATCCTTTTCATCTTTGTTCTTTTGGGATAAGGTCGGTACCCTCCACTTACGAAATAACGGTCGTTTTTTCATACACAATCACACCCAAACAGTCACAAGCACACACTAACATACACACTAAATGAGTAAATAAATGTCAAATGCATAAAGTGTGAATAAATATACAAGAATGAGACACGGTACATAAGTAGTGTCAATGTACATAATAAAACCGTCGGTCAAAAGTCTCTAGATCCAGAAGAACTAGGATCAGTGTCATCACGAGACTGTGAGTAAGGCAATGGAGGACGAAAAAAACCCTCCTGTAGACACCCAAATGTGTCTCCCCAAAACCAAACCCAATGATGAATACCTTTCGCGTCATTTGATTATCGAACGAGGTGAAGGTGTGGAAAGTCTAGTGATGAAGATGTTTTTATAAAATATCTCTTCTTTCTGTATTTGAAAATATTTCTTTTCTTACTCCTATTTTGTGAAAAATAGTCAGTCCAATTTGGTTTGGTCCATAATAAAGGTCCAATAATAGTGTAGTTGGATTGGGCTCGAAAAGAGCTTTCCAATGATATATTATAGGCCCAATTCCGATGACTTATGAGGAAGTGATGGATTAAATTAGATTAGGCCCAATGATTTTCAAAGGTGGCCCGATGATCTAGAGAAGGGCCTATTAACTATTAATCCAAAAAGGATGTTTTATTTAGAATAAAATATATTCAATCTGCTTTCGAAAACTGCTCGGACGCTTAATTACTTGCAACCAGCGTTGAAGGTAATTACGCGTGGAAAAACGCGTTGACTTTTGGACCAGCGCGAGACGACGGCGTCGTCGCCAGGCGCTGACTTTCGTCATCTAGCATTGGCCTTCGTCGCCTGGCGACGGAGCTCGTCGTTTGGCGCTGGCTCCTGTCGTTTGCGACAGGAGGAGTTTTATTCCGAATATGATTTTCTTCAATCCCGTGCTATTTTTCTTATAAATAGGGGTCGTATCTCCCTGTTTTAAAATCATCTACAATCATCATCTACATTCAACAATCATCTCTCTTCTCTCTAAAAGCTAGAAGCTTTCCTTCTCTCTCTATTCTTTTTCTAAACATTCTCTCACAAAATTCCACATACATTAGATCTAGACACACCTATCCATGTTCGAAGTTGCCTTCACCCTAGATGTGAAAGAAAGAGGTACGAGGCATCCAAGTAAGTAATTTAATTGTTGTTCTTTTGATGTAGAAAGCATGCTTTGATTATTTTGATTCCTACTATCATGTTAGGATGTTATATTGCTTCCTAGTATCATGTTTAGGGTTAATTAAGATATCTAATGTCATGTATGGTTATTATGATGCTTTATATTTCTTAATATCATGTTAGTATCATGCTAGGAATAAAGCTTTGATCTTTATTGTTTAGTGAAATGCTAGGGTTTGTTATTAATCTTGTTAGTATCATGCCTAGGGTCTTGCTAATATTATTATGCTTTGAGATTGAGAATATTATTATTATGATCAATCAATCAATCAATCAATCAAAGCCTTAATCCCAAAAGTGGGGTCGGCTAACATGAACCAAATTTGATTATTCCGTGTAGTCATCAACATAAATCTTTCTCCTCCATCCCTTACGATCCAAAACTTCATCCTCACGTAAATCCATGCACTTCATATCCTTCCTCACTCCTTCCAACCAAGTCATCTTTGGTCTCCCTCTTCCTCGTTTAATCCCTCCATGGTCCCACTCTTCCACTCTTCGCACCGGTGCACCCTCGGGTCTCCGTCTTACATGTCCAAACCAACGCAGACGATTTTCCCTTAATTTATCTACAATGCCCGCCACACCTACTTTCTTGCGAATAACCTCATTTCTGATTCTATCTCTTAAAGTGTTTCCACACATCCACCTTAACATGCGCATTTCCGTAACCTCCATCTTTTTAATATTATTATTATGATGATGATTGTTATTATGTTGCTTATTATATATATTGTCATTGTTGTTGCTTGATCACGCCCTCTCTTGAAGGTTTAAAGGGAATTTGTACTTGTAATCACGCTTAATAAGATAATTAATAATCTTGTTTAGGCTAATATGATTATAATTCAAGTGATCGCCAATAATAGGTTTGTTTGTGCATTAATATTCAACCAACATAGATTAAAGAGGTTTAGGGTTAACCTATTAATTCCATGTTAGTCAGAAAGCGCACATAAATACGAGAAGAATAAAGTAGAGGCCTATTTAGGGCAGGTTCAATCTCTTTTAGGTTGGATTTGTACCTTCATCTTCGAACATCCAGTCATGGTTCCAAACCTATTGGAGTTAACGATCTCCTGGATCTTTAAGGGGTGTAACCTTCACCCTATGAACGGTTTACAAGTTCCTGAAACTTGTTGGCGACTCTTTTTGCTCTAGTTTCCTTCCCTTTGCACGCCACCATGCTTAAGTGTATGATCACAGTGGGGCTCAAGTGTGGGATGCTTGAAATATTCCCTACAAGCTTGTCGTCTAGCGACGAAACTGTTTTCTCGCGCCAAATTCTTCCACTACCGAGCCAGAAATCTACCTTATTGTTTCGACTAGTTTTCTGGTATTGTTTGCTCGGTTCTACTTCCCGATTGAGTTTTTCCTTATTTTCTGAAACCCATATGTGTTCTACATATGGACATAACCCTCTAGGAATTCATGCTCCATCTACCCAATCAAACGCTCCTGGCAACGAAGGGTACATCCGAGAATGTTGAATTCACCAAACCATGGAAGCGAGTCTAACTGCGGGGTCCCATCCACACGCGCCAACCCTTCCAAAGGTTAGGCTTCCGCGCTGTGCATCCGAACTCATAACCATTGACCCTCTTTGACTAACCCATATCCTGAACTTTAGAGAACTAGAGCCATGGTTAGGTTGCAAACTCATTGCATCATATCGTGACTGTATGACTACTTGTGCATTATTTTCTGTGCATACTCTATGTGTTTTTCCTAACTGTTTGTTTGACTTGTGTATGAGTTAAATAAATAAAATTAATGACTAAAAGGATTTTGCTAATTTAATTAATTAATTAATTATAATAGATTAAAGTCTAATAAATTGGTCAAACTGGACTTAGTACGACTTTTAGGCTAATCCCTTTAGAGCTAAATACTGGAAACAGTCTCAGATCGATGTCCCGCAACGGCGCAAAGATCTGGGATGTAGCGCCACACGCTAGTGTCCGGCGCCAGGCGACGATCCCGTCGTCTGGCGTTGGCTGCCAGCGTTTGGCGACGGTACTGTCGTCTGACGATAGCCTGTAATTTTGCTCGAGTCATTCACATTCACCACTAAAGCACACACCTAATGTGTCACATTTTGACCATGTCTAGAGAGTCTCGTATGCGCGTCCTTTCCGTCATTTGAGTTGGGGGTCCACTTTATTCCTAAATTCTTCTATATATTCCCATATACATCATTTTTTCACTCTCTACATACTTTTTCATACCTATCATTCTCCCCTTTCTTCCATGATCTTTTCCCATCTACTGCATGTTGAATAGAGCTTGAGTCAAAAATGAAAAACTTATCCATAACTTCCCTTTTCACAACACTTGGTCAAGGAGAGAAGGGAGATTAATCAAGGACAACACCTTTGTTCAAATACTACTTTTTGACAAACCCATAAGTCGGAAAAGAAAAGCTAAGAAGATCATGATGTCTCAAGAAGATCATAACTTCCCTTTTCACAACACTTGGTCAAGGGCATTGCTTGCAAGGGGTCTCGGTGGACAAGGAACTTCTTCCGCAGAAGTTCAATGCCAGTGACATCCCTAAGTTAAAGGCAACAAATAACCCTTATTTCCACTTAAGAGCGTTTGAGACAATAATGAACATTAAGGGGATAGATAAGAAAATTTTTCTTACATTGTTTTCTTTATCACTCGAAACTGTGTGTCAACAATGGTTCTTTTCCCTTGAGAAAGAGAAAATCTCAACTTGTGATGCCATTGTAAAGGCTTTCATTGATAGATATAAGTGTAATATTCAAGTTGAAACAGACCATAGACAACTGGAGATGCTAAAGCAAAAGGAAAAAGAAGGGTTCACTTCTTTCTTTAACAACTGGAGGGAAACTTTCGCCAACATGGTCGAGGTCCCTACTGAAAAGGAATCTGTAAGGATGTTTATCAAGAACCTTCAAGAAAAGTATTAGAAGCATTTGAAATATCAACACAACTTGAATACTTTCAAAGCAGTATATGACATAGGTATTGAAATAGAAGATGACCTTGCAAAGCAAAAAGCTACTAATAATAGCAACAACAGTGGCTGGAAAGGAAAGAAGAATAACAATCCTTCTTCTTCCGAAAACACCCACTCTAGTAACAATGTTAGTACCTTTGATCTCAATGAAGTCTTATCCATAGATAATCAAGGGTCTAAAAAGCAACTAAGGAAAGAGTTCACTCTTATTGGGATGAGCTATGATACCGCCTTTGATCGACTACATGCCAAGGGACTCATTACTCCCATTGGACCCATTCAAGATCCCGCGCCAGAGAAAAGATTGGCTAGTTGGAACCCAGATTCACATTGCAAGTACCATCAAGGGAGGGGTCATACTACTGAGAGCTGTTGGAAGCTAAAAGAGGCAATCCAATATTTGATCGATAATAACAAGCTTCCTATACCTCCAACTGGCAAGAAGACCGAGTGATAATAAGAGCTCAAGACAAGAGGTGGGCTTCAACGATAAGATTTCATGACCTCTTTTTCTATCTTTTTTTTATTCCTCTCCCTAAATAAGTCTAGCATAGGCACCCTTTTATTTTCCTTAGATTTTATTGTGTAGGTTTTTTCCTTTTTACCTTTTAATAAAATGAGCATTTATTTCCTTGCATATGATCATTGCATTACATAAAAAAGTAAAATAAAATAAAATTCCATGTCGAACTAAGCACAAGGTATACCAATGATTTGAGGCACCCCTTGTAGCCACATCATATCACATTTCACCTTTAAAAAATATAAATCCTTTCTTGACAAGCCACTTTGAGCCTCGTCTACTGATAGAACTTCCTTTCTTCGACCCACATCTACTTAACCTTGGGATGGGATGGTGTGCAACTTATGCAATTTTTAAAGAACGAAAGCTTGAGTGATTTTACATAAAACTCAAAAATTCAAAAATCAAAAATGATAAAAGTGTACAAAAGGGCAAGTGTTCCAATGTCATTGATATGAACACATCTCAGATTGCGTCTCTTATCGAGTGCTCGGTACCTTGCCTGAGAAACATGAATGCCAAGTGAGTGATAGACCGCATAATCGGGATTGCCCCCACTTATTCAAATAAAAAAATGACAAAGAGAAAAAAAAAGAGAGCAAAAAATAAAAAAGAAAGAGCTCAAAAGTAAGGAACCTCAAGCATAATAATACAAAGATTCAAAAGCAAGATTGCACACCTTGGGGGCTTATCTAGGGTCTTGAGCCTTTATCCCCTTCTTCTTCAACTTTTAGCCTAACCACGTTACAACCCTTAAAAGACCTCTTTGAGGTATACACACACTTGTGCGAGGTGCGTCCGTAAAAAAAATGCATTCATATTCACGTTCATAATTGATCATATTAAGGGATATCCAATGCTCAACTTTATCCATGTAGAGCTTGACTTGGGTGATTGATCCCTACATCATTAGCTTACCTAGCCTAAAGAGTCACCATTATTTGGCTCTTATCATAATACTTTCCCATACACTTGGCCTTTGCAGCCTAGATTTAGTGTCACTTTCACACACTGCACGGATACATAACGTGGAAGCATATCTTGTCATCATTGCATCATGAAGAGTATGAAGTGCTTAGCCTCCGTGCCTAAGTTACCTAAATACTTTCATCAAAAATTAACAATGGAGATAGCCTAGGATGTTACAATCTTCGCGCCCTAAGATACAACGTTGATCCATACATTTGTCAAAGCTCATTCAACATGCACCTTCAAAAACTTCACTTCCTGTCTTTTGGCGTCTTTCTTTTTCGGGAGAAAGTCGGTACCCTCCACAAAAATGACGGAAAATTTTTGTTTTTCTGCGTTTTCGAGTCGAATGCACACATAAGTCATGTACATATCAAGTCTCATGAGTCAATACTTTGCACATACAAGTCACAATCGAGTTGAGTCGACCTCGAGTCGGTCAATCGTATTAAGTCAAGTTTACACCTTGAGTCATGTCAAGCCATGTATGTTAAAACAGCTTTCAGTCGAGTTATGACAAGTCATATGTGTTAAAACACATTAAGTATTATGCAATGAGTCAAGCAACACTGAGCCTTAGGTCAACCCCTAAAGAAAGGATGAGCAAAGTCCTATAGTCCAAAATATAAATGTAGGTACAAAAGATTTGAAGCAAAAGGAAGCAAATGGCTTAGTAAATAGAGTTGGCCTGATCGCAGTTAGATTGACGATCGGCCTGATTGATCGAGCACATTCAGATTTTGATCAAGCACCTCAGATCCTGAAGGATAGGGTTTTCAACATAGAGCTATCACTTCAAAAAAGCAAGCAAGTAAGGACATTCTCGGATTTTTTCGAAAAACCGTGAATATAAACGCATGAAATTCTTCCGAAATAAGAGGAGTTTGAGCAAGAATTTGCAAAAGATTTGAGCAGATTTGGTTATAAGGAAACGACCAAGTTGAAGATTCAGAGTGAAATCGAGCAACAAACAATAGTAATGGAGAAGAAAGGGGTTTTATTTCAAAAACCCGACACTAGCGCCAAACGACGAGTTCATCGCTAGGCGCTGGCCTTCGTTGCCTGGCCACAGGGTTAAATCCTGGCGATAGTGTGTTCCAGCGTGCGCTGGTGCGGCGACAGAATGCATGTTCCCCATATTAGATTATGTGGACCTTATGCAGCAATTTCGGGTTCCTTGGTACGCTAGTTAGCCCCTATAAGAAATTTGACATGATTAAGTAGGTGACCGACCTAATGAAAGATCGTCTCACTTAGCTTAAAGTGCTTAAACATTGGTTTATTGCAAAGGTACCAACATAATGGTTCATAAACAGAAGAAGGCACCGACGTAATTGTTCACAAGCAGCAAAATACGCCGACGTACTGGCACCGCGGAAATTTCAGCAAATATCACAGCTGCAAAGTTCAAGAGAGCTTTAAGGATCGACAAGCGTTGGTCTTCAGTAATTTTCTGCGGAATATTATCGCAACAACTGAAGATGGCTTCAAGCGAAGTGATCTTCGACAACGTTCGCTAAGATTGTGGAGGTTGTCACCCAGATTTGAGAAGATGGCACGAGAAAGGCGGTCTTCGACGACGTTCGCTAAGATTGTGGAGGTTGTCTCTTATATTTGAGAAGATAGCACGAGATGGGCGGTCTTCAACAGCGTTCGCTAAGATTGTAGAGGTTGTCACGAAGATTTGAGAAGAACGGTTCGTGATGAGGCGGTCTTCGACGACATTCTCTATGAGTGGGAAGGTTGTCACCGTGATTCAAGAAAAAAGCTCGAGATGTAGCAGCATTGATAGACGACGTTCCCTACGATGTGGAAGGTTGTTAGAAAGCTGAGGATGGCTTCAAGCGAAGCCATCTTCGACGGCGTTCCCTAGAATAAGGAAGGTTGTCAGAAATAGGAAGTGACTTCAAGCGAAGTTATCTTCGATCATATTCCCTAGGATGTGGAAGATGGTCATAAAAAAGCAGAAATTAGAGGCAGTTACAAGCGTAGCAGTCTTCTGGCGGTATAAAATTTGAGGCAGAACGTTCTGAATCATTCTCCATCCCTATCGCTACATTGACTTTCGTTTTCGAAACTTGCGTTTCTCCAAACTTAGTCAAAGTGGGGGCTTCTTTAGACACCCAAATGTGTGTCCCCAAAACCAAACCCAGTGATAAATACCTTTCGCGTCATTTGATTATCGAACAAGGTGAAGGTGTGGAAAGTCTAGTGATGAGGATGTTTTTATAAAATATCTCTTCTTTCTGTTTTTGAAAATATTTCTTTTCTTACTCCTATTTTATGAAAAATAGCCAGTCCAATTTGGTTTGGTCCATAATAAAGGTCCAATAATAGTGTAGTTAGATTGGGATCGAAAAGAGCTTTCCAATGATATATTATAGGCCCAATTCCGATGACTTATGAGGAAGTTATAGATTAAATTAGATTAGACCTAATGATTTTCAAAGGTGGTCTGATGATTTAGAGGAGGGCCTATCAACTATTAATCAAAAAAGGATGTTTTATTTAGAATAAAATATATTAAATCTGATTTCGAAAACTGCTCGGACGCTTAATTACCTGCAATCGGTGTTGAAGGTAATTACGCGTGGAAAAGCACGTTGACTTTTGGACCAGCGCGAGACCACGGTGTTGTCGCCAGGCGCTGACCTTCGTCGCCTGGTGACGGAGCTCGTCGTTTGGCGCTGGCTCCTATCGTTTGCGACAGGAGGAGTTTTATTCCAAATATGATTTTCTTCGATCCCGTGCTATTTTCTTATAAATAGGGGTCGTATCTCCATGTCTTAAAATCATCTACAATCATAATCAACATCTACAATCATCATCTACATTCAACAATCATCTCTCTTCTCTCTAAAAGCTAGAAGCTTTCCTTCTCTCTCTATTCTTTTTCTAAACCTTCTCTCACAAAATTCAACATACATTAGATCTAGACACACCTAGCCAAGTTCGAAGTTGCTTTCACCCTAGACGTGAAAGAAAGAGGTACGAGGCATCCAAGTAAGTATCATGCCTAGGGTCTTGCTAATATTATTATGATTTGAGATTGAGAATATTATTAGTATGATGATGATTGTTATTATGTTTCTTATTATATATATTGTCATTGTTGTTGCTTGATCACGCCCTCTCTTGCAGGTTTAAAGGGAATTTGTACTTGTAATCACGCTGAACAAGATAACTAATAATCTTGTTCAGGCTAATATGATTATAATTCAAGTGATCGCCAATAATAGGTTTGTTTGTGCATTAATATTCAACCAACATAGATTAAACAGGTTTAGGGTTAACCTATTGCTTGCATGTTAGTCAGAAAGCACACATTATTACGAGAAGAATAAAGTAGAGGCCTATTTAGGGCAGGTTCAATCTCTTTTAGGTTCGATTTGTACTTTTATCCCCGAACGTCCAGTCATAGTTCCAGACCTATTGGAGTTAACGATCTCCTGGATCGTTAAGGGGTGTAACCTTCACCCTGTGAATGGTTTACAAGTTCCTGAAACTTGTTGGCGACTCTTTTTGCTCTAGCTTCCTGCCCTTTGGACGCCACCATGCTTAAGTGTATGATCACAGTGGGGCTCAAGTGTGGGATGCTTGATATATTCCCTACACCTCCATCATCCGAGTACGAGGAGTAGTGTCCCTACTAGCCCCCACAACTCCAGCAGAATACATACTCAAGGCAGGTCTTGTCCAGCTGGTAAACTATGTAGGCTAACTCCAAGATGTAGGTATCGTCGGTGGAGGCATCGTCCCAGACAATGGAACCGAAAATAAGCCCTGATCTACAGGAGTAATGATCGGCCTAAACTCAAGCTGTGAAGGCTGGAATGGCTGGGAAGATGGAGGACGCTGCCACTGAGCCTAAAAGTGCTGGAATGGCTGAGAAGACTAAGGCTGTTGGGTTTAAGAGTCCTAGAACGGTTGAGAAGACTGAGGCTGCTGACATAGAGTCTCTTGAAATAGCTTAGAAGACTGAGGCTACTTCCACTGGGTCTGAGAATGCTGACGAACCTTAGGGGATCATTTGCGGCGACTAGGCTCCCCCTCGTCCGAGCCTCTATGCCTTTAGCGCGAGCGAGACCTCCATCGCTCCTGAAAGACACAAAATATAAAAAAATTAGTGGTGTAAGATAAAACAAAAGGTAAACATGGGGAAACAAGTGAATATACCTCGTGAACATCGTTTATACTACTCCGACAACTCGCACCGCATCGTAGCTTGATGACGCAATGTTTTAGAGCATCAACCAGCTTCATTATGCCCATCATATCCGAGTGCATGACCTGAAAGCAAAACATTCGTAACAAGCAATATTAAGAACAATTTAAAGATGTGTCAGAAAGCTTACCGGCTCAAACTCATCGGGCAGGGACTCCTGTGCCTGTCTAAAACCCTCTGGGGCATCGGCAATATGCTCCTCGACCATACCAATCGGCCTCGGGTAATAGACAGACTGAAAAGGGATCTCAACCTTCCCCCTACGACGAGCAATTGCCAAAAATATGATCGAATAATCTGGTTATTCGACGGTTTAAACAGGAACTACCATAAAAAAATTCTCAAAAAATCAAAACCTAAGGAAGACGGGGTGGAGGAAACAAGAAAGGAAGCAAGTCCTGAGAATAATCGCCGTCCATACGCACAAGCTCCTGCCAAAGAAACTAATAGCGCTCTCTTCTGTTCAGCAGCTCCTCCAACAAGCATGAGTGCAACATCGACTCACACGGAGGCAATGGCACCACAAAACGATCAACGCTATGCTGACGGAAAACACGCTATCCAAGGTACCAAACAAAACATGATGTACCAAAGAAGACGGTACAACATGCCGAGCGCTCTAAAGCCTCAAGAAGGTCGATCAAGCCAGCCCAAAACTAGATCTCGACACGGACCTAAAAACCATAAGAGAATGCAGTGAATGCTGAAAAATAACATCAAAGTGAAAGAAATACACTATGAAGTCGATCCTTAAGCCAATAGTAGAGGTACCCCGACGTAACAGCCCTCGTAGACTTGGTACTGACTCCACTCGTGACTCGCCCCGGTCACGCTAGCTGGCACAGATAGGAAAGTCGTGGACTGCTCCGCGACGCCGTCGAGCAGCTAATCCTGGAAAGTACTCATAGTACCACAGCCGCAACAAGAATAATCTTTAAGTACATGAGCCAAACCGGTAAAAGTAAAACACGAAGGAAAAGGATCGTCACCTCTACAACTCTCCAAAGACCATAAATAGCAAAGGGGACTGATCATTCAGCTGCCTGCAGCTATGACGCAGTGATGAGAGCAAATCAGCATACCCTACACTAGCCCAACTAAAGGATCCTATCTCAGCAATCCTGGTTAGAGACGGTAGGTAACAAATGAGTGCACGAGAACTCCTATCATGAGAAAGAGTTCTGAAACTAAAGATCAAGATGAAAATCCGTACTTGCTGCTCAGGCGTCGTCTCAGCTATATCAAAACCATGGGCGTGAACCGAAGTTGACTTTGATTGCCCACTCCGAGGACCACCTCGAGGCACTGGTCGAGTCTTGATATGGTGAACGCCAAGACCTAACAACTCCACTGCCTCACTCGCTCCCCAAGTGAGGTCAGGAATCTGCTGAATGGGTCGATCGGTAAAACGCAAGCCGCTGATCATGCTGAAATCAAGAGGAGTCATCGTTATCTCCCCCAGTGTTGGTAGTATCCCAAAAATACTCCAACAGCACTCGGACAACTATCGAACCACAGCCTCGGGGGCTGCGAAATCCCACAACTACTGAATAAAAATCTCCTAAACCAGCAGAATCCCACAAGGCGTTGGTGATGGGATCCCCTGTGATGATCCCGTGTAGCCGGGGAATCAAGTCCCCAGGTCCTTAACCATGATGGAGGAGTACTCCATCGACTATTCCGGTAAGCGGACAGTGTGAAATATGGTTCTCACGACAGAAAACCAACTCGTCAGGTGTCCACGAGGGTGGAGTCCACCTACCCCTTCTCGTAGAGGGGCGAGGCTCGGTATCCTAGGCATCATCTATGTCCTCAGGAACCGAGGGAGTGTCCTCTCTGAAAGTCTGACGCCGGCCACGAGTAGAAATATCTCGATCTCGTTGTCTAGGCATTCTATTATGTTCAAACAAAAGATAAAAATTTAATTACTTAGCTTCATTTCCTAAGTTATTTAGTTATTTATTCAAAAACAGCTTAACAGCTACCTCAAGGTGCATTTTCTGTCATACGCTAAATTTTTACGTCAAGGCTAAATATTGGCAAAATAATAGAATCATTTCTAGTTTGTAGTTTCTCCATGACAAACTAATACTGCAGTTCTCCTAATCACATGATACTATGTTCTTCATGACAATGTAGTACATACACAAAAACAGAGCATGTTCAAAGTTGCACAAAAACAATAGATCGACACATCATAGCATGTTTTACAAGATCTACAACAATTATATCATCATTTTAAGTGCAAAGAAACAACAAGGAACAATAAGAACACATTCACGCATAAAGTAGTATCAAAATGGTGATTTGCTCATTTCTTCACAAATTCATGCAAACTTGGTCTCAAATTTATCACAAACTAACATACATTTATATACAAGCTAATTCATGACAAGAATTTCAACATAAAAGCCTAAAATCAAAAACCCCCCAATTTGATTTTTCAAGGGTTTTTATACAAAATTGCTCATTTGGAGCGAAATTCAAGACAAAAAGAAAAAAAAAAACTTACATGAATCCTTGTAGAAATTTGAAAATGAGAAGGTTTGCAAGAAATTTGAGTGAATTTGGTGAAGAATCAAGTAAGGAAATCTTGAGAATAATGGTGGTAGTGGCGGGGAACACGAGCAGCAGCAGCAACAAAATGAATTGAGGAAGAAGGCATGCGAAACTTCAAATTTAAAGGCAAAACATACCCCGTGACACGACGTTATGCCCCGTGCCACGATATCCGTTGCCGTGTAATGGTATAGCTAACGTGGCACGGTGAAATAGCTGGTCAAAAGCACGGACACCCAAAGATTCGAGCACGCGTGACCGTTTCAGCAGGAAAAGAAACCACCGTGACACGCTAAATAATGTCGCATGACGGTAGAAACCGCCGTGTCACGGTTTCCAGACACGTGGCACGGTGCACGCGTGAGTTTGTCAGTGAATATTCCTGACACTTTTGACTAATTCAGCATTAGGAAAAAATCCCGCGTCACGAGATAACATGCCATGTCACGGCACTCTTAACGCCGTGTCATGGCAAATTGCCATGTGGCGCGGTATGCGTGCGTGACCTACACACCTCAAGACCTTTTCCAACAAATATTCCTGTAATATTCCAAGCATCGTTGACTAGTTTGAATTATTTTTCGCAGCTTCGTGACAGTTATTTTTCCACCGAATAACTCGCGGGAAATCCTAACCGAAATTTAAATAGTAACAAAATTACCATTTTACCCTTACCAAGCATTAAAGTCATATTTCAAGCACCTAATATGGTTGGATAGTCGACTTGAAGGTCTAATCATTTACAGCCCATGTTCAGGGACAAGAGAACCATTTATATCCCACGTTCGGGGATAATCGAACCAACTACGGCCCATGTCCGGGGACAATCGAACCATCATCATTTTACTGATCATTTCCCATGCGAAGACGATTCACGACGCAAGGTTCTCAATACACAGAGTCTCATCATCAGACAAGATTTTTCCTCAAGCATGGAAAATTGTCAGTCATTTCCACCTCTCAAGGCGAAAAAGTCAGCGATTATATCATCTGTCGACCTTCCTCAAGCATGGAAAGTATCTCAACAAACATCATCCGGTGGATTTCTTCAAACATAGAAAACTGCCAAATTTAGTTGTCACGGATACACTGGTGTCAGATATTATCGAACATATTTGCCACCAATACACTGGTGTCAGATAAGCATTATATCTCTTTGCTCTTTTATCTGTGGAACTAACGCTTTTCTACAGGTATCGGCGTATACAGAATGATTTAGGATCGTAGAACATCTTAAAGCATTCTCCGTCTCAATCGTCTACTTTAACTATCGTTTTCGAAACTGACGTTTCTGCAAACTTAGTCAAAGTGGGGGCTTCTGTAGACACCTAAAAATGTCTCCCCAAAACCAAACCCAATGATGAACTCTAACACCCCCAAATCTCCCTCTACGGAAATACCAGTATAATACGTATAATTATACCGTAGAGATAGACTTGGGCGTATTATCACCGCGTGATTACGCAAGGCTACTTAAAATACTTAACTCAATAACAAAACTTGCAGTGGAAACTCAACTTTCTTTTATTAATACTTATAAAAATAGTAACATTGTTATGAGTACTCAAAATAAAGATGAGACCAACATTCCTAAACTAGGTGAAACCATTCCCGGGACTCTATATCCTCAATTATTGACTCCACCTGAAATTAGTCAACACTACTTACCATTACGGTAAACAGGGCAAACTAAAACAAATAAGAAATACGGATTAGCAAATTATGCTAAGTACGATAAGTGCAAGATAATGTAAACTCAATTTATTTGCAAACATGCTTTAAAAATCAATTCCAATAATTAATCCAATAAATTCCAAATTTATTATTCCAAAACCGATTCCAATGATTCAATATTCAAAATAATAGTTAATAAACCAATTTCTTTATTAAGAACCAATTTCTTTTAATCCAACTCCTCACCCAAGTGTGCACACCCCCCAAGCTAGTCTCCTTATATTACAAGGCTATTCTTGAGGAAAGACCCGGTCATACAAAGTCCAAGGCCTTATCAATATACCAAATCCGCATAGTGGGATTACCAACATGCTTATAAAGCATTAATAATAATAATTCAATGGTTCAATAAATCCTTTTAATATCCAATAATTCCAATATAATTCAAAATCCTTTTTATTAATTCCACATGCTTTCAAAATCAGACCTTGTAAATAAATACATGGGAATAAAATCTCATATTAATAATTTTTCCAAAATCAATAACTCTTCCTTGAAAAACCTTTTATTTAATTCAACAAACCTTTTAAAATCAAATCCTTTATTTAAACATGATAAGTAATCCAAACCATTCAAAACATGATTTAAAAATCAATCATTCAAAATACTTTTACTAAAATCAATACCTTCAAACATAATTTATTTCAAAATCATAATTCAAATCAATTTAATTCAATCACCAATAAAATCATGTAAAACATGTTATTCAAACTAATCACTTTCAAAGGTATCTAGCGACCTAAACGTACCTTGATCCTTGCTAGAAAAACCACACAAAAAGAACCTCAAGAACCTTGATTCCGAATATCAATCAACACTTCGCACTTTCAAAGTTCAATCACGAATACATCTTGCAAATAACATAACCATAAGGTTATCACAACATAAACTCAAATCTAATGTGCATGGACTATAAAACTCTTTTAAAATAATACTTTAATATAAAAGTATAGCTTTGCAATACGTATTTGTATTTTGAAAACTAACCATGAAGAAAATAAAAGAATAGGATTAAAGAGAATTGAATTTTCGTTGGAAAGAATAGGCAGAACTTGCAGAGGTCATAACTCCTTCAATATAACTCCGAATTGGGTGATTCTTGAGCCTAACCTCAAGGATTTTTCGAGAGGAACAATCTTTTGTGAAACATTAATACCCCAAAAACTGACCAAAAGTGCCCGAAAACTGGTTTGAAAGGTATACGGGATAATATTTGTATGAAAAGAGGAGAAGAAAAGTATGAAAAGGTTTAGGGAAAAGAAGAATAAGAGAGAAGAAGAGAATTGATTTTTTGGTGTGAAGAATATGAGAGGTATGAAGGGGTATTTATAGGCTAGCTCATGCAAGAATTATAGCAAGAGAATGTGGGAAGAATTATGGCAAGTAGGGTTTAAGAGATTAAATTGGAGAAGTGAGTAAAAGAATTAAGGAAAGTTTGGATATTAAGGTGATTGTGTATAATTGAATATGGAATGTATGTATGTCATGAAAAGTAATAAGGACATTGGAATTACTTGGGGAATATTTAAGAAGAATGAATGGCAAGAAAATATGATGATTAGATATTAAAAAGATGGAGAAATAGAATTAAGGAAATAAGATATTTTGAGATAATTAAAAATATAATTTACCAAAATAAGTCACCTAAAAATCCATCATAGTGGCTTTAGATATTTAGGGAATTAATTTGCTAGTTTTAAGGAATTAAAAATAATTGTGTAAATAATATTTATTGTATAAAATAATTAATTAATAAATTTTTTTTACAATTATTCACTAAATAAAATAACTAAGAAAATCAGATTTTCTACACATAAAAAATCCGAAAATCATAGTTAATAATTTAGGAATTTTTGACCGTTTTAAATAAATAATAAAATATAATTTGTTTAATTAAAATATCCGAAATATATATAAATAATCCGGTTTTTAAAATAAAATAAATGGATAAATCTTATCCAAAATCCAAAAATAATAATTGAGTTTTAAAATACTTTTGACGCCAAAATTCAAATATCATTTTGGCTCCAAAATTCAAATAGTAAAATATATTACTGAAATACCCTTTTTAAGAGAATACTAATTAGAAAATACATTTCAAAAATGCGGGGTATTACATGAACAATCTTTCACCTTCATTATTGGTCGGTTTGAGTATTTAATCCCAGGAGTGCTTAAAATCCATGTTCAATCAAACTCAGTTCACAAAATATTCAACGGACTAGTCTTAATGTTTAGTCAAAGCATAGTCCAATTTATATTTTGGCCCGACCTTTCAATCCATTTCGTATTATTTATTAATTGAGCCTAAATAATGAATAATAAACCTAATTACTCCGAAATTATGAAACGGAACTTAAAAATACCGAGCTTAATTAGGTTAAAAATGTATTTAGACGCAATTTTAGGAAAATTGTTAACCGTGGCACGGTGGCATTTACCGCGCCACGGTGGGAGCTGCCGCGTCACGGCATCCTTTACCGTGTCACGGTACACATACCATGACACGGGAATCTTCCATGTTTCTACGTCCGTGCCTGCACGCGTTTTATTATTTTAGGGCAGATATTTCCCGTGTCACGGCAGTCATTGCGGTGTCGCGGCAAACCTCTGACGTGTCCCAACACCCAAATTTAGGGTTTTATCATTTTAGGGTTCCGTGTGTTCCCTCTACTCATTTTCCCTATAAATATGATCCTGAATTTTGCTGTTCGGGGCATCAATTAATTCTCTCTTCTACGCTCTAGCCTAAACACTAGTTTACCCTATTCTTCCAAAATACTTCCTTTAAGCACTCCAAGGAGTCCGTACTTTACCCGAGGTTACATCCTTAAACCAAGGCGTGAAAGGTAGAACTGTTTAAGGGTTTAGCCCCTAATCAACTCTATTTAATTTAATTTTAGTTATTGTTTTATTAATTTTCCTTGAAGTTACTAACACGTTTATTGTTTTATAGTTGCAAGCAAGCAAACTAAAAGCAAGGAATCATGTTCCTTTTATTTCTATTATTTTTCTAACGATTTTATATTGTTGGATTATTGTTAAATTTCTTCCAATATTAATGTTAATTCTATTGTTATTATGATCACCATATTGCATGTTAAAGGGAATATGTAATTGAATATCACGCCTAATAAGATAATTTAGGCAACCTGTTTAGGCTCCTTTTTAATCTTGTGATATTTTAGAATTATGTGTTGCATTAATATTCAACCAATTTAGCATAATAATAGTTTGTAACGAATTGGATCTTTGTTTGCATGCCTTTGAGATTGCAGGAATCACTTTTCACTATAAGAATCGAGCAGAGGCCAATACAGGCGAATGTGACTCCATGACTCACTTCGTACCATCATCCCCGATCCTCGTTTTGTGGTTCCGAACCATATGGAGTTAGTAATCTCATGGATTTTGAATGGGGTGTAACCTTCCGGGTCAATCGTTGTTGCCTTTCGTTGTCCCTTTATCGTGGTTGCCTTTTATGATCCGTGAACGATTTACAAGTTCCTTAAAAACTTGTTGGCGGCTCCCTACTTTCCTTGTCCCTAATAGTATTATGTCAATTCCCCCTTCTGATGAGTGGCATTTATGCCACAATTTAGTGCTCTTTTTACGGGTTTTCCCTCCCATTTGTAGCTTGTTTGCCCCCTTTTTCTCTCCTTTTTGTTCTTCTTTTCTTTGTTTCCCTTTCACCTTGTTTTCTTTGTTTCTGTTTTGTAGGAATCAAGGCAGTGGAAGAAGAGCAATTCACCCCCAAAAATCCCCTGTGTGCGGGCGCGCATCACTGTGAGAACCCACGCAGGAAGGCCTCAAGAACAAAACACAAACAGAAGGTTTTGCGCGCCTTGTGCGCGCTTTGTGTGCGGGTGCGCGCCTTTGATATGTGCGGGCGCGCAGCCCTGGGAGAACCCGCACAAGACAGCAGTAGAAGCAGAGCCAAAACAGAGAGTAGTTTGCGCCTTGTGCGCGCCTAGTGTGCGGGCGCACACTATTCAAGCGCGAGCGCGCAGTATTGCTGGGAGAAGGCGCACATCCATGGGTCTAATTCCCCGTACCCACAGATATACGGGCGCACAAGATCTGCGAGGGCACACGCACAACATCTGCGCGGGCGCGCACCGCTGAGTTTCAGTTTTTTTATTTCGTATTTTTGTATCTTTTAAGGGACCTATATATATAGGTCGTAGGGGAGATTAGTGGATCATCTAGCCTTATCTTAGAAGACAATTAAACCCTAATCTTAGAGAGAGAAAGGGTAGTATTACTCAAGTTATCTTCATGTATGCAACTTTGGTTCAAGTTTCATTTCAATCAATCAAGCAACTTTGTAAGTTTTAATCTTTCTACCATTGCCTACTTAGTAATCTCTAATCCTTTCTCTTAGCTTAGTTTACTTGCACTCGAGTTGTTTATTTCTATCTATTTTGTGGATTGACATCTTTGGTATTTTCATTGTTTTTGATCATGTTTGCTTCCATGTCTATTTTGTTTTCATTTAGTTTTATCATCATGTTTAATCTCCCTTCTCTAGGCTAATTTCTTAGCTAGGGGAAGGGGGTGGAAAATATGTGTTGAATGTTGGATGAATGATGATGGTTGGATTGGATACATGCCTTAAATTGATGAAAGATATGATTTTTAATGGCTTGAGATTATTGTTGCACTTTATTTGATTGCCTTCTAGTTTAAATGCATGAAAATGATTTGAACTAGATTAAGATCACCTCTATTTTGATGATTGCATGAAAATGAGTTGTTAAAATAGAGTTTTATGATTTGTGCCTCTTTATTCTCTTGATTTTGCTAGTGTCTAATAGGATGCATGAGAATGATTCTATTAGCATAGGGCTCTTTCATTGATTTGCCTAGACTATTGCATGAGAATGAATTGTTTAGGTAGGATCTTGTGTTCTTTGGCATGTTCTTCATGATAATTATCGTTATTCACCTCTTTCTAATCATGTTTGACACCCTCGTACCCCTAGCGTCGTTCTCTCTTGATTTTTAATCTTCTTTATATTTGCTTGTTTGTAGTCTTAGTGCTTTTTATCCAAAAACCAACAAAATTATCCTTTCCTTGACTCTTGCTTAGTGAATTTGATATTTAGCTTGCATGCTTCCTTTGGGTTCGACCCTATACTTACCCCTATATTTGTATTAGGGTAGTTTAGGTTATAAGTAGTTAATTTGATTTGGGTTGGTAGTCCCAACGACCTACTCAACCCCGATCACCTTCCTATGAGTGCCAAGCATATTCACAAATGCTTAACGTAGGCGCACTTCGAATGACACCTACAGTAATGTTAAAACAATTTTTTTTTTTTTGGATGAAGTGTTGATTTTTTTTTTTTTCAAATTGGCCTTATAACTTTGAATTAGAACTTGTTAATGTTGTTTCATTCCTATTATTCTACTACTATGTTGATGAATATGATATTTCAGTTTGGTTTATATGGTTTGGAAGCCCTCAAAAGTTGCAGATTAAGGCTTAAAAAATTCGGTGTGGTTCGGGTTTTTTTTTTTTTAAAAAAAATAATAATAATAATAATAAACCAAAATTTATATGGTTTGGTTTCAAAAGTAAAGTGGTCTGGTGCGGTGTGGTTTGTAAAATTCAAAAACCGAATAAGAGCGGTTTGGTTTCGGTGTGGGTTATAAACTAAACTGAAAATCGAACTTCCACCCCTAGATGTCAATATAGCTGTCGGGTGTCGAGTATTAACGTCTATCACTAAGATGCGTTGTCACTAAGATGCAAAATTGACGTCAATTGTTGCTTAGACATGGACATTAGTCTCCTTGGCATTCTCCATCTAATTCAACCTTGCATTGGGCACCAAGACTCGTCTAACACGCAACCGTCTTAGTAATGGGACATCCTTTCGGACATCACTTTGTGTCGTGGGAATTACGCCCATAATAATAGCCCCCATTTTCTTAGTTGAAGCATGCCGTAAACTAAGAAAATCATCTTTACACTTGATGTTACATTCATATTAGCACTAGAGTTGTTCATTGGCAACATTTGGTTGTGGCTTACCATACTTTTGTCTTTATACACGTGCATTGGTATTGAGAGACTTGTGTTATTTCATCTTTTCTCGAGATAGCATGACTTTGCTTATTGTTCTACGGGAGTCAAGTACAACAATCATGATATTAGGGCGCTTGTGCAACACTTTTTGACAAAGTTTAGAACCTTTGTTCAAAGTAGAATGAGCATAGACTTGGTATTGAAATACCCTGTTTGCAACACTTATTGGAGATAAAGCTACTCAAAGAAAAATTATTATTTAGATAATCATCGATTCTTACTAGCAGACATAGCCAAGTAAAAAGATAAACAGATGATAAATTCAGGTGTCACGACCATTTATGGTATCATCAAATATTATTTGACGACATGAACATGTAAGACGTTGTAAAGTGATATCGGGCGGCATGGCCATATAAGAAATGGTATCTGGCAACGTATACATACTTTAGGTTTTAAATTAAAACATGGCAACTAGGCCATATCGAGTGTCATCGATAGATGTCGGGCGACTAGGCATCGAGTGTCATCGAAAGATGTCAGGCTACTAGGCCCCTTAACGACAAACTAGAGACGTAGCCATCAATGACGTCGGGAAACGACTGAGGTTCGGGCGACAAGGCCACTCAAGCTTTCGAAGCATAGATTTTTTGGTGACATGACCATATTGGCTTAGGAGTCAAGAGACAAAGTTCTGGAGACAAGCCCAATTGAATGTCGAAGCGTGTAAAGATCATTCATAGCGTGCCAAGATCATTCAATATGGATATGAGCTAAGCAATGGTAACTTATTAATGACGTTATTTTATTGAGCCATGATACAAATTTCATATGCCTTATGACTTCTAACGTATGCTCTTATGCATGTGAAAGTCTAAATGTATGCACTATTCGAATTGTATCGATGTCATGCGTAAGTGGTTTGTATGTGTATACATGCGTCATGTCTTTTGACAAGTGTATCAATGATGAGCATTCAGTTGTAACTTAAGAGATGACCTCTTGACTTTTGAATTAAACCTTTGCTTTAGCTATCTAAGACATAAGTCATATGCATAACCGATTAACAAGAATCATATGTTATATACTTTGGTTGTCATTATGATTTCAATAGTTATGTAGGATGCATTATCTAAGTTATGAAACTCATATCATTGGACATTTTCATCTCGTGTCTAACGTTTGGAGTCAAGTGTCTTCGTTGCCAATCGGGTGTCATCGAGAGATTGTCACTAGAAATTAATGTCAGATTCGTACATCGTGGTGTTGAGACGGTGAATGATGAAACACATAATACAACGACACATGCAATGACAAAGAAACATATGAATTTGTTAGTTCATAAGCAGTATGGGTCACATGGAAAATAAATCATATGAAAATGAATAAAGCAAAATGATTGGATAGATATTTCCTGAGGGTTGTATTGAACATGCAAGTCACGAATGACATTCGTGTGACATTAGATCTTTGATTGATGAGATAACTTGTACTCGCGTTGCTTTTGTCGTTAGACTGTTTAACATTATTGTTCTCGCTAACTCTTTGGTCACTTATTGACATGAATACACTTGGATTCATTAATCTTTGTCGTTGCTTATTGTTACAGCATCATTTGGTGTCATTTAGACTCTATCATGTCTCAACTCAACGTCCTCAAAATCTGATGATGAGACAAAACTTACTGTCGCGTCTCAACTCGGCGTCGTGTCTCACCTCACTGTCGCACGTCGGGATCTGATGACGTGACTTGACTTACTGTCGTGTCTCAAATCATTGTCACGCGTCAGAATCTGATGACGCGTCTCACCTCATTGTCGTGCGTCGGAATTGGTCAACATTAATTATTAAACGTTGTTGCTTATACATCTTTCGAATGTTAATTGATATTTGATTCACCATTGGAAACTCATAACCTGTTTCTAATGATCTATACATCACTGTCACAACCGTTAGTATAAATAAGGTTTAACATGTTAACATTAGTCCAAATGAAAGTAATAATCACTTTGTCACAACTTGGCATAAAAAGGCTTGTTTCTAACAATATAGAAGTGCATTAAACAATGGCAATGAACGCATGCATCTTTGGTCATGTTCGAGTTTAACGTATGCTTTTACATATATACTTTGTTCATTTCTCAAATAGCGAACATGTGATAAGGAGTATCAAATCACAAAGAGTTTATGACATACCTTAATGGGATTAACCAATGTTGAACTTTATAACTTATATGACTATTGATCTGGGTGTAGTTTCAGAGCTTGGCTAGGGTCTTGCCTAGTCGTCGGTCGGAAGTACCTGCACAATCAAGGTTGTTATGCCCTCAGGGGTGGCTTCGAGGAACCCCCTCCGATGGTTAAGTTAGTATGGTATTTTTGTGGATAATGATAGGTAAGTGATGAAATGTACATGTCTAACGTCTTTTTGTTGCCCTTGGACTTCTATTTATAGCTACTCTATTCTTGATGTTGCGGGCTGAGGCAGGGTGAGACCTTGGGAATTATCCCTGACTCTAGGGTCGAGCATTTTGGGTTCAGCACTGGAGTTGAGCCCCTAGATCTAGGATGGACTGGTATGAATGCGTGCCTCTTGAGTAGTGTTGGAAGCACGGGGCTGCTCAGCAAGAGCTACCCTATACAATTATATTGAAGTTTACTTACGATCATGGTCTCATGTTCAAGTGCAAGGGTATTAGCCCCCAACTATCGTTATCGTGACATGGGGTTAGGTTTCCTATTCTCGTCTTCATTAGGTTCGTTTTAGACGTCTTAGGAAGACTCTGTGTCAAACTCACAATAATGCAAACGTTAATAGGTAATGGACATAGCATACACAAACACCTTATTCGTAGTCCAAGTTTCTGTCCCTTTGATTCTGATGTCAAATCACCATGTTTCTATTGTATATATGGCATTTATAACATTCCTTACCACCAACCTTATGACATGTGTCGCACGTAGTCCTAAAAACATATTGTAAAACATAGCAGTATTAGGCAAGTTATACCTTGAGACTTGGGAGTTTACCTCTCATGCACTATGCATGATGTTGTGTAACCTATCGTCATGATCATTTAGTGTGTTTAAATTACTATCACTGCCATCGATCTCAGTGAGGATTATCAATAGGTAGTCAGAATTTGACGTCATCCTTAAGATCTTTGATCCTTTCACTTTAGCTTATCTCAAAAAACACTCGATATAGATGCTAGTCAATACAAACATCGAAAACTTCGTAAGAAAACGTCATGATGCTAAACTGGCATTATGAAAGATTAACATAAAATATGCTCATGTTGGATGCATGAATATAAAACTAAGTAAAGGCTTAATTATGTAATAACTTACAAGGGGGTACTAGTGTTGTTGATGTTTGACGTCACAATCAAGGTCTTCGGGCAATCGTGTTGCATCATCACATCGAAAGAATGGTGTAACGTCATCCCTAGACTCGAGTTGTGTCATGATCTATTAGGACCTAAGGACTATCATGTCTTTATAGATATAATATCACGTCATCATGATCTTTCTTTCACCTTGTCCCTGGACTGGCGTGACATTGATACATTGTTGACAATATTAAGTCGGTTTTTGCAGCGACAGAAAGAAGACAACATCAAAATGAAACTTTCTAGAGGCATAACGTTTAGCTCCAAACTCCAAATTGAGTGCTTCTTGAGCCTAAATTCATTAACTTTTTGAGATTTACAACTTTTAAGTTATAGATCAGGCCTAAAAACGAATGCAGGGTCATGAAAACATAAGTAGACAGAAGAAGACCGAAAATGGCTAATATTAGAATAATGGTTGTCTGGTGTAGCACCACGACTATGAGCTTTTGTGTTTAGAGAAGAATTCAGTGGAAATGTGTTTTGATGTAGAAATAGAATTTAGTTACCATTCCCACAGACGACACCAAACTATTAATGCCTAAAATCGCTAAAGAGACGACCTTTAGTTAGCATGCTGATAACTAGATCAAAAGAGATTGCAAGATGTAAATGATAGAAATAAAAAGGAAAATTTGCCAAAAATAACACCACCTTTGGGCGGTTTTCCAATAATAGCACCACCTTTTGATTATTCCAGAATAACACCACCTTTCACATGTATTTGCCAAAAATGAAACAAAACCGGTTGGTAACCTGTTTTACAGAATAGGTTACCAGTGACATATGTCACGATGTTATTATTCAATTTTTTTTATTTAATATTTTTTTAAAAAAAAAAACCTAAGTAATTAATAAATAAAGTTAAAATTAAAAAAAAACCCACCACTTAGCCCCCCTCCAGCCTCTCCCTGCCCAACCCCCGCCCCCTACCCACCCTCGTCGCCACCCCTCCCTATCCCCACCCTTGCCGCCGATCGACCTCCCCAGCCTTCCCCCTCCCTGAACGACACCCCTCCACTCAATTCCCCCGCCCTGAAACAACCCACCACCACTTGTGAACAACCCTCTTCCCCTTTCCCTCCCGGATACGAACCCCTACCCCTTCCTCCACCGCAAATCGGTGCCCCCTCCTTAAACCCATATCTAAACGACATGAAAACCAAACCTGACCCTAAACCCGACCCAAAACCACCTTCCGGAAACCCTAGCCTACGAAAATTAGGGAGAGAAAGCCGAAATTGAAAAGGGAAGGAGGGAGGGGACCGAAATCGAAAAAGGGAAGAGGGGAAAGGGCCGGAAAGGGGTAGAGAAAGGGGAGCCGGTGGTACAAAGGGGTCAAGAAGGGGAGGAGGGTGCCGAAAAGGGGTAGGGAAGGGGAATGGGTGACGGAAATGGGTCGGTAAAGGGGAGAGGGTGGTTTCAGGTGGATGGTCTAGGTGGGGGTGGTGGATGCCGATGAAAGGGGGTGGGCAGAGGGGTTAGGAATGTGGGAAGGGGGGTTTAATTTTATTTTTAAATTTTTTTATTTCTTTAAGTTTTTTCAAAATAAAAAATAAAAATAAATAAATTGACCAATCAAACTAGAACACGTGTCCCAAGGTTACCTGTAAAATAGGTTACCGGTTTTTTGTTTAATTTTTGGCAAATACGTGTGAAAGGTGGTGTTATTCTGGAATAATCAAAAGGTGGTGCTATTATTGGAAGACCGCCCAAAGGTGGTGTTATTTTTAGCAAATTTTCCAAATAAAATAAGATAGACACGATATGGTGACGCGAAAAACCCCAATGAAGGTGGGTAAAAACCGCGGGTGGCTACTTGCATTGTCCACCAATTCACTATGATACGGGCGTTATAGCCATTATTGATACAAATACAATAACTTTTCGGGCGTCTAAGGCCATAGATAGTAAACAAATATATATATAAAAAAGAGATTAAGTGTACATTATAGATATTGAGAAGATATATGAACATTGAGTCGACGCTGTAGCTTGTAGAACAATCGAATGAGACATGTCGTCGTTTAAATCATCGAACGAAGCTCGTGATGTATCTTTTTATGATGTATTTTGTAATGCATTGAATGTGGATGTTTGTAGTTGGAATGTGGTGTGAATGATATGCCTGATGGCTGGTCGTTGCTCCCCTTTGATAGGCCTTTTAGTGGTAGAAAATTGGTTGAGGAAGATAAGGATGACTTCCTTGATTCTAGGAAGTAGTTGGCTGACTTAAAGACTTGGTCATATGATAAATGTAGACTAGTTGTAGATTCATATTCATTGTAAAAACCTTCTTGACTGGTAAAAGAATGGTAGAAATGCTCTCCCTATTTATAGGAACCACTAGTAACAACCTTGACCTGTTTCTCAGCTTTCTGGCGTCGCACTACGAGACACGTCTTGTTTGTTGTGCGTCATCTTATGACTGTGTTGCATCAGAGGTCACTAGAGGTTGTCGAAAGCCACTGAAGGCCGACGGAGATCACTGGAGGTCGATGGAGGTCACTAGAGGCCTTTAGATGTCAATATAGCTATCATGAGTCGAGTATTGACGTCTATCACTGATATGCGTCGTCACTAAGATGCGTCATTGACGTCAATTGTTGCTTGGACATGGACATTAGTCTCCTTGACATTCTCCATCTAATTCAACCTTGAGCACCAAGACTTGTCTAACACGCAACCGTCTTAGTAATCAGACATCCCTTCGGACTTCATTTTGTGTCGTGGGAATTACGCCCATAACATATGCCACTTCTGAATAATTTTATTGTTATATTGTAATATTAGATTGTCATTTTCTTGTTTAGTGAATGATCAATATGTGTAATTTCAGATATGGATGGAAGTTCGAGTGGGGAGTCATTATATGATTAAATCATAGCTAAAACATAGGTATGTTGCTCATTTTATGCCAGAAGGTATACATATTGCTGAATTTTGACAATTATGGTGTTTAAAAAACTCCATGCTACTTCGCTTGATTGATTGAAGTGAAACTAATTCATTATGGAATGAAGTATGTTTCCTTATGTTAGAACGTTTGGTGATATAATCGTAGGGTCTCAGTACACTTCCTCCTCAATTTGAAAGGGGGCTTGTTTGCTCTATCATTACTAGGCATGTTATTGGATTCTCGATACGAATTAATCTAGTAACTTGAACATCAGCACACATTTGTAATCGAATTTATTGTACAATAAAGCTCTTTGCTTAACATATTTTGTGATCTTATATTTATTATTCTATGCCCTATTACACGCACAAGTGTTTTGTGTGTTGAACAATTAGAATACTATGTTCTAGTTGACCATTTCTGATAAGTTTCATGATCAAGACTATAAAGTTCTGTTGGATTGATTTTTTGTTTGGTTGTTGAGTTCTGCTCCTGCCAAATTGGCAACCTCAGACTGATATAGTATTTGAATCTGTCCCACGCTCTACTTTCTTGGTATCTTTTCCAGAGTTCATTGAAATTGTCGCAGTGTTACTTGTTCGTTATCCAAAATCATGAAAATCTCCCGTCGATGACAAACCTGCTCCTGCAATATGCTTTTGTAGCTAGTTTTACTTTCAGAATTCCTCTTTCTGTTTGTAAGGTTGTTGAACAGTAGAGGTGATGGTCTAGAACACTGCTCATGTTAGACACCTTGTTTCTCTCCTTTTCCGAGATTGTGGTTACAAAGGAAGGTGTTCAATGTATGCTAAGACTATAATTTGTTTTTAAAAAAAATTTAATTGCTGTGATTTTTGCGGTAGACTTTTATTTTTTTGTTTTTTCAAGTTGGGGGTAAAATGGGAGCAGGGTTGTTCACCTATGAAATATTTGGGAACTAGTTGCTTGCACCTGATTTTTGCTTAAGGGTTGACACCTAACTTTTTTGTATGTATTAAGTTCAATTTCTTCCCACTATGGAATATCTTGTAGAAGTGTCATTCATAATTTCTTTTCCTGTGAGCAGTACTAGACGTTCTGATATACTTTTTAACTATCAGTCTTCTGCTGTAGTGGTAACACATGATGCTTGTATTATTTTTAGTTAGAGAAACATGAGTTGCACAAGTAGGTCCTAGTTATATTGCTTTTGCCACTTAGATGTATTGTCAAAGGTAAACAACATATATGAATAAGTAAAACTGCTGGGTGTTTCAGTTGTTAATCTGAATAATGTGCTGTCTACTGGATTAGGAATTTCAAATGCCAGAAGTGTTATAAATTTTCTATTGGTCTATCAGGACTGCTGGCTTGGAATAGGACGTTGAGAACTTGAAGAAGAAGCTGGCTGATTGTGTTAGAGAATTCAAATATAAGGGAGGAGTTTTCTAAGGCCCAAAGAATTAAAGTGAGTTTTAAACTTTATCGACAATCAGATTTTAAATGTCATATGTGCCTGATGGGTTCTCTTTTCCTTTTCCGAACATATGTAGATAAACTCGACAAATCGAAGGTTGCAAAGGTCCTTCTATTTCTGTCTTTCTGATCCTCACCCCCCTTCTCCCCCATTCGGTGATGTGCTTTACCTACCTGACTTAATTACTAGTTCACTTCTTTGGTGTGAGCTTAGACACACCTACAAAGTTTCCTGCATCAATGAGCTGTAACCTCAACTTCTTCTAGAGATGACTTGTGAAGTACTCATGGGAATGCAGTGGGACGTGCCTGAGTGCTAGAGCAAGTTGTCTTCTTGTGCCACTTTACCACCATGTAGCGTAGACGGTCAATCAACCAGCTCTACAATCCTAAACAACCCCTCACGGGATGGTTGCAATACACAAACAACAAGCATAAGAAACTGCAAGGAAACAATAGTAAAGAACAGAAAACCTAAAGTCCAAAGAAGCATACTGGGTGATAAGAGGCAGGGAAAGAACGAGCCCCCAGACGCCACCTGAACATTAGGAACTAGGACCTGAACATCTCGACCCGAGCAGTTAGTGTACGCCAGGTCAGAGTGTAGATACGGGTATGGAGCCAGGCTAGGATCCTTAATTTGGATAAAATATACAGAAATGGGTCAAGGCATACATGAAAATACCTTTCAAGCAAGAATTGAGAATCATGGGGCTTACCGTCTATGGGCGCCTAAAGGCAGGCAACCTAGCCAGACGAGCCACATGGTGCTTGTAACCCAGACCATACATAATGAAGTCTGACGCGTTAACAACCCAATCGGTAACGAAAGTACCGCCGATAACAGCCGCCGTGCACTCGTCACGGAAGGTACCAAGATTCATCATCAGAACTATTGGATCCTTCGACACCTATGGCCGGATACGGGAGTATTGGGCGACTACCCTCTCACCCAAATACCATACGAACCAAGCCACCACCTTTATCGGGCGGTGCTAGAAAGTCATCGCTTGAGCAACAACCTAGTCGGGACCGACCCTATTGTCCCAAGGTGACCAAGTAGCCTGCAGTCAAACAAAGTCAGTTTACAAAGATAACTAGACAAGCTAAACATACAAAAGGGCGAAACACTAACCTGGTTCATCTTGAGCTCGCCTAGTGCCTTCCGCCAGCTCTTCACGGACCACTGCTTCCTAGGGACGTCACCCCAAGAAGCCATAGCGGGGTAGTTGAGACCCTTAGGACGAGAGTCCATAAGTACTCCTAAGCCTAGCACTGAACAAAGAAAAGAAAAATTTCAGGACTACCGAGCCTCGACAAACTTTGTCGCTTCATTATAAACTCTGTCGTGTTACGGTAAAATATGCCGCATCACAGCAAAGTCTGTCGCGTCGCGACAAAATTTGTTGTTCCAAGGCAATTTTGTCGTTGTGCGGTAGACATGAAATTTAATTTGTGCCTCTCTTTTTTCGATCGTGATCAGGTTATTTGATTTTTCCTACGCGGCGAATCTAAATACGACGTTAAAACATCAATGCATATGCAAAAGTGCCAAATTAATCACAGAAATATGATTCAAGAATCTTTCAAGTCTCATACACTTATCTCATTTAAATACCAAGCACTCAAATCGATAAATAACCGAGAATCCTCCCTACTAGAGTAGCAAAATTGTGGGCGTTATTCGAAGCATGCCTTCTTAAGCATGTTGTGAATATTCTTGGCACTTATAGGAAGTGGGAATTGACATACGATTAGGGACATGATTAGGGACAAAGCAAAGTAGAAAGCCACTAACAAGTTTTTAAGGAACTTGTAAACCATTCACGGATCATTTAAGGCAATCACGATAACGGAAAACAAAAGGCAACAACAATTGATTCGTAAATATTACACTCCGTTCATAATTTATGAGATTACTAACTCCATATAGTTCGGAATAATGAAAGGAGGATCGGGGATGATCGTACAATGTGATTCATGGAGTCACATTTGCCTGTATTGGCCTTTACTTGATTCTTATAGAGAAAAGTGATTCCTGCAATCTCAAAGGTATACAAACAAAGATTCAATTTTCTTAAAACCATTATCAGGCTAAATTGGTTGAATTTTAATATAACATATAACTCTAAAATACTGTGATCACTTCAATTAAACAATAAGATTCAAAATGAACCTATATCGGTCGTTCAAATTATCTTATTAAGCATGATATTCAATTACATGTTCCTTTTAACATGCAATATGGTGATCAATAAAATCAACATTAACATTGGAAGCAATTTAACCATAATATCTTTGGTCAAATCAAATAATAATAAACCATATAATGATACTAGCAACTAGAATAATAAAAAAGAGTAATTAAGTTAATTAATTAATCACGTTCTGCATTTCTTTGAAGTGCTACATCATGAATAAATTGCCAGTAAATTCAATAAAAAATAAAAATTAAATCGAATTTAAACTAAATAAAAAGTAGAGTGGATTTGGTCCAAACCCTTCGTCAGTTCTACCTTTCACGCCTTAGTTTAAGTATGGAACTTTGGATGTTGTATGGACTCCGGGGAGTGCTTAAGGGATGTGTGATGAGAGAATAGGGAAGGCTAGTATATCGGCTAAGGCATAAGAGAGAAAAAGAGAATGTTTTTGGTCTATAAGAGAGAAATGTTTGGAGCCCAAAAACTAATAAAATCATCCTCTTTTCTATAAAGAAAATATGAGGGGTGAAGGACGGAACCCTAGAACTGAAATGTGCCGCAGAGAAACCCTAGAAAATTGGCGCATCATGGCAGAATTGTCGTGTCACGGCAAAAATTGTCGTGACGCGGCAAATGTTGCCGTTGCGCGATGGAATTTGCCATGTCGCGACATTTGTGTTTTCCTAAATTACCTCTAAATTGAGTTTTATCCTTTTCTTAAGCATTAAGCACATGATAAATAGGCGTCGTTTCAGCAATTTCGAACTTATTTCAGGCTTAGGGTTTTACTTCCTCCGTTTCAATAATATTACAAGAAGGATGAAATTACGCATCACAAAGCACATTTTATATGTTAAATATCTATAATTGTGTAAGAGTAAAAATTAAAAAGTTGATATTGTGAAAGTATTTTATAAGACAAATCTAACAAGATCCCACATGACTATATTTTGCTTAATGTATAAATCATATTATATGGTTAAAAAAGAGTGATGAATAGTGCAAAAAGTCCATTGTTGAAATATTTATAGAACGGAGGAAGTATTATTTATTAATCGGGCTTAATTAATAAATATAACGAAATGAATTAAAATGGGTTGGGTTGAAATGCAGTTTGGACTATGTTTGACTACATGTTTGGACTAATTTGTCGATTGAATATGTTTCACTGAAATATGGATTTTAAGCACGTACTCCCGAGATTAAATACTCAACTCGACCAAATAATAGCGGTAAAAGGTTGTTCATTATCGATTTTGGTCTTAGGGAGACATTTTCAAGTGTCTATAGTAACCTGTTACAAAAAGTCATTGACTTGGTGTTGCCCGATTGGGTCTATTAAAAGCAAAGCCATGTATCAGTTAGGACTATTAAAAAAATATACCTTAGTTGGGATTGTTAGAAGTAAATCAGTAGTAGTTGGAACTATTAAAGTGTATTTTTCATATATTATAATTATTTTTACTTAACCTTTTCCGTAACAATTTCAACAATAGTATCCTTCCCAAAAATATACTACATATGTTCTATTTGTAGGTGTTAGAAAACACCCATCCATTATAGAGTATAAGATTTTAAAAAAATTGTATGTAGCTTTTCTTTCTTAATAGAAATGGTGTCCTTCGAACAAGTGTATTATTCGGATAGAGGGTTCGGAATTATTAGAAAACTAGTTATTGAGTGAGGTCAAGTAATCGGAATGCCTAGTTGAAGGCCGCTTCCGATCAGTAATATCAATGTATAATTAATGTTATAGATTAATCTTGACTGAACCCTTCTGGTCACACCCAAGCAAACCAACGATCCGTCACGACGAATTAATCCGAAAGGAATTAATGAGTCGCTCGAATATTATGAACACAGACGTCGGATATCAAGCCAGGAGCGTCGAGATTGAGTGTCGCAAGTTGATTCGAATTAATAAAATGACGAGACGGTAAAAATCAATTAAACAACAATAACCAAAATACCCCTAGCATCAGAATGCCTCGAGCAAACCGAGTGCTAGGTGCACATGGTGCTAGCATGGAAGCTACCATGCGCGCCCTACCATGTCGAGGCTGCTAGCTGCGCTTGCTGGCAAGTACACTCATGCTAGCATAGCTAGCAACGCATGGCTAGCAAGTATGCTGGCGCGGGCGCAAGGCTAGCAAGCTAGCAGCGTGCTAGCGAGCTAGCACTGCTAGCAATGGCGCGTAAGGCCTCAGTCAGCAGCTTGCAAGCATGCGAGGCTTGTTGGGCCGAGGAAGCAGCCCGTATAAGCTGACGCCCAGCCAGCAGGCCCAACCGAGGGCACCAAGCGCAAGCAAGGCATCCTTGGCGCCCAAGGCCAGGCCTGCCAGGTGGCGCAGTTGGTTGAAGCTGAGAGAGCAAGGGAGGGCGGGTTGGGAAGCTTGGGCAGAAAGGCTTTGGTCCCCCCCCCCTCCCTTATGGTCCTCACCTACTCTTTCCCTTCTTGCTTGACACTTGTTGATTTATTATCGTATTACTTTTTCTTTTGATTTTCATTTAAAATAAAATGGAAAAAGGAATTTTTACCAACCCTCCCACATTGATGGGAGAGAGGATTGTTCATGGGAATTTTCTATAAATACCAAAGTATTGGGATTTGAGAAACCCACTCGAGTTGAACTCAGTAAACCATCTCAAAAGGAGAGAAAACCTTTAAATTTATAAAAACTCGAGTAGTCTTATTTTTGGTCTAGCTTGGCTAAACTCCAAGTAAGGGCCGGACGGGTTGTGTTGCTGGCGGATTTTTGTTGGAGGTCTACGCACTTGTGAGATTAGTAGCTTTCAAAGTAAGAGCTCATAAAGGGAGCGAAGCATGCACCAAAGGTAATATTTTATTTCTCCTTATCTTGTTAATTATGCTTATTAGTTATATTAACTGTAAGCGGGTCTTGGGGTCAGGTTTTGTTTCGGCGGAAAGTCGGACTTTCCGACACCCAACAGCGGTATCGGAGTCTTGCTCATTTATTTTTGTAACTAATATTTTCAAGGTGTTAAAATGGCTTTAAATTTTTGGTTATGGTTTCTAATTGGATTTGTAGCTCGATTTTATTAATTTTAATCTCGTTTTAATTAGAAATTTGGCTCCCGAACCCCAGATTTTTACCAAAGACTAGTGAATTTCGGGTAGAAATTAAACGATGTTATGGAAAAGATTAAGCTCTTTTAGGGCTGTGAAAAAGCCAAATTCTGCCCAGAAATACCTATTTCGAGAGATTTTTCATTTTGACGAAAAATTTTAAATCTTTTAAACCTTGAATCTTAATGGCATATTAATTGTGATTATGTGTTTGGTTCTTTCCTTTAAGCTTCTGCAATTTTAGACCACTTTTGAGCATGATTACTATGTAGTAATTGGTGCTTAATGGTTGACTCAATTTTTCACATAATTGCAAATAAATTGCTTTAAGTGTGAAAGTTTGTGTTTTGAGACTCCTAAGTATTAAAGATCTAACCTTTAATTATATTAAGTTGGTTGGAAATTTATGTTACTAAATTCCTTGATTGTTTATTGAACTTTCTTGATTTAATCATTTATTAAGTTGATTAAAGTCGTAAATTTTCAAACTTGTGATTGAAATTTAATTAATCTTCATATTGAAAGATGTATTTTTTTCAAGGATTCACAAGTTAAAGTTGGAGTTTTTCATTGAATATTTATGTTCATTATTCCAACTCCCTTTAAATTTTTCAAATCTCATGATTAATTTATGGTGGTTAAATTAATAGTGAGAATAGCCCTTCATTTTGTAGCATCAAGTTAAACCAAATTTTATTTAAAGAATAGTTCTTGGATTAATTTGATATGTGCACTTAAATGAATTTTATTTAGTTGGACTTGTTTTAATTTTCATTTTGTTTGCTCAAAATATTGATTCTAAAATTAATTTAGAATTTATTACAAATGTCACACAAAGGCATAATCCCAAGGCACAAGCACGCAAACCATGGCACGTGCTTGGTGCTTGGTGCTTGCTGTGCTGGGGTGCGCGTGGGGGGTATGCGCGGCTTGATGGGCGGAGGGCATACGAGGGAGGGGCCATGGCGCACCAGCAGCAACTACGGCCATGGCACGCTGCATGTGTGGGCGGACCAGGAACCACCCAGCTAGCAACACATAACACATGCATACGTGCGAGTGCTCGAGTGTTTGCCTTGGCCAACCCGATGCACCTAAACTCTTTCGATTTTATTATTTTGCGATTTTCGCCGTTTTAATTATTTTATTTATGTTTATTTAATTTAATTAATTTTTGTAGGCTAGGCCTTAGTTTTGAGCAGCACTTGCAAATTTTAATTTAGCAAAATTTTTTGTTTTTTTATCGGCTTAATTAATCGGATTAATTAAGTTGGATGGGAATATAGTGGGAGCTTCATTAATTATTTGAGCTATTTTAAAAGCGCTTAATCACATAATCGGTTAACAACTTTGACTAGTTTTAATTAAGCCCGTTAATCGGATTAACCACCTAAGTTAGTTACTAGTTTATGCGTGTTGATGCATTGTTACTTGTTTTTCATTGTAAAATGCATGGGCCGTTCACATATAGTGAATGGATGAATGGAATGTATATTCTCTTACAGGTTCTATGAAATGGCAACTAGTAGGGCCCGATTAGGATAGAAAATACGGACTGCGTTCCGTCATGTATTTTTGTAAATCTAAATACGGTCTGCGAACCGTTGCGTCTTTTTGTACCTTACTCCCTCCGTTTTTAAATACTTGCTCCACTTTTCATTTGCAGCCGTTTTTAAATACTTGCTCCATTATCTTATTAGGAAAGCTTTTACAATATTTAATTAATTTCTCTCACCTAATGGACCCAACATATATTCTCCCTCCTCAAATTTTCTCCACTACTTTTGTTTTTTAAATTTTTTTATTCTCCCACCAACCCACTACCTCCATATTTTATTATTTTCTCCAATTTCTCCTAAAACTTCGCGCATGGAGAAATGAAGCAAGTATTTAAAAATGGAGGGAGTAATATTTAGATTAGTCCTAATTGTAGATACTAGTAGTTGCATAATTTTGCTTATGTCATGAAGACGGAGTTTAGTTTCTTGGAAGACGAAGCCATGAAGTTGCAAGAAAAGACCCTTGAAGACTTGAAGTCTCAAGGGGTCATGCTAGTTGCCAAATGCATTATTACTTATGTTTTCAATATATATTTATGCTTATATATATGAATGATATGTTAGATGCATGCTTAGGATTTCTAATTGTTACGATGATTAATTAAGTCCACTTAAATCAACCAACATAGAAACCCTAGGTCCCTAAAATATTGAGTAAAACTTGTCATTCCAAAACAACACTTACCGAACTAATGAGAATAGTAATGGGCTACGCCAAAGCAATGCATCACTACTTCCTTGGAACGTAAGGCATACTAGGTATGCATGTTGGTTTTGGTTAGACTCAAGGATATGAGTGATGAAGTCCTAACATGTCGTGGCAAAAGAGATAAATTATCACGAGAGCATTAGATGCGACGATTTATCAATCCAAGAGTAGCTTGGAGTCATTAGCAAAGAGTTGGTCACCTTAGAGTAATAAGTGTTAAGACAAGACAAAGCATGCTTAATCACTCATTGATTCTTTGGATCTTGGAATCGTCTTATTCTCACCAAATAGTGACAATTTTAAATGTGTGAATAAGACGTTTAAATAAGTTTGAAATATTTGCATGAATTCAATCTTATTGATTATTATGAATGGTTTTTCATTTCAAATTCTTTCAATTGTATAAACATCTCAGCGAATAACTCAAACAACCAATCCTCGTTACGCTCAATTCTCGACAAGGAGAAACTGAGTGGCCAAATTTTCTTGATTGGCAAAGAAACTTGCGTATAGTTCTCATGCAAGAGTAAAATGAATACGTCCTTCATGAGGAAATGCTTGAGACTCCCCCAGGAAGTGACTCAGCCTGCCTTGAACCAATGGAAAACTGCCAATCGGGATGTCAAATGCATCATGTTGGCCACTATGTCTCCCGACCTTCAGAAGACTTTCTTTGAGAAGGAGACGACTTTTGAGATCATTTCTAAACTTCAAAATATGTTCCAAGAGCAGGCCCGAACTAAAAGGTTCGAAACCCACAGGTAGATCCTTGATAGCAAGCTCAAGAAAAGAGAGCCAGTCAGCCCACATGTACTCAAAATGATTGTTTTTTTAGAACATGGAAAGCCTTGATGCGGGATATTTTACCGAGATGGCAATTGACATTATTCTTCATTCGCTGCACAAGGGCTATGATCAGTTCAAGATGAACTATAACATGCAAAGCATGGAAAAAACCCTCACCGAGCTTCATGGTATGTTGAAGCGAGCCGAGAAAACGCTCAAGGATGAGAGAAAGCATGACATGCAATAAGGGGAAGCCATTCAAGCGCTCAGGTAAGAAGAAGAAAGGCTTTAAGGGGAAGGGTAAGAAGATCTTTCCGCCTAAGCCAAAAGCTACCAAAGACAACAAGAAGAAGAAGGTAGCCTCTTCTAAATCTGATTCCGAATGTTTCCACTACAAGAAGAAGGGACATTGGAAGAAAGATTGCCTCAAAATCAAGGAAGATAAGAAGAACAACACTGTTGCTTCTACATCAGGTAGTTTTGTTATAGACTTAAACTACACTAGCACAACATCATAGGTATTAAATACCGGATGTGGCTCACACCTTTGTTCCAATTCTCAGGGACTAAGGAAAACTAAAAGGCTAGAGAAGGGAGAAGTTGAACTCCGGGTCGGCAATGGAGCCAGAATTACAGCCGTATCTGTGGGAACTCTTAGTTTAACGTTGCCCCCTCCAGGCTTCTTGTATTAGAACTTGGAAACTGTTATCATGTTCCTAATGTTACCAAAAACATCATTTCAATTTCGGCGTTGGACGCCAAAGGATTTAGTTTCGAGTAAAAGACAATGAATGTTCATTTTATCTCGATAATGTTTTACATGGTACTGCACATTCTAAAAATGGTCTTTATGTGCTTTTGTTAGAAAAAGAAGTTTATAATGTTAATAATACCACTAAGAAAGCTATGACCGTTGAGTCAAATGAGATATACTTGTGGCACTGTCGTCTGGGCCACATTAACATCAAACGCATCAAGAAACTTCTACAAGAAGGTATTCTTGACTCATTCGATTTACAATTGTTAGAAAATTGCGAAGGAAGTCTATTAGGCAAGATGATAAACAGCTATTTTCCAAGTTGGGAGAAAGGGCAGGTGACCATTAGGCCTAATACACACTGATGTATGTGGTCCAATGAGCACAACCACAAGGAACGATCATCGATATTTTATAACCTTCACAGACGACTACAATAGATATGGATATGTCTATCTTATGTCGAACAAATCTGAATCGTTTGAGAAATTCAAAGAATTTCAGAGTGAAGTTGAAAATCAGCTTGGCAAGAAAATCAAAGCCCTTCGATCAGATTGAGGTGGTGATTACTTGAGCCATTAATTCAATGACCATCTGAAAAACATGGTATACTTTCAGAATTGACACCTCTAAGAACTCGACAATGGAACGAAGTATCCGAAAGGCGAAATCGAACCTTGCTAGACATGGTACGATCAACAATGGGTCTTAGTGATCTTCCTATCTCTTTCTGGGGACACGCACTTCTAACCGCGACACTAATACTGAATCGCGCTCCATCAAAAGTTGTAGAAAAGACTCCATATGAATTATGGACAAAGAAACCTCCGAGGTTGTCTTTTCTCAAGATTTGGGGTTGCGAAGCATATGTTAAAAGATTAATTTCTAACAAACTTCACCTTAAATCCGACAAGTGTTTCTTTGTGGCCTACACAAAAGAAACCAAGGGGTATTACTTCTACAAAAAATCCGAGAACAAAGTGTTTGTTGCTCTTGATAGTGTCTTTTTGGAGAAGGAATAACTTTCAAAATGACAAGTGGGAGGAAAATCTAACTTGATGAAGTTAGAGAGGACGAGCTACAAAATAAAATTGACAGTCAAAGTGCTCAAACAACATTAA
The DNA here is from genome assembly GCF_948465745.1 of Chenopodium album. Lineage (NCBI taxonomy): Eukaryota > Viridiplantae > Streptophyta > Magnoliopsida > Caryophyllales > Amaranthaceae > Chenopodium > Chenopodium album. Next base: position 42,135,883 of record NC_137846.1, on the reverse strand, counting down.
TTGACGTTGGTTAAATTGTGCAAAGTCAAATCAACAATACAAATGCTCAATCCATTACCCTATGTAGGTCGTAGAGGCTAAAGTCTCAACCCGATAGATATCTTGGTGTTGTATTAACCGAAAAAAAGGACATCGTAGTAGTGGATGGAGACAAACCAGCAACCTACAAGCAAGCTATGCAAAGCCCCAACTCTACTAAATGGTAAGAAGCCATGAGATTTGACACGAACTCCATGTTTGAAAATCAAGTATGGGACTTGGTTGACTTACATGAAGGTTACACACCTATCGGATGTAAATGGATTTTCAAATTGAAAACCAACAAAGATGGAAATGTATTCATTTACAAAGCTAGACTGGTAGTAAAAGGTTATAGGAAAATTCATGGCGTTGATTATGATGAAACATTTTCTCCTATTGCAATGCTTAAGTCCGTCCGGATCATCCTAGCGATTGGTCCATATTACAATTATGAAATATGGCAAATGGACGTCAAAACCGCCTTCCTAAATGGAATTTTGGAAGAAACTGTGTATATGACACAACCTGAAGGTCTTGTCGGCCAAAACAACGCTGGGAAGGTATGCAAGCCTAAAAATTTCATTTATGGGTTGAAGCAAGCAAGAAGAAGTTGGAATCTACGATTCGATGAAGCCATCAGTAAGTTTGGTTTTATTAAGAATCCAGATGAGTCTTGTGTTTTCAAGAAGGTCAGTGGGTGTGACAATGCCTTCCTAGTCTTATATGTCAATGACATACTTCTCATTGGAAACAACATTCCGATGCTAGAGTCTGTAAAGGCCTGGCTTGGAAAATAACTTAGGATTGGCATAGTACATATTTGGCATCAAGATCTACAAGGATAGATCTAAAAGGATGATTGGATTTAGCCAAGTACTTACATCGATAAGGTATTGGCACGAATCAATATGGAGAAGGCCAAGAGAGGTCACCTACCCATGTCTCATGGCATAACCCTAAGCAAGAAGCAGTGTCCAAAAACACTTGATAAGCGAGAAAGGATGAATTAGATTCCATATGCTTTGCTTATTGGATCGATTATGTATGCCATGATATGTACTAGGCCAGATGTATCATATGCCTTGAGTGTTTTGAGCCGATACCAATTAAACCTAGGAGACACGCATTGGACTGCGACCAAGAATATCCTAAAGTACCTGAAAAGGAAAAAAAGATAAATTCCTGTTATATGGTGGCTCAGATGAATTAGTTGTTGAAGGTTACACCGATGCAAGCTTCCAAACAGACAGAGACGATTTCAAATCGTAGTTAGGATACGTATTCTATCTAAATGGAGGAGCGTTTACCTAGAAGAATGCTAAGCAAAGCACAACTGTAGATTCAACAACTAAAGCCGAGTACTTGGATGCTACTGAAGCAACTAAGGATGTAGTTTGGATTCATAAGTTCGTTGGTGAACTTGATGTTGTACCCTCTATCAAGGGTCCAATAGCCCTCTATTGTGATAAAAATGGAGCTATTTCTCAGGCCAGAAAGCCAAGGGAACAGCAAAAGGTCAAAAATGTCAAGCGGCGATTTCACATGATAAAGGAATGGAAGTCAGAGGGTGAAGTCATAATTTGTAAAGTTGGAACGGACGACAATGTAGCTGATCCACTTACTAAACCTTTGCCTCAAGTAAAACACAACAAGCACATTGAGGTAATGGGAATCAAGCACATTGGTGATTGGCTTTGATTTTCTTGTTAGGTGTTTTAATTAAGTTTGGCATATTTTAATGTAAAACACTATGACAAACCACTTTGATTTTGGAGTAATTCAATTTCATGCAATTTTATCACTCCATTTCTATTTAATTGTTGTTTAGGATTAAATATTGAGTCCATTCGATTTTGAGAATATTTAAAATAAGGTATCAAGACAATTTCTTGGATAAAGAAACACCTATTAAGTGAACATTGAATATTATAATCGAAAATTATCCCTAATCGAGGTCATTTCAATGATGGACGATTAATGACCACTTGAGATTATTGTGTAGTTTGATTTATAGCACCGTTTCTTGTGCTACAAGGATATGATTGTAATAAATCATTTACACGGGTATTGGTTTAGAACCATACCGGATCGACCTATGAGAATACTTTAAGAGATTTAAAAATCGTCATAAGTATACTTCTTATTATGGCTATCGGAACCTCTTTCCTTGACCATGAGTATTGTGAGTTCTTTTGTTTGAGCACTAGTCCGTTTTCATGTTCGTCAAACGTCTACCATACATGGGGATTATAACAGCAACACTCGGGCGGCTAGGTCCTCTTAGTAAGAGAAGCTGACATTCAAGACTGGGAAAGTCCCTTTATTAACAATAAGTAACATGTCTTTGTTGTTTACAAGGCCTCTCGAAGAGCGAGATTGTTAAAATGCACGGCCGTGCTCAAATAGATTTTAAGAAATCATCTGCTTATTGATAGTCAAACTCGGATTTCAAGAAACACTTCTGAAAGTAATAAGGATGACGAATAATCTTACCTTATAGTTTATGAAGAGATATTAAGTGGCATAGGAAATAGGCTATACACTAAAAGTGCACTTGTCCGGAAAGGATAAGTGAGAGATTGATAGGAATGGTGTCCTTCGAACAAGTGTATTATTCTGATAGATGGTTCGGAATTATTAGAAATCTAATTATTCAGTGAGGTCAAGTGATCGAAATGCCTAGTTGGAGGCCGCTTCCGATCAGTAATATTAATGTATCATTAATATTACAGCTTAATCTTGACTGAACCTTTCAAGTCACAACCAAGCAAACTAACGATCCGTCACGACGAATTAATCCGAAAGGAATTAATGAGTCGCTCGAGTATTATGAACACAGACGTTGGATATTAAGCTAAGAGTGTCGAGACCAAGTGTCGGAAGTCGAGTCGAATTTATAAAACGACGAGTTGGTACAACTCAATTAATCAACAATTACCAAAATACCCCTAGCATCGGAATGCCCCAAGAAAACCGAGTGCTAGGGGCACATGGTGCTAGCATGCGCGCCCCAACATGCCGAGGCTGCTAGCAGCGCCGGCTGGTGCGTGACGCAGCAAGCTAGCACGCACATGCTAGCATAGCTAGCATCACTAGCAGCGCATGGCTACCAAGCATGCTAGCGCTCGCGCAAGGCTAGCAAGCTAGTAGCGTGCTAGCTAGCTAGTACTATTAACAATGGCGCGTAAGGCCGCGGCCAGCAGCCCGCAAGCATGCTGGCGCATAGCCAACAAGCCTAGGCAAAGGCACCAAGCGCCAACAAGGCAGCCTTGGCGCCCAAGGCCAAGCCCGCCTACTAGTGCCAGCTGGTTGGAGCCGAGAGAGCAAGGGAGGGCGGTTTGGGAAGCTTAGGGAGCAAGGCTTTGGGCCCCCCCCCCCTTGTGGTCCTCACCTACTATCTCCTTCCTTGCTTGACACTTGTTGATTAATTATTGCATTGCTTTTTCTTTTGATTTTTGATTTAAAAATAAAATGGAAAAAGGAATTTTTACCAACTCTCTCACATTTATGGGGGAGAGGAATGTTCAGAGGAATTCTCTATTAATACCAAAGTATTGGGATTTGAGAAACCCACTTTAGTTGAACTCAATTAGGCATCTCCAAAAGAGAGAAAACCTTTAAGTTCATAAAAACTCGAGTAGTCTTATTTTTGGTCTAGCTCGGCTAAACTCCGAGTAAGGGCCGAAGGGGTCGTGTTGGAGGTGGATTTCCGATGGAGGTCTACGCACTTGTGGGACTTATAGCTTTCGAAGTAAAGAAGCGTAAAAGGAGTGAAGCACGCACCAAGGGTAATATTTTCTTTCTCCTTATCTAGTTAAGTATGCTTATTAGTTATATTAATTGTGAGCAGGTGTTGGGGTCGGGTTTTGTTTCCGCGGAAAGTCGGACTTTCTAAATCCCACAATTTCTAATATTACACGATACTTTATACCATACTATTTTATCCTTACCTTTTGAATATATATATATATATATATATATATATATATATATATATATTCTAAATTTTCTTATATGTGTCATGCTAAACTAGCTATCAATACATATTAACATTGCAATCCTCTTGGAAAATCTATGTTACTTTTACCTCAAATCCTAAGCAAGACAACATCAATATTGCTAATGAAAAGAGCTAAGATCACTCTCAGTATTAGAAGTTCGTTTATTTATACATGTTAATATTGTATATTTGTCAAGTATATCTTGTTAGGAGTTTTAGGCAAGTTAAATCTCTTGTATTGTGTAAATATATTTATCACAGTTATCAATGCAAGGTTAAGCCATTTTCTGTAATTTCTCTTGAGTTTATTATGGTATCAGTGCCTCTCTAATTTTAAGAGAATTTTCTCGTGTTCTCATTCATTTAGTTTTAATTTCGCAAGTTTTTGAAAAAAATTTTCCGCACTTTTTTGGGATTGGGGGCTTCGATTTTTTTTATCTTTCCACAAAATTTTTTTTGGTCAAATTTAGGGATTTAATCCTTATTTTTTGGTTTTTTGTTTATTCAACTACTAGTTGCGCTTGTTGGTGTGTGTTCGATTGGTTGGTGCGCTGCCTAGGTGTGGTGTGTGTGCTGTAGTGTTGCAGTGTCGTGATGCTATGAGATTCGTTTTTGTGCGTGTGGTGTTGCGGGTGTGGTGTTGTACATGTCTTGTTCTATGTGTGGTGCCTCTATTGCAGAGCTGTTGTTGTTAGTGTTGCGTATTGTGTGGTGCCTCTCTTGTGGCGTGCAGTTGTTGGTGTTTCGTGTTGGTCTTGCATATTGTTCTTGTTCTTGTGCTATTCGTTCTTGAGTTGGTGGTCGCTGTTTTTTTATTATTAAAGGAAGAAATCGCTGGTGAATTTTATCAAATTAAGGGGAGTTCTAGTACGTGGCTTGCCTCTTAATTTTTAGTGTTGTCATTCTTCCAGTGGGTGCAAGTTGGATTTCTTGTGTTTTTGTGTTGTTTTGTGTACTGTGGTGGTGCATTTTTGTCGTATTTGTGCTTTAATACGTTCCAGTTTGTTCTAGGGTTCCATAGCACGTATCTCAGTTTGTTGTTGAGTTAGTTTGGTGCTTTATTTGTTTTTAGTGTGTGTGGTTGGTGCTCTATTGTGTTTATTGAGTTTTTTTTTTTGGCTATCGATTATCTCTTTCAATGGGGGTTCGGTCTAACCGTATATTTGAGCATATTAGTGAAGCTAATTTTAGGGGTGTTCCTACTATCACCGATCAGCAATGGAAGGAACTTCTAGCTGCCGTGCAGAGCTCAAGTTCTTTGTCTAATGGTACACTTGGTACCTATAATTCCGTTAACTGGCTCATTGACACTGGAGCTTCAATTCATATGTCTAGTAATATTGACTTATTTACATATACATTTGATCTTTCGTCACCAGTTGGTTTGCCTAATGGAAAGAGTACGACACCTACGAAAGAAGGGCGAGTTATTTTGTTTGATGGTTTGGTTCTTAATCATGTTCTTTTTGTTCCTTCCCTTAAATCCAATTTGTTATCCATGTCTCAATTATTAGAAAAACAAAACATAAGTTATGTATTATTCAGGACGTAGTTTGAAGAACCTAGTTGGAGCAGCGGAGCAATGTGATGGGTTTAATATATTTCGTACGCTTTGTGTCCGAAATTCACAGGAAAATAAAGTGGTGGTTTCAGATGCAAGTTTGTTATGGCACAAGTGTCTCAGGAACTCGTCATTGCAAGTGGTTAGTTATCTTCCGGGAGTGTTTGGTAGTCGTCATGATCATAGTAGTGTTTCTTGTTGCTAGTTCAATTGTGACATATGTTTTATGGGGAAGCAACCCCGTAACCCTTTTCCGTTAAGTAAGAATAGAGCACTGGCATATTTGATTTAATTCATTGTGATATTTGAGGTTCGAATAAGATTGCTTCTAGTTGTGATACTCGTTATTTTCTAACCATTATTGATGGTTTTTCTTGTGCTACTTGGGTGTTTCTCATAGTTGGTAAATAAACAAACTTCACAATTGATTCGTGAGTTTTGTGCTATGGCTAAGACTTAATTTAGCCGGAAGAAGTAAGGTGGTTTGTAGTGATAATGGCCATGAGTTTCTCACTTTTGGGTTTTTCTTTGCTAAGAAAGACATTTTACATTAGACGTCGTGTGTTGACACGGCTCAGCAGAATGGTCGAGTTGAACGCAAACATTGTCACATTTTAAATGTGGCCCGTTCTCTTTGGTTTCAAACTAAGTTACCTAAGTATTTTTGGGGAGTATGTGTTATGACGGCGGTGCATCTCTTTAATTGCACCCCTACCCCGGTTCTTAAAGGGAAAACTCCTAATGAGTGTTTGTTCGGTCAAACACCTTCATATGATAGTTTGAGGGTTGTTTGGTTGTCTTGCTTATGCTGCAAATCATTCTCGGAGCCAGAAGTGCATTTTTGTTGGGTATCCTCATGGTAAGAAAGGGTGGCGCCTGTATGATTTAACTAGTAATGAGTTTTTTTATTAGTCGTGATGTTCATTTTTTTGAGGATCAATTTCTGTACCTTGAATCTCTTCCCGATGAGCGACGAGTGTTGTGGGAACGGTAGATTTCTAACCCCATGGTGTGAAATGATAAAGAGAGGGCTGATTCTTAAGGTGTTCAGCCAAGGGGTTCATTGGTCAAGACAGCAAGTTCTACAGCTTAGCCGTGGAAGCAGCTGCCAGCCGCAGCCTAGCCGCAGCGCAGCCTACTGCTATTGCTATTGTTTTACCCCCTCGGCACCCAGCACCTATTGGCAGTGTTGCTGGGCACCCATACTAGCACACTATCCAGCCCGCCGCTGGATTTCACTTAGGCGCTGACCACAGTCAGCACAGCAGCCCCGATTTAGTAGACTACCAGCTGCAGTAGGTGCATCAGCTTCCTGCTGGGTAGTCCGCACCAGTTTCAGCGGTTGCTCGGGAGGCCGAGGTGCTTGATGTCGGTGGTTCGCGCGGTGATGCGTGGTCTTCGAGTGTTCTTAAACGAGAAATTATTAATATACTATGGTTACTACACCTTTGAATTTAAGAGGGAGTTCGTCATCGCCGTCGGAGGTTCTTGGTCATGGTAATCATGAGAAGCGTCCACCGTAGTGGCATCGTGACTATGTCACGAATATTTTCATCACTGAAAATATAGACCCCACTCCATCAATTGTCGTCTTTTTATGAGACACATGTGTTTTTAGGTAAACCTTTACCTACAGCTTAGGTAAGTCACGTTCTTAGGTAAACCTTTACCTACAGCTTGTAATGTTGAATATAATCGTTTTTTTTTATGAGACACAGGTGTTTTTTGGCGACGATCACTAAGGGATAGGAGTCGTCTTCATTTAAAGAGGCGGTTAAAGACGTCGGTTGGCGTAAGGCGATGTAAGATAAGATTGACGTTCTGGAGCATAATGGCGCATGGACCATTGAGGATCTTCCTCCCGGAAAAAGGCGATCGGTAGTGGTTGGGTGTGTAAAATCAAATACACCGACAAGTTAAAGGTGGAACACCACAAGGCTCGTTTGGTTGTTAATGGCAATCGATAGGGTGATAGTGTTGATTATAATGAGACGTTTGCTCCGGTTGCAAACATGGGTACGGTACGTCTTTTTCTAGCTATTGGCCTCTCTTTGAATTGAGAGTTACATCAGATAGATGTTCATAATGCATTTCTTCACGGTGATTTGGATGAATTGGTGTATATGCAGTTTCCTCCAAGGTACGATACTCCCACACCTAGCAAAGTTTGCAGGTTCTAGAAGACTTTTTACGGCTTGAAACAAGCCCCGAGACAGTGTTTTTGAAGTTTTCTAGTGCTCTGCGAGGTTTTGGGTTTAAAAACTCATCTGCTTATTTATTTGGCTATGTACAAGGAAATATCTCTTTCCATATTCTGTCTATGTCAATGATTTGATTATTATAGGATCCTCTCATGGTGCCATTGTTCGGTTTAAAGCCTATTTGTGAAAATGCTTAAATATGAAGGATTTGGGTGTGCTTATGTATTTCTTAGACATTGAGGTTGCTCGTAGTCCGGAGGATATCTTTCTCTCTCAACAAAAGTACGCTTTTGTATATCTTGACTGAGGCAGGTATGTTAGGTTGCAAACCCATTGATACTCCGATGGAGTAGAATCATCATCTTGCCCATGCTTCCGGTGAGCCGTTTGCTTATCTGGAACAATATCCTCAGTTGGTTAGACGATTGGTATATTTTTCAGTTACTCGAATAGAGTTGAGTTATTCGGTGCATGTTTTGTCTCAATTTATTATTGATATGCATGTTTCTCATTGGGATGCGGCTATTCGTGTCTTGCACTACCTCAACGGTAGTCCGGTACAAGGCATCTTGTTGCGACATATGAAGGATTTACGTTTGACGGTGTTTTGTGACAGTGATCAGGTGGCGTGTCCTTTGACTCAGTTTTTCTTTTTAGGTTATTCTATATTTTAGGCCATTCGCCTGTTACTTGGAAGACTAAGAAACAACCAGCTACTGTAGACATTTAAAAATGTCTCCCTAAATTCAAACCCGATGATGAACAATCTTTCACCGCCATTATTGGTCGGGTTCAGTATTTAATCCCGAGAGTGCTTAAAAAATCGTATTTTATTGAAAATCAGTTTTAATGATCCATGGATCAGTCATGATGTTTAGTCAAAGCATAATTTGTTTTTCATTTTGGCCCAAACCTTTTTATTTTATTTATTTTCCTTTATTTTATTAATTTAGCCCAATTAATAAATAATAAATCAGAAATGGCCCGAAATTATCAATTGGCGCTTAAAAAGGCTGAACGAAATTAGGGTAAAAATGAATTTAAACAGAAAAATGGACGTACAGTTTCCCGCGTCACGGCAAAAAGTACCGCGTCACGGGGCTCAATGCCGCACCACGGTGTGCGTTCCCATGACACGGTGCCAGTACTGTGACACGGATTTTTATCTCCCGTAACCTAATTATTTCCCGCGTCACTCTGTTTTCCATCGTGTCACGGGAGTTTGCCCCGTCTGACGATGGCTGGCATCGTGTCACGGTGTTTTATGCCATGTCACGGTATTATTTTTTAGGGTTTTTATCTTTTTAGGGATCCGTGTGTTCCCTCTACTCATTTTCCCTATAAATACCCCCTCATTTCTGATGTACGGGGGCATCAATTAATTCTCTTTTTCTCTCTTCTATGCTCTAGCCTAAACACTAGCCTACCTTTCTTCTTTCAAAATTCCCTCTTCAAGCACTCCAAGGAGTCAATACTTTACTCGGGATTCTATCCTTAAACCAAGGCGTGAAAGGTACAACTATTTGAGGGTTTGGCCCCAAATCAACTCTATTCAATTTAATTTAATTTAATTATTGTTTGATTAATTTTCCTTGAAGTTACTAACTCGTTTATTATTTTATAGTTGCAAGAAAACAGAATCAAAGTAAGAATTATGTTCCTTTTATTTCTATTATTTTTCTAACGATTTTACATTGTTGGATTTATTGTAAATTGCTTCTAATATTAATGTTTGTTCTATTATTATTTCTGATCACCATATTGCATGTTTAAAGGGAATATGTAATTGAAAATCACGCCTAATAAGATAATTTGGACGACCGATTTAGGTTCCTTTATAATCTTGTTATTAATTCAAGTGATCACAAATATTTTAGGATTATGTGTTGCATTAATATTCAACCAATTTAGCCTAATAATAGTTTGGAGCGAATTGAATCTTTGTTTGTATGCCTTTAAGATCGCATGAATTACTTTTCACTATAAGAATCGAGTAGAGGCCAATACGGGTGAACGTGACTCCATGACTCACTTCGTACCATCATCCCCGATCCTCCTTTCGTGGTTCCGAATCATATGGAGTTAGTAATCTCATGGATTATGAATGGGGTGTAACCTTCATGGGTCAATCGTTGTTGCCTATCGTTGTCCCTTATCGTGGTTGCCTTTTATGATCCGTGAACGGTTTACAAGTTCCTTAAAAACTTATTGGCGGCTCCCTACTTTTTTTGTCCCTAATCGTATTATGTCAATTCCCTCTTCCTATGAGTGCCAAGCATATTCACAACATGCTTTAACGTAGGCGCATTTCGAACGACGCCTACAATTTAGCGACTCCACTGGGGAGGATTCTTGGTTATTTATCGATTTGAGTAATCAGTATTTAATTAAGATGAGTGGATGAGACTTAAAGGATTCTTGAAAAATATTCCTGCGCTTAAGTTGGCATTTTTGCATAAGCATAGACGTTTTAACGTCGCATTTAGGTCTGTCCCGTAGGAAAAATTGAATAACTTGATTGCGAACGAAGGAAAATACGGCACCAGTAAGATTTTCTGACTGCCGCGCCACGGCAGATACTACTGTGCCACGGTGTCGTACACCGTGTGACGGTGTACAGCACCGTGACACGGTGCACTCTGCCGTGTCACGGTAGTCCTTAAATCAGTCTAGTGGCTTATTTTCTCTTCTCACAGTCAACTTCTTTCGGTTTTTCTGAAAAAACGTGTGTGTTCTACATACGTCTTAGCCCCGGGGAATTTAAGCTCTATCAACCCAAAAACGCTCATGGCAATAAGGGTTCATCCGAGTTATTAAATCCACCCAAACCATGGGGTCGAGTTCGATTTCATCACGAACTTGCGGAGCTGCCCGTTGGCATACACCCTCAAGGGAGGCTGCCTTGCTAACACGTCCAAAATCTTAACCATGGTACCCTTTTGACACCCAAAGCTTGACCAATAGTTAAACATAGATCTTGACCTTAGGTTGCGAACTCTTTTTACATTATCGTGACTAAAAGTTACGTGGTTTATTTGGTGCTGACCCACATGTGTTTGCTCATTTTGTTTCACCTATGACTGAGAGTTTTTATTTCCACATAATAATTAGTACGGACTTTAAATTGATTAAAACCTGGAAATTAGGCCTGGAATTGTGCACCGCCTCACGGCAGACCTGCCGCTCCACGGTGTATAATGCCGTGACACGGTGCTATGTCCCGTCTGACGGTTCACTGTACCGTGTCACGAGAGTCAGCACCGTGACACGGTGCCCAGGAGGTTTGTCCAGTCAGTCTTTTTTTTGGTCTTTGTGCGTGCTTATGTTATTAGTATGTTTGGTTTGATGTCATGTCTAGCCGTACGGTCATAACACGTGTCCATAGTTAATCACTCACATGTCGTGTCAAGTTCACACACTTTTCCTTTAGTCGTGCACCATTTTATAACCGTACTTTAGGATGGTCTTGTGTCGTTTTTTTGTTTTGTTTTTTTTTCGGAGTAAGTCGGATGGTATCCTGCTATATATTTTTTTAGAAAATAAAGAAAATTTCGATAAAATGATAATATTGTTTTTTTTTTCTTTTCCGGATGGGTCAAGGTTAAAGGTGTGTTTGTTTCGATGTCACAGCACTTAGTCAAGAAGCAGGGGTAGATTGTTACGGTTCAAGTCAATACCACAACAACCTCTTATACCAAAGAGGCGTACAAGGAAACCACCACAATCATCTCCACAAAGTCAGTCTCCAGTCTACTTTCAACCAATGGCTACTAAGGAGGATATTGAGAACATCAACAGGACCTTTGAGATGTTGTCTAACATGATGCAAACACTCACCACCAGAGTCAACACGGTAGAACAAGACAATCAAAACAATGTCACTGTCGCTGCAATGGACAAGATCAAAGAACAGACGAGTAAGATCTCTGAAGAGTTCACCTATGTGAAGCAACCTGTCACCTCTTCGTCCATAAGGGACAAACTTCCTGAAAATTTTTCCACTGCTGACATTCCCAAGTTCAAGCCTACCGATAATCCGCTCTTCCACTTGAAGGCTTTTTCTATGACCATGGCTCTTAAGGGATTAGATGTGACACTCTTCCCTACTGTATTCCCTCTTTCCCTGGAGCATGCTTGTCAACAGTGGTTCTACTCTCTGGAATCCAAACATGTTACGACTTGGGAGTATGTTACTGAAAGCTTTATAAACCGTTACAAATGTAACATTCAAGCTAAGACTTCTGAACGTGAACTCTCCAGTCTCAAACAGAAGGAGAATGAAGGCTTCACTACTTATCTAAGCAGGTGGAGAGAAACAGCTGCACTCTTGGTGGATCCTCCCAAAGAGAAAGAGATGATTCGCCTATTTATTGCAAATCTGACTCATAAGTACAAGCAGCACTTGAAGTTTCTACCCTTGAATACCTTCGAAGCTGTGTATGATATTGGGATCAATATCAAAGATGAACTGATGAAGACTGCTGGTAGCAACAATAATAACAATAACACTTGGAAAAACAAGAAGAACAACACTCCTTCTTCTTCGTCTTCCAAGCCCAATAATGCTACCAACAATGTCAATGTCAATGATGTACTAGCTCTTAGTGCTCCCCCTCAAAGATTCCAAAGGCAAACGAGGGTTTACACGCCTTTGGGGATGACCTACAATGCTTCTTTTGATCGCTTGCATAGTCAAGGACTGATTATGCCAATTGGACCTTTTCCAGAACCTCGACCAGAGAACAGAACTGCTAGCTATGACCCCAATGCTCATTGCAAGTTTCATCAAGGTAAAGGTCATACTACTGAGAAGTGTTGGAGGTTGAAGGATGCGATCCAAGACCTGATTGATGCTAATCAACTTCCTGTCCCTCCAGGGGGCAAGAAGCTCAATACTCAAATAGGTCCCTTTCTAATGCTTTGGCTATCATGGGAGATGAAGTCTCCTTTGATCCGTCAATACTCATTCAACCTGTGAATAAACCTTTACCGGAAATTGTATTCGTTTCAAACTATGACGAAGTGAACGGAATTTGGGATAGTGATGATGAAGACGTCTATCTCAAAGATATAGCCTGTTCGTCTCTTGGCACTAGTGAAGATGTTTGTGGAGACCTTGAGGTCAAGGTTCTCACCGGGAATGGACGGTTGCAACAGCCTAGTCCACCTCCACCTCCACCGCAATCACAACCAATAGTTGATCCCATCGACCCCGTGAACAACGATGTGATCAAACAATTACAAAAGACTAAGGTGGAAATGAACGTATGGAAGCTTTTGGCCACCTCTCACGAGCATCGAAATGCTGTAATGATTGCTCTGGTGAAAATAGGAGTTGATAGTGATATGACTCCTCAAGGACTGGTCAACTTTCTCACTACTGAATTGCCGAGTACTAGTAATCTGATTTCCTTCTCCAACAAGGATCTGCCCCCGGAAGGGGACCAGCATAACAAGGCCTTACACCTCACTGTGGTGTGTAGGCAGATGAATGTTCTTATGAGCCTGGTTGATAATGGCTCTGCAGTCAATGTATGCCCACTCCGCACTACAAAGAAGTTGGGTATAAAAGATGAAGGATTGATCCCCTCTACTCAAGGGATTCATGCTTAAGATAATACTCGCCGTCAAGCCGTGGGTACTGTTATGCTAAATATAACTACTGGAGCCATTGAACGTCACACCAAGTTTCAAGTGGTGGACATTAAGGCTTCTTTCAATCTGTTGTTAGGTCGTCCTTGGCTTCATGAGCTAAGGGCGATCCCATTGTCGTTGCACCAAAAGGTGAAAGCTATAGTTGGAGGGGTCCGAATTACCATTGATGCCTCCCCCATGCGCATTCAAGTTATTGATACGCCCATCGTCCATGTCGAACATGACGAGGAAGATGAAGATCTCTGGGGGTTTTCGTTGGATGATGTTCTCATGATCGAAGAAGAGGAGAAGTGTCACCTTGACTTTGATCCTTATTCAAACACCAATGTTAATGCTATTATGAAGAAGCAAGGGCATTTCCCTGGAATGACCCTTGGACTCAAAAAGAAAATGGCTGAACTTTGGGGCCATCCTGGTGCACCTAAGAAGGATACCTTTGGCTTGGGATTCAAGCCAACAAAAGAAGATATGAAACAAGCTCTCCTGAAAATGAAGGCTCGCAATAATGCTCGAACCATAAAGACGGAAATGGCCATGGACCCATACCCCTTCACTCTCAATGGCCAGTACATCAAAGAAGGGGAAAACTTCCCATGCTATGAATTCTCTAAGCCTTTCATCCACAATGGGAAGCTCGAGCCAGGTTTCGAGATGTTCCTTAATTGTGATTTCGTCGACGAAGGCGATGAGTTCTTCATAACTGAGCAACCAGCAAGTCCAAGCTCTGATGATATGAACATTAATCTTCTTTTTGGACTAAAAAAGAATGAAACCAAGCTTGTCTGCAATGACGATTCTGAGCTCATTCAAGCCGTCATATCAAGCAAAGATTTTGACCCCTCTGAGTTAATCGTTCCAGCTGATGATGTGTCAAAAGGATGGCGCAAGACGGTGAAGATCACTACGCCAAGTGGAGAGAAGATGGAAGTGACCACTGGCGAAGGTCCTATGTTTGATGAATCTGAATCGTCTAGGTCCGAGTCCGAGTCTGAGTTTGTAGACGGGTCTTTAGGATCTGAGGCCGACTCCCTTTCTGTCATAGAATCTAATGTAGTTCCCCTTAATGCTGAGTCTCTTATTAAGTCTCCTCTTTCTATCCCAAATAATTCCGGCGAGGTCGTAGCTGACCTTGCCCTCCTTGATGTAATGACCAATGAATTCAATGAAATGAGTACCTTTTCTTACGATGCGTGTCATTCCCCTAACCCTGATCAATATTGCTTTGCTAATGATAAAAATGACAAAGAAATAATAAAAGCAATGGAAGAAGACGAAAATAAAACAACAATCATCGAAGATACAGAAAGAGTTAATATTTCTAATGATACGACTATCAAGGAAGTAAAAATTGGATTAACACTAATTCAAGACGAACGCAAAGAGCTAATTCACTTGCTTAGTGAATTTGTCGATGTATTTGCTTGGTCATACCAAGATATGCCAGGAATTGACAGGGATATAACTCAGCATACAATACCACTCATTCCAGGTATGAAGCCTGTCAAAAAAAAGCTGTGCCGTATGAAACCAGATGTGGCTCACAAAATCAAGGAAGAAATCAAAAAGCAATTGGTTGCAGGTTTAATCAAAGTATCCAAGTATCCAGAATGGATAGCTAATGTGGTTCTAGTTCCGAACAAGGATGGAAAGGTTAGAATGTGTGTTGATTACAGGGATCTCAATAAGGCAAGCCCGAAAGATGGATTCCCTCTACCTCACATTGACATTCTGGTTGATAACACAACAAATCATGCACTCCTATCATTCATGGACGGCTACGCTGGAAATAATCAAGTATTAATGGCCGAGGAAGACATGGAGAAAACCACATTCATCACACAATGGGGTACATATTGCTATACGGTAATGTCATTCGGGTTGAAAAACGCAACTGCCACCTACCAAAGAGCAGCCACAGCATTGTTACATGATATGATGCACAAAGAGGTGGAGGTTTATGTTGATGATAAGATCGTCTAGTCAAATTATCGCATAGGCCACATCATTGCACTTCGCAAGTTCTTTGAAAGACTCCGCAAGTACAACATGAGATTAAATCCAGCAAAGTGTGCATTCGGAGTTACGTCAGGCAAACTACTTGGATATGTGATCAGTTCTCAAGGGATTTAAATAGATCCCACAAAATTCAAAGCAATCATGGCCATGCCACCACCCAAGACTGAGAAAGAAATTCGAGGCTTCATCGGAAGGTTGCAATATATAAGTAGGTTCATATCAAAACTCACGGCGATATGTGAACCTATATTCAAGAAGCTTAAGAAAAATGTTCCAATCACATGGGATGATGATTGCCAAAAAGCTTTCAACAAAATCAAAGAGTACTTGGAAAACCCACCCGTGTTAGCGCTAGCAATGCCTGACTTTCCTCTTCGACTCTACCTTACAGTCACAAGAGAAACAATGGGGGCAATGCTAGCATAAGAGATCGAAAGCAAGGAGAATGCAATTTACTATTTGAGCAAGAAGCTTCAAGGAAATGAAACGTGATACACACCACTTGAAAAGTTGTGTCTCGCACTCGTGTGGGCCGCGCAGAAATTAAGACATTACATGCTCACTCATATAGTGCATGTCGTGTCCAACATGGATCCTCTCAAGTACTTGTTCGAAAAAGCAACACTCAATGGCAGATTATCAAGGTGGATAGTCAACCTTGCTTAGTTTGACTTGAAATTTTTACCACAAAAAGCCATCAAAGGTTCTGCGGTTTCTGACTTCTTAGCAGATTTTCCAGTAGAAGAAGTTGAGAAAGAAGAAGATGAGTATGATTTCCCTGACGAAGATCTACTCATGACCGAAGATGATAGCTGGACACTCTATTTTGACAGAGCTTCGAACCAAAAGGGTTGTGGTGTAGGAGTCTTACTTGAATCACCCAATGAAGAGCATATCCCAATTTCCATGAAGCTCGACTTTGATGTCACCAACAATGCCACAGAGTACGAGGCATGCATCTTGGGATTAGAAACAGCTATGGCCTTGGGAATTAAGAAGCTCAGAATCTATGGTGATTCGTCACTAATCATTAACCAGATCTCCAAGAGATGGAAGCTCAGAATCTATGGTGATTCGTCACTAAGCACGTTCCACCTTCGCTTCTCTGCACATATACTTCTCCATGGCCTTTCTCTACTTGGGGTATCGACATCATTGGAAAGATAACGCCACCAGGATAAGGGGGACATGAGTTCATCCTTGTAGCGATCGACTACTTCACTAAATGGGTCGAAGCTGCCTCATATTCTAAGCTAACAGCAAAACATGTAGCTCAATTCATTGAGAAAAATACCATATGCCTATATCGGGTACCTCATGAAATTTTCAGTGATAATGGAACGCATTTCCAAGCCGAGTGTGCACAACTATTAAAGAAATATCATATCAAGCATCATAGATCATCACCTTACAAGGCCACAAACAAATGGTGTTGTTGAGTCAGCCAACAAAAATGTGAAAACTATCATTGATGACGGAAAATTACAAAGATTGGCCAAGTAAGCTACACTTCGCCCTTTGGGGTTATCGAACCTCCGTTCGTACATCAACGGGGGCCACCCCTTTCTCTTTAGTCTATGGAGTTGAAGCTGTACAACTAATAGAGCTCAAAATCCCTTCTCTCCGAATTGCGTTGGAAAGCCAACTAGATGAAGTCGACTGGATTAGAGCAAGATATGATGAACTAGGCTTACTTGACGAAAAACGCTTGGCAGCTTTGCATCATGTCCAAACCTACCAACAACGTATGGCGCGACATATCAATAAAAAAGTCAACACTAGAAATATCAAGGAAGGCGACTTGGTGCTCAAGGAACTTTGCGAAAATGTGTTAGATCCAAGAGGAAAATTTAGACCAAACTGGTCAGGTCCATACATTGTTAAATCCATTATGTCTGGCGGAGTGGCACAATTGGTAGACATGGATGGCAACGGTTTCCACAATTTAACCAACTTGGATCAACTCAAGAAATTTTATGCCTAGTCGCATGGGTTCATGACCCGATAGAGCTATGTTTGGCCTGATTCCTTTTAAGGATACGTAGGCAACCCCACAAGGGGGCCCCGCCACTTTAAAAAAATAAAATCCTTCCTCCGTCGACCAAGTAAACACACAAGACAGCAAAACGGAGCTAAAATTAAGAAAATCATACATTGCGCCAGCTCAGCATCCACCGCGCCACGGCAGCCATCACCTCGCACGGCAGGATACCCCGTGGCACGGCAAAAAAAAATAAAGAAGAAATCCCGTGACACGTCAGCATCCACCGCGCCGCGGGAGTTGTTACCGTGTCACGGCAATTTTCACCGTGGCACGATTAAATTTCCAGCAACAATAAATAAAACAAACATTCCCCGCGTCACGGTATTTCCCGGCGTGATGCGGCAGATTTTTCCATGGCGCGACAAACGCCGGACTTTGCAAATTCTGTTATTGTTTTACGAATTTTTGTTCGACGATCATTATTATTCTTCCATTGCGTCCGACTTCTTGACTCGGATAATAATAAAATAATTAAAAAAAAAGAGTCATTGTAATTTTTATTTAAGGCGAAAATAAATGTGCTATTATTGAAATAAATGTGACTACAATTATTGGCATCATGCGCCTTATTTAAAAAATTAAAAATTTAAAGCAATATTGATCTAATCCTTCTTCACTTTAGGAACCTCCTTATCTTTTTCAACTAGGTCGGCCTTCACCATTAATGCGTCTTTTGTAGCCCGAACTGTCACACCTCTAGTTGAACTCTCACCCCTTTCACCTTTCTTAGAATTCTTCGATTGCTTCTCATTATAAACCATCTTTTCCTTACCATTTCCTTTCACATAATTTTTCTTTTTAGGCATTATAGGAGTCTTAAACTCAATTCCTTGTGTTCTCGGACCTAGACAATCTTTAGGAGGCGCCTTCTTACTTCCAAGACGTCCCTTCACATCAAAGTTGCGTGATCCGACTCGATCCCTTCTACTTCTAGGATTCAACCATGCCTTGTATGCACTGGATAAGGGAGGAGGAGCTTGGTTACTCGCAGAAACGATCCACAAAGGTCTTCCAATCCAATAAGTCTCATACTTGTGAACATTACTTTCGTGCAACGATACCTCACGAGGACTATCGTTATAGTGTGGAACTACTTGTTCAAGTCCATATTGTCGCATCAATCGAGAAGGACAACAAAAAGTCAACTTTGAAATATTAGGAACGCGACAATACGGAGTATCATTCGTGCCAACCATCTTAGTAAGCCTCCACCAAGGCACCACCCACCTTCCAATCTTCATATGACATGTTCGCAGAGTAATTCTTCTTCCTACGAACCAGATCATTGGGACCATATTTTTCAATATCGTCGGGTGCTTCAAAGAGTTCTAAACGCTCCATCAACCAAATCTGCAAAAAAAAAAAAAAAAAAAAAAAAAAAAAAAAAAAAAAAGAAAAGAAAAAAAAAATCAATCCAAGGGGTAGAAAACCACCGTGACACGGCAGAATGCACCGTGTCACGGCAGACAAACACCGTGACACGGTGCCTTCTATGTGTCACGGGGGCTAATTGGAGCGCGTTTTTACCTACAACAGTACTAGAGAGCCCTTCCTGATGGCTTTCGGGCCAGCTTTTGCTTCGTCAAGGCCACGCAAAGTTTCTCCAAGGCAAGTAGGCATAGGAGATCTCCCAAATTCAACATGTTCCAGCACAGACGCTAAACAAGCATGTCCTACCCTACAGTTTGCAAATAAAAGCTTGCTAAACATGCAAAAAATATAAGCCCTTCTACGGTATACATGATAAGACTCAGAGACAGGACGATTGAAGTACAAGTTTGCAAGCTTTTCTAAATCTGCTTCATTACCACACACAATTTTATTTAAATCTGGATCTGTCAGATTCAGATGGCGTTCAAAGTCTTGGTAATAATACTCACGTAGGGTAGACAACGAGATTCTTGGCAGGAAAACCAAAGATGGCACCAAATTCCTCCGGCAGGGGACAAATTTCATCATAATCAAATTTGAAACATGAGTTTCTAGACTCCAATAATCTAAAGCTGCCCAAAGAAAATCATGTTCAATTGCTACATGCCTTAAGGCTAATAAGCCTCTGACATGAAACAATTCCAGCTCTCCTTTGTCAGCATTGGTCAAAGAATAAGACCAGTCGTGCAATGTATTATCAATATTCTGAGACATTATTATTGAAATATGAAATTCTAATTATTATGTTTCGTAATTATGCATAACACGATAAACTTGTCCTATTTTATAGTCAAAACGCTCGGAAACACTTAAAATCTATCTTTCTATGCGCGCAGACTACACCGCCGCTGAACACGCGCACCGTGACACGGGAAATCCTACCGTGTCACGGGAATTTGTGCCGCGGCACGGCATATTTTGCCATGACACAGTATTTACAGCCATGTCGCGGTACCCACGCGTTTTCATATTTTTATCCTTTACCCATTTTTATCCGGATATTTATTGTTTTTCCTTCATCGTTTATCTTCCAATCTTATTTTTTGAGAGTTTTATTCCTAATAAAATTCTCCCTTTTTATTTTATTTTTATTTTTCCTTTTGAGGAGATTGTAAAACTTGTCCCATTTTGTTCTGTTTATTGTTATTTTGGGAAGTTGTAAAACTTATCCCATTTTTATTTTTATTTCCTTTTATTTTGGGGAAATTGTAAAATTTACCCCATTTTTATTTTCTTTTGGAGAAATTGTAAAACTTGTCCCGGCAATTACAAAATTTGTTCCATTTTTCTCTTTATTTTCATTTTTCTTTTGGGGAAGGTCGGTACCCTCCACTTATGATTTTTGTTCACGTCATTAATAAGTACGCAATCACACACAATGAGTCTCAAGCACACACTAATACGAACGCTAATAAAGGCATAAACTGTGAATAAAATATACAAAATCAGTCATGATGCATAAATAGTGTCAAGTGTCATCAATCAAAGTACATAATAAAAACCCTCGGTCAAAACTCTCCAGAACCAGAAGAGCTTGGATCAGTGTCATCTCGAGCCTGCAAATACGGAAACTACGGACCAAAGAGTCCCTCCATCATCCGGTGTAGGCTAACTCCAAGAGGTTGGAAGTGTCGGTGGAGGCATCGTCCCAGATAATGGAACTGAAAATAGGCCCTGCACTTGTGGAGGAAACGCCCCAGACAATGGAACTGAGTATAAACCCTGGTCCATAGGAGTAATGACTGGCCTGAACTCAGGCTGCAAAGGCTGGGAAGATGAAGGTCGCTGCCTCTGATCCTGAAAGTGCTGGAATGGCTGAGAAGACTGAGGCTGCTGCCACTGAGCCTCCTGAAACGGCTGAGAAGGCCGAGGTTGCCGCTGAGACTGAGAATGCTGACGAACCTCAGGGGATCGTCTGCGGCGACTAGGCTCCCCCTCGTCCGAGTCTCTGTGCCTCGAGCGTGAGCGAGACCTCCGTCGTTCCTAAAAGGCACAAGATGAAAAGATGTCAATAGTGCAAGATATAACAAATGGCAAATATGGGAAAACAGGTGAATATACCTCAAGAACATCGCTAGAACCGCCCCGACAACTCGCACCACGTCGAAGCTTGATAATGCAGTACTTCAAAGCATCAACCAACTTCATAAATCCCATCATGTCCGAGTGCGTAGGCTGAGAACAAAGAAAAATCAGTAACAAGCGGTATTAAAAAGGGTGAATAACGTGTCAAAAAGCTTACCGGCTCAAACACATCAGGCAGAGACTCCTGTTCCTGTCTAAAACCCTAAGGCGCATCAGCAATATGATCCTCAGCAATTTTATTAATTTTCCTTAAAGTTACTAACTCGTTTATTATTTTATAGTTGCAAGAAAACAGAATCAAAGTAAGAATTATGTTCCTTTTATTTCTATTATTTTTCTAACGATTTTATATTGTTGGATTTATTGTAAATTGCTTCCAATATTAATGTTTGTTCTATTATTATTTCTGATCACCATATTGCATGTTTAAAGGGAATATGTAATTGAAAATTACGCCTAATAAGATAATTTGGACGGCCGATTTAGGTTCCTTTTTAATCTTGTTATTAATTCAAGTGATCACAAATATTTTAGGATTATGTGTTGCATTAATATTCAACCAATTTAGCCTAATAATAGTTTGGATGAATTGAATCTTTGTTTGTATGCCTTTAAGATCGCAGGAACTATTTTTCACTATAAGAATCGAGTAGAGGCCAATACGGGCGAACGTGACTCCATGACTCACTTCGTACCATCATCCCCGATCCTCCTTTCGTAGTTCCGAACCATATGGAGTTAGTAAACTCATGGATTATGAATGGGGTGTAACCTTCACGGGTCAATCGTTGTTGCATATCGTGGTTGCCTTTTATGATTCGTGAACGGTTTACAAGTTCCTTAAAAACTTATTGGCGGCTCCCTACTTTATTTGTCCTTAATGGTATTATGTCAATTCCCACTTCCCATGAGTGCCAAGCATAATCACAAAACGTAGGCGCATTTCGAGCGACGCCTACAGCTACCATATCCCGATCCTCGGCTGAAGCCGAAACCGGTCTATGGCGGTCTCTACTTGTGAGTTGAAATGGTTGAAGCAGTTATTGTTTGGTCTTGGTGTTGAACATTCGAAGTCTACGCAATTGTTTTGTGATAGTCAATCGGCCTTGCATATAGATAAAAATCCGGTGTTCCATGATTGTACAAAGCATATTGAGCTAGATTGTCATTTTATTCGTGATGAGTTGTTGAAAGGTGATATTTCATATGTTTTGAAGAATTATCATTTAGTAGATATTCTTACAAAGGCTCTTGGTGAACAACAGTTTGGGTTTTTGTTACGCAAGTTGGGCATTACTGATTTGCATGCTCCAACTTGAGGGGGAGTATTAGAAGTCGATTGGTTTATATATGTTAATATTTTATATTTATCAATTTTATCTTGTTAGGAGTTTTAGGCAAGTTATGCCTCTTGCATTGTGTATATATATTTGTCGCAATTATCAATGCAAGGTTAAGCCGTGTTCTCCAATCTCTCTTGAGTTTATTACTCAAGAAGATAATTCGAGGACTACAGGTCAGTATATTTGATAATATTTTATACCAAATATTTGATAGCTACACAGCAAAAATTGGTTTTCTGACCAAGTATTTGATACCATTCTTTGAGCTATGTGTAATTTGAGGCGGATATTTAAAATTGTATCATATAGATTAGTTGATGTATATGAAGGCTATTAGCTTAATTAGTGAAGAAATGTGTTATCATGCATAAGATATGAGTTCGAATCTTACATAGCCCAGATAAAGGTTGTGATTTATTTGTTTTGGAAATTGCTTACGGGTATCAAATTTGGAGATTAGACCTAAATGAGATTGATTGTAAGAGTGTAAAGCACTAGAAAACCTAATGAAAAGGGAAAATTCGTAAGTAGGAGCATGGGGTTCATAGTTTTGTTTATGAGTATAAGATAGTTATGTTGTAGACAGTCGTGGGTTATGATTTTTTCCATGTTTGTTTTGTCTTATAGACCAGATTGGGTTAACATGGTGTAGAAGTGTCACAAGTATCACATGAATTAGTTGGTACTAAAAATAAATCATATTTCCTGCATATTTCCTTGATGTAAAATTCTATTTCTTTGATGTAAAATTCGATTATGGTTGTACTTTTTAAATATATTTCTTACTTAATTGAGAGTACTTGAAAAATACAAAGGATTAGAATCATGCTCTATGAAAGTATGAACCTATCATAGCTATAGGACACATATTTCTCATAAACATCTTATAACACTATTTACTGTTCGTTTTCTGATTCAGATCAATAACTATACATTTCCAAGTTCAAATTAATGCATAGTACTTAAGAAAAGAACAACCACATATCCATTAAACATAAATGACTTTTCCTATGCACACAATACTACACTTTATAAAAAAAAAAAAAAAAAAAAAAAAAAAATCCATCACTACAACATAAATGAGCAAAAGCAATAGTCAAATGCAACGTGTTTAGGGTAAAAATACCCTAGACATGTGGCCCAATCAGAGAGGGACACGTGTAGTTCCTGGATAGGTCCAACACGGACTACTCCCCAGTTAACACGTGTCAGCCTCGGATGACAAATGGAATGGCCGCCTTCAAGGCCCAATTCTAGAGAAAAGCCGTAAAGCGGCGCAGCCCATTAGGTTAGAATGACCTAATGAGCACGTATTCCCATAACCTTATAAATAGGGAGATTTCCCCCATTTTTGGGGACATGTTTATTTATTACTTTCTACCTACATTCTCTCACATCAGAGAAAACACCTGATCTCGGAATCCGAGAAGATCCCACTTTTACCTTTTCCGTACCTTTTCATCTTTTATGACCAATACTAACTTGATCGTCGGAGACAAAGCTCCAACCAACAAGAGTCTCCGTGTTTTATGGGTACAGATCGCCCTAGACTAGTCTTGGTGACGTAACTCTCCCGAGGGACCAAAAAATACACAAAACATTTGGCGCCGTCTGTGGGGAGAGTACCTCTAAGATGGTTCAAGATTCTGTACCACCACTTGAGCCCAACCAACCTGCAGCCGATAGGGTGGTCTATTCAGACCATGATACGGACAATGCCTATAAAGTCGAAACTCATGTGGCCCCTGATGGGTCACTCATCTCAAAGCGCATCCTTCCCAGAGATAAACTGGAACGGGGTAACAATGAAGCTAGTCCTAGTAAATCTACTCGACCACCAGTTGGGGAAACCCAGTCATCAAGGGGTCAGGCTCCAATCATCAGAGACGAACTCATGAAATTCATAAAAAGTTTCAAGGGTGAAATCAAGGACCTAATCAACAAAAGGGCGGCTAGATCCAACAAGGGTTAGTCGGCCTAGAAGACTCCTCAAGTTGAGAGGAGGAAGTCGGTCAGGGAGTGTAACACCCTAGAAATTCCTTTCTTTTAAAATACCTGTTTTACCCTATTTAAAACTTTAAATAGGAAAATCTAAGATATTACCGCCACCGTGAAAACGGCTAAGGAAACTATCAAAGACACACAGCGGAAGACTCTCATTTAAAATATTTAAACGAATCAACTTAAAAAGTCAACTCACGAAAGTAAAGTCAAACCAGAGTAAAATAAAGTCAAACCTACAACTTGAAACCATTGTAGGCCCTTAACAAAACCAATTCAATTTAAAAACCTTTACGTTAGTTTCGCAACAGAAATATCATAATATAATTAAAGCAATCACTAGTAGAAAAAACCAATTGGGCAGCCATAAATTGGAAGCGGTTAATGAAAAACCCACCTTAGCAAAAGAAATAAATGAAAGAGGCAAATGGCCAGCGTTTTAGAGACGGAACCGCTTCCCTTTTTTTATGTGTTTTGTTTTTATTTTTATTTTCAAACATGGGTACCCTCACACACTCTCTTGCGTCCTCTCTCTCCTCTTTTCATTATGTTCTCTTGACTCCCTGCTCCCTGCTCCCTCACCCACTCATCCTCTCTCTATCTCTTTGCTCCCATAACTCTCTATCTCTCATTCTCTTTAATTCTGAACTTGACCACTACATTCTTCACTTCTGGCCCACTCTCACCTTTCTTCTCTCTCCTTATTCACCAGTGGTTGCGATGGCTACAATGGTCCTTTGATTTTTAGGGTTTCGGTTTATTTTTCTTGGGTATGATGAGTTTATTCAAATACCCATCTTTTTTTATTATATATGCAATATTTAGATCTTAGTTGCCTTTTTTTTCGGTTCATCCAAGTATACGAGTTGTGAAGAGTGTGGATCGAGGCTTGCACGGTTGCTCCTCCTCCAACGGTAGCGGCGACTTCCACTCCTCCAACAGCAGTAGTGGCTACCACCTCCTCCTACAACCACGATAAATTTCACCTCCAACCGCGACGCTTCCACCTCCTCCAATCGCGGCGTACATCCCTCTAATTTCATTTGAGCATTTGAGCATGCTAAGGTTAGAGATTCAGTGTTTTTTACCCAAATTATTTTTACCTAATTTAGTGATTTATAAATTTTAGGTTTTTTAATACGAAGTAATTTATTTATCTTAACTAGAGTACTTAATTTCCGATTATATTTTCTATGTTCCATAAATTGGGTTTATAAGATTTGAGGAATACCCAGTTCAATATTTGATGATTTACACTGTTTTTTGATGCTCAATTAATGGACCATTATGTTATTTTCCGTCGCCTAGGGTACGGGTTCAATTAGTTGGGAATTGAAGATCAGAGACCCAAATTACTTGGGAATTGAAGATCAGCAAATATCAACAAGTTTAATAAGTTCAATAATCGATTTCATAAGCTGTTTGATGAGATCAAACTCTCCAAGGTGTTTCTTTCACCTTTTCAATTTGCCGCATATATGCTCGTTGTTATATATTCTAATTTTTTGTTTAGTTTTTGGATTTGGGTTTGATATTTGGAATAAATTTGGCCTTCCTGTTAGTTATTTGATTCAATTTATGTGTTTTAGGTTTATAATTATCTTTGAGTTTTATGGTAGTATAATTATTACGAGTAGGTATTGTGGATCAAATGAGAAGCAGGGAAACTTAGAAATGTTGGAAATTATGCTATCATTGACCATGTTAGATATCCGAGGACTCTAATATGTCTTTTCTATTAGTGTAGAATAAGTGGTTTGTTTGGTCAGGAAACTAATGCAGTACATCCGTAATTTTGGAAAATGATCTAGAAAATAATCAACTTCAAGAATGAAGTTATAATGTAAATTTTATGAAGAATGTAAATGTTAATTGATTATTAGAAGTCAGTTTTAATTAACAAAAACCAGTTGTGATTCATTATAAAAATTTGAACATATAACTATGCATTAGTTTTGTTCTGCAAGTGAAACAAACATAACCTTACGAGTTGCCATAACATTGCTCAAAAAACACTTGAAGTATCTGATTATTTTTAGTGTATGATTAAGTTTTTTGTAGTCAATATATAATTCCCTTGATTAATAACAGGAAAATGCTCATAGATACATAGGTGAATATTGCATTAGATGGGTTATAGTTTATTTTTTTTCTCTTAGATAAAATGAAATCTTATTGGATAAATGGAGTTTTTCTATGTGTGAATTTAGTACTTGTTAGGAAGTTTTATAACTGACTTTGAAATGAGCATAATTAAGGCAACTTGACTTAGGATGACGGGTTGTTCAAGTCTTGGTTAAAGGCAAATGATTTATATTTAGTTGGAAATGATTTTGTTTTAGATGCTCCATTTTAAGTTCTCTACTTAATAATTTTGCTAGTTTGTTTAGAAGTCAAATTTACCTGCTCTTTTCTATTTCTGAAGGTACAAAAGGAGATTACAAGTGAAGTTCATTCTGCAATCGATGCATTTCGGGGATTTTTTATAAGGTATCTACCCAGTTATTTCAAGTTGCTACTTATCTAGCTTTGGTTTCCATAGCTGCTGTGCTAACAGGACATGTGGTCAGCAAGCTAATAACGTCAATGGGAGAGCATCAATAATACAATGGGTAGGCATTCAAACTCCAGCCTTCAGAGGTATTCAACCTCCATTCTTGTACAATAATCTTCAATAATTTTCATTTTCGTATAATAATCATCAATAACACATTTTTTATATATGCACCCTTGTAGTTTGTACAATGTTGCTGCTCTACAATGCTACTGCTGCTCTGTAATGAGACTGCAGCTCTACAATGCAACTGTTGCGTTACAATGTTGATACTGTTGTTATGCTGCCACTACAACTTATTATTATTTTTTTAATTATTTTTTGTAGTATGATTGTACTGTATCATTTCATTACTTTTTTTTGAAAAAAATGATTTAAGAATGTATTATTTCATTACTTTTATTAATGGAAAAATCTGACATTTATATATGCAAGTCTTTATGTACCAATTTAAGTAATAAAAATGCAAAAAAAAAAAAATAAAAAAATAAAAAAAAAAAAATAAAGAGGCATAAAGGGCAGCGGTTCAATGGGCCAAACCGCTGCCCATTACATATGATAATAACCCTTCAAATGCAAATGGGAAGCGGTGTGAACCGCTTCCCATTTAAAAGGGCAATGGGAAGCCCCATAAGCCCAAGCGTTTCAAAATCGCTTCCCATTAGGGGTTTTAAACCGCTTCCCAATTGCTTTTTTCTACTAGTGAATAACACATCATAAACATATGGAAACTTGCATGATTTGATCTTCACTCATGCCCATCATGAATATGCTTCATCACCTGAAAAGCTTCTCTCTACTTGTTTCCACTACTCTCCATTAAAAATGGGTCATCATAGGGCCAAGGTAAAGACAAGGCCAACAAACACACAAATACACAATCAGCAAAGTTGAGTACATAAGCGTAATTAAACACACTAACATGCTTTTATCTATCAACACACAACTTACCTTGTTGCGCCTACTTTCAACACACAACATACAACAAAACTCCTCAACTAAGTAACTAAATAAATTATTTATTTTTGATTACGCATCAAACGGGTTTCCCCTTAACCTGCTCCAATAAAGGGGTACTAACACGGGAGCTAACCGTGCCAGTATAAAAGAACCACTCGTAAGTGGCGGAATTCCTGCCCATAATAAAAAGGAAAATACAGCGTCCTGTACTCCCAGTAGAAGTTATGGTCAAATATAAAGTCGCATAACTCCCCCATATGTTCATACTCAAGATATATACGTTCCAAGAGTTTTGGTGCATAATCTCTTTCACTTTACGTTCTTTACATATTATTAAACTTGGTGATGACTCACAAATCATAATAACATCAAACATTATAATTATTGAAATAATTAAACACTCCAATTTAATTCTTGAATAAGTAGTGAACCCTTTTTAAATAATAACATCAAACATTAATCCAATGTTGAACCCTTTTTAAATCTACCTCGGTGTCGAAGACACCTTAAACGCTTAATGCGCCAAAAATCTATCCCTCAGTGTTTAAAACACCTTAAGTGCGCTAAGGCACCAACATACAATTTATTCCTCGTGTACATAGACACTTACATAGCTCCTTTCCCATGCTTATAACATCAATAAAAATTATATGAACCATAATAAAATTCTCTTTTAATATTCCAATCCAAATTAAACATTTTAAATAAACATGCTTTCTATCATGCCATAAATAAAAGTGTGGTTCATACTCAACATGTCAAACTATTAATTTCCAATCATTAATCCATGACAAATAAATCATGCTTCATAATTCAATCACCAATATCAACCAAATCACAAACTCCATTCATAATCTAGCATGATACTACTTGAAATCAATTAATCACATCTAGCATGCTACTACATCGTCAAAAATATGCTAAGTGCGCGACCTTGAATACGGTCTTAATATCTCCATGACTAATAGAAATCACTCACTTTAAAGTCTCCTACAATTTAAAATAATAATAGAGCTTTAAAATCCACTCTGCACAAATTTCCAGCAATATATACTCTTATCAAACCACTCATAATTTAATTAAATAAACTGAAATTTTATTTAAAACCTCATACTTTAATCCCAATTAATGGGTAATTAAAATTCCTTAAAGAAACGTGATTTTTAGTATGCTACCAAAAATTCCAGCAATATATATATATATATATATATATATATATATATAAACTTTATGTAATTAGGCTTTAAAACGCTTAAATCAAAGGTTTAAACCACCCTTAATCATAATCCTTCAATAATTAATAATTTATGAATCTAGGGTTTCAAAATTTGGGCTTTTTAAATAAAATTAAAATCTGAAAATTAAATTACATACTACTTATACTCAAACATCATAATATTAATCACAAAACCCATATTTAAAAATTAGATCTAAGGTTTAACAAAAATTAAAACAAAGATTAATTTTTGTTTTTTCGGAAATTCGGGCAGCAGCCACGGCACCACAGGCGGCTGCTGTAGTGTTGCTGGTAGCGTCGCTGCTGTTGGCGGTGCTAGCGGTGCCCGGCGGCCCACCATTGGTGTGGTGGTGGCCAGCGGTGGTGTAAGCCGAAAAGGGGAAGGGGAAAAAGAAAGAAAAAGAAAAGAAAAATAAAGGAGAATGGAGAGAAAGTTTACCTTGGGTTTTCTCCACTCTGGGCAAAGTTTAATTTGCCCAAGTGTTGAATATTTATACCCTTTTCTTTAGAAACCCTTCTTACCTAAACTTTCCCTTTTTACTCTTTCCTAATCCTTTTCCTAATAAAACTGTACTAAAGTAAATTTTTCCTAAATTAAACCCCAACTTTAATAAAATAAATAATTAAATAAACTTTCCTTTTATAAAATATTTCCCAAACTTATTTAAAATAAATAATTAAAATGCCATAAATAAAACATTTCAAATTATTTAAATACTCCACAAAATACTTATTTTAAATAAAATACGTATAAAAATATGGGGTATTACAGGGACAGACAGCCTACTCCACATCCAAAGGAGAAGGCTACGCCTGCAATCGAATAGTCGAAAGTTCTACTGCCTCAGAAGGGCACAAGAAAGGTCATCCGGCAAGTCCAACTGGATGGCAGCAAAAAAATATTCTCTGACGCTCGACATATCATCGAGAACAAGAGAACCCAACAGCTGTCTGAGTTGGCTTCTATCTCGACCTTCCCAAACAACTTCAAAAACACTTCTGCAAGGAATTCTCAATCTTTGTATGAGAGCCATACAGGCGACAAGTCCGTCCACTCTGGCCCTCAAATGATCGGGTCTGCCCCATATGTGCCTTAGATGCCATACGGGCAATATACCTCACCCTTCATGCAGCCGGTCCTCATTGGTGGATAGGTGGCATACAATGTCCTGCCCCTGGACTGGCAACTCCGGCTGCTCAGACTTAGTGAACAAACCTTAAGGTTAAGATTGCCTTGGTTGGTGCCTACGATGGTACCACCAACCTTGAGGAACACCTCATGTCCTACACCAACCTTATGCACATGCAGGGGTTGGATGATGCCCATGTGGTGTAGATGCTTCCCGGCTGCGTTAAAGGGCATGGCCCAACAATGGTTTGGCTACCTGCCAACCAGATGTATTTATAGCTTCAAGAGGCTTGCCTTCTTGTTTGATTCCAACTTCTCAATGAACATCCCTGCTAAGAAAATAAGTCTCGACTTGAGCACCATACGGCAGGGAGAGAGAGAAGGCCTATGCTCCTACGTCAGGCGAATCAATCTTGTGAGAATCCAAATACAAGGACTGTCTGATGAGATAGCCTACAAAAACTTCTTTAAGGGTCTGAAGGATGGGTTAACCTTTAAGTTTGACCTCGTCAGAAAAGGGTCTTCACCCTCCAAGAGGCATTGATGAAGGCGAAGAGATTTATTCAAGACACTAACCTCTGCTCTTCCAGTAATCAGTCAGACTCTAAAAAGTATGACAAACAAAAAGAGAGTCGGTCAGCTCAGCCGGCTTAAAAAGCTGAAGACAAAAAAAAGAGAAAATAAGTTTGGGCGGTCAATGATTCTGACCAGCCGTCCCAAAAAAAGAAAAAAAGAGTTTAAACCGTACGTTCCCAAGTACGAGTTTAACAAAGACTGCTACTCCATCCTCATGGAAATCAAGGACCGGATGACACCAACGACGATATAGCCTAGACGCGGAACAAAAATAAATATTTCCACTTCCATGAGGATGTAAGCCATGACACCAACAACTGCTATAGCCTCAAGAAGATATTAGACCGTCTAGATGACAAGGGGTTGTTGAAATCGTATATCCTGAAGTCCAAAGTGACTCTCAACACAAACCCAGGGCAGTCGTCCAAAAGATTGTCCAGCCTAGTAGTAGTTCGGACCCTAACAAAGAGCTGATCTACAGCATAGCAGGCGGGTTCACAAGTGGTAGCCCGACCATCCTGTTGGGTTTCGGAAAGACTAACTCTCCACGGAAAAAAAACCCGAGCCCAAGAAATACTCACAATTAATATAATTAAAAGGCATAAATAACAAGATAAAGGAAAAGACCATATTACTTTTGATGCGTGCTTCGCTCACACTACGGAGCTCTTACTTAGAAAGCCGAGTCTTGCAAGTGCAAAGACCTCCAATGGTATCCACCCGCAACCCGACCCGAACGGTCTCTTACTCGGAGTTTAGCCGAGTCAGACCAAAAACAACTACTCGAGTTTTATGTGAACTTAAAGGTTTTCTCTCAAATATGGAGTTGCCTTTTTGAGTTCCAACTCAAGTAGAATTCTCAAGTCCTAAAACTTGGCCTAGGTATTTATAGAGAATTACAAGAAACATTCCACTCTCCCTTAATGTGGGAGAGTTGGTTAAAATAAATTTTCTATTTTATTTTTAAATAAAAAATAAAAGAAAATCTCAAACAAATAATTAATCAACAAGTGGCAACAAGGAGGGAGAGCGTAGGTGAAGACCACAAGGGGAGATGACTATTTCCTTCTTCCCAAAGCTTCCCCAAAATTCCTCACCCCTCTCACTCAGCTCCTCTCACACGGCGCCACGTGGCACCCAGCCTTGGGCACTAAGGCGCGCCCAGCTAACGGCCTTGTGCTTGGCAGGGCCAGCCCGTGCATGCATAAGTGTAAGGGATGCTTGCTACCTCGACCAAGCAAGTAACACATGCTTGCAGGTTGCTAGCCGAGGCATGTGCGCGCTTGGTGCTAGCAGTGCTAGAACACTAGCACTTCGCTAGCTCGCTACCGTTGCTAGCTGCTAGCTACTACGCGTGCTAGCATTGCTAGCTGATGCGCGCGCTAGTGCTGCTAGCTGCTGCGCGTGCTAGCATGCTTGCTAGCATAAAAAAAAGCTAGCTCTGGTGTGCTAGCTCCATTTGCCCTAGCACTCGGTTTTCTTGAGGCATCCCAATGTTAGGGGTATTTTTATAAATTGTAAATTAATTGACTTTTACCATCTCGTCTTTTATTAATTCGAATCGACTTGTGACGCTCGGTCTCGACGCTCCTAGCTTGATGTCCGACGCCAATGTTTCATAAAACTCGAGCCATTCATTAATTCCTTCGGAATTAATTCGTTGTGTCGGATCGTTAGTTGCTTGGCTGTGACTCGAAGGGTTCAGTCAAGATTAAGCTGTAATATTAATTATACATTAATAATACTGATCGGAAACAGCCTCCAATTAGGACTTCCGATCACTTAACCTCACTGAATAATTAGCTTTTTAATATTCCAAACCATCTATCGGAATAATACACTTGTTCGAAGGACACCATTTCTATCACATCCGGGGCACCAAGGATCATCTGAAGATGATGATGCATGTTGTTGCTAAGGGGAAAGAGCCGGCCAGCAGTTCCTTCCCAGACATCCTCATTACTGAGAAGGATCGGGCAGCGTCTGCCAGCCACATGATGACCCGGTTGTCATTGAATGTAAAGTCGCCAACCAGCTGGTTGGTCGGATCCTTATAGATACGGGTAACTCTTCTGACCTCATCATCTACAAGTGCTTGAAAAAACTCAAGTACAAGCCCTGCAGTATGCACCCGGTCACCCACCCCTTGGTAGGATTTGGTGGTGGAGTGGTGTACCCAGCCAACAAAATTGATTTACCCATCCGGCTGGGGGAGAAAAGGAAGGATACCACCTGGTTGTCAAGTTCTTGGTCGTTGATGAGTTGACTGCCTATAACATCATTTTAAGCCGTCCAACTCTAAACGAATCCAAGGAGGTTATAATCCCGTCCCTCATGCTGCTGAAATATGAAAGGGATAATGGTTCTGTTGGCTCCCTAAACGAGGATCAAAAGACGGCAAGAGAGTGTTACCTCTCAGACGTCAAGCCTATTGTGGCTGCAGCCGGTCAGGGAGAGGAGCCAATAGACCTTGACCATGTCAAGGATCCTGACTCAGCCCCACCAATCGCTAAGAAAAGAAAACCTGATCAGCTGGTGGAGGTGAAGAAAGAAAATAAACAGCAATCATTGAATAGGGAACGTTCAGAGGAGCTCCGTCCCCAGTCGGCTAGTGAACACATTGACATCACTCTACATGACAGCCCTCCAGAGCGTACTGTTAAGGTGGGGACGGTTGCCTTTGCTAACTTTGGTGCAGACTTAAACCTTATGCTGAAAGAATTCAAGGACATTTTTGCCTTTGAAGAGGAAGAGATGCCAGGCATCAGCCCGGATCTCGCTGTCCACAAGCTCGACGTGGATCCAAAAAAGAAGCCCATCAGGCAAAAGAAAAGAAATCACAGCGAGGAGAGAAGTCAGGTGACAACTGCCGAGGTTAAAAAGCTGTTAGACGCGGGGTTTATTGCCATATAACTTCCCCGACTGGGTTGCAAACGTGGTGCTTGTAAAGAATCCGAATGGTACCTGGCTCATGTGTGTAGATTACACTAACTTGAACAAGGCATGTCCAAAGGATAGTTACCCGCTTCAAAAGGTCGACAGCCTGGTCAATTCTACAGCCGGGCATGCCTTGATGAGTTTTATGGATGCCTACTTAGGTTTCCACAAGATACCCCTGTGGAAAAAAGATCAAGAGAAGACGGCCTTCGTCAATAATCAGTGGTTATTCTATTATATTGTGATGCCGTTTGGCTTGAATAATACGCTTGCTACTTTCCAACGGATGATTAATACAGTCTTCATTAATCAAATAGGGAGGAACGTAGAGGTGTACATTGATGACATGATAGTCAAATCCAAGCAACAGACGGATCACCTGGCTGATCTTTGAGAAACCTTCACTAAGCTCAGGCGGCATAAGGTCATGTTGAATCCTGAGAAGTGCGTTTTTGGTGTTGAGTCTGGGAAGTTTCTCGGATTGTTGATTGATCAAAGGGGGATAGAGGCTAACCACGATAAGATACAGGCGGTAATTGACATGTAGTCACCCCGCACTGTAAAGGAAGTTCAATAACTCACCGGTTGTCTGGCGGCATTAGGGAGATTCCACAGCTAGTCGGGTGACAAATGTCTTTATTTCTTCCAAGCAATCAGGAAGAAGACTAGATTTGAATGGGGGGGATGATGATGAGGCAGCCTTTTAGAAATTGAAAGAACACTTACACTCTTTGCCAAGGCTTGTTAGCCCTCTTCCCAAAGTGACGCTTTACATGTACTTAGCCGTCTCGAATCATGCGCTAGTGCCTTTCTCCTTACTGAGAGAGACGGCATTCAGCTCCCGGTGTATTTCATTAGCCATGTACTTAGAAACGCTGAACTACAATACCCCATGGTTGATAAATTAGGCCTTGCTCTTTTCATGGCTGTCAAGAAGTTAAAACCTTACTTCCTGGCACATCCGGTGGTGGTCTACCATGAACGGCTGTGGAGAAGTTAAAACCTTACTTCATTGTCGAAATAACAAGGCCGGTTGCATCGGATAATCCTGATTAGGTTTGGAAAGTGTGTGGAGACGGGATCTCTACAATGAACGGATGTGGTGCAGGCGTAATCTGTTAGTCTCTTGAGGGAGGATAAGTATGAGTATGCACTACGGTTCAAGTTTCAGGCCTCAAATTGTTGGGGTTTGGTGAGTCCGACTTACCGCGGAAACAACCCCTCCCGAGGAACCACTCGCAATAATTAAAATCACAAAGCATAAATAAATATTCACAAAGAAAAGATAACGAATCTTACCCTCGAAGCGAGCTTCGCCCAAAACCCGGGGCTCTTACTTGAAAGCTACTAGCACGTCAAGCGCCGCGCCTCCAACGGTATCCACCCACAAATGGGCGAACACAAATTTAAGGTCTACTACCTTGGGGTTAGCAAGGTCCGACCCAAACCCGAGTGTTATGTGAGTTTAAGAGTTTTCCCAAAATTATGGAATGCTCTTTCTAACTCCCACTCAAGCATCATTCCCAATGCCCATACTTGGGTATTTATAGGAAATGATGGGAGTATCATTTACTCTCCCATCAATGTGGGATAGTATGATTTTTCCATTTTATTTTAAAGCTAAAATAAAATAAATAATCAAGCTAGTAATAAATCAACAAGTTGCAAGCTCATGTGAATGGTTAGGTGAGGACCACTTGGAGAAGGGGGGGACCAAACTTGCTCCCCACTCCCTCTCCCTTAGCCGTCCACCTCACACCACACACACTCAAGGACCACAAGCCACATGGCACCCACCCTTGGGCACCAAGGCAGCCAAGGTGGGCTGCCATGTGCTGCTGTCCGTGGCACCCATGAGCACGCAAGCCCAGCAGGCCCAACACTCGCATGCGGGCTGCTAGGCACTGCTGCCCAGCACGCCCAGCATGCTTGTGCGAGATGTTGTGGCTTTGTGCCTTGGCCTCGCCGCTAACAAGCAATGGCCCTCGCCATGCTGCTGCTAGCTGTGGCTAGCTGGCGCGCCTAGCGTGCTAGCTGCTGCAGCTTGTTGCGGCATGGCTTGCTAGCCAATGCGCGCACAAGGCAGTGCCTAGCATGCTAGCACGCACAAGGCAGCGCCTAGCTTTGCGATGCTAGCATGGGTGCGCTAGCACGCACCAGCCAGCCTAGGCTCGGCTTGGTGCGCATGCTAGCCACCATGCTAGGCCATACGCCCTTAGCACTCGGTTTGCTAGGGCATTCCGATGCTAGGGGTATTTTGGTCTTTTGTTGATTTATTACTATTTTTCGTCTCGTCTTTCACTATTTTCTACTCGACTTCCGACGATCGGTTTCGACGCTCTAAGCTCGAATTTACCGACGTCTAAATATTTAACACTCAGGCGACGAATTAATTTCTTCCAAATTAATTCGTCGAGTTGGTTCGCATATATTTGCTTGGGTGTGACCCGAAGGGTTCAGTCAAGATTAAGCTGTAATATTAATTATATTAATATTACTGATCGGAAGCGGCCTCCACCCAGGCATTCCGATCACTTGACCTTACTGAATATATTAGCTTTCTAATAATTCTGAACCCGCTATCAGAATAATACACTTGTTCGAAGGACATCATTCCTTTCAATCTCCCACTTGTCCTTACGTACAAGTGTGCAGTTAGTGTATAGCCCTTATCCTATGTCTCTTCATGTCTCTTCATGAACTACAGAGTAAGATTACTAGTCATCTCTGTTACGTTCAGAAGTGTTTCTTGAAATCCGAGTTTCACTGGCAATAAGCAGATGATTTCTAAAATCCATCTGAGCACGACCATGCATTTTTCACAGTCTCGCTCTTCGAGAGGCCTTGTAAACAACAAGACATGTTCCCTATTGTTAGTAGGGGGACATTTCCAGTCTTGTAATGTAGCTTCTCTTACTAAGAGGACTCACCCGCCCGAAATCTGTCGTTATAATCCCCAGTTACGGCACACGTTTGGCGGATACCAAAGCGGACCAGTACTCAAACAAGAGATCTCCCACTACTCATGGTCAAAGGAAAAGAGTTCCGATAGTAATAATGAGAAAATACTTATGACGATTTTTAATCTCTTAAAGCATCCTCATAGGTCTGTCCAGTATGGTTCTAAACCAATACCTGTGCAAATGATTTGTATCCTCACAGCACAAGAAACGGTGCTACAAATCATACTACACACTAATCTCTGATGGTCATTATTCGTCCACAAAATACGACCTTGATTAGGGATAATTTTCGATTAAAATATTCAACGTTCACTTAATAGGTGTTTCTTTATCCAAGCCATTGACTTGATACCCTATTTTGAATATTTATTAAAATCGAATGGACTCATTATTTAATTCTAAACCACAATTAAATAGAGATGGAGTGATTTAAATTGCATGAAAATTTTAATTACTCCAAAACTGAATGGTTCATCATGGTGCTTTACATCAACATTCCTCAAAATTTGATTAAAACACTATAAATGGAATTCAAAGCCAGTTCGCAACATGCTTGATTCCCATTGCCTCAATGTGTTTGTTGTACTTCACTTGAGACAGAGGTTTAGTTAGTGGATCGGCTACATTATCATCCCTTCCAACTTTACAAATTCTGATTTCACCTTCTGACTTCCATTCCCGAATCATATGAAATCGCCTCTGGACATGTTTGACCTTCTGATGTTCTCGTGGCTCTCTAGCCTGAGAAATAGCTCCATTGTTATCACAATAGAGGTCTACTGGACCCTTGATCGAGGGTACAACACCAAGTTCATCAATGAACTTGCGAATCCAAACTGCCTCCTTGGCTGCCTCAGATGCTGCCAAGTACTCGGCTTCAGTAGTAGAATCAGCGGTTGTGCTTTGCTTTGTACTCTTCCAACTATACGGTCCTCCATTGAGACAGAATATGTATCCTGATTGTGACTTAAAGTTGTCTCTGTCTGTCTGGAAGCTCGCGTCGGTATATCCCTCAACAACCAATTCATCTTTACCACCATAGACCAGGAATTTATCCTTGTTCCTTTTCAGGTACTTCAAAATATTCTTGGCCGCAGTCCAATGCACCTCTCCTGGGTCTGATTGGTATCGGCTCGTAGCACTCAAGGCATACGATACATCCGGCCTAGTACATATCATGGCATACATGATCGATCCGATAAGCGAAGCGTACGGAATTCGACTCATCCTTTCTCGCTCATCAGGTGTCTTTGGACACTGCTTCTTGCTTAAGGTTATGCCATGTGACATGGGTAGGTGCCCTCTCTTGGCTCCTTCCATTTGGAATCGAGCCAGTACCTTATCGATATAAGTACTCTGACTCATTCCAATCATCCTTTTTGATCTATCCCTATAGATCTTGATGCCTAATACGTACTGAGTTTCTCCCAAGTCTTTCATTGAAAAACATTTCCCGAGCCAAGTCTTTACAGACTCCAGCAATGGAATGCTATTTCCAATGAGCAAAATGTCATCGACATATAAGACTAGGAAGGAGATGTCACTCCCACTGGCCTTCTTGTAGACACAAGACTCATCTGGATTCTTGATAAAACCAAACTTACTGATGGCTTCATCAAATCGCAGATTCCAACTTCTGCTTGCTTGCTTTAGTCCATAAATGGACTTCTTAAGCTTGCATACCTTCTTAGGATTATTCTGGTTGACAAAACCCTCATGCTGTGTCATATACACAGTTTCTTCCAAAATCCCATTGAGGACGTCCATCTGCCATATTTCATAATTGTAATATGCAGCAATTGCTAGAAGAATTCGAACGGACTTAAGTATGGCAACTGGAGAAAAGGTCTCATCATAATCAACGCCATAAATTTGCCTGTAACCTTTTGCTACCAGCCTTGCTTTGTAAATAAATACATTTCCATCTTTGTCGGTTTTCATCTTGAAAATCCACTTACATCCGATAGGTGTGTAACCTACGGGTAAATCAACCAAGTCCCATACTTGATTTTCAAACATGGAGTCCGTTTCGGATTTCATGGCCTCTTGCCATTTTGCAGAGTCAGGGCTCGTCATAGCTTGCTTGTAGGTTGCCGGCTCATCTCCATCCACTACTAGGATGTCCTGATCTTCGGTTAATATAACACCGAGATATCTGTCAGGTTGAGATCTTGGCCGAGTCGACCTACGTAGGGCAATGGACTGAGCATTTGCATTGTCAGTTTGACTTTGCATATTTTGACTTTGACCAACGTCAACAGCTGCTTGGTAAGCACTTTGATTGTCAACTTGTCCTTGTTTCTCGTCCTCTCGAACTTCGTCGAGTTCGATTTTCCTCCCACTTGTCATTTTGGAGAGATGTTCCTTCTCCAAAAAGACACCATCACGAGCAACAAACACTTTGTTCTCGGATTTGTTGTAGAAGTAATACCCTTTGGTTTCTTTTGGATAACCCACAAAGTAAACCTTATCAGATTTTGGATGAAGTTTGTCAGAAATGAGTTTCTTGACATATGCTTCGCATCCCCAAATCTTGAGAAAAGACAACCTTGGCGGTTTATTAGTCCATAATTCATATGGAGTCTTTTCCACTGCTTTTGACGGAGCACAATTCAATGTGAGTGCCGCAGTTAAAAGTGCATGTCCCCAGAAAGAGATTGGAAGTTCACTAAGACCCATAGTCAATCGGACCATGTCTAACAGGGTTCGATTCCTCCTTTCAGATACTCCATTCCACTAAGGAGTTCCCAGAGGTGTCAACTCTGAAAGTATTCCATGTTCTTTCAGATGGTCATCAAACTCTTGGCTCAAATATTCGCCACCTCGATCCGATTGAAGTGCCTTGATTTTCTTGCCGAGTTGGTTTTCAACTTCATTCTGAAATTCTTTGAATTTATCAAACGATTCAGATTTATGCGACATTAGATAGACATAACCATATCTACTAAAGTCGTCCGTGAAGGTTATGAAATACCGATAACCACTTCTTGCGGGTGTACTCATTGGTCCACATACATCGGTGTTTATAAGTCCTAATAAGTCACCGGCCCTTTCTCCTAACTTGGAGAATGGTTGCTTTATCATCTTGCCTAATAAACATCCTTCGCAATTCTCAAAGGATTCTAAATCAAATGAGTCAAGAATACCTTCTTGTAGAATTTTCTTGATGCGTTTGATGTTAATGTGGCCAAGGCGACAATGCCACAAGTAAGTTTGACTAGACTGTGTAGTCTTAGCTTTCTTTGTAGGATTATTAACGTTATAAATTTCTTTGTCTAGAGATAACACATAAAGACCATTTTCTGAATGTGCCGTACCATATAAAACATTATCGAGATAAAATGAACATGTTTGGTCTTTAACTCGAAATTCAAAACCTTTGGCGTCCAACGCCGAAATTGAAATGATGTTTTTGGTAATGTTGGGAACACAATAAACATTGTCAAGTTCCAAAACTAGCCCCGTGGGCAAAGACAAACAGAGAGATCCTACAGAAATAGCACCAATCCTTGCTCCATTTCCTACCCGGAGCTCGATCTCTCCCTTCGCTAGCTTCCTAGTGTTCCTTAGTGCCTGCGAATTGGAACAAAGGTGTGAGCCACATCCGGTATCTAATACCCATGAAGCCGAGCTAGTGAAGTTCAAGTCTATAACGTAAATACCTGATGTAGAAGCAACGGTTCCGTTCTTCTTATCTTCCTTGAATTTGAGGCAGTCTCTCTTCCAATGTCCCTTCTTCTTGCAATAGAAGCATTCGGAATCAGACTTAGAAGATGCTACCCTTTTCTCCTTGTTGTCTTTGGTAGCTTTCGGCTTAGGCGGAAAGTTCTTCTTCCCTTTCCCCTTGAAGCCCTTCTTCTTTTGCCTGCCCTTTTGAACGGCTTACCCTTCTTAATCATGAGCATATCATGCTTTCCCTCATCCTTGAGCGTCTACTCAGCTTGCTTCAACATCCCATGAAGCTCGGTGAGGGTTTTCTCCATGCTATGCATGTTGTAGTTCATCTTGAACTGGTCATAGCCTTTGTGAAGGGAATGGAGAATGATGTCAATAGCCATTTCGGTTGAATACCCCGCATCAAGCCTTCCCATGTTCTCAAATAATCCGATCATTTTGAGCATATGTGGGCTGACTGGCTCTCCTTTCTTGAGCTTAGTTCAAGGATCTGCCTGTGGGTTTCAAACCTTTCAGTTCGAGCCTGTTCTTGAAACATATTCTGTAACTCAGAAATGATCTCATAGGCCGATTCCTTCTCGAAGAAGGTATTCTGAAGTTCAGGAGACATAGTGGCTAGCATTACTCACTTGACATCCCGATCAGCCACTTGCCATCGGTTAAGGGCCGCTTGAGTTACCTCCTCATTGGGAGCCTCGGGAATTTCCTCATCAAGGACATACTCTTTCTGTTGTTGCATAAGAACGATGCGCAAATTCCTTTGCTAATCAAGGAAATTGGTACCACTCAACTTCTCCTTGTCGAGAATTGAGCGTAATGAAAACTGGTTGTTTGAGGTTGAAGACATGATTCTACAATTGAAAGAATTTTAATGAAAAACCATTCAAAAATATTTAAATAAGATTGAATTTGATTCATGCAAATTTTCAATACTTATTTAACGTCTTATTTACACGTAAAAATTGTCCCTATATTGTGAAAATAAGGCGATTCCAAGATCCGAAGAAACAAAGAGTGGTTAAGCATGCTTTGGCTTGTCTTAAACACTCAATCTTCTAGGTAAGCATTGCCTTGCTAATGGCTCTAAGCCACTCTTGGTTAGACAATCGTCGCATCTAATGCATCTTTGACGATGTGTCTCTTTTGCCACGGTATGTGAGGACTCCTCACTCATACCGATGAGTTAAACCAAAACCAACGTGCACACCCGGTATGCCTTATGCCCCTTAGAGGAGTGATGGCACCTCGCTTTGGCGTAGCCTACCATCACCATCGTCCGGTTAGTAAGTGTTGTTTTGGAAAGGCAAGTTTTACTCAATATTATTAGGGACTTAGGATTTCTATGTTGGTTGATTTAAGTGAACTTAACTAATCATCGCAACATCAAGAAAACCTAAACATGCATCTAACGAATATTTCACACACATATATATATATAACCATAAAATTTAAAGCGAAATAATAGATGCATATTGGCAACTAGCATGACCCCTTGAAATCTTCATATCTTCAAAAGGTCTTCATTTGCATTTCAAAGCTTTGTCTTCCAAGATACGCCGTCTTCAAGACTAAACCAAACAATGCAAAAACTAGTGTCTATAACTAGGAATAATCTAAATATTAAAGTACAAAAATACTTAATGGTGCATAGACCATATTTAGATTTACAAAAATACATAACGGCACGTAGTCCGTATTTTCTATCCTAGTTGGGTCCCACTAGTTGCCATTTCATAAAACCTGTGAGAGAGAGAGAGAGAATATATATATATTCCATTCATCAATTCACTATTTGTGAATGGCCCATGCAATTTACAAAATAACAACAAGTAAAATGCATTCAAACAACGCGCGCACTAGTAACATATCTAGGTGGTTAATCCGATTAACACGCCTAATTAAAATTAGTCAAAGTTGTTTAACCGATTATATAAATTATGTCATTAACAATTGAAGCTCCCACTAAAATTCCGCATTTCTTTAATTAATCCAATTAATTAAGTCGGTAGCACCCGAACTTCTCAAAATGAAATTTTGCCAATGCCGCTCAATAAACCCGAGGCCTAGCCTCCCAAAATTTTAATTAAAATGAACTAAATTAATTAGAATAAATAAAAGGCAAAATGATTAACTTCAAGCCTACTATGGCTAGTCACCTCACCGCACTAAGCATACGCACATGCCAAGACCACGAACACACGGCCGCGAGCCGCTGCCACAGCACAGCCGCGCGTGGCTGCTGCTGCCGCGCGTGAGCTGCTGCTGTTCATGGCTGCTGCCGCGCGTGTGGCCCACCATCGAGGCGGCGCAGCCACCGTGGTAGCCTTGAAAATTTGACAAAGTAAACTTGAGAATTTGACAAAGTAAAGGGAAGTTGGAAAAATATGAACTTTAATGTTCAAATATAAATTCCAACATCTAAAATTTGTGAATCCTTGAAAATTACATCTTCCAACATGAAGATAACCAAATTTCTATCACAAAAATCGAAACTTTATGTTTCTAATCAACTCAAAATGATTAAAACAACAAAGTTCAACTCAAAATAACATGGAATTTAGTGGTTTTCAAAGTTTCAATCACTTATCATAAATAAAGATTGAATCTTTAACACTTAGGAAGCCTCAAAAATAAAATTTTCACACTAAAAGGCAATTAGTTTGCAATTATGTGAAAATAAATCAACCTTTAAGCATCAAATACTACCAAGTAAGTGTGCTTTAAGGGGATATAAAAGTGCAGAAAATTATGCAAATAATCAACCATATAATCAACAATTTATGCCATTAATTTAAAGGTTAGAAAAGACTTAACATTTTTCATCAAAAACGAAAAAACCCTCGAAAAAGGCATTTCTGGTCAGAATTTGGCTAAAATCACAGTCCCATAGGGATAAAACCATTTCCAGAACACGTTTTGCACCCAAAATTCACTAGTCTTTGGCGAAAATCTAGGTTCTGGGCCAAATTCGACATTAAAAACGGGATTAAATAAATAAAACCGAGCTACTAATCTAATTAGCAACATAAACCAGAAAATTAAGCCAAAAAATAAACCTTGAAAAACATGATTATAAAAATAAACGAGCGGGGCTCCGATATCACTGTTGGGGTTTGGTGAGTCCGACTCACCGCGGAAACAACCCCTCCCAAGGAACCACTCACAATAATTAAAATCACAAAGCATAAATAAATATTCACAAAGAAAAGATAACGAATCTTACCCTCGAAGCGAGCTTCGCCCAAAACCCGGGGCTCTTACTTGAAAGCTACTAGCACGTCAAGCGCCGCGCCTCCAACGGTATCCACCCACAAATGGGCGAACA
The DNA here is from genome assembly GCF_948465745.1 of Chenopodium album. Taxonomy (NCBI): domain Eukaryota; kingdom Viridiplantae; phylum Streptophyta; class Magnoliopsida; order Caryophyllales; family Amaranthaceae; genus Chenopodium; species Chenopodium album. The sequence continues at coordinate 42,092,169 of NC_137846.1, read as the reverse complement.
CAACTTTAAGGTCTACTACCTTGGGGTTAGCAAGGTCCGACCCAAACCCGAGTGTTATGTGAGTTTAAGAGTTTTCCCAAAATTATGGAATGCTCTTTCTAACTCCCACTCAAGCATCATTCCCAATGCCCATACTTGGGTATTTATAGGAAATGATGGGAGTATCATTTACTCTCCCATCAATGTGGGATAGTATGATTTTTCCATTTTATTTTAAAGCTAAAATAAAATAAATAATCAAGCTAGTAATAAATCAACAAGTGGCAAGCTCATGTGAGCTCAGGTGAGGACCACTTGGAGTAGGGGGGGGACCAAACTTGCTCCCCACTCCCTCTCCCTTAGCCGTCCACCTCACACCACACACACTCAAGGACCACAAGCCACATGGCACCCACCCTTGGGCACCAAGGCAACCAAGGTGGGCTGCCATGTGCTGCTGTCCGTGGCACCCACGAGCACGCAAGCCCAGCAGGCCCAACACTCGCATGCGGGCTGCTACGTGCTGCTGCCTAGCACGCCCAGCATGCTTGTGCGGGCTGCTGTGGCTTTGTGCCTTGGCCTCGCTGCTAGCAAGCAATGGCCCTCGCCATGCTGCTGCTAGCTGTGGCTAGCTGGCGCGCCTAGCGTGCTAGCTGCTGCAGCTTGTTGCGGCATGGCTTGCTAGCCAATGCGCGCACAAGGCAGTGCCTAGCATGCTAGCACGCACTAGGCAGTGTCTGGCTTTGCGATGCTAGCATGGGTGCGCTAGCACGCACCAGCCAGCCTAGGCTCGGCTTGGTGCGCATGCTAGCCACCATGCTAGGCCATACGCCCTTAGCACTCGATTTGCTAGGGCATTCCGATGCTAGGGGTATTTTGGTCTTTTGTTGATTTATTACTATTTTTCGTCTCGTCTTTCACTATTTTTCGACTCGACTTCCGACGATCGGTTTCGACGCTCTAAGCTCGAATTTACCGACGTCTAAATATTTAACACTCAGGCGATGAATTAATTTCTTCCGAATTAATTCGTCGAGTTGGTTCGCATATATTTGCTTGGGTGTGACCCGAAGGGTTCAGTCAAGATTAAGCTGTAATATTAATTATATTAATATTACTGATCGGAAGCGGCCTCCACCCAGGCATTCCGATCACTTGACCTTACTGAATATATTAGCTTTCTGATAATTCTGAACCCGCTATCAGAATAATACACTTGTTCGATGGACATCATTCCTTTCACAAATAACGAGGCAGAGTATGAAGCCTTACTAGCCGGTATCTGCATGTGTAAGGCGGCAAGGACATCCAAAATTAATGTCTGCTCTGATTCACATTTGGTCGTTAGCCAATACCATAGTGACTATGAGGCTACCCATCCGACTACGATTAAATACCTTCAGGCGGTCAAAGCTGAAGTTGGGAAGCTTGAAGAATTCCATCTGAGTTAAGTGCCCAGGTCAGAAAGCTATCAGGCGGATGCATTGTCAAAACTGACATCATCTGCCTCCTGTGATACGCCTCGGTCAGTCTTCTGGGAATTTATGGAAAAACGAAGCATTACTGAAACAGAGCCCATTGGAGTACTTGACCAAAGCTCTACCTGGATGGATGGCATCCGGGCATACATACAGGACGGCACGCTGCCTGATTTACCACAAGAAGCGGCTGTCATGAAAAAACGAGCTGCAAACTTCGAGATGAGAAACGGAGAACTCTTTAAAGCGGGCTTCCTAAAGCCTATATTGAAGTGTGTTACCCCAGAAAAGAGGAAAAAGGTTCTCGAAGAATTGCATGTGGGATACTGCGCCTTTCATATAGGCGGCAGATCCCTGGCTGTCAAGGTCAGGTGGCAAGGTTATTTCTGGCCAACCCTTGAGTTAGACACCATGGATATGGTTAGAAAATGTGACTAGTGCCAAAGATTTGGCAAGCTCATCCATCAACCGGCCACTGACCTGACAGCAATCCATAGCCCAGTCCCGCTTGCTAAATAGGGCAATATAGACACCAGATTGTGTCTCCCACAAAACCAAACCCAGTGTTGAATATCTTTCACGTCATTGATTATCGAACAAGGTGAAATGTGAAAGGTCTTGTGATGCGATCATTTTAATAAAAAATACTTCTTTCTATTTTCGAAAATATTTCTTTTCGTACTCTATTTATAATGTCCAGTCTAATTTAGCTTGTTCCATGATAACGGTCCAATAATAGTGTAGTTATATTGGGCTCGAAAAGAGCTTTCCAACGATATATTATAAGCCTAATTCCGATGAATAATGAGGAAGTTATGGCCAAAATACTAAATTGGGCTCAAAATTGTTTTATACGGCCCAATGACCAGGTGGAGGGCCAATTAATTATCATTCCTAGTCATTAGGATTAACTTTAATCTTCTAGAATAATCTAGAAGGTTCACTTAAATTCTAGTGGAATTAGGATTGATAATTATATCTTTTAGAAAATAAAGAGTTTTATTTGGAATAAAACAAGTGTTTTGAAAGACTAAATCGGATTTTAAAAGATAAGTACGGATGTTAATTAGTCTAACTTAATTAGATTAAGGACTCCGTACGATTTTGAATTAACGCATTCACCATCGCAAAACGACAGCTCCATCGCGCCGCGATGGAAGCAGTTTTACTCCGAATCGAATTCGATCTTTTTCTTATCGTTTCGGGACTATTTTCTCTATAAATAGGGTCTTTTACTCCCCGTTTTCAATCATCAACAATCATCTAATTCTATTCTCTTCTTTCTCTTAAGCAATAGCTTATTCTTTCCCCCTCTTTCTAGCCTAGCCTTTTTACAAACACAATACTACATTCACGAGTTCTAGACACACCTAGCTAAGCTCGAAGTTGCCTTTGCCCTAGACGTGAAAGGTTGATAATTTCTGAGGGTTTGGTCCCAAATCCCTATTTCGATTATTTAAATTAATTGTTTAATATTTTCCTTGAAGTTACTAACGTGTGTATTGTTTTGATAGAAAGAGATACGAGGCAACAAAATAAGTAGTTTTTATTGCTATAATTCTATAGCAATCATGCGTAGATTATTTTAATTCTTAGTATCATGTTAGGATGTCTTTATGATTCCTAGTATCATGTTTAGGGTAGTAACTAATATTTCTAATATCACGTACGTGTCTAGTATCATGTTTAGGTTTCTTCCTATTTCTTCTATCATGTTAGGGCTAAATCTTTGATCTTTATTGTTTAGTGACATGCTAGGATTTGTTATTAATCATGTTAGTATCATGCCTAGGATCTTGCTAATATTATGCTTTATTGAGATTGAGAATATTATGATGATTAAATTGTTGTATCAATTATTATTATTGTTGCTTGATATTATATATTATTGTTATTGCTTGATCATGCCCTCTCTTGTAGGTTTAAAGGGGATTTGTACTTGTAATCACTCTTAATAAGATAATTAATAATTTTGTTTAGGCTAATATGATTTTAATTCAAGTGATCACCAATAATAGATTTGTTTGTGCATTAATATACAACCAACATAGATTAAAGAGGTTTAGGATTAATATAATGATTGTATGTTAGTCAGAAAGCGCACATAAATATAAGAAGAATAAAGTAGAGGCCTATTTTTAGGGCAGGTTCTGAAAGGAATAGTGTCCTTCGATCAAGTGTATTATTCCGATAGGGGGTTTGGAATTATAAGAAAGCTAATTTTTCAATGAGGTCAAGTGATCGAAATGCCTGGGTGGAGGCCGCTTCCGATCAATAATATTAATGCATAATTAATATTACAACTTAATCTTGACTAAACCCTTCGGCTCACACCCAAGCAACTAACGAGCCGAAGCGACGAATTAATAAGGAATTAATGAATAAGTCGACCGAGTAATTAATATTTAGACGTCGGAAATTCGAGCTTGGAGCGTCAAAACCGAGCGTCGAAAGTCGAGTCGATAATAGTAAAAAGACGAGACGACAAAATAATAATAAATCAACAATGACCAAAATACCCCCAGCATCGGAAAACCGAGTGCTAGGGGCGCGGCAAATGCTAGCAGCACGCACCGAGTGCGGGACTAGGCTAGCATACTGCAGCTAGCAGCCCGCACTAGTGTGCATGGCTGTGCTGGCATACGACAACTAGCAGCCCGCACATTTGGTGCGTGGCTTGCTAGGCCGTGGCAGCTAGTAGCCCGCACCAATGTGCGAGGCATGCTAGCAAGCCGCAGCTAGTAGCCCGCACCAATTTGAGAGGCATGCTAGTAGGCCGCAGCTAGTAGCCCGCACCAATTTGCGAGGCATGCTAGCAGGCAGCAGCTAGCAGCCCGCACATTGTGCGCGGCGTGCAGGCAGCTAGCCTCAGCCAAGCAGCCCGCACTTGGTGCGTGGCCTGTTGGGCCGTAGCACATGGCAGCCCACCTTGGGTGCCTTGGTGCCCAAGTGTGGGGGCCACGTGGTGCAATTTAATTGGGGGCTATGGGGTTGAGGTGGCCGGTTGTGGGAGTGAGAGTGGGGAGCAAGTTTGGTCCCCCCTCCTCCAAATGGTCCTCACCTACTCCTCCTTGTGAGCTTGTCACTTGTTGATCTATTACTAATTTTATTATTACTTTTATTTTAGCTTTAAAATAAAATGGAAAAAATCAAATTCTCCCACATTGATGGGAGAGCTTTTAACACTCTTGCATTTCCCTATAAATACCCAACTTGGGGTAATGGGAAAAGCACTTGAGTAAGAGTTGGAAAAGGCATCACTAGTAGTAAAAACCTTTGAAATCAAGAGTTGAAAAAGGCATCACCATTGTGAAAACTTTTGAACTCAATTACTCAGGTTTCGGTCGGGCCTTGCTAACTCCAAGGCATTGGACCTAGAAGGTGTTTGAGTTGTGGGCGGACTTCCGTTGGAGGTCGTCGTATTTTCGAGGCTAGCTTTCAAAGTAAGAGCCCCTCGAGGTCGGGAGAAGCACGCGTCAAAAGTATAATTATTATCTTAATCTTGTCATTAAGTTAATTATGTTTATGGTTTTATTTATTGTGAGTGCGGTCTTGGTTTTGGGTTTGTTTCTGCGGTGAGTCGGACTCACCAAACCCCAACAACGGTATCGGAGCCTCACTCGTTTATTTTTAAAATCATATTATTTTTCAAGGTGTTTTTATGGCTTAATTTTTTTGGTTTTAAGTTCCTAATTAGATTAATAGCTCGGTTTATTATTTTTAATCCCGTATTAGAGTTGACTTCAGCTCCCGAACCCAGATTTCGACCCAAAAATAGTGAATTTTGGGTGGAAAAGGCGTTTTGGAAATGGTTTTACCCTTTTAGGACTCTGGTTTTAGCCAAAAAAGGACCAGAAATGCACTTTTCGAGGGATTTTTCGTTTTTTTGAAAACTTTTAAGTGTTTCTAACCTTGAAAATTAATTGCACATTTATGGTGGTTATGTAATTGGTTCAATAAATATTTTATATGCAATTTTTAAACCTCTTTAGACATGATTACTTGGTAGTAATTTGTGTTTGAAAGCTTGGTTTTATTTTTCACATAATTGCAAATTAATTGCATTAAGTTTGAAATTGTTGTTATTTGAGGCTTCTAAGTACTAAAGATTCAATCTTTAATTATGTTAAGTGATTGAAACTTTGAGTTACTAAATTCCATGAATTTTTGTTGAACTTTGTTGATTTAATCAATTTTTTTAAGTTGATTGGAATCATAAAGTTTGAAACTTGTGATGGAAAATTGTTTATCTTCATATTAGAAGATATAATTTTTCAAGGATTCACAAGTATTAAAGTTGGAATCTTTATTGAACTTATGTTCATTTTTTCCAAACTCCCTTTTACTTTGTCAAAATCTCAAGATTAATTTAAATTGATTAAATTAATAGTGAGAAATTGCCTTATTTTATTTTGTTGCACCAAATTAAACCAATTTTATTAAAGAATGGTTCTTGGAAATAATTTTGGTTACATGCACTTGGATGATTTTTATTTAAGTTAGACTTGTTTAAATTTTCAATATTTTCTCATTAAAACTAGTTCTAAAATTAATTTAGAATTAATAAATTGTCACGCGAAATTTGGGATTGAAATCCCGAGGCTATGGCACACAAATCGAGGCAAAGCCTCCCTTGGCTAGTCGGGCTGCATAGCAGCCCGCATGTGGCTGCCAAAGGGGCTGCTCGATGGTTGCGTGCAGCCTTGTGCGTGGCATGCGCACCCCGCTACAGCAGCAACACAGCAGGTCCAGCCAAGCAGCAGCATACTGCGGTTGTGCTACGTGCGTGCGTGCTGCTGCCGTAGCGCAGCACATGGCTGCTGTGGTGCGGTAGGGTGTGCGAGCATTATGAGTGCGTGGGCTTAGTGCGGCAGGGGTGTGCGTGTGGGCTGTGCTGCGTTGCGGCATGGTACGCACAGCTAGCAAGCTTGTGCGGCCCCGTGGCTTGTGTTCTTGCACGCCCCGTAGAAGAGTCGACGCGTATGCGATATTCTAAGATATAAGTGTGACGCTTAGCATGAGTCACGGCTGTGTGCACCTCCCCTTAATTAGCACATATACCCCGGTTTTAAGGCGATATTATTTTGCATTTTAGTCGTTTTATTTATTTTAATTAATCTTGTTTATTTTAATTAAAATTTTGGAGGCTAGGCCTCGGTTTTTAGCGGCATTGGCAAAATTTAATTTTGTCAAATTTTAGGCTTAACTAATTGGATTAATTAAGTTGGATGCGGAATTTAGTGGGAGCTTCAATTATTAATTGCACTTATTTACATAATCGGTTAAAACAACTTTGACTAGTTTTAATTAGGCGTGTTAATTAGATTAACCACCTAGATTAGTTACTAGTTATCGCGTGTTTATGCATTGTTACTTGTTTTATCGTTGTAAAATGCATGGGCCATTCACAAATAGTGAATGGATGAATGGAATGTATATTCTCTCACAGGTTTAATAAAATGGCAACTAGTGGGGCCCAATTAGGATAGAAAATACGGACTGCGATCCGTGATGTATTTTTGTAAATCTAAAGATGGTCTGCGTACCATAGAGTATTTTTGTACCTTAATATTTAGATTAGTCCTAATCATAGATACTAGTAGTTGCATAATTTTGGTCAAGTCTTGAAGACGGAGGTTCTTGGAAGACGAAGACATGAAGTTGCAAAAGAAGACCTTTTGAAGACTTGAAGAATTCAAGGGGTCATGCTAGTTGCAAAATATGCATCAAAATGCTTATTCTTTTCATATTTATGGTCATTTATATATGAATTATATGTTAGATGCATGTTTAGGGTTTCGAATGTTGTGGTGATTAATTAAGTTCACTTAAATCAACCAACATAGAAACCCTAGGTCCCTAAATATTGAGTAAAATTGCCATTTCAAAACAACACTTATCGACCTATTGAGAGTAATGATGGGCTACGCCAAAGCGAGGCATCACTACTACTCCCTAGACTCATAAGGCATACCGGGTATGCAAGTTGGTTTTGGTTGTACTCAACGATATGAGTGATGGAGTCCTAACATGTCGTGGCAAAGAGAATAAATTGTGGAGAGAGTATTAGATGCGACGATTTATTCAACCAAGAGTGGCTTGGAGCCATTAGCAAAGCGTTGCTTACCTTAGGAGATTGAGTGCTAAGACAAGCCAAAGCATGCTTAGTCACTCTTTGTTTCCTTGGATCTTGGAATCGACTTATTTTCACAAAATAAGGAAAATTTTATGTGTAAATAAGACGTTAAATAAGTTTGAAATATGCATGAATTAAATCCAATATTATTTAAGCATCATGAATGGTTTTTCATTAAAATTCTTTCAATTGTAGAATCAGGTCTTCAACTATCAACAACTATCTAATATTCCCAGATCTTCTCGAGAAGTTACCATTTAGCTTAAATTTGGTGAACTTCAAGGAATGGGAAGAACAAATCTGTATGACCCTCCGCAATTGCTACCTAGAGCATATCTTGGATACACCCATCCCGAGTTTCTACTCAAAAAGGGTTATGAGCAATGAGGCTCATGAGGAGTGGAGTTATGATTGCAAGAGAGTCTCGCGACTCATGGAAAAATCCATTCCGGAACACTGGAAGAAGAAATCCTCTAACTACCTTCCGGATGTACTCCTCAAGGCTCTAAAAGATGTGGTCAATCTGAGGGTTACAATGAGCGACAGGGGCAACTATGATGGACTTGTGGAGGAAGAGACTAGGTCACTGTCTAATATGAAGATCAAGCCACCGCAATATGGGTGTCTCAGCAAAGAGAGGCAAGAAGTATGGGCTAGGGTCTATAGTGCAAGATTTAGACCCGGGATGCCACTTCAAGCCCATGTGCAAAAGATGACAAGGTTATTTAACCATCTGGAACTGATGGGTAGGCCGGTGGAGGATGAGCACGCGGCTCATATGCTTTTAAGCTCACTCCACTCGGGGTACATTGCAATTAAGATGCAACTTACCAACAATTGGAACAATCTATCCTACAAGGAAGTTGTCCAAGTGCTCCAGAAACCTATTCTTGCAAGGCGGCTAAGTTTGCTCAAGGCCCAAGAAGAAGGAGTTCAAGAACAAGGCTAAGATGCACTGCTTCTATTGTAGTAAGCAAGGTCACTACAAAAGAGAATGTAGCGAGTATCTGGAAGATGAGGCAAGAGGAAAAGCAGCCTCAATCTCAGGTATCATCTTAACAATTGAATACAAGCAATTTATAAGGTATTAGATACCAGAAAATTGACTCACTTTGTGCTCCTATTTCAGGAACAAAGTGAGCGGCGCTTTTCAAGTGGATATGAGTACACAAGTGGAATATGAAGATAATCTATCTAAAGAAAGCTTGTAATCTCATGTGTTTTGTCTAAATTCTAAAACTTGTTGAGTTTTATATACCATACTTTGATCTCCTGATGTTGGACGTCATTTCTACTTTGATCACAAGACTTTTGTTTCATGTCTTGTTTATATTTATGGAAATGACACTTTCGTGTGTTTAGACAAAATTGTTTATTATGATACCAAAAGAGCTAAGACCATGGAGTCAAATCAAACTTACTTGTGACATTGTCGTCTTGGCCACATTTACATCAAACGCATCAAGAAGCTTCTACAAGGGACTCTTTCGATTTAGAATCTTTTCAGAACTGCGAAGGATGTTTATTAGGCAAGATGATAAAGCAGCCATTCTCCAAGTTGGAAGAAAGAGCAGGTGACTTATTGGGTTTAATACATACCGATGTATTTGGACCAATGAGCTCCGCCACAAGAAATGGACATCGATATTACATCACCTTCACGGACGACTATAGTAGATATGGCTATGTCTACCTCATGTCGCGTAAATCTGAATCGTTTGATAAGTTTAAAGAATTTCAGAGTGAAGTGGAAAATCAGCTAGGCAAGAAAATCAAAGCCCTTCGATCGAATCGAGGTGGTGAATACTTGAGCCAAGCATTCGATGACCATCTGAAAGATCATGGTATACTTTCAGAACTGACACCTCCGGGAACTCCACAATGGAACGGAGTATCCGAACGGGGAAATTGAACCTTATTAGACATGGTACGATAAACCATGGATCTTAGTGATCTTCCTGTCTCCTTCTAGGGACACGTACTTTTAACTGCGGCACTAACACTGAACCGTGCTCCATCGAAAGCTGTAGAAAAGACTCCATACGAGTTATGGACGAAGAAACCTCCTAGGTTGTCTTTTCTAAAGATATGGGGATGCGAAGCATATGTCAAGAAATTGATTTCTGACAAACTTCATCCCAAATCTGATAAGGTTTACTTTGTGGGTAACCCAAAAGAAACCAAAGGGTATTACTTCTACAACAAATCGGAGAACAAAGTGTTTGTTGCTCGCGATGGTGTCTTTTTGGAGAAGGAGCACCTTTCCAAAATGACAAATGGGAGGAAAATTGAACTCGACGAAGTTCGTGAGGATGAGCAACAAAATCAGAATGACAGTCAAAGTGCTCAAACAGCATCTGTTGACGAAGGTCAAAGTGATCAAAATATGCAAAGTCGAACCGACAATGCAAATGCTCAGTCCATTACCCTACGTAGGTCTCAGAGGCCGAGATCTCAACCTGATAGATATCTTGGTTTAGTATTAACCGAGAATCAAGACATCCTGATCATGGATGGAGATAAACCGGCAACCTACAAGCAAGCGATGGCAAGCACTGACTCTGCTAAATGGCAAGAGGCCATGAGATCTGAAATGGATTCCATGTTTGAAAATCAAGTCTAGGACTTGGTTGACTTACCCGAAGGTTACACACCTATCGGATGTAAGTGGATTTTCAAGTTGAAAACAGACAAAGATGGAAATGTATTCATCTACAAAGCTAGATTGGTAGCAAAAGGTTATAGCCAAGTTCATGGTATTGATTACGATGAAACCTTTTCCCCAGTCGCAATGCTTAAATCCGTTTGGATCCTCCTAGCGATTGCTGCATATTACAACTATGAAATATGGCAGACGGACGTCAAAACCGCCTTCCTAAGTGGTATTTTGGAAGAAAATGTGTATATGACATAGCCTAAAGGTTTTGTCGACCAAAACAACGCTGGAAAGGTATGCAAGCTTAAGAAGTCCATTTATGGATTAAAGCAAGCAAGCAGAAGTTGGAATCTGCGATTCGATGAAGCCATCAGTAAGTTTGGTTTTATCAAGAATCCAGATGAATCTTGTGTTTACAAGAAGGTCAGTGGGGGTGAAATCGCCTTCCTAGTCTTATATGTCGATGACATATTACTCATTGGAAACAGCATTCCGTTATTAGAGTCTGTAAAGGCTTGGCTCGGAAAATGTTTTTCAATGAAAGACTTGGGAGAGGCTTAGTACATACTAGGCATCAAGATCTATAGGGATAGATCGAAAAGAATGATAGGATTGAGTCAAAGTACTTATATTGATAAGGTACTAGCTCGTTTCCAAATGGAAGGGGCCCAGAGAGGTCACCTACCCATGTCACATGGCATAACCCTAAGCAAGAAGCAGTGTCCTAAGACACCTGATAAGCGAGAAAGGATGAATCAGATTCCATATGCTTCGCTTATTGGATCGATCATGTGTGCCATGATATGTACTAGGCTAGATGTATCATATTCCTTGAGCGCTACGAGCCGATACCAATCAGACCCAGGAGAGGCGCATTGGACTGCGAGCAAGAATATCCTAAAGTACCTGAAAAGGAACAAGGATAAATTCCTGATCTATGGTGGCAGAGATGAATTAGTTGTTGAGGGTTATACCGACGCAAGCTTCCAGACAGACAGAGACGACTTCAAGTCACAATCTGGGTACATATTTTGTCTCAATGGAGGAGCGTTTAGTTGGAAGAGTGCTAAGAAAAGAGCAACTGTAGATTCTACAACTAAAGTCGAATACTTGGCAGCATCTGTGGCAGCTAAGGAGGCAGTTTGGATTCGCAAGTTCATTGGTGAACTTGGTTTGTATCCTCCATCGAAGGACCAATAGACCTCTATTGTGACAACAATGGAGCTATTGCTTAGGCCAGAGAGCCAAGAGAACGTCAGAAGGTCAAACATGTCAAGCGGCGGTTTCATATGATTCGAGAATGGAAATCGGAAGGTGAAATCAGAATTTCTAAAGTTGGAACGGATGACAATGTAGCCGATCCACTGACTAAACCTTTGCCTCAAGTGAAGCACAACAAGCACGTTGAGGAAATGGGAATAAGGCACATCGGAGATTGGCTTTGATTTCCTTATTTTATTGTTTTAATTAATTTTGAACAATTTTAATGTAAAGCACTATGATGAACCATTCAGTTTTGGAGTAATTAAATTTTTAATGCGATTTAAATCACTCCGTCGGCTATTTAATTGTGGTTTAGAATTAAATAATGAGTCCATTCGATTCTTGGAATATTCAAAATAGGGTATCAAGACTAGTCTTGGTAAGGAAACACCAATTAAGTGAACATTGAATGTTATAATCGAAAATTATCCCTAATCGAGATCATTTAAACGATGGACGATTAATGACCATTTGAGATTAGTGTGTAGCTTGATTTATAGCACCGTTTCTTGTGCTATAAGGACATGATTGTCATGATTCATTTGCACAGGTACTGGTTTAGAACCATACTGGATCAACCTATGAGAATACTTTAGAGACTAAAAATCAACATAAGTATATTTCTCATTATTGCTATCGGAACCTTTTTCCTCGACCATGAGTATTGTGAGCTTTCTTGTTTGAGTACTAGTCCTCTTTGATGATTGTCAAACGTCTGCCGTAATAGGGGATTATAACGGCATCACTCGGGCGGCTAGGTCCTCTCAATAAGAGAAGCTACATTACACGATTGGAAATGTCCTCCTATTAAATATAGGGAATATGTGTTTATTGTTTACAAGGCTTCTCATAGAGCGAGACTGAAAAATGCATGGCCGTGCTCGGAAGGATTTTAGAAATCATCTGTTTATTGACAGTCGGACTCGGAATCGAGAAACACTTCTGGACGTAAGAAGGATGACAAATTAATCTTACCTTATAGTTCATGAAGAGGCATTAAGCGACATAGGAAAAGGACTATACACTAAAAGCACACTTGTCCGGAAGGACAAGTGGGAGATTGAAAGGAATATCGTCCTTTGAACAAGTGTATTATTCCAATAGGGGGTTCGGAATTATTAGGAAGCTAATTTTTCAGTGAGGTCAAGTGATCAGAATGCCTGGGTAAAGGCCGCTTCCGATCAGTAATATTAATGCATAATTAATATTACAGCTTAATCTTGACTGACCCCTTCGGATCACAACCAAGCAACTAACGAGCCAAAGCGACGAATTAATTAGGAATTAATTAATAAGTCGACCGAGTAATTAATATTTAGATGTCGGAAATTTGAGCTTGGAGCGTTGGAAGTCGAGTCGAAAATAGTAAAAAGACGAGACGTGAAAATAATAATAAATCAACAATGACCAAAATATCCCTAGCATCGGAAAACCGAGTGCTAGGGGCGCAGGAAATGCTAGCAGCTCGCACCGAGTGCGGGGCTATGCTAGCATACCGCTTTTAGCAGCCCGCACTAGTGTGTGTGGCTGTGCTAGCATACGGCAGCTAGCAGCCCGCACATTTGGTGCATGGCTTGCTAGGCCGTCACAGCTAGTAGCCTGCACCAAAGTGCGAGGCTTGCTAGCAGGCCGCAGTTAGTAGCCCGCACCATTGTGCGAGGCATGCTAGCAGGACGTAGCTAGTAGCACGCACCAATGTGCGAGGCATGCTAGCAGGCAGCAGCTAGCAGCCCGCACATTGTGCGCGGCGTGCTGGCAACTAGCCTCGGCCAAGCAGCCCGCACTTGGTGCGTGGGATGCTGGGCCATAGCACATGGCAGCCCACATTCGGTGCCTTGTGAAAGGAATGATGTCCTTCGAACAAGTGTATTATTCTGATAGCGGGTTCAGAATTATTAGAAAGCTAATATATTCAGTAAGGTCAAGTGATCGGAATGCCTGGGTGGAGGCCGCTTCCGATCAGTAATATTAATATAATTAATATTACAGCTTAATCTTGACTGAACCCTTCGGGTCACACCCAAGCAAATATATGCGAACCAACTCGACGAATTAATTCGGAAGAAATTAATTCGTCGCCAGAGTGTTAAATATTTAGACGTCGGTAAATTCGAGCTTAGAGCGTCGAAACCGATCGTCGGAAGTCGAGTCGAAAAAAAGTGAAAGACGAGACGAAAAATAGTAATAAATCAACAAAAGACCAAAATACCCCTAGCATCGGAATGCCCTAGCAAACCGAGTGCTAAGGGCGTATGGCCTAGCATGGTGGCTAGCATACGCACCAAGCCGAGCCTAGGCTGGCTTGTGCTCGTGGGTGCCATGGAAAGCAGCACATGGCAGCCCACCTTGGCTGCCTTGGTGCCCAAGGGTGGGTGCCATGTGGCTTGTGGTCCTTGAGTGTGTGCCCAAGTGGTCCTCACCTAACAACTCACATGAGCTTGCCACTTGTTGATTTATTACTAGCTTGATTATTTATTTTATTTTAGCTTTAAAATAAAATGGAAAAATCATACTATCCCACATTGATGGGAGAGTAAATGATACTCCCATCATTTCCTATAAATACCCAAGTATGGGCATTGGGAATGATGCTTGAGTGGGAGTTAGAAAGAACATTCCATAATTTTGGGAAAACTCTTAAACTCACATAACACTTGGGTTTGGGTCGGACCTTGCTAACCCCAAGGTAGTAGACCTTAAAGTTGTGTTCGCCCATTTGTGGGTGGATACCGTTGGAGGCGCGGCGCTTGACGTGCTAGTAGCTTTCAAGTAAGAGCCCCGGGTTTTGGGCCAAGCTCGCTTCGAGGGTAAAATTCGTTATCTTTTCTTTGTGAATATTTATTCATGCTTTGTGATTGTAATTATTGCGAGTGGTTCTTTGGGAGGGGTTGTTTCCGCGGTGAGTCGGACTCACCAAACCCCAACAGCGGTATCGGAGCCCCGCTCGTTTATTTTTATAATCATGTTTTTCAAGGTTTATTTTTTGGCTTAATTTTCTGGTTTTTGTTGCTAATTAGATTAGTAGCTCGGTTTTATTTATTTAATCTCGTTTTTAATGTCGAATTTGGCCCAGAACCCAGATTTTCGCACATGACTAGAGAATTTTGGGTGGAAAACATATTCTGGAAATGGTTTTTCCCCGTTGGAACTGTGATTTTAGCCAAATTCTGACCAGAAATGCCTTTTTCTAGGGTTTTTTCGTTTTTGACGAAAAATTTTAAGTCTTTTCTAACCTTGAAATTAATGGCATAAATTGTTGATTATATGGTTGATTATTTGCATAATTTTCTGCACTTTTATGTCCCCTTAAAGCACACTTACTTGGTAGTATTTGATTCTTAAAGGTTGATTTATTTTCACATAATTACAAACTAATTGCCTTTTAGTGTGAAAAATTTATTTTTGAGGCTTCCTAAGTGTTAAAGATTCAATCTTTATTTATGATAAGTGATTGAAACTTTGAAAACCACTAAATTCCATGTTATTTTGAGTTGAACTTTGTTGTTTTAATCATTTTGAGTTGATTAGAAACATAAAGTTTCGATTTTTGTGATAGAAATTTGGTTATCTTCATGTTGGAAGATATAATTTTCAAGGATTCACAAATTTTAGATGTTGGAATTTTCATTTGAACATTAAAGTTCATATTTTTCCAACTTCCCTTTACTTTGTCAAATTCTCAAGTTTAATTTAAATTGATTAAATTGAAAGTGAGAAATTGCCTCAACTTTATTTTGCACCAAGCTAAACCAATTTAATTAAAGATGGTTCTTGGAATTATTTTGGTTATTGCACTTTGAAAATTTTATTAAGTTAGACTTGTTTAAAATTTTATTTTCCTCACTAAATTAGTTCTAAAATTAATTTAGAATTAATTATTTTTGTCTCGCGGAAAAGGGATCAAATTCCAAGGTAGTGGCACGCAAAACGAGGCAATGCACCACCATGGCGAGCCGGGCTGCACAGCAGCCCGCATGTGGCTGCCACGGTGGTTGCGCCGCCTCGATGGTGGGCCACACGCGCGGCAGCAGCCACGCACAGCAGCAGCTCACGCGCGGCAGCAGCAGCCACGCGCGGCTGTGCTATGGCAGCGGCTCGCGGCCGTGTGCCGTGGGTCGGGTGTTCGTGGTCTTGGCATGTGCGTATGCTTGGTGTGGTGAGGTGACTAGCCATAGTAGGCATGAAGTTAATCATTTTGCCGTTTATTTATTTTAATTAATTTTGTTCATTTTAATTAAAATTTTGGGAGGCTAGGCCTCGGGTTTATTGAGCGGCATTGGCAAAATTTCATTTTGACAAGTTTGGGTGCTATCGACTTAATTAATTGGATTAATTAAGGAAATGCGGAATTTTAGTGGGAGCTTCAATTGTTAATGACGTAATTTATATAATCGGTTAAACAACTTTGACTAGTTTTAATTAGGCGTGTTAATCGGATTAACCACCTAGATTAGTTACTAGTGCGCGCGTTGTTTGAATGCATTTTACTTGTTGTTATTTTGTAATATATATATATTCTCTCTCTGTCTCACAGGTTTTATGAAATGGCAACTAGTGGGACCCGACTAGGATAGAAAATACGGACTACGTGCCGTTATGTATTTTTGTAAATCTAAATACGGTCTATGCACCATTAAGTATTTTTGTACTTTAATATTTAGATTATTCCTAGTTATAGACACTAGTTTTTGCATAGTTTGGTTTAGTCTTGAAGACGGCGTATCTTGGAAGACAAAGCTTTGAAATGCAAATGAAGACCTTTTGAAGATATGAAGATTTCAAGGGGTCATGCTAGTTGCCAATATGCATCTATTATTTCGCTTTATATTTTATGGTTATATATATATGTGTGTGAAATATTCGTTAGATGCATGTTTAGGTTTTCTTGATGTTGCGATGATTAGTTAAGTTCACTTAAATCAACCAACATAGAAATCCTAAGTCCCTAATAATATTGAGTAAAACTTGCCTTTCCAAAACAACACTTACTAACCGGACGATGGTGATGGTAGGCTACGCCAAAGCGAGGTGCCATCACTCCTCTAAGGGGCATAAGGCACACCGGGTGTGCACGTTGGTTTTGGTTTAACTCATCGGTATGAGTGAGGATTCCTCACATACCGTGGCAAAAGAGACACATCGTCAAAGATGCATTAGATGCGACGATTGTCTAACCAAGAGTGGCTTAGAGCCATTAGCAAGGCAATGCTTACCTAGAAGATTGAGTGTTTAAGACAAGCCAAAGCATGCTTAACCACTCTTTGTTTCTTCGGATCTTGGAATCGCCTTATTTTCACAATATAGGGACAATTTTTACGTGTAAATAAGACGTTAAATAATTATTGAAAATTTGCATGAATCAAATTCAATCTTATTTAAATATTTTTGAATGGTTTTTCATTAAAATTCTTTCAATTGTAGAATCATGTCTTCAACCTCAAACAACCAGTTTTCATTACGCTCAATTCTCGACAAGGAGAAGTTGAGTGGTACCAATTTCCTTGATTGGCAAAGGAATTTGCGCATCGTTCTAATGCAAGAACAGAAAGAGTATGTCCTTGATGAGGAAATTCCCGAGGCTCCCAATGAGGAGGTAACTCAAGCGGCCCTTAACCGATGGCAAGTGGCCGATCGGGATGTCAAGTGCGTAATGCTAGCCACTATGTCTCCTGAACTTCAGAAAACCTTCTTCAAGAAGGAATCGGCCTATGAGATCATTTCTGAGTTACAGAATATGTTTCAAGAACAGGCTCGAACTGAAAGGTTTGAAACCCACAGGCAGATCCTTGAGACTAAGCTCAAGAAAGGAGAGCCAGTCAGCCCACATGTGCTCAAAATGATCGGATTATTTGAGAACATGGGAAGGCTTGATGCGGGGTATTCAACCGAAATGGCTATTGACATCAGTCTCCATTCCCTTCACAAAGGCTATGACCAGTTCAAGATGAACTACAACATGCATAGCATGGAGAAAACCCTCACCGAGCTTCATGGGATGTTGAAGCAAGCTGAGCAGACGCTCAAGGATGAGGGAAAGCATGATATGCTCATGATTAAGAAGGGTAAGCCGTTCAAAAGGGCAGGCAAAAGAAGAAGGGCTTCAAGGGGAAAGGGAAGAAGAACTTTCTGCCTAAGCCGAAAGCTACCAAAGACAACAAGGAGAAAAGGGTAGCATCTTCTAAGTCTGATTCTGAATGCTTCTATTGCAAGAAGAAGGGACATTGGAAGAGAGACTGCCTCAAATTCAAGGAAGATAAGAAGAACGGAACCGTTGCTTCTACATCAGGTATTTACGTTATAGACTTTAACTTCACTAGCTCGGCTTCATGGGTATTAGATACCGGATGTGGCTCACACCTTTGTTCCAATTCACAGGCACTAAGGAACACTAGGAAGCTAGCGAAGGGAGAGATCGAGCTCCGGGTAGGAAATGGAGCAAGGATTGGTGCTATTTCTGTAGGATCTCTCAGTTTGTCTTTGCCCACGGGGCTAGTTTTGGAACTTGACAATGTTTATTGTGTTCCCAACATTACCAAAAACATCATTTCAATTTCGGCGTTGGACGCCAAAGGTTTTGTATTTCGAGTTAAAGACCAAACATGTTCATTTTATCTCGATAATGTTTTATATGGTATGGCACATTCAGAAAATGGTCTTTATGTGTTATCTCTAGACAAAGAAATTTATAACGTTAATAATCCTACAAAGAAAGCTAAGACTACACAGTCTAGTCAAACTTACTTGTGGCATTGTCGCCTTGGCCACATTAACATCAAACGCATCAAGAAACTTCTACAAGAAGGTATTCTTGACTCATTTGATTTAGAATCCTTTGAGAATTGCGAAGGATGTTTATTAGGCAAGATGATAAAGCAACCATTCTCCAAGTTAGGAGAAAGGGCCGGTGACTTATTGGGACTTATACACACCGATGTATGTGGACCAATGAGTACACCCGCAAGAAGTGGTTATCGGTATTTCATAACCTTCACGGACGACTTTAGTAGATATGGTTATGTCTATCTAATGTCGCATAAATCTGAATCGTTTGATAAATTCAAAGAATTTCAGAATGAAGTTGAAAACCAACTCGGCAAGAAAATCAAGGCACTTCAATCGGATCGAGGTGGCGAATATTTGAGCCAAGAGTTTGATGACCATCTGAAAGAACATGGAATACTTTCAGAGTTGACACCTCTGGGAACTCCTTAGTGGAATGGAGTATCTGAAAGGAGGAATCGAACCCTGTTAGACATGGTCCGATTGACTATGGGTCTTAGTGAACTTCCAATCTCTTTCTGGGGACATGCACTTTTAACTGCGGCACTCACATTGAATTGTGCTCCGTCAAAAGCAGTGGAAAAGACTCCATATGAATTATGGAATAATAAACCGCAAAGGTTGTCTTTTCTCAAGATTTGGGGATGCGAAGCATATGTCAAGAAACTCATTTCTGACAAACTTCATCCAAAATCTGATAAGGTTTACTTTGTGGGTTATCCAAAAGAAACCAAAGGGTATTACTTCTACAACAAATCCGAGAACAAAGTGTTTGTTGCTCGTGATGGTGTCTTTTTGGAGAAGGAACATCTCTCCAAAATGACAAGTGGGAGGAAAATCGAACTCGACGAAGTTCGAGAGGACGAGCAACAAGGACAAGTTGACAATCAAAGTGCTTACCAAGCAGCTGTTGACGTTGGTCAAAGTCAAAATATGCAAAGTCAAACTGACAATGCAAATGCTCAGTCCATTGCCCTACGTAGGTCGACTCGGCCAAGATCTCAACCTGACAGATATCTCGGTGTTATATTAACCGAAGATCAGGACATCCTAGTAGTGGATGGAGATGAGCCGGCAACCTACAAGCAAGCTATGACGAGCCCTGACTCTGCAAAATGGCAAGAGGCCATGAAATCCGAAACGGACTCCATGTTTGAAAATCAAGTATGGGACTTGGTTGATTTACCCGTAGGTTACACACCTATCGGATGTAAGTGGATTTTCAAGATGAAAACCGACAAAGATGGAAATGTATTTATTTACAAAGCAAGGCTGGTAGCAAAAGGTTACAGGCAAATTTATGGCGTTGATTATGATGAGACCTTTTCTTCAGTTGCCATACTTAAGTCCGTTCGAATTCTTCTAGCAATTGCTGCATATTACAATTATGAAATATGGCAGATGGACGTCCTCAATGGGATTTTGGAAGAAACTGTGTATATGACACAGCATGAGGGTTTTGTCAACCAGAATAATCCTAAGAAGGTATGCAAGCTTAAGAAGTCCATTTATGGACTAAAGCAAGCAAGCAGAAGTTGGAATCTGCGATTTGATGAAGCCATCAGTAAGTTTGGTTTTATCAAGAATCCAGATGAGTCTTGTGTCTACAAGAAGGCCAGTGGGAGTGACATCTCCTTCCTAGTCTTATATGTCGATGACATTTTGCTCATTGGAAATAGCATTCCATTGCTGGAGTCTGTAAAGACTTGGCTCGGGAAATGTTTTTCAATGAAAGACTTGGGAGAAACTCAGTACGTATTAGGCATCAAGATCTATAGGGATAGATCAAAAAGGATGATTGAAATGAGTCAGAGTACTTATATCGATAAGGTACTGGCTCGATTCCAAATGGAAGGAGCCAAGAGAGGGCACCTACCCATGTCACATGGCATAACCTTAAGCAAGAAGCAGTGTCCAAAGACACCTGATGAGCGAGAAAGGATGAGTCGAATTCCGTACGCTTCGCTTATCGGATCGATCATGTATGCCATGATATGTACTAGGCCGGATGTATCGTATGCCTTGAGTGCTACGAGCCGATACCAATCAGACCCAGGAGAGGCGCATTGGATTGCGGCCAAGAATATTTTGAAGTAACTGAAAAGGAACAAGGATAAATTCCTGGTCTATGGTGGTAAAGATGAATTGGTTGTTGAGGGATATACCGACGCAAGCTTCCAGACAGACAGACACGACTTTAAGTCACAATCAGGATACATATTCTGTCTCAATGGAGGAGCGTTTAGTTGGAAGAGTGCAAAGCAAAGCACAACCGCTGATTCTACAACTGAAGCCGAGTACTTGGCAGCATCTGAGGCAGCCAAGGAGGCAGTTTGGATTCGCAAAGTTCTTTGATGAACTTGGTGTTGTACCCTCGATCAAGGGTCCAGTAGACCTCTATTGTAATAACAATGGAGCTATTGCTCAGGCTAGAGAGCCACGAGAACATTAGAAGGTTAAACATGTCCAGAGGCGATTTCATATGATTCGGGAATGGAAGTCAGAAGGTGAAATCAGAATTTGTAAAGTTGGAACGGATGATAATGTAGCCGATCCACTAACTAAACCTGTGTCTCAAGTGAAGCACAACAAACACATTGAGGCAATGGGAATCAAGCATGTTGCGAACTGGCTTTGAATTCCATTTATAGTGTTTTAATCAAATTTTGAGGAATGTTGATGTAAAACACCATGATGAACCATTTAGTTTTTGGAGTAATTAAAATTTTCATGCAATTTAAATCACTCCATCTCTATTTAATTGTGGTTTAGAATTAAATAATGAGTCCATTCGATTTTAATAAATATTCAAAATAGGGTATCAAGTCAATGGCTTGGATAAAGAAACACCTATTAAGTGAACATTGAATATTTTAATCGAAAATTATCCCTAATCAAGGTCGTATTTTGTGGACGAATAATGACCATCAGAGATTAGTGTGTAGTATGATTTGTAGCATCGTTTCTTGTGCTGTGAGGATACAAATCATTTGCACAGGTATTGGTTTAGAACCATACTGGACAGACCTATGAGGATGCTTTAAGAGATTAAAAATCGTCATAAGTATTTTCTCATTATTACTATCGGAACTCTTTTCCTTTGACCATGAGTAGTGGGAGATCTCTTGTTTGAGTACTGGTCCGCTTTGGTATCCGCCAAACGTCTGCCGTAACTGGGGATTATAACGACAGATATCGGGTGGGTGAGTCCTCTTAGTAAGAGAAGCTACATTACAAGACTGGAAATGTCCCCCTACTAACAATAGGGAACATGTCTTGTTGTTTACAAGGCCTCTCAAAGAGCGAGACTGTGAAAAATGGATGGCCGTGCTCAGATGGATTTTAGAAATCATCTGCTTATTGACAGTCAAACTCGGATTTCGAGAAACACTTCTGGACGTAACAGAGATGACTAGAAGAGACATGAAGAGACATAGGATAAGGGCTATACACTAACTGCACACTTGTCCGGAAGGACAAGTGGGAGATTGAAAGGAATGATGTCCTTCGAACAAGTGTATTATTCTGATAGCGGGTTCAGAATTATTAGAAAGCTAATATATTCAGTAAGGTCTAGTGATCGGAATGCCTGGGTAGAGGCCGCTTCCGATCAGTAACATTAATATAATTAATATTACAGCTTAATCTTGACTGAACCCTTCGGGTCACACCCAAGCAAATATATGCAAACCAACTCGACGAATTAATTCGGAAGAAATTAATTCGTCGCCTGAGTGTTAAATATTTAGACGTCGATAAATTCGAGCTTAGAGCGTCGAAACCGATCCTCGGAAGTCGAGTCGAAAAATAGTGAAAGACGAGACGAAAAATAGTAATAAATCAACAAAAGACCAAAATACCCCTAGCATCGGAATGCCCTAGAAAACCGAGTGCTAAGGGCGTATGGCCTAGCATGGTGGCTAGCATGCGCACCAAGCCGAGCCTAGGCTGGCTGGTGCGTGCTAGCGCACCCATGCTAGCATCGCAAAGCTAGGCGCTGCCTAGTGCGTGCTAGCATGCTAGGCACTGCCTTGTGCGCGCATTGGCTAGCAAGCCATGCCGCAACAAGCTGCAGCAGCTAGCACGCTAGGCGCGCCAGCTAGCCACAGCTAGCAGCAGCATGGCGAGGGCCATTGCTTGTTAGCGGCGAGGCCAAGGCACAAAGCCACAGCAGCCCGCACAAGCATGCTGGGCGTGCTGGGCAGCAGCGCCTAGCAGCCCGCATGCGAGTGTTGGGCCTGCTGGGCTTGCGTGCTCGTGGGTGCCACGGACAGCAGCACATGGCAGCCCACCTTGTCTGCCTTGGTGCCCAAGGGTGGGTGCCATGTGGCTTGTGGTCCTTGAGTGTGTGTGGTGTGAGGTGGACGGCTAAGGGAGAGGGAGTGGGGAGCAAGTTTGGTCCCCCCCTCCTCCAAGTGGTCCTCACCTAACCACTCACATGAGCTTGCCACTTGTTGATTTATTACTAGCTTGATTTTTTATTTTATTTTAGCTTTAAAATAAAATGGAAAAATCATACTATCCCACATTGATGGGAGAGTAAATGATACTCCCATCATTTCCTATAAATACCCAAGTATGGGCATTGGGAATGATGCTTGAGTGGGAGTTAGAAAGAGCATTCCATAATTTTGGGAAAACTCTTAAACTCACATAACACTCGGGTTTGGGTCGGACCTTGCTAACCCCAAGGTAGTAGACCTTAAAGTTGTGTTCGCCCATTTGTGGGTGGATACCGTTGGAGGCGCGGCGCTTGACGTGCTAGTAGCTTTCAAGTAAGAGCCCCGAGTTTTGGGCGAAGCTCGCTTCGAGGGTAAGATTCGTTATCTTTTCTTTGTGAATATTTATTTATGCTTTGTGATTTTAATTATTGCGAGTTGTTCCTTGGGAGGGGTTTTTTCCGCGATGAGTCGGACTCACCAAACCCCAACACCTTGGTGCCCAAGTGTGGGTGCCACGTGGTGCAATTTAATTGGGGGCTATGGGGTTAAGGTGGCCGATTATGGGAGTGAGAGTGGGGAGCAAGTTTGGTCCCCCTCTCCTCCAAATGGTCCTCACCTACTCCTTGTGAGCTTGCCACTTGTTGATTTATTACTATTTTAAATATTAATTTTATTTTAGCTTTAAAATAAAATGGGAAAATCAAATTCTCCCACATTGATGGGAGAGCTTTTCACACTCTTGCATTTCCCTGTAAATACCCAACTTAGAGTATTGGGAAAAGCACTTGAGTAAGAGTTGGAAAAGGCATCACTAGTAGTGAAAACCTTTGAACTCGAGAGTTGAAAAAGGCATCACCATTGTGAAAACCTTTGAACTCAATTACTCGGGTTTCAGTCAAGCCTTGCAAACTCCAAGGCATTGGACCTAGTCGATGTTTGAGTTGTGCGTGCAGTTCCGTTGGAGGTCGTCGTATTTTCGAGGCTAGCTTTCGAAGTAAGAGCCCCTCGAGGTCAGGCGAAGCATGCGTCAAAGGTATAATTATTATCTTAAACTTGTCATTAAATTAATTATGTTTATGGTTTTATTTATTACGAGTGCGGTCTTGGTTTTGGGTTTGTTTCCGCGGTGAGTCGGATTCACAAAACCCCAACAGGTTCAATTTCTTTTAGGTTTGATTTAAACCTTCATCCCCGAATATCCAATCATGGTTCCGGACCACTACGGAGTTAGCGATCTCATGGATTGTGAAGGGATGTAACCTTGACCCTATGAACGGTTTACAAGTTCCTAAAACTTGTTAGAGACTCTTTTGCTCTAACTTTCTTCCCTTTGGACGCCACCATACTTAAGTGTATGATCACAGTGGGGCTCAAGTGTGGGATGCTTGAAATATTCCCTAGAGTTTTTGAGGACTCTACTGGGGAGGATTTCTATTTTAATTCCTAAAATTTATTTTGGCAATAATTTAGAAAGAGTAGATGAGACCCGAAACGTTCTAAGTATTCATGTGTGTAATTTTGATTGACATTATTAGCATAAGCATAAAAAAGGTCAGCTTTGGATAGACCATCCGTATTGCGTCAAAAACATAGGCTTTTTACACGTAGGAAATTTGGGAAATATCTTTCACAACTAGAATAGAAAAAACACTGTGAAAAACTGGAAAATTCTAAGAATAAAGAGAGCTGCTGAGGCATGTAGGAAATGGCGTTGAGAAAATAGTGCCCATCACAGTGCGATGGCTCTGTTGCAGCGCGATAGCAATATCGCGGCGCGACAGGGCTATCGTCTCGCTTTGATCGAGCCAGAAATCTGTGTTCTTGCTTTGACCGGTTCTAGAACTGTTTGCTCGGTTTTACTTCCTAATTGAGTTTTTCTCACTTTTTTGATCCCATATGTGTTATACATATGGCCATAACCCTCTGGGAATTCACGCTCATCTACCCAATCGAACACTCATTGCAACGAAGGGTACATCCGAGTTTGTGAATTCACCAAACCATGGAAACAAGTTTAACTTGTGGGGTCCCATCCATACGCGCCAACCCTTCCAAAGGTAAGGCTTTCGCACGATGCATTCGGACTCATAACCATGGAACCTCTTTGACTAACCCTTACCCTTGAACTTTAGAGAACTAGAGCCATGGTTAGGTTGCAAACTCATTGCATCATATTGTGCTAACTTGACTACTTGTGCATCTTTGTTTGTGCATATTTACCCTAACCGTTTGTTTGACTTGTTTAAGAGTTGAAGTAAACTAATTAATGACTATGTAGGACTTTGCTTAATTAATTAATTAATATGAATGATTAAAGTCTAATAATTTGATTAACTGACTTAGTACGACATTAGGCTTGTCATTTTAAAGTAGGACACTAGAAACAAGCCCAGACCGACATTTCAGCAATGACGCGAAGGTTTCACCTGTGGCGCGACACGAAAGTGTCCATCGCGACGCGATTACCTTATCGCGCCGTGATGGCCCTTGGCGTTTCGCGACAGTTCCTTTGCTTTGGCGACGATCCAGTTCTCTGCTTGAGTCTTCACACTGAGTCTAACAAACTAATTTATTAACGGCAAAAGCTGTATTTAGTCCTTGTTTGAGTCTAAGCACATAGTCCCATGGTCTTACACAAGTGTCAAATCATGCCACTTTCACTCACCTATTAAGCACACACTTTATAAATATGTACACCATGACCATGTCTAGAGTCTCTTGTGTGCGCGTGTTTTCCGTCATTTTTTTAGGGGGGTAATTCGGATAAAAATCCTCCAAACATAACCATGTTTAACCATGTTGTTTTAACCCCAAATACTTGATTCCTAAAAATATACACCCTATTTTTGCTTTTTTGGCCTTTAAAACCAATAAAGTTAAAGTCAATTTGAGTCAATTCATTAAGTCAAATATGGTTTAATTTACAACTCTTGGGCAAGAAAGGAAGGGCGACTAATCAAGGACAACGCTTTCGTCCAAGTTTTACTCTTTGATAAACCGATTCGACAAAAGAGAAAAGCTAAGAAGAAACTGGCAACTCAAGAAGAAGTCAATGAACTTAGGCAAAACCTTGCTAGTTTAACTGAGATGATGAAGACCATTTCTCTTCAAGTCAATGACCCTGCAAAAAAATAATAGATGGAGCGAATGGAAGAAAGCTTGATCAAGCTCTCCAATGACTATAAGTTCCAGGGGATTAGCTCAGAAGGGGTCTCGGTGGACAAGGAATTTCTTCCACATAAGTTTAATGCCAATGACATCCCAAGATTCAAGCCAACTAACAATCCATACTTTCACTTAAGAGCTTTTGAAACAATAATGAATATTAAGGGGATTGATAGGAAGGTTTTTCATTCATTGTTTTCACTATCTTTAGAAACCCATTTGTCAACAATGGTTCTTTTCCCTTGATAAAGAGAAAATCTCTTCTTGGGATTCAATAACAAACTCTTTCATAGATATATATAAATGCAACATTCAAGTTGAAACTAACCATAGAGAACTTGAGATGTTGAAATAAAAGGAGAATGAAGGATTCACTTCCTTCTTTAATAAGTGGAGAGAAAATTCTGCCAAAATGGTTGAGGTTCCCACTGAAAAAGAATTTGTAAGGATGTTCATCAAGAACCTCCAAGAAAAGTACTCTAAGCATCTCAAATACCAAAGCAATTTGAGTACTTTCAAGGTCGTCTATGGCATAGGAATCAACATTGAGGACGACCTTGCAAAACAAAAAGCTGCTAACACTTCTAATAGTGGCTGGATAGGAAAGAAGAACGACAATCCTTCTTCTTCCAAAACTACCCACTCAAACAATGTTGACACCTTTAATATGAACGAGGTCCTAGCTATGAAGAGTCAAGGACAAAAGAAGCCATTTAGGAAAAACTTCACACCTATTGGCATGAGTTATGGCACAGCATTTGATCGTCTTCATGCAAAAGGTCTCATAACTCCTATTGGACCATTTGGAGATCCACCAGTCAAAAGGAGGACGGCTAATTGGAATCCCAATGCACATTGCCAATACCATCAAGGCAGTGGTCATCCTACTGAAAACTATTGGAAGTTAAAGGAAGCAATTTAGGATCTAATTGATAACAATAAACTTCCATTACCTCCTGCAAGCAAGAATCCAAGTATCAATAATGCTCCACTTTCGGATTCCTTGGCCATTTCTGATGAGGAAGGTCACGCTGACCCATCACTTCTCATCAAACCAATTAAAGAAACTCATGCTAGTGAAGAAGAGGAGGACACTTTCTTCGATGCCATGAGTGATTTTCTCCAAATAAAGAACCAGCTTCTAAGGATCATACATGGGTGCTCATAAACACAATAAGGGCAGCGATGACCCAACAAAGGGTAGCGATGACCCAACTTCACCATGCCCTCCAAGAAGAAAAGGAGATGGAGAAGAGACGCATGGCTGAAAAGGTGACACCCACTAAGACTACCGAAAGAAAACCCTTTTCTCTCAAAGTAGTCGAAACACCCAAAAGGAGTACCAAGTCATATACACCCATTAGGACCACTTATGCGAACATGTTTCAAAAGCTTTTCGAGAATGGGAAGATCAAACCTCTCGAGCCAGGGCCATTTGAATCACTAAAATGTTTGTCCCTGTAATTAATCAGGAGGACATACCATAGAGCACTGCTTTAAATTTAAGGACTTAGTCTAAGGATTAATTGATACAGTAAGAAATTGGTTCAAATTCGACCAGACAATGAGGTATCTTCAGAATAGGTTAATGGAGTGTGGGATTGTGATGATGAGGATGTTTACCTCAAAGATATAGAAGACACTCCACTTTCCTCAATCTATCCAATCGATGACATTTAAGATGAAGAGGTTTCTCGTATCGATGTCCTCACAAGATCAAGGAGAATGCAACCTCCTATTATAATGCAACCCATATCTACTACTGAACAAGTTCCCATACCAATCATAGAAGACAATTATGTTGTCAAACAACTCAATAAGACTAAGGTCGAGATGAACGTATGGAAATTACTAGCCACATCCCGTGAGCATAGAGTCGCAGTAATGGATGCCTTGGCTAAAGTAGGAATAGATTCGGAAACCACTCTTGAGGGGTTGTCTAACTTCCTCACGAGTGATCTCCCTAGTCCCATTAATTTAATCACCTTTTCTGACAAGGATTTACCTCCTGAAGGTGATAAACACAATAAAGCCTTAAACCTCACAGTAATCTGCAAGAGAATGCATGTTCCAAGGACTCTTGTAGATAATGGGTCAGCAATCAATGTTTGCCCACTTCGAACTGGGAGGATGCTAGGAATAAGAGATGAAGACTTATCTCCATCTACGTAAGGCATAAGAGCTTATGAAAACACTCGTCGCCAAGCTCTTGGAATTATAACTATAAATCTCATGGCAGAAGTCATTGAACATGCTACCACCTTCCAAGTAGTAGACATAAAAGCCTCTTTCAACTTGTTATTGGGATGCCCTTGGCTTCATTACCTTAAGGTCGTCCCTTCGTCCCTTCATCAACAAGTAAAGGCTATAGTTGGAGAAATTCCCGTCACAATCGATGCTTCCCCAATAAGGATCAAGGCAATTGACAAACCCCTCATAAATGTGGAGCATGACGAGAATAATGAAGATTTATGGGGCTTCAATGCTGAAGACGTCTCTTTTATCGACGAAGATAGGAAGACCCCTCTTCACTACGACCTCCATTCAAACATGATAGTCAATGGAATACTCCGAAAGAAAGGACACTTTCCTGGAATGACTCTAGAAAAGAAGAAGGGAGTAGCAACATAAATGGGATCGCCTGGCCTTCCCAAATTAGATACTTTTGGACTTGGTTTCGAACCGACTTTTTCGAAAAACTATAAGCAAGCCCGGGAAAAGATTAATGCACGAAGGAATGCTCGTACTCAAAAGAAGCAATCCCAATGGACCAATATCCTCTCACTCTAAATGGTCAATTCATAAGAGAAGGTGAGGACTATCCATGTTACGAATTTCCTGAGCCCTTCGTCCAAGATAGGATAAGACAACCAGGATTCGAGATCTTCTTAGATTGCAATTTCTTAGATGAGATTCCAATCCCTATTCACAAAGAGAAAGAACCCCCATGTTTTGACTTTAATGTCATGGGATTACTCTTTGGCTACGAGAAAAATGAGCCTAAGCGTATCGACGATAATGTTGCACCTATCCAAACGGCCTTGCAAAGAGAAGAATTTGATCCCACAAAGCTCATTACTCCAGCAGAAGGATTAGTTCAAGAATGGTGAAAGACTGTGAAGGTGACTACACCAAGTGGAAGAAAGATCTCTATAACAACAGGACAAGGACCAATGTTTGAAGAGTCTGAATCATCTGAGTCTGAGTCTGAGTGTGAATTCAAGTCTTCTAATAAAGTACTACTTTTGTGTTTTAATAATAAGGGGTTGATTACCCATACGTAGAGAAGGTTTTATTTGGTTTTAATTGAATTTTCAGATTTATTTGAGGGGTAAAAAACTTAAAAAGTGTGCCGGATTTTCTATATAAGTACTATAATTATGTTTTTACTTTGTGGTTTTAATTACCCACTTACAGAAAGAGTTTTAAAGGTTTTAAACCAAAATTTTAGCTTGTTAGAGAGGTTTTAATATGTTTAAAAGTTGCTGGAAATTTGTGTAATCAAGGGATTTATTGAGTTTATATACTTGATATTGTAGGAGACTTTAAATTGAGTAATTTCTAGCATTGTGTCTAGTTGGAAAGACGATTTGAGGTACGTATGCGTGTATGATGTATTAATTATGCTTAGTACCATGCTAGTAAAATTATATTGGTATCAAGTGTGAGATTAGTATCTTGTTAAGTTGTTGTGATACTTGAATTGATTGATGGTTATCCATGTCTTATATGTAAGCATGTGAATATATTGGAATAATTATTATGAGCTTGATACAAGTTGAAAGTAATTGAATCATGTTATATTATTTATTATTCATTATCAAGAAGACATGAAAATTAATAAGCAAGGCTTATGTTTATGTAAAAGAGCTAAAGTTATATTTATTGAGCATGATTCATGATTTTATTCTTACCCATATATTGTTGGAGTTGAGACAAGAAAGTTAGTTTATTTATTTACTCACCCACATAGTTGAGGTCGAGTCAAGAAGTTGGTTTACTACTCACTCAAGTAAGTTGAGATTGAGTCAAGGAAGTTTACTAGTGCATTTTATGCACCAAGGTAGTAATCGTGCAATTTTGTGCACAAAACCAGGCAAGGAACCTTAATTAAAATAAATAGTATGTGCTCACTAATTAATTTAAGAATTAATTGAAAGAATGTGTTGATTATTGTTATGTTTATTCTTGATTGATTGGTTGAGTCTTCACAAATTGATAAATCACGTAAAGTGTAAGAGGATACGCACCAAAACTCTTGGAACATATATACCTTGAGTATGAACATATGGGGGGAGTTATGGGGTTTTATATTTAACCATAGCTTCTACAGGGGTACAGGATGCTGTACTTTCTTTCAGGAAAAATTGAAATTTGCTACCAGCAAAAGAACCATGTGTCACATTTGCTACTTGTTTAATTTTTTATTTTATTTTGCTACCTCCCAAATCCCTAAAATATATATTTCACTACCAAATGACTTATGCCGTTACTATTTCCGTTAATTGGGTTTAGCCACCGTTCAACCACCTTGCAACACCCCTCCACCTCACTGCCACCCCTCCCCTCAACTACCACCCCCTCCCCTCTTCCGGCGTCAGCGCGACCCACCCTCTCCCTTCCCCTACCTACACAGTCAACCCCCTCCCTTCTCCCGTTCTTGCTGCCCTAACCCCCACCCCGAACCAGAAACCACCCCCTTTCCCTTCCCCCCACCGGAAATCGGCCCCCCTCCCTATTCCCTCCACCGAAATCGACCCCCCTCCCCTTCCCTTACCCTTTCGGCCATCCCTAATCCTTAACCACCAGCCCCAAACCATTTAAACGAATTTTAGGGTTTAGCTTATGGTGGTTTTGGGGTGGTGGTTTTGGGTTAGGGATGGCCGAAAAGGGTAGGGGAAGAGGAGGGGGGTCAATTTTAGTGGAGAAAACGAGGAGGGGGCCGATTTCGGTGGGGGGAGGGGAAAAAAGGTGGTTTCCGGTTTGGGTGGGGGTCGGGGCAGCAAGAAGGGGAAAAGGGAGGGTATGTTGGCTACGTAAGGTGGGGGAAAGGGAAGAGGGTGGGTTAGCGCCGACGCCGGTGGAAGCTCTAGACGCCGGCCGCCGACAGGGGGGAGGGGGTAGTAGTGAGGTGGAGGGGTGGCTAGGTTTCCTTTTTTAAAAAAAAAATTAATTTTTTTTTAATAAACTTAACGAGAACCTTAACGGATTCCGTTAAGTAGTAGTAAAATTTTAGGTGGTAGCAAAATAAAATAAAAAATTAAACAGGTAGTAAATATGACACAAGGTTCTTTTGCTGTTAGTTAATGTTAATTTTTCCTTTCTTTTATTATTATTTATGCGTGGAATTTCATCACCAAGGTGTGCCAATTGGGGTGCCTCCCTAATTGGAAGCTCAATTTTAATGGGCTATTTTTAAGGAAGGAAACCCGTTCGATGCGTTTTCCAAAACTATATATTAATGAATTAAAGTTGAGTCATGAGTCAAAGGTAAGTTGACTTATGTCGTATGGCAAGCGTGTTTTATTTATTTATTTATTTATTGTCTATTGATAGGATATTCATGTTAGTGTGTTTATTCCTATTGGTGCATATGTACTCAGCTTTTGCTGATTTGTACTTTGTTGTTTGTGTTTGGCTTTTCTTTGCATTGGCCTTACTATGACCCATTTTATATGGCGATTAGTGAGGTTGAAATAAAGAGAAGTACAGGTAGAAGAAGCATATCAAGCATGATGGGATTGAGCGAAG
Source organism: Chenopodium album (assembly GCF_948465745.1). Taxonomy (NCBI): domain Eukaryota; kingdom Viridiplantae; phylum Streptophyta; class Magnoliopsida; order Caryophyllales; family Amaranthaceae; genus Chenopodium; species Chenopodium album. Next base: position 42,060,519 of record NC_137846.1, on the reverse strand, counting down.
ACGGTTATATGTTTCTTTATTTATTATTTATTGTATTGAATTATTTATGTAATTGTGACACTAACATTAATTAATGTTTTGATATTTTAGTTTGGTTTTTAAGGGCCTTTAAAGGTTCCAAGTTAATGATTTAATGTAAGTTGGTTTTAAAGTTGAGTTTGGTTTAATTAAACTTTATTTTATTTAAGTTTTTAAAAGTTAGTCTTCCACTGTATGACTTTGAAAATAGCCTTAGCCGTTATCACGGTGGCGGTAATACTTTGGATATTTCCTAAAAACGAGTTTTATTTAGAGTTAGAAGGTATTTTAAAGAAAGGGAATTTCCGAGGTATTACAAACTTGCCACCTTGCCTTTTGCTTATGGTGGATTGGGTGTTTATTCAGCAGGTGATGTTCGACACTATGCTTTTCTTGCATCACGTTTGCAGTCTACTGGTCTCCAGGCTACGCTTAGCTTCTTTGCAATTTTGGTATTGTTGGTCCAGGATCGGCCTTCGATGATGCTCTTAGTCTTTTTCATAAGATTGTGGAGACTAACCTTATGCGTAACCCTAGTGAGATCGCTGCCCCCAAACTCATGAAGAAATTAGCAGATATATATTTCACAAAGGTTACCGAATCTGTAACATCCACTTTCTCCTTATCTCTGCGTCAGGTTAGCTTATGGAAATCCCAGCAGGGGGATCGCTCTTCTGCCTGGTTGCGGGCGGTCCCAATATTAGGGTTTGATCAGACTATGAATGGTAAGGCTTACCGTTCTATTATTTGATATAGATTGGGTGTTCCATTGTTCTCGATTTCAACATTGTGTTCCGCTTGCTCAAGGGTTTTCGTTGGAGATATATTCGGAGATCATGCAGTGTCCTGTGCTGGGATGGTGGGTATTAAGCATCGGCATAATTTTTTTTGCGACACCCTTGTTGATATTTGTTTTCGATTCGAGATTTCTGCGAGAAAGGAGGTTAACGTTGGGTTGACTAGAGGCAACGATGGAGCCCTTCGACCTACAGATGTGTTTCTTTATTCTTGGGATAAAGGCCTTGATGTCTGTGTTGACTTGACGGGGTCTTCTCCTTTGACACAATCAGGATCGTCTGACTTTGTTCCTGGTCGTGTTATGTCGGTTCCTGCTCAGCGAAAGCGGGACAAATATGGGGCGTATTGTAGGGATATTGGTTATAGTTTTCTTCCCTTCTCATTTTCTCCTTTAGGGGAAATAGAAAAGGATGTTGTTGAGTTGCTGAATCGGGTTCAGGCGTTCGCAAAGACTCAGGATATTTGACTTTGTAGGTTTTTGTTAATATTTTATAATAATAATAATAATGCAACGGTTCTATAGAAAGTAATGGGTGTTGCACTAGAACTAAAAGACCATTGCATTAGGTCTGTTGCAACGGTCCGTAGGATTTCTAAAGAACTATTGCATTAGGTTTTATTTGCTTTAGGCCCTGATGCAACGGTCTATGGTTGATGTCATAGGACCGTTGCATTAGGTAAAATGAACCGTTGCATTAAACCTAATGCAATGGCCGCAAATGCTATGGTCTTTTAACCGTTGCATTAGGTCTATAGCAACGATTTTTTGCCTTATTGTAACTAGTGTATGGCTCGGGTGATGTCTCAAATTGTTAGTTTGTATTTCTTTAATTTGTATTTATGTTCCACTGTTCGTATAGCTAGCATATGGTTCAGGTATTGCCTTTGGTCTCACTTTTTTTTTGTAACTTATGTATTTATTTTCTAACTTTTTGAAAATAAATAAATTATGTAACCTCTAATTTACTTAATAAATGAAAGTGTGAAACTTAACATCAATAAAAGTTGGTTTAGTAAATGTATCACCTTTATGTGTTTGAGGTTACGGGTTTAAATCTAGCTCAAAACATAATTTATATTTTTTAAATGAAGTGGCAAGCTTATGTGGTGCATATATTTTGGATAGTGATGTGGCATTGTGACATGCGCATATACTTTAAAGAGTGTCATGTGGTACCGTTCCTTTGAAAGGAACGCCTTTAAATATGTAGCATAGATTTTACATAATTATTGCTACATAAATTAGCAAATGAAACATGCAAAAGTGATAATGCATTTTAAAATTTTTTTTTTTTTAAAAAAAAAAAACAAAAGAATTTAATAAAAAGTAATTCGTAACTAAGGTATCAATATTTAATCATAGAATAGTATAATCAAATGGGTACAAAAACAATATTATTATTTATTATTAATATTTTAAAAAAATAAATTTAAATAAACTTTGTTATATTTAATTACCTTTTACATGTGGTAAAATATTAGGAAAATACACTTTAATAATCTCAACTATTGGCGATTTACTTCTAATAATCCTAACTATAGGGTCAGTTTACCTCTAGTGATCCCAAACGGTCAACGACCTGTTGTAATAGGTAACCAATACACGTGTCAGCATATGATTGGTGTAAAATTAAAAAATATATATATTTAAAACAAAAAAAGGAAAAAAAAAAAAAAAAAAAACCCCAAAAACCCTAAAAGCCACCACCCTCTCCCCTTCCGCCTCCGCGTAGCCCAAGGGCCAACCCCTAGCCCGCCGAACATCACCCCTAACCCTCTAAAATAAGCAGCGCCTAGACCCCCCGCCCTCTCGACCTTTCTTCTTCTTGCCTCCACCATCTCCCAAACACCCCAATTTATTTTCTTCCCTTTTTTCTCTCCTCCATTTTTACCTGCAACAATGAGGTCCCAAATATGTCCAATTTGTTGCTCGCAAAACCAACTACACCCGCAATTTGTGACCTAAATTCACTTGAGTGATAGTGATGAGGCGGAATAAAGAATTTTTGGCCAGAATTTCTTGGTGGAAACCCTTGACTGGGTTTGACACGAGGGCGGAGTTTCGGGGGTTCAGAGGACTGGGTTGCGTGTTTTGGGGGTGGAAGGGTCGGCCGGCTGTTTTCAAGAGGTTAAAGAGGTGGTCAGCTGAACGATTTACGAAGGGGTAGGGTTGGTCTAGGGTTTACGGTGGGTGAAGGGGAAGGGATGGCTGGGAATGGTTTTTTTTTATTAATTTATTAACTAACTTGTTTTTGTATGGTGATAAAATAAAATTAAAATTTTCCCCAGTAGCAAAAGTGAAACATGTGTGTTTTTCTTGTAGCAAAAGTGAAAATTTCCAAATAAATAAGTACAGGATGAACATATTACAAGTCACTCCAAATAATCGAACACTTGATTAACATCTCTATTCACTTACAAATACAACATTACATCTTTCTTCACCTTACAAGTACAAATTAACATCACCACATTATATATATATATATATATATATATATATATATATATATATATATATATATATATATATATATATATATATATATATATATATATATATATATATATATATATTTCCCTAAAGCATAGTTTCCGCAAGATTTGGGGATCTAGCGCACGATTGCACGCTCAATGATTAGTAGATAGAAATATTTCATGTTGTATTCCCTCTATTTTGCATTAGTTGCAACAATAGGCTTGGTTTATAGTTTAAGAAAATTATAAACTAGGCTTATAGGCATATAGTATAAAGTATTATTAGTAACATATAGAAATAATTAAAAAAAAAATTGTGTTAGTGGGGTTGGTAGGAATAAAAATAATAAAATATTTCTGAAAGTGGGGTTAGTCAAAGAGAAAAATTAGTAATTAATGGTGGGTCCTTTCCAAATATAATAGTGTTGCAACTAATATGAAACGGCCAAAAATGAAAAGTGTTACAACTAATGCGAAACGGATGGAGTAATTCACTAAACTTAGCTTGGCTAAAGACTTGATTATCCATGCTTTTTTTTTTTTTTTTTGAAGAAAAACGTCATGGGGGCTTTTATAATAAGGTCCTGTTTACTTCACCTTAAAAAAATAATATTCAGTAAAATAATTTCAGTTTGGTTAAATAAATTTTATTTCAATTAAAAAAAGTTCAGTTCAGCAAAAATAAGTTCAGTTCGATCAGTAAAAATAATTTCAGTTCAATAAAAATTAGTAAACTTAAAGAAAAATATTATAAAAAATCGGTAAAAATAATTGAAGTACAGCAAAATAATTTTAGTTAAGAAAAATTAATTTAAGTTTAGTAAAATTAATTTCAGTTCAATAAAAATAATTTCAGTTCAACAAATATAATTTCAGTTCAGTAAAAAAAATTTCAGTTCAACAAAAAAAAAGGTAAAGTGAACAAGGCCTAAATTATTATATTAGACTCGTGTGTTGCACGATTTAATTAATTTTCATTATTATGCAAGAAATAAATTCTCATCATTTGTGTAAAAAACACTGGTATATCAGAAAAATGTATAGTGTAGGTTTTAAAAAATAAAATAAATGACGACATCAAACATAGAAAAAATGGAGGAAAAATTTTTAATGTTAGAATGACACGCAGAATAATTTGAGAGTTGATGATGTCAGCAATGTTTTGTTTTAGTAATAGTTAATAAATTGCCCACCAAAGTAAAAACACTTTGGGGGAAAACATCCATACAATCATATTCAGAATTACCCTGAGTAACCCATCTCGAGTAATACTTTATTTTATTTATTTAAAAATAAAATAAGCGTTCCAAATTAAAATTTTACATGCCTTCATTTATTGTTTCTTTTTCAATTTCATGCATATTATCAACTTAAGTTAAAAAAAATAAAGATATTGTAGGTATTCATATGATTTAAACATACAATTGATACAACCTCAAGATCAAACAATAAATGCATTACCAGTTACCACTAAGCCAAGTAATATTTCATGTTCTCTTTTGCATAGGAAAAAAAAAAATCAAAATATAGTAAGTGATGATAATGTAAAAATAAAATTTAATTAAGAAAAGACTAACTTATATAACTACAATGTCTACTTACTTTACAAGTTCTATAAAATGACCACGAGCATTACTCGGACCTAAATACTGTGGATTTCTAAAACTTCATGTAACTATGCAATCAATAATTAACAATGATTCTACAGTGACATTTTTCAAAAAATGACACCATAACATGCTGACGTGGCATGTTATGGTTGGTCAATTTTTTATTTATTTTTAAAAGATAAGTTATACTATACATGTATGTATTATTATAAATACGTGTATTTTTTTTTATAAAATACATAGTTATAGTATTTAATTTTTTTTATTTTAAAAAATTATTTTCGAATCGATTTTCTTCCCTAGATCTTGCTGCGATTGGATCTTCAATTGGAGCAGAATTCTGAGCGCACCTTCTGGATCTTCAATTGGAGCACAATTCGAAATGGTTGTTGCTAGTGATCGAAGGTCGGAATTTTCGTAATTGGGTGGCGAATTGATGTAATTGATGGTGAATTGGAGGTTCTAGTTGTTGCAATTGCTGCGTTTTGGTGAATTGAAGCGGTGTGGATTGAAGGTGGTGGTTGCGTTGATGACTGAAAATGGTGCTGATGTGCGGTTAAAGTTGGGGGGAGGTACGGTGATTGATTGCGGGGCTGAACTGCTGAAGGATGCGGTAGACTAGGCTACTGTAGCAATGCGGTGGGTGGAGCGGCGATAGGGCTACTGGTGGCTGCTCTGCTGTCCGATGGTTGGAGGCGGTTGTTTTGTTGCTAGGTGGTGCGGCAGCAGTGAGTTGTTGGGTTGCAGGCAGCCGGTTTGGGAGGAGTTGTTGGTGGTAAATAGGCAGGGACACAAAAGGATTTTCATTATTATGATTAAGTATTTCTTAAAAAATACATGTATTCTAAAGAATACATAATATAAATACAATTTTAATATATTATGGACCTTAAAAATAATTCAAAATAAAAATCAAAATACTAAATATGGGCCAATCAAATTTCGCCATGTTTGCATATTGTGGTGTCATATTTTAAGAATGACATTGTAGAATTTTCACAATAGTTGAATCAAGTTGCTTGCTTAAGATAACTACTTTCTTATTATCTTTATGAAATGAAATGAGAACAACTTACGTATTGGTGGGTGGGGAATATGGAGAGAAGGGGACTAATTCCATGTGAACTAATTAACTTAGGATTTGGACAACCTATGTGATTTAGCTACTATCCAAAATCAATCAATGTTTATTTGACAATTGATAAACATGAACTTACGTATTAACTGAATTGCTTAATTAATTGGTCTCTTTTGATATGTCTATTTATTAATTTTTTTTTTTTAATGAAACACGTCTATTTATTGATTTGAATGTTTAGAACCAAGTGAAAATGAATGATTTGCGTAATTATGGATGAAAAATTCGTTTACCCTCATTCATTGGTTCATTTTTGGCTTTCAGCGCAGACACAAAAGTTCTTAATAGTTCCTTTATATAATAAAGATAATGAACATAAACCGTTAGGCAAAAATGTTGGATTAATGGCTTTAACAGCCTTCATAAGTTCATATAACCTATGTTTGTATGAATTTTTTTGCTAACAATAGAATAATTATTTGTGACTTTTTTTTTCACAAAATAATACTCCCTCCATTATTCTTATTTGATTTCCCTATCCAACTGCCAAGAGTATTCGATATACATCTTAAAACATGTATAATTCTAATTTTAAATATGTAAAAATTATAGTAATATAACGTAAAATTTTTATAGAAGATTTTGAAACGAATCTAGCAAGATTTCATATGATCAAATTATATTTTTTTTATGGAATTTTCATTTTCAATATTGGGAAATTCTATATGGTTTTTTATTTTTTTTTATTTATTTTTTTTATTAAACCATAGTTTCTACTTTCTAGTGATATACTACGTATTAGTAAAGGAAAGGAAAGGTGATGATTTGGTCTCAACCAGTATGAAGCAGTTTTCGGACAGAAAATTAACTATGATAAATCGGAGGTCTCTTTTAGTAAAGGCATGTGTGAGTCGAAGCAAGAGGAATTGATTGAGCTATTGGGAACGAAGAAGGTGGAGAAGCGTGAAAAGTACTTAGGTGTTCCGACAATTATAGGGAGATCGAAAAGAGTCATTTTTAATGCTCTAAAGGACAAAATATGGAAGAAGTTGCAAGGTTGGAAGGAAAAGCTCCTATCAAGGGCCGGCAAAGAAATTCTTATCAAGTCGGTAATCCAACCTATTCCGACATATTTGATGGGGATTTACAAAATTTCGAGTAGTGTGATAAATGACATTCGAGCCATGACTGCTCGATTTTGGTGGGGACACTCGGATCGTCGGAAAAATGTTCATTGGATTAATTGGGATGCTATGTGCTCCAAAATGTCTAGGGGGCATGGGTTTCCGATATATGGAAGTTTTTAATATAGCCCTCCTAGGCAAGCAAGCGTGGAGATTGTTGAAAAACCCGAACTCGATGTTGGGAAGAGTGATGGTAGGGAAGTACTATTCCAATTCTTATTTCCTACACTCGGCTTTAGGCCTTGGGGGCAGTTACCCCTGGTCAAGCATTTGGGCATCGAAGGCTTTTCTGATGGAAGGTCTCTTATGGCAGGTTGGCTCGAGTTCTCATATCAATGTGTGGGAAGACCCCTGGGTGGCAAATGAGCAGGGGAGGTATGTTATTTCTGATCGAGTGCACAGCATTGTGATAGTTAAAGATCTGATTGAGCCTAGCAGGATGGAATGAAGGCATGAATTCATTGCTGCAAATTTCTGTGAAAGAGATGCTAAATGTATCCTTACAATCCCTCTGAGCTATCGTTCCCCGACTGATGAGCTAATTTGGGCTTTCTGAAAAGATGGATCTTACTCTGTGAAAACTTCATATTTTCTCGGAAAATCTTGTAATCTTGATGACTACCATAAAGGTTGGTTGATAATATGGAGCTTGAATGTTACACCGGAAATTAGGCACTTTTTATGGAGGATTAGCACTGGAACTCTAGCTGTGAGAGCCTACTTACAGTCTAGACATATGTCCGACACCAATGGCTGCCATGGTGTCCAGACGAGGCAGAAACTCTACAGCATGCTTTTTTCGAATGTCCAGCAGTAAGGGACTTGTGGGAAGAGGTAGGGTGCGCTCAGCTTTATAATTTTGATAGTATGTCATTCGTAGAATTGATTATTGCCTGGAAGGAGAGGTTCGCTTCAACTTGTCACATGGGTGCCATTCTTTTGTGGCAAATCTGGAGTAGACATAATGACAAAGTCTGGAATGGGGCTGAGATCACATATTTCACGGTGGCCAAAAGAACAAGAAGACTTGCTGGAGATTTGAAGTTATATTCTAAAAAGATTTATGGATGCGTGAGTAAGAGTGTGCTGTGCAAGAGTCCTAATAAGTGGACAGCTCCTCCAATGGGTGTGATTAAAGTGAACTGCAATGCCTCCATTGACGAGTCAGGTTGGATGGGGCTGGGTGTAGCAGCAAGAGATGAAACAGGGGCTATTCTGTTCACGGCCGTGAGAAGAGTCCGAGCATTTTGGGAACCCATAATTGCTGAAGGGAAGGCCCTTACTATGGCAGTGAGACTTGCAAGCAGGAACAATTTCAAGAAAGTTATCATTGAATCAAATTATGCAACTCTGATCAAACGCCTCACGAATGCCTCGATTTATTTAACGGAGCTTGATGCTATCCTTGAGGATATATTTTCGCTTTCTTGTAATTTTGATAATGTATCTTGGTCTCACGTCAGAAGAGATGGGAATTTTGTCGCCCGATTAACTCCCTTCGGTTGTGAATAAGTATGGGTAAATCATGTTCCATGTGAGATTTCACCCTATGTATTGTTGGATGCTTTATCCTTGAATTAATACTACCTTTTTCGGGCCTGTTCACATTTACTGAACAGAGCTGAACTGAACTGAACTGAACTGATTGGAGCTGAACTGAACTGAACTGAAATGAATATTTTATGAGAGAAGGAAATTAGGAGCTGAATTGAAGTGAACGGAACTGAACTGAACTAAATTTAAGCTGAAGGCCCTTTGTTTCCTAAAAAAAAAAAAAAAATATTTTGTTTTCAGATTTTTTAAATACTTTAAATTTATCAGAATCATATCAACTAATTAGTTGGAATATACCTAGATGTATATTTTTTTGCAAATATTATTCCACCGAACATAATATTATCTAACCTTTTCTTTTTGGTGAAAATATTATCTAACCTTATAATAAGATTTGGAATGTATTATTATTATTATTATTATTATTATTATCAAAGTATATTATTATTATTATTATTATTATAAAAATATCAAAAAAAACCTACAAAGTCAATCAATTTACAAGAAATTAGTGGGAAGCCGAGATACAATCTGGGCCCCCACCCCTCTAGCTATAGCGAACCCGATCCTGCTGAAGATGTGAGCAGCTGCACGAGCACCAATATCCTGAGTCTTAGCGAACGCCTGAACCCGCTTCAGCAACGCAATAGCATCCTTCTCTAATTCCCCCAACGAAGAAAAGGAGAAAGGAAGAAAACCGTAGCCAATAGCCCTACAACGCGCCCCATACTTTTCCCGCTTCCGCTGAGCCGCCGTAGACACAACACGACCAGGAACAAAGTCAGACAACCCCGATAGTGTTAAAGGTGAAGATCCCGTCAAGTCAACACATACATCAAGGCCTCTATCCCAAGAATAAAGCAACACATCTGCTGGTCGAAGAGCCCCGTCATTCCCTCCAATTAACCCAACATTAACCTCCTTTCGAGCAGAAATCCCAGACCGAAAACAAATATCAACAAGAGTGTCACGAACAACGTTGTGCCGATGCTTAATACCCACCATCCCAGCACAAGACACTGCATGATCCCCATAAATATCCCCATCAAAAACCCTTGAGCAAGCAGAACACGGTGTTGAAATGGAGAACAAAGGAACACCCAACCTGTAGCAAAGAACACTGTGGTAAGTCTTACCATTCATAGTTTGACCCAGACCCGATATCGGAACCGCCCGCAACCAGGCCGAAGAGTGATCCCCCTATTGGGACTTCCATAAGGCAACCTGACGCGCAGATAAGGAGAAAGTGGAATCCGCTGATGCAGTGACCTTCGTGAAATATATATCTGCCAATTTTTTCATGAGTCTGGGGGCAGTGATCTCACTTTAAAATAATATCTGTGCATATATATAAAGAATCTTTTCATTCCAATTCAATAAATTAAAAATGATTCTCCATCCAATAAATTATATTCTCTCCGTTTCTGATAATTCAACTCATTTTGCATTTGTGCGATCTCAAATGACCATCTTTTATCATGAATATCTTCGGCTATGTATAAGTGAAAATTATAAAAAGTTATTTTATTTTGACCCATGAAACTTTCAGAAACGGAGGTAGTACATTACTTTATTTTATTTTAAGTTGTTAAAGCTTAGGTTTTATAAGATATAAAAAAAATTAAAAATATTTATAATATTGCCTTCCCTTTGAAGCTAAGTTTACAAAAAGTGTAAACCTTGAGCGGACCATCCAATTCTTATTCTGTAAACACAAACTTTTTAATGGACTTGCATGATTGCATGTACCAAATTATTATGGGACCCAGAATATGAATCTAGCTAGTCACTCCATAAAATTATTAAAGTTTCAACTTTCAATTAATCCAAGAATCTTAGCTATTATCATCACCCCATTATTATTGTTAACGAAAACATGAAAAGGATCTCATAGAAAAAAAGAATCAGTTACTTTTACCACTACATTATATTATTGCTTATAAGACTGGTATATATATATATAGCAGTATAATAATGACAATCAAAACAAAATTAATAATTCTTAATAAAATGACATTTATATGTATAAATAATATTATTAATTCTAGCCTGTTCACAAGATTTCTTAAAAAAAAAAAAAAAAAATTGTGCTTTTGTGTGCAGCTGATCATATCATGTGACCGTTTATAAAAATAGTCATATAACAATGATCGAGTAACCTCTATAATAATGACAAACTAATACATGTAACAGTGACGACTAAGGTCCTGTTCACATTTACTGAACTGAGCTGAACTGAACTGATTGGAGCTGAACTGAACTGAACTGAACTGATTGGAGCTGAACTGAACTAAACTAAACTGAACTGATTGGAGCTGAACTGAACTGAATTGAGCTTAAATGAATATTTTATGAGAGAGGAAAATTAAGAGCTGAACTAAACTGAACTGATTGGAGCTGAACTGAACTGAACTGAACTGATTAGAGCTAAACTGAACTGAAATTAAGTAAATGTGAACAGACCCTAAGTAACCCATATAACACTAATGAAGTAACACCTAGCGGGCCAAACCTTTTCAACCACATATAAGAATTTAGGATAAAAAAAATTTGCAATATAATCTCACATTTTATAACGATAGATATATATCACATCTCCATCAATATCTTTGTTTTGATACGTTAATCTTTCAAAAAAGGAAGGAAATCAAATGAAATCATGATGTGAAAGCAAAACAAATCTCTTACATCAAACTAATTAGCTGTATATATATATATATATATATATATATATATATATATATATATATATATATATATATGCATGCATGCATGTATTATTCATTTTATAAGCTAATTATCTAACCTCACAAAAAGGAAACAGAAATAATACTCCTTCATTTTTATAGCTCTTATCTAACATATAGATGTTACGTATATATATATAAGTAGCATAAATTTTGTTTTAGCAAACCATATTATCTATCACACATTATTTTAAGTCTTGACTCTCTCGAGTTGTGACACAATCATTGTTCAAACAAAATGGTACGTCGGAGGTGTACTTGGATTGTTATTATTCCCGTTATTGTGTTGCTTACGGTTCTATCAGTCACGATTTCAGAATCGATGGCGGCTGATGATGGTTGCAACAGATTTGAGGGGAGTTGGGTGTCGGATCCGAGTTACCCGTTATACGATTCGTCGGTATGTCCATTTTTGCGTAAACAATTTGATTGCCAAAAGAATGGAAGGCCAGATAAGTCTTACCTTGGCTATAGATGGCAGCCTACTGGATGTAAACTTACCAGGTAACTCTATCTCAATATTATTGAATGTGTTACATGACAATTATTATTTTAAAATATTATTGAATGTGTTACTACAAGATCCTTTGTGTTAGAGAAATTTATGAGAATATACACATAACATTCTCTTAATACTTTTACGTTCTTATGTTCCATAAATACTTTGCTTGTTTTTCACAAATTTATTGTTGGACATATCTTTCGTAATAATATAATTAAAATAATAATTAAAAATGTAATATTAATAATACTACTTTTGTTTCTTACTATTCCGGTATTTTTAATAAAGAGTATTCTTCCCTTGTTGCAAATAATAAGAAATGAATACCATTTTACAAATTCTTACCATTTTTTGTTGATTACTATTTGACCAGTTTTCTCTCCAAAAAATTTCAAACTTAAACAACAAATAAAAATGGAGAAAATACTATATTTCATAATTTTTAAAATCAGATAATTTGAAAATAATTTACACCAGACAATTAACTAACATGAATCACGTGATATTGTTTACCCGTGACCCTTGAGCATAATGATCTCTTATATTGACCTCATGTTAATCATGAATAATATATCTACGTAGTAGAATAATAAATATCTAGCAATATTGCTCGACAATTTAATTATACGAAGTATACGTTAATATTATTCGATCCTAGACATATAAATTATGAAATACTCATAGAAAATTAAATTATACAAATTATATATTCCTATATCTTTAAGACTCAATAATAAATATCAATCTTTAATATATATCATGTGAGATTTAATTAACATGAATTACTCTTGACTCTAAAATTGGATAATTAGCACATTATTGTTTGAGATTATCATAAATAATTTTTTTTCAGACAATGAAACATTAAAGATCTTACATATATATTTTGTATTTCATAACACCCCTGGTTAAATAAGAAAACTTTGCCATTTATCCTATTTTTCAAATTGGATAAGAAAGTGTATGTAATCCCTTAGTAGTTGGATATATTTTTCACTCTACTAGTTGAAGCTAATGTCGTTTGGTACACACATACAATTATTTGGTACTCTTGGACACTAGGTAGGTAAGCTATACATAACATATAAGAAAAATATATCACGCTTTATTTATTTATTTTGCTTTAATATCGGTTATTATAAATAGTAATTGGAGCCATATAAGAATATAACAACAATAATAATAATACTGAGAGTGAGAGTGAGGGATTACTCAAATGATAAAAACTTCCCACCCGATTCCAGGAGATCATGTGATCGATTCTCACCCTTATTCTTGTGGCTATCTAAACACCAAAAAAACAGAACGAGCTACCTAAACTTAAGTAAGATGATCTAAACTCTACTAGTTTTTCTTTCAAAACAATTGGTTGGTGACTCAGTGATAAAATAAAATATATCATTTTCTACTTTTTTCCCGCTTTTTCTTTAAGATAAATAGTTTAGTTATAGTGATTTTTATACAAAAATGGGTACAAGTTATATTTCGATTGTTTGGATAATTATTGCTCATTTATTCATCAAATAATTAATGATTAAAATTAACTGCATTCAGGTGAATATAATAATTTTCAAGCTACATGCAAAGTATGAAATTGATTTATTAGTTCAATTTAATTGACCCCTTTTTTTTAACTTAAAATACAGGTATGATGTAAATGTGTTTTTCACAAAATTTAGTGGAAAGAAAATATTGTTTGTGGGGGATTCACTAAGCCTAAATCAATGGCAATCTCTTACTTGCATGCTTCATGCGGGCAATCCGAACGCTACATACAACTTGACGCAACAACAACCCATGTATTCCTTTCAATTTCCAGTAAGTCACTTAATTAGCTTATTATTAACCATTCAATCTACTGCACTATCAATTCAATTGTTAACTAATTTACGGTGACTAAATTACATTATTTTTTATAGCCAAATATTAATTGATCTTGGGATCGATTCTGATCATCTGCCCTTGGGGCTCTCTAAACACCCCAAAAAAAATATAGGCAAATTTATACACTTGGTTGCTCGTTACGTTGGGTGAATGGGACAAGGGTGGTATCTAGAGCCGCCAATGATAAGGCACTATTGGGTTTATCGGCTAAGTGTTGAATGTAGACATGTGGTTGTAATGGGGACGATAGTGACGGGGTTGCTAATGACTTGACATGTTGGGTAGAATAAAATGTTGGATTTGGTTGTAATTGGTGGTTAATTAACTTAAACAAATTAGGAGGGAAAGAGACCTATGTTCCTATTGATCTGGAAAAAAGAAAAAAAAAAGTTTCATAACATACAAAGTATACGTGTAATGTGACATTTTCGCATTCACTAATTTTTATAGTGTTTGAACACATGACCAATGGTAATTAAGTTAGAAGTTTTAACCATCTAAGCCAATTTACTTATGTTTTTACATTTAACTCAAATTAATTACATCTAATTTTGATTGGAGGTGCTTATTATGATTTATTTTTTCGTCCTATATTGTTTAGTAATATTTATTATGCACTTTGTGTATTTAGAAATTTATACATAATAATATAAAAATTTAAAGTAATAACCTGGGACATTACTTGGACTACACACTAGTTGATTGAGTTAAATATGTGTAAGTTTAAGTATTTAATTTTAAAAAATTATGAAAAATAAACAAACAATTTTCTCTTCGAGATATGACTAATTTTCAAATAAATTTTTTGAATTGCAGGAGTATAATCTCACAATTAATATGCAATGGCATCAATTCCTAGTGGACATAGATGTGGAACCAACAGGCAGAATTTTAAAGCTTGAGTCTATCAAGGGTGGTGATGCATGGACTGATTTTGACTTGCTCATCTTTGATAGTTGGCATTGGTGGTTTTACATTCCACCCCAGCAACCGTATGTCTCACTCTATTTTTATATATTTTTTGTATTTTTCAAGTATCTACTACTACTTTTTCTCAAAAAAAAAAAAAAAAAAAAAAAAAAAAAAAAAAAAAAAAAAAAAAAAAAGGTAGTATCTACTAATTAAAGCAATTTGCTAAAATTTTGTTAATATATATTTGAATACATTTGTAGATGGGATTTCATACAATTAGGAAATGAAACAAAGAAGGATATGAATCGGATAGAGGCATTCAAGATTGGGCTAGGAACTTGGGCAAAATGGGTTGATTCTGCGCTTGATCATAGTAGAACCAAAGTTTTTTATCAAGGCATCTCAGCGTCGCACTATCAGTAAGATAATACTTGCCTTATCCTTCACCGTGAAAACTATATTATGCTTCAATTAGAAATTATACTACTTGCATATTGTAGATAATCAGTTATATAAATAGGTAGAACAGTAAATTTAAAAGACAAAATACTTGTAGCTATACAGAATAGTACTACATAGAATCGTAGATGACAAGAACTAGATTTGTATTTTTCTTATCATCTTATCTGACCACTTAACTAGTTACTTATTATCATATAGGCCGTCAAATTACAAACGAGATGCTATTACTCCATAAGCATGTTACATGTACCAATACAATAAACTTTTTCTTTTAAAAAAAAAAAAAAATTAAAGCAACATATAAAAGACAATTAGTCAATTACTAAATATTTGCCAACTTTGATTTTATATACTAACACATCCTAAATGACATAATTCCTATAAAATTGGCAGTGGCATTGATTTTGGGAAATCAACAGCACAAGGTTGTTATAAGGAGACACAACCAATACTTGGATCAAAAAGCCCAGCACCACCAAGCCCAGGAATTGGTATAGTGAAGAGCATATTAGGCCAAATGAATAACCCAGCTTTCTTTTTGGACGTCTCATTGTTGACCCAATTAAGGCCCGATGCACATCCACAGAAATATGGTGCCTCAAAAACTGGTGGAGATTGCACACATTGGTGTCTTGCTGGTATTCCTGATACTTGGAATTTACTCCTTTATGCTTCTTTATAGTTTTTTAGGCCTTTATTTTTCATTTTTTATGATTAATTAAGGTATACACAATTAAAGTCTCATTCTTGATAGACTTAATTTGTTGAATTACACATTTATTTTTAATGAAATGTTTAAGTAATAAAAATTAAATTGTACTTTTTTTTTAGGATTATTTATGCTCTCCATTGCATAATTCTTTTGAATTTATAGATTTATAGCACTGTTTTTATTGTTTTTAATGTTTAAATGAGTAGTGTATTATTTTCTTTGCATAAGAAATGTGAGTGGGACAGAAATCCTAAGAGCAAGAAAAAAGTACGCACATGAGTGGGGGTGTAAATATTTAAAGAAAATATGGGCTATTTTAGGTAGTTGAGTGAATAAAAAAAAAATTACGAAGGCAATTTGGTCTTTTCATAGTTTCTAGAAAATGAAAAAAAAAATTAAAATAAATTGGGACACTTGAAATGGAAAATGGAAAAACAATACGGAATAGCCACAATGGAAAATGGGAAAAATATTATGGGACGATGGAGTACCATATTTGTGCAAATAAGGTTATATTGGAAGAAAGAAATAACGAAATAGAAGTAGATTCTTACCGGGCAAATAAGAAAGTGTAGCAAGTGATTTGGGTAAAAATACCCTAGGCCAGTTGGCCCAATCAGAGTCTGCCACGTGTCACTGGAAGGGGCGCCACCTTGGACCTCCCAGGGAACGACACGTGGCAGACAGATAAAAGGACCTGGGATTGGCGGCTTTCAGGCCCAAATCCCGAGGTCTGCAAAAGCTGCGTGAATATTTTCTAGGGCACGAAACCCTAGGGAGTGCACGCTTTTCGAGAAGCCTATAAATAGGAGATGACCTCCTCATTTATGGTGACATTCAATACGTCTTTACGTACAACAAAACCTTTTACACTCCTTACGAGGAATATTCAGTGATTACTAATCATTGTCAGAACTATCACTCTCAAGAGAACAGTACACCCGAGCTCGGAATCCGAGCAGATAACCTTTTCATTCTGCACCTTATTCTTCGGACTTAGACTAACTTAAGCTTCGGAGGCGGACCACCGACCATTCGGTGCTCCGTTGTTTTGCAGGTACAGGCATCCAAGCGAGCATCCAGTCTTAGTGTTGTAACTCTCCCAAGGGACACAAAAAACCCCGAAACATTTGGCGCCGTCTGTGGGGAGAGTACCTCTAAGATGGCCTCTTTGGAAACTGTACCAATTTCTGTAACCAATCGGCCTCCGGAAACCAATCGGCCACCAGAGACCAGACAGCCACCAGAGACCAATCGGTCCCTGGAAGAAGTATTGGTCCAGTCGGACCATGACTCAGGTGACGACGGTGACGTTGAAACCTATACTGCCAGAGATGGGTCCCTCATCTCCAGGCGCATCCGCGGCAAGGAAAAGCGGGAGCGTCCTCATTCTCAGAATGTTCCGAGCAAACCAGCCGGACATCCAAAGAAACCGGCTGATCCTACCCAGGTGGAAGGGTCAGACCCGGTAACCAGAGACGAGCTCATGAAGCTTGTGAACACTCTCCGTGGGGAGATAAAACAACTCACCAACAAGAAGTCGGCTACTGCTGCCAAGGAGCAGTCGGCCAAGAAGTCAGCCCAGACGGGCAAGCACAAATCGGTCAGGGACCGTCAGCCAACTCCTCATCCTAAGGAAAAGGCTCGGCCTCAGTTTGACCTTTCAAGACTCCGTTTCCCAGAAACGGTTGCAAGAAAAGTCATTCGGCATGTTCAGCCGGATGGTAACAAGAAAACATTCTCTGATGCTCGACATTACATCGAGCAGAAGAGGAATGAGCTTTCAGAGTCGGCCTCAACGTCGACTTATCACGACAGCTTCCAGAATACCTCCTTGAGGTATTCACAATCTGTGCATGAGACTCCAACAAGCAGCCCCCGGGTTCAAGTTGGACCTCATGTAATTCAGCCGGCTCCGTACATGGCTCAGCCATTGTACCAAACGCTTGCTCAACCTTACATTCAGCCTGCCTTCCTTGGAGGACAGGCGACATGCGGCTATCAGCCCATGGATTGGCAGCTTAGGCTGCAGCACCTTGGAAATCAACCCTCTGCCTTCTCTAAGGAAATAACCGACGCCGAACAGCCGGCTAAGGTTAAAAACGTGTTGGTTGGAACCTATGATGGGACTACCAACCCCGAAGACCACCTGCTAGCATACACCCACCTCATGTATTTACAAGGGTTGGATGATGCCGCATGGTGCCGCTGCTTTCCAGCCACCCTGAAGGGCATAGCCCAGCAGTGGTTCGGCAATTTGCCGGCTGGTTGCATCAATAGCTTCAAGACGCTTGCGTTCTTGTTTGCTTCCAACTTCTCTATGAACATCCCTGCCAAGAAGACAAGCCTTGATCTTGGCAATGTGCAGCAGGGAGATAGAGAAGGCTTGCGTTCCTATGTCAGGCGGTTCAATCTGGTGCGAATCCAGATCCATGGGTTGTCTGATGAGGTCGCCTTCACAGACTTTTTCAAGGGTCTGAAGGAAGGTTCTACTTTCAAGTATGAACTTGTCCGAAAATAAATTTTCACCCTGCAGGGAGCGCTGCGAGAGGCGGAAGCCTATATACAGGCGACCGAGCTCTGCTCCTCCAACGGGCAGTCGGACTCTAAGAGGTCCGACCGACAAAAGGAGAGTCGGCCTGCTCAGCCGGCTCCTAAGCCAGAAGAGAGCAAAAAGAAAAAGCAAGTCTGGGCCGTTGATAACTCTGATCAGCCAGCCCAGAAAAAGAAGAAAGAGTGGAAACCGTACGTCCCAAGGTACGAGTTCCACAAGGACTGCTGCTCCATCTTGATGGAAATAAAGGATCGGCTGACCCTTGAGAAGCCGACTCCAATGAGAGGTTCCGTTGAAAATCGGAACAAAAACAAACATTGCCATTTCCATGAAGACATCGGCCATGACACCAACGACTGTTTCAGCCTCAAACGAGAGCTTGACCGTCTGGCCGACAAAGGACGGCTGAAGTCCTATTTGAAGTCCAAAGTGACTTCAAAGGCGAATCAGGGGCAGCCTAAAAAGCAGGCTCCTCAGCCGACTGTTAGTACCGACACCGATGAAGAGCCGGTATATACCATAGCAGGCGAATTCGCCGGGGGTGGCCCGACCATTCGGGGCACCAAGGATCATCTAAAAAAGATGATCCATTCTGTTGAAGAGGGAGAGACGGCATGTACATCCGCCTTCCCCGAAGTAATCATCACCGAAAAGGACAGAGGCAAAGTCCGTCGGCCGCATAATGACCCTGTGGTCATTGAATGCAAAGTGGCCAACCAACTAGTTTATCGAATCTTGATCGACACAGGCAGCTCCTCTGATCTCATCAGCCTCAAATGCTTGTCCAATCTCAAGTACAAGCCAGACAGCATGATGGAGGTCTCCCACACCCTTGTAGGGTTTGGGGGACGACTTGTGCACCCAGTCGGACGGATAGATCTGCCCATCCGTCTGGGGCAAAAGGGAAACGGTCGGCATATGACCATCCGTTTCCTCGTGGTTGAAGAGCTTACTGCCTACAACCTCATCTTTGGTCGACCCACTCTAAACGAGTGCAAGGCCATTATCATTCCTGCTCTCATGCTTGTTAAGTATGATAGGGATGATGGCACAGTCGGTTCCCTTAACGGGGACCAAAAGACAGCTCGGGAGTGCTACCTCTCGGATGTAAAGCCCGCGGTTGCAGCAACCTTCCGGGGCAAACAAACAGTCGACCTTGATGACAACAGGGAAGACTAGGCGGCCCCACCAGCCGAGAAAAAGAGAAAAGTTGATCAACTGGTGGTGGTCAAAAAAGAGAAGCAATAGCAATCACTGACCGGGGAACGGTCAGACGATCTCCGTCCCCAGCCGACTGGTGAACACATTGATATCCCTCTGGACGACACTCGGCCAGAGCGGACTGTTAAGGTGGGGACGGTTGCATTTGCTAAGCTAGGTGACAGCTTACACCAGCTTCTGAAAGAATTCAAAGACATCTTTGCCTTTGAAGTGGAAGAGATGCCTGGCATCAGCCCGGATCTCGCTGTCCACAAACTCGCCGTGGATCCCAAAAAGAAGCCCATTCGGCAAAAGAAGAGAAATCACAGCGAAGAAAGAAGTCAGGCGGCAACAGCTGAAGTTAAAAAGCTGCTGGACGCCAAGTTCATTCGGTCGTGTAACTTCCCTGACTGGGTAGCTAACGTTGTGTTAGTAAAAAAGCCGAATGGAACTTGGCGGATGTGTGTTGACTACACCGACCTGAATAAGGCATGTCCGAAGGATAGTTATCCATTGCCAAAGATCGACAATCTAGTCGATTCAACAGCCGGACATGCCCTGATGAGTTTTATGGACGCCTATTCAGGCTTCCACCAGATCCCCCTGTGGAAAAAAGATCAAGAAAAGACAGCATTTGTCACTGATCAGGAGTTGTTCTGTTATACTGTGATGCCGTTTGGTTTGAAGAATGCGCCTGCTACTTTCCAACGAATGATTAATACGGTCTTCATTAATCAGATTGGGAGGAATGTAGAAGCATACATTGATGACATGATAGTCAAATCCAAACAACAAGCGGATCATCTTGCTGATCTCCGAGAAACATTCGCCACACTCAGACGGCACGAGGTCATGCTAAATCTAAAAAAGTGTGTCTTTGGTGTTGAGTCTGGGAAGTTTCTCGGATTCCTGATTGATCAAAGGGGAATAGAGGCCAACCCTGAGAAAATACAGGCGGTCATCGACATGTAGTCGCCCCGTACTGTGAAAGAGGTTCAAAAGCTTACAGGTTGTCTGGCGGCCTTGGGGAGATTCCTCAGTCGGTCAGGCGATAAGTGTCTCTACTTCTTCCAGGCAATTAGGAAGAAGACTAATTTTGAATGGAGAGATGACGCAGAGGCGGCCTTTCAAAAGTTAAAAACTCATTTGCACTCTTTGCCGAGACTTGTTAGCCCTTTGCCCAAAGAGACGCTCTTCATGTATCTGGCCGTCTCCGATCATGCCCTCACCGCTGTTCTCTAAGCTGAAAGAGACGGCACTCAGCTCCCGGTCTATTTCATCAGCCATGTTCTCAGGAACGCTGAGCTTCGGTACCCCATGGTTGAAAAATTTGGCCTCGCTCTTTACATGGCCATCAAGAAATTGAAACCCTACTTCTTGGCACATGCGGTAGTGGTCTATACTGACCAGCCGATCAAGCGGCCTCTGACAACCTTAGAGTCTTCTGGACGAATGCTCAAATGGGCGATTGAAATGCAAGGATTGGAAATCACTTACGAACCTAGGAAAGCAATAAAGGGGCAAGCATTCGCCGACTTTATTGTGGAAATGACAAGGCCGGTTGTTCCGGATGATACTAGTCAGGTTTGGAAAGTGTATGTGGACGGGAGCTCCACTGCGAATGATTGTGGTGCAGGGATTATCTGTCAGTCTCCTGAAGGGGACAAATATGAATATGCACTACGGTTCAAGTTCCAGGTCTCTAATAATGAGGCCGAATATGAAGCCCTGCTTGCTGGCATTGGGTACTGTAAGGCAGCAGGGGCAAAGAAAATTGACGCCTGCTCGGACTCACAATTGGTCGTACTCCAAGTCAATGGGACGTACGAGGCCACTCATCCGGCCATGATAAAATATTTGCAGGTGGTCAAAGCTGAAGTTGGGACACTTGAAGAATTCACTCTAAGTCAAGTGCCCAGGTCTTCCAACAATCAGGCGGATGCCTTGTCCAAACTGGCATCATCCGCCTCCTGTGAGACGCCTCAGTCAGTCTTCTGGGAGGTCATGGAAAAAATAAGTATATCTGGGGAAGACCCCATTGGAGTGCTTGACCGAAGCTCAACCTGGATGGACAGCATCCGGGCCTATCTTACAGACGGCACGCTCCCTGACTCACCACAGGAGGCGGCTATTTTGAAAAAGCGAGCGGCTAACTTCGAGTTGCGACAAGGAGAACTCTTCAGGGCTGGTTTTCTGAAACCCCTGTTGAAGTGTGTTACCCCCGAAAAGGGTAAGGAAGTCCTCGAAGAGCTGCATTCGGGATTCTGCGCCTCCCATATAGGCGGCAGATCCCTCGCTGCCAAGGTCAGGTGGCTTTACTTCTGGCCAACCCTGGAGTCGGATGCAATGGAATTGGTGAAAAAATGTGACAAGTGTCAAAAATTTGGCAAGCTCATTCATCGTCCGGCAACAGACCTGACGGCCATCCACAGCCCAATACCCTTTGCCAAATGGGGCATGGACATTTTGGGGCCATATACAGCTGCACCAGGCGGCAGGCGCTACATATTGGTGGCTGTGGATTACTTTACCAAGTGGGTAGAGGCGGAGGCGGTCAAAAACATTAAGACAAAAGATGTCATTTCCTTCATCTGGAGGAACATAATCACTCGTTTCGGGGTGCCCATGTCTATGGTTTTTGACAATGGTCCTCAATTTGAAACACCTCAACTCAAGACTTGGCTGGGAGACCAGGGGGTCTCTAGCTTCTTTGCATCAGTCGGCCGGCCTCAAGCAAACGGCAAGGTCGAGGCCTTCAACAAGTTAATCTCAGACGGGATTAAAAAGAAAATTGAACGGGCTGGTGGCCTTTGGGCGGATGAATTACCACACGTCCTCTGGTCCATCAGAACGACTGTTAAAGGGGCAACTGGAGAAACCCCATTCCTTATGGTGTATGGTGCAGAAGCTGTCCTGCCCATTGAACACTATGAGCCGACTCTTCGAATCATGTTGTATGATGAAGAGGCGAACTGGGAGGCCATGCGCCTAGCATTGGACTCACTACCAGAGCGCAGGGGCAATGCTGCCTTGCGCCATGAGATATACCGTCTGAGAATAACTCGGGCTTACAACAAAAGAGTACACAAGCGTCCTCTCAAAGTAGGGGACTTTGTGCTACGGAAAATGGAAGCAGTCGGTAGGGCGAATGAGCAGGGAAAGCTAACCCCAAATTGGGAAGGCCCCTACCGAATCTATGAGGAAGTAAGAGACGGCACCTACCGCCTGGAAGAACCAGACGGCAGGCAGCTGCCCAGAACTTGGAATGTAGACAACTTGAAAAAGTACTAATTCTAAGTACGAATATAAATACTTCAAATTTTGTTATCTCAAGTTTTGTTAATGAGAATATGCCTCCATTCTCCAACTTGTCTTTTTTAAAGTTTTTTAGCACCGCCTGTACCAGATACAGACGGCCAATATGCTTGGAAAGCGTCTGTCTCAACAGCAGACGCCCCAAACCCTGTGAAGGAGCCGATTGTTCTAAAACAGTCGTTCGTACGAAATTTCATTAAGTTTATACCAACATTTACTTAATCAAGTAAGAGGCCAAAGGCCAGATAAAAACAAAAAGAGACCGAATGGTCACAGTCCGCTCCAACATGAGTATGACCGTCTGCTCCAACATGAGTCAGATAACCGGCGACGTCCATTCGGGCGAATTCGTCGAGGAGAAGCATCTCCCATTTGGGTGGCACATTGCTCTACGAATATAACAAGCGGCCCTACCGAATGCTAAGGCAGCATTCGCAGTCGTTTGTTCTAATTGAAAGTGAAATCTAAAAGGCCAAAATTTTCTATCTGTTCTAGCACAGTTCAGAAATGGTCATTGTTTCATAAGTAGAGGCTAACCGAGGCATAAAGCCGGATGCGCCTGTTTTAGCTCAGGGGCAAAACAGGCGGAATATTTTTACATACACGAGTTAAGTTAACTACTTAGCACTCATTTGAGGTTATCAGCCGGATGACGCCTGATCCTTACCTATAGGGCAAGACAGGCGGACAATTAATTTAAAGAAAATTGGCTAAGTTACAAACTTAGCATTTTTATCTCGAGGAGGCCAATGGCCGGATGCGCCTGTTTTTGCCTATGAGTCAAAACAGGCGGGGATTTTTCCTTAGCATTTCAACTAAGTTGGAAATTTGAGTTTAGTTCGAGCCAATGGCAGAATGAACACTTATATTTGCCAATTCTGGATGGACGTCTGCCGAGTGGTTTGGGGCAATCACCATAGTGATTGATTGACTCAGAAACCATGAATACTCTTCTAAGTATCAATAATTTCTAAGTCAATCAATCCCATAAATCGAAACCACTCGACATCCGTCTAGGGGCAAGAACATTCGCATGGTATACAGGTTATAATACTTAGCCAAAAAACATGCAAAAATTTAAAAAAAATTCAAAGGACAATAATGTGCATAACTTCAGCCAAATGGCTGAAGGATTCAAATTAAAAAGACCAATCGCCCCCTGGCAAATGGTTTAAATTGTTATCTGGCAAAGCCAGAAGAATTGTCAAATCACCCGACCCCTCGGTCGGTAAAAATACAGAAATACTCGGCACACAGGGCGGAAAAGCAAGTACTTGGCCATTCGGCCGCAGAAACAGAAAAAATAAAAAGCTTAAGTTATCAGGGGAGAGCATCTTCATTGGAAGCCGGCCTGTTGTCCTTCGGCTGCTCTTCATCTTTTTTCTCTCGCTCCTCCTCCTGATCCTCCTCCTCCCCAGAGGACGACTCCCCAGAAGAGTCGGACCCAGAGCCTTCGGTAGCCTCGGCATCGGCATCAGCCTTGGTAGCTTCTTCCATCTCCTCAAGGAGGCGATCGTCGAGAGCCTTGCTGAGCTCATCAAACTTGGATTTTCAAATTTGATAGTCCGAGCCTGACTGCACAGCCGCCCAAGTGTCCCGCATGATGGCTTCATTGTCACTGATCAATTGTTTGATCAGATCAGCTCTATCCTGCTCAGCACGGGACTCAAACTTGGCCTTCAGCTGGTGCTCCTGGTTTGTGAGGCGCTGCTCCAGGCGGATCACCCTCTTCTTGGCTCTCTCGGCCTCATCCTTGGCATCCTGAGGGGGCTCGAGCTCCGCCTTAAGGGACTTGATCTCCTTCTTAAGGTTGGAGACCTGTAGGCGGGCCGAGTCCAGGTCCTTCTTCACCTGCAGATTGGCCTCCGACTGTGAATACATCATATCAAGCGTCAGAAATTCATTCTGAGCAATATCAAATTGAGCCCTATCCAAGGCGGACTCGGCCTGAGCCTTAGCGGCCTTTACCTCTTTGGACTTGTCCTTGAGGGGTTTCCCGAGCCCTTGGACGCGCAGCATGGCCTGCAAAAAGAAGCCCGATGGTTAAAAACCAGGCGGACAAAGACGAATGGAAAATTGTTCAAGACTAAGTTCATACCTCACAAAGGTTCCCTAGAATGCCATCTAGGTCTAGGGTGCCGACTCCTCTGACGGATGCTTTATCATCCGGATCAATCGCCCTCAGCATGGACTTGGCCATTTGAACTACAGTCGGCTTCTGTACAGGAACTGCAAAAAAAAAAAGAAAAAAAAAAGAAAAAGAGAGAGTTAGAAAAATGTTCAAGTATGGATAACTTGGAGAAAAAGAAAGGGGGGACGAATGGTCTTTACCGTCGTCCTCTTCTTCCTCCTCTTCCCCCAGAACCCTCTTCTCACCGGCAGAAGAGGCGGGCCTTTTCCCCAAAAACCTCTCCTTACCAGAAGAAGAGGGAGGCTTTTCCCCCAGAAACCTCTTCTCACCGGTAGAGGCGTCTGGGGCTCTCTTGGGCTTGTGAGCAATGTGCTTCCGGCCGCCCTTGCCGGATGCGCTCACATCACCCGCCCTAGTTTTTTGGAGCTTAGGGTCGGATGGTTTTGATGGGGACTTGGAGGAGGTACCCTGCATCAATAAAGACAAAACACAAAGTCAGAAAACATTCGGACGAACTCAGCATTAATCAGAAAAATGCTAAGTACAAAAGCCTCACCCCTGGGGTACCGACTGGTCGCTGCTCTTCCACCCTTGTAGTGGTGGCCTCCGCCCTGTTAAGGACGTTTGATCTGTATCTAGCAGCAGATACAGCCGGCTTCCTGGAGGCCGAGAGCTTCTCCATTACTTTGTCTGCGAAAAAGAACAAGTGTTAGAATCATTTAACAAGTGAAGACAAGCAAAATAAAAGTGCATATAAAACAGACGGCCGACTACCTCTCGGCATCTCAGTACTTAGCCCACAAGCGGCCAAGAACGTCCCTTCCTCAAACCATTTGTACAAAGGGAGATAGCATTGAGGGGTGACTTCCTTGTCCCCCTCATCATTCGTCCTCACGGACACGGTGAACAAACCCGCGTCCATGATCTCCTCCTTTGCTCGTCTAGGAAGAGCTGGCAACACACTCCTACCTGCTAGGAGAGGTGGATCCTTGTTCCACCTGTTATACTTTTGGTTCAGGCGGCTGTTGGCGGTTTTGACTATGTAGAATTTAGTCCTCCAGTCTTTCCACTTGTTCTCCTTGCCAACAGCCATCATGTACCCCTTGCAAGTAGTCAAGGTGTACCAGCCCTCGCCACCCCTAGCAGGCGCCCTGCTAAGATAATGCATGTGGGCGAATGCTTCAAAACTCGCCTCCACCTGCAGCATCTCACAGGCGGCAACGTACCCCAGAATGTTGATCCAGGACTTGGGTACAAGTTGCCAGATACCAAGTTGGTATCCATCAAAAATCCTCTCCACGGCCGGATGGAGAAGGAAGCGCAAGCCAGCCTGGAAGGCCGCCTCATAGCAACCGAATGCTCGGTCTTCGTAGCTGGCCATACTCGGCCAAGTAATGGTGTCGTCCTTATTGGGGACGCACAGAGTAAAGCCATGGCCCAAAACAACCTTGCACTTAAAACTTGCAAGGCCGTTTGCCATGGTGTTCCGCCTGCTTTGCGGAACATGATGATAGAAAGGGGGCTTTCTCCAAGCGCCTGGAAGCACTCGGCTCGGCCCAAGATTCCCCCCTCTCAACTGCCAAGGACTCCCTGGCAGTATCTATTCTGGCCCTTGCCTCCCCAGAAGAAACGGAGGCATTATCTGAAGAAGATGACGAGGTCGACTCGTCATCAGAGCTCTCATCAGAGCTAGGGGACTGCCGACTGGTGCCAGCAGGGTCCTCCCCTAGACTCTCTTTCGGCACCTGTCTAGAAGGCCCGAGTGCATAGGTTTCATCCGCCTCCTCCAGTATCCTATCACTAGGAGTACCACTTGAAGTGGGCGAATGGTAGTAGGTGGGGGTAGGAGGAAGATAAGAAGGGCTATCAGGGTGTTCCGACACCTCACTTCGAGGCACCCTCATTGAGTCGTCTGAATAAAGAGTTGAACCATCCGACGAGAAGAAAGATCCATCGGAGTTAGGTTTTCTTGCTGTTCTTTTGGTTCTGGCCATAGTGTCCTGCACAGACACGAAACCAGTCGAATTCGGAGAAGTTCGCAAAGCACTGTCGCTGGCCAAGTAGTCGGCACTGCAAGTTCTAGATTCAGCCGTCCCCGGTGACCAGCTGATCACTATCCTATGCTGTGCCGCATGCGATTGGGATACCATTTTTCGAAAACAAAGAAAAAATGAAAAGTAAAAGAAGAAACAGGCGTTACCTTTAGAAGAAGGGTGAGAGACGCTTGGTTGGCCGAAGAACGGTCGGACAGCTGGCCGAGTGTCGGATGCTTGAAAGAAGAGAAACACTTAGGGAATTTTGAGATTCTTAAGGTCAAACAGTCCAAGATTCTCCAAAGATTCGCAAAGATGTAAAAAATTCAGGGGGTGAAAACTTTCCATTTATAGAAGGGTCAAAAACCCTAAACTTTCCCTCCACAGTAATTTTTTGAAATCCGACCAATCGGATGTTTACACCTGTCACAGGCAACACGTGGCAAGCGCGTGTCACCTGTGAGGGGCAAATGATTTGGGTAAAAATACCCTAGGCCAGTTGGCCCAATCAGAGTCTGCCACGTGTCACTGGAAGGGGCGCCACCTTAGACCTCCCAGGGAACGACACGTGGCAGACAGATAAAAGGACCTGGGATTGGCGGCTTTCAGGCCCAAATCCCGAGGTCTGCAAAAGCTGTGTGAATATTTGTTAGGGCACGAAACCCTAGGGAGTGCACGCTTTTCGAGAAGCCTATAAATAGGAGATGACCTCCTCATTTATGGTGACATTCAATACGTCTTTACGTACAACAAAACCTTTTACACTCCTTACGAGGAATATTCAGTGATTACTAATCATTGTCAGAACTGTCACTCTCAAGAGAACAGTACACCCGAGCTCGGAATCCGAGCAGATAACCTTTTCATTCTGCACCTTATTCTTCGGACTTAGACTAACTTAAGCTTCGGAGGCGGACCACGGACCATTCGGTGCTCCGTTGTTTTGCAGGTACAGGCATCCAAGCGAGCATCCAGTCTTAGTGTTGTAACTCTCCAAGGGACTCAAAAAACCCCGAAACAACAAGCATTTATTATAAAGCGGACGTAAAAAAAAAAAAAAAAAAAAAAAAAAGTATTGTGGAAGGAATTTAGAATTAATTTTGTAGACAATGCAAACAGACTGTATTATATTTATAGATTAATATTGATAATTAAAAAAAATATTCAATAAAACAAAACTTATTTATATAATTAACTAAATAAAACCCGAACAAATATTTGGTTTTTCAAAGTCATACTACGTACATCTACAATATAAACCAAAACTAGCAAATCTAACATAAATTGGATAAAATAATATTCAAGTTGGATAAACACTACTACAAAAACGGCCTAAGGAACCACTCTTAAGGCACCATATAAACCACTAATCTGGTTTCTTAGATTAAGAAACCTAATAGAGGAGGTATCCGGTTTCTTAAGTGAAAAATAGGAAACCATATATCACAACAAACCGGTTTCTTAGATTAAGAAACCTCACATGAGAAATATTTGGTTTCTTAGATGTTATAATAAGTAACAATACATTACTAAATCAGGTTCCTTAAATTTCATTTAATATTTAATCATTAAAAAAATATTAAAAAAAGATAAAAACCCCTAATCTGCGTTCATAGTAACTGCCGCCCCATTCCCCATTCCTCTTATCCTCCTCTCCATAAACGAAATCGTCTCAGAAATTCAGGCCTCATCTCTCCTCCATCTCTACTTGATCTTAATTTTTGATTTCCATCAATCCTCTCTCATCTCTATCTTAATCTCTATAGTTTCTCTATACATCTTATACTAACAGATCTGACGCTTTCTCGCTATCGTCTTCTCATCGCAACGAATCCCGACAAGATCATCTTCTTTCTCCTTGGTTTTTCCGGTAAGCCCCCTTTCAATCTCCATTGTGGGTAAAAATATTTTCTAACTTAATTTATTTTTCCTTCTTTATTTTACAATCCTTTTTATGTTCTCTTTATCAAATTGTGCACTTCAATTCACAATCATTATTTGCCTAAAGATTGTATGCATATAGAATTTCATTCTTATCTTTTTAAATTGAAGTTTGTTACACCGTTTCAATTATTGATTTGTTTTTTTCTTGGTTGAAATCGATTGATTTTTATTTATACATCTATTTTTTTGGCAGTAAATCTACATTGATTTTGACCAGTCAAATTAAAAGTGGATATTGCAGACATGCGCGGTTGAAGAATGTGAAACGGAGCAATCGTGTTGCTTGAATCAAGATTATTGTTTTACGGAGGAGTTCATAGAAATAAGATTGTAATGGAGCATTTTTATTTTCTCTGAACAATGTAATTTTTCATTTAGTCAACTACTTGTTTTTTTATGCGTAATGGTGTCAGTAACTCAGTATGTTTAGGAATAAGATTGTAATGAAGTACTCCATATTTTTTTTCCATTAAGTTTTTTTTAGAAATTTAACAATTGAATTGTAAGTAGAACTGATTCCTACTTTTTAGTTGCATAGATCTTTAGAAAATATTGATATATTTGTTGAGTTGATTCGTGGGCAAAAAGTAACCATCATATGATTTTTTTATTTTTTTAAAAATAAATTATCAAAGAGACCGGTAATCTCTAGACATAGGTCTTTTAGACTAGTATCTAAGAAACCGGTAATCTAAAAAACATTCGGTGCCTTTCCCTTATTTATTTATGGTCTTACAATGATCTAAGAGACCGGTGAAAAGGAAGAACTAGTCTCTTTGCATAATCTAAGATACCAGGCAAAAAACACGGTCTCTTATGCTAAGAGACCTACTACCTAGGCACCGGTCAATTTCCGGTTTCTTAGACGTATTTTGCACGGTCTCCTAGGCTATTTTTGTAGTAGTGAAAATAACGATCGTTATAGATGAGATTTGATATTATGGATAAATACTCACTTTCACATTGATGTTTGATACAGTGGAGTCTTTCGATTTATTGTAGTTTTGAAATCAAATAATATTTTATGCAATTGATTGTAGCTTTAAAATATATAAACAAAAGAGCAAATTTATTGCTAAGTATAAGATATAGATTAAGGAAAATGATATATGTAACTAGCCCTTAGGGCAACATATAGTTTGTAAAGAGCTAAAAATAGAAAAAACATATTAATGTATATATACATATATATATATATATATATATATATATATATTATAATAAAAAAAATGATTTGAATGTGATTTTGTCATTCATTTCTAAATTAATGCCAAATTAAGAATGATGAATGCTTATTTGTAACCCCTTAGTGCTACATATATCATTAGTACCCATAAATTAATTAAAATTGCGCGTACACAATTTTATAAGACTGTAGAAATATCTAGAAAATAATAATCAACTTGCATTACTCCTTCTAAGGCCTTGTTCACTTTACCTTAAAAAAATATTTAGTAAAAAATAATAATTTAAGTTATGTAAAAATAAGTTCAGTTCATTAAAAATAATTTCAGTTTAATAAAAATAAGTTTAGTTCAATAAAATTCAATAACTTTAAGCAAGAATTATAATAGAAAATCAGTAAAAAAAAAATAATTTCAATTTAGCAAAAATAATTTCTATTCAGTAAAGTTAATTTCAATTTCATAAAAATAATTTCAATTCAACAAAAATAAGGTAAAGTGAATGGGACCTTATTCATGAACATTGACAAATGCAATCGAGTGCATGTATCTTTAACATACATGAAGAATCTCATAATGTGAACCAATAATTCAAGCACATCTTAATCAATCTTTGATTTCAAATACTAATCTCCTAGAAAAGAAGCAAATCAAACGAAAAAATTATGCATAATAATACTTTTGGTAACAAAATATTCTTTCAATTCTTTAAGATGGAAGTAACAATATCAGCTTTTGCAAAATTTGCATATATATATATATACATATCAAACATTATGTAGTGACATATATAATTGTTCAAATTTTACTAATATATATATATATATATATATATATATATATATATATATATATATATATATATATATATATATAATTGTTCAAATTGATACAATGGTGTTTTGGAGGCGTCTTTCGATTGTTCCCATTATTGTGGTGTTGCTATTATCAGTTTCGATTCATGAATCAATGGCAGATGATAGTTGTAACAGATTCGAAGGGAGTTGGGTTTACGATCCTAGTTACCCTCTATACGATTCTTCGTTATGTCCATTCTTGAGCAAGCAATTTGATTGCCAGAAGAATGGTAGACCTGATAAATTCTACCTTAGTTATAAATGGCAGCCTACTGGATGCAATCTTAATCGATGAGTCCTAACTGTATGTACTAATAAGTACGTTCTTTCCATTTGTATTGTCGTACTGTGTTATTCTCTTTTCTTTTTTGAATAAAAAATTTTAACAATATTTCTAGAGATTACTTTGAACGGTATTATTTTCATTTACTTAGGCTTCGTTCATTTTACCTTATTTTTGTTGACTTGAAATTATTTTATAAACTGAAATTATTTTTACTAAAGTTAAATTATTCTTATTGAACTGAAATTAATTTTACTAAACTGAAATTATTTTTGCTGAACTGAAATTAATTTTTACTGAAGTGAAATTAATTTTTACTGAAGTGAAATGAAGTGAAATTAATTTCACTAAACTGAAATTATTTTTGCTATATATTATTCTTTTAAGGTGAAGTAAACAGGGCCATATTTTTAATACATGAATATTGGAGAAAGTAAGTTTACACAGAATGCAATAAAATATCCTATGATTTGTTTTCATTATATATATTCTTACATATATACGTGATCAAAATATGATCATATGTAGCGAATGTGGGAAAAAAATTGGATTGTAGAAGTGTATTAGAGATATAGGTATATTAATTAACCTAATAAACAATAGAAATGCCCTAAAACAAATGTAGAATATATTTTTTTCAATAAATTTTATATGTGGATGGTCACACCGTATGACCAAGTTATATAGGTTATTGGGTCAGATCAGTATTACAAGGATTACTCGGTCATTGTTATAAGTGTTACTTGGTGAGTATTACAAGGGTTACTCGGTCATTGTTGTATGTGGGAGTTACTTTGTTATTTTAAAAGCGGTCACATGGTGTGATCAACCGCGCACAAAACACGCTGAATAAAAAGACATACGACATTTATAAATGAAATCTAAAAAATACAATATTTATTGTGTATCAGTATATACCCTTATTTTAAAGTTGGTGTAAACAAATGCAGGCCTGGCCTTGAGAGTAGGCCGGGAGTGCCACCGCCTTGTAAAAAAAAAAGTTCTCTAGATTATGGAAATGGTTAAGATAAATAACATTAAAAATAAAAATAAAAACATCTATCACCAATTATTCAACTCTCATCTTGTTTATATTACTCCGTATTAGTTGTTTTCAATCAATTTCGCATTAGCAATTTACACTTTGTTCTTTATACTTTATTTCGGCAATTATATTTATCCCCCCAACGTCCGATCGACCCTCCTTGGTCGATTGCATAGAGGTGACACAATATAGCTGTTACTCTGTTTTTTTTTTTCTTACTTGTAAGTACATTTATTTGTAAATATTGTGCCATGATTTAAGGGATTTGATTTACTCTAATTATAGTATATAGTTATAATATAAATATATAATTATAATTATTAGTACTATGATTTTATCATCCTAAACTCTAGTCATATCTAGTACTCCGTATAATTATTATTTATTAGTATAATTTTATACCTTTGAATAATTAAATAATGTATGTTTGGCCAGAAATGTTGAATAGTTTGGCAACACTGGTCAATTGAGAAAGATATGCATGAAAATCAACATTGACTTAATTATAAAGACCTGCGCCAAAAATTGCTTGAATAAATCATTTTTTTTTTATGAAGTGGGGATTATTATTTTGTATTACTCCGTGTAAAGTACAATATAATTTAAATCAAATACGTAGTAAGTTTTTTTTTTGTCGATTCGTTGTTTAACTATATTTAAAGAAAAAGATTAGTTATGTGAGGCCATAAGGGGCCCTTTTCTAACATTATGCCTAGGGCCCATAATATATCAGGAACGGAGCTGAACAAATAGCCAATTTTTTTTTTAATATTTTTTTTTTTTTTTTTTGAAACAACAAATGGCCAATTAATCACACACTTTTTTAAAATTGATTATTACTTACAAATTGCAGGTTAGATGTAAATGAATTTTTTACAAGATTTCAAGGAAAGAAAATATTGTTTGTGGGAGATTCACTAAGCGTGAATCAATGGGAATCCCTAACTTGCATGCTTTACGCGGGCAGTCGTAGACCTATTGCTAATTACGACTTGGCGCAGCAAAGCCAGCAATCTCCCTTGTACACTTTTCAACTTCCTGTAAGTCACTTTCCATTCAATATATCTAGGCAAAAGCTAATGAGTGCCCCCGGGACGTTAGATAAGAGAATTAAAGTGTAAATATTAGAGTAAAATTAACATTAATTACACCGAACGACGCGTGATTTTGTCATGAATTCCTAACTTAATACCATTTCAACCAATATAATTGGGAGGGAGTAGGGTACACATGGTGTACAAAAGAATCTTGTACACAAGCACCTTATTAGTTGAAAAGGAATCTTTTGAATTTGTGGGTCATCCTCATTTTCATTTGAATTTCAAATCATATTTTTTAAATTTTCAATTTTGAATTTTAAATTTATCTAACCTTTCAACTACTCACATTAATATAGTATATAATCCCAAAAAAAAATATTCTCTTATTTTTTCTCCTCATTTTTTTTCTCTCTCCTAATTTTTTTTCCATGTCTCCTAATTTTTTTCCTCTGCCCAATTTTACAGATTTCTTGCAAAAAAATTAGTCTCCTAATTTTTTTCCTCTGTCCAATTATTACTCTCTCCATAACGAATGAAATATACTGAAAAAATCTTACATTATTAGTTTCTTCATGGAAAAATTTGACCCCGCTGAGTTTTCTACATATTTCTCCGGTGAAAATTTGAACAATTATGTAATTAAGTTCCTGTTGTTTCCGGCCGTACTCGTGGTGGGTTACAATTGTTAAAATGAATTTTAATGATAATACTATGAAGAATAAACTTATTTGAATACAAGTTTGGTTGATGTTTCAAAAAAAAATAAAAGATTTGGAAGTATATGCGGTAAGTAAATTAATTTGGTTAAAGTTGATGTCGTAAAATTTTCGTAGAAATTGGTGTAATGTTTGCTGTCGAAAATTGAAATTGGACACAAAAAAAATTCCTGGAATTTTAATTGACATAAAACTATCGCCGGAATAGTGGCGGGAGACACCAAAGTTTTGCCGGAATTGCCATAGATACATTTTAATAAATAAATTTATTTTCACATAATGAACGTGCTGATACCCCTTAGTCCAATGGTTTAGAATACTAGCGTCGAAAGAGTGTGTATATGTCTACTGGATACCACAGTTCGAACTCTGTCGAAAGAGTGCATAAATTTTTTTATTTATTTTTGGTGTCTTATTCAATTTTACAGAATCATATTTAATTATAAAAATCAAAATAACAAAAACATAGTTATTATTTTTTTTATATTTTTTTTATTTATGTGAAGGAAACAAACTTATTCCTTTAGATTTAATTTTCTTAAATTTA
Source organism: Chenopodium album (assembly GCF_948465745.1). Taxonomy (NCBI): domain Eukaryota; kingdom Viridiplantae; phylum Streptophyta; class Magnoliopsida; order Caryophyllales; family Amaranthaceae; genus Chenopodium; species Chenopodium album. Next base: position 42,025,731 of record NC_137846.1, on the reverse strand, counting down.
AATAAGTATTTTATTTTTGTATCCAAAATTTAAAAAGTATTTTAAAAAAGTAAAAAAAATTCAAATTTGATAAATGTAAAAAGAGAACCTATTCATTTAATAATATATATTAATATGTACTCCAATGAATGTGCTGATACCCCCTTAATCCAATGGCCTGGACATTATTGAAATAGCGTATTAAGCAAAGCCATTCAGTGTTCGAAACTTGCGACCTTGAAAAACCTTTTTTTTTTGTTTTTTTCATTTGAAACATTTGTTATTTTAAAGAATTATTCTTCTGTTTATAAAATCTAAATTAATAAAAGTAATAATTTTAGATCTGCGTACACAATGTTTTAAACTCTAGTACACACTATAGTTTTAAGTGAAATTAATAAAAATAATGGCATAAATTTTTTTACATATTTTTGGTGTTTTATTCAATTTTACAGAATCATATTTAATTATAAAATATCAAAATAACAAAAACATAGTTATTATTTTTTTTATTTATGTGAAGGAAACAAACTTATTCCTTTAGATGTAACTTTCTTAAATTTAAATAAGTATTTTTTTTTTTGTATCCAAAATTTAAAAAGTATTTTAAAAAGTAAAAAATTTTCAAATTTGATAAATGTAAAAAGAGAACCTATTCATTTAACAATATATATTAATATGTAATCTAATGAATAGTCCAATGGTCTAGACATTATTGAAATAGCGTATTAAGCAAAGCCATTCAATGTTCGAAACTTATGACCTTGAAATTTTTTTTTTTTCATTTGAAACATTTGTTATTTTAAAGAATCATTCTTCTATTTATAAAATCTAAATTAATAAAAGTAATAATTTCAGATCTGCGTACACAATGTTTTAAACTCTAGTACACACTATAGTTTTAAATGAAATTAATAAAAATAATGGTATATATTGTGGAACATGTGGACCAAACTTCAAACCCCTTAGTCTAGTAATAAACAAACCCCTTGAATGACTATGGATAGTTGTCCTATGTTCGAATCTTGTGGAGGTATAAAGAAACACGTTTTGATTTTTTATTTTTTTTTATAAATTTTCATTTTAAGTATCATTTTTGTATTTAAAAACTCAAAAATAATTATTATCAGTTTTAAAGGAATCATATTTGTATTTGTAAAATCAAAACTTACACCGTATTTCAAAGTCAAGAAACTTATTGGAACTTTGTAAGACCTTATCAAACTTATTATACCTTTTTCTGAACTTATCAGTCCTTACTGAACTTATTTGAACTTATTATACCTTATTGGACCTTATTAGTACGGGTATCCATCATTCGGATTAAAATCGAAATTTAATCAAATCAAAACTGAATTAATAATTCAGATCGGATCCGAACCTTAAATCTAATCGGATTAGATTGAATTTTTTTGAAAATTCGGACGTTCGAATTGGATGGGATTGACCTTGTTTGAATCCAAAAAACCGAAATTAATTAAATATGAAATCGTTAGTTTGTAAATAAGTATTGTTAATATAATCATGCTAAACTATGATTATAATTATTACTATTTATCATGTAACTTACCTACGTTTTCAATACTTCTATTAATCATGTGTACAACTATACTTTTAAGAATTAATTTTTTTATTATTGTATTTTAATTTTTATTATCACATTAGGCCCAAAATATTTGCAACGTATTTTAATTTGCACTCTCGTATCGAGTCCAAATAACCGAATTTTAAATCGGTTTGAATCAGATTGGATGTGGTGAGGAATTCAGATCGGGTTGAATTTGATAATTGAAAATTGAAATTTATTTCATTCGGATCAGATTGAATTTGGGCTAAATTCTAGTCAAAAATCGATGGACACCCCTACATATTAGACCTTATTATTAGACTTAGTAATGATAACAAAGAGCGTATATAAGGATTTAGATCAATACTTACAATTTATCTTTCTTTAATACGTTTTATTAAATTACTTACAATTTGAACTCCGTGATAATACATAAAATGTACAATTTTAAGTTACAAAATGAATGACACATTTTTTTTAAAAGTATAAACATTAGAATAGTATTAACATATCAAATAGAAGAAATCATTACAATCTATAAAAGCAACTAATACATCTGTAAACTAATCCATTTAGAAAGTGATTCACATAACAGAACAAGAACTATACATAAATTATGGTTACTATTTTATGTGTTTTTGTGTCCCTTGGGAGAGTTACAACTCGAAGACTGGATCCAACAAAGACGCCTGTACCTACAAAAGAACGGAGCTCCGGATGTTTGGAGGTCCGCCTCTGAAGATTAAGTTAGTACAGATTTGAAGTAAACGTGCGGAAAGTAAATATCTTTTCGGATTTCGAGATCAGGTGTTCTCTGTTTTCGAGAGCAATAAATGATGTAATGATTAAGACGTGCCCCAATAAATGAGGGAATCTCCCTATTTATAGGGTCCTAGAAAGGTGTGCCATATCTGCGTGACACGTGTCAACATCTGGGAGGTCCATTTGGACACCTCTTTCAGTGACACGTGTCGTGCTCTTAGTGGGGTAGTTGTACCCAAATCAGTTACATACATATTCTTGTTAACACATATTATTAATACAAATTCTTGCTCATACATATTATTAAACCACACAACGACATTCAATACCATTATCCTTACATTTGAAGCCCCGTAAACCGTAAACCTTAAACCCTAAATACAATGATAAGAAGCAATAATTATCATATATACTATATATTAAAAGGCGTACCTTTTAAAGGAACGGTGCCACGTGACACTCTTCAATGTATATGAAAACATGTCACTATGCCATGTCAGCGACACATAAGCTTGCGACTTCATTTAACAAAATAAATAAAATACGGTTTTATCTAGATTCGAATCCTCAACCTCAAAAAAATAAATGCTACACACTTACCATCTCAACCAACTTTTATTAGTGTTTTAAATTTCACATATTTAACATTATATATTCTTTTTAAATTGGAGGTTATTTAATTTATTTATTTTTCACAAGATTAGAAAATAAATACATATGAATTAAAAAAAAACCGTAACATCCGAGACAACGCCCAAATCACACACTAGCTATACAACAGTTGAACATAATTTTGAAATTAAAGAAGTACAAACTAGCAATCCGGGGCATCGCCCGGGACACACACTAGTTATGTAGTACTAAGCGTCGTTTTAATATTTAAGGAATCATATTATCGTTTATAGCATCATGGAATTCACTTGACATCAACATCAAATGTGGAAAGAAAATAATACAAATTTCGTTCACCAATGTGATTATATGCCCTGGTTTAGTTGGTCAATGCTTTCCTATTGTACACAACATATCTGTGTTCGATACCTAACTATACCCAATTTTCTTATTTTTTTTAAATTTTTTACGTAAAATCACATATTATCATAGATTCTCCTAAATAAACAACTGCTCTATATTCCTTTTTTTATGTATCCAATTTAAATTAGACTTTTAAATACCAATTAAAGGGTTTACAAAAAAAGGTCAAGATAAAATAATTAGCCATAGATTCACCTGAATAAAACAATTTGAGGGTTTAATAAAAAGGTCAAAATAACAATTCGAGAAATCATTCTTTCTTTAAAAGAATCATGGAATTCATTTTACATCACAATAAAATGGTACAAAATACTAAATATTTAAAAACGTACATGCTGATACCCTTGGCTCGGTTGGTCAATGATTTCCTATTATACAAAAGTGATCCATGTTCGAAACCTTATTACTATACCAGATTTTTTTAAATAAAAAAATTCAACCACATATAACTCATAAATTTGCCTGAAACTGTGTTATCTGAATATTTCTATAAATATTTATATAAAAATAAAAACATAATACTTATATATTCAAATATAAGATGTACCCAAATTACAATAAATGTATACCCATGTTCATGGATATGATTCCAGAAATAAAAAAACGATTATATGAATTCTCAAATGATTAATGTAAATAGTTTATTTTATTGGATGTTTTTGAATATGATGAATTTAATACATGTATGATTTCAACCCAAACTTAAATAAATGAAAACTACCTTAGTAATGGATAACATATGATTTATATAAGGAATTAATACTTACAATTAACCTCTCTGTTAATACATATCCCCTACCTTATAAAAAGTACAAGGTTACTCTCATGAATAGTGTGAAGTGTGATGCCATTTATACCCTTTAAAATGTGTATTTACACATATACCCTCATTAATTTGTACAACCTTTTGTAATGAATATTGTTTGGACAATTATATCATTTAAAATATTTAATGACTTATATACCCTCATTAATGATAATTATCTCTCTTCTTTTTATAACTTTTAAATATAGTGCGTGGACATTAATTCCCTTAAATACATTTGATTATATGTTTTCTTTCACTAAATCGACCAATAATTTAATTTGTAATGTATGGCCAAAGCGAAAAAGATTTTGGGTATGGATATCTATGACGCGCACAACGCGCGCGTTAACTACCCTAGTTATTAAAAAACTTACAGTTTAAACTCCGTGGTAATATATATAAAATGAACAATTTTAAGTTACAAAATAAATAACGCACTTTTTTTTTGAAATATAAACGATAGACTAGTATTGACATATCATATAGAAGAAATAATTACAATCTATAAAAGCAACTGATACATCGGTAAACTAATGCATTTACAAAGTGATGCACATAACAGAACAAGTATTGTACAAAACTTCTTGTTAATACATTTTATTAATACATATTCTTCTTAAAATACATCGGTAAACTAATTCATTTACAACGTGATGCACATAACAGAACAAGTATTGTACAAAACTTCTTGTTAATACATTTTATTAATACATATTCTTCTTAAAATACATTATTAAACCAAACAACAACATACAATACCATTATCTTAACATTTATTGCTCAATAAAATTTTAACCTTAGACCATGTAACCTAAACCCTAATCCCAACCCTAACAACATTTATATGCAATAGTAATTATCATAATATATTAATAAGTGTCCTATTAACATTTAAGGAATCATATTGTCTTTAATAGAATCATACAATTCATTTGACATAAATATAAATGGTACAAATTAATAAATAATACTATAACATACGTGCTGGTACCCCCTGGTGTAGTTGGTCAATGCTTTCCTATTGAATATAAGTGATCCGTGTTCGAATCCTAACTACACTGATTTTACTTTTTTTTGTTTTAATTTTATTTTTTATTCACCTTCATCAAATTACTAATGTATCCCAATAAAAATTAGTCCTTTTAAATATTAATGTTACCAATCGTCAATAAAACAATTCGAGGTCTGATTTCTTTAAATCCGAAATTATGTGACTCCCATTACAAAAGCAAAATCTTTCTGAATTTCAGAGTATCAAATTACATAAAACAATAACTTTCCAAGTTTAAACAACATCAAAATAGTATTTGCAGGATCAAAAAAATATTTGCTCACTTATTCATATCTAACATAATACTTAGTCATTCAACTTAGAAACATTGGATGGATGTGGGGATCGATTAACATTCGATTGTTGAGAACTATTCTGAAAACTCATGACGATTTGTCTGGGAACACCTCTGCCAAAACTACATAGGTTCAAAGTTGTTCCAGACTGTTGAAATATTTGACCACCGGGGCTTTGATTTAATCCTCCGTATGGGTTGTGCTGGTAAATGCCTCAAGGGTCAACTGATCCATAGTGGACTAGAACACCGTAAACAGAGCTGAAATTACTAGTATGGTGCTGCGGATTCACTCCATAAAACTAGTTTGCATTACCAAACATACCATTGTCAAAAGTATCATCCCCCTCACCTTCATCCTCAGGTTCCTAAACATAGAACAGTAAAAAAAGGTCTTAATGATAGGAAGAATTAAACTGTATAAAACCATAATAATTGTCGTTCTATCAATCTAACAAATTTCACTTTCCATTTCACTGCCACAATGTCAAATACACTACTCTATTTTATTTCAAATGCTAAAAAATAAAAAAAGATACTATGAAATAATATTTTAATTTATTATTAAAAAAATGATCTTAAATACAACAAACAGATTCTATAAAATGATTTCTTATTGACAACAAATAAACCTCGCTCAATTTTATTTAACAATTGCTTCCATTACAATGGAACCCAGAAACACTCCTGCAATTAAATAAAATTTCACAAGAAACAATTATAAAATAAATAAAACCAAAGCCAACATACAAATCAATCTATTAATCTAAAAGATTTACCCTTTCAAATCAATCTTTATAAAACTTATAATGTTTAGCCAAAATCAATTTCTTCAAAATCAAACAATGAAAACCCTATATTATCAAAATCGTCAATTAGGAAATTTAAATGAAATAATTCAACAACAAACAAGATTACCAGCGAATACTTGTAACTAATTAACAAAATTGATATCCACACTTGAATAATTTCTTCACAATTCGTTTCCTTATTTAAATTGGTATGTTCTTCGTCAAAGAATTTTGGGGGAAAAGATGAAATTTTGGGGAAGAAGATGATAACTTAATTGTGTATCATCCATTAATTGATGCATTAATTGTTTGGCGCCCAGTTAAATTTTTGTCGCTCACCTTCCTCACAATGGCGCTCAGCCTGAAAATTTTGCCGCTCTTCTTTCCCTCTTATTTTTTTCCATTCCCTCTTCTTTTTTCCCCTTCCCTAACTTCAATGCTGAGTTGGCGAAAACTAATTGGTGGTGTACAAAATGCTTTTGTACACCATGTGTACCCCTAGCTTTTACCAATATAATTTATCCTTATCTAACGCTGCGAGGCGCTTGTTAGCAAGATCCATATATCTATTACTCCGTATTAAAATCGTTCTTAAAAAAATAAATAAATAAAAAAAAGCAATAATATTTTTTTTAAGTACTTTTTTTTTTTTTTTTCTCTCTCTCTCTTTAGATTTGTGTTTTACGCAATTTTCAATGTACATTTTAAAGTTTTTCACCATTAGCAAAATAACATTAAATATTCTGTATCATATATATTTGTAAAACTTAAAAAAATATTGATATTATAAAACTACGTATAAAGACAATATAGGCGAATTTACATACATGTCATATGAGAATTTTATTTTTTTACATATATGCAAATCAAAAAATGCGGTAAGTTTTTTTTAAGTGTTACTAAATTATAGTAAATGAAAAGATAAAAAAAATGTAGAGAGTAAGCAAATCCCAAGATTAAATGACTATTAAGAAAGACTTATTTAGTTATTTACACTTGAACATTTTTCTGACTTATTTACATATTATATACTTTTATATGCAATTGTAGGAGCATAATCTCACAATTGATATGCAATGGCATCAATATCTAGTCGACATAGATGTTGAAACAATAGGCAGGGTTTTGATGCTTGAATCCATCAAGAGCAGTAGTCATGCATGGAAGGATTATGACTTGCTTGTCTTTGATAGTTGGCATTGGTGGTTTCACCACGGTCTTAATCAACCGTATGTCTCACTCAATTTATATACTTTCGGAACTTTCAGAATAAATACTCCTACCGGCCTGTTCACATTTACTTAATTTCACTTTAGTTTAGTTTAGTTCAGTTCAGTTCAATTCAGTTCCGCTCCTAATTTCCCTCTCTTTTTTTTTTTTTTTGAATAGCAATTTCCCTCTCTTTTAAAATATTCATTTTAGCTCAATTCAGTTCAGCTCCAATCAGTTCATTTCAGTTCAGTTCAACTCAGTTCAGGAAATGTGAACAGGCCCTTAGTATATTCGACGTCTTTTATTTTACAATTCGTTTTTCGTAGTCAGCCTCTTATTTAAAAGTTAAGAGGTATACATACTCTCAAATTCAATACAAAAATACCACATTTTCTCCCATCACATGATATACTTTCTTATTAAAAATAACAATTGATAATCACACTCCAAAACTCCGCCTAGTCAATATGCCCTAATTAATTGAGTACTCACTAAACTGAGGCAGATGGAGTACTAATTAATGCCTTTTATTTTTATTTTTTGTTAATGTTTTTCGTCTATGTATGAGTGAATTTGTAGATGGGATTTCATCCAGTTGGGAAATGAAACAAAGAAGGATATGAATCGTACAGATGAATTCAAGATTGCTCTTAAAACTTGGGCTAATTGGGTTAATTCCGAGGTTGATCATACCAGAACCAAAATTTTTTATCAAGGCATCTCACCAGATCACTTACGGTAAGATAATTTAATTACTATTCGTAGTATTTTTCTTATCCTTCATGAACACTTTTTTCTAAATAATAATATTTTTCCATGGAAATGGCAGTGGAAGTGATTTTGGAAAACCAGCAACTCAAAACTGTGTAAACGAGCAACGACCCGTAAATGGGTCAAAAAGCCCAGCAACACCAAGCCCAGGAATTGAAATAGTGAAAAACATATTGGGCCAAATGAAGAATCCACCTTTCTTTTTGGACATTTCGTTGTTGTCAGAATTGAGGCCCGATGCACATCCTCAAAAATATGGTGACTCAAAAACTGGTCCAGATTGCATACATTGGTGTCTTGCTGGTGTTCCTGATACTTGGAATTTGCTCCTTTATGCTTCTTTATAAATTTTAAAAAGGTAAAAAAAATTACAATTTATTAAGGGACACACAAGAATAATGAATCAAATTATTATTTTTTTCTTTATATGTGAAATTAATGGTACCTCCCATTAGAAATAATTTTTTGTTGTTGATCTTAGAAAAAAAAAAATAAAAAAATTTCAATCCTCCATTATGAATAACGTAAAATACAATATTTATTGCTATCATTTATAACAAGTCGTGTATTGTATGGATCAAAATGCTATATTCTTGGAACTACGACAAATACTAGCTTATCATCCTTTAATAATTTTCTGCAGTTTGTTTGTTTGTTTATTTATTATTATTTTTTTTTAATAGAGTTTGTTTGTTTATTTAAACATAGTTTGTTTGTTTGTTTATTTAAACATATGTAAAGAAATAAATAATTACAATGCTAGGGTTTTTTTTTTTTTTTTTTTTTTTTTTTTTTTTTTGAATAGCAATTAAAATGCTAGTTGAGGTTAAAGAGTCTGGGCAAAAACATACATCTTTTTTTTTTATTTTTTTTATTTTTGAAAGAACATACATTTATTCATTTTTAACAACTTAATTAAATTATTATAAATTTTGAAATATGGAATAATTTTTATGTATTTGTTTAGATCTGAAGAGATTTGTTGAACACATTAGTACGTTACTTTAGACAAAGACAAACCAATTTCCCATTTACCAAATTATATTCATCCCTATTTATTGCTCACATGTAGATCCACATACGTATCTAACCAATTCAAAACACTCAATTTAATTAATCTCATTAGCTTGTCGTTTTTGCTTCAATTAAATTTTGTATGAATATTCATTTTTTTTTCTTATCGAAAAAAGATCCTTAATAATCATTGAATCAAATGAGATACAATCCCAAATTTTATTTCAAACACTACTAATTAACTTAAATCAACTAGATAGTTGTTGTCTTGTTGATGCTTATTTTATAACATTAGTACTTTAAAATCAACTGTCGTTGATACTTATTTTACCCAGGATTTTTTTTTTTTTTTTTTTTTTTTTTTGACAAGTACCATTAGTACTTTAAAATCAACTAAGATAGTCGTTGATACTATTTTATACCATTAGTACTTTATACGAGTAATCAATTAAGATAGTTGATATCTCGTCATCTATTAAAACAAAGTCATTCACATATCTGTTTCCTCACCTCCCCTATATTATAAATACAAACACCCCCTTTCCCTCACTCTTTCACTCTCTCCCCTCTCTCCACAAAATGAAGAGTAACTTTATTTCAAGTATTCTTTTTCTCCTTCTTGTGGCAAATTTTGTTATCCTCGTAGCGAACGCGTGCGACGAGGAGTTATCGAGTGCGGTACAACGATACAGGAATCGCAAGCCCAAGAGAAGAGCGCGGAGAAACGGCTGTAATATCTTCAAAGGAAGTTGGGTTTATGATAGATCATACCCTTTGTATGATGCAAATAGTTGTCCATTTATTGGAGATGGATTTAATTGCCAAAAGAATGGAAGACCTGATAAAGATTATCTTAAGTATAGATGGCAGCCTTCTGGTTGTAATCTTCACAGGTAATTAACTTTCCTTCAATCTTTGTTCTGTTTTTATTTTAATAATAGTAATTAAATATAGTGTTATTAATTATTAATGGTAATGTGGTTAGTTTATAAAACACAATTTACATGACATTTTAGTTTGTTATAATGTACCCATTATAATAAGTTTGGTGATAAAGACTATTGTTAATTGAATCGTTCTGTTTGGAATTTATAGTCACATACATTGTTCAATTTGTTCACACTTACGGGTACCTTCCATTTAAGTAGGTAATATACGGTCGATAAATCATGATTATTGATTCCGGAAGGAGTGAATATGAGATCGGTGTAGATCGTGGACCGAGTGGGTTTGTTGTGTTGAGAAACTAGGAGGATGGGCGGGAGGATGGAGAAATATGACCGTTGTACCTAAATATAATAAAAATAAAATTAAAATAAAATAAATAAAAAATAACCGTCTTACGGTAAACGGGAAAATTAACGGGGTTAATAGTGGGCCCTACACGTGAATACCAACACATTCACCCCATTTCAAGGTTTTAGTAGCTGTTTTTTGGGAGCCAGCACCCATATTATGAATGATGAATGATACAACTAGTGTGTTTATTTTAATTATACCAGTACCTAGTTGAGTCATTACATAGAATGCTCCGAGTCATTACATGAAAATATGAAATTAATAGATATATGTTTAAAAAGCTAACGAACGCTCCTTAGACTAGCTAGCTAAAAGTAGAAGAATTAAATTAAAAATTAACATTAAATACTCCGATCGACGCGTGATTTTGTCCTTATTTTTCAAATTAATACCAATTTAGGTAATATTTTAAATGCTTATCCAACGCTCCGGGATGTTCGTTGGCAAGATTCTTTTATAAATTACGGAGTAATATTTTCTTTGATTGAGTTTTATTTTCATATTGTCGTTCACTATTTATTGATATTTTATTTATATAAGAGATTACATGGAATGCTCCGAGTCATTACATGAAATTACTAGATATATGTTTATTTTATAAGTTACGGAGTAATATTTTCTTTGATTAATATTTTATTGATATTTTGTTTAAAAGAGATAATATAAATTATTGCTCCTTTATTTTGAAGGAGAATAACATAGCTGAACTTGAGGTTTCATGTTCATGAAGGTTTATATAGATAGAATGAGTTACCGTCCTTACCTGAAACAGATGCTCTTAAACTTCCAATTGTTCCACCACTTTAATGCTCCCACTTGGGTCACAAGCTTGCGTTACCAAGTTCAGCTATATAGATAGAGATTATCAACGAAATATTAAAAATATGAATATTTATTGTAATAGTTTTATACTCTATACTAAATATATGCTATAGTTATTGAGGTCAGTTTGCGTTAATGTTGGTATAAGTTTCTGAATCCGTTTAGAATAAATAATTAGTTATCATTTGATTAAATAATTTTTTATTTTTATTTTCCTGGGAAATGAGTCAAATATTGAGGAATAATGGTAGTTTCAACTTTATTTGTCGAATATATTCATGGCTTTATTTAGTCAGAGTATTTAACGTTTGCTAGTTTGAGACTATTGAGTACAGTCCGTAATTATTCATTGACACTCCGTATTTTATATGATACGGTGTAAGTAGTATTTTTCTACGGTTACTTGTTGGGTGAGCATTTTTAGGTATTTGAAAATTACAAATAATAAGTATTAATTTTTACGAAAAAATGAGATAAGTATAAGATTAGCCTTAGGTCTTAAGACTATACATGACATCAGCAAATCACTTTTAAATTGTTTTAAGACAAGGCTTCACAAAATTTATGCATTTATGAAGCAAAGTCTTAACAAAGTCTTGGATGGAATCTTGAAAATTCAAGACCCAACTTAAGACTCATTTAATACTTTATACTGTATTTTTTTCTATATACGTTTATTAAAGCACTATAATTTTTTTGAAAAATATTATTGTTAACGATAATTTAGTTTAATTTTATTGGAAAAAATATAAAGTGTAAATTTAATTGCAATTGACTATTGTATTTATTTTTATTTATAAAACTATTTGTTGTATTTTAATATAAAGTATTCCATTATTTGCTATTTTTTGTTGTATTTATTTTAATCTAAAGTATTCTATTATTTGCTATTATTTTCATCAACAAATTTAAATTATAAGAAAATATAAATTTTAGGACTATGGTATTATGCATATATAATTCATGTAATTTCATTATTATTTATAATGTTGTATCTAGTGGTTTAATATTATTTTTCCGCTCTGTAAGATATGTAACTTACTACACCATTGCAAATTATACTATTAAAATATCATATATATAAAAAAGAGAAATAACAATAATACGTATTTAATCTTAAATGAGCCTGAGGAATGAAGATCTAAATTTAGTTGAATCTTAGGAATCTTAACATAATTATAAAATAATAAAAATTATTAAAATATGATGTGGCATGGGAAAAAAAATCTTAAGACAAGACAGGACTAATCTTGCTCGATTTACAATAGAAAAATTGTTAGTTAAGAATTACTCTTTGTAGAGGCTTAGAAAGGACGTTACAATTACTTTTTTTTTTCTTTTTTTTTTTTTTTAAATTTGAAGCCGTACGGACTCGGTACATTGCGATAATTTTTTACTAAAAATTCAAAACCCGGGAAAATGCCTAAGATTTTCGAAAACCCCAGGCTAAAACGCCTAGTTTTTTCGAAACATCCTTTCGAAAAAACTAGGCGTTTCAGCCTAGGATTTTCGAAAATCCTAGGAGTTTTCCTAGGTTTCGATTTCCAACCAAAAAAAAAACAAATTAGTACAAATCTAAACTATAAACAAACTAACGAAGTTGTGAATTTTTTTTTTTTAAAAAAAACAATAATAAACACACAATAGCGAAAAATAAAAAAAAACGAAATTAAAAAAAAAATTAAAACCCAGGAAAACGCCTAGTTTTTTTTAACGTCCTAAGCTCAAACGCCTAGTTCGTGCGAACAACCGTCCGATTATTCGAAAAAACCCATGGTTGTTCGAAAAAACTGGGCGTTTGAGCCTAGGACGTTCAAAAGAAGCGGGTGTTTGCCTGCTATTTCAGGGAAAAAAAAAAAACCTTTTCTCCGGCGACCGACTTCCCTCTGTCCTTCATCGTTATTATCGCGGCTGTGTAGATCGTGAAACTGGAGGTAAAAGGAGTTAGTGATTAAAAGAGGAGGTGGTGGTGGTAGCGGTGGGTAGTATGAAGAGGTGGTGATGGTTGTTGTTGTTTAAGGAGAGAATTATGTTTAAGAGAGTGAATAAGGAGTGAGAGTACGGGGGTAATTTTTTTGATAAATTAAGGGTAAATTTGTAATTTTATTTTATTTTGCGGACGTTAGTTAGATATTCGAGGACGACGTTTAGCTTCCCACAAAAAAAAAAAAAAAAAAAAAAAAAAAAAAAAACATCCTTAGGCTTTTCAATCCGTACAATTTTTTCACTCCTTAAAAATTACATTAATTATGTCGTATGAATTTTGCTACTCGACTTAGAGTAAGTTTAGCCCCAAGACTTGGATGTGACATTATTTTTTGTGGTTCCCATTAAAAATGATGTCATCAAATTCTTGTTAAAATTCACTAAGATTTGTCCAAATTTATCACTTTAGCCCTAAAACTCAAACATATGACATTTTTTTTTAATCTCTTTATACGTAGAAAAGTGTAAAAAAAAAAATAATAAAAATAAAATTGAAGTTGGTCCCAATATCAAGTCTTAAGTTGAGTCTTGAAATTTCAAGACTCAACTTGAGACTTGCTTGAGATTTAAGAACAAAAATGGGAAAAGTCTTTTACATAAGTCTTAAAACTCAAGATAATGATGTCATCCCAAGTTTTAAGCCTTGGGGTTAAACTTACTTTTACTAGGTTACCAACCACATTTACTCCGTATCATTTTAATGAACTGGCCTGGTTTTTTTTTTTTTTTTTTTTTTTTTTTTTTTTTTTTTTTTAAAAAAAAAAATAAATAATGTCTAACTATCTAAAAAAAAAAAACTAGAGATTTGATTTATTGCGATGTGGAAATTTTTGTGAATATATTGGAAATTTTTTGTGAACAGATTCGATGGACGTGCTTTATTAGAGAAATGGAGGGGAAAAAAGATAATGTTTGTTGGAGAATCATTAAGCTTTAATCAATGGGAATCACTTACATGCATGCTTCATAGTGCGGTGCCTCTATCCAAGTACACCATTGTCACTAGAGGTTCTCTCTCTGTTTTCTCTTTTCCGGTAAGCTATCTCATCATCGTCCATTTACACTCTTCCCAACATTTACGTTCCATTTGCTAGGCGGTAATTACTCAATTTGTTAGTACGAAGTTATTTTGTATTTCTTCTAAATTACGTATATGTGGTGGATTATGTGTTAGGGAGTAATTTTTTTCTTTTTCATTTTGGACATATGTACGAAGCTTAAAAATTATATCAAATGGTCTTGACATATTTGTTTATTCATATATACTTCAATAATGATGTTGAAAAACATATCTGTTTTCTCTTGTAGGTACTTTATATTTAATTACGTTAGGCTTATACATGACATTATAAAATAAGATCTGTTTATTTATTTTGAATAGGAATATGATACTTCAATAATGATGTTGAAAAATGGATTTTTGGTGGACGTTGTGACTGAAAAATTTGGACGAGTACTCAAGCTGGATTCTATTAGTTCCGGCTCTACTTGGTTATGGGCTGATGTACTTATTTTCAATTCCTACCACTGGTGGACTCACAGGTACATTATCATTATTATTATAACTATTACGCATACTATATTTATTACGGCGTACTAAAAACTACTCCGTAAAATGAATGGCAAAATACTTGTTACGGCGTTGCAGAAATGCAATATATTATTAAACTTTATATCGATGGCTTAAATTAAGTGTACAAGGTGGTTATTGGACAGGGTAGTCCAATGATAATAGGGTCAGGGTCAAGCTTATAGGGCTTTTAATGGACATGGCTATTAATGGACAGGGCCCTTATTGGGTAGGGTCCATATAGGGCCAACATGTTTTTCCAATTTAGTTGATAAAGAAAATACATAATGCAAAAATAATTATATAGATTAAGGGCCTGTTCACATTTACTTAATTTCAGTTCAGTTCAGTTCAGTTCAGCTCCAATCAGTTCAGTTCAGTTCAGTTCAGTTCCAATCAGTTCAGTTCAGTTCAGCTCTTAATTTCCCTCTCACATAAAATATTCATTTCAGCTCAATTCAGTTCAATGCAGTTCAGTTCAGTTCAGTTCAGCTCCAATCAGTTCAGTTCAGTTCAGTTCAGCTCAGTTCAGTAAATATGAACAGGCCCTAATTTGTATTCATATGTATTTAATAATGGCTTTGTCCAATATTTATTTTAATTGATATTTTGTAGGCCCGCCCATTATCGACCCGCGACCCGCATTGGCCCGACCCTATATTGACCCTATAAAATGTGACCCTCTTTGACCTTGACCCGTAACTGACCCGCACCGACCCTGACCCGACCCGCCCAATAACCAGGTCTATGTACAACATTTGATGCAGATGGGAATACTTCATGACGGGAGGCAAGATTATCAGAAACATGGACCACATGAAAGCGTACAATATTGCATTGAGAACATGGGCTAAATGGGTTGATGCTAACATTGACCCTAGAAAGACTCAAGTTTTCTTCCAAGGAGTTTCAGCTGCTCATCTTAAGTAAGTTCTTTTAGATACATCCTGCTCGCTAATTAGCTTGGTTGAATACACCTGATGCTCACAAGTTCTTTTTTTTTTTTTCCGGTTCTTTTGGTGTGTTACTTGGGTTTTGCGGGTCCAGTGGAAGCGAATGGGGAGAACCAAGAGCAAAGTTTTGTCGCAAAGAAACTAGACCGTTGTTAGGATCAGTGTATCCAGGTGGTAGTCATCCGGGTGAAGTGATTGTGAGGAAGGTATTGAGTAAAATGAAGAAGCCTGTTCATTTGCTCGACATAACCCTTCTCACTCAGTTAAGAAAAGATGGACACCCTGCAATTTACGCCGGTGGTGGTCCTAAATTACTTGATTGTAGTCATTGGTGTCTTCCTGGTGTTCCTGATACTTGGAACCAACTTTTGTATTCAATTTTATTCCGACAATGAATTCAACAAACAAAAACAATGAATTTTATTTTTTAAACAGCAACTGTCACTTTTTGTTGATTCTTTTTCTTTACCAGCAAACAGTTATATTGAACACTATTAAACACAGGAGCTCATTGTCAAAAAAATTTAAACATAAAATAAAATAAACACAGGAACTGAAGAGCCGCTTCGGAAACAACATTAATACACCTTCAAAAGATACAGAGATTCTCATCTGGTCTAACAAATGTGAGTTTGTTTACAGAACTGAAATACAAAATGGTAAAATTATCTACCAGCTATAACCTAAAGAACTTGATTTTCAATCTACAAAACAAGATGCATAATTGTGTTAAAGCTTTGGCAAAATCAATGAGTTGCTTAACAAATTTATTTTGCCACACGGATTCTCTTGTCTCGGAGAGGAAGAGCAATCGGTTGCTGAGCTTGGTGAGGATGGTCTGGTCCTTTGTACACTTTGAGGTGATTGAACAAATACCGGCCAAGCTGTAAATAATTTTTATATTAAATTATAAGAGGGTAATTTCATTCAATCAGAAAGCACAGAAACAGAAGAAATTTCATTCAGAGATCCACATGGAATCTAGCACTTCCTTTGTTTTCTTGCTCTATTTTATTTTCCCAAGGGTCAGTGTGGGTGTAGAATTGTACTTTCTTAATGTATGCACGGAAGCCCTAACACATGGGCTGAAGTAAGACAACGTATAGACTCTTCAGCTGTATGGGAGGCGGCTCAAGGTCGTGAGACAAGTAAAAAAGATACGGTGTCTAAGAATATTGTGCATTTTTTGTACTTCTTTTATTAATGATAGTCTATTGTGTACTTTGCGTAGAAAGTTCAAGGCTCAGGTTTCCAAGAACTTTGATAAAAAAAAAAAATTGAATCATATTCAGAAACCATGAGGCTGGAAATTAAGTTTTAACTTGCTGATATAACATGTTAAATATCGCTTTTAAGAATAATTTTTAAAGGGTTTTTCTCGTTTTTGGGAAGTCAAATGCAGTGACTTGCAGAAACCTCTAATGTGGCCTAGTTGGGGGAAATTAATTACAGTGACTAAGGAGGATTTCTAAATAAATTGAGGGAAATAAAAAATGCAAGATGAAATTAAAGTTCATAGAATCTGAAACCTACTGGCAATTTCAAGTCTGGCGGTTTGCTGTTGTTTAAAGCAAAAACAAATATCCACACAAGCAGAGCAGCTACAATAGGTTATAATTGGAGTATTAAGGCGATTTAAAGATTCCTCAGATTGGGGCAGTTTCACAGTGCTCATATAGGTTGAGGTCTCTCTTGTTAAAAAGCTCATTTTTCCACCCGCCACATCTCAATTAATCTACTAAAAAAAAATGCATCCTTGATGTGGCAGAATCACGGAACAGGATGTACTTAAATCATTTTATAATTGGAAAACATTGCCTACGTCATTGCACAGAAAATACACAGCTCTTTTTCTGTAATCAATCAATATGCAACACATTTTCCTTCATGTCACACACACACACACTCAGCTGCTCTCCAGAAAATCTGCTTTAATACATAGCACGGCTTTACTTGGCTATTGGTGTTAGGCCCTATTCACTTCACCTTAAAAAAATAATATTAAGTAAAAATAATTTCAATTCAATAAAAATAAGTCCAGTTCAATAAAATTAATTTCAGTTTAGTAAAAATAATTTCACTTCAGTAAAAATAAGTTCAGTTCAGTTCAGTAAAATTCAGTTTTCTTAAAGAAGAATTATAATAGAAAATCAGTAAAAATAATTTCAATTCAGCAAAAATAATTTCAGTTCAGTAAAAATAATTTAAGTTCAGTAAAAATAATTTAAGTTCAGCAAATATAATTTTGTTTCGGTAAAAATAATTTTACTTCAGCAAAAATAAGGTGAAGTGAACGGGGCCTAAGACATAGGTACACATCCAACATCCAAGTCATAAATTTGGCTATATTTAACATACTGAGGTCTGAGGTGTCAAGGATCCTACAAGGTGTTTTGAGATAATGAAGAGCCTGAATAACATAGGTCAAAGAAACTTATGCAATTTTCATAGAGGTGGTATATAATTAAATGCATGTTGGGTAAAAGTGTTTTTGTATGATTCGGTCTATTTAAACCATTATATCCAACTACCTAGTGTTTTGTCAGCTGTCGATTATTAGCAGGCAGAATTAAACTATATCATAAGTAAAATGAAGATACAGCCAAAATCACTTACCCTTCCTTTAGGAAGCATGCCACGAACAGCATGCTCAACAATTCTTTCAGGAATTCTTTTCTGAAGTTGGTCAAAAGTTTCCTCTTTCAGACCACCTGGCCTTCCTGAATGCCTCCTGTATAATTTCTGTGTCCTCTTTTTACCCGATACAGCAATCTTATCAGCATTTACCTGTAGTTTTTCAAGTAGAGCGAAAGCCAATCAGCTGGTAGATACTTCATGCCTATACTGCATGTATGTGAGTAGCAAAACCTATATGAGCCTTAATATGACCAAATCTAGTATGCAAAAAGTGGTGAAGTAGCACAAATGACCTGAATCAGCATCTGGAAATAATCATCTCTTGTCCACACTATTTATGACTAATATTCACTGCAGTTTGAATATTGTCTAGTATAGATTGCCTGATAAAGAGTTTCTTCTACTTCAATATCTTGTAAGCATCCAAATTCCCAATAGTTCAAGCTTATTGTTGTTACGCACATTTTAACGAAACCTAGTCATTTATCTCAAACAAAAATATCTGAATTTCACTGCCCTCTATATTATTAATGTTTTGCTAGGCAGGGAACAGGTGTGCCTAGGTGCTGAGAAGAGCAATGCTCCTCTTTTTTTTGTAAGAGAGGCAATTTTGATGAGGTGAACACTTTCTATTAAAACACAAAAAAAATATTGATTTATTATTAACAGCACCTCACTTCAATGAGGCATGCGTAAGGCACAGAAAACCCCCCCATCACCATGATGCACCCTGAGCCTATTATGCATTGGCAAGGAAAGGCGAGCTTTTGGAGCAGGGACTGTCACCGTCTCACTAATCACTAAGAATCCATAAGGAACAAAGCTGTTTACCTGGCTAATAACAGTTTTGAAAATCCAAGATCCACTCAATCAAATTAAGAAAGTTTGCCAGTGCATATCAAAAGAACAAAGAATACCATATTTCCTGCTTACCCAACACTTATCATAGTTCTACAGTTCTACCTACTTCCTGTTAGTGAGAAAGTTATTTTCCTGAACATCCCCTTTCACTTCTATAAGCACTAATAAAGAGTTAAGGAACAATTATGGTACACAGATGAAGATACAGTGTCAACATTCAAGCATCGGAGAAAAGCTATAGTACTTTATAAGTATATAACAAAAAATTTAACATCCACAAACTCTCATCTTTAAGCTTCAATACTCGAGAAAACAAGTTACATGATGTATCACAAACTTTCTGCTAGTATCCTATGGTAAAGAAAATAGACAACAATTTTTAAAATATGAGGTTTTGCCTTCTTTCCTTTTAAATTGTAATTTACGTCGGTCAGCCCCGCAGGTATGAGAGGAACTGATGAACACATGTAACATAGCTATGTAAAGGAGGATGCAAGAGACAAGGCCACATGGTTTATAATAAGCCTAAACTTCAGAGAAATAACATACCACAATTACAAAGGCTCCCATGTCAACACTTGGAGTAAAGGAAGCCACATTCTTCCCACGAATATGTACTGCTATAATTGACGCCAGCCTCCCAAGAATCAGATCTGTGGCGTCAACAACATACCATGTCTTGTCGGTAGGGACGTGGTCAGCAGCTTTAGGATACCAAGTTTTGTTCCAAATATCCTGGAAGCAGAGAAAAAAAATAAATAAGCGTGAGTAAAACAAATTGATTCACAAAGTATTTTTAACCAAATGATAAGATTATCAGCCACATAAAATAGTATGAGTTGCTTGATTGTGAGGACAAGGTGCAAGTTAGACATTTCTCCACATAAAATGATTATGTGCAAAATGTGGTGAATATATATATATATATATATATATATATATATATATATATATATATATAGATAGATAGATAGATAGCTGCCTAGACCTTGAAGTAATTTAGATAAGCACAAAGAGGAGGAAAAACAAGGGGTATGCACATTCACACTCGACCAAGGCTTCTATTCAAATTCAATCTTAACAAAGTGAAAAACAGCACAGTTATTTCTGGGTTTGGCAGGCTGCAATTTCAATTCAAAGGCCTGTTTCTTCAGGAAAATTTTCTTCTGTCAATTTTGTTACTGAATAATAATTGCAATTAGGAATAGCTACTTAAAAAGAGAGAGAGAGAGAGAGAGAGAGAGAGACTAGCTTTATAATTCGTTAAAAATTTTGCTGATGAAGAAACATTCCACCATGTAAAGATATTAAAACCATTTGTATCAATAAAAATGAAAAACCTAAATCTTCCTAGTGAAATCTAATGCCATAATTACACCACAAAAACTCCCTGCTAAGAGTATCCAATAACACTACCTACACAAAGAACTTACAATATGATTGATGTAACTATTGACATTGGGCTAATTATTTCAACTCAGTTTTATTTCCAGCTTTTTCTATACTCATTTTTGTTGGCTTTCCCAATTTTTTTCTTCTCTCTCTAAACTAGGAATTCAAATAGCGAAAACATATTTGCGTAAATCAGTTTCTGTGACATTGTAATTAAACACTTAAAATAGCTCCAACCACTCAATCCATTGCAGAATTATACTCAACAACCCAAAATGCCAACACAAAACATAATCAACATATTTGTAGCTAAATTCATGCCCAAATTTCACCAAAAAAGCCTTATTAAGCTAATTACAATTCTAGTCAATAATTAGCCTCAGTCTTCAACAACCCACATCAGAATTCCCTAAAATATGACTCCCACTACACCAAAAACAAGCATAATTGGAGTTTATCAAACCACAAACACATTCAATTTATTCATTAACAAAAAATAAATAACAACGGTCAATGCGTGATTTTGTCGTACATTCCGAAACTAAAACCCCATTAGGAAATATAGTTAGCTCTCGCGTTTGCATATATCAAGACCGGTAAAATCAATAATTGAGAAATTACCCATATAAAAATAAACAAAAAGACATTGCAGAAATTGAAAGGAGGAGAGAGAAAGTTAGTTACAGGGCCAGCAGCTTCATCAAGAGTAAACATCCAGCGCTCGGCTAAAGGAACATGAGGTATAGCAAGCTCTTTCTTCACTTCCTTTTTGAGTTGACGCCATTGCTCAGTACATGACTTAGAGGATGCTTGTGGGCTGACAATTGCTGTTGTCTTGGTTAAGCCAGGAAATCTGAAAACTGGAGTTTGCTTTAACTGGGTTCCGAAGATTGATTTCTGGGTTTGTGTTGATGGAAATGTTAGGGATGAAGCGCAGGCCATTGCCGCCATTGTTGTATGTGTCTCCGAGCTCAGAGAGAGAATGAGGGGGCCAAGAATTGGATAAGATGACACTCAATAGTGCACACTCGCAAGGTAATGAAACCAGGATTTTGAAGATAGGGGAGAGATGGAATAAGACCCCCAATTCAATTTCAGCCGATTTGGGTT
Source organism: Chenopodium album (assembly GCF_948465745.1). Lineage (NCBI taxonomy): Eukaryota > Viridiplantae > Streptophyta > Magnoliopsida > Caryophyllales > Amaranthaceae > Chenopodium > Chenopodium album. The sequence goes on along the minus strand of NC_137846.1, from coordinate 42,003,816 downwards.
CGTGGTTGGGTTCGGGTTGGTTTGGGTTCCAATCCCGATTAAAAAGGTTCAAAAGTTTTGGGTTTATCTCTTGGAAAATTTGTCAATTACAATCTGTAAAATTGGAATATTTAATCTGCGAGTTAGACATTTAGGGTGTGTTCGGCAAAATATAGTTGTGAAGGTAGTTGTTAGATGTGAAGGTAGTTTTTAGCTGCGTAGGTAGCTTTTAGCTGTCAACAAGCTGTAGCTGTGAAAATAGATTATTGTGGTATGAGTGTTCGGTAAAGTAGCAGTTGATTAGCTGTTACATATAAAAATCAATATTTACATTTAAAATTATAGATTAAATTTTCAACAGCTACCTCTACTTTCAAAAGCTAACATTTCTAACTTTTCATAAAAGCTACCTCCACCACTAAAAGCTACTCAAACGCTAGCGCCGAACACGCCCTTAATTTAATTTTTGCCAATGAGTATTATACGCACCATGGTGCACACCAGGCCCAATCCGCCGTCCTACCCAGACAGAAAGAAGCCCGCACCCAATAGAAAGAAGCCCGGTCATTTTTTTTTTTCACCATTGAATTTTGATATTCTCTTTATTCTTTGAAAATCTAAATTAAAACTTTCAACTACCATTTTTTTTTAAAGATTATTTTTTGTTTTCTTCATTGACAATTTTGATTCTCCCTTTTTTTGTACCTCTAAATTACTAGAAACTCTAAAATTTTCAACAATGGGGAAAACTCTACTTTCTCTATCCACTTTAATATAAAGTTTCTTGTATTTTGTTAAAAAAAATAGAGATTTGCTTTTTTTTTTTTTTTTTTCTCTTGAGCTTTTTGACCAATTTTGGTGGATTGTGCAATAAAATTAGCAAATCTGATGTTAATCATTCCATATCCATTACTTTCATGTTTTTGTTCATATATTTCCTGTTTGATGTTCATATACGTTATCTTTTATGTCCATATATATGTGTTGTATGAAGCAATAATTTGTGTATAAATTTTATCAAGTATTTTGGTATGAAATAATAATTTATTTGGATGTTGTGTATTTTCTTCTTTTTTTGTTTAATATTTAATTATAGACCAACTACTGAACACCTTCAAAAAACTTCTGAACATCCCCCAGAAACTTCTATTAAGACACCAGAAGCAACACAAAAGTCCCCATAAACTTCTGATAAGCCCCAAGAATTTTCTGTTAGCCACCAGAAAACACTGAACCAACTTCAAAAACCTCTGAACACCCTAAAAAAACTTTAGAACCCCAATTACAAACCACTGAACACCATTCAAAAACATTTTAAGCACCTTCAAAAACCTCTGAATCTCAACCACAAACCACAAAACACCTTGCCAAAACCTCTGAACCCCCTACAAAAACTTCTGAACCCCAACCACAAACTACTGAACATCCTAAAAAAACTTCTAAACTCCAACCACGAACCACTGAACACCCTATAAAAACCTCTAAAGCCCTACAAAAACTTTTGAACCCCAACCATAAACCACTGAATACCCTACAAAAATTTCTAAACCCCGACCACAAACCACTGAACACCCTACAAAAAATTCTGAACCCCAATCACAAACCATTGAACACCCTACAAAAACCTTCTGAACCCCCTACAAAAACTTCTGAACCCCAACCACAAACCACTAAACACCCTACAAAAACCTTTGAACCCCCTATAAAAACTTCTGAACCCCAACCCCAAACCACTGAACACCCTTCAAAACCTTCTGCACGTGAAGACACTACTCAGAATGCTGCTCAGCCTTCGGACTTTCCTTATAAACAATTCATACGTTCTAACTGCAATAAACAAACACAATTCATAATAACCATTAGTGGAGTTCAACAATAAAACAACAAAGTTCAAATACAGGAAAATAATGTTCATAATTACGTTTACAATTATTTTCGAAAAAGCATATATACATACTCAGCGAATATGTAAAACGGAAAGGTTCATTAAAGTAACCTAAATGTTCATAAAAATAGAAACAGTGTTCATAATATGACACTGCTAATAACAATTTTGATAATAAATAAAATGGAAAGTGTGTTACTCGAATTATATGAACAAAATGTTCAAAAACATGATATAAACAAATTATATTCATAAAATACAAATTAAAGCATCAATTCAACAATTAAATTATAAATGAAACTGAAAATCATAAAAAAAAAAAAAAAGAAATTAAAATCAAAAATCAAAAATCAAATTCAACACACACTTTCAGCAGCTTAATTAACATTAAATCTCAAATTAATCAATAATTAATAAATAACAACTAAAATATATGAATATATTTCAAAGTGATCACATAAATTCTAAAGTAAGTAATCATATGAACCGAATTAATTATAAAATATGAACAATTAATAAAAATTTATAATATCAATATTAATTGATGAAAAAGCAATAAAAACAGAAAAATTAAACTTATAATTATAAAGTATGAACAAAAAAAAGAGGAGAGAAAAAATAAAACATATAGTTCAAAACATATTAATAATTAATCAATATAATAAAATCAAATTTAATTGAAAAATCAACATCAATTAATGAAAACATAATATAATCAATTTCAGTTGCAAAATCAATCACAAGAGAAGATTTAAATATAAGAAAAACGAAATATAACTTAATTTCAAAGCAAAAATAATAAAATAAATCAATAATCTAACCTGAAATATCAAGTTCATCATGTACTTCAATAATCTCCATTGATGATGACCGAAACAAAGTGAAAAAATCAAAAACAGAAAAAAAGAGGAGAGAGAAATTAAGGAAATAGTTTGATCAATGAAGAAGGAAAAAAGGAGAGAGGAAATATGGAAAGATCTCCCGCAAGAAATAACATAGTGACTTTAAAAAGGAAATTTAAAACAGATGAAACACCATTATTTTGGGATTGGTGCATGTATCTTCTATGCACAATGGTGCATCTTATAAATTGCGAATTTTTGCAAATTGCAACAAAAAAAGTCACGCAATTAAAATTCGATTTTCGACCACTTTCACCAAAATATGATGTCATTAATTAATGATATAAAAAATAACTCCCAACCAATACTACTTTGGATCATTTATTTATATAATGACGTTATATTTAGTAAAAGTGGTCGAAAATTGGAATTTGGTTGAAGTTAAGAATGTTTTTTTTTAATGCAAATTAAATGAAGGTCAAGCCCATTTATTAAGAAAACAAAGAAACAAACTAAGTAAACAACCGTGGCCAAGCCACACCCACTACATCCTCCCTTAGAAGACTACTTATCTCAATTGGAGGAGAATTGAAATAAGTAATCCCCCCACCATAGATTACCCCCATATTGGCAAGTCGATCTGCCACTCTATTCCCCTCTCTAAAATAATGTAAAAGACTACAAAAGTTATAGAAAAATTTAATTAAACTACGGCAAGAAGACAAAATGTGGACACATTCCCCTCCTTGATTTGCATCATTGCGAATAGCTTCCAAGCATGCCTTGTTAGTTATCCATCTGTAAGATCAGCTTCTTGATTCCCAAGTTCTTTGCCATTTGCAACCCAATTTCAGCAGCCATCGACTCGACCTTGTAAGAAGAACATATACCGAAAATTGGCATAGAAACCTTCTATGAACTCACCTCTGCAGTCAATGCAATACACCTCCCCCACCTGCATAACCTAGAGTCCCTTTTGCTGCTCCATCAGTATTGAGGCAGAACCAGTCCAATGGAGGGTCAATCCAACGAACTAGGATTTCTTTTTTACTAATGTTACTACTGCTAACAGTATTTGAGCTTGAGCCATTATGATCAGACATAACATTTTAAGTTGCATCATTTTGAGCTTTGATAAAGTTGCCCACATCAACATAAATGATATTTGCATTACCAAATTCAAAGTTGTTTCTCCATCTCCAACTCCACCATAGAGTAGTGGAAAACAGGTCGGCCAATTCTCTGAGTGTATAAATTCCTCTCCTTTTAAATTCCTGATCAGCTAAGCTTGAAGGTCTCCTTTAAAAAAGGAGGGGTAACTCATAGTACTTCCCACTTTCTCCCAAATGGACCTAGCAGCAAGGCAAAATTCTCAACAACTGTAAAAGTGTCTCATCCACATCCTGAATACATATCTTTGGATCCTCTATGAGATGTCTAAGCTTTTTATATAACACTCGATCATGAAAAAGCAGCCATAAGAAGACTCTAATTCTATGCTGAATAGGAGCTAACCACGCAAGATTCCATTTCGGATCAGTAGGAACTGAGTCATCTTCCTTCATGATATGCATAGCATACTTAATTGAAAAGCAACCTGATTTTGAGCCTTTCCAGTACCTGAGATCACCCTTATTTGGATCTTCAACAACCGTGTGCGCTACTATTTTTTTAAGAGCAATCTCTGGCAGAATGTAAGAATAGTTAAGAATGTTGAATGGCTTTTTTGTCTTGTAATTTGCAAAAATAAACGTTAATGGTTGCAACCCGCAAAGTGGATACTCTTACATATTGTAATTGGCAAAATTTTCAATTCTCTTTGGTATCCCACTATTAATTTTTAGCTTTGGTGAATTGCAAATAAATTAAGGTAGTGTTTGGGGAATCAATATTTAATTTCAAATTACTCATTTCAATTCTTGGTATTGAAATTCTAATATTTAATTCCAAATATGGTGTTTGGAAAATTGTTAGAACTTCAATTCTAGAATTTCAAATTCATCTTGTTGTTTGGTCCTTTGGATGGACTGGAATTTTAATTTCACAATTGGATTTTTCAATTGTTTTTTTTTACCAAAAAAAAAAAATTTAAATGCAATATAGCTTTCGTCTCTTTTGAGAACTCCAATGGCAGTTCAACAATGGCGATGCAACATTGATGTAATATCCCATATATTTTATATGTATTTTTAATTTAAATAAGTATTTCTTAAAGTATTTAAAGAAGTTGAAATTAATTATTCATGAGGTTTATTAATTTAAAGAGTTTTATTAAAGGTCTAATTTAATTATTTAATAATTTTGAAATACTTTATTTTATAATTTAAAAATAATGGGTAATATAATTTTATAATAAAGTTAATTTTTAAAAGTCAATGGTATATAAAGAAAAGTCAAATGTTGGAATTGAAAAGGGATCATTAAGGGAAGAAAATTTTTTTTAACTAGAAGGGTTGTTGAGAGAGGGTATAAATACCTATCATATGAGCAAAATCAAACTTTGCCTAAGGTGGAAAATACCCAAAGGTAATTCTCTCTATCTCATCTTATTCTTTCTTTCTCTTATTTTTCCCCGTCCCCTTCCCCTTTATTTTTATTTTTGATTTTAATTCACCACCACACACACCACCATCGTCAGCCACCACTAGGGGTGTACATAAACAGGACCAGACATGAAAACCGACCGGAATCGAACCTGACACGGACCTGTTAATTCAGGTCCGATCCCGGTCCTTGAAATTCAAATATTCCAGTCCCGGTCTGGATCAGGTCTAAAATCGGGGTTTTCAGGTCCGGACCTAAAACCTGGTAAAAGCATGTATTTTTTTGAAAAAAAAAAATCAAAAATCAAAAACCAAAACAAGAAATCAGTTTTCATTTCTAAACCCTAACTCCCTCACTCTCTCACCCGAGTAGCCACCAACCCACCCTCACGCAGTCACGCTACAGTCACCCACTCACCCTCACGCTGCACGCACTTACTCACCCCCTCAGGTGACCACTTGTCACCAACCAAGCGTCCACCGACCACCAGCGCGAGAACCCCCCTGCCCTGCATGCTGTATCAGCCACCTTGCTTGGTTTTTCTAATGAAAATGTAAATCTAATTATGTTTGGGTGTTTTTGTATTCAAAATAATGAATTAAGGGTGAAAATTTATATGTTAATTCATGTTTCAATTGCTTATAATGGTTGTTTGATGTTTGCATGTTGAATTTCTGTTTTTTAGTTCATTTCTTTCGAATTCATGCTTTTATTTAGTTTAATTAACTGCTTTCGAATTATTTTTTTTTCATTTCTTTATCATGTAATTGCAACAGGTTATTTAATATTAAAAAAAAATTCACAAAACAGGTTTGTTCAGGTCCAAATCCGGATTAGACCTAATTGATCAGGTCTGACCCGGAGCCGGACTTGTTGAATTAGGTCCGGTCTCCGATCCTCAAAATCCACTAATTCAGGTCCCGGTCCCAACAGGTCCGGTCAGGTTTTAGACCGGTGTACAGCCTTAGCCACCACCACGGTAGCTCGTCGGTCGGAGGCCACCACCACCAACATTCGCCGGCAGCAGCCAACCACGGTGGTTGTTGTGCACCGGTGGTGTTATTCGAAATTTTTTTTTTATTATTTTTGTTTTTAATCCTAAATCCAATAATTGTTCTTGGGTTTTGTGATGATTTTATGATGTTTGATTATAAGTATGATGTATATAAATTTTCAGATTTGGTTTTAATTTAAAAATCCTCAAATTTCAAACCCTAGATCTCTAAGTTTATGAATATTGGTGGAAATTGATTATGGGTGATTTAAATTATTGAAATAGGAATTTTAAAACGTATTTACAACAAGTTTTTATTTTATGATTTAATAAAGCTGGAATTTTGTATATAAGCCATAATTAAGTTTCTTGAAAGGATTTTTGACTACCTATTAATTGGGGATATATACACTTTATATTTGACCATAACTTCTGTTGGGAGTACAAGACACTGTATATTCCTTTTATTAATACACAAGAATTCCGCCACTTACGAGTGGTTCTTTTATACTAGCACGGTTAGCTCCCGTGTTAGTACCCCTTTATTGGTTCCAAGTTGTAGGTCAACTTTATTTGATTTTGTATGACTTTGGTTTTACTTTACTTTCGTTGGGTTTTGACTTTGAAGTTGACTTGTTTTGAATGGTTTTAAAAATAGTCTTTCGTTATGTGTCTTTGATAATTGCCTTAGCTATTTTCACGGCGGTGGTAATGTCTTAGATCTTCCTAATTCGTATTTTAAAAAGAGCAAAACAGGTTTTTTAAAGGAAAGGAATTTCTAAGGTGTTACAATTGCGAACTCCAATTGTTGTTCAACATTGGTGATGCAACACTGAGATCTCGAATGACACTTCAATAATGGAGACACCCGATAACTCCAATAGCGCCGAGAAAAGCAGCAATTTCGCCTTGTTCCTGATCGGGGTCTTCTCGATAAATCATCATCGTCTTCTTTGTTTAAATTAAGGTTCAGGTTCATCACCATTGCTTAGTCGGAAAGTGGAAACCATAGTTTTTTTCCGACGACGAAGGTTGAAGCGGTGGATCCATGAGAGAGATTATTTATATTGTAGATGAGAGGAGAAAGAGTGTAGGTGAGGAGAGAGAAAATGTGGGTATAGAAGAGAGAGAAGTGTGGAAGGTTAGATTAGAATTTGAAATGACAGGGTTTGAGGTGTCATTTTAAAATTCTGATTTTGGTCTTATTTTTAGATGGGTTGAAATTTGGCCCAAATCTTGAATTAAAATCTTGGTTTGCCAAACATGTTATTTGGGCCAAATCAAGATTTTCAATGAAATATGTGTTCCCAAACAAGCCATAATTATCTTTGTTAATCATGAATTATTATACGGAGTATTAACTTCTTTATAACATTAATGATAACTTTTTATTACATGTTTAACAATATCTAGTTTTTTTTTTTTTTTTTTTTTTTTTTCAGTTGACATTTATTAAATTTCTGTCTTTTTGAACTTAGCTAGATAGTCTTCTACTAGCTCTCCTTATGCTAGGTTATTTTGGCCAAGTTTGCCATGGTAATTTCATCTTCTTGCATAATGAAATGATATTCAAATTACCATTCCATATCGCTCCATGATTGAATGGAATTTTGTGGCAAACCGAAAAACCATTTGAAGGTCGCACTAATTAGTGAGGTAGGAAAGTCTAAGTTTGAGAAAGTCATGACCAGCGGCTTCTCTACACGGGCATGTGAATCTAGCAAAATGTTCTCCTGTAGTCATGTTATTATCTGTAATAGCCCATATTTTTATACGTATTTCTAATTTAAATAGTATTTCTCAAAGTATTTAAATAAGTTGAAATCAATTATTTATGAGGTTTTTTTAATTTAAAGAGCTTTATTAAAAGTCCAATTTATTTATTTAATATGAAATACTTTATTTTATAATTTAAAAATATTAGGGCATATGATTTTATAAAAGGGTAATTTTTAAAGTCAATGACATTTAAAGGAAAGTCAAATTGTAGTTGGAATAGGAAATAGATCATTAGGGTAGGAAGGAAATTTTAGGAAGGAGGGTTTTGAGAGAGGGTATAAATACCCACCATATAACCAAAATCAAACTTTGTCCAAGGTGGAGAATACCCAAAGGTAACTCTCTCTCTCCTCTTATTTCCTCTTTCTCTCTCTTATTTTCCCCTCACCCTTTATTTATTTATTTATTTTAATTCACCACCACCACACACACACACACGGTGGCTGGTTGCCACCACCACCACAGCCGACCGCCGCCGGCAGCAGCAACAGTCGTGGGAGGTGGTGCCAGCCACCCTCCCTTCCCCCTTGTAAGTGTGTTTATAAAAAAAATGTTCTTCTTTCTATTTTTACCCTTCATCTAATTAATTATTTTGGGTTTTGTGATGATTTTATGATGTTTGATTATAAGTATGATGTAAAATAAATTTTCAGATTTGGTTTTGAATTAAAAAGCCCAAAATTGAAAACCCTAGGTCTCTAAATTATTGTATATTGAAGGAATTTGATTATGGATGGTTTAATTATTGAAATAGGTGTTTTAAAACATATTTACAACAAGTTTTGATAATTTAATAAAGCTAGAAATTTTGTGAGTAAGCCATAATTAAGTTTCTTGAAGGAATTTTTTACTATCCATTTATTGGGATTAAAGTAAGGGGTTTTAAATTAAATTTCAGCTTGTTTTAAATAATTTATGAGCGAAATAAGGAGTGTATATATTGCTGGAAATTTGTGTGGATTAGATATTAATACCTCTTTATAAAAAAATATATATTCTTTCTTTCTATTTCAGATTTGTAATTTTGGATTGTAGGAGATTTCCAAGTAAGTGATTTTGTGTAATCGTGGCGATTTTGAGATCGTATTCAAGGTACGTTCGCATACTTGGTATTTATTTGATGATATAGGAACATGCTAGGATTTGAATAATAAATTCCAAGTAGCATCATGATAGGTTTTGATTTGGAATTTGTTATTTGGTTGATGTTGGTGATTGAATTATGAAACATGGTTTCTTTGTGATGGATTAGTGATTGAAAATAATTATATTGGCATGTTGAGCATGAACCACACTTTTATTATTGGCATGATTAGAAGCATGTTTAATTAAACTAAATGTTTAATTTAACTAAATGTTTAATTTAATTTGGAATATAAAAAGGGAATTCTATTATGGTTCATATAAGTTTTATTGATGCTAGGAGCATGAAGAAAGAGCTATTTAAGTGTCTAAGGACACGAGGATTAAATTACATTGTGGTGCCTATGCGCACTTAAGGTGTTTCCAACACCGAGGGATAGGATTTGTGGCGCATTATGCGTTTAAGGTGTCTTTGACATCGAGGTAGACTAAAAAGGATTCAACATTAAAAGCTATGTGGTCACTAATTATTCAAGAATTAATTTGGTATGATTGATTGCTTGTATAATTAGAATGTTTGGTTATTGCTATGGTTTGAGAGTCATCACCAAGTAAAATAATATGTAAATAACGTAAAGTGAAAGAGATTACGCACCAAAACTCTTGGAACGTATATACCTTGAGTATGAACATATGGGGGAAGTTATGCGACTTTATATTTGACCATAACTTCTACTGGGAGTACAGGACGCTGTATATTCCTTTTTATATGTGCAGGAATTCCGCCACTTACGAGTGGTTTATTTTATACTAGCACGGTTAGCTCCCTTGTTAGTACCCTTTATTGGGGCAGGTTAGGGGGAAACCCGTTCGATGCGTAATTAAGCTAAATAAATAATTTAGTCATGTAGCAAATGTTCATATTGTATGTTGTATGCTTGAAAACAGGTGCAACACGGTAAGTTGTGTGATTGATGGGATTAAAGCATGATAGTGTGTTTCTTTACGCTTATGAACTCAGCTTTGCTGATTGTATGTTTGTATGTTTGTTTGGCCTTGTCTTTATCTTGGCCCTACGACGACCCATTTCTAATGGCGAGTAGTGGGGACAAGTAGAGAGAAGCTTTTCAGGTGATGAAGCATTTTCATGATGGGCATGAGTGAAAATGAATCATGCTTAGTTTTCATAAGATTACGATGTGGTTTATTGCTTTAATTATTATATTATATTGTGCTTGTGAGACTAACGCAAAGGTTTTAAGTATTGTTCTGTTTTAATAAGGGCCTACAATGGTTCCGAGTTGTAGGTTGATTTCGTTTGACTTTGGTTTGACTTTACTTTCGTTTGGTTTGACTTTTAAGTTGACTTGTTTTGAATGGTTTTGAAAAGAGTCTTCCGCTGTGTGTCTTTGATATTTGCCTTAGCCGTTTTCACAGTGGCGGTAATGTTTTAGATTTTCCTAATTCTTATTTCAAAAAGAGCAAAACAGGTATTTTAAAGGAAAGGAATTTCTAGAGTGTTACATTATCACTAGAGAACAATGAATTAAAATTAGGTAATTTGTAACATGCGATATAAGAACCGATTATCAATCCAATACGAGTAAGTTTTTCTAAAGCTCTTCTTAGATCCCATGTTGACAGTATCGCTCTTTGAATCATATCTTCAAAAACCTACCTTGACTAAGGATTATGGTTGATGTTTTCATAGTTTTGTGGATTATTTAGATTTTGGTTTTGTCGATTGGTATGGCCAGGATTGTAATCTCCATGATTTCTAATTCTATAATTTACATTATGGTTTTTAGTCATGTTGTTCCCCATTTTTAGAGTCCAATACATGTCATCACTTGTAGATGCATGCATGTGGTCTAGGTCCCATCACTTCCATTGTTGGGTTCATGAATTGATCTTGGAACATCATATTTTGTCCCCTAGCTAGGAAGTTTTGATTAGGATTTGATTATGTTGCGGTTCATTTATAAGATCATACATTATTGGATTACTAGTTATTGGTTTTCCAAAGGGAGATTAAGCAAGCGATGCCCTACCACTGTTTGGTTTAGGAGGAACAACTCCTATTGAGGGATTTTATGGATTAGTCTGTTAACCCCTTCCCATTGGGACAAGAAATCAGATGTCGGATGGCATACCCACTGGTAATATTATCGGTGTAGCAAATGCATTTTGGCGATCGTTCTGGTTCCAGCATGTTTTGAACCCGACACTAAAACTTTCATCTCTTTGATTCATCCCTAAGTCTTCGTCATTGGCAAGTGGAACTGACTTGCTTGAAGTTCTGGGCTAACTACACAAAGCATTTTGTGTTCCTGCTTGTGTATTCAAATTTTGACACGGACTCCTAAGTTCCTTAACCTATATGGAGTCTTTCATTAGTTTGCTTATCACTTGTGACCTTACGTTCCATCATTCTAAGTAACTTGTCATTAAGTTGGTTACACCAATGGTTCTAGGCAACAAATTAAACGATCTATGTTGCTACACTTTTAAAAGGGCAATGTTAATGGCGTTGAGTGTGTCATTAATTATAGACATCTGTCTAGTTATGGCTAAGTGTGATCCTCAAGAAATGTGTTGTAAGACACTTGTAACTACCATAGTGATCTCTTCCACTACAACCCTACAATTCGTTTTGCTTTTCTCTTAATTACTCTAAATGCTCTTTTACAGTATCCACATACCAAGAATATATTGAATTGATAAGGTTTCTAGCTGGACTTCTATATATTTTCCCTATCATCGTGTGATGCATCTCGCCCTGCACGGGTAGATGTTTCGAGTTCAAAATGGTGTAGTTGTGTTTCAAGATGCGGGATTTCAGATAGTGTTGTAGTCTAATCAATTTTGGAATTCAATGTTACAGTAAGGATTTTCTATTAAACACTCTTCATCTTGGTTTCCTTTACGTGCAGCAGAACATTTGGGAGCCATATTCAAAAAGTGATTTTGGTCAGGATATCTTTGTGTTTAGGCTTTCCTCCCAATGTGATCACCAAAAAATCTGGTGTAAAAATTCAAACAAGTCAATGATACCCCTGCAAAGGACAAAACTATCTCAAGGGTATGCCCTTAAAAACTATTAACCTTTAAGTTAGAAGCTTTACTAGTGTACGAGAAATATATGATTATCAAATCAACAAAGATTGAAGACAAAGATGACTGATCATTAAAATGAGAATATTTATATAAGTAGGAAGGTTTAGAGAAACCAAAGGCTTACAGTCGAATTAAATCGCGGGGGGGTGGGGGGGTGGAGTTACCACCATGATTAATCACAACTAGACATGAATAACTACATGATTACAATATAATAATTTTATAACTATCACTAAACTAATTAATCTAGGTTACTAAGCCAAGGATGCTAAAGAATTAAGAACTATAAAGCTTAAAGAAAATTCAAAGTGTGAAGTTGATTGCGTTGATTAGATATTCTTTATTTTGATGCCTCTTGTTTCTTATATAAAGATTTTAGATGACGCTTATGCGTTGTGGATTTTGCAGTTATTTCCTACTCTCTAGTGACGGTTATCGTTTATTATCTTCTTTTGCCGGTTAAAGATTTTTGAATTTCTAGTCTGCATACTTATCTTGTTGGTCGAGCTTCACTACTCCTTCAACTATCATCTTTAGCTTGGACTATGTAATTCTAAAATTGGGATTTATTGACTCTAAAATCCAACGCAAATTAGGCTTGAGCCTTTAAAGTCAAGGAAATTTAAAATAGTCTAACAGACATACACAATGAGAAGGGCAGATGGAGATTCTTGGCATATGCCTTGACATGCCACAATTGGAATTTGATGAAATATTTATGTTAGATTTTTACGATCCCAATTATACTTGGTGGAGATTTTAATGAATTTTTATGCTATAAGAAAAGGAGCTGATAATGACCAGAAAGAAATTTTCTGCTTTGCGAGGAAGTAGATGGTTGTAGATCAAGAGAGATAGCTTATGGAAGGTCACTAGAAAGAACACATAATTCATACAAGAGAGATTGGGGAACAAGATGCATTACCAACAAGTTATGTGATATTTTCGGGTTCACTTTAGTAATTAAACGTATGATTGTATAAATGTTCCAACCTTGTCCAGGCCAAAATACTACTCCCTTTGTTTTTTTAAGCGCTCCATTGAGTATTTTAACACTATTCATTAGACTTACTTTTGATCATTATTTGTTAATTACAAATAAGAAAAAATATAGTCTTGTGGATACTTGTTAGAATTCTTTCAGTATCTATATTATTAATATTCAATTGTTATATTTATAATTATTGGTAATTACATATATTATTGGTCAAAATTTTGTATGACATGCCTAATGTATACTAATTCACCATAGGACACTTAAGACCTGTTTTCTTCAGCTTATTTTCAGTTCTGTTCAGCTCTAATAAGTTCAATTTACTTCAACTCTAATAATTTCAACTCCAATAAATTCAGTTCAATTCAATAAATCAAAACAAACCCTTAACAAAATAACAAAGGAATAGTTCATATTTTAAACCTTGTCATTGTGGACTGCAAATATTCTATTAATCTATCAAAAACTTTTATATACAACCGGTGTGCAGTAAAATACTGAACAACGGATTTTCGTACGTGTGAATAGTGTTTTTTTTTTCCTTTTTCCAAAATAACGACATCTCCTTCAAAACTCCTTCAGCAAGCAACAATGGAGGAGAGAGAAAACTCCAATTTTCCAGATTCAAAACTCCTTCACCAAGCAACCATGGAGGAGAGATAAAACTCTAATCACTACTACAAAAATTGGATAAGAAACCATACCAAATAGGCCTAAGAGACCAGAAAATGTATGGTTTATATCTCAATGGTCTCTTAGCATAAGAAACCATGTTTTTAGTGTGGTTAGTTTGATTTAACAAAGAAACCATACTATATAAATGTGTATGGTTTCTTAGATACCTTTTAAATTTATAAAATAAAAAGGCAAAGAGACCATATATGTAGGAAATGCGGTGTCTTTTTACCTTTTTTTTTAAAAATAAAAAATGGTAACTTTCCCTAATAAATTTGTTACCTCTTTCAATTGCCTTGCAAACCCACGCGCCACCAGTATAAAATCATAATCTTTGAAGAACAATTTTAATCTTCATTATTTACATTCCAGCAACACCAAATATAGTATATATATACATATGAAATCGTATAATCGTATAAGCATCTAATATTACAACAATTAATCAATCAACAAATCTCTAATTACAAATCAAACTCACTAAACAGTTCTACTGTACTGTATTTTTTCTAATACCACCATAAAGCTCTTGTCTCTTGTTGTTTCTTCTTGATTTTGTAGAACCTGTTCATTCATAATCACCAATTTATAATTAGTTTAAAATTTCATAGTCCAAGAAATTTCTAACAACAATCACTCTATATCATTGTTTTTAAATCATTACTGATAGTTAGTTATTGAATTAAATTCCACTAAATCAACATATTCAATTTATCATAGAAACTATAGATCCAGGAACAACATACCCAATTTTCTTATTTTATATTTAAATTATTGAATCGAAAATTGGACATATTACATAATGGAAGCATATTTATAACTGGACTATATTAATAAATCAACGAAATTTAACTAAAAACATCAAACAAAAAACAAGTAATGAATCAACAAAAAAATTGCAAACTCAGACAAAGTACATATCTAAATCATATAAAAGAAGGTGATAGAAGAAAATGAGACCTTGAGGAACGATTGATGAAGAAATATTGGAGCAGCGATTAACGACGACGACCTCAAAGCTCCGATTAATGACGAGACCTTGGAGCAGTGACGAACTCGGAGTAGCAATAGAAATAGACGACCTCGGAGTGGTGATTTAATCGTCTACGCTTGTGATTGACTGTTGGTGAGTGACTGAGGAGTAATCGGCGGCTTGCAACTCTTTGTATTTATTAGGGTTTATTTTGATAGTATAGTTGGAATTTTAAGGTTACAAGATAGAGATAAAGGAAGGAAGTTACTAATATACTACTAATAAAAGGTTGAATAATAATATAAAAAAAAGTAAAATTAAACGTGTAACGGTGTAAGGGACCAGTGTTCATTTATTCATGGTTTCTTTGTCCTCAATCTGTTATACAATAAATTTTTATTTATTTAATTTGTTCTAAAACATCATATTTCATAAAGTGTGGTTTCTTATTTATATCCTAAGAAACCATATGAGTTTGTTATATGGTTTCTACACCTAAGAAACCAACTAAGTACATTATATGGTTTCTTATCAATGGTTCCCTTGTCCTATTTTGTAGTAGTGAATTTTCGATCAACAATGCCGGAAACCTCCAGATCGTCCAATTAAGAAAACCTAATGCGCGAATTTCTACAATTACAAAGAGAAAATCAACCACCATTAACGCAACATCCAGAGAAAACATGGAGTTTCGACCTCAATCAAACATTCAGAGAAGGTGAAGCAGAGAATTTCGTTGATGATCTCGATCAGTTTAATGATGATAACATTCAAAACTCAAAAGTTCCAGAAATTCAAATACAAGGTAAAAATCTAAACAAATACTAACCTATTGTTTGTTTTTGCTTAAATTTTTGATTTAATTTTCAATAATTAATGCAGATATTGAAAATCAAGGTGTTTCAAATACATTAGACGATGAAGATCAAGTTATTCCGAACACTTTAGATGAAGAAGGACAACCAGTAGATGAAGACGAAGGTAAAATTCTATAAAAGTTACATATATTATGGCAAAAGTTACATATATTATGGCAAAAGTTACATTGACTATATGTATGAACAAGTATAGGTGAGTTGAAAAGCAGAAACATGCTAGTCTTTGCCCTACTTGATTTACCTAGTCGTGTAGTATATTGTCCTGATTTATTAGAAAGAATTATTTGGCTGTTTGTCGAAGGATTGCTGAAGAATGCAGTTAGTAGAGGTTAGTGAAATCTGTTTTGTTGGTTTGCTGTAAAATTTCATTGAATTGAAATTAAGGACATGTAAGATCAGTAAGCAGAGAATTACAAAAGAAACAGTCCTTATCAATACGATAATTGTTACTAGAAAATGCTAAATATCTCTTATTCTACTAATGCACAGATACAAATCCAAAACCAATAGATACCACTGGTTTAGATATGGAAGGATCATTAGTTGGAGTGGAAAGAGACACTTATCAAGAAATTTATGACTTGTACAGTCTACATGCTTCTACAGTGGGATTTTCAATAAGAAAGCATACAACAAGGTACCGCTTACACACACGTATAGTCACAGAGAAATACTATGTGTGTTCTGCGGAAGGAAAAAGACATACTGCTGCAAAGAAGACAAATATGGTTCTAATGGTTGATGAAGATAACAAGGATTTAAAACAAAGAAAACCACGAAAGTCTCCATTACAAGAACTAACTGCAAGGCAAGCCTAAGAGCAAAAATGAATGATGATGGAAAATTTAAGGTGGTGTCACATGTGTTACAGCATAATCATGAACTAACAAGAAAGCAGTGGCATTATTTGCATCGATCTGAGAGAGAAGTAACAATAGAAAAGGCAGAAGCAATTAAAACAATGAAATCTGCTAGACTTTCAACAATGGACACATATAATTACATGTGTACAGAAGCTAATGGAGAAGAAAACTTGGGGCATAGTGTTGTAGATCACCTCAATTTCTGCTCAAGACTAAGAATGGAACAAATAGAGGCCGGAGATGCTCAGACATTAGTGAACATTCTGATCGAAGAACAAAAAGAAGATCCTAACTTCTATTTTAGAGTGAAATTCGACACAGAAGGTAGAATTTCCAACATTTTTTGGAGAGACGCAATGATGTTAGAGGATTACAAAATATACGGAAATGTTCTTGTATTTGATACAACATACAAAACAAATCGGTATAACCTTATATGTGCTCCTTTTGTTGGAATAGATAACCATTGGAAAAATTGTATGTTTGCATGTGCATTCATAGGCAATGAAAAAACAGAGTCGTTTGTGTGGTTGCTTGAAACCTTTAAAAAATCTATGGAGAATAAAATTCCAACCTCCAAATTCACTGACCAAGACCAGGCTATGGCTCTTGCAATTGAGCAGGTACTACTTTTTCTATTTGAATATCATATTCACTGATTCCAGTCTCATTTTGAGTCATTTTTGTGTTCATAACTTTTATGAATATAAGTATCACTTATGTGAGTATAAATGTTACTTTTGTGAGTAAAAATATCACTGTTGTGAGAATAAGCGTTCAAGTTTAGTGACATGTCACATTCTGAATGCAGGTATTGCCAGACACAAGGCATAGGCTATGCATATGGCACTTAGAACAAAATGCAATGACACGCTTTGGAGCCCTTAAAAGAGATAATGAGTTCAAAAAAATATTCAACAAATGCTTGAAGGGATGTGTGACAGAAACAGAATTTGAAGAAAGATGGAAAGAAATGATACAAAAATTTGATTTGGTTAATCATGCATGGTACCAAAGGGTGTATGATCTAAAGGAAAAATGGTGTCCAGCACTCAGTAAAGATTTCTTCTCGGCAGGAATTCTTTCATCACAAAGAAGTGAAAGTACGAACCATGCAGTAGGATTCAGAGCTAATAAATCAACAACACTGACAGAATTCTATGGCATCTTTGTAAGAACCATAAAAAGATGGAGAAGTGATGAGAAGTATAATGAGTTTACCTGCAGCAAATCAATAGCCTTTACTTCATTGCCACTATCCGGAATGCTAAAGCATGCTGCACAGGTACTTCTATATTCCTTTATTACATATATCTAAGACCTGAAAACAAACAACATAAGCAAATATAAAAATGATACATGCAAAAGAACATGACTGGTAGTAAGTTATTGCTCTAATGTACAGGTTTACACATTGTCTCTGTTTAGAGACTTCGAAGAGGAATTTGGATACTCAATGGCGACCACAGTCCAAATTCTAGGGAGAACTGAAGAAAACATTATTCTTTATGAAGTATCTCTAGAAGAAAAGCCATGGTTTTCCCAACAGGTAAGTTACATACATGAGAGCCAAACTATATGGTGCACTTGCAAGAATTTCGAAGCTTCTGGTTGGCTATGCTATCACTGCCTCAGAATTTTACATCTACATTCTATTACAAGAATTCCGGAGAAGTACATTAGCAAAAGATGGACAAAGCTTGCAAAGTCTGAAGTATGGAATAGAATGGAAAAAAAGGATCCAAAACTCCCATATACACCATGGAGACATACAATGATGAGAAAATATTATAACTTAATCTTAAAGAGTCAAGAAAATGAAAAGGCAAGAGCATTCATGGAGGAAAACTTCAAAAGATGTATGAAAATGGTGGAAGACTTACTTGCGGCTGATGCTTTTACAGAGGAGGTTGCTGCAAGTGATGACAACTCTAATGTGGCAGAGAGTGCTCAGAGTAACAATAATACTACTGCTTCTTCATCAACAAGTACAACCATACCCACTATATTAGACCTTAAGAGAGCTGTAACAAAGGGGAGAAGCAAGAGAGCAAAAGGAGCACTTGAAAAAGGGAAGAAATCAAAGCAAAAACCATTACCAGATCCAAATTCAGAGTTTGGATCGAAGACACCTAATGTGCGACTTTTTTGAACTTGTAGTGAGTTTGGATGAAACAAAATTGCAAACTTTTTTGTAGTGAGTTTATTTTTGTTTTATACTACTATTGACTTTCATACAGAATTTTTTGTAATGAGTTTATTTTTGTGATATGGAATTGCTCATGAATTATGAACATTTATATAATGTTACACTGATACTTAAAAAAGTAATGCATATACTCGCAAAAGTGATGCATATACTGGCAAAAGTGATGAATTTACTAACAAAAGTGATACTAACACTTACAAAAGTAATGCATTTACAGAAAAGTAACACTAATACTCGCAAAAGTAACAATAATACTCACAAAAGTGATGCATCTGCTCACAAAGGTGATACTTTTTACTCACAAAAGAAATATGTCACTCACAAAAGTGATATTTATATTCACAAAAGTGACAATAATAATCACAAAAGTGTCCGTTTTTAAAATGAATAAAATGGTAATATATATATATATGATAAACTTTAAATTTTCATTTAAATCAACAATATTTCTGTATGATGATATATGATACACTTATA
The DNA here is from genome assembly GCF_948465745.1 of Chenopodium album. Taxonomy (NCBI): domain Eukaryota; kingdom Viridiplantae; phylum Streptophyta; class Magnoliopsida; order Caryophyllales; family Amaranthaceae; genus Chenopodium; species Chenopodium album. The sequence continues at coordinate 41,984,524 of NC_137846.1, read as the reverse complement.
AAATAATAATCAGAAATATAAATAAATAAAAATAAGAACAATAGATTACCAACATTTAATCATATATATATATATATATATATATATATATATATATATATATATATATATATATATATATATATATATATATATATATATATATATATATATATATATATATATATATATATATATATATATATAAAATTTGTACAAACATTTTGAAAATATTAACACTAGTTTAAGTGTCAATATTTATCACTAGTTTCAACTTCCAAAAGTAGTTAACTAATGACAACTTCCAAAAGTATTTAACTAATAACAACTTCCAAAATTAGCTAAAATTTAGAAGGAGTGTACTTCTGTGTAGCCTTTGTAGTCCGTTTTGCTTTCGGAGCAGTGTCAACAGCAGGAGCAGTTTCAGATTTCTTCTTTTTCTTCTCCGCTGCTGCAGCCTTCCTCCTTTCTTCAATTTCAGCAACATACGCAAGATCGCTCTTCTTTTCATTAAATTTTTCAACTTCTACTAAGACTTCAGATCTTGATTCGTTCATGTCACACAACACGAGTTTCGCACAAATCTTAGCATGTAAAAATTTCCTCCCAGCAACCTCACAACAAGAAAATAAAAGGCGCATTAATATGTATAAAACATTAGCATAAACAATAACAAATGAATTAATTCAGATCAGTTTCAAGATCACTCACTGTTCTAAGTTCATCTACAGAAAACGATGTATCACCAACAAAATGCTCCATATGACACATCATAAACACACCACAGTCATTATTATCAACCTTACTCTTCCGCCACACTAAATCGGCAATTTTGAACTTGTAAAAAGGGACTTTTTCACTCTTTGGATGATTTCTTCGTGCAAGAAAATCACCAAATTCAGAACACTGAAAAAAAACAGAATATTAAAAACAACAAAAAAATCAGATTAAAATAAAAACATACTTTAAAACAGACAATAACATACCAGATAAAAAGTCAAATTTTGAAAATATGTAATCGTCTCATCACTCCAAATGATATTATCAACATAATGAACCAATTCATTGCCATGATCAATCACAAACAGCACATAATGTTCATCAACAAGAATAGGAAAATAAACCTGAAAAAATAGAACAAAAGTAAGCATAAAGCACAACCATCAAACAATTAATATATATAAAAAATTAAGATATATACCAAGTCTGCACCAATAACATCACAACCAGAATTTTCATATGTAACCCATTCATCCCAAATTTCGTGCAAATCGGAGACAGCAGAACTAGCAGAACTATCTTCGTTCCCCTCCGATACATGCAAAAAAGCAAACTAAAAGGAAAAAATAAATAAATGAAAAGTGTAAGAAAACAAATAACTCAAAACAGAAAATTGCTTACACTTTGCCTCGCACCAAAAAAGAATCTGTGAGGACCACAAGTATCATAAAAACACGATTCATTTAGATAAATGCAGTAGCAATCAACTACTGACCAACGAACCAAATTAGGATGCACCAAAGACACCATATCCTCTCTTGGAATGAGAAAATGCAATCCATAAGTAACAAGATTCTCACTGCAAGGTCAAACAATATTATTAATATCAAAACAAAAAGAAAAAGAAAAAAAAGTTTCAAAAAAAAATGACAATTAAAAAAGAACTTACTTATTATTAAATAAGTGATCCACTAGACAATGATCAAGAGCTTCTAAATATAATTGAGGTAATTTTTCACCAAAAGCACGAGAATTACTTTTCATAAATGGTTTAACAAACACTACACTCTGACCACCAATTTCACCACAGTCCAAAGAACACAAACTTTTATTCGTTCTCATAACTGGACCACCTCTGCCACCACCATCTCCACCACCACCACCACCTCCACCACCACCATCTCCACCATCTCCACCACCTCCATCATCTCCACCACCTCCATCATCTCTTAGGGTAAACTTTGATGAAGTACTTGCATCAACTTTAAACAACTCATCCACTGACTTCATTTTTATAAACTCATCAATTAAGCCATCAAGAAGCTTATGATAATACGGGTTAGACAAAAGTTGTTGTGTTTGAGACAGCTCAATAGAATCAGCATCCAAAGAAACAGAATGTTCAACAAAACGACTATGCACCAACCGTTGCAAAGTACTAAAACAATTGGAATTCACAGATGAAAACAGCTCCATGTTCCTTTTCATAAAAAGAAACGCCTAATGCAAATCCTACACGTTAACAAACAATTATATCAGAATAGAATAAAGGTTTTATTAAAGTTAAAAAAAAAAACATACATCAGTTGCAGCACTTTTAATCTCAGAATCAGTTAATACTCCTTCAGGCAAATCGAAAGTCACACATCTTCTACCATCATCAATAGGAGCTGCACCAACTTCACCCTTACTTAAGTTGTTAACATTTGAATCAACACGCTTAGCAGAAACTGGATAAGTCAATTCATTCAAAACCCCCTGACCAAATCCACCAGCCTTCAACTCCAAGGACACCCTGTTTCTCACTTTTTTATCTGTCCAGTGTTGGATAAGAGGAATAGTGGAGTTCTCTACTACACCTTGGAAATTCAAACGATGAAAATACATAATCTTAAGCAACAACAAACATCCACTAATACTATCTTTAGCCTCAGAATTTTTGTAACTAACAACAGAATTCATCAACTTTCTCAAAACAAATGAACACCAATCAAGATTTTTAATTTGATAACATCATCCACATCATTAACTAACCTAAAATTAACCGTCCTATTAGCGGTAGGAACAAGCATACTACTAAGAGCATGCATAACAAATAACCTCTTAAATTCATCACCTCCATTCACCAACTCCTTGATCCTAGTTTCTAATCTAGCCAAAGGTATCAACTCCTTAACACCAACATCAAAAGCAGCTCTCCATTTATTTTTCAACGCACTATCATCTTGAGATTGACCTTTGTAACTACCCTTCATTTCAGGAACCTCACGACCTTCTACCTTAGGCAAACCAAAAACATCACACACATCATCATTAGTCACAACGAACTCCTTACCTTCAGCCACACAAAACATACAAGTATATCCATTAAAACTATCAACAAGCCAAGGAAGTATACCTCCAACCATACTCTCCACACGTAAAGACAACAAACCACCAAATCCAACCTCTTCTACATGTTTTTTTTGAGTCGGAGAAAGCCCACTTACAACCTTAACTAATGAAGAAGGTCTACAACGACATGTAATTTTCCTATCAGGCCTGAAAAAACAAAAAAAAATTATTATAACATACTTATATACTGAAATTTAAATTATCATATAAAATTAAACATGAATTATGAACATTTATACAAAGGAAGAGTGAAGCAGCTATCAAATTTAGGCATCTGCTGCAGAGGGGCTTCTGCGAAGTAATTAAGGATAATCTTACATATGAAACTCAGAGATGGACTACAAGCAATTAAATAAAACTATAAACCTTGGAAAATATATCTTTTTACCCTAGCCAAATCAGAGCATGGAAGAAAAGGGAGAGAAAGGCAGAAAGATCAACATTAAAAAGGAACAAACCCATTAATTTCAAGTACCGTGTATTTACGCAAATATTTTTTTACAATGACATTAATTAACTACGACAAGTCTTTGCTAATTAAGGGGATGGTAAATTAATTATTTACTCATGACACTCATTAAAGGGATATAATACTCAAAAAAAGTGATTATTATCAAAACTTTCACAAAAAGATACTTGCATTCACAAAAGTGACATTGATATGTACAAAAGTCAAAGATATACTCACAAAAGTAACACTTTATATATTGACACAAAAATCACATAAAAACATAATTAATCAAAGTTACCTATACTCTTACAAAAGTCACAATTCCATTCACAAAAGTATAGCAAATATACAATAGTCTAAAACATAAAATCTTACTCGTCATCCTCTTTTTCATGCCTCTTCCTTTTATTTCCCTTGGATGTACTTCCTTCACCTTTCAACTTCTTTTTTCCTCCTGCATCCATTTTATTTACTGTTTTCTCAGCTCTACTATAACGAAAACCTTTGATAGATCCTAGCAATTAATTAAAAAAAAAACATCACAACAGAAATTTTGACAAAATTTGACAAGAATGGCAGAGAATGGCATCTTCATTTGGTTAAGATGTAGGATCTTACTTATTTGATCTGGCTAAAATATCCCAAAGCACACAATAACAAAAACATAGAATATAATGATTAGCAAATATTACAAGGAAGCAGACCCCCAAATATCATAGGTTTGCATTTCATGACTGAAAGTGCCACATTACATGGTAGGAAAAATGGAGCACGCATCATAATGCTACAGTAAACTCAAGTTAAAGTTCGTCCCTGCAGTCAAGAGTAGCTCCTGAACAAAGCAGGAGACTAACCTACATATCTAGAAATAGAGACACTTTTTCACTCAAACTCCCTTTCTTTTTACCTCTATATTATGGTGAGATAGGAAAAATACATTATGAAAAAATACACACACACACACACACACACACACACAAATTTGCAGTTAGCAGCTTAACATCATCACAACAAAACAACACAGAAAAGAACATGGGAAAATGATAAACATGGTAGGATTGTACCAAATCAAATGAAGCATGTGTATATCCACCATGTTTGCCACACTAAAATCAAATGCAGCATATATATCAAACCGTAAACGAACATAGTAGCAAAAAACCTAAAATTCATACACAAAATACTTTCAATTGTACTACTATGAACATGCAGTTTTTCATTTGGACATTTTTACAAACACGTAGCAGGCAATTCTCAAAATAAACCTAATCTAAGCAAAAGCAAGTGATTAAAACGCACAATCAAACAAACATAGCACAAACTGAACAAAAAAAAATTGCGAAAAGGAGAACAAACACTAACCTAGAGCAACATTATCATCACCAGAAAGCAAACTCTTCTTCTTCACCATTGCAAAAACTACAAAAAATCCAAAACAACGAAAACCTAAAAATCGAAACACTTAAAACTATATAAAATGAAATAAAATTGAGTAAACAAACCTGAAATTAGCAACAATCAACTTCAAAGTGAAGAAATTAAAGATCGAAGAGAGAGAAATTGAAGTAGCAACAACAAATTTCTGCAAATCGCCAAAATCAAGAGAAGAAGAGAAGTAGAGGAGAGAGAAAAAATCAGAGAAAGAGAAGCAAAATGAAGAGGAAAGAGAAAATAAGAAAGTTTTTTTTGTTCTTTTTTCTTTTACACGTGTGAGCCCAAATTGGGCAACCCAATTTGCACTTCCTTGTTGTGATTTTCAGTAAATTAGTGAAAACCCGGTTTTATTAAAAGTTTGTCTTAATCTATTATACACGAGCGCAAGTCAACAACAACTCCCGCAATCATGCCTTTAACACTAGCATTGATCACGACCTCCTCTTTATCTAACTCCATTTCCAAAACCTTCCCAAACAGCCCAAACAAATCCACCTTCTTCTCCACCTTCAATCCAAATCCCACTCCAAAATCCAACAAAAATCATCAAATCTACCATAAATTATCACAACCCACAAAAATGTCTGGATTTCTGACTGCAAAATCATCTCCAACTGACCTAGTTGCTCCACTCTCAGGTGCAATCAACCTCGTCCAAACAAACCCTGCCACTTGGCAATCTGCCGTACTCTCCAATGTAGTCATCTTCGTTCTGGGTTCTCCGATTTTGGTCTCAGGACTTTCTATCTCCGGCATTGCTGCTGCTTTCTTGTTGGGTACTCTTACATGGCGCTCTTTTGGTCCTCCTGGTTTTCTTCTTGTTGCCACTTACTTTGTTTTTGTAAGTTTTTATTTTTCTTCTGTTTTAATTTAATCATCCCATTTCGAAATTTCGAATTAATTGGTTAAATTTTGGATTTTGGAATCATGGGTTCAATTTTTAGATTGATTTTCAGGTTTTGGGTGTTGTTGTAATTTATGTGTTTGTATATAGTGAAGACCTTGTTGTCTCTGCATTGTTGCCTTCTTAGTTTTTCAATATGATATGGTTGATGGTTGTTGATTTACTGCAAAAATTTGTGAATAGCATGTCTGTTACTGCTAGATTTAGGATGAAATGCGTATATATTTTTATCAAGGCAAGGCGCCGAGGTGTGGATGGAACTCGGGTTGTCTAGTGTTACACCTGCATTTGTTTGTGATCGACTCGATTGTGGCACTTTTGAGTTAAAAATTATCAAATTTGGTAAACTTATCTAGGTAGATAGTTTGATGGATAGCATTTGTTATTCTGCATGCTAGCCTTTTGATCCTGAACAAATCAATGAAATAGGCCTGCTTGTGCTTACAAGCAAAGAAGAATTATAGGATTTTAGTATACAAGGATATGGATTGTCATTTGTATTCGATTTTGGGATTTGGAGTCTCCAGATGTTTGTCTCTCAAATAAATACATGTCTTATTACTCGGTCCATAAGGTTCGTTTGAATCAGAAATCTGCATTGAGAGTTTATGATTTTGTACATACCTGTAGTCCCACCCTGTCCTGGATTATAGATAGCGTAACTAAGCTTCTAATGCTGCATAGATAAATGGATTTGAAGCTACAATTCACGAGCCATACTGAACGTGTTTTGAGAGAATTACAAACCCAATAGATTCATATAATTCTCTATCATGACCTGTGGATATTTGGCAGCTAACATTCATTTAGTGAATTAAAATCCTCATGTGAACAAATTGATGAATGAAGATGCTGATGGATTCATTGGATTTTCCCTATCAAAACATCATTGTTTTATCCCCAAGCTAGTGTTTCTCGTGTCTGTTTTACATCAGAAGTCAGGATCACACCCTTCTTACATACGACAACCTCATTGCATCTAATGTAATTTTTTTGTTTAATACTTAGCAGCTACAATGAGACACATGTAACTTTAAGACAAGTAATTGCTGATCAGGACACTGATTTTTGGTTATAGGCAAATGCAAGTGAGTTCAAAATTTAAAATTTGGTTGGCCATGGAGGAATTAATGTGTTCAGAGGTACTTTGGCAGGTATTCTTAATCAAGGCCATGCTTTTTTCACTCGGGTTAAGTCTAACTTTTGTCTTTAATAGATGGAAGGTTGCGCAAACTATACTATACATCTATACTTATCGAAAACAAGCTCTAAAAGATCTTTCATAATTCTGTTGTTCACCCTTCAATGCAAGAATGTGATGGGCTTATCAATATTTATGGGGTGAAGTCTATTGTGCTTAAGTATGTAGGCTGTACCAGTGGTACCATACTTGGCGATTTAGCAAAGAGTTTCGCTGCAATATCTTACTAATTCTTGTTGCCCTTTAATGCAAATTTATCATGGGTATATTAGCATCTCAAATTTCATATCCTGCTGTTAGGTCATTGGTACTGTGCACAAGTAGTTTATTATATAATTATCTTCATTAGCTTTGTTGTGGGATAGAATGAGATCGATATGTTTGTTAAATTTCATTGGAAATTCTAGGATAACACTAGTTGGTGGACTTTCTTAACAAAATTTTTCCCATTTTTCCTCCTCCCTCTCACTTTAGCATCATTCTTTCATTGTTTCTGGGGCCTTGACTCATGATAATATAAAGCATCGTTTAGCTGTGTAGTGGATTTTTATAGTGGCATTTAATTTAGTCAATAATTCCACTAACTTTGACTTTGGATATTCAAACTTGATAGTTTATAAGAAAACAGATGAAGTAAGGTCCCCTGGAGAGTGGAGAGGGACATTTCACAATTTACATTTCTTTCTCATTCGTGTTTTTTTCGCTTCGGGAGTTTCCTTTTACATTCTTCAAGGTTTTTGGAAAGTAGTGGGACCTTTGATAGTCATGGACTAATGTTCTTTGGAAGAAATGGGCAGTTTTGTCTTGGAGAGCTTTGCTGCATCATGTTCGCTATCTTAATTTCTGATTGAAAGGATTTAATTTCTTATTTTGAGATTTTTATTTAACCTGCATTAGGGAACTTTAGCAACCAAGGTCAAGATGGCACAGAAGGAAGCTGAAGGGGTTGCGGAAAAGAAGAAAGGAAGAAGAGGGCCAGGTAGTGTAATTGGTTCTAGTGCAGCTGGTTGTGTTTGTGCTATTCTTTCGATATATGGAATAGGAGGGAAGGAACTTTCTCAGCTTTGGAAACTTGGCTTTGTTGCCAGCTTCTGCACTAAGCTGAGTGATACCGTCTCTAGTGAGATAGGGAAAGCATATGGCAAAACAACGTAAGTATTTTATTTTGTAATACATCAAAACTCTATTTTTATATAAAAAAAAAAATTGACTCAATGAGTATACACCAGTTTATGTGTAGTGGTTTGCTTCATGCTTATGAAAGGCTGGTGTTATTTTATAAGATGTTTTCTGATGGCTTGAGATTCACATTCTACATCTAAAAAGCCCCTGGTTTTTTCAGAATGTAATACTATGGTTTTGTCAATACAGAAATACTTATACTCACAATTGTAGGAAGATGATAAACACATTGAATTCTTTTTAAAAGAAGCTATAGTAACAGACAAATAGTCAATATTCCAGGTCAGGCATGCACTATTTCCTTTTTCTGTATAAGCACCACTACATTTGAATAAATAAATACACGCTGAAATTTCAAGTAGGATTCAGACATAAAAGAGTAGATATCCACCTAAACATCCTAAAAGATAAAGCATTCCTAGATCGTTAAACAAAATTATTGAGCACCACTACTAAAACATACCTTTCTTCAGAATATAGGACATCTAGTGACGACATATTATTGAACTGAAGTTAGAATAATGTCAAATACTTTAATGGCGTAATGTGCTCAGCTGTTCACAGTATCACATTGGGTCACTAAGCTAATTTGACACCGATTGCTATAGACTAAACATTATGGTTTATAACATGACCATTTGAATTACAGACATGGAAGAGAAAGATCACGATTACTCCTACATGTCGTTTAATTGACCTATATTATTTTTTATTATTAAATAAGAATGTCTAAAGTCATCAAGCGGAATTCATAATTTCAGATTATAGGTACATTTCGTTCATACCAATATTTTAAGAAAATATTTAGTATCAAGAGCTATATGACCGTATAATTTTATCTGAATTTACAAAGGTTTTAGTTCTCTCCTGACCCATAAGTCAGATATGGGAATAAAGAGAAATGGAGAGAGACTTAGTAGTTATAGATGATCTCTAGTTAAGTGGTTAGCTATTTTTGGATTCAATTGCAAACCAAATATTTATGTTATTCTCTCTCTCTCTCTCCTTTTTTTTTTAGCCAGAAATCTGTTTGGGTTCTTAATCTTTTTTATATTTACTATTGATTCTTAGGATATTAGGTGTTTTACAGCCTTTTTCTTTTCAACTTGTTCCATAGATGATTAAGCTCTTGCAAAATTGGTATACTTCAGTTAAAATAAGTTTATGTTAGCAAATTTGTGTTCAAACAAAAATAAGTATTAAATATAGCAAAACAATTTCATTAGAAATCAGTAAGCTGTTTATTTATATGTGGAGTTCTAATGAAAGTGATTTGTAATACCAATCACCGAATAATATTATTGTCATTTGGATATAATTGTTTACAAGTTTACCTTTACAATTTGATGTAATCATAATGTGTGATTTTAAAGTTTTCTAAATACTAACCCAGTATATATGAGCAGGTATCTGGTCACTACATTCAAAGTTGTTCCTAGAGGGACAGAAGGTGCTGTAAGTGTTGAGGGAACCATTGCTGGGCTTCTAGCTTCAATTTTGCTTGCCATTGTTGGTTGTCTTAATGGCCAGGTTCTCCTTTCTACTTTAATTAAGCTAGACACTTACTATAGATAACTGTGTTTAAAGTATTACACAATAATTTGCTTTTACAAGGCTTGCCTACATAAGGATAGCAACTTTCCACAAGGGCAAGATATTCCCATAAATGTTTAATCTATTATGTGTGCACCATATAAGATTCAGAAAATTTTATCCTTAATTTCTCTCCAATAGATATGACTTTGACTAAAGTAAATCAAATTCATGACCGCACCATGCTCAACGAATTCCAGTGGGGAGGGGGATTATGATGAGTTCTTTTTACTCTTCATGGCTGCTAAGAATTTGGCTATGTAATTGGACACTGTCATTATCGATTAAGAGGGGCTGTGTGGGGAGCTTCAAATTTGAGCACCCGTATTGGGTGTAACTTCACGAGTGAGAAGTGTATGCATTAAAATGAAACCCTTGCTTATGAACTACAACTATGCAAATTTGAGGTGATGGCAGATAAGTAGGGAGAGTGTTTCCTTGTTTTTTTGTCAAGAAGTGCTTTGATTTTATATTAGTGATCATCATTATCGATTTTGTTCTTATGTACTGCCTCTGCTTTACTCAGTTTCATTTTGACACTATTCACACACACTCTTTTGACTATGTTTGGGATTTATACGTAATGAAAAATAGACTCATCTTGATACTTTAAAGTAAACTTTGTTTAATACTGAAGTGGGAGAGAAAGAGAGGGGGGGGGGGGGGGGGGGGGATTAATTTGACATTATATAATTATCAAGTTTCTTGTTTCAGTTCACAATATCTTTGAGAATTCATGTGTTTACCAATCATTTTTGTGGTTGTGGATGTAGTCTACAAAATGAAAGGAGCTATTGAGAACTAATTGTGTTTAATATTGCCTGCAAAAGCAGACTTCTGATATTTCATTGTTGCTGATGACTTCATTACTTATCTAACTAATTGTTGGTTACAAATTAACTTAAGATTTCCTCCATTCCATCTATGAATTCGCTCGTACTATTATACAGTGTCCCAAAGTAAACTTCTGCTCAAGTTCCAAGGCAAAACTTTAAAGTATCATTCTACCTGTTTCTTTCCCCATCCCATCAAGATCATTTTCTCTCCATTCCAACACTATTCTTTTCCCTTTTTCCCTCTTTGTTAACTACCAATTTTTTTATATCGAATATAACACTATTAAATATCCTATTCCTAAAAGTGAAGAATTTTATGGGATGGAGCAAATATATAAGATCAATATAACTTGAATTTTGATTGAGCTTTTCAATTGGTTAATTGATGCTCTTGTTTTCTTGGAAGCAGATAAATTTAACTGGAGCAGTTATCTGCATATTAGCCTCTCAGATTGCTAATTTCGGTGAAAGTATAATTGGTGCTTTGTTTCAAGAGAAGGAAGGATTTCAATGGGTAAGCTTCCAATTTAGGCTATGTATTTTTTTTATGCTATTCCTTGAGTTCTTATGTTTCCGGATTTCACAACGGGTTACAAATTCAATTTGGCCCTGTGCTAGAAGGGGATGAAGCCAGCTGTTGATTAAATTAACCCGAAATATCTCATACCTGTTAGAACTTTTGTTTTTGCAGCTTAACAATGATGCTGTCAACATCATTAATATATCCATGGGTAGCATCTTGGCAATCCTGTTTCAACAAGTTCTGAATCGTAGCTGGCTCTGGTTAATACACTAAACCCTCAATCTAGCTTGGCTGCAGTGTTATCTTACAGTAATATTAGATACATTTGATGATAATTTTATGCTTCAGTCATTCAGAAAATTAACTTAAGTGAAATACATGTCTCTGGTGAACAGAAAGATTTTAAGGAGAGAAAAAGAGGTGACATCAATGTCTAGAGATGGAGACGTGTAGATCGAACATTTCTTGAAGATGGAAGAAATCCAACCGATCCAGGTACAGTTTGGAAAATCCTCATCTCTATTGATAATCAAGAGAGATGAAGTACAAACTATACTTGAAAATGCCAATTCCCTTGTTTTTGCCTCACTATGATAACATTTTCAGTGCAGAGGTTCAAAATGACGGAACAGACTCATGAATACTCAATCCTATACAAATGGGAAGCATAGAGTTCTCACAAGCGTGCAATGGGGAAATATAGTGACTGATAATCACTTTGTATGTGTTTCTTCATAAACTAATGTCATGTTAAATGCAAAGCAAGTCCAATGCCAACTTAACTGTCTAGTTATATGGCTTGTACGTATAAACATCACTAAATTTTTATTGGCATCTGTGTATGAGTTTATTTTGTTTATTGTATGCTCAACGATGTTCATCGCACACAAAAATTCTCTCGATTGATGGAGCATTCCTCTTTGATAATGATGATATACTCTGTATGAGGATAAAGAGCGAAGCATAGCTGAAATATTGAACTCAAGAATTGGATGGCTAACTTGAGGGAATCCAACTTTTAAGGTACTTAGAAAAGAGCCTAGACCAGGTGGAGTAATGGTATCGCTTTCCACCCCATATCCCCGTGGTCTAGGAATTAAATTGTTCGAGGGGTTTTTGTAATCGTTTTCCTCAAGTGGATCCCCTTTTCCTTAACTTAATTATCGTATGTTATGTGAGTAGGTTAGCCAGGTGAAGGACAATTAAATAATCATATAGAACATATGAAACATATAAACATATTTTCCTCTGTTTTTTAATATTTGCAACACTTTCCTAAAATGAAAATGTCACAATACTTGTAACACACCATAAATGGAAAGTTATATTAGGGAAAAGCTATACTATTTCTCTTATTTAAAGCACATGACCCACTAAATTACACTCCTAACAACCATCACCCTATTTTAAAGTGTATTATATCATGTAAATCCCACATAACTTAAATACCGTGATAAAGTGTGTGTTGCAACTATTAAAAAACGGAGGAAGTACATTATTATAAAATAATGTTAATTAAAATCTTTTATCGGTGTATAATACGTGATTTGAACCTTCAATGGACCTCGAAATGTCTAAGGATGGTAGTACTATGGCTTAGGAATAAGATTCGTAAAGGAATTGGCTAAAATCTCAATGTTTACTTTCAAAAAATGCTCCAACTAATCATGAATTGGGAATTCTATGCAATTTTTCTTTTCTTAAATCAAATCCTCTCTAAATTCAAGTATAGACGTCGGCAATTAAAATGTTTTTTTATTTGACTTTTTACAAGCAAGGATGATAGAAAGAAACTAGTTCAGTTCGATGGACTGGATAGCCCAGGGCATACTAGAGCTTCCAAGTTAAGGTGATCAAAGTCCTTGCAACAGAGCAGTGAATATACAGATGGACAAATGGCAATAGATGTTGAAACCAGAACAAAGAATAATATGGACTAGAGTACATCATGATTAATTTAAATTAATTATGGATAACCAACTATGTAACTGTCAATCAATTTTATTTTCAAGTAAATACCAAAATATTTCCTTTTATGTGATTAATTTAGACAACATAGTATAATTTCTAGGACTTAATATTGCATGTATACTCTATTCATTTTTATTTTTTTTATTTTTTTTATTTTTTTTTTATTTTTTTTTATTTTTTTTTTTTTTTTTGGTGAAGATGTATACTCTATTCTAAAACAAAACGTTAACATTTCAATATTAGAATTAGTAGAAGCCAAAATGGCTGTACACTAACTTGGTTAAGTTCGTAACATCATCCCTAAATCCCAAATTATTTGATCAAGACCATATGAAACTCAATGATCTCATGGCTTTTTTGAAACCTTAATGGAGCAATGCCCTTTTCTTTGTTGTTGCCTTTGATTTGTCCCCTATTCGTGAGATCTATTAATAGTTTACAAGTGCTTAAAACTGTGCTTGGAAGGAGTGTAACGAGCTCACCAGAGGAAGTTATAAACGGGTTCATAACAGAAATTGCAGCAAGAAACTGCTATCGATGTATAAAGCTATTTAAATAAATAAATAAATAAATAAATAAAATTACAGTTTATATATTAGAAAAGAAATTACAGGGGTAAATTACAGCACAACCTATAACTTGTTTCTCACAAAGATGTCATTGCATGTCCAAACTTTCGAGGAAAATATGGAACAGGGTAATAACTCCGTGAGGATAAAGAATGTAACAGCAACATTACATCAGCCTCATACTGCAAAATTATAGACCAGCCAAACTAACAGACATTGCAACTTCTCCGACAGTAACCTGGAAGCTGAGCAGTTCCCACCATATATTCCGGGTTCCTAGTGCACTCACCAAGCGCAGCCCATCTCTCACAATTTTGATTGCGATCACTACAACCATCTGTGAGGATTTTGTCAAAATTGTCAACGTGAATCCACTTGGTGGCAGACCATTTCTCACCCTCAATCACAGGACAGCCTCCGTGGAGACTCATCTGGTCAGGTACAGCATTTGGAGACAGACTGAAGAACAAAAGAGCATCCCCTTTCTTTGGTTTCACTGATTAAATTTGAAAATGTTCATAAGATAGGGCAAGAATAATCCCAGAAATAACATTCTTGGTAAGATGTTAGGAGCATACCTGCAATGCCTTTCTTTCCACACTCGGACAAATCATCATTTGCTGCAATAGCTGCCTTTTGGCGTTCTGACAACTGTCCATAGTAGTGAAAAGTCAAAATTAAATACATATAAAGTCCATAATTTACAGCCCAAAAATAATCTCTTAAAACCAGACCCTGGCTCATTGAAACAGAACTTGTCAAATTTACTACAAGTCTACAATTTACACTTCTCAAGAAAAGAAAATGCTGCGCACAAACTTTACAGTAAGAAATAAGCACAAATAGAGGGCTTGAAACATTGCATGTGACGTTAAAAACCTGTAAGAATGCTTGTAGTTCATTTATTACAGAAAGTAAAGATCAACTAACCTCTGCATGTGGAAACACAGTCTCACCGCCTTTCATAACATCTGATAGATACATAAGAACGGTTGCATAACGATGGCCACCACGAGCAATGTTAACTTTATCAACAAAGTAATCATAGTGAGCTTCATACTTCTGTCCTTCCTCATATCTAAGAACTTGTATGTCCTCGCCATTCTCTAAGAATTTTAAAGGGGGAAATAAGGAACCTTAGTTGCTTTTAATTATTATATCAAATGCAAAGACACAGACAGATAAACACGAAGCCCAAATTTGAAAAAGATTTTTAACTCAAGCAAACATGCAATCACATTTTATTTGTATCATCAAGTCTCAGTAAGTAACTAAATTCAACTTATGAAACCTAGATACGAAGCACCATTGAGAAATGATGAGACAGCTGATGCCATAAGATTTAATTCCAATAAGCATGCCTAGATAATACCAAAACATGTTGAGACTAGGGTGACAATTCATATGAAGACTGAAGAGGTGACTTCTATGTATTATGAGTGATCCTAGTGAAGGCGTATACAGAGTGACTTATAAGGGGATGGGAGTGACGTTAAAAGGATACAAGATGACTTACACCATCCTTTGTACAAATCTGATCTACATGAAAATTTGTTCTTTGAAACGATATATCAACAACCACTTAAAAGATTCTAGTGTGACTCCTGATATTAGGCTCCATTTGTTTTGACTAGAAAACAATTTCTGGGAAAATAAATTACCATTATCCATTTGTTCAATATATAAAAGGTGGAAATTAATCTTTCCAAAGGTGGAAAATAGTTTTCTCAAAATCATATACTTTTTTCTTTTAAAAGGAGGTGAAACCACATTTTTTCCTTTCTACTCTTAACAGCCATATCCTCTCCTCTCTAATAAGAGACATTTATGTCACACATAGCTAGTGATTAGGAAATAGTGAGAGTTAACTATCCACTAAATTTTTGGGCCTTTATTTCCCTTAGGTCATTTATTTTAAATTCTAAATTAAGTTGTTTAAGTGATTTTTTTTTAGTCTTATCTTATTACTACCTCCGTTTCATATTATTTGCAACGATTTGACATAAAGTAGAGAGAAAAAATGTCCAATCGTTGCAAATAATATGAAACGGAGGTAGTATATTGTTTGGTTTTCATGAATTGTACGATTTGTAGCCTTGATAAGTTTAGGTGTTTAACTAGTTGTGCATTGTTGATTATCGTTTCTTTCATCTAATTTTTTCTATTTATTTATGTAAATTTTATAGAGTAACTTTCCACATTTAAATTGCTTGAATCGTCTCTCATCTTTATTCACTTTGCTCATTTTATTTTATTTATGTTTTATTCTGTTCTCCCTTTGTTCTATCTGCTTGTGTAGGTGAGTGTTTGAAGGGTTGAGTCAACGATATCATCGATCAAGAAACTCAAGCTCATCAAATTGGAGAACATATGCTTGCAAAAGAGCTTAAAATGCGCTTTACTTTGCCAATTGTAAACAAGCAACTTCTAGACTTCACCAACATTCCACCTTCTGCAGCGACATGCCACCCAACCCTTGCTGTTAGGCTACGTCCTAACAGCCCCTGCCTCTATCTCTCTCGCCACCACTCACCACACATTACACAAACAGCAGCTAGCAAGCAAACTGAGTGCTGCCCCACCTCATTGTTGCACTAACCCACACCACTGCCCCAATCCAATTTAACTCACTCGCCTCACTGCCCCCCCCCCCCCCCAATCCTCTGCTGCCAGTCAGGCCACAGCACCCCACACAACGCTGCACCAACAACACCCATGCTTCTCCCTTAAATGCACAGGCCCACTGTACTTTGTCCTTGCTGTCCACACACACAACAAAAGCCGTAGCACTGCACGTCTCGCCCCAGTCCTTGCTACCAGCCAGCCATACCAACCACACAGCAAAGCAGTGCAGCACCAACACACAACACCACACATCTCACACCCAAATCCCACAGAACCTGCCTCCCTCAACTCACACAGCAATTCACACACCACGCATGTATACAACAGCCTACCACTTGCCAACACCCTTATCTTCTTGCAGCACTCCCTGCTTCCCACCTCGCCAACAACACACACAATACAGCAACCATGCAAGTTTGCGCTCTCATCCATCTTCTCCCCTTCTAGTGCCACTTTCCTCGTCCCCTATAACTTCCTTTGTAAGGAAACAAAAATAAACTTTCCCCAAACATGTTTTCTATCTAAACACATGAAGCTTTAGTCCATGCAAGGGGGATTACTGACAATTCCTTCTAATTCACCTACCCCCCCCCCCCCCCCGGCCCAATATTTTATTTTATTTATTTAATTTTTTTTTTTTTTTTTGTGCAGTGTCAGCACCCTATTCAAGCTTTATGGCATAGAAAATAACATGTGAAAAGGTTCAAGGGAAAAAATTCCAAACATTAAACATAATTTAATCAACTAATTATACTAATATTTCTCATAGAACAAAGACACATCTTTTCTTCAGAAAAATATCATGCATGAAATATATTTCGAATTCTAAATTTCAACTAAAGTGCAGCTGATAATAATGATAAAATAGCATTGACACTGCGTTAAATATATAGGACTGGAGAGATGAATGTGATTTAAACATTTAATATCATAAATGAGCTTACTGGCATAGTCTAAGACATCCCCGTTAATATCATTATTTTTATTTCTGAAATTAATTTTTTAGTGAAATTAATGCAATGAAGTAACGAATGACTAGGACGAAGATGATATACTCCCATTGTCCCATTTTGATGTGCCTGTATTCCTTTCTGGGTATCCCAAAATATTGTGCATGTTTCTAAAAATAGCACATAATCATTACTTCCTCCGTTTCTATTTAGTTGACGCATACAATTTAGGCAGACATATTAAGGACAGGAGAGAGAATGATAAAGCAAGTGAGATAAACTAGTAAATGCAAAGTATAAATCTTACCCAAAAAGGAGATGTGTCAAGTAAATATAAACTTCCTAAAAAGGGATACGTGTCAACTAAAAAAAACGGAGGTAGTATTTACTTTTTATCTTTCCTATACAAAATACACATATACCTAAAAAAATCATTACTTACGTTTTATAATTCCCATACAATATTCTCTACCTTTTATTATTCCCAGCACACATATTCTATACTATTCATCTTTCCCATAGAATATTCATCTACTCCCTTTATTCTCCTTAATTATCGTATTTTTGAGAAATAGGCACATCAAAAAGGGATGGAGGGAGTATCATCATATGAAAACTTATCAACAAACGATAAATGTCGCAACCAAATATTTCCAGATAGTTCTTATTACAGAATCAATAGTTTCAATGGTATATCTGCAATGGTAGTGCAATGGAAGCACCTCTAACAGCACCACAAAGCAGGTACAACATGATGTTAGATGGTGACCGACATAAGTAGTACATCAGTAGCAAAACATACCTCTTCTATGATTATGACATAAGTATTAGGCTCATTTACAGATAAAAGTAATTGCAAAACCTGATGCAATTTGACACATAGCAAATGAGAGAGTGAGAAAGAAAACCTTGTGGTAAGAATGTCCAGACTGCAATTTTTTGCTCTATACGTTCTACAATATCATCCTGAAATGAAATAGGGCAAAATACAGATGAATGCAATGGAAAGTCCAAGATAAGGATATATGCAAATTGCCATTACAATGCAAGACCACCCTTTTGAAGATTCAAAACTATCTCCAGTTAAATATCAGTTCCTATATAAGAAGTGATTTCTTTTCCATATACCAATTTGCAACGCATAAATGCCTTTCGGTTTTAATGCAAATAATTCATCGTTCTACAAACTAATTTTTGGCTATGCCCGCAGCTTTCATCGCAGTCTTCAGTTCTTTTCCCTAGTCTTCAACTATTGTCCTCAATTTCTACTTTTTCCTATCCTCTTACATAGTAACACTCATTCTTCATTTAACACGCCCAATAAACAAATGCTCCACTAATCGACAGTGTTCACCATCACTTGTTTTTCAAACAAAATGTTGCCCGGGATTCAAAATTTCAATGCTAAACACATAATCTACTGCACAATCAATCTTAGTTTCATATCAGGTTCAGAATCAGCTAAACAAATCATCGTTAAAAGTTTAAGACTACAACGAAATCAATCAACAAAATACACCACACCACACCAAAAATGCCGAAAAGTGAGAGTAAAATCAGACCTTGGCCTTGCTGATAAAGGCACCGGAGCTTGTCCTGACCTCACTAAACTGGCTATCCCCAGACTCATTATCTGCCACAGCTGACCTCTTCAGTTCCTTTTTCGCCTATTCGAAATATAATAAAATCAAAAAAATTAAAGAAAAAATCAAAACAGCAGTACAACTTCATAGATTTTTTTTTTTCTAAAATAAATCAGATTAAGACTTACAATTGATATCAAATGATCACATTCTTCATCAGTCAGAAATTTCTCATATACAAATGCCCTTAATTCAAACAAAAACGATAAACCCACAATTTAGTCAATCAAATTCAACACTAATTATAACTTTTTCTCATATAATAGATTAAATCACAGAAAAACTGACCTGGGTTTCCAAGAAATTTGCCTGACTTTGGAAGGGTCAATTTTAAAAAGAGCTGAATTCACGGCCGTGCAAAGAGATCCATTGATCAGCAACACGATTGAAAATAGGGATATGATTTGTGACAGAAACCCTCGATTCATGGTGAGAATTTGATGGAGAAATTATAATTTTTGAGTCAACTTTGAAATCAATTAGTTATTGATTTTTAGCTTGTTTGATATTCAAGATCGCAGTTTGTGAATTTCTAATCACTTCCTCGAAAATGGAAGCAGGAAGCAGGAAGCTGAAGATGAAGTAAATATTTTAAAATGTAGCTTAATAAATTTTGTTTGATTATTATCAACACGTCGTGTGAAAATAAGATACGAAAATGTGATGCTTACTCGGATTTTATTTTTTTTTAAAAAAATAAGCTTGCTAGGATTATTTTGAAAGAAATGGACTAACTTTTTTTTTAAAAAATTTGGGTCTTATAAATATTGATTTACTTACGATATTGTGATGTTCGTTGAGGCTTGCTCTTTTTTTTTTTTTTTTTTTTGGATTTATTGAGTAAAAATAAATTTAATTCATTAAAAATAATTTTAGTTCTGTAAAATTAAGTTTCGTTTAGTGAAAATCAGTAATTTTAAAGAAAAAATATAATAGAAAATCAGTTAAAAAAATAATAATAATTTCAATTCAGTAGCATTAATATCATTTCAGTGAAAATAGTTTCATTTCAATAAAAACAATTTGTATTCAGCAAAAATAATTTCATTTCATTAAAAACAATTTACGTTTGGTCAAAATAAGGTAAAATGAACAAGGTCTTATAACATACTAACTAAATATGTTCACACTTTACAAAAAATAAATTAGCATAAAAACAAATTGTTTTAGGATTGCTACTTAAATTTACTATATAGGTGTAACACCCCCAAAATTCAAGTCTTTTTAAAACAATAAGAGTAACTTTTTAACTCTCAAAACCCAACCCTCGAACCCTGGGAGTGTTACTGCTACACTTATTTTCCGTAGAAAATAAATGCAAAGCAAAACGAAATATTATTAAATAAACTAAGTGGTCTAAGTGATGGCAATATAAAATAGTCATTACATCAAAATTGCAAATTATTTTAAAAACAATAGTTTAAAGGAAATAAATAAATTCGGAAATAGACTAAATTGTCTTAGCTATGTGATTATTCTAACGTCTCCTCACACGTAATCGAGTACCCTATTACCAACCTGCAAAATAAATCAGAACCAAGAAAAGAGAGAAAACTCCCAAAATCAGATAAACTGAGTAATTCCAACTTCATCCCGTAAAATAAATAATTTTAGTTGAAAACATTTTATACATAACACAGTTTTATATACATAATAATATTATGCCAAAATTAAATTGTCACATAATACTTTATTATTTTATTTAAGAAAGGAAAAAAGAACGCCAGTAAGGTGGGACTAGTCCCTGTCACCACCTACTTTACAGAGGGTCGCGTATAACCCCAAATGACAGTAAAATAAATCAGAATGTCCCTAGTTTGCACACCCCTCACTAATACCAAGTGATTAGGAGGAAGAATAGTAGCAATATACAATAATTTGACATATAGGGTTTGACATATACATCCCTTTGGACCTTCCGCATGCAATGTTCATTTTTCATTCGAATCATTTGACATATAGAGACAATTTATATATATAGAACTGGTTTATCTATATCCACCATATAGAGTTTTTAAACCTATTTAGCTTTTAAAAATACATCGTGACTCAATAAAGCATAGAATAACGTTTACTTTACGTTTTTGAATCTTCAATGTTAGTCATTACTAACCTTGATTGGCATTTTGATGATGGAAAGAATAAATAACATTTATTTAATTCTAGCCAATAACTAGGTAAGGTGAAAATAAGCTTCTACTTGTAAAGTTGCAACTTTTGCTCCTAGACGTGTAGATTCTACCTGTAAAGTAGCAACATTTGCTTCTAAACTTGTAGATTTATTTCTCCCTTAGCCATATTTCTTCATTTAGTTTATCCACATTTTCAATGAGAGTGAACTAAACATGATATCACATATCCAAGAAGTAGTAATATGCTAAATCAATTTCTATAATATACTTCTTTAATTGGAACATTTTCATTCTTTTACCTTCCAACTGTATGAGGTTGCTTCTAATCAATTGGAATTGGTCTATTTAATTGGAAACATTTGTTATTCATAACAACTTTTAGCATGTAAGTTGTTCTAGGTTTGAAAAGTAGCAACTTGTTTGCATTTCTTAGCCTATAACTTCTAAATGCAATCCTTATATATTCTTAAAACCTTTCCATTTGAGCCACTTAGAACATTTCTCTTAGGTTCAAAATGATACTTTGATTAACTACTTTAAGCACATTTCATGATTTTGCTAAGTCTATTCAATCATTATTCATGTTATTAGAGTTTAATCAACTATTTAACTCTGTATGAAATGGATGAAAAATAATGTCATTTGATCAACTTTTGATCATAAGGATTTCCAATCACTTTCTTATATTCAATCATATTGAAGATAAGAGATTTTATTGGACTTTTATACTTGTCGCTTTAGAAGTTTTGTACCTCCCATCTCATTATAACCCTTGAAACACTTTTCAAAATGAAGATGTGTTGGAATTTTACTCAAACATTTTGAATAAAGTAAACCAACTTTAGACATATGACATGGGTTTCTAAAACTTTTCTTTTAGAACCATCTTAGCAAAATAAGAATATAGGTTTATGGATTATCTTTTAATCTTTTGAGAACGTTTATCAACTTTATTTTCACTCGAGGAAATTATATATAATAATAAAATTAGAAAAAAAATATTAATTATAAATTAACGCAAAATTCAATTATGTTTATCTTTGAAGTACCTAAATTAAAGTTATAGGTTACTTCAACACTTTATTCATAATATGTGTCCCAATTGATTAAGTGATTCCAAGATCCTTTATTTGTGTAATAGTTGATCGGACTGAGGCCCTACCATCAAGCATTACATTTTCAATGTGAGTAAACTCTTTACTCATTGCGACTCTGCAACTCTTGGTTAAATAATTAACCATCTCATGTTTAATTATTAACCTTTGTTTCAAGGTTCTAAACACTTTAGGTAGCATTGTTGAGCACAACCAACTAAATGCGTAGAACGTGATCTACCCCAAATTAACCAAGATAACAAGTGATACTCTGGTGAGGCCGACCCATCACTTACGATCGAAGGATTGTTGGGTATCTAATTGGAAAAACAATCTTAATATTACCGGGACTTAGATTTATTATGTTATGATTAATTTAGTGAACTCTAGCGTATCATCATTAACATCAATAAAATCTAACATGCATAAAATATTGAATGCATAAACAAGACATAGCATGACCCCTAATCCTAAGAAAACTAATAAAGTAAATGCTCCCACTTGAACCTTCATGGATATCATCCACCTCGCTCCTTTGGGCCTTCACTTCATGGGCTTCTTGGATTAACTGCAACCTGTAATTTTACTCTATTCTATTTACTACTTAAATAAAATTTAATAAAATTACAAAAATACTTTATCGGTTCGTAGACCGTACTTATATTACAAAAATACATCATGATGCGCAGATCACATTTAGCAATCTATTGGGCCATACTAGTCATTATATAGCAACATAATATCATATATTATAAAATTGCCACTTAATAAATCACTCATCATGCTTTCCTAAACTACAACATCAAATGTTCATACTTAAGGAAACATGACACCTAAATATCTCATATTTTAATTACTGCAATTAGATAATATCATATATTATTCATGACCATCAATAAAATATAATATATTTTAAATTAGGCATGTGATAGAATCAAATCTTATTTTAATCTTAAAAGATAAATCATATTTATCCTCAAAGATTATCCTAATTAATAAAATTAGAAATTCTATCCTAATTACTAGCAATCACAAAATTTAAATCAATTACCTAACTATTTATGGATAATCACATTACCAAGATAATCACATTACCAAGTCAATATTTATCTTATGAAATCTTGCTCAATTATCCTTTTAAAAAATATTTTCAAAGATTAAAAAAAATTTTAAGATTTGAAAATATCATATAATTTGAAATTATCTTTTAATCTTTTAAAATTATCTTAGATAAAATCATATTTTATCTAAAATTGAAATAAATAAATTAAATAAAACATTTTTTTTGAAATAACTGGAAAAACCGTGACTAAGCTTGCTGCTAGCCACGTTCCAGCCAGGCCAATGTCCGACCACCGCAACAGCCAGGACTCAGCCCAGCCACCTCAAGCACAGCCATGCAGCCAGCAGGTAGAGTAGCAGCCAAACCGTGCAACTGTTGCACATTTCAGCCACTACCCTCCCTTTGTTCCGCCACCCTACTGCCCTCCGCCCCGTCTGACCACCGGAGCAGCCACCGTGGCCCACCAGCAGGTGGTTCTGCCACCCAGCCGTGGCTACTCTAACTTAATTTTTTGATTTTTTTGAGTTAAATCAAAATTGTTTAATGTTCTCATAAAATGAAGATGTTATGTATACAAGATGTTTAGTGGGAGCTATGAAGTCTTCTTGGTCTAGTACAAAGAACAATTATTCATTGCTTGAAGGGTCAAGTAATGGCTAACGCATTTTGTATGAAAAATCTTGAAGAGGAAGATGAGTACATTTAGGATTCAAGATCTATAGAGATAGGTTTTAAAGGATGTTTTGACATTGGTTAAGAAGCTTATATTGATTAGATTCTTATGAGGTTCAACATTATATTGAAAGAGTTTCAATCCCATGTAACATGGCACATTGCTTGATAATTCAATGCTTTGAGAAAGGTTGATGAAATTAAGGTTTTGAGTGATGCTCCTTGTGCATTTTGCAAAAGATGCATCATGCATGTCATGGCCTATACTCGTCTATTTGATTCACGTGTTTTAAGAACGAGTGATGAGAGATTTCAATCGAAATCCAATGCAACATTGGAATACAATTAGAAATTCCTAATTCCTAGTGAAAGGGTGAAGGAAAATTCTTAGTGTATGGAGATGAATATTATTATTATTATTATTATTATTAAAATTTAGAAGTTCCAAAATTCATATTTATGAGAATGTCTCATGAATTATACTTACTAAATGTAGGAGTTTATAGGTACTACGAAGCGGAAAATCATGAATCATATTCATAAAAGTACCTAATCCCAAGATCACATGCATAACACACAAGACACATAATCATACCTTTGAAGCGTGAATTCCACGTACCAATTTGATTGAAAAATCAGGGAGATAATAGAGCCCCAAGCGTTGCTCCTCTACTTAGTCCACGAGCTTCGAACGAGCCGTCCACCAATACTAGATCGGTCGAGTGATTGAGGAAAACCGCGATCACCACCTTTAATGGACTAAGCCGACCACCACGATCCACCACCACCACGAACCACCACACTGGCGCCGAGGAGGAGAGAGAGAGCCGTGGGATAGAGAGGAGTATGAGAGGGGTTGGTCTCGTGTTTGCTAATTAGGGTTTGATCTCACTGATCAGATAATTGTATACAACTAGCAAACCCTAGGCACCTAGTCTATTTATAATCACATTATAATTAGACTAGGGTTAGGAAGCCCAAAACCCTCAACCTTACTCCATATGGCCGGCCATACTAGAGGATGAGGCCCATCATGGGCCTTGTCCTCTCGTGCCCGATCTAGACCCTTTGTGTGACCTTATAGGATCCGTCCAATTGGGCTTTGGGCTATTTTACTAGCCTAAAGATCGTTAGTACCTCTAGCTATGATAAAACGACGACCCAAATGTCCAAACTTAATTATCTCCATAATTTGATCCATTTATATATCTAGTAATTGCACACGACGAAGACATAAATCCTTCAATCTCCCACTTGTCTGAGACAAGTGTGCAATATTCAAATTCCTTAAGTCAATATGTGTCGATTTGATAATATGATTGCATCACATGTTGAGATCATATTAATCTACAAATCGTTTCTTGAAATCTGAGTTAGAATTACAAAACCAAATGATTACTGAGTAATAAATTTGAACGCGGCCACGTATTTTCTGAATTCTTCCTCTTCAAGTGGCCGTGACACATTTTCTAATTTATAGGTAGACTCAATCCAATCTTGTAGCAACCAAAGCTCCCACTCAATTCATGAAGTAACCGGGAAACACACTTTATAATCTCCAGTTACGGGCAGACTTTTGAGTGTACCACAGTTAAATCAATCATTGAATGGAATCAATGTTCCACTCATGTCAAAGGAATCCACTAATATATCCGGAAGCTCTATACTTGAACTTCAAAGTAGGTCAATATGTTCGATCATGCATCATTCATGCATATCCAAGTGATTGACCGAGCATCACTATGCCCCTATAGCCCATGAAACTGCGCTATCCAATCAATCTTACATGCTAGTCCATTTATTGAAATCATTTATGTCCACTTTAATGATTTCGAACTAGGAACTTAAATAATATATGAATTTTGTTCACCTGTGGGGTTTCATTCACCAGGTCATCAACCTGATGAGCCCATCAATTCATAATTATTTTGGACATTTTATTTAATTTCCAAAACCATAATTAAATACGAGAAATGATATTTCTATTTAAACATAATTCTGCAAATTGATGCATTCCTTATGTAACATGTTTTCTCAAAACATATACAACTTGAATTACATAACTTGCTTCAATCCAAGTCTTTAATATGACTCTAATATCTTAGTCTATGGAAGGGGTTTAGTGATTTCTCACTCATAATAAAACTTTGCAGATCACGACATCCCGCTTGTCATTGATCTCATAAATGAGGTCATATCTCATATCTATTTGTTTGGATTTGTGATGTGACCATGACTCCTTTGTTTTGGCAAAGGTATCCTTTTAGTCACAGGACAGTTTGATCCAAACTTCCTTCTTAACTACTCTTAGTGTAGCTAAAACACATATTCTCACAATGAGTATGCGACTGTATTCTGCTTTGAACTCTTTCAAGCTTACCATCTTTCTTCATACAGACACGAATATGCATGTAGATCAACATCTAGAGTCATCTTTCCTGTTTTGAAAACTTGCATCCGTATAACCTTTTTGACAACTTATTTACTTTTAACACCATTAGCTAGAAAAATTCCTTTAGTCCTTCTCAAGTACTTAAGGATTTGCTCTTTGCAACTTTCAGTATGCTTATTCTGAATTTACTTGAAACTTGCTACACATGCACAAGTCATATGTAACATTTTTCTTTGTACATATCATGACACATATAATGGACCCTTCTACAGAAGCATAAGGTACATTATCCATACAACTCAACTCTATTAGCTTTTGAAAGCACTGAGTTTTACTGAGCGTACTACCATGAAACATAGGAATACATCCTCTCTTAAAGTCTTGCTTCATGAACTTGTCAAGAACCTTATCAACATAAGTCTCTTAATTCATTCCAATCATTCTTCAAGATTCACTTCATGGTCATGATTCCCAATATGTACTCAACATCTCTAAGTCTTTCATATTGAAACAACTCTCTAACCACTGCTTGACTTACTCAAGCATTGATATGTCATTTCATATGAACTGTATGTCATCTACATACATGACTAAGAATATCAATTGCTCCCACTAAACTTCTTGTCTCTACAAGATTCCTTTTCATTCTCTGAGGAAATCAAACTGTTTGATTTCTTAATCGAAACAAATGTTCTAACTCCCTGATGCTTACTTCAATCCATAAATGAATTCTGAAGTTTGCAAAACTTTCTATGATTTCTGGATTTCAAAACTCTTAGGTTGTATCATATACATACCATCCATCAAGAACATTTCATGAAGGTGATTTTTGATCTCCATTGCTAAAATTCGTAATCGAAATCAGTAATCACTAGAATAATCCGAATAGGCTTACGCGTCTAATAGGTTTGACCCTATTTGTAAAACTATCATGGACTAACACATCTTCACAGACATGGAGTCCATTCTGGATCTCATGGCCTTAAGCTATTTCTTGAGTTGGCACTTATCCAAAGCTTGCTTGTAGGTTGTGGGTTCTAGCCATTCCAACAGGAAAATTTTAAAATCCACCTTTTCTCAAAATTTCAACAAACTGTTTGTTTTGATCCTTAGTAACTTATAATAGGTATGTGAAACAATAGAATTATTCTCTTCAACTCTTTGAAGCCTTTCATTCAAGTGGGACGATAGATGCCTCTCTAGTGGAATTAGCTTGCTTCGACACATGGTTTATCAAATTAGCTGATTTCATATGCCTTCGTCTCTGATGTGATGTTATTCACATCCTTTTGTTGCTCGTCTAGAATCTCATCGAGATCTAACTTTACTCCCACTTGGCTTTGTAGGAAGAGATTTCTTTCTATAAAGACACTATCGCGAACAACAAACACTTTGTTTTTATGCGATTGTAGGAATAATACCTCTTAGTTTCCATGAGAAAACCCATGAAGAACTATTGTCTGATTTAGGGTCTATTATTTCATCTTTGTAAACATTTTACATTGATTTCATAACCCTTTATCCTGTTTTGAAAAGATAACTTTTGGAACATTTCCAAAACATAACTTTTATGACATCTTTTCTACTGCTTTGGTTAAGTTTTCTGTTTAGTATATTCGCAATTGTTGTTGTAAATGCATATCCTCAAAACGATATTTGTAAATCATTAAAGCTAATCTAGGATCGAACCATGGCAAGCAAAGTTGATTCCTTCTTCATAAACATACATTTTTCTGGATTGTGAATTAATTCAACAATTCCCTTTTAGATGATCATTGATTTTGAGTTAAATATTTATCACAACAATCATATTGTGGTGTTAAATTGTTTATCTCAAACTGATTTTACATTTCATTTTGGAATTCTTGAACTTTTCAATGATTCCAAGCTTTTACTTCATTAAGTAATTATCGATATATTTACTTAAATCGTTAGTAAAAGCAATGAAATAATTAAATCTCTTTGCTAATTCTCAAACTTATTGGTTCACATACATCACATGTTTGTGTTCCAAAAGGTCATTAGCTCTTTCACCCTTTCAATTAAAAGGTAACTTGGTCATCTTACCTTATCAAGCATGACTTCTAATTCTCAAGTGATTCATAATCATATAAGAATAAGAGTCCACCCAATATAACTTTGGATGTGCAAAATGGTTTATGTGACCTAATCTTACTTTGTTATAAGTAAGTTTACTTTAAATCATCTAATTTTGCTTTTGTGATCTACTTATATCAATGTCATAAAACAAATTTAACTCGTATCTAGAAAAATGAAAACAATTTATTACCTTGGTCATGGATCAACACTTGTCCAAGCCAAGTAAAACCAAATAAGTATTCAAACAAGAAAACCGAAATATTGTCTCATCAAAAACCGGAAAATGTTCTAAAATCATGATAAACTGATCAGAAAATAAAACTATGAAGCTATCTCTGATCACTCGAACACTTCTAGTGCACCTTCAAGCTTCACTTCCTTGCTAGCCTCACTTTTTTGCAGTTCCTGTCCAACATTTATAATGTTAAACACTGCAACTTGGTATCACATACCTAAGTGAAAGTTATGATGTTTATAACATAGAATATTAGGTAACTCTTACCTGTCACTTCATCTTAGTGAGGACATCCTTGTTCAAGTAATGGCTTATTCTCCTTTTAGGTAATTCTCTGCATGATTCTTGAGTAAATCAACTAGCTTGACTATAGAATCCTCACCATCTTGTGAAAGTTTCTCGAGGTCAAAATCATCATGTAGAGAATGCAGAATTATATCATGAACCTGATGATCTTTGTATGGTCTCCCTAACATACTCATGCGGTTAAATAGTTGAACCATCATATCCACATGAATCTGTACTGACTGGCCTGGCAAGAGTTTTCTCAAAATTATCTCGCCATTGATCTTGTAGGTTTCAAACCTACTATTTCCAGTCCAGGAGTCGTTGTTCTTGGGAACCATATTAATGATTTCCTTGACGTTTCCATCCAATTTCCCATCAGCATGGGAATTCAGTATTCCATTGCAAACATCACGTAAGCACTTGAATAAGAGATAAGGTTCATAGTCCATGAATCTTCTAGCCCAATCCCCTGGAATAGAAGACAACATTACATATGCGACTCGCTTAGAATTTGAAACATTTCTTAAATGCTTCTTAGGAGTCATGCCTGGACTAAATCTGCCCTCGTTTGGTAAGTCTAAACGAAATTCGAGATTTTCGTTCCTTAGAACACTTCTAAGTTCGCTTTCCCAATCGTTGAAGTTGAGAAAATTAAGCCTTGTTTTCATTGTTGGTGGTAAAGAATTACTGTCATCATTGTTACGGCTACCCATTTAAGTTAAAATAAGGCAAAGTTTAATAATTATGTTTAATTTAACATTAAAGTACCATATACGAATTAATTAGGTAACTTTAAAGCACTTTATTCAATATTAATTGATCCCAATTGAATTTTAAGTGATTCCAAGATCCTTTATTTGTGTAAAGTTGACCGGACTGAGGCCCTACCATCAAGCATTACATTTTCAAGCGAGTAAACTCTTTACTGATTACAACTCTTGTAACTCTTGGTTGAATAATTAACCATCACATGTTTAATTAGTACCCTTTGCTTCAAGGTTCTAAACTCTTTAGGTAACCTTGTTGAGCATAACCAATTAAATATGTAGAACGTGATCTACCCCACAAAACCTAAAATAACAAGTGACGCTCTGCTGAGGCCGACCCATCACTCATGATTAAAGGATTGTTGGGTATCTAATTGGAAAAGCAATCTCAATACCTAGATTCATTTATGTTGTGATTATTTAGTGAACTCTAGCGCATCATCAATCAACATAAATAAAATCTAACCATGCATAATCTACTAATGCAATAAAACATGACATAGTATGACCCCTTAGTCCTAAGAAAACTAGAGATGAAAAGCTCCCACTTGAATCATCATGGATCTCCATCCACCTTGCTCCTTTGGACCTTCACTTCATGAGCTTCTATGGACTAACACTATCTAAATAACTAATCTATTTACTTTAAATAAAAGTTACAAAAATACTTAACGGTATGCAGACCGTATTTAGATTACAAAAATACATCACGATGCGCATATCGTATTTTAGAATCTATGGGCCATACTAGTCTATATATAGCAACATAATATCATATATTATAAAAGTGCCATATAATAAATCACTCAACATGCTTGTCTAAACTACAACATCAAATGTTCATAATTAAGGCAACGTATTTCCTAAAATATCTCATATTTCAAATCATAATTAGATAATATCATATATTATTCATGACCAATTATAAAATATCATATATTTTAATTTAGGCATGAGATAAAATCAAAAGTTATTTTAATCTGGAAAAATAAATCGTATTTAATCTTTCATGATTATCCTAACAACTTTAGGAGATTCTATCCTAATTATTAGCCAATCAAATAATTTTAAAATCAATTATATCCTAATCTAATTATGGGATAATCACATTATTTAAATCAATTATTATCCTTTTGGAATATGCTCAGAATATCCTAATCAATCTTATCAAAAATTAACCACTTTAATTATGGATAATTACCAATTTAACAACTTTAAATATGGATAATATCAAATATAACAACTTTTGCAAGATTTGATTTTATCCTAAAATAAAAGATTTTATCCAAAATAAAACCGGTTTTACCCCAAAACAATTTTGTAATTATCTTGAAATAATTTTTCAAAAACAGATTTTTTTTTTTTGAAAACCGTACTACACGGCTGCTGGCCATCGTGGTTGGCTAGTCGAGGCTAGCCACTGCCGCAAGGCAACAACACCCCGTAGCAGTGGCAGCCACGGCAGCAGCTTGCAATGCTTGAACAGCTGCTGCCCCACCTAGACCTCCGCCCTCCCCTCCCCTCCCTCTTGGACTGCCACCAGGTCGGCAGCCGGCCTTAAAACTATTTTTTTTTGTTTTTAATTTAATTAAAATAACTTTTATAAAATTAAATTAAATCAGTCCAAATTTTAAAATTAAATCACATTCAACTTTGAAATTAGGGTTCATCATAAAATTAATCCCAATTTAATTCTAACTCTTAAAATTAAATTAATGATCATACATAAAACATTTTTATGCATAAATCAATCCGATTAAAATTATGAAACATAAAACAAATTGAATTAAATCAAAATCAAGCACAAAAATCACATTTTAGGGCTAGGAATTTTCGAAATAATTCAAAATTAGGGTTAGGGGGTTCGAAATTTTTCGAATGATCTAGGGGTTAATTCGGTCCTCTTCATGGCTATTTGAGCATAATTAAATCGCATTTCATCAATTCCAAAAGTTTAATCACATTAAATATAACAATTGAACCATAATTAAATTAATTTCTCTCTCTTAATTGATTATAAAATTAACATGGACTTCAAATTAATCGTATTAATATGATCAAGCGCGTTCATGCAATAGGCTAACTGATACCACTGTAGGAGTTTATAGGTACTACGCAGCGGAAAATCATGAATTATATTCATAGAAATACCTAATCCCAAGATCACATGCATAACACACAAGACACATAATCATACCTTTGAAGTGTGAATTCCACGTACCAATTTGATTGAAAAATCAGGGAAAGAATAGAGCCCCAAGTGTTGCTCCTTTACTTAGTCCACGAGCTTCGATCGAGCCGTCCACCAATACTAGATCGGTCGAGTGATTGAGGAAAACCGCGATCACCACCTTTAATGGACTAAGCCGACCACCACGATCCACCACCACCACGAACCACCACACTGGCGCCGAGGAGGAGAGAGAGAGCCGTGGGATAGAGAGGAGTATGAGAGGGGTTGGTCTCGTGTTTGCTAATTAGGGTTTGATCTCACTGATCAGATAATTGTATACAACTAGCAAACCCTAGGCACCTAGTTTATTTATAATCACATTATAATTAGACTAGGGTTAGGAAGCCCAAAACCCTCAACCTTACTCCATATGGCCGACCATACTAGAGGATGAGGCCCATCATGGGCCTTGTCCTCTCGTGCCCGATCTAGACCCTTTGTGTGACCTTATAGGATCCGTCCAATTGGGCTTTGGGCTATTTTACTAGCCCAAAGATCGTTAGTACTTCTAGCTAAGATAAAACGACGACCCAAATGTCCGAACTTAATTATCTCCATAATTTGATCTATTTATATATTTAGTAATTGCACACGACGAAGGCATAAATACTTCACTAAACCCCTTCCATAACCTAGGTATGAGAGTCATATTAAGGTTCTTGGATTGAATCAAGTTATGAAATTTAAGTTGTGTATGTTTTGAGAAAACATATTACATAAGTAATACATTAACTTGCAGAATTATGTTTATCTTATTTAATTATGGTTTTTGATATTAAATAAAATGTCCAAAATAATTATGAATTGATAGGCTCATCAGGTTGATGACCTGGTGAATGAAACCCCATAGGTGAACAAAATTCATACATTATTTAAGTTCCTAGACCGAAGTCATTAAATTGGACATAAATGATTTCAATAAATGGACTAGCATGTAAGGTTGATTTGATAGCGTAGTTTCATGGGCTATAGGGGCATAGTGATGCTCGGTCAATCACATGGATATGCATGAATGATGCATGATTGAACTATTGACCTACTTTGAAGTTCAAGTATAGAGCTTCCGGATATATTAGTGGATTCCTTTGACATGAGTGGAACACTGATTCCATTCAATTATTGATTTAACTGTGGTACATTCAAACGTCTACCTGTAAGTAGATATTATAAAAGATGTTTCCTGGTTACTTCAAGAATTGAGTGGGAGCTTTTGTTGCCACAAGATTGGATCGAGTCTACCTATTTAATTAGGAATGTGTCATCGTTCCTTGAAGAGGGAAAATTCAGTGAATGTGTGGCCGTGCTCAAATGTATTACTCCGTAATCATTTGTTTTGTAATTCTAACTCAGATTTCAAGAAAATATTTGTAGATTAATATGATCTCGACATGTGATACAATCATATCATCAAATCGACACATATTGACTTAAGGAATTTGAATATTGCACACTTGTCTCAGACAAGTGGGAGTTGAAGGATTTATATTTTCGTCATGTGCAATTACTAGATATAATGGATCTAATTATGGAGATAATTAAGTTCGTTCTTTTGGGTCGTCATTATCTGTTGCTAGACGTGATCAATGATCTTTAGGCTAGTCAAATAGTTCAAAGCCCAATAGAATGGATCCTATAAGGTCACACAAAAGGGTGATGGATTGAACAAAAGAAAGAAGCCCATTATTGGGCCTCATGGAGTGGTAGACCATGTAGGATTAAAGGGAGAGTATTGTGGGCTTGGTTTGGACTCTAATTATACATATGATGTATAAATAGAGGCCTTGCCTAGGGTTTAACATAGAACACTTAACCAGTCAATTGAGGATTGACTAGTGAGCAACCAAACCCTAGCCTCACACAATCTCTTTTCTTATTCCCTTCCTCCCGTCCGTACAACCGTACGGCCCCGTAGTGCAAGGTGGCGCACGATGGTGTTGTGGTGGTGTTCGTGGTCGGTTTTCTCTTCCCCTCTCCATAGAAGATGGTTCGAAATGTTCGTGCCCAACTACGTAGCAGTAGTGGAGGTTCAATCCTATCTCGTGGACTAAGTAGAGGAGCAACACTTGGGGCTCTATTATCTCCCTAATTAATAGTCAATCGCTTGTGGAAATCACGCGTCAAAGGTATGTATTTTGTGATTCTTTAAGTGTTATGCTTGTAGATCCTGTGTAGGTGCGAACGAATACGATTCGTGAAATTCCGCTTAGAGCACCTAAAACCCTACAGTGGTTTTGAAAGTTAAAAGGTTACTCTTATTGTTTTAAAAAGACTCGAATTTTGGGGGTGTTACAAATTGGTATCCAACCTGAGACTATTGAGCTAGATGAGACCTTAACTTTCGAAGAACGCCCTGTGAAAATTCTCGATACCAAAACGAGAAGTACTCGGAATAAGGCGATAAGATTAGTTAAAGTGCGATGGTCTTATCAAAATTCTGAAGAAGCAACTTGGGAACCTGAACATGATATGCATGGAAAAGCGTTACCCAGAACTTTTTGAGCAGGTATGCTGAGTTTCGAGGCTGAAACTCTTAAAAGGGGGTACAATGTGATACTAACTTAGCCTTTGTCATCATGTAATCCTTATTTTGAGAGCTAACTTTAAAGTTCGATGACGAACTTTCGCTTTATGGGGAGTTGATGTAATACCCCAAAATTTTGGGTATATTTAGTCAACAATTTTGCTAGTATAAACTTATAAATTTATAATTATCATTTTCTATTTTCGGATTTTTAAAAAAATAAAAAACTGACTTGAGGATAATTTTGAAAACCTGTTTTGGATTTTTTTTTTTTTTTTTTGAAAAAAAAGGAGAAAAAGAGGGGTGATTAATTTTTCTAGATGGAGATGAGCTAGTACTACTAAACTCAATCCAATTTGGGTTCTATCTTTTGAACTTTCCGGAGAAACAAATCCGTAAAACCCCTACATTATATATACACCTCCTAAATACCAAAGTCGTATACAGTACAAAAAAGAAAACCCACCTTTTTCAATTATTTCTCAAGTAATCAACAATTTGTTATCCCCAACCTTGATGTTTGACTGGTAAGCTACAATTCATCACCACCATGACTCTCATATGAGATAGATTTTGTTTATTTTAGAAAATTCAAACAATTGATTAAACCTTTCCATGATTTCTTGTCTTACCCATTCTTTAAACTCGTCTCTTGTTGTAATTGACGAACTGGGTCTTCGTTGAGAAAATGAATTTTTTTCCTTCTGTCAAAAAAAAAAAATAAATAAATAAAAAAGAAAAAATAAAAAAATTGAAGTTTCATTTTTATGGAAGAAAACTTGGGGTTGGTGCGTGGAAATGTGCATATCAGGAGGAAGGAGTAATAATGTGGATAGTGGGCCACTTACTTCCAATTTTATTTTCTTCTCAAAGTTGAATAATAGGATTTTTTTTTTCGTACTACTGCGTACTAACTTCGTATTAATTAGGCTATGAGCTATATGAATCAGTCTCACTTAGTTTTATTATTTGCTTATTTGTAGACGGAGGCTACTAGGTAAACGTTTTGGAGGTTAATTACCTTGAGATTTTACGCACGATCAAGGTAATTTCAATGTCCATCATCTTTAGAATCCCCTTAGGAAATTGTTTTGAAATATTGTGTGCCAACTACGTGCTTATGTAATTATTTGTGATGAGTGTGTTATCATATGATATGCTGGAATCATTTTTTATACTAGGATTCTATATTTTGTGTATAATATAATTATTTTCGAAAATCTGATTAATTGATATCGTATGAGTTTTTGATTTAAATCTTGGGAATTGGATGATTGATTATATGTAATTGATGATCTCCAAGGCCTATTAGGATACGAGTTGTAAGTGTATGTCATGTAGAATGACTATGTTATAATAATATTGAAATTGAAATATTCTACTTGGGATTATATTGACTCGTTCAATACTTGTGTGCAATGTGATTGGTCAATTTAATCTATTAACATGTACATTAAAATTAAGAAGGGAAATGAAACCCGAAAGGGTGAAGAACAGGCTGCCCACTAGTAGTTATGGCCCACTAGTAGTTATGGTCTACTAGTGGGCAGCCTTTTCTTCACCCTTTCGGGTTTCATTTCCCTTCTTAATTTCAATGTACATGTTAATAGATTTAATTGACCGATCACATTGCACACAAGTATTGCACGAGTCAATATAATCCCAAGTAGAATATTTCAATTTCAATATTATTATAACATAGTCATTCTACATTACATACAATTCCGCTCTGATACCACTGTAGGGTTTTAGGTACTTTAAGTGAAATTTCACGAATCATATTCGTTCGCACCTAAACATGATTTACAAGCATAACACATAAAGAATCACATAATATATACATTTGACGCGTGATTTCCACAAGCGATTAACTGTCAATTAGGAAAATAATAGAGCCCCAAGCGTTGCTCCTATACTTAGTCCACGGGATAGGATTGAACCTCCACTACTACTAGGTAGTTGGGAACTGTAGGGAATATTTCAAGCATCCCACACTTGAGCCCCACTGTGATCATACACTTAAGTATGGTGGCGTCCAAAGGGAAGGAAGCTAGAGCAAAAGAGTCGCCAACAAGTTTTAGGAACTTGTAAATCGTTCACAGGGTGAAGGTTACACCCCTTCACGATCCGTGAGATCGCTAACTCCATAGTGGTCTGGAACCATGACTGGATATTCGGGGATAAAGGTACAAATTCAACCTAAAAGAGATTGAACCTGCCCTAAAAATAGGCCTCTACTTTATTCTTCTCATATTCATATGCGCTTTCTGACTAACATACAATCAATATATTAATCCTAAACCTGTTTAATCTATGTTGGTTGAATATTAATGCACAAACAAGACTATTATTGGCGATCACTTGAATTAAAATAACATTAGCCTAAACAAGATTATTAATTATCTTATTAAGCGTGATTACAAGTACAAATTCCCTTTAATCCTGCAAGAAAGGGCGTGATCAAGCAATAACAACAATATATCAAGCAACATAATAATATTGATACAACAAATCATCATCATAACAATATCAATCTCATCAAAGCATAATAATATTATCAAGATCCTAGGCATGATACTAACAAGATTAATAACGAATCCTAGCATGTCACTAAGCAATAAAGATCAAAGCTTTAGCCCTAACATGATACTAACATGATAGAAGAAATAGGAAGCAACCTAGACATGATACTAGAAAGCAATAAAAGCATCCTAAAATGATACTAGGAATTAAAATAATATAAACATGCTTTCTAAAGATATATAACAATAAAACAACTTACTTTGTTGCCTCGTATCTCTTTCTATCAAAACAATACACACGTTAGTAACTTCAATAAAAATATTAAATCAAACAATTAATAATTGAAATAGGGATTTGGGACCAAACCCTCATAAATTATCAACCTTTCACGTCTAGGCGAAGGCAACTTCGAACTTGGCTAGGTGTGTCTAAAACTTGTGAATGCGGTATTGTGTTTGTAAAAAGACTACGCTTAGAAAGAGGGAGAAAGAATAAGCTATTGCTTAAGAGAGAGAAGAGAATAGAATAGAATTAGATGGTTGTTGATCATTGAAAACGGGGAAATACGACCCTTTTTATAAGAAAAATAGTCCGAAAATGATTAGAAAAAGACCGAATCCAA
Organism: Chenopodium album; assembly: GCF_948465745.1. Lineage (NCBI taxonomy): Eukaryota > Viridiplantae > Streptophyta > Magnoliopsida > Caryophyllales > Amaranthaceae > Chenopodium > Chenopodium album. The sequence continues at coordinate 41,946,907 of NC_137846.1, read as the reverse complement.
TTTGGAATAAAATTACTTCTGTCGCGGCGCGACAACTTTGTCGTTTCGCGATGGTTCACACGTTTTCTAAAATCCGTAAAGAGTCCTTAATCTAATTAAATTATTCTAATTAACTCCCATACTTATCTTTTAAAATCTGATTTAATTATTTTAAAAACACTTATTTTATTCCAAATGAAATTCTTTATTTTCTAAAAACATAATTATTAATCCTAATTCCATTAGAACTCAAAATAAAATTCTAGATTATTCTAAAAGATTAAAGTCAATCCTAATGACTTTAGGAATAATAATTAATGGGCCCTCCACTAGATCATTGGGCCATATGCAAAACTTGTTCCGAGCGCAACTTAGTATTTTGGCCATAACTTCCTCATTATTCATCAGAATCGGGCTTATAATATATTGTTGGAAAGCTCTTTTCGAGCCCAATCCAACTAATCCATTATTGGACCCTTATCATGGATTAAAATAAATTGGACTGGACATTTTCATAAATAGAGTACATTTTCAAAAACAGAAAGAAAGTTATTTTTATTAAAAACAACCGCATCAAAGACTTTTCACACTTTCACTTCGTTCGATAATCAATGACGTGAAAGATATTCATCACTGGGTTTGGCTTTTGGGGAGACACAATTAGATGTCTACAGGTACGAACATTTCGAACCACCTTCTACATAGAGGGGATGAGAAAACTGACCACAAACACCACCACACCACCATCGTGCGCCACCTTGCACTAGGGGGGCCGTACGGTTGTACGAACGAGATGAAGGGAGTAAGGAGAGATATTGTGTGAGGCTAGGGTTTGGTTGCTCACTAGTCAATTCTCAATTGACTGGTTAAGTGTTGTATGTTAAACCCTGGGCAAGGCCTCTATTTATACATCATATGTATAATTACAGTCCAAACCAAGCCCACAATACTCTCCCTTTAATCCCACATGGCCGGCCACTCCATGAGGCCCAATAATGGGGTTCTTTCTTTTGTTCAATCCATCACCCTTTTGTGTGACCTTATAGGATCCATTCTATTGGGTTTTGGACTATTTGACTAGCCTAAAGATCATTGATCACATCTAGCAACAGATAATGACGACCAAATGAACGAACTTAATTATCTCCATAATTAGATCCATTATATCTAGTAATTGCACTTGACGGAGACATAAATCCTTCAACTCCCACTTGTCTGAGACAAGTGTGCAATATTCAAATTCCTCAAGTCAATATGTGTCGATTTGATAATATGATTGCATCACATGTCGAAATCATATTAATCTACAAATCTTTTCTTGAAATTTGAGTTAGAATTACAAAACAAATGATTACTGAGTAATACATTTGAGCGCGGCCACGCATTCACTGAATTCTCCCTCTTCAAGGCTCGATGACACATTCCTAATTAAATAGGTAGACTCAATCCAATCTTGTGGCAACCAAAGCTCCCACTCAATTCTTGAAGTAACCAGGAAACATCCTTTATAATCTCCAGTTATGGGTAGACGTTTGAATGTACCACAGTTAAATCAATCATTGAATGGAATTAGTGTTCCACTCAAGTCAAAGTAATCCACTAATATATCCGGAAGCTTTATACTTGAACTTCAGAGTAGGTCAATAGTTCGATCATGCATCATTCATGCATATCCATGTGATTGATCGAGCATCACTATGCCCCTATAGCCCATGAAACTGCGCTATCCAATCAATCTTACATGCTAGTCTATTTATTGAAATCATTTATGTCCAATTTAATGACTTCGAACTAGGAATTTAAATAATGTATGAATTTTGTTCACCTGTGGGGTTTCATTCACCAGGTCATCAACCTGATGAGCCCATTAATTCATAATTATTTTGGACATTTTATTTAATATCAAAAACCATAATCAAATAAGATTGAAACTTTGTTTCAATTGATAAACATAATTCTGCAAGTTAATGTATTACTTATGTAATATGTTTTCTCAAAACATACAAACTTAAATTTCATAACTTGATTCAATCCAAGAACCTTAATATGACTCTCATACCTTGGTTGTGGAAGGGGTTTAGTAAGTATAATTCATGAGACATTCTCATAAATATGAATTTTGGAACTACTAAATTTTAATAATATTATTCATCTCCATACCCTAAGAATCTTCCTTCATCCTTTTACTAGGATTTAGAAACTTCTAATTGTATTCCAACGTTACATTGGATTTCGATTTAAATTAATCGTCACTTGTTCTTAAAACATGTGAAACAAATAGACGAGTATAGGCCATGACATGAATGATGCATCCTTTGCAAAATGCATAGGGAACATCACTCAAAACCTTAATTTCATCAACCTTTCTTAAAGCATTGGATCATTAAGCAATGTGCCATGTTACATGGATTGAAACTCTTTCAATATAATGCTGAGCCTCATAAGAATATTATCAATATAAGTTTCTTAACCAAACTCAAACATCCTTTGAGACCTATCTCAATAGATCTTGACTCCCAACTGTACTCATCTTGCTCTTCAAGGTTTTTCATACAAAATGCATTAACCATTACTTAACTCTTCAAGCAATGAATAATTGTTCTTTATACTAGACCAAGAAAACTTCATAGCTCCCACTAAACATCTTGTATACAAAACATCTTCATTTTATGAGAACATCAAACAATTTTAATTAACTCACAAAATTAAGAATACTAACTCCATGATGCTTTCTTTGATCCATAAATGAACCTCTTATACATCCTTAGGATTATTGGATTTTCAAAACTATTTTGATTGTATCGTATACAAATTTTCTTTCATGAACAATTTCAAGAAAGTGTTTTGAAATCCATCTACCAAACCTCATAAGGTAGAAATCAATAAAATATCTTTAATAGATCTTTATAACATGACTAATGTAAAGGTTTCATCGCAAACATAGTCATACCATGAATTTGTTGAATCCTTTAAAAAGTCTCTGCTCTGGTTAGGAAACATTTTCTTTCTTGTCTGTTTTGCTTATAATGTGTCTCACCCAATTAGACAAATTAATCAAGTGTTATACACTTGCTTACAGACTTAGAATTTATTTAAGATTTTATGGTTTTGAACCACTTGGAGTTATAACTTGTCAAATCATCTTTCTTACTTGCATAATCACCATGTTCCAAAATCAATATTTTAGAACTCTTAGTCAATATGAAATCATATTTCTTTGGCTAAGTTTTACACATGCTAGTTATCATAGTGGGTTTTGATGCAACAATTGAAACTTATACAACAACTTTGTTTAGTCTTCAATAAGAAACGACAATAGAGGTTGTGCACTTGAAATGTACTACCTTCGACACATGGTTATTAAACCCATTACGCTTAATGAGACCATGCGTTGTTAGTTTTTTTTAACATGAGGTGAATCATGCTCACATTGTTGCTTTTATTCGATTATTTCTCGAATTTCTTCAAGATTTTTGAACTTACTTTTCTTGAACTCTTTCAAGGTTCATGTACTCCCACTTGTGTTTTGAAGAGGCACATTTAGCATAGGGTGAACCAACCATGGTTTGAACCATGTTTGTTTGTTGCTGTTCTCGAACTCTTTCGAGATTTACACTACTCCCACTTGACCTTTTGGAATTGACATATTTTCCATAAGGGCACCTACTTAAGCAATAAACATTTTGTGCTAATTATGACTTGTGTAGTAGTACCCCGTGCTCTATATAGGACTTGAACGTGCAGTTAACGATTTAATACAACTTTCATTCCTTGTTTTGTAGAAAGACTTTATAAGAACTTTTCTTATCCATATCACATATGAAGCCTTTGCTACATTTTGATTTGACATATGTAGTTTTGTTTAGTTTTGTAGATCTTAAAAGTATATCCCTTGAATAATGGTTGGAAGATAGGTTATTTTCATCCATTATCAAAATATATCTCATATATCTTTCAAAAAAAAAAAATCACATATAGATTGATAGCTCCTTTTCATAAACACTTCAAAGGTTTTCCTTTGGAGTTTGTTGTAAAACGATTTCACAACTCTTGGGTGTTTATCAAGGTCTTGGTTTGAATTCTCATTATCACGATCATATCGCAATAAATTAAATATATATTGCCAATTAAATATCTTGAATCAAATTTTACCATTACAATCATATTGTAATGAAATCATTATTTTGTCAAATTGATTCTGAACTTCATACTGGACTTTTGAACTTTTCAAAACTTTTCACACTTATGCTTCAACTAAGCATTGGTGATCATATCACAAATGAAGTTTCATTGTTTGTCTCTAGCCTGTGAACCTTAGGTTTTGTTACATCGATATGTATTCGACCTCGAGTTTGCATCATCATTTCTCTAAATGGTGACTATGTCAAATAATTCAAATGAAAAATGAAAATTGCATGCGGAAGATCCAAAGGGATGGACTTTCAATATCATTAGATTATGAATCTATTGATATATGTGAACTTCACTTTAATTTGAAAATTGGGTTCGAGGGTTGGGTTTTGAAAGTTTAAAGGTTACCCTTATTTTTTTAATAAGACTCAAATTTTAGGGGTGTTACAAATACACTTATTTTCCGTAGAAAATAAATGCAAAGCAAAACGAAATACTATTAAATAAACTAAGTGGTCTAAGGGATGGCAATATAAAATAGTTATTCCATCAACACTGCAAATTATTTTAAAAATAATAGTTTAAAGGAAATAAACAAATTCGAAAATAGATTAAATTGTCTTAGCTACGTGATTATTCTAACGTCTCCTCACACGTAACCGAGTACCCTCTTACTAACCTGCAAAAAAAATCAGAACCAAGAAAAGAGAGAAAACTCCCAAAATTAGATAAACTGAGTAATTCCAACTCCATCCCGTAAAATAAATAATTTTAGTTGAAAACATTTTATACATAAAACAGTTTTATAGACATAATAATATTAAGCCAAAATCAAATTGTCACATAACACTTTATTATTTTATTTAAGAAAGGGAAAGAGAACGCCAGTAAGCCAGGACTAGTCCCTGTCACCACCTACTTTACAGAGGGTCGCGCATAACCCCAAATGGCCATAAAATAAATCAGAATATCCCTAGTGTGCACCCCTCACTAATACCCAGTTATTAGGAGAAAGACTAACAACAATATACAATAATTTAAACCAACTAGTAGCAACCATAACTACTAGTGGTTAGCCTGTTCTTCACCCTTTCGGGTTTCATTTCCCTTCTTAATTTCAATGTACATGTTAATTGATTAAGTTGATCGATCACATTGCACACAAGTATTGAACGAGTCAATATAATCCCAAGTAGAATATTTCAATTTCAATATTATTATAACATAGTCATTCTACATGACATACAATTACAACTCATATCCCAATAGGTCTTGGAGACCATCAATTACATATAATCAATCATCCAATTCCCAAGATTTAAATAAAAAAACTCATACGGTATCAATTAATCAGATTTTCGAAAATAATTATATTAGTACACAAAATATAGAAAACTAGTATAAAATATGATTCCATCATATCATACGATAACACACTCATCACAAATAATTACATAAGCACGTAGTTGGCACACAATATTTCAAAACAATTTCCTAACGGGATTTAAAAGATGATGGACATTGAAAATTATCTTGATCGTGCGTAAAATCTCCAGGTAATTAACCTCCGAAACGTTCACCTAGTAGCCTCCGTCTACAAATAAGCAAATAATAAAACTAAGTGAGACTTATTTGTATAGCTGATAGCCTAATTAATACAAAGTAAGTACGTAGTAGTACGAAAAAAAAATTCCTATGATTCAACTCTGAGAAGAAAATAAAATTGGAAGTAAGTGGCCCACTATCCACATTATTACTCCTTCCTCCTGATTTGCACATTTCCACGCACCAACCCCAAGTTTTCTTCCATAAAAATGAAACTTCAATTGTGTTTTTTTTTACAGAAGGAAAAAAAATTCATTTTCTCAACGAAGACCTAATTCGTCAATTACAACAAGAGACGAGTTTAAAGAATGGGTAAGACAAGAAATCATGGAAAGGTTTAATCAATTGTTTGAATTTTCCAAAATAAACAAAATCTATCTCATATGAGAGTCATGGTGGTGATGAATTGTAGCTTACCAGTCAAAGATCAAGGTTGGGGATAAGAAATTGTTGATTACTTGAGAAATAATTGAAAAAGGTGGGTTTTTTTTTTTTTTTTACGGTGTACGAATTTGGTATTTAGGAGGTGTATATATAATGTAGGGGTTTTAGGGATTTGTTTCTCTGGAAAGTTCAAAAGATAGAACCCAAATTTGATTGAGTTTGGTAGTACTAGCTTATCTCCATCCGGTAAAACTAATCACCTCTCTTTTTCTCCTTTTTTTTTAAAATCCGAAAATAGAAAATAATAATTATAAATTTAAAAATAATCATAAATTTATAAGTTTATACTAGCAAAATTGTTGACTAAATATACCCAATATTTTGGGGTATTACAATAGGTCATGTTCAATTCACTATAAATAAGATATATTCAATAAAAATAAGTTATGCATGGTAAGACTTGTAGGGTTACCAAATTTAAATTATAACCAAAAAAAGTTTTAATGAGATTTAAATGTGTTCAACTAAGTTCAGGCTAAGTAAGATAAAATCTGATAAGTGATCAAGTAACTGAACATACACACTCTAAGTGAATTTTACATACAAATTATGTTAATGCGTTTGGAACTTTAAATAAATAAAAAAGATATTATACTAGTATTAAAGACAAACAACAAGTTTTGTGTGTGTTCAATCACATGATGTGACCGTATCTATTAACCTATACTAAAAGCGAACCTAAGATGACACTTGTCACAATGTTATCAATTATTTTCCCGCCACTTTCATATTTCCTTATTAAATTATTAAATTATTAAATTTTATTACATTCTTATTATATTATATTATATTATGTTATATATATATATATATATATATATATATATATATATATATATATATACTACAAGGAAAATGGCTTTAGGCAACACCGAAAGTGGCGACGGTTTTCTAAGTGTTGCCTTGGGCTTTTATGGCTGCAATTATCAAGCCTTTGCTTTTTCCCTTGAAAAACTGCTACTTAAAATTAAATAAGACAACGGTTTCCATACTACATTATGTTGGAAGATATAAGGCAACAATTTAACTTATGCTAAACTGCCACCTAAAAACATTTGGTAAACGCGCCAAGTACCAAAATTTTCCCTCCTGTGAAATTACTTTCCCACTAACACAATTCCACTAAATGTCCAAAACCCAAAGCTGCCCATTTTTTAAACTTTCACTCTCTCTCTCTCTCTCTCTAGAAACCCCCAATTTCTTTGTTCTTGTTCTTTCTCTCCCATGAATTTCACTCACGAATTTCTTCGTTCTTTCTCTCACATGAATTTCACTCATATTTAGGGCTTCAATGTTCTCTTAAAATCTTATGCACATGGTTGAATTTTAGAATTAGGGTTATGTAAGTGTTGTAAAATCTCATTCATATGCATATAATTGGAGTGAAATTGTAGATCAGCAACTTTCAGAGCTAGTGGGTGTGGGCCTGACTATGACTATTGTGACGAAGAAGAAGGTTGCATATATCAGAGCTAGTGGGTGTGGGTCTGACTAATACGAGTATTGTAACGAAGAAGAAGGTTTCAGTTCAGAGTAGTGCTCAAAAAGAAGGTTACAAGAGGTATGTAAAATTGAAATTTATACACCAATTTAGAAAATTACTGCAATTTATATTAATTTATTGTAAAATGAGTTGATTTATTTTGGTAAGACAACATTTTATGTGTAAATTTTTTCTCGAATTGAGTTATTTCATCTAGTTAGCTTACTCTGCTCTATAAAGATTCATAGTCTAGTATTGCAGAATTGGGAAGCATTTCTTGTTAATTATAGTCTAGTATTGCAAAATTTTGACATTGGGTACTTCATTAATTTTGCAATTTTTGAGCAATATAATCTTATTTATACTATAATACCTGCGTACATGCCATTTAGTTGCCATTGATATTAGTGATTTGCAATTTATAGTATGTGCTATATGCATGCCTCGTTTTTGTAAATTAGATACTAATTAATGATTGCATTTTATTGCTTTTTCCATTGATGTTTGACTGATATAAGTTATATTTTGCTTCTAATTTTACATATGTGGACCTAGAAATGACGAAGTCTAAGACCATTACTTAAGAGAGTTGTGTCGTTTTAAATATTTTATAGTTGCATTGTCCTTTGTATTTCAGCTCTTAGTCTTTTAGTTTTGTTTGATTACTACTTGTGATTGGTATCTTTTGCTAATAAGAGAACATGCATTGTGGTAAAGTGTAATATTGGAAAATAGATGATATACTGTGGTTGGTATCATGTGCTAAGAGATCATGCATTGTGTTAAAGTGTAATCATGTGCTAAGAAATCTAGACATAGATATAGTGTAATCCTTATACAACGTATTACTGTATACAAATTTAATGAACCAAAAAATTATTTCTGTCACTACTATAAACTTCTTTCATTTAAATTTTTAGGAGGGGGGGGGGGGGGGGGTCTCAAAGTGTAGCATGTACTATAGAAATTAGATGATGTCTTTTAGTATCATAATGAAAAAAAAAAGTAGTGTTTTATGTATACACTTGTGAGTCATTTTTTTTCCTTTCACAGGGGGTTGAATGCACTACTCTTTAGTGTAATGTCTATAGGATAATGTCTTATATATCTTTTTTTTTAATTTTTTTTATGTCTAGTTATGAAAAAAGATCAAAATGGATATGTCCGGCTTATGGGGAAAGGAGTTTCTCTTAAAAATATGAAGGGGAAAGGACCTAATAATTCATTGGTTTTTCCTACTGAGGTTATGGAGACAGTGAAAGCTAGTGTGGAGAAAGATATGATTGCCGAAAAAGAAGAATTACATAAGGAAAAGGAATCACATGCTGCCAAAGTTGCTGAATTTTTAGAGATGCAGAAGAACTATGAAGCTCAACTGGAAAGCATGGCGTAAGATGTTGTTGCTTTAGTATTTGCTCAGCTAGGTGAAAAACAAGACCCTAATCTTACACCGGATACAATTACAAAGGCTGTTGTATCTACACTCGATGGAAGTGTAGGACATTACTGAAGGCTTACTTACCAGGTTTGTTCACTTATATTCATTTACTCCCCCATGTTTCTTTTTTTTTTCTTTCTCTTTTTTTTTTTTTTTTTTTTTTTTTTATTAGTGAAAGCTTAATGATAAGTGTAACACAACCTACTAACCTCATTTATAATAAATTCTTGAAATATCATGATGATTGAACTATTCATTAATTGCTAACACTAAGGTTTTATTTATGCATTTTTTTGTGTTTTACTAAGAAAATTAATGTAGTAATTAGAAGATTAAGACGTAAACGAAATTATAAGGGAAGGCTTGGATTGTATTTAGAGTTGTCAAACTTGTCGACAACTTGTATTGTTTCATGCATCATTGAACTAGTTTCGACTAGAGAATTTTTATATTGATATTATGCTCAGGTGATAAATAATTGGAAATTTTGGGTTGTCCAATTTACAGAGGAATTGCTGCCGAAATTTCTACTAGACTTATTATATCAGTCCTTGCATTTTTTTTATCCTTCTGATTTTTCTTTATTTTTTCGTTTTCTTTTATTCTTTATTTTTTCGTTTATTGTTTTATTTTGCAGGTTTATGTATATGTAGCAAACAACTTTTTGGACAAAGGCTTCTAACCTACATATGTAAGTAGTCTGAATTTCATGATATTTGAATTAGACATTTATCTATGTTGTTTTTAGATTTGGTTTTGGATTGAGAATAATGTTGTCACTGAAATTGAATTATTTTTTAAATACTCCTATTTTATGGAATGTCCACCTCTTAAAGAAATTTATGCCGAATTTTCTACGGGAATTGTTATGTTATTTTTGCATTTTTTGATCTCTTCTGATTTTTTTCTTTTTTTGGCAGGTTAGTATACATGAAGAAGCGTACAACTTTTTTCAGGGATGCTTCTTGGATTTAAGTATAAAACTTGTTAGGATAGGGATGACATTTTGCATTGGCAATGACGTGGTTTTAAATTTTTTGGGCATGTCACTAGTTTTTGTTGGATGTAACAAACATTGCGATTGGTGGATGTAATTGGGTGAATAGCTAGTGATGTACGTACATTTATCCTCAAATTATTAATATATAGCCGTTTGGTCCATGAATTATTAGTCTATTTATAATATATAAGCTTTGACAAAAAATGCATTTAGATTGGTTCACCTAAAAAAGAAATAATAATAAATGAAGAAAACTGTTGCCTTAGATAGTTGAAATAGTTGCCAAAAAATATCATAAAATGTTGCTTGAAGCTAGAAAACCGTGGCTAGAAATAATTGTATAATGCTCCCAAAGACTCAAAAAAAGTAGCAGTTAAGAAAAAAACGGTTGCCTAATATTCAAAGAAAAACGTTGTATTAAATTACTAATCGTTGCAATAGAAAACCATTGCCACAAGGAAACAAAGGCAATGGTTGTTTTTAACAGTTGCCACATATATAAAAACAGTCGTTGTTTACCTTAGGCAACGCCACCCTAATGTGACGGTTTAAAAACCGTACCTAATGCCTAGTGTAGCAGTTTTCATATCTATGGCAACATTATTTGGGCGTTGCCTTAGACCAATTTTATATATATACATATATATATATATATATATATATATATATATATATATATATATATATATATATATATATATATATATATATATATATATATTTATATATTGATATTATTATTTTTAAGATTCTATTATATAATATGCGTGACTAATAAGGATATAATTTTTTTAGAAGGATTGATGTAATATTTTAGTTAGTGTATAATGTGTTGCTTATTTCTAAATGTAATTGATTCTATTACATAATAATATAATATTATCATACATATTATACGTGATTAACTATACTTATAAATCATTAAATTTTATAATTGATGCATGATGATCTAAAATGTAGCCATAAAGTCAAAGAATGATAATCTAACATATACCCATGCATAAATATCCCGTTGTACTTATTTTTTTTAAGGAACCCATAATCTTGCTTAGCTTAATTAAAACAATTGAGTGATTCTTTATGAGCATATGTCAATAGGTAAGCTATAATATCTCAATTAGTAGATACTATACTCCACATTATTTGGGGTGAACTCATACTTTTATTATTATCAAAGTATTATTTGTAATTAAGAAAGATCAAAATGTTATCATTCCACCCTCTTACACTATCCCTTCTAAGTTCTAACATCAATTATACCTTTTAGACTAATATTATTATTAAACTAATAAACTAATATAAGAAAATATATACATAGTAAATAATGTGAAAAAGCAGCATAAAATCTAAAATATTCTAATATAATTTTTATTCTCCACAATACTATCTAAATATAGTTTTATTTGTATTTAATTTTTATATATTTATATATATCCATTTACCATTAAATATTAATTTTATGTGCTTGATTAATAATGGATACAAAATTTTGATTTTCCATATTTACTTAATTAGATATTTACACTATGTAAAAACCATATATAAGCATTAAGCATTGATCACGACTGATTTGGGTTTTAAATCTTTATTATACCGTTTAACTATTATTACACTGTTTAATTATAATTTTCATTCATTCATCGCTGAAAAATTCGTATTCATCAAGGACATAAGTCCTACTACTGAAAATGTAACCTTGTGAGTTAGAGTCATCCATTTATAAGCACAATCATTCTCTAATCTTGCTGATATCTATTCTATTGAGATGGTGTTATTGGATGAAACGGTATTGTTGTTTTAAAAAAAATAAAAAAAAAACCCTTCCAATTAACCAATTGTATTTCTGCATATACTATATTTTGTTATTACATTTAATTTATAACTTTTAATCTTTTTATGTGCAAGGGTGAAAAAATACATCCTTTAATTAAGAAGCATCTGTTGTCAATTCAACGTTCCAATATCAACTACATGAAGGCGAGATAAATGCATATGGTTTCGAATTGGTGCCCTTTGATGCAATTCTTTCAAATAATCTGGATAGCAACTATTTAGTGTTTTTCTTTTTTTGGAAGATGTTTTAATAAAGAATATATATGTTCTTTGTATAATCGATGTCATTGGCTATATTTCTGAAATTTTAAGTCGTCATGATTATTCAAAGAAAAGCAAAAGAACGAAGGTGACCACTATCCAATTAGAAGACCTACAGTAAGGAAATTTAATCATTAAGATATTAAATAATTAATAAAGTACGGAAATATTGAATTAATGATATTCCTGTTTTTTGAATTCAGAAATAATGTTTTAAGATCCACTTTATGGAATCGATATGCGGATCAATTACAAGATTATTTATCTGAGCATCCAAGCCATGAAGTTATTATCTTATCACGGATTGTGAAAATTAAGACTTGGCAAGGTACGTAAAATATAAAAAAAGTGATCTTTTTTTTTCTTTTCTTATTTTTTTAATTTAATATACTTTAGTAAAGTTAAAAGTGATCTTTTCGTTCATTTAAATTTGGAAATTAAAACACATGATATAGAATGGAAGAATTGCACAAACAGCAAAAGGAACAATGCTATGGCGTATGAGTGCCAATATTTCTACACGTATTACTTTCATTTCATTAATTATGTATATGATTTTTATATTTCCAATAAGATCACATGTATTTTTTTTGCCTTAATATTTTTTGTTTTGTTTTTCAGACATAACAAATTGAGGCCTACTAGATTGAAGCTAAAATAGATAGAATGACAGAGAAAGTGATGAGTAGAATAAACTAATGGTGAATAATATAGGGTCATTGGCTTAATTATCATCTCAAATATATATGTTAATTAATTTTTTTTTAATTTTTATTATTGGTAGGAATTATCACTCATTTCCTTGTCTATATTGATTAGATGCTATTGTTTAATTTTTTTTCTATGTTAAGTGCTATTATACCCTGTTTAGGGACCTGCCCCTCTTTCTCCTCAATAATAATATAAAATTTTTTAAGATAATGCATATATTCAACAATACTATTAAATATGTGTATAATACGACAAGTAACAATTAAAATTCTTAATCAATGGTAAGATTTAGGTCCGTGCAAACTATTATTCATTTATAAAACGTTATTATCTATATTATTTTGTCCTTATAAATAAAATATATGTACCCATCTCCACCTTATATATGGATCTAAAAGTTTAACTATAGAAATGTTGTATCGTATAAAAAAAAAAATTCAATGTAAAGAAACAATCTTGAGACGATGTCTTTAGATTCATTAGTTTATATATGTATTAATGTATTGTAGACACCCAAATGTGTCTCCCCAAAACAAAACCCAGTGATGAATACCTTTTGCGTCAAATGATAATTGAATAAGGTGAAAGTATGAAAGGTCAGATGTTGCGGTTAGTTTTTATTAAAAATTCTTTCTTTCTGTTTTCGAAAAACAACTCTATTTTATGAAAAAAGTCAATCCAGTTTAGTTTGGTCCACAACAAGGGTCCAATAATAGTGTAGTTGGATGGGGCTTGCAAAGAGCTTTCCAACGATATATTATAAGCCCAATTCCGATGAATAATGAGGAAGTTATGGCCAAAATACTAAACTGGGTCCGGTTTGATCTTTACATGAATGATCTAGGGGAGGGCCCAATGTTAATTATTATTCCTAAAATTATTAGAATTAATTGTAGTCTTCTAGAATTCTCTAGAAGGTTCTTTTAAGTCCTAATAGAATTAGAATCAATAATTATATTTTGATAAGTTTTATTTGGAATAAAATATTATTTTATGAAAAATACGATTTCAGTTTTCATACGGACTTTACAAGTCAATTTTGAGTGATAAGTGGACTCCGTGTTTGAAAGCGCGTAAGAATCCAGGCTGTCGCCAAACGACAGGCCTGTCGCCAAGCGACAAGCCTTGTCGCCAAGCGACAGATCTTGTCGCCAAGCGACAAGGTCGGTTTTGCAGCGACAGAGTGGAGTTTTATTCCTTATCAAATTCTACCTATTTCTAGATTGTTTTCTTATAAATAGGGTCCTGAACCTCCGTTTTTAATCATCAACAATAATCATTCACAATCAATTTTCAATCTTCATCAATCATCTACTTCTCTTTCTCTCATCTCTCTAGCTTTTCATAAACAAAATTCTGCATACACAAGATCTAGAAACACCTAGCCAAGTTCGAAGTTGCCTTCGCCCTAGACGTGAAAGATTATAATTTCTGAGGGTTTGGTCCCAAATCTCTATTTTCATTATTTAATTTAATTGTTTGATTTTATTATTTTCCTTGAAGTTACTAACACGTGTATTTTGTTATTAAAAAGAGGCACGAGGCATCAAAGTATGTAATCTTATTGCTCTATTCTTGTAGAAAGCATATTTAAATTTGTTTAATTCCTGGTATCATGTTAGGATGTTTCTGTTGCTTTCTAGTATCATATTTAGGGTGCCTTTTACTCTTTTCTAATAGCATGTTAGTCTCATGCTAGGTCTAAAGCTTTGATTGCTTAGTGATATGCTAGGATTTGTTATTAATCTTGTTAGTATCATGTCTAGGATCTTGCTATTATTATGCTTTAACATGATTATTTTAATTATGATTGTTGGTATTATTATTATAATTATGATATATATATATATATATATATTGTTACTGCTTAATCACGCCTTTTATGCATGTTTAAAGGGAATTTGTACTTGTAATCACGCTTAATAAGATAATTAATGTTGACACCCATTTGTGTCTCCCCAAAACCAAACCCAGTGATGAATGCCTTTCACGTTGTGTTATTATCGAATGAGGTGAAAGTGATTTGAAAGTCAAGGGTTGCGGTTTAGTTTAATTAAATTCTTTTCTCTCTGTTTTTGAAAATGACTTTTTTTATTTGAAAATAGCCGAACCAGTTTATTTTGGTCCATAATTGAGGTCCAATAATAGTGTAGATGGATGGGGCTTGAAGAGACCTTTCCAACGATATATTATAAGATCAATTCCGATGAATATTGAGGAAGTTATGGCCAAAATATTAAACTGGGTCTGGTTAATTATTTTAAATACAGCCCAATGATCTAGAGGAGGGCCCAATGTTAATTATTATTCCTAAAATTATTAGGATTAATTATAGTTTTCTAGAAGTTTCTAGAAGGTTCCTTTTAATTCTAATATTATTAGATTTAATAATTAATTATCTTTAATAGATTTTTATTTGGAATAAAATATCGTTTTGTTATTTTAAAAATATATATTTTATCTTCTGTACGGATTCCGTAGATCAAGTTGATTAAAGATCGGATTCCGCGTGAAGAAAAACGCGCTAATACAGGTTGTCGCCAAACGACAAGTCTGTCGCCGCGCGACAGACATTGTCGCGTCGCGACAGAGTTAATTCCTGGCGACAGCGTGGAGTTTTATTCCTTATCAAATTCTATGATTTTCCGAACTATTTTCATTATAAATAGCGTCCGAATCCCTGTTTTCAAAAATCATTCACAATCATCAATTCTCATTCAATTCTTCCTTAATTCTTTCTTTTCTCTCTTGAGCAATATAGCTTAATTCTTTTCTTTCTCTCTTTCTAAACTACCTTTCTACATACAATATTCCGCATTCACAAGACTTAGAATCTCTTAGCCAAGTTCGAAGTTGCCTTCGCCCTAGACGTGCAAGGTTGATAATTTCTGAGGGTTTGGTCCAAAACTAGTCTAAACTTTATTTAACTTGATTTCAATTTAATTCTTTAATTCTTTAATTATTGTTTATTATTTTCATTGAAGTTTACTAACTTGTGTATTTTGTTATTAGAAAGAGGTACGAGGCTTCAAAGTATGTAATCTTATTACTCTCTTTCAATGTAGAAAGCATGTTTAGATTTGTTTATTATTGTTTAATATTCCTAGTATCATGTTAGGATGTTATTATTGCTTTCTAGTATCATGTTTAGGGTGCCTTTACTCTTTCTAATATCATGTTAGTACCTGATCTTTATTGTTTTAGTGACATGCTAGGGTTTGTTATTAATCTTGTTAGTATCATGCCTAGGATCTTGCTATTATTATTGGGCTTTATTATGCCTTATCATGATTATTATTATTATTATTTAATATTGTTTATTTATTATGTTGCTTGATATTTATTTTATATTTTATTGTTATTGATTGATCACACCTTTTATGCAGGTTTAAAGGGATTTTGTACTTGAAATCACGCTTAATAAGATAATTATTAATTTGGTTTAGGCTAATGTGATTTTAATTCAAGTGATCGCCAATAATAGATTTGTTTGTGCATTAATATTCAACCAACATAGATTAAGCAGGGTAGGTTTAATATAATGTTTGTATGTTATTCGAAAAGCGCACATGAATACGAGCAGAACAAAGTAGAGGCCTATTTTATAGGGCGGGTCCTTTCTTTTGTAGATTGGATTCGTACCTTCATCCCCGGACCCTGTTTGGTTCAAGACCTTATGGAGTAGTTGACGGTCCTTTGGATTGTCTTTTGGGTTTACAAGTTCCTAAAACTTGTTGGCGACTCTTTTTGCTCTTTGTCTTTCCCTTTGGAACGCCACCGTACTTTAGTGTATGATCACAGTGGGGTTCAAGTTTGGGATCATAATGCTTGAAATATTCCCTACAATTAATAATCTTGTTTAGGGTTAATTTGATTATAATTCAAGTGATCGCCAATAATAGTTTTTCTTGTGCATTAATATTCAACCAACATAGATAAACAAGTTTAGGGTTAACCTATTGTTTGCATGTTAGTCAGAAAGCGCACATGAATACGAGAAGAATAAAGTAGAGGCCTTTTTAGGGCAGGTTCAATCTCTTTTAGGTTGGATTTGTACCTTCATCCCCGAACCCTATTTGGTTCAAGACCTTTTGGAGTTGACGATCTCATGGATCGTTAAGGGGTGTAATCTTCACCTTGTGAACGGTTTACAAGTTCCTAAAACTTGTTGGCGACTCTTTTGCTCTAGCTTCCTTCCCTTTGGACGCCACCATACTTAAGTGTATGATCACAGTGGGGTTCAAGCTTGGGGTTAATGGCTTGAAATATTCCCTACAGTTTTTGGCGACTCCGCTGGGGTGGATTTCTATTTTAATTCCTAAAATTTATTTTGGCAATGATTTAAAATGAGCGGATGAGACTCGAAAAGTTCTAAGTATTTCCTGTGCGTAATTTTGATTAGCATTATTGTTATATGCATAAAAAAGGTCCTCATTGGACAGACCATCCGAAATGAGTAAAAAACATAGGATTTTTACACGTAGGAAACTTGAGAAATATCTTTCACAACTAGAATTGAAATAATACTGTGAAATCTGGAAAATTCTAAGAACGTAGATACCTGCTGAGGCATGTAGGAACTAGCGTCTAGAAAACAGGGCTTGTCGCCTGTAAAGTGCTTCTGTCGCCTGGCGACAGTTCTGTCGCTTGGCGACATGGGTACTTTTGCGGCGACAGTCCCTGTAGTATGACGCCAAGTTCTTCCAATACCGAGCCAGAACTCTGCCTTCTTGTTTTGACAATTTCTAGCACTGTTGGCTCGATTCTACTTCCTGATTGAGTTTTTCTCTTTTTTCTAAAACCCATATGTGTTCTACATATGGACATAAACCCTCTGGGGGTTTACGCTCCATCTACCCAATCGAACGCTCCTGGCAACGACGGGTACATCCGAGTTTGTGAATCCACTAAACCGTGGAAGAAAGTTTTTAACTTGCGGGGTCCCATCCATACACGCCAACCCTTCCAAAGGCAAGGCTTCCGCGCGATGCATCCGGACTCATAACCATGGACCCTCTTTGACTAACCCATATCCTTGAACTTTAGAGAACTAGAGCCATTGTTAGGTTGCAAACTCATTGCATCATATTGTGACTATTTGAACTATTTGTGCATTCTTTGCTTCTGTATACCCTATATGTGCTAATCGTTTGTTTGACTTGTGTTTAAGTCTAAATAAACTAATTAATGACTAAAAAGGACTTTTTCTAACTAATTAATTAATTAATTAGACTAATTAAAGACTAATAAAGTAATCAATCTGACTTAGTACGACTGTAGGCATGTCCCCTTAGAGTAAACTTACTGGAAACAGTCCCAGATTAATGTTCCAGCAATGGCGCAGAAGTTTGGGCTGTGGCGCCGTAGTTTACTGTTTGTCGCCTGGCGACAAATTTGTCGTTTGGCGACAAGCTTCAAACAGTGGCGACAGTTCTGTTGTTCCGGCGACAGTCCAGATTCTTACTCGAGTCATCACGACGAGTCTAATTAAACAGTTTGCTAATCAGTTCGATTATTTTAATGATAAACAGTACCTTTGTTAAGTCCTTAATTGAGTCTAGTCACATAGTCTAGCCGCATGGTCTTACACAAGAGCCTTAACATGTCACATACACTCACTAGTGTTAGCACACACTTTATATAGTCACCATGACCATGTCTTTGGTTCATGCATGAGTCGGTTTTTTCCGTCATTTAAGTTGGGGGTACATTCTATTCCTAATTTTTTTCATATCTCTCCATCTACATCATCTTTCCCTTCTCTAGATGCTTTCCCCATGTCACAATATTCATTCTTCCTACCTTCTTCTATCCATTGCATGTCGAATAGAGTTGAGTCAAATAATTAACAATGAATATCCCTTAATTTCCCTTTCCATAGTACTTGGTCAAGGAGAGAATGACGATTAATCAAAGACAACACCTTTATTCAAGTTCAACTTTTTGATAAGGCAATCCGTCAAAAAAGGAAAGCTAAGAAGATAATGGCAAGTCAGGAAGAAGTCAACGAACTCAAGGGACAAGTGGCTAACATGGCTGAAATGTTGAAGAATCCGACTCTCCTAATCAATGACCCTGTGAGACAACAACAAATGGAGCTCATGCAAGAAAGTTTGAACAAATTATCCAATGACTATAGATTCCAAGGCATTAGCTCATAAGGGGTCTCGATGGACAAGGATCTTCTTCCGTAGAAGTTCAATGCCAACGACATCCCGAAATTCAAGGCAATGGATAACCCTTATTTTCATTTAAGAGCCTTTGAAACTGTAATGAATATTAAGGGAATAGATAAGAAAGCTTTTCATTCTGTGTTTTCTCTATCTTTAGAAACCGTTTGTCAGCAATGGTAATTTTCTCTTGATAAAGAGAAAACCTCTACTTGGGATGCTATTGTAAATGCTTTCATTGATAGATATAAATGTAACATTGAAGTCGAAACCGATTATAGACAACTTGAGATGCTAAGACAAAAAGAGAATGAAGGCTTTACTTCTTTCTTTAATAAGTGGAGGGAAACTTCCGCTAAGATGATTAAGGTGCCCTCCGAAAAAGAATATGTGAGGATGTTTATCAAGAACCTCCAAGAGAAGAATTCAAAACATTTAAAGTATCAACATAATTTGAATACTTTCAAGGCCGTCTATGATATCGGTATTGAAATCGAAGATGACCTCGCAAAGCAAAAAGCTGCTAACAATAGTAACCACAATGGCTAGAAAGGAAAGAAGAACGACAATCTTTCTTCTTCCGAAAAAGCCTACTCTAGTAACAATGTTAGTACCTTTGATCTCAGTGAAGTCTTAGCCATGGATAACCAAGGATCAAAGAAACAACTAAGGAAAGACTTCACCCCTATTGGGATGAGCTATGATGCTGCTTTCGACCGACTCCATGCCAAGGGACTCATTACTCCCATTGGACCTATTCAAGATCCCGCACCTGAGAAAAGATTGCCTAGTTGGAATCCAGATTCACATTGCAAGTACCATCAAGGTAGGGGTCATACTACTGAGAGTTGTTGGAAGCTAAAAGAGGCTATCCAACATTTGATCGATAATAACAAGCTTCCCATACCTCCGGCTAGCAAGAAGAGTGAGTGATGATAAAGAAAACGACACAAGACAAGAGGCGAGCTTCAACGATAAGATTTCGTGACCTCTTTTTCTATTTCTTTTTCATTTTTTCCTTTCCCCAATAAGTCTAGCATAGGCACCTTTTTCTTTTTCTTTTTTCTTTAGATTTACTTTGTAGATTTTTTCCATCTCCCTTTTAATAAAATGAGCATTTATTCTCTTGCATATGATCATTGCATTGAAAAAAAAAATCCATGTCAAACTAAGCACAAGGTATACCAATGATTTGAGGCACCCCTTGTAGCCACATCATATCACCTTTCACCCTTCAAATATGCAATCCTTTTCTGATAAACCACTTTGAGCCTCGTCTAACGATAGACCTTCCATTTTTCAACCCATATCTACCTAACCTTGGGATGGGATGGTGTGCAACTTATGCAATTTTCAAAGAACAAAAGCTTGAGTGATTTCAAAATATCAAAATAAACAAAATAGAAACAATAAAAGTGTACAAAAGGGCAAGTGTTCCAATGTCTTTGACAATGAACATGTCTTTGATATGAGCACGTCTCAGATTGCGTTTCTTATCGAGTGCTCGGTACCGTGCCTGAGAAACATGAATGCCAAGTGAGTGATAGACCGCATGATCGGGATTGCCCACACTTATCAAAATAAAAAATGTAAAAGCAAAAAAAAAAAAAAAAAGAGAGAGCAAAAACATAAAAGAGAATTCAAAAATGAGAAAACTTAAGCATAAAAAATTATAAGGATTCAAAGCAAGGTTACAAACCTTAGGGGGCTTATCTAGGGTCTTGAGCCTTTATCCCTTTCTTCTTCAACCTTTAGCCTAACCACGTTACAACCCTTAAAAGACCTTTTTGAGGTATACACACTTGTGCGAGGTTCGGCTAGAGCTACGTTTGGCCTGATTCCTAACGGATAAGTAGGCAACCTCACATTGGGGTGCGGCCGTAATAAAAATGCATTCATATTTACATTCATAATTGATCATATTAAGGAATTTCCAATGCTCATCCCTTTTCATTTAGAGCTAGACTTGGGGGACTTGATCCTTACATTATTAGCCTACCCAGCCTAAGAGTCACCACCATTTGACTCTTTTCAATATATTTTTCCACACACTTAGCCCTTGCGGCCTAACTTTAGTGTCACTATCACACACATCACAGATACATGACCAAATATACTTCCCTTAGGAACCCTTTGTCATGAAATCTTAACACAACGCTGAAGCATGCCTTGTCATGTCAAAATCAAGATCAATCATCACTGCATCACAAAGTATGAAGTACTTAGCCTCCGCGCCTAAGCTACCTAAATACTTTCATCATCAAGTCAACTAGGATAGTCTAAGATGTTACAATCCTTGTACTGTGAGAGACAACATTAACAGATTAAGTTCATTCAACATGCACCTTCAAAAACTTCACTTCGATTCTTTTTCGCGTCTTTCTTTTTCGGGAGAAAGTCGGTACCCTCCACAAAAAATGACGGAAAATTTTTGCTTTTCACAATACAATGCACACACGGGTCATGAGTCACACGTGTCATTTCACTTTGAGTCGAGTCAACCTCGAGTCAATCACAGCGAGTCAAGTTTATACCTTGAGTCGTGTCAAATCAATGAGTCAAGCGACATTAAACCTTAGGTCAACCCTAAAATAATTAAAGAAATTAGCAAAGTCCTATAGTCAAAGATAAATACAGGTGCATCCCAACGGCAGCAAGAGCAGAATAGGGAAGATCCTACTCAAGTGCCAAACGACAACATCTAGCGTCAGGCAACAGATTTCAGCGTCTGGCGACAGAGCCAAATCACAGCGCCAGAGGCGTCGCTGCGGCGACAGAACGCTCAACCACTCAGAGCAATTATTTCAACCTTCTTCAGCAATTTCGGGTTCCTTGGTACGCCAGTTAGCCCCTATAAGAAATTTGACATGATTAAGTAGTTGGCTTGATTACAATCGCAATAAGTGATCGACCTGACAAAAGATCGTCTCACTTAGCTTAAAGCGCCTGAACATTGGCTCATCGCAAGACACCGACATACTGGTTCATAAACAACAGAGGCACCGACATAATGGTTCACAAGTAGCAAAAGCGCCGACGTACTGGCATAGCGGAAGCAAAGTTTAAGCGAGCTTTAAGATCGACAAGCGTTGTTCTTCAGTAATTTTCTTTGGAACATTATCATAACAAATGAGGATGACTTCAAGCGAAGTTATCTTCGACAGCATTCGCTAAGATTGTGGAGGTTGTCACCAAGATTTGAGAAGATAGCACGAGATGGGCGGTCTTCGACGGCATTCGCTAAGATTGTGGAGGGTTGTCACAAACAACTGAAGATGGCTACAAGCAGAGTTATCTTCGATCGTGTTCCCTAGGATGTGGAAGATGGTCACAAGCGGCGGAGAATGACTACAAGCAGAGTCATCTTCGATGAAATAGGAGGCAACTACAAGCAGAGCGGTCTTCAACAAAACACAGCAAATCGGTTACCTTCAGAGACGTGTGCTCGACGGTGCAAGATACGCGTTTCTTAACACTTTTATCTGTTTTAACTAACGCTAGTTTGCAGGTATCGGTGTTACAAGAATGATTTAGGATCGCAGAACGTTCTGAATCATTCTCCGTCCCTATCGATACTTTGACATTCGTTTTCGAAACATGCGTTTCTCCAAACTCAGTCAAAGTAGGGGCTTCTGTAGACACCCAAATGTGTCTCCCCAAAACCAAACCCAGTGATGAATACCTTTTGCGTCGATTGATAATCGAATAAGGTGAAAGTGTGAAAGGTCAGATGTTGCGGTTAGTTTTTATTAAAAATTCTTTCTTTCTGTTTTCGAGAAACAACTCTATTTTATGAAAAAAGTCAATCCAGTTTAGTTTGGTCCACGACAAGGGTCCAATAATAGTGCAGTTTGATGGGGCTTGCAAAGAGCTTTCCAACGATATATTATAAGCCCAATTCCGATGAATAATGAGGAAGTTATGGCCAAAATACTAAACTGGGCCCGGTTTGATCTTTACATGCGGCCCAATGAACTAGGGAAGGGCCCAATGTTAATTATTATTCCTAAAATTATTAGAATTAATTATAGTCTTCTAGAATTCTCTAGAAGGTTCTTTTAAGTCCTAATAGAATTAGAATTAATAATTATATTTTGATAAGTTTTATTTGGAATAAAATATTATTTTATGAAAAATACGATTTCAGTTTTCATACGGACTTTACAAGTCAATTTTGATTGATAAGTGGACTCCGTGTTTGAAAGCGCGTAAGAATCCAGGCTATCGCCAAACGACAGGCCTGTCGCTACGCGACAAGCCTTGTCGCCAAGCGACAGAATTTGCGACAAGGTCGATTTTGCAGCGACAGATTGAAGTTTTATTCCTTATCAAATTCTACCTATTTTCGGACTGTTTTCTTATAAATAGGGTCCTGAACCTCCGTTTTTAATCATCAACAATAATCATTCACAATCAATTTTCAATCGTCATCAATCATCTACTTCTCTTTCTCTCATTTCTCTAGCTTTTCATAAACAAAATTCCGCATACACAAGATCTAGAAACACCTAGCCAAGTTCGAAGTTGCCTTCGCCCTAGACGTGAAAGGTTATAATTTCTGAGGGTTTGGTCCCAAATCTCTATTTCCATTATTTAACTTAATTGTTTGATTTTATTATTTTCCTTGAAGTTACTAACGCGTGTATTTTGTTATTAGAAAGAGGCACGAGGCATCAAAGTATGTAATCTTATTGCTCTATTCTTGTAGAAAGCATGTTTAAATTTGTTTAATTCCTAGTATCATGTTAGGATGTTTCTGTTGCTTTCTAGTATCATATTTAGGGCGCCTTTTACTCTTTTCTAATAGCATGTTAGTATCATGCTAGGTCTAAAGCTTTGATTGCTTAGTGACATGCTAGGATTTGTTATTAATCTTGTTAGTATCATGTCTAGGATCTTGCTATTATTATGCTTTAACATGATTATTTTAATTATGATTGTTATTATTATTATAATTATGATATATATATATTTATATTGTTATTGCTTGATCACGCCTTTTATGCATGTTTAAAGGGAATTTGTACTTGTAATCACACTTAATAAGATAATTAATAATCTTGTTTAGGGTTAATTTGATTATAATTCAAGTGATCGCCAATAATAGTTTTGCTTGTGCATTAATATTCAACCAACATAGATAAACATGCTTAAGGTTAACCTATTGTTTGCATGTTAGTCAGAAAGCGCACATGAATACGAGAAGAATAAAGTAGAGGCCTTTTTAGGGCAGGTTCAATCTCTTTTAGGTTGGATTTGTACCTTCATCCCCGAACCCTATTTGGTTCAAGACCTTTTGGAGTTTACGATCTCATGGATCGTTAAGGGGTGTAATCTTCACCTTGTGAACGGTTTACAAGTTCCTAAAACTTGTTGGCGACTCTTTTGCTCTAGCTTCCTTCCCTTTGGACGCCACCACACTTAAGTGTATGATCACAGTGGGGTTCAAGCTTGGGATTAATGGCTTGAAATATTCCCTACATGTATATAATTATAAGAATGGTTAAACATTTACTAATTTAACTTTCAATTCTTCGTAAAATTTTTTTAAGGATATCCATTACAAAAAGGTCTTATATAATGACTATAATAATAATAATAATAATAATAATAATAATAATAATAATAATAATAATAATAATAATAATAATAATAATAATTCAATTATATCTGTGCATGACACAGGTCTTACACTAGTTTGTTTATAAGATTAAACAATGGCGTAACTAGAAATTTTACATTAAAGGGGCCAAAATCAAATATACGAAGTATTCATTTATTTCATCTAGAAATAATTTTTAATCTCTCATTGCACAACTTATAAAATTTGAAACTATACTTATATACTAAAATAATCCCTGTAATTATCCCTTAAGTAGACATGTCCTCACCTTATAAAAACTCTTCCACCAAAATTTTTTGTTACTATAACTTTTATTTGAAAGAAGTTTGTTATTATATCTTAAGGAAAAGTTTTGGTCTTTTATTTAGGAAATGATGCCCAACAATAATAATTTAAATAAAATTAAAAAAAAAGTAGTGGTAAAGAATAAGATATGTTATGTAACATTATAAAAGTACTACTTACGATATTATCAAAAAGTATTATTATTATTATTATTATTATTTTTTTTTTTGTTAATTAAGAGATTTTATTGCCAAAAAAGGTCAATTTACAACCAAGTTCCAATGAGGAACAAAACTAAACTAGGAACAGCTAGTAAACAACAAGTCTACACTAGCTTATCTATCCAATCTCTACTTTCTCTCGTGATCTTTTTAGCAACTATATTCCTAAGTCTATTTACAGCATTAAATTTAATGCTCTTTACAGCAATATGTACGCACAAAACTTTCTGTTCCCATAAAGCAGAATTCCTTGTTCTCCAAATCTGGTATATACAGGCAAGTATACATATATGCAGCACCCTTGTGTAAAAATCTCTTTTAATTCTTCTGATGGCACGTCTAGCTCCAGTTAGGTTCATCAAGGTAATCCCAGTACCCAGCCATTCACTGATTTCTTTCCAGACCATATGACTATACTTGCATCTAAAAAATAGATGCTCATGATCTTCCTGCATATCCCCATAGAGTAGGCAAGGATTATATGTAGATGCTCTAAATTAAATCTCACCAGTTTATCCCTGTTTATAAGTCTGTCATGCTAAGCAACCCAGCCAATGAACTTGTGTTTAGGGACAACCCATTTTTCCCGAACAAACTTGTCCCAATTGCAGCTTGGCAAATCAGGTCCCAAGATCTTATACATCCTACTAATACTGTACACACCGTGCCTTATTTGAGCAGGATCCAGAACACTCTTTAGCTTATCCTTCACTTTGCAAATTTGCTTCCAATACCAGCTAGAATCAGCTTTAGGCTGGTAATCAAGCCCATTCCGGTTCTTGAGGTAGACAACATTAATCCATCTAACCCACAAATTCTCTTGCTTCTGAGAAATAGTCTAAACATGCTTCCCCAAAGCTGCATTATTCCAACCTTCAATACTTCTCACACCTAAACCACCTTCCTTTTTCCTTCTACAGACTGTATCCCAAGCAATGTACCCTGATCTGTTCTTCATATCTCCTCTCCAAAGATAGTTTCTGTAGATTGCATTCATCTGATTAAGAACAGACTTAGGAAGAATCATAATATGAGCCCAATACACCTGAATGCTCAACAAAACTGAGTTAATTGAAGTCAGTCTTGCAGCAAAAGACAAATGCCTGAAACTCCAAACTCTGATCCTTGCACACATCTTGTCAATCAGATGCTCACATTCTAGAGCTAAAATTCTTTTAGAGCAGATAAGAACTCTTAGATATCTAAAAGGAAGCTTCCTTTTAGAAAATCCAATAAGATCTAGAGCCTCTTGAACAATCCCAGCATCCATTCCAGCACAAAAAATAGAGGTTTTCTCAAGGCTAGCTTTCAAACCAGTTGCTTTAGAAAAAGCATCAAAACCCTTCATTAGAATCTTTATAGACTTCAAATCCCCTTTACAGCAGAGAATTAAATCATCAGCAAAACATAGATGAGTTAACCCCATAGGCTTGCATCTTGGGTGAAAACTAAAGTTTCTATGTTTTCTCACAACTTTGAGAATTTGTGACAAATACTCAATGCATAGAACAAAAAGGAGAGGAGAAATAGGATCACCTTGTCTCAAGCCCTTTTTTGAGGAAAAGAATCCATGCAAAGATCCATTAATCATGAAGGAGAACAAGGGAGTCCTAACACAAATCATAATTAATTTGATGAAATGGGAAGGGAACTCCAAAGGTGTCATCATTTCTTCAATAAAGTCCCATTCAATAGTATCATAAGCTTTCTTCAAATCCAGTTTGATCAAGCAGCTGGGAATCACATTTTCTCTGCCATAATGCCTCACTAAATCCTGACAGACCATGATCTTATGGACAATAAACCTGCTGTGTACAAAAGCACTCTGGTTATCAGCAATGATGTGTGCCAAAACCTCATTCAATCTTTCATAAAGCACCTTAGAGATGCATTTATAAATCACATTACAGTAGGCTATTAGCCTGTACTCAGTGACATTAGCAGGGCATTTAGTTTTTGGAACTAAAGTTACTGCAGTTGCATTAATCTCTCTAAGCATCCCGCCATGCTTTAGAAAATCAAGAATAGCTTCACTAACATCCTTCCCTGTTATATCAGGTCTCCTTATAAAATACTACCAAATCCATCAGGACTTGGAGCTTTGCTTCCATCAATTGCAAACATTGCATTCTTGATCTCTTTCATAGTATAAGGAGCTTCTAACTTGGTTTTCAACTAAGAGGAAACTATAGGCCCAGTTTTAACAATAGCTCTATTAACCTAAACTCTACAATCATCTGCACTGCCAAGCAAAACATCATAATACTTTAGAAAAGCATTTGACACATCACTAGGATTGTCTATCCAATTACCATCCATGTCATGAATAGTGTAAACTTTATTCTGCAAATGTCTCTTCATCAAAGCTGCATGAAAAGCAGCAGTATTCTGATCTCCCTCTAAAAGCCAAGTCACTTTTGACTTTTGACTCAAGAAAGAGACATAATTCTGCTGAGCAGTTGTAGACACCGAATTGTGTCTCCCCAAAAACTAAACTCAGTGATGAGTGCTTTTCACGTCATTGATATCGAGTGAGGTGAAAGATTCTCATGATTCCTCTGTTTTTAATAAAAATACTTCTTTCCGTTTTCGAAAATCTTTGTTTTCGTACCCTATTTATGAAAAATGTCTAGTCTAGTTTAGTTTGGTCCATGATATGAGTCCAATAATGGGTTAGTTGGATAGGGCTTGAAAATATATTTCCAACGATATATTATAAGCCCAATTCCGATAAATAATGAAGTAGTTATGGCCAAAATACTAAACTGGGCTCAAACCGGATTTTACCTACGACCCAATGATCATGTGGAGGGTCCAAAGGCTTAATCCCATTCCTAAACCAATTAGGATTAATTATAAGCTTCTAAAAATTTTTAAAATTTCTTAATTATCCTTTTTGAAAAGATAAAATCAAAGAGTTTAAAATTGAATAAAATTCCTCTTTTTAAGAGTCCTTGTTCAGTGCGAAATGAAATATGTTCAGATATTATTTTATTGCCTCATAATTTTTATCCAATTCTTACATGGTTGGATAGATCTTGAAATTATATTTCCAATGATATATTATAATATTAATTTCGAGTTATAACGAAAAAGATATGAAAGAAATACAAAACTCTATCCAAAACTAACATCCTTCCACTATTTTGGCCATATATTTTATTCTACAAAATATTTTAATCTAATTTTAATTTTTTTGGAAATTAGACTTCAAGATCTTTCCAACGACATATTATGTGCCTTATTTGGACTTCTGGATCAAAAGTTATGATAAAAACAAAATCCGTAAAAAATTGTTTTTATCGCGACGTGATAATCCTATCGCGCTGCGATACTTTTTAGTCTTTCCGCGTCAAAAGGAATTTTAATCCAATTTGAATTCTAACTCTGTTCTAATCATTCACGGTCGTTTTTCTCTATAAATAGGGTCGTATTTCCCCGTTTTCAATCTCCAACAATCATCTTTCTATTATATTCTCTCTCAAAGCTAGAAGCTTATTCTTTTCCCCTCTTTCTAAACCTTTTCAAAACCTTTTCAAAACAACATTCGCCCATCTCGAGACTTAGTGACACATAGCCAAGCTCGAAGTTACCTTCGCCCTAGACGTGAAAGGTTGATAATTTATGAAGATTTGGTCCCAAATCTTATCTCAATTCTTTGATTAGATTTATTGTTTAATATTTTCATTGAAGTTACTAACATGTGTATTGTTTTGATAGAAAGAGATATGAGGCAACAAAGTGAGTAATTTCAATTGCTCTATTTCTTTAGAAAGCATGCTTAGATTATTTTAATTCCTAGTATCATGTTAGGATGTTATTTATTGCTTTCTAGTATCGTGCTTAGGTTGCTTCCTATTTCTTATATCATGTTAGTATCGTGTTAGGGCTAAAGCTTTGATCTTTATTATTTAGTGAGGTGCTAGGATTGTTATTAATCATGTTAGTATCATGCCTAGGATCTTGCTAATATTATAATGCTTTCATGGATTGAGGTTATTTTGGTGACGATTGTTGTTTGATCGGGAATGAGTAGGTCGTTGGGACTACTAACCCAAATCAAATTAACTACTTATAACCTAAACTACCCTAATACAAGTATAGGGGTAAGTATAGGGTCGAACCCAAAAGGAAGCATGCAAGCTAAACATCAAATTCACTAAGCAAGAGTCAAGGAAAGGATAATTTTGTTGGTTTTTTTGGATAAAAAGCACTAAAACTACGAATAAGCAAAGATAACGATGAATAAAATCAAGAGAGAACAAAGCTAGGGATACGAGGGTGACAAACATGATTAGAAAGAGGGGAATAATGATAGTTATCATGAATAACATGCCAATGAACACAAGATACTACCTAAACAATTCATTCTCATGCAATAGTCTAGGCAAATCAATGAAAGAGGTATATGCAAACTAGGATCATTCTCATGCATCCTATTAGACACAAGCAAAATAAAGAGAATAAAGGAGCACAATTCATAAAACTCTATTTTAACAACTCATTTTCATGCAATCATTGAAATAGAGGTGATCTTAATCTAGTTTAAATCATTTTCATGCATTTAAACTAGAAGGCAATCAAATAAGGTGCAACAATAATCTCAAGCCATTAAAAATCATATCTTTCATCAATTTAAGGCATGTATTCAATCCAACCATCATTATTCATCCAACATTCAACACATATTTTCCACCCCCTTCCCCTAGCTAAGAAATTAGCCTAGAGAAGGGAGATTAAACATGATAACAAAACTAAATGAAAACAAAATAAACATGGAAACAAACATGATCAAAAACAATGAAAATACCAAAAGATATCAACCCACAAAATAGATAGAAATGAACAACTACAGTGTAAATCAACAAAGCTAAGAGAAAGGATTAGAGATTACTAAGTAGACAATAGTAGAAAGATTAAAACTTGCAAAGTTGCTTGATTGATTGAAATGAAACTTGAACCAAAGTTGCATACATGACGATAACTTAAGTAGTACTACACTTTCTCTCTCTAAGATTAGGGTTTAATTGTTTTCTAAGATAAGGCTCGGATCCCCACTAATCTCCCCTACGACCAATATATATAGGTCCTTTAAAAGATACAAAAATACGAAATAAAAAAAACTGAAACTCAGCGGTGCGCGCCCGCGCATATACAGTGCGCGCCCGCGCAGATGTCGTGCGTGCGCCCTCGCAGATCTAGTGCGCCCGCAGATCTGTGGGTACGGGGAATTAGACCCATGGATGCGCGCCTTCTCCCAGCAATACTGCGCGCTCGCGCTTGAAGAGTGTGTGCCCGCAAACAAGGCGCGCACAAGGCGCACACAACTCCCTGTTTTGGCTCTGCTTCTGCTGCTGTCTTGTGCGGGTTCTCCCAGGGCTGCGCGCCCGCACATATCAATGGCGCGCGCCCGCACACAAAGCGCGCACACGGCGCACAAAACCTTCTGTTTGTGTTATGTTCTTGTGGCATTCCTGCGCGGGTTCTCACA
Source organism: Chenopodium album (assembly GCF_948465745.1). Classification (NCBI taxonomy): domain Eukaryota; kingdom Viridiplantae; phylum Streptophyta; class Magnoliopsida; order Caryophyllales; family Amaranthaceae; genus Chenopodium; species Chenopodium album. The sequence continues at coordinate 41,916,232 of NC_137846.1, read as the reverse complement.
GTGCTGTGCGCCCGCACATAGGGTACTTTGGGGGTGAATTGCTCTTCTTCCAATGCCTTGATTCCTACAAAACAAAAACAAAGAAAACAAGGAGAAAGGCAAACGAAGAAAAGAAGAACAAAAAGGAGAGAAAAAGGGGGCAAACAAGCTACAAATGGGAGGGAAAACCCGTAAAAAGAGCACTAAATTGTGGCATAAATGCCACTCATCAAATTCCCCCACACTTGCTTCTTGCTTGTCCTCAAGCAAAGGAAATCAAGGCAAAAGACAACATACATAACAAACACAACATGACAAGGTTTAAGAAAATCAATCAAGTACCATGGTGAGAAATGCTCAATTCGGACTCAAATATAATGACATTGATCAAAGAATACTTACCTTTCTCAATTCAAGAGGGAAAACATGTTATAAGATGCTCAAGGTTGAAAGAGACAAACCTAAGCTAATCATAGAGAACTAATGATTTCATCCTCCGCCCTAGCCCCATCCAAGACGGTCCACGTTCTCTCCGCTAGCTTCAATTCATCCCCTAGTTGGCTCCTCATGATTCCGCGAGGGAACCGGAAAAAATTAATTCTATGTGGAACAATGAGGCTATCTCGACATCTCAACTATGCATACTCTCTCCATAGGGTTGAAATCCATCTCCCTCCACCGTTTCCTTGACCACGCCCCTCTAAAGTCCAAGGGTCTTAGTTAAGGTTGTAACGTCATGGCTAAAGGTTAAGGTTGGGAATTAATTTGAAAATTTTGGTGGAAACTCCTAAGTGAAGCATAAGAGTGGCCATCTCTCAATAACAACATAGGAATCTAACCTAAATTTCAAATCACAACCTTCAATACAAATTACATGACAATACTACTCTTTTTGCAAGATTTTCATTTAACTCAATTTTTCCTTCTCCTTTTCCTTTCTTTCTTTCCTCATCATTTTTTTTTTTTTTTTTTGGAATGGTGTTTGGTTTTCATAAATTACAACTTCCTTGCCAAACCTTTTGCACACTTTTTCATGAATAGACTTTCAAGACCTCATTCGAACCAAATTGCACAACTTCCTTGCTTAAAACCAAGACTCTCAAACTCGAACCTCACAAGCCGATGCTTCACTAACTACAAGGGTTGGTAGAACATAGGCCGCTAGGTTTGTAATGTGGTTTAACCAAGAAAGGGGAAATAAGGCTCAACATGGCTAGCAAGAAGGTATATGTAAAATAAAAACCAAATTTGTAAAAAAACACAAGGAAAATAAAGAAAAATGAGAAGAGGTGCCCTCTTCCTCCTCTAGAGTTATATGATCACGATCTTGGGAGCTAGGTACCAACACAAGGATTAAGACACGCATAGTTAAGGATCCAATATGCCGCTCAACAAAAGTGATGGAGTCTTGAACAATAAACTCTCACATGGGATATGAAAATAAGCAAATACCAACCAAGGAAATCCTATTCACTACGGAGAGCAACACCATCTTACCACTTTCCCGTGAACTAGGGGTTCAAACGTTCTCAAGAGTTCTAAACTGGGCTACCTTAGCTTAAAATGCGTCTAGTTCAACCCTAAGCACTCTCAAACCGTGAAGACCCTCTTCAACTAGGAAGGTAAGCATTCAAAAATATGTCATAACAAAAGCATATAGGTCCACATGTCCAAATGAACGAGCGAATTCTCAATTTTCAAAAAATTTTCACTTGTCATGATCATGAATGACACATGAAAGAAAGAAGAAAAGCAACACACAAAGAAAAAGGAAGAAATCAAAAAGGTTCATAAATGAGGCATGTAAATCATATAAATCCCAATCGACATACAATAATCGTTGAATACAACATCAACGATCCCAGGTTCCTTAGAACCAAATCAAACAACCTCGAACCATTCAACTCCTTCCTAAACTAACCTAAGCTATGCAACCAATCAAATATTTAAAGAGTTGAGAAGGAGAATTTGTCACCCAATTACGCTTAGCAAACGCAAATCCACAATCGTTGAAACTCCACTCCTCGGAAAATTTGGGGAATGCGCCAATAAGCCCTACAAAATGTCAAAGTCCAAAACAACTCGACAAATATTTGGTTAGTAGCAAGAGAAATATATACAAAGAAATAAAGAGAAAACAAAATAGAGAAAAGAAACTACTAAAGAAAAAAAAAAGAACAAAGAAAAGAGGAAAATGTTTGGATTAAAGGGGAATTTGGATTTTCGAAAAAACGGGAGCCAAAACAACACAAGGTTTCATTAAAAACATCATCATCATCATTTTTTTTTAAAAGAGGGGAAGGAACCTTCCAAAAAGACACCTATTGGCCCAAAATTGCGCCCCATAAGAACAAAGCCCTTGAATGAAACAATAAATAAGCACCCCCCCACACTTGAACGGAAAACCGTCCTCGGTTTGAACAAAGTGGAAAAAGGGGTGGGAGGAAGGGCTAAACTCGGCCCGAGGGCCCTAGTCCTCCATGTGAGAACTAGAGCCCTCTCCATATGGATGCCACTCGTAGTCGATGTCGATAGGAGGGCCATGGGGGTCCCAACCACCAGTGTAACCCGGTGGAAAACCACGGTTCCGGTACAACTCTTGTTGGTAGTCCGGAAGAGGGTCCAAGGGAGGGGGCATCTCAAGAGGCTCGGATGTGTACATGGGGTAGTTGGGGTCCCCACGGTAATCACACCCCCCCGGTGCCTTGTAATCGTACCCCTCAGAGGTGGGGTAGTTCACTCGGGGGGCCCCTTGAGATGATGGCCCGGACCAATAGGGCCAAACCGGTTGACGGGGTGTGCCGTCAGCATGCGGTTCCTCATGAGAAGGAACCGGCCCCTGCTGGGGCGGAAAATACGGATAGTTCACCGGTGGGTCAAATTGCCCTTGGTTTACATGCCAATCATAAATGTTGGCATTGTAAACCGAGTACCCATCGGCGGCCTCCATCAACCGGTTAACTTGCATAGAAAGGTTTTGGAAGGCACGTTCAAGGTTAAAAGAAGAAGAGGAAGAGGCCATACCTCCCTCGCTAGAGGAGGGGACGTGCAAACCTTGGGATCCCTCCCCATATTGAAAACCTTGTAGTTGAAACCCTTGTTGTTGTTGTTGTTGATGAAACTGTTGTTGTTGAAATTGCTGTTGTTGTTGGAATTGTTGTTGTTGTTCTTCTTGTTGTTCTTCTTGTTGTTGTTGTTGTTGATGTTGCTGATGCCGCTCGCGGACGATCATGTTTCGCTCACCTCCAAGAGCGTTGGGAAGGACACCATTATCCCTAGGAATCTTCCACACATTCCTTGTGTTCCGCTCCAAGGAAGTGCGGCTCAGGAATGGAAGAATGCAATGGTGCCCCCGCTCAACGCACCAATCGTGGAAGTTGTTCACATCGTCAGTCGGTTGGATGAAGACCGACTTCCGCATGTATGAGATGTACACGAACAAATCTCTTTCTTTTCCCACTCTTGTGCAAAAAAACGAACCTCACCCCCTAGCTTTGAGGCAATCCTTGTTATCATCCCACCTAGGGCAATCTCTCCCGTCTTGTTCCCATTTTTGATCGCCTCACAACATAGCACAAACCAGTACCCCATGTTGAGCCGCCCACTCAACTCCTCCTTTGTGGCGACCCAAAGAGTGAAGAGCTCTTCATGAGAGAGCTTGCTCAAGTCCTGTTTGCTGAACACCGCAAACCCCAAGATGCGGTGTAGGATGCGGAGTACCGGATGGATAATTTGGCTAGCCACCGAGTACCGAGTACTAAACTCATCCATGTCGGTAATTGTCCGCCACCAACGGAAAGCTTCGTACTCGGGGAAGAGCTCGGTGGATGGGGCAAGAAGATCGGCGTCGGGGTTAAAGTCTAGAATTTCATTTAGACGCCGAAGAGAGATGACATGGCGGACATTGAAGAGTTGGAAGGAGATTTGGAACTCGTTGTTTCCAACAGGTTCCTTCTCAAAGGAAGATAGGAACTCGTAGGTGGGTTCCTTGAAGGTTGGGTATTGATGTTGGATGAACTCACTCATCCCAAGGTTATCGAGAAAGGACCGAAGGTCCTCATCTATCCCCAAGTCACGCATTGAGCGTTGATAGTAGTGTCGGGTGGGGTTAAGCTTGCGTTTGAGGAGTGTTTGATGGATGGGAGCATGGTGTCGATTCACAAATTTTAAGGTGGGAAGAGAGGATTGTGCTTGGTTTAGATTTTGAGAGGAGGGTTGGGGTTCATCAACTGATACTCTAGGCTCCTTCCTGCTCCTTCTCCTACCACTCATCTTCACCAACTTTACTCAACAACTCAAAGAGATACCGAGAACACCACGGAGTGATTCCAACACTCAAGAATACCAAATCCTTCCCACAACAACAACAACAATTGAAACCTTTGATCTTGCTATCTGAAAAGGGGTTAGGAGCAACAACTTTCCAAATACAAATACACAAGATAAAACAACAACAATCAACGCCAAAATATGCAATACTCAATCACTAAAGAGAAAATCACTAGGCAGATTTCAATATCAAGCATCAAAAACTCTCAATCAACATACATTTTCAATCTCACATGCATTAACAATTTTCAATGCTCAAAATCAAGCTAGTGATCACTCACACAATTCTCAATATCCAAGTCAAGTAATTGCTAGCCAAATTGCATGCAAACAACAATATTCACCAACAATACTCACAAATCACCAAGAAATCCACAACAAAATCCACAATTATAAGCAAAACTATCTCAAAATCACACAAAATTCATACAAGCTCAATTCTTGCTTAACAATCCTAAAACATGATCTTATCTAATGAATTAAGACTACAAAGTACTCAAGGATTAGGATTATACCACAATTGAAGAGTTTGAAGACCTCCAAGAGCCCTCACGCACCACCACCTCGACCACCAAAGAACCACCACGAATTTGGTGAAAAATGGATGATTTTGAGAGGGGAAAGTGATGAATTTGTGAGAAAAGTGAGAGAATGTAAGGGATTTCATGAAATTTCAAGGAAATAAGTGAGTTTAGAGTGGATTTGGGAAATTAGGGCTTGAGTTCTTGAGGAGAGAGAGTGGGAACCGTGGCTGATTTTGAGAAAATTGTGAAAGAATCGGGGAAAAAGAACATTTAAGCCCCGATAAACCCAGATCTGCGAGCCCGCGCAGGTATACTGCGCGCCCGCGCAGATGGCGCACACACGTCGCGCAAAACCTTCTGCCAAAATCTGGAATTTTTGTCTTAAATCTGCGCGGGTTCTCTCAGGCCTGCGCGCCCGCACACCCCTCTTCTGCGCGCCCGCGCAGATGTCGCGCACAAGGCGCGCAAATGTTTTTGCCAGGTTCTGATTTTCTAAGCTTCCCTGTGCGCGGGTTCTCCCGGGCCTGCGCGCCCGCGCACAGGGTCTTCATCAATATTTTCTTTTTAAAAGCTCCTCACTCACTTCCTAGTCTCCAAACCCCAACGTAGCTCCATATATAACACCAAACGGCCTCCAAATCCCCTCCAAACACGCATAAAAGATGCAAGTGCCTACAAGAATAGAGGAAAACGGAAACCATAAGACAAAAATCAAACAAACAACCTACCAAAAACATAGAAAATAGTAAAGAAAAGGATTCAAAAGCCGGGTTGCCTCCCGGGAGCGCTTCTTTATAAGGTCATTAGCTTGACCATGATGAAAATCCATTCAAAAGGGTGGCTTTGGACCCAAAGGGTCAAGCCTCAAACACTCAATCACACCAACTTCCTCCTTGCAGAAATAGTGCTTCAAACGAGAGCCGTTCACCATGAATTTGTTTCCGTCGGCATCCAACTCAAAAGAACCATAGGTAGTGGTCTTTGATACAACGAAAGGCCCCGACCACTTGGATTTGAGCTTGCCCGGGAACAAACGAAGCCTTGAGTTGAAGAGTAAGACTTTGTCCCCAACTTTGAAGCTCTTATTCCGGATATGTTGGTCGTGCCACTTTTTTGTCTTCTCCTTGTAGACTCTTGAGTTTTCATAGGCATCATCTCTAAGCTCCTCGAGCTCGTTGAGCATCAACAACCTCTTTTCACCCGCCAACGACAAATCCATGTTTAGCTCTTTGATGGCCCACCAAGCTTTGTATTCTTGCTCGACCGGCAAGTGGCAAGCCTTCCCATACACCAACCTATAGGGGGTTGTACCAATGGGAGTCTTGTATGCCATTCGAAGAGCCCATAGAGTATCGTCAAGCTTTAGGGAACAATATTTCCTTGATTTGTTTACCATCCTCCCGAGGACATTCTTGATTTCTCGATTTGACACTTCCACTTGCCCTTGCGTTTGAGGATGGTAGGGTAACCCAACCTTGTGATGAACACCATATTTCTTGAGGAGAGCTTCCAATTGCTTTTTGGAAAAATGAGACCCTCCGTCACTGATTAGAACCCTTGGTACCCCAAACCTAGGAAAAATTATCTTCTTGAGAAGCTTGAGAACAACTTTGTGGTCATTGGTAGGAGAGGGTATAGCTTCTATCCACTTCGTCACATAGTCAACCGCTACCAAGATGTAAAGGTTCCCACATGAAGAAACGAACGGACCCATAAAATCCACTCCCCACACATCGAAAGGCTCCACCTCTAGAATACCTTGTTGAGGCATCTCGTCCCTCTTAGTGATGCGACCACTTCTTTGGCATCAGTCACATTGCATGATGAATTTGTGAGTATCCTTGTGCATTGAAGGCCACCAAAGTAGAGATTGGGAAATTTTTGCTATCGTCTTGTCAACACCACCATGTCCCCCACATGGTAGTGAGTGACAATGCTCAAGGACCCCCTCAATTTCATGGTCGGGGACACATTTCCTAAATAAACCGTCACCGCATTGCTTAAAAAGGTAGGGATCATTCCAAAAATATCTCCTCACTTCTTTGAAGAACTTTTTCCTTTGTTGAGAAGAGAATTCCGGAGGCACTACTCCAAAAGCAAGGTAGTTGGCAATATCGGCATACCAAGGTGTAGAAGACGCTACCATAGCCATTAGAGCTTCGATCCCTATCTCATCATTGATCAGAACAACCTCCTTGTTTTCAAATGGAAGCCTTAACAAATGATCCGCTACATAATTCTCCGCTCCCTTTTTATCTCTCATTTCCATGTGAAAATCTTGAAGAGAGAGAACCCACCGGATCAAACGAGGCTTCGCTTCCTTTTTAGTCATGAGGTATCGCACCGCGATATGGTCCGTGTACACGATGACTTTGGAACATATGAGATAGGATCGGAACTTGTCAAATGCAAAGACCACGACTAGAATCTCCTTCTCCGTTGTTGTATAGTTCTTTTGAGCTTCATCAAGAGTTCTACTTGCATAGTAGATGACACATGATCTTCCTTCCTTCTTTTGACCAAGGACGGCACCTACTGCAAAATCACTTGCATCGCACATTAGCTCAAAAGGCAAGCTCCAATCCGGAGCTTGCACAATAGGAGAAGAAACGAGAGCTTCCTTGAGCTTACGAAATGCCTCAAGGCAAGCCTCATCAAAGCTAAAAGCAACATCTTTCTTGAGTAATTCGGTCAAAGGTTTGGCGATTGAGGAGAAATCTTTTATAAACCTCCGGTAGAAACCGGCATGCCCAAGAAAAGCGTGTACTCTTGTGACGGAAGTAGGAGGGGGCAATCTCTCAATCACCGAAACTTTGGCCGGATCAACCTCAATGCCATTTTTTGAAACTTTATGACCGAGGACAATGCCCTCCTCGACCATAAAATGGCACTTTTCCCAATTCAACACCAAACTCGTCTCTTGACACCTTTGCAAAACTCTTTCAAGGTTAAAAAGACAAGTGTCAAAAGACGAGCCACCAACACTAAAATCATCCATGAAAACCTCAATTTCTTTTTCAAGCATTTCGGAGAAAATAGAAGTCATGCATCGTTGAAAAGTAGAGGGAGCATTGCATAATCCGAATGGCATTCTTCGGTATGCAAATGTCCCATATGGACATGTGAAAGTAGTTTTCTCTTGATCGCTTGGATGGATAGGGATTTGGAAAAATCCGGAATATCCATCCAAGAAGCAAAAGAAAGCGTGGTGAAAAAGCCTTTCAAGCATTTGGTCCATGAAAGGGAGAGGAAAATAATCTTTCTTGGTGTTTTTGTTCAATCTCCTATAATTAATACACATTCTCCACCCGGTCACCATCCGGGTGGAGATTTCCTCTCCCTTTTCATTCTTGACAATGGTCATTCCACCCTTTTTGGGAACCACATGAAACGGGCTCACCCACTTGTTATCGGAGATAGCATAAATGATGCCCGCCTCACGTAGTTTCAAAATTTCTTTCTTGACAACCTCTTGGAGGTTGGGGTTCAACCTCCTTTGAGGTTCAATGGAGGTGGAATGATCATCCTCAAGATGAATACGATGCATGCAAAGAGAGGGACTAATTCCCTTGATATCATAATGCTATACCCTATCACATCCTTGTATTTTCTCAAAACATCAAGCAATTTTTTCAAATTAAGTTCATCAAGGGTAGCATTGACAATAATAGGGTATTTTTCCTCCTCATCAAGATAAGCATATTTCAAAGAAGGGGGGAGGGGCTTGAGTTCTACCTTGGGAGGAGGCTTGGAACTCTCCTCTGATTTTTCCTCCATTGATTCAAGCTCGATCTTGCCTTGTTCATCAACTTCCTCCTTTGAGGATTCCTCCATTGCCATGGCAAATTCTTTGGCTTCTTGAGAGTGGAACTCTTCATTGCATGTTAGAGCTTCCACAATTGGATCTTGAGGCTTCATCATAACCCTTCCCAAACGGTCCAACTCCTCATTCACAACATCAACACGGTAGCACTTTTCAACCATAGGGGTCTTTAGCAACCTTGAGAACTCAAAAACTATCTTCTCATCGGCCACTTCACATGTGATGGTGTTGTTTTTGCAATTGATGACCGCCCCCAAAGTCTTAAGAGCTTCCCTACCCAAGATCAAGGGTGTATCCACATCTTCCTCCATGTCCATCACTACAAAGTCACAAGGCACATAGATGTGTCCCACTTGAATTGGAACATCCTCAAGTTCTCCACAAGGTAACTTCACCGAGCGGTCGGCTAGTTGAATGGTCTTCCTTGTAGGGATCATCTCAATATTGAGTTTTTGAGCAATGTATAAGGGGATTAGACTAACACTTGCTCCAAGATCGGCCAATGCACCCCTAGCTTCCATGTTTCCAATTTTCACCGGCAAAGTGAAACTCCCCGGATCTTTCTCCTTCTTGGGAATTTTATGTTGAACAAGAGCACTCACTTGGTGTGGAAGGGTGATAAACTCATCATTGAGCTTCCTTTTTGTTGGTGAGGATGTCCTTGAGAAATTTGGAGTAAGATGACATTTGTGTCACTACTTCAAGAAAAGGGAGATTGATGTGCAAGTTCTTCATCACACTTAGAAATTTTGCAAACTTGTCATTCAACTTCCTCTCCGCAAGCCTACTTGGAAAAGGAACCGGTCCATCAAGGTTCCTAGTCTCACTAGGAATTGAAGTTGTCTTCTCGTTGTTGAGCTTCTTCTTCTCCGAACTTCCTTCGACCTCATCAACTTTTTCCTCCTCACCTCTCCTATCTTCATTCACACTCTCTTCTCCTCCCTTCTTTCCCTCACTATCCCCCACATTTGGACCATCATAAGAAGTTCCCGACCTCAAAGTGATTGCCTTGCATGTATCAGGTTTTTGGTTATGAGAAGGGTTAGGTTGTGGTTGTCCGGGTAGAGTTGATGGTGAATTGAAAGGAGCTCTCTCGGCCAATTGAGCTAATTGTGAATCAACCATCTTGTTGTGAGCCCTTATTTCTTGCATTTGTTGCCCAAAAGTTTGCATTTGTGAATGCATAGCTTGAAGGAGTTGTGTAGGTGTTGGCTTCGCTTGAGGTGCTTGTTCTTGATTTCTTTGGGGCCCTTGGGTTTGATTGTTGTATTCGTTTTGATTGTTGTATTGGTTTTGGTTGTTGTATTGGTTGTTCCTAGGGTAGCTTCTTCTTGGGTTTTGGTTTTGAGATGGAGGTGGATTTTGGTATTGGGGGTTGGAATTGTAAGAAGGTTGAACTTGTTGGCCCCATTGTTGAGGTTGAGATGCAAACCCGGGTGGTGGTTGTCTCCAAGCTACTCCACCACCACCTCCTCTAAAACCGTCTTATCTTGTGTTGTATGCCGCCACATGCTCGGGGCTCAAACCTCCACAATAAGATGTATCGTGGTTCGTTCCTCCACAATTTTGACATGAGAAAGAGTTGACTTGAGAAGAGCTTGCTCCACCACTTGAGCTTGCATTAACACTTGTGTTCAACTTTGAAAGCCCTTTTGTGAGTTGCTCAATTTGATTTTGCAATTGATCGACCTTCTCCAATTCATACATCCCACCTTTCTTCGGTGCACTCCTTCTTCTACCTCTCTAAGAGTAGTTCTTTGCTACCTCCTCGATTGTTGCTTCCACTTGATTTTGAGGGATCTTGATTAGTTGACCACCCGCCCCCGCATCCAAGTTGGCTCTAGACATGGGCTCCAAACCATCGTAGAAAAACCTCATGAGCAAACTTTGATTGTATTCATGGTGAGGACATGCTTGTACCAACTCTTTGAACCTCTCCCAAGCTTCATTAAGACTCTCATCCGCTTCTTGTTCAAATGATGCAATCTTCCTTCTCATCTCGGCGGTCTTCTCCTCGGAAATGAACCTCTTCAAGAATGCCTTAACTACCTCCCTCCAAGATGTGAGTGAGTTAGGATTCACTTGCTTCAACCACTTCTTTGCTCTACCCGAAAGAGATTGTCGAAATAAATGCATCCGGATGTACTCTTGAGAAACTTGGTTGGTTTGAATCATGGCACATAGCTCAAGGAATCTATCAAGGTGCTCTATGGGGTCTTCACTTGTAGAACCCGAAAATTGCTCCGATTGACCATTCTTGTATATTGGGGATGAATTGTGAAGTTAGTCTTCGTGACGGGTAACAAAATCCCTCCCGTGAGCTCATAATCCTCCGGATTTCCAAACTCACGAAATAAAACATCATCTTCTTGTCCCGCCATTGATTCACTTTGCGAACTAGAAGAGTAAGAATCACTCCCACTATCAATTATAGCACCAAGTCCTCTTCTTTCTTCTTGAAAAAGCCTACGGATTTGTCTTAAAGTTCGGTTGATTTCTTGGTCAATTTGATGGGTAGGTGGTCCTTGAGATCTTCTAAGCATTCACCAAAGCTAAGCAAACAATTAGCAATGACAAGTATGATAGAACAAAACAAAACAAAAAGAAAGCAATTAAAATTACTCTAACAAAAGTAAATTAGACACCAAACAAGCCGCTTCCCCGGCAACGGCGCCAAAATTTGATCGGGAATGAGTAGGTCGTTGGGACTACTAACCCAAATCAAATTAACTACTTATAACCTAAACTACCCTAATACAAGTATAGGGATAAGTATAGGGTCGAACCCAAAAGGAAGCATGCAAGCTAAACATCAAATTCACTAAGCAAGAGTCAAGGAAAGGATAATTTTGTTGGTTTTTTGAATAAAAAGCACTAAAACTACGAATAAGCAAAGATAACGATGAATAAAATCAAGAGAGAACAACGCTAGGGATACGAGGGTGACAATCATGATTAGAAAGAGGGGAATAATGATAGTTATCACGAATAACATGCCAAAGAACACAAGATCCTACCTAAACAATTCATTCTCATGCAATAGTCTAGGCAAATCAATGAAAGAGTTCTATGCAAACTAGGATCATTCTCATGCATCGTATTAGACACAAATAAAATCAAGAGAATAAAGGAGCATAATTCATAAAACTCTATTTTAACAACTCATTTTCATGCAATCATTGAAATAGAGGTGATCTTAATCTATTTTAAATCATTTTCATGCATTTAAACTAGAGGGCAATCAAATAAGGTGCAATAATAATCTCAAGCCATTAAAAATCATATCATTCATCAATTTAAGGCATGTATTCAATCCAACCATCATTATTCATCCAACATTCAACACATATTTTCCACCCCCTTCCCCTAGCTAAGAAATTAGCCTAGAGAAGGGAGATTAAACATGATAACAAAACTAAATGAAAACAAAATAAACATGGAAACAAACATGATAAAAAACAATGAAAATTCCAAAAGATATCAACCCACAAAATAGATAGAAATGAACAACTAGAGTGCAAAAAAACAAAGCTAAGAGAAAGGATTAGAGATTACTAAGTAGGCAATAGTAGAAAGATTAAAACTTGCAAAGTTGCTTGATTGATTGAAATGAAACTTGAACCAAAGTTGCATACATGAAGATAACTTGAGTAATACTACACTTTCTCTCTCTAAGATTAGGGTTTAATTGTTTTCTAAGATAAGGCTCGGATCCCCTCTAATCTCCCCTACGACCAATATATATAGGTCCTTTAAAAGATACAAAAATACGAAATAAAAAAAACTGAAACTCAGCGGTGCGCGCCCGCGCAGATGTCGTGCGTGCGCCCTCGCAGATCTTGTGCGCCCGCAGATTTGTGGGTACGGGGAATTAGACCCATGGATGCGCGCCTTCTCCCAGCAATATTGCGCGCTCGCGCTTGAAGAGTGTGCGCCCGCACACAAGGCGCACACAACTCCCTATTTTGGCTCTGCTTCTGCTGCTGTCTTGTGCGGGTTCTCCCAGGGCTGCGCGCCCGCACATATCAATGGCACGCGCCCGCACACAAAGCGCGCACACGGCGCACAGAACCTTTTGTTTGTGTTCTGTTCCTGAGGCATTCCTGCGCGGGTTCTCACAGTGATGTGCGCCCGCACACAGGGTATTTTGGGGGTGAATTGCTCTTCTTCCAATGCCTTGATTCCTACAAAACAAAAACAAAGAAAACAAGGAGAAAGGCAAACAAAGAAAAGAAGAACAAAAAGGAGAGAAAAAGGGGGCAAACAAGCTACAAATGGGAGGGAAAACCCGTAAAAAGAGCACTAAATTGTGGCATAAATGCCACTCATCATTGTTATTATGTTGCTTGATGATATATTATTATTATTGCTTGATCACGCCCTCTCTTGCAGGTTTAAAGGGAATTTGTACTTGAAATCATGCTTAATAAGATAATTGATAATTTTATTTAGGCTAATATGATTTTAATTCAAGTGATCGCCAATAATAGATTTGTTTGTGCATTAATAATTAACCAACATAGATTAAATATGCTTAGGATTAATATATTGATTGTATGTTACTCAGAAAGCGCACATGAATATGAGAAGAATAAAGTAGAGGCCTATTTTTAGGGCAGGTTCAATCTCTTTTAGGTTGGATTTGTACCTTCACCCCCGAATATCCAATCATGGTTCCAGATGACTATGGAGTTAGCGATCTCATGGATCGTAAAGGGGTGTAACCTTCACCCTGTGAACGGTTTACAAGTTCCTAAAACTTGTTGGCGACTCTTTTGCTCTAGCTTCCTTCCCTTTGGACGCCACCATGCTTAAGTGTATGATCACAACAGTATTGTAGGGAATATTTCAAGCCATTAACCCCAAACTTGAGCCCCACTGTGATCAAACACTTAAGTATGGTGGCGTCCAAAGGGAAGGAAGCTAGAGCAAAAGAGTCGCCAACAAGTTTTAGGAACTTGTAAACCGTTCACAAGGTGAAGATTACACCCCTTAACGATCCAGGAGATCGTCAACTCCAAAATGTCTTGAACCAAATAGGGTTCGGGGATGAGGGTACAAATCCAACCTAAAAGAGATTGAACCTGCCCTATAAAATAGGCCTCTACTTCATTCTTCTCGTATTCATGTGCGCTTTCTGATTAACATGCAATCAACAGATTAATCCTAAACCTGTTTATCTATGTTGGTTGAATTTAATGCACAAATAAAACTATTATTGGTGATCACTTGAATTATAATCATATTAGCTCTAAACAAGATTATTAATTATCTTATTAAGCGTTATTATAAGTACAAATTCCCTTTAAACCTGCAAGAGAGGGCGTGATCAAGCAATAACAATAAAATATATCAAGCAACATAATAATTATAATCATAATAACAATCATAATTGAAATAATCATGTTAACGCTAAAGCATAGTAATAGCAAGATCCTAGGCATGATACTAACAAGATTAATAACAAACCCTAGCATGTCACTGAGCATTAAAGATCAAAGCTTTAGTCCTAACATGATACTGACATGATATTAGAAAAGAGTAAAAGGCACTAAACATGATACTAGAAAGCAATAAAGACATCCTAACATGATACTAGGAATCAAACAAATTTAAACATGCTTTCTACAAGAATAGAGCAACAAGATTACATACTTTGGTGCCTCGTATCTCTTTCTAATAACAAAATACACGCGTTAGTAACTTCAAGGAAAATATAAATCAAAACAATCAAATCAAATAATTGAAAATAGAGATTAGGGATCAAACCCTCAGAAATTATAACCTTTCACGTCTAGGGCGAAGGCAACTTCGAACTTGGCTAGGTGTTTCTAAATCTCGTGAATGCGGAATTTTGTTTGTGAAAAGCTAGAGAGATGAGAGCATAGAGAGAATAGATGATTGTAGATAATTGATAATTGTTGCTGAATAAAAACGGAGGTTCAGGACCCTATTTATTAGAAAACAGTCCGGAAATGGGTAGAATTTGATAATGAATAAAACTCCACGCTGTCACTGCAAAACCGACCTTGTCGCTTGGCGACAGGGTCTGTCGTTTGGCGACAACCTGGATTTCTACGTGCTTTCAAACACAGAGTCCACATATGAATCAAAATTGATTTGTAAAGTCCGTATGAAAATCGAAATCGTATTTTTCATAAAATAATATTTTATTCCAAATAAAACTTATCAAAATCTAATTATTAATTCTAATCTTATTAGGATTAAAGAGAACCTTCTAAAGAATTCTAGAAGACTATAATTAATTCTAATAACTTTTAGGCATAATAATTAACATTGAGCCCTCCCCTAGATCATTGGGCCGTAAGTAAAGATCAAACCGGGCCCAGTTTAGTATTTTGGCCATAACTTCCTCATTATTCATCGGAATTGGGCTTATAATATATCATTGGAAAGCTCTTTGCAATCCCCATCCAACTACACTATTATTAGACCCTTGTCGTGGACCAAACTAAACTAGATTGGCTGTTTTCATAAAATAGAGTTGTTTTTCGAAAACAGAAAGAAAGAATTTAATAAAAACCAACCGCAACACTTGACCTTTCACACTTTCACCTCATTCGATAATCATTCGACGCAAAAGGTGTTCATCACTGGGTTTGGTTTTAGGGAGACATATTTGGGTGTCTACAAGTATAATACTCTTTCCTTGCTTCACTTTCATACTTCCTCTTATCAATGTCCTGGGGTTCTGATGCATATCATTTTGACAAGACTGCAGTTTATGAAAAGCCACCTTGTAAGCTACCTCAACATCTTGAAAACCCTTCTTATTAAATCCAATTAAAGCTTTTTTCACCTCCTTCAATTTCTTGGTAACTTTAAAAATCGAAGTACCTTGATACTCCTCCTTCCAAGCCGAAGAGACAATATCCTTAAAATCTAGAGCCTTACTCCACATATTAAAGTACCTAAAAGGTTTTTTCCCAGTAATCTGCTCAGGAAAGACAAAAAAAATACTAGGACAATGATCAAACTCTCCTTCATTCAGGAAGCACATCTCAGAATTCTCAAAGATATCTTCCTACTTCTCATTCACCATCCCCCTATCAATTTTAGAGAACACCCTAGCTGTGCCCTCTTGTTTATTATTCCAGGTGAAGAAGTTTCCACTATATTTAATATCAGTTGACCACAATCTGCTACACACTGTCTGAAGTCAGCCATGTCATTCCAAGATACAGGAGCCCCAATTCTATCTTCAGTATTAAGAACACAATTGAAGTCCCCTAATATCAACCAAGGAGCATCAATTGAGCTATGCAAAACTCTCAAGTTGTCCCAAAGAGGAACTCTATCCCTTGCATTGTTAAAACCATAGATAAAAGTGCAATGGAAAGGAGCACTCCTATTTTTAGCTTGAACAATGCATGAATAAGCTGGTTAGTACTCAGCAAGATGGTAACATTAAAAGACTGAGCCTTCTAGGCTAGGATTATTCTTCCATTAGGATGATTATTATTATTACTAGTGAAACACCACCCATCAAAAACTCTATGGTAAAGCTTCCCCATGTTGGAGATTTTTACCTTAGTCTCCAAGAGGCCAACCAGCCCACAATTATTAGCTTGAATAAATTGCTTTATTTACAACTGTTTGTTGGCTAGATTGGCCCCTCTCACATTCCATGCAAGGATTCTATCCATAACTGTTAGAGGGCTCTCCCCCCTCAATAGTATAGAATCTAGGTTCATTACTGTCACTAGTATGCACCTCCATTGTACTCTCATTCTCAAGCACATCAAATGTATTCTTTACTGGCACTTTTCCACTTGAACTAGGGCTCTTCCTTGCAATCCCAATCACTGGCTGAAACCCATCATCAGCTTGAGTTATAGTAGTGGGGTTATTCTTGGTTCCCTGTTGCCCTTGCTTCTCTTAGGAACCCACATCTTCTGCTTCCCCTTCATACAATCAGAAGCCACATGCCCTATTTTCTTACAAATAGTGCAAACAACAGGTTTCCAATCATACTTTAAAGTTACAGAGATCTTCACATCTCTCTCATTCACAAAATCAATCAAATTAGGGAAATGCTGATCTATCCCTACCTCCAATAACACCCTAGCATACTGCAATTTCTCCCTCTTTTCAATGGAGGCATCCATTTTCACTAGGTTCCCCAAACTTCCCACAATCTTCTTGAGAGATTTCTCCCCCCAATATTTCACATGTAGATCCCATTATTGAACCCAAGTCGGAACAATTATGAACTCCTCCTTTGATATTTCAATATCCTAAGTCCAGGCTTTCATGAATATTGGCTTCTTATCAAAGAAAATTCTGGGTCAAGCCAACACTTTGTCTCTGTTTTCCATGGTCAGAAAATGAATCATGAAAATACCCTTTTCCCTTAATGCCACTTTATCTACCCCTAAATTCCTCCATATCCTCCTAAATAAACCTTCCATTACAGCTAATGGGGGATTAGCACCACAGACATACACAACAATTACAGAATCCCAAAAATCAATTTCATCCTGTATATCCTCTAAATCGATTTTAACACTTTCAGGCATAATTCTAGTTTTTTCCAGAATCATCATCAATCTCATGCATGTTTAGCGCATCAAATTCAGCTTGAAGATTCTTAGAAACAGAATTTACCTGAAGAACAGGTGTACGATGCATACCCAGATTTTTCTCCTTTGATTTCTGCTTCGAGCTTGCTTCCATAGCACTTATCCACTTAGAGAACGTCCTCTTCGTCCTCTCTTGTTGCTCCAAATCCACCATTGAAGCTCTTGGTGAGAGAATTTGTTCTTCCATGAATCGCTTAATTTCTGGGTTTCCAATTTCATCTACTTCAATTTCTGGGTTTCCATGCTTTTCCTTATTCTTCTTTCCATTCTTTTGCTTGTGATTGTGTTTCTGTTTGTTTTGCGCAATTGCCAATGAAGATTGAGTTCGTGTACTCACTGCCATGGTGACTAAGCTCGCGCTGACACACGCATTCTTAGAGGGGAAACACGCGCTCTACTTCCGACTTTTATTTTATTTTTTTATTTAACATTATAAAAGATGATGATAAAGGGATTCAAACTCACAAACTCTTATAAGAAGGACGGTTATTAAACCATCTAAGCCAATTATCAACTATGTTATAAACACGAAAATAAACGTATATATTTGCAAATTATAAAGGCTAATTAATAAAAGAAAAGGCATTATAAATATCAAATACATATAATCACAAGAATAATTAAAGTAGCAACCCGGTGCAACGCCCGGACTACACACTAGTTATACTATAGGGTGTGTTCTATTCACCTAATTTTCACTTATGTGAACTTAACTGAACTTATCTGAACTTATTTTAGTTGTAATTTGAACTTGGGTAACCCTTATCAAAATTTATTTTTCCTGAACTTAACTTATCTGAACTTATTTTTCTTGAACTTAATTTATCTGAACTTATATTAACTTATCTGAACTTATTAGACCTGAAATAAGTGAAAATAAGGTGAACATAATAGACCCTATAAAATTAGACATTGAGATTAATCTTATGGTATATGAGTATATCAAATCACAGTAATATTTATTGTACCTTCATTTTAATGTTTTTTTACTTACAATGATTTTGTTTTGTATAGTTTCAAATAAAGGAATAATGAAATACAATTGTAAAATTGTGCATAGCACGGGTTTTGAACTAGTACTTAGCTATAATTAACCTTATGAAGAAAAATTATCTTAACATATATAATTGTTACATTTTTTTAAAATAATGAACTTTTTCTTTTAAAATAAAAAGTACATCATGAGTCGAACTCTATCCTCATGGAAAAAATTCCCTTCAATTTTCTCGGGGTAAACCAACTTAGATGTAATGTATAAGTTATTAATATTTGCATAATTAATTTTTGACTGAATCATTGGGGGGGGGGGGGGGGGGCATGGCCTACCCCAGTCCCTCCCTTAATCCCGCCCTTCAGAGAGTAAACTTTATCTATTACTCCCTCTGTTTCTAAAAGAGGTCATTGATACGTTAGGCATTTGAAGTGTTCCTCTATTATAGTTGAATTTCGATTATTTTTTAAATTAAAATATATTTTTTACACATTTGCCCCATAAATACGTACTTTCCATGAAAATATCCTCATTTATCATAATATTTGCATATTCCCAATTTACCTATTTCTTTTTATAAAAATATTTGTTTACTACCACATGATGTGACCATTAATAATTAATAATATAATACTAAAATAGACACCATAAATGACACATGTCACTTTTTGAACCTGTTTTCTCCCTCCAACTTTTTTAAAGAAAAAATAAAAAAAAAACTTTTAATCTAATTTTTTAAAATATCCCTCGATTGATTATATATAGGATTTACCATATATTCACCAAATCAGAAAATCCTTGACTGACAATTATAAAAAAAAAATATGTTAGGTTTCTATCATAAATAGTGTTATATGTATACACACACACACATATATATCACCTATAAAGATGTTGTGAATTGTGATAACCTTAAGATTATGTTAATTGCAAAGTGTATTTGTTATCGAATTTTGAAAGTGCAAAGTGTTGATTTGAGTTTCAGAATCCAAGTACACGTTTAGGTAAGCTACATAAGTTATTAAAGTGTCTTCAATGATCAAATATGTTAATGTAAATGTAATACCCCATAATTTCGTGAAGTAGTTTATCAATTACTAAGCTTAAACTATGTTTTAAACTAATATTTATTATATGGATAAGTAAATGCCTCATAATAAAAGTTTCATCAATTAATAATTTAATTGAATTTCGCATATTATTATATATTTTAAGGATGTATATTTTTTTTTTGAAAGATTAAGGCCCTGTTCTCATCAGATTATTCTCATTTCAGTTCAGTTTAGCTCTAATAAGTTCAGTTTAGTTCAGTTCAGTTCAATTCAGCTCCTAATTTTCCTTCTCTCATAAAATATTCAGTTCAATTTAGTTCAGCTTTAATAAGTTCAATTCACTTCAGTTCAGTTTAGCTCTTTTCAGTCAATGAGAACAAGCCCTAAGGATGTAATTTCAAGTTATTAAAGGTACAATTAATATTTTATAGCAACTTCAAAAGTCTTATAAGAAAATTATATACAATTTCTAAATTTTATTTCATCAAGTAATAGAATCAGTTTCCTAAAGCATGATAATTACTAGTATTATTGAAGCCCATTGAAGTAAACCCACAAACCCATAGTATTTGTAATAAGTAAGAATTTTGAGACTCAAAAGAAAAAGGTAAAAGAGAAGAAATAAATGGAAAAAAAAAAACCATCTTCCTCCTTATACTACGTAAGTTTCATCTCCTCCATTCACCCTTCCACCTCCATGAAATGGAAGCTTCTCCTTCACAACCTTCACCATTTACCTCCCTCTATTATACATTAATCTAAACTACCACCTTCCTTCCTCCAAGTGTCAAACATAAGGTGATATATATATATATATATATATATATATATATATATATATATATATATATATATATATAGAGAGAGAGAGAGAGAGAGAGAGAGAGAGAGAGAGAGAGAGAGAGAGAGAGAGAGAGAGAGAGAGAGAGAGAGAGAGAGAGAGAGAGAGAGAGAGAGAGAGGCTCACACAAGAACCCTCCTCTATATAAGAACTCAATCATATATAACAACCAATCTTAGCCCTTTATTAGTTTTGATCTAACCATCTAAAATGATCCTTTAGGCATTTCTGTAATTTTAAGGAGTTCATATTTAGAACATAGAAAAAAATTTAGAAAATAGAAAAAAAATTTAGAACATAAGCACACAAAAATTTAGAACATAAGAAAAATAATTTAGAACATAAGTTGACAAAATAATTTATAACACATGATCACATTTAGAAGCATAGTCATAGTAAACTCGTTGGAAAGTCTCATTACCACGTAGATAGTATGTGATCCCAATATCAACTTCGATCATGCTTGATACAGTTATAGTATATAAAAAGGCATCAACGGACTATCATCAATTTCAAAAATGAAATTGGGTTGTCCTAATGGCGGCAAGAATGGATCTACCCTAGTGCTTGGAGGAATAAGAGACAGAATGGCAAATCCCCCTTGAGGTCTAGGTACATTAAGGAGTTTTAGTTTAGTAAAATTTTTAATATCACGTCGTGTTTCATTTACTCGTATATTTAAATCAATATAAATTAGTTGAATTCGACTTTATATATAAAGTCTACTTTTAATGGTTTCTTACTCATTAGGGGTTTTCATGTTTTTGGCGCTACTTATCTTTTATCATAAGGGGGTTTGCTTTTGAATGATAATTACTTGAGGGACTAATTTATTTAACTAACGATATTTTGATCTCACATTCCTAAATTTGATTATTAGGCGGTAAGTATGCTTGACGTCCATACAAGTTAGCCAAAAATGCGTGGGATAGGCCAATACATGAATTGTTTCTAACAATAGCACGCATCTTTATACAATTATACACAAGTCATCCGATGTATAATTCTTGAATGATTATTTCTCTAATCTCTATCTTTGAATTTCCTTTACACGTAACAAATGTACAGACGAAAAATATTAAGGTGTTAACATTGTACAAGTCAACTACGGAGTAGTTGATAGCTTTGAATGAAACATTTTTAAAGGTAGCTGCAATAGAGTTCCTCATTACTAATGCAATCAATGTTCTTGTATAATAAATGTACTATCTTTGACATTAAATTTTTTCTTTAAAAGAACAATACTTAGCATTAGTTTTATTAAACCAAATAGAGACCCGCCACAGACTTCTTACATTATCACACTCATATTGCCCTTCTTACACTAAATGAATACACGTCCATGAATTATTTTTTTCAGGCAATTTAAATTTTTAAAAATCATTTCTTGATATTGTGAAATGACAACTATGCATTATTATACACCTTGTACGAAAACCTTCAAGATAAATAAAAATTATCATAACTTAAGATATAACAATTAAAAGAAAGATTCACAAGAACAAAAACTATGCTTGAAATTATTCAATACATATATATGTAGTTCATATTTGATTTATCTTTAAAAAACAACTAGGTAAGGTTGCACAAAACCACAAATACATAGATCCATCTACTTATATTTGTAATAATTCCTTTAACTAAGGATACACACTGCATAACAATTACAAGCTATAACATACATAAACTTGAGAATTTCATTTATTTTAATTTTATACTAGAAAGCTTAAACATTAACACATAATTTAAACTCCACCATCTTTTAATTTTTTAAGCCTATTACTTGGGAAATACGCAACATTTAAAAATAAGATCGATTTTCCATGAAAACCCCATCTTATTTTTCTTTTTCGTAACAACACCTCCAGTCACTTTCTCCAGATTTGTTACAATCAACCCAGCCTCACCCTCTACAACAGATGGTACTTGTTGTCAATTTTTTTTCAACATAATTCTCCATCCATAAAAGCTCTCTTAAAGTAGTTACTTCCCCTACAACGTTCGAACCATACCTCGTGTGCGATGGCGTTCGGATCAGCTCCCCCAAACTAGGAAGGGTGAACACAGTTGGTGAAAAAAGGGGAAATGAGAAGCTTAATAATCTCTCAATAGGTATAACAAACGTACCATAGACTGTAGCTTCAACATGAGTAGATCTCAACGTTGATGGTGGCGGCGGAGGTATTTTAGCGTCTCCAACATTGTTCATCATCGACAATTCCAACATATTTTTGGCCGAAATTGGCCCTTGAGGTGGTAAGTTTTAATTGGGGTTGAAAGGGACTTCATCTTCTAGATCAAAGAAGAATTAATCATTCCGATTTAAGCGGTCTATTCAACGTTCAAAACTTGATGAAGAGCTTCGAGGGGAGGTGTCGTTGGAGTTTGGAAGAGGGTTTTGATCTATTTTTCAGTGAGATGTAGCTAACACTTTGGATAGGGGTTTGTTGTTTTTTAGGAGGAAGTGCTAAATACAGTAGTATATAATAAAAAAAAATGCCATTTTGTGTAAGTAGTCTATTATAATTTGTATAATCTTTGGAGAAGAAGAGGGTTTGTCAATTTATATGTTAACTTGTGTTGTTTATGTCTTCAATTATTGATTATTTGAATTTTATATAATTATAATAGAGAAGACTTGTGCATATCTAAGGGCATCCACAATAGAACAAACCTTTAAGAGGTTTGTTCACTTGACACGTCATCATTACACAAATCTCTCCCATAACAAACCTTTCATCAACAATAGATAAACCTATTTACAGGTTTATGTAGGGGACCCACTATTAATAGAACTCATTAAATTCATCCAAACCAAAAGTAAAGAAAAATAAATTTTAAAAATAATAATTATTATTTTAATAAATTGATTAATTATGTATTAAATATTTAAGCATAAAATTTGGTTAAAAATCAGCTACTATATTTTTAAACAATTTTTATACGAACCTTTGTGTATCCATACGTGTCTTTAATTAGTTTCATTTTTACTAATAATCATTAGACAACTCAAAATGCATAATTTTAATACTTATTATTAAATCGAATTACATTAACTTGAGGCATGCATGGAGTAACTTGAGGCATGATTGGAGTTGTCAAAATAAAGTAGACAACACAATATTACCGTTGTATGCATGCAAAAGCTTTGTTTTTTTTACTATCTTCAATGCTAATATAATATAGTGGGCCCCATAATATTTTTTCCTTAAAAAAAAAAAGAGAAAAGGTTAAAATATTTGTCAACTCAGCAAGTTCAAACCGGTTTGTGTAGACAAACCTTTAGAAAACAAACTTCAACCCACAACAAGAGGTTTGTTCACAAACCTCTAAATTGTTCCCACAAACCTCTTATTGCTATTGCCCTAATAGAGCAAAGTGAACTTGTAAATAATTATGGATGATGTCATCATAATGTCATCGTTTTAATTTCAAAATTACTTAAAACTAGTGTTGTTATAAAACGGAAAGATTTTCAAGTTTATTTAACAAAATTTATCAATTTCTTTCATATTATAAAAAAAAAAAGATTCGGTCACATTGACCAAGATTTTATTCAATTGTGCGATTTAATTGACACTATTCCGTAATTTTTAAAAAGCAATTATCAAATTTTTGTTTATATAATGGACCATTACTCTATAAAAATTATATTAGGAAAAGTAGATACTATAACCCATAATACATGACATCATTTTCAGTTTCGTTAAACCAAAATACATTGTTTATTTTGGCTTTATAATTTGTATTCGCTAACATTATTCCCACTTTTTTTAATGATATGTCAACTTTATTCCTTCAATTTTTTGTTAGTTTAACAAAAATTTACTACACTAGTTTAATATCAACATATGGTTTTATATTAAGATATTTCGTACAATATATTTTTGTGAATTATTTTATGGAGTTTGTTAGGAGATTTTATTTTGTATTGTTGGCAATATCTATCTTCCTAGAATATTGTCACTTCTAGGGTTAGGAAGTATAGCCTCTGTATCATACACACATTCTTCGGCTAAATTATGAACTTGTCTGTTGGTATGGGTAGGAGTACTATTTATTAATTTCAAATACATAATTATCATTATAGAATCACAACATTATATATAAGAGTATGTTTTGCCTTAGTGGCAGATGTAATTTATATTCATTTAAACTAAAATATTGAAGAAATATTGCATTATACTTGCCTAAGACTACTTTTATTTATTTAGGATTATTTATTTATTAGTGAAAAAATAAATTAATTCTTTTTCCAATCATGTACAAGTGACTTCATCAGATGACACCCTAGGGTTACACACTTACACATAGCATATGTTATGTTGAGCAAATTTGATATAAGAAATGTAACAAAATACTTTTGTTGTAGAGATTTCAGATTTGAATAAATGAGACTAATGGCTTGTTTGTTTCACCTTATGTTTTCTCATTTGAACTTATCTGATCTGATCTGAATGTCATATTTGACCAAACTTTGATAAAAAAATATGTGATAATCTATGTGGAAAAAATATTTCAAGTGGGGTCTTGTTAGATCCGTAATTATGTGTATTTTATTAATATGTGATTTTCATATTTTCATTACAAATTAAAGATATTTAGTAATAAAAAACTACACATAAAACGATGCTCTAATATGAATTAATTTTTTTTTATCTGATTTGATCTTATTTTTTTCTAATCTGAACTGATCTGAACTTATTTTTTTTTTTAAATAAGTCAAAATAAGGTGAACTAAACATGGCCTGAACATAATACTGAATATATTCCAAAGACATTAATCCATTATACCTTTAACTCATTCTATGATTATAGGACCCACATGTAATAATATATGTGTATAAATATATTAATATATACAGGTGGAGACCCTAATTATTTAATATTTAATTTTTTAATATACATGAGGATATAAATATTTGTATATATATAAAAAGAGATTAAATGTCAATTTTTTATATAGATATATTTTTCATCTAATATATGTATATATGTCTCAGGGATTAAATGTGAGTTTTCAAAGTAAAAGGAATTTTTTTTTTTTTTTTTTGTTTTAAATCTTCATAATGCACATAATTTACTTACTTAAAAGAGTAT
This sequence comes from Chenopodium album, assembly GCF_948465745.1. Taxonomy (NCBI): domain Eukaryota; kingdom Viridiplantae; phylum Streptophyta; class Magnoliopsida; order Caryophyllales; family Amaranthaceae; genus Chenopodium; species Chenopodium album. The sequence continues at coordinate 41,890,990 of NC_137846.1, read as the reverse complement.
AAAAAATATTAAACATTACTTTAGCATTAACTACAACATCATTATACACGCATACCAAGGGATACAATTACTTAAAGTCTAATACATAATCTTGCTTCATAGTTCATACTACTTAAATAACTAATAAATATTTGAAGATAGAACAACACAATTGCATTACATAATACTGATTGGTGAATAAAAAACATAAACATTCATACATCACAAAACCATAGCTTTCACATAATTTAGATAACCACGCATCAAGTGGAAAATTGTGAGCATGTTCCATACCCAGCCATCATCCTAACACTTTAAACAATAGGCAGAAGGTACAGGTTTTCCTCATTTCGTACCCCTGCAGAAGACACTATATCATACTTAGTCACTGGTACATTCTCGTAGGTCAAGACAACTCTATTAGGATCATATTTTTTAAATGCGGAGTAAAGCTGGTACAAGCTGATCAAAGGAGCATTGAGTTCACCACGGACCTTCGCCAGCGTCGCGCTTGTCACGTGCTCTCTCACATAAAAATATTTTACATATGTGTTCAAATTATAGTCATGAGTCTAAAATTTATGTATATTAAATCCAACCTTATTATCAAAATAGTAATAATAAACTTAATATCATATTCAATTAATGCATAGCTTATTAATTTAGAGCATCAAGATGTTCAGTTCGATCAAGTTCGAGTCCCATGGGGCTATCCATCTCGTCAATAAGTGACCCTTCCTTCAAAATCATAAATTCCTCAACAAAAAGATCACATTTAGAAGCATAGCCATAATAAACTCGTTGGAAAGTCTCATTACCTCGTAGATAGTATGCGACCCCAACATCATCTTCTTTCATGCTTGAAACAGTTATAGTATAAAGAGGCATCAACGGACTGTCATCAATTTCAAAAACAAAATCAGGTTGTCCTAATGGCAGTAGGAATGGATCTACCCTAGTATCTGAGGAATAAGAGACAGAATGGCAAATCCCCCATGGGGTTTAGTTACATTAAGGGGTGTTAGTTTAGTAAATATTTATATATCACATTCTGTTTCATTTACTCGTATATTTAAATCAATATAAATTAGTTGAATTCGACTTAATATATAAAGTCTACTTTTAATAGTTTCTTACTCATTATTGATTTTCATGTTTTTGGCCCTACTTATCTTTTATCATAGGGGGTTTTGCTTTTGAATGATGATTACTTGAGGGACTAATTTATTTAACTAACGGTATTTTGAACTCACATTCCCAAATTTGATTATTAGGCGGTAAGAACGCTTGACGTCCATACTGGTTAGCAAAAAATGCGTAGAATAGGCAAATACGCGAACTGTGTCTAACAAAAGCACACATCTTTATACAATTATACACAAGTCATCCAATGTATAATTCTGGAATGATTGCTGCTCTAATCTCTATCTTTGAATTTCCTTTACACGTACAATTATACTGACAAAAAAATATAGAGTTGTTAACATTGTGCAAGCCACCTACGGAGTAGTTGCTAGCTTTGAACGAAGCATTTTTAAAGGTAGCTGCAATGGAGTTCCTCATTACTACTGCAATCAATGTTCTTGTATAATAAATGTACTATCTTTGACATTAAATTTTTTCTTTAATAAAAACAATCCTTAGCATTAGTTTTATTAAACCAAATAGAGACCCACCACAAACTTCTTACATTATGACACTTATATAGCACTTTAAGAGTTTTAATCTTTACATCCCTAGTTATCTTTGTTTTATTATATATTTAATTTTTTCTATTTAAATAACAAACAACTACTAAATCAATACACGCCCATGAATTTTTTTTTCAAGCAATTTAAATTTTTAAAAATTATTTCTTGATATTGTGAGATAACAACTATGCATTATTATTCACCTCGTACGAAAACCTTCAAGATAAATAAAAAATTATCATAACTTAAGATATAACAATTAAAAGAAAGATTCGCAAGAACAAAAACTATGCTTAAAATTATTCAATACATATATATGTAGTTCATATTTGATTTAATTTTAAACAACAACTAGGTAAAGCCGCACAAAGCCACAAATATATAGATTCACCTACTTATATTTGTAATAATTCCTTTAACCAAGGATACACACTGCATAACAATTACAAGCCATAACCTACATAAACTTAAACATTTCATGTATTTTAATTTTATACTAGAAATCTTAAACATTAACACATAGTTTAAACTCCACCAGCTTTTAATTTTTCAAGCCTAGTACTTGGGAAATACGCAGCATTTAAAAATAAGACCAATTTTCCATAAAAATCCCATCTTATTTTTCTTTTTCGTCACATCACCTCCAGTCACTGCCTCCAGATCTATGACAATCAACCCAGCGTCACCCTCTACAACAGATGGGTACCTTTTGCATGTCAAATTTTCTTTCAATATAATTCTCCAGCCATAAAAGCTCTCTTAAATTAGTTGCTTCCCCTACAGCGTTCGAACCACACCTCGAGTGTGATGGCATTCAGATCGGCTCCCTCAAACTAGGATGGGTGAACACGGTTGGTGAAATCAGGGAAATGAGAAGCTTAATGATCTCTCGATAGGTATTACGGACGTACCACAGATAGTAGCTTCAACATGAGAAGATCTCAATGTCAGGGGGTGACGGTGAAGGTATTTTAGCTTCTCCAACTTCGTTCACCATCGGCAATTCCAACATATTTTTGGCAGGAATTGGCCCTTGAGGAGGTGGTAAGTTTGAATTGGGGTTGAAAGGGTCTTCATCTTATATATCGAAGAATAATCAATCATTCCGTTTTAAGCGGTCTACCCAACATTCAAAGCTTGATAAAGAGCTTCGAGGAGAGGCGTCGTTGGAGTTTGGAAGAGGGGTTTGATCCATTTTTTAGTGAGATGTAGCCAACACTTTGGATAGGGGTGTGTTGTTTTTTGGGAGGAAGTGCTAAATACAATAGTTATAATAATAAAATGCCATTTTGTTAAAGTAGTCTTTTATAATTTATAGTATCTTTGGAGAAGAAGAGGGTTTGTCGATTTATATGTCAACTTGTGTTGTTTCTGTCTTTAATTAATGATTAGTTGAATTTTATATTATTATAATTGTGAAGACTTGTGCATATCTAATAGAGTAAAATGAACTTGTAAATAGTTATGGATGATGTCATCATAATGTTATCCCTAATGCTACTAAATTGTTTTGTTGAGTTTTGTACTTAGCACTTTGAAATACAATGGATGTCATTGCTTTAATTTCAAAATTACTTAAAACTAGCGTTGTTATAAAACGAAAAGATTTTCAAGTTTCTTTAACAAAATTTATCAATTTCTTTCATAATATAAAAAAAGATGCAGTCACATTGACCAAGATTTTATTCAATTGTGCGATTTAATTGACACTATCCCGTAATTTTGAGATAATTATCAAATTTTTGTTTATATAACGGTCCATTACTCTTTAAAAATTATATTAGGAAAAGTAGATTATTATTGCTAGTATCTTGTTCTTTAAACTATAGTAATGACTATGATTGTTAAAATATTGCTATATAAAATAAGTATTGATTTTGTAAAAAGAATAGTACATTGTCCATGCACAACAAAGTCGATGGTTAATATTTTAAGTCCTTGTGGCTATGGGTTGAAAAGTATTTGATTAGGATTATTGGTTTGTTGTAGGAGGAATTTTCTGTTCGTATTTAGGAACTCCGTGTTTGTTTTGCAAAGATCGAGGTGCGTACACGTGGCTAGATCTTTTTTAAAATGACTTTTATATGCAACGTGATTTACATGTTAAGTGATTTCGAGCCATGTTTGAATGATTATCAAACATATATTTCGGTGAAGCATGTTTTAATTGTTTGATCTTAAATGTTTAAATATTTTTCTAGTTGATTATAAACTTGTTTTAATATTCAAGATGTTTAAAAAGAAATATTTATTGTTTAAATTATCCCGAGTATGGTATATTGGAAAGTTTATCTATCGGATTTATTTATTGGATTTTGGATTTATTACTCCTACTATATGGAGATAAAATTGAAGACTATGGGCTATGCATGACCTAGTCTTTCCCTTGATAACACTGTGTAAAGGAGTTACTAGCTTGGAGGGTGTGCACACTTAGGTGGAAAAATGATTTACGAAAATGAGGTTTGGACCCATATTCTATTCTATTCAGAACTAGATTGAAAGCTGTCGATTGTGGCATTTTTAGTGGTTCGAATAAATTATGATTTATTAAAGTCAGATCTTTCAAAAGCATGTTTAATTAACTAAACCGATTTTACATGTCTGCATTTGTATGTACTTGGCATTTTGGCTAATATGTATTTCTCTTTTTTTGGCTTGTCCCTACTTATCATTAATGATGAGTAAATAGGTGATGGCGATCGGACAACGTGAATTATATGCTGCATTGGGAACGATGGGCGGTGATCACCTAGTTTAATTTAGTAAACATAGTATCAGGTTGTAATTACTTTGGAAGTGTTTCAAAACTATTATTATTATTATTATTATTATTATTATTATTATTATTATTATTATTATTATTATTATTATTATTATTATTATTATTATTATTATTTTAAAATGACAAGTACTTTTCTTCCGCTGCAAATCTCTGTTAAGCCTTACATAATCACATGGCGGTAATATCCCTAAGTTACTCTCTAAATCATGTTTTATAATAATTATTATTGGAGAGTAATTTGGGGGTGTTACAATAAAAATATATATATACGTTTGAATATCATGTTTAAAAATATTGAAGTATTGATTTGAATATCATATTTATTTAGAATAGAAGGTTTTTAATCTTGAAAGGAATTATCATTGATTATTGAAAAGTTGTTTACATGAGTTTTAATCCTTGTGTTTTTTAATTAAATGTTGTTAAGAGGAATTGTTGGAATTATTATTTAAAGGTTTATAAGTGTAAGGAGGGTGTTCCCATCATAGGGGATCCTTCTCATTTATGCCCATGACTCTTTAAAAGACTAGAACTTTACACTTTTTGAAGGTGTATTAGGATTTGAATTCCTGATTGTTTGGGGGACCTTGAATTAGAGTTGATCCTATCATTATATTTTTTTGTAAGAAACTAGTAAGTAGTCACTAATGAGTTTTAGGAAAACTCATAAACCTCGTTCATGCCTTTCTCCCAACTAGAGTTCAAGGGATATTTAGCATGAATCATAAGTTTAGTCATGCCCAAATTGGTTAACTTGTACCAGAAATGAGTTCGGGAGCGAGGGTACTAAAATAACGTTCCTTTTAGGGGGAATCGCTATTCTAGCTCTAGTGCGGCCTCTACTAGCTCTTCCTTTTTCACAATTTCATTACCAAACAATATATGCAACGTGATACCTAAAACTACGTTAGTTGATTTTATTTCCACACATTAATCACGTAAGAATTACATTGCAAAAGTCGTTATTCTTTATTTAATTCAAATTCGTGAAAATAACAAAAGTAAACAAGATTCGCCTTGGCTTAGGTGATAAACAACAATTAATTATTCCAATTCTAGTCTTTAATTAACACAAGATACTATGTGAAATCAATTACTTAAAAGTTTATTTACAGTGGTCAAACAACACTAATTAATCGACTAAAGTTATTTAAACAATAAAGAAAAGGTGATTTATCTAAGTGCTCGGGAAACTAACCACTTTTGTTTGTTTAGAAAACTTATGGACTCATTCTTGTTCGGGAACCTCCAGCGTAAGGAAAAGTAGTAAGAGGGGTGAGTGTTTAGGACAAGAGGGTGATTAGTACACAAGATTGTCTTGCGCGCGGTACTATGGTAAGATTCGATTCAATATTTTCACAAAATTCTGAATCTTCCGCGAGCGAATCATTGGAGGTTGCGCTAAGTGCCACTCGCAACCTTGTGAGTTGCACGCACCAGACCAGCGCGACTCGTTGAGTTGCGCGCGGCTTTTCCTGCGGTAGCTTTAGTTTTTAACCTAAGCGCCCCTAAGTCTGTCAAAATTAGGTTTTAACTTCGGGTTTAGGCATAATTATAGATCGGGCTTAGTTAATTGGACTTTGGATCATTTCGTTTTGGGTCAGGCTAGTCGTTTTGTATTTTTATGACTTAATCAGTTGTCCATAAGTATCCTTCACATTGATCCAACATAAAGATGGTTTTATTTATTGTCATAGCACTTCTAGTTGGGATAGGAAACCAAAAGTAGATGTGTATAGTTAGCCCCCACTTTGATCGAGTCTAGAATAGACGATGATTAAAGTAGCCAAGGAAATATATCCGAGTCTCATTCTACGAAGTTCCTTAAGAATAGGAAATCTTTCAGTAGTGTTGAGAATGTTGAAACTATTCTTGATTTGCTAAGTGTTCGAGACAAGTAGCTTTAAGGCTAGAAAAAGTATTTTCTAGTCTTACCGTGCTAAAGAATCTAGATTGACTCTTTGCAAGTGTAGAATTCTTTTACAAGTAAAGGCTCTCCTGGGTGATGTCATGTTATGAATAAATATCGGTTTAAAAAAGAGTGAAGAGGATGATACCCTCTAAATCTGGCATCGGCGGTCTTAAGTCCCTCGATAAGTCATTGAAACTTAGTCCATGATTTTAACAAAGTAAAAGATGATAAAATGAGAGGTGTTTCGGCATTCGTAGCCTAACACTTGAATAGAGGTTTTGACACGCACTTGCCAAAACTAAATATTAGGGGTCCACAAGATAGAAATACATGTCTCAGGACTGAAGGCATATATCCAATCCAGTGAGACAGAAGAAAATCGGCAACTCTCTCAACAGTTTTGTCCACAAGATGAAAACACGCGTCTCAGGACTGGGGGCACGTGTCTAAATGGGTGCGACTTCTCTCTATTTGCTCTTTATACAGGGGGTGTACGGACACCGTACCCTAACTGTTCAGTAAAGTTAGTAAGCTCACCAACTACTGTATTTGTCTCCGATCGAGAAGTGTTTATTCTCGTGGTTCAGCGCCCTTGTCGACTCGTTCAGCTGACGCCTAAAGTGTGTAAAGAAGTTCTACTGTTTTCGTTACGAGAGGTAGATCATGTTTCTAGGAAGTGGATGCAATTTTACGCAGCACCTACGCCATACAATTTTACGCTGTACGATACACCATTCTTTTTGTTTTGGACGCCAAAAAAACAAAAAGACGTGACATTTCTAAAGTCGGTACTAAAAAATGACAAACCTGTTTATGGAAGATTTTACGTAAAGCACCACTGCGGAATATTTTAAGACACTCTTACGAAAAACATCTAAAATGTATGCTTAGGGCAGGCACAAAGCACGGTGTGCATGCAAGATGATGCAAAAAACAATCAAAGAAGAAAATAACCTACAAAATGCAAAGCAATTAAAAGATTTCAATAATTTGCGCATTATTACGTCTAATAACGAACAAAACCGTTAGATATAAATCGAAACGGATCGAAGTCTAAGTACCAGTCTTTTAAGTGACTAGTATCCGTGCACAACTTAGTGGGTCGCGTTGGCCAGGCGCGCGCAAGTTTTCGAAAATTACTTTCATGAATCATGTTATGGAAAATTTTGAATCCGAAAATTTTTGCCATGTTCGAACCTCAAAATTGTCTGGTAGATGATAACTATGTTTGTATGATTGTTATTCATCTAGAAATAGTTAATTCTTTGAGATTTAGAGAAATATTTCTAGAATGCTTAGTTGAAACTGGTATAGGATGGCTTTGTGGGTGTTACAAGCCCCCATTTACTTTAACTGTAGGTATCGTAGCCCCCAAGCATGGGTGACATTTGATTTAGTATTTTCCCCTTTTGGCAGCCGTTATGCTGCCGAAATGGGTCTAGAATTTGTCTCTTAGATATATATATTTTAGAAAAGATACCTAATCCCCTAAAAAAATTCCAACGATTATAGTATGGACCCTCCATTCGTTGACGCTGAGGAGGAGCTAGGAGGACCGGTGCCTGATGAGGCGGTTCGGCCTCGAAAGAGGGTGACGTGTCCCTGCGAGTCAGGATCGACACATCGGAGCTAATCAACGTTGCCATGAGGATGTGGTTTGGGAATTGGGAGGCTCCTCCCAACTAGGACCCTAAGGTCCTTAAGTGGGACCCAAACCATCATGTTTCGATTCGGAGTTGGCGCGACATAGTGAGTTCCTTTGCGCCTCCATTTTCTATTTATTTCTCTTTTTTATTGAAAAGGTCATAATTGGATTTTTCTCTCTATTTTTTTAGAATGAGCCTAGCATGTGTTTGTATGGCTCGGGTGACTTGAGAGGTTGTTTCGAGAGTTTACTCGAGGTGGTGAAATAGATGGTGGAGCTATCGGGGATTAGCCCCCAGCTGGCAGCCATTTGGAATTTATCGAGTCAGCCAGCGTCGTCGGCTTTCCTTCGCAGGCTGTTGAAGTTTTGGTGGGATTTTACTCACACTTTTCACTTTCCGTGGGGAGAGATGACAGTTACCCCTTACGATTTCTATATAATTACAGGTTTTCCTTTTGGAGGTGAGCCCGTGGTTATGGAGGTCGTGAAGGGGTCAGACGAGAGAATGCGTGACCTTGTGGTGGACCGTCTTGCGACAGCTCTTCACATGTATGCGCAGTCTTGTCCATACTCGGTTCTTGTCGATGAGCTGTCGACTGATGAGGTTGATCGGTAGTTTACTTCTGAACAGCTGCCTCCGATATACATTGCCCACGTTCTATCTGTCACTTTCTTGAGTGATCGAGGAGAACGTTTCGCCATTGGGTTACTTATTTGCCTAAGTGATTTGGGGCAAGTACGTAACTTGATTTGGGCGGAGGTGTCGTATTCCTGTATACTTACTGCTATGGGCAAGGTGACTCCCGCGACAGCTACTAAGGTGCCTCAGATCTCCGTTTCATGGCACGTCGTATTCTCAAGGTACGTGTTTATTTTATTTGTCCTTTGTTTATTTTTTATGACTCTTTTGATCACGTTGTATTTTTTTCCAAGCTTGGGGATACTCGTACCTGTCCTTCTTAGTCCCCAGGAAACTCGGGGAGGTTCGTTTCCCTACCGACCATCACTTGGTCGCAATCAAGAAGAAGCGAGCTATTATTGCCGGAGATTTTCTCAAGAGGATTATTCTCTCGGCAACTCGTGCGTCGGTGAGTATGATTTTGACAATACATGTCTCCCTTTTTTATTTTTCAGGCCAGGTGACGTTTTCATCATTTGTTTTTGACATGTGATTATGCTTTCATAGATCGATCTCCGCCCTTGGAGTTTGATAATTGGGGTCCCTGAGGCCGTCCGAGCAGGTGCAGTTCGTTGTCGTTTCCGGGCCCTTTATTAGGGACTCTCAATGCTTCAGCAGTTTTAGGCGAGCGCGTCGTTTGGCAGATTTCGTCCGAGGAACCTTTAGTTCCTGCGGACCCTCCGATCCGGATGCTGCGTTCGAACCTGCTGTCCACCGAGGATCGAGCTCAGGCTGACTCATTTTCCAGTTTTTGTTCCGGTTAGTTCTTTTTTTTTTTCCTTTATTATTATTTTTTTTTTACTGTTCGGAACTTGACCTCTTTTATTATTACATATTTTTAGCGGGTCGAGCTGGGTGGTTGGGTGCCTCCTACGGCAGAGATCACATATACCGATGCCTTTGGGTCGGTGATTCGCGATATTCTTCCGGCAGCGGAGGATGAGGACATACCATTCGTACTAGAGACGGTTGAGTCGGTATGTTTTATCCGTACATGTATATTATTTTTTTCTTTTCTTTTCTTTTATATATCAAATACGTTATTTATACCTGTCCTAATTTTGGAACAGGTTCCGCGGGAGATCGTGAACGGCATGGTGAAGACTATACGTGCCTTCCGAGCTGGTTATCGGAGAGCCCTCGTAACTTTGTCATGTCGTGATCATCAGATGGTTGCGGTAAGTTTTGTTTTTATTTTATCAAAGTTATTACACGCACATGTATTAATCTTTGTTTCGGGTATTACAGGATGTACAACAGCCTTCTGGGAGCCGCCGAGCACCTTAACTCCCTTTTTTATTTTATTTTTACTTTATGGAAAATGTATGTATATATATGTATATATATATTTTATACGATTGTTGTACATATGACATATTTTGTATATATCGTATTTTATTTCCATAAGTGTTTTTTTTAAAAAATAAATCAAAATTTTCGTAAGGGAGGGAAAGGGTTCCCGACTTACCCCCCTCGAAAAAATAAAGAAAGAGACGTTTAAAAAAAATTAAAATAAAAAACAAAGGAAAAGAGAAGAAAGGTAATAAAAAAATCAAAAGAAAAAAGAAAAAAAATTTAGAAAAAGGAAAAAATAAAATAAAAAAGAAAGGAAAGGAAACAACAATAAAAAAAGGCAAGTGTATGGATTAGTCATATGATCTCGCTGATATCTCCGTTATTTTGTAGGCCAAAATATGGAAATAACTCAAAAACATATCGCGACAAACTAGGTCGCGCGCAACTACATGAGTTGCGCGTGTCTGTAGCGCGTATGTGAATTGGTTGCGCGCGGCTGGCACTCGCAACTCATGCAGTTGCGCGCGCCACTTGCGAGTGAACTTTCCTTTAGGAGAAATATGCTGAAAAATTGTATCGTTTTTGTCTATTTAAGCATGGTTTCGTATAGGCTTTTGGTCATCTCACATTCATTCGCTAATAGTGTTATTCACAAAGAAAATTATTGCTCTTTTTTTCTTGTTCTTCTTTTTCGAATAATGGTGAAAACTTTTGAGCAACGTTTGAAACAATAGGTCACTTACCTTTCTAATGAGGATAAATTGGCTTTTAAAATATACCAACTTGTATTTAGTTGTATGCAACTCAATGTAAATTTTGATTTTCTCCATGTTGCGGTTAATCATTGGAACTCGAACCATCATCTTTTTCTTTTTAAAGGGGATGAAATTGTTCAATTACTCGGTGAGTTTGAGGCTCTACTAGGCTTCCCTACAAATACTCTCCCTGTGACTTATGCCCTTAACTTGTCAAACATGAAACCTGCATTTTAGCGATTTTTTGGCTTGAATGACAATGATATGGCCAAAATTGAGACAGAGGAAGGCTTGAGCTAATTCAATTCATCGAACACTTCGTCGCTCCTCGTGACAATTTGACTAAACAACGTTTTAAAATACGTGCTTTGTGTTTTTGTCTTGTTGTCAGTTGTTTATTTATGACAGGCAAAGAGTATGGAGATCATTGGTGTCTAGAGTGGAGCAAACAGAGGGATGTCATTCACTTGCTCTATTGGCTTTGGCGGAAACCGTACTTTGCTTGAACCGTCTTAGAGGAGATCCAAACGAGAACGGTTTCACGAGAAGTCCACTCCTTTTACACGTACGTTTTTTTATTCGTTAATCAGCGCAACTCTGAAAGTTGCGCTGGGATGACCAGCACAATCTACCAACATGCGCGTAGGTGGCGTACGCGACAGTTTGTCTTGTGCACGCCACCTGCTGTTATAACGCCGCAAGCTAAATTTTTATTTTATTTTATTTTATTTTTTTAGATTTGGCTCATGGAACGCTTGCGAATTGTTGATCAACCACAATATCTTGAGGCTAACGGAGTGAGAACATTCCCTTGTCGTCGCATTCTTTACAAGCATAAGAATGAAGAAAAATGGACGGCCTTTTTCTATCACGGGTTACAAAGATACACTTTGTGAATCCTTGGTGGAACATAAGGAGTATGATTGGGAATAGTTTTAATTGTCCCTATATCCGGCTTTTGGGCCTTTCTAGTACTATTTACATTTTGCATGATGTAGACACCTAATTGTGTCTCCCCAAAAACCAAACCCGGTGATGAATACCTGTCACGTCATTTGATTATCGAACGAAGTGAAAGTGTGAAAAGTCTTGTGATGCGGTTGCTTTTAATAAAAAATACTTCTTTCTGTTTTCGAAAATGAACAGATGAATAATGAGGAAGTGATGGCCAAAATACTAAATCGGGCCTGAAATGGTTTTATATGGCCCAATGATCAAGTGGAGGGCCCATTAATTAATATTCTTAAAATTATTAGGATTGATTTTAATCTTCTAGAATAATCTAGAAGGTTCTTTTGAGTTCTAGTGGGATTAGGATTAACAATTATATCTTTTGGAAAAATAAAGAATTTTATTTTGAAAAAAACAAGTGTTTCAAAGAGAATTAAATCTGATTTTAAAAGATAAGTACGGACGTTAATTAGTCTAATATAATTAGATTAAGGACTTTGTACGGATTTTAGAAAACGCGTAAACCATCGCAAAACGAGGAATCTGTCGTGTCGCGCTGGACTTTGTCACGCTGCGCTGGATCCTGTCGCGCGGCGACAGATGTAGTTTTATTCCAGATCAAATTCGGTCTTTTTCTGGTCGTTTTCGGACTATTTTTCTTATAAATAAGGTCGTATTTCCCCGTTTTCAATCATCACAGTCATCTAATTCTGTTCTCTCTCTTAAGCTAGAAGCTTATTCTTTCTTTCTCCCTCATGCTTTCTAGCCTTGTCTTTTTCAAACACAATTCCGCATTCACGAGTCCTAGACACACCTAGCCAAGTTCGAAGTTGCCTTCGCCCTAGACATGAAAGGTTGATAATTTCTGAGGGTTAGGTCCCAAATCCCTATTTCGATTATTTAAATTAATTGTTTGATTTAATATTTTTATTGAAGTTACTAACGTGTGTATTGTTTTGATAGAAAGAGGTACGAGGCATCAAAGTAAGTTATTTTATTGCTCTATATCTTTAGAAATCATGCTTATATTATTTTAATTCCTAGTATCATGTTAGGATGTCTTTATGATTCCTAGTATCATGTTTAGGGCAATAACTAATATTTCTAATATCATGTATGTTTCTAGTATCATGCTTAGGTTGCTTCCTATTTCTTCTATCATGTTAGTATCATGTTAGGGTTAAAGATTTGATCTTTATTGCTTAGTGACATGCTAGGATTGTTTATTAATCTCATTAGTATCATGCCTAGGATCTTGCTAATATTATTATTATGCTTTGAGATTGAGAATATTATGTTGATGATTTGTTGTATCAATAATATATTATTATTGTTGCTTGATATATTGTTGTTATTGCTTGATCACGCCCTTTCTTGCAGGATTAAAGGGAATTTGTACTTGTAATCACGCTTAATAAGATAATTAATAATCTTGTTTAGGCTAATATGATTATAATTCAAGTGATCGCCAATAATAGATTTGTTTGTGAAATAACATTCAACCAACATAGATTAAACAGGTTTAGGATTAATATATTGGATGTATGTTAGTCAGAAAGCGCACATGAATATGAGAAGAATAAAGTAGAGGCCTATTATTTCGGAAGGTTCAATCTCTTTTAGGTTGGATTTGTACCTTCATCCCCGAATTGAATATCCATCATGGTTCCAGACCACTATGGAGTTAGCGATCTCATGGATCATGAAGGGGTGTAACCTTCACCCTGTGAACGGATTACAATTTCCTAAAACTTGTTGGCGACTCTTTTGCTCTAGCTTTCTTCCCTTTGGACGCCACCATGTTTAAGTGTATGATCACAGTGGAGCTCAAGTGTGGGATGCTTGAAATATTACCTACACAGGGTTATGAGGCAATACAGGATGAAGCAAATCATTCCTCTAGAGGATTGTGATGCTCTCAAGGATGTGAATTTTAGGGCCAAAATAATTACTTGATGGATGGAGTATTGGTCTAATCTTCCCAAGTGGGTGTTACAAAACTTCATGGCAAGCATAGTATTATCTTCCTTTTACAAGGCTTTGATGAATGCAGCGTACAAGGGAGAATTAAACAAGGCTTGCCAACAAAATCAAGCCTCTTTGGCTCGCAATCCACCTAAGTCTTTGATGCAATCGACCACCACTACTCCTTCTAGTGGCCAAAACAAAGGAGTGAGAAGAAAATTGGACTTCTCCGCATCTCCTAAGGCTCATCCAAGAGAACCCAAAAGAAAGGTTACTCCTAAACCCGTGCAACAAGGTATAAAGATTAAGGAACCTTTATCAAATGCTCGCAAGAAGGCTCCTTCAAATTCCAAAGACAAGGGAAAAAGGGTTGAAAGAGCTCCTATTCCTAAATTGAAGAAAAATGTTTGGGTAAAAATGAAGGGAGAAGGAGAAAGCTCTAAGGTTGCCGAAAACACTGCAATGGAAACTACTCCTCCTTCAACTATGATGATTGAGGACATAGTAAAACCCTTAGGGTGTTACACAATATTAATAGTTTTTTTTTAATAAAGTGTAATCACTACTATTTTTTTTTATTTTCTATCTAGATCTACGATGTGCTTTTGAATAATATTATGTTTGGAATAAAAAATAAAGAGCTCTTTTATTTATATGATTGAATCAAAAAGATTGTCTACGTATTCGTAAACTGAAATCAGGTCTTGTGTAGTCTTTGTGTGAATTTTTTTTTATTATGTATTTTTTCTTTAATCCCACTTGTAGAAATTAAATGAAAAAATTGATCAAACTTTGTTTAATAATTTAAATCAAAGTTTAATTTTGTTTTCCGAGTATATGTAAAATTGGATACATCCTTATTTTATCGCCAGTAAAAATCGTAATTTTATTCGAGCGTAAAATTTTGGTTTCGTAGTTTGTCATCAGGTGGCGCGCGCAACGTCAAAGGTTGCGCGTGCTTGTCGTGCGCAACTCGTTTGGATTCGCGCGACTTCCGTGCACAACTCTTTTAGTTGCACGCGACACCTCTGCTACGAGCGTAATTTTTTTTTTTATCATTATTACCCCCCCCCCCCCAAGTGTGAGGAGTTTTTCGTGGAGTTCGAAAAAATCTAAACACTTTGAATGGCATGTTTTGTGGCTAGCCCCCAAGTGTTGTGAATTTTACCATGGGATTTGGTAAAGTTCATAACACTTTGAATCTTTTATTTGAATGCTAAGAGACATGATTGTGAATTATGAATGAACGAGTTTATCCGGATTTTTATATGTAATATTTTTTAAGTTAATCAATATTTATTAGTTGACGGATTTCATCGCCACCAATATCCATTAATCGGACGGCTCCTCCTAATAGAATTTCAATTACATGGTATGGTCCTATCCAATTAGGTTTGAACTTTCCTCTTGGATAAGTTGGTGGACCCCTAACCTCTTTTAATACAAAGTCACCTTCTTTAATGTTACGGGGTCATACCCATTTGTTAAAGTGTCGCGCAATGCGTTGTTGGTAGACCTGTACATGATGCAAAGCTTTCAATCGTCGTTCATCGAGAAATAAAAGTTCTTCATACCTAGCTCGCACCCATTCGACTTCTGGTAGCTTACTTTCGAATACGATGAGTAGGGATGGTATTGACTAAGGAGTATAGGGTTACTCTTATTGATGTTTGTATGGATGTTCTATAACCCTATAGAGAAAAGAGTAGTTTATTCGGCCAATCCTTGTAATTTTTCGTCATTTTCTTGATGATGACTGTTATATTTTTATTTTTCGACTCTATTGCTCCATTCATTTAGGGTTGATATGGGGACGAGTGATGATGTTTCACTTTATAACGAGCTTAAAGGGTCTCAACTTCCGCTTTGAATTGAGATCCCTGGTCACTAATTAGTTCATGGGAACTCCATATCTACAAAATATGTTTCGTTTGAGAAACTTTGCGACATGTTTAGAAGTGATGTTAACGTAAGAAGCGACCTCGATCCACTTGGTAAAGTAGTCGATGACTACTAATACGTACTCGTGTCCTCTTGCTCTTATTGGAGATATTTTACCAATTATGTCAATTCCCCAAGTCGAAAAGGGCCAAGGGGAAGTGAGATTATATAGTTCGGATGGTGGAAGGTGTTGTAATTTAGCGAACATTTGGCACTCCGAACATTTCTTGACATATTGAATGCAATCATGTTTCATTGTGGAACAAAAGTACCCTTTTCGTGAAATTATCTTAGCAAGCATTTTTCCGTTCATGTGAGGTCCGCAAGCACCTTTGTGAGTATCCTCCATAAGACGTGTGGATTCAGGTTGGTCTATACACAATAGGCTTGGACCATTAGGTCCCTTCTTGCATAATTGACCATTTACTAACCCATATTGGGATGCGAGCGTTCTCAAAGTACGCTGGTCTTTTGATAAAGTATTTGCAGGATATGTACCATGGGTAATATATTGGAGGATATGATCATGCCAAGGATTTCCCTTTCGATGTCTTTTATTTCCTCTATTAAGTTGCAATAAGCTGGTTCGTCTATTCTGTCAACGCATAATGACATCATATTTAAGTGATCAAGAATGTTGATCATTGAGGCTAATTTTGCTAGCGCATCGGCAAATTGATTATCAGCCCTTGAGAGATATTTGAAGTCAATATAATCAAAGTGCTCGATAAGTTGCTCTAGGTGTGCTTGGTATAATATCATTGTGGAGTTTTTTATTTTCCATTTTTTGAGTATATGATTTATTATTAAACTAGAATCTCCATATAGCTCTAGTTTTTGCAAACCTACGCTAGCTGCTGCTTCTAATCCAATAATGCACGCTTCACATTCCGTGGCATTATTAGTAGCCTCAAAGCCTAATGTGGCAGAGATTGAGGTATGTGCTCCTTTTGGACTTATGAGTAACACTCCTACGCCACGTCCTTTTTTATTAGATGCACTGTCAAAGTACATTACCCATTTGACATCTTGTGTCATGAAAATCTCCTCATCCGGAAGATGAGTAGTTTCTGCATGACTTCTTTGAATAGGGTGTTGAGCCAGAAAATCAGATATTACTTTTACTTCTATTGATTTTTCAAATAAGTGATTCTGAAAGATTATGAGATAAAGTATGATAAAAATTATAGGAATCAAGGAACAAAGAAAAGGAATAAGATTCCCTTTCTGCTAAAGAGTTCATGTTATTCTAATTAACTTATCAAATTATTATCTTCACAAGTATCAGATACTGCTTGAGTGTTCCACTTTCGAAGTGACCTCAAACTATTGAAGATAAGCTAAGTTATCGACTTACAAGATTAGAATGAAGCAAGTGGTGCTACATCAGTTGTAAAGTCATATGCTTTGTTTAAAGACCTTTTTAGCTAAGGCTGGAACAAACAAATGGTTATTGTGTTCCATAATCACAAACAATCCGTTTACACACGGAAAGACTCACATTCAAGCAATGAGCAATAGTTGCAAAATTTATTTGAATGGCATGCTTATCCAAGCCATGAGTCAAGAATGTTTGATTATAAACAAACATTTTCTTAACATGATAAACTGGCAAAAGCTCAAAGTCATGGGCATGATTTGTGTTCCGAACATCTTTAGCAATGTCACATCGACAAGAACGTACTCAAGGCTCTATTAGGTAGGCTCTTGATAGTTGATTGATTCGAAATCGTTCTAAGACAAGCAAG
Source organism: Chenopodium album (assembly GCF_948465745.1). NCBI lineage: Eukaryota > Viridiplantae > Streptophyta > Magnoliopsida > Caryophyllales > Amaranthaceae > Chenopodium > Chenopodium album. The sequence goes on along the minus strand of NC_137846.1, from coordinate 41,873,643 downwards.
TCTTACTTGTTGAAACCGACAAAGTAAAAAGCTATTATTCTTGGTATAGACAATTGACTCCGAAAGTTAAAGAGGATTCAATTACTTCAACGTTTCACGAGGAATTTGAAAGAATATGGCTATATTCATCAAATGTGAACAAACTTGACCTTGAATAGTTCAATGAAGTACATAATCGACTTGGCAAGATATCAAAACGTCTATATTAGATCGAGCGATGTTTGCTTGAGCCAAGCGTGACCATCTCAAAGTTATGAATGGAAATTTTCATAAATAACTCCACAAAGAACATAGTGTGTCTTCACGGAGACCTCGATGCCATTTAAAAATGACTCGAATAATGATTGATCACATCCTTTCCTATAAAGTTCTTAAGATTTGCACAAAGGATTAATGTTACACTAAACAAAATGTCGGAGCTAAGAAAGGACAACACCATATTCAGTTATGGATAGAATTAACTTCTAAACGTCTTTTCAAGTATATGTCTAAAACTCTTAGCCACAGTGGGAGTTCACTGGCTCAGTGGGAGCTAAGTAACTCAGTGGGAGCTCACCGGCTTAGCAAGAGCTAGGTGGTTGAGCGGGAGCTTAATGGCTCATTAAGGCTAAGATAGTTCAAGTGGGAGCTAACAGTTTGTTTAACAACGAACTTTTACCCAAAGACAATATACATGTCTCTTTGTAAGCTTTCAAGTGAGACTACGGGCACTACCTCCACAACCTAAATGAGAACAAAATTTTTGTTGCTCTAAGTGGTGTCTTTCTGGAAAGTGACACATTTCCAAAACGACAAGTGGGAGGAAAATGAACTCGATAACCATTGAGATTAGCAACAAACTAGAACTGAGAATCTCGGAATACCTTAAAAGGGCTTCGTAAGAATACTTGATCAAGAATACTCAAAAGGACTTTACAAGTGCCTTAAAAGAAAATTCATTACTTAAAAAAAACTTTTGAAAATTTGGAGTAAGATCAAGATAATCAAAGGGATTTGGAAGCGCCTTGAAACTCAGTGTTTGATGCAGTAACCCCGTATAGGTACAGAATTCACCAAAGACTTGGATTGAATCCTATAAATTTTCTATTAAGTTAGAAATAAACCTAAGACTTACAAGCATACTATTTACTATTAGATAGTAAGGGAATAATGCCTTGTAAGATAGCCACAAAAAATCCAAATTCCAAATAATGGTTAGAGGCCATAAGATCCGAAATAGACTCCATGTTTGAAAATCATGTTTAAAACTTGATTAATTTGCATAAAGGGTGAAAGACCCATCGATTGCAAATAAGTTTTCAAGGAGAAAACTAACAAATGTGGAAATGTATATGCATACATAGGTAGATTGGTTGAAAAGGATATAATTAAATTCACAGAGTTGATTTTAATAAAAACCTACCCACCAATCGGAATGCTCAAGTCTTTTCGTGGTTATTCTAGCAAAATGGCACATATGAAATATGGCAAAATAGATACCAAAACCGCCTTCCTAAAATAGGATTTTGGAAGTGACTATAAAATAGTCTAAGGGTTTTGAAAATCTAAATAATGCTAGATTTGAAAGCAAGCTCAAGGAATCCGTCATGGGATTAAAGGAAGCATTGCATATAGGAATTGGAACATGTTTTCTCAAGAAGTTAATAAGAGGATTGGCTTATGGAGAGACATAGAAATTCTTATGAATAAGAAGTTTAGTGAGAGCAAAAGTAAATAAAGGTCCAACGAAAAGTTTGCGAACTCTATTGTGAAATAACTGTCAAATACTAAATGCTTAGATTTGAAAGTATTTTCGACAATGGACCAAGCAAAAGACGATACTTAGTACATATTGGGTATTAAGATCTATTGTATAGACTTAATAAAATGTTTGAACGTGTGTAGACACCCAAATGTGTCTCCCCAAAACCAAATCCGGTGATGAATACCTTTCATGTCATTTGATTATCGAACAAAGCGAAAGTGTGAAAAGTCTAGTGATGAGGATGTTTTTATTAAAATATCTCTTCTTTCTGTTTTTGAAAATATTTCTTTTCTCACCCTGTTTTATGAAAACGTGCATTCCAGTTTATATTGGTCCATCATATGGGTCCAATAATGGTTTAGTTGGATGGGGCTTGAAAAGATCTTTCCAACGATATATTATAAGCCCAATTTCGATGAATAATGAGGAAGTTATGGCCAAAATACTAAACTGGGCCCAAACCGGATTTTACCTACGACCCAATGATCATGTGGAGGGTCCAAGGGTTTAATCCCATTCCTAAACTAATTAGGATTTATTAGAAGCTTCATAAGTTTCTAAAAGATCTTAATTATCCTTTTTGAAAAGATAAGATCAAGGAATTTGAAATTGAATAAAAAACTTTCCTTTTTTAAAACTTTCCTTTTTTAAGTCCTAATTCTATTCGAATTTAAAGATGTTCAAAGACAGTCAGATATTATTTTCGTGCCTCATAATTTTTATCCAAATCTTATATGGTTGGATAGATCTTGAAATTATATTTCCAATGATATATTATATTATTAATTCCGAGCTATACCAAAAAATATATGAAAGGAATACGAAATTCTATCCAAAACTGACACCGTCCCACTATTTCGACCATATCTTTTTATCTACAAAATATTTTAATCTGATTCTAATTTGGTTGGAAAGTAGACTTCAAGAGCTTTCCAAGACATATTATGTGACTTATTTGGACTTATGGATCAAAAGTTATGATAAAAACAAAATTCGCAAAAACTGCTAACCGACGACTTTTATTTCGATTCGAATTTAGATTCTTTTCTTATTCTTCAACTCTCTTTTTTCCTATAAATAGAGGTCATATCTCCCCTTTTTTTTCAATCATCAACGCTCATCTACAATCTACAATCTACAACCAACTCTCATCAAGAATTTCTTGATACTCTCTCTCTCTCTCTCTTTCTAAACCAACTTTTCACAAACAAAATTCCACATTCATTAGCACTAGACACACCTAGCCAAGTTCGAAGTTGCCTTCGCTCTAAACGTGAAAGGTTATAATTTCTGAAGGTTTGGTCCCCAATCTCTATTTCCATTATTTAATTTAATTGTTTGATTTTATACTTTTCCTTGAAGTTACTAACGCGTGTATTTTGTTATTAGAAAGAGGTACGAGGCATCAAAGTATGTAATCTTATTGCTCTATTCTTGTGGAAAGCATGTTTAAATTTGTTTAATTCCTAGTATCATGTTAGGATGTCTTTATTGCTTTCTAGTATCATGTTTAGGGTGCTTCCTATGCTTTCTAATATCATATCAATATCATGTTAGTATCATGTTAGGGCTAAAGCTTTGATTCTTATTGCTTAGTGACATGCTAGGGTTTGTTATTAATCTTGTTAGTATCATGCCTAGGATCTTGCTATTATATTTAAGCTTTATTATTAACATGATTATTTTTATAATTATTATGTTGCTTGATGATTATTGTTATTGCTTGATCACGCCTTTTATGCATGTTTAAAGGGAATTTGTAATTGTAATCACGCTTAATAAGATAATTAATAATCTTGTTTAGGGTTAATATGATTATAATTCAAGTGATCGCCAATAATAGTTTTGCTTGTGCATTATATTCAACCAACATAGATAAACAGGTTTAGGGTTAATCTATTATTTGCATGTTAGTTAGAAAGCGCACATGAATACGAGAAGAATAAAGTAGAGGCCTATTATTAGGGCAGGTTCAATCTCTTTTAGGTTGGATTTGTACCCTCATCCTCGAACCCTATTTGGTTCAAGACCTTTTGGAGTTGACGATCTCATGGATCGTTAAGGGGTGTAATCTTCACCTTGTGAACGGTTTACAAGTTCCTAAAACTTGTTGGCGACTCTTTTGCTCTAGCTTCCTTCCCTTTGGACGCAACCATGATTAAGTGTATGATCACATTGGGGTTCAAGTTTGGGGTAATGCTTGAAATATTCCCTACAACGTGTAAAGGAATTTACCGTGTTAAACATGAATTGAAGGACTTTGAAAGAATTTCAACCTGTATTTATAAAACTAAGTAAATGTTTGAACTAAGTGTGAGCTAGGCTAAATACTAAGTCAAACAAGAAAGACTCTAGTAGAGACTTTCAACCATATCACATAGCAAATAGTTTAGCAAGACTCGGTTAAACTGGATGAGCTAAAATGTAACGTAGGTGGAAAGGATTGAGAATCATTCTACAATTAAATCCATCATGTACGCTACGATATGGAATCGTCACACGACTTGTTTAAAGCATGTGAAGCATGTATGTAGTACCAATCAACCTGAATCTATGTAATAGATCGTTAAATTATGGCCAAGAACATCCAAAGTACTTGGATAAGTAACAGGATTAATTCTTGACTTGTGGAAACAAATACAATTTGAGAATTGATGTTGCAATCACAAACCTTAACAAGGATTAGATCCTTAACAAGGAATTCGTTTATAAGCACGAGCTAACAATGAGTCGTGGCTTGAGAATGGTAACATGGATATGCATCCATGTGTAATGTGCAAGAATTTAAAGTAAATTTCCATGATCACAAGTGATTAGGGTATCCCAAATCATTGTGAGTCGTTTGGTGTGAAACCCAAGCGAAGCATCATCATGAAGTCTACTAAAATATATGTTGAGAATATTGTTGCCTTAAAGGCGATAATAAAGAATATGTTCTATGGAAAGTTCGTTGTTGAACGATAATGATTGTAAGTTGTCAAGTTGAAGATCTCAATCATGAAAATGAGTGGGAGCCATCACTTGGACAATAAATCCTAAATCACATATAATCCATGGCACTCTCAAATTTTATCATCTTATTATGAAAGTGATCAGTAATGAAGATGATAAGATTAGCAAAGTAATTATAACTAAACCTATGCAATAAGTGAACGATAACATTCACAATTGCATGAAATAAATCAAGCATATTAGATATGGGTGTGATTTCTATAGATGTTTAATAAAGAGTGTTTCTCTTAAAACATTCGGAAAAACCATTTATCATAAGATGAACCATTCAGGTTTTGGAGTAATTTAAAATTTCATGCAATTTTATCACTCCATTTGCTATTTAATTGAGGTTTAGAATTAAATAATGAGTCCATTCGATTCTTGGAAAATTCAAAATAGGGTATCAGGACCAGTCTTGGTAAGGAAACACCTATTAAGTGAACATTGAATATTATAATCGAAAATTATCCCTAATCGAGGTCATTTAAGCGATGGACGATTAATGACCATTTGAGATTAGTGTGTAGTTTGATTTATAGCACCGTTTCTTGTGCTACAAGGACATGATTGTCATAAATCATTTGCACAAGTATTGGTTTAGAACCATACTGGATCGACCTATGAGATTACTTTAAGAGATTAAAATCGTCATAAGTATACTTCTCATTATTGCTATCGGAACCTTTTTCCTCGACCATGAGTATTGTGAGCTTTCTTGTTTGAGTACTAGTCCGTTTTGATGATTGTCAAACGTCTGCCGTAATAGGGGATTATAATGGCATCACTCGGGCGGCTAGGTCCTCTCAGTAAGAGAAGCTACATTACAAGACTGGAAATGTCCCCCTATTAAAAATAGGGAAGATGCCTTTGTTGTTTACAAGGCCTCTCGTAGAGCGAGACTGTAAAATGCATGGCCGTGCTCGGATGGATTTTAGAAATCATCTGTTTATTGATAGTTGGACTTGGAATCGAGAAACACTTCTGGACGTAATAAGGATGACAAATAAATCTTACCTTATAGTTCATGAAGAGGCATTAAGCGACATAGGAAAAGGGCTATACACTAAAAGCACACTTGTCCGGAAGGACAAGTGGGATATTGAAAGGAATAGTGTCCTTCGAACAAGTGTATTATTCCGATAGGGGGTTCGAAATTATTAGAAAGCTGATTTTTCAGTAAGGTCAAGTGATCGGAATGCCTGGGTGGAGGCCGCTTCCGATCAGTAATATTAATGCATAATTAATATTACAACTTAATCTTGACTGAACCCTTCGGGTCACACCCAAGCAACTAACAAGCTGAAGCGACGAATTAATTAGGAATTAATTTAATAAGTCAACCGAGTAATTAATAATTGAACGTCGGAAATTCGAGCTTGGAGCGTCGAAACCGAACGTCGGAAGTCGAGTCGAAAATAGTAAAAGACGAGACGTGAAAATGATAATAAATCAACAATGACCAAAATACCCCTAGCATCAGAAAATCGAGTGCTAGGGGCGCAGTAAATGCTAGCAACCTGCACCAAGTGCGGGGCTAGGCTAGCATATCGCAACTAGCAACCCGCACTAGTGTGCATGGCTGTGCTAGCACACGGCAGCTAGCAGCCCGCACACTTGGTGCGTGGCTTGCTAGGCCGTGGCAGCTAGCAGCCCACGGTTGTGGGCGCAAGTGAGGTGGGCCGAAGCCTCACAACCGCACCATGGCAGCCCACAAGGCAACCATGGGTGCCCAAGTGAGCTGCCATGTGGCCGAACTCAATTGGAGGAATAGAAAGGGAGGTGGCCGGTTATGGGAGCTAGAGTGGGGGCAAGTTTGGTCCCCCCCCCCCTCCTCCAAATGGTCCTCACCTACTCCTTGTATGCTTGCCACTTTTTGATTTATTACTAGTTTGATTATTAATTTTATTTTATCTTTAAAATAAAATGGGAAAATCAAATTCTCCCACATTGATGGGAGAGCTTTTCACACTCTTGCATTTCCCTATAAATACCCAACTTGGGGTATTAGGAAAAGCACTTGAGTAAGAGTTGGAAAAGGCATCACTATTTGTGAAAACCCTTAAAGTCAAGAGTTGAAAGAGGCATCACCATTGTGAAAATCTTTGAACTCAATTACTCGGGTTTAGGTCGGGCCTTGCTAACTCCAAGGCATTGGACCCTTGTCGGTGTTCGAGTTGTGGGTGGACTTCCGTTGGAGGTCGTCGTAATTTCGAGGCTAGCTTTCACTGTAAGAGCCCCTTAAGGTCGGGCAAAGCACGCGTCAAAGGTATAATTATTATCTTAATCTTGTCATTAAGTTAATTATGTTTACGGTTTTATTTATTGCGAGTGCGGTCTTGTTTTTGGGTTTGTTTCCATGGTGAGTCAGACTCACTAAACCCCAACAGGGTGTGCAACTTATGCAAGTTCTAAATACAAAAGCTTGAGTGATTTTACCTAGATCTCAAAAATTCAAAAAAGCAAAAAATAATAAAAGTGTGCAAAAGGGCAAGTGTTCCAATGTCTTTGATATGAACATGTCATTGATAAGAACACGTCTCAGATTACGTTCCTTATCAAGTGCTCGGTACCGTGCCTGAGAAACATGAATGCCAAGTGAGTGATAGACCGCATTATCAGGATTTCCCACGCTTATAAAAAAGGATTTGAATGTGAAAAAATGAAAGGAAAAAAAAAGAGCAAAAAAATAATAAACAAAAGAGTTCAAAAGTGAGAAACCTCAAGCATAAAAATACCAAGATTCAAAATCAAGGTTGCATACCTTGGGGGCTTATCTAGGGTCTTGAACCTTTATCCCCTTCTTCTTCGACCTTTAGCCTAACCATGTTACAACCCTTCAAAGACCTCTTTGAGGTATACACACACTTGTGCAAGGTTCGGCTAGAGCTACGTTCGGCCTGATTCCTAACAGATACATAGGCAACCTCACATTAGGGTGCGGCCGTAATAAAATGCATTCATTCATATTCACATTCATACATGATCATATCAAGGGATCTCCAATTCTCATACCTATCCATTTAGAGCTAGAATTTGGGGCTTGATCCTTACTTCATTAGCCTACCCAGCCTAAGAGTAACCATTATTTGGCTCTTCTCAAAATATTTTTTCCACACCCTTAGCCTTTGCGGCCTAATAACCATAGTGTCACTTGCACACACGTTACAGATACATGACCAAATAATCCTTCCCTTAGGAACCCTTGGTCATGAAATATTAACACAACTTTGAAGCATGCCTTGTCATATCAAAATCACTCACTATCATAATCATCATTGCATCACAAAGTATGAAGTACTTAGCATCCGCGCCTAAGTTACCCAAATACTTTGAGTCATCAATTGAGATAGCTTAGGATGCTACAATCCTTGCACCATGAGAAACAATGTCGACACATGCATCTGATTAAGCTCATACAACATGCATCATCACTTGATTCAATTCTTCGCATCTTCTTTCCCTTTGAGAAAGATCCAATACTTTACTTCTTTCTTTTCATGTCGTTCTTTTTCGAGAGAAAGTCGATACCCTCCACAAAAATGACGGAAAATTTTTGTTTTTCTGCATTTTCAAGTCGCACGAGCACAATCACAATAAAATGTGCACACGAGTCATGTACACATTGAGTCATGTCGTGTCATTACATTGAGTTAAGTTTACAAACACGAGTCATGTACACTTTGAGTCATGTCGCGTTATCACATCGAGTCGATTTGAGCACGTCGAGTTACACATTGAGTCAAGCAAAAGCGTTTAGTCTTATACAATGAGTTAAGTAACACCAAGCCTTGAATCAACCTCAAGCCAATCAACTGTAAAGGTCCTTTGGCAAAAATTTGATCTTTTTTGCAGGGCTCAAGCACATCACCTATACGGCAATTTTTTCTAGGATTGGATTGTCATCCCAATTGACAATATTTCCAAGAGTGGATTGTCGCGCATCTTTTTCAACGATAAATTTTCCAAGATTGGATTGTCACCTCTGACAATGTTTCCAAGCATGGATTGTTGTGCTCTTTCTGGCAATTTCTCCCAAGTTCGGATTATCACACATTCATAGAATCCTTGGCAATTTTTCCAAGATTGGATTGTCATACACCTAGTTCCTTATAGCAAAACTTCACAAAGGATTGTCGTAGGTCTTTGTAATCTTAATATTTCGACAAAGGTTCCCCAATGTGGCTTGTCATTCATTTCAGTAGTGGCAAATTTTCCCGAGACGGATTGTCGATCTACTCTTTTTTGCAAATGTTCCAAGACACGGATTGTCAATGGTGGCAATATTCTCCTAAAAAGATTGTCTCATAGCATTGGAGAAATTTCAAGATGGATTGCTTTCAAGAGTTATGTTCCAAGGCGTGAATTGTCGATCGTAGAAAAGTTCTTATGCCAGATTGTTACGAAGCATCGGCAACTTTTCTCAAATTGAATTTTGGCAAATTTTTCGAGATGCGGATTGTCATTTCATCATGACAACATGGGTTGTTACACGGCATTAACAAATTTCCCTAAACCGGATTGTTGCTCATCATTCAAGAGTTGTGTTGGCAACTATTCCTAAAGAAAAAGAGGATTGTCACCACCCCCAAAGCACACATTTAAACGAAGTATCAGCAAACTGAGGATCACAAGGCAATGAGGTCTTCGACGACTTTCACTAGAGTGTGAAAATCGTTAATCAAATGATCGAGTCAAGGCACAGACAAGATTTTGGAGATAGCTACAAGCAGCGGTCTTCGATGATGTCCCGAAGCACAGAGAAGATTGTCTACAGCGGCGAAGCAATGCCGTGATGAAGCACAGCCACAAAACTGAAGATGGCGAGGTACAGTCACCTTCGACGGTGTTCCCAAGGTACTGTGGAAGATTTTCACAACAAATGAAGATAGCGAGGCATTATTACCTTCAAGATGGCATTCACGAGGCACTTTGGAGGTCATCACAACAAAATACAGCAAAGAAAATCGGTTACATCAGAGACGTGTACTCGACGGTGCAAGATACGCGTTTCCAACTCTCTTATCTGTTTAACTAATGCTAGTTTGCAGGTATCGGCGTTACAAGAATACTTTAGGATCGCAGAACGTTCTGAATCATTCTCCGTCCCTATCGACTACTTTGACTTTTGTTTTCGAAACTTATGTTTCTCCAAACTCAGTCAAAGTGGGGGCTTCTGTAGACACCTAATTGTGTCTCCGCAAAAACCAAACCTAGTGATGAATACCTTTCATGTGATTGAATATCAAACGAGGTGAAATGTGAAAGAGTCTCGTGAATCCCTCTGTTTTTAATAAAAATAGTTCATTCTATTTTCAAAAACCTTTCTTTTCGTATCTTGATTATGAAAAACGTCTAGTAAAGTTTAGTTTGGTCCATGATATGGGTCCAAAAATTGTGTAGTTAGATGGGGTTTGAAAAGATCTTTCCAACGATATATTATAATCCCAATTCCAAGCTATAACGAGGAAGCTAAGGCCCAATTACAAAATTGGGCCCAAACCAGATTTTATGCACGGCCCGATGATCAAGTGGAGGGTCCATTAATTATTATTCCTAAAGTCATTAAGATTTTAATCTCTAGAATAATCTAGAAGGTTCTTTTAAGTTCTACAGAGATTAGGATTAATAATTATATTTTTATTTTGAAAAGATTTTTGAATTTTATTCAAAATAAAACAAGTATTTTAAAAGATTAAATTCGATTTAATAAAAGATAAGTACATACGGACACCTCTTAACCCAATTTAATTGGAAAAAGGAAATCCGAACACGTCTTATCGTATAGCCGCTGTCGCGCCGCGATAAAGTCTGTCACGCCGCGATAAGGTCTGTCGCATCGCGATAGAACCAGTTTTACTCCGAGTCGAATTCTGACTCTTTTCTGATCTTTTTCAGTCGTTTTTCTCTTTAAATAAGGACGATTTTCTCTGTTTTAATTCACAAACAATCATCAATAAGCTTGATCACCCACAATCATCATCTCTTCTTCCTCTCTAAGCTAAAACTTATTTTTCTTTCTCTTTCTTGATTTTTTAAGCCTAGCCTAAACACACCATACATCTCTTTGATTTTTCTTAATTTGATCATCATTTTTCATTCACGAGACTCGAATACACCTAGCCAAGTTCGAAATTGCCTTAAACCTCAACGTGAAAGGCTGATAGTTCTGAGGGTTTGGTCCCAAATCTAATTTCAATTATTGTTTTAATTGTTTGATTTAATATTTTCCTTGAAATTACTAACGTATGTATTATTTTAATAGAAAGAGGTACGAGGGTTCAAAGTAAGTAATTAGATTACTTCTTAATTATTCTTTTGATATAGGAATCATGCTTAGATTATTTTATTAATTCCTAGTAACATGTTAGGATGCTTTTATTGCTTTCTAGTATCATGTTTAGGGAGTTAACTAATATTTCTAATATCATGTATGTTTCTAGTATCATGTTAGGGATAAAGCTTTGATTTTTAATGTTTAGTGACATGCTAGGATTTGTTATTAATCTTGTTAGTATCATGCCTAGGATCTTGCTAATATTATTACGCTTTGATGAGATTATGATGATGATGATTTGTGGAGTCAATAATTTTATGTTTCTTGATATTATTGTTATTCCTTGATCACGCCCTCTCTTGCAGGTTTAAAAGGAATTTGTACTTGAAATCACGCTTAATAAGATAATTAATAATTTGAATTTGGCTAATGTGATTTTAATTCAAGTGATCGCCAATAATAGATTTGTTTGTGCATTAATAATTAACCAACATAGATTAAATAGGTTTAGGATTAATATATTGATTGTATGTTAATTGGAAAGCGCACATGAATATGAGAAGAACAAAGTATAGGCCTATTTAGGGCATATTTAATCTCTTTTAGGTTGGATTTGTACCTTCATTCCCGAATATCCAGTCATGGTTCAAGACCACTATGGAGTTAGCGATCTCTGTGATCGTGAATGGTTTACAAGTTCCTAAAACTTATTATCGACTCTTTTGCTTTAGCTTCCATCCCTTTGGACGCCACCATGCTTAAGTGTATGATCACAGTGCGGGTCAAGTGTGGGTTGCTTGATATATTTTTCCTACAATAGTCATAGAAGACCTTGATAGTTCAACCTAATCATTTGGTGGAGCGAAGATGGTATTGCTTTAAGCTCATGTATCCAAGGAAGTCCAAGAAGAAGGTTAAATATAAGTTTAATGTCCATGACATGAAATTCAACCATCTTTTGTATTGGACATGTGGTAATTGGTAGCTTAATAGTTCCACACACCGATCTCCTTGAATTATCGTAGGCCCTAATGCTTTGTGTTGTTGAATGAAAATCTTTTTCTGGATCTAGGCCTAAAAATTTCCCGATTCATAATGGCCATACATTCACGGCGGACTCATTGTCAACTAAAGTAAGAGAGATGTTGTATCCCTTGCACCCCACAGTTAGGTATAATGTGTTATTATGGGTAGTATCTTTTGAAGGCAAATCATCACTAGTAAAAGTGTTTGACTTGTCGGATTTTCGCAAGTAAGCAAGCTAACGAGATCTTGTGAAGTTTTGTCCGTACTTATAGACAAAGTAGTTAGAGCATTCATTAGAGAATTCCTATGTTCTTTAGAGGTACTTAGGAGTTCCTAAATGCTAACATTCGCCTTAGATTGATGAAGTTTTTTTACCAATGGATCTTCTACCTCAGGTGGAGGTGGTATTGGATTTTGAATTTGATTTTGATTAGTTAAAGATCCATTTGGTTGTGCTTGGTAAACTCGCCCAAAACGAGTTTAATGATCTATCTCATTTGGATTAGTTGTGGGGTTCATGAACCAACTTTCTTCTAGAGGCTTTGAATGTGCCTCCATTTCGAGATGTTCCATGAGTTGTGCTTGATGCCATTGTTCATCTAAGGAGAGATTTGATAAATCTTATGATTTCCCCAAGAAATGATCCCAATCAAGCGTTCCACTTGTTTCGTTTTGGAGACAAGATGGAGGTGGGACGGCGGCATACTTATAGACATAAGTCTTTGAAGTCGTCGTCCCATAACCCACACATTTCATTAGTTGCTCCTATGAGTGTTGTGGTTAGAGGTTTCCCTATGGGAGTGATATAATCTAAAGGGTTGAATGTATCACTTCTCATATGGTCCTCATCAATGTGAAATATTCCCAATGGGGAAACATAATTATTAGGTTTAGGTGTGGGAATTTTACCATCGTCTATAAAATCTTGAATTTTGTGTTTTAGGACAAAGCAACGTTCAGTATCATGTCCAACACCTCTATGATAAGCACAATAGGCATTGTCGTCCCATTGAGGATTTTTCTTTTCTAGAAAAGGGATTAGCGTTGGCCCTGTTGGTGTGAGCAATCCTTTTTCACTTAGTTTTTCTAGTAAGTCTTTATAGCTCACAGGAAATGGTGTAAATCTTCTTTCTCTTGACCACCTTTTCCGTGGATCATTATTATTATATTGCAATGTGTTATTATATTGTGTGGAAGTTGCAAACACATCAATAGAGGATGAAGTGTTATCATTCCCCTTTTTGTAGTTATTCTTAGGTTGATGATGAGGCTTGTTTGCTTTTTCTTTAGCAAGAGCATCTTCAATCCTAGTGGCCACGGAATAGACCTTTTGAAAAGTGTCTAGACCAAGGTAGCGTAGATGTTTGTTGTACTTTTCATGACAATTGTCAATGAATTTTTGTACCAATTCGAGTTCTGGTGGCCTTTGAGCAAGATGGACCGCCTTTTCTCGCCATCTACCTTAGAAAACAAGGAAACCTTCGTCCTCACCTTGCTTAAGCATTTCAAGTTCACGTAAAGTTGAATTGAACTCCACGTTACTCTCATATTGGGTGATGAAAGCCGAGACTACATCTTCCCATGTGCTTTTGAATTTGGCATCTAGTCCATAATACCACTCTCTCGCGGCTGGGTCTAGAGATAAAGGAAATATCAAAGCATAAATCTTAGGATCAACTCTCTTTAAAGTCATGGTGCCAGTAAAACTCATTAAATGATTTTTTGGATTATTGGTCACCTTGAATATTGGTAAGTCCGTAGCTATGAACTTTTCTAGTAAAGTAAGTCTTATAAGAGGAGCAAACTTTTCTGCGTCTAAGGACTTATTCCCCATCGTAGAGCGAAGAATAAGCTTCTCTAACGAATTTTCTCGTATGGATAGTTCATCCATTTTTTGTTGCAAAAATAAAGCCTCAGCATTTTTCCTCTCAGTTTTTTCGAGTTTCTTGATTCTTCTCTCTTCGGCCTCTTGAGCCTTTTCCTCTCTCATGCGAACAATCTCTTCTTGGAGTTGTTCTATGGTTGACATTTTTGTTTGACTAGAATGAGTTGTCAAAGGGAGATGGTTTGAAAGGGGCGAATTGTTTGATGGCAAACGTAGAATGCGAGCGCCCGGGAGTCTTCGTTCCCAAGCTTGGAAACCAGCCCTAAAGGAAGTCCGAGGAATTAAGAAAACTGATACGCCTGTTTATTTTTTAGAAAAAAGAAAATAGAGAATGAAAGAAGAAAGAAAAGACGCAAAATATATTCGAAAGGATAACATCACCTTTCATCAATTCATTAATTATGATATTGTTTGCACAAGTCAATTGTCCATGAAGAATCAAAATGATCTCGTAACAGAAGGCGCGCGCAAGAGACTAGGTTGCGCCCGGATGGCGCTCGTAGCCCTAGTACTTGCGCTGGGAGTGTCGTGCGAGTTTTTTTTGTCGAACAGTTTGGTTTTTTTTTCTCTTTTTTTCTGACGATTTTATATATATATATATGATATGCTTGAAGGGACAACTTTGCAATTGGGAACCTAAATCAAAACTAAAAAGCTATCCTAAACATGTCACAAATAGTCATGTAATCATGGAAGTATACAATAAAGCCATTGATCCACATAATTCCTTTCTAAGGTCGAAGCTTGGGTGTCCAAAGGTACCATATCTTAAAAGACGATGCACAAATCAATCACTCAACGTGTTGACCCATGACATAGTCCTCCCAACATTTTGTTAGCGATATGGGTGGGATAATTGTTATTGATTTTGGGATAAAAGCCTAGTGTTGGAAACCCCTAATCAATGAGCCAATCCCTAATGGTTATAGTGTGCTATGATTATGCATGATGCAATGTTGCTTGTTTGGTTTTACTTTTGTGAAAAAAGGAAGATATTATGCGTTCAAGTCTCGCTCTCTAACTAGAGATTATCCAAGTCAGTTCCCGTTACATCCATAGGCAACCTAGTGTTGGAAACCTTGGACCACAACTAAAAACTAATCTTGTAACCTCTAAGTCACCAGTGGAGTCGCCACTGTAAGGAGGGTATTCCCATCGTAGGGGATCCTTCTCCTTTATGCCCATGACCCTTTAAAATCCTAGGACTTTACACTTTTTGAAGGTGTATTAGGATTTAAATTCCTGACTGTTTGGGGGACTTTGAATTAGAGTTGATCCTATCATTACACTTTTTTGTAAGAAACTAGTAAGTAGTCGCTAATGAGTTTTAGGAAAACTCATAAACCTCGTTCATGCCTTTCTCCCAACTAGAGTTCAAGGGATATTTAGCATGAATCATAAGTTTACTCATGCCCAAATTGGTCTACTTGTACCAAAAATGAGTTCGGGAGCGAGGGTACTAAAATAACGTTCCCTTTAGGGGGAATCACTATTCTAGCCCTAGTGCGGCCTATACTAGCTCTTTCTTTTTCACAATTTCATCACCAAACAATATATGCAACATTATATCTAAAATTAAGTTAGTTGATTTTATTTACACATATCGATCACGTAGGAATTACATTGCAAAAGTTGTTATTCTTTATTTAATTCAAATTTGTGAAAATAACAAAAGTAAACAAGATTCACCTTGGCTTAGGTGATAAAACAACAAATAATTATTACAATTCTAGTCTTTAATTAACACAAGATACTATGTGAAATCAATTAATTAAAAGTTTATTTAAAGTGGTCAAACAACACTAATTAATCGATTAAAGTTAATTAAACAATAATAAATAAATAAAAAAAGGTAATTTATCTAAGTGCTCGGGAAACTAACCACTTTTCTTTGCTAGATCTTTGTTTAGAACACTTATGGACTCCTTCTTATTCGGGAACCTCCATCGTAAGGACAAGTAGTAAGAGGGGTGAGTGTTTAGGACAAGAGGTTGATTAGTACACAAGTTCACAAAGTTCCTGCCAGTTTTTCGCGGGCTAATTTCTATGTGTTTAAGCTTCGTATTAAGCCCCTATTTATAGGGAATGAGTGCGTTTAGGGTTTTAAGCATTCTGCCGTAGCAAATGGCGCGCTCATCTCAGAAGGTCGCTCGCGCTTGCTGTGCGCAAGTGATTTGGATGCGTTGCTAGAGGCAGTGCAACTAATTGTCTTGCGAGTGGTATTATGGTAAGATTCGATTCAGTATTTTCACAAAATTCTGAATCTTCCGCGAGCGCATCACTGGAGGTTGCACTGGGAGCCACACGCAACCTTGTGGGTTGCGCACGCCACACCAGCGCGACTCGTTGAGTTGCGTGCGGCTTTTCCTGCGACAGCTTCAATTTTTAACTTAGGCGCCCCTAAGTCGGTTAAAATTAGGTTTTAACTACGAGTTTAGGCATAATTATTAATCGAGCTTAGTTAATTGGACTTTGGTTCATTTCGTTTTGGGTCAGGCTAGTCGTTTTGTATATTTATGACTTAATCAGTAGTCCATAAATATCCTTCACGTTGATCCAACACAAAGATGGTTTTATTTATCGTCGTAGCACTTCCAGTCGGGACAGGAGGCCAAAAGTATATGTCTACAACAAGCATGTTAAGTAATCCCACTATGCAGATTTGGTTGATAAGACTATGAACTTTGCATGATCTAGTCTTTTCTTAAGGATTGTCTTTCTACATAAAGATACTAGCTTGGGGGTGTGCATACTTAGAAGAGGAAATTTTGGAATAAAGGAATTGACATTCAATACATTTAAATCTATATTGCTATTATATGAATTCAGAATTTTGGGTATTGCATTTATTAGAATAATTGATTTTGAAAAAGAATTGTTTTGAAAAGGTTTTTTATCAAGTTGATTCTTCGTGGATTTCATGACTTGAGATTTCGAAATCATATTTAATTAATATGGCTTTTACGTGTCTTGCACGCACTTAAATTTAAGTGTACTTAGTGTGTTCTGCTAACCTGTATTTCCTAAACATATTGGGGAGTGATTTTAATGGGGTGAGGTGGAGTGGATATTGCTTTATTGATCCCCATCTCCATCCCGATCCTCATCTTCGTTTTCACTATAGGTATACAACTTAAATCCATCCCTGGCAATCATTGATCAAAAACCTTCCTTGACCTTGGTTATCTACACCTAAGCTTGGCAATTGAGTTTTTCGAGTTGGGTTATTTTTTGTCCACCTTTGGGTATGGTCAATTAAGAATTTAGGTATATTTGAGTCAAAGTATGATCGAGTCAAATTGGATTTTGTGTTGAAACTTTAACTCAAGTTAGGATAATGTCATTTCAAGACAAATTAAACTTTGGGTGACTATCAAGTTCAAATAAGGTCATATCGAATTGAATCCTTTCACGTCAAGTTGAGTTTTTAGTTGAGGCTTAATGTAAAGTCTGAATTAGTCATTTCGGATTGAGTCAACCTTTGAATATTCAGAATTTTAGAATTGATAAAATGGGTCATTTTGTGCACATGCTTAATGAATTCAAGATTAATGAAAAAGAATACTCAAAATGTGATTTATATACGTACATATTAACTCTCTCCGATATTATTCTTCTCATATAGAATTGGGGAGTGAATTAAATAATGAAATCTAAATTATAAATAATAATTAAAATAACAAAGATTCTAATTTTTGACATCAACAAGTATCAATTTAATCATCAATATATGTAATTGTAATGAGTTAAAATTGTAAAAAATTATATGTTGTTATAATACTTATTGAGACGATTCTAACAAGATCACACAAAAAATATGTTTTTACTTACATATGAATCATAAAAAACGGTCAAAAAGAGGACGTGAATAGTGCAAAAAGTCAAGATATGTCAAATAAAAAAAATCGGAGGGAGTATTTGGTTGTGCTTTAAGTTTTATTAGATTAGATTAGATATGATACCTGAAAATTTAATCTAAAAATAAATGAGATACCAAAAATTAAACAAAATCATAGCAAGCTCACTTGAGCTATTCAAAGAAGATAAACAAAAATTAGAGGCTTACAAGAAGAGAAAAAAAATAAAATAAATAATCATCTTCACTAATCAGCAAGATCTGTAATTTTTCTTTTCTTAGAGATTTTGGTAGGATTTTGGAACCCTTCTTCATCATTAGCAAACTGAGCAGCAGTTCGAGCCCTAAGTTCTTCCAAAGTTTCTCCTTCTTTTGCTCTTTCTAGGACCTTAAGAACAAAATTGGTTCAGAATTCATGCAAAAAAAAACTAATGCATATTTACATTGGTTGAGCAAAATACAACAATGAGCATTGAAGAAAATGTGACAACATTTTCTGTTCGGTTAATTTACAGCATTGCAGCAAAAACTACGTGAAACCTAAAGAATATAGGAGAATACAAACAAAAATAAAACTTACCAGGTGTCTCCCATACAAATGAGTACTCGATAGAGCATTGAGAGCATTTTGAGCTTCTTGCTTGGTGACAAATTCGATAAATGCAAAACCCCTGTGTTTCCCAAATCTCATTGGAAGCCTCAGGGTCTTTATCTGTCACACATGTAATAGTTATTACTGTCAAAATTGTAACTTCCAAAAAAAAAAAAAAAAAAAAACTGGCAAATAGAATCATACTACAAATAACACTCGACTAAAATCGGACCAGTAACACATGGAATGGAGAGTACCAAATTGAGTCAACCATTGTTGTGGATTAGGTCTAATTCATATTAATTTCAGTTCAATAAAAATAAGTCTAGTTTGGTAAAATAACTGTATAGAGTATATATATATTAGAAAATAGTAAATAATTTCAATTCGGTAAACATATTTTCAGTTAGTAAAATTAACTCAAGCTAAGCAAAAATTGTATCTGTTCATTAATAATAATTTCACTTCAGCTAAAAACAAGTTGAAAAAACAGGACCTAAATCTTATAAATAATTTTTATTCCCCAATTGACCCACTCACACAATATTTAATTTCATTCAACCAACTTTCTAAAACTTAGTGCTGGTATATAAAAGGGCACTTGAAAAAACAATGGAGAGTAATGAATTAATGAGTGCACGAAGGTTTAATGTGTAAATTTTTTTCAAGTCTCTTCGTTTTTTGTCGACTTGTTGGATCCAGTTGATTTTTGACTTATTAGTGATGTTCTAAACTGAAATAGGTAGGATAAAATCCAGCCCCACATGGCCACATGCCCTAATTCAAACAAATAATGAATTCTAGCTAATGACACCAAGTCACCAACCCAATAATCTGACGATATCCCTTGAGTGTGTATGCAGTAACAAATATTCTTGTAAGGGGGTGAGGGGAAAAAATGCAGAGTACAACAGGCTAGCAGAACTACTACTTCTACTACTATTACTACAAAGCCTTAGTCCCAAATTGATTTAAAGTGAGCTAACATAAATCATAAAGGAACAATCCGCAAAAATTGTAGTTGAAAAAAAAAAAAGAAAAGAGATAATATAAAAGTGGACGAAAAAATATGAACAAAACAAAGCGAGCAATAAAAGAGAAGCGGAAACAGATACATAAATTTGGGAATGTCTGAAAATAGGTTTAAGAGAAAATAAAGAATAGAGGAATTATATGCGAATAAAAACACAGAAATAGTTTGATAAAACATTGACAGAGGGATCAAGAATTTGCAAATGAGTTTATGTAAAAGAAAAATGAAAAAGAAAAAAAAAAGTACTCTGTGATGATGTTGGTAGGAGAAGCAGTTTTACCAGAACAAAGTATCTTACCTGACCAAACGGACTGAACAACTGTCTGAGATCCTTTTCTGTTGCCTCAAATGCTACATTTCTTACTATTATTTTTGTTGAGCTTTGATCATTTCCAGCTTTCTTCAGAACTTTTTCATCCTTCTTAGCGTGGCAAAGTTGCAAAATTAAAGCATGTCCATCCAGCACAGTTCCCTACAAATAACCAAAATTACAATTGGTGGAAGCTCTAAAAAAATACAATAAGCTGCTTGTTTTCCAGAACTTACAATTGCTGAGGACCTGAGGTTGACCATAATAAACAGAGCAAAAATAATAGTTATTTTACCTGTAAATCCCTGCATACATTTGTTGCTGTCTCCACAGAATCAAATTCTACAAACCCAAATCCCATTGAAACATTCTTCCCATTTTTCAAGTGCTTTTTTATCTGGAGGGTGAACAAAATTGAGTGTTACAAGCTACTGCGAGTAAAAGTTTTCAAACTGTAATAGTGTGTGGCATGCTCACTTTGACGCTTAGGATTCTCCCTTCTTTCATGTTTTCACTGAAATGCTTCCTCAAAGTTTCATCAGCTGTCTTAAAATTCAAGTTCTTCACAAAAAGAGAACGCGACTGAAATGAAACAAATGGAAGTTGAGAAATATAAATAAATACGGATAATATAAACTGCAACACACTTTTTAATCACATATTAACAGTCCTATCATAAGCCATTTGCTTCTGATATGCCAATAACCAAATTGACAGCTTGAGCCTTCACTAAAATGCAATTTCTGTTGAAATTATAAATAGAGATGAGAGAGGGGAAAGAATAACAATCTGAAGTAAATTTTCCAACAATTTCTTGCTAAAAGGTTTGTTGTACACCTACATACACCAAGCAAAGCTGAAACTTACCCAAATACCTTACCCGAACCAAAACTCAAACTCTTCCCATAATCATAACACCTATTATTGACACAACCCAAACTTGACCCACACCAACCCAACCCGACCATCAATCTGTCTAACAATGATTGTGTTATCACAATAAGCATACTGGCCATAAAATCAAATCGAATTCAAAACCAAATTGGACGATTCCTTAGAATCCTTACCAAAGCCAAGCCCGAACCTGATCCAAACGACCTATTACCATATCTACAATTGCATTGATGGGTTTTCGAGCCACCATTGATATTACACAATAACAAAAAGTTATTGGCCAATTTGTTTTTCTAGCATTCTAATTTTTGTTGAGAAGCGAAACAAGGTCAGGCATGCCAGTGAGATGATGAAATCTTTTCGATTAGCCAAGAGAGTTGAGATCAATTAACATATACATATGCCAGTTATTTTTATTCACCATTAGTACCCCATGTCCCCTTCTCTTTAAATTTTTCATTTTTTTCTTTTGAATTTTATCCACGGAAAAAGATAGCTTTATCTCTAAATCAATATACAGATCGAATATTGTTTCTTTTCCCCTACCTCTCCCAGAGTCCCCCTTTACTTCTTCATTATTTTCAGCAAGAAAAGACATAATTAATAAACCAAATTATTTTTAACACCCTATCAAATGAGATCAGATTAGCAGAAACAACATAGTGAAAAGAAAATTGTAATTTGTCAAACCTCAACACGATCAGGATCTAATTCATCTTGAGATATCTCCTTAATTTGATGTTCAAGTGAAACCTTCTTAGCTTCTTGTTCACCAACAATCATATTACTCTTGTCAATGTCCAAATCTTGACTAAGAATATTACCGGGAGCCCATTCCAAATACAGTGGAGCATCTCTGGAGCCAGAAAGTACAATAAGACCAAAGCTTCATTTAGTAATCAAGCAGAACTATTTAAAAGCAGACCAGGTCACAACATGGCAACATTAACAGATCGTAGGTGAATGGTTAGTGCCAATGGTTACACAATTTCATCCAATAATTCAGATCAACAGGCAGAGGTAAAATTGGTTGTATCACCTTCCCCAGATACAATAGTACAGAATTATAAATGGAAGGGTTAATGAGGCAGTATCATTTATACTGAGGACCAGTCAATCTGCTAAATGAAGATGATATCAGTAGATAACTTTTAATGGTCAACACGAGAGGAAAATCATGAGAGTAAATACACAGAGAAAGGTGACGTCTTTTTCAAAAGAAAATCAATTAATTGGGAAGGTTTAGTAGTTTTAACTGCTGTTGAGACAAGGGATACTAAGAGTCAAATTTACTTCGCTTGCCAAAGGCTGAATGAAAACACTACGCCCTCCGCGTTTAAATAAGTGTAACGCTTTGACCGGCACATAGTTTTAGGCAATTTAATTGACTTAAATAAAACAAGAGGTAAGCAGGTAGTTGGAGTACAAAAAATTGTAAAAGAAAGATATTGGGGTTAATAGTTTATCGAAAAATAATGAATGTAAAAAGATATAAATAATAATAAAAAAAATAAAAAAATAAAAAAAAAAAAAGAGTAGTAGTGGGTTTAGGTGAGGGACCATGAGAGGAGAGAGATATAATATTAAAATACGGCTTTTGCCAAAAAAAAAATGTAACACTTATTAAAACACGACCGCTTTTGGTAAGTGTAACACTTAACACTTATTAAAACACGGAGAAAGTACCCAAATTAAGAAATGGTTACATCTATCAACTTCAAATAGTAGCACATAAGACTTACTTATAACGCTTGTATGCCAGGCCTCTGCAAGCAGCACGGGCATCAGCTGGTTCAAGAAAGATTACCTAAATTACCAAAAGTGAACAAGAATACCATCATATTAAATTTCACTATTATAAAAATACTTCCTTCATTCCATAAATACTGCAACATTTCCCTATTTGCACATGTTCTCTCTTTCTCTCTCTTCATCAAATGGCTACCTATTTTTATTCCTCTCTATCTCTCTCCTCTCCTTAAAATATATGTCCCCTCGTCATGTTGCGATATTATGGGAACGGAGGAAGTAATTCCCAGTTGACAATATATGCATGAAATTCAAACTGAACAAACATTCCCATCTTGCAGCCCAGCCATAGCCCATAGGAGTCACCAAATCTGACAAAACACTAAGATAAATTTATTAAGCTTAATATAATTGTACAGAATACAGATAGTTAGACACACCACATAATGCAGTTAAAAAAATACCAATATTTGTCATGACATTCAATATAAATCACAAAGGTACTAGATAACCACAATTAAGACGATTAGATGAATACAAACTTGAGGATTACTGCTGTACCATCAAGCAACCGGCGACTTGCACCATTCAACTCACAATGGATCTTATGTTATTTAAAAGAAGAGTAAAATACATAATCTTTAAAACCTTAATTTAATCGTCAAACATTAAATCACAAATTCCATTTATCCATCACCTCTAAAGAAGTATAGAGACATCAATCAAGTTTAGCTGCCCACTACATTTGCTTCTACAAGCCAGATAATTCTATCTCTTTGTCAATACTTCAGACCTTTTTTGAGAGATATAAGTTGTTTTTATACCTTCTACCGTGAAGAATGCTTTCGTCATTGCTATTTAAATTCAGATACTCCCCTCTTATTTTTTTTAAGTGCCCCATTGGGGTGTACACCTACGCGGAGTTTTAGGAAAAAGAGTAAAATAAGGCGTTGCCACCTTTTTATTATCACGCTTGTCAATGCACTATATTAATGATTAATATCTCTAATTATTGATATTATAAAATTTTAAAAAAATAGATTTTATAAAATATAAATTGAGACAATTCAAACAAGATCTCACATGACTATACTTTATCGTAGTTATAAATCAAAAAAGGTAGTCAAAGTGTAGTTTGTGAATAGTGCAAAAGTCAAATGGTGTCAACTTAAAAAAAAAGTATATAAGTGGGTATGGTTAGGAATAAAAAAATTTGGAAAAGTAAGAGAGAAAAAGAGATATAAATGGGACCACTAGGTATAATGTGAGAGGGAAAAATATTATAAAATGATAGTGGTGTCAAAAGGAAGAGAGAGAAATAACATATAATGTGAGTGGGGCACTTTAACTACCTCCGTTAACTTCTATTTGCAACAAAGAGATCCACACGGACTCCTAGGCAAAATATTTCAAGCGCTTAATTAGTAAATTATTAGAGGTTAAATTAAGTTGAAGAGAGAAACTGGTGGTGATTAATGAATCACCCCTCACTGCCAACAGTCACCCTACCACAGTATAGAATAGCAAACTGAAACTATTAGTTACAAGTACAAAAAGGTTCTGCATTTGCAAATGAAATAAAAAAGTTTGTAGTCACTGCAGAATTCCAATTTCTCATACCCATTCCAGTACTACATTACCCACCCCCATCCCTCCATTCTACCCTTAAAACAGCGGGTCTTGATAATGTCTGGCATATTGATAAGAAAAAGGAACCATATACTAGACAATAAAGACAATCATCCAGCAGAAGGCCAGCTATCAACGTGGACATTAAACTAAATAAATAAAGCTTTATAAAATCGTAATTGAGACCAGCAGAAATTGCATTAAACTCAAATTAAAGAATATCTTCTGAGCATCTCACCGACTTACCAAGGCCAATGTTCTGGTTGGAGGAAGTATAATTTTATCAATGCTACCAAACTTGCCAAACATTTTTGAAAGTTCACTTTCAGTTGAGCTGTAAGGCAAGTTCTTTACAAGTAATACATGGTTACTTCTCTTTACACCTTCAGTTGTCCTGGTAGCAAGTTCTTCCAAGGAAGCCACATTTACTCCAGCGTTTGTCAAAGCCTTTTTAGTCTCAGCAATGATTTGAGTTTCTCCAAGAGCAATGCGTACTGCAAGATCATCAGCTTCACGATCTAAAAAGTCACTTTTACTGATTCCAAATCTCCTAGCAATATTTTCTACAATCTGTGGAAAAATTGAGCTCATATTAATCAATGCTACTATTGAGAACAGCCAGAGGTTCTGTCTCTATTAATGTAACCACTTTGTCTTTAACAGCCAGAGGTTGTCTCTAAATAATGGATATGCAGAGCACCACATATGATGTGATGATTCTAGTACTATGGATACGACAGTTAAAAACAAATAACTGTCAAAAATTGGAAGCAGGGATACTTATTTTATCAAATGTAAATGATTATTAAAAACAAAATGTTCAAAAGAATAGTCCCAACAAGGAGTTTCTAGAATAATCTCAACTACTATGTTGTGTTGCCAGACTATATTTATTTTTTGTAACTTAACAAGTGCCCATGGGCACACATTAGACAAACCAAAGGCCAACATGTAAAAAACGCCTACAGCACCTAAGAATCCAAAATCACACAAACACCAGCATAGCACATAGCTTTAAAAGTTGAACATAACACTACACCCGACACAAATCACAAGCAATGGCAAACGTTTTTTTAAAGCACAGTGCTAGGAATTAGCTTTAGAACAGTAAGGTAATAAGCTAGGAAGAGGTAGAAAATGGCAGTCAAGGGATAGATTGTATTATCAAACAGAGTATTCAATAATACAGGGTCTTCTTTCGAGAGGAAGGTGCTCTCCAAAACAACTTTCCTTGACAAATTTCTGCATGCCTTCCCCCTCACCCCCATCTCCTATTAATGCCCAAAAATTAACCAGCAAACTCTAGAAGCTGCTAGCAAAAGGAATCAAAATAACAAACTCAATAACTAACTTATTCATGAATTACTACTTTACCCTCTCCCCCAAAACTGATTTCTTAACAACTTCCCTCTCGTCAATTGTTAGTATTCTTGGGCCTTCTTGCCTAAGTGAAACGGATACCAGGCTTGGGCTGATCCCTTGCAATACCCGCCGCCCAAACTCTCACCTTGTCCTCAAGGTGGTTTATAATCAGCACTTGAATCTCGGCCTTGGTAGCATTGATCTGTAATCCAACTTTTGAACGGGTCACTACTGAGAATGTGCTGCCATGAGAGTTGTTGCTCAGTGGTAAGAATTGGCATTCCATTCAGTGGCTTAATTGTAATAGAAAAACTCAACAATTTGTTATGAGAGGTAATTGGCTTTTGGTGAAGTAAGTGGTGGTTGCTGTGAGATAGCTTGTGTGCAAGTTGAAGAGAAATAAAGTATAGCTTGGTCCTTGGATCTGGTTGGAAAACGTTTGAGTGGGTGGGGTTGGTAGAAATAGGAGTGGGCTGAAAAATTAAATGAGAGCAGTGGGATAAGTAGTCTGGTTGTGAGAGAATGGGTTGTGAGAGAATGGGTTGTGAGCTAAAGGTTTTAGTAATGGACCTTGTGAAAGCTGAGCCCATTTCCTCCCTTTTATCCTTTTCAGAAACCCATTCAACGTTATGGTATGAAAAGGACCCCCAAGGACTTTCCTCAGCCATATCATGATTTTGGTAATTGACAAAATTACCCTTACTAGCATAAATCATTTCTGACTTCCTCTCCAAGCCAACAAAAGACCCCAAGCTTCTCTCATACTCCATTGTTACTGGAATTTTCAGCAACAAGTTCCATGGTGTCTCGCCACCCAAAAAATCCTCACCACCAGCGCGCACACCCAGGCCACCACCAGATCCACTTCCTCCGGCACCACCACGCTCGAACACACCCCCGGGCGATTTTCTTGCGAGACCATTACATCCAGTACTCGGTTTCTCGCTGGCGACACCTTGACCACTGTGGCCACTAGATGCGCCGGTGGTAAAACCTCCTCCACCAGTATACTCGATGTTACCACTGCACCAGATCTGCCATTGCCTCTACAACCACTCACCGTCAATCTCAGCCCCTGATTTGAGCTCTTCTTTGACCGGAAGCCAAATATTCCACCACCACCACTATTTTCGTCACAACCTCCTGGACCACCACCTGAACCACTGCATCTAGCGCCACCTATCTCTAATATTCCACCAGAACCACCCATCTCAATTCTCGACCCACTACTCCCCAATTCACCGATAACACCACCCGCGAAAGTCACACCACCAATTTTTCCGATCCGATCACCTCGACCTCCACCGGTAAATCCACCTGCACAATCACCACACCTTACTCCTACCCATGGCAGTCGGAAGTCATTCCTGCCACCAATGCCTACACAGCCACGCCAAACGTTGCCAGTGGCTACAAAATAATCAAAGCCCCCATTAAGACCACCTTGTGAGCCGCCTCCTCCAAAAT
Organism: Chenopodium album; assembly: GCF_948465745.1. NCBI lineage: Eukaryota > Viridiplantae > Streptophyta > Magnoliopsida > Caryophyllales > Amaranthaceae > Chenopodium > Chenopodium album. The sequence continues at coordinate 41,846,828 of NC_137846.1, read as the reverse complement.
TACTGAGAATGTAACTGCCAATTGCATTGTTCAGATCTTCCAGCTCCTCCTCTTTCCCTGTCTCTGGCCTCATTGTGGTTGCCACCATGTGAGGGTTGAATAAGCCTCCCTCACCCATGGAAATGGTGGCTGGCAGCAACTCCTCGCTGGTGAGGATGTTCTCTAGCACTTCCTCCTCCATTAAATCTGCTTGGTTCTCTTCATCCTCAAGCTCTTCTTCCATTTCCTTCAATTCCAATTTCATGGAAGAGAATAGGAGAGAAAACATCATCAATATATTCTTCCAGATTTCTTTGAAGGTTCTCAACAATTCTCTTCGTGGATTCCTTCATCCTTTCGGAGAATTGCTCAAGTGACCTCCATTATCTTTTTTTTTTTTTTTTTTTTTTTTTTGGCTGAGAACAGAATTTCAGAGGCTGAATCTACCAGGACAGAACTGCTCTGATACCAATTTGCTAGGAATTAGCTTTAGAACAGTAAGGGAATAAGCTAGGAAGAGGTAGAAAATGGCAGTCAAGGGATAGATTGTATTATCAAACAGAGTATTCAATAATACAGGGCCTTCTTTCGAGAGGAAGGTGCTCTCCAAAACAACTTTCCTTGACAAATTTCTGCATGCCTTCCCCCTCACCCCCATCTCCTATTAATACCCAAAAATTAACCAGCAAACTCTAGAAGCTGCTAGCAAAAGGAATCAAAATAACAAACTCAATAACTAACTTATTAATGAATTACTACTTTACCCTCTCCCCCAAAACTGATTTCTTAACAACTTCCCTCTCGTCAATTGTTAGTATTCTTGGGCCTTCTTGCCTAAGTGAAACGGATACCAGGCTTGGGCACACAGACACTTTAGGAGTCATATATACTAAGATATATTAGTATATTACAATAATAAGCATCAAGTAGATACCATTTGTACAGACCACACAAACAACAGACTCCTATAACATAAAAGGAGTACAACAGCATGACAACTGAAAATTCAAGCATAACAAATGGGGCAAAGATTTTCATAAAAGAAATAGAGACATACAGTGTCAGCACGCATAAACAAGCTGTTCCAAGCTTGAGTATTGCCATCAGCTTCTGATGCCTTTTTCTCTTCCACCCTGCGCTCCTTCAGTGTTTTGGTTTTCCCCTCTGTGATAAGATTTCTGAATAAAATAATTCAGTAATTATTAAATTGTTCCCAATACAAATCCATGAATCAATGCTGCCATAAGACAGATAAGCAAAATTACAGTAGGAATTGTGGTAAGGATTAAATTGTTCACTTCATTTGGGATGAATTATCAAGACACAAAATTCTCTGCGTATTGCATCTTATTAAAACACAACTCAGCATAAATCTTTGCTGGAATAGGATTTAGATTGGTCCAAATAGGCAAATATACACAAACTTGCACAAAAACCACCAAAAAACAAAACGAGATTAAGATATATATTGAATATTGAATACAATAAGATTCTTATTGACAGGTAAAGAGAGATATTTCACAATCACCAAAACCTTCCCTTGAAAACTATTTTTCACAATCACTGATTGATGACCTATTCCTATTCAGATACCAGATACATATTTGCCTCCATTTCTCTCCCTGTTACTCACAAATATATTTGCCCCCAATCTGAAGACTTTTAAGATCAAAACCTGGCCACCAACTGACCACAAGCACTGACCAGAAAGCCACAATATTTGCCACCACATCATCAGCAGAAGAGTTATTCTGTAAGAGAATTAAAATCTAGTACCTAGATCATTATGAATACACATTTAATAATAGTCAACTAGAGTTTGTTGTGAAGGAGAAAGAAAAGAATACTGAACCACCCCCCCCCCCCCCCTCACCCGATTAAGGGGGGGTTGAAGAAATTCGTAATTCCCAAGTGTTCCCCTTTCTGTTTCTCTTTCCCTTCTCTTAGCCTTTGAACTTGAAGGGATCTCATATAGTCATAAATGCATTTCTCAGTGCTTCCAGCTTCCTATATATAGTTTTTTATAAAAATCAATATTTGAATTCTAAACAACTGATGAGTGGCATCTATGGCACTTTTAGGGTAGTATTTTAGTCTTGTTTTCTCCCTTTTTGTAGCTTTCATTCCCGATAAATGCTTGATTTCGTCTCTTTTAAATATGGTTTATGGATTAGTGCTTAATTTACATTTTCATGCTTAAATTGCTTATTTCTTCCTTTATTCTTTCTCTTGTCTTTCTCTCGTTACGTGTAGGATTTAGTCACTGCTCAAGATGTGATTTGGAGGTATTTTCCGGAGATTTTGGAAGTCATGGAACCAAGCTCATAGCATTTGAGGAGCTAGATAGCAAAGAAGAGTAAGAGGATCAGCATGGTGCTCTAATGGCCTCCTCTCACGGCCCCTGGTGTGCCCCCACCAAATTGGGATTCTTTTGTGCAAATGAATCTGACTAGCATCATCGCTAACCAGCACGCTCGCATAAGCCCTCCCCTACTCCATCCCCCTCGCTCACAGCTGCATCATCACTCTCGCAAGCGCGCTCGCACCTGCTCTCACTCAAGCATTGTACGACCCCTCAGCATGCGCAAGCAGCAGCCTTGTGCGTACGCGCTGATCTTTGCAGCCCGGTTTTATTTCTTCTTTCTCTTCTTTTCTAATAAATAGGAGTTGACCTTTTGCAATTGAGTTAAGCAGACTTTTAGTACAATTTTAGTTCAACTAAGAGGAGAGAGATTGTGTGACACATTTGATCTTCAATGTTAATTCAAGCATTGTTCAAGATTTCCATACAATTCTAGCATCTTTTTTCTAGAAAAATCTATTACTTCTGCACTATAATTTGTGCTTGCAATTGAGATTACTTTGAATTCCTTGGTATTAGTTGATCTTAATTGATTTGATTAGCTAAATTGATCCTCTACGTAATTTCTTACCCAATTTCAGTTTTGATGATGCTTTTGTTTGATTTTGTGCTTGATTGTAGTATAATCATGCTTAGTGAGTAGACTCCTAGCTATTAGGGTGAACCATGATTATATGGTGATTTGAGTAGAATTTGGGAAATTAATCAAAGTTACTTTTTGATTAAAGGTGATTTGATGAGGTTTGCTTGTTGTTTATCAAATTAGGATTAGCTACCCTTATTGATAAGCATAATAGCATGTTGATCTTTGTTTGGCATGGGAATGTGAATTTGGATCATCATAATTGATAGCATTTTTTTTTATCAAGTTTCTCTTTGGAATGAGTCATAGAGTGATCTAGGCTTAGGAAATTGAGAAAGTGTTCTTGATTGCTTTTGATTGCTCCCTACATTCTATTCTTTACATAATGATTGATTGATTGATTCCCCATTTTATCTCAATTGCTTGTAAAAATGTGGATCCCAACTCCATAGTGCCTTTAACATTTGATTTCCTACTTAATTTGCATCATTTGAAGGACTTCGGAATAGCTTAATCATAAACTATTGCAATCACCTTCCCCTTTCCTCGTGGTTCGACCTCGTGCTTGCTACTAGAACTAGTATCTTGCTTGAGCTTTACTTATTTGTTTGATATCTAAGATTTAACAAATAACCTAATTCTTAGCTTGTCAACAACCCACATATAGAAACTTTGTTATGGTTTAAGAGCATCTTTTGCTTACCCTAGCATGGCATCCAATCTTTTCTTTCAGGATTTGCTGGAAATTAAATAAAACAAAGGAAAGTTTACAAGACACTTACCCTTGATTAGATGACAGATCTTTTGCTTTTGCCGGCATAATATGCAATAATCTACCTTGAAATATTGAATGATCTAGCTCCTCTAAAGCCCTGCGAAATAATATAAAAAATTTAAATTTTAAGTTAAACAAAACAAAACAAACAAAAACAAAACCGGTCGTAAGGCCACAAGCTATTTTCCCCTGGTACACGAACTTTGGTGCAAACTCCAGCGCAAAGTATGTGATATTGGTGCCACGCAAACATATATGACTCTCCTACTGGATATTCACTAGAGTTACAATGTTATAATTTTTTTTTTCATTTTTTTTATTCCTTCCCCTAGTTAGTAAAACCTTTTATTTTATTTCGGCCCCACATCACATCAGTAGCTCAAACATAATCTCCACACTCTATTCACCGCCACAACCACCAAAATCACTCTCCTCATCCACGTTTGTCCACCAACCAACAAACCCAAAAATATAACACAAATAGAGCACTAATCTGCAGCCAACAACAACAAATACAATACTTCAATCAAGATAGTCTTAAAAAGGTATAACAATAATCCAATTAGAGTATTTGATCATGGCATCAAAAGTGGTACACCAAGTCATTTTGGGGACGGTTAGGGTGATGATCGGAAACGTTTCGGGTACGGAAAAACCCTATCTTTGCCGTTTCCATGAAGCCCAGCCCATTTTTCTTAAAAAAAAAAAAAATCAGTACAAAACTTACGATTTCCCCCAATTCTCACAAACCCTAAATTGTTCGAACTCTGAGCTTTCTCTTCCAGCTTTCTCTTCCAACTGTCCGATTTAATTGAAGGCAGCGACCGGAGACCCATCCGCGACAGTCGTCACCGGCACCGGCGAGGCAGCGACCCTTCTACGCCATGTAAGTGTTTCTCTCTTCTTTTCCCCTTTCTTCATGTTCGATCTGTGACCTTCGGCTGTTGGTGTTTTGTTTCCTTTTTTTTAAATTTTTTTATTTGCATGTGGTTGTTGATATTTTAGTGGATTGTAGTGATAACATTAACTGAGAATGTCAGTAGGTGACTTTTTTTTTGGTTTTATTTTGCAGTTGAATGGAGTCTCATAATATTGATAGTAGTAGTGGCAATTGAATGGACCTCTCTCTTGATGAGCCGGACCTGGAAAGAAATTTGATCGTTGGAGATTGAATTTACCTCTTTTATTTATGTTTTTAAGACATTAAATTCCGTAGTATTTCTTCTAAGTTTTTTTTTTTTTTTTTTGTATTTCTTCTAAGTTGTGTTGAGTGGATTATTTTTTTTTTTTATGGATTTATATTTTGCCGTATCCGAGCCGTACCCGTTTTTTGAAAATTTGATTTTGCCGTATCCAGTCCCCGTACCCGTACCCGTTTTTGTCCCCGTATCCGTATCAGTGCAACTTAGGCAAAAAATGACAATGTTTTTCTTTTACCCTTTTCAGCATTGTGTTTTGGATAGTGCTTTTATTAGTTAGGATACCAAAAAGAATTGGAGAGAAATTAATGATGAATAAGGCTTAGTAAAAGAGGAAAGAGAGAGAGAAGGATGAAGATGATATAGATGGTGGCCAGCGAGAGAAAGAGAAGGACTAGGATTTAATTTTTAAAAGGTCTTTTAAATATCTTGGGTCGATCATCCACAAGAATGGTGACATTGATCAAGATGTGGTTCACAGGATTAAGTCGTGGCCTAAATGGAAAGAGGTCATGGGAGTGTTATGTGACCAAAAGCATTCCTTTACAGTTGAAGGTGAAATTCTATAGGACTACCATAAGACCAATGTTGCTCTATGCCTCTATGGTATAGAATGTTGGGCTTCTAAAAAGAAGCACATTAAAAAGATGGAGATCACGGAAATGCGCATGTTAAGAAGGATGTGCGCTAACACTCTAAGAGATAGAATCAGAAATGAAGTTTTTTGCAAGAAAGTGAGTGTCGCAAGCAGGCATTGCAGACAAACTAAGGTAAAATCGCCTACGTTGGTTCGAACATGTAAGACCACAGGTACGAATAGTGGAAGAGTGGGATCATGGCAAAGTTAAGGAGATCGAAAATGACTTTGTTGGAAAGAGTTAGGAAGGATATAAAGCATATGGATTTGCATTGGAATGAGGTATTTGATCGTAAGGGATGGAGGAGGAAGATTTTTGTGCATGACTATATGGAATAATCACTTTTGGTTCATGTAGCTAACCCCATTAACAGGATTAACGCTTTGATTGATTGATTGAAAGGTCACATGAGGATGTGAGGTTAAAAGTTGGATTAAATAAAAAATAATAATAAGAAAGATAGTTGCTTATACAGAAAGCCAGAAAAAAATAAATAAAATAAAATTCCAACTCCGGCAAATCACCCAAAGAGTGGGGACAATTATGTAATGCGTCACATCCATACCCCATACTGTATGCATGAGATAAGGTTGTGAGGATATGCTACTCCATGCACAGGCTCAATAGTTTGTGTTATTGTGGCCAATTTTTGCATAAAAATATTAAGATCTAAAACAAACTTCTGTAAATCTAATCCTAATCAATATCTTGTTGCCATTCTATTTTCTGAGTCATATTACATTATTGTTAAAGTATTGGACACATAACTATAGAAAAAAGAAAAAAAAATTAATGGCCCAATCATCATTAATAATTCTAGACATTACACAACATGAGATTCTGACCAATGACTATTTCCTTTTGAAAATTCTACACCAACAATCCATTAGTTATTTCATCCTTTAAAACTTTATAACAATCATGACATGCTATGAGATGAAGATTTATAGCAATCATTCTATTTGAGATCTACAAGATTCCCACATCAAACAATCAGTACACAGCAGGCCAAATAAATTAATTACCTGAGAGCATCTTCTGGAGCTCTATAGAGAACATAGGCAAAACCCTTGGACCGCTTAGTCTCTTTATCAATCACAAGATGGACCTCTGAAATGTTTCCAAATTTACTGAAGAGCTCCGCCAGCTCATCCTCGCTGAAAAAATATGCAATTAAGACAAAACAAGAAAACTCAGATCAAATATTAATAATTAGCTAGCTGCTAATACTAGTGTACATAGAATTAAAATAGAAAAAAATGGAAAGTTCATACGTTGCAGCGTAGGGAAGATTGCGGACAAAAAGGCGACCAGACTGAAGCACTTCATTAGTGTCTTCAGAATTAGATGACACATTTCCAGGGTTCACACTAGCTTCTTCAAAATCACTTTCGTCAATATCCTCTTCATTAAAATCCTTCTTATCCAAATTACCTTCAGATGGATCTAGATTAAACTCGTTTTCACCATCCCCATCACTTTCTGAATCTGACCATTCTTTTGTTACCCTACTTTTGAAGTAATCTGTATCTGAGTCTTCATCATCCCCTACGAGCACTTGATTTTCATCAGGCATCTCAACTTCCCTTCCAGAATTTTCTTCCCTGTTCAGCTGTTTGAGATCTTTTTTTAACGTACCATGCTCCTTGTTACCTTTACCACTTTGGTCATGAGTGGGAACTACAAGATCATTTGCCCACATTTTCGACTTGCTTCGTGGCTGCATAACCTGAAGAAACTCTTTAAGTTTAGCGTCATCATTCTCATTACTCAAGTTGGAGCCCTTCTTGTCTGGCTTAGTTTTTCCACTAAGAATTTTACTGCTCTTCTCAGGCTTTATCTCTTGCTTCTCCTTAGAATACTGACTCCAAGGACGAGGAATATCCATAGCCCCAACTTTCCAAGCAACCTTAATAGAAACCCCAAAAAATTATTAAATGGTCAATATATCTGAAATCAATAAAAAAAAAATGACTTAAACATTTATAGAAGGTAGATAAAAGCTAATCTTGCTTGGAATAGTCCAAAAAAAGTGTCCTTGTCATGAATGATTACCAAACTTATTATAAAAATAAATTAAAAATTAAAATAGACATTAAACGACCAGCTGGCAGAGGCAAAACCTCACATAAAACCTATACAAAATTATGCAGATTAGTTTTTCCATCATTTTATACTAAATAACCACTATCACTTTTTCACCCATTCGGTATCATTTTCTCATAGACAACTCAATCAATGACCATTTTAACTCCATTCCTTTCGTCTCTTCCAAAGCTACCAATAAACCCATCTTCATTTATTCACTTTCATTCTTGCCCTTTTTTTAAGAAAAAACAATAAATATTCATCTTCCCCCTTCAACCATCAAGATCAATTTCCCATGTATAAATAGATTCTTTCAATTTTCCAACTCAATCCCTTCAATAGAGTTTAATTCTCAACTTTCCCTCCTTCCCTCCAACTCAATCCCTCATTCAATTGAGTTTAATTCTCAATTTTCCCTCCTTCCCTTTACAATTTTCCTTCACTTGAACAATTAGATTAGAACCATTAGTTTAGTCATACAAGAAAACCTACTAATGAGGGAAATGCATTTGAAATAGTAGGAAATTATTATTCAATTAGTCACTAAACCTTTTGTTATATGAAAATAAATAGTCAAATAAAAAAAACTTTGAAATCTCGTAGTACTAAATAATACTTATAAACTAGTAGACAATAAAGGGGAAAGAACACAACTCAAAGTTAGTTGATAAATCACTCTAAATAATACGGTTTGCATCAATGTTACATGGTACAGAATTCAATTTGGCACAGGGAAGCAGAACAAATTGCCTCAAGGGCATTAGTGATGATGGGAACATCAATGGTTACTTACTGGAATCCAACCAATTCACTAACCGATTCTATTATACAATTCTTAAGAAGATGCAATTAAAATGAGGATGGAGGGTTCAGTTCTGAGTTTATAGGTAATTAATTATACAAATTCTGAGGTAAGATAATATTCATTCTTCCTTGAGCCGTAAAGAATAAGTAATTTATAAAGTTAAAAGAACAATTTGCATATTATTCACTATGTCATTATTGTATTCCAAATCTTGGTTTGTACTAACATTTAGCAACACCACCACTTACCATTTCATTCTTTAAAAGAAAAGAAAATAAAATTAAAAGGCATTAAAATATGCAACAAACCTCGCATATAATTCTTGATGTATCCATAAAAGACTTGTTGAAGTACTTTATAGCCTCTTCGGCTTCTTTCTCAGTTCGGTAACCAATAAAAGCAAACTGTCTATTTTTACCCTCTCTGCAATTTGCAATACATTCAATCAATCAGTTTTCCATTAAATTACAATAGATTATAAAAACAAAAGGAAACCATGAAACTGGAAGCAATAGAAGCCCAGAAAAATTTTGACCTGGTACGCATGAGCTTGGCATCAGTAACCTCACCCTTCTCGGAAAAGAATTCTTTAAGACGATCCTCGGTTGCATATTTGGGCAAATTCTTCACAATAATTCGAGACCTACACAATTATTAAAATAATATAAAAAAAAAAAAGATACCATACACATAATAGCAAAGGAAAAACAAATTAGCCGAATAGAAGAAAGTCGTCCAATTAAAATAAAAGGAATATAGAGCACCCCATCGGAGTAGACGACTAAGAAAATCATCTTATTAAATGAAAGGAATATAAAGCACCCTGTAGGAGTGTAGCAAAGTTTGTTGCCATCCCTGGAGAGACACGAGGCTAAAAATTTTGGCAAAATCTTAATTAGCCTCAAACATGTCAGGGAGGATCATCTTTAGGATTAATTGTTTCCATTAAAAAAATGATTGACACATATTCAAATTATTTACACTAGATGTACACAGAAAATAAAAAATGCTCTCTGATCTTATTTACAAAAATCATTATCTGAAATGCAGTAGCTAACATACATCTTGCGTTACACATATACCAGTGGCACTTGGCGTCTGAAATATTTATAACCTACAAGGACAAGAGAATACGTTACACATTGTTACAACTTATAAGTGAAACAAAAATTAGAAAGACGTGCAAAATGTAGTCAAAGGCCAAACAAATATACAGAAATATACTAGACTTTAGTCGCAAAAATTTAATATAATCTTACAGCCAAAAAAACCAGAACAAACACCAAGGACTTGAAAATTACAAGGAAAAATGGGAGATATAAAAAAAAAGTGTGCCTAATGCATTAGGCGAAAAGGGTACAAGCAGGTGCTCCCAAGACGCCACAAGACCTCCTATTGCCTATTTGCCTATTGCATGGCTTGTGCCTTGAGTCTTTTACATAAATGTGTAAGGAGGAAAACGGCAGCTTAATTTCATCTCTTGTTGTGATTCCCACTAAAAAGAGATTTTTGTCAATATACAGAACTGATGCGGATCAAAAACGTCAAGTTCGGAATTTAATTGCTTTATTTTAATTTTTGCTCGAATCGTCCATTAATCGTGAGATTGAGTTTCGTCAATCCATAAGTTACGCATGGTTAATGGGATTAGTGTTTATTTTCATAATTAGTTAAAGGAAAATCTAAATTTTATCTTTTAATAAGATATAATTAAGATTTTCACTTTCCTAGGATTAATTTTTATCTTTTAGAGTTCTAGTTAACATGGGATGTATGTCCTATAAATATGCTTTCGATTTTCATTAATAAAATTAGAGTATTATGATTATTTGAATTGATTAAATCGTTGATTTAATTGTGAGCTTGCGATTGCTTTAGTTTTTGCGATTAAACTAACAATTTTGATCGAGATTTCGAAATTGAACCCTCAAGTCTTGCGATTGATTTGAGTCTATCCCAAACCCTATAATCCACCACGTTAATTCACATCAGAAACACAAATAAAGAATTAAACTGACAATTAATCATAAGAAGGCTATTGAAAAAGATAGATAAACCAAAGCTTTTTGGCAATTGTTCGATAAACTAAATCGGGGCCTTAGCGAGAAAGGGTTGAATTTCATAGTTCCGTAATAACATTAAAGGGTTCTATACAACCCATTAGCAACCAAATTTGATTCAATTGATTGAAGAACCAACAAACACAAGACACAGGGCAGGAGGGAAAAGAGGTCAAAATTCATAGTTGAATCCTAACATTAAAGGGTTGTTGGCAATACATAAGCAACCAAATTTGATTCAATCATCTCGAAAAATCACATAATTTTAGGGATATTGGATTCAATAATCAAATTAGGCTCATAATTTTCTTTCTGGTAAAATAATCGCTGGTTAGTATTTAGAACCAATAGTTGAGATTTTCGAACCCTACAATTTATGCAGTGACAATTAAATTAGATTATAAAATTGATATAATGATTACAAAAAGAATCAACTTACCTCAGAAGGTGCTTCAATGGAGGATACAAGTATTTTGAAGTGCGATTCAACGGAGAACGGCAACTGCGATTCAATGGATAACTGAGAGAGAGGAGAACAGGAGGAGGTAGGGGCGTAGGGGTTTACAAGGGTTTAATATTACAAGTACGAAAATTCTATAATAAATGACTCGTATTGCTACGTACCACTAAAGCAACGTACCGAATGTACCCTAATAAATTTAATTAAATATGCACGGTTCGTTTCAATTTGTTAGTCCCGTATATTATTTTTGGCGTTTAAAAAAAATCTTCTCATATTGAATGTATTCTGCTTTAATTTAGTTTTTATTTCCTATTTTATACATATTAAATTCTGATTGGTTTAATTAATTGATTGTGAATTGATGACATGACTCTAAATAAAGAAATTATTCCCTTGAATTATGCAATTATGTTTGATGGTTTCCTAAAAAAATCAAAACAATTTAAATAAGACAAAACTATTTATGAATTGTTTTTGACTTAAATGTTAGATTCCAAATATTCTTATTTTCTTATTTTATGTGATTGATTCCATATACAACTATCATATTGAAACAGAGGGAGTATTATTTATTTTTTGCATTTTTAAACACAAGTTGACTTTACCTAAGATGGTGAATTACATTATCACTTTGATTAGTGGTTTAACGATCAAATTCTTGTGCTCGCCATATTTTTTTTCCTCTTCTCATATTTTGTTAAAATTTTGATTTATTTCACATCATATAAACTCTTTAGATTACTCATTGGACTACTTTATATTTAAAAAATACTTATCAATTTTGAATCCTTTGCAATTTTTTAGATTCATTTTTTTTCCTTCTAGACTACAAAAAAAAAGAAAAAAAAAAAAAGAAACATCACATACTTGTTTGATTTATTTTATATCACTCCCTCTGTCCCCATTTGATTGACACTTTTGCCATTTTAGGTGTCCCTAAATGTTTGTCACATTTCACATTTTCATAATTATTAAAATACATAAAAAGACTTTTATACCCTCATTTTTTGTCCTTATTAAGTCATCTTCCTATTTTACCCTAACATTTGCCAAAAAAAAAATGTGTCAACTTTTTACTAATTTAATGTTTTACACTCTTGAATCTATCAAATTATGTTTCCCATGTACTTTAATTATTTTTTAATTGAAAATGTCTCTTTTTCATGCACTTTTATTACTTTATTAATTGGGAATTTTATTTTCCCATATACTTTCATTACTTGACATTCTCCACTTTAATTCCCGTGATTTTCCTTCAAAAGTGACAAACAAAAGGGGACGGAGGGAGTACAATCTATTTAGATTATTTGTAGGACTACTTTATATACAAAAATACTTATCAATATTGAATCCTTCTCATTTTATTAGATCCACCAAACTTATAATTACTTATTCTGGTAAACTCAATTTTATTAATTCTATGTCATATAATTTACAAAATATGAATAAAAAGGAAAATAATTTGAGGCCTGGTAAAGCATTTCCTCAAGAGAAGGTATTGTGTCAGTTCAGACAAACAAAACATTTCGTTAGTCCGGACCGACAAAATGCATATTTTTGATATCCTCAATTAGCGGGATGATATCTTCTATTGGTTGGATGATATCCTCTACTAACTGGATGATATCCTTTATTGGCTAGATGATATCTTCTACTGGCTGGATGATATCTTCTACTGGCTAGATGATATCCTCTATTAGTTGGATGATATCCTCTATTGGCTGGGTGATATCCTTTTATTGTCTATATGATGATATCCTTTATTGGCGGGATGATATTTCTACTAGCTGGATGGATATCCTCTGATCTATTGGCTATATGATATCAAGTGATATCAAGGCTGAATGATATCATATAGCCAATAGAGGATATCATCCAGCCATGATATCATATAGGCAATAGAGGATATCATCTAGCTAATAAAGGATATCATAGACACAATCATAAATGATATCATATATAGCCAATAGAGGATATCATCTAGCCAATGGAGGATATGTATAACTTGTTTGATGATATGTATAATTTGTTTGATAATATGTATAAAACAATGGCGGAACCTCCATTGAACATCTCGTACTAAGGTCATGGGTATAACATAACTTGCTCATTTCTCAACCAAAATACATGTATTTGTTATCAAAATGCTCACAATTCAACATACAATCATATGGGACAATCAATTTCAACAATTATACATCACATAAGAAAGCCCCAATTCGACTTTTTGGGCATTTTTCGAAAAATTCGAGAATTTCAAGCAATTAAAATTTCTCTCTTTCGCTATGGATGAACTCGCTCCTCTCCTTCGTCGTAACCACCACCAACTTGTCATCGGGTGGAAACTTGTTCATCGCAAGAAGATGACGATGATATGTTGCTATTATCTTCTCTGACTGACGAAACATGGGTGCGGCACACCCAATAATTTGTGTTTCCTCAACTGTGTAAATACTTTTCTATTTACGTTTAGCATGGTTTTCAATGCATAATGTTGACCATTTAAATTACTAAAAATAAAAAGTTGATGGAAACTATCACTTCCGTCTTAGACTAGCTAACTTGTTGAACTTTTTTTCACTCTTTATATATGCAACTGTAACTATTTTTTTATTAAGACATATTTTTTTATGAGATGTGTTGTTACATACATAGTGATATAAAGTTTCATAATATGACTTTTTTTTATTTTATATTAATGTTTAACTATATAAAAATAGTCAAAATAATGCACTACATGTGCGAAGTTTTATTGTGTTAATTACTAAATTGTTTTAGAAAATGGTTTTTTTTGTTCCTTATATTGAAAAATCGGTGGAAAACTCTACAATAAATTCTACTATTCTAATTTTTTTGTGGCCCTTTATGATTCCATTAATACCAACTCAATCAATTCAATCAAATTTACTCGTATATATATATATATATATATATATATATATATATATATATATATATATATATATATATATATATATATATATATATATATATATATATATATATATATATATATATATATAGTTTATTGTAACTATTTATTCTCAACCTGTCAATATAATTAGAGAATAAAACTTCTTAACAATGATGTTGACCATTAAAATTACTAAAAATAACAAAAAGTTGATAAAAACTATCACTTTCGTCCTAAACTAGCTAATTAACTTGTTGATTTTTTTTTTCCGCTCTTTATATATGTAGTTGTAACTATTTTTTTTTATTATTAACGTAAGTAGGACATATTTATTTGAGATGTGTTGTTACATAGATATTGATATAAAGAGACCCATTGTTCGAGATAAGAAGTATGTTTAGTTGTATAAAACAAACCTATCACATCAGCTAACGGGTCTCCTTGTTCTTTATTTTTTTTTTAAATAAATATATAAAATTATATTTCTGCAGTTTGCATTTAAATTACTAAGTATTTTTTTGTTTTATGCTCTATACAAATTGGGCAAAATTGATTAGGGGTGGCCAAAACAACCGTAACAGTTTACCGTAACCGTTAACCGGTATAACCGGCTCGTTTAAACTATTAATTTACCGAGCCGTTTAAATTAAACGGATACGGTTAACGGTTACAGTTACAGTTACAATTTTAAGCAAATAGTTAACCGATGGTTAACCGTTAAAATAAATATGCATGTTTTAATTTATTTTTTAGGGAAACTATATAATGAATAAATGATGCAATTTGATCTTCTCGGTTTCTAGTCTGCCAATATGCCATGGTCTCAATTTGAAGATACTATTTTAATATGTAAAATATCATTAGATTGTATGTCTTGTTATGCTTTAAAATAACTTACTCATAGTAGTAAAATTTTTGTAATGTATTTGGTTTATCGAAGTGTATTCTTAATTGGAACATGAATTTTATTGTTTATTTAAAGTTTGAATTAAAATACAATATTGATTTTAAATTTATTAAACGGGTAGCGATTAACCTATGACTGTACCGTTAAGGAACGATTAACCAGTAACGATTAACCATTCCTTAACGGTACGGTTACAGTTCACATTTTTGAGTAACCGATATAACGGTTAACCGTACCGTTAAGGCTAAACGCTACGGTTAACCTACTGTGCATAGTCGTAGAATTGATTAGCTAAATTACAGTTCAAGAAAATAACACAAAATAACAATGAGCTTAATTAAAATTGATGAGATAAGAAAAATAAAAATAAGTCAACCGTCATAAAATCCCAACAAAAAAAATGTTTGAATTTATTGAAATTTAAATTTACAATTACTTCAATAAGACTTGAGTACTCCATTTGCTACCTCCTTGGCTCCTTGTTTGGGAGTTTTATGTTTTGTGATGACATCAAGTAGATCTGACAAAAACACGGAATTACAAAATTATATTTTCTTTCAGCAAATCAAACTCTAGTGTACTATAGCTTACATGTCCATTTAGAAGAATGCAAGTGCAGATTCTTCCTTAACTCCGCAATACATTAAGTAAGATGGTCAATCAAATTTGTAAATTGTAATTGATATGTAATTACTCACGAAAATTAAAAAATGTTTTTACCTAGATTTTATATACACTAATAAAATTAAATCAGGAACTACAGAAATTTAAATAACATCAACAATTCATATAAAAGCTGAAGAAGAATTACGAGGGAGAATAAGAATATTACTTGACAAATGCGTGCCGAAATTAGGGTTAGGTTTTTTATTTTATATATATATATATATGTATAACCAAGATTAGGGTTACGTTTTAGATTAACGAAAGGAAAGATTAATATTGAAAAAAACTTGTAAATTATCTCAATTGAATCTTCAAATTAAAGATGTTGAATAATAATGTTGTCCCCAAATTACAATTTTCTTCAACCCTTAATTATAATGAATGAAAATAAACGAAGAAGGTAAGTAGAATGAGAGAACAGAGAACAATAGAAATTGAAAAAACCTACGTGAGAAAAATAAAATAAAAGGGCTTAAGTTTTTTTTTTTTTTTTTTACCTATATATATAATTTAATAATACATAGCAGTACATAGCATTTATAATACATAGCGGTACTTGTCATCCGCGGTAGACTCTCCCATAGAAGTATTAGTTTTCTTTATCCTTACATTTCTTAAATACTCCCTGTGTTTTGTAATAATCGCAATGGTAGGGAGTGTACATAATTTAAGAAAAATATAGAGTATGTTTGTAGGCTTCAATAAAAATGATAGAATTAGTGTTATAAACCTGGGTGTACGGTACACCCAGGGTTATTATTGTCACTTCACGCGTCATTGCTTGTACACGTGATACCTTGTTCACGCTTTACTTGTTTTTTTTGTTCTTTTTATTTATTTTCTCTCTCTTCCTTTCTTCTTTCTCTCTCTTCCTTCTCTCTTTCTGGTCTTCAACTTCCAGAATTTCGTTTCCTAGTCTTCAATTTCTTCATCTACATTTTCCAGATTTTGCTTACAATTGCTTCTAGTTGCTACAATGGAGGAATCTAGGTAAATTTCCTCTCTCTCTCTCTCTCTCTCTCTCTCTCTCTCTCTTTTTTCAATTTTTTGTGTTTTTGGTTACATAATGATTAATTTTATGTATTTTTGTTCAATTATACTTCGAATTATGTATCATGTATTTTTGTGTGATTAATTATACTTTGTATAAAATTTTTATGCTCAAATTTTCAGATTTTTTACTCAATTATGATTCGTATAAAATTTTATGCTCATTTTTTATTTTGCTCAATTATATACGGATTATTAATTATAATTCTTATGTTTCATGTTTTTTTGTTTCAAATTCTGTTTTATTTTCATTAATGTGTCCTTCATTGTTTTCAATTTCTGTTTAAATTTCATTAATGTGTCATTACTTGCTCATTTTATTCAATTCGATCATTTTTTGTGTTTCGGATTATGGTTTGATTGGTTTTGATTTCAGTTGTAAATGATTTCAGCTTTGATTTTGTGTTTTGAATGTTTAATTTTGGAAGTGAATTTTTGCCTAAAAGTATGAGATTGTGATGCATGTAAATATGAATATGAGGTCAAGTGCTTTTTTTTTTTTTTTTTTTTTTTTTTTTTTTTTTTTTTGCTCATTTATATTTGAGCTAAGAGAGTAAGAGGTGAAGTTACCTTTTGTGTTTTAGCTAGCTCTTTAGTCCTGCTCTATGTAATGTATCACCCAATTTCACTCGTGCTCTGATCAACTCATTCCACAATCACTGTTTTTTTTAATTTAATTTAATTTTTTATCTTATATTGCTATCCATTGTTGTGCATGGATGGTTGGTAAAGATACCTAAAAATCTGTTTCTCCAAAACCATCTTTTACTTGTATTTTGTATATAACTGGATGCCTTTCTTTCACTCTCTTCTCCCTATTTATTACAAATAACTAATATCTGACCTTTCCTCATTACTTTGCTTATTCCTTCCTTAGAAATCCCACACTGATGTGCTAATCCCTAAAAGATGATAGCAAAATTTAGACTGACCTTTTCCTCATTATCTGACCTTTTCCTCGCTACAAGTTATACTACCAGCAAAATCCAGCTATTTTGTATGGTTGTCTCATCTTTGTTATAGAGTTTGGTTGCCTTGTCGTTCTAGTCAGGGTGAGCTAGTGTTCTATTGCATGTACTGCGGCAATTGGATTATCATTATGATAATGTTGTCTAAAGAGCCTCGTGAAACATATAGCTCAATTAGTTTCTTACAAGCTGCTAGTGTCTGAATTTTTTCGCTCAGGTTGGGAGAACTAGGATATGACCCCTGGCCATGCCATTCACCATAAATTTCAAACCATAGTAAATTTCATTGAACCACCAAGGACTTGACTGTATTTTGAAGTATCTTTGACTTTGTTAGAATCATTTTGTGCTTTTTTGTGTCATTAATTGCTCATTTTGGTCAATTTTTGTGTATTTCTGTTTTATGTTTGATCATTTTACATTTCTTTATTCATTTTATGCTCATTTCTTTTTGCTTATTTGCATTGCAGTAAAACTCCTGATTTTAATGATTCTGCGCAACAAGTTCAGCCACGATGTTTAGATAGTCAGACTTTTGAAGTAGAATATAAGTTGAAGAGGTTTAAAACATTAGCTATGAATAGGGGTGGCAATTCCGGTTAGCGGGTCGGGTTCGAGTCAGATTTCGGGTCGATTTTGGGTTATGCTTAGAAACTATCAAAAATAGTGTAAAACTTAATATTATTATGAAACATGAAATTTTAGGTCAAATCGGGTTGAATTCGGGTTGTTTGGGTTCGGGTCGGGTCGGGTTCGGGTTTCAATGAGTAACTTCGGGTCGGGTTCGGGTCGGGTTATCGGGTCGGGTCAGAAATTGCCAGCCCTAGTTATGAGGGATAAAGGGCAAAAGATTTTGAACAAAAAAGTAGAGAAACAAAAGGCTTTTGGTAAAGGTAAACAGAAGGTTGTTGGTAAAGCTAAATAGACGGTTAAATCTGAAAAGCTTGATTCTGAAGAATTTACAAAGAACATGAAAGCTGGAAGTTTTTGTGTTTATGATTCTTTGAAAAGTAGAATGTCTCCTTCTTCTATACTAAGTGTTGTAGGGGATTGTTCTGATGCTCAGAATAAATCAATTAGGGCAATGGGTTTTGGGTCGTTAAAGTATTTAAAGGTGACCCAATTGCCTCTTCACTTGGGTTTGTGGCCGATACAGCATTTTGACGCCAAAACTTCTAGTTTATGCATACCAGATTGTGAGTCGCTGCGTATTACTAAGTAAGATGTGCACGAAGTGTTTGGTTTTCCTATTGGAGGTCAAGATATAAATGATGCAACAACAGATCCAACTGTGGTTAGGTGATGGAAAAAACAGTTCAAGAGGAACTCAGTCTGTGTTAAAATGGGTGAACTCACCTCATATTTGAAAAATCACAAGTCTGGCGGTCTTATGTTCATGAGAAACTTTGTTGTTCTCTCCGTTTCCACGTTAATGTCAGGTTAATGAACTAATTTTAGTTTTAAGCTTAGTACATTCACTTTGTTTTATTGGCAGTTAGTTTGCTCATTGTACACCTGTTTTACACCGACTTATGAACGCACTCTCACTCTCAATCCTTTTTTTATTCACCCCTCTCTTCAGTGTAATTTAATTCTATTTGCTCATTAAGATTCTGAAATATCTTGGTGATACAGATAAAATCAAAGATTTCAATTGGTCAAAGTACATTCTTGATCGTCTTGTGGCTAGTAAGATGTATTGGGATGAGCATCTAACTCGTTATTTTCTCAGATCTTTGCTATTGCTTATGGTATTTTACAACTTCTTTATTTATTTATTTTTTTTTTATTTTTATAAACCTAATCTTATTTATGTGTTTGTAATTGTTTATTCATATTCTTATTTGTTTGTAGATTCTTTATGTTGATCGGTTTTTAATCGAGGAAGTTCGATCTCAAAGAGAAATTCCAATTCTTAAAGGTTGGACAACTAACATATTGTCTACACGTGAGAATTGGAATTCTTTAAAAGGAGAATGGTAATAGCCAACTTGCCGCTAGTTGTTCTGGCAGCAAGAAGCCAAAGATGGTACTTTCTTTTACTTTTTATTTCATTTTACTTTTCATCATATATTTCTAACTTTCTTTTTCTTTTTTTTGTTTTCTTTTCATTTTGATAAGTCTATTTTATATAGTATTTTACCCCCGTCCCTTGGTCATAATTAGTAGTGTTTTTGGCTCTTTAGAGCCACTTTGATTACTAATATGTGTTTTCTAGTGTTTTCGTAGTTTTGGTTGAGTTTTATAGAGAATTGCACTCTTGGAGCATTTTCCCGGGATTTTATGGAGCGACTACGAGCATTGGAGGAGCACGACCATCTTTCGTAGCCCAAGATCGGTTAGAGTCATCGAACCGGTGATTAAGGGCTCGACTTATGAGAAGATGAGGCATTGGACCGAATGATTAAAGCCCAAGGAGGATATTTGGTTTGGGCCGAGTTACAAGCCTAAACAAGGAGTCCAAGTAGCTTGAAGGGTCTCCGCCCGGTGGCGCGCCCGATCGGGCGCGAGAAGAGAAGCTCACGAAGGAAAAAAAAAGGCGGGCCCGATCGGGCGGTGCCTCGCCCGATCGGGTGCGTGTTAGCATTAGTAGATTTTTAATCCTCGTTTAAGTTTGTTTAGTTTAGGATTCTTGCTTAATATAAATACTTTTCTGTTAAGCAAGTTTAGTATCTTTTATTTTAGACTCTTTTTTTTTTACCTTCTCCTTTAGACTTTCTCTCTCTACTTAGATTATTTTCTCTCTCTAAAATTCTCTCAACTTTGTTCTTGCTCAACTTTGTAGTTCTATTGATTTTGGTAACGATTTCTTCTTCCTTAATCTCAGCTATTTATTTTATTTCTTCCATCATGACTTGTTTAATTGCTTTGTTTAGTTTATGTTCGATTATGTCTGAGTAGTTTTCTTTCTAGGGTTTATGGGGATCCATAAATAATATGAAGGTGTAATTTATTGTTGTTGATTGTCAAAGCTTGATTAATTTCCTATTGATTGATTTAATGCTCTGTGACTAGATTAGGCCTGATCTTTTATGCATGAGTTTGACAATATTGATTCGAGATTCGAGAGATGAGAATTGATGTTTAGGTCTAGTTTCATTAGGCAGCTTAATTTATAAATGGTTAAGTCGAGATTCGAGAGATGAGATTTAATACCGGTAAATTAACTCTGTGATTGTAATACGTAGCGAAAGCCCTTTATGATCTGATTAATTGATGCATTGATGTTTGATTGTTATGTTTTACCCTGGAATATTATTTATTGGTGAACCTATGCCCTAGGTCTTTTATTCCTTGATTTTCCTCCTACTTTTATTCCTTCCCACTTATACTCTTAGTAGTTTAGTTCTCTTTTATAATAACAAATTGGTTACTTGATAATTTAGATTATTTTGATTAATTAGGAATAAATTAACTCGTTTCCCTGTGGTTCGACCCTTCTTCCCTATCTGCATAGTTAGTGGATTTAGGTATTATTTTTGATTGGGTGATTATAACTTTAGCCTGTCACATTTAGGAAAAATCTGTTCCAGAAAATGATAAAAGTGCTAAACTAGATACGAAGAAGGATACATTTTGGTAAAATCATATTTTGCTTTAATTTTTTACTTTTCCTTATATATTTTTAACTTTCTTTTTCTTTTTTGTTTTGTTTTCATTTAGGAAAAATTTGTTCCTGTTGATACAGAAAATGATAAAGACGCAGAATCAGATCCGAAGAAGGTATTTGGTCAAATCATATTTTGACTTGTAGATTATTGTTTATGCTTATTATTCAAACATTTGAATTTGCTCATTTTTTGAATGGTCATATTATTCTTGTTCATTTTATAAGTGATTAGATTATAATTACTAATTTTTTAAATGGTCATATTATTTTTATTCATTTTTTAAGTGATTATATTATAATTGCCCATTTTTTAAATGGTCATATTATTTTGGTTCATTTTTTAAGTGATTAGATTGTAATTGCTCATTTTTCAAATGGTCATATTATTTTTGTTCATTTTTTAAGTGATTAGATTATGCATCTATTCTTGTTTATATATATATATATATATATATATATATATATATATATATATATATATATATATATATATATATATATATATATATATATATATATATATATATATATATATATATATATATATATATTTTATAGAAGTGTTTACTGGAGCTTGCCTATGCATCTACAAATCTGGTTTTGGCGTATATTATTTGGTAAAAAGTATGAAGCTGCAATTAAGCATTTTCTAAATAATGAAAAGATTAGAAAGTTAAAAGAAGATGCTATGATGATATGTGTAGACATCCAATTGTGTCTCCCCAAAAACCAAATCCAGTGATGAATATCTTTCACGTCGCTTGATTATCGAACGAAGTGAAAGTGTGAAAAGTCTAGTGATGTGGTTGTTTTTAATAAAAATACTTCTTTCTGTTTTCGAAAATATTTCTTTTCGTACCCTATTTATGTAAAACGTCCAATCCAGTTTAGTTTGGTCCATGATATGGGTCTAATAATAGTGTAGTTGGATGGGGCTTGAAAAGACCTTTTCAACGATATATTATGAGCCCAATTTCGATGAATAATGAGGAAGTTATGGCAAAAATACTAAAACGGGCCTAAACCGGATTTTACCTACGACCCAATGATCATGTGGAGGGTCCAAAGGTTTGATCCCATTCCTAAACTAATTAGGATTTAATTAGAAGCTTCTATAAGTTTCTAAAAGATCTTAATTATCCTTTTTTAAAAAAGATAAGATCAAAGAATTCGGAATTGAATAAAACTTCTCTTTTTGAGTGTCCTTGTTCTGTGTGAAATGGAATTTGTTCAGATATTATTTTCGTGCCTCATAATCTTTATCCAAATCTTATATGGTTGGGTAGATCTTGAAATTATCTTTGCAATAATATATATAATATTAATTCCGAGCTATAACGAAAAAGATATGAAAGAAATACGAAACTCTATCCAAAACACACCCTTCCACTATTTCGGCCATATCTTTTTATCTACAAAATATTTTATTCTGATTCCAATTGGATTGGAAATAGACTTCAAGATATTTCCAACGACGTATTATATGACCTATTTGGACTTCTGGATCAAAAGATATGATAAAAACAAAATCCGCATAAAAATGTCCCAGCGCCAAACGACAGACCTGTCGCCTGGCGCTAATATTTGTCGCCTGGCGTTGCTCCTGTCGTCTGGCGCTAACTCCTGTCGTTGGCGACAGGAGATTTTTTTATTCCGAATGGGACTCGATCTCTTTTCTTCCGATTTTCGGACTATTTTTTCTATAAATAGGGTCCTTGGCCTCCATTTTCAAACCACCCAGAATTCTCTAATTCTATTCTCTCTCTAAAGCTAGAAGCTTATTCTTTCTCCCTCTTTCTAAACCTTCCCCTCTTACAAAATTCCACATTCACAAGTTCTAAACACACCTAGCCAAGTTCGAAGTTGCCTTCGCCCTAGACGTGAAAGGTTGATAATTTCTGAGGGTTTGGTCCCAAATCTCTATTTCAATTATTTAATTTAATTGCTTGTTTTATTATTTTCCTTGAAGTTACTAACGCGTGTATTTTGTTATTAGAAAGAGATACGAGGCATCGAAGTAAGTAATTTAATTGCTTTATTGATTTTTTGATATATAAATCATGCTTAGATTATTTTGTTGATTCTTAGTATCATGTTAGGATGTTTTTGTTGCTTCCTAGTATCATGTTTAGGGATAACAAAATTTCTAATATCATGTATATTATTATGATGCTTCCTATTTCTTTCCTAATATCATGTTAGTGTCCATGTTAGGGCTAATTGATCTTTTATATTTAGTGACATGCTAGGGTTTGTTATTAATCTTGTTAGTATCATGCCTAGGATCTTGCTAATATTATTATGCTTTGAGATTGAGAATATTATTATTATGATGATGATTGTTGTTATGTTGCTTGATATATATTGTTATTGCTTGATCATGCCCTCTCTTGCAGGTTTAAAGGGAATTTGTACTTGTAATCACGCTTAATAAGATAATTAATAATCTTGTTTAGGGTTAATATGATTATAATTCAAGTGATCACCAATAATAGTTTTGTTTGTGCATTAAATTCAACCAACATAGATTAAACAGGTTTAGGGTTAATCTATTGATTGTATGTTAGTCAGAAAGTGCACATGAATATGAGAAGAATAAAGTAGAGGCCTATTTTTAGGGCAGGTTCAATCTCTTTTAGGTTGGATTTGTACCTTCATCCCCGAATATCTAGTCATGGTTCCAGACCTATTGGAGTTAACGATCTCCTGGATCGTTAAGGGGTGTAACCTTCACCCTGTGAACGGTTTACAAGTTCCTAAAACTTGTTGGCGACTCTTTTGCTCTAGTTTCCTTCCCTTTGGACGCCACCATGCTTAAGTGTATGATCACAGTGGGGCTCAAGTGTGGGATGCTTGAAATATCCCCTACAATATGTGATTAGCAAAAATTGCATTCAGAAGTTAGAAATGAAGGTCAAGGTTTGTCCTTCAGTCAAGATTAAGAATATTGGCAAGACTCTGCTGTTATTGAAGCTTGGGACGCGTTTTCTATGGTTTCTTCCACTGATAATCAGCCTAAGTCAGTTCATGCAAACATTGTACATCCTAATGTTGGTGGCAATGAATCAGAAGCTATAGATGTGAAATCAATTACAGCTGAAAGTGTTCATATGGATAATCAAATCCCTGAGTATGAACCTCCTCATGTAGTTGCAACTGGAGATTCATTAGAGGATTTAAATCCAAGTGTTGACGGTCAGAAATCACCATCCAAAAGGCTTACAAGAAGTTCAATTGCACTTGCACCTGCACTTGACAAAAGTCCTTCGTATAGTTTACGAATCAATTCTCCACAATCATCTCAGAAGAAGTCTCTAGTCATTCCACTTGCACCTTGCTGTCCTGCCAAATCAGTTGAAGCAAAAGTTGTTGAGATCAATGAAGAAGCAACTGATCAACTAACTGATAAAGCAGTTCATCAAACAATAGATGAAGGAACATCGCTGGATCATCAGCATACTGATCAAGTAACTGCAGCCGCTGAAGTTCAGAAGGCAAAAGACACTAAGACAACAAATTCAGAGTAGAATTTAATGAAGGCTGTTCAATTTGTGCTTAAAAGGAAAACAAAAACTGCAAATTAGGCTACAAATTTGAAAAAAAGGGAAAGTGCAGCTATCAATGATGTTTAGATCGTCTTACAAAAGTCGAGTTGTCAACTTCCAAACACCATTGACAAAAGCACAGAAAGTTATACTAGATTTTGTTTTTGATGATGAGAAATCTCGCTTATAAGTGTCATTTTGAATGAGTATGATTAAATCTGCATTATTACTCTTATTTGTTGTTTATTTTTAATTAACCTTTTTTATCATTCTTTGTAGTGATGTAGTGTTTGCATACAAGACTAATGTTGATCATGAAGATGATGATCCCTCCATACAATGAGATTTCAACTAGCAACGTTGAAAACTCCATCTGAAATAGTTTCTTCAGAATTGATTTCTGCTTGGTCTGTTATTTTGAATTATAATGAGAAGTTTAAAGATCCTGCTTCTCCTACGCGTTTCTTTTTCACTCTTCTTGCAACTGTAAGTTGTTTTTTGCTCGTTTAAGTATTACATACTCAATTTTTGCTCGTTTACATACTTGTTTAAGCTTGGGAAGCCTTTTCTAAGGTTACTTTACTGTATTTTTTTTAATGTGTTCTGTTGCTCATTTTAACTTTGTTTACATATTTAGGTTGTAGTTTGCTTATTAGCTCATTTTTTGTAGAGTAATTTGCTGACTTAAGATTTGTTCATGCATCAGGAGTTCCTAGCCCACTATGAAAGTGATAGCATTGATCAAAGAAACCAAATGTTTTGTGAAATTGCTGAAGAATTATTTTGCAATAGTGTATTTGTAAAGAAGGATGTTCAATTGTTCTTTTTCCCGGTTTATCAAAATGGTCACTATTTTTTGGTATGTTTTAATACAAATACATTGCATGGGACAATAGAGATTATAGATTGGAATGAAGGCAATGGGTATTAAAACCAATTTCTGAAAAATTTGGTTAGCATTGATCTGTACTTTCAATTTTGTGTTATATTATGTATTAAATTATCTCTTTTTTTTTGTGTGTTTCAAAAAAGTGCTTTTTCTTGTCTTATGGACTCTGAACTTTTTTTGTCCAAAGAAGTTAAGAATATGGGCACTACTTCTACCAATTTCACTTGGAAATCAATTGATGGAAAGCATGTTGATTGTGGTGTTGTTTTGATGAGACACATGGAGACTTATATGGGTTGCTCCAAGGTTTGGGATTCTGGCTTAAAAAAAATGATGTAAGTTTCAAATTTACATTTCCTAGAATCAAATTTTATTTGGAGTATGGGAATTTGAGTTAACTTTCTGCTTTAGATCAGAGGCCCATATGGGCAGGCACTAACTTTCTGCTTTAGATCAAAGTGTAGGGAATATTTAAGGCATTACCCCAAACTTGAACCCCACTGTGATCATACACTTAAGTATGGTGGCGTCCAAAGGGAAGGAAGCTAGAGCAAAAGAGTCGCCAACAAGTTTTAGGAACTTGTACACCGTTCACAAGGTGAAGATTACACCCCTTAATGATCCAAGAGATCGTCAACTCCAAAAGGTCTTGAACCAAATAGAGTTCGGGGATGAAGGTACAAATCCAACCTAAAAGAGATTGAACCTGCCCTAATAATAGGCCTCTACTTTATTCTTCTCGTATTCGTGTGCACTTTCTGACTAGCATGCAATCAACAGATTAACCCTAAACCTGTTTATCTATGTTGGTTGAATTTAAATGCACAAGCAAAACTATTATTGGTGATCACTTGAATTATAATCAAATTAGCCTAAACAAGATTATTAATTATCTTATTAAGCGTGATTACAAGTACAAATTCCCTTTAAACATGCATAAAAGGCGTGATCAAGCAATAACAATGATAATAACATCAAGCAACATGATAATCATCATAATAATTATAATCATGTTAATAATAAAACTATAATTGCAAGATCCTAGGAATGATACTAACAAGATTAATAACAAACCCTAGCATGTCACTAAACAATAAAAATCAAAGCTTTAGCCCTAACATGATACTAACATGATATTGATATGATATTAGAAAGCATAGGAAGCACCCTAAACATGATACTAGAAAGCAATAAAGACATCCTAACATGATACTAGGAATTAAACAAATTTAAACATGCTTTCCACAAGAATAGAGCAATAAGATTACATACTTTGATGCCTCGTACCTCTTTCTAATAACAAAATACACGCGTTAGTAACTTCAAGGAAAATAATAAAATCAAAGAATTAAATTAAATAAATTGAAATAAAGAGATTTGGGACCAAACCCTCAGAAATTATAACCTTTCACGTCTAGGGCGAAGGCAACTTCGAATTTGGCTAGGTGTGTCTAGTGCTAATGTATGAGGAATTGTGTTTGAGGGAAGGTTTAAAAAAAGAATAGAGAGAGAAAGCTTCTAGCTTTAGAGAGAGAGAGATGATTGTTGATTGTAGATGATTGATGATTGTACATGATTAAAAACGGAGGTTCAGGACCCTATTTATAAGAAAACAGTTCGGAAATAAGTAGAATTTGATAAGGAATAAAACTCCACGTTGTCGCTGCAAAACCGACCTTGTCGCTTGGCGACAAGCTCTGTCGCGTGGCGACAGGCCTGTCATTTGGCGACAGCCTGGATTCCTACGCGCTTTCAAGCACGGAGTCCACTTATCAATCAAAATCGATTTGTAAAGTCTGTATGAAAACTGAAATCGTATTTTTCATAAAATAATATTTTATTCCAAATAAAACTTTATCAAAATCTAATTATTAATTCTAATCTTATTATGATTAAAGAGAACCTCCTAGAGAATTCTAGAAGATTATTATCAATTCTAATAACTTTAGGAATAACAATTAACATCGGGCCCTCCCCTAGATCATTGGGCCGCATGTAAAGATCAACCGGGCCCGGTTTAGTATTTTGGCCATAACTTCCTCATTATTCATCGGAATTGGGCTTATAATATATCGTTGAAAAGCTCTTTGCAAGCCCCATCAAACTACACTATTATTGGACCCTTGTCGTGGACCAAACTAAACTGGATTGGCCGTTTTCATAAAATAGAGTTGTTTTTTGAAAATAGAAAGAAAGAATTTTAATAAAAACCAACCGCAACACTTGATCTTTCACACTTTCACCTTGTTCGATTATGATTCGACGCAAAAGGTATTCATCACAGGGTTTGGTTTTGGGGAGACACATTTGGGTGTCTACACAAAGAAATCTTCAAGGAAGAAAAAAGATCTGAAAATTAGATGTAATTGGAATTCTTTATTACTTAGAACTTGTATAAAGCTTAGAAGTTTTTACATTCTAATCTTAAAGCTTAGAACAATAGAGCTTGTAGTTTCACTTTGAATGTGTATAAGCTGACATTTGCTCATTTATATATCAAATGCTTAATTTTTTTGCTCATTTGTCAAATGCTTAAATTTTTTTGTTGATTTGTCAAATGCTTAAATTTTTTTGCTCATCATCTTTCACCATAAATAACATCTTTCTAAATGGGATTTCAGAGAACTTGGTGGATTTTGGCCTGCTCCTATCTGCATAAAGAGAAACTATATTAGTAATTACAGATTGGAGCTATTTGTTTTCTTTATTCCATTTTCACCATGAATCGTGTTTTTCGATTAGAGTATTGTTGTTGTTCTATATTTTTCCTACCCTAGGATCCTCTTTCTTTTTCTACCTTTTTTTCTCTGTCAAAAAAATTTCTTGTTCTAATTTTTGGGTTCTATATGGGCTATAGTGTTATAATGTGTGTTGATATCCAAGTATACCAGGTCCAAACGAGGCGCTGGTGGAGTTTTTGTTCCTTATGCTCCTTGGATTGGGTATTGCTTTAGACAAAAGGTCATCTAGTAATTATGTTTTGGATTCAAATATGAGTATCTAGCAACACCTACTTGAAAATTGGATCTAATTTGTTTGGCTATCTTGAAAATCTTTATTGGCTCCATTTACTGGTTGGTGCTCCATGTTAAGTTAAGCTTAATAAGATGTTTTGTCCTTGCAATTTGGAAATGTTAGATTTGCTGTAGGGTCCTTAATTCTTTTGTGAAAGCCTATTTTCTTCACGGAAAACATTTTAGTCTCTCGAGTATTTCATTCTGTAAGACAGAGTTTGAGGGCTTTCAAACTTTTCACCATTTAATGGCCTCCTCAAACAGCAAAAGATAATAAGTCAATGCTGCCAATTCTTCTTAATCTTAGCAAGATGTTAGAAGCATATCTAAAAGAAGCTTTAGAAATCATACAAAGAGCAAAACCTTTATAAGCATATAGGAAAACATACCAATATAGTATGATTAAGTGTCAAGTGAATTGTCTAAAGTAACAGCCTGCTTACACAAGACTTTTAGAATTGAGTAGGAGTTTAAAACTACCTGTGAAGGATGTTGTTGCTATTAGTGCTACTTTAACTGTGACAATTTTTAAAAAGTTGTGTTATGTACCAATCTTTCTTTCTTGGAGGTAGTGCTTATTCATTGAGACTGAATCTATGACCCCGCTCAAGATTTTCTATAAAGCTACTCATTCTAGGTTGACTATCCAATTTGAAATTGATTTTAGATGAGTAGATCTGATTCTGAAGGCAACTTGCCTAAAAGTATGAGATCCTGTTATCTAGTACGGAATGTGAACTACGAAGTATACTATTTGGTTCTTTTCAGTTTGTACAAACATTCAAGCATAATCCTGCATCCATTTTGCACTTTTTAAATTGAGATCTTCATAATTATCATCTTCATCCCATATAAATAGGCATTCGCATGTAATTTCAGGTGTTAATTTTTTTTTTCTATTCTTGAAGATTTAGAAAAGTGAATTTAAAAAGAGACTAGTTTGAGAATTCACATGTATATGTAAAAAATACTGTAAAATGTTAGTGTTAGCAAAAGAGTGATTTGTTGTCTGCTGGTTCTTTGGTTCCTGTCTGTCCTACTAAGTGATTTAAGCTTAGAAGTTTTTACATTCTAATCTTAAAGCTTAGAACAATAGAACTTTTAGTTTCACTTTGAATGTGTGTGAGCTGACATTTGCTCATTAATCAAATGCTTAAATTTGTATGGGCTGACATTTGCTCATTTATCAAATGCTTAAATTTTTTTACTCATTTGTCAAATGCTTAAATGTTTTTGCTCATTTGTCAAATACTTAAAATTTTTTTGCTCATTTGGCAAATGCTTAAATTTGTATGAGCTGACATTTGATCATTTATACTACAGCTCATTGTTGAGACAAAACATGATGTAAACCTTTTATTAAAAAAAGATATAGCACAATAAGTAATTATACACATTTTGAAGTGTTACTATGTAATTATACACCTTTTGCTCAATTTTCAAATGGTTAGAATATTTTTCTTCATATTTCAAATGTTTAGATTATAAGTACTAATTTATATTACAACTTATTGTAAGAAAAAAAAGATTTAATTCCTTTGATAAAAAAGATATAACACTTGGGAATGCAAGTTATCAAATGTAAAAGGAAATTAAATAAGGCCTAATGATAATATCAATTTGTTACATTATTAAAATAAAAAACTGATATGCATGTAACTATCTTTTTTCCTAGTGATTAATAGTTACTTGTGGTGGCTTCTCTTTTTTTTTTTTTTTTTTTTTTTTTTTTTTTTTTTTTTTTTTTTTTTTGGCTTCTTCACTTGATGTTGTAGCAATTTTCTTCTTTTTTCCTCTAGAAATATTAGTCTTCACTTCTAGGATACTCTTCGGACGGTCAATGCTTACATACTTTTGCTTCTTTCCCTTTGGATTGGCTATTATATCTTCATCATTTTCTGTAATATCTTTATCAGATATGTAAACACTTCCAATGTGGCTTTCAACTTCTTCTCTAGCTTTGTTAAAAAGCACTTCAAGTGATCTTCTACACTCGCATTGTTGTCAGCAGCACCCACTAATTTGTGGGATTTTCTTTGGATATAGAGTCTCCAAACAGCTGAAGCAACCATTTCCTTTCTATCTGGTGATTTTCCAATTCATTTGTAGGCTTAGGCTTTGCATCACGGGACCAGCGATACAATATGTATGCACTTGGTATGTCTTCCACACGATGCATATGGTATATTCTTAATACATGTCTGCATAATATGCCAAATTCTTCAAACCTCTTACAAGTACAACAAACATTGTTGTTACTGATATCATAGGTTACAAAATTCCCAAAGTAATCATAGCCCGGAATCCAAACAATATATACTAGAATCATATCTTCCTCGGATCTAAGCTCATTCTTATGTGTCATTCCTCTCAAAAACTCTGTCTCAAATAGTTTGTATGCATTTATTGGGTATATTCTTGAGGCATTACACAGAAGTTTGACAAAAAATACCGCTATTTGTGGATACCCTTCCCAACAAAGCTCGTTGTCTTTTCCTTCTTCACTTCTCCATTCCCTAATGACGTTTCAAAAATTATTGTAAAAGTCATATAAACTGCTGTTTTTATGAAGTCTATGACTTAAGGAATTATTTGTATATTTGCTTCTTTATGATGATAATATGCCTCCAGAAAAAACATCTTTTGTATAAGCCCTGCTCCACTTGTATTTAAGCTCATATAATCTATTCAGCCATGCATTATCATTGCATTAAAAATTGTTGTCATCCTACATTAATAACATATAAAATTCAGCACATAAGTAGAAGCTATGGTACAAAATGAACAAAGTAAGTATAAAGCCTTGAATATGTTGTAAAATGAGCAGAAGCTATGGTATAAAATGAACAAAGTAATTATAAAGCTGAAAGTATAAGGGACTGAGTAGAAAAGCTGTAAACTAATCAGAAGCTGTAAAATGAGTAGAGGGTGTAAATTAAACGGAAGTTGTATAAGAGTGAAAGAAAGTGTAAGAAGTGTAAAAAGAAAGTGTTTTATGTACACTTGTTCCAAAAGTATTGAAATTCTAATGGATTATGACTTTTTTCAGCACTCGATCAAAGACATCCAAAAACCTATCCTTTTGCCTTAGCTTAGGTCTCTGATCTCTGATATGTACTCTAGAATTTTCACCTATGTGCCATATGCACAATCTGTGTGTAACTTCGGGGAACACACTTTGTATGGTTGAATTCATGGCAATGACTGATTTTTTCATGAATGTTTTAGGGTATAGACCTTCTAGAGCAAGTTATTCCCACAAATGGACCACAAATAAGGTCATACTTATTTGTCCTATATGTGGTGTCATATACCACTAAGTCTCCAAAAATCATGTAATTCTCTTTCATTTTCTTATCCCTCCAAAAAAAAAAACTAGTTAAAGATGAATCAAGGTCCACTTCAAAATCCCAATAAAAATCCTCTTCATTAGCTTGTATTTGCTTAAATATATTAATTAGCGTGTTTGCATCATAACCATCAGATTGTTTACTCATTGCTCTAGAAACAGCATTATATGCATCCTTTAAACTAAAACCAAGTGCAGGGGAACTTGTAGCTTATACTCTTAAACACCTATAAGCTTCTGCAACACCTACACCTCTTCTCTTCATATGCACAAGATACTGCACTTCTTCATCTGTTATCCCTTTTTCTGGAGGATAGAAAGTATGATTATGTTCTGTCCTATGCCTAACTACTTCCCATGCACCATTATTATCTATTTTAAAATATATCATAGCCTTCAATTTCTATTTAGTTTGATGTATTTCTTCTCCTTATTTTCTTTCTTCAGACCTTCTTTATTGCAACAAAATTCTTGCCCTTTGACTTCACCATTTGCTTCACTCCTCCTTGTCATGGAATATCTAACCCCAAATCCTTTTTTGAAAGCATACTCATTGTATACCTTGAATGTTTCTTTTACTGTATTGACTTTTGAACCAAGTAGCTCTAATTCTTCAACTTCTTTGTGCATGTTTTCCAATGATGCAATATCTGCAGCAACATATATTTTGTTAGCTTGTTACAAAAATGAGGAAATTATCTGATCATTAGAAAAATGAGCAATATCTACTACTTAGCAATTTTTGCAGCAACATTATTTGATCATTAGAAAAATGAGCAAAACTATCTTTGACAATACACAAAGAATCATAATCTGATTTGTTAAGTCATCTAATAATTTGATCATTTACTGATTTATTCAACACTGATTAATAAGTCATATACAACACTGATTTATGCATTACTAGTGGCTCTAACAATAAAAAATATCAATTGCACCTAAATTTGTTCATTTAGATTTGTCCATATGTTTCAATTTGCTCATATGGTTCTTTTTTTGATGGTTTTGTCTGGTCCTGGTTTTCTGAAACCCTTCATAGAAGGTGGTCAGGGGGCTTGAGTCTAGGATGTTTGTTTTTTTCTCTTTCAAGAACCCTTCTTAGAAGGTGGCTTGATTTGAGATTAGAACTTTTGGTTGGTTGGATGGCCTTTTAGTAGGTCTTGTGGTGTTTGTAGTTTTGTGCTGTTGCATCTTAGCTAATGTAAGTTGTAACTCTTTCTTTCCCTTTTGGTAATAAAATTTCTATTTACCAAAAAAAAAAAAAAAAAAATTGCTCATATGAAAATCAATACTAGTGCCTCTAACATGATAATTAACCTCTATTTGCTCAATTGCAGTACAATTAAAACCTTGCATACATGCACTAGATTATTAACCTCTATTTGCACAATTGCAGTACAATTCATTATTTGCTCAATTGCAGTACATTCATTATTTGCTCAATTGCAGTACAATTAAAACCGTTAAGTTGAATAATCAAATTATGCTCATTCAAATTTTAATGAACAATGTCGATCAATTTAGGCTCATTTAAGTTCATTAATGCTAAAATAAATAGAATTCCGCGGCAATAAACATAATTAAATCGATGAATTTGCTCAAATTAACAACTAAAAATCATGAATTCGCCAAAAAAATTTCAAAAAAAGTGAAAAATTTCTCAATTGATACCTAATTGTTGTTGAGATTGATCTTCAATTGTTTGTAATGGAGTTGGTGTTGGAGTTGCAATCAATTCGGCCATTATTGTTGTGAATTTTCGAATAAATTTTTTGCAAATTTATGAAGAATAGATTCATGAAATTGAGTGTCGAAAAACTCGAAATAAGGGAGAAGAAAGGAACTTCAAATATCACGCGTAAGACATGTTTTTTTATTACAAATTTACAAAAATGCCCCTGGGTGTACCCAGAGGAAGGTACACTCGGGTGTACGTAACAGGAGCTGATAAAATAATGCGGGTAAAGAAATTTTTTTTATAATATAAAGTATAATTAGTGTGATAAAAAAATATTGTGGGTAAGGTTTGAGAGAGAAGTGAAAGTTGGGTTAGTTGGAAAGATAATTAATAAAAATAAAAATCCCTCAAAAAAAAAAATAATAAAAAAATAGTGGGTCCTTACCGAATAAGAAAGTTTGCAATTATTATGAAATAGACATAAGGTGTTGCGATTATTATGAGAACCGGAGGAAGTACCATGCCAATTGACCAGATTGGTAAATAAAAATTACCTTTAGCGATAAATTGGTAAAAAAAATAACTCTGGCGACAATCATATAACTAATATATAAAGAAAAATTTTTTAGCCAGGCCATGAGATAGCGACACTTGGCATTTCAACTTTGCGCCAAGTGTCGCGCCACGTATGCAATTGTTAAATAGTAATATGACACATAGGATTTATTTGGATATAATTTTCATGAATAAAAAATTTATCTTTTTTATTAGGATAAAACTGTGATAAATTTTGTAGGATTAAAAAAGATAGTTTAGAATTTTATTTTCAATTAAATTTGGATAAATTTATAGGATAAAATTATTGATTTAGAGTTTTATTTCCGATAAAATACCAATATTTCACAAGTACAAAATAAATTATAAGTTTAGCTAAACCACAAGATAGTGACACTTATCGTTTCAACTTTTCACCAAAGTTGAGCCAGGTAGACAATAATTAAATACTTCATCATATAAATTTGTTTTTATATCATAATTTTTTTTGGAGTGAAGGAAATAGTTCAAAACGTACAACATTCATTTATAGTATATTCTAATCGATTGAAATAAAATACTTCACAATCTAATATGATTTTATTATTGTATGTAAACTTGTCAATTTCGGGTCAAGTTGTGGGTTATTTCGGGTCGAGTCACTTCAGGGTATGGGTCAAGAATTGTTATAAAACCACATCAATTCCTTTCTAATTTTGTATCAATGATACATTTTAAAAACTTGGTAAATAAAATTATCTTAAAATTAAATAAACAATCGGGCATCGCACGGGACACCAAACTAGTTTGGTAAATAAAATAATCACTGGCAACAATTAATCCAAAAAATACCAAAAATTCCGACAAATTACTCGTGAATGCTTAATTTAGTTCGTTTTTCATGGTTTTTTTACCAACCCTTTTTAAGGAAATAACAATTTCAAGAAAAAAAATGTTAAGTATCAATTTTTATCTAAGTTTCTAGTAATATTTTTTTTTTAAAGGGATTGGAAATTTTTTTGGTATCGGGATTTAGCAAAATATAAAGGGGATAACATATTAAATCATAATTAAAAATGGGAAAAATAAATTTAAAAACACAAAAACAAATTAAATTAGGATTTTTAAAGAGTTTGTCGAGAAAAAAATTAGATTTTTTGATCTAAATGTCGCCGGAATTTATTAATTTTACCAAATTGTCGCACATGGTTAGCTTTTTACCAAATCGTCGCTGGAGTAAGTTTTTTTTTACCAAATTGTCACTAGGGGTCTTTTTTATTTACCAATCTGGTCAATTCGCCGGAAGTACCATTTTCACTCACCAAAACTTGTATCAATAGTTTGTAATTTTTTTTGGAAGTTTCCTTTTTTTTTTTTTTTTTTTTTTTTACAATGGCTGAATTCAATCAATCAATAACATAATACTAAAACTCTTTTTTTTTTAAAAAAAAAAAAGATAACATCATACTAAAATAGACACCATGAACTAGGGCCGAGTAAAACTACCCAAAAACCCGATCCGTAACCGTTTCGAAAATTAGGGTACCCGATCCGATAACCATAACGACTCGGGTACCCATTTCGATAATTTGTTATCGGGTATAGTTATTGGGTATCAATTTAAAATTAATGGTTACCCCCGATAAGCCATTTTTTGTTTTCTTTTTCCTACTTAAATTTATTTTTCCAAAATCTAATCTCTTACTTTACTTCATAATCACTTTATAATATCAATGATTAGTAATATTATTATTAATAATTTGGTCAAATTATGTGGTATTGTTGTTACTTAGTGTTAAATGATATCATTATAACTCATTATTAAGCTTAATTATCATTATTGGATATCTTATTAGATACTTGATAGCCGATCTAAAAATCCAAGTACCCGAAGTCCGGGTACCTGAACTTATCGGTGCGGCTTATGGATATCACTTTTAGTGATATTGGTTATCGGTAACTGTTAGTACTAACAGTATGGGTAGTCGGGTACCCGTCCCATGCTTTCCCATACCATGAATAACACATGTCACTTTCGGATGCTGTTATTTTCACTTCAAGAACCATTTTCCCAAAAAAAATCTTACATTAATTTTCTAATAATTTTCACACTAGGAAAATAAACATTAAAGTATGTACTACTCTAGAATAGACCTGGCAAGCGGTTCATTCGGTCGAGTTAACTTCGGGTCGGGTCCATTCAGGTTTTGGTCGAGTTGGATATGTTTGAGTTAGACCATTTTGGAGTCAAGTATGTTCGGGCCTGGTCAAAATTGGGTCAGGTCATGTTCGGGTTATTCCGTTTGTGGAACAAACTCAAATGAAAAATTTTATATTTTGTTAAGCACTCAATTTGGTTCGGGGATGAACAATTTGAGTCATTTTTAGCACTAGACATTTTTAGTACAGTTATAAGGTAATTTTAATTCAGAGATTTCGGGTATTGGGTTTGTTCGGGTCAAATTTAGGTCGGGTAGGTCAATTTTTGTTTGGGTCATTTCGGGTATCGGATCAACTTCGGGTCGAGTACAACCAGGTCGGATCAGTTTGAGTGTTGGGTCAACTACATTTTTTGGGTTGGGTTGTTAGATTTTGAGTTTCGGGTCACAGGTTAGGTCATTTGGATCGAGTCATCGGGTCTAGGTCAGGATTGTCAGGTTTACTCCAAAATAAACGAAAGTGTGGATTATTGAGAGTTAATCACGCAAAGTTCAGATTATTAAAATGAATATTTCTTTTTTTGTTATCATCTCCGAGAATTGATGACCCTTAGCCTAATGGTTTGGAAGCATATTTTTATTATTCTTCTCTAAGTTATTGTTTCTCTCCATTGATTGATATGACGAACATTGAAACTCAAAGAGTCACATACTAGTTTATCTATTGAGGATAGAGAAAATGAACGTAATTTTTATCTCGACCCGCCATCGGCCATACTTAAATTTTAATGTGACTAGCCTTTCCCTGACCCTTAAGAATTGACCTACCTAAGAATTGACCCACCTCGCCACTTACCTAACCCATTGAATAAGTCTATTGACAATGTCTGTTAAAGTAGAGCATATAATCCGTATTATTTCGATTTATTTTAAATTTGCAATATTTGTCTAGTTCATTTTTATTTATTTTATCAAATTTTTGGACTTATACTTTAATTGGGTGGCGTAAATCTCAACTACACATAATGTATATATTCAAATAGGTTTTGCTATTCTATAACAAAAAATAGATACAAGTACTTAATAGTTTGGTCTTGTTACTACTACATGCGCTCATTTCATTTCTAAACAAGTGAATGTCCTAGGAGATGCCTTAGAGTGTTATTTTTTGTAAATTTTTTTTGTCTAGTGATGATAAATTTGACGGCATATGATAATTAATTACTTAATATTTTAAACAAAATAAAAACTGATAAAATAATTTTTTTTTAAACTAAATGTAAGACAAACCTTATAATCCCCATACTAATTTTCTGGCATAAAAAACAATACAAATTCAAATGCCAATGTCTTAATACCGTAAAAGTTTAATTGTTAAGATAGTCAAATAAGTGAATAACAGATGCAACAATTTCTAAAATAAATAAATAAATAAATAAATAAATATTAATTTAAGCAGAAAGACTTAAAACGAAAAAATAAAATTGTTCTCACAATATTAACCTGTCTTTCAAGTCTTGTGGCCTATTTATTCTTCCCATTTCAAATACAAATTATTTCCCCTTATGAATAAGTTATAAAGATGTATTATATTGTGAAGTCCTAACCATCGTCAGACATTTTTGAAAAAGTAACAAATCCCTAAAACATTTTAGTACACCATGATAATATTACACTAAACTATGTTGATACCTAAACCACTAGTTCGACCTGCTTGATTTAAATAGTATAAACCTGAATAGATTGACTAGCATTGCATTTTTACCATCACGACGTTTATTAGAAGTAATTTGGCCCCTGTGGCCAGCATATATCGGGCAAAAACACAGTATTGTCAATCATGTGCTGAGACGTTTTGGGCTAGTACAGTCCTGACGCGGTGGGTGGTGAAGGTATCTGGGGCACTGTCCAAGAAACATCTGAAACCTGGCCCAACTGATCATCGCTATCCAAATCATCATCTATAGACCTTAGGATTGAAGAGTCGGATTCTCCAAGCTTGCCACTGTCAGCCTGTAAAAAAATAGAACAGATTATAAAAATAAACATAGGAATGAAGAGTAAAAAGACTTACCAATTTGAGAATACATGTCAGACAAACATAAACCTCCAGTAATTGTCCAAGAATACCAAAACTAATGAACACAAAAGAGTAGAGCCTACATTAGATTGCCAAATGACCTAAGGCATGGTTTACCTACCAAGAAAGTTAAGTGAGTGATAACTTATCAGGTCAAATACTTCAAACTTGAAGCCTTGGAGGAATTTCTTACAGATTTCAGAGCAGTAGTAATTTTTTTGTAGAGCAGTAGAGTTTTAGTTTCCCTTAATAATGTGTGTTAGCCATTGTATCAGTTGGCCTGAATGTTATGATTTGTGTCTATATAATAAGGTTTAGAATATAGGTTATGGTTGTATCTCTTAGTCCTAAAAAATTTCTTTAAATATGACAAGTATATGGCTATTGTATTAGACAACAATACTGGCTCAATGGAAGTTTCACGAAGGAACCCAGAGAGACCAAAATCAAGCCATGATTTACATACCAAAGAAAGTTGCATAAGATAAATTATCGGGGTTAAATTCTTTAAAATTGAATGGAATGCTTCCAGATTTTGGGAGCAATTGTAATTTAAAGAGCCTGCCAATAATAATGTGTTGGCTAATGTATCAGGTGGCCTGAATGTTATGATATGCATCTTTGTAATAAAGTAACATACATAGGTAATGGGAATAATAAAGACCAAGTCCTCAAAAATTTCTTTTAATATGGCAGGTCCCTGGCTATCGTATTAGACAGCAATATTGGCTCAACAGATGTCTCGGGGCAAGAACCTAGGGAAAAGGACATACCAACACAGTGAAAAACTTGGTCTTTGGTGTTGAAGTTTAGTAATTTTGTTATCTAGATAAAACTGAGAGGGAATTTTCCTAAAGTAGCCTGCAGAAAACTTCTTAAGAATGTAGTACTTGTTTGACCAGATTCTTCGTACGGTTGATCTTGGCCAAGAAGCTTGCTAACTAAGCCAAAGTTTAAGGGAGGTTTCCTATTAAATATAGCTTGCTGATTGAGGTTTGTATAAGGAATTTACTTTTTCTCCAATTACTGCAGGGTTGGTATAGGATTCCCTAATGGCCTAAGAAAACAGAGTTTCAGGAATGTTGATGATGGAGGGAGCTCAATATTATCCATTGTAGGAACTCAAACAAATGGATGGGATCTGTACCTTCTCCCTAACTCAGTTTTCTAAAACTTTCAGAATGTGGGATGTCACTTATTTGAACTCTTGGTAGGCAAAATAGAGCAGACCAACGATCAATAGTTCTTCATCAGTCTGATAATGAATCTGATTTATAAGGACTTGTTTGGTTATGAGTATTGTAATGTGCATTAGTGGATATTATTGAGTTAGTGGGCTATTCCACATTCTAGTTATGATGCTTATTATTAGTACTGAAGTATGTTGTATGAGCTATAAATGTGATTGTTTGAGGATAAGTAGCAACAAGGTTATTTTGTAGCAAATGTCTTAACTTTGTATGTTATTTTTCATCCTCTTTGGTTTGCGAGATAATCAAGAACAAACACAATGATGAAATAAATGAATCAAGCATGGAGATAAGTGCTCCAAAGATATGATGCTAGGTTGTAACGTGCATCAACAAACTGTGAAAGTGAGAAGTGCATGACAAACTAAATAGAAGTGCTTCATAGTTTTCCTAACTTTTGCAGTAGAGTGAGATGAAAGTAATGGTCCTTATAAGGACATGATTATTGCCAGATGTTTATGGATTACTGGGCTATTATGCATTCTAGTCATGGTACTGTAGGGAATATTTCAAGCATCCCACACTTGAGCCCCACTATGATCATACCCTTAAGCATGGTGGCGTCCAAAGGGAAGGAAGCTAGAGCAAAAGAGTCGGCAACAAGTTTTAGGAACTTGTAAACCGTTCACAGGGTGAAGGTTATCCCCCTTCACGATGCATGAGATCGCTAACTCCATAGTGGTCTGGAACCATAACTGGATATTCGGGGATGAAGGTACAAATCCAACCTAAAAGAGATTGAACCTGCCGTAAATAGGCCTCTACTTTATTCTTCTCATATTCATGTGTGCTTTCTGACTAACATACAATCAATATATTAATCCTAAACCTGTTTAATCTATGTTGGTTGAACATTAATGCACAAACAAAACTATTGGCGATCACTTGAATTAAAATCATATTAGCCTAAATAAAATTATTAATTATCTTATTAAGTGTGATTTCAAGTACAAATTCCCTTTAAACCTGCAAGAGAGGGCGTGATAAAGTAATAACAATAATATCAAGCAACATAATAATATATTAATATGACAAATCATCATCACCATAACAATCTCAATAGAGCATAATAATATTAGCAAGATCCTGGGCATGATACTAACATGATTAATAATAAATCCTAGCATGTCACTAAACAATAGAGATTAGATCTTTAGCCCTAACATGATATAAGAAATAGGAAGCAACCTAATCATGATACTAGAAAGCAATAAAAGACATCCTAACATGCTACCAGGAATTAAAATAATATAAACATGCTTTTTAAAGATAAAACAATAGAATTACTTATTTTGTTACCTCGTATCTCTTTCTATCAAAATAATACACACGTTAGTAACTTCAATAAAAATATTAAACAGTAAATCTAATCAAAGAATTGAAATAAGATTTAGGACCAAACCCTCAGAACTATCAACCTTTCACGTCTAGGGCGAAGGTAAATTCAAGCTTGTTTAGGTGCGTCTAAGACTCGTGATGGACGAATGTTGTTTTGAAAAAGGAAGGCTTAGAATGAGGGAGAAAGAATAAGCTTCTAGCTTTGAGAGAGATAGAGAATTAGATGAGTGTTGGTAATTGAAACGGAGGAAATCGATCCTATTTATATAAAAAAAACGACCGGAAATGATTAGAAAAGAGTTACAATTCGAATCGGAATAAAATTCCTTTTGACGCGGCAAGATAAGGACTATCGCGGCGCGATAAAAATAGTTTTTTGCGGATTTTGTTTTTATCATAACTTTTCAATTTCTTTAATCTTATCTTTTCAAAAAAGGATAATTAAAATATCTTAGAAACTTATAAAAGCTTCTAATGAATCCTAATTAGTTTAGGAATGGAATTAAAACCTTTGGACCCTCCACATGATCATTGGGGTATTTAAAATCATTTTGAGCCCAATTTAATATTTTGGCCATAACTTCCTCATTATTCATCGAAATTGGACTTATAATATATTGTTGGAAAGGTCTTTTCAAGACCCACAAAACTACACAATTATTGACCCATATTATGGACCAAACTAAACTGCACTGGACATTTTTCATAAATAAAATACGAAAAGAAAGATTTTCAAAAACAGAAATAAGTATTTTTTATTAAAAACAGAGAGATTCACGAGATTCTTTCACATTTCACCTCGTTCAATAATCAATGACGTGAAAAGTATTCATCACTGTGTTTAGTTTTTGGGGAGACACAATCAGGTGTCTACAGAAGCCCCCACTTTGACTGAGTTTGGAGAAACATAAGTTTTGAAAACAAAAGTGAAAGTAGCGATAGGGACGGAGAATGATTCAGAACGTTCTGCAATCCTAAATCATTCTTGTAACGCCAATACCTACATACTAGTGTTAGTTAAACAAATAAAAGAGTTAGAAACACGTATCTTGCACCGTCGATCACACGTCTCTGAAGTAACTAATTTATTGTTGCATTTGTGACGACCTTCCTCAAGCCAAGGGAATATCGCCGAAGACCGCTCCGCTTGTAGTCGTCTTCACCTTTTTCTGTGACAGTCCTTCGTAAGCTAGGGAACACCATCGAAGATTACTCCACTTGTAGCGATCTTCTGTTGTTTTTTGACCATCTTCCGCAAGCTAGGGAACATATTCGGAGATAACTCCGCTTGTAGCCATCTCCCGTTTTCGTGACAATTCTCCACAAGCTAGGGAACTTCGTCGAAGGCGACTCTGCTTGTAGTCATCTTCAGTTGTTTTTGACAACCCTCCACATCTTAGGGAACATCATCGAAATCTGCTTCATTTGATCGTCATAAGGCCGATCATCAATCAATTTGTAATCAAGATGACTACTAATCAAAAGTGTTCATTCAATATGTAATCTAAGTATGATCGTCATCAGGCCGATCAATCAAGACTGTAATCGAGCCGATTACCAATCAAATGTCTATCAATTGTTCAAAAAGATCGAATGCTCATCAGGAGACTCAAATGGATTAATCACGGACCAACCAATCCAAGTTGTGAGACCATCGAACGCTGACGCGGGCAAATCAGAGCCATCGCGTAGCGACAAGTCTATCGCGTAGCGACGGGTCTATCGCACTGCGTCATAGTGTATCGCGTTGCGTCAAGGAGCCTCGTGTTGGGAGCATCATGCTACGCCAAGGTGCATTATGCTGCGTTGGGGTGCATCGTGCTGTGAGGTTTATATTGCAGAGCGCTTGAACCTAAGTTAGAGCTTTTTTTGCTCGTTCAGCTTTGGACTTAGTGTACTTGCATCTATATTTTGGACTATAGGACTTTGCCAATGTTTTTCTTAAGGTTGACATAAGGCTTGGTGCTATTCAACTCATTGTGTGAGCTCGACTTAATGTGTTTCGATACATATGACTCAGCATGACTCAAGGTGCAAGACTCCACTCGATGTGATATGACACGACATGACTTAATGTAAATGACTCGTGTGTGCATTGTATTGTGATGTGCTTGAATCAAAACGTAGAAAAGCAAAAATTTTCCGTCATTTTTGTGGAGGGTACCGACTTTCTCCCGAAAAAGAAAGATGCAAAAAAGAATCGAAGTGAAGTGTTTGAGGGTGCATGTTGAATGAGTTCAGTTAAATGTATGTACTGATGTTATACCTCATGGTGCAAGGATAACATCCTAGACTATCTTAGTCGATGACTCGATGATTAAAGTATTTAGGAAACTTAGGCTGGGAGTCTAGGTACTTCATACTTTGTGATGCGATGATGAGTGATTTTGATATGACAAGGCATGCTTCAGTGTTGCGTTAAGATTTCATGACAAATGGTTCTTATGGGAAGGTTTATTTTGCCATGTATCCGTGATGTGTGTGAAAGTGACACTAAAGTTAGGTTGCAAAGGCTAAGTGTATGGAAAATATTTTGAAAAGAGTTAAATAGTGGTGACTTTTAGGCTGGGTAGGCTAATGAAGTAGGGATCAAGCCCCCAAGTCTAGCTCTAAATGGATAGGGATGAGCAATGGATATCCCTTGATATGATCATGCATGAATATGTATGTGAATGAATGCATGATTATTACGGCCAATGTGAGGTTGCATACGTATCCGTTAGGAAAGGCCGAACGTAGCTCTAGCCGAACCTCGCACAAGTGTGTGTATACCTCAAAGAGGTCTTTTAAAGGGTTATAATGGTGTTAGGCTAAAGGTTGAAAAAGAAAAGATAAAGGCTCAAGACCCTAGATAAGCCCCCAAGGTGTGCAACCTTGCTTTTGAATCTTTGTATTTGTATGCTTGAGGTTTCCTCACTTTTGAACTCTCTTTTGTTTATATTTATGCTCTCCCTTTTTTTCTTTTGCATTTTTTTATTTGATAAGTGTGGGTAATCCCGATCATGCAGTCTAGCACTCACTTGGCATTCATGTTTCTCAGGCACGGTACCAAGCACTCGATAAGAGACGCAACTGAGACGTGTTCTTATCAAAGATATATTCATATCAAAGACATCGGAATACTTGCCCTTTTTCACACTTTTTTTTTGCTATTTTAATCTTTTGAAATTTTTATAACATCACTCAAGATTTTGTATTTGAAAATTACATAGGTTGCACGCTATCCCATCCCAAGGTTAGGTAGATGGGGGTTGAAAAAAGAAAGGCCAATCATTAGACGAGGCTCAAAGTGTTTTATCAAGAAAGGATTGTATATTCGAAAGGTGAAGATGATATGATATGACTACAAGGGGTGCCTCGAATCATTAGTATACCTTATGCTTAGTTCGGCGACTTTTTTATTTTTTATTTTTTATTTTATAATTTTGTTTTTATGATGC
The DNA here is from genome assembly GCF_948465745.1 of Chenopodium album. Classification (NCBI taxonomy): domain Eukaryota; kingdom Viridiplantae; phylum Streptophyta; class Magnoliopsida; order Caryophyllales; family Amaranthaceae; genus Chenopodium; species Chenopodium album. The sequence continues at coordinate 41,802,485 of NC_137846.1, read as the reverse complement.
AATGCAATGATCATATGCAAGAAAAGAAATGCTCATTTTATTAAAGGAAAAAGAAAAACCTATGGAATAAATTTAAGGAAGACAAAAGGTGCCTATGCTAGACTTATTGGGGAAAGGAGGAAAAAAAAAGAAGAGGAAGTCACGAAATCTTGTCGTTGAAGCCCGTCTTGTGTCTTGTGCTTTATCATCACTCGGTCTTCTTGCTAGCCGGAGGTATGGGAAGCTTGTTATTATTAATCAAATATTGGATGGCCTCTTTTAGCTTCCAACAACTTTCGGTAGCATGACCCTTACCTTGATGGTACTTGCAGTGTTGATTTGGGTTCCAACTAGGCAACGTTTTTTCAGGTGTGGGATCTTGAATAGGTTCAATGGGAGTAATGAATCCCTTGGCATGGAGTTGATCAAAGGCAGTATCATAGCTCATCCCAATAGGGGTGAACTCTTTCCTTAGTTGCTTTTTAGGCCCTTGATTATCCATGGCTAAGATTTCATTGAGGTCAAAGGTACTAACATTGTTACTAGAGTAGGTGTGTTCGGAAGAAGATGGATTGTTGTTCTTCTTTCCTTTCCAGCCACCATTGTTACTATTATTAGTAGCTTTTTGTTTTGCAAGGTCATCTTCAATGTTAATGCCTATGTTATAGACGGCCTTGAAAGTATTCAAGTTGTGTTGGTATTTCAAATGCTTTGAATACTTCATTCTCTTGGAGGTTCTTGATGAACATTCTTACGGACTCCTTTTCAGTAGGAACCTCTACCATCCTAGAGGAAGTTTCCCTCCACTTATTGAAGAAAGAGGTGACCCCTTCATTTTCCTTTTGCTTTAGCATCTCAATTTCCCTATGGTCAGTTTCAACTTGAATGTTGCACTTATATCTATCAATGAAAGCGTTTGTTATAGAATCCTAAGAAGATATTTTCTCTTTGTCAAGGGAGAAGAACCATTGTTGATAAACGGTTTCTAGAGATAGTGAAAATGAGTGGAAAGCTTTCCTATCAATTCCCTTAATATTCATTATAGTTTCGAAAGCTCTTAAATGAAAATAAGGGTTATCAGTTGGTTTGAATTTAGGGATATCATTGGCATTGAACTTCCGCGGAAGAATTTCCTTGTCCACCGAGACCCCTTGTGAACTAATCCCTTGAAACTTGTAATCATTGGAGATTTTGCTCAAGCTTTCTTCCATTCGCTCAAGCTGTTTTTGTTTACTAGGATCATTGACGTGAAGAGCGAGAGTTTTGAACATCTCGGTCAAGTTAGTCATGTTTTGTCTCAGTTCATTAACTTCTTCTTGGGACGCCATTTTCTTAGATTTCCTTTTTTGTCAAATAGTAATAGTGAATGAAGATGTTGTCCTTGATTAAACGTCCTTCTCTCCTTGACTAAGTGCTGTGGAAAGGGAAGTCATGGATGTTTATTATTAATAATTTGACTCAAACTCAATTCAACATTTAATAGATGGGAAGAGATCATGGAAGAATGTGGGAGTGGTATGCATGGAGAAAGCATGTAGAGAGTGGAAAGATGATGTATATGGAGAGATGTGGAAGAATTAGGAATAGAGTGGACCCCCAACTCAAATGACAGAAAGAGCAACTCATGCATGAACCTAAAACATGGTCATGGTGTGAAAAGAGTATGTACAAAGTGTGAGAATACTTGTGAATGTAAGTGATATGTTCAAGACTCGTGTCATGACCATGTGACTAGACTATATGACAAGACTCAAACAAAGACTTAGTTAAGGGACCTCACGTATGTGCACTAAATTGGACTTTTGATTTGTGACTTTGAATTGGCCAAAACCAAGGTCAAATTAAAGATAAAACTTGGGGATATAGATCCATAGTTTGTACGACTCGTAATTCTCTTTCTAGAACTCCGGTTATGATCTAAAAAAGTTGACGCTTGTGCAGTATACGGAAATAAAAATCCGGGTTGACTCAAAGGAACTATGACTCAATTTTAGACATATTTATTAGCTCAAATTAATTAATCAATTAATTAAGAAAAGTCCTTTAGTCATTGTTTAGTTTATTTAGACTTATACACAAGTCAAAAAAACGGTTAGTGTAAACACATAGATTATGCACAAGCAAGAATGCATAAATAGTCAAGTAAGCACAATATGATGTAATGAGTTTGCAACCTAACCATGGCTCTAGTTCTTTAAAGTTCAAGGATAAGGGTTAGTCAAAGAGGGTCCATGGTTATGAGTCCGGATGCATCACGCGGAAGCCTTACCTTTTGAAGGGTTGGCGCGTATGGATGGGAGCCCACAAGTTAAACTTGTTTCCATGGTTTGGTGAATTCACAAACTCGGATGTACCCTTCGTTGCAATGAGAGTTCGATTGGGTAGATGGAGTGTGAATTCCCAGAGGGTTATGGCCATATGTAGAACATATATGGGTCCAGAAAAGAGGGAAAAACTTAATCAGGATGTAAAATCGAGCAAACAGTACTAGAACCGGTTAAAGCAAGAAGGCAGAGTTCTGGCTCGGTATTGGAAGAACTTGGCGCGAAACAACAGGGACCATCTCGAGACGGTAGCCCTGTTGCGCTGCGATATTGCTATCGCACAGCGACAGAGCCATCACACTGTGATGGGCACTAATTCACAGCGCCAGTTCCTACATGCCTCAGCATCTCTCTATTTTCTTAGAATTTTCCAGTTTTTGCAGCGTTTTTTCGATTCTAGTTGTGAAAGATATTTCCCAAATTTCCTACGTGTAAAAATCCTATGTTTTTGACGCATTACGGATGGTCTATCCAATGCGGACCTTTTTTATGCTTATGCCAACAATGTTAATCAAAATTACGCACATGAATACTTAGAACTTTTCGAGTCTCATCCACTCATTCTAAATTATTGCCAAAATAAAATTTAAGGATTAAAATAGAAATCCTCCCTAGTGGAGTCTCCAAAAAACTGTAGGAAATATTTCAAGCATCCTACACTTGAGCCTCACGGTGATCATACACTTAAGCATGGTGGCGTCCAAAGGGAAGGAAGCTAGAGCAAAAGAGTCGTTAACAAGTTTTAGGAACCTTTAAACCATTCACAGGGTGGAGGTTATACCTCTTCACGATCCATGAGATCGCTAACTCCATAGTGGTCTGGAACCATAACTGGATATTCGGGGATGAAGGTACAAATCCAACCTAAAAGAGATTGAACCTGCCTTAAATAGACCTCTACTTTATTCTTCTCATATTCATGTGCGATTTCTGACTAACATACAATCAATATATTAATCCTAAACCTGTTTAATCTATGTTGGTTAAACATTAATGCACAAACAAAACTATTATTGGCGATCACTTGAATTAAAATCATATTAGCCTAAATAAAATTATTAATTATCTTATTAAGCGTGATTTCAAGTACAAATTCCCTTTAAACCTGTAAGAGAGGGCGTGATAAAGCAATAGCAATAATATCAAGCAACATAATAATAAATTAATATAACAAATCATCATCACCATAACAATCTCGATAAAGCATAATAATATTAGCAAGATCCTAGGCATGATACTAACATGATTAATGACAAATCCTAGCATGTCACTAAACATGTCTGCGCACCGGTTATTGCATCAACACAGGCGGCTAGATAGAGCAATTGTAAAGATTAAATCTTTAGCCCTAACATGATACTAACACGATAGAAGAAATAGGAAGCAACCTAATCATGATACTAGAAAGCAATAAAAGACATCCTAACATGCTACCAGGAATTAAAATAATATAAACATGCTTTCTAAAGATAAAACAATAAATTACTTACTTTGTTGTGTCGTATCTCTTTCTATCAAAACAATACACACGTTAGTAACTTCAATAAAAATATTAAACTGTAAATCTATCAAAGAATTGAAATAAGATTTGGGACCAAACCCTCAAAATTATCAACCTTTCACGTCTAGAGCAAAGGCAATCTTAAGCTTGGTTAGGTGCGTTTAAGACTCGTATGGACGAATGTTGTTTTGAAAAAGGAAGGCTTAGAAAGAGGGAGAAAGAAGAAGCTTCTACCTTTGAGAGAGAAAGAGAATTAGATGATTGTTGGTGATTAAAACGGAGGAAATCGACTCTATTTATAAAGATAAACGACCGAAAACGATTAGAAAGGAGTTAGAATTTGAATCGCAATAAAATTCCTTTTGACGCGGCAAGGTAAGGACTATCGCGGCGTGATAAGATTATCACGGCGCGATAGAATTATCTCGCCGCGATAAAAACAGTTTTTTTGCGGATTTTGTTTTTATCATAACTTTTGATCCAGAAGTCCAAATAAGTCATATAATATGTCTTTGGAAAGCTCTTAAAGTCTAATTTCCAACCCTGTTGTAATCAAATTATAATATTTTTTAGATAAAAATATATGTCCGTAATAGTGGAAGGGTGTCAGTTTTGGATAGAGTTTCGTATTTCTTTCATATCTTTTGCATTATGGCTCGGAATTGATATTATAATATATCATTGGTAAGATAATTTCAAGATCTATCCAATAATATAAAATTTAGATAAACATTATGATGCACGGAAATAATAACTGAACATATTCCATTTCGCACATAACAAGGACTCTCAAAAAGAGGAATTTTATTCAATTTCAAATTCTTTAATCTTATATTTTCAAAAAAGGATAATTAAAATCTCTTAGAAACTTGTAGAAGCTTCTAATTAATCCTAATTAGTTTAGGAATGAGATTAAAACCTTTGGACCCTCCACATGATCATTGGGCCATTTAAAATCATTTTGAGCCCAATTTATTATTTTGGCCATAACTTCCTCATTATTCATCGGAATTGGGCCTATAATATATTGTTGGAAATGTCTTTTCAAACCCCATCCAATTACATAATTATTGGACCCATATTATGGACCAAAATAAACTGGACCAGATGTTTTTTATAAATAGAATACGAAAAGAAAGATTATCAAAAACAAAAAGAAGTATTTTTATTAAAAAAACAGAGAGATTCACGAGACTTTTTCACATTTCACCTCGTTCGATAATCAATGACGTGAAACGTATTCATCACTGGGTTTGGTTTTTGGGGAGACACAATCAGGTGTCTACAGGTACTTACTTTAATAATGCAATACATAGTATATTTTTATGAGCCTAAAAAAGGACTTGATGAATAGTAAATGAGATTATTTTGTTGCAAATGTTCTTTAGTTCTTACTTTATTACTCATTCTTCGACATAAATTACTTCAGCATATAACCAAAATCCTTGGTTTAAAAACCAATATCTAAATTATTGAACAATTACCCCAATTGAAGCCTTCTTTTGGAGTATTGAACAATTGCCACCAATTAAAAAACCTTCTACGTAACTAATCCCAGTAATTAAAAATTCCTAACATGAGAAATTGGTTAGTAATTACAACTTTAGAAAGGAATAATTTATCTATAGTGAGCCCTATAATAAAGCAACTTTCTTGTTTGGATGTTAAATTATGATGGATTTTGAGCAAGAGATATGTAGCAACAGTGTTGGGATTTTAAATAGAAAAAGAATTTGAAACATGGAAAGGAAGGTAATTAAAAGCAGGAGAGATGTTGGCTACATTGACAGAAGTTTATAACAGAGAAACACGGACAAGAACTTTATAATGAATAGCTACTTTTGTAACTTGAAAATAGGCAGTTGTCTTAGGAGAACGAGGCAAGAATTTTGAAGAGATTTCCACGAGATATTGCAAGTTGCAAAGGAGGGGATCTCACAAAGCATCTCTCTTCTTGGGGGAGGCAGAGAGACCTACCATTGAATAGTTCTGTCTATTAAGAAGTTGAAGAGATATAGTAAAGAATAGGAGGTCCACTACTGTTTAATTTAAATCTTAAGCGTAGCCGTGACACCAGTAGCAAGACAAAAATTGTACCACATTGTATAGTTAGTTTGTCATCGATTCAATCACTACTACAAGCTAAGGACACCTTTATGCCAACCCAAGTAACGCTAGTACGTCAAATACTCACTCAGAATAATGAAAACTAGGGTTGTAAATAATAATCAAACATGACACCAAGCATCAACCAACCCAGGAAACCCAACATTGTAATAATTGTCTTCACTATTTTCCCACCCACCCCCCTACCCAAATAAAGACAATCTTTAGTTCATCAAATCAATGGATACCTTGCATTGTAAATTCTTAGGGGGAAGCTCGCAGAGGCCAAAATGTGGGGTTAAGCATGATATTTGATGAAAGTAACTATATAAGCATACCTTTGATGATCCAATGTCGATGAAAATATAATTTAATTGGAAGTCATTCAGTCCAAGAAACTCATCCATGGGCCACTGAGGCAGGGTTCTTGCAGCAAAACCACCGGCAACAGTCATTCTAGATTGAGTTATGTCCTCAAGAGCACCACTTTGGACAGGTTGAATTTTGGGAAATTCACTGGCCACCAGCTTTGTCATACTCCTCTTAGATGGCATAACTGCCTCAATTCCTCTTTGAACAGGGACAACTTTGGCATATTCATTGGTGGTTGATGTAGGAGCGTAGTCACCTGATTGTGTCTCCACAAAAACCAAACCCAATTATGAGTACCTTTCACGTCATTGAATATCAAACGAGGTGAAATGTTGAAGAGTCTCGTGAATCCCTCTGTTTTCTAAAATGTTTTTAATAAAATAATTCATTTCGTATCCTATTTATGAAAAACATATAATCCAGTTTAGTTTGGTCCATAATATGAGTCCAATAATTGTGTAGTTTGATAGGTCTTGAAAAGATCTTTCCAATGATATATTATATGCCCAATTCCGAGTTATAACAAGGAAGTTATGGCCAAAATACTAAACTGGTCCTAAAACGAGTTTTATGTGGGACCCAATGATCATGTAGAGGGTCCACTAGTCTTAATTACATTCCTAAACCAATTAGGATTAATTATAATATTCTATAAGTTTCTAAAAGATCTTAATTATCCTTTTTGAAAAGATAAGATTAAAGAGTTTGAAGTTGAATAAACTTTTTGAAAGTCCTAATTCTACTCGAATTGAAAGACGTTCAAAGACAATTAGATATTATCTTCATGCCTCATAATTTTTATCCAATTTTTAAATGGTTAGATAGCTCTTGAAATTATCTTTCCAATGATATATTATAATATTTATTTCGAGCTATAACGAAAAAAATTTGAAAGAAATACGAAACTCTATCCAAAACTGACACCAATTCCACTATTTCGGCCATATCTTTTATTCTACAAAATATTTTAATCTGATTTTAATTGTTTTGGAAATTAGACTTCAAGAGATTTCCAACAAAATATTATATGCCTTATTTTGACTTTTGGATCAAAATTTATTATAAAAACAAAATCTGCAAAAAATTGTCTTGTCGCTGTGTGACAGAGTCTATCGCGTCGCGACAGAACCTATTCTACTTTGTTTAAAATTCTAATTCTTTTCTATCGTCTACAGTCGTTTTTCTCTATAAATAGGGGCGATATTCCCCGTTTCCAAATCACCAAAAATTACCAACAATCATCAATCTATTTTCTCTTCTTTCTCTAAGCTATAAGCTTGGTCTTTCTCTTTCTTTCTAAGCCTAGCCTTTTTCAAAACACCATACGTCCATCACGAGACTTAGACACACCTAGCCAAGCTCTAAGTTGCTTTCGCCCTAGACGTGAAAGGTTGATAATTTCTGAGGGTTTGGTCCCAAATCTCTATTTCAATTATTTAAATTAATTGTTTGATTTAATACTTTTATTGAAGTTACTAACGTGTGTATTGTTTTGATAGAAAGAGGTATGAGGCAACAAAGTGAGTAGTTCAATTGCTCTATTTCTTTAGGAATCATGCTTAGATTATTTTAATTCTTAGTATCATGTTAGGATGTCTTTATGATTCCTAATATCATTTTTAGAATATTAACTAATATTTCCAATAGCATGTATATTTCTTGTATTATGATAGGGTTAAAGCTTTGATCTTTATTGTTTAGTGACATGCTAGGATTTGTTATTAATCATGTTAGTATCATGCCTAGGATCTTGCTAATATCATTATGCTTTGATGAGATTATTATGATGATGATGATTGCTGTATTAATATTATCATGGTTCTTGATATTATTGTTATTGCTTGATCATGCCCTCTCTTGCAGGTTTAAAGGAAATTTGTACTTGTAATCACGCTTAATAAGATAATTAATAATCTTGTTTAGGGTTAATATGATTATAATTCAAGTGATCACCAATAATAGTTTTGTTTGTGCATTAAATTCAACCAACATAGATTAAACAGGTTTAGGGTTAATCTATTGATTGTATGTTAGTCAGAAAGTGCACATGAATATGAGAAGAATAAAGAAGAGGCCTATTTTTAGGGCAGGTTCAATCTCTTTTAGGTTGGATTTGTACCTTCATCCTCGAATATCCAATCATGGTTCAGGACCACTATGGAGTTAGCTATCTCATGGATCGTGAAGGGGTGTAACCTTCACCCTACCTTCACCCTGTGAACGGTTTACAAGTTCCTAAAACTTGTTGGCGACTCTTTTACTCTAGCTTCCTTCCCTTTAAACGCCACCATGATTAAGTGTATGATCACAGTGGGGCTCAAGTGTGGGATGCTTGAAATATCCCCTACAAGGAGCATTCCTCTTTAGTGTAGCATGATTTTCACCATCTGAGACTTTCTCTTTGGAATGACTTTTCCCTACAGACGGCCTTGAAAGTACTCAAGTTTCTTTGGTATTTTAGATGCTTTGAGTACTTTTCTTGGAGGTTCTTGATAAACAACCTCACAGATTCCTTTTCAGTGGGAACCTCTACCATTTTAGTGGAAGTTTCCCTCCAATTATTGGTAAAGGAAGTGAATCCTTTGTTCTCTCTTTGTTTCAACATCGAGCCGCGACAAAGCCATCACACTGCGATGGGCATTGTTTTCTCAGTGCCAGTTCCTACATGCCTCAGCAGCTCTCTGTTTTCTTAGAATTTTCCAGTTTTTGCAGCGTTTTTTCGATTCTTGTTGTGAAAAATATTTCCCAAATTTCCTACATGTAAAAATCCTATGTTTTTGACGCATTACAGATGGTCTATCCAATGCGGACCTTTTTTATGCTTATGCCAATAATGTCAATCAAAATTACGCACATGAATACTTAGAACTTTTCAAGTCTCATCCACTCATTCTAAATTATTGCCAAAATAAATTTTAAGAATTAAAATAGAGTTGCAAAAAAAACTATAGGGAATATTTCAAGCATCCCACACTTGAGCCCACTATGATCAACTAGTGCTATTAGGATATTTTGTTATCAAATACGTCACATATTGCACAATTCGAAAACAATTACCATAATAAAATTGGAAAAAAAAAAGATATTCCTTCTGTCTCTAAATATAGGCCACATTTCTATTTTGGAATGTCTGGAAATAGCAGTCAACTTTCTAAATTTAAACAGGAAAACTAATTTGTCCATATTACCTGTAGGGAATATTTCAAGCATCCCACACTTGAGCCCCACTGTGATCATACATTTAAGCATGGTGGCGTCCAAAGGGAAGGAAGCTAGAGCAAAAGAGTCGCCAACAAGTTTTAGGAACTTGTAAACCGTTCACAGGGTGAAGGTTACCCCCCTTCACGAAGCATGAGATCGCTAACTCCATAGTGGTCTGGAACCATAACTGGATATTCGGGGATGAAGGTACAAATCCAACCTAAAAGAGATTGAACCTGCCGTAAATAGGTCTCTTCTTTATTCTTCTCATATTCATGTGCGCTTTCTGACTAACATACAATCAATATATTAATCCTAAACCTGTTTAACCTATGTTGGTTGAACATTAATGCACAAACAAAACTATTATTGGCGATCACTTGAATTAAAATCATATTAGCCTAAATAAAATTATTAATTATCTTATTAAGTGTGATTTCAAGTACAAATTCCCTTTAAACCTGCAAGAGAGGGCATGATCAAGTAATAACAATAATATCAAGCAACATAATATTGATACAACAATCATCATCATAATAACCTCATCAAAGCATAATAATATTATTAGCAAGATCCTAGGCATGATACTAAAAAGATTAATAACAAATCCTAGCATGTTACTAAACAATAAAGATAAAACCTTTAGCCCTAACACGATACTAACATGATAGAAGAAATAGAAAGCAACCTAAGCATGCTACTAGAAATCAATAAATAACGTCCTAACATGATACTAGAAAGCAATAAAAGTATCCTAACATGATACTAGGAATTAAAATAATCTAAACATGCTTTCTACAAAATATAACAATAAAATTATTTACTTTGTTGCCTTGTATCTCTTTCTATCAAAACAATACACACGTTAGTAACTTCAAGGAAAATATTAAATAAAACAATTAATTTAAATAATTGAAATAGAGATTTGGGACCAAACCCTCAGAAATTATCAACCTTTCATGTCTAGGGTGAAGGCTACTTCGAGATTGGTTAGGTGCGACTAAGACTCGTGAATGCGGTACTGTATTTGAAAAGGGGAAGGCTTAGAAAGATGGAGAAAGAACAAGCTTCTAGCTTTAAAGAGAGAAGAGAATTAGAATTAGATGATTGTTGGTGATCGAAAACGGGGAAATAACACCCCTATTTATAGAGAAAACATCCGAAACGCTTAGAAAAGAGTTTGAATTTGGCTCGAAATAAAACAGCCTTTATCGCAATGCGATAGAGCTATTGCGACGCGATAGACCCTATCGCAATGCAATGGGCCTATCGGGACAGGCTCTTCACAGCGCGATGGCGCGATCATGATAAAAATCCTGCACAGAGTCCTTTTCCCAATATAATTAGGTAATTAGACTCCATAATTATTAAAATCAGCTTTATCTTTTAAAACACTTGTTTTATTTCAAATTGAATTCCTTATCTTTACTAAATAATATAAAAGTATAATTATTAATCCTAATTCTATTATAATTTAAACTAACCTTCTAGATTACTCTAGAAAATTAAAGTCAATCCTAATAAATTTAGGAATGATAATTAATGGGACCTCCACTTGATCATTGGGCCATTTAAAATCATTTTGGGCCCAATTTAATACTTTGGCCATAACTTTTTCATTATTTATCGGAATTGGGCTTATAATATAATATATCGTTTGAAAGCTCTTTTTAAACCCTATCTAACTACACTATTATTGGACCCATATCATGGACCAAACTAAAATTGGATTGGACATTTTCCGTAAATAAGGTGCAAAAAGAAATATTTTCGAAAACAGAAAGAAATATTTTTATTAAAAACAGCTGTATCACGAGACTCTTGTATCAGCTGCATCGTTCGATAATCAATGACGTGAAAGGTATTCATCAATGGGTTTGGTTTTTGGGGAGACACAATTAGGTGTCTACAGAAGCCCCCACTTTCACCGAGTTTGGAGAAACATAAGTTTAGAGAACAAAAGTCAAAGTAGCGATAGGGACGGAGAATGATTCAGAACGTTTTGCGATCCTAAATCCTTCTTGTAACACCGATACCTGCAAACTAGCGTTAGTTAAACAGATAAAAGAGTTAATGTAACACCCCGTATTTTCGAACCATTATTTTATGTGTGTTTCAACCTATGAAGCCAAATTTCTAATTTAAATCTCAATTTCTAAATCAAAATGTTAATTTAATTATTCAGACCGTTCTTTGTTTTAAAGGTCATCCCAACCTTTTTAGACTCTAATTATAGTATTTTGACAAAACGTTTGAAAGGTATTATTTAAAAGGGTTCTATATTTGAGTTTAATCATTTCAAATTATATTTGACTTATCTGAATTGATATTAGCTTTAAAGGGTGATTCCTTAAGTTTAAGTGTCAATTTAGATATTTAACCTATTAAAATTGATACAGGTCATCATGGGTGATTCCTTGACTAAAGTGTCAATTCTATATGTATAAAATGGTTTTAGGGTTTTTAAGACGTTTTATGTTCAATTGTATCAATATCGATAAGTAAGGTGGTATTGGGTGATTCCGTCAACTCGTTTATCGAATTGATATTGTTTATAAACTATTCTTTATTTTATATTTATAAAACTCATTACAATGTCCTTTAATTATTTAGGTCATTATAAATGAATAATATTATTGGTTTCGCATTTCATCTTTTATGTCGCTTTTCGTTACATATGAACTATATATATATTTTCTGTATCGTAATTTAAATTATTATTTTCACTTTTATTATTGATATTATTGAGATATCAATATTATAATCTATATTGTTGTTTTTGAACGCGTTTTAAAATGCCTTCCGCTACATTCCTTTTCTAGTCCAGTTTCGAGCCAACTAGCATTTATCTATGGGTCGGGTTTTTTTCCCTTAAAACTTTCATGAATAAATAGATTAAGATAAGTAGCTTTCCTAATCTCATTCTTAAGCCTAAATTAATCATTTAATCAAGCCCATAAGTGTAGCTTAAGTTAGGGTTATATGAAGCTCATTAGAAGCCCAATTTCTCTCCCTTTTCACGGCAGCCTTAAGGCTGATTATTGATCAGTTTGTAAAGCCTAAACTCCCTAATTACTCATGTAATAAAACCCCCTTTACTCCTCTTTAAGTGGCTGTCCAAGACCCTTCTTCTTCCCCTCTTTTAAACGTACAAAGCAAGATGATTGAGCGTTCTTTTCGCTGCTTGCATCTCTTCTGTTTCTGTCCTTCTTTCCTTCAAAATTTTGGTGTGATCTCAAGGCTCAAACATGGGGATTTTCGTGGTTAACTTGCTGCTGCTTTTCCTCTCAAATTCGAGCACTCAATTGTACTCAAGAACATCAAGACAGGGGGTGAATGGAGCTTCGTTTGGGGCGTTTTGATGAGCAACCCTTGCTGCACTTTAATCTGATTTTTATGGCCTTCATATAAGAGGTAACTAGCACTATTCCAAGCTTTAGAAATCATGGCTAGGATAGGTTAAGGCTAGGTGCAAATTAGAGTTGGTTAGATTAGGATTTGTTTTAATTCAAGGTGTTGAAATTTCATGATTGTTTTGCTGCTTTGTGCGTGAGAATTGAGGGCTGCTCAGTATGTTAGATAGTTGATCTTTCTGCCTATTTTTAATGTTTATGTTAAGGTATCATAAGGGTTTATTTTTAAGTTGTTAATGATGCATGTTGGTTGAGTTTAAGCCATAAATTTATGAATTATAGCTGCTGTAAAAACAGCCTCTGTACCGTGTGCTTTTGTTGAACTTTAGCCTTGCTTATGATGGATTTCATGCTTGATTTACAGTAGTAACATGTTAGGTTTATCCCTAAATTGAATTATCATATTTTGGGCAAGTTTTGATGTAATTATATGCCTATAACTAAGCAAAGTTGCTGCTGCCATTTAAGTTTGTGAATCGTGTGAATTGAGTGGATTTAAGAGATGTATTGCCTAATTTATATGCCTAATCTTGTGCCTATTATAATCTATTATGTTTTTAGAGTGTGTATGTTACTAGGCTAAGGTTAATTATGGGTTTTAAGGTTGGTTTTGGGTGAGTTTGTTGTGCATTGTACTGCTGTAATTCTAATTAGGGGCTGCTGCATTGTCATGTAGTTTTTAGTATGTTAAAAGCATGAATTTAATCCTATCTTGTGTGTGTATATTGCCTAATGTGTGGATTAATATGTCCTAGTTTTATTTTATCATTGAGGCATGCTTTGGATGTGTTCATGAAGCATTTAAGATGTCGTACAGTGGCTGCCATTTTTGGGTGTTAAAATTATATCATGAATAATTTAATTTTATTATATTTATATAATTCTATCTTTTATTTTGTTGGATAACTTACTATTTATTTAAATGAGTCGGTATAATGATGGAAATTGTGACCAAGGATCAATGTTGATTTATATTGTGAGTGTTTATGGGGTTTTAAAAATGGTTTTGAAGTGTCAAGTAAGTTGTCGACGTCGTTGTGCTTTAAAGTAGAATAACACTGTTTTTAGCACCGCTTCGCCAAGGATTGTGTACGGAGTGTATTGTGATATTTTGTTATAATTAGCTTCGTACCCAAATCCAGACAATAAGAGTGACACCATGTATATGATTTATAAATGATTTTGTATATTTTGAAGAATTTTGAAGTTAAACTCTTTTGAAGGATTTATATTGAATTTTGGTCTTAGAAGTAAAGACCTGCAGTATTTTAAATTAGGGTTGATGATCCCTAAAATGTGTTTGGATGATTTTGAAGAAGTATTTTTACTGTTTTATATGATTCGTGAGTGTAAGACAACCATTGGGCTGCGGAATTCAATGGTTGGAACATGCCAACATCTTGGGCTGCGGAATTCGAGATGTAATTTTCTAGGTTAATTGTTGTCGTCCGGAACTACTCGGGCTAATTCGAGTAGGAAAACTGGGAGTTTGGCCATTCTCAGACGCAGACGGCTGCGGAATCGTCTGTAGGTTCGCCCTGACAAACCTTTGATGGTGGGCTACGGATTTCACCGGCGTTCATATTTTATATGCTTGCCTCACTATGGACCAGTTTTCGAAAAGTTAAAATCCTCTATTTCAAAATTATTACACTTTTGAGAAGGTCTTAGTCATGAATTTTTCTTAATCTTTTTAAAGAATCTTTAAAAAGTGTTAATTATTGTTTTTATGAGTTTATTGATGTGTTTTGGGTGTTATTTATTCTTACGCTGTAATTATGTGGCAATATATTTTACTTTATTCAAAATACATGTTCGTTATATTTTTTGTATTGTAATCACGTTGCATGTTTTGACTGGTATTTCTATCTATGTGTATTATCATGTTTATCTTGTCTATATTATGAAGTTGTTTGACATGTATATATGTTGTATTATTTATATGTATGCTTCTATGCTTTATACTATGCTTAGCTTTGTGTTTCTACAAGTTTTGGGAGAACTGCTAGTTACTCCCCACTGATTGTGGAACCTAAATGTTAATTGCAGGTGAACAGTAGTGTTTGTTGAGTCTGGGGCTGAGAGCAGAGTGTATAGTTTGTTCCCTAGTAGCTTTATCGACTATCTTTTGATGTCTTTACCTCTCTTTATGAGATAGTCGAATTTGAGGTTGTTCTGCCTTGTTGAAGGTTTTATTTGATCTTTTGGGATTTCTTTCTCTTTATTATTTTTTTTATTTATTTAATTTTGTTATTTTTCTATTTCCTTTAGTTTTTCGTAACCTTTAGAGTGACATCACCGTCTCGACATTATTTCCGCTCACGTCTCGCCTTCTGTTTTAGACGGGGTGTTACAGTTAAGAAACACGTATCCTGCACCGTCGAGTACACGTCTCTGGGGTAATCGATTTTTAGTTCTGCATTTTGTGACGATCTTCCTCAAGCCAGGGGAATATTGCCGAAGACTGCTCCGCTTGTATCTGTCTTTAAATTTTTTGTTGTGACAGTCCTCCGCAAGCTAGGGAACATAGTCGAAGATAACTCCGCTTGTAGCCATCTCCTGTTTTCTTGACAATTCTTCACAAGCTAGGGAAAATTGTCGAAGGTGACTCTGCTTGTAGTCATCTTCAGTTTCCGTGACAACCCTCCACATCTTAGGGAACGTTGTCAAAGATCATTCTGCTTGTAACGATCCTCAGTTTGCTAGTGCTTTGCTTGAATATCTGTTGTGCTGTTGCTTTGCTGTATTTTTCTATGAACCAATGTCTTGGTGCTTGCGATGAGCCAATGTTAGGCGCTTAAGCTAAGTGAGACGATCATCATCAGGTCGATCACTTACTGCGATTGTAATTGAGTCGAATACTAATCATGTCAATTTGCTTATAGGGGACTAACTAGCGTACCAAGAAACCCAATTTGCTTTCGTAAGGTCCACATAAACAAATATGGGGCATAAGGAATTGCATCGCTGAGGAAAGAAGGTTATCGCTTGCTGCCACATGCCATCGCGACACGCCAGGCTTATCGCGGCGCGATAACTTTATCGCGTCGCGATGGAGTCGGGTTTTCCGGATTTAAACCCCTTCTTCCTTATTTCGCCGCCGCTGCTCTCATTTTTCGCACGAACTCAAAAAATTTCAATTTGCTCGTTCTCCTTCGTTTCTCAACGAAATTCACTCAGATTTTTTGCAAATCGAAGCTTGTGATCTCTAGTTTGCCGATCTGTGTAAGTCTTCCTCAAATTCACTCTATTTTGTGCGAATTTTGTGTGTTTTTACTTGCGGATTTTCGAAATCAGTTTTGCTTTGTTTGTCGAATTTCTTGCCATTAAACCACTTGTTTAAGTTTGTATATTGCCTTGGGAGTATTTTGAAACTTGTTTGGCTCAATTTGGTGAAGAAATGAGCAAATTGCCATTGATGAACACTTTGAGTTCGTGAACATAATGTGGCTTGTTCTTCATGTTTCTGCTTGCTTTTCACGCTCAATTTGTCACAATATTTGCCATAATATTGCAAGAAATTTGCCATAAAAAACATGCTTTGTTTTAGTACTACGTACTTTTTTTTTTTTTTTTTTTTTTTTTTTTTTTTTTTTTTTTTTACAAACAAAGTATCATGCAGCTAGGTGAACTTTAGAAAATATAAAACCGTCAATTTATTGTTTTTATGTTCTTGAACATAATTAGCATGACTCGTCGTCGACACAGGCGAGGGGACTTCCACTAGCCTTGGGGAGTTCCCTGAGTGGGATGGGCAGACTTTGTACTTCGCGCCCAGGTTCCACATTTCGGAGCGTGTGAGGCGCCATATGACCGATGAGCGGGTTCGTTGCCATGGTTCGGGCAACGATACCATTGGTAACTTGTACGATACTTACTTCATCAACAACGCGGAGCTGCGCGCGTTGTGGGAGTCATGTGGCTTGACTCCTTTGCTGCAAACCACTAGGGCCCTCTACTCTTTACGGTCGAGCCGCTTCATCGTACGTGGTTTGGTGGAGTTCTTTTGGGACACCATCAACACGTTCCATTTTCCATGGGGTAAGATGATCGTCACTCCTCTCGACTTCTCTATGATCATCGAACTAGGGTTCCAGTCAACGGCTGTTCCCTTGGGTAGGGATATTACCTTTACGTCCCCAGAGGTGGATGAGCTGCTGGGTCCTATTGCTGTTCGGGCCCGTGCTGAGTCAAGGTCAGTGCAGATGAGCGGCCGGTTCATCCTTCGAACTCTGCTCGTAGAGGCCTTTCGAGACGATGCGACCACCCTTGAGCAGTGGGTGCGCATCTTTGTTCCGATTCTGCTGTCAGGGTCCTTTTCTCCTGACAAGAGTAACCGAGCGCTACTCTACTATCTGCTGGCTCTTTGCGACCTGTGAGCAATCGGGACTTTTGACTAGGCCAGCTTGGCCTATGCTCACCTCCTACTAGGATTGCGACTTGCCTGTCGCCATCGCGACTATAAGGAGGAGGTCACACTTTCCAGCTTCTGGAGGATCGTAGAGGTATATTCTGTTTTTAGAAGCTTTCTTTTGATGCACGTTAGCTTTCGCTGACTCGTCTTGTTGTTACAGGTGTGGTTCTACGAGTATCTTCCATCTTTTTCGCCAGCCAGGCCTTCGCCACGAGGGCTCCCCGTTGCTACTAGTTGGGGAGGTTGTTATCCTAGCCTGACCACTACCAGACTCATCGAGAGGCCTTTCTCTCGATATGCATTGTCGCTTGTTATTTCAATTTTGTCCTGTGTAACAGGATTCTAACTCATCGACATTTTTTTCATGGGAGCCTGATCCTCTTTTCCATCCATGGGCGGAGTTGGACACTCCTGCGCGAGCAGCCGCGTATGCAACTCAGCATCGTTATTTCCAGGGGACGTACGACGCCGTGGTGTACTTGGGTGAGAGAGTCGTGATTCAGCACTCTATGAAGTTTTTCGTAGTTCCGCGACGTCCTCCACCACATATGATGGATCAGGAGGCTCTTCGGACTCACATGGAGAGATCTACGGTTGGTGATGGTTGGCAGAGACTTAGCCATCCGTCCCAGTACTATGCTAGGAAACTCTTGCCGCAATTTGCTCCACCGCCTTGTATATTGGACTAGGAGGAGGTATGCTTTATTTCTTTGGTTTGTTTATCTTTTGTTAGCCATTGACGACCTTAACCGTTTAGAGTTTATTTTTGCAGGAGGCGGCTATTGCGGAGTTTGTACCTCCGCCTATGTCCATCACCTACCAGGGGTCTTTTGGGCCTATAGAGGAGAAGATTCCTCCAGCCCCCGAGGAGTGGCGTATGTTGGAGAGATCGATTCCCCATCGTCAGACTTTGGTAAGCTATCTCTAATACTTTGCTATATGCATTTTCGACTGCTTTTAACCTCTTTCACTTTTGTAGTTTTCTCGCGAGATGATGAAGAGGATGGTGAGAGCTATGGACGCCTTCCGTTACCAGCTCGTGAGGCTGAGCCATCAGGTGTCGTGTTGTCGTGACGGCAATGTGGCAGAGGTATGTCTCTTTACTTGCATTTGATTACCTTTTTGTTCTGTGTATTTAACTTGGCTTACTTTTCTGTTTTAGCCTGTCCCTCCGACGCGTACTTGCACGAGACCTGAGAGCAGAAGAGAGAGGTCTGGCTCTAGATCGAGATGTCGCCACACCTCGGCTGAGGATCAGGGCGAACGAGAGGGGTCGGACCACACTATTGTCATAGAGGGTTCTAGTTCCTCTACTGAGGAGGAGGTTAGGCAGCCCCCTGGTCAGGATGCTTCGGTGCCGATTCCTTTCATGGCTGGTGGGACGTACGAGGTTGGCTCGTCGTCACAGCAACCACCTTATCAGGAGCCACAGCAGGGTGAGCTTGGTTGGACTAGCCCTACTCTTTCTTTTCCTCCGACTGAAGAGACTAGTGCTGGGCAGGATGTGACTCCCTAGACTTTGCAATTTTACGACACTTTCGGGATTCGTCCTCCAAGATCATAGATGTATCTGTGTTAATTGATTGTTTGATTATATAAGACTTTGCTATTTGTATCATTAACACATGTTGTATATACATACTTTTATTATGTCTATTATATTTCTTGCATTTTATTTTTTTATTTTATGTGCATGTGAGTGTGAAAAAATTGTGACAATTTTTTGCGCAAAAATTCCGTTATTTTTATTACTAATAGAGGGTATCTGTAGACACCCAAATGTGTCTCCCCAAAACCAAACCCAGTGATGAATACCTTTTGCATCGAATGATAATCGAACGAGGTGAAAGTGTGAAAGGTCAAGTGTTGCGGTTGGTTTTTATTATAAAATTCTTTCTTTCTGTTTTAAAAAAACAACTCTATTTTATGAAAACAGTCAATCTAGTTTAGTTTGGTCCACGACAAGGGTCCAATAATAGTGTAGTTGGATGGGGCTTGCAAAGAGCTTTCCAACGATATATTATAATCTCAATTCCGATGAATAATGAGGAAGTTATGGCCAAAATACTAAACTGGGCCCAGTTTGATCTTTACATGCGGCCCAATGATCTAGGGGAGGGCCCAATGTTAATTATTATTCCTAAAGTTATTAGAATAAATTTTAGTTTTCTAGAATTCTCTAGAAGGTTCTCTTTAATCCTAATAAAATTAGAATTAATAATTATATTTTGATAAGTTTTATTTGGAATAATATTATTTTATGAAAAATACGATTTCGATTTCCATACGGACTTTACGAATCAATTTTGATTCATAAGTGGACTCCGTGTTTGAAAGCGCGTAGGAAACCAGGCTGTCGCCACGCGACAGAGCTTGTCGCCACGCGACAGAGCTTGTCGCCAAATGACAGGATTGTCGCTACGCGACAAGCCTTGTCGCCACGCGACAGACTTTGTCACCAACCGACAAGGTCGGTTTTGCGGCGACATAGTGGAGTTTTATTCCTTATCAAATTCTACCTATTTTCGGACTGTTTTCTTATAAATAGGGTCCTGAACCTCCGTTTTTATTCATCAACAATTCACAATCAACAATCATCATCTCTCTCTAAAGCTAGAAGCTTTCCTTCTCTCTATTCTTTTTCTAAACCTTCCCTCTTACAAAATTCCGCATTCACGAGATCTAGAAACACCTAGCCAAGTTCGAAGTTGCCTTCGCCTTAGACGTGAAAGGTTACAATTTCTGAGGGTTTGGTCCCTAATCTTTCTTTCAATTATTTGATTTAATTGTTTGATTTTATATTTTCCTTGAAGTTACTAACGCGTGTATTTTGTTATTAGAAAGAGGCACGAGGCATCAAAGTATGTAATCTTGTTGCTCTATTCTTGTAGAAAGCATGTTTATTATTTTTTAATTCCTAGTATCATGTTAGGATTTTTTTATTGCTCTCTAGTAGCATGTTTAGGGTGCCTTTTACTCTTTTCTAATATCATGTTAGTACCATGTTAGGTTTAAAGCTTTGATTTTTATTGCTTAGTGACATGCTAGGATTTGTTATTAATCTTGTTAGTATCATGCCTAGGATCTTGCTATTATTGTGCTTAAACATGATTATGATAATTATGATTATTATGGTTGTTAACATGATTATTTCAATTATGTTAATGGTTATGATTATTATTATGTTGCTTGATGATTATTTATTGTTATTTCTTGATCACACCTTTTATGCATGTTTAAAGGGAATTTGTACTTGTAATCACGCTTAATAAGATAATTAATAATCTTGTTTAGGGCTAATATGATTATAATTCAAGTGATCGCCAATAGAGATGGCAATGGATCGGATTCGGATCGGGTGGAGCTTCACCCGCATCCATCCATTATTCTAATCGCTCCATCCACATCCATCCGTCACCCGCTTCACCCATCATCCATATCCGTCCGTCCATCATCCGCGGATGAAACGGGTGGAGCGGATGACTAATGGATGAGTATTAAAGTGAAAAAAAAACCCACATAAACTCTAATTTTCGGTTATTTATACAATAATTTTTTTTATTTTATTAATAAAAAAGGAAACAATAACAACGTATTGTTTGAAAAATTAATTTGTAACAAAAAAAACAAGTAATTTCTTGCACATTTCATATTTCATTATTAAAATTCTTAGATTAAAAATTTAATATATGTTAAATGGGTGGGTGGATGGTTAACGGGTGAAAAAAGTATCATCCATATCCGATCCGATCCATCACCCGCTTCATCCGTCACCCGCTTCTCATCCATTTAATTCGGGTTTTCGTCCATTTATTTAAAGCGGGTGGAGCGGGTTAGCGGATATCCACTTAATATTGCCATCCCTAATCGCCAATAATAGTTTTGTTGTGCATTAAGTTCAACCAACATAGATAAATAGGTTTGGGGTTAACTTATTGATTGCATGTTAGTCAGAAAGCGCACCTGAATATGAGAAGAATAAAGTAGAGGCCTATTCAGGGCAGGTTCAATCTCTTTTAGGTTAGATTTGTACCTTCATCCCCGAACCCTTTTTGGTTCAAGACCTTTTGGAGTTGACGATCTCATGGATCGTTAAGGGGTGTAATCTTCACCTTGTGAACGGTTTACAAGTTCCTAAAAACTTGTTGGCGACTCTTTTGCTCTCTTTTCTTTCCGTTTGGACGCCACCGTACTTAAGTGTATGATCACAGTGGGGTTCAAGCTTTGGGGTAATGCTTGAAATATTCCCTACAGTTTTTGGCGACTCCGCTGGGGAGGATTTCTATTTTAATTCCTGAAATTTATTTTGGCAATGATTTAGAATGAGTGGATGAGACTCGAAAAGTTCTAAGTATTTCATGTGCGTAATTTTGGTTAGCATTATTGTCATATGCATAAAAAAGGTCCTCATTGGATAGACCATCCGAAATGAGTAAAAAACATAGGATTTTTACACGTAGAAAATTTGAGAAATATCTTTCATAACTAGAATTAAAATAACGCTGGGAAATCTGAAAAATTGTAAGAACGTAGATACCTGCTGAGGCATGTAGGAACTAGCGCCCAGAAAACAAGGCTTGTCGTCGGTAAAGTGCTTCTGTAGCCTGGCAACAGTTCTGTCGCTTGGCGACAGGGTTACTTTTGCGGCGACAGTCCCTGTAGTCTGGCGCCAAGTTCTTCCAATACCGAGCCAGAACTCTGCCTTCTTGTTTTGACCATTTCTAGCATTGTTGGGTCGACTCTACTTCCTGATTGAGTTTTTCTCTCTTTTCTGAAACCCATATGTGTTCTACATATGGACATAACCCTCTGGGGGTTCACGCTCCATCTACCCAATCGAACGCTCCTGGCAACGACGGGTACATCCGAGTTTGTGAATCCACCAAACCGTGGAAGCAATTTTTTAACTTACGGGGTCCCATCCACTCGCACCAACCCTTCCAAAGGTAAGGCTTCCGCGCGGTGCATCCGGACTCATAACCATGGACCCTCTTTGACTAACCCATATCCTTGAACTTTAGAGAACTACAGCCATGGTTAGGTTGCAAACTCATCGCATCATATTGTGACTATTTGAACTATTTGTGCATTCCTTGCTTGTGCATACCCTATATGTGCTAACCGTTTGTTTGACTTGTGTTTAAGTCTAAATAAACTAACCAAAGACTAAAGGACTTTTCTTAATTAATTAGTTAATTAATTTGGCTAATAAATATGTCTAAAATCGAGTCATAGTTCCTTTGAGTAACTCGGATTTTTATTCCCGTATACTGCACAAGCGTCAACTTATTTTGGTCATATCCGGAGTTCTAGGAAGAACTACGAGTCGTACAGACTATGGATCTGTAGCCCCGAGTTTTATCTTTAATTTGGCGTTGCTTTCGTCCCAATCAGAGTCACAGATCAAAAGTTATGACTAAAATAACACAGCCTGTCCAGTTTAGTGCACATATGTGAGGTCTTAACTTAGTCTTTGCTTGAGTCTAGTCACATAGTCTAGCCACATGGTCATGACACGAGTCTTAAATGTCACCTACACTCACTAGTCTTAGCACACACTTTGTATATGTCACCATGACCATGTCTTAGGTTCATGCATGAGTCGGTTTTTTCCGTCATTTGAATTGGGGGTACATTCTATTCCTAATTTTTTCATATCTCTCCATCTACATCATCTTTTCATTCTCTACATGCCTTCCTCATGCCACAATATTCATTCTTCCTACCTTCTTCCATCTATTGCATGTTGAATAGAGTTGATTCAAATAATTAACAATGAATATCCCTTAATTTCCCTTTCCACAGTACTTGGTCAAGGAGAGAAGGATGATTAATCAAAGACAACACTTTTGATAAAGCATCACTTTTTTATAAAACAAAAGGGTTGTAGTAATGGCCGGCGAAAAGGAAATTTTCTTAAGTAATATTAGTGACAACTTGTCAAGTCTAAAAGAAGACGTTCGAAAACTGCAAGATGTCATTGCCATGCTCTTGAATGTGGTAGAAGGATTAGCAAATCGGATGATGGTTGTTGAACAAAATTCTCACCAAGGATCTAATGAAGAACTCAATGCTCCTAAGCCATGGGCAAAATGGACCATTGAAGAATACACACCAATAGGAATGACTTACATTGAAGCTTTTGACTGTCTCCACGATCAAGGTCTCATTCGCCCCATTGGTCCCAGTCAAGACCCTCCACCTGAAAAACGGTATCCCAATTGGGACCCAAAATCTTATTGCCGATACCATAGAGGTCGTGGTCACACCACCGAAGTATGTCTCGCTCTCAAAGATCGTATTCAAGACCTCATTAATTCAAGTTTCCTTCATGTTCCTCCGCGCGACAAGAAGGCCAGGATTAGTAACGATAACAACAATGGCTATAAAGGAAAGAAGAACGACAATCCTTCTTCTTCTGGAAGCACCCACTCTAGTAACAATGTTAATAACGGTGTCTTAGCTATGGATAATTAAAGATATAAAAAGAAACCCAGGAGAGAGTTCACACCCATTGGAATGACCTATGATGTTGCTTTCGATCGTCTCTATGATCGAGGATTAATCAAACCTATTGGTCCTACCGAGGATCCAACACCAGAAAAGCAATCTTCGAGATGGGATCCCAATTCTTATTGCAAGTACCATCAAGGAAATGGTCACACCACCGATAAATGCTACAGGTTTCAAAATCTCATTCAAGATCTCATAGAAGCAAACAAGATCCCATTGCCCCTAGCTAGCGAAAAGACTGGGTGATGTTGAAGCAAACGACACAAGACAAGAGGCGAGCGTCAACGACAAGATTTCATGACCTCTTTTTCTATTTCTTTTTCATTTTTCCTTTCCCCAATAAATCTAGCAATAGGCACCTTCTTCCTTAGATTTTTTTTTTTTATTTTGTATGTTTCTTTTCTCCCTTTAATAAAATGAGCATTTGTTTCCTTTCATGTGATCATTACATTGCTTTGCATTAAAAAAAAAAAAAAAAAAAAAAAAAAAAAAAAAAAAAACGTCGAACTAAGCATAAGGTATACCAATGATTTGAGGCACCCCTCATAGCCACATCATATCACCTTTCACCCTTCAAATATGCAATCCTTTTTTGATAAACCGCTTTGAGCCTCGTCTAACGATAGATCTTTCTTTCTTCAACCCACATCTACCTAACCTTGGGATGGGATGGTGTGTAACTTATGCGATTTTCAAAGAACAAAAGCTTGAGTGATTCAAAAGATTAAAATAGAAAAATAGAAATAATAAAAGTGTACAAAAGGGCAAGTGTTCCAATGTCTTTGATATGAAAATGTCTTTGATATGAGCACGTCTCAGATTGCGTCTCTTATCGAGTGTTCGGTACCGTGCCTGAGAAACATGAATGCCAAGTGAGTGATAGATCGCATGATCGGGATTGCCCACGCTTATAAAAAAGAGATTTGAATTTGAAAAATGATAAAGCAAAAAGAGAGAGCAAAATATAAAGAGTTAAAACACTCAAGCATAAAAATACAAAGATTCAAAAGCAAGGTTGCACACCTTGGGGGCTTACCTAGGGTGTTGAGCCTTTATCCCTTTCTTCTTCAAACCTTTAGCCTAACCACGTTACAACCCTTAAAAGACCTTTTTGAGGTATACACACTTGTGCGAGGTTCGGCTAGAGCTACGTTCGGCCTAATTCCTAACGGATACGTATGCAACCTCACATCGAGGTGCGGCCGTAATAAACATGCATTCATTTTCACATTCACACACTCACACCATGATCATATCAAAGGATCTCCAATGCTCATCCTTTTTCATTTAGAGCTAGACTTGGGGGCTTGATCCTTACATTATTAGCCTACCTAGCCTAAGTGTCACCACCATTGGACTCTTTTCAATATATTTTTCCACACACTTAGCCCTTGCGGCCTAACTTTAGTGTCACTTTCACACACTACATAGATACATGACCAAATAGTCTTTCCCTTAGGAGCCATTCGTCATGAAATCTTAACACAACGCTGAAGCATGCCTTGTCATGCCATAATCACTCATCACTCATCATTGCATCATAAAGTATGAAGTACTTAGCCTCCGAGCCTAAGCTACCTAAATACTTTCATCTTCAAGTCAACTAGGATAGTCTAAGATGTTACAATCCTTGTACTGTGAGAGACAACATTAACGGATTAAGCTCATTCAACATGCACCTTCAAAAACTTCGCTTCTTTCTTTTTTTGCGTATTTCTTTTTCGGGAGAAAGTCGGTATCCTCCACAAAAAATGATGGAAAATTTTTGCCTTTTTGCATTTTTCGAGTCACATAATCACATTATAATGCACACACGAGTCATGTACGTTGAGTCATGTCACCTCGAATTGAGTCTAACGCATGTGTCAAAACACATTAAATCACATAAGAGTCACACAGGTGTCAAAACACATTGAGTCAACCTCAAGTCAGTCAATCACCTTAGGTCAACCCTAAGAAAAACACCAGCAAAGTCTTTTGGCAATCTTTTGATATTTACAGGATACAACCATTCAGCAAAGCTCCTATTCGCAGCCAACCGGACGATCTCAACAAGCATTCAAGTATTAAAGCTCTTTGTTCAGAGACGCGTGGACATATCAAAAAAGCTCTTTGCTCAGAGACGCGTGGGCATATCATTAAAGCTCTTTGTTCAGAGACGCGTGGACATTTCTTTTTAAGCTCTTTTGCTCAGAGACGCGTGGACATCCTATTAAAGCTCTTTGTTCAGAGACGTGTGGACATTTCTTTTCAAGATCTTTTTCTTAGGGACGAGTGAACATTCCTCAAAAAGAAGCTCTTTGGTTCAAAAAACGAGTGAACATCAATAGCGACAAAGCTTGTCGCTTGGAAACAAGAATAAATAGCGGCAACAAGCAGTTTCGGTTAGCGCTGGAGCGGCACCAGAGTACAGGGATCCATAATATGGTTATGTGAACCTCGTGTAGCAATTTCGGGTTCCTTGGTACGCTAGTTAGCCCCCATAAGCAATTTGACATGATTAAGTGATCGGCTCGATTACAATCGCAATAGGTGATCGGCCTAATGAAAGATCGTCTCACTTAGCTTAAAGCGCCTAAACATTGGCTCATCTCAAAGGCACCGACATAATGGTTCACAAGCAGCAGAAGCGCCGACGTACTGGCATAGTGGAAGCAAAGTTCAAGCGAACTTTAAAGGATCAACATGCATTGGTCTTCGGTGATATTCTTTGGAATATTGTCGCAACAACTGAAGATGGCTACAAGCAGAGTTGTCTTCGATCGTGTTCCCTAGGATGTGGAAGATGGTCACAAAAAACCGAAGATGGCTACAAGCAGAGTTGTCTACGATCGTGTTCCCTAGGATGTGGAAGATGGTCACAGAAAAACTGAAGATGGCTACAAGCAGAGTTGTCTTCGATCGTGTTCCCTAGGATGTGGAAGATGGTCACAAAAAAACTAAAGATGGCTACAAGCAGAGTTGTCTTCGATCGTGTTTCCTAGGATGTGGAAGATGGTCACAAAAAAACTGAAGATGGCTACAAGTAGAGTTGTCTTCGATCGTGTTCCCTAGGATGTGGAAGATGGTCACAAAAAATTGAAGATGGCTACAAGCAGAGTTATCTTCGATCATGTTCCCTAGGATGTGGAAGATGGTCACAAAAAACTGAAGATGGCTACAAGAAGAGTTGTCTTCGATCGTGTTCCCTAGGATGTGGAAGATGGTCACAAGCAGCAGAGAATAACTACAAGCAGAGTCATCTTATAAATAGGGTGGAGTTTTATTCCTTATCAAATTCTACCTATTTCCGGACTGTTTTCTTATAAATAGGGTCCTGAACCTCCGTGTTTATTCATCAACAATTCACAATTAACAATCATCATCTCTCTCTAAAGCTAGAAGCTTTCCTTCTCTCTATTCTTTTTCTAAACCTTCCCTCTTACAAAATTCCGCATTCACGAGATCTAGAAACACCTAGCCAAGTTCGAAGTTGCCTTCGCCCTAGACGTGAAAGGTTATAATTTCTGAGGGTTTGGTCCCTAATCTTTCTTTTAATTATTTGATTTAATTGTTTGATTTTATATTTTCCTTGAAGTTACTAACGCGTGTATTTTGTTATTAGAAAGAGGCACGAGGCATCATAGTATGTAATCTTGTATCTCTATTCTTGTAGAAAGCATGTTTATTATTTTTTAATTCCTAGTATCATGTTAGGATGTTTTTATTGCTTTCTAGTAGCATATTTAGGGTGCCTTTTACTCTTTTATAATATCATGTTAGTACCATGTTAGGTTTAAAGCTTTGATTTTTATTGCTTAGTGACATGCTAGGATTTGTTATTAATCTTGTTAGTATCATGCCTAGGATCTTGCTATTATTGTGCTTAAACATGATTAAGATAATTATGATTATTATGGTTGTTAACATGATTATTTCAATTATGATAATGGTTATGATTATTATTATGTTGCTTAATGATTATTTATTGTTATTGCTTGATCACGCCTTTTATGCATGTTTAAAGGGAATTTATACTTGTAATCACGCTTAATAAGATAATTAATAATCTTGTTTAGGGCTAATATGATTATAATTCAAGTGATCGCCGATAATAGTTTTACTGTGCATTAAGTTCAACCAACATAGATAAACAGGTTTGGGGTTAACCTATTGATTGCATGTTAGTCAGAAAGCACACATGAATACGAGAAGAATAAAGTAGAGGCCTATTCAGGGCAGGTTCAATCTCTTTTAGGTTGGATTTGTACCTTCATCCCCGAACCCTATTTGGTTCAAGACCTTTTGGATTTGACGATCTCATGGATCATTAAGGGGTGTAATCTTCACCTTGTGAACGGTTTACAAGTTTCTAAAAACTTGTTGGCGACTCTTTTGCTCTCTTTTCTTTCCCTTTGGACGCCACCGTACTTAAGTGTATGATCACAGTGGGGTTCAAGCTTGGGGGTAATTCTTGAATTATTCCCTATAGTATCCGACTTTCTCCCCCGAAAGAAAAAATGAAAAAATAAAATGAAGTTTGAATAACAATAAGCTTAATTAATTAAACTTAAAAATAATCAATATGGGATATGTATTTGAAGGAAAGTTGCCAAAAATAGAATTGGATAAGGCTTTTGAAAGGATCAAAAACTGTAAAGTCAAAGTATATATTGAGTCAAAGTCGAAAAAACGCGGTCAGCATAACGCGTGACGCTGTCGTAGGCGAGAGCATGCTTCGCTAGCCTTATCGCAACGCGATAATTTTAATTTCCCGAATCCGTTCCGGATTCGATTTGTGTCAATCCTTGTTTATAAATAGCCCCCAAATCTGCCGATTTCAGCATAATTCAAGCAGATTAAAAAAACTTAGCTTATTAATTTTCAATCAAGTAGTCATGGCTAAGACTTGTAGTGATTTTATTCGTGAGTGGTGCCGATCTTTGACTGCTAAGGAGAGGAAAGAGCTTGACTCTTTTCACTTGGGGGGTTTATATGGTATTAAGGGGGTAGATCTTGATATAGACTTTATTCATACCGCCTTAGAATATTGGGATTCAAATACCCATTGCTTTAGACTAGGTTATGATGAATTTTTCCCTTTACTGGAAGAATTTGGTGCCATTCTTGGCTTTCATTATTTAGATCTTGCGGTAATTCCTAAGGTGAGCGAATATTATTATAAAGATTTTGAGCGTTTCCTTAACCTTAGGGATAGGGACTTGAAGGGTACAGTGCATGGGAATGTGATGAATTTGAAAGAATTCACATGTTTTTATTTTGATAGACCACGATCTGAGTCTTTTCATGTTTATAAGAGGAGGGCTTTCCTCTTTTGCATGTTTAGCCAATACTTCCTCACTAGTGGAAATACTCATAAGGGTCAAGCAATTTTGGTATCTGTCATGGAGCAAGTTGACTCAGGGAGAAATCCAATGCCATTAATTGTTGGAGAAACTTGCTCAGTTTGGATGAATTAAAGAAGGACCCTAAAGCACCTCTTCAAGGTTCTCTAATTTTATTACAGGTAGAAAATTAATACTTTTAATTACAGAAATTAAAAATATTTAATTTTGTGTAGTAATACTAATTATTTGCATTGAATTTTTGCAGATTTGCTAATGGAAAGGCTTGAATTAATTAGCCCTCCTAACAACGTTGAAAAGTATACACCAAATTGTTTTATAAGAAGAAAGAAACGTTTTTCCATAAAGATGGGTCGTCGAGAGTGGAGTAGAGTCTTTGAAACTCGCGACTTCTCCATTAAATGGGTTGTTCCTTGGTGGAAAATTGAGAAGATGATCGGTGTCAATACTCAACCCTCTTGCCGTCTTCCAAGCTTGTCCAAGTTAACTTTCTACTATCCTTGTAGAGTAAGGAGACCATATGACCTTGCTCAAACCATTCCTTCCGAGGATCTTCGTCGTCCTTATGAATTTCCTGTTTCACAAGATGTAGAAAAATTTGACAACTATTGGTGTGCTAGGCCTTTGTGGGAAGTTGTTACCCATAAAGTTCCTCCTCCTTTGTCTAGAGATGTGAAGTAGTGGTTACTTGGTAGATCTCAAAAGGACAAGAACAAAGTCCGGAACATGTACAAAACTAGTGTTAAAGATCGCTTAGGAGATAAGAAAATCCCTCCTAAAGATCGCCTAGGTGCAAGAGTTGAATTCAAGACTCCTGTTATGCCTAAGAAAAAAAGTGTTGCAAAAGACAAAGAGAAAAAGAAGGCTGACTCTACGGAGAAGAAAGTATGGGTTGAAAAGAAGCATGGTGTAATGGCTAAAGGAGAAACTATCTCTACAAAAATTGTATGCAGATCATCTAAGGGACCTCTATTAGTGCAAGAGATGGATGATGAAGAGGAAGCAGACAAAAATTGGAAGAGGGCTAGAAAAGAGAAGACTGATTAGAGCATTGCTTCACTTAGACATTTATTTTATTTTTGAGTCAATTTTATTTTTAAGCTTTTCTTTTAATTCCATCAATAATGTAATTTTATTTTATTAATTATTAATGCAATTTTCAGCTTTTCAAATTAAATTAACTCTTTTATACTGAAAATAAAAATTTATTTTATCAAAGCAATGAAAACGACTTGAATAAATTTCGAAAATAGTTCGAGTACGGAAGTCAAAAATTCCTGAAATACACAGAAATTTGCCCAGATTGACGAAAACAAACTGGCGTTGGAATTCTGAAACTATCGCGGCGCGACAGTGCTTTCACGGCGCGATAGATCTTGTCGTGGCGCGCTGGTCTTGATTTTCGTGCTTCGCTCTTTCTGCTTCGGCGGATTGATGCTGGTGTGCGAGATTTGTAAAAATTAAAGTGGTCGCGCCTTATAAAGGGTTCCCTACGTATCCTTTTCTTAGGAATCAGGCCAAACGTAGCTCTTTTGAGTATACTATTCAAGTTTTCATGGGTAGAATTTCTTAAGTTGGTCAAGATTCGTCATGTTTGAGAACTCATTACCATCCATATCAGTTAGTCGTGCGGCACCTCCTGATAGGATAGTTTTGACGATGTATGGTCCAGACCAATTAGGCTTAAATTTGTCTCTTGGGTCTAGAACATTTTTCCTTAATGCTTTTAACACCAAGTCTCCTACTTTGATGTTTCTTGTCTTGACCTTCTTGTTAAAGTGTCTAGCCATGCGAGTTTGATAGCATCAAGTATGATGTAGAGCTTCTAGTCGTTTTTCATCAAGTAGAATTAGCTCTTCATACCTCGCTCTAGTCCATTCAACTTCATCGAGTTTACTTTCCAATGCGATGCGTAAGGAAGATATTTCCAGTTCTACAGGTTGTACGACATCCATTCCATAGACTAAGGAAAATGGCGTATTTCCTGTGGATGAACGAATTGACGTGCGATAACCCCAAAGAGCGAAATGGAGTTTGTCAGGATAATCCTTGTAGTTTTCTGTCATTTTTTCGATGATGATTTTCAAGTTTTTATTGCCGCTTCTACTACGCCATTTGCTTGAGGCCTATATGGGGAAGAGTGATGGTGTTGAATGCCATATTTTTGAAGCAATTCTTCACATTATGCTTGAAAGTGAGTTCCATTGTCACTTATCATTTCATGTGGGACTCCAGATCGACATATAATGTTTCTTTCGATAAAGAGTGCTACATGTTTTGCGGTGAGTTTTGCATATGACGCTGCTTCAACCCATTTCGTGAAGTAATCAATTGCCACGAGAATGTATTCATGGCCTCCTATTCTAGGAGGGATGATTTTTCCAATAATGTCTATTCCCCATGTTGAGAAGGGCCATGATGATGTGTAAGTATAGAGAAGCGATGGAGGAATGTGTTGCAAATTAGCATATATTTGACATTTAGGGTATCTTTTTACATATTAATGGCAATCCCTATTCATGGTAGTCCAATAATATCCTTGGCACATTATCTTTTGGGCCAGCATTTTTCCATTCATGTGAGTTCCACATGCTCCTTCGTGGATTATCCTCATTGCCCTTTGAGCTTTTTTTTCCTACACATAGGAGAGCCCTTCCTTTAGGTACCCTTTTATGTAGCTCGTCATTTATAAGTACGTATTGGGAAGCCAAAAGTCTTAGAGCTCGTTTTGCTCTTTTGTCAGCGTGAAGTGGATATTCTCCTTTGATGACATAGTTGAGGATATCGGTGTACCAAGGTTCTTCCTCCTCCTCTTCTTCTTAAATTCCTTCATCATCTTCTATGTCTTGGATGTAAGCCGATTTATGCCTTTTTTCTATTGTTAGAGGCATTTGCTCGATTTCCTTAGGAATTTTAACCATTGAGGCTAGTCTTGCCAAGGCATCGACAAATTGATTTTCTTCTCTAGGTAGATATGTGTATTCTACCTTTTCGACTTGATTGGTAAGAGTTTCCAAATATGTTTGATAAGGAGCTATGCTTTCACTCCTTACTTTCCTTCTTTTGGAAATTTGGTTGATGATTAAGGAAGAATCCCTAAATATTTGAAGTTTCTTTACTCCCAATGCCAAAGCTGTTTTGAGGCCTACCACGCATGCTTCATATTCAGCGGCGTTGTTGGTAACGTTGAAATATAACTTTATTTAGATTGGGACGTGTTCTTCTTTAGATGATACTAATAGTACTCCTAAACCACATCCTTTTTGGTTGGAGGCTCCGTCGAAGTATAATGTCCAAGTGTCATCTTCTATAACCATCAAATCTTCGTATGGAAAATTGTTCTCACATATTAGTGTTGAATCTTCTATTGGAAAGTCCGCTAAGAAGTCTGAGACCACTGATCCTTTAATGGCCTTTTGAGGCATAAACCTTACATCAAATTGGGCTAAGTTGACTATCCATCTAGATATTCGCCCGTTGAGTGTAGATTTCTCGAATAGATACTTAAGTGGGTCCATTCGAGATACTACGTAGACCATATGGACGAGCATGTAGTGTCTTAGCTTAGTTGTAGCCAACACTAATGCGAGGCACAATTTCTCAAGTGGTGTGTAGCGTACTTCATACTCTAGCATTTTCTTACTTAAGTAGTAGATTGCGTTTTATTTTTCTTCTACTTCTTGTGCAAGCATGGCTCCCATTGTTTCTTTAGTGACTGTTAAGTACAATTGAAGAGGGATTCCTGAAAGCGCTGGTGCTAATACAAGAGGATTAGCGAGATAGGCTGTGATCTTATCAAAGGCTTTTTGACACTCATCGTCCCATATTACTGGTACATTCTTCTTGAGCTTCTTAAATATTGGTTCACATACTGTGGTTAGCTTAGATATAAACCTACTTATATATTGCAGCCGGCCAATAAATCCTCGAATTTGTTTCTCGGTCTTGGGCGGTGGCATTGACATGATTGCTTTGATCTTGGTTGGATCTATCTCTATTCCTTTAGAGCTAATGACATAGCCTAAGAGTTTTCTTGAGGTGACTCTAAAAGCACACTTGGCTAGATTTAACCTCATGTTGTATTTCCTTAGTCGTTCGAAGAATTTTCTTAAGGCTATTTGTTGTCCTGGACGGTCCTTTGATTTTACAATCATATCGTCCATATACACTTTAACCTCTTTGTGCATCATGTCGTGGAGCAAGGTAGTCCCTGCTCTTTGGTAAGTGGCACCCGCGTTTTTCAACTGAATGGCATCATCGTGTAACAGTAAGTGCCCCAAGGTGTTATGAATGTAGTCTTTTCCATGTCTTCTTCAGCCATGAGAATCTAGTTGTACCCTACGTACCCATCCATGAACGAGAGGAGTGAGTGATTTGATGTATTATCTACTAAGACGTCGATGTGTGGTAAAGGGAAGTCGTCCTTTGGACTTGCCTTATTTAAATCTCTGTAGTCGACACACATTCTTACTCTTCCATCTTTCTTGGGAACTGGTACCACATTTGCGACCTATTCGGGGAATATAGATACCCTGATAAAACCTGCAGTTATTTGTTTTTGAAATTCTTCTTTTATCTTAAGAGCTACGTCAGGTTTCATTCGACGTAACTTTTGTTTTACCGGTTTCATTCCTGGAATTAGTGGTATTGTGTGTTGAGCTATTTCTCTATTTATTCCTAGCATATCTTCGTATGACCAAGCAAACACACCAATGAATTCTTTTAGTAGATTAATTAAATCGGTTCTTTCTTCTTTATTAAGAGTTAAACCATTTTAACCTCTCTTTTAATAGTGAGATCTTTTGAGATATCAACCATTTCAGTGTCTTTAAGGTGTTTTATTTTCAAGCGTTTCCACTGCTTTAATTATTTCTTTGTCATTTTCATTGTTAGTTAAGCAATGCTCGTCATCTTGAGTAAGAAAATGACACGAGGAGTAAGCAAATGAAGACATGTTATTAAACTCGGAAACCATTACATCAAATAAAGAAATGTCCGTTGGGACTTGACTACTAACTATCCTAGGAGTAGATTTTGAACTAGAAGGGACAGAAGGAGATGCAACTATAGGAGGTTTAGAAGACTTGAATTCAGACTCAGACTCAAACGATTCAGACTCATCGAATATTGGTCCTTGTCCTGTTGTTATGGAGATCTTTCTTCCACTTGGTGTAATCACCTTCACAGTCTTTCGCCATCCTCGAACTAATCCTTCTTCCGGGGTAATGAGCTTTGTAGGATCGAAGTTTTCACTTTGTAAGACCGTTTGGAAAAGCGCAGAATCATCGTCGATGCACTTAGGCTCATTCTTCTCGTATCCAAAGAGTAGTCCCATGACATTAAAGTCAAAGCATGGGGTGCTTTCTCCTTGTGAATGGGAGTTGGGATTTCATCTAGGAAGTTGAAATCTAAAAAGATTTAGAATCTTGGTTGTCTTACCCTATCTTTGACAAAGGGTTCAGAAAATTCATAACACGGATAATATTCAGCCTCTTTTATGAATTGTGCGTTTAGAGTGAGAGGGTAATGATCCATTGGGATTGCTTTATTTTGGGTACGAGCATTTCTCTGCGCATTGATCTTTTCCCGGGCTTGCTTATAGTCCTTTGGAGTTGGTTCGAAACCAAGTCCAAAATTATCTAATATAAGAAGGCCAAGCAATCCCATTTGTGTTGCAACTCCCTTCTTCTTTCCTAGAGTCATTCCAGGAAAGTGCCCTTGCTTTCTGAGAATGCTATTGACTATCATGTTCGAATGGAGGTCATAGCGAAGAGGATCTTCTCATCTTCCTCGATGAAAGAGACCTCTTTAGCATTGAAGCCCCATAAATCTTCATCATTCTCATCATGCTCCACATTTATTAGAGGCTTATCAATTGCCTTGATCCTCATAGGAGAAGTGTCAATCGTGACAGGAAGTCTTCGAAATATTGCCTTAACTTGTTGATGAAGGGATGAAGGGACGGCCTTAAGGTCGTGAAGCCAAGGGCGTCCCAAAAATAGGTTGAAGGAGGCTTTAATGTCTACCACTTGAAAGTAGTAGCATGCTCAATAACCCCCGTCTTGACATTCATAGTAATAGTCCCAAAAGCTTGACGACGAGTGTTGTCATAAGCTCTTATCCCTTGTGTTGATGGGGACAAGTCTTCATCCCTTATTTCTAGCATCCTCGCAGTTCTAAGTGGGCAAACATTAATTGCCGACCCATTATCCACAAGGGTCATTGGAACGTTCATTCGTTTGCATACTACTATGAGGTTCAAGGCTTTATTATGTTTATCACCTTCAGGAGGTAAATCCTTGTCAAAAAAGGTGATTAGATTGATAGGGCTAGGAAGATCACTTGAAAGGAAGTTAGCCAACCCCTCAGGAGTGGTTTCTGAGTCTATTCCTACTTTAGCTAAAGCATCCATTACTGCAAGCCTATGCTCGTGGGATGCAGCTAAGAGTTTCCATTGACAACATCGTTATCTTCTATGATTGGTATAGAACTTTTTGAGTGGTAGGAATAGGTTGCGTTGTGATGGGAGGTTACATTCTCCCTGATCTTGTGAGGACATCGATAGGGGAATCCTCTTCATCCCAAATATCATCTACCGGATAAATTGAGGAGAGTGGAGTTTCTTCTATATCTTTTAGGTAGACGTCCTCATCATCACTGTTCCACACTCCATTAATGCTAACATCTTTTTCTGGTTGAATTTGAACCAATTTCTTACTATCAATAAATCCTTAGACTAAGTCCTTGAATTTGAAATAGTGTTCTATGGTATGTCCTCCCGATTGATGATACGGGTAATAGAACCTATCTGTCATTTTCAACGATTCAAATGGTCTTGACTCGAGAGGTTTGATCTTCCCATTCTCGAAGAGAATTTGAAACAGGTTCGCATAAGAAGTCCCAATAGGTGTACATACCTTGTTACTCCTTTTGGGTGTTTCAACTACTTTGAGAGTAAATGGTTTTCTCTTAGTAGTCTTTGTAGGCATCATTTTTTCAGTGGCACAGTTACTTTGTACCAACTTTGTATGGCCGAGGGCCTCGTGACATAGGTCTATTGCTTCCCTCATGGTGTTTATGAGAAGCCATACCTCCACTTTAGTTTGCTCATGGCCTTGCGGGAAAATTGCTCATGGCATCGAAAAAGGTTTCCTCCTCTTCTTCGATAGCATGAGTTTCTTCAATCGGTTTAATGAGGAGTGATGGATCAGCATGACCTTCTTCATCATAAATCGCCAAGGATTCTGAAAGTGGAGCACTATTGATACTCGGCTTCTTACTTGCAGGAGGCAATAGGAGTTTATTGCTATCAATTAAATCTTGAATAGCTTCTTTCTACTTCCAAAAGTTCTTAGTGAGATGGCCCCTGCCTTGATGGTACTTGCAATTTGCGTTGGGGTTCCAACTAGCCGTCCTCTTTTCGACTGGTGGATCTCCGAATGGTCCAATAGGAGTTATGAGACCTTTAGCACAAAGACGGTCGAATGCTGTGTCATAACTCATGTCAATAGGTGTGAAGTTTCTCCTAAATGGCTTCTTTTGTCCTTGATTGTTCATGGCTAGGACCTCGTTAAGTTAACAGTGCTAACATTGTTTGAGTGGGTGGTTTTGGAAGAATAAGGATTGTCGTTCTTCTTTCCTTTCCAGCCACTGTTAGAGTTGCTAGCAGCTTTTTGTTCCGAAAGGTCGTCTTCAATATCAATTCCTATGTCATAGACGGCCTTGAAAGTACTCAAGTTTCTTTGGTATTTTAGATGCTTTGAGTACTTTTCTTGGAGGTTCTTGATAAACAACCTCACAGATTCCATTTCAGTGGCAACCTCTACCATTTTAGTGGAAGTTTCCCTCCACTTATTGAAAAAGGAAGTGAATCCTTCGTTCTCTTTTTGTTTCAACATCGAGCTGCGACAGAGCCATCGCACTGCGATGGGCATTATTTTCTTAGCGCCAGTTCCTACATGCCTTAGCAGCTCTCTGTTTTCTTAGAATTTTCCAGTTTTTGCAGCGTTTTTTCGATTCTAGTTGTGAAAGATATTTCCCAAATTTCCTACGTGTAAAAATCCTATGTTTTTGACGCATTACGGATGGTCTATCCAATGCGGACCTTTTTTATGCTTATGCCAATAATGACAATCAAAATTACGCACATGAATACTTAGAACTTTTCGAGTCTCATCCACTCATTCTAAATTATTGCCAAAATAAATTTTAAGAATTGAAATAGAAATCCTCCCCAGTAGAGTTGCAAAAAAAACTATAGGGAATATTTCAAGCATCTTACACTTGAGCCCACTGTGATCAACTAGTGCTATTAGGATATTTTGTCATCAACTACCTCACATATTGCACAATTCTAAAACAATTACCATAATAAAATTGGAAAAAAAAAAGATATTCCTTCTGTCCCTAAATATAGGACACATTTCTATTTTGGAATGTCTGGAAATAGCAGTCAACTTTCTTCTCATATTCATGTGCGCTTTCTGACTAACATACGATCAATATATTAATCCTAAACTTGTTTAATCTATGTTGGTTGAATATTAATGCACAAACAAATCTATTATTGACGATCACTTGAATTAAAATCACATTAGCCTAAAAACAAAATTATTAATTATCTTATTAAGCGTGATTTCAAGTACAAATTCCCTTTAAATCTGCAAGAGAGGGCATGATCAAGCAATAACAATAATATCAAGCAACATAATATTGATACAGCAATCATCATCATAATAACCTCATCAAAGCATAATAATATTATTAGCAAGATCCTAGGCATGATACTAAAAAGATTAATAACAAATCCTAGCATGTTACTAAA
Source organism: Chenopodium album (assembly GCF_948465745.1). Classification (NCBI taxonomy): domain Eukaryota; kingdom Viridiplantae; phylum Streptophyta; class Magnoliopsida; order Caryophyllales; family Amaranthaceae; genus Chenopodium; species Chenopodium album. The sequence continues at coordinate 41,764,493 of NC_137846.1, read as the reverse complement.
CAATAAAGATAAAAGCTTTAGCCTTAACATGATACTAACATGATAGAAGAAATAGAAAGCAACCTAAGCATGATACTCAAAAGCAATAAATAACGTCCTAACATGATTCTAGAAAGCAATAAAAGCATCCTAACATAATACTAGGAATTAAAATAATCTAAACATGCTTTCTACAAAATAAAACAATAAAATTACTTACTTTGTTGCCTCGTATCTCTTTCTATCAAAACAATACACACGTTAGTAACTTCAAGGAAATATTAAATCAAACAATTAATTTAAATAATTGAAATAGAGATTTGGGACCAAATACTCATAAATTATCAACCTTTCACGTCTAGGGCGAAGGCAACTTCGAGCTTGGTTAGGTGCGACTAAGACTCGTGAATGCGGTACTGTATTTGAAAAGGGGAATGCTTAGAAAGACGGAGAAAGAACAAGATTCTAGCTTTAAAGAGAGAAGAGAATTAGAATTAGATGATTTGGTGATCGAAAACGGGGAAATAATACCCCTATTTATTGAGAAAGCATCCGGAACGCTTAAAAAAGAGTCAAAATTTGACTCGAAATAAAACAGCCCCTATCACAATGCGACGTCGCGATAGGCTCTTCGCAGCGCGATGGCTCGATCAGGATAAAAATCTTTTACGGAGTCATTTTCCCAATATAATTAGGTAATTAGACTCCGTAATTATTAAAATCAGCTTTATCTTTTAAAACACTTGTTTTATTTCAAATTGAATTCCTTATCTTTTCTAAATAATATAAAAGTATAATTATTAATCCTAATTTCATTAGAATTTAAACTAACCTTCAAGATTACTCTAGAAGATTAAAGTCAATCCTAATAAATTTAGGAATGATAATTAATGGGCCCTCCACTTGATCACTGGGCCATTTAAAATCATTTTGGACCCAATTTAATACTTTGGCCATAACTTTCTCATTATTCATTGGAATTTGGATTATAATATATTGTTGGAAAGCTCTTTTTAATCTCTATCCAACTACACTATTATTGGACCCATATCATGGACCAAATTAAATTGGACTGGACATTTTCCTTAAATAAGGTGCAAAAAGAAATATTTCGAAAACAGACAGAAATATTTTATTAAAAAAAGATGCATCAGGAGAGTCTTTCACATTTCACCTCGTTCGATAATCAATGACGTGAAAGGTATTCATCATTGGGTTTGGTTTTTGGGGAGACACAATCAGGTGTCTACATTACCGTTAATAAAAATAAATAAATAAAAACCCTTATAAACTACATTGTAGGCTTATGACACAAAAAAGATGTAAAGTTTTAAATTGATAAGGATAATTATTGTATACCAATCCAATTTTAATAACGACCTTTAATCAAATGTGGCCTATTTCCCTATTACTTAGGGACGGAGTGAATGATATTTTGTTACAGTAACACCATCTACATGGTAATCACATAACAAACAAATGTGATTGTGAATAAATTTACCAAATGACTCAAATTATTTAGGGTCAACCTAGGTCATTTGTACCTTAACACATGATCCAAAAATGATTAATTATACTTTTGTTCCTATTTGTTTTTCTTGAAAACATGGCGCGATTACAAAACCAAAATCTTTGACAATTAATTTTCACCTAAATATTAATCCGTAGATATAATATGGAGTAACAATTAAAAAAACATTGTCATGTTACTCATGTGGGATCTCAAAAACCTCGTCTCAATGCTTATTTTCCAAACATAGACTTTATACTAATTTTTCCTAATTAAATATATTTACATTTGAAATTTGTGTTGGTAACTGCAAAAAATTATCAGGAAGAACATAGAGAATAAATTATCCTAATTTACAGCACTTCCTATATTTTCAACTATTTTTCTACTCCACCCCAATTCAAAATTAGGGGAAAATATTCATCAAAAAAATTTAGCTCGCAGAATCAAAGAATTGAAATCAATAATCAAACTAAATCAAATCATCAAAAATAACAACAACAAAAATCAATCAGAGAAAGAAGAAAAAAAAAACCTACCAAATATCGCAATTAGGCATGTGAGAAGAAGAGTTAAATAAACTAGATAATGTTATGAACATTCCTACGAGTATTATGTTCATTGGAGTAAAGCTCTTTTTATTTTAATTTTCATGTTATTTGGTTTTATGTTTGATGTTTAGAGGGTAAATAGATAATTTATATGTTTAATTAACTAGTTTCTTACAGATTCCTCTATACCCTAACTTTTACTTTGTTAAACCTTGTACAAATTTTTGCATGAATTGACAAAGTTATACACATAGGAGGAGAAACTGAGCAAGTAGGAAATCGCATCAAAAAATATTCATGTTGGACTCATGCCAAATTTGTAAAATGTTATCCATAAATGATACAGGGTCCTTCAGCGTGTTGTCTCGTGTGTTAAGTCAAGCTTGTGGTATGCTACTATTAGGTCAAACCATTGTTAGGTCAAGCCATTTTTGTGTTGTAGTTAAGTTGTGTTGACTTGCCTTGTGCTCATCTCTAATGGATGATTTTATGGTAGTCATTTTTAAAATAACTACCATTATACTAATTTTTTATAGGTTTATTTTGATTTATTATTTAATATCAAAATTAATTATAAATCATTTATCTAATTTTAAAATTCATATATTCATTTTGAAATATAAAATAATAGGGAGCTAAGGAGTACTTAGTGTAACTAGTAAAGAGTTTACCATTTGTTTCAAAAAAAAAAAAAAATAAATAAAGAGTTTATCATACGACAATTTTTGACAATTTTACCTTTAGTGTTTGGTGTTGGTAGTAAGGGAGGTAAAGTGTTTGGGGTAAGTGTTTAATTTGAGATAAAATGTGTTGAGGTAGGTGTTTTGGAGGATAAGAAAAGGATTTAGTCTGCTTATAGCTGACAAAAGTAGAACTCAGGGATTCTTCCTGCAATCTGGCATACTCCACTACCTGAGCAATTGTCACAGGTTTAAAGACCTTGACAAAAGGTTTAACTGCTGGTTTAAGCCCTCCCATAAAACTTTCAAGAATATGCAAGTCTGGTAAAATATGATTTCTCATCAACATTACGGACCTAAGTTTCTCAAAATCATCAATATAATCCTCAATTGAACCAAATTACTGCAATTTGTTAAATTGTTTAACAACATCTAAAGCATAATTGTCCTTAAAACATGCATACAAATCAACCACAAAATCATTCCAATCAACAACTATTGATCTTCTAATGGACAGGTAATTCATTACCCAATTCTCAGCCTTATCATTCATATTCAAAGATGCTAAATCCACCAGCAATTTTACACAAATTGAAATATTTGCAGCATTTTTTCACCTAAATTCTTGGATTAGATCTATTAAACTTCGAAAATTCAAGTTTAGGGTTCATACCTAAGATCCTGGTGGGATTGGACCTATTCAAGTTGTTGAATGAAGTAGGAGAAGAAGGTTCAGAAGGTGAGCTTGAAGCAACTGTAACCTTCTCAGCTTGCAGCGCTTGCATCAACTTCAACATCTTATCAAATTTTTGATCGAATTTTGTATTTTAAACATCAATTCACTTTTCTTGATTCTTGTTTTGAGTTTCCATTGCGGCTACTCTTCTCGTAATAGGAGAAGCGCCAGAATCTTTTACTAAAGAAGAACAGTAAGTAAAGCTCTAATAGGGAAGGCTTGAAGCTCTATTAATGGCGGAATTCGCAGAACAAGAAGAAGAGAAAGAGGAAGGAGGAAGATAGAAAAATTAGAGAGAAAAGAGGAAAAATGGGTTTTGTTTTAATTGTCGACTTTTTCCTATGATTTTTAGTTTTAGGATTAGTTTTATTACAACATTTATAGTGGTGGATTTGCACATCAGAATTCCACTCACAATTCACCTAATTACGCAACTAGCTCAAACCAACTCCTCGACTTAGTGACTAACTCTTCCACTAACTATTTGCAACAACTAACCAACTGTAACAAACTCTAATTAAAAACTATTCACGTTTTTAAACTAATTTTGATTTTTCTTAGCTTAATAGTTTTTTTTTTTAATGTTATTTTGATTGTTTTAAAAGATTTATCCTTTTTATGAGTTGATAAATATTGTATTTGACTTCACTTTTTTTTTTTTTTTAATTTATTGTTGTTTCTTCCTTTTCCTTTTATTCATTGGCTTAAGTTTTTGCAATAAGTAATAATTCTACAATGCAATTTATATTTACAGATAAATTGATTTAAATTAAGCGTAGAGCAATCAAAATTTACAAGAAAACAATTCTCTAATTAAAAACATTCAAATATTTAATTGACAAGTTTAATTCATATATTGCACGAGCTAAATACTACGGAGTAGTTCACTTTAATTTTCCAAACTTTCAACGATTTTTAGATCGTGAATTTTGTGATTGTCTAGTGGGTTTGAAGTTTCCTTGCTTTTTTACCCTTTACTTGACGAATTTGATGTGCATAAATTCTTTGGCTAAATTTCTTTTTTGATTTGAATATATATTTTACTATTTAAATTAAGAACCCGTTTTCAAAGAAAAAGGGGAAGTTTTGAATTGTTTTCATTGTCAAATTGTCATAGGTCATTTTTTTATTTGGGTGATTATATTTATTGTCAAGGGTTAAGATCTTACAATATTTTATAAATATAAATTATAAATCATTTTTAAATCTTTTTACTTGTACTAGGATAGCCAACGCGCGCGATGCGCGCGGAGTGACTTGCCCTTTCTTGATGTTTATTTTGGGTTGTATTTAAACTTTTCACGGCAAAGGGTTTTTAGGGAAAGTAGTTTAATAAATTAATGTAATATGTATATTGGGTTGTGTTTAAGATTTTCATTTTTTCCTACACAACTTTTCCTCAGAAAACATCTATGCAATTATTCAACAGTGCAATATTGCAAAAACATCTACAACTTAATTAGGAATAGATTAAATATAATTCGAAAATCATAGAGCACATATTATATAATTACAGAAGTAATTTAACATTGCATATGCATATAATAATAATGGAAAAGCATTACTATTTGCAAGTGTATACTCTCACCCAACCTAGTAATTACTCTACATAAATTATATGGGATTAGCTATATGAAACTAAAACAGAGAAACAGTTACACCCAACTTGAATAAACATTAACATTTAGACAATTAGAGAAAATATCAGCTTGCAATGGTAACATTCTTCCAAAACGTGGATTTGGTTACACAGCAGAATAAGCTTTATGCAGCCCCATTGTATCCTTTAAACCCTTGATAATTCCCTTAACCTCCTTTTTGCTTTCTTCCCCTTTTCACCATAGTCAATTTGGTTTTCTTTCTTCCTAATACATCTACTGCAGTACAATTATTAGATTCATTTCATTGGTCTCAATGTCATTTAAACACAATTATGTGTAAGTCGTTAATTTTGACCATCACAAAGAAACAACCTTTTGCTTGTCCAATTGATAAAGTTATCATGCAATTAAACTATAACCCCTAATTAAATATCAAACATTTTAAATTTTATTATTTCATTTTCCATTTAATTTAATCAATTAAGTTGAAAGATCTTTCAAGTTCATCCATCTAATGGAGTCATCTTATTAATTTTGATCATGAGATGAGAACTTTAAATTTACCTATAATATATCTATATCTATACTTAGAGTATGTTCTGATTTACTGAATTGAGCTGAACTGAGCTGAAGTGAACTGAATTGAATTGTTTATGAGAGAAGGAAATTAGAAACTAAACTGGATTGTTTATGGGAAAAGGAAATTAAGAACTGAACTGAAATTAAGCTGAAAAAAACAGGTCCTTGGTATTTAAAAACACAAACCACAAATCTCTCATATGCCACATGTCATCACAAATTAATCATTATTCGTATGTCACCTTCCTTAATATTTGTCTTTTATATTCCCTTTTAATATAATGTTCAACTCTTTATGCATTTCATAACTTGCAAATTTAAGTAAGAAAATAAAGTGTTTCATTTCCAACATAATAAATAAAGTAATAGTTTTTTAATCTCCTAAACTTTTTTTAAAAAAAAATAATAAAAAAAAATGTTAACACAAATAAACAACACATTATAAGAAAAATAATCTAAGTAATAACCCGTGTATCGAACAGACCAAAAGGCTAGCTTACCTATAATATAAATAAATAAATAATATAAAAGTGCATAAATGTAAGGAGAGAGAAAGCTCGACACTCATTGCATTTGTACACGTGGAAGGAGATAAATGTAAGAGATTACATATGGGGGTAAGAACATAAACAAACATTTTGAAGAGAATATAGGTCCGTGCACTATTCATAAGTGCAATCTCCTACTTTTTATAAGGTAGGGATTTATTGATAGTCTTTTTTTAGTTAGATTACCTTTGGTTGTATTTCACCATTAAAAGTTTACTTTCGTGACTTTACTAACTCTAAACGTTACTCCCTCCGTTTGTAATAATTACAACACTTTTCATTGTCATCTATATTTCATAATAATTGCAACACATTCTTATTTGGTAAGGACCCACTTAGAGCAACACCCATGGTAAGATAATTAGCAAATTAGCTTGTTATGCAATACAAGATTTTAAGCTAATTTTTTTGTAGCTACTTTGTGCTCCAATGGTTAGCTAGTAGCTTGTGATTTGATTGAGCCTAAATTTGTTAATTAGCTTTATACATTTATTTCATTAATAATGACCCAGGTAATTTAATTTTTATCTCCAATGGTTAAGCTAATAGCTAGGATATTTTCTAAATTGCAAGCAAGTCCCTAGCTGCAACCATTGGAGTTGCTCTTATATTTTATTATTTATGTTTTCTACCAACCCCACTTACACTATTTTTTTTATATTATTTATCTCTCCTACTAACAAATAATAGCTTCCTACGGGAATCATGGGAATTTCCACTTCCCACAAAATGTAAGAAGTAAATTACCTAGCCCCCTTGGTCATTCAAAATTCATGGGAATTTCAACTTTCCATTGCATAACCAAACAAATTAATGAAATTCCTAGTAGGCCTAAATATAGGGAAATTCCTAGTTCATCTTTATGATTGCTATAACTTGTTAATCTAAGGGTATTTCGGTCTTTTCAAATGCATTACTGAAGGGTGCTGTGGTCTTTTCTCGCCCACGTAGTCCTCCTGACATGTACACCCTTCCACATACACACAAACACTTTGCCATGTATACAAGGCTTTGTCATTCACGCCGTTTACATCTAGCATTCGGTTGATGTCTATGACCCAGTTAGGGTTTCTCACTCGTATCCTACACACCCCCCCTTCCTTGCTATACAGCAAGCCTCAATGCATGCTCTGTCTCTAGATCTACTGATTCACAAGTTGAAATCATACAGATAGTTTTTTCGATTGAACGTATGTGTGCAATTACCCAATTACTATAAGAATACAAACAATCAATTTCTCTTTCATTCATTTTTTTGGTTGTTCAATCCAGTGATGTCAAGCATATCATTGGGAAAAAGGTGCTGGTGCACCTCTTCAAAACAAGAATTCGCGAATACATCCAATTCCAATACACTGAACTGCGGTACACTTAATTTGGAACAACGGATGCTCGGATTGAGAGCAAAATTGGAATTCAAATTGGAACCCACCTCTTTTCTTCCTACTAATTCGGATGAAGATAGAAATTGAAAATGTAAGTTTTTATTTTCTTTTCTTCACACTAATTCAGATGAATAAATTGAAAACGTTAATTTTTATTTTCTTCTGTATATTTCAATTTTAAAGTTTATCTTCTATGTTTCATGACTATTTGATGATGATGCATCATGTATTTCTGTCGATTACTATGTATTGCCTACACTTCATTGTAAATTACTATGTAATGCGTACTAAATTGCAATACCAATGTTAATTCAGTCCTACCAAAATGGAATGTGTTTTTGCTACTTCCATGCATGTGTAATTTTCTATGAGCTTTTAAAGAGGAATGAAACATAGTACTGGCAGCGTGATAAGCATCATCTGTTTGTTAATTTCTGTCTAGCTATTGTGATAGTGTTAAGCATTTGGGTACAAATTTTCTTATGACATTGTTTCCCTATTGCCAAAATGGAATATGTTATTGTTAATTCTATACATGTGACTAGGTAATATAGTGCTAATATAGCAGTTTATCACTATTAGGTACCAGAATTTGGATTGGCACCCAAAACTATAGAAATATATCCTGCATTGTTTAAGGTAATATTTTCTAGTTATGATCAATTTTGTAAGTATGAACTGTTATGGTGGATTGATGTTGGATATATGTTATAGGATAACGCGCTTAGTGTTGGTGGAATTGTGAAAGCTAGACAAGAGGTGATTCATGAATATTCAATATCTATTAGGCGGGTTAGTGATTCATGCTCCTTCATTTATATACACTTTCATTTGTTCTGGCGATCATTACACTGTCTTAACAAGTTGTAACAATTTGTATAGCCTCCAAATATGAATTGTCGTGTTGAGTCATTTGGAAGGAGATGTTAAAAATTTGATGATAGGAAAACAAGATGGGTATGTGTGATAGGTTTTGGGGGATTGCTGTATTTTGCCAAGGGTATGCATTTACCACGACAATTAGCTTATTGGATTATGACTCGAATTGATCCAATAAGCAGGGTTTTAATTGGTACAGACGGGCATATATTTCCTTTTTCGAAAAATCAAGTTCACTGGATCTTAGGTATCCCATGTGGATCTAAAGTAGTACCTTCACCAAAACATATGTCTGATGAGGTACGGGAAAGGGTTCAGACCATTTTATTAAAGTATGGTAGGACATGGGAGACCAAACCGGCGACATAATTTGTTCGGTCGTACACATCTGTAGGAATTCCAGTGACCGCATCGATGATGGATCAGTTGGAGGGTCGTTTTGAAGAGGTACAAGAGGAGGAATTTAAGACTTTGTTTTTGATAATTTCACTCCAAATGATTTATGTCCAACATAGTCAACAAGACTACCACACGACTTGTTGCCTGCTATTGGTTGTGCGATGGATTGTAATCAATTTGATTGGTGTGAGTTAGTACTTGCAAAATTGATGGACAATGTCGTAAGATTTGCTAGACGTTTTTATGCTAATGACTATGCAGGAGGCTGTGGCGGTTGTGCAATTTTTGCTGTTGTAATTACATTTGAACTTCTGTTATAACAGCTATAATGTATGAATTACTCATATTGTTTTTAAGATTAATGTGTTATCTCTGTTGAAGTTATTTTACCTAGATCGTCTGAACTAGGAACCTATGCACTGGGAAGCATATCCAAGAGTTAAGGCTTGGGACATGAAGCAGATTGGGAATGCTGCCAAGCGTGACCGATTTAAGTCAGGGGACTATGGAAAATTAGGGGTAAGTCATAATGTCTAACAAAAGAGTATGATTGGCTTGGCTATATTATTTGGTTTTCTGATATCACACGTGTTACAAAACTAACGTAATTTGATGTCACAATTGTTAGACGTTGCTTATGGAGAACGACATCCTAAAGAAGCACGGGACATAACGGCACCCCCAGATCATCCATTGTACCATGTGGGTTTTGAATATAAATATTTCGTTTTATGATTAAATGAAACGCAGTCACATTTTTTTAACTACACTTGTTATTAAGCCGTAGTATTTTAATCATGCTTATTTTTGTTTTCATATAGGACGTCTCCAAACAGGTAGAATGTACTAGGGAACGAAGAAGGCGTGATGACTTGTGTTATAATCATGGGAGTTCTAAACATGTATCCAAGGAAGAAAAGGCAGATTGTCCCGCGGATTTTATTAGTAATATTTGATTACTAATATTTTAAAAGTATTCGATTAGTAATATTTTAATGAATTGACACTTATAAGGCATTTTGCATTTTATAAACCAGAATTTTCACCATATACCACCGAGTTTTAACTTAATTCACCATATACCACCCAAAACTTTCTAATTCACCATGTACCACTTAGTTCCTGTGCAATACCACAAAATACATTTTTTTATAACTGCCGTTGAAATACTGTTTGGGGTATTTTACTAATTCACCATATACCCATGTTTATAAAGTTATTTCACCAGATACCATTAAATTAAAAGATAATTCACCATATACCCATGTTTATAAAGCTCCAATTAGTCCTCTTCAGTAAAAAAGTTAAGTTCCTTTCTTTTATCTCATAAATAAATTCTATTAAATTCAACTCTTTTCAGTTCAAATTAATTCATTCAAATTAGTTCAGGTAAGATCTGTTTCATTCAAATTAGTTCAGGTAAGATCTGTTCAATTTAGTTCAGCTCCTCAGCTCCAATAAGTTAAGGATAGTTAATTTAAGTTCAGCTCCAATCAGTCATGTTCAGTAAAAATTTAAGTTCCTTTCTTCTATCTCAGAAAAAAAAATCTATTAAATTAAACTCTTTTCAGTTCAAATTAATTCATTCAAATTAGTTTAGTTAACATCTGTTCAATTTAGTTCAGCTCCTCAGCTCCAATCAATTAAGGTCAGTTCCACTCATTACAATCAAACTAAACTCATTCCAGTAAATTAAAACATATCACCCAATGCAATGACCTACCAAGAAATCAGATGTTACTTAAATAGTAGGTTAAGCGATATTATATATCCTTTAACTTCACATGAATTTATCTTGAACTACTTCAAATTTATTAGTTCTTTATTTTTTTAAGATTATTCGACCCTTTTTTTAAGTTTAAGGTACGGAATTCATTTTATGTATACATTGTCTGCCTTTAACAATGTCCCTTACGTATTATGGGGACATTGTGATTCACACTTTGTTATAATTTTATTTTGAATATAATCCTTACAATTCTAATGTAATTGGTCTTACTTAGGCATGAATTTGGCTACATTAATTACGAACTTTAACAAAATCCTTAAAAGACTAATATAAATTTATTTTGAATATAATCCTTACAAGTCTTACAATAATTGGTCTTACTTAGGCATTAACTTGGTTACATTAATTACGGAATTTAACAAAATTCTAAACAGGTGAATTGGTCAGGACACGGGGGTCAGATACTTAGATGTTGCACACTTTGAGTTAATTATGTGCTACGTGTCTTTTTTCATAGTTTGTGGCAAACTTGTAGCCTAAGTCATTATCTTGTTCTATTAAAACCTAAGTGTCATTCAATATTCCTTCATCATCCCTTCAAAACTATACTCCCTCACATGCTAGCTTGTTTATTTTCTGCACCCTAAAAAAATGGCTAGACGTGCTCGCACTCCTAACGCTACCCTGGCTATGTTGTTTTTTGCTTCACCTACTAGACTTGTTTCGGAGATATACTTCACTTCCTATGAGTACTTACTCAAAGATAATGGCAATTCAAATACTTTCACTGTCGTTTCTCATGAAACTATTGCGTCTTTAATACTTAATCCAGGTTAGCCTAACCACAATCAACTTAACAACCTCTTGATGCGTAGGGCTGGAGGTGATGGGGTTATTTGCCCTGCACATCTTTCAAACTCCAATGACATTTATCCCTTACGGAGTGAATATCATATTTTCTTGAAATGGTGTTTAGGCAAAGATTTTAACACCAACAATCTTGTCCCATCACTTCATGTGCTTGACCCAAAGCCAGTCATCAACTTCACTGAGGTTGTGGTCCTAGAACACACGGGCATGAGGTTATGTATTGGGACATATACCGATGCATTTTAAGTCATCAAACTTCCACCCTTCCCCCATGTATTACACTTATGAATTGGGTTTGAAACTGAAACTAATATCGTTCCTGGTTACCATAAAGTTAACTTGACCCCCTTTCAGGGTGCAACAGCGGCCTTCGTTGTTGAGGCCCCTTGTATTGCCATGCCTAGTAATACTTTTGTCTGCTACTAGAATGTTAAAGGTCTTTCTAGACCATCTGTGGTTGCACATTTCCAACACCTCTATGACTTATACAAGCCTGGCATAGTGGTGTTGTTGGAGTCGCGCCAGAGCATGGAGAATGTCCAGGTACTTGTTACCACACTTCTTGGTAGTTACAGCTGTCTATTTTATTCCCCTAGAGGGCTATGCGGAGGCTTGGTTATTTTATGGAGGAATGACATTATTGCCGCTGACCAAAGGTTCATCAATTTGTCTTTTGTGAAAGGAGATATTTATTTCAAGGTAATTTTGAACCAATTTATGCTTTGTAACAACAAGGGTTTTATATTTTTTCCCTAGTTCGTTTTACCATTGTTAAACAGAAATTCCTTTTTTTTTGTCGGGTCATTCGGTTGTTAGGCGTCAACTTTTCTAATGTTGCGGCCCTTGAGGTTGAAGAAGCATACTATCCACTAGCCAACAAGCTCAATGATCGTCCTACTACAACAACATTTTATGTTTACAGTCGCATTGTGTTTTTGCCTCTCTATTACGTATGGTGGTCTGTATGATCTAGTGAAATGTTATTTAATTTTAAGTTAAAGTTTAGTTTATGAATGTTAGTGCTATCAACAACTAAGCTTGTTTAAATTACATGTTCCTTGAATTTAAAAATATATAATAGTTTTATTAAATATATTTTCTTTACTTATCAAATAATTTTTTTAAAAAAAATTTATCCAAGTATACAACAATTTATCAAAAATAAAACTCAGACATAAGGAAGCCTTTCTTAAGTATTAAAATATTATTCAATTAATTAATTGTAACATTAGGGGTAATCCATAATTCACCTTTTCCTTTTTTTAATGCAAGTTTGTTACATAGTTTCTAGATTTACATGCGAAATAGAGAGTACAGTGCTATGGATACGAGTAAAAAAAACTAACACGAGGTTATTCCTCGATGCTGGGGTCATGTTGTGTTTACATAATGTCTGATTTGGATAAATCTTTGCAATTCCAGTCAAAGTTCTGCTTTTTCCTTAGCCAAATCTTCATTGATTCGACGGAGCTGCACCAATTTATCGTCGCCCCCTTTGTTTTCCCCAGCTCCAAGGTCTTCCCACATGAAGAACTTACAATCCCTTGTTGGATCCTGTCATTATTGAAAATATTTTTCAAAATAATAGAGGTAAAATGTAATAAATAAATTGTTATATGGACATTAGTAATTTACCTTCTAATACGGACATCCAAAAAATCGCTTGCCTAAATTGCTACCCCTTCGAACGGTTGATAGGCTTGCATACACACCATGATTGCATTTCACTTGATTAGCATCTGTGGACGAAGCCGTAGTTTGAGAAGCCATAGCTGTGGCCAATGACGATGGCACGTGGGTGGGATTTATGGAAATGTGGTATGGTACGTGGTGTACATATGCCCCTTTTAACTCATTACGTGTCTTTATTCTCAAGCTTATCAGGTAACTTGTTGCACAAGTTCTTCATTGTTCAGGTTTTTTACTTTCATGATGGACCCCCTCTTGGAAAAAAAATACAAAACTAAAAACGTGATTTTATGTACTATTATATTTATTAACAATTTGCACAATAGTAATATTAAATAATGAGCAATTAGCATTGTATATAATTATAGTTGATTACGTAACTTAATGTAAAACAGCTTAACCTATAATCAATATTTTCACACGAAAGTAGGCAATGATAACAAATAATAAGTAAATATTATATCTAAAACAACATTAATCTATTCAATTTTTGACATTAAAAACGAGTACAACTTTGTAGCTATTGGTAAGCTCTATAGCCATTTCACTAACATAAAATCATGCATGTTAAGCTAAGATATTATATTGACGTGGTTCTTCATGAATCCCTGGATACAATTTACATACTTCACAAATTCAGAGATTGCTCTGGTCAACATCTACATTCGCAACTCAAGTTCCACAAATTCACTTACTTGGATCTGAAGTAAGTTATAGTCTTAGCGTAGGAGCTTGAAACTATCAGGCTATCTAATCTGACAATAACTTAAGTCAATGAGCTGCATTTTTTTAAAAAAAAAATAAATAAAATAAATAAATAAAGAGAGAGATGAATAGGAAATTATTATGGGAAAATGCATGGACTAAACTAAGACAACAAGGTTTAATGTAAATACATTTATTAAAAATTATACATCTATTTAAATGAGCATATCTTTTTAAAAAAAACAAAAATTAATGAATTATTATGGGCAAATGCATGGTCTAAATTAAGACAACAAGGTTTAATGTAAATTTATCTATTTAAATAAGTAAAATAAGTTTGTATAATTAAAATAAGCATGGACTATACAACTATTTAAGGTTTAAAAGCTGCATTAATAAGTAAGTATGTATTATTTTAATTATTCAATTTTTAAAAAATTAAAATAAGTATGTATTATTTTAATTATACATCTATTTAATTAATTAAAATAAATTTGTATTATTTTACTTAACTAAAAAATCGGGGATAGTTTATAATTTTTTTGTGAGGGAATAGGGGAATAGTAATTTTGAGTCGCGTTTAGAACAATAAGGGATTCGAACATAAAAAAATTAAATAAATAAAAAGAAAAGAAAAAGGAAAAAAAAAAGGGTAAAGGTAGTTTAAATTAGCAAAACCAGAACTTGCACAAATTATAAAACATTCATTCCAATACTCAGTTTCTAAGCTTTCAGATCATACAAGTTATTAAAAAAACATCGACTTATACCGGACACATCGGCTAAGTTATTAAAAAAACATCGACTTATTATACCGGACACATCGATTAAGTTATTGATTACCAGTAAAAGAAAATTAACCAAACAACAACTTAAACTAGAAATGAATGCTCCAACAACTCAAAGGTAATTCTTGGGAGTAATGTAGAAAAGCGGGGGTGTGACATTTCCATAAAACTCTACATTGAGAGCTTGACCTGGCTGTATAAAGTTACCTGGCTGTATAAACTCTACGTGTTAATGGGACATAGCACTATGTTTCCATTTTCATCGTACTTGATCTGTAGGAGGGCTTTCCAAATTTGTCTTCCAATTAGCATTTGCACGTTGGTTAACTCGGGAAATCCATTCATGTTCTCCCTCGCAACTGTGACCGAAACATAATAAAATACTACGTAATACGTATCACTTAATATTAAAAAAATTAAAATTGTAACTTAATTGCTACAGCTTCACACAAAAACAACAATTCATGTATTATAATTGTAATAATGCAAAGGGGTTAACTTACTAATCGTCCTGCTCTCATGTAAGGCTGGGTTATTTTAGCCACGAATGTTGGGGGATCGCCATCTAAATCATTTGATACATTTCCATTGCCATACTCTTCATCCGACGAATCTATTTCCACGTCCTCACCTTCTCCTTTCACCTGGATTCCATTTCTAAATATTTTTGCCCTAAAATAGTAAATCCTAAAGTAAAACAATTCAACCATATCGCCATCCCTAATGCCATTTTCGTCCAGGAAGTTCGTCCACCCATCTTCAATGAAGCATCTCTTAACGGGTCCCATTTCAACAAGTCTAACTAGTGTCGGATAGGGTGTACTGCTATGTCTCATTAATATGTAGTACTTCCCATTTTTATACTCTAGCAAGTCCCTAATTCTTTCGAGAACATACTGCATTACCAAATAATTAAAAAAATATTAAACAATGCATCCAACATTGTGTTTTGATTAAATTTATACAATGCAAAGTATTGATTAGTTTGAAGTGTACATGTAGGTTCAAATCTTACCAATCGCTGCCTAGTTGAGGCATCCACCTTGAATTGGAACCAAGGACTTGTTGAGGCATCCATACTTGTTACAAATATGCAATAACAACAAATTAAGTATGATAGTGGGAAAAAAATGTCAATCAAACCTACTGCACCTCGTTTTTTATTAGATTTAGAACAACAAAGTGTGTATGGTACTATGGTGTGACCTTCAACCAAAAACATGAGTACCTACATTTGTTGTTGAATTTAGTATGTAGTTTCGTTTGAGTATGGATTCAAAATAGAAATCCGTATATTAAAAGTGGCCAAAATAAATGATCTCCACAACCACACTGAAGATTAATAAGTATCATTGCAACTATTACGCTTCTCACAAACACGCTGGATTTTAAATTTACTGTAATTAAAGTAATGAATTATTGTAGTGAAAATTTAATTTGCATTGCATAGACTGAACAATTTGGTAAATTCGATACTAAAGAAATTAGTAAAATACTTAAAATTGTGAGGATTTACGAGTTCGGGTGGAAGATTGTATATCCTTCATGTATTAGCTATGCTACTTTTTTAGATATTTCTAGCTTTAGGTTAATAAAATTATTAGTTACTAGCTTAGCTTAATAATATTCTTGGTTATTTGCTTTAGAAAATAAATGCTAGAAAATTTTTAAACGATTATATTAATACATCATATTCTAATAATTTCTTTGTTTTTCAACACCACATTAGCAAAACGTTCGCATAGACAAGCATATCTTGCAAATTCAATTAGCAACGTAGCTAAACACGCCAAGATGATGATATTCAGATCTCCCTACAAGTATATGCAGGTACAGTTTATGTAACTAGATCAAAATCTTTTATTTAGAACAGCATCCTACTTTTAAGTTCAATTAGAAACTCAGCTAAACACACCAAAATGATGATATTCAAATCCCCTATAGGTATATGCAAGTACACTTTATGTAACTAGAACAAAATCTTTTTATTTGGAACAAAAATCAATCAAGGAAAAGCATGTATTGATATACCTTTTACAAGTATATGGAAGTATGAACTTAAATGAAATTAGAACAAAATCAATCGTGGAAAAGCATGTAATGAAATACCTTGTACAGTAGACGATAATGGTGAATTTGGAGGAGTGTTGAAGGTGCTTATTGATCTCTGATGTAACAACGTACCACGAAATATTTAAGCCAGTAGATGTATTCATGGGTATGTTACGAAGTTGAATTAATTGTTATTTATCCTTTTTGGGGGGGGGGTTGTGACGGATTTGATTTTGGTTTGAGGCTAATGGGGGTAGTTAATGTTGGTATAGAGAGTAGTTGAGTGAAGGTAAATGAAATATTAGGGTCTGTTCTCTTAAAATTATTTTCAGTTCATTTCAATTCAGTTCAGCTCAGCTCAGCTCTAATAAGTTTAGTTCAGTTCTTACCTTAACTTCCTTCTCTCATAAAATATTCAGTTCATTTCAATTCAGTTCAATTTAGTTCAGTTCAGCTCCAATAAGTTCAGTTCAGTTAAGTCCAGCTCAATTCAATCAATCAGATTAGGCCCTAGTATAAAGGGTAAATGAAATATTAGTATAAATTACAATGTTTGGAGTTAAGATAACAAATAGGGTCCAACTTTTTGATAAATACTGTATTTGGGGTCCAACCCTTTTTTACTTTATTTTTGGGGTCTAGGTTAGAAATCCGGGTGACAAAAAAACTTTTATTAAACTAAAATCATACAAAAATGACCTGATTTTAATTTAAAAAGTAAAATATTTTAGTAATACTTTGTAAGTTTTAGTAATTTAGGAAAATAAATACAAAAATAAATACCATAATTATTTAAAAATTGATTTTTAATTTTTTGTTCAATCTGATTTCTCTAAAGTAGGGGTTCAATAAATTCTCCTATTTTTTTCTTCATGATATGTCATTTATAATTTTTTTTATTACTCCCACCGTCCCTTATTGATAGTCCCTTATGACCAATTTGAAGTCCAAAAATTATAGTCTCATTTGTTTTTTTTCAAGTGACATTAATATTAATATGATACTTCCTCCGTTTCTTTTTAGTTGACTCGTTTCTTTAGTCATGTTTGCCAATGCACAAATTCAATCATTAATATCTTTAATTACCGATAAGCAAAAATTATAAAAAGTTGATAATTTGAAAATATATATTGTGACGATTCTAACAAGATCCCACTTGACTATATTTTTCATTATATATAAATCACAAAACATGGTCAAAGGGACGTGTGTGAATAGTGCTAAAGTCAAAACGTGTCAACTAATAAAAAACGGAGGTAGTATATTTTAAGTCCCAAATAAATACTAGAAGGGTTCAAGTTTTGTCAATTTTTCTAAATGGTTATTTTTTTTCTTTAAAAAAAATAGTGAATTTTTGTATTGGTTAACTAGAAGGGTCCAAGTATTTTAACTAAGGGTCTAACTTTTTGGTCACACAATTAAGTAAATCTCACCGGAAAAATTATTCTAGACCCCAAACACAATATTTTCCAAAATGTTTGACTCCAACTATGATCTTAACTCCAATTTTTGAGAAAAAATTGTTTACTTTATCACTTTGTCATTCCCCCTTAAGAATTTTGATTGTCATTTTAAGAATGACAAATAACCAATATTCTTCCTAAATAGAAATTAATTGTTAAATTATTCCCGTAGTTCAATTAAACAACATTTGAATTTGAATGCGTGAGTCTTTAGTGCCACTAAATTGACTTACCACTTTAAATAAATGTGTAGGGCCTTTTTCTTCAAACAATAATTTAGGGTCTTTTTTCTTCGGCTTAATTTTAGTTTAGTTGAGCTCTTCAGTTCATTTTAGTTGATTCAGTTCATTTTCTATTATTTATCTCATGCACATAATCAATTCAACTCATTTTAATTCATTTCAATTCATTTCTGTGTATACACTAAACAAATTAGTTCACCTCCACTCAGTGCAATTCAGTTTAGTTCAACTCTGTATGTCTTCAGTTCAATTCTGAATTTCATTCTTAAAAAATCCATTTAAGTTCTATTCAGATTCATCTCGGCTCTAAGCAGCTCTAATTTAGTAAATCATAACATGCCCGAGAGTGCCAATTCCTCTTTAAGTATTCATTAGTGTAATGCAGTGTCACATAGGTTCATTTACTCATTCATGTAATTAAAAAGTGAGTTTGCAAAAGTGATTTCTCTATAAATGTAATACATGACTACAAATTAATTAACCCGAAATAAACTAATTAAATTGACCATCTGGAACTTCGTTGAAATGAATTGTTCATAACATAACTTAGGCCCTGTTTGGTAATTAGCGGAAGCTGATTGATAGAAGCTAATTACATTAGCTGGTTTGACTAGCTGGTTGTATTAGCTTGTTTGACTAGCTGATTGTATTAATCTGTTTGTATAAAGTTTTTTTTGTAAAATTAGCTGATTAGATATAGTTGTTTTATTAGTTGAACATATTAAATGACAATTTTAGACATTGTCATTGTAAATTAGAGTAACTTTTTAGGATAAGATTGTCATTTGGCAACCATATCTAGTCAGCTAAAATGAAAAAAGCTCTATTTTTTAGCTTTTTATAAATTAGCTAATTTGCCCCAATCATCTCTTCAAATAAGCTCTTTTACTAAACAAACAAATTAGATGATTTTTGTAGATAAACCTCTAACTTAGCTTGGTCAAATAAGCTCTTTTTTGGTCAAAACTCTAATTACCAAACATGGCCTTAATAATGATATGACTTTAGCTGTACATTTTTTGATCAGAAATGAATTACTTATGAAATACGGAAAATAGAAATGAATTAAACTAAACTGAATTATTTATGTAATTTGGCTAAATTAGGCGGTTAATTGAACTGAACGGATATGAATTGTTAGAGAAATTAGGTAGTGAATTGAACTGAACGTACTTATATAAGGAACTTATGATCCGGATGTAATTTAACTGAGTTGAAATGAAATGTGTATGAATTTATGATATAAGGAATTTAGGATATGAGCTAAAGTGAACTGCATAATGTATTTCGTTTTATGGTACACAACACTTTTTGGCTAATGTAGCTCAAGCTTTGTGATGTTAAGGTACTAGACTACTATTGTCCATTTGTACTAGTATCACGTACTTATTCATAATGAAACGTGTTTATTTTTATGTTAAGGTCATACAACTTGAATGTGATCATTATATAAGTAGTTTTTTTAACTTAATTTTTGTTTTCTTGTAATTACCTAACTGTGGTGAATTTAAAAAAAAAATAATTCATATCAACATTGAGTGCACTTTTACTGATTTATTACAGATGTTATAGAAAATAGATATTTTGTGTAGTTATATTTAATTTTTTTTTCCATTAAACCATAATAAAAGTTTATACACATCCCTTTTATTAAATGACCTTATCTTCTTTATTGTGTTTGTAAATAATAACTTATTACTATGAATACAAGTAGACGAAGTAGCACAATACACAACCCTTCACTATATGAGATAAAACTTGTTTGCTAATTTTACCACTGTCCTCATTTTTTGTGAATGTACCACCATATATTACTAAATTAATGTACCGCAATGTACCTCTAATAATTTTAATTAAATACATTAATTATATTTTTCAATTTTAATAATGAGCTACACTTAGCTAAGTTGGTGAATTAGCTACAGTGATTAAATCTTTTCTAGTATTTTAGAGGACGTTACTTCATTGATAACACTGTGCTTGATTAAAAGACACTCATATCTATTGATTTATCATAACTAGCCCCATATTTTTAAATTTTTATGGTATTTATTTTAATAACTAAAATCAATTTCTTTGACCCTTTATATCGTGCTACATTGCTATTCTATATCAGTAAAGGCGTTTTCTTTGTAATTATATTGAATGGATGGACGACTTTTGTTTTTAAGAAAATGACAAATTAAATCAAAATTAGCCATTCATATTTAAATCTCCTCATTCAATTTTTACTCAATAAATATATTTATGAATTATGAATCATAACAATCGAATACATAAGATTAATTGATAAAATACCTCACAAGTTACTTTATACATTATATGACACTTTAGAATGGCCATGCCTTGAAATAAGACTGAAAAATGTAGAACATCCATGTCGTTGCTCTTCCAAAACTTGAACTAATAGTAGAAGAAACTCCATTAAAAATTATATAGATTAAATTTGTATGAAGTATTTTGCCCTAAGTCCAACTGTCAAAGGATATTTTGGAGGAAACATACATTTCAATCCCAAGGGCCAAGCACATGCTATGTACACTCACTTTGCTTCGCCTTTTTTAGCAAACAAATCTATGTTACAAGATACTCCATCACTTTGATTCGTTTAGCAAACAAATCTTTGTTACAAAATACTCTATACTTGTAAAGGAGGAACAAGAAATGCATGCAATTTTTGTTAATGCGGTAATCCAGAAATGATATCCCTTATTTACTCCCATGTGGTAACCCTGCATTATGCTAACTTAGTTGACTTTGAAAACGAGTGTGTTAATAAATTTACCATGTAAATAGAAAAGCTAAAAATAGCCCCTAGTGATAGTCTTTCTTGTAGGGGCACTTGAGTGAGCAACAAATATGATAAATGCTTTCAACATTGGAATGGAACAAGGAAGAAAATTATGACTTATGTTTTGGGTTTGCTTTAGCTTTAACATTTTTTTAAAATAAATAGCAAGGACACATGCATTCATTAAAGAGAGTTGATGGTTTTCCTATTTCAAATTCACCCAAAAAAAAAAAACTATTATACTCATACATTCACATTTTTGTCCTCTTAAACCCCGTATAGATGGCTTACTGTAGTGGTCTTGTTTTACTCGGAAAAAATAAATGTTACCTATTACTCCATTTATTAATTTTTTTTTTTAGAAAAAAATAATTACTCCATTTAAGTCGAATATAACAATTATATTTTCTTGCCCATATTATGTATTCTTTTATTTTACACTTAACGCACATATTATTCGTTCCAAAGAAGACATACACACCGTACACCAAATTGTTTCGAGCTAATACAAAAATTTACCACTACAATTTTGTTTATTTATTACCTAATACAGTTTTGTGGTTGCTTCTAATTCGCGTCACTATTTCAACCTCTTGTTGTATCGTGTTTTGCAGGTGTCATACCACTAAGAATAATAGCAAACAAACTATTTTACAACCTAGGCATAATGGCGCTGAACCATTTAAAGTTCAGACTTATACAAAAATTTATTTTAACTACCTACATTTATGGTAATAAATGGGAGTACCCAATAACAATTTTACACGTCAATGGAAAACTTCGAGTTTAAGCTTCAATTTTTCTCAAGTAGTGATGCTCATTGCATCTGCTATTCGTCCTTAGAAAAGAATGTGTCCGAAATAACAAGGTGTATGATGTGTTTACTCCCTTGTGGGTAAATAAACACTTAAACTATAAGCTTTAAAAATGCTTCTCTACTAACTTCATTTTATCTGGTCTGACAAACCAAAAATTCTATCAAATCATTTGTCAGTTATAAATAAGGTTGTTGGAGATTTTATTTATCCCATTCTCATCAACATTGCTAGAAATAGTTCAGATAGCATAAAGTGCCTTCATTCTCACAGGTTACTTATTTCATGTATGTTAATTTTGTTATGAAAGTAAGGAGGGGGGTTAATTCAAATTGATCTCTAGATCTCTAAAACAATAATTTCCTACATTTATTTGACATAATATGGTCTTTAAAAAATATTAATTCACATAATCTATATACTATACTAAAAGACAAGCGCCTCAATGTGAGACTGACCAATGTCTCATTATGATTCGTTGTCTTTTATTATTTCTTTTTTTTAATTATTGTTATATATTGATGTGTCCATATATAATGTAGTATCATCAAGAGGTCTATATGTAGTATCATGTAATCCTAAATATAATTCTTTCCTATGCTCACTACTAAATATGTTGTAAAAAAGGTTTTAAAATTCTCAAAGTATTTTATACATATGCACATGTTAGGTAAAGTAAGGAGATATCAAAAAATATCTTACTATATATAAATAATAAAAGTTACTTAAGGATAAAAAATCTTAGTATAGTTAATATCAAAATAACATATGTATATCTTTCAAAAAAAAAACATATGTATAGTAATTCAGTAATTCGTACACAGTTATGCAGTAGATCCAAAGAAAATTAGTAATATTTAATATATATATATAATATTATGTACAAAAATCAAAGATCTAGGATATCTTAAAACCTAACATAATTTCTAAAAATAAAAAATAAATATGTTTAGTATAATACTCTATTACATATTTCATACAAAAATACGGCAAAAATAATAGTTAACACATTAAAATCAAATCATAATATTCAAAAAATAAAATAAGATACAATATATTTTGAATTAACATCTATATAAATAACA
Organism: Chenopodium album; assembly: GCF_948465745.1. Classification (NCBI taxonomy): domain Eukaryota; kingdom Viridiplantae; phylum Streptophyta; class Magnoliopsida; order Caryophyllales; family Amaranthaceae; genus Chenopodium; species Chenopodium album. Next base: position 41,741,417 of record NC_137846.1, on the reverse strand, counting down.
GTCATATAAGTCGTAAAAATTTTCATTTCAAGGTCATATCTTCTATACTACAGCGTAGAAGTGTAATATATTGTTCTTCAAATAGCGTTCACTATGATATCTGACCTCATCCCTCTTAAAGAATAATGGAGAATAAAAAGTTTGAATTGCATTGCTATGCTACGATAGCAACCTAACTATTCCAATCCAAAAAACAAATAATTAACTCATTTGAGTTAATTTTAGTTGATGAGAAGGTACACTATTGTAGGTTTATAACAATTTTTGTCTTTTAGATGTGTTTACTTTTTGTAATATGTTTACTTATAAATTTATAATGCAAACTTGATTTTGATATGATAATGTTTAAACGCAAGGATCTAAACTTGATCACTCATTCAACGATTTGAAGGTCTTGTGAAAGAAGGCACTTCTCGACTTCCCGTATTATCTCTAGCTTCAGAGTGATTACTAATAATATTGGTAAACATGTGGCTACTAGCCATGCTTATAAAGTGAACTTCTATTATAAGACTATTGTTAGGGTTTGGGAAGCTGCACAACTTCCTCAATATGGATTTGATTTTGTTTCCTTGGACAAATTTTATTGATCAAATTTAATAATTGTATTAATCAAACCACAATTCTATACTTTAATTTATTTAGTAATATGTATTGATATATAGTGTTTTATAGGAATTGGTCACCGTTGTATGTGATAATGAAGACCCTAATGTATCCTTAATCACTCGAACAAAAAGACCTCTTGATGATGCACAAATGTTGGGATTGATGATGAAACAAGTTCGGCACAGCGCTCTACTAACAAAAAGAAGGTCGTGGTTAAGATTGAAAAGGAAAACAATACCAACAATGGATTTTTTTTTCAGCTACTAATAATGTTTTTATAATAAAAATTTATAGAACCTCTTAATAATGATAGTATTTTGAATACAAAATAAATTGTCTACATTATTAGTTTTTCAATGACTATAATATATGGACTGTTTATTTGAACGATTTTATCTTAATAATATGATAATCTTATTAATTTTGTATCATCTATTTGTATTAATAGTATGATATCTTGAATGTGACAATCAATGAATATATAGTACTTCGTATATATTAGATTCCTTAACCATTCCTTCAAAAAAAAGATTCCTTAACCATGTGAGACACTATGATTATGAGCCAATAATTTTTTGATATATAATGGACATTTAATTGTGGAGTACATCAACCTATATAAGAAGCTTTTTTTTAAAAAAAAAAATTGTAAAGATAATTTTTAAAGCAAAGTAGGATTTTTTTTTGCCTATCTATATTACTCTTTTCTGTTTATAATAACTACAATACTTTGACTTTTGCATAATTCATATGCTAACTTTGATCATACTTTTTACCAAAATAAACATCTGTAGCCATATAAAATATATTTGGATTGGAATTTATTTATGTTTTCATTTTATTAATCTTAATCTTTTGTATTTCTTAATAATGTAATTACAATTTTTTTTTTTTTGACAAATATTAATGGTTAAAGTTGAACATTAGCATGTTTATCAATTAAAGTTTTGCAATTAACATGAAATGAAGGGATTATTCAATAAAAAATAAAATATTTTAAGTATCTTATTCTACAAACTACATTATCCATCCAATATAATATAAAAAAGTTTTAACATTCTCAAAATATACATATGCACATGCAAGGTAAAGTAAGGAAATTATCAAAAAATATCTTAGTATCTACAAATAATAAAAGTTACATAAGGATAAAAAAAAACTTAGGGCTTGTTCAGATTTACTGAACTAAGATGAACTGAACTGAACTGAACTGATTAGAACTGAACTGAACTGAACTGAACTGATTGGAGCTGAACTGAACTGAACTGAGCTGAACTGAATATTTTATGAGAGTGGGAAATTAAGAGCTGAACTGAACTGAACTGATTGGAGCTGAACTGAACTGAACTGATTAGAGCTGAACTGAACTGAACTGAACTGAAATTAAGTAAATGTGAACAGGCCCTTAGTACAAAAAAATATCAAAATGACTTCATGTATGGTAATTTGTATAAAGTTATGTAATAGATCCAAAGAAAATTAGTAATATTTAATACAAAATATTTTTTTTTTTTTTTTGTGAAATAGATATCTTAAAACCTAAGATAATTTTCTTAAAAAAAAATAATGACTATCCTAAGTATACTATTTCATAAAGATATTAGAAAAAATTTTGTATACACCCGATTTTCAGTAATTTACTGTACATCGGGTACACTTTTGTCAAATTTAGTGTCACTTTTGTCAAATTTATCAATGAAGCATAAATAACTCTTATATATGTCAAGGTAATTTTTGTGTGTTTTAGTGTAACTTTTGCACATTTTATTGTCACTTTATAACGGATGTTCAGTAATTTACTGAACATCCGTTTTATTTAAAAGTTTGTCAAGATATTATATAAGAATCAAAAATAAAATTTTAAGTAAGGTAATAAGTTATTAAGTATAAAATATCTTATGAAAAGTATGTTACAAATAGCGTGGATACTTGCAAGGTAAGATTAAATAAAGGAATTTATTAATTATCATGCTTTATCATCTTTTATTTATTCCAATTGTCTATAGTATATATTTGTGTTGTATATTCAATCAATTGTTGGTTGTAATATGTGATGAATTTTTGCACAAATGCTTAGGAAAATATATACAAGTATAAGATATAAGGTTATTATTATGTCTATAGATTTGGTGATTGTAATTGGTAAAAAAGATATTAGGTTGTTAGCTACTGAATCGATTAATACAACAATAAAATTTTAGTTTTGAATCGCTCTACGCGGGAGATAGGAAACGACCTTTCTTGTATAAAACATAATTTATTCATTTTCAATTAATAAAATAACAATTTGAAAAATAAAAGAGAATCAAATAAAAGAAATGCAAATAACATAAAAAATATTCATATCATATTCCTTAATTTTTCTATTGACCATATTTGTCAGTGAATAGCATTTTAATAATTAATTTGTTAATGTAAATAAGTCTATTTTTACTAATTAAATTATACTTCGTATTTTTTTTTCCTATGAGATAAAAATTTTGATTTTTAAATCGTGCATCGCACGGGCATTATACTAGTACCAATCTACAATGTGTCGTAATTTATATAACATAAATCGGTCTTTTTTAAAAAAATTATTCATTTCCTATATTCTACAATGTGTCGTAATTTATGCGACATAAATCGGTCTTTTAAAAAAAAATTTCATTTCCCAAATATTCCTTTAAAAATTGGAATAGCATTCCAAAAATTAGAAATATTAATTCGAAAAATTGTAATACATGTACTTTAGGATACACATTAAAAGTTCTTTTTAAGTTATTGGTCCGATGAGTGGTCATCAGTTCATTGTTTTTACATACCGTCGTTGAAAAGAATTAAATGTTGCACGTCACAATAATTATTCTCGACAAAATCCTTTTTATCGAGGGAACGAAACAGCCATCACCATTATTGGTGGGTAGCTAGTGCCTTCTCAAGTTTCAGCTGAACCTCGATCTAAGGTACGTACATAATACCAAAATAATGTCTATTCTTAAGAAAGTATTATATTATAACTAAGCATATTTTATTGCTAAGAGTTTAAAAAATTACTCTACAAATATTTAAGGTTACAATGTTATAAACAAAGATTGAACTTATGTCGATCTTGTTCACGAGCTCCCGATCCGATTTTAGATTGAGTCGATTTTAAACTTGCCAAGTCGAACAAAGTAACACCCCTAAACCCTAGTAACACTTGTTCTTCATTGTCACATACATCCTCAAACCAAAGTCATTTGTACAAAGTATTTTATAAATATTAAATAAAAAAAGTGAAATTTATTTATTATAGTAATTAATGAATGCAAAAAAATGAATGTTTGTATCCCCTTTTCAAGATGGCTTCCAGAATATATGAGGGGCCATTCATCTTTCCTTTTTTTTCCACCCCATTTTATTTCCGCATACAATATCCTATGTACATGTCTATATATACTGAAAAATATTTATCAATACATGTTTTTTAAAAAATATGGTGTAAACAATATTCTGTTGAAGGTATCTTAAGAAAAAAGAAGTCTAAAATTTATTTATGTCCTGAAATATTATTCTCTCAATTTTTCTAACACAAAAGCACATGAACTATTTTGACTTGATACAATCTATAATTTACCACAGTATATCATGCTTAAAAAGATACAAAACCAATATGTACCTTCAATTGCTATGTATGCATACATTTATGTCATCAAGGACTGATTAAAAAAAATAAAAAAAAAATAAAAAATTATGAAAGGCTTAAATTGCAATGTTCACATACTTAATAAGCTTATGTTTCTTAAAAAAAAAAAGAAGTCTTAAATTTAGTTATGTCATGAACTATTACTCTCTCAAAGGTTCAAACACAATAGGACATGAGCTATTAAGACTTGATGATAAAGTCTGCAATTTACCACAATATATCATGTTTAAAAAAAACAAAAAAGCAATATGTACCTTCACTTGCTATGTATGCATATATTTATGTCATCAAGGAGTGATAAAAAAAATTATGAAAGGCTTAAATTGCAATGTTCACATAGTTAACAAGCTTATGTTTCTGGAAAAAAAAAAAAAAAGGTCTTAAATTTATTTATGTCATGAACTATTACTCTCTCAAAGGTTCAAACACAATAGGACATGAACTATTAAGACTTGATGATACAGTCTTCAATTTACCACAATATATCATGCTTTAAAAAATAAAAAAGTAATATGTACCTTCAATTGCTATGTATGCATACATTTATGTTATCAAGGAGTGATAAAAAAAATATGAAAGGCTTAAATTGCAATGTTCACATAGTTAACAAGCTTATGTTTCTTTAAAAGAAAAAAAAAAAAGTCTTAAATTTATTTATGTCATGAACTATTATTCTCTCAAAGGTTAAAACAAAATAGGACATGAACTATTATGACTTTATAAAGTCTTAAATTTACCACAATATACCATGCTTAAAAAAATAAAAACCAATATGTACCTTCAATTGCTAGGAGTGATAAAAAGAATATTACTCCCTCCGTTTTTAAATACTTGCTACAGTTCTCCGTGCGCGGATTTTTAGGAGAAATTGGAGAATGCAATAAAATGTAGAGATAGTGGGATTGGTGAAAGAATAAAAAATTGTGAAAATCAAAAGTAATGGAGAGAAGTGAAGGAGAGAGAACATGAAAATAATAACATATGATCAATGATAGATCCACTAGGTAAGAATACTTTATTACATATGGTAAAAGTTTTCCAAATAAGAAAATAGAGCAAATACTTAAAAACGGCCGGAAAAGAAAAGTGAAGTAAGTATTTAAAAACGGAGGGATTATTAAATGTTTAAATTGCAATGCTCACATAGATACAAGCCTATATATGTATACGAGCTTATGGATAACAATACTATGTAAACAAGCTTATGGAAAATACAAATTCATGTATCGAGTTGGATATAATGCATTTTATTGGTAAGATGAAACTTTTCCATGGACTGAAATGAGTTTTAGTAACTGCAAAAATAACGACTTTAAATCAAACCACCTCTTCTATTACTATATCGAACTAATAAGTTTAACGACGCCAATGTTCTGACCTAAGTTGTGAATAAAAATTAATCGAATATTTGCAAAAGTGATCTCATCCATCCATTCTATCCATATCTCCATGGGCTTTGTACCATGGAGTTTCTAAGTCCAGATGTGTCCTTAATATTTTGATATAAATAGGTTGAGAAGCAAGTAATGAAAAATGCCACAACAACATTTTAAAACCCTAAAAACCGTATAACTCTATCTCTATCCCAAAATGTCTTCCAAGTCTCCCCTTGTTTTATCATCCTCACCATCCCTTCCATCCATATGTAGCCCTATGACTGGTGCTTCATCCTCCCCACGACGACAACTTAAACGTTGTAAATCCGACCATTACCGTTGCACAAGCTCCTACTTGGAGGGTGTTAGGTCCACCCGAACTGGGACTTTGATAGGAAGAACCTTAGCGCGTCTCAGGAAGTCACGTGCTAGACGTCGCTCTACTAGCATGCACCAATCTGACCAAGTTGTTCCAAATTTGAACGGTTTTGCCCCACCCCTTTATGCAAACTTACATGGCCAAAATATCCCTCAGCTGCATTTGGGAGTTGTTGCTCTAGCGGTTGTCCCCCCTCCAAATTTACCTCCACTCAACCCTATACCACCACCTCCAATGTTTCCAAATGACGACCCTAACCCAAAACAAGTGAATTTGTTGCCGTTGTTTTGTGTCACAGTAAAAAATACTAGTGTCGATGATGCTAGTGTGATTTACTATGTGCGAGCCAACGAAACGTTCCATCTCATGTACTACGATTACGCCTCAAAAATTAATCGATTTTTGCATGAAATCTTGATCATGAAAAATGGATCGTACGTTGACATGAGCGATCTCCCATGGGGATTGGCATAATCAATGGTGAAACACTACATGTTATAGCATACGTAACAACTTCAGTGCGCTATTTTTTTTTTCCAAAATTCAATTACATTATTTTTTTTTCATTAGAGTATTTGTGTTCGACTTATACGTATAATAATAATATCTCCTTTTTTTAAAAAAAAAATCCTTTCATGTAATAGAATCCGGAATTGAACCTCAACACTAGAGTGAAGCACTTCTACATAAGGGATCATAGGACAAACCCCCTAAGGCTCAAGGTAAGGGGTGAGTTGGGTGCACCTTTGGACGGCTTGTATGCCTTGTGGACAGAGGCTGCAAATGAAGATCCGGATAGGCTCATAGTCAACTACGACAATCATATCCTAACTACATTTCACACAGTCAGTGATGCTCAGATAAAAAATGAGCAGGAGGTGTTCGTGTTACCATTAATGAACCATGCTAATCTTGTTGTTTAACTTGAAATGGTCACTTTACTAAAAATTTTCCCATCCAAGTGGTCTTATCTTTATCGGCTATGGCAAATAAATTATGTTGTTTTCTCTATCTTTCTTAGGTGAAGTGGTAATTATATAATTAGAATTTCGTATGTAGTTAAAAATTATGGTCATTAAAGTTACAATGAATTATGTGGGAAATGAACGTTTAAGTGTGTCTGGAGTAGGTTAATTATCAGAAATAATTGTAATTTTGTATTTTCACTTATTAATTGTTCTACTGTGTATCTGTCAAAGTCTTATAATGAATATTAATGGTTCTAAAAATATGGTGGTGATGTGTAGTGGTATTTATCTGTTTTTAATCCGTCGAAATTTTTTTAATTATGTATTTTTAATAAAATAAAATTGAAAAAAAAAACAAAAAGGGGAAAAAAATAAAAAAAATTTGATATGACAGTAATAAAATAATTATTGATTAAACCTATTTATTAAACTACATTTATTAATTCGAATTCGGATATTTCTGATGTGTGGTGTGGGGCCATAATATATTTACATTGATTTTAGTATCGCTGATAAATACACCTCTATCGTCATTGAATGTACAAATTTAATAACTGTATAGTTGTATGTATTAATATGTGTAATTATTTAAGCTTAAATTTCGCTAGTTTTATGACTGCATTATAATTACAGTATAATATAAAACAATGGATTTTGGCACTCTACAATTATAAACCGATTAACAAGAAAGAAATCATACATTTAACTTAATTTAAGTGAATTATTAAATAAGGATATTTGATAATAGGATAGTGTTAGTTGCAGTTATAGAATTATTAAAGTTTGACAACAATAGTTACCCCACTTAGTGATTTTATATTTAAACACAATTTTAATATACCAAACTTAACTTATGTTAAGATGTTAAGCTAATTTACTTAATCGTTTTTCCTTATCTGAAATTGGTACCAAAGATATTTATTAAGCTAATTTACAATTTTAGAGAAAAACTAGTACAATACCCGTGCGATGCACGACTTATAATATTAAATAAGATTAACTAATTAATATGCGAAATTATCCAACTTATGAGTAATAAAAATATGAAACAAAACTATCATCAATTGTATAGTGTGAATGATATGTTGTTGTAGAAGTGTTTTTGTTAAAACTTCTTGCTCCCTTATCATATAAGTAATCAAGCAATAAATAATTGTTTTATATGAAGAAAAAAATAACACAAACAAATCTATTTAAGGTCCAGCCCAACACATACAATGTTTGAATAAAAGTTAAATTATTTGACTCTAACCACAAAAATCTAATTAAAGTACTTAATGCCTTTCAATCTCTACCTACTTCGTCCATTAGTTGGGCATTAATAAAAGTCCATGAATTGTAGCACTGCAATGTAAAAATTGATTACAAAAGTTAGAGAGTTTAACAATAAAATTAGAGAGTTTAACAATGTAGATTTATAACAATGTTAGCAAATGATGAATATTAATTAGTGTTGAGTAATACCTTCTCATGGCAAATTTTGAAATACTTCTTTGTATACTACATTGTTTGTAGTGTTAGCAATATTTCCGTCCTTATCGCATATTAGAACCTTCAAACCTTTCTTGTTTGTAACTCTGGAGATTGCAACATAAAGCTGACCATGACTAAAAACCGGTCTTGGTAGATATAAACCAACATGTGAGAGTGATTGACCTTGGATTTTATTTATTGTCATAGCAAAACAAACTACCAATGGAAATTGTCTACGCTGAAGCTTGATTGGCAAAGTGGTAGTATCCGATGGGCTTAGGACCATTCTAGGAATGAACACTTTATGCCCAATGTTACTACTTGAAATTATTTTGGCTTCAACAACATACTTTCCTAGCTGAGTTATCACCAATTGGGTACCATTACATAAGCAAGAAGACTGATTAATTACAAGTCTGCTACAATGTGAAGCTAAATAGTAAGGGTTAGTACTCTATTCTTTCTATTTTTATGTTGCTGAATTTAATTAAATCTAGAATACAAAAGTTTGTGTGAAATATTTTGATGTTTAGAGTTACTCCATAATTGATTTAACTTTGTATGCTTGAGAGTTAAAGCACAATGAGATAAACCATGAAGTGATGACAGAGATCAAGTGAGATTAATCTTTTACGAAGTAATTCATAATGTATCATAGCTGACCATGTACTTCGTATATATTTATTACATTCCTCTCTGTTATAATTTTTTTTTTGTGCACGCGCTTCTAAACTTGTTTAATATAATGAAAATATAAATAAAAACCAATCCAAATGTATTATACATGGCTACAGATGTTTTTAGTACAATGGTAAAAAAAAATATGGTCAAAGTATTGTACTTATACTACATTAGTGTCTCCCATGGTTAAGGAATCTAATGTGAACTATATTCATTGATTATCACATTCAAAAATCATGCTATTTTTATAAAAAAATTAAATAAAAATATCATGCTATTAATAAAAATTGAAGATATAAATTTACTAAGATTAGCATATTATTAAGATAAAACCGTTCAAAGAAACACTCCATATAGTCATTGAAAAACTCATAATGTAGATAATTTATTTTGTATTCAAAATACTAACATTATTAAGAGGTCCTAAATATTTTTTATTATATAAAACATTAAAAGTAGCTGAAAATCATCCATTGTTGGTATTGTCTTCCTTTTCAATCTTAACCACGACCTTCTTTTTGTTAGTAGAGCGTTGTGCCGAATTTGTTTCATCATCAATCTCTACATTTGTAGCATCATCAAGAGGTCTTTTTGTTGGAGTGACAAAGGATACATTAGGGTTTTCATTATCACATACAACGGTGGCCAATTCCTACAAAACACAAATACGGAGTATATATATCAATACATATTATAAAAAAAAAAATTAAAGTAGAGAATTTTGGTAGATTTTTAATATATGACCTTATCTTTGTCGACCGAAGATTTACTTGATTCATCAATAGACTCAATCTCCACATCCTTTTCCTGAAACATGATAAATTAAATAATAGCTTAAAGCTTTATTAAGGATAAATATTTATTGAATTTAATAATATGAATTATTAATTACCTGCAAACCACCATTGACATCCAAGAATGATTTGATCAATTGTTCATCATCACTTATTCTTAGGACAGTATACTTATCCCAACTATGACTAAGATTGTATTTAGAGATATGAAATCGAAACAAAAATTTCCTATCGATAAGCATGTCAAGTTCTTCCGGAAATGAATCATCTTTGCCATCCTACAAATATATAAAATACATTTGTCACAATTATTGAAGAATCAATCGAAGCAAACATTTTAAAATAGTTGATAATTACTATCATTGGTCAAAACTATTATAATGAGTATATACAAAGCCAACATTATATGTGATTAAAATTATACACCTTTGATAACTTCTCTTTCAAATCCACTGCAGATATTTGCAAAATTTGATAAACTTCCCGATCAAACATAGCAAAACTGGCAGTTCCACTATCATCCTCTACTATTATTGTAAGTTTATACCTGTAGAAAATGTTATTGGAACATGACATAAGAGTTGTTTTTTTAATAATAAATCCTAATCAAAATTTAATAACAATTGCAATTCAATAATATAACACCAATTACCTCGGCGGTGCAGATTTGACGTGTGAGTCACATTTTTTGCACCAATATTTTCCACCACCTTCATAGTCAACCTTTTTGTTACAATTCTTGCATGAGTTATAATACCACTTGCTATCATTTTCAATAGCAATAATAGTAGCATAAGTCACACAAAAGCATTCCTATCCAAAAATATATATTAAAAAAAAAAAGTTAATAATTTATTATAATGTCAATATAATTTCCAGCATAAAATTTTGTTTTATAAAACTTATATGGTTTACCTCATTAGTCTCACAAATCTCGTCCAGTTGCTTTCGTTCATTCAAATTTAAGAATTCATCTGATATTGAATGTGAATTTTGACTTGACAAGTGACTTATTACATGCGATTGTGAATTTTTTTCACCTTGAACACTAAAATAATAATTAAAAAAATATGTTTCAATTAAATTGTAAGAAAATTATAATGTACAATATGATAAACAGTGTATAATACCTTCGTTTGTAATCTTGCACCTCAGGTATATCCTCATTATTGATGAATAATTTTGTCGCCCATAATGAATTTGATATGGAAACTTCATCTAGATAAGTTATGATCATGGTAATTTTCTTAATATAATTATTAAATTTGGACGAAAATTACTTATCATAATATCAATATATATTTAATAAAATATCACCTCTAAAACTCTTAATCTTAGAAAATTGTAGTACTACAATTATGGGTCCTTGGATGTCATCTTTAGTAGTAGACTCCGACAGTTGTTCAGCATATTTTCCATACAAGGCACAAGTCAGCTTTTTTTTGCTACAAAATAGAAGATAATTGTAATTGAAGTCAACACATAAAAAAGAGTTTTAATATTTATATAAAATTCCATTATACTTCGTATAAGTTAGTGCCTTATATGTATAATAACAAATATCAATATTGTCAAGTATATAGGCTAATTCGAATTGATAAATTCCTTACTGCAAGTCTTCTAGCTCAATTGTCAATTTGTGATTAGGAGTATCATTTTTTGAAATATTGATAAGATCGCCCATGCCGGTAAGCTCTCCAATAACATCTATAATTATTTATAAAAAATATTAGTTGATAATTTAAAAACACGAAATTTATAAAAAATGGTTAATACATTGATATAATAAATCGTACCTACTAAAATCAACTCATTGACCTGTTGTTTGAGGATTTTGTCGAAGGACACAAAATCAAATCCGTATTGAGAAAGTTGTGCATCTTCACAATCCCTAACAATAGTCCTATAATAGAAGTTCACTTTATAGGCGTGGCTAGTAGCCAAATGTTTTCCAGCATTAGTAATCAATCCGAAGCTAGAGATAATACGGGAAGTGCCCTCTTTCACAAGCCCTTCAAATCGTCGAATGAGTGATTCTTTGATAGTTGCTTGTATTTTAGATCCCTGCGTTTTAAACATTATCATATCAAAATCAATTTTGCATTATAATTTACATGTAAACATATTACAAAAAGTAAACGTATAAGAAGAAAATAATTATGAACCTATAATAGTGTACCTTCTCATCAACTAAAATTAACTCAAGTGAGTTAATTTTTTTTGGATTGGAATAGTCAAGTTAATACCATAGCCTCACAATTCGGACTTTTATTCTCCATGATTCTTTAAGAGGGGTGAGATTAGATATCATAGTAAACGCCATTAAAAATATATTAATTAACCTCGATAATATGACCTTGAAGTAAAAATTGTTACGACTTATATGACTGTTATGACTCTTATTTATATAGTTGATAATACAAATAATATTGTATCTTATTTTCTTATTTGAACATATATGATTTCATTTTAATATGTTAACTATATTTTATCTTTGCCATTTTTTGATCAAAATATGTAACAGAATATTATACCTTTTTGATCAAAATATGTAACAGAATATTATACCTAGGCTCTACCTAAGGGTAAGTATTCCGTTTTTCCGTATACAAGATGCCAAAAACGGATTAAGAAAAATTCAAATCATTGGTCGTGCAAGAAATCCAGAAAAAATTGACAAAGTATCAACGAAATTAACCATCTTAATTAAGTTTGCTAAGAAAATATGTAACATATTATGTAATAGAATATTATACATAGGATATTCCTTATTTTTTTGTTAGAATATTATCTTAAGTTTTTAGATATCCTAGATATTTGATCTTTCTCCTTTTTTGCTAGAATACGAATTACCATACATATGTATTTTGATATTTTTCCATACTAAGATATTTTGTCCTTATGTAACTTTTATTATTTATATATAGTAAGATATTTTTTGATACTTTTCTTAATATACCTTGCATGCATGCCTACGAATTACCATTATCAGATCATATGTTATTTTGATATTTTTTTATACTAAGATTTTTTATTATTATGTAACTTTTATTACTCTATAATAGACTTTACTAAAATAAATTATGTCTATTATTTTACTGTAATAGACTTTACTATAATAAATTATGTATTTATTTAGAATAAGATGTATAGAATTTTATTTATATAAAAGAAAAAACTAATAAAAGACAGCGAATCATATTGAGACATTTGTCAGTCTCACATTGAGGTGCTTGTCTTTTAGTATAGTATATAGATATATAGATTAGAGAAAAGAAGTAGGGCATTGAAAGACACCAGAGATATTTATTCTAATCTTTAGAGGTAAACATGTATTCCCATTTCCGACTCACACTCCATCTATTCGTCTAACAACTTGGCCAATCAAATTCTTAGATTGCAATTTTATATCATTAATCTATTATTTTGATACCATAATATCAGACATATAGAAAGAATAATGAATCACTTCGTTTATAGTATCACTGAATGGATTTAGAAAATAAAATGGTGGACAACAAAACCTCTACTCACAACTTGCAGTGTGTTAATATGTCAATCTATTCATTTAATTATTATATTTTTAAAATAAGAAATTAAACCACTACTCACAAAATAGAGAGAAAAAAAGGGACATGAATATTGAATATTCAATATGTGTTGGGTTCTATTTGATGGTCCAAAGCAAATCCGTTTTTAAAAGTGTACTTCAAGAAACAACGTATTTTTAATATTCAAATTTATAAACTCGGTCAACATATACACTAGCATTAAAAGGATTTTAATAGGGTTAAACCAAATACTAAATGAATCGTAGGTTAGCGTAGTTTAGTTCAATTCAGTTTGTTCAGCTCCAATCAGTTTAGTTCATCTCAATTAACTCTTAGTTTATCACTCAGACTCGCCGTAAAAACTATGTGACGATAAAGATTTGAACACTTATTTAATCGTGTTTGCATATTGTACATTACATGAACTAATCCCCATAGGTCACTAAGTCACATAGATGGGACTAATCACAATTTCTGAACAGAATCATGAGCTTAACTCAAATGAGCTTAACTAAACTATTGATCTGAAATAAACAAAACTGAACTACTTAAATGAAATGAAGTTCGGCTCGATACCTTTAACGAGCTACGCTAAATGATACCATGCTCGGCTGAAACAGTTCGTGAACAAGCTCAAATAATGTAGTCCTATTAATAAAAACATGTATTACGGAAATATAAATATATTTAACAATAGTTAATACACAATGTTAAGATAGTATTTTGAATATTAAGAAAATCAACTTGTAGTAAGAGTAATCTTAAAAAAAAAATATAGGAGACAAGTAACCTAAGGATCGATATGAATAAATCTAAATTGTTCGTAGTTTGAGTTCGGCTCGGTCAACATTAAGGCCAAAATGACCGTAGTACTCAATTGTGGTTGTTTAATAACTTTTTTTTTCTCTATATATATATTTTTTAATAGCTTATTGACTTTCCAATTTTTTTGTTTTTTGTTTTTTGTTTTCTTTTTTTATTAATAAGAATTAAAACAAATTCACTTGTGTTTCTATACAACTCCAAACAAAAAAGTAATGATAAAATCCCTCCTTTTCAATTAATAAAATTTATGTTCTGCTTTGGGAAATACTCTGACTCCAACAACCCTCCTCCCAAATAATAAATTCTAGCTTCTTCCTCCATTACACAGAACATACTTCCCTCTTTTTATTCCTCTTTATCTTAGCTTCTTCTGTCAGTTTGATAAACCCAAAAAAAAAAAATTAAATAAATTAACTCCTACTGTCACTCTCTGACCAACCATGTTCACCACACACAGAAAAAATACCTACCCGAGGTCGAACACGGCAGCTTCTAGGTGGAAGAAGCTGATACGACAGTCTAAGGGGCGCCTTCGAATGCCCGACCTAGATGCTTTTGACCCCCCTTTCCCGAATTACCGTTTTGGACCAGCTTGGGGATCAAATCCATCTACCCCCGATTTTGATAGGATGTTGATGATCCAAATCCATGGAAGGGACAATTTTTGGCCCTCTAGGAGGCGTTTTGACACCAAGAATGTGTTGAAAAGTGAACCCAGCTTCTCTTTCCCCATCCTTACACCTATTGTGTTCACAAACATTGGTATCCTTGAGTCGCAACGAACCCCACCACATTCTCGATGTGGGTCAGACAATATTCAGTCAATCCCAACCCTAGGGGAGCTGATTTTGGCTGAGAGGGAGAGGTCTTTCAGGAAGGTCAATGTAGACACCCAAATGTGTATCCCTAAAACCAAACCCAGTGATGAATACCTTTCATATCGAATGATAATCAAACGAAGTGAAAGTGTGAAAGGTCAATTGTTGTGGTTGGTTTTTATTAAATTCTTTCTTTCTGTTTTCGAAAAACAACTCTATTTTATGAAAACAGCCAATCTAGTTTAGTTTGGTCCACGACAAGGGTCCAATAATAGTGTATTTGGATGGGGCTTGCAAAGAGCTTTCCAACGATATATTATAAGCCCAATTCCGATGAATAATGAGAAAGTTATGGCCAAAATACTAAACTGGGCCCGGTTGATCTTTACATGCGGCCCAATGATCTGGGAGGGCCCAATGTTAATTATTATTCCTAAAGTTATTAGAATTAATTATAGTCTTCTAGAATTCTCTAGAAAGTTCTTTTTAATCCTAATAGAATTAGAATTAATAATTATATTTTGATAAGTTTTATTTGGAATAAAATATTATTTTATGAAAAATACGATTTCAGTTTTCGTACGGACTTTACAAATCAATTTTGATTCATATGTTGACTCCGTGTTGAAAGCGCGTAGAAATCAAGGCTGTCGCCACGCGGAAGACCCTGTCGCCTGGCGACAAGGTCGGTTTTGCAGCGACAGAGTGGAGTTTTATTCCTTATTAAATTCTACCTATTTCCGGACTGTTTTCTTATAAATAGGATCCTGAACCTCCGTTTTTATTCAGCAACAATTATCAATTATCTGCAATCATTTATTCTCTCTATGCTCTCATCTCTTCAGCTTCTCACAAACAAAATTCCGCTTCACGAGATTTTGAAACACCTAGCCAAGTTCGAAGTTGCCTTCGCCCTAGATGTGAAAGGTTATAATTTCTTAGGGTTTGGTCGCTAATCTCTATTTCAATTATTTGACTTGATTGTTTGATTTTAAATTTTCCTTGAAGTTACTAACGCGTGTATTTTGTTATTAGAAAGAGGTACGAGGCATCAAAGTATGTAATTTTATTGTTCTATTCTTGTAGAAAGCATGTTTAAATTTGTTTAATTCCTAGTATCATGCTTAGGATGTTATTATTGCTTTCTAGTATCATGTTTAGGGTGCCTTTTACTCTTTTCTAATATCATGTTAGTATCATATTAGGACTAAAGTTTTGATCTTTAATGCTTAGTGACAGCTAGGGTTTGTTATTAATCTTGTTAGTATCATGCCTAGGATCTTGCTATTACTATGCTTTAGCGTTAACATGATTATTTCAATTATGATTGTTATTATGATTATAATTATTATGTTGCTTGATATATTTTATTTGTTATTGCTTGATCACGCCCTCTCTTGCAGGTTTAAAGGGAATTTGTACTTGTAATCACGCTTAATAAGATAATTAATAATCTTGTTTAGGGCTAATATGATTATAATTCAAGTGATCGCCAATAATAGTTTACTTGTGCATTAAATTCAACCAACATAGATAAACAGGTTTAGGGTTAACCTATTGTTTGCATGTTAGTCAGAAAGCGCACATGAATACGAGAAGAATAAAGTAGAGGCCTATTTAGGGCAGGTTCAATCTCTTTTAGGTTGGATTTGTACCTTCATCCCCGAACCCTATTTGGTTCAAGACCTTTTGGAGTTGACGATCGTATGGATCGTTAAGGGGTGTAATCTTCACCTTGTGAACGGTTTACAAGTTCCTAAAACTTGTTGGCGACTCTTTTGCTCTAGCTTCCTTCCCTTTGGACGCCACCATGCTTAAGTGTATGATCACAGTTGGGTTCAAGCTTGGGGTTAATGGCTTGAAATATTCCCTACAGTTTTTGGCGACTCCACTGGGGAGGATTTCTATTTTAATTCCTGAAATTTATTTCGGCAATGATTTAGGATGAGTGGATAAGACTCGAAAAGTTCTAAATATTTCATGTGCGTAATTTTGATTAACATTATTGTCATATGCATAAAAAAAGGTCCTCATTGGATAGACCATCCGAAATGAGTCAAAAACATAGGATTTTTACACGTAGGAAATTTGAGAAATATCTTTCACAACTAGAATTGAAATAATACTGCGAAACCTGGAAAATTCTAAGAACGTAGATACCTGCTGAGGCATGTAGGAACTAGCGCCTAGAAAACAAGGCTTGTCGCCTATAAAGTGCTTCTGTCGCTTGGCGACAGGGGTACTTTTGCGGCGACAGTCCCTGTAGTTTGGCGTCAAGTTCTTCCAATACCGAGCCAGAACTCTGCCTTCTTGTTTTGACCATTTCTAGCCCTGTTGGCTCGATTGTACTTCCTGATTGAGTTTTTCTCACTTTTCTGAAACCCATATGTGTTCTACATATTGACATAACCCTCTGGGGTTCACGCTTGATATGTCTAGTTTATGTAGTATTTTACCCCCGTCCCTTGGTCATTATTAGTAGTGTTTTTGGCTCTTTAGAGCCACTTTTATTACTAATATGTGTTTTCTAGTGTTTTCGAAGTTTTGGTTGAGTTTTGTAGGGAATTGCACCTTTGGAGTACTTTCCCGAGATTTTATGGAGCAACTACGAGCATTGGAGGAGCACGGCCATCTTTCGTAGCCCAAGATCGGTTAGAGTAATCAAACCGGTGAATAAGGGCTCGACTTGTGTGAAGACGAGGCATTTGGACCGAATGATTAAAGCCCCAAAGAGGATATTTGGTTTGGGCCAAGTTACGAGCCTAAACGAGGAGTCCAAGCGGCCCAAGGGTGTCCGCCCGATGGTTCGCCCGATGCTCTGCCCGATGGTCCGCCCGATGGTCCGCTCGATGGTCCGCCCGGTGGTCCGCCCGGTGGTTTGCTCGATGGTCTGCCCGATGGTCCGCCCGATGGTCCGCCCGATGGTCCGCCCGATGGCGCGCCCGATCGGGCAACGAAGACTTATATCGCAACAGCCCTTCGCTCGATCAAAAAGGCGCGCCCGGTCGGGCGCGTGTCTCTGATAGATCTTTTAAGCATCGTTTAGTTTGTTTTAGTTTAGGATTCTTGCTTATTATAAATATGTTTTTGTTAAGCAAGTTGAGGATTCTTTTACACTTCCTTATTCTCTCTTTACTATTGTAATTCTTTCTCTTAGACTTTCTCTCTTTACTTAAGCTTATTTTCTCTCTCTACACTTTATACTTTGTTCTTTACTCAACTCTTTATTCTGATTACTTTGGTAACGATTTCTTTTCTCTTAATCTCAGTTATTTATTTTATTCCTTCTATCATGTTTTATTTTATTGCTTTGATTAGTTTAGATTTAATTATGTGTGAGTAGTTCTTTTTCTAGGGTTTATGGGGATCCATAAATAATATGAAGGGGTAATTTATTGTTGTTAATTATCAATGCTATATTAATTTCCTATTGATTGATTTAATGCTCTGTAACTAGATTAGGCCTGATCTTTTATGCATGAGTTTGACAATATTGATTCGAGATTCGAGAGATGAGAATTGATGTTTAGGTCTAGTTTCAATAGGCAGGTTAATCTATAAATGGTTAAGTCGAGATTCGAGAGATGAGATTTAATACCGGTAGATTAATTCTGTGATTGTAATACGTAGCGAAAGCCCTTTATTATCTGGTTAATTGATGCATTAATGATTGGTTATTATGTTTTACCCTGGAATATTATTTATTGGTGAACCTATGCCCTAGGTCTTTAATTCATTGATTCCTCTTATTTTATTCTCCCTACTTATATTCTTCGTAGTATAATCTTTAAATCACAACAAATTGTTACTAATAATTTAGATTGCTATTAATTAATTAGGAATAGAAAGACTAGTTTCCCTGTGGATTCGACCCTACTTCCCTATCTACTTTAGTTAGAGGACTTAGGTAATTACTTTTGATTTGGTGATACGACTTTAGCCTGTCAACGCTCCATCTACCCAATCGAACGCTCCTGGAAACGACGGGTACATCCGAGTTTGTGAATCCACCAAACCGTGGAAGCAAGTTTTTTTTTAACTTGTGGGGTCCCATCCACTCGCGCCAACCCTTCCAAAGGTAAGGCTTCCGCGCGGTTCATCCGGATTCATAACCATGGACCCTCTTTGACTAACCCATATCCTGAACTTTAGAGAACTAGTGCCATGGTTAGGTTGCAAACTCATTGCATCATATCGTGACTATTTGAACTACTTGTGCATTCTTTGCTTGTGCATACTTTATATGTGCTAACCGTTTGTTTGACTTGTGTTTAACTTTAAATAAACCAATTAATGACTAAAAAGGACTTTTGTCTAATTAATTAATTAATTAATTAATTTGACTAATTAAAGATTAATAAAGTAATTAATCTGACTTAGTACGACTTTCGGCATGTCCCCTTAAAGTAAGCTTACTGGAAACAGTCCCAGATTAATGTTCCAGCAATGGCGCAGGAGTTTGGGCTGTGGCGCCACTGTTTACTTACTGTCGCCTGGCGACAAGCTTTAAACTGTGGCGACAGTTCTGTTGTTTCAGCGACAGTCCAGATTCTTACTCGAATCATCACGACGAGTCTAATTAACCAGTCTGCTAATCAGTTTAATCAATTTGTTAAGTCCTTAATTGAGTCTAGGCACCTAGTCCCATGGTCATACACAAGAGTCAAAGCATGTCACTTGCACTCACTTATAAAACACACACTTAACATGTATGTCACACCTTGACCATGTCTAGAGAGTCTAGGCACCTATTCAAGTCTCACTTTTTGATAAGCCAATCAGTCGAAGAAGGAAAGCTAAGAAGACAATGGCAAGTCAGGAAGAAGTCAACGAATTCAGGGGACAGGTAGCTAACATGGCTGAAATGTTGAAGAGTCTGACTCTTCAAATCAATGACCCTGCAAGACAACAACAGATGGAGCTCATCCAGGAAAGTTTGAAAGACTATCCAATGACTATAGATTGCAAGGCATTAGCTCACAAGGGGTCTCGGTGGACAAGAATTTTCTTCCGTAGAAGTTCAATGCCAACGACATCCCGAAATTCAAAGCAATGGATAACCCTTACTTTCATTTAAGAGCTTTTGAAACTGTAATGAATATTAAGGGAATAGAACAAAAAGCTTTTCATTCTGTGTTTTCTCTATCTTTAGAAACCGTTTGTCAGCAATGGTACTTTTCTCTTGACAAAGAGAAAACCTCTAGTTGGGAGTCAATTGTAAACGCTTTCATTGATAGATATAAATGCAATATTCAAGTTGAAACTGATCATAGGGAACTTGAAATACTCAAGTAGAAAGAGAATGAAGGCTTTACATCTTTCTTTAATAAATGGAGGGAAACATCTGCAAAGATGGTTGAGGTGCCTAGTGAGAAAGAATCTGTGAGGATGTTTATCAAGAACCTCCAAGAAAAATATTCTAAGCATCTCAAATACCAAAATAACTTGCACACTTTCAAGGCCGTCTATGACATTGGTATCAATATTGAAGACGACCTAACTAAACAGAAAGCTGCTAACAACGGTAACTCTAATAGTGGCTGGAAAGGCAAGAAGAACGACAATCCTTCTTCTTCCAAAACCACCCACTCAAATAATGTTAGCACCTTTAATTTGAGTGAAGTCCTCGCCATGAATAATCAAGGGCAAAAGAAACCAATTAGGAGGAACTTTACTCCTATTGGTACGAGTTATGACACCGCATTCGATCGATTACATGCAAAAGGTTTTATTACTCCCATTGGACCATTTGGGGACCCACCTGTCGAGAAGAGAACAGCTAGCTGGAACCCCAATGCACATTGCAAGTATCATCAGGGTAGGGGCCATCTCACAGAAAATTGTTGGAAGCTAAAGGAAGCGGTCCAAGATTTAATTGATAACAACAAACTTCCATTGCCCCCTGCAAGCAAGAAACCCAGTATCAATAATGCACCACTGTCGAATTCCTTGGCTATTTCCGATGAGGAAAATCAGGTTGACCCCTCGAACCTCATCAAACCTGTCGAAGCTATTGAAGAAGAGGAGGAAATCTTCGAGGATGCCAAGGATCATTTTCCTTGTGGACAAGAACCAGCGACAAAACAAGAAGTGTGTATCCTTATTCAGGTTGTGTTGGAAGCAAGAGAATTATTACGCGAGGCCATGGAGGTGGTAAAGGAACGAAACGAACTACTCAAAAGTAGACCTCCACCTAAAGAGAAAAAATCATTCCCCCTCCAAGTAATTGACACACCCAAAAGGAGCAATAGGACATACACTCCAATTGGAACTTCTTATGCAAACATGTTCAAAATGCTCTCTGAGAATGGTAAAATTCAACCTCTCGAACCGAGACCATTTGAATCACTAAAAAGGACAGATAGGTACTACTATCCATATCATCAATCGGGAGGACATACTATAGAAAATTGTTTCAAGTTCAAAGACTTGGTTCAAAGATTGATTGATAACAAGAAGCTAGTTCAAATCCCACAAGAACGAGATGCTACCATTAATGGGGTTGGGATAGTGATGACGAGGATATCTACCTTAAGGACGTCGAAGAAACTCCACTCTCGACAATATATCCAGTAGGCGACATTTGGAATGAAGAGGATTCACCTATAAATGTCCTCACAAGATCCGGGAGAATGCAACCTCCCATTACTACACAACCTATTCCCACTACTCAGCAAGTTCCCATACCAATCATAGAAGACAACGATGTTGTCAAACAATTAAAAAAGACTAAGGTCGAGATGAACGTATGGAAACATCTAGCTACATCTCGAGAACATAGAATCGCAGTCATGGATGCCTTAGCTAAAGTAGGGATAGAATCGGACACCACTCCTGAGGGGTTGGCTAATTTCCTCACGAGTGATCTCCCAAGTCCTACTAATTTGATCACTTTTTCCGACAAAGATCTACCACCGGAAGGTGACAGACACAACAAAGATCTCAGCCTCACAGTAATTTGCAAGAGAATGAACGTCCCTATGACTCTTGTAGATAATGGATCGGCAATTAATGTTTGCCCACTTAGAACTGCGAGGATGTTGGGGATAAGGGACGAAGATTTATCTCCATCAACACAAGGGATAAGAGCTTACGATAACTCACGTCGCCAAGCATTAGGCACAATTACCATTAACATAACGACGGGAGTAATTGAACATGTCACCACATTCCAAGTAGTGGATATTAAAGCCTCATTCAACTTACTGTTGGGACGCCCTTGGCTTCATGACCTCAAGGCCATCCCTTCATCTCTTCACCAACAAGTGAAAGCCATAGTTGGAGGAATACCAATTACAATCGATGCTTCACCCATGAGGATCAAAACTGTAGAAAATCCACTAATCAATGTGGAGCACGATGAGAATGACGAAGATCTGTGGGGCTTTAATGAAGAGGTCTTCTTGATCGAGGAAGATGAAAGAACCCCTCTTTGCTACGACCTCCACTCCAACATGATAACTAATGCTATCATGAGAAAACAAGGACACTTCCCTGGAATGACTCTAGGAAAGAAGAAATGGATAGCAAAACAGATGGGACTACTTGGCCTCCCTAAATTAGATACTTTCGGACTTGGTTTCGAACCAACTCTCAAAAATCTAAAGCGAGCCCCGGAAAAATCAAAAGCACGTAGAAATGCTCGCGCACAAAAGAAAGCAATCCCAATGGATCAATACCCTCTTACCTTAAATGGACAATTCATAAGAGAGGGAGAAGATTATCCATGTTACAAATTTCCAGAACCTTTCATTGTAAACGGCATAAGACAACCTGGGTTCGAAATATTTCTGGATTGTTGCTTTCTAGATGAGATTCCAACTCCTATACATAAAGGAAAAGCACCCCCATGCTTTGACTTTAACGTCATGGGACTTCTCTTTGGGCAAGAAAAGAATGAACCAAGATATATAGAGGATAACTCTTCACTCATTTAAACAGTCCTACAAAGCGAGAACTTTGATCCTTCCAAGCTCATCACTCCAGTAGAGGATTTAGTGCGAGGATGGCGCAAGACAGTGAAAGTGACTACTGTAAACGGAAAGAAGATCTCAATAACTACAGGACAAGGGCCAATGTTCAAAGAATCGTCTGAGTCAGAGTCTTCCCATATCGAGTCTTCTAAGTCTCTACCTCCCTCTAATTCTTTTATTTCAACATCTACTCCTAGGATAGTTAGTAATCAAGTCCTAACGGATATTTCTTTATTCGATGTAATGATTTCTAAGTTTAATAATATGTCTTTTTTCCCTTATTCCTCGTGTTTCTCTTTAGCTCAAGATGACGAGTATTGCTTAACTAACGATGAAAATGACAAAGAAATCATTAAAGCAATGGAAACACTTGAAAATAAGACACCAATAATTGAGGACATTGAAACAGTTGATAGCTCAAAAGATCCAACCATCAAAAGAGAAGCTAAAATCGGACTCACGCTAAACAAAGATGAAAGAACCGATTTAATTAATCTACTTAAAGAATTCATCGATGTATTCGCATGGTCATATGAAGATATGCCAGGCATTAATAAAGAAATAGCTCAACACACTATACCACTAATCCCAGGAATGAAACCTGTAAAACAAAAGTTGCGTCGAATGAAACCCGACATAGCTCTTAAATAAAAGAAGAAGTACAAAAGCAAATAACTGCAGGTTTTATCAGGATATCCAAATACCCCGAATGGGTTGCAAATGTAGTCCCAGTTCCAAAAAAGGATGGTAGGGTTCGAATGTGTGTCGACTATCGAGATCTAAATAAGGCAAGTCCAAAGGACGACTTCCCTTTACCACACATCGATATTTTGGTCTATAATACAGCGAATCACGCACTTCTCTCATTTATGGATGGATACGCAGGGTACAACCAGATCCTCATGGCCGAAGAAGGCATGGAGAAAACAACATTCATAACACCTTGGGGTACTTACTGTTACACGGTAATTCCATTCGGGTTGAAAAACGCGGGTGCCACTTACCAACGAGCAGCAACTGCCCTAATCCATGACATGGTGCACAAAGAAGTCGAAGTATACGTGGACGACATGATTGTGAAATCTAAAGACCGTCCAGGACGTCAAGTAGCCATAAGGAAATTCTTCGAGAGGCTAAGAAAATACAACATGAGGTTGAACCCATCCAAGTGTGCTTTTGGAGTAACCTCAGGCAAACTCTTGGGGTATGTTATAAGCTCTAGAGGAATAGAGATAGATCCAACCAAGATCAAGGCAATCATGTCAATGCCACCGCCCAAAATCGAGAAGCAAATTCGAGGATTTATTGGCCGGTTGCAATATATAAGTAGGTTCATATCTAAGCTAACAACAATATGTGAACCAATATTCAAGAAGCTTAAGAAAAATCTGCCAGTAATATGGGACGACGAGTGTCAAAAAGCCTTTGAAAAGATCAAAGCCTATCTCGCCAATCCTCCCGTATTAGCCCCAGCGCTTCTAGGAATTCCTCTAAGGCTGTACTTAACAGTCACCAAAGAAACAATGGGAGCTATGCTCGCACAAGAGGTAAAAGGGAAAGAAAACGCTATCTACTACCTAAGAAAAAAG
The DNA here is from genome assembly GCF_948465745.1 of Chenopodium album. Lineage (NCBI taxonomy): Eukaryota > Viridiplantae > Streptophyta > Magnoliopsida > Caryophyllales > Amaranthaceae > Chenopodium > Chenopodium album. The sequence continues at coordinate 41,716,714 of NC_137846.1, read as the reverse complement.
ATGCTCGAATATGAAGCACGCTATACACCACTTGAGAAATTGTGCCTCGCATTGGTGTGGGCCACAACCAAGTTAAGACATTACACGAATGGATCCTCTCAAGTACTTATTCGAGAAATCCACGCTTAATGGACGCATCTCAAGGTGGATAGTCAACCTAGCCCAGTTTGATGTAAGGTTCATGCCTCAAAAGGCTATTAAAGGATCTGTAGTCTCAGACTTCTTAGCGGACTTTCCAATAGAAGATTCGACACCAATACACGACAATGAATTTCCAGATGAAGACATAATGGTCACGGAAGATGATACTTGGACTTTATACTTCGATGGAGCCTCGAACCAAAAGGGATGTGGCGTAGGAGTCCTATTAGTATCACCTAAAGAGGAGCATGTTCCAATTTCAATAAAGTTAGATTTCGACGTTACTAACAATGCTGCAGAGTATGAAGCATGTGTGGTAGGCCTCGAAACAGCTTTAGCATTGGGTGTAAAGAAACTTCGGATATTCGGAGATTCTTCCTTGATCATCAACCAAATCTCCAAAAGATGGAAAGTAAGGAGCGAAAGCTTAGCCCCTTACCAAACCTATCTGGAAACTCTCACCGATCAACTGGAAAAGGTGGAATGCACATATCTACCTAGAGAAGAAAACCAATTTGCCGATGCCTTGGCAAGACTAGCCTCAATGGTTAGGATTCCTAAGGAAATTGAGAAAATGCCTCTAACGATAGAGAAAAGACACAATCCAAGAAGAAAAAGAAGAAGAAGAACCATGGTATACCGACATACTCAATTATGTCACCAAAGGAGAATACCCTCCTCATGCTGACAAAAGAGCAAAACGAGCTTTGAGACTTTTGGTTTCCCAATACGTACTCATAAATGATGAGCTACACAAAAGGGTACCTAAAGGTCGAGCCCTATTATGTGTAGGCAAGAAGGACGCTCAAAGAATTATGAGAATAGTCCACGAAGGAGTATGTGGAACACATGTTAATGGCAAAATGCTAGTCCAAAAGATAATGCGAGAAGGATATTATTGGACTACCATGAATAGGGATTGTCATCAATATGTAAAAATTTGCCCTAAATGCCAAATTTATGCAAATTTGCAACATATTCCTCCTCCATCTCTTCTCTACACCTACACCTACACCTCACCATGGCCATTCTCAACATGGGGAACCGATATAATCGGAAAAATCACACCTCCTGGAACAGGAGGTCACGAGTACATCTTGGTAGCAATCGATTACTTCACAAAGTGGGTTGAAGCACAATCATATGCTAAACTCACTGCAAAAAATTTACCACTCTTTATCGAAAGGAACATAATTTGTCGATACGGAATGCCACATGAGATGATAACTGACAATGGAACTCACTTTCAAGTCGAATGTGAAGAATTGTTACAAAAGTATGGTATTCAACATCACCATTCTTCACCTTATAGACCTCAAGTAAATGGAGCAGTTGAGGCAGCTAATAAAAATCTAAAAACTATCATCGAGAAAATGACAGAAAATTACAAGGATTGGCCTGACAAACTCCATTTTGCACTTTGGGGTTATCGCACGTCAATTCGAACGTCAACAGGAAACACGCCATTCGCCCTAGTCTATGGAATGGATGCCGTACACCCCGTAGAACTAGAAATACCTTCTCTATACATTGCTTTAGAAAGTAAACTCGATGAAGTTGAATGGACTAGAGCACGGTATGAAGAGTTAATTCTACTTGACGAAAAACGACTAGAAGCTCTACATCATACCCAATGCTACCAAACTCATATGGCTAGACACTTCAACAAGAAGGTCAAGAAAAGAAACATCAAGGTTGGAGACTTGGTACTAAAGGCACTAAAGAAGAATGTGTTGGATCCAAGAGGCAAATTCAGGCCCAATTGGTCCGGACCATACATTGTCAAAACAATCTTGTCAGGAGGTGCAGCTCAATTAACTGACATGGATGGTAATGAATTCTCAAACATGACCAATCTTAACCAACTTAAGAAGTACTACCCATAATTACTTGAGTAGGACACTCAAGAGAGCTACTTTTGTCCTGATTCCTTAAGAAAGGATACGTAGGCAACCCTTTAAAGGGTGCGGCCACTTTAATTATCAAACATTCCGTGTCTCAGTAAAAATTAAAAAAAAAAAATTGTCGCCAAACGACAAGAGTGTCGCAAGGCGACAAGGCGAAAAGTTTGGCGACAGACTCGTATAAGCGACGCCAATTTTCTGCGGACATCTGGACAACCTTGGTGCATTCTGGAATTTTTTCGACTTCCGTACTTGAAGAAATTTTTCGGAAATAAATATTTTAGGTTGTTTTCATTGCTTTAAACGAACAAATGTAAAGTTAATTTAATTAAAAAGCTGAAATTGCATTAATAAGTAAAAGAATTACATCATTGATGGAATTTAAATAAGGCTTAAAAAATTAAAATTAACTTAAATTGTCTAATAAATCGGAGGAAAAGCAATACTCTAATCTTTCTTTTCTTTCTTCATCCTTTTCCAATTCTTGTCAGAGGCTTCTTCTTCATCCATCACTTTTGCTAAGAGACATCCATTAGAGGCTCTACATTCGATTTTAGTATGGATGGTCTCTCCCACAGCTAAAAACTCCATGCTTCTTCTCCACCCAAACCTTCTTTTCTGTAGAGTCCACCTTTCTTTTCCCTTTGTCTTTTTTAGCACTCTTCTTTTTAGGCGTCACAGGAGTCTTAAACTCAACCCTTTCACCTAGGCGTTCCTTCGCAGGCATTTTCTTGTCACCAAGGCGAGTCTTCACATTGGTCTTTTCTATTTTGGTTCGGTCCTTTTGAGATCTACCAGTCAACCATTGCTTCACATCATTGGACAAAGAAGGTGGAGCCTTTAGGGTAATCACTTTCCATAAAGGCCTAGCACACCAATACCCGTCAAATCGTTCAACTTCTTGTGAAACCGGTAATTCATAAGGGCGACAAAGATCTCCCATAGGAATGGTTTGAGCAATCCCATATTGCCTCTTTACTCTGCAGGGATAATAAAAGGTTAATTTTGACAAACTAGGAAGACGGCAAAAGGGTTGGGTATTACAACCAATCATCTTTTCAAGCTTCCACCAGGGAATGACCCATTTAATGGAGAAGTCACAACAAGCAAACACTTTGCCCCACTCACGGCGACCCATCTTCAAGGAGAAACGTTTCTTTCGTTGAACAAAGCAATTGGGGGTATATTTGTCACCATTATCAGGAGGACTAATCAATTCTAGTCTTTCCATGAGCCACATCTGTAAAAATCAACGTACGTAATCAGTATTGCTATACAAAAATATATTTTTAATTTCTGTAATTAAGAATATTATTTTTCTACCTGTAATAAAATTGGGGAGACTCGAATAGGTGCTTCTAGATTCTTTTTCAATTCATCAAGACTAAGCATAGTCTCTCCAACGATTAATGGCATTGGATTTCTCCCAGATTCGATTTGTTCTAGCACAGATATTATAATTGCTTGACCATCATTATTTTTACCATTAGTAAGAAAATATTGGCTAAGCATGCAAAAGAGGAAAGCTCTTCTCCTATAGACATGAAAAGATTCAGAGCGAGGTCTATCAAAATAAAAACGTGCAAATTCTTTTAAATCAACATTATTACCATGCACGATGTTTTTTAGATCTTTACCCCTAAGGTCAAAGAAACGCTCATAATCTTTGTAATAATACTCACTCACCGTAGGCATTACCACAAGATTTAATGGAGGAAAGCCTAGAATGGCACCAAACTCTTCTAGTAAAGGGAAAATTTCATCATAGCCTAATCTAAAACAATGAGTATTAGGATCCCAATATTCTAAGGCGGTATGAATGAAGTCTACATCAAGATCTACCCCCTTTATGCCATAAATACCCCCCATATGGAAAAAGTCAAGTTCTTTTCTCTCCTTAGCAGTTAAAGAACGACACCACTCACGAGTGAAATCACAAAAACTCTTCTTAATTAAAGCCATGATTAATTTTTGAGTTAATCTGTTCGAACTATACAGAAATCGGCAGATTCGGGGGCTATTTATAAACAATTTTTTTTGCAGATTTCGAACTCTGAAAGGATTTGGAAAACCAAGTCTGTCGCCAAACGACAAGTTTGTCACCTGGCGACAACGTCTGTCGCTTGGCGACAAAGTAAAACACGTGGCGACAACGCGTCTGAGCCAGCGACAATTACGCGTCATACAAACCACGTTTTTCTGAATTTGATTCGACTTTGATTTTGCACATTACACCCCGTTACTCAATACCCTCATATACAATTCCACTCCATATTGTTTTTTTTTCGATTAAATTGAGCTTAGGCTTATTTTTAGTCAAAATCATTTTATTTTTCATTTTTTCTTTTGGGGGAGAAAGTCGGATACCCTCCATCGATAATAAAAATGACGGAAACTTTTGCGCAAAAAATTAAGTCATAATTGCACACACTCACATGCACATAAAATGAAAAATAAAATGCAAAGATAAAACAGGCTAATATGAAAGGTTTGTATATACAATATGTCTAATATATGAGTCATATAATACAAAAGACAAAGTCCTATGAAGTCAAATAAATAAATGAGCACAGGTACAAACTATGGCGCCGGAGGCCGTAAGTGATGAGGTACGCCCATCATATCAAAGAACGCTGTAATTCGGAGAGTATGCCCCTCACCATCTCCTGATCCGTCAGTCGGCGGAAACCTCAGCTCAGGCCCAGCCCACCCAGGCTCACCAATCGACAACGGCTGAGGCTGCAAGGGCTGCTGCGACGACGAGCCAACCTCGTACGTCCCACCACCCATCAAAGGAGCCGATGTCGCACCTCCTTGGCCCGTCGGCCCAGCAAAGACATCCTCAGGTGAAGAAGCCGAGCCCTCGGTCGGAGCAGCCTTTGACCGGCCACCTCGGTCGCTATCAGAAGTGCGGCGACGCCTTGAGCCAGACCTACTCGGCTCTCTCCTAGCCTCGGGTCTCGACCGAGTGCGGGGTGAAGGAATAGGTTGTCCCTGCAAAGGTAAATCAAGTCAGACACCAAGGAAAGAATATAATGAATGGTGATATAAAAGAAAAACAAGAGAGATACCTCCTCAACGTCATTCCTCCGACATGTAGCTCGGACGCGTAACCTCACGAGCTGGCTACGAAAGGCGTCTATACACCTCGCCATAGTTGTCACCACCTCGCGAGAAAACTGTCAAAGGAATAAAGTCAGTGATAATACAGAACAAATACAAAAGCGAGAAAATAGATAAGCTCACCCGAGTCTGGTGACGAGGAATGGAGCGCTCCACAAAACGCTGATCCTCGGGGCTGGAGGAATCATCTCCTCGATCGGTCTGAATGTACCCTGGTAATAGATAGACATCCTCGAAGGGACAAACTCCCTGGGCCAGCCTGATAAAATTCAAATGATCAGAATTCGCTTGGGGGCTACCAAAAGAAAAATAAAAAGTAAAGCATACCCCTGCCTCCCCAGACAAAGCAGGGGCCGGCGCTAGCAAAGGCAGCAAGTCATCCTCGTAACTCTGCCCTAAATGGGCATGAGACCGCCAGGGAGTGCCAGGAGACGACCGACTCGCGCAGTCACGCATCAACGCCTTGTGAAACATATGTTGAGGCGGGCAAGGAGGGACGAAGAAAGCATCCGAGGAGTGCTGAATAGCTACTCTCTCGCCAAGATACACTGTAGCGTCATATGTCCCCTGAAAATAACGATGCTCGGTAGTATACCACGCGGCCAGCACAGGTATAGCCAAATCAGCCCATGGTCGGTATACCACGTCAGGCTCCTACAAAACAGCTATGTAAGATCAATGCACTCAAAAGGGTAATATCAAAAAAAATAAGTGTTCACGAGAACCTACCGAGAGGATCAGATCTCGAATACGTGCAGTCTCGACCTGGCCCGTACGACCTCCCCAACCAGCGCCAATTGGGAGCTCGAAAGGTGAAGGTCTCACCAGCGCAAGCGAGGGGAAGTACTCGTAGAACCAAATCTACATAGATAAGGAAAAGTCAGCAAATGCTTGCATGAGTCTAGAGCTAATTTCAAAAGAATAGAAATATACCTCTACGACCCTCCAGAAACTAGAAAGTGCGACCTCTCCAAACAAGGCCCTATGACGGCAGGAACGTCACAGGCCCAGAAGAAAGTCAGCATAGGCCAAGCTGGCCCAGTCATACGTCCCGACCAGAGGAAGGTCACAAACAGCTCTCAGGTAGTAGAGGAGCACTCGACTACCCTTGTCAGGAGAAAAAGTCCCTGACAGCAAAATAAGAACAAAGATGTGCACCCGCTGCTCGCGAGTGGTCGCATCATCCTCAAAACCCGCCACAAAGGTGGAACGGCGGATGCATCGGGAACTAAGCTATCCCGGCTGAGCCTCGGCACGGGCCCGAACAGCAATCGGACCCAATAACTCCGAAACCATCGGTGAGTAGACAGTAATATCATTGTCAAATGGCAGTGGAGAAGAACGAAACTCCAAACCTGTGATGAGACTGAAGCCGGTAGGAGTGACCGTAATCTCACCCCAGAGAAAGTGAAAGGTGTTGGTGGTGTCCCAAAAGAACTCCACCAAATCTCGGACAACGAGGTTACCCCCATCATAGAAGTACATGGCCTGAGTAGCCCGAAAGAGGGGAGTCAACCCACAGGACTCCTAGAGCTGTCGCAACACCTCGTCTCTGCTGAAATACGCTTTATATAGCATACCGATGACATTGTTTCCAGAGCCATGACTGCGAGTCCTCCCACTGATAAGCCCGCGTCGCACCCGCTCAGAGATATGGTGCTCGGGAGAAAAGAAAAGAGTGTGCTCATCCCATTCTGGAAGAGGTCCAAGTCTAGTAGAGGAGTCCTCACCCTCGCCGACGGGCTCGTCCTCCTGGCGTATGTCCCTCGATTGAGAACCAGAGCCGCGTTTCCTAACCATGCTATATTATGCAAATAATAAAGAATAAGGCTCTATAGTATCTAAGGTTCGCCTAGCCGCATGATACTATGTTCGCAAAAATGGAGTACGTAGTACAAAAACAGAGCACAATTTCAACATGAGCATAATTGGCATTTTCGAGCAACCAAACAATTTCTTGCAATACTATGATAAATATTGTGACAAATTGTACAAGAAGAACCTGTAAAAACGCAAAGAACGGATCACATTGTTCTTCACGACCTCAAGAGGTCCAGCAATGGTGAATCGCTCATTTCTTCACCAAATTGAGTCAAACAAGTCTCAAAACACTCCCAAGGCAATGCATAAACATAATCAAGCAAGTTTAAGGCATAAAATTCAGCAAACGAAGCGAATTAAGCAAAAGCATGTTCGAATTTTCGGGAAATTCGTGAACAAAGAACGCATAATTCAGCAAAAACCGAGTTGGGTTTGAATAAAACTTACATGGATCGGGAAAATAGATGAAACAAGCTTTGATTTGCAACAAGTTTGAGCAAATTCGGTTGAGAATTGAGCGAGAACGAGAAGATCGAAGTTCTTGAGCAAATGCGAAAAACAGAACATCAGCAACGGAAAATGAAGAAGAAAGGGAGGGTATTTAAAAAAACCTGACCCTGTCGCCAAACGACAAGTTTGTCGCCTGGCGACAAAGCCTGTCGCCTGGCGACAAGCATAAAAAGCGGCGACAAGCAGTTCCGGTTAGCGTTGGAGCGGCGCCAGAGTACAGGGCTCCATAATATGGTTATGTGAACCTCGTGTAGCAATTTTGGGTTCCTTGGTACGCCAGGTAGCCCTTCTAAGCAACTTGACATGATTTAATGATCGGCTCGATCACGATTAAATCAAGTGATCGACCTGATGAAAGATCGTCTCACTTAGTTTAAAGCGCCTAAACATTGGCTCAAAGGCACCGACATAATGGTTCATAAGCAGGAAAGGCACCGACATAATGGTTCACAAGCAGCAGAAGCGCCGACGTACTAGCATAGCGGAAGCAAAGTTCAAGCGAACTTTAAAGGATCAACATGCATTGGTCTTCGGTAATATTTTTCGGAGTATTATCACAACAAATGAAGATGGCTACAGGTAGAGTTATCTTCGATCGTGTTCCCTAGGATGTGGAAGATAGTCACAAAAAACTGAAGATGGCTACAAGCAGAGTTATCTTCGATCGTGTTCCCTGGGATGTGGAAGATGGTCACAAAAAAACTAAAGATGGCTACAGGCAGAGTTATCTTCGATCGTGTTCCCTAGGATATGGAAGATGGTCACAAGCGGCGAGGAATGACTACAAGCAGAGTCATCTTCGATGAAGTAGGAGGCAGTTACAAGCAGAGTGATCTTCAACAAAATGCAGCAAATCGGTTACCTACAGAGACGTGTGCTCGACGGTGCAAGATACGCGTTTCTTAACTCTTTTATCTGTTTAAACAAACGCTAGTTTGCAGGTATCGGCGTTATAGGAATGATTTAGGATCGCAGAACGTTCTGAATCATTCTCCGTCCCTATCGCTACTTTGACTTTCGTTTTCAAAACTTGCGTTTCTCCAAACTCAGTCAAAGTGGGGGCTTCTGTAGACACCCAAATGTGTCTCCCCAAAATCAAACCCAATGATGAATACCTTTCATGTCGAATGATAATCGAACGAAGTGAAAGTGTGAAAGGTCAAGTGTTGCGGTTGGTTTTTATTAAATTCTTTCTTTCCGTTTTCGAAAAACAACTCTATTTTATGAAAACAACCAATATAGTTTAGTTTGGTCCACAACAAGGGTCCAATAATAGTGTAGTTGGATGGGGCTTGCAAAGAGCTTTCCAACGATATATTATAAGCCCAATTCCGATGAATAATGAGGAAGTTATGGCCAAAATACTAAACTGGACCCGGTTGATCTTTACATGCGGCCCAATGATCTAGGGGAGGGCCCAATGTTAATTATTATTCCTAAAGTTATTAGAATTAATTATAGTCTTCTAGAATTCTCTAGAAAGTTCTTTTTAATCCTAATAGAATTAGAATTAATAATTATATTTTGATAAGTTTTATTTGGAATAAAATATTATTTTATGAAAAATACGATTTTAGTTTTCGTACGGACTTTACAAATCGATTTTGATTCATATGTTGACTCCGTGTTGAAAGCGCGTAGAAATCCAGGTTGTCGCCACGCGACAGACCCTGTCGCCTGGCGACAAGGTCGGTTTTGCAGCGACAGAGTGGAGTTTTATTCCTTATCAAATTCTACCTATTTCTGGACTGTTTTCTTATAAATAGGGTCCTGAACCTCCATTTTTATTCAACAACAATTATCAATTATCTACAATCATCTATTCTCTCTATGCTCTCATCTCTCTAGCTTTTTACAAACAAAATTCCGCATTCACGAGATTTAGAAACACCTAGCCAAGTTCGAAGTTGCCTTCGCCCTGGACGTGAAAGGTTATAATTTCTGAGGGTTTGGTCCCTAATCTCTATTTCAATTATTTGATTTTATATTTTCCTTGAAGTTACTAATGCGTGTATTTTGTTATTAGAAAGAGGTATGAGGCATCAAAGTATGTAATCTTATTGCTCTATTCTTGTAGAAAGCATGTTTAAATTTGTTTAATTCCTAGTATCATGCTTAGGATGTTATTATTGCTTTCTAGTATCATGTTTAGGGTGCCTTTTACTCTTTTCTAATATCATGTTAGTATCATGTTAGGACTAAAGTTTTGATCTTTAATGCTTAGTGACATGCTAGGGTTTGTTATTAATCTTGTTAGTAATATACCTAGGATCTTGCTAATACTATGCTTTAGCGTTAACATGATTATTTCAATTATGATTGTTATTATGATTATAATTATGTTGCTTGGCATATTTTATTTGTTATTTCTTGATCACGCCCTCTCTTGCAGGTTTAAAGGGAATTTGTACTTGTAATCACGCTTAATAAGATAATTAATAATCTTGTTTAGGGCTAATATGATTATAATTCAAGTGATCGCCAATAATAGTTTACTTGTGCATTAAATTCAACCAACATTGATAAACAGGTTTAGGGTTAACCTATTGTTTGCATGTTAGTCAGAAAGCGCACATGAATACGGGAAGAATAAAGTAGAGGCCTATTTAGGGCAGGTTCAATCTCTTTTAGGTTGGATTTGTACCTTCATCCCTAAACCCTATTTGGTTCAAGACCTTTTGGAGTTGACAATCTCATGGATCGTTAAGGGGTGTAATCTTCACCTTGTGAACGGTTTACAAGTTCCTAAAACTTGTTGGCGACTCTTTTGCTCTAGCTTCCTTCCCTTTGGACGCCACCATGCTTAAGTGTATGATCACGGTGGGGTTCAAGTTTGGGGTTAATGGCTTGAAATATTCCCTACAGTCAACGACTCGTGCATGGTTGAAGGCGACGTTGATAAGGGTTTGGCCGAAGTGAAGGATCGTAAGGGGGGGTTCCTTGGAAGGTTGGCTTTCTTTTCCGATGCTTCGTGATGCCGTAGTTGATAGAGCATGGGTATGATCTTTAGTGAAGTTTGCTTAAGCATAAATTAGTTTTAAATATAAATTAGTATTAATTACAAATTAGTTTGAATATTAATTAATTACTTTAAAATAGTTATAATTATAAATTAGTTTTAAAAAATATAAAGTTATAAATTAGTTTAAAAACATATAAAGTAGTTTAAAGTAAAAATTATTTTTCCTTAAAAAAAATATTTTAACTTAGTTTAAAATATAAATTACTTTAAATCATTTTAATATATAAATTAGTTTAAATTATAAATTGGTTTAATTATAACTCGTTTCTGCTGGTATATCTATTACTACTAATTAAATATTTTGTCTGGAGGCCTAATTTCCTAATAAGAAGTTAGGTTTTTTTAAAAGGTACTACTACTATGCTTAATTATGTTGTTATGATCTTCATGTGTCATTGAAAGTTGGAAAGATGAATGTGTAAACTAAGCGCATGTTTTATTGTAATGTAATCGGACATTATTATGCTTTATTATAGTAATCGGACATTATTATGCTTATTAATTTATGTATTTTATATGGTACTTTATATTCTGTCATTGATGTGACGAGTTCTACATTTAATTCACTCTTTTGGTTTGTGTTAATTTTGCGTCATTAACAAGAACAAGATAAGTGTTAAAAATCGTCCAAAAATTGATTGTGGTTAGTTCACAGTTTCAACTTTTAGAGTGAAGGAGTAGTCACTTGTAGGATAGAATACAAGTGTAAGGATAAAAATGTAACAAAAGAACAAAATTAATATACAATTTATTTATTCAAATCAAATACTTCAAATTTATTAAATGTAATGTGATAGGCAAATAGTAGTTTCTGAATTGCAAACAATAAAAAAAAAAAATTATATACACGTAATGTTTCTTCTTTATAAGGAATTTTAATAACGTCTTTTTTAAAAAAAAAAAAAAAAAAAAAAAAAAAAAAAAAAAAAAAAATCTTTATCTGATTTTATGGAAAAAATTCAAAGATTTTATAATGAATTTCAAAAGGTATTAAATATGGCTAAATGATGTCAAAAAACACTGGGCCCAATCCAAACGCACAAACGGGCCCAAAATTAGTATGCAAACATCATAGGTTCATAACGCGAAGTCTTGAGAATTTTGTTTACCTGCTTTAAAATAGTTGTTAGTATGTTTGAGCCATAACTAAGAATCTAAGATACCACTTTAGAATAGCTAGAATCTAATAATTAAGGTGTTTTATAATTAAAAAAAAAAAAACAAAGATTAATTCATTTATAATTATAAAAAAAAAAATATATAAAAAAAAAAACAAAGATAATTTCATTTAATATCATATAAATATTGTTTTACGCGACAATATCCTATTAGTTCAATCTTCTGCCATACAAAAAAATATAAGGAAAAAAAATTAAAATAAATCAATACCAAAAAAATATAGATTTCGTTAGGCTGTACTTATAATTGGAATTACTTGTACTTGGAAGCTTATGTCTTGTTCTCTTCAACCTTAGAGAAAAATTAATATTTACTAAAAATAATTTTACTCCAATAAAAATAAGTCACAAATGTTTTAAAAAATCCGGTTTACATTAAATTGTGAACGGCGGATTGGCGGCAACAAATAGAAAAGAAATTTGTTACCAATTTCATTCATACGTCACACATTTCATTTCTTCTCTCTTCTTCTTTTTTCTCTCTCTTCCTCATAATTTACTTTCTCTCTCTTCCTCAATTTTCTCACTCTTCCGTTTTGACTTGATTTTCTTCAATATTTTGTGATTTGATCTGATTTTCTTTAATTTTTAGTGCTTTGATCTGATTTTCTACCTTCTTTTTCACTTGCGAACTTGTTTCTCGCTAATTTCAGGTTTGTTAATTTTTTGTTAGTTTTTAGTGGATTTGATTCGATTTTTAGGTTTTTTTAACTTTGTTCTTCTACTCTTTTGTAGAATATTTACTACTAAATTCTGCAATGGTGAAGAGGAAGAGTAAAAATTTGGAGTTATAGTTAGATGATGTTGATCTCAGTGTAGGTTGGGTCACTTTTGTGAGAATTTAGGTTATTGTTGAAAAAAAAACAAAAAAACTAATGAGATTTATGGAAATTTTATGTGAAGATATTGGTCACTTTTGTGAAAAAAAAAGTTACTTTTGTGAAAATATGGGTTACTTTTATATAAAAAAAGGTCACTTTTGTGAAAAAAAGGGGTTACGTTTGTGAAAAAAAGGTCACTTTTGTGGAAAAAAAAGGTCACTTTTGTAAAAAAAAAAGTCACTTTTTTAAAAATATGAGTTACTTTTGTTAAAAAAAGGGTCACTTTTATAACAAAAAAGGGTCACTTTAATGAAAATATTACTGTTCACACGCGCAAAATGCCGATGTACAATAAAATTATTGTAAACCGAGGGCATGCAAAAGTTTTTGAAAATAAGTACATGGACATGAATTGTTTGAAAAGAAATTCATATTACAGTCTTATAGGTGTATTTCCACAAATATGGACATGGAATTTGATTGAGACGCGAATAGTTATTAAAATTCGTCATTTTGTTTCCAAATTTGGATACTTTCACAATTTCACAAATCGTTAATTTAGGAAATGGTGTGGCATTACTGTTATGTGTGGTGTTGGAGTTTTGATTAAAAACATTCTCCATTATCACATTTTACCAAACTCACTAATAAAAGTCATTGCTAAAGTACCAGGATAGAAAGTGAAATAGATCAAGTTTTTACCACTTATAACAAATGAAATCCTTAACTAGATATAAATAAAACCTGAAACAGCACAAACTGAGCAATTAATAGGACAAAGCATATTAGATGACCATATCCACCTACAAAGTTGGATGCACCCCCTCAGTTAACCAGCCTTTGAACCTTTGAATGAGTTGTTTTCTGAAGTTCAATCGGTGCCTTCCTCTTGCTCTGTTAACATCAAGACACAAGTCGTAATTATAATTTGACACCACCTTAGCATTACAATTCAATATAAACACTAATAAGTCAATAAATACATATCATAGCAGCACAATTAGAAAGGACCATAAGGGAGACAGAGATAATCTTACCTTCTTTGTGTCAACTTGAATAATGTTAGGAACCAACTCATTAAGCAATTTCAGCTTAGGGCCCTGAGAATTAAATGAATACAAAAGTTAGGACAGTAGACAAGCATTGTCATTCTTTGAGTGTACCGTCTAGAATGGTACAACAATACTCAATATTACCTTAGATGGTTGTCGCTTTGTCTTTCCTTTGTTACATCTGGTGTCACCTTTGTTGATTATAGTTTTTGGTTCTTTATGGGGTGATGGTTTGTTTTGCAACTTTTTATTCTTGCTTCTGTTTTGGTGATCTTTGACTACCTTGGAGTTCGCCTTTCCTTTACTCTTCCCACTACCTGCCCTGGTTTCCTTGGATTTGGTGGAAATTTGTATGCCCGTATTCTTCTTGTTATTGCCTGTGTTAGTCACTCCATTTGATTGTTTCTTGTTTTTGCACACAGGTTTCTTGAACCCCATCTCAGCTAGAGTCTTGTTACTAGAGCCCTTAGGCCTTCCGCGTGGTTTTTTATTCACCATAGGATCTTTTATTATGACATCGCAACTAGGAGGACATAACTCTGAACCAAGTCTCTCTAAATGATCCTCAACTGAATTCATTTTTCCATTTTCAAAGACAAGCGACTCTGAATCATTTGGGTCATTCGAGTAAGACATGTCAACACTTTCCTCTAGTTTTTTTCGCCTGCATTGCTCAACTTCTGCCCTAAGCTGAGTTAATCCAGTAGAGACCAACTATACAACCTCATCATTCACCATAGCTGCTTCATCGCACAGTGCTTCAAACTCACCAATTAGCTGATTGTACCGTGTTAACTCTACATTTGTACTTGGGTCGTCGTACGACACACGTACTAGAGTGTGCTTTCTTATGATATCCTTTCACCAACGGTTAACAATGTAGTGTTCCGGTATCTCTACCACTAAATTCTGATCAAGTATCCTCGTCATATGCTTGCACATAATGCCATGAGTTACAAATTTCCGGCATTCACACAACACCTCCTTCGTGTCGTTGTTAAAAGTCGCAAAATAATACCTACTTCGATCCGTAATTACTTCCTCACTCTGTCCTTCAGGAACGATCCATACTCGGTCTTCAACGACATACTGGATTGTATTTTCATTCAACATCTTCTCCTCCTTACAGTAGCAATACATCATTCTAGAACATTCTGATTGTATCTCTTGAAATTTGGTGTCAGTATACAATCGTTGAAAAACCTTTTCAACCTTGAATCCAGTGACTAGCCGCCTCACATATTTGGCGCAATTTGCATCAGCACCTATCTCATCACACAGCCGTTTCTCCAAAGCCTTAACATACTTATGGGGAAACTCATAGAGCTTAGTGTTTCTATTAACAAATCCGTCAAAGAAACTATTTATGCTCTCAACCTGTTGCGTCGTCTTCATACCCGCCTAGAAATAATCTTTCATGTACGCCGGAATCCACATATGTCGCTCGTTATAGAGGCTTGTCAACCAATCATTACAGTCCAGCTTATATTAAGTAATAAGCGCATTCCAATGGCTCTCAAACTCTGCAACGGTCAAACTCTCATAAACCACTGCCTTCAAAACGCCCTTGAAATCTTGGTACCTGAAAAATTCCAAATATATATTCAATTACAAATCAATTTTCAATTATAACTCATATATCACATATCAAGATTAATGTTGTGGTTCTAACCTTTCACATTTCCCTAGTTTTTTCGGAATCTTCCTCAATATGTGCCAAATGCACCATCGATGTCACGTAAAAGGCATAACCTCCTCAATAGGCTTACGCATTGCGGCGGCTTGGTTGGTAAGAATGGCCTTTGGAGCCCGATTATTCATACATGACAACCATTCATGGAAAATCCATTTGAAGGTGTCACAATCCTCGTAGGAAACCAATGCACAACCCAACAAAATAGATTGCCCGTGGTGGTTTACCCTAACAAAATTTACATAAGGTAGTTCATACTCATTTGTGAGATATGTGGCATCAAAGCATACGACGTCACCAAATTCTTCGTAAGCTTCCTGACTACGCGCATCAACCCAAATTACATCTTTCAACCTCCCTTTTTCGTCAAGGCGTTTTGCATGATAAAAGTTTGAGTTGGCTGCTTGCATTTTGTGAAAATAGGACATCATTGCTGTTGAATCACCTCCAACCATTCTCAACCTACGTGCCTCATATACCTTATGCGACAAATCTCTAATAGTTAACTGCACTTTTTCTTGGCCTCTTAATTCTGTAGCCAGACAACCGTGAATTTGAGAAATAGGAACACCTTCATCAAAGAAGTTTAGCAACTTCCTCCTAACTCTTTTAGTTAACCCCTTCATTCGATATTCTTTAACCAGGTTGGCCTTTCTAGGTGTTAGCGTTTGATTAGAATGCTCCAACTCCACTCCCTTCACCACTCATTCGCCCTGACGATTAACACTTGCATACATCTTTGCCATACACTCACATTTTTTAGACTTCCGCTTACGTTGACTAAGTTCATCTGCACAAACAACACCATCAACTACTCCCCCTGAACCAGACACATCCATAGCCTTAGCCCTCTTTCGTGCTTCCCTCAACGCCCTCATGTCTGGTCTACCCCAGCACTCACACCTCCACGTAGTTGAAATACGATCTCTTCCATCACCTTTGGAATAAACACCTTGTGTCCTAGTGACTCCAAAACCCTGTTGCTGGGCATATTCTTTGTAGTAAGCCTCTACATCTTGCCATGTCTTAAAAACCATTCCCACCTTAGGAGATTCAACAGAGGATGTGACACTCAGTTGATTACTAGCAATGACTGTGCCTACTGTATCCATTGTGTTAACTGGGGATTGGAATTGTAGACCATTAAGGTCATCACACCCTTGGGACATTGATGATGTTTGACCCTCACCAAAACATGAATTTGCATTTTCAGGACCATCATCACCTTCACTCATTATGTCGTGAGCATCCATATTTCGTGTCCTTAGCTCAGTTCACGACACTTTTACGGCAGTAAGTACTACCTGATGTACATAATAACATATGTCACAAAACTATACTACTTCACATTCCTACTTTACTGGTTTTACGAATAAGATTGTATACTTGTACAAAATCACGAAAAATTGAAAAACAACGACAACAAACATCACTGCACTTAGTTAAGTGAAATGCAATTTTTAAAAATTGTGTTGCATGACATCACAGACTTCACAACCGTAATTTATTTTGTGATTTGATATTAGTTCTTATTATGTACACCACTTACTCACTTAGTACACCATTAACATTGTTTTAAATTTTTGTACTTTACGTAATAAATCAAATTTACGAAACTTACAAATAATACTGAATTTACATATTCTTTTTTTTTTTTGACGGGATACATATTCATAGGCCCTGTTTGGTAGTAAGCTTATAGGGGGTATATTAACTTATTTGACTAACTTTAGCTGATTGACTAGTCAAATAAGCTAATACAAGTGTTTGGTAGTAAGCTTATTAAAAGAGCTTATTTACCTCAATAAGCTTTTTTCCAAAACGTTGGATTAAGCAGCATATTCAAAGAGCTGATTTGTTTTGGTGAATCTAAATTACAATTTTACCCTCTTGTAAACCCTATGACATACAATGAAGCAAAGCAAAATTATTATTCTCACTTCTTCCCTCAGCCGTCCACCACTCCATAGAAGATTTGGTTCTCAACTTCTCAAGGTTAGTTTTATCAATTTCTTTTCCTTAACTTTTATTTTATTATTCCTTACTTTCTTTGTTTTGATTATTGTTCTTAGTTTATTTTATTATATTGGTCATGCATTTTTTTGTTAAAAAAATTTATCTATTTTAATCCAAATTAATTTTAGCAATCCTTATCTCCTCCCAAAAAATTATCTCATCTTAACAAAAATTCGAAATCCTTGTTAGTTGTTACCCAAAATAATTCTATATTTTTTTTAATATAATTAAATTATATATGTGTTTTTTTTAACTGATTTGACTTTTAATTATGTGAATTTTTTTTCTTCTGAATTATATATACGTTTATTTTTTTTTTAATCTGAATTATACATGCATTACCCAGAAAAAAAAATTGTACAGTATATGCTTTTTTTCTTATCGGAATTTTTTTTAATTACTTGAATTTTTTTTGTCAGATATATCATGTATTGAAGACTACTCACAAAGTTTAGCTATTGGTCCAATTAAGGTTCGTTCCTATACTCTAGCATAAATAATTTAGTGGGATTATTGATATTGTTGCTAAAATTTGTAAGTTATGTGATTTGATTTGATTTGATTTACTTTCAGGTTAGATCAAGAATGTATATCGCAATTTATGTGCTTTTTTATTGATTGTGAAAGTAGGGAAATTAAAATTGGATCATTTTCATGTTAAGGTTCTAATGTAGTTTATGATGAGATTAGAACATGTTCTGTAAAAAAGTGGGAAATTGCATTCAATTTCTGTGATTGCTTTACTTTGGTAGAATAATTGGTATATTTCATATTTTATAGTTTGTCTATGTTTTATCATCTTTGAAATTGATGTAGAAATCAATTGAATGAAATTTTTGTCGTCTTATAATGATTAGATGGCACCCAACAACAAAAGAGTTAATGACGAAACAGAAGGTGGGGTGAATCGAGCTAATTGGTCTTAAAAAACTTTACATGTGTTCTGTGATTTGTGTATCAAATTTGCAGAGAGGAGTAAGGGTAAGCATGGTTCCACAACCTCACAACAAATGCCATGGAAGGTGTCAAAGGTAGAGTTTCAAAAAAA
Organism: Chenopodium album; assembly: GCF_948465745.1. Classification (NCBI taxonomy): domain Eukaryota; kingdom Viridiplantae; phylum Streptophyta; class Magnoliopsida; order Caryophyllales; family Amaranthaceae; genus Chenopodium; species Chenopodium album. The sequence goes on along the minus strand of NC_137846.1, from coordinate 41,698,385 downwards.
GACTAACTTAGTGTATGAAAAGAACAAACTGGAAAACAAGTGGGATCACATGAGGAGTAAATGGAGCCTTTGGAAAGCTTTGAAAGGAAAAGAAACCAGATTGGGATGGGATCATGACAAAGGGACTATAAGTGCTAGTGAGGAGTGGTGGAAAAACAAAATTGAGGTTAGTAGCTTCCATACTTTTACCTATTTATTATTTCTGCCAATGTTAGAAAGACAATTTGATTTTTTTTTTATTTTCATAGGAAAATGCCCACTATAAGGCATTTGAAGATGAAGGGATTGATCCAAATTTGGAGTTATAGATGGACCAATTGTTTGGAGTTTCAGTTGCTCAAGGGGTGCATAGGTTTACTCCGGTTCAAATTGAAAAAGAAGATGTTTATTACATTCCTTCCCCGGCTCTCTGAGTGTTAATGTTGGTGATGTACCATTTCAATATGATGATGAGATGAGTGAGAATGATGCATTTAACAACATCCAATCTAGGAGGGAATGGCAAGAAGTTTGGAATGATAATGCCTCCATTCCGTCTCCTTCTCCTACTTCTCATTCTCCTACTCCACCATGTAATGAGTATACTAGGAGAGGAAGTAAAAGGGTGCTTGAATGTAATGATGTTTCAGAGAGCTCTAAGACTGAAACATCATATAAAAAAAATAAAAAGGCTTTGGAATGTTACTTGAGAAATTAGATGCCATGGTGAAGGTAGTTACGGAGAGAAACATGAAGGACATGGAATTAATGAACCTTGAATCTCAAACACTTGACTCTTCTTCTTCTTCACTAGACGATTCTTTAGCCAAGTTAGTATCGTTGCCCGATTTAATACCCGGTAGTCAAGAGTTTTGCTTTGCTTGCACCTTAATTGAGGATCTCCAGAAAAAAGGATAATTCTTGATGGTATGCCAAATGATTACTCAAGATACCAATGGTTAAAGTACTTATATGACAAGAGTGAAAAGAAAGAGTGATCATCATGCTAGCTTTAATGTAGGATATTATAAGTATTAGCTAGGTAGTTTTATTTACTACTATTGTTATCAGAATGTAAGTTTAAGTAGAAGATACTACATACATGGAAAATAGCTTATGTATGTATGTGCTTGTCTCATGATTTTTTTTGTATGAATTATGCTAATTTTAGATGGTGCATGGAAAATAGAATATGTATGTGTTAGTTATTTATGTGTTCATATTTTGTATGTATTTACCACAAATATATTTATTGGCTGTTTATAAACGTAATGCAATACGTAAAAGGCGTAGAAATAATTTGTTTTGGGACTCGGTGGCTTGTGCATTGGGTTATATTTCTCTTTATTATGTAAAATACATACATAAGGAGCCATGCTTCACTTCTTATATGACCGGAGAAAGATGGATTCATGAAATATTAAATGGACATGAAAAACGTTGTTTTAACATGTTTAGAATGACTAAGAATACTTTTCGACAATTAGCCTTTGACTTGGAAAATAAGTATGGGTTGCTTCCTTTAGAGAGAATGTCAACACTAGAGAAGTTGGGTATATTTCTATATGTCCTTAGTATAGGAGCATCAAATCGAGAAGCTCAAGAATGATTCCAACATTTCGGAGAAACCTTAAGTAGAGTTTTTAAAGAAGTTTTAGATGCAACACATGGTTTGTCAAGGGATATGTTAAGACCGAGAGATCCCGAATTCAAGGAGATTCCCCACCAAATTGCTAATGATACTCGATATATGCCATATTTTAAGGTAACAATTTTTAGATATTGTTGTTCTTATCTCATATCAATGAAATTTACAATTTAAACTAATTTAGTACCGATGTTGGTCACGTTAGGATTGCATTGGAGCTATTGATGGTACTCATATAGACGTAATTGTTTCCGAGGAAGACCAATTGTGATACCGAGGAAGGAAAGGGACACCCAACCTTAATGTATTAGCAGCTTGTGACTTTGATTTACTTTTTACATATGTACTAATTGGTTGGGAGGGATCCGCTCATGATTCCAGAATTTTCCTTGATACAATAAGTAATCTGAGTTTAAATTTTCCAAAAACTCCTCCATGTAATTATTATTAGTAGTAAGAATTAAATTTTATTCATGATGTCTATGTATATATATATATTAGTTTACTAACATGAAATTATTAGCATACTCATTTCATACCATTTTGTTTAGGTAAATATTACTTGGCAGACAAAGGCTATCCTAAAAGAGAAGGGTACTTGACACCTTACCATAAGACAAGGTATCATCAATCTGAATTTCGTGGTTCAAATCCAAGAGGGGCTCGAGAAATATTTAATCAAGCTCATTCATCTTTGAGAAGTTGTATTGAAAGGGCATTTGGCATTTTAAAGGCTCGGTGGAAAATATTAGCTAAATTGCCAAGATATACACCACAAGATCAAAACAAAATAATTTGTGCTTCGTAAGCCATGCATAACCACATTAGGTTAAGCAATATCCCAGACCCAACATTTGTCATCATTGATAGAGATCCATACTTCATTGCTCCTAAGGGCTTAGTGGATGGTGATTGTCATTCCATGCAAGAGGCTAGGTGTTTGAGTACTAACAAGATGACAAAAATTCAAAATGAAATTAGTACTAGTTTGATGGCAAATAGGCAATCTAGAAGACGACGGCGTATTTCTTAGACATGGAGTTTTTTTAATTTAATAGAAATTTTCATTTCCAATATCAAAAGGTTGTTTGCGTTGTAACATTACAAAGTTTAGCTTGTAATATTTATTTTCGATTTTATTGATGTTGTGCATTCAATATTGTTAGTATAAAATTGTTCTTCCAATGTTCATATAAAAAATGATCTCACAACTTCATAAAAAGAATTATGTAAAAAAATTATCTCACAATATCACAATAAAATTATATGCCCAATTATACCTACCATGGAAATTTGTTTAACAATAAATACGTATATCATTTATGAAATAACTACTCCTTCAAAGTTAAATATGCTAATGTCCTTATTGGTCATTTTGCATACTCAAACAGCTTTAAGTAATCAGCTATTTACCAAACACTTTTATACAATCAGCTAATACAATAAGTTAGTCAAATCAGTTAATAAAATCAGCTAGTCAAAATTAGCTAACTTAATCAGTTTCAGCTTTCAGCTTTTAGCTTTCTCCCAAACAGGGCCATAATGTTGTTGAAACGAATAATCGGAATCCTGAAACACGGAATTTACAAAAGACTGCTAATTTAACATAATTATAAAACCCTACAGTGTTACAAAGGCAAAGATAATTTGAAATACAAATATAATTTCCCTTGCAAGTCCATTTTTTCACCAAAATTCACAAAATTATTCATGTTCAAATCCCAAATTTTTTTCTAAAGGGCCATCATGATTTATAAATTCTCACACTTCACGCATTAACACAAGATTCTAAAATCATACTCGATATCGAAATATCATCAACACCCACTTACATGTCACTATGATCTCTAAACTACCGACATATTAGGACATATTTAATAAACTTTAACACAAAATACAAAACATGATTCAAATCTGTAGGTAAAGAAGATAAAAAAAGATAATGTATATATTGCACTAACCGATAGATTCAATGCACCAAACACCCTTTTCACAATGAACGGATCTGATTTTTGGTTCACTCCATGCCTGGTCTAGAACTACAGATTCATCGATTATAGACACTCCTCTAGGGTTTTTTTACACTTTATTTTTTTTAATCAAGATCCAAACTTGTTAACCAATCAAAAAGGTTTTATGGAACAATAGCCACAAGGCTTCAATAATTACCAACCACACAATTCGTTTAATATATTTCGAAATCAGCTTCTCCAACAAGAAAAAGTACTAAAATATCAACAGCGTTAACAGATACAAATATCCGTGAGCATTTTCATCAACTGACTCATCGTGGCCTAATGACGATCCCTGACCTAGTGAACTAACTCATCCCAGGCTATTGACGAGCGCTAAGTTGGCAAAGAAGATTAACAAAGTGAAAAAATCATAAAGATCAACTGGGCAACCCTCCTAAATATACACCTACCAACTATATTTTATATTATTAAAATCTTTTTTTGGCTCCTACCCTATAATTTTCCTAAAACTACATGCAACACCACCTAATTTTGCGATTATTATGAAATGGAGAGAGTAAAAAACTATTAAGCGGCTACCAATGAAAATAACAAAAAATTAAGGATTGTTAATAAGAATGTCCCTTTTAAAACTGGGAGCACTAATCCAATTTAATGGTTTATTTATTGTATTTTGTTGTACAATGAAGGTAGCAAAGAAGACCTTGACTTTTAAACTTATGGTCGAGTCAAAAAGTTATTAAGAGCTTTAGACATTCATTGATTCATTGTAGATTTGCGAGTATCTCTTTACGAAACTACCTCATTCTTTCCGTTAACTGCTAATGAATATGTAAGTGAGTGTTTGTCTATAAAGCTTGATTAGGAGTAGTTTTATTTTGCAATAAACTAAACAAAATCTAAATCATTGATATATTCTTCTTATTACCAGTTATTACCATTAATTAGTAGCAAAGTACTCATAGTAATAATACTTCCTCTATTTTTTTATATTTGCAACACACCTTTTATCACGCTTATCGAAGAGGTGATTAAACTAGGTAAACAAATAAATAAAGCTATGAAATTTAAATCGTAACAACTTATCCCTTTCTTCTTATAGGTGTTAAAATTTTGTAAATTAATTTATCCATTTACCTAGTCTAATATCTTCCTTAACATGCGTATCAAAGGCGTGTGTTACAACTAAATAAAAACAGAGGAAGTAATTTTTAGTAGCCCCCCCCCCCCCAAATGAATTGTTTTCTTATGATTTTCCTGTTAGTTTTGTTTATGGAAACTATATGGATACTCTAACAGCAGCCAGTTGGGGTGTAAACCTTCTGAAAGGGAGGCACTGCTTCATTTCAAGGAAAGTGTCACTTTTTATGAGGAAATTTTGCGAACAACTACCGCAAAAGTTCCAACTTTTGCGAACAACTACCTTTATCTTTTTTTTTTTTTTTTTTGCAAACAACTACCACAAACTTTGTATTTGTTTTGTTACCACTACCAGTTTACGAGGGACGTTTGCTTGCCGTATGTGGGGCCCACCTTTCGTCCTTTTCCATCCAACTATCTCTCCTTTATATTAACGATCTTCCCCCTAATTAGATACTCTTTGTTTCTTTGAATGTTCGTCTTCGAAAAATTTTAGGGCATTGGTGAAATTGCTCACCTAGAGATCGAATTCATGCTATTAGGATTGAAAAAATAGGTAATATTCATTCATTTTCTTAATCTTTCTTATGATTTCTTGTTAATTGTTCATTTATTTGTGTATTGAACGAATTAGGGTGGGCCCCACATACGGCAAGGAAACGTCCATCATTAACTGGTAGTGTTAACAAAACAAATACAAAGTTTGTGGTAGTTATTCGCAAAAAAAAAAAAAAAAAAAAAAAAAAAAAAGATAAAGATAGCTGTTCGCAAAAGCTGGAACTTTTGCAGTAGTTGTTCTTAAAATTTCCTTTTTATGACGAACATGTTTCGTCTTCATGGAAAGGCGAGGATTACTGCAACTGGTGAAGAGTCAAGTGTGATCCTATCACTGGCCATGTCGTGGAACTTCGTCTCCATGGAAGTTGCCTTGATCATAAGACATTCTGTGATAGCTTGTTCGAAGCCAAAAAGATGGAGTCGTCTTTGCTATATTTGCTCAAGTTGAATCATATTAAGCATTTGGATGTAAGTGGCAATGACTTCAATTCTAGCAAAATCCCGAAATTCTTAGGTCACATGAATCAACTCAAGTTCCTAAACCTCTCATACACTTTCCTTTCTGGAAAAGTTCCGTATGAGCTTGGTAATCTCACTAACTTGCAAGTCCTCGATCTATCACATAACAATGATACATTTGTGCATAATTTGAAATGGGTTTCTAGTCTTGGGAAATTGCGTCACCTTGATTTAAGTGGCATGAATCTAAGTCAGGTCCGTGATTGGGTAAACTCACTTATTGAGCCACTTCCTTTTTTAGGAGGGTTGAGTTTGTCAGATTGTAACCTACTAACCAGTCATCAAATTCATTTAAATTTGAAGAATAATTCATCATCTTTTGGTTTGCCTCTACCATCTATGTGTTATTTAGATCTCAGTGTGAATAATTTGAAAGGAGACTTTCCACCTCTTACTCAAACCCTGACTTCTCTTGAATACCTTGACCTTACAAGTAATCACTTAAAATCCCAAATCCTGCTTTGGCTAGGTGAACTTAAAAGTATCTTACACTTGCATTTAGGAAACAATGCTTTCTCTAGCATTGGGGTAGAAATATTTAGAACCTTGTATGCAACCTATGTGACTTAAAATCGCTAGATATTGGATCTAATGAACTACATGGCAAGTTGTTGGAACTTGGGGAAAATGTATCCACCATTTGCACTCATTTTGACCTAGAGTTGCTAGAATTGTTTGGGAATGCATTCATTAGGGGAAGTACAGGTGCTTGGTTAGGAGAGAATTTTCGAAGGCTCAAGTACCTTTCTCTTCACGATAACAACATATCAGGTCCAATATCAACTTCTATAGGCAAGTTGTCAACCTTAGAGAATTTATAATTGTTTAATAATCCTTTGAAATCAGTAGTTTTGTCTGAAATTCACTTTACTAATCTCTCAAGCTTAACATATATGGATACGAGTCAAACCTTGTTAATGATAAACTTGCCTTCTGATTGGGAACCTCCCTTCCAACTTCTATATTTTGATGCTAGCACCTGCAAAATCAATAGTCACTTTCCTCATTGGCTCAAAACACAAAAGAATCTAATTTCTTTGAGGTTGTCTGATGTTGGAATTCATGGGGTATTGCCAAAATGGTTTCATAATATGCAATCTCTTTCTGAAGTGTATCTTTTTAATAACAATATCACTAGATGTCCTATCTTTCCCATCAACTTTAGAGATTTGCGTCTCTCTAATAACTTAATATCTTGCCAATCTAATATGAGCAATACAAGCCATAGAAATACCATGTATTATCAGGCTGCTGCAATTGATTTGTCTCATAATTTCATCTCAAGGCAACTTGTAGAACATTTATGTCATAGAATGCCTATATTAAGTTCACTCAATCTATCTAATAACAGGATAAATGGTTCATTCCCAAAGTCTATATGTCATCTTACATCCTTGGTCTTTCTTGATCTTCAAAAGAATAAGCTTTCAGGGGAAATTCCAGAATGTTTGGGCAATTCTACGACCCTTCAATTTGTTAGTCTCTCATTTCATAAGCTCTCTGGAAATATTCCTTGCTTTAGCTCAAATGAGTTTTATCGCACTTATCTACATTTAAATGGCAATATGTTTAGTGGACGAATACCATCTTGCTTTGCAAACCTTTCAGGTTTGAGAGTTCTAGATGTTGGTGAAAATAAAATCTCAGGCAAGATACTAGCATTTATTACTGCAGTATATTTTCCAATGTTGCAAATACTTCGCTTGAGAGACAATAAACTCAATGGCAATATCCCTCGACAGTTGTGCTCATTGTCTAAGCTCCAAATCTTAGACCTTAGCCATAATTATTTAAATGGAACCATCCCATACTGTCTTAGCAACCATACTGCAATGAATTCTCAATTGGTCGTTCCTGCTAGATCTGAATTTTCCTTAATGTACAATGTCAATGAGCTCCTCTATGGAATAGAGTGCTGATATACAACCACCTTAAGTTGCTTGATGAACATTGACCTTTCATGTAATAAGCTGGTTGGAAGCATTCTAGATGAAATCACAAATCTCTCTTACTTGCTTAGTATGAACTTATCCTATATTCAGTTATCGGGACAAATCCCAAGGAACATAGGTGGTTTCAAAGTGTTGGTTTCTCTTGATTTATCAAGAAACAAACTGTCGGGATCAATCCCCTTAAGCATGGGTGCAATAACTTCCTTGGAATCCCTAGACTTATCCTACAACAATCTTTCCAATCCAATCCCAGTTGGAAACCAGCTGTAAACCCTCATCGATCCCTCGATTTATGGCAACAATCCATATCTTTGTGGACACCCACTTCCCAAAAAATGCAGGGACGACTCACCAGATAGTGGTTCAGGATGTCAAGATAACCATGATGAAGACACAGAGGACAAGCGTGAGAAAATGTGGTTCTACCTGGTGGTGATGTCGGGGTTTGTAACTGGATTTTGGGGAGTTGTAGGAACTTTGTTTCTGAAAAAGAATTAGAGGCATGCACTCTTTAGGCGTGTTGAAGCTGTGCATGACTGGTTGTATAAGGCAATTGCTGTTAGAATGGCTCAGTTGAGGAATGATTAAGGCAGTTAGTGTTGTATTACGTCCAACATTATTTTGTAGTAGTAAATCCAAGTTTGTATGACAAATGCATCATATGTGTTGTTATATAAACTTGTATATTAAGTGGTTTACCATCTTGGTGATTATATTGTACACCAAGTATGATACCTTTTGTATTTTCTATTTTATCTATTAATATAATTTACGGGGATGCAGCACTCCAATATAATTTAGCTGCAAAGTCTTTTCTTTACAAATTACAACTGAAACTTTCCATTCCTTTGTTAGTATATACTTTGTATGACACTAAAGAGGGCTATTTTTGCCAGCCGTTGAATGTCAATGTGTTGCTTTACCGAATTGGCAAATTAGACCATATATTGTTATGGTTGGTAACTTAGGATGGAATATAGTTGAAATAAAGAAAATAAAATAGTAGATAAAATTTTGCTTCATTTCACCAATAACATAATTTATCCTACATACTTGAGATTTCTAATGGATACAAGCAAACAACCATCTGACATCAAACCCGAACTTTGTGTATCACCAATTAATGTTAATTTCAAAACAAAACAGAATTAAAAAAAAAAATATGACTTTTAGCAATGTAGACCAAATTATCGATAAGCAAGTGGATACCTAAAGTGTGCTTCATGAGTTCATGGTAATGAAGATTGAGAAGAAGAGGAGCATAAGGGATAAGAAGCTCGCTCTAACACCGCACAACAAAAAAATGGTTTAAATTTAACTTTATAATTATTACTAGGTTATTTCAGTGCGATCCACAGTTAGAATTTAATATTTCTTTAAATTATCTCATGTTGCATAACATTGTATATTTGTATATAAACATTGGAGCTAGCGTTTTGGTTCGTTCAATACACGAATTATTACTTAGGTTATTTTATGTATTGGTACGCTTTTCAATAGTTGGAACTTATGATATAATAAAATACGAAGTATTTTTTTCATGATTATTGAGGTGAAACTTAAAAGAAAAAAAGAGTGATGATTGATGAAATTGTGGAAGAAGATGAAAGAATTTAGTTAGTTATATATACATGAATATTGTGGAATATGAAATAACATATTAGTTTAAATTATATTTTAAGTTAAGAGATGAAAAAACTACTTTTTATTATACTTCATAAGTTTATATAATGTGTACTAATTAGTTCAACTTTATTTTATTATGGAAATGAAACACTTCATTTTCTTAATTAATTAAATTTGCAAGTTACGGAATGCATAAAGACAAACTAAGTGAGGTGACACATGGCATATGAGTGATTTGTGATGACATGTGGCATATAAATGATATAAAAATAATTTATAGTTTTTAAATAATAAGTATAGTCGTATAGATAGATAGAAAGAAGGATCAAACAATTAAGAAAGAAAGAAGAATAATAATAAAATTCTAATTGAGGATTGGGAAATTGAAAATCAAACCCTAAGAAGATTGGAATCCTAGAAAAAAATGAACGAAGAAATGAATTGTAAGGAATTATAATTCAAGCGTCCTTACAGGGTTGAAAATTGGTGTTTATCTGCCTCGGCGATCAAAGATATTGTTGCTTCCGTTTTCTCCCTATTTTTTCCAGGGTCCTCTATGTTCTCCTTGAGTCGTAAGCTTTTTGTTACTCGGGAGCGCTTGTTTACATGGTGTATTTCTCACAAAAAAGCCTGGGGTATTAATTGGAAACAGCTTGTTTTGGAGGTCCAACAAGCTTCACAGTCTCTTCCTTCCCCTGTGGAACGGTGTCTTTTTGTTACTACTAAAAATGAAAAGGTAGCGGAAGCTCAAGCTGCTTTCTTATTTTGGCAATAGAGAGCCAAAGTAAAGTGGGATGCTCTAGGAGATTCACACTCTCGCCTTTTGTTTTCCTTAGTACAATCTAGAAGGAGGTAGAATAAGATTTACGGGCTACAAGATTCTTCTGGAGTTTGGCATCGAGATTATGATCATATTGCTTCTATGTCTCTGGACTTTTATAAGGATCTCTATTCTATCAAAGATGATGCAATTTCAAAGGACTCGGATTGGTAGGATAATTTGCAGTTACCTTCCCTCTCTCAAAACCAACAGGCTTATCTTATGATTCCTTTTTCAGTTGATGAAATTCGAGATGCAATTTTCAGTATTGATGATAACAAATCTCCTGGTCCGGACGGTTTCCCTTCAGCCTTCTTTAAGTCACGCTGGGATTCTGTTGGTTCTTCGATTGTTTCAGCAGTTTAACACTTTTTTGCTCATGGTTATATGTTGAAGGGTTGGAATCGCACTTTCCTAGCCTTATTACCGAAGGTAGATGATCCTGAGTTCATTTCTCAGTTTCGTCTGATAGGCCTCTGCAATGTGGTTTACAAGTGTGTAGCAAAATGTCTTACAGGGCGTCTTCACTTGGTTCTTCCTAGTTTGGTGGTAGATTTTCATAATGCTTTTGTTTCAAGTCGCCTTCTTTCGGATAATGCTTTAATCGCTCATGAAGTCCTCTCCTACATGAACATGTCAAAAGCGAAAAAAAGATTTTTTGTGGCCATCAAGTTAGATATGAATAAAGCATATGATAGGGTGAGTTGGGATTTTCTTATTAGTCTCCTTCGAGCCTACGGGTTTCCTCCATATTAGATTCAGATTATCTTCCAGTGTGTTTCTACGGTTTCTTATCAGATTTTGGTGAATGGGAATCCTTCGTCAGCCTTCCGGCCTTCTTGTGGCCTTCGTCAGGGTGATCCGCTTTCTTCTTATCTTTTCGTCCTTTGTATGGATGTTCTTTCTGCGATGCTTCGGAGAGCTGAAAGAGAATCTCTTATTACAGGAATCTGCATTTCTCGGGGTGCTCCAGCAATTTCTCACTTATTTTTTGCTGATGATTCCTTATTGTTCTTGCAAGTTTCTCACGAGGTTTGTGATAACCTTACTGCTCTTCTTTCAGAATTTTGCAGCTTGTCGGGTCATGTTATTAATCTTCAGAAGTCCTTTGTAAATTTCAGCCCGAATACCCCGATAGATTACCGAGATTATCTTTCCCGAAGTTTGAAGCTTCAGTGTAAACCTTCTCTAGGTACATACATGGGCTTACCGGTCGAATTCAGTCGTAGCAAAGTCTCTGATTTTGGTTTTTTAGTTGACAAGGTGGTTCAACGTCTTTCTTCCTTTGCTTCGGTGGGTCTTTCCTCGGCGGCAAAGCTGGTTATCATAAACTCTGTTCTGGTTGCTTCTTTCAATCATATTCTCTCTGTGTTTAAGATCCCTTCTTCAGTATGTTCAAAGATAGACGATCTTTTAGCCCGTTTTTGGTGGAAATCGGATTCTGAGTCTCGAGCTTTAGCTTTGCGCTCGAAGGCTCTCTTGCATACGCCTAAGGGAATGGGGGGTTTGGGCATTCGTAAGCTCAGTAGCTTCAATTCGGTCCTTTTGGCTCGTCAGTGTTGGCGCATTCATCATCACCCTCGGCTTTTAGTCTCTAGGTTACTTACGGCCAAATACCTATCTTTTCGGCTTTTCCAGATTAGGAGTATTCCTCGCTCGTCGTGGGGTTGTCGTGGTTTACTGTCAGGCTTGACAGTTTTATTGGTGGTATTGCTTGGAAGGTGGGTTCTGGAACTCAAGTTTGAATCCTCGAGGATACTTGGGTTCCTAGAGAACCTCTGACTATTCTTACGCGTGGGATTCGACCTCTATTCACAGGCTTTTCGAGCCTTCTTCGGCTCTTCGCATTCTTGCTCAGGAGCGCCCTAGCAAGCCTATGGACGACTTTGTTTACTGGAAATTCTCAAGAGATGGGAACTTTAATACGAAGTCCGCCTATGCTATGTTGCTTCACCAGTCTGTTGGTTCAACTGTAGCAACTACTTTCCCAGCCTCTTGGTGGAAGATTTTTTGGGGTTTACCCCTACTCCCGAAGCTGTAGTGTTTTATCTGGAAGGTTCTCAATAATGCCCTGCCTCTTTTTGAAGCTTTACAGACCAGAGGAATCCCGGTGAATTCAATGTGTGTTTTTTGTCATGGGGCTTCAGAGACTTCATCTCATTTGTTTCGTGACTGTCCGATTGTTACCAATGTTTGGGCCTCTAGTTCTCACGGATCCATTTTTTCGGTTCATCATAACAAGCCTATCTAGAAGCCTTTGTTGACTTGATTTTGGACTTACGACAGGCTCGAAACTGGGATGGGTTGGTTTCCCTTGTGTCTTTCTTCTGGGCTGTTTGGGTGGCTCGTAATCATAAAGTCTTTCGGCAGGCTGTTTTATCCCCGACTGTAGTCATACATTTAATGCATGAATGGATTTCGAGGAGCACTTCAGCTCAAGAGTTTTGAACTCTTATTCGCTCTTCGGTTAGGCGCCCCTTCTCTAGGACGGGAGAGAGACCGGTTACTTGTTGTCTTCGTGGTTCCCTTTCTTCTTCTTATGATGCTTGCCTTGTGTTTGATGGTGCGTGTAAGGTTCAGGACTATACGGCTAGCGCGGGTTGGATTTTTCGACGCCCAAATTCAAAACAGGTTATGGGTGGAGGGTCTAGGGCCGTCCTTTCTAGTTCAGCTCTCCATTCCGAGTTACAGGCTTGCCTCTAGGCTCTTCGGCAGTGAATTGGCGTGGCTTTCATCGTTTGTTGATTTACACTAATTGTTCGACCTTATTTTCTTTCCTTCGGGAGGGAACGGATCGAGACATTTCTAGCTTATGGTTGCTCCAAGATATTCGGACTGTTATTCGGGAATTCTCTGCACGCGAACTCCGAAAGGTTCCGCGACAGTGGGTCGCTCCGGCTCACTGGTTAGCGATGAAAGCCCGTCGTCGTGATTTCCTTTTTTGGTCCTTTTAGCTTTTAGTTTGTTTTGTTTTTTTGTTTTTTCGTTGCTAGCTCTTTTTGTCAAAATAAATAAATAAAATAAAATAAATAACAGAAGAGAGGAAATGAAATATTAATTTGTATTGCGACCAAATGACAGTGGGGGAAGAGATCATTTATTAATATGATGGTCAAAATTATTTTAGCTACTAACGATTAATAGGTTGCATAGTAGTGTGTAGAAATATCTATTTGAAACAATTTTAAAAACAATAAAAAATAAAAAATAAATAAATAAAAAGAGTAGCTTTCCTTTTAAAAAAAATATATATTAAGATGATGTCATTAAAGTATTTAGGTGGCAATTTTTTTATGAAAAAGCGACATGTGTAAAAATTTGGGGAAAAAAATGATGTCAACATATTTTGATTTAGTAATACTTAACTGTAAGATGGCTCTAGGTCGCGTCTCGTTCCAGATCCACGTGCTTTGGGATTAGTTAGGCCCGGCTCATGGCTCGACCTACGAGTTTTTGTGTCGTGCTGTGCCCGACCGAAGTTTTCAAAAAAGTTGGCCCATGCTCGGCCCAAGCCCGTGTGCCATCGTGTCAGGCTTGCGTGCCAAAGCAAATTTGCATTGATTTTAGCATGCTTTGCCGTGTCGTGCTTTATCAGGCTTTTCCCAAATAAAGACAGCCCAGGCACGGCCCACAAGCACAGTACCATGTCGTGCTTTTTTCGTGCCTGTGTCGTGTCGTGCTTTTTTCATTCCGGGCTGCCTGGTGCCATATATATATATATATATATATATATATATATATATATATATATATATATATATATATATATATATATATATATATATATATACAAAGTATGTTATTATTGTATTTTATCCATGTTATTTTTATATTAATTCTTTTTAAATTTAATGTAATTAAATTACCATACATGACACCGAACTTAACCTAATCTCTCTCCTAAATTATAGTGTCACATATCTAATATGTTTGATGCTTATAAGAAAGATTAATTCTAACCGTGCATCGCACGAGGATAACCTAATAGTAAATAAACTTATAATATTAATTTAAACAGAAATACTTAAAGTGAAATTTGTTCAAAAAAAAAAAAAAAACATAAAGCGAAAAAATAAAATTGTTCTCACAATATCAACAGGTCTTTCCAGTCTTGTGGCGTATTTACTTTCCCCACTTCAAATACAGATTCTATTGTATTTTTTCCCCCTTATGAATAAGTTATTATAAAGATACATCATATTGTGAAGTCCCAACCATCGTCAGACATTTTTTGAAAAATTAACAAATCCCTAGCACATTTGAGTACACCACAAGAATATTACACTAAACTATGTTCATACCTAAACCACTAGGTTGACCTGCTAGATTTAAATAGTATAAACCTAAATAGATTGGCTAGCACTGCATTTTTACCATCACGGCGTTTACTGGAAGTAATTTGGCCCCTGTGACCAGCATATATCGGGCACAAACACAGCATTGTCAACCATGTGCTGAGACGTTTTGGGCCAGTACAGTCCTGACGCAGTGGGTGGTGATGGCACCTGGGGCACTGTCCAAGAAACATCTGGAACCTGGCCCAACCGATCATCGCTATCCAAATCATCTTCTATGGACCTTAGAATTGAAGAGTCGGAGTCTCCAAGCTTGCCACTGTCAGCCTGTCAAAAAACAGAACAGATTATGATGAATGCTGAAGGGAATGAAGAGTAAAAAGAGTTGCCAATTTGAGAGTAAAATTCAGACAGAACACAGATAAACCTCCAGCAATAGTCCAAGAATACCAAAACTAATGTATACAAAAGTGTAGAGCCTAACCTAAGGCATGGTTTACCTACCAAGAAAGTTATTTAAGATAACTTATCAGGCCCAATTCTTCAAAGTTGGAGGGCTTTCTTACAGATATAAGAGCAATTGTAAAATTTATGAGATTTAGTTACCCATAATAATGTGTGTTAGGCTGTTAGCAATGTATCAGGTGCCGTGAATGTTATGATTTGTATCTTTATAATAAGGTTTCATATTTAGCTAATGGGTATATCACCTCGCCCTCAAAAATTTCTTTTAATATGGCAGGTCCATGGCTATTGTATTAGACAACAATATTGGCTCAACAGATGTCTAGGGGCAATTACCCATGGAAAAGGACATACTACATATCATCGCAGGTAGATAAACTAACACAGCAAAAACTTGAGTTCCGTGTTGGAGCATAGTAATTTCTTTATCTAGAAGCTGTGTAAAACTGAGGGAATTTTCCTAAAATAGCCTGCAGAAAATTTCTTTAAAATGTAGTACTTGTTTGACCAGATTCTTTATACGCTTGATCATGGTCAAGAAGCTTACAAAGTATGCTAACAAAGCCAGAATTTAAAGGAGGATTCCAGTTAAATACAACTTGCTCATTGAGGTTTGGATCAGCCGATCAGGAATCAAAGTACAACTTTTCTCCAATTACTGCAGGGTTGGTATGGGATCCTTTAATGGCCTAAGATAAAAGAGTTTCAGGGATGTTGATGAAGGGAGCTCAACATCATCCATTAAAGGAACTCAAACAAATGGATGAGATTAATGGTCTGTACAGCCAAGGACTGAAAACATTGAAGTTGTGCCGTAGTAAGGAAGATTCAAATTATTTAAGAGAAAGAGAACAAAGAAAAACAACCATCAAAAGGATTGCACGTCCGATTTTTGTAAAAGTTCAATTTCTCTCCTATGATCATCATCAATCTCTCTCTCTCTCTCTCTACTTTCTTTCCAATCTTCAACTCATTTTCTGGAATCATTAATCCTTCCCCCTCGCTCGGTTTTCTGGAACTTTCAGAATTTGGGACATTGCTCGTTGGAACTCTTGGTAGGTGAAAAAGGGCAGACCTAGGAGTTCCAATAGTCGATAGTCTGATAATGAACCTTAGTTATAGGGACATTATTATTTTATGAGTATTGTTAATGTGTTAGTGGATGCTATTGAGTTAGTGGGCCATTCCACATTCTAGTTATGATGCTTATTTTTAGTAATGAAGTATGCTGTATGAGCTTATAAATGTGATTATTTGAGGATGAATAGTAACGAAGTTATATTGTAGCAACTGTTCTTAACTTCATATTTTATTATTCATTCTCACTGGTTACTATCAAGAACAAACACAATGATAGCAAAAAAAAAGAGGAAACAATGACCTATCAAATAAATGAAGAGCAAAACCACCATGGAAAGTGAGGTTGGACAAAAAAAAACAAAGATGGAGAAAGTGCATCAAGCATGGAGAGAAGTGCTCCAAAGATATGATGCTAGGTGATAATTTGCATCAACAAAACTTATCAAGTGGTCAGAAGTGAATGACAAATAAAAGAGAAGTGATTCATAGTTTTACTAATTTATTGCAGTAGAGTGAGTTTAAAGTAATGATCCTTAATTATAGGGACATGATAATTGCCTGCAGTTTATGGTTACTGGTCTATTGTGCATTCTAGTTATGGTTCTATTTTTTAATACTGTGGTACGTAGTATATTTAATGAGCATATAAAAGGAATTGACGTGGTATGTGATTGTTTGGAGATGAATAGTAAATGAGATATTATGTTGCAAATGTTCTTCTGTTCTTACTTAATTACTCATTCTCTGACATAAAGACCACTTCAGCATATAATCAAACAATGACCCCAATCAAAGCCTTCTTTTGGAGTATTGAACAATTGCCACAAATTAGAAAACCTAAATTGAAATTAATCCCGATGATTAAAAATCCCTAACATGATTTGTCAAAAAAAAAAAAAAAGAAAAACAAACCTAACATGAGATATTAGTTAGTAATTACAACTTTAAGAAAGGGAGAACTTACCTATAGTAAGCCCAACAATCAATTTGTTGCCTGGATGTTAAATTATGATGGATTTTGAGCAAGATAAATAAAGCAACAGTGTGGGGGTTTTAAATAGGGAATTTGAAAAATGGAAAGGAAAATAATTAAAAGCAGGGGAGATGTTGGCCACATTGACGGAAGTTTGTAACAGAGACACAAACAAAAACTTTATATTAGGTAGCTGCTTTTGTAAATTGACAATAGGCAGTGGTCATGAGAGAACAAGGCAAAAACTTTGAAGAGATTTCCAAGGGATCTTGCAAAGGAGGGGCTCTCACAAAGCATCTCTCTTCCTGGGGTTTGTGAGACCTACCATCGAATAGTCTTGTCTATTAAGAAGTTGAAGAGATATAGTAAAGAACAGGAGGCACACCACTGTTAAACCTTAAGCGTTGACGTGACACCGTTAGCAAATAAGACAGAAATTTTACCACATTGTCTAGTCATTAGTTTTTCATCGATTCAATCACTACCAGAACGTCAAATACTCACTCAGAATGATGAAAACTAGGCTTGTGGTTAATAATCAAACATGATGCCAAGCATCAACAAACCCAGGAAACCCCACCTTGTAATAATTATCATCACTATTTTCCCACCCACGCTCTCCCCAAATAAAGACAACCTTTAGTCCATCTGATCAATGGATACCTTGCATTGTATCTTCTTCGGGGGCAGAGCCCGCAGAGGCCAAAACATGAGGTTAAGCATGATATTTGATAAAAGTAACTATAAGCATACCTTTGATGATCCATTGTCAGGGAAACCATAATTTAATTGGAAGTCATTCAGTCCAAGAAACTCATCCATGGGCCACTGAGGCAGGGTTCCTGCAGCAGAACCACCAGCTACAGTCATTCTAGATTGAGTTATGTCCTCAAGAGCACCACTTTGGACAGGTTGAATTTTGGGAAATTCACTGGCCACCAGCTTTGTCATGCTCCTATTAGATGGCATAACTGCCGCAATTCCTCTTTGAACAGGGTCAGCTTTGGCATATTCATTGGTGGTTGATGCAGGAGCACTCCTCTTTAGTGTAGTACGATTTTCACCATCTGAGACTTTCTCTCCAGAATGACTTTTCCCTACAGAAGAAGAACCAGGTTCCGCGGGCTCAAGTCCCACTTTTACTCCAGTTAACAGAAATCTTTGATGGGTTGAGACAAAGGCATTTGCTGTGTGGATGGAAATATCACACTTCCTGCAAAGTAAAGCTCGGTCTTCAAGGCAAAAGAAGTAGCCAACTGTTTCCTGCAATACATTCCACGTCGCATCATAACAAATAAAGTAAGTATTGAGGGGAAATGCAGTGAACAAAGAAATAGCAAAAATAGTATACGAACGCCAAGGCCATATCACCTAATACTGATGCAACCAAATATTTGCAAATCACATTTACCAAGGTTGGACTCCCTTAAGGTACACATCATGACATCAACAATATCTTACTTTATAGACCCAAATATCCTTTTCATACACTGATACATCTCTTGATATACTAATCACATCATCCTTAAGTCATGTCATAGATTGCCTTCCTTCTCAAAATCGGAAAATCCCCATAAACATCAGAGCTGATTTGAGATTACAGTACTGATTATTTTTATATAAAGTGTAAATTATTTACAACTGATTATCAATACCAAATTGATGTTGCTACTTTATATTAATATTGGAAGCAAATAAGAAAGATTTGACATCCAGAATTTGATCAACATTTCCAATGTTTTATTTACGACAATATGATAATTCTTCTTTATATCTCATCCCTACCTTTCAAAGCAATATACTTCAGCCTAAAACAAAACAATATTTCACAAATTTGAATGGTTTGAGTAAACATGGAGCTGCAATATTACTAGTGCTATTAGGATATTTTGTCATCAACTACCTCACATATTGCACAATTCGAAAACAATTACCATAATAAAATTGGAAAAAAAGATATATACATATATATATATATATATATATATATATATATATATATATATATATATATATATATATATATATATATATATATATATATATATATATATATATATATATATATTCCTTCTGTCCCTAAATAAAGGCCGCATTTCTCTCGTCAAAAAAAAAATATAGGCCACATTTCTATTTTGGAATGTCTAGAAATAGCAGTCACCTTTCTAAATTTAAAGAGGAAAACTAATTTGTCCATATTACACTAAATAAAAATAAATAAATAAAAAAAACCCTTACAAACTACAGTGTAGGCTTGTGACACAAAAAAGATGTAAGTTTTTAAATTGATAAGGATAATTATTGTATACCAATCCAATTTTAATAATGACCTTTAATCAAATGTGGCCTATTGCCCTATTACTTAGGGACGGAGTGAATGATATTTTTGTTATAGTAACACCATCTACATGGTAATAACATAACAAACAAATGTGATTGTGAATAAATTTACCAAATGACTCAAATTATTTAAGGCAACCTAGGTAAGTTGTACCTTAACACATGATCCAAAAATGATTAATTTAACCATACTACCTTTGTCCCTATTTGTTTTTTTTATAAAACATGGCGCGATTACAAAACCAAACCTTTGACAATTAATCCTCGCCTAAATATTAATCCATAGACATAATAAGGAGTAATAAATAAAAAAAAAACATTTTCATGTGCGATCTCAAAAAACTCGTCTCATTGCTTATTTTCTAAGAGTTAAGTAGAAAACAGAGGACTCAACTCTTGCAAAATGTAGGGAAAGGGGACTCTATTTATTTTACAGAGAAAAAGGGGATTGGGGTTAAATCTCTAGCGGTAGGGGGTATTTTCAGGTGACTTAACTCACCTTTAACCCAAGAAGAATTAAGTCCCTTGTAAAGAATTGAGTCCCCTCATTATTGCCTTGATTAAACCAGAGAAATTCAATTCCTTCATTAATCACTACTGCTGATTGGTTTAAAAATATAATTGTTCGAAATTAAGAAAGTGCAATAACAATGCAAAAGTTTTGTTCTTGAATTTTTTTTTTTAATGTTTGTTGTCCAAAAATAAAATAATTCTTTCAATAATAATAATAATAACAAAAAAAATCCAAAGCATGCTCTTCATCTCTGGTTTATTGTAGCTTATTTGTCTTGCATTTGTTTGATTGTGTGATTATAAAGTTGGTAGTAGAGGTGATCAAAATCGGACCGGGTCTTGACAAAATTTCTCGTGCCAAGGCCAAACCCGTAAAAAAGTAGCAGACTTGTCGAGTTTTTCCAGCTGGAATCGGGTTTGTAACAAAAAATATGTTTTAAGGCTTATCAAAACGCGCCCTATTTTCGAGCCGGATCGATCCAAGCTCAAATCAGACTTATATTGATCACCTCTAGGTGGTAGGTGGGTTGACAATCCACGTGAGTCAAGTTTATCTTATGAGATGGTTGTGATTTTAAAGAGAAATGTGGAGTTGGAAGGTCGAGGATGTAATGAAGATGTAAAGAAAACAAACATTCGGAAAGTTTTGTAATTCTATGCCTTATTTTTGTTTCAAAAAGAGGAAAGGACTTTATTTTTTATTGGTCTTAATTTAAAATATTTTATTTTTTTAATCTAAAAAAAAAATATTTTATTTTTAATAAAAAAAAACACAATTAAACCAAAGGGACTCAATTGTTTAACCAAGGGGACTCAATTCTTTCCCTTATTTAATTAAAACCCACCGAAAACCCAAACCCATTTTAGCCCGGTCCCTTTTTCCTCTGTAAAATAAATAGAGTCCCCTTTTCCCACATTTTGCAAGAATTGAGTCCTTGTTGTATACTTAACTCTATTTTCTAAACATAGACTTTATACTACGGAGTAATTTTTCCTAATCTAATATATATATATAAAGGGGAGTTTTTTCCCAAGATTTTAGAGCGCCACGTAGGATTTTTATTTTTAAAAAATTATTAGAGCGCCACATAGGATTAATATTTTTAAAACGCTACAATAGGATTATGCCACCTAATATAAGATTAGTTAACGTGCCACGTAGGATTATAAATTAAAGTTTATCCAATAAATAATTTAAGTGTCACATAAGTATAATTGACCAATGAGATTTTAATGGTTACATCAATTAAATACGAAATATTATCTTTTGAGATTAGGAATTTTATCTAATATTTTAAAACAAATGCGGAGAAAATGATATATTACGTACAACCAATCTAATCTAATATATATATACATAGGGGAGTTTTTTCCCGAGATTTTAGAGCGCCACGTAGGATTTTTATTTTTAAAAAATTATTAGAGCGCCACATAGGATTAATATTTTTAAAACAGTACAATAGGATACTATATTTTGAGATTAGGAATTTTATCTAATATTTTAAAACGAGAAAATAATATATTACGTACAACTAATAAAATAACAAATGTTCTCTCAAAAAAATAAAAAATAACAAATGTAATCACATAAATATGAAAAATTATTTAAAAAAAAAAAATAGATCGACCCGTGCATCGCACGGGCTTCATCTAGTTAAATATATTTACAATTGAAATTTGCGTTGGTAACTGCAAAAATTATCAGGAAGAACATAGAGAATAAATTATCCTGATTCACAGCACTTCCTGTATTTTCAACTATTTGTCTACTCCACCCCAATTCAAAATTAGGGCAAAATTTTCATTTTAAAAAAAATAAATAGCTCGCAGAAATCAAAGAATTGAAATCAATCATCAAAAATAACAAGAACAACAACAAAATCAATCAGAGATTCAGAAAAAGAAAAAAAAAAACCTGGCAAATATCGCAATTGGGCATGTGAGAAGAAGAGTTGGACAAAGAAACACGCTGATGTTTACTAGCAAGCTTATTAGCAGCATGAACCTTCTCATCGCAATCACGGCACAAGGCGGCTTCATCGGCGCAGCAAAGCACAGTCGCCTCGGCCTTCTCACAGACATTACATTGAATTTTCATGGTTGATTATACAAATTAATGCAAAACCCTAGGAGAGAGAAAATAAAATGGTGGAGTTACAAAGAGATTCTTGAAACCAGAAAAATGTGTGATGAACAAGTTTTGTTGATTTTTTTTTTTTTTTTTTTTTTTGTTGGTTGGGTTCAGTGAATGCACCGAAACTTGGAGAAATGGAATGGAAAGGAAAGGATGTTTTTGATTAATTAAAAAATTCTAAAGAGGAAAGATATTTTGGTGGTAAGTTTAAGGACAGTATTTAAATTCAATTCAATTACTTCTTTTGTCCATCCATTCTTTGACTTTACACTACCTAATTAAACTATATTTTTTTTTTTGAAAGAAATTAAACTAGTACGAAGTACTTTGGATTCACTTCCTCTATTTTTTTAACAAAAAATTTAATTAAATATTTTAATTTGATTCTTACCCTATTCACATATCATTATAGCATTAAGACTTTACGAGTATTATTTTAACCCTTGTTTATGTTAACAGTAAGTCGTTTTAATTTTTTTTTTTTTCTTTTTTGACAAAATATATATTTTTTTGCTATATGCATAAGATTAAACACAGTCATGTATGAAGGAGCGGAACCATGGGCTGAGGTGGGCTTTGGCCTCCCCTTGATTTTGGTTCACCCTTTGGACGAATCCGGACTCGGGATCAATTTTTGGTGATTAGGTTTCAATCCCCTCCCAATTGTTGTTGCAGGGGATCAAACACAGGTTCTCCCTATCAAGTGCAGTCCCAATCACCACTACACCAACAACTAATTGGTATATTATAACTTAGTTGATTTTGGGTAAAATTTGAGTTCCTTAGTTCTCAAGTTCGAATCTTCCTTTAACACTTTTTTTTTGTCTCATTCTTTTTTAACATCTCAATATATTATGTATTATTTCATACACGAAATATTACTACATAGTTTGCCCCTCTCCCCCCCCCCCCAATAAAAATTTTCTAGTTCCGCTAGTTTTTGAATATCAATTTTTTATAATTTATACTCCGTACTTTATTAATTAAATACTTATATTTTTGTTAAAGATCCAAATTGGAAATGGTGTGGGTCAAACTAAAGCATCTAAAAAAACACAGAGTATGTGTTATACTTGCAACATTAGGAATTTTGCATCATCCATACTCTCTGTTATTACGTCATATAGTGATATATACAAAAGAAAAAATATAATCAAGTAAATCATATTGGATTCATCTAATTTGTACTAATTAAAGATTGAACTTAGGTAGCCCATAATAACCCTCGTAAGAACTTATTATAACTAGTGATTGATATGTAAAACGGTGATTAATATGTAAAACAAAATATAGTCAAGTATAATCTTATTAGACTCATCTTAATGTTTAGTTTTATAATACCAATTTGAAAGATTTTTACTCAATTAATTTAAGATATTAATAGCTAAAGATTAATATTCTTAGACCTCAACGATCAATTTAAGCTTTTGGTTGAGTTAAATCCTTCAACAAATATAAATATATAGAAGTAAAATCGTTGCAAGTAAAGTATAATGAAAGAAATACGCTTATATAAATAATATGAAAGGTCAAACGGTTAGATATTGTAAAACCTATGAAATACTCTCTTCTATAAATTTAATCTATATCATATCATCACTAATATATGAAACCGATCTCGCAGTCAGGCCACGAGACATTGACACTTGACATTCTAGTTTTTCGCCAAGTATCAAGTAGGCGATAATTTAGTATTATTATGACACATAAGTTACTAAATAAGTGTATTTTGGATATATTTTTGTAAGATAAAAATGTTGCATATTGTTTTATTATGGATATACTTCTAATATTTTATATATACAAAATTAATTATAACTTTTAATAAATATCTTATAACTCAATACTATTTCCATCCTAATATTCGTTTTAAAAAGTTCTTTATAATGAGAACCATTTATAATGTATTTTAATTAAAAAATAGAAATTCAATAAAAATAAGTTTTAAGAAAAAATAATTTTAATTTGGTAAAAATACTTTCAGTTCATTAGAAATAATTTAAGTACAATAAAAAAATATATCAAGTTAATTATAACATAGAAATCTATTTACAAATAAAACTACAAAAAGTACATTATTATATAAATAAGCATTAAAACCATGATCTCATGCTCATTAAACTTTAACTTCAACCACTACTCCAATAACACATCTTAAGCCTAAAATGTTTTGTTAAAAAGACTAAACTATAATTACAAATTAGAAGATTTAATGTTTAATTTTATACATAAATATTCAACAATTATCTATAATAACAATCTATAATTGTTATTACTATATATAAAAGCTCATTTTCAGTATATATAATGACCTGAAGCATTGTCCGGCCAAAAAATTAGTTTTATAACTAAAAGAAGAAGAATATTTAAATTAGTATGGGATGGGGATGGGTTTAGAGAAAGGGATATTATTAAATAGGAGTGTTAAAATTAAAAAATGAATGAAAGTAGTGGAAAATAGAGGGGAAAGAAGAAACACGTGGTGGTTAAGTGATTGGTGTTAGTGGACAAGGCCAAGAACCTTGAGATTTTCTTTCAATTTCAATAGTCAAATTGGGGCTCATATTTGAGGAAGAAAGAGAGACAACAGAAAAAGATCTACGATACTTTCATGTTTTGAAAGCGCCTACACTCTTATACTACAAACTTACAAAGACAGGTTGTCAGCTTGTATAACTGGCTTTATATTGTGCATCCTGATTTTGTAGGCCTCTTCGCCAACCTATAGAGTACCATATGGAATGGGATCGGACTAAGACTGATATTTTACCCGTAAAATTTTAAGACGGGATGGAGTGTATTAGAATCGAAATTTGACTGAACCTATATATCGGTCAAAATTCTAATTTGGACAAGATCGGCTTTTTCGACATATTTGTAACTTTTTTTTTTATACTTCATTTGTTTTATAATGATTGACACACTTTGACTTTTGACTTTCTTTTACAATTTATAATATAGTTCGTATTGAGGCTTTGTTTTCTTCATCTAATCCAAACAGTATTACAATATTCTATAAAAATAATTTAAGTTTAGTAAAAATAATTTAAGTTTAGTTTAGTAGAATAAGGGCCTGTTCTCATTGACTGAAATGAGATGAACTGAACTGAATTGAACTGAAATGAATATTTTATGAGAAAAGGAAATTAGGAGCTAAACTGAACTGAACTGCACTTATTAGAGCTGAACTGAACTGAAAATAATCTGATGAGAACAGGGTCTAAGTTTACATCTATCTATAGTACCATATAAAGAGAAAGGACCTTTTTGTTGATAATTTTGATTTTCCTAAAATACCCTTCAACATTTTAAAAATTACACTTTTCCATTTTACATTTTTCCTATCATAATTCATAACTACCCCTCATTTTTGTCTAAAAAAAATAATAAAACTACCATCTTTTAAAAAAAAAAAAACCACCATTTAAAAAAAAATCCATCTAAAAGAACAGAGAATTGATCTTGATGCACACGCACGAATTTTCGTGCATTCTTAGCTTGTAAAAATAATCATTAAGTTTAAAGAACATGTATAATAGAGAATTAGTATCATGTCTACCTCGTGTTTGTATCATATCGTGCTTTTTTTGTGTTGGGCCATATCATGTCACGGGTTGTCTAAGGGCCTGTTTTCTTCGGTTTATTTTCAGTTCAGTTCAGTTTCAATAATTTCAGTTCAGTTTAGTTCAATTCTTACTTTCCTTCTCTCATAAAATATTCAGTTTAGTTCAGTTCAGTTGAGCTCCAATCAGTTCAGTTCAGTTCAATTCAGTAAATCGGAATAGGTCGTTAATACCATTTGAATGCTTTTGTTGTTTCGGCTCATATACGAGCCTATCCTTCTCATCTTCTTCACTATATTGGTTAGACAAACATCCATAATCAGCATTAAAGAGAAAGGAAGATAGTGAGCTCCTCCAAGGCCTTGAACATCAATATCTTTTTCATTTTTTTAAATTTTATTTTACTACCTAAAACTGCTAATGGTGTTAGAGGTTTAAACTAATAAAATAAAATCCTTAACACTATTAGAGAATTTTTTTAACTTCCCCTAAACATTACTACTCTATAGTCCTCTTTGACTAGAAGTGATTGAGGTTGAGCACATAGACAACTATCCACTACATTACAGTTTGTACTCATATACACTTTTCTTTTGAAATTATCAGTTATACTACTTACATACTTATGTTAATAGCGTGATTAAAATTACTAATGTGTCAATAATTATTTTGCTTAAAACGTTAAAAGTGAATAATTAAAAAAATGTTCATTAACATATTTTGTTACGTGCACCGTTAAACTAAACAATGAAATAGCTTTAAAATGTGTTTCATATATTTTCTTCTTTTTATTTTTTTTGACAAATGTGTTTCATATGTTCTATTACCTTACTAGAGTAAAAATTTTTTGGCCAAAAAAGAAAAATAAATAAAAAAAAAAAAAAGGAAAAAGAAAAAAGTAGTACTCGTACTATTTTTTTTTTCTTTTCCTTTAAATTTTTTTGAAAGCGGGAAAATGTTTATATATCTGTAGTGTTTTCCATATTGTCCCCTTTCGCGCTTTTCTCTTTACGTTGCACGGCTCTCTTTCTCTCTCCTCCATTGAAGCGTATTCTGAGTTCTCCATTGAAGCAGCTTCTGAGCTTTCTCTTTTCCATTGAACTGTACTCTAAGCTTTCCATTAAAGCAGCTTCTGAGCTTTCACTCCTCCATTGAAGCACTTCTGAGGTAAGATGTTTTTCCCCCATTTTAATCATCGAATATCATTTTCACAATCTAGGGTTTAGTTTCAAACTATCGTTTCTTTAATTGTCAGTATAGTCAAAGTAGGGTTCTTCTAAGGTTGATTATTGAACTAATTGATTATAATTGCTGAAATTATGAAAGATTGTAGTGAGCAATTTTTGTTGCTAGAGTTTTACTTTCTGCAATTTATGTTGATAATCATAAGAGAGTAGAAATTATGTGAATTTTCGAGCCTAATTTGATAATTGAGTCAAATTTGGTTGCTTATGGGTTAGCAATTTGCAAACCTAATTGAGTCACTGAGCAAAGCTTTTTTGAGATTGTAGGAGCCCGAGCTGAGCTTGGGTTTTGAGGCTTGTCCAGCTTCGAGCTCAAGCCTGGGCGTTACCGTTTTGATCTGAACTGAGTTGCGAAATCTTTCCTTCAAATTTTGTATAGAATTGATTTGGAATGAATTGTACTATTGGATTATAGGTTTCTTCAGTTGTTGATCAAGTAGTTCCTGTTTTCACTGTTGATTAAGTTATAAAAGTAGATTAGGTTCTTTTTCTGTTGTTTGGCCTTGCTCCATATTGATTGTGCCTTATTCAAAGCACTATAGCAGTCACGCCGATTAATTAGTCTGTATGTTTCAAGCCTTTTGTTTTGAGCATGTTATGTGTACTTTGGAAGTGATTCTACTTTGTAAGTTGCTAAAAGTGATAGATCAAAAGTGTGATGAGTTAGTGTACGTATTTCGCCATACAAGGTTGGGGATGCCGTATGGGTATACAATTCATTACCTTGGTTAAATTAGGCTAAAATGTACCACAGTTAAGTATTAATTCAACTATTTTTTGGGTTCATGAGGGGTATTAAGAAACTAAGTACAGCTACATGTGCTCATTGTCTCTACTGCAAACCATAATTGATTCTGGCATTTGTACTGTACATCTGTGTAGTCCACATTAGAGGTGATTGGAAAAAAAAGATAAAAATTCAGAAGTTGTTTGCCAAGAATTTTCGGAGTTGTGTGAATAGGGCCAGGCCACAATCAGCGTTAGTGAAAAACTAAGAGTTCCATTACTTTTGTCCCTATAGCTCTTAATCAACCACCTATCTTTTTCCCTTCTGCTGACCCTAGGCCGCCGTAGATTAGACACTTGTTCATGTCTGCCCTGCAGGCTGTGCCACATAGTCCATTTCAGTATTAACTTTGTATGCAATATATGTCAATTCTTAGTAGAGCATCTTTCATGCTGCTGCATTGCTGAATTTTTTTGAAAAATTGTACTAAGTGCATTTTGGAAGCTTATTATAAAGTGTCATGTTTTTTTTTTTTTGGTTTTTTGTAAATTTTTAACAGGATATCAGAATCCTAATAATGCCATCAATTGAAATACTCACCTGAAGGTTAAAATGAGATGCAATGCGTGTTGGAGAGAGTTGGAAGGTCAAGCTGTATCGACCACTTGTGGCCACCTTTTGTGTATCCTGATGCTTGTTTCTGTTTAAATGGTGTCTCTAAAAATCATTAGGTTTTCTTGTTTAATATTTGGAAATAACTTCTCTCTACTTGATATGGATGAACCAATGCAAATGTTGATCTCCCTATACTATTGTTAACAGGAAAATGGTTGGTGATTAATTTGTTTCTCTATATACTCATTTTGAAATTCATAAGATGTCACAAGTTTCACTTAACATGTCATAAGGCACATCAGATGCAGGCAAGATACTTAGCAGTGATGGAGCGTGTCCCATCTGCGATCAGGTGTTATCTAAGAGGTGAGGTCTTTTGGAGAATTCCGTGAATTTGCTGGATCTTAACTAGATGTTTAATTTTTATATTGTTTGAATTTTTAATTTATTTTTTATTAAGAAGAGAATTATTATTGCTGGTTCGTATAGTAAATATTCTGTAACAATTTTGGAATGATTTGCTCACTTGAACTGTTTTGACAACTTGATTTGCTTGAGTTTTCTCTGGAAAATTCAGAGCATGCAATGAACTCTTGCTGCCCTTATCTATAAGTGATATTATCTGTAACATCTGACTGCTACGTTTAAATGATTTATCGTTTCTCCGTCCTTGCAGTCATATGAAACCTGTGGATATCAATCCAAATGATGAATGGGTTAATGTAAGTTAGGCGCTTTCCTAACTTTCTTTGTTTAGCAACTTGTTTGTTTGACATTTATCTATGTTCTGATCATTTTTTTTTATATATACATACTTTAGGGGATTGTTTTCTGTTTAATTTTTAACGTATTTGTTTTGTTGTATTGTTCCTGGTAATTGCAGATGGCAATGGCAGGAGTCTCGCCTCAGATATGTATCCTTAAACTCCCTGATAAGTCATTGCAGTCTTTTTCATGGAGGTACCAAAATTCTGTTTGGAATAAAATATGAGCTCAGTAATTGACATGCTCTGTGTTAATGAGCTGTTATCAGAAACAATCTTGTCAATGGATGAATTTTATCCATACTTTGTCTTGGCAATGTGTATTGTCTTTCCTTAAACAAGCCCAGTGATGAAAAGTGCATACAGAAGTGTGATGTTCTATATTGGGCAAAAGGAACTAGAAATGCAATGCAAGATGAACAGGCTAATGACGCAATGCCGACAAAAATGTGAGGCGTTGCAAGAGAAGTTCAGTGAGAAACTGGAGCAGATGCATACTGCATACCAGAAAATGGGCAAGAGGTGTCAAATGATGGAACAAGAGATTGAGAACTTGTCCAAAGATAAGCAAGAACTGCAAGAAAAGTTTGCTGAGAAATCTAGGTGAATATTGTCTGGTAGCTTATTGCTGTCAGGCCAATATGTATTATAATGGCTGATTATTTTATATATTTGAAATCCTTTCCTTGCTTCTAATACTTCATTTCAATTGTGTGCTGATGCCAGACAGAAGAGAAAACTTGATGAAATGTATGATCAGTTGAGGAGCGAGTTTGATTCAGTCAAACGTTCAGCCATACAACCTGCAAACAATTTCTATTCCAGACCTGAGCCTGATCTGTTTTCTAACCCGTCCAACTTGATGGATAACCAAGATGCATTAAGAAAAGGTTATATCACCTCCTTGTATGCAATTAAGCATTCCGATTTTAGCTGCCTAATCTTGCTGCTTTTGTTAAATTCTTCCGTATTTAATACCACTTTCAAATGAAATTCCTTAAGAAGCTTTTGTGTTGGGTGTCGTGGAGAGCAGAGTAAATTTTCTAAGTAGTGATTCACCAATCTTTAAAGAGTTAAATCTTGTTATTTGAGGGTTTTTGATAAAATGTGTACTAATAAATTTTTATGTATATATAGTAAAAGTGTAATTATTTTTTGTTAGCATGCTAATTAAATAAGCATTTTTGCATTTCTTTGTTAAGTCACCCAAGAAAAATCAGTTGACTTATATGTTGCAGATCGATTGGTTTTTACTCCTGATACTCCAGGACCAAGGGAGGATATCTGGCCAGCAAGGCAAAATAGTTCCAACTCTGGAGGAGCCTTTGATGTCTCAGCTTGCTCACCAGCTAGGCGAGCACCAGTCCCAACTGATGCAGGAAACAGAAGGCCCGGTGGCCATCCTCCCTTTGGATCGGGAAATTCTAACCCCTCCATGACTCTCAGGAATCTGGTTCTTTCTCCTATAAAGCGGCCTCAGTTATCACGTAACCGCCCTCAGCTTTTCACGTAAGTATTATCTGTATCTTCTAGATACAAGTAGGTTCTGTCTTATCTGCTGTCTAATCACATCAAGATTTGTTTTTTTCAGGATGTGATCAGAAGTAAGCTCATTATCTTGCTGTTGCTAAACATGCCCACAGAAGTCTTGGAGCTACATTTTGGATTATATTTTCTGTATAAGTTGAGCCTCTTCTGGCTGCTTAGCACAATGACCAATTCTTGTGAAGAAGTTTGCAAACACGACTGATGTTACAGAAGCAGTAGCTGGTTCAAGCTCTCCCACTTTCCTTATGATATATCGAAATACATCTTAATGCAACAGAACTATAGAATTTATTAGTATCGGCATTTTATACATCAAATTGTACAAAAATACACACAAAATAGCAGTGGTAGAACTGGTAGCAAAATTTTCATCTGTAGCTGCATAGTCAAAGGCTACGTTGACCTTTCCCTTTGTCCGGTGTGAACGAGTGTTTTATATTTGTTGATTGTTCAGTCACTTGCAAGGTCCATGAGTATTTTTTTTTTTTTTTGTTGTTGGCAAGCGATGGACAAACTTCATTGGAAATATGTTCATCTGATTAGGGAATGGTACGTTGTGAATTGATCTGTGACTAAGTTTTATAATTTTCCAATGTTTTCTTACTAGTGATTGCTATCATTTTCTGAAGGTCATTCAGTTTATGATGATTGATTAAACGTATATTCTGAAATATTGCTTCAGGAGGCAATTGTTAGAATAGATGGATATTTTTATTTACCTACGTAATTTGAATGTATAAAAGCTTGCTAGACTCCTAAATCCTAAACTAACAAGAAGCTAAGACACTGCAATGTTAGAATGTATATATGTCAATCTAATCGCCTTGGATGGACTTCAATCATATTCCCGTGCGAATAAAAAATAAAATTAAAAAAGGAACTCCCTCACAGTATGGTGATTCCATTCATAGCAAATCAGCAACCAAAATTGCGGGCAAGGCCAGCTAAAAATCTAGTTACTGTTATTTCTTTGCTGAACTTCTCAAGTTCTACTGACCCGGCAGAATTTCATTTCAGCATGTACTTCTGCTTTTGTCATTGCTCCGATCCTTAGAAGAGTTGGAACTTAGAACCATGCTTTCCTGCACTTGTTGAGCACAAATGCTTTGGAGGCATTTTGCCTGACATAGACTGAGATTACAAGGATCTTTCAAGTTGAACATAACTATCTTTTATACTTCTTATTAACATCCCCAAATACTCTTTGAAAGTGTAAAAGTTCAGTTATGTTTCGGAGCACGACAGATTTAGGTAATCAATGCTTAGTTCAGTTGTCCCTTATCTTATCATGATGAGCCAGCTCATCCTTCTGTATCAAACCAACTGCTTGCGAGACTCAAATGTCTGTTTGAATGGTGGACACCTGAAGTAGATATCACTTCTCCTTTACACCAGTACATTTAGACTAGCATAATCTTTAGTTAGATTTGGACTGTTCCGTGAAGAGAAATACGTAGCATATTGAACCAACAGATGATTTACACTA
Organism: Chenopodium album; assembly: GCF_948465745.1. Classification (NCBI taxonomy): domain Eukaryota; kingdom Viridiplantae; phylum Streptophyta; class Magnoliopsida; order Caryophyllales; family Amaranthaceae; genus Chenopodium; species Chenopodium album. The sequence goes on along the minus strand of NC_137846.1, from coordinate 41,666,420 downwards.
GCAGAGTCAGAATTGCCGTATTTAGATCAAGGGCAGAAATCATAATGAACACGTTTAGGTTACACCATCTCACCCTAATTTATCGAAAGACTAACTGTTGGTCTGTTACCCCAAAAACGAGCAAGTCTGCAAAAATTTTATTTTTTGATATATGATGTAACCCTTTCTTAATCTGATACAGGATTATCTCAAGTGCTTCATAAATTCATCCTGACAACAAAAATGTGGATCAAACCCGAATCAGTGGAATTTCCTGCTATGAAAACAGAACTATTTGTTATGTACAGACCTTTAAAACCACTCCATCCAAAACTAGCTACAATGAAATAAGAAAAAAAAGAAATTTAAAAATTTATCCTTCTGTTCCATTAATCTCCAAACATGAAAAAGGCAAATAAATTTCACAATTTTGCAGCTTGCTCGTGAGAAGAGGAAAACAAGTGAGGTGGGAGGAAAATCTTCAGAACAGGGGCCTTTGTTGATAATTCAATGATATCCCCTTTCTGGATAGGATGAGCAATATGACTACCATCAATGTATGCAAAACCTTCTTCCGTGGACCAAGCAATTTCCATGGTCTGATCGGACTTTACCCAACCATGCATCACGCTAGAGTTTGAACCCCTTGGCAGTATGGGTTCTCTCACCATGTACTGGAGGTCCTTAGACAAAATGGGCATCACAAATCCACCAGCAGAGAGCATAGCAGCAGTTGATCCGGCTGCTGTTGAAATCCTTAAACCACTCGACCGGCAATTTACTAACGGGCCACATGACTCCCCATTTCTTTTGAGCCTGCCAACAATAAGAAGATTGTATTACTTACATAGTTATATATGCCGCGAAACAACATAGAGATATCGAAAAACAAGATATACTACTTACCTGAATGAAAACCGAGACAATGTTGCAGGGCAAGGATGTGCAATCAGAAGATCATTTAGAGTGTGTGTCTTCAATGAGTGTGAGTTCACACGTATGGATATTCTAGATAATTCAGAAGGCCTAGCATGTTTATTGAGAATTTCATCCAACACCTGCCAATTGGAAATTAAATTACAAGGTTCAAAGCCTATTAGTAAAGACAACCAAAGAAAGACCAAAGAGAACAAAATCACCAAAACTGTATGACGATTATCCACGTGCCAACAGACAAAATTACAAAGTCACTCAACAATGAAAAGGAACTTCCTGTTTATTGCATTAAGAATTATTCACTAACTAATGAAAGTCATATAATTATACGGAGTACATAATATCCATATTGCACGCAAGCTTATCTTCCCTATTTAACATTTGAAGCTCAGTGCATAAACATGACGCTAAACTGAAACATAAAGCCTTGCCACAAATCCATATAATTATATGACTTTCATTAGTTAGTGAATAATTCTTAATGCAATAAACACATGATAGTCCTCAGTATCACTTTGTATTCAAATTCAAAACACTATCTACATAGAAAGCATCCGATCATTCAACTTTGCGTAAAGCAACCAGACCTTCCACGATTGACAAACAAGTGTGGAACACATGAAATAATCTATAAAACTGCTTTTGCAATGATAAATAGTAATTCAAGATCTTCCAAGAATTACAGTATTAGTAAGAGACATGCTCGAAAATTTATCATCTTTCTCTAGTTTTCCCGTTTTAGTAGCAATGCCTCTTCATTTACCAAACAGCCATTCTGTCATAAATTTTCAATTTGCTCCAATTCTAATTTCTATAAAATAATGGGTGACACATGTGTTAATAATTTGATTGGAAATCATGGTACAATTTTCCTCAACTAATGGATAGTGTGAGCCATTTATTTTGATTGTACACTACAATGTCTAGATAGACTAAAACATCTGAAATTCATCCAGCTTTTATATTTTTGTTCAGTGGCATACTGAAAAATGAAGAGGGTAATGTGAAATTCTAGCACATCTAAGTTGCCATATTCCCATAATAGCAAAATGTTAGAAACTGACCCATATGCATCTATCCAACCAAAACTCTGTAGTCTTATAAAATAATGGTCCCAATCAATTTATATTCATCAAAAATTCAATGAGGCACTAGCTGAACTGTTACATCACTCTAATGACAATGTAAGTGACACCTCAATTAAGGCTTATTTAAATTATGCTTTGCTTATTTGATAAATCAAATGGACAGGAGCTAATGAAAGAATATTTCTCATCATTTACCTAGGCATGGAGAATAGTGTGCAAAGAACTCCATTAAGAGAGGAAGGGATAAAAAAAGAAAATTAAAAAAAGTTCGACTTATAATCAAGAAAACAGAAAGATGAAAAATAAAGGAACCTCTGTGAGCTTCATCAGACCCAATTTACCTCATTTAGTTCAACAAAATATACTGCAATTTCTTTCAATCCCCTACATTATGAGTAGGTATGAATGGAAAAAGTATACCTCCCTCTACTTGGAACCAAATATCATTGTGTCCTTTGATTTTACAGGTATGGGGCATTTGTACAAGGGAATGGTAGTTCATGAGTTAGAGAATGGGATGGGAATCTTTAATATTCCCTCCGTCCCTAAATTAAAAGCCTCTTTCTTTTATTATGTGAGTAAAGGGAGTATAATTTAAGAGTCAATTTAACGAGATTTCTCCAAAACCCCAATACTAACCTCTCATTCACTCCCGCCTAATTACCCTAATCCCCCCATTTTCCCAACAAAATCCAATCTAATTTAAATTTAGATTAAAATGACAAAAAAAAAAAAAAAAAAAAAAACCTACACTAAAGAAATGTGCTTTTATCATATAATTGCAAAACTATTCCCACTACTCCCACACTTCTCCATTTCATCAACTTAACTGCAGACTACTCCCATAATTGATACTTCCCCATTTCCATTTCACCAACCCCACTGCAAACAACTCCACACTGCATCTCCTGATCAATCAATCAAATAAAGCCTTAATCCCATAAGTGAAGTTGGCTACATGAACCAAATTTAATTAATACTGCATCGCCATTCCAAAAAAAAAAAAAAAAAAAAAAAACAACAACAACAATTGATACTTCATGACACAGAAAGTGCCATTTTTTTTTTTAATTTAATTAATGTTTTCTCCAAATTAATTCGTAAAAAGTGGCCGACAAGTTTGGCGGCATTAGAAAATTGGTATGTAATGTGGTTTTTACGTCTTTAATTTCTTCAAGTTTATGCTTAATTTGCGGGCACCTGGAATTGAAGAAAGCAAGTAAATTTAGGATTATTTGGCGGCAAGTTGGTGTATTGCTTCAAAAAATTAGCGGGTATTGTTTCCTATTTCTTAGGTAGTTAGTGGCTTAATCTTAGGAGTCAATTAAATTTGTTATTTAGTTAATAAGAATTGTTAGTGGTAGTACGTGGAGTACGCTTCTCCAATTTGAGTGGTAGTTTGTCATTAGTGAACCTTAATATTAGGTAGTAGTTGTGCTTAGTTTTAGCCTATTTAAATGAGTTTCTTTTGTACTTCAATTATTTAACACGTAGAATTATGAAGAAGAAATATCAATTTATTATTTGTTAAGCTTTACCTTCTTTCTTTCATTTATCTTTTTTACAACACGAAGGTACCATAGCTAATCCAGTTCGATCCTAAACATAAAAAACACAAATTAAAATTATGTGAGTGTAAGTAAAAAAAACGAGCACAAAAAATATCAATTGTCAGTTCTAAGTCATTTTTGAGTCAAATCTTTATGAGTCGTGATAGTTGAGTCGGAAAACAGAGTGAGGGTAACTATGGCAATCAATGGTGTTATCTCGTCGTCGCAACCTTTAATACCAATTGTAGACACCTGATTGTGTCTCCCCAAACACCAAACCCAGTGATAAGTGCCTTTCAAGTTTTGATTAACGAGACAAAGAGTTGAAAGGTCGCACAAAGTTTCTTTAAGTTTAGGCCATCTTTCTAACTTTATACACAATGTTTTTAAATCCAAAAACATTCATTTCGTGTCCCCAAATCCAAAAACATTCAATTCGTGTCCTTAAAACATTCATTTCGCGCCCAATCTGATTATTTTGGTCCATTTTCCTAGTCCAATACTGGTTTAGTTGGATAGGGTTTAAAAAGAGTTTTCCAACAATATATTATAATATGGCCAAAATGCTAAACCGAGCCCAAACTGAGCCTAGGTCCACCTTTAGTACGACCCAATGATTGTATGGAGTCCAAATATTTTATTTAGGTCCCATATGATCTTATTCCTAATCCTAAATCACCTAAGATCTTCTAGAATCTTCTACAAGATTCTAATCTATCCTTCCCAAAAAGATAGAGTTTGAGATTGGATATAACTCTTATGGTAATCCTTGATTTAGCAGAAGACGTTCGGGTATATTTTGCAAAGATAAACCATCAGAAAACAAACTCCTTGCGAACTATTCTATCTTTTGAAACCATCGCACAACGACGGGATCATCGCGCAGCGACAAACCTGTCACGAAGCGTCTAAGAGTTTTATTACAATTAGAACTTTTAATCGTTTGACTCTCTTTTTTCCTTATAAATAAAGGTCGTTATCTCCGATTTCAGATTATCAACAATCATCAACACACAACCTTAAATTTCTCAAAACTAATATTCTTAGCTTAAACACATCCTAGATTTCTATTGTTAATTAATTTAATTTATTGATTTTACTTTATTGAAATTTACTAACGTGTGTATTGCTTTATAAAAAGAAAGTCGAAGCATCAAAGTAAGATATTTAATTAATTTTTGAATTGCAATCATGTTTAGGATAACGTGTCGATTTTGTTATTTGTAACATGCTAGGATTGTTATTAATCTGTTTAGTATCACGCCTAGGATCTTACTACTAACGATATTTTTATGATGATGATTATTATGATAATAATACTCATATGTTGCTGGATTATCAATGATTTGTTGCTATAGCTTGATCACGTTCCCTTTTTGCAAGTTTAAAGGGAATTATGTAATTGAAATCACGCCTAATAAGATACGCCCTCCATTTTTAAATACTTGCTTCACTTTCATATACTTCCTTTATTTCCTTATTTGGAAATCTTTTACAATATTTAATTCATTTCTCTCACCTAGTGGACCCAACATAAATCATATTTTATTAATTTCATATTCTCTCTCCTCCAATTCTCTTAACTACTTTTGCTTTTTACAATTTTTTATTCTTTCCCCTACCCCCCTACCTCTATATTTTATTACTTTATCCAATTTCTCCTAAAACTCCGCGCATGGAGAAATGGAGCAAGTATTTAAAAATGGAGGGAGTAATTATTATTAATAATTGGATTTAGGTTTAACATGATTTTAATTCAAGTGATCACAAGTATTACATTTAATTGTGCATTAATAATCAACCAACATAGATTAAACAAGATTATGATTAATTTCATGTATGTATGTTGATCGAAAAGCATGCATGATCATCAATAAGAATTAAAAAGAGGCCTATTTTAGGGCGGGTTCGACTTCTTTGAAAATTAAATTTATACCATAATCCCCGAATATCCAGTCATGACCACTTTAGAGTTAGTAATCTGTGTGATTGTGAATGTGATGTAATCTTTACAATCGTGAACGGTTTATAAGTTCCTAAAACTTGTTTGGCGACTCTTTTTCTCTAGTTTCTTTCCTAGGATTGCCGGCATGCCTAAAAACATGACCCACAATAGGGCGATAAAAATTCCTTACACCGGATGAGGACTTTGTTCAAGATGAAGACTTTTATCAAGTCTTAAGAGTTATGGGACATTGTGGAGCAAGAGTTGACTGCACCGGATCAAAAGTTGCAGGAAAATCGAAAAAGATATACAAAGGCTCTTTTGTTCATTCAATCGGCACTGGATGATCAGATTTTCTCACGAATTTTCTATGCGTCAATATCCAAGCAAGCATGGGAAATTTGAAGCAAGAATATTTTGGAGATAAGAAGGTATTGGTTGTTAAATTACAAACACTTTGTAGTAGCTTTGAAAGTTTGGCAGTGCAAGATAAAGAATTAGTTCAAATTTTTTTTATCTGAAGTACTAGGAATTGTGAGACAGATGAGAATTTATGGTGATACTATCACGAATGAAACAATTGTGAGTAAGGTCTTGAGAGCTCTTAACAAAGTAAAGAATTATAAGCATATTGTCACTGCAATATTGGAATCTAAGGACTTGTCAACTTATACATATGATGAGTTGATGAGTTCTTTGTTAGCTCATGAAGAAAGAATAGATAAGAGTGATAATGAAGGAGAAGAAAACAAGTGCAGTGGAGAGCATATGATGGTGGTCAAGGTAGGGGTGGCTATGGTGGTCGATCATGGTCGTACTTAGGGTCGTGGTGGTGTTGGTCGAGGCTGTGGTCGAGAAGAAAGGAGGACACAGTCAATCCACAAGAAATATAAGCCATGTTCAATGTTACTATTGAAAAAGGTATGGTCACAAAGAAAATCGTTGTTGGGATAAACAAAGAGATGAGCAAGGTGAAAAGGTCGAAGAGGAAAAAACTAGGCTCTTCAAAAATCTAGTGTCGTGCAAGTCGGGGTTGAAGTACCTTGAGTGTCGAGATCATTAAAGCGTGTCAGAGTTCAAGTCGAATCCGTCGTCGCAATATGGCTGTTGAAGTTAAGCAGTTGCATGTGGCTTTGAAGCAAGAGGGTGTGTTGGTGTATTGCTTCGAAATAATTAGTGGTTATAGTTTCCTATTCCTTAGGTAGTTAGTGACTTAATCTTAGGAGTCAATTGAATTTGTTATATAGTTGATAAGAATTGAATTCTTCTCCAATTTGAATGGTAGTTTGTTATTAGTGGGCCTTAATATTAGGAAGTAATTGTGCTTAGTGTCAGCCTACTTTAATGATAGAATTTCTTTTATACTTCAGTTTTTTTCACATAAAATTATGAAGAAGCAATATCAGTTTATTTATTTATTAAGCTTTATCTTTTTGCGTTCATTTATCTCTTTTCATAACAAGAGAGTTTGCCCATTACAAAGGAAGGGGAACCAAATTGGATTGAACTTAAACATAATTTTTTTATAACAGATGATGAACATGGTTTGCAAAATCTCATTAACTTTATCTCCCCAACTTGCCTTCAAATTACACGGAGTGGGAGTACCTAAAGGATCGCAGAATTTTACAGCAAACAATGATGTAGATGAGTTAAATTCGAAAATTTTATCAATGCTACCAGGAAATGTGCAAAGATATTATAGTTCGAATACTTCGGATGATACAGGAGATGGTGAGTTCCTTGATAACATAGAGCCTATTGAATTATTAAAATCATTAAATTTGGTCTTCCTAATCAATACTTAGAGTTGAAAGTTAATGCCCCAGTGTAATGAGAAATATAAAACAATCAATAAGGTTGTGCAATGGAACATGCCTTATAAAAAAATTGGGTCATAGGGTGATTAAAGCACAAGTGATCACAAGTCCAAGAGCTAGAGAATCAGTTGTGATTCCGCAAATTGATTTAACGACTTCTAACAAGAAGATAGATCTTCCTCTCAAAAGAAAGCAATTCCCATTAAAACTAGCCTTTGCCATGACAATAAATAAAAGTCAAAGACAAACGTTGAGTAACGTTGGCATTTTTCTCCCAAGGCCCGTGTTTAGTTATGGTCAATTATAGGTTCAATTATCACGAGTTACATCTCTTTCCGCACTAAAAATCTTACTACAAAATAAGAAGGACGTTTCTAACAGTTTGACTACAAATATTGTGTACAAGGAAGTATTAAATAGTGTAAAATAGCTATGTATGTAGTTTTGTTATAATATTAATTTAGTAATTCTTAGCAATGTTTTTTTTAGTGTAATTTTAGAAATATATATATATTTTAAATTATCTTGGTCATGTTAATGCTCCCTTTTTACTTATTAAAGATTTCTTTCATTATCTATACTATTTATATGATCCCTTTACATGTGAAAGGTTGGATTGGTAATGATATAGTATATTTATTATGGAGTATTTTTTATGCCCATTTCAATGATGTTTAAATGCAGGAAATGGACACAATATAATCACCATGTCGTTTTATTACCCTTTCTACGTTGAAAGTCAGTATGAGAGCGTGTTAATTATGGGTGGTGAATGAACAGGCTAAAGCTAGAGGTGCAAATTACGTCCATCGTTCATGGAGTATGGTATTTATTGACACATAGATTTGAACTTCAGTTTACTTAGTGCTTAATTTGTTTTTTCAATATATTCATATATATTTATAAATATAGACACTATTTCTCACTTTCTAGGAGGACGAAATTCAAGTCATATTATTTAATGTTGATATTGATAAATATAGACATCTTGAAACAAGGAAAAGTTTATTTGATTGCAGAACTAGAGCATATGCCTCCAGATGCATCTTACAAATATGCCAATAATCAAAAGAGGTTGAAATTTGGTAACAAGACTATGATAACATATGTTCTTGATGATTGTGATGATATTCCAAGGTATAGTTTCAAGTTTACTGAATTTTGCCACATTTCACGGAACCTTCACATGAGCAATTCTCATTGGTATGTGTCTTTCAATAATCACAATTTACCTAATACAAATATTTTATATGATTTTTAAAATTATTTTTTGAGTTTTAATAGTCATATCATTTTATTGATGATGAGTGTAGACAGGTGTTATTGGGTTGATTATTTAAGTGTCTAAACCATATAGAGTCTAAGTAAAAGACAACATTTTTAAAGAGATGTGTTACTCAGCAACAAAAAGTAAAAGCATATCACACAATTTACAATATGCTTATATAAATATAACAAACTATACAATGTTAAGTTTTTTTTTTTTTTTTTTTTTTTGTTTTGTTTTTTTTTTTTTTTTCCTCCTCCTCTAAAGAAACCAAAATATATCACACAATTTACAATATGCTTATATTAATATCAAGGTTGTTTCTTATTCCATGAGCTTAATTAGGATCATTTGTTGGGTGCATCCATAGTATCGATAGACTCCTATTATGATAAAATAGTTTTTAAAATTAGATAACCATAGAAAGACTATGGTGTCATTTACTTTATTAACATTGCTTTGAATACTTTTACTGACCTTTCAATAGGTGCATGTCTTTCGATAGTTGGACGTACTAGGCTATTTATTGATCTTGATATTAATGAAATTTTATGTTGCATATTTATGTATATATAACTCATATAGGTATATGGATGATGGATATGTCCAAAAACATATAAATTGGAGTCAGATATTAGCCAATGGTATCCCTTAAATGGAATGGTGTTTAATGCTAAAAGGATCCAATTAAATCAGTTTTCAACTTTGCATATATCAACCATTATTTATTTGGCATTTTCTTATGCATGGGGTATTTAATACGGAGTATTTGATTTTTTTTCGGGTAAAATACTTTCGAGTAGTAGCAAAAGTGTTACCCATTGATTCTTCAATGACTAATTGGTGTGAATTGGTGTGAATCATGTGCTTGACACTCAAAGAGAGCAACCCCTCCTTCAATAGGCTAAGAGGCTAAGGTAATTTACCTTTTTATTTAAAAAAAAAAAATTATTATAACCTACTTTACACATCACTATACTTAATTATATCAAATCAATAATAACATATTTAGAATCAATGATGAAATTGGTGATGCTACAAATATATTATGTGTTATACTCTTTGGCCAATATGCTGAGTTGATTATCGATTGTCGAGTATCAAGTATTTAAGCCATGACAAACAATGTAAATATACCTTTTATTCATATATTAAGGAAATACACACAAGCATAATGACTAAATATGCTACTCCCTCATACTTGCTCCATTTTTCCATGTGCGGAATTTTAGCACAAATTGAAGAAACTAATAAAATATGGAGGTACTAGGGTTAGTGGAAGGTAAATTGGAGGAAAGAGTATCTAAAGCAAATAAAATATAATTCAATTGAGTCCCACTAGATGAGAAAAATGAATTAAATATTGTAAAAGTTTTCCAAATAAGGAAATGGAGCAAGTATTTAAAAACGGCCAAAAATAGAAAGTGGAGCAAGTATTTAAAAATGGAGGGAGTATTTATGACCAGGAATTTGGAGACTACTTTTTAGAGGAGTATTTGAGTGAACGTCTAATGAATACTCGTAAATTCACTTTCATACTACATGTTCTTGAGATAGGAAATGATAATATCATAGTTGCATCTGTTTTACAAGTAAGATGAGTGAAATAATTCTACTACTTGAAGCGAGAGATGCGTGGACAATTAACTCTAACTATGATATTGAAACTTAGATTCATTCACCACAATATTTTAAGATTTTTTTTTTTTTTTTTTTTTTTTTTTTTTTTTTTTTTTTTTTTTATAAGAATCAAGACTTAGTGTTTTTTATTTGTAATCAATTTTTTTTTTTTTTAAAAAAACATTCTAGTTGAAGATTCATAAAAATATATTTAAATTCTTTTTTGGTTGTTGATAGGAATATATTGGGGATTATAAAAATATTGTTGCTTCCTTAAGGATATGACATGATTTTACAAAAATACCTTTAAGATGGTTGGCCCATTCTCTTGCATCCCTTACTACGTATTAAATTTAAGTAAGTCATCATACATCATTATTAGTAAGGAAAGGAAACCACTCCTCTCATGTTTCCCAAAATATAGCAAAACACGAGATAAGTATTAAAAGAACATAACTGTGCCATCTAGTAACCAATACCACACAAGGCTTGGTAAATAAAACTGGAAAAGGAAGCCAATGCACACAAGATAAAATTCTGCTACATTTTTCTCTCCTATTCTATTTCGTTTCTAATTATACATGCATATATTGTAGATATTTAAACTTCTAAAAAGAGTAGCAGGCATAAAATCTTGCTGAACTATTTATAATCCTTTCCTTTCTATCTTGCTGCAAATTACAACCGCACATCTTCCAAATAGAAATTCTCTTGTATTGAAATTCCAAGACAGCCCATTAGAGGCCCTTAATTTCTGGCAAAAAAGTTAAAATTCTTTTCACTTCAAAATATTACAAACCACCAGGGTTCATCTGTACTCCTCACAACAGGCCTCTGCCTTCCTCAAATATGATTTAAGAAATCCAAAGCTTCCACTGACCCTTAATGTAAAAGCATACTTACCCCCATTATGGTTCCAACAACAACAAAGCTTTATAGTGGTTCTAAAAATTATTAATTCAATGAGCTGCTTAAGGTAAGGAGCCCCCACACACTCTCAATATACTTAACAAATCTTTGTCCACCATGTCTGAGGCCTGACCACATTTGTTGCTCACAGCAACTCAGACAGAGGTTATTCGAAGGAAAAATATACTCCTTAGGCCTTGATAAGCAGAAGAACGTGAGAAGCAATGTTGTAGTAAGTTTGGACGGAAAGAATTTGACCATAAGTGAGTGTTTTAAATATCTTAGGTCGATCATACAAAAGAATGGTGACATTGATCAAGATGTGGCCCCAGGATTAAGTTAAGGTGGCTTAAATGAAGAGCGATCATGAGAGTGTTATATGTTGCTCAAACTCTTCGTTTTACCTCAAGTACCAGTGTCGGACCCTCGACACTCGAACATGGGTATGACACTTGGACACTTCATTTTAGTTCAAAATCATAGAAATTTTTCACAAAATAGCCGAGTCGGACACTTGGACACATACCCGTATCGGACATGGGTACCTCGAGTAACATAGGTGTTATGTGACCGAAGCATTCCTTTACAGTTAAAGGGGAAAATAAGACTGTCATAAGGCAGAATGTTGGCCTTCTAAGAAGAAGAACATTGAAAAGATAGAGGTTACGGAAATGCACAAGTTAAGATGGATGTGCAGGAACACTCTAAGAGATAGAATCAAAATGAAGTTATTCGCAAGAAAGTGGATGTTGCAGGCACTAGGCATTGCACACAAACTAACGAAAAATGTATGCGGTTCAGGCAAGTAAGACGGAGACCACAAGGTGCACTGGCACGAAGAATGGGGGAGTGAGATCATGAATTGGTTAAACGAGGCAGAGGGAGACCGAAAATGACGTCGTTGGAAGGAGTTAGGAAGGATATGAGGCATATAGAATTGCATGAGAATGAGGTTTTTGATCGTAAAGGATGGAGGAGAAAGATTTGTGTGGATTAACACACTAAATAATCACTTTTGGTTCATGTAGCCTACCCCACTTATGGGATTAAGTCTTTGATTGATTGATTGCAATTCAAATTACATGTCAAGCTTTCTATTTAACATATTTTTTGTTTGATTTCAATTTTATTTTTTTAATATTTTTTATATATGATCTTAGCGATGATAAATATTAATGCCTCTAGTAAGTTAGAGTCTTAACAGACATGACATATATAATCTGAGCTAAATAGACATTACATCTAGGCTTCTAGCCTCAATTTTGACAAAGTAAAAATTTGAAAATTATCATTCTGGATCAATTGCAATGTATGAAGTGCAGCAAAGTGACAATGATTGTGCTAAGAATCAAACTAATTATGAGTTAACTTCACACTCACTGAATATAGAGAACTTACACTCACTGAATGTAGAAAAATGATTAAGAAGAATTTTAGGCAGAGAAGAAAATACAAATAAGATATTACTGAATTGATGAAATCAAGGCATATAATCACCAATTACAACCTAACCAACTTTCCAGAAGTCGGCATTCACTTTGAAGTGATTACTGATCAACTTCCTGATGAAGTTTTCTGCACTAGATAATCTCTAAATGGATCTGCATGATTTCCCTCATCCTTTAAAAAAAAATAAAATAAAAAAGTCATCACCTTACTGCCCTGCACGATACTCAATGCTCTAACAAACCTATTGCAAAATACCAGCACTATCCTTCCCTCCCCAATTTCATTACAAACTCTGCTGTATTACATATTTACATCTTTGTTCCTAGTCTTCCTTATAAAATAAGTGAGCATTGTTCACTGCAGATGTGATTAATTTTCTAACACTTTAGTAGCATATCCTACTACAATTTATCGATTTTTATTAGTTTTTACTACTTGGTTCTCAAGATACAAAAATTCTAACATCTCAAATCATCCTCCTATGGCTATTCCATTAATTTCTTCCTGGATTGTAAAAATAATAAAATCAATGAAGTAATCACTTCTCTAATGGTCAAGAATCAGGATACAACCCAGTAGAGGGATAATATCCTGCACAAGAGGCAGTCTTTTCCAAAATCCATAAAGTCTTGGCCTTCAACATATATTTTCCAAGGTAGAACCTCAAGAGCAATCCCCAAGCAAAACCGCAACCCTCAAAGGCCAAGAATGTGGCTCGTTACAGATTCTTATCAAACAAGCATAATAGTTAACTGCACTTGACTCTAGAATAAAGATGATGACCAATAGCAAACTCGGTTTCAGTGATTCTGTTTTCCTTGATTTTGTGCAACATGATAAAAGGCAATGCTTGCAATCTCACCTGTTCGAAGTTGTTGACTGTAGCTGCACAAAGGTAGCCAGCACTTCTAGTGGCATCAAACTCATCTCTGAATTGTTCTACCTGTACCAGAGAAAGCAAGTTAGCTAATCCAACAAGGTTTGGAGGGAGAGGGAGGGGTCAGTTGTGGAGAGAATAGCCAAAACCCAAATCTTAGAAAAAGAGAAAAATCAGCGACTAAGCAAGTTTGAAATACTCGTACCTCTTCAATCTGTGTGGGATCCGAATTTACTCCTAAAACTGGAATGCTGTCATCCATAAAGTGACTAGCTTGCAAAAGAGTGCCATCACCTCCAATAGTTACAACCAAATCCACATCTTGGATTGGGCGAGTTACATCATTGTGAAATAGAGTTTCCCACTCAATCGACTTTCGCTGCAGAATTTCCTGACATAAGCTTATAGCATCCTTGTGAACCTGAATTCTATTGCTTAAATGGCGAAGTATCTGCAATTTTGTACAGAATATAGTAGGACTCAGGTGACTAATACAACAGCATTTGCAGGAATTTGTAGCCAACAAAAGGTCATAAACTGCATCTGCTACAACCTTTATGGATTACAGCAGATCAGTCTAATGCAAAAGATTCACATACAAGGCAGAAAATTCACAAGCGCATATCCTCAACCTTGCAATGGCAAATAACAATTTAACAAAACTCTCGATTGACAATTTGAAGATTTTGAACTCACATCTACTACAAACAAAAAAGTAAAGGTAGTCAAAATAAACAATTGATTAGTCCATAACTACCCAAAATTATATTACAAAATTCCTTTCTATCTTAATAAGCTTACTTGAAGTAGGACAAATGTGCCCCAATGGGTGATGTGGCACCAAAAACATTTTGAAAATTGGAGTTCACACTCAATCTTCATAGCTTATCAAGTGTCCTCAACTCAAACTGTTGAACTCCCGAATTGAAAGTTTCTTTTGCATTGACAAGATTAGATGGCCTAGCACGCTACATTACCAATTGATTTTTACAAGAGTTCCCCCTTTTGCCTAATACTTGTTCAATTATTCCTGACTATTATAGAGGTTCTTAATTGTCTTGGGAATTCATAATCTGCGTGCAAACATTAACGCGATGTTATCAATTAGAGAAATCAATCCTATATTCCTATACCAATAAGCCAAAACAAAATCAACAATACCCAAATTCAATACCGGCAACCTTTGAAAATCTCTCACACACTTATCCTAAAGACTAACAATTTAGACATCTACATAGTCCATACCCAATAACCCTTAACGTTATATATGTAAATGAACAAACAAAAGCCATAAAAATTTTAGACAAATATACCAAAACCGCATATATTCATCATGTTTCAATTGATCGGCATATGTAATAAAATCTAATAACTTCATGGAAATACAAGAAAAGATGTGGGTGCCAAATATTTACATTGAAAAATGCACGAATTAATGATATATACCAAAAAAAAATCAAGCTGAAAAAACAAAAAAGAAACCTTAGAATTGGAAATTCCAGAAAGAGAATCAGAATGGCGAAGAGGGTGAACGTCGAAGGGTTTCAAGAGCAACAAGAGCTTTCTCCTGGCCATAGTTGTTTCTCCATGAAAAAGCATTCGAGTGAGGAGGTTACGAGGCTGAATTGATGTTGCCCAACTCAATGCTGAGGCTGTTAATGCGACACGCATCACACTGCCGCATCACTGGCCGCTACTTCTCCCCCTAAACTCACCGCCGGTGCTCTAACAAAGACAACTAGGAGATGGTTGTATTAGATTTTTTTTTTTTTTTTTTTGGGAAGCAATTAAATTGGAATTTGATTTCATTTACTATTTCTGAAGAATTTTTTGTTTATAATAGTAGCTTTTTTTTTTTTGGGTAATGATACAGTCATACAATGATACAATAGTGTATATATATATATATCCCTTACTACTATATATAAGCATTAAATATAGTTCCTAAAATGGAATTAAGTTGGGAATTCACGATAAAATCATGCGCAAATGAGTATAATTAATGTTATTTTATCTTAAATATTTCCTTTTTTAGCTTAGGGCTATGTTTATCATTTTTTTTTCTAACATTTGTTGCAAATAAAATGAAATACAAAGTATATTCATTTATGATGTTGCCTATAATATTAAACGAACCAGTGCGTTTAGTGTGCGGTTGGCCACACCATGTAGTCACTCGTAAAAGAACAAAGTAAACCCTATAACACTTACCAAGTAACCCCTGTAATACTGACCGAGTAACCCCTAAGTAACTCCTATAACATTGACCAAGTAAGCCTTGTATAACTGAACAAGTAACTCATATAACACTAACGAAGTAACCCTCATGATCGATGACCACACTGTGTGTAATACCCGAATATTTTATGATTTTATATATAGTTTATATTTATTTATTAAATAACTTTCCTATTCTCATATTTTATTTTAGAGTTCGGAAAGTTTTAAAACCCTATTTTAATTTAAATATGACTCTTTATTTTTTTTTAAGCGTATATAAACTATTTAACCCTAATAAGTTTTTGATATATTAAAGTGCAGCCGTGTCTTTGCTTTTAAGAGTTCTTAACTTCTTATTGACTTCGTTTATTTTGTTGGTGCGTGAAAATCAATTCACCAAACACTTCCACCTCTTTAATTATGGGTATACAATTATCACTCTATATGAGATCAAATTTTGTATCTTTGCTTATTAATTTGGAGTGCACTATGCGTGATGTGACTGATGTCTTGGATCGCTACCCAAAATTCACAAGTTCGGCAGCCTTCGTTTATTTTTTTTTGAACCGAACGGTAATCACACTAGCAATGATCTTGGAGTCATATGTTTATATTTTTGTCTAATAATCACACTTTGTTTGCTTATTCGTATTATTATATGTGATCACATCTTAATTCTTTGAGTTGTATGATAAATTGTGTGTATTGATTATTCTCCGTATTGTTGTGTATAATAAATTTATGACGTTCGTATCATCAAGATTTATATATGTGTAATTACAATGCTGTATTATTATATGATTAATTGTGTTATTATTTTTAGGGTTTTTAATGTTGTTACTCTAGAGAGTATTGTTTTATTGAGGTTTTAGGGTTACTCATGAAAATTATTATATTGGGTAGAGATTTGATTATATTTGGGTTATTAGTATTATTTCCCTAAGAGTTGAGATGTTTATGAATCGAATTGTTGTATAATTTGGGAACATGTGCCATTAATGGTATATTATTTATTATTATGTGAAAGATTATTTGATCGATGTATGAGATCAAAAGGTTGAGAAATATTGTTTTGTTATTGGTTTGAGGCTCGGCGTTATATAACTTAGCCCTTGACATGTTGGTAAGAGGATGATAATCATGAGTTAAGAATGAGGTACAATCATTATTATTTATTTTTCTATAGTCCCCTATAGTGGGAATTGACCCGTATGTGGTCTGGTTCAAGGTGTTTATTTTCTGGTTATTGAGAGTATTCAAGTTTTTATACTTGTTGGTTTTATTTGAATTACCCATGTCCAAGGCTAGGTATAGAACAATGAGCATGGCACATTTATGGGATAGATGAGTTAATTGAGTAAAGGAATGAATTAGTAATATTCGAGGTTGGATCTAAAGGATATTTGCATAGTACACAGTTTTAACCCTTGAGGTGTATATGTGTAATGTAGTTTTGAACTACATTGTATAATAAAGCTAGTAATGCTGATCATTCTATTATTCCTTGTATTCTGATATGTGGTGATTACTCAGCTTTTGCTGACGTGTGTGTTATTTTGTTGTGCTACTTGTGTTTGCGGCCATGTCTTTTTTTTCTTATGGTGGCCCTGCGATGATCTATTTTGGAATTTGTCCTTAATGGTGAGCAGACAAGATTGTTTTAGCAGGTTGATCAAGTGATCGTAGCTAAAGGAGCTCAAGTGATCGATTAGTATGCTATAACGAGTTTATAAAGTTGTATAAATAGCTCACCTAGTTTATTGGGTTGTAATTATTGGGATTTTGTAAGCCTTAACACTTGACAGATTGTCGAGTGTGGCGGTAATACCTCCGATTTAGGTGTATGTTTCCGCAAATTTTATTTAAAGGTTGTTTGTTTTTTCTTTATTTATTGTTTATTATTAGTTAGTAAATCGGGGGTGTTACACTGTGTGGCCAGCCACATATAAAACTTTGTATAAACGAATGTAGTACATGTTAACCCAAAAAAAATAAAAATAAAAAATAAATATGGTGGTTGAAAAGTGCAGTTTTTCTGTAAAATTTCAATACATTTTATGAACATAAGATATTTAAATTATTTAGGGGAGAGATAATGAACTTTGTTTGATTGCTAGAGAAAGAAAATCAAAAGGAGAAGAAATTGAATTCAGAAATTTAATTTTGTAATGATTAAACGGTTTTTTTATTAAAATAAAAAAATAAAATAAAAAAAAATATGGCAATTGGAAAGTGACAGTTTTTTTTTTTTTTTTTTTGTAAAAATTGTGTGGGTGGAGTAGAGCTGTCAATTTGGGTATTCAAGTCGGGTTCGGGTCAGGTCAAATAAGGTTTCGGGTTGAATTAGGATCAGGTTATGTCGGATCAATCTAGCCTCAAATTAGGTTCAGGTTCCGGTCGGGTCAATTTCGGTTTAGATTATTCCGGGTCATTTACCTTTCCGGGTATAGGTCGGCTTCGATTCGAGTCAAATTCAGATCGGGTTCAATTTCAGGTTTGGGTTGTGTTGAGTCGGGTTTGGGCGGGTTAATAGATGGTACATTTGAGTTCAGGTTAGGGTGGGGCTAGATAATTATTTGGTCGGATAATCTTAAAGTTAGATCATTCTTGGTTTTGGTTCAAGTTCTTCGAATAAACATCGATGTGGTGAAGCTGAACCTATATAATTACGCCTTTTATAATTTGATCAAACATTATCAAGATTTTATTAAGCCTATATGCGAAGTAATAGAGAACAAAAGGTATATAAGCTGAATAAATTGTACCAATATTTTTTTAAGGATTCAGGGTTTACCAGAACGAAAGGTGTGTAAAATTTTATTAAACCTTTCATGACTCGAGTCAATAACAGGTTGTGTTGGGTTAAAATCGTTTTCAGGTTCTAATCGGGTCGGGTACTAATTCGAGTTCGGATTGTTGTTGGATCGGATTAAATCGGTTGACAGTTACTATCAGATCAGGTGCAAGTTTGGGTTTAGGTCATAAAGTATTAGATCAAATCGGTTGTCGGTTAACATCAGGTCAGTTCAGGTCGGATTACAGGTCACTAGTTTCACCACATTGTTCGGGTACAGATCAGGTTCAGATCATTGCCGGTTCAGGTCGGGTTCTCGGATCGGGTCAGTTTTTGACAGCTCTAGGGTGGAGTGCATTTTTGTTTGGGTAGCATCTTTAATGAACTGGTGTTGCAATTGGGCTTTTTCAATAGGCTGATGTTGCATCTATTGTAGCTGCACATGGGTGCAGCTTAGACCAATTGGTGGGTAAATAAAATGATGATACCATGGTTTAGTTTTAAGATTTTGGGTTAACCTTGCTCTAAATCTCTAATGTTATTCTTAGTTGAAATATATGCGGAGTACGCAGATAACTTTGGCCTCTAATTGACGATTTCGTTTGTCTATCTTTGATATAACAATCTTAAAACTGAAAATGATGATTTGGTTATCTATATAATTATATAGGCTATAAAAATTCACCATTAAGGTGGAGGTAAGGGTGTAAATGAGCTAATGTATTAGTGAACAACTCGTGAATAAACTTGGTCAAAACTTGGTTGAAAATTAAATAAAGAAGCTTAAACAAAACTCTAAAGATCATTTAATGAATGACCCAATAATACATATATGCTCGACTCACTAAGGCTCGTGAATAACTCATTTATAACCTGTTTTGGAGCCTATTCATAAGGCTATTTAGTACTCGGAAAAACTTCTTTATAGCTTGAGGGAAAAAAAATCTCATACTCCCTTCGCCCACTATTATCTGCAACATTTGCCATAAATGGATGCTCTCTATTATCTGCAACAAATGTTTTTCTTTACTTTTTTAGTAAATCTTAAAGAGTGAAATGACCACCTTACCCTTACTTTATTTTTTAAAGTTTGTTTAACATGTTATAGTTACACTTACTTACCACTAAATTAATTTAGTAACTTTAACCATTCCTACCAAAAGTTAACCCCTACCATCCTTATTTCATCAATAAGCACTCATTTCCCAACTAACTCATTCATTGAATTGCATTCAATGTCTCTTAAATATGGTGCCTAGTTTGAATAAGATCTGGAAAATTCTCCAGAAATTCTACACAAACCCTAGATCTTCTTTCGTTTTCCCTTTTCTCTCTCCTCTTCTTACTTTCTTCTCCCTCTCATTTTCTCTATCAACCCCTAAGTTCAATTTCTTCTTTTCTTCCAGAAATAATGAGTTCCAACCCAAATCCGAATGAGTCCCTTCAATGTAGTGAGAAGAACACTGACCCACCCTTCACACGCTACAGGGCGCAGCGAGGAACTAGAATCATGAAACTAGTTTGTCAGTGCTCTGCATCGTTTTCGAGGTTCATCCATGGAAAAATTGGGGCAAAACTCGCTGAGTACGCTTCGAGTGATGAAGAAGAGGAGCAGGGTTTAAGCGCAGATACAGAGAATAAGGAGGCTTTTCAGCCTACTGTGGGTCCAGATCTGTCGGTCGAAGGTGGTCAGGTGGATGTTGCTGCCGTTGTTGGGAAGGAGGGCCCTTCGGAAGTGGTTGTTGAGAAGGACCCTTTTGGGAAGTTAGATCTGGTGGAGCAAGGTGGCTCTGAGGCAGCCAATGCAGTGGTGGAGGTTTCTGTCTCCCCTAATCGAGGTGCTAAATGAAGTATTCCTTGAGTCCCTTAAGGCTGCCACCACCGCTAGGTCCTCCAGTGGGAAGAAACGGGTCAAATATGTGTTCACGTAGGACTACAACGACTGGGATCCTGCTTACCTTGCCTATCTAAGGAACAAATATCCTCATGACTTCCCTCCCACTAACTGATCTTGCAGCGTAACTATTGCTAAACCCTACTTGTTTATTGTGATTAAATTTTGCTTTGTTGGTTTGAATTAATTTTGATTTGGTTACTATGTCATTATTGTTGTCCATCATTGCTGAAAAGCATGCTAAATCAGAGTTCCTAATACTGGTTTATGGTTGATTATACTGCTTAATTTTGCTGGTTGATTGTTTATGTTGCTGTTTGTGTTGGATTGCCTTTTATTAGGCTGGTGGATTGTGGTTTTTGGTAGTTTAAGTAGCCTGCTAGAGTGTGTTGATGTATGATTGTGTTTCATGCTGGATTATGTTGGATGGTTGTTTGTGTAGACGGCTGGACTATGTTGGATTATGTGTGTGTCTTTTCTTAGTCATTTCAGTTGTTAGCCAAGGAAATGCATGATTGATGAATCATGAGCTATGCCAAGTAGCCTACACAGTCCTAGTTGTTGCCTAGTAGTTGTTGCAAGTCAGTGCATGTGCCTTTGTGGATGAGTCTCTAATAAAGGGTTATGTGTGTGTCAAAATTCCAAATGATGAAGGAACTCATTTTGAGTTGGATGTGTTGGTTAGTTTTGCTCCAACAAGTGCCTTTTAAACTTGTTGTTGAGGTAACAACCAACAACATCTCACTGAAACCAAAGTAACCTACCATAATAAGCATTAACAAAACAATAATAGCTTACTTAAGACAAAAACATGTTGTGATTCCTTGTTTGGTTATGTGTGGAAGTCATGTTCTAATTGAATGATGTTCAAGAGTTGTACCTAGTCTGCATCCACCCCTATTTGACTGTTGTCTGCATTGTTCCGATCTGTTGAAATAAAAACTGTGTTGAGGTGGTCAACTGCCTGTTGAATGAGTCCCCTTTTAACTTCCAACAGCTTAGGTAGCAGACCTAGGTGGTCCAACCTTGCCCATATAAGGTGGATTGAAGTTGTTATATCCTTATTTCTCTAGAATATTTTTCATTACTCCTTGCAAAGTGATCCATGTGTACTTGATCAGTATTGGATCAAACCACTTATATGCTACATACACTATGAATGACCTTAAACAGCCCAAGATCTAGGACATTAAGATCTGGAGATTGAGCTGGTTGAAACACTATTTGAATGTTAAAACCATTAGCAGTACATGCTGCAATGAATTCCTCATCCCTTGGAATCTGATGTGGCTTTGCATTATTCCATTGGATGAATATATCTTTAGAAATACTAGGATGCCATTGCCTGTGAATTGCTGGAATAATGTTGTTCATGAGCATTTTCCTGATTTCTTCTTTGGTCACACTCTGTACTGCCTTAGTCTCAAGGACCCCTGCATCTCTGTTCTTGCTTTTCTTCTTAGCCCTTTGTTGGTAAGTAAATGGAAAAATTTCATACTTACTTTAGACACCCAAATGTGTCTCCCCAAAACCAAACCCAGTGATGAATACCTTTTGCGTCGAATGATTATCGAATGAGGTGAGAGTGTGAAAGGTCAAGTGTTGCGGTTAGTTTTAATTAAAATATCTCTTCTTTCTGTTTTAGAAAATATTTCTTTTCTTACTCTATTTATGAAAACAGCCAATCCAGTTTTGTTTGGTCCACGACAAGGGTCCAATAATAGTGTAGTTGGATGAGGCTTGCAAAGAGCTTTCCAACGATATATTATAAGCCCAATTCCGATGAATAATGAGGAAGTTATGGCCAAAATACTAAACTGGGCCCGGTTTGATCTTTACTTACGGCCCAATGATCTAGGGGAGGGCCCAATGTTAATTATTATTCCTAAAGTTATTAGAATTAATTATAGTCTTCTAGAATTCTTTAGAAGGTTCTTTTTAATCTAATAAGATTAGAATTAATAATTAGATTTTGATAAGTTTTATTTGGAATAAAATATTATTTTATGAAAAATACGATTTCGATTTTCATACGGACTTTACAAATCAATTTTGATTCATATGTGGACTTCGTGTTTGAAAGCGCGTAGAAATCCAGGCTGTCGCCACGCGACAGAGCTTGTCACCTGGCGACAAAGTCGGTTTTGCAGCGACAAAGTGGAGTTTTATTCCTTATCAAATTCTACCTATTTCCGGATTGTTTTCTTATAAATAGGGTCCTGAACCTCCGTTTTTATTCAGCAAAAATTATCAATTATCTACAATCATCTATTCTCTCTATGCTCTCATCTCTCTAGCTTTTCACAAACAAAATTCCGCATTTACGAGATTTAGAAACACTTAGCCAAGTTCGAAGTTGCCTTCGCCCTAGACGTGAAAGGTTATAATTTCTGAGGGTTTGGTCCCTAATCTCTATTTTCAATTATTTGATTTGATTGTTTTGATTTATATTTTCCTTGAAGTTACTAACGCATGTGTTTTGTTATTAGAAAAAGATACGAGGCATCCAAGTAAGTACTTTAATTGTTTTATTGGTATTATGATATAGAAATCATGTTTAGGTTCCTATTTTGATTCCTAATATCATGTTTAAGGAGAAGGTTATAATATCAAATATGCTTATTATGATTCCTGCGACGCTTCCTATTCTCTTTTCTAATATCATGTTAGTATCATTTTAGGGCTAAAGCTTTGATCTTTAATGCTTAGTGACATGCTAGGGTTTGTTATTAATCTTGTTAGTATCATGCCTAGGATCTTGCTATTAATATTATGCTTTAACATGATTATGATAATTATGATTGTTGTTATGATTATGATTATAATTATTGTTTTTATGATCATTATGTTGTTTGATGATTATTATTATTATTGCTTGATCACGCCTTTTATGGATGTTTAAAGGGAATTTGTACTTGTAATCACGCTTAATAAGATAATTAATAATCTTGTTTAGGCTAATATGATTATAATTCAAGTGATCACCAATAATAGTTTTATTTGTGCATTAAATTCAACCAACATAGATAAACAGGTTTAGGGTTAATCTGTTGATTGCATGTTAATCAGAAAGCGCACATGAATACGAGAAGAATGAAGTAGAGGCCTATTTTTTAGGGCAGGTTCAATCTCTTTTAGGTTGGATTTGTACCTTAATCCCCGAACCCTATTTGGTTCAAGACCTTTTGGAGTTGACGATCTCTTAGATCGTTAAGGGGTGTAATCTTCACCTTGTGAATGGTTTACAAGTTCCTAAAACTTGTTGGCGACTCTTTTGCTCTAGCTTCCTTCCCTTTGGACGCCACCATACTTAAGTGTATGATCGCAGTGGGGTTCAAGTTTGGGGTTAATGGCTTGAAATATTCCCTACAGTTTTTGGCGAATCCATTGGGGAGGATTTCTATTTTAATTCTTGAAATTTATTTCGGCAATGATTTAGAATGAGCGGATGAGACTCGAAAAGTTCTAAGTATTTCATGTGCGTAATTTTGATTAGCATTATTGTCATATTTATAAAAAAGGTCCTCATTGGATAGACCATCCGAAATGAGTCAAAAATATAGGATTTTTACACGTAGGAAATTTGAGAAATATCTTTCACAACTAGAATTGAAATAATGCTGCGAAATCTGGAAAATTCTAAGAACGTAGATACTTGCTGAGGCATGTAGGAACTAGCGTCTAGAAAACAGGATTGTCGCCTGTAAAGTGCTTCTGTCGCCTGGCGACAGTTCTGTCGTTTAGCGACAGGGGTACTTTTGCGACGACAGTCCCTGTAGTCTGGAGCCAAGTTCTTCCAATACCGAGCTAGAACTCTGCCTTCTTGTTCTGACCATTTCTAGCACTGTTGGCTCGATTCTACTTCCTCATTGAGTTTTTCTCTCTTTTCTGAAACCCATATGTGTTCTACATATGGACATAACCCTCTGGGGGTTCACGCTCCATCTACCCAATCGAACGCTCCTGGCAACGACGGGTACATCCGAGTTTGTGAATCCACCAAACCATGGAAGCGAGTTTAACTCGCGGGGTCCCATCCACTCACGCCAACCTTTCCAAAGTTAAGGCTTCCGCGCGTTGCATCCAGACTCATAACCATGGACCCTCTTTGACTAACCCATATCCTGAACTTTAGAGAACTAGAGCCATGGTTAGGTTGCAAACTCGTTGCATCATGTTGTGACTATTTGACTACTTGTGCATTATTTGCTTGTGCATACTTAAATATGATTTAACTAACCATTTGGTTTGACTTGTGTAGGGAATATTTCAAGCATTAACCCCAAGCTTGAACCCCACTGTGATCATACACTTAAGTATGGTGGCGTCCAAAGGGAAGGAAGCTAGAGCAAAAGAGTCGCCAACAAGTTTTAGGAACTTGTAAACCGTTCACAAGGTGAAGATTACACCCCTTAACGATCTAGGAGATCGTCAACTCCAAAAGGTCTTGAACCAAATAGGATTTGGGGAAGAAGGTACAAACCAACCTAAAAGAGATTGAATCTGCCCCAATAATAGGCCTCTACTTCATTCTTCTCGTATTCATGTGCGCTTTCTGACTAACATGCAATCAACATATTAACCCTAAACCTGTTTATCTATGTTGGTTGAATTTAATGCACAAATAAAACTATTATTGGTGATCACTTGAATTATAATCAAATTAGCCTAAACAAGATTATTAATTATCTTATTAAACGTGATTACAAGTACAAATTCCCTTTAAACATACATAAAAGGCGTGATCAAGCAATAACAATAAATAAGCATCAAGCAACATAATAATCACAAATCATAATAATTATCATAATCATAACAATTATAATCATGTTAATAATAAAGCTTAAATATAATAACAAGATCCTAGGCATGATACTAACAAGATTAATAACAAACCCTAGCATGTCACTAAGCAATAAAAATCAAAGCTTTAGCCCTAACATGATACTAACATGATATTAGAAAAGAGTAAAAGGCACCCTAAACATGATACTAGAAAGAAATAACAACATCCTACATGATATTAGGAATTAAACAAATTTAAACATGCTTTCTACAAGAATAGAACAATAAGATTACATACTTTGATGCCTCGTGCCTCTTTCTAATAACAAAATACACGCGTTACTAACTTCAAGGAAAAAATAAAATCAAACAATTAAATTAAATAATTGAAATAGAGATTAGGGACCAAACCCTCAGAAATTATAACCTTTCACGTCTAGGGCGAAGGCAACTTCGAACTTGGCTAGGTGTGTCTAGATCTTGTGAATGTGGAATTTTGTAAGAGGGAAGATTTAGAAAAAGAATAGAGAGAGAAAGCTTCTAGCTTTAGAGAGATGATGATTGTGAATTCCCTTCGAAAACGGAGGTTCAGGATCCTATTTATAAGAAAACAGTCCGGAAATAGGTAGAATTTGATAAGGAATAAAACTCCACTCTGTCGCTGCAAAACCGACCTTGTCGCCAGGCGACAGGGTCTGTCGCGTGACGACAAGGCTTGTCTTGTGGCGACAGGCCTGTCGTCTGGCGACAGCCTGGATTTCTATGCGCTTTCAAACACGGAGTCCACACATGAATCAAAATTGATTTGTAAAGTCCGTATGAAAATCGAAATCGTATTTTTCATAAAATAATATTTTATTCCAAATAAAACTTTATCAAAATATACTTATTAATTCTAATTCTATTAGGATTAAAGAGACCCTTCTAGAGAATTCTAGAACACTATAATTAATTCTAATAACTCTAGGAATAATAATTAACATTGGGCCCTCCCCTAGATCATTGGGCCACATGTAAAGATCAAACCGGGCCCAGTTTAGTATTTTGGCCATAACTTCCTCATTATTCATCGGAATTGGGCTTATAATATATCGTTAGAAAGCTCTTTGCAAGCCCCATTAAAACTACACTATTATTGGACCCTTGTCATGGACCAAACTAAACTGGATTGGCTATTTTCATAAAATAGAGTTGTTTTCGAAAACAGAAAGAAAGAATTTTAATAAAAACCAACCGCAACACTTGAACTTTCACACTTTCACCTCGTTCGATTATCATTCGACGCAAAAGGTATTCATCAGTGGGTTTGGTTTTGGGGAGACACATTTGGGTGTCTACAGAAGCCCCCACTTTGACTGAGTTTGGAGAAACGCAAGTTTCGAAAACGAAAGTCAAAGTAGCGATAGGGACGGAGAATGATTCAGAACGTTTTGCAATCCCAAATCATTCTTGTAAAGACGATACCTGCAAACTAGCGTTAGTTAAACAGATAAGAGAGTTAAGAAACGCGTATCTTGCACGTCGAGCACACGTCTCTGAAAGTAACCGATTTGTTGAAGACCGCTCTGCTTGTAGCTGCCTCCTATTGTTGAAGATGACTATGCTTGTAGTCATTCTCCGCCGCTTGTGACTATCCTCCACATCCTAGGGAACATGATCGAAGATAACTCTGCTGCTTGTGAACCATTATGTCGGTGCCTTTGCTGTTTATGAACCATTATGTCGGTGCCTTTGAGCCAATGTTTAGGCGCTTTAAGCTAAGTGAGACGATCTTTTTATCAGGTCTATCACTTAATTTAATCGTGATCGAGCCGATCAGTAAATCATGTCAAGTTGCTTAGAGGGGCTAACTGGCGTACCAAGGAACCCAAAATTGCTGCACGAGGTTCACATAACCATATTATGGAGCTCTGTACTCTGGCGCCACTCCAGCGCTAGCCGGAACTGCTTGTCGCCGCTTTTTCTGCTTGTCGCCAGGCGACAAACTTGTCGTTTGGCGACAGGGTCGGGTTTTTTAAATACCCTCCTTTTCTTCTTCATTTTCCGTCGCTGCTGTTCTGTTTTTCGCATTTGCTTAAAAATTTCGATCTTCTCGTTCTTGCTCAATTCTCAATTCGCTCAACTTGTTGCAAATCAAAGCTTATTCCATCTACTTTCCCGATCCATGTAAGTTTTATTCAAACTCAACTCGGTTTTTGCTTAATTATGCGTTCTTTGTTCATGAATTTTTCAAAAATTCGAACATGTTTTTGCTTAATTCGCTTCGTTTGCTGAATTTTATGCCTTGAACTTGCTTGATTATGCTTATGCATTGCCTTGGGAGTGTTCTGAGACTTGTTTGACTCAATTTGGTGAAGAAATGAGCGATTCACCATTGTTGGACCTCTTGAGGTCGTGAAGAACAATGTGATCCGTTCTTTGCATTTTTACTAGTTCTTCTTGTATAATTTGTCACAATATTTATCATAGTATTGCAAGAAATTGTTTGGTTGCTCGAAAATGCTAGTTATGCTCATGTTAAAATTGTGCTTTGTTTTTGTACTACATACTCCATTTTTGCGAACATAGTATCATGCGGCTAGGCAAACCTTAGATACCATAGAGCCTTAATCTTTATTATTTTCATAATATAGCATGGTTAGGCAACGCGGCTCTTGTTCTCAGTCGAGGGACATACGCCAGGAGGACGAGCCCGTCGGCGAGGGTGAGGACTCCTATACTAGACTTGGACCTCTTCCAGAATGGGATGAGCACACTCTTTTCTTTTCTCCTAAGCACCATATCTCCGAGCGGGTGCGACGCGGGCTTATCAGTGGGAGGACTCGTAGTCATGGTTCTGGAAACAATGTCATCGGTACGCTATATAAAGCGTATTTCAGCAAAGACGAGGTGTTGCGGCAGCTCTGGGAGTCTTGTGGGTTGACTCCTCTCTTTCGGGCTACTCAGGCCATGTACTCCTATGATGGGGGTAACCTCGTTGTCCGAGCTTTGGTGGAGTTCTTTTGGGACACCACCAACACCTTTCACTTTCCCTAGGGTGAGATGACGGTCACTCCTGCCGACTTCAGTCTCATCACAGGTTTGGAGTTTCGTTCTTCTCCACTGCCATTTGACAGTGATATTACTGTATACTCATCGATGGTTTCGGAGTTATTGGGTCCGATTGCTGTTCGGGCCCATGCTGAGGCTCAGCCGGGACAGCTTAGTTCCCGGTGCATCCGCCGTTCCACCTTGGTGGCGGCTTTTGAGGATGATGCGATCACTCGCGAGCAACGGGTGCGCATCTTTGTTCTTATTTTGCTGTCAGGGACCTTTTCTCCTGACAAGGCTAGTCGAGTGCTCCTTTACTACCTAAGAGCTGTTCGCGACCTTCTCCTGGTCGGGACGTATGACTGGCCAGCTTGGCCTATGCTGAATTTCTTCTGGGCTTGCGACGTTCCTGTCGTCACAAGGCCTTGTCTGGAGAGGTTGCACTTTCTAGTTTCTGGAGGGTCGTAGAGGTATATTTCTATCCTTTTGAAATTAGCTCTAGACTCGTGCAAGCATTTGCTGACTTTTCCTTATCTATGTAGATTTGGTTCTACGAGTACTTCCCCTCGCTTGCGCTGGTGAGACCTTCACCTCGCGAGCTCCCCATTGGCGCTGGTTGGGGAGGTCGCACGGGCCAGGTCGAGACTGCACGTATTCGAGATCTGATCCTCTCGGTAGGTTCTCGTGAACACTTGTTTTTTGATATTTACTCTTTTGAGTGCATTCATCTTACATAGATGTTTTGTAGGAGCCTGACGTGGTATACCGACCATGGGCTGATTTAGCTATACCTGCGCTGGCCGCGCGGTATACTACCAAGCGTCGTTATTTTCAGGGGACGTTTGACGCTACAGTGTATCTTGGCGAGAGAGTAGCTATTCAGCACTCCTCGGATGCTTTTGTCGTCCCTGCTTGCCCGCCTCAACATATGTTTCACGAGGCGTTGATGCGTGACTGCGCGAGTCGGTCGTCTCCTGGCACTCCCTGGCGATCTCAGGTCCATTTAGGGCAGAGTTACGAGGATGACTTGCTGCCTTTGCTAGCGCCGACCCCTGTTTTGTCTGAGGAGGCAGCGGTATGCTTTACTTTTTATTTTTCTTTAGGTAGCCCCCAAGTGAATTCTGATCTTTTGAAATTTATTAGGCTGGGCCTAGGGAGTTCATCCCTCCGATGATGTTTATCTATTACCAGGGTACATTCGGACCGATCGAGGAGATGATTCCTCCAGCCCCCAAGGATTAGCGTTTTGTGGAGCGCTCCATTCCTCGTCAGCAGACTCGGGTGGGTTTATCTATTTTCTTGTTTTTTGTATTTGTTCTGTATTATCACTGATTTTATTCCTTTGACAGTTTTCTCGCGAGGTGGTGACAGCTATGATGAGGTGTATAGACGCCTTTCGCAGCCAGCTCGTGAGGTTACAGGACCGAGCTACCTGTCGGAGGAATGACGTTGAGGAGGTATCTATCTTGTCTTTCTTTTGTATCACCTTTCATTATATTCTTTCCTTGGTGTTTGACTTGATTTACCTTTGCAGGGACAACCTATTCCTTCACCCCGCACTCGGTCGAGACCCGAGGCTAGGAGAGAGCCGAGTAGATCTGGCTCAAGGCGTCGCCGCACTTCTAATAGCGGCCGAGGTGGCCGGTCTGAGGCTGCTCCGACCGAGGGCTTGGCTTCTTCACTTGAGGATGTCTTTGCTGGGCCGACGGGCCAAGGAGGTGCGACATCGGCTCCTTCGATGGGTGGTGGGACGTACGAGGTCGGCTCGTCGTCGCAGCAACCCTTGCAGCCTCAGCCGTTGTAAATTGGTGAGCCTGGGTGGACTGGCCCTGAGCCGAGGTTTCTGCTGACTGATGGATCAGGAGATGGTGAGGGGCATACTCCCCGGACTACAGCGTTCTTTGATGTGATGGGCGTACCTCATCATTTACGGCCTCCGACGCCATAGTTTGTACCTGTGCTCATTTATTTATTTGACTTCATAGGACTTTGTCTTTTGTATTATATGACTCATATATTAGACATATTGCATATACAAAATTTTTATATTAAGCCTGTTTTATCCTTGCATTTTATTTTTCATTTTATGTGCATGTGAGTGTGTACAATTGTGACTTAATTTTTGCGCAAAAATTTCCGTCATTTTTATTATCGATGGAGGGTATCCGACTTTCTCCCCTAAAAGAAAAAATGAAAAATAAAATGATTTCGACTAAAATAAGCCTAAGCTCTATTTAATTAAAAAGAAAAAGGCAACATGGAATGGATTTGTATGAGGGTATTGAATAACGGGTGTGTAATGTGCAAAATCAAAGTCGAATGGAAGTCAGAAAAACGCGATTTGTATGACGCGTAATTGTCTCTTGCTCAGACGCGTTGTCGCCAGGCGACAAGATTTGTCGCCAAGCGACAGACGTTGTTGTCAGGCGACAAACTTGTCGTTTGGCGACAGACTTGGTTTTCCAAATCCTTACAAAATTTGAAATCTACCAAATAATTGTTTATAAATAGCCCCCAAATCTGCCGATTTCTGTATAATTCGAACAGATTAACTCAAAAATTAATCATGGCTTTAATTAAAAAGAGTTTTTGTAATTTCACTCGTGACTGGTGTCGTTCTTTAACTGCGAAGGAGAGAAAAGAACTTGACTTTTTCCATATGGGGGTATTTATGGCATAAAGGGGGTAGATCTTGATATAGACTTCATTCACACCGCCTTAGAATATTGGGATTCTAATATTCATTGCTTTAGGTTAGGCTATGATGAGATTTGCCCTTTACCAGAAGAGTTTGGTGCCATTCTAGGTTTTCCTCCATTGAATCTTGTGGTAATGCCTACGGTGAGTGAGTATTATTACAAAGATTATGAGCGTTTCTTCGACCTCAGGGATAAAGATCTAAAAAACATAGTGCATGGTAATAATGTGGATTTAAACAAATTTGCACGTTTTTATTTTGATAGACCTCGCTCTAAATCTTTTCATGTTTATAGGAGAAGAACTTTCCTCTTTTGCATGCTTAGCCAATATTTTCTTACTAATGGTAAAAATAATGATGGTCAAGCAATTATAATATCTGTGCTAGAACAAATCGAATCTGGGAGAAATCCAATGCAATTAATCGTTGGAGAGACTATGCTTAGTCTTGATGAATTGAAAAAGAATCCGGAAGCACCTATTCGAGGCTCTCCAATTTTATTACAGGTAGAAAAATAATATTCTTAATTACAGAAATTAAAAATATATTTTTGTATAGCAATACTGATTATGTGCATTGATTTTTGCAGATGTGGCTCATGGAGAGACTAGAATTGATTAGTCCTCCTGATTATATTGACAAATATACCCCCAATTGCTTTGTTCGACGAAAGAAACGTTTCTCCTTGAAGACGGGTCGCCGAGAGTGGGGCAAAGTTTTTTCCTGTTGTGACTTCTCTATTAAATGGGTTATTCCTTGGTGGAAGCTTGAAAAGATGATTGGTTGTAATACCCAACCCTTTTGCCGTCTTCCTAGTCTGCCATTATGGAAAGTGATTACCCAAAATGTTCCACCTTCTTTGTCCAATGATGTGAAGCAGTGGTTGACTGATAGATCTCAAAAGGACCAAACCCGACCAATGTAAAGACTCGCCTTGGTGACAAGAAAATGCCTGCGAAGGAACGCCTAGGTGAACGAGTTGAGTTTAAGACTCCTGTGACGCCTAAAAAGAAGAGTGCTAAAAAAGCCAAAGGGAAAAGAAAGATGGACTCTACAGAAGAGAAGGTTTGGGTAGAGAAGAAGCATGGAGTTTTAGCTGTGAGAGAGACTATCCATACTAAAATCGAATGTAGAGCCTCTAATGGATGTCTCTTAGCAAAAGTGATGGATGAAGAAGAAGCCTCTGACAAAAATTGGAAAAGAATAAAAAAAGAAAAGAAAGATTAGAGTATTGCTTTTCCTTCGATTTATTAGACATTTTAAGTTAATTTTAATTTTTTAAGCTTTATTTAAATTCCATCAATGATGTAATTCTTTTACTTATTAATGCAATTTCAGCTTTTAATTAAATTAACTTTACATTTGTTCATTTAAAGCAATGAAAACAACTTAATATATATATATATATATATATATTTGAAAAACTTCTTCAAGTACGGAAGTCGAAAAAATTTCCAGAATGCACCGAAGTTGTCCAGATATACGCAGAAAATTGGCGCCGCTCATATGAGTCTGTCGCCAATCTTTTCGCCTTGTCGCCTGGAGACACGCTTATCGTCTGGCGACAATTTTTTTTTTTTTTTTACTGAGACACGAAATGTTTGATAACTAAAGCGGCCGCGCCCTTTTTAAAGGGTTGCCTACGTATCCTTTTTTAAGGAATCAGGCCAAACGTAGCTTTCTTGAGTGTTCTACTCAAGTAATTATGGGTAGTACTTCTTAAGTTGGTCAAGATTGGTCATGTTTGAGAATTCATTGTCGTCCATGTCAGTTAACTGAGCTGCACCTCCTAACAAGATTGTTTTAACAATGTATGGTCCGGACCAATTGGGCCTGAATTTGCCTCTTGGATCCAGAACATTTTTCCTTAGTGCTTTTAGTACCAAGTCTCCAACCTTGATATTTCTTGTCTTGACCTCTTTTTTGAAGTGTCTAGCCATACGAGTTTGGTAACATTAGGTATGATGTAGAGCTTCTAGTCGTTTTTCATCAAGTAGAATTAATTCTTCATACCGTGCTCTAGTCCATTCAACTTCATCGAGTTTACTTTTTAACGCAATGCGCAGAGAAGGTATTTCTAGTTCTACGGGGTGTACGACATCCATTCCATAGACTAGGGCGAATGGCATGTTTCCCGTTGATGTTCGAATTGATGTGTGATAACCCCAAAGTGCAAAATGGAGTTTGTCAGGCCAATCCTTGCAATTTTCTGACATTTTCTCGATGATAGTTTTTAAATTTTTATTAGCTGCCTCAACTGCTCCATTTTCTTGAGGTCTGTAAGGAGAAGAATGGTGATGTTGAATACCATACTTTTGTAACAATTCTTCACATTCGGCTTGAAAGTGAGTTCCATTGTCAGTTATCATCTCATGCGGGACTCCGTATCGACAAATTATGTTCCTTTTGATAAAGAGTGCTACATGCTTTGCAGTGAGTTTAGCATATGATTGTGCTTCCACCCACTTTGTGAAGTAATCGATTGCTACCAAGATGTACTCGTGACCTCCTGTTCCAGGAGGTGTGATTTTTCCGATTATATCGATTCCCCATGTTGAGAATGGCCATGGTGAGGTGTAGGTGTAGAGAAGAGATGGAGGGATATGTTGCAAATTTGCATAAATTTGGCACTTAGGGCATCTTTTTACATATTGATGACAATCCCTATTCATGGTAGTCCAATAATATCCTTCTCGCATTATCTTTTGGACTAGCATTTTGCCGTTAACATGTGTTCCACATACTCCTTCGTGGACTATTCTCATAGTTCTCTGAGCGTCCTTCTTGCCTACACATAATAGGGCTCGACTTTTAGGTACCCTTTTGTGTAGCTCATCATTTATGAGTATGTATTAGGAAGCCAAAAGTCTCAAAGCTCGTTTTGCTCTTTTGTCAGCATGAGGAGGGTATTCTCCTTTGGTGACATAATTGAGTATGTCGGCATACCATGGTTCTTCTTCTTCTTCTTCTTCTTCTTGGATTGTGTCATCATCCTCTATAGCCTGAATGTATGTTGGTTTGTGTCTTTCCTCTATCGTTAGAGGCATTTGCTCAATTTCCTTAGGAATCCTAACCATTGAGGCTAGTCTTGCCAAGGCATCGGCAAACTGGTTTTCTTCTCTAGGTAGATATGTGTATTCCACCTTTTCCAGTTGATCGGTGAGAGTTTCTAGATAGGTTTGGTAAGGGGATAAGCTTTCGCTCCTTACTTTCCATCTTTTAGAGATTTGGTTGATGATCAAGGAAGAATCTCCGAATATCCAAAGTTTCTTTACACCCAATGCTAAAGTTGTTTCGAGGCCTACCACGCATGCTTCATACTCTGCAGCGTTGTTGGTAACGTCGAAATCTAACTTTATTGAGATTGGAACATGCTCCTCTTTAGGTGATACAAATAGGACTACTACGCCACATCCCTTTTGGTTCGAGGCTCCATCGAAGTATAAAGTCCAAGTATCATCTCCCGTGACCATTAAGTCTTCATCTAGAAATTCATTGTCGTGTATTGGTGTCAAATCTTCTATTGGAAAGTCTGCAAAGAAGTCCGAGACTACATATCCTTTGATAGCTTTTTGAGGCATGAATCTCACGTCAAACTGGGCTAGGTTGACTATCCACCTTGAGATGCGTCCATTAAGCGTGGATTTCTCGAATAAGTACTTGAGGGGATCCATTCGTGACACCACAAAGACTGTGTGAACAAGCATGTAATGTCTTAACTTGGTTGTGGCCCACACCAATGCGAGGCATAATTTCTCAAGTGGTGTATAGCGTGCTTCATATTCGAGCATCTTTTTGCTTAGGTAGTAGATGGCGTTTTCTTTCCCTTCTACCTCTTATGCGAGCATAGCTCCCATTGTCTCTTTGGTGACTGTTAAGTACAGCCTTAGAGGAATTCCTGGAAGTGCTGGGGCTAATACGGGAGGATTGGCGAGATAGGCTTTGATCTTTTCAAAGGCTTTTTGACACTCGTTGTCCCACATTACTGGCACATTTTTCTTAAGCTTCTTGAATATTAGTTCACATATTGTTGTTAGCTTAGATATAAACCTACTTATATATTGCAACCGGCCAATAAATCCTCGAATTTGCTTCTCGGTTTTGGGCGGTGGCATTGACATGATTGCTTTGATCTTGGTTGGGTCTATCTCTATTCCTCTAAAGCTTATGACATATCCCAAGATTTTGCCTGAGGTTACTCCAAAAGCACACTTGGATGGATTCAACCTCATGTTGTATTTTCTTAGCCTCTCGAAGAATTTCCTTAAGGCAACTTGATGTCCTGGACGGTCTTTAGATTTCACAATCATGTCGTCCACGTATACTTCGACTTCTTTGTGCATCATGTCATGGAGTAGGGCAGTTGCTGCTCGTTGGTAAGTGGCACCCGCGTTTTTCAACCCGAATGGCATTATCGTGTAACAGTAAGTACCCCAAGGTGTTATGAATGTTGTTTTCTCCATGTCTTCTTCGGCCATGAGAATCTGGTTGTTCCCTGCGTATCCATCCATAAATGAGAGAAGTGCGTGATTTGCTGTATTATCTACCAAAATATCGATGTGTGGTAAAGGGAAGTCGTCCTTTAGACTTGCCTTATTTAGATCTCGATAGTCGACACACATTCGAACCCTACCATCCTATTTTGGAACTGGGACTACATTTGCAACCCATTCGGGGTATTTGGATACCCTGATAAAACCTGCAG
This sequence comes from Chenopodium album, assembly GCF_948465745.1. Taxonomy (NCBI): domain Eukaryota; kingdom Viridiplantae; phylum Streptophyta; class Magnoliopsida; order Caryophyllales; family Amaranthaceae; genus Chenopodium; species Chenopodium album. The sequence continues at coordinate 41,630,854 of NC_137846.1, read as the reverse complement.
TTATTTTCTTTTGTACTTCTTCTTTTATTTTAAGAGCTACGTCGGGTTTCATTCGACCCAACTTTTGTTTTACAGGTTTCATTCCTGGGATTAGTGGTATAGTGTGTTGAGCTATTTCTCTATTAATGCCTGGCATATCTTCATATGACCATGCGAATACATCGATGAATTCTTTAAGTAGATTAATTAAATCGGTTCTTTCATCTTTGTTTAGCGTGAGTCCGATTTTAACTTCTCTTTTGATGGTTGGATCTTTTGAGATGTCAACCATTTCAGTGTCCTCAATTATTGATGTCTTATTTTCAAGTGTTTCCATTGCTTTAATGATTTCTTTGTCATTTTCATCGTTAGTTAAGCAATACTCGTCATCTTGAGCTAAAGAGAAACACGAGGAATAAGGGGAAGAAGACATATTATTAAACTCAGAAATCATTACATCGAACAAAGAAATGTCCGTTGGGACTTGATTTCTAACTATCCTAGGAGTAGATACTGGAATAAAAGAATTAGAGGGAAGTGCTACAGCTAGAGACTTAGAGGACTCGATAGGGGAAGACTCTAACTCAGACAATTCTTCGAACATTGGCCCTTGTCCTGTATTTATTGAGATCTTCTTTCCGCTTGCAGTAGTCACTTTCACTGTCTTGCGCCATCCTCGCACTAAATCCTCTGCTGGAGTGATGAGTTTGGAAGGATCAAAGTTCTCGCTTTGTAGGACTGTTTGAATGAGTGAAGAGTTATCCTCTATATATCTTGGCTCATTCTTTTCTTGCCCAAAGAGAAGTCCCATGACGTTAAAGTCAAAGCATGGGGGTGCTTTTTCTTTATGTATAGGAGTTGGAATCTCATCTAGAAAGTAACAATCCAGAAATATTTCGAACTCAGGTTGTCTTATGCCGTTTACAACGAAAGGTTCTGGAAATTCGTAAGATGGATAATCTTCTCCTTCTCTTATGAATTGTCCATTTAAGAGAGGAGGGTATTGATCCATTCGGATTGCTTTCTTTTGAGCGCGAGCATTTCTACGTGCTTTTGATTTTTCCTGGGCTCGCTTTAGATCTTCGAGAGTCGGTTCAAAACCAAGTCCGGAAGTATCTAATTTAGGGAGGCCAGGTAGTCCCATATGTTTTGCTATCCCTTTCTTCTTTCCTAGAGTCATTCTAGGGAAGTGTCCTTGTTTTCTCAGGATAGCATTGGTTATCATGTTTGAGTGGAGGTCGTAGTGAAGAGGGGTCCTTTCATCTTCCTCAATTAAGGAGACCTCTTCATTAAAGCCCCACAAATCTTCGTCATTCTCATCGTGCTCCACATTGATTAGTGGATTTTCTACTGTTTTGATCCTCATGGGTGAAGCATCGATTGTAATTGGTACTCCTCCAACTATGGCTTTCACTTATTGGTGAAGAGATGAAGGGATGGCCTTGAGGTCATGAAGCCAAGGGCGTCCCAACAGTAAGTTGAACGAGGCTTTTATATCCACTACTTGGAATGTGGTGGCATGTTCAATTACTCCCGTCGTTATTTTCATGGTAATTGTGCCTAATGCTTAGCGACGTGAGTTATCGTAAGCTCTTATCCCTTGTGTTGATGGAGATAAATCTTCGTCCCTTATCCCCAACATCCTCGCAGTTCTAAGTGGGCAAACATTAATTGTCGATCCATTATCTACAAGAGTCATAGGACGTTCATTCTCTTGCAAATTACTGTGAGGTTGAGAGCTTTGTTGTGTTTGTCACCTTCGGCGGTAGATCTTTGTCGGAAAAAGTGATCAAATTAGTAGGACTTGGGAGATCACTCGTGAGGAAATTAGCCAACCCCTCAGCAGTGGTGTTCGATTCTATCCCTACTTTAGCTAAGGCATCCATGACTGCGATTCTATGTTCTCGGGATGTAGCTAGAAGCTTCCATACGTTCATCTCGACCTTAGTCTTTTTTAATTGTTTGAAAACATCGTTGTCTTCTATGATTGGTATGGGAACTTGCTGAGTAGTGGGAATAGGTTGTGTAGTAATGGGAGGTTGCATTCTCCCGGATCTTGTGAGGACATCTATAGGTGAATCCTCTTCATTCCAAATGTCACCTACTGGATATATTGTCGAGAGTGGAGTTTCTTCGACGTCCTTAAGGTAGACATCCTCGTCATCACTATCCCAAACCCCATTAATGGTAGCATCTCGTTCTTGTGGGATTTGAACTAGTTTCTTGTTATCAATCAATCTTTGGACCAAGTCTTTGAACTTGAAACAATTTTCTATAGTATGTCCTCCCGATCGATGATATGGACAGTAGTACCTATCTGTCCTTTTTAGTGATTCAAATGGTCTCGGTTCGAGAGGTTGAATTTTACCATTCTCGGAGAGCATTTTGAACATGTTTACATAAGAAGTTCTAATTAGAGTGTATGGCCTATTGCTTCTTTTGGGTGTGTCAATTACCTGGGGGGGAATGATTTCTTCTCTTTAGGAAGAGGTCTACTTTTGAGTAGCTTGTTTCGTTCATTTACCACCTCCATGGCCTCGCGTAATAATTCTCTTGCTTCCAACACAACCTGAATAAGGATACACGCTTCTTGTTTTGTCGCAGGTTCTTGTCCACAAGGAAAATGATCCTCGGCATCCTCGAAGATTTCTTCCTCTTCTTCGATAGCTTTGACAGGTTTGATGAGGTTCGAAGGGTCGACCTGATTTTCCTCATCGGAAATAGCCAAGGAATCCGACAGTGGTGCGTTATTAATACTGGGCTTCTTGCTTGCAGGGGGCAATGGAAGTTTGTTGTTATCAATTAAATCTTGGATCGCTTCCTTTAGCTTCCAACAATTTTCTGTGAGATGGCCCGTACCCTGATGATACTTGTAATGTGCATTGGGGTTCCAGCTAGCCGTTCTCTTCTCGACAGGTGGGTCCCCAAATGGTCCAATGGGAGTTATAAAAGCAATTTGCATGTAAGCGATCGAATGCGGTGTCATAACTCATACCAATAGGAGTAAAGTTCCTCCTAAGTGGTTTCTTTTGTCCTTGATTATTCATGGCGAGGACTTCACTCAAATTAAAGGTGCTAACATTATTTGAGTGGGTGGTTCTGGAAGAAGGATTGTCGTTCTTCTTGCCTTTCCAGCCACTATTAGAGTTGATGTTGTTAGCAGCTTTCTGTTTAGCTAGGTCGTCTTCAATATTGATACCAATGTCATAGACGGCCTTGAAAGTGTGCAAGTTATTTTGGTATTTGAGATGCTTAGAATATTTTTCTTGGATGTTCTTGATAAACATCCTCACAGATTCTTTCTCACTAGGCACCTCGACCATCTTTGTAGAAGTTTCCCTTCATTTATTAAAGAAGGAAGTAAAGCCTTCATTCTCTTTCTACTTGAGTATTTCAAGTTCCCTATGTTCAGTTTCAACTTGAATATTGCATTTATATCTATCAATGAAAGCGTTTACAATTGACTCCCAACTAGAGGTTTTCTCTTTATCAAGAGAAAAGTACCATTGCTGACAAACGGTTTCTAAAGATAGAGAAAACACTGAATGAAAAGCTTTTTTGTCTATTCCCTTAATATTCATTACAGTTTCGAAAGCTCTTAAATGAAAACAAGGGTTATCCATTGCTTTGAATTTCGGGATGTCGTTGGCATTGAACTTCTGCGGAAGAAGATCCTTGTCCACCGAGACCCCTTGTGAGCTAATGCCTTGCAATCTATAGTCATTGGATAATCTGCTCAAACTTTCCTAGATAAGCTCCATCTGTTGTTGTCTTGCAGGGTCATTGATTTGAAGAGTCAGACTCTTCAACATTTCAGCCATGTTAGCTACCTGTCCCCTGAGTTCGTTGACTTTTTCCTGACTTGCCATTGTCTTATTAGCTTTCCTTCTTCGACTGATTGGCTTATCAAAAAGTGAGACTTGAATGAAAGTGTTATCCTTGATTAAACGCCCTTCCTTTCTTAACCACGTGCTGTAGATTAAACCATATTTGTTTTAATGACTTGACTCAAATTGACTTTGATTTTATGGATAACAAAAATGTGGTTAACAAAAATGGGGTGTATATTTTTGGGGGATGGGTTCAAACAAGTGGTTTAATTGGAGGATTAATATCCGACTTACCCCCCTAAAAAAATTGACGAAAAATACGCATTCAAGACTCTCTAGACACGGTCAAGGTGTGACATACATGTTAAGTGTGTGCTTTATAAGTTAGTGCAAGTGACATGCTTTGACCCTTGTGTTTGACCATGGGACTGGGTGCCTAGACTCAATTAAGGACTTAACAAATTGATTAAACTGATTAGCAGACTGGTTAATTAGACGCGTCGTGATGACTCGAGTAAGAATCTGGACTGTCGCCGGAACAACAGAACTGTCGCCACAGTTTAAAGCTTGTCGTCAGACGACAAATCTGTCGCTAGGCACAGGCAGTAAAATGTGGCGCCACAGCCCAAACTCCTGCGCCATTGCTGGAACATTAATCTGGGACTGTTTCCAGTAAGCTTACTTTAAGGGGACATGCCTACTGTCATACTAAGTCAGATTAATTACTTTATTAGTTTTTAATTAGTCAAATTAATTAATTAATTCATTAATTAGACAAAGTCCCTTTTAGTCATTAATTGGTTTATTTAGACTTAAACACAAGTCAAACAAACGGTTAGCACATATAAGGTATGCACAAGCAAAGAATGCACAAGTAGTTTAAATAGTCACGATATGATGCAATGAGTTTGCAACCTAACCATGGCTCTAGTTCTCTAAAGTTTAGGATATGGGTTAGTCAAAGAGGGTCCATGGTTATGAGTCCAAATGCACCGCGCGGAAGCCTTACCTTTGGAAGGGTTGGCGCGAGTGGATGGGACCCCGCGAGTTAAACTCGCTTCCACGGTTTGGTGGATTCACAAACTCGGATATACCCGTCGTTGCCAGGAGCGTTCGATTGGGTACATGGAGCGTGAACCCCCAGAGGGTTATGTCCATATGTAGAACACATATGGGTTTCAGAAAAGTGAGAAAAACTCAATCAGGAAGTAGAATCGAGCCAACAGTGCTAGAAATGGTCAAAACAAGAAGGCAGAGTTCTGGCTCGGTATTAGAAGAACTTGGCGCCAGACTACAGGGACTGTCGCCGCAAAAGTACCCCTCACTTTACAGGCGACAAGCCCTGTTTTCTAGGCGCTAGTTCCTACATGCCTCAGCAGGTATCTACGTTCTTAGAATTTTCCAGATTTCGCGGCGTTATTTCAATTCTAGTTGTGAAAGATATTTCTCAAATTTCCTGTGTAAAAATCCTATGTTTTTGACTCATTTCGGATTGTCTATCCAATGAGGACCTTTTTTTTTATGCATATGACAATAATGCTAATCAAAATTACGCACATGAAATACTTAGAACTTTTCGAGTCTCATCCGCTCATTCTAAATCATTGCCGAAATAAATTTCAGGAATTAAAATAGAAATCCTCCCCAGTGGAGTCGCCAAAAACTGTAGGGAATATTTCAAGCATTAACCCCAAGCTTGAACCCCACTGTGATCATACACTTAAGTATGGTGGCGTCCAAAGGGAAGGAAGCTAGAGCAAACGAGTCGCCAACAAGTTTTAGGAACTTGTAAACCGTTCACAAGGTGAAGATTACACCCCTTAACGATCTAGGAGATCGTCAACTCCAAAAGGTCTTGAACCAAATAGGATTCGGGGATGAAGGTACAAATCCAACCTAAAAGAGATTGAACCTGCCCTAATAATAGACCTCTACTTCATTCTTCTCGTATTCATGTGCGCTTTCTGACTAACATGCAATCAACAGATTAACTCTAAACCTGTTTATCTATGTTGGTTGAATTTAATGCACAAATAAAACTATTATTGGTGATCACTTGAATTATAATCAAATTAGCCTAAACAAGATTATTAATTATCTTATTAAACGTGAGTACAAGTACAAATTCCCTTTAAACATACATAAAAGGCGTGATCAAGCAATAACAATAAATAAGCATCAAACAACATAATAATCACAAATCATAATAATTATCATAATCATAACAATTTTAATCATGTTAATAATAAAGCTTAAATATAATAGCAAGATCCTAGGCATGATACTAACAAGATTAATAACAAACCCTAGCATGTCACTAAGCAATAAAAATCAAAGCTTTAGCCTTAACATGATACTAACATGATATTAGAAAAGAGTAAAAGGCACCCTAAACATGATACTAGAAAGCAATAACAACATCCTAACATGATACTAGGAATTAAACAAATTTAAACATGCTTTCTACAAGAATAGAACAATAAGATTACATACTTTGATGCCTCGTGCCTCTTTCTAATAACAAAATACACGCGTTAGTAACTTCAAGTAAAATATAAAATCAAACAATTAAATTAAGTAATTTAAATAGAGATTAGGGACCAAACCCTCAGAAATTATAACCTTTCACGTCTAGGGCGAAGACAACTTCGAACTTGGCTAGGTGTGTCTAGATCTTGTGAATGCGGAATTTTGTAAGAGGGAAGGTTTAGAAAAAGAATAGAGAGAGAAAGCTTCTAGCTTTAGAGAGATGATGATTGTGAATTCCCTCCGAAAACGGAGGTTCAGGACCCTATTTATAAGAAAACATTCCGAAAATAGGTAGAATTTGATAAGGAATAAAACTCCACTCTGTCGCTGCAAAACCAATCTTGTCGCCAGGCGACAAGGTCTGTCGCGTGGCGACAAGGCTTGTCGCGTGGCGACAGCCTGGATTTCTATGCGCTTTCAAACACGGAGTCCACACATGAATCAAAATTGATTTGTAAAGTCCGTATGAAAATCGAAATCGTATTTTTCATAAAATAATATTTTATTCCAAATAAAACTTTATCAAAATATAATTATTAATTCTAATTCTATTAGGATTAAAGAGACCCTTCTAGAGAATTCTAGAACATTATAATTAATTTTAATAACTCTAGGAATAATAATTAACATTGGGCCCTCCCCTAGATCATTGGGCCACATGTAAATATCAAAACGGGCCCAGTTTAGTATTTTGGCCATAACTTTCTCATTATTCATCGGAATTGGGCTTATAATATATCGTTAGAAAGATTTTTGCAAGCCCCATCCAACTGCATTATTATTGGACCCTTGTCATGGACCAAACTAAACTAGATTGGCTGTTTCATAAAATAGAGTTGTTTTCGAAAACAGAAAGAAAGAATTTTAATAAAAACAAACCGCAACACTTGAACTTTCACACTTTCACCTCGTTCGATTATCATTCGACGCAAAAAAATATTCATCACTGGGTTTGGTTTTGGGGAGACACATTTGGGTGTCTACAACTTGCAATTATAAATATGATTAAATAAACTAACCAAGGACTAAAAGAATTTGCTTAATTAATTAATTAATTAATTTGGCTAATAAATATGTCTAAAATCGAGTCATAGTTCCTTTGAGTCAACCCGGATTTTTATCCCCGTATACTGCACAAGCGTCAACTTGTTTTGGTCATAGCCGGAGTTCTAGGAAGAACTACGAGTCTTACAACCTATGGATCTGTAGCCCCGAGTTTTATACTTAATTTGGAGTTGGTTTTGTCCCAATCAGAGTCACAGATCAAAAGTTATGACTAAAATACCACAGCCTGTCCAGTTTAGTGCACATATGTGAGGTCTTAACTTTGTCTTTGCTTGAGTCTAGTCACATAGTCTAGCCACATGGTCATGACACGAGTCTTAACATGTTACCTACACTCACTAGTCTTAGCACACACTTTGCATATGTCACCATGACCATGTCTTAGGTTCATGCATGACTCGGTTTTTTCTGTCATTTGAATTGGGGGTACATTCTATTCCTAATTTTTTCATATCTCTCCATCTACATCATCTTTTCATTCTCTACATGCTTTCCCCATGTCACAATATTCACTCTTCCTACCTTCTTCCATCCATTGCATGTTGAATAGAGTTGAGTCAAATAATTAACAATGAATAGCCCTTAATTTCCCTTTCCACAGTACTTGGTCAAAGAGAGAAGAGCACTTAACCAAGACAACACTTTTGATAAAACATCACTTTTTTATAAAACAAAAGGGTTGTAGTAATGGCCGGCGAAAAAGAAATTTTCTTAAGTAATATTAGTGAAAGCTCGTCAAGCCTGGAAGAGGATGTTCAGGAATTACGAAATACCATTGTCACGCTTATGGGTGCAATAGAAGGATTAAGAGATTGGATAATGGTTATCGAAAGCGTTCTCATTATCAACACCATAGAGGCCACGATCACACTACCGAAGGACGCTTCATCCTCAAAGATCGCGTCCAAGACCTCATTGATTCAAGTCTCCTTCATGTTCGTCCTCGCAACAAGAAGGCCAGGATTAGTAACGATAACAACAGTGGCTGTAAAGGAAAGAAGAACGATTATCCTTCTTCTTCCGAAAACACCTACTCTAGCAACAGTGTTGGTACTTTCGACCTTAATAAAATCATAGCCATGGATAATCGAGGATTTAGAAAGCAACTAAGAAAGGATTTCACCCCTATTTGAATTAGCTACGATGATGCTTTCGATCGACTCCATGCAAAGAAACTCATTACTCCTATTGGACCCATTCAAGATCCCCCACTTGAGAAGAGATTGCCTAGTTGGAACCCAAATGTACGCTGCAAGTACCATCAAGGTAGGGGTCATACTACCGAGAGTTGTTGGAAGCTAAAGGAAGCAATCCAATATTTGATCGACAATAACAAGCTTCCTATATCTCCAGTCGACAAGAAGTCCGAGTGATGATAAGGCACAAGACAAGAGGCGAGCTTCAACGACGAGATTTCGTGACCTCTTTTTCTATTTCTTTTTTATTCCTTTCCCCAATAAGTCTAGCATAGGCACCGTTTTATTCTCCTTAGATTTATTTTGTAGGATCATTATTTCTTCCCCTTTTAATAAAATGAGCATTTATTTCCTTACATATGATCATCGCATTGCATTGCATTTAAAAATTAAAATAAAATAAAATAAAATAAAATAAAATCCATGTCAAACTAAGCACAAGATATACCAATGATTTGAGGCACCCCTTGTAGCCACATCATATCACCTTTCACCCTTCAAATATGCAATCCTTTTTTGATAAACCACTTTGAGCCTCGTCTAACGATAGACCTTTCATTTTTCAACCCATATCTACCTAACCTTGGGATGGGATGGTGTGCGACTTATGCAATTTTCAAAGAACAAAAGCTTGAGTGGTTTTACATAAAACTCAAAAATTCAAAAAGCAAAAATAATAAAAGTCTACAAAAGGGCAAGTGTTCCAATGTCTTTGACATGAACATGTCTTTGACATGAACACGTCTCAGATTGCGTCTCTTATCGAGTGCTCGGTACCGTGACTGAGAAACATGAATGCCAAGTGAGTGATAGACCGCATGATCGGGATTGCCCACGCTTATAAAAAAGAGATTTGAATTTGAAAAAATGATAAAGCAAAAAGAGAGAGCAAAATATAAAGAAAAGAGTTCAAAAGTGAGAAACACTCAAGCAAAAAAATACAAAGGTTCAAAAGCAAGGTTGCACACCTTGGGGGCTTACCTAGGGTGTTGAGCCTTTATCCCCCTCTTCTTCAAACCTTTAGCCTAACCACGTTACAACCCTTAAAAGACCTTTTTGAGGTATACACACACTTGTGCGAGGTTCGGCTAGAGCTACGTTCGGCCTGATTCCTAACGGATACGTATGCAACCTCACAAAGAGGTGCGGCCGTAATAAACATGCATTCATATTCACATTCACACACTCACACCATGATCATATCAAAGGATCTCCAATGCTCATCCTTTTCCATTTAGAGCTAGACTTGGGGGCTTGATCCTTACGTTATTAGCCTACCCAGCCTAAGAGTCACCACCATTTGACTCTTTTCAATATATTTTTCCACACACTTAGCCCTTGAGGCCTAACTTTAGTGTCACTTTCACACACTACACAGATACATGACCAAATATACTTCCCTTAGGAACCCTTTGTCATGAAATCTTAACACAACGTTGAAGCATACTTTGTCATAACAAAATCAAGGTCAATCATCATTGCATCACAAAGTATGAAGTACTGAGCCTCCACACCTAAGCTACATAAATACTTTCATCTTTAAGTCAACTAGGATAGTTTAATGTTACAATCCTTGTACTCTGAGAGACAACATTAACGGATTGAGCTCATTCAACATGCACCTTCAAAAACTTCACTTCGATTCTTTTTTGCGTCTTTCTTTTTCGGGAGAAAGTCGGTACCCTCCACAAAAAATGACGGAAATTTTTTGCTTTTTTGCACTTTTCGAGTCGCACAATCACATTATAATGCACACACGAGTCATGTACGTTGAGTCATGTCACCTCGAATTGAGTCTAACACATGTGTCAAAACACATTAAATCACATAAGAGTCACACACTTGTCAAAACACATTGAGTCAACCTCAAGTCAGTCAATCACCTTAGGTTAACCCTAAGAAAAACACCAGCAAAGTCTTTTGGCAATCTTTTGATTTTTATAGGATACAACCATTCAGCAAAGCTCCTGTTCGCAGCCAACCGAACGATCTCAACAAACATTCAAGTATCAAAGCTCTTTGTTCAAAGACGCGTGGACATAAAAAGCTCTTTTGCTCAGAGACGCGTGGACATAACATTCAAAGCTCTTTGTTCAGAGACGCGTGGACATAAAAAGCTCTTTTGCTCAGAGACGCGTGGGCATCCCATCAAAGCTCTATTGTTCAGAGACGCGTGGGCATATCATTTCAAGCTCTTTTGTTTAGAGACGCGTGAACATCCCTCTAAAAGCTCTTTTGTTCAAAAACGAGTGAACATCCCTCTAAAAGCTCCATTGTTCAGAGATGAGTGAACATTCCTCAAAAAGAAGCTCTTTTGTTCAAAAACGAGTGAACATCAACGGCGACAAAGCCTATCGCTTGGTGACAAGAATAAATAGCGGCGACAGAGTACAGGGCTCCATAATATGGTTATGTGAACCTTGTGCAGCAATTTCGGGTTCCTTGGTACGCCAGTTAGCCCCTATAAGAAATTTGACATGATTAAGTAATCGGCTCGATTACAATCGTAATAGGTGATCGACCTGATAAAAGATCATCTCACTTAGCTTAAAACACCTAAACATTGGCTCAAAGGCACCGACATAATGGTTCACAAGCAGCAGAAACGCCAACGTACTGGCATAGTGGAAGCAAAGTTCAAGCGAACTTTAAAAGATCAACAGGCATTGGTCTTCGGTGATATTCTTCGGAGTATTGTCACAACAAATGAGGATGACTTTAGGCGAAGATATCTTTGGCAGCGTTCCCTAGCTTGTGGAGGGTTGTCACAAACAACTGAAGATGGCTACAAGCAGAGTTATCTTCGATCGTGTTCCCTAGGATGTGGAAGATGGTCACAAAAAACTGAAGATGGCTACAAGCAGAGTTATCTTCGATCATGTTCCCTAGCTTATGGAAGATGGTCACAAAAAACTGAAGATGGCTACAAGCAGAGTTGTCTTCGATCGTGTTCCCTAGCTTGTGGAAGATGGTCACAAAAAACTGAAGATGGCTACAAGCAGAGTTGTCTTCGATTGTGTTCCCTAGCTTATGGAAGATGGTCACAAAAAACTGAAGATGGCTACAAGCAGAGTTATCTTCGATCGTGTTCCCTAAGATGTGGAAGATGGTCACAAAAAAACTGAAGATGGCTACAAGCAGAGTTATCTTCGATCGTGTTCCCTAGGATGTGGAAGATGGTAAAAAAAAACTGAAGATGGCTACAAGCAGAGTTATCTTCGAGGAAATAGGAGGCAGCTACAAGCAGAGCGGTTTTCAATAAAATGCAACAAATCGATTACCTTCAAAGACGTGTGCTCGACGGTGCAAGATACGCGTTTCTTAACTCTCTTATCTGTTTAACTAGTGCTAGTTTGCAGGTATCGGCGTTACAAGAGTGATTTAGGATCGCAGAACGTTCTGAATCATTCTCCGTCCCTATCGCTACTTTGACTTTCGTTTTCGAAACTTGCGTTTCTCCAAACTCAGTCAAAGTGGGGGCTTCTGTAAACACCCAAATGTGTCTCCCCAAAACCAAACCCAGTGATGAATACCTTTTGCGTCGAATGATTATCGAATGAGGTAAAAGTGTGAAAGGTCAAGTGTTGCGGTTGGTTTTTATTAAAATATCTCTTCTTTTTGTTTTAGAAAATATTTCTTTTCTTACTCTATTTATGAAAACAGCCAATCCAGTTTTGTTTAGTCCATGACAAGGGTCCAATAATAGTGTAGTTGGATGGGGCTTGCAAAGAGCTTTTCAACGATATATTATAAGCCCAATTCCGATGAATAATGAGGAAGTTATGGCCAAAATACTAAACTGGGCCCGGTTTGATCTTTACTTAGGGCCCAATGATCTAGGGGAGGGCCCAATGTTAATTATTATTCCTAAAGTTATTAGAATTAATTATAGTCTTCTAGAATTCTTTATAAGGTTCTTTTTAATCCTAATAAGATTAGAATTAATAATTAGATTTTGATAAGTTTTATTTGGAATAAAATATTATTTTATGAAAAATACGATTTCGATTTTCATACGGACTTTACAAATCAATTTTGATTCATATGTGGACTCCGTGTTTGAAAGCGCGTAGAAATCCAGGCTGTCGCCTGGCGACAAAGTCGGTTTTGCGGCGACAGAGTAGAGTTTTATTCCTTATCAAATTCTACCTATTTCCGGATTGTTTTCTTATAAATAGGGTCCTGAACCTCCGTTTTTATTCAGCAACAATTATCAATTATCTACAATCATCTATTCTCTCTATGCTCTCATCTCTCTAGCTTTTCACAAACAAAATTCCGCATTCACGAGATTTAGAAACACTTAGCCAAGTTCGAAGTTGCCTTTGCCCTAGACGTGAAAGGTTATAATTTCTGAGGGTTTGGTCCTTAATCTCTATTTTCAATTATTTGATTTGATTGTTTTGATTTATATTTTCCTTGAAGTTACTAACGCGTGTGTTTTGTTATTAGAAAGAGATACGAGGCATCCAAGTAAGTACTTTAATTATTTTATTGATACTATGATATAGAAATCATGTTTAGGTTCCTATTTTGATTCCTAATATCATGTTTAGGGAGAAGGTTATAATATTAAATATGCTTATTATGATTCCTGCGATGCTTCCTATTCTCTTTTCTAATATCATGTTAGTATCATTTTAGGGCTAAAGTTTTGATCTTTAATGCTTAGTGACATGCTAGGGTTTGTTATTAATCTTGTTAGTATCATGCCTAGGATCTTGCTATTAATATTATGCTTTAACATGATTATGATAATTATGATTGTTATTATGATTATGATTATAATTATTGTTTTTATGATCATTATGTTGATTGATGATTATTATTATTATTGCTTGATCACGCCTTTTATGCATGTTTAAAGGGAATTTGTACTTGTAATCACGCTTAATAAGATAATTAATAATCTTGTTTAGGGCTAATATGATTATAATTCAAGTGATCACCAATAATAGTTTTATTTGTGCATTAAATTCAACCAACATAGATAAACAGGTTTAGGGTTAATCTGTTGATTGCATGTTAATCAAAAAGCGCACATGAATACGAGAAGAATGTAGAGGCCTATTTTATAGGGCAGGTTCAATCTCTTTTAGGTTGGATTTGTACCTTAATCCCCGAACCCTATTTGGTTCAAGACCTTTTGAAGTTGACGATCTCCTGGATCGTTAAGGGGTGTAATCTTCACCTTGTGACCGGTTTACAAGTTCCTAAAACTTGTTGGCGACTCTTTTGCTCTAGCTTCCTTCCCTTTGGACGCCACCATACTTAAGTGTATGATCGTAGTGGGGTTCAAGTTTGGGGTTAATGGCTTGAAATATTCCCTATGCTTACCATCATGCATCATATTTCCATTGATGTCATACAGTGGCTTACCAATCATCCCCATAAACATAGCTTTTATTTTATATCTCTTGGGCTGTTGACAACTGTAGGGGTTTTCTTCCTTTGGTAAGAGGTGAAACCTCCTTGTTTCAGGGTTCATATAGAACTATTTTTCATCTATGTGTATTACCTATTGCATGTCCATAAAAGTTGGATTCCCAACTGCTGGAATTGGGTGAATATGCCTTAATGCCCACTTCAATCTTGCCACTTTGTGATTTGATGTTAGAGCTGAATGGTTGGTGCTTGTATGTGTACTTAATCTGCCCTTTTTCTTTAAGTTATGGAGGAATCTATGTGACACTTTAAGAGAAGATGCATAACTCCTTTCTGTTGTCCTTTTGTATAATGGCACTGACTGCAACCACTCATCAGAAATATCTCTTGGCTTGGGACCAGTTTTTCCAAGTTTTTTGCTCCTGACATCAACATTCCCTAATGCTATACTTTGCTTAACAAATTAAACTGCCATACCCTAAGTGATATACTTCTGTGAATGCCATATTTGACTGCCATTTGTGACAGAAAGCCTCTTTTTAATTCCCTACCCTGCATGTTTAACAGCATGTCATCAACCATTTGTCATTTTTGCTGCATAGTTAACTGCTTCCTACTTGTTACCTGTGGTACTTCTTGTTCTTTTCCTTCACTGTTGTCCCTTTTATCTTCATCATCATTGCTATTATCATCATTGATGTACTAAAATGGTTCTACATTTAGTAGCTGCTCTATACCAAAAAACTCTTGATCGAAGAAATCTTCCATGTGTTTGGTGTCCTTTCTTTCCTTTATTGTACATTTGAAGGATGGTGATGAAGTTTTTTGGCTGCTCAAGTTTTTGTGAAGTGGTGATGAAGTGGGAACCCTAATGCTGCCCTTAGTTTAGGACTAATTTCATATTAGGCAGTTAATATTTTGACTAATTATGGATGTAATGAATGGGTTTCTTTTGAACAAACTTAGATGTGTATTTAATGTCCATCGTGGGCTGGCATCTTTTGAATGTGAACAATGAATGCTGAATGCCTTTTTATATGAGGCTGATTTTGGTTGGAATTATCTCTTGGAGGGAAAAATTTGTAGTGAAATTGCAAAAAAAAAAAAATCAAAATTTAGTTGAAAATGTGAAATTTCAAAAAATTTCACTAAATATTAAGAGGAAAAAGGATATTCCTTCTTCTTTTGGCTCTACTGTCCAGCAAAAAGAAAAAAGGGGACTACTAATTTCCTTCCTTTTTCCCACTTAATTAAACCCACCCCCCTTCCCTCCCAAAAAAAAAGAGGACCATTTCTTTCCCTCCTTTTTCCCACTTAATTAACCTTATTCAAACTTAATTAAACTACACTAAAAGTTTTGCCAAGGATTCCACAAAATTCCCTTTATTGTAGATAATAGTGGGCGGAGGAAGTATATTATTAAGTGATACCCCATAAATCATTTTGAAAAGTCTTACCATAATTCATTGCCTTGTCGCAAACAATATAGCTCATATGCTACATAAATTAAATACAGTTTTTCAACTTGAACTGGAGCTTGACATGAAACAAGCAAGCTCAAGCAAGCCTAAAGCTTTACGGATAAATCAAGCAAATTGTAAGCATCAGATAACAATCCTACAACTCCTTATTCGGTGTTAAGATAAAATCGACAAAAATCTACATGACACAAAATTAGCGGTTTAATTTAAGTGTTTCAACCTATTTATATACACGGGTTGGCATGAAAATTAAAGGCGTGTTCTTTCAACTTATTTTATCTGTTTTTAGTGCTTATCAAGGACGACACAACACTCAATATCGAGACTTATAAGATCAAGTCAAGTCAGATAAAAATCAACACACCATAAGCAGGTGAGTCCGGCTACAGTGAGTTAGACCCTGAATAGGTGGGGGAAAAACATGCCCAATTATAATTATCTATGCATTTACAAGAGGTGTCTATGTAATACAAGAGGTGTCTATGTAAATAAAAAAAAGGTGTCCATGTAATTTTCACACTAGAGTATAATCAATGTTTAACCATAGGTCCATAACCATTGTGGTTATCATTTGTTTTATTATTTTAATTTCTTTCTGAGTAACCATTTTATAATTCATATATTCCAATAGTTGCCTAATAGTTATATATTATAAATGCATCGTGACCATTGATCATTATAATGTGTGTCAATACCTTACAATGCCAAGTCAACAACTATTAAATGGATGGGAAATCTTACAAAAGTGGGAATAATATTTTATTCAATAACCAATTTACATTAACCAATTATAACTTAAACTAGGTTTTTTTTTTTTTTTTTTCTCTTCTTCTTCTTTTGGTGGTTAGAGAGCCACAAGGGCGGGGTGAGAATCAATCCCAGAATCTCCTGGAACCGGGAGAGAAGGTCTAATCACTTGAGTTATCCCTCACTCTCAACTAAGTTATTGTTTTGTCACTCCTCCTTTTCCTCTCTCTCTCTACAATTGTTTATAATATTTTTACACTCTCTCTCCTGATAACCATCTTAAATGGTCAATGACTGGGCATTTCTTAAAAAACAAACTCATGTGAAATTTCACTGTTCATGTTGGCTCCATCCACATGGGTTTGTTTTTTTAGTGTGAAAGTTACATAGATACCATTTTTTTTTTTTCTACATAGTCCGATAGACATCTCTTAGGGGGTGTTTGGTTCGCAAAATATAGGTATAAGGTATGGGTTTAAAATGACTAACGTCCATACTAGACCTGGAAAACGGGTCATTCGGGTCGGGTCAATTTCGAGGTAGTAAATATTCGCGTCGGAACAATTCGAGTTTCGGGTCAAATTTGGGTCAGCACTTCGGGTTAAGTTCGGGTTGGGTCAAGTTCGGGTCAGGTCAATTTGGGTCGGGTCAATTTTTATGACCAATTTTCCGGTTAATTTCAGGTTGGGTCAATTTCAGGTCGAGTTAATTTGGGTTGGGTCAATTCGGATTTGGTCAATTCAGATCGGGTCAAGTTTGGTTCGGGTCACCAAAATATATCACTTAAAAAAATAGTTGAAAAAATAAAATAAAATCGTTAAGAAAATAAAAAAACCGTGAGTACCTATTACTTAGGAAAGAAAGAAGCCCTAAAATAAATAATTCACCATTTCACCCTATTCACTTCAGGAATTGGGTTAATTCGAGTCGGATCACTTCGGGTCAGGTCGATTCCGGTCAATCAATTCGGGTTTAAATCGGGTCGGGCCACTTCCGGTCGGATCAATTTCGGGTTTCGGGTCAATTTCGGGTCGAATCATTTCAGGAATCGGGCCTTATTCAAGTCAACTCCATTTCAAGTCGGGTTTGGGTCGAGTCAGGTTAGTTCGGGTTCGGGTCATTTTCAGGTCAATGATTTCGGGTTAACTTTTGGTTCACAGGTCGGGTCATTTAGGTCTGGTCAGGATTGCCGGGTCTAACCTATACCATATGTTTGGTTGTCAAAAATATCAATTTTAAACCCATGAGGTATGGGGTATAGAAACCTTTGGAAGGAGGTGGATTTGACCCTTTCCATTCCCATAGGTATCAAATAAAAGGAGGGAATAGTAAGAGATCTCATTCCATAATTAAAGTAAACACATGGTATTAAGTATCAAGTTCCTACCCAATACCACCTTAACTCCATTCTTAATTCCAAACTCATACCACTTTGCGAACAATATGCCCCCTTATATTACATAGACACCTCTTGTAATTGCATAAACCATAATTAGGCCCATCCTGTTTAGGGTTAATAATTTCACATAAGCAGATTCGCTTGAATAGTTAAGTCCAAAGTAAATAAATTAGTGTACAAAGTATACTAACGACTCACTAAAATAGTTAAGTCCATTACATTTCAAGTTGGAGGTGGTGCTTCAAGTCTTCATAATCATGTCGCTTTGGATTTTAGTTTAGACCCTCTCAAGTATTAATGGCTACCCTGACAAATTTTACTTAGTTTTACAAGTCAAATCAAGAGATAATGAACATTCAACTAATGTTCACTAATATTATTATTATTATGTTAATGTACAAATTTTGGAAAATTCTTTACAACATGTATATTCTTACAACTACAAACTCTACTCAGCTTAATGATGGACAAAACAAAATTGCCGCTGAAGATTTTATCACATCATGAAGATTTCCTTGACCTGTAAATCATTTCTCTAGTGTTAGTATGCATAAGAAACCTCGTCTGAGTAATATATAAATTGCATAAACAAGTCTCCAACTGGGCAATTCCTGTAAGACAATCACCTTAGATTGTTCACTGACTGCCATATTCTCTGTAGTGTGCCGACTTCTTGAGAGGGAAGTTCTAAAACTCGGCCAACTATCTTGTTAGCAGAAGGTGCCATTTCATGCACCAGTTTGACTGATTCCGAAAGCCGGTTAAGCAGGTTTACCAGTGCAATCACTTCATTCCTTTGCAATTGCAGCTGCACAATAAAGAAGCACAAGTACAAACAATTACCAATCAGTGCTTTTCTGAAAGAATTCACAGTATGTTCAGACAGCAATGGAGGGAAACTCGGGGAAAGGGAAAAATTAGAAAGAGAGGGGAAGGTAACGTGTCATCCCTCCAAATCTTTAAAAGTTTGGAAGTACTTTGGTTTATAAAGGGAAAGGAAGTTGAGTACTTATGATTTCCTTCCCTTCCCATTACAAATCAATATTCAAATAAGGGAAAAGGAATCCATTATGACCACTTTCTCATTAGATCCTCGTATCCAAATACATAGTCAACTAAAAAAAAACCTATGATAGTCACTCACAGATTGATTTAGATGGTTGTCACCCTCGACTGAAAGTAGGATCTTCAGCGCTGTGCCAAGACCAAGAACTTGTAGTTTACCCCATAATCTACACTTTTCACACCCTACACAATCCATCAATGCACTGCAAAATGTTTGCGTGTCAGTCAAGTTTCATTAACTAGCATAAAGAGACAGACATGAAAATGCTGAGACAGTACATAACTAAATACTCCCTCCAGACTTAATTTTTTAGTTAATGAGATAGTACATAACTACATACTCCCTTTCTAAATGTTTGCGTGTCAGTCGAATTTCATTAACAATCTCGAATCAGCTAATTTAATTATGAATTGTTAAAACAAGAATATGGTGGACCAAAAAACTCGGTCCCAAATATTATGGTCAAAATTCTGCATAGGCAAACATAAAAGTCAAAGTAGAACAATTTAAAAAGAGTAATTAATAATGTGACATGCCTTATATTTCTAAACTGCATTTGAAGCTGCTGCTTCAATTCAGGACCACTTTGCCCTTGCCACAGCTTAGCTTCGTCAAATGGAAGTGGACATGCAGCACGAAGCTTCTGATTATAAAGCAATTGTTTCAGTAAGGACTGAGTTTTTAAGTCATCTTCATGATTACCAGTGTCATACTCAGCTTGCTCCAAATAGTCTGATGCCTATACCATTCAGATAGGTGAAGCTTTAGAATGCTGATCTGCACTTCAATTATTCTCTACAAAACTACGTTCTCTAATCAAACATACCTTTGTTACAGCTCTGAGCACAAACAGGAAAGCAAAATATAAATTCCGAACACGTTCTGGATGTCTCAAAACTCGATCATGCATTATGTCGAAATTCTGTCCCCACTGAAAAAAATAAACAAAAGATTTCAAGATAACACATTACTGCCAATATTAATTAAAGAAGAATTTCAACAGCTATATAGGCCCTTATGGCCATATTTGACATGCCTTTTATGTAATACTCATTCGATGCTTTAATACAGAGTAAATGTTTTCTGAGGTCAATGATTTGTTAGTTATTGTATTGACATTCAAAACTGACTAGAATTTCATCAGTACTTTGTAGTGACAAAAACTATCATCAAATTGGTAATTTGTAAAGATTGAGAACAAGAGATGAGAAAATTTTCGAGTGGACAGATAATATGGAAAGGAAGGAGCATGTATTAAAAATCCAACTAGGTCAAGTGAAAATTCATTGTGGGTTCAATGAATAACAAAGGTTGGGGATGTTTAGATTGGCATAAATTATGATGTTTTTTCCTCCTATAATATTATTTAATAGAACAAAATTAAATTTCAGGTTGGAAGAAATTATGATACCGTGTTGGTGGCTTCATCAAGGAGATAATCTGCAGCAATGTGAACTGAAATAGATGCATGCAGACCAGAAATCAATTTGTAAAGAACCTTCTTCTCTTGGCACATCTCTCCCGATGCATCTGCACACAAAAGGAATATGCTCAACCCTCATTAAACTATATATATATATATATATATATATATATATATATATATATATATATAACACACACCCCCCCCCCCCCCACAGAAAAATACACATAGGAAACTTACACTATGTTGGATAACAATACAGTAGGAAAAGGGAGGGAGAGGAAAAAGAGAGAAGGGAAAGGGAGGTGAGGGGAGGGAGAAGGTTAACTTCCATTTTCCCTTCATATCTCTCTAATAAAGGAGGGATTTAGTTCATCAAAAGGGGAAGAAAAATGGATCCTTCCAATTCCCTCCTTGCATTAGATATCCAAACAAAGGATGATGCATCCTTTTCTCTTTTCTTCCTGTCCCTCCATTTCTCTCTATCCAAACATAGTATTAGAGTACATAGATTTCAGACACAATTGGCATGAATAAAGCATTAATCTAGAATGTATATTAATAATAACCGGTAAGTTGTGATCAAAGGCATTTTTCAGTGTCTGCTGTTATTTACCCTCTTCCCCAAAGTTAGGGAATCCCCCCGCCCCCCAAAAAAAAAAAAAAAAAAAAAAAAAAACTATGGTGTCTGGCAGAATTCAAACTTACCCAACAGATTGTAAAGTGTCTGTACACAATAGATCATTGGTCCTAACACAAGAAACATACAGGCCTACTACTACTCTAAGATACAGAGATGGAATTCTGCATGAACCCTAAACGCCAAAAATTAGGATCAATGATCTATTCCAGATGAACGATAAACGCCAAAGAGCAGACTTCCAGGACAATAGGGAAATGCATCACCTTAATTAGCATAATAGCAGTGACATGCAAAGCCAAGTAGGATTAAATTCCATCAAGGATCCTTTTATAATCAACAGATACTACCTAAGGTAATTCTGAATGCATCTACCAAAACTGTACAACCATGTCAATAAAAATCTGATCTCCTTTTCATATCTTCCTATGTAACAATGTTGATAAAATCACGCATGATGTTTGTCTTGCACAATAAGAAATTTCAAACATGCCACAAATTTCCATGTTCTTTAATTGTGAAACAAAATAGAGATATAAAATGCAAAATGTATAAATGTTGGATTAGTATAAATCCCAACACTAGAAATACTTGACAAGGAAAGGGCACACTAGATTAAGTGAATCAGTTCAATGAATAAGAAGTTTTCTACAGTAGCAAACAAGGTAAAAATCTTACTTTCTAAGATACAATCCCAACATGGAAAGGCTAGAATTCAAATTGAGTCTTTTCCAGTTTTAGTTGACATGTACATAAACTGGAAAAATTACAATAAGTAGCCTGACAATAAGCACTTTATAACCTAGAAGAAAAAAAATTACAATTTTAGTTGATATGTACAACCAAACTCAAACGATGTGTGGGATTCATTAAGAGCCAGTGACACCACATGTAAATTATGAGACTCAGGTTAAAATGAGGAGTTGAAGTAGCATAGACAATGGTATACCAAAACAAGATTAACAAAATATACAAAAGAAAAGAAAATTAGAAAATTTTGATTTTGACTCCTTCCTTGAGAGCACCTTACTTCATTACTACCTACCACCATATTCTATCTTATCATTATAAGGACCACGAGATACTATTGAATATATCACTGCTGTTTCCGTTGTAGACATCAGAGGGGGAAGAACTAAAATTGAGGAGCTGCTACAGTTACAATCAAACATTCAAATCCACAAGCGGATTACATCTAGTTGTGGATCCTAATCCACAATCTTCACAAAACACCAAGGTCTTTAACTTAATATTTCAAGTGAGCTCTCCCCATTAGCGTATGTTACTGGTTATCTAATAATATGCCCTTAATCAGCAATAGATAATTGAGTAGCCTGACATTCTGACAACAAGCGCTCGACAAATTAGAAAAAAAATATATACAAATATAGTTGATAAGTAGTATGTACATAGTTATCCTAACTCAAAAGATGCCTGGAATTGTGCAAATTATGAGTTTATAAATAAATACTAATTTAAAAAAACAAAAAAACAAAAAAAAAACAAAATCATTATTGGAACTTTACGAAATGATAAGACCCAAAAGATCTTTTCAGTTGAAACTGAAGATCAAATGATGAGCATGCTAGGATCATGGTATCCTAGTAAGACTAAAATAATGAATGGAAGTAAATAAAACAAGACTACTCAGTTTTCTCATGCACACCAGTCTATTTCAAATTAAAAGTAGCCTATTTTAAAGAAAATTAAGCCCTTTTAAGTTCCAACTAAGAATAAAGTCATTTCATACACATTTAATGTTAGAAACTTATGAATAAATGAAATTATCACTTACATCTTGGGCAATTTTCTGAATATATCGCATCCCATATTCTCCTGGCTGAAGGACCTGTATAGCCCGTGTAACGTTCTGGATTGAGCAGTAGGTTTACATAGGTCATTTCACCTGAAACCAAGAAATAATTGGTTACTTAAAAATCAAAGAAAGGATATCACAGTAACTTTCACATGACATATGAATTTCAACAAGAAAATTTCAGTCAAAGATGACAACACAATTAGTTAATCTTATTATGATCAAAAGAAGAATCCAAAACAATTACAGTGCACAGTCAACTCCTTAACAAAATTATCTCTCAGAATGAAAGTGCTTCAACATTAATTTATCTTGCCCTCTAGAAGCTTAACAAAGGCAGAGGGAAGAAAATATGCAATGTGGAATTTTGACACCTTAATGAAACCATGCCAACCAACAAAGAGAGGGAACTTACTGTTATCAGTCTCATCATCACTTGTCCACGGATTATCAACCTCTACCCAGCCTCTGAACACCTTTTTGTCTAGTGTTCGGTCAACTATAGCTTGGGGTTTCCCCTCTTGGCACATCAAATCTTCTTTCCTGAGGACATTTGATGGCTTTCTAAAAGTTTCTGGGAATTCATTTTCAGGACATTCACAGACACTGCAATCACGTAATCGGCACATCCCATCATCAGGCCAGAATGGACAATTGCACCATAATTTAGCCTATCAAAATCACAAATGGTTTAAAGTTAACAGATTTGTTTAATATGAGCCTCTAAAAAAAAGGTCAAGATTAACTACTAAAGCTAGAAATTGCAGAATTGCTATGAAGTGAGGTTTCCTTGTCATCCCTTGGGGACTTAAGATGTGAACTTGTCAAGATTAACTATGAGCAATAGCGCTCTATATTTTAGCCATAAAAAATGAATTATACCTTGAAGTATCTGAAAAAAGGTGTAGTAACGAGCTCTTGCAGCAAAGGATGCAAAACTTCTTCATTTAGAACATTTACTGTCTCGTAATCACAACAACAATCCTCCACCATTCCCGTAAATTTACATGACTCCTGCTAAAAGACAATCAGATGTCAATACCATTTTTCTAATGATATTTATGAATGATCCCTTTAACATAAACTGAAAACCAAAATGAAAAAGCACAGTGCAAACTATGAGTAATTCTATAAGATTTGGACGATGAACAAAGGAACTGTCCTTTAGTTTTTAAGGAGTATATAGTTTTTCAAATTTCAAGGATTCAATATAAAAAAATTCAGCAGTATTTCCCTATAATTTCTGCCGAGGATTGGATTTGGAATAACTTAGATACATACATCAACTAAATTCTCAATACTAATACAGCTACTCTATAAGGCCTATGGGATGTGAAAAACGGCTCACTACTAAAGTCCTAATCAAGGAGACATGGAGAATACTCACACATAATTAAAATGCGGCTTTATCCAAAATGTTTCATATTATTAGCAAACAACAGTTAATGAATGAGCAAATTTATACAAAGAAACGACAACAGAAGACTAAAAATAGTTTCTTTCCTTCAAGTACCGAAAAGTATTAACACTATATTCCAATTCATTCAATCCTAATATCCTAAAAACACTTACAGAGCATTGTTTCTCAAACCCCTTCTCCCCCCATCCCTCTTTTTGGCAGAGGTAATAACTACAATCAACAACATTCTAAGAAAGCCAACGGCCGTTTAGTAAGAAGCTATACATCATGGAATGGCAATGATATTGTAGGTAATTTTGTATATTACCATGGTAATAGAACTCCCTCCCCAAATGTGTGTTTTTCTTCATAAATATCAATTACCACTCAATACCACGACTCGTCCATATTCATTAAAATCAACTCCAATAGTCACAGGCCTCACAACATTGTTTTCTTGCATTATAAAAAGAGAAACCACTATTTGTCAAGATTTCTTAAATATCCCGAGCAACCTATCGAGTACCACAATGATCTTATTTCAGGTATAAACAATTACTAACAATTCCTACAAAATTACACTGATCAATCGTATAAAATTGATCATTCAGTCATTTCCACATCTCTAATACCCACAAATATCATTATCATCATTCTTCAATCCCTAACAAACAAACCCCAATTCAATTTAAGCAAAACCCATCAATAATATCATGCATTTAAAGCAGAATTCAAATTATCATTGCAAGAAAATTAACAAAGAGAAAGAAAGAATATAAACCTGTTTGCAACGATTGGATTTCCAACTAGATTTTGTGCTCATTGCAAGAATAATCGCCATTACAGCTACCATTGCCACCCATCGCCATCTGATTCCACTATCAAACTTCTTCTTCTCATCCATTAAAACCCCAATTCTTGCTTCACACTTTCCCAAAAAAAAAAAAAATTATATCCCAGTAAAAAATTCACTAAACAAGTAAATTCAGCTACAAATTTTGAAATATTGCGAAAACTTAACAAAATCGATACCTTAGAATTGCGATTCTAGGCGACTTTGTGAAATTAGAGGGGAAGAATTGATCATTCAAATGGTTGATTGAGAGGAATCCACCGTTGCAAAGAATGGAAAAACAGTAAAGGGGTTTGGGTGTTTTAGTTGTAAACGCACATTGATTTGATTAAATGCAAAAAATTGAATGTGATATGAATATTTGATTTGATTTCAGTGAAGTGATACGATACTACGAAGAAAGAATGTACTCCGTATCATCTATGTAATAAAAGAAAAATCAAATGTTGAGGAAATGTGAGAAAAATGACGTGCTTCGACCAATCACAACTCAAGGTTTTGGCAAGAGTTATGTTTTGACTCAAAAGATTGTCTATTCTTCTAGATTCAAATGGTTTTTTTTTTTCTTTTTTTTTTTACGAGCCAGTTGAGTGCTGATGAGTCATGAGTGCCGAGGGTCGGTAGAGGTAATCATAGGTTGGGCCGGTCGAGGCATAAAAAATCAGCACATTAAGTCATGACATGTCAAAACTTGGGCCAAAATACTTGCCCTTAACCCATACAATTGGGCTTGGGGTCTAGTGGGCTTTTCCGACGTTCGAGTTGTGCAAAAAAAAAAAAAACTACGGACTGGTAGGGAAGATCTGTGTTTGATCCCTCGCAACAACAATTGGTAGGGAGGATCCGTGTTCGATCCCCCGCATAATTAGGAGGGGACTGAAACCTAATCACCCAGAACTGATCTCCGGATCCGGATAACCCCAAAGGGTAAATCGGGTGGAACAAAAAAAAAAAAATTGACATTTCCTTAAACTTGTGTCACAATCACACCACCAACATACTAGTGATACCACTGAAGAAAAACATCCATCTTCTTTCTTTCAAAAAAAAAAAAACCTCTTTTTTATTAACTAGTTTTCTCCTCGCGCGCGATGCGCGCGCACCGCTTTGTTAATCCCAAATATGATGCTAATAGTGAAGCACTAAATAAATATATTTGGATTATATATAAATATTTTGTGCTTGAATGTGCATTACTATGAAATATAGATTAACAGATTGAGCATATAATATATAGTCATTTTTTTAATTGAAATAAGTTTAAAATTGCTTTTTATTATATGGATAGTTTTCATTATGTATTATTATGTATACAATTAAGTCAATAATTTAGATGTATCATTGACTTAGTTGTATTATGGGGGTTTATATTATTATTACAAAGTTTAAGCGTTCTATAATATATGTGCTGATTTGATTTACTTGTGATGATTAGATATCTATTTTATTGCCCAAAAACGGAATAATGTATATATACCTTAGTGTATTTTAATTTTTTATTCGGTTAGTACTTTTGCAGTTGTATGATATTGTGGGTATTTGCTGGAATTTCATTATGATAAGTGTTAAGAAATTAGAATTAGTAAAAATGAAGCTTGATTGGTGTTCATTTTGTGTTACCATGCTATATAGAATGTTATTAATGAATAGTAGTCAGTATGTCCCTTTTTAAAAAAATATATAAGATTTTGACTAATATGTAATTTAGGTAATGAATAAAGTTTTGAGAAAGATAATTTGACTTAGTTAGCAATTATCTGTGATTATTACACATTTGATTTGCTTTGCATACTTGATATTAATAAGTAATTACATAGTTTTCTGTTTTGTAGCATGTGTACATGTTGGATTATAGTCAAGAGTAGAGATATTCAATAAAAATGGTTGCTAATTTGCTATGGTACAATCTTGTTTATTTGTTTGCTATTGAAAGATAACTATGATGCATGAAAAGGGGTATAAGTTAACATAATATGTGTCTGGATAATTATGGCTTGTTTGAGCTTATTTGACCTGTCATTATGGCTAGTACGAATATTGGGAAAGAATATTTAAGCTGATTTCTATTTCAATTTCTGAAATCAGAATCTTATTCAAGTCTTTTCTTGTCAAAGCTATATTTAATTGTATTTAATGTGATACAAATTTCTATCATTGTTTTTGCTGTATATATAGCATTGCTTGCTATCAAATATTTATCGTCTAGTGATCTATAGGTATACATCATAGTGATCTGTATAAGAACTTGAATGGTTGAATTTGCGCCTACATTTATTGTCCGTTATGAAGCTCATCAAGAAGAGAAACTGGTATGAGATACATATTTATTAAGTTATTATTATTGATATGCCTGTAACAAATGTAGTTATATTTATGTGGTTTGATAAGACTAATTTCCGTTTTGCTTGTGTTTGCCTATTGCTGACTTAATTTTTTGGGCTGGTATTTTTCTAATGCATATTCATTTACAGCGTATCCTTGATGAATTTAAAGACATCTTATATGATGGTGTCCAAGGTGTTGACTTGTTGGTGCATGGTTATTCTAGAATTTGGGAAGCTACTATGGCACATGAAAAGGAAGGAGATGATTGATAACTGTTTTGGAAGGTGGCTGGATTGATTTTGTCAAAGATAATGGGATAAGTGCTGGTGATGGTTTAAAGTTCACATATACAGGGAACAACTCTTTCATTGTGCAGATTTTAAGGCCGACAGGAAGCAAGAAACCACAAGGATCTGGAGTTGGTAAGAGTAATGGCAGTTCGAGTAAGAGGCGTGGGCGCACACCTGCTTATTATGGTAGTTCAGAAAAGATGACCGAGAAAAATGCCTGGATTGATGAGCTTGCACACGACTATGGTGAGCCGCATTTCAAATTTATATTCACTGCAGCATATCTTAAGAAAGGGACAATTGTATGTGTTGATACTAATTACTAATTACATTAATTTATATTTTTTATGGTGTAAACAATTTTCTTAAATGAAATAATATTGTTGACTTTGGTGTTAATGATTGCAGAATGGTCCTGTTGACTTTGCAAACAACTGGTTAGGTGAATTTGGTGACTCAACTAATGTATTACTCCAGAACTTTGACACACAATTTGATGCCAAGCTGAAAGTTGTGAAGAAGGATATTTTATCACCAAGTGTGAGTTACAAAGAGGTGTGAAGGAATTCATTGCTCGGTATAATGTTCAAAAGGATGAAGATGCACTAATTAAGTATCGAAAAGGACATCCTGTAGTTTTTGATATTGATCTGGTTCTAGTTTGAGTCATTGAAGATATTCTGTTGTTTAAGCTTTATGTAATAGAGCCTAATAATGCAACTAAGAAGGACACAGTAAGAATAGTGCAATGGTTAGAACTCAATTTAGGTCCTTGTATTGGTAGCTTTTCTATGATTGTCCGACTTACAATGTTGCTCAGTTTTATCCATTAGTTTATCTGATTTAATCATATTACTTGGAATCAATTATAATTTCTACTGAGCACCTTTGTCCTTTATAGTGTCAAAGCTGCTAGTCCAATATATGTCTTGACTTGATTTATTAATTATGATTATTCTCATCTAATATAGAGAAATAATATGTAAGTAGATATCTATTTTATTGCCCTATAAGGAATATTGTATATATACCTTAGTGTATTAAAATTTTAGTTTTGGTTAGTACTTTAGCATTTGTATGATATAGTGTGTATTTACAGCAATTTTACTATGATAGGGGTAAATAATTCATTCTCTGTTAGCATGTTATATAGATTTATGCATTAGTTTGTCTGATTCAATCATAATGATTGCAATCAATTTTTATTTCTACTGAAGAGCTTTATCCTTTACAGTCCAAAGCTGATTAAGATTAGATGTGCCTTGGTGGTGTGTTGTTTAAACAACTATTATACAGCTAGATAAGTTTGACAAGTAAAGGCTGATATGGATAGTATTATGTACTGGAAGAGAGCGGATTGTTGTCCATGAGTTTTGATAAAGAGTCTTCCAATATTGTGCTACATGTAAGAGTTATTTTATGATATATGCAATTAACCTATAGGTAATATATTGTATCACTTTTGGCTTATATAAAGGGAGGTTAAATTGCTAGAAATTTCATATTCCACTTGCATTATTTTCCAAATACTATTTTGTTGTGCAAGAAGTAATTATGTGGCTATGGCGAGTAAGGGTAAAGAAAAGGTAGATAGTAGTGTTCAGTGTGAATTAGCCAAACATATCCGTCTAGAAGTGATGGAGGAACGTGTTAGTTATCTTGAACAGAAAGTGGAAAAGCTAGAAGCCGTTGTTTCTGCTCTTTATTTTGGTGAACCAAAGGATAAGCAAACTAGTGGTAAGAGAGGATGTTTTGTTAACCTTGCTGAAATTAAAGCAAAACAGAAACCTCAAGAAGGAATCAGCAATCAAACTTCTAAGCCTAATCTTCAAGGCACTGAAATTCATCACCATTCTAGTCCATCATATTCACCAGGGAGTGATGCTTCTTATGGTGGTTCTTTTAACATGGAAAATACTTATGCAAGCTACTGTTGTCTTGACATTGTAGTATTTCTTTTATAGCTGTAAGGTCTTTAAGTTGTTGTAATGCACTTGTTTAGTTTAAGTGCTTAGCTTGCATAAGGTTACATAAAAACAAAAACTTTTAAGCACTTGTAATTTAGTTTAAGAATGCTATGATTGTAAGCTATCTAGTAATTAAAATTTATTGTTTGTTAAGTGCTTAGTTAATGTCAAATGATGTGATTTGTTAGTAGTGTTATTGCTTTATTATTATGTATCCTTAGAGATTGCGAAAAGGAATTAAATGATAATTTGGTATTTCTGATGTGTAAAATAGAGTGTTTAGTATTGCTTTGGCTACATTTTTTTTTTTTACTAAAATCTGATTTTATAATGGTAAAAAAAATTTGGATCGTATACTAACCAATTACCAAATCCTAAGCAAATCTTTACATTATTATCATTTGCAGCAGTAGTGAAGTTAGAGGAGCAGGATGAGAACCTAGGGTAGGATCTTCAAATTTCTTTGAGTGCTCTCACTGGTGCTCAGACCTATCATACAATGAGAGTGATAGCTGTGGTGCAGAATTCCATTTCACATACTCTTATTGATTCTGGAAGTACTCATAACTTTCTGGATATTCATTTGGCCCAGAAGATGGGGTGTAAAATGGATACAATTGAGGGGCAGGCTATTTTGGTTGCTAATGGCAATCAATTGGTCTGTAATTCAGTTTGAAAGGGATTTACTTGGAGAATTGGGAAGCATGAGTTCTCTTTTGAAGTAATCAATTGCATGTTTTAATTTTTTTTTTCTTTTTTTTTTTATATAAATGGATTAAAAATCTATATATTTTTCTATTTTGGTTGCTTTTAAAAATGAGTTCCTTATTAACATTTTTTTTAAAAGTACGGGTGCCATTTTAAATTCCCGGGTCAAAGTGCCACATGATTAGTGTAGTATAGCCATTAGTATACAAATACGGAAAAAACTTATTTTCTATTTTGGGAATATACTTACCTAGTATATATGTAAGAATTTTTGAAAAAAATTAGATTTTCTGTAGAAATATGCATCATCGGGAAGCGTGCATTGTGTGAAACGATGCAACTTTCCCTCTTCTGCCTTAATATGCTAGCAAAGACATTCGATGAGACATGAGGGAAAAGTGACGACTTGATTTATATAAAAAAGGTAAGCTACTTTAGTTTGCACAATCCCTTCACTTTCTGTAAATTCTTTGAAAAGCTATCAACCTTTTCTTCTTCCATTAAAGCCTAATAATCTAAGTTCATTAATGGTCGGAAACGATGACAACCTTCCATTCTCGGCTTGTTACCGAAACTACTTAGAAAAAAGAAAAGAGAATGTCCGGGGCCAAATCACGGCTGCCGCTGAAGCCCGTCGAGGAATTAGAGGAAATCAATGAGCAACTTGAAAAATGTGCCAAGGCTGATGAGAGCAAAAGCAAAGGTAAAAGGCCTAAGATTTGCTGCAGTTATGATGCTGCTATTCAAATTAACAGTGAGAGCGATAGCGACGATGATGTCAGGAAAGGAAAGAAGATGCCCCGATTTGAAGGTGAGTTATCTAAAGCAGAGGTGAACCTAGTAACGTTGGTGAAGTTTAGCTAGGTTGCTGGTGGCGAAGGAGGCAAGGCGGATGTTCAAATAAAAGAGGTCTTTCATGAGGCGGTTGTTGTTCAAGTCGAACAGATGCACCACGAACCTGCAATTCATGAAGGAGGTGTGGTGCAGGTTGAGCCGGGAATACAACAAGTTCAAGTCAATCACGAGGGAGAAGTAGAGGAAGATGAGGAGGATGAAGAGGAGGCAGAAGAAGAGGACGGAAATGAACCAGAGCTGGAACCTGGGGAATGGGATGCTAGCTCGGAGGAGGATATTGGGTACCCATACCATTATTGCTCCCTTGAAGTTTCTAATGAGGATAATGATGCTTATGGGTTTGACTCTGATTAGCTATGTTGATTAGGTATATAATATTTAAGTAGTTATCAATATAGGAGCCATTTGATTTTGCTAATTTAGATTGTTAATTGTTTAAAGTAGTGGTTGATTTGGCATTTAACTTCCTTGCTTAAAGTTTTTGTGCCTTAAGATTTCAAGCCTCTAAATAAATTGGTTGTAATGTATTACATCCTAGCATATATGAAGCTATATAAATATGTTAGTTAATTTGATAAATTATTGTATGATTTTCTTTTCATGCATTTTATGAATGGTTAATAGATGAAATTGTAAATTGATTTTTATTAGCAAGACTTGTCCTTAGCTTTACCAACAATATGAGCAATTAAATATAAATAATAATTCAAAAATAAAGGGAACATATAGGGCTTGAACAATGACAGTGTCAAGCCATAAGATAAAGTATGGTGATTAGCTCCAAAGTAGAGTGCATTTTTTTTTTTAACTTTTGAGATTGTTAATTATTGAAATAGTAAGTATAAACTATCTAATGATTTGATAAATTACATAAGCATAAGTATTATGATTAATAATAGAGAATAAGAACGCAAATTATGTATGTGATTTTAATACTGATTTTAAGTTGATTTAGTCTGTATTCAATTAAGATAATACATTTTAAATTAATTAATAAATGTCTAGAAGGATAGCCTTATCTAATGACCTAATTAGCACTCCTTTTTAAAAATTTTTTTACATGCTTTGTTCATATTGTAAAACATGTTTTAAATAAAAGGTAAAATTAAAATTAGTTGTCTTTAAATTGTTATGAAAATTAGTTCAGTAATTCGTTGACTATTAGTAATTGGCCGTTAAACAGGGTTTTTATATTTAAAAAATTGTTGTTTTTATCCTCGTGCAAAATTACCGCATAATATCGTCTCAATAAAACCATTTAAACAACAAATTTATATTGTTGGGATGTTTTTATGTAGTACATTCATAAAACAAGTCTTAAATATTATACTATGTGAAGAAGAATGATTTCTTGGTCAATGTGTATTGTGTTACCAAAGCAAACTTCTCTCTTCTGCAAAAGTAATATGGCAAAGTAATTCAAAGAGACATAGGAAAGAGAATAGACACTTGTTATAAGATGGAAAAAGTCATTATAGTTCACACATATCTAAAGTTTTCTCTTCCTAAATCTTTGTAAATAAAAAGCTTCCTGTTTTATTCTGTGAAATTTCTTAGCCAAGCTTTCAAATGGCCGGAAACAATGGTAATTCTTCTTTTCCACATGCAAACTGTCAGTTTTTAGAGAAAAGGAAATCAAATTTAATGGGACAATTGTTAGCCAAGTAGGTCGTAGGTGCGATGAATTGCTGAAAAAACTTGATGAGGTTGATCTACAGCTAGCCAATTGTGATAAGTTTGCTGAAGGGCGAAGAGATGGGAAAAAACCTAGAACTGAGGACATCTATGCCGGTGTTATTCAAATTGACAGCGATAGTGACGATGACATTACTGGTGTGAGCAAGGTGAATTTTGTTGTAGGTGAATCATCTACAAGGCAGGGTAGGATTGTTGATGGGAGCAGGTTCGAGGCTGGTGCTGTTGAGGCTGGGGAAGCTGATATGGAAATCAGCGATGGAGATGTTCAAGTGAAGGAGGTTGTTGATGACGAGCTTATTCAAGCAGAACAGGTGCCACAACCACATGAAATGCCTGAAGATGTTGCTCTTCAGGTGGAGCAGGGGCAACAACAACCGCAAGCTACAGAAAAGGAGGGACAAGAGTAAGTAGAGGAGGAAGAAAATGAGTATGAAGCCGATCCAGGTATAGAAGGAGAGGTATCAGATGTTAGCTCGAATAAGGAGATTGGGCATCATTACCCATACCATTATCACTCCCCTGAAGGTTTTGAGAATGATAGTGACGCATATGGGTTTGATTCTGATTTACTATGTACCTGATAAGATTTAGTTGATAAGTTTTTGAAAATGTTTAAGTAACACTTCTATCTTGGCCATTTCATTTTGATAAAATAGGATACTAATTGCTGAAAGCAGTGCTGGATTTGGCTTCTAGTTTAATGAATTTAAATATTTTGTGGTGCAGGGGTATTAAGTTATGAACAAGGTGTATTTTTTTTTTTATTTTTTTATGTAATGAATCTTGAGATATATATATATATATATATATATATATATATATATATATATATATATATATATATATATATATATATATATATATACATATACATATTTGGTTTAAATTGTTAAGTTATTTCTTAACTCGTCTTAGGTTGTTATTGGCTAAGGTAGATTAAACTATATGCGATTATTGAAGTAATGTGCAATGTATTATTCTTGATTTAGATAAAATTCATTTGCATTTCAAGATGTATATTTAAGCTTAAAGCATACAGTACATTAAATTACGGTTCAAAATTGAATGATGAACCTCAAATTGTTCCAAATCTCTCTTTTAATTCATGAACATATTCATAAATTTTTAGCTCATTAGGCATAGAAGATTTCACACTATATACATCTCTTAGTCCATGCAATAAGTTTTGTACATTCGGATACTAAACTCAATTTAGTGCATGTCTCATAGGAGTAAACCCAACTATAATTTGGGATTAGTGCGATATCTAGATATCCGAAATTGTAGCCTCCAAAATAATGCTTCTCTCCAAGCTCCTCTTCAAACAATTTTAGGAAATTTATGAAATCATTTTTTTCATCCTGCTGAATTTCGTCTCTTTGGCTCCATAACTCGCTAATAAAAGTTATAGACTGTATAGCACAAATTTATGAAATTAGCACCAGAATTAAGAACAAATAATTAGGTTGTGCATAAATGAGAAAGTCCCACTTTATACCAAATCAAATAAACAAAAATATGTTTATTAAGTACGTGGCCTAGCAATATTTCACAGATAAAACAACAAAAAAACAATATTGAATGGTTTACATGGTGGATTTAATTTTGGTGGTAGCAGATTCTTGTTTAATGCAGAATATAATTATTCTTTGTTAAGGCAAACAAACTGCATCTTTAATGTATGTGTAAGTTTGAAAAATATAGGATATCTCTTTTTAACACTCTATATGTTGTATTTAATGTAAGCAAGCTAAAGGTGTATTACATGTTAGGTAACCTTTTGGGTTGGTAGGAGTGATGCTGAGATTGTAGCTGATTAAGCTAATAAAGTAACATGTTAGCTTTGGTCTCTTGTATAATAAGCTGGTATGGTTTTGCTTTTCTGTGGATTGTAAACTTGTGTAAGTATTGTATAAAGTGTGTGTTATTGAGTTACAAAGAAATGTGCAGAGATTGTGATTGATAATGAGTATGCAGTTGAGAGCCTGTGTTTTGTCTTCTGGATAATAACCTGGTTTGGTTGTTTTTTTTTGTAGATATTAAATCTGTGGCAAATGTTGACTATGTTGTGATGTTTTCCAACAAGTTTAACCTTTGCCTATAGTTTCATTTTGTCTAAATTGGCCTTTTTTTGGCTTCAATTCACAAAAGCATACTGAACATCTTGCTTGCTATCCTAGTCCTGCATCTTAAGATGGTAGAAAAGCATGGATTCCCATGCCTTAGGAAGCATCCTTCATGCTATAAGCGCAGTATAGAAGCTAGGCTACAAGAGCTTAAGTATAAAGAAGCTCATTTACAAGGCCAATTATCTGATGCAAGGGGCATTTGCTTAGATGTTAAAAAAAAATAGTCAATATAGAGATGCAATTGCATGAAGTAGAAAATGAGATATCTGAATTAAGGAGCTTGAGAGAAGGAAAAAAGAAAAAGCAAACTTCTCCGGAAAATTCTGATAAGACTACTCTTTTGGGTGATTCAAATCAGATTCCGATATACAGAGGTAAAATGATTGAGGAAGCTATGTTAGATGAAAATGTTGAGGGGCAAGTAATAACTAAACATAGTGAAGCTGATATGCTGGCTAAAGGTAACAGAGATGAAGATCATGAAGCAGCAAGTATTAGCTACTGGTTCTAGTAAAGTTGTTGTACAAAGATGTAAATTGTAGCCGTTAAAGCTATTGAGTTGGGATATTGTTTTTGGTATCCTAGATAATAAAATGGTGTGGTTTTATTTTAGTGTGTCGTTAATTGCTGCAAGTGCTGATTAAATTGTGATGCCTTTGTAGTAATTGCTGAATCCTATTTGAGAAATTTCTTCAACAAGTGCTGTTGATTACAAGGAATGTCAATATTTTAGTAGAGATAAGATGCACAGTAATAAGTAGTTTCCCAGGGCTAGATCAATGATAATTAAAATATACATACTAAGCATATGTAATTAGGCACAAAATAGAGCATAACACATTGTTAATAAAATAAGTATGCTTATGAGAAGCTACAAGATAAGGTAAGATGGTTAGTTAGGTTTTACTTAAATTCAAAGTAGCCTAGTAAAATAATTTTTATGCTGCATTTGTAGTAAATAATGCTTTTGAAATGACTATGACATTGTATATTCTGATTTTGCTTTTATTACAAAGTTTGCGTGTTTAGTTTCCTTTGAACTCTGGGTATCTACATTAATATATGCTATTACCTGGTTGGTGGATTTTTTGAATATCCAATATATAATGTAATGCTTTTTTGTAGTATATAATCAAGTGCTGTTGTATGACATGATAGGTGACTTCTTGAGTTGCAACCAGCTTTGTTGAGATTGTAACTCATAAAGCTTTTGTAGGTGTGGTGCTGTTTTTTGTTATTTAGATAATAAGCTGTTGTGTATGCTGCTTTTGTGTGGCTTTAAAATGTGTGGCAAATGATGACTAATTTGTGAAGCCTTTTCAATAAAGATTGAACTCTGTGCATGAGTGTTATTTAGTTTAAATTGTCATTCTGTTTTTCTGAGTTTCATATCTTGACATGCCAAGAAAGAAAAAGTCTTCATTCCTCAAGCAACCGGTTGCATTCGTAAAGCGCAATATAGAAGATAGGCTCCATGAGCTCCTGTATGTATAGAAGATAAGCTCCTAGAGCTCTTGTATAGAAAAGTTCATTAACATGGTCAATAATCAGATGCAAGGATCATTTGTGTGGTTCTTCAAAAGAGAGTAGGTAATATACAAATGCACTTGCATGAAGTAGGAAGTGAAATTTCTAAAATCAGGAGGACTAAAAAGGGAAAAAAATTAAGCAGAAGGATCTTAGTATCTCTCATAATGCTGTGCTTTTGGTCAGTCAAGTTAGACTCTAATATGCAGAGCAGTAGTGACTGAGGAGGCTGTATTAGCTAAAGCTGGTGAAGAACAAGTAACAGCTAAACATGATGAAAAGTTTGTGTTCGGTAGAGATAAAAAAACTGAAGGTATTGTAGTAGTAAGTGTTCATTATTGGTTTTGGTCAAGCTTGTCTGTCATACCCTTAGTCGAGTACATGCATTCCTCTAGCTCTAAAAATGACACCGCTTATGGAGATTATGGAAAACGATAGAGTTAATACTTAATAAGTCATTATTTACTGCGTAAGTTAGAAGATGTTGCCTGTAATAAGGTAAGTGTAAGACACTATCATGACAATATGTTTCATGCATGTAATATGCTAAGTAAGTTGGAAATCATGTATAAAATTCTAAAGTCATTAGTTTTAAATTGATGCTATTAAACTGTTATTTGTAATGCATTCATTTTAATTATATAATAGGGAAGTGATGTCAATTAATATAATTGAAACAACTATAGTTTGGAAATAAGTTGTTTCATAAGTTAATGAAAAAATGATCCTTTAAAGTTAGGACAGTGGTAAAATCATATTGCATTGACAAAGCACTTCATAAGGCCATGAAATAAAGATAATATTAGCATAACCCATGCTGAGCTTTTTCAAAATCAGATAACTCATCAGATACAAATACAACAATAAGAAGCCAAGGTACTTATAAGCATGCAAAAGTTACTTAGCAAAGTCCAAAAGATAACTAAGTAGCAATGTTAGAGTAGTTTAAAATTACATAACAATTAGGAAATGGGTAGGCACATGAAATAAGCACTGCAAATATAGCATTGTTGCAAAAGGTATCAAGTAGGAACACATCCAAAATGACTAGGTGGTCGAACCAAAAGAATCGTGTTCCTACAAGAAGCTCAATGTCTAAGCAGCTAGAACTTCACTCCAATGAAACGGATTTCACAACCCATTTCAAATAGCCAACCCTCTTAATTGCACCAGTTGGACCCACTTCAAGCTTAAGTGGTTTTTCTCTAAGACCAGCAGCTACGGCTTCAAACTCAGGCCAGTCTGTCATCTACACATGAAAAGGCAACTTGTTAATTAGTATAGGGATAACATGCAATGATATTGAAGACAGCAATGCAATGTAGTCACGACATATTCAAGAATTGATGTAAAACTTTCTACCTTCTTTTGTATAAGTTCTATGTCTTTAAGACCTAGCAATATCTCACACTGCTTTCCATATGCAGTTAAACGAATACTATCAGTGTCATCAGTTGCAGAGAAGCTGATACTGACTCTGGAAAGAAATATATTCAGTTAATAATATAATGAATTGCATTATCAAATGCCTTATGCTTAGAAACATGTACCTCTTTTCTGCAATGCATTGAGCACTGCAGACATCACAATAAAATTTGACAGTCTCTACATTATCACAGTGTTTTCCACATCCATTGCATCCAATATGAGCATTAACATCTTCCTTCTTAGCATCTGGAATTGTAACCTTAAGCTAGTGGCGCTCATATGTAGTGGCTGTAGTTGACTGCAAGCAACAAACATATATGAAAATGGTCCTTTGAATATTTAGATTCTATATATCAATAAGGCAAGGTATAAATACTGTTTTCTTATTAAGATCTTTACCAGCCATAATAACATCAGAGCTGCTTCCCTTCCTGATTGTTAGCTGATGTCCCATGTGATCAGAAAGACGATCCTGGTTGTCTAATACCCTATTTCAGATAAAACAAAGACTAAGTAGCAGTCATTTAAGGTAAAACCTACTTGATCTATACAGTGTATGAGCTCACCAAGCCTTTAATGCATTAACTTCTGGACCGGTGGGGTTAGTATCAATAGTTGTTGACATAGATGATGACAATGAGAACCCTAGATCATAAAATATGAGTTAAGGTATAAACATAGTTAATCAAGCTTCAGAACAGTAGGCAGAGAGGACTAAACCAGTGTGGGTCGCTGGTTGCAGATGCTGAAAGCTGACAATCATTTAAGATTCATACCAGGCTACTAGCTTAGCACAGTCTTTAGTAGCAAGTTCTCCATACAGAGAAATGACAAGCCCATCGCGAAGCCTGCACATGTAGCAAGTTACTACTAAAATAGATAGTACAAATAAAATCAATTTACTATGTATGCGCATGAATTTAGACTAACTTTTGCACACTATCATCAACAACAATAACATCGCGCACATCAAACTCATAGCCACTGGTTGTTTTTTTTTTTTTCTTGCTAGTATCTTCCAAATACACCACAACTCCAAGAATGTCTTTATTAATAATCACAAAGTCAGTGTAGGCTTAATAATAATAAATCAGATTTATGGCATGCCAAAGGTTAAAGTATATATTACCAAAGCGATCATCTACATTACTTGTTGGTGGCACTTCAGCAATAGGGATGTATTTTGGCAAAACAGGACCGGTGCTAGGATTTAATGGCTGAATTGTAGTTGACCCTCCAAATGACAAGTAATAGTCACCTTCCTTGTAGTGATACATTGCATTAGTGTTTCTGATGGGTGCATCCGCGATAA
Source organism: Chenopodium album (assembly GCF_948465745.1). Classification (NCBI taxonomy): domain Eukaryota; kingdom Viridiplantae; phylum Streptophyta; class Magnoliopsida; order Caryophyllales; family Amaranthaceae; genus Chenopodium; species Chenopodium album. The sequence goes on along the minus strand of NC_137846.1, from coordinate 41,591,807 downwards.
CATACTCTTTCTCATGTTCTAGTATACCTTGGAAATTCTCAATCTCATAATCAAATAAGGTGCCTCTGATTTTGTTGCCCTATATGTATAACGTGAGGAAAAATGTTAGATTATATTTAGTTTACGCATATAGATTAAGGACTCAATGGTGACTGGCTTATACCTCATCGTCTTCAAAGACAAGCTTCTGGTAAGCTTTTTTGTATTCTGGATATTTTGCAGGAGACTTTTCCTTTACTTTAACTTTAATCTTGTATTTCTTGTTTTTGGGAGTTAGCTTGTCTAGAGGAACGTATTGAAGCTTCATCTAATACAATTTCATGTAATAAACATTAGTAGATAATGCTTGTTAATGTTGAAGGCCACACAACACATAGTAAGGTAGTAATAAAGAAGATAGCCAGTGCTTATAAGTCAAAGGTAACAACATGCTTTATTGTATAACATGCTTTGATTAAATCAGTAATTCTACTCGAAGTGTAAATCTAATTTTAATTCTTTATCATACAGACAATACTATTAAAGCAATAAATCATAACAAGCTTCACTAATTTAACAGTATAGTATAGATAACCAGAATAACTTGTGCTATTGAATATTATAAAAAAGCATCCAAATAGATCTATGGTATTGATGTGCATTAAATAAGGTATGCTATTAGTGCAAGTACATTTTAAAAGTGTAGGTAAATTCTATATTCATAAGAATTGTAATGATAATTTACACATATCTTAAATGCTGTAAGGCAAAACAACTATCATTCGCATCAAGTATGACAGTATATAAGATCAAACAAAGCACAATAATAAATGCAAATAAGTAATAACTCAATAATTTGATTATATGAGAATAAAAACATTAATGTGTATACCTTAGCAGGAGAATATTAGAGAGAATAGTCTGCAAAGAAGCTCAACTGTAAAAGAGAATCAGATGTACATCCTGGAAGAGAAAAGTAACCTTATATAGAACAAAGGATACATTAAAATGAATGTATTTTAATAGCTGAAGCGTTTTCATTGGCTGGTAAAGTAATCATGTGTAATATCCATTGGAAATAAGCATGTGTTTATTTCTACTGGATAATAGTAGTTTCCCATTTCTTAAGTTTTACATTGATACAAGTAACCTAGCTTTACTCTACTTTGCTAAGACATTTGATTAATGTGATTTGACTCATCTGTTTACTTAGAAAAATATAAATAAACTGAAAGTTTTTTCCTATTTTTTAATCAATCAAAATATAATAGGAAGTCATTACTTATATCATTTGAGTTTTTTTTTTTTTTTTTCCTCAGACAAACTCTAATATGTTAGGTATGTGCATATACTACTCGTATTTGAATGTATGTTTTTATACTACAAAGGTTATTACTTGTTGGAATTGAAAGCTATAACATTTAGTATGAAGTTGTTAATTTAAATATATCTTGAATGAGAAAATATAAATTACATACATACTGCATGAAAATGTAGCAATTTTAAATGGTTTGGCTAAATTGACCATTGTAAACCAAGACCAAAATATGGCATAAATTGTCAATAAAATAAAATAAATAACAACAGGTGTTACAAGTGTAACATGTGAAATCCAATGTACTCATAAAACAAGATACATGTACAAATCAACACATACAATAGTTGTAAATTCAAAAAACACAATGAAGTCAATGAAACCAGCAACATAGTAGCAATAAAAAAAGTTGTTTGAATTTATACATACAAAAGCAACAATGATTAATCTAAGTTTACTTAGGAGATGACATACTAAATGATATTAGCTAGGCGCAGTACATCATATGACACAATATTATTGATACTTCCTCCAGGAACAGCAGTTGGTGGCTGAGGTGTATAGACAGTAACCTTCTCAGATTTTTTGGCACGAGAAAGAGCGGCATATAGCTGACCATGAGAGAAGCATGGCTATGGAAGGTATATTAATACTCGACTAAGAGTCTGCCCTTGAGACTTTTTTATGGTCATAGCAAAGCTTAATTTCAGTGGGAATTGCTTCCGTTCAAACTGAAAAGGATATTTAGAAGACGCCGTAGGCCTTAAGTTGATTCGAGGTACAAAATAGAATGTGCCTTTATAATGCCCTGATGCAATTTCACAGATAATATAATTAGGAAGGAATTGTCTACAAATAAGGCAAGTTCCATTACACATGCCTTTAGAGGTTGATAAATTGCATAGTAAAATAAAAGGACTGCCTATTTTCAGCACAAGTTGGTGAGGACTCATTCCTCCCGGGCAAAGTGTATTCAGGAAGTCAGTAGGGTATAGTGTGAAAGGAATGGTGTCCTTCGAACAAGTGTATTATTCTGATAGAGGGTTCGGAATTATTAGAAAGCTAATTATTCAGTAAGGTCAAGTGATCGGAATGCCTTGGTGGAGGCCGCTTCCGATCAGTAATATTAATGTATAATTAATATTACAGCTTAATCTTGACTGAACCCTTCGGGTCACACCCAAGCAGCTCACGAACCGATGCAAAGAATTAATTCGGAAGGAATTTATGAGTCGACCGAGTAATTAATATTTAGACGTCGGAAATTCGAGCTTGGAGCGTCGAAACCGAGCGTCGAAAGTCGAGTTGAAAATAATAAAAGATGAGACGAAAAAATTACTAATAAATCAAAAAAATTACTAAAATACCCCCAGCATCGAAATGCCCGAGTGGTAGGGGCATATGGCCTAGCAAGGTGGCTAGCAATGCGTGTTAGTGCACCTTGGCTAGCATGGCCAACTAGCAACCCGCACCTAGTGCGGGGCATGCTAGCTGCTGGCCGAGGCTGGCAGCCCACACTTGGTGTGTGGCATGCCAGCAAGCCGAAGCTAGCAGCCCGCCCTATGTGCGAGGCTTGCTAGTAAGCTTCGGCTAGCAGCCCACACCTAGTGCGTGACGTGCTAGCATGCTGCAGCTAGCAGCCTGCACATGGTGCGTGGCTTGCTAGCAGCAGTCCGCACGCATGAGCCTGCTGGGCCGAAGGGGGCAGCAGTCGTGGCAGCCCACCTTGGGTGCCTTGGTGCCCAAGTGTGGGGCTGCCACGTGGTGCGAGATAAATGGAGGGCTTGGTGTTGTGTTGGCCGGCTATGGGAGAGGAGTAGGGAGCAAGTTTGGTCCCCCTTCTCTAAATGGTCCTCACCTAACCTCTCTTGTGAGCATACCACTTGTTGATTTATTAGTAGCTTGATTATTAATTTTATTTTTGATTTAAAATAAAATGGAAAAATCAAATCTCCCACATTGATGGGTGAGCTTTTCTCACTCTTGTATTTCCCTATAAATACCCAAGTTGGGGTATTGGGAAAATTGCTTGAGTAATTGTTGAAAAAGGCATCACCATTGTGAAAACCTTTGAACACAATTAATTACTCGGGTTTTAAGGTCGGGCTTAGCTAACTCCTAAGCATTGGACCATTTTTGGTGCTCGGGTTGCGGGTGGACTTCGTTGGAGGTCCTCGTGTGAGCGGGGCTAAGAGCTTTCGAAGTAAGAGCTCAATTAAGTGAGCGAAGCACGCGACAAAGGTATTAATCTCTTTTTTAATCTTGTTGTTTAAGTTAATTATGCTTTATGGTTATAATTATTGTGAGAGTGATCTTAGCTCGGGTTTCCTTCCGCGGTGGGTCGGACTTAGCGAAACCCAACAGCGGTATCGGAGCCTTGCTCATTTATTTTTGGAAAATTTGGATTTTGGTACCTCAAAAATGGGGGTAATTGAATTTTAGTACCCATCTAAAATTTTATTTTAAATTGGTACCTCCAAAAACTCAAAACTGTATATTTCAGTACCTCCCTTAACATTCTGTCATGTTTTCCGTTAGTGGGTCCCAGTTACTTAAGTTCCCTCCCTTTATTCTTTCTCTCTCTTCGATTCTAATTGAATTCCCTCCCTTTTACCCTCTCTCTCTCTTTGCCCTGTTCCTCCATAATCAAAGCTCTCAACCACATGCATTTACTCCATTGTTGATTGTGAACCACAATTTCTTTCTCTCTCCACTGTCCATTTACTCCATTGTTTTTTTTTCACTGTACCTTCTCCAATTGACTAAGGCGTGGATATTGACTGGAAAGAACACATCAGCAACTGGGAAAGGCTGGAGCTTGGATTCGTCATCTCCATTGACAGAAGTAGGAGAATCTTCTGACAACGACCCAGGTATGATTCCTTCAACTTTTTGTACTGGTCCATTAATGGTTTTTATGCAATATGGATGAAATGTTTGGGAAAATTTGGAAAATAATTAAGCAAACCCTAGAATACTGTGTTTGGATTAAATTATGGTTAAATTATCAGTTTTATACAAATTGATTTACAATTCATTATTACTTTATGGTTAACTGTGGTAGGGTATTTGTGTTGTTGCACTTACTGTAGTATTTTGCTTAAGTGTTATGAACTTATTTAGGTTGGCACATGCTTGTTAAGGTATTGGTACATGATTTATTGCTTAATTTGTAGATTAAACAAATGGATCAACTTCATAACTTTGTTGACATTAAGCTAAGACTGTTTGGGGGTTTTGTGTTTAAGAAAAGAAAAAGAAAGGGGAGTGAGTATCAAGTATATGAGGCTGGTTTTGTGTATTGGAGGTTGAATGTGCCTCTGTCATTTATAACTGTGGGGTACTTGAGATGGTTATGTGCTAAAGGGTTTAGGGAAAAGGGGTGGGCAGTCCCTCAAATTTATGTGTTATGGTATAAAGAGAAGGGAGAAACATGGATGGCTGGGAAAAGGAGATTAGAGGATGATGAGGCTCTAAAGGGGTTTCTTGAGGCTAAATACAAAGATGGGTACTTGGAGTTGTTTTGTACTATTTCTGAAGAAAACCCTTACCAAACAAATCCAATTCAGACTGAAGGAACAAGTGAAAACCCAAACCCAAACCTGAGCCCACCCAAACACATTGTCAGTCTGTCTAAAGTCAGCCCACCTAAAACTTCACTTACTAAAAAAGTATCAAAACCCACAGTTAAAGCAAAAAGCTCTGCTAAACATACTCCCAAAAAGCCTTGTACTGCTTTAGTATTGAGGAGGAGCCCTAGGTGGCAACAATCCAACCCAACAGAAACTGCTACTGCTGTGAGTGAGCCAATACTTAGAAGGAGTCCTAGGTTTTCTGATGGGAGTGATAAGCTCAAACCTTTAATTGATAAAGGGAAAGGGAAGCTTTCTGAAGAGCTTGAGTTGGAAAGCAGGAGAGACAAATTAGAGGGGAAAGGAAAGGGCAAGTGTCAAAAGAAGCTGTTCATTGATGATGAGGATACTGAATCTGGATCTTCAAGTGAGGATTTGAGTGATATAGATATAGATTGGAATATAGGAGAGGAGGAAGAAGGTGATTCTGAAGATGAGGGGTTGGATTAGGGTACAACTCAGATTTTAGGAGAAGTGGAGAGGAGTTTGTCAATTGTGTAGCCTGGTCAGAGCAGTAAACAGAAGTTGGACCAGCTTGTTAAAGATATTGGGCAGCCTAAGGTTGAACTGAAGGAAGAAGAAAATGGTGATGAGGAGCTGAGAAGTCAGCATGGTTCTGATGAGGAGCCAGATGACATTCCATGGTTTAGAGAGGAGACAGATTTTAAGAAACCAATTGTGTTGGTGAAGAGTCAGAAGTTCAGCAACATTTTGGTGCTTAGGAAAGCTCTAAGAACTCATGCAGTTGAAAATAGATATGAGTTCTATTTCTTGCACAACAACAAGGTCAAATTAACCACTTTCTGTAGGAGGAGATGTGGTTGTGTATGGGATTCAAATAGGAGCAAGCTGCCTCTATGTAACCGTAGTGAGGAAGTTAGGAGGTGCAGGTTCAAGGTGATTGCTAGGCCTATGTTCAAGAGTTGTGCCTGGAAAATTCAGGATCTTAGGTTAGAACATAATTGTATGAGGAGCAACATGAATGCAAATGTGACTGCAGAGTACTTAGCTGAAAAATATGTTGAAGAGTGGAGAAGTAATCCAAATTGGAAGACTAACAGCTTTAGGGATAGAGTGTTAAGTGATTTGGGCATTAAAATTGGGTACTACAAGGCATGGCTAGCTAGAGCAAGGGCAAAATTCATGATGTATGGGTCTGCATCTGAACAATATGCCAGAGTATGGGATTATGGGAAGGCAGTGCAGAAATATAGCTCAGGGACTGTAGTGAATATGGTGGTTGATCAGTTGGATAGGCTAGAGCCACCTTTGTTCTTGAGGATGTATTGTGCCTTTCCCCATTGTTAAGGGGCTTCTTGAAAGGCTGTAGGCCTTTAATAGGGGTGGATGGATGCCATTTGAAATGCTCTTACCCTGGTCAGATTTTGGTGGCTGTGGGAAAGGATGGGAATAATAGCATCTATCCCTTTACCTGGGCTACTATGGAGGTTGAGAACAAAGAAACTTGGTTCTGGTTCTTGGAATGCTTGAAGCAAAGTCTAGATGATTTGGCAATGGGAGGTGGCTTCACTTACATGTCAGATAGGCAGAAGGTTAGTTAAGCATCATTTCAGTTTTATTTTGTGCAACTGGTTATGATTTGTATGTGTTTTATTTGTCACTGACAATTATTTGTTCATTTTGTGTGTTAAGGGGCTGCTTGAAGCATTTGAGGAGGTGGTCCCCTTTGCTGAGAAGAGGTTTTGTGTGAGGCATATATGGGACAATTTCAAACTGCAGTTCACAGGGTCCACATTCAAAGAGTTGTTTTAGAATGCTTCTAGAGCCACAACTTGGGTATGAACTGCACTTATGATACTCTTCCTTGTTTATTAGCATGCACTTATGTACAAAGTTGTGAATTATTACCATGTGACAGTATGTAAGCATATGCGTAAGTACAATGTATGTATTTTGCTCATTTATGTGCTCAGTTTGTATTATGGTCAGTTTGTGGTCTAAGTTTGTATTCTGGTCATTTATGTGCTCAGTTTGTATTCTGCTCAGTTTGTGAGCTTAGTTTGTGTGCTCAGTGTATGTGCTCATTTTGGCTGCTCAGTGTATGTACTCAGTTTGTCTGCTCAGTGTATGTGCTCAGTTTGGCTGCTCAGTTTATGTGCTCAGTTGCTCAGATTATAGTGGTCAATTTAGAGTTTTATTTAGGGGCTTTTTGTCCATGTTCTGTCAGTGTAAGCTTGTTGTCCATGTTCTGCCAGTGAACTTATGTGTATTTCTCTTCACTTATTGTAGGCTGATTTTGAAATTGCAATGGAATACATAAGGTTCCTTAGTGAGGATGCATATGAGTATCTAGACAACATCCCTGCCCAACATTGGTCTAGGCATGCCTTTTCAACTAATTGCAAATCTAATATGCTTCTTAACAATATGTGTGAAACCTTCAATGCTTGTATTAGAGAAGCTAGGGATAAACCAATCCTAACCCAAATGGAATGGTTAAGGAGGTATGCAATGAAAAGGCACAATGACAAGTGGGAGGGTGTGAAAAAGATTGAAGGAAAAGTAATGCCTTATGTGAGTAAGCTGTTTGAGAGAATGGAGAGGGTGGCTAGGCACTGCATAGTGCAGGTTTCAAGGGATGACACTTATGAGGTCAACCTAAATGCAGACCAAGTGACAGTTGACCTTCAAAATAGAACATGCACATGCTACCACTGGCAATTAACTGGCCTCCCTTGTGTGCATGGGTTTGCTTGTATATTAGATAAGAGAAGTGACCCAGAAGAGTATGTGGACCACTATTACACAAGGGAGAGATATTTAGAGGCATATGATTTGCCTGTACAGCCTATGCCAGGTCCCAAGCACTGGGAAAAGATTCAGCTAAGGGAGCCACTGCCACCACCTGTGAGAGTCATGCCTGGCAGACCTAAGTCCAAAAAGTGAAAGAAGGAAAGGGGTGAGGGTGTACCAGATGCAGCAGAGGGTAGTTCACAAAAAAGGTAGAAGAGGTGCCAAAAATGTGCTCAGTTTGGACACTATGCGAAAACTTGCTCCAATATGCCTGCAGAAGTGAAACAGTCTTCTTCCCCATCCTAACACAAAGGGCAAGGCTGTTGTAAACACACCATGGGTGGTAGAACAGAGGAGAATCAAAGCAGCAAGAGCTTTAAACAAGGTCAATTCTGAATTTTTTCCCATTTTCATGTCAGTTAGCTTTTTTGCTCTGTTTTAATTGGTGTCCATCCCTTTATATTTGCAGACTACTCCTGGAGCTTCAGCAGGACCTAACAGCATTGCAAATAAGAAGTTCCCATAAGAGGAGGCTAAGAAGAAAGGTCCAGCTGCTGCAACAAAAGCATCCTCAAAAGCAGCAGCATCTCAAGGAGCAGAAGCATCTAAGGGGGAGCAGGACCATCTGAAGGAACAGCAAGAACATCTCAAGGAGCAGCAGCATCTTCTCAAGGACCTAATACAAGGTCAAGGAAGTCTGCAGGAGCAGAACCATACCTCTGTAGCCAAGCATCAACAACAACTACAGCAAAAAACACCACAGCAACCAGGGCAAGCAAGAAAAAAAATAGTGCTAAGTTTGAACTTTGTTGAACCTGTTCCTTTGACAATTTCCAATATGTATTCAATTTGATGAACTTATATATTTAGTAGTCAGTTTTTGGACTAAGTCACATGTACTTAGACATATATATGTATATATCATATGAATCTATTTTAGTAGACAAATGAAGCATATATTTCAAGGGCAATATTTTTTGAAATTCATACATAAATGATTGTGAGCAAGTTCACTACAAAACCAACAGCAACTAAAATTAAGTACATTACATAAATAAGTCACCATACTTAGACATAATATCCTGGATTCCCTCAAACTCCCCTAAACAAGTTTTATTACTACACTAAGTCCTAAAACCATAACAAATACACAAAGTGCAACCACTACAGTCAATTGAACCCTGTCACCACTCCCATTGTTGCCTGTCATCTTCTTCCTATCACCAGACAAGGCCTTGCATTTAGTCTTCAATGTGTCAACTTCATTAAGCAAACACCTCTTTTGCCCAACAAGATCATCAACCTCCCTTTGCAAAGAATTCATCTCAGACTTCATCAACTTCTTGTCAAGAAGCAGCTAGTTGATCACATCCCTTTGCCAATCAGTTTGTTCTGAGTCAACCCATTCAAAACATTTGCATCCCCTTGTCTCAGTGTTTGGATCCCAAAATTTGCAAGCCTTGAACTTGCTCCCTGGATTGTCCCTTGTCCAAGATGTCAGCCTTGCAAGTGGCAATCCACAGTTACACTTCTTCAGTTTAGAGGGAGATTTAGTATTCCAGGACATTTTTACTCTTGCAAATAGCAAACCAAATAAATAAAGGGGCATTAGACACAACAAACTACAACAAAAAGACCAGTTAGCCACACCAAGCTCACACAAACCTTGTCAAACTGGTGGTTGACCACCATTATAAGGATAGCCAGGGGGTGGCCAATTCCCATTTTGTTTCTGCCTAAACTCCCACATACAATCTGCCAAGAACCCAAGATCATCAGTGGTGCCAACATGAATGGTGTAGATATCCTTATTAGGTAGCCTCCTAATCATTTTGAACACATCACCATCATCTTCTAAATCCCTATATTTCCCTTTATAAATGTACTGGAATTTGGGAAACAAGATATCTATAGATCCTTCTACTAGATCATCCATTTCACGCAAACGGTCTTCCCACTCTAGGCATTTATCCATCAAGTTGTCTTTACCTATTTCTACTTCAATTTCAATAACTACACTCAAGTACTTATACCTGAAAACCACCCTATTCTCAGCCATTCTGCAAATAAAATTGAAACAAATATGCAACAAAAAACCCTAATTTCAGAAATATTACTAACATTTTCCTAATTTCAAAAAAACAACAATTCCCTAAATTAATCCAATTTAAGAACCCTAATTTTTCTACAGCATCAAAAAACAAATTATAACAACATTATTCAATTAATCACACAATTGGTAGTACAAACTACAATTTAATAACATATGAACCACAAATTTATCACAATTCTACTCAAATCAACTTCAAATATAGCAATTGTATACAAAATTAGTGAAAACTCACCTCTTTTTTCCGCCAACACCAGACCTTCACAAAATGCGTCTACAATCTTCGCACAACCTTCGCAATTCAGCAATAAACTAGAACCCTAAGTGTAATTCAATTTCTATCCCAGAATTATAGTGTTTTGATTCTTAATTTTACACAGAATCAAATGCGAAAATAAGGAACAAATTCGTTATTTAAAAGGAGGGAGTTAACAAACTAGCCGTTAAACTGGGACCCACTAACGACAAAATTGACAGAATGCTAATGGAGGTACTGATATCTATAGTTTAGTCATTTTGAGGTACCAATTTAAAATAAAATTTTAGATGGGTACCAAAATTCAATTACCCCCATTTTAAGGTACCAAAATTCAAATTTTCCTTTATTTTTATAATCATATTTTTTAAGGTGTTTTATGGCTTAATTTTTCTGGTTTTAAGTTGCTAATTAGATTAGTAGCTCGGTTTTATTATTTTAAGCCCGTATTATAGCTGATTTCAGCCCCGAACTCATATTTTCGCCCAAAAATAGTGAATTTTGGGTGGAAAAGGTGTTATGGAAATGGTTTTATTCTTTTAGGGATGTGTTTTTAGCCAAAAACGACAAGAAATGCCTTTTTTGAGGGATTTTTTTGTTTTTACGAAAAATTTTAAGTCTTTCTAACCTTGAATCTTTATGGCATATTCATGGTGGTTGTGAAAAATTTGTTCTTTGGTGCTTCCAAGTACTCCAGATTCAATCTTTAATTGTTTTAAGTGATTGAAACTTTGAGTTACTAAATTCCATGAATTTTTGGTTGAACTTTTGATTTAATCATGTATTAAGTTGATTGGAATCATAAAGTTTGAATCTTGTGATAGAAATTTCATTTATCTTGATATTGGAAGATATAATTTTTTTCAAGGATTCACAAGTGTTAAAGTTGGAATCTTTAAATTGAACATTGTGTTCATATTTCCAACCCCCTTTTATTTGTCAAAATCTCATGATTAATTTACATTAATTAAATTAATAATGAGTTATTGCCCTTATTATTTTATTGCACCAAGTTAAACCAATTTTATTAAAGAATAGTTCTTGGAAATAATTTTGGTTGTATGCACTTTTATGAATTTTTAATTAAAGTTGGACTTGTTTAATTAAAGTTGGACTTGTTTAATTAAAGATCATCAGCTGGAGTATAATACCTAATGATATGTTGTGGCAGTTGAATGTAGGCATTTTCAGTTTCCTGTAACTGACCATTTCCCAAAGCAAGCAGGAAAGCTGAATACGGTATGTGTTCTTTAGCTTTGATATTTTCTGTTAATCGAAACTTGATAAGAAGGGGCCAAATGTAGGAACTAACTACACTTACGCTAACAACCTCTTTTTGTGTACGACGAGGTAAAATAGGCAAGACTTGCATAAAATCTCCTCCAAAAACAATGACTTTTCCACCAAAGGGCTTGTTAGGATCACATAGATCTCGCAACAATAAATCTACAGATTTAATATTCTCTCTACGTGCCATAGAAGCTTCATCCCAAATAATGAGAACAATTTCTCTTATTAAAGCAGCTAAGCTTCCTTGCTTAGGAACATCACAAGCAAGCGATATTTCTAAATCAAAGGGTATCTTAAATCTAGAATGTGCTGTTCTGCCAGAGGGGATATTAGAAGTTGCAGTTCCTGATGATGCTATAGGCAAAACTATTTTACCTGCCAAGCGTACTTCAGCATACAAAGCATTAAACAAGAAATTTTTCCCAGTTCCACCTAGGCCATCCACAAAAAAACAGCCAGGCTTGCCATTTTGGATATGCCACATAATGCTGTTGAATGCACTTGCCTGAGCTGTATTTAACTTGTCTCGACAATCAACACATTCTGGAGGAATAGGTGCTTCAAGAGCATCTGCAATATCTTTAGTGACGCGAATCCCATCATCTGTTTCATCAATTAAATGGCCTAATTCAAAATCTTCCAATGACTTCCCCATGGCTTCCAAGCTCTGCTCCACCTCCCTCATAGTTAATTTCATAACTTTAGACTGGCAGCTAGGATGTTTGTGCTTGAAATCTTCAGACAATGAACTATAGAAACACAGCCAAAGTGCATTTGGGTCACTTGGTTGGCAAAAGATGAACACTGTTGCAAAGAGCTGCCTCATTGCTAAAGGCATTTGTGCTTCTGCTGCTTCCTCCAAACAGGCAGCAGTGGCACTGTCTTCTTGAAACAATCCTTGCTTGATAGCAGCCTCTTGAAAGGTAGAGTATAAAACTCTATTAACAGTCTTAAGATGATCAAATGACACAGGACTGATAACTTTACCAAGAAACAAGCGCAAAAAGAAACGTTCTCCTTCTGTTGGAACTACAAATGCCATTCGACTAACATTTTTTTTTATAGTTCCTTTTAATCCAAACTTTTTGGCTGTTGTCCCATATGTATTTTGAATTCATTTCAATATACCGAAGACTTGTACCTCTAGGTATAGCTGCATTTTTGCTAAAAAATGCCGTCAAAGCTATTTGGCTTCTTTTTTTATTTCCAACAATTGAATCAAGCTGTTCATGAGACCTTATGTAAATAGTTTGCATATTTGGCAAGTGCACAGGTAACAGCATGACAGAAGGCGTCATTTCAAACAGGTCAAAGCCAAATATTCTCCATGGATAAACCCATCTACCAGCTTGGAAATTCTCAATCTCATCGACACCCTGATTACATTCCCCAACAACATTGAAAGAAACACGATCATGACCCTTGTAGACATACTTATAAATAGAGATGTTCATCGGTCCAAGACCGGACCGGACCGACCCGGATTGGACCGAAGACCGAAAATTAGAATTTTAAGAACCGAATACCGGATCGATTAAGCTAGGACCGAATCCGGACCGAACCGAAAGACCGATTTAAGAATTTTTTAAAAAAGAATGCTAAATTTTTAATAAAGTAATAGAAAACACGACAAAGTAAAGGAAAAACTTTAACATCATTTTAACGTCTTTCACGCATATTTTTAATAAAAAAAATCGGTCCGGTCCAAGACCAATTTTTATAGGGTTTTGGACCGGACCGGATCGAAGACCGAAAAATGAATTTCAAGACTCGAAGACCGGACCGAATTAATCGGTTCAGTCCGGGTTCAGTCCGAGGTGGTCTGATCCAGTTTTTCGGTCCAGACCGATTTATGAACACCCCTACTTATAAAGGTACTTAACTGCTTGAGTAGTAAAACACACTTCAACATTTAGATGGCAGTCAAATAACAATGATAATTATGGATTATAAGGAATCACCCACCGGTTATCAAGATCAGCACCATGAATTCTGACATTCTCTCCTGTGTGTCGCCTTATATACAGTGGATAGCCATCGTCATTAGTAGTGGTTTCTTCTAAATATGACTTAGGGTAGTTATATTTACAAACAGCTTGATCCGCAATTTTTTTTTCATGCATCCACAACGAGGATTTAAACTACCACAAAGGCCATGCATCATGTGCTTTAGTATGATTGCACGCAGCTGAGGAGACTCGGTAGAAGGAATCTATGCACTGACAAATTTATCGTAAACTGAAGGACTTGTAAGCTTATACCCATGCTCTAAGATTAAAAGAAAGTGAGCATGTGGAAGGCCTCTTTTTTGGAATTCTACCATATACACCTTAGCTGCCACCTTTCAAAATACCATGTCTTCCATGATTTATTTTTTCAGAGTAATTAGCTTACTTCTAAAAACACGAGCAACATCTGGTCGATCAGCTGCAGCTTTACCCTCAGCAAGCTCAGCAACTATTTCTGGCAATTTAGCATTGCACGTCACAGAAACAAAGAGGTCTAGTTTTCCAAACCGCTGAACAAGAGCCATAGCATTTAAATAACGCCTCTTCATATCACGAGGTCCACCTATGAAGGTCGGTGGCAAGATAACTCGCCGGCCAATATTGTTCGCACTTTTCTCCCCATCATCAACGGTATCTAAAATTACTTGACACAAATCTGCTCTATTTGTTTGTTGATTCCTTCAAAACAAATCAAGTTTGGTATTTTCAATCTTGACATACATATCAACTATGTATTGCCGGAAACATCGGCCTCCACGAAAAAGTATGTTCTTTGACCTGATCTATAACTTGTAAGCATGGTATTCTCTGGGAGAAACATGCCTTTTAGAGGTGTAATCATGGTATTCTCTGGGAGAAACATGCCTTTTAGAGCTCCCTGAAGAGTCTGCTGAACCTGTATGCAAAGGAAGGCATCAAACAAGCGTGAGCGTGTACGAACACAGATCTATACATTGAATTAGGAAAACTATTTGTTTGCTTTTAAAGACTTACATTTAGCCTCTTCGTCTAGTAAATCCTCTTCTGAATGAACAGCACATGAAGAAATAAGGCTAACATCCATTAAGGCCTCTTGTCGTGAACTCCCATAAATCTTTCGTAGACCTTGAGTCCACCCACAATCACCATATGGGAATAGAAGAGGATACTGTAATGGATCATAGAATCCATAACAATGGTATATACGATGGGGTTTAGTGGACTTTCCTGATACAACTATATGTGAACCGTTGTTATCATTGGAAGACATGCTATCTGGCCATATAGCATCCACTTCATCAGGTGAAGGTGCATTATACACTCGTTGATCTAATACCGTGCTCTGATTAATGACAATTTGTGTGGTCTCATTTATAGTGAGATCTCTTAGTGATATGAAGAAGTGAGCATATTAGACCTGGCAAACGGGTCACTCGGGTCGGGTATGGGTTGGGTCAAATTCGGGTCAGCAAATATTTGGGTCGAGTTTGGGTTGGGTCGGGTCATTTCGGATTTCGGGTCAAGTTCGGGTCAATAGATTGTCGGGTCAGGTCGGGTATCAGGTCAGTACTTCGGGTCGACTTTGGGTCGGGTCGAGTTCGGGTCGGGTCAATTTGAGGCGGGTTAGTTTTTGAGTCCATATATCGGGTCAAGTTTGGGTTGGGTCATAATCAGATCGGGTCAAGTTTGGGTCGGGTCATTTAGGGTCAATACTTTGAGTCAACCAATTAAGCTTAAATTAGTAGATTTGTAATTTTTATACGGATTAATTATTAGTTTTTATGTTAGGAAATATAGTTGTTTGTGTTAATATCATTGTTACTGTTGTCATCATTATTACAAGATTATTGTAACATTAATTATTATTATTATTATTATTATTATTATTATTATTATTATTATTATTATTATTATTATTATATCTCAAAAATAGAAAAAGTCATACAACCTACAAACAATTAGTGGGAAGCCGAGATATAATATGTGAACGCAATCTTAATGAAGATGTGAACAGCAGCACGTGCCCCAATGTCTTGAGTTTTTGAGAACTTATGGACCCGCTTCAGTAAATCAACCGCCTCCTTATCTGATTCCCCTATAGAAGAGAAAGAGAAAGGAAGGAAATCATACCTAATCACCTGACAACTAGCTTCATACTTGACCCGCTTACGATTATTACATATTATTGGGACCGCTCAAAACTGATATTGGGACTGCTCGTGCAACCAGGCCGAAGTGTGATCCCCCTACTGAGACTTTCATAAGGCGACCTAATCACCTGATGTGGAGATAAGGAGAAAGTGGAATCTGCAAATGCAGTGACCTTCATGAAATATATATCTGCCAATTTCTTCATGAGTTTGAAGAAAACCATAGCCAATAGCCCTTTATTATTATTATTATTATTATTATTATTATTATTATTATTATTATTATTATTATTATTATTATTATTATTATTATCCCTTTGTTTTTATTTACGTACTCCATTTTCATTGGACATTTATGCAATAATACAGATGTGTGCAAAACTTTGACAAACTTTGACAAGTATTTATGACAAAACAATAAGCCTCAGTTCTTAATTAAGTGGAACTATTTATGAATTACAAACTTACATGTTATTATGTAAGATGATGTTACAATATAAACATTTTTTGTATGATTTAAGTAATAATAAAGCAAATTAACACCATTAAGGTACTATTAGCTTATTGTTAAAACCTATGTTACAAGGTTGTTTATTTTAAGGCATGTCTTCGGTATAGGTTACTTCATAGGTTTTCCTATGCTCAAATGAGTATCCCTTGTCTGTTACTCAATTATAAAATTTATATAGTTTACAACACTACAACTAATGTAATGAATAAATTTATTTATATAGTATTTTTAGGATATACGATCATTGTTGCGTATTATATGTAATTTAATTTAAATTAAATTTTGTGTAGTGACCGACGACCACATGTCGGGTAATTGTTGCACACTATATTACATTTTTAAATTTAATTAGCAAGAAATTCGGATATAAAGTTACAATTAAATATGTTTATCACTTTATCATTTCAAACAAAAGTTAAAAGTGAAAATTTAGGAGGGAAACTTACCACCATAATGAATAAAGCATATATCTTTGTTAATTTTTTTTTTTTGGGAAATTCATCCCTCCTAAAGCAAAAGCATTTGAAAGAACCAAAATACTATCAGGAAAGTTCCCTCCTTGAGTCCTTGTCTATTACTCCAAATTTACCAAAAAAGTAAAAAAATCAAACAAAAAAAGTAAAAATATCTTACTCCACTAACTAAGAGAAAGGTAGAAAGCATTCTACTTTCTACGACTACCCACCCAAGATTTCCTATAAAAAAAAAAATAAAAAATAAAACACTACTAGAAAACAGGCCATTATCGACGGAAATTTTCCGTCAGAAACACCCTCAAATCCGTCAGAAATGGTATTTCCGACGGAATTCCGTCGGAAATGGTTGTCGGAAACGGGGTTGTAGGAAAAACCACTTTTTCCGTCGGAAACACTTTTCCGACGGATTTTTCCCTCTAAAAGGGGTTTTCAGGTGACGGAAAAATCCGTCGTAAATTCCGATGGATTCACTTCTGTTGGAAATTTCGTCGGAAACACTTTTCCGACGGATTTTTCCCTCGAAAAGGGGTTTTCAGCAGCCGGCAAAATCTGTCGTAAATTCTGACGAATTCACTTCCGTTGGAAAGTTACACGGAATTTCCATCGAAAAATTCTTTTACGAAATTAAAAAAAAAACGCCGCGCCACCACCGGCACGAGGTATCACCGCCTCCAACCACCACAACCCATTACCCTTACCACGACTTAACCCACCACCACCCACCACCCGAACCCAGAAATAAAAAAAATTCTGCCACAACTTAACCCACTACCACCCACCACCCGAACCCACCCCACTTTACCCTAACCAACGCAGATCTGCAGCAACCACCCAAAAATTAACAAAAAAAAACAAAAAATCACAACCACAACCACAACAGCCGAAAACCACCAATACAACCAAAAAAATTAAAAAAAATGAACCAAAAAATTAAAAAAAAAAACAATACATACCTTAACACGAAGTAGGTGTTAATTTCTCCTCGAATTTGGTTTAATACGGCTAAATTCGACCATGAAACCTCTAGATCTAGAGATTTCATGGTTGAATTTGAGCGTATAAACCATTAATATGAATGAAATAGAGAAGATTAGAGAGGAGAGAGGAAATTCATGAGGAAAATAGAGAAGTGATGAGGAGATCCATGAGTTTATTCCTTGCGGCAGATTTTCAGAAAATTGAGAAGATTAGAGAAGAGGAGAAGTGAGGAAAGAAGAGGAGAAGAAAGAGAAGTGAGGAAAGAAAAGAAGTGAGGAAAGAACAGGAGAAGAAAGAGATGTGAGGAAGAGAGGAGAGGAGAGGAGAGGAGAGAGAGAGAAGTCAGAAATAAATGAGGGGAGGGGGGCGCCGAAAATATTAGGGTTTTGGGTAATTTTTTTTTTAAACTTAAATTCCGTCGGAAAGGTATTAAATTCCGTCGAAAAATATAACACTTCCGACGGATTTTCCGTCGGAAGTAAAGAATTTTCTGACAGATTACAATTCCGTCGGAAATATCCGTCGGATTTCCGACGAAAATAAAATTCGTCGGAATTTTCGTACTTTCCGACGGATTTTAGTGTCTGTCGGAACCGTTCCGTCGGAAATGACTTGTTTTCTAGTAGTGAAAAAAAGCATTCTACCCAAAATTAACCAAAACCCCTTAATTTGTTTTGTCGTTCTAGTTTTTCACTCCATTCCCTCTCTTCTATACTCACTCCATCTCACTTACCAATCTAGAATTCTAGATCCTCACCAATTCTACTTCACCTCAGGATAAGTGTTTTCATCATTTATTGTGGGGAAATCTAAGGTAATTTTCTTCTCTCTTCTATATCTGAAATTTGATTACTCTCTGTAATTAGATTTTTTTTAATTAATTTTGTGTAAGTTAGTATCAATTGGGTTAGGGTTGTATTTATCAGTTTGATTTGATTTTTTTGTTGATTTGATTTTTACATCTACGTTAATTTGATTTTTTGTTGATTTTATTTTAGTTTTGTGTTTGGTAAATGGGTTTAATATGTTTCTGCATTATTTGATGATTTACTTTGTTTATTTTGATTTTCTTTTAGTAATGTAGTATTGGTTTATGTCAAGAAATGATATTGTAATGTTGTTAATTGAAGTTGGAAACTATTGCTTGGTTTAGGATTTTTAAGTGTTATGTAGTTAAGTTTTTGATTTAGCAATGGAATTGATCGGTTTTTTATGCCTTTATGTATGAATGGTTTGTTATATTAGCCGAATTCGTGGCCGATAACATATATATTGAGATGTTGTTGTTGAAGTCGGCTGCCTTTTGGGAATTGGTGAATGTATATGAATGTAGCATTGATCAATTTAATAGCTTACTGTAGAAGTTTTGAGTGTAGTGTAAGAAAGGTTTTTAATCGGTAGTTGAAGTTAACAATGCTTCTTTGTGTGAGTGGCACAGGTTCATAGCCGAAGGAAATATGAATTTTATTACTATGAAATTATTGAAATTTGTAGCTTTAAGAAGGGATTCTATCATTTTTTGGGTTGCTTGAAACATCTTCTCTTACTATCCTACCAATTGCAGCACTCCATTTTGCTCCTATAATCTGTCTTAGTATAAGGTTTGAGTATTCTTGTAACACCCCGACCCCAAACAAATTAGGAGGGGCCTATTGTCACGAAATGCGCATCGAGGGCCAACAACTGTCCTCACAGACCAACACAAGTCCTTCCGACGCATTTTGTCCTCACTCATGCGCACCTCGAGAAAACTTCCCAGGAGGTCACCTATCCCAAGACTACTCCCAACCAAGCACGCTTAACTATGGAGTATCTTAGCATATGGGCTCCCTAAAAGGAAGGTGCATCTTGTTGATATGAGTAGTATATCAAATCCTTTGCAATCATGAGGGGTATTACAATTCTGGTTACAACCCTGCTCTTGGTTTATTCAAAAATCATTGGCATTCTGTTTTTATGTGGATGGTACATAAACGCTAGTTAATTGTAATTACATGCTTATTTTTAGGTTATCTACAATACTCTTAACCATTAGCTAGCTTCCATTGCCTTTCTTATATTTCTCAACTAAATTGAGTTATGCTTATTTAGTTATCTTATCAAATCATATTGATATACTCTTTTAACTTGAATTTGTGGCAATCTGATGTACTGTAAATATACTCACAATCTATACTCTAAATCTGTATCATGAAATATTCATCAATTCAATTAACAGTGGATTAATGATCTCATTTTTTTTTTCAGCATGGATGATATTATTTATGATGAACCTGTTCATTCACCAGACGAAATAGAGTATGAGTGTACACCAGAGGAAGAAGCTGATGTTCCTATTACAGTTGTAGTTACAATTGAAAGCAATAATGTGGATGATGACACTATACAACCTGTACTTGCTGCTTTAGATAAGAAACAGAGCTCAATTTGGCTGGAATTTCTCACACTTGACAAGGCAAAATCTATTAATGGGAAACAAAGGTCAATTTGCAAACATTGCCAGAAATCTTCTTTCATTTCCGATGCCCGTTATGGAACCCAAAATATGCAAAGACATCTTAGAAAATGCAGTGCATATGTAAAACATTTGAAAAACCAAGGAGGAAACATAGTAAAGTGATCTTTGACCAGAAGGTGTATACAGACATGGTAGCTAAAGCCATAATAAAACATGGATATGCTTTTCTTGGGTTGAACATGATGGTAATAGAGAAATACATGCATATTTAAATGATGAAGTAAATTTCATTTCTAAAAATACTGCTAAAGCTGATGGTTTAAAATTGCATGAAACTTTGAAGACTCGCTTAAAGGAAACTCTTCGTAAAGTCTCTAGTCGTATCTCTTTGACATGTGATATGTGGACTTCTTGTCAAAATGAGGGATATATGTGACGGCTCATTATGTGGATGATAATTGGAAATTAATTAGTACAGTGTTGAATTTCAGTCATATTGACTCACCACACACCGAAAAAACCATGTATTTTGCTATGTTGTCTATGCTTCAAGATTGGGGTATTGATGATAAGATTTTTTGCTTCAGATTAGACAATTCTTCTAGTAATGATAAAATGCAAGATTATTTTAAAGAAACTCTACTTGCAAGAGATGCTTTGTTTTACAATGGTGATTTTTTTCATGTACAATGTGCTACACATGTATTAAACCTTCGTGTACAGACTCATAATACTTTCTTTTCTCTCCCTCAGATTTCTCAATATCTCTTCCCTAAATCCCATACAAATGGGAGCACGACCATAAACTTCATCCAAGGTTCCAAAAGTCACTCCCCCTAGCTTCCCTTGAAGGGTTAAGGTTAGGCCTTGCTCTAATTTCTAGGCTTTGATAGTTTCAATTAGGACAACTTTAGGTGCAAACCTCATTAGCTCAATGAAATTGTTGTAATACTCACTGATATAGACAGGTTCCCCATTCTTGGGTTGGTAAACTCCATATACTTCTACTTTCTCAGGTAGGAAGGGTAAAACTTCTCTCTCAAGCCTTCCTTAAACTCATCCCACCCAAAGTTTGGTCTTTTAAACAACTCATCCTTTCTTTGAGCCCACCATAAGCCAGTTTCCTCCCTCGGGTAGTAAACACCGTTGTTCACCCTCAACTCACTTGGGCAATTGATGGCATCAAACAGCTCGTCAAACTCATTAATCCAGTTTTCAAGACTGGCTGGGTCTTCCTTTCCCAAGTAAACAAGTGGTTTTGCTGCAGCAACTCTCTTAAATACTTCACTATGACAGTCAAGTTTAGAATTTCGATTTCCCTTGTTCACCACTTTCGTGATGTTTTCAGTGTTATGGGTTAACTTTCTAAGGACCTTTCCTACTTTGGAACCAGATCGCTTATTTCCCATTCTTGAAGACATAATCCCTAAATATTCATACCATTCTTGAAAATTAGAAGGAATACACCATGAAAACACTTAATTCATTCCAAAATATAGAAAAATCGAACAATAATCACTTCACTTAAGACATTTATTGAAAACATATAAAAATAATTCAACCACTTAATCAGAATTCTCATAGTCAAAGTCTTTATTGGAAAGATCATAATCTGGATCATCATAGTTTGCCTTACCATTCAATCAATAAGTTTTAATAACTTGGCCAAGTGTAGTAGGATTTTTAGTTGGGTAAACTAGGTTGTAATCACTGTAATTTGGAGTATGGCTTGAGCTTTGAATTGGGTTATAAATTAGGCTACAGTGTGGGCTAGCACATACACAAATTGGCTTAGAAGAAATAACGTTGGACCTTTAGAGGAGGTGGATGATATTTTAGACTTGGTAATCTTTTATATGAATATGAAGCATCATAAACTTTTGACCTTTCGCAATGTGAAAATTGGCTTTTGGGCTTGGACGCCTACACGAGGTAGGAGTTTCATAACTTGGAGTAAAAGGAGAATGATAATCCTTATGCCTTTCAAAAGGTGGTATGAATCAATGGAGGAAACAACTCTTTGCGAAGTCTTGGATAAACAAAAGGGTAGTTAGGAGTTCAAGTAATGAAGTTGGTCAAATTCTTTCAAGCTTTGGTTCTCTCTAACTTGGTGGTTCCACAACTTTCCTCCTAGGTTCATAGTCAAATTTAAGGTAGTACAAATCACTTTTGAATTGAGTCAAAGTTGCTAGCCACTTTCCCTCATGATGGTGCTTCTCATTCTCAAAGAAAGGTTCATACTTTATAACTTTAGGTTAATGGGCTAGAGATAATAGAAATAGTCATGGTGGTTAAGTGAACACTTCAAGGTCAATTTTCTCATAAAGAGGTAGAACAAGGGTGGTTAATTTAGTCACCAAATCATTAACATGTATTAATCCTTTCACCTTTCGAGTAATAAATATTAAAGAATCTACTTCTTTAGATCATCAAACATCTATTTAAACATATAAATAAATTAATTCAATGAACACATTAATGTTATTCCACATAAGCTATTCAAATCAAAACTCTATGAATTCCTTGTATATGAAGTAATACGTATAAATCAACAAGTATAACTTAAGATGACTCAACTATAAGCATCAAAACACCATAATTTTTGAACCTCCCATCACCTTTCAAATAACACAAATCAAATAATTTATTCCTATATCATCAATTATTTAAATCATCCATTTAATGATATTTCACATAAACAACTCCACTCATAAATTCCAGTTGCATTAAGCAATTCATAACTCAATAATAAACCAAGCATACTCAAGATCACCCAACATGGGTAATATCCAAAAATTCAGACCTTATGACCATACTCTAAGGTGTTTTAACACCAACTCTAATGCACACATAATCACACAACTCAAGTTTCAATAGTTTTAATTATTTTTGTTTTCGAAAATAATAATAATGTACTTGAGTCATGATATAGGACGGTCGAGCCCGTGTCTCCCAGGAAAGTTACCTACGACGTTGAGGCGAGCCTTTCCTAGACAGAGAGTCGTACCCATTATAGGCCTTCGTAGAGAAATCAAGAATCCTTTTCTCATTCATCTTCCCACAAATAGGAAAATAGTTTTTATGCAAAAATAAAGCTTTTGACTCTCACACAAATGCGAAACTCTATCTATCCTATATGTCTTCTTAAGTCTACCCACAATTTTTATTATTCCCAATTTTTAATCTTTTTAAGACCGTTAAAACTGATACCACTTTGTAACATCCCCAAATCTCCCTCTACGGAAATACTAGTATAATACGTTTAATTATACCGTAGAGATAGATAGGCGTATTACCGCCGCGTGATCACGCAAGGCTACTCAAAACTTACTAAATAAAAACCAATACTTTGCAGCGGAAACATCAGTACCCTTTCTTTTATTAATACTTATAAAAAATAGTAACATTGATATGAGTACTTAAAATAAAGACGAGACTAACATTCCTAAACTAGGTGAAGAAAATCCCGGGACTCTCATATGTTCATTCATGACTCCACCTGAAAATAGTTAACACTGCTTACCATTACGGTAAACAGGGCGAACCAAAACAAATAGGAAATACGGATTAGCAAAATATGCTAAGTACGATAAGTGCAAGATAATGTAAACTCAATTCATTTGCAAACATGCTTTTAAAATCAATTCCAATGATTAATCCAATAATTCCAAAACTCATGATTCAAAACCAATTCTCAATAATCTCAAAACAATTCCAATAACTCAATAAGTAAATAGAAATGATTACCAATTTCTCCTTTTAAAAACCAATGATCTCAAGATACTAAAAAATAATACCAATAACTCAATAATTCAATAATAGTGATTATTAAAATTAATTCTTTTCAAAAACAAATTTCCTCTCTAAGTGCACACCCCCCAAGCTAGTCTCCTACTATTTCAAGGCTATTCTTCGAGAAAGACTAGGTCATACAAAGTCCGTAGTCTTCAATGAATCCGCATAATGGGATTAATATAATAATCATGCTTGTAAAGCTTTTGTAATAATAATTCAATAATTCTCATGAAATTCCTCTTTGAATAAAAACCTTTATTATAGTTTAAATCAAAACTCCTTTTATATTTAATTCAATCAAGCTTTCAAAAACCCTTTTAAAAACTCTTTAAATCACTCCAACATACTCTTAAAAATCCAAATTCCTTTGAACATAATAAATAATTTCAAACCATTCAAAACATGATATTTAAAATAAATCCTTTTATTAAAACAAATATTAAAATCAATTCCTCCAACCATACTTTATTTCATAAATCATTACTCAAATCAATTAAATTCAATCACTAATAAAATCATATGAAACATGCTATTCAAACCAATCACTTTCAAAAGTATCTAGCCACCTAAACATACCTTGATTCCGAATATCAATCAATACTTCGCACTTTCAAAGTTCAATCACGAATACACCTAGCAAATAACATAACCATAAGGTTATCACAACATAAACTCAAATCTAATGTGCATGGACTATAAAACTCTTTTAAAATAATACTTTAATATAAAATTATAACTTTGAAACAGGTATTGTATTTTAGAAAACTAACCATGAAGAAGATAAATGAATAGAATTTAAGAGAATTGAATTTCGTTGGAAAGAATAGGCAGAACTTGCAGAGGCCATAACGCCTTCAATATAACTCTGAATTTGGTGATTCTTGAGCCTAACCTCAAGGATATTTCGAGAGGAACAATCTTTTGTGAAACATCAATACCCCCAAAAACTGACCAGAAGTGCTCGAAAACTGGCTTCAAAGGTATATGGCTGATTTATGTAAAAAGAGGAGAAGAAAGTATGAAAAGGTTTAGGGAAAAGAAGAAGAATAAGAGAGAAGAAGAGAATTGAGTTTTGGTGTGAAGAATATGAGAGGTATGAGGGGGTATTTATAGGCTCACGAATGAAAGAATTATGGTAGGAGAATGTAGGAAGAATTATGGTAAAAAGTATTAAGGAAATTACTTGGAGAAGAGAGTTAAAGAATTATGGAAAGTTAAATATTAAGGTGATTAAGAATAATAGAATTAAGGAAAATGTGTTGTCATTAAAAATAATATGGCAAAAGAGATTACTTGGGGAATAATCAAGGATGAAATAAGGTAGGGAAATAAGATGATCAAATCTTTGTGAGATGAAAAATAAAATTAAGGAAAATAAGAGATTTTAAGGAGATAATTAAAAATACAATTTACCAAAATAAATCACCCAAAAATCCATCATGGTGGCTGAAAATTTGAGCTTTCCTAAGCTCATATTTTCGGACCTCCCTTTAGATATTTACGGAATTAATTTACTAGTTTTAAGGAAATAATTGTGTAAATAATATATATTGTATAAAATAATTAATTAAGAAAATATCAATTATTCACTAAATAAATTCACTAAGAAAATCAGATTTTCTACACTTAGAAAATCCGAAAATCATAGCTTATTATTTAGGAAATCCGGACCTCCTAATTAAATAATTAAAATATAATTTTCGCTTAGTTAAAATATCCGAAATATATATAAATAATCCGGGTTTTAAAATAAAATAAATGGATAATAAATCTTATCCAAAATCCAAAAATAATAATTGAGTTTTAAAATACTTTTGGCGCAAAAATTTAAATATCATTTTGGCTCCAAAATTTAAATAGTAAAATAAATTACTAAAATACCCTTTTAAGAGAATACTAATTAATTAATGAATTAGAAAATACGGGGTATTACAAGCAAGGCCGCCTTCAAAGATGTAAGGGGAAAGAATGCAATCAGTAACAAGAGAAAGGTCAACAACATTTTCAGAATCACCAGCCAAGTTGTAAGTTGGAGATGTTAACTTTAGGAAACTAATGACCTGGTTCAGCACGCATTGGAAAGAAATGGTAACTTTCAATTGTTCTGACCCCATAACCTGTGTGCATGATCAATATATACCATCAGAAGCTAGGCTACTACAGGGCATCATCAGAGCGAGCGACAAGATAAGTCACAGTGCTAGCACCCTATCAAGGCATACAAATATACCAATTTCCTCACTGTATTAACCTCCCAACACCCTTAAAACACAGTAATCTCTAATATGACACTATGGACAACAATAAAGCCATACTACATGTATGCTAAACTTAGAGCAAACAAAATGAACCTATTCTACAACCTCGAAAACACTAAAAGCTCTAATTTGTATCCACTACCAACCTAAAAAAAAATGTATGTATCACACAAAGACCAAACTGAAAGGCAATTACATACATAACAAGCATACTTAATCACAGCAATACAAGCTTAAACAAGCCACAACTGCTACAAACAAACAACATTCATTATAACAAGAAACTAAAGAAATGACCATAAACACATACAATAGATTATGCACCACCAAAGAAACTAAACAAATGATCAGAAACACATACAATAGGTTCTGCAGCACTAGAGAACAGCAAGACTTGTTGTTTGATACCTACACCAACAACATGAAACAACAAAATCAAAATTAATTTAAAAAATTAAAACTAACAAGTACAATAACAACATTTCAAAAAGATGTATAACATTATAACAACAATGATTGAATTTAACTGATATGAATAGCTAATTACTCATTAAACAAGATTGTATTTAATATTTTAACCAAGATTAACAATCACTTATTGCTTTACAAATTAAATCAACATATATAATCAATTTGCCAACATTTCTAATCTGCATTTCATTTTCTCATCTGAACAACTAATGAGTCTTTAAGAAATTCAATGCCAGATTTTAACATGAAGAACAAAACAATGTAACATTATTTTTCAGATTGTCCATCCATAGCCTTGAGAAACCTAACGAAGTTAAGCATAGGGTTTTTTTTCCATGATATACCTAACATTGACTGTGTGCAGTTCAAAGCAACCCATAAAAACCAAATTTAAAAACATTTTCAATGTAAAACTCTAAGATCTTTAAGATTGCACAATAAACAACAACTGAACTTTGCAACGATTTAAACACCCAAATAACTCTAACAATACTAATCAAGAGTCCATAATGTAAGTCCAAATCAGTACAATCCATGTGTTATCCATAAATCTGCTCTTTGAAAAGTATAATGTCAAGTGTGTTGTATCAAGGTTTAATACAATTATGTGTTAATACAACGGAGAGCAGTTTTAGACAAAGTAGTGCACATTATATCATAATAATTCTACTTTTTCAATTTAAACCGGAAAACCATTAAAGAATACCTCAAGTGGAAGGTTTCTTACCTATTACTATTTCACTCTCCTGTTTTTTTTTTTTTCTACTGCCTTTGTTTTGATAATGAAACACCATATTAGCATTGCCTTTTATACACATTACCATCATAACTAAACCAGAAAGTACATGGTGTAGTAGCATGCGCATGCTCCTGGAAATCCCTTGAATAATAACATGGTTTGCATGAGGCACCTTAATATCCAAATAGCAATCCTTTATCCACCAGACAATCAATTGCAACTCAATTAGAACTCCCATTTGCAAAATTTAATTTAGTAAAGCAAAAGGAGCATCATATTTGACACAAAGTCATTTTACTTAACTGATTAAACTCCCCTAGATATGTAAATTTCCAACCAAAATACAATATCAAAATTAGCCAAATATAATGTAAAATAAATTTAAAATGAATCAGATAATTACAATTTAAATTAAATCCCAATATCACCAAAATCACAAATAAAGATTAGCAAGAGAGTGACAAACAAATAAATAATTTAGCAGTATAATCACAAATAAATTAAAACAAACCTTAACAAATTATTACAATTATAACAAATACAAGCTGCAATGAGTCATACAATCTATGAATTACAAGCATAACAGCCTAAAAATTATCTTATGATTACAATACAATTACATAAGCTGCATAATTTTGATTATGTTCATCATGTTAATTCAATGGAAAACCAGGAAAGTAAATTAGCTTGAATGCTAAGATGATATGCTGAGGTGTCCAACAATGGTTATGCTTATGCTTGACTTCCTAAGCTGAGGTGTCCATCCATACAACCTGCCAGCAAAGAATAGAGCATTAAAACTGAATACCTTTTTCAAAAAAACCAAAAAAAACAGGAAAAGAAAGAAGATATTCGAAAAGGGAAAAGTATGAGCAAAAGTTAAGGGCAAAATCGGGAGGACACTATTCATAAGGGAAAAGCAAAAAGTAGAAATTCGCATAACCAATTTGTCTTTTAAGGGTTATGGATTTTAAATTTCACAACTCTCCATTTTAAGGTTTCCAATCACTTCGTGATTCTCTCGGTCTTGCAAGATCAACTTAGTAATGTGTATTTGTTCTATTAAGGACGGCACACCAATAATTGGATACTTAGCTATTCAAATCCTCTATGTGCTGGCATTCTGTTATTCTCTTTTTTGTCATTTAGTATTCTGTTATTTTGGTACAGAGAATGTGTTAGATTCTCTGCTAGCTAGTTAGGCTGCTTAGTGCATGTATTAAAGCTTTGATGGTGTAACAGTTTTAATCAAGCAATCGTAATATCTTTCCTCTCTATTCTCTCCTAATTTTCTCCTCTATTATTTCCTCTACATTAAATCAATCATATT
This sequence comes from Chenopodium album, assembly GCF_948465745.1. NCBI lineage: Eukaryota > Viridiplantae > Streptophyta > Magnoliopsida > Caryophyllales > Amaranthaceae > Chenopodium > Chenopodium album. The sequence goes on along the minus strand of NC_137846.1, from coordinate 41,563,317 downwards.
AGATTTCTTTTAGTCATCATGGTATCAGATGCCAATCAATGCAGTGTTGGAATGATCGTCTACTGCATGCTATTCTGATTATTCTCTTTTTCTTCTATCAAATCTCTCTTATTCTCTTCTTTTCTGACCTTCTTCTTATTCTCTTCTTCTTTTCTGACCTTCTTCTCCTCTCTAAATCTTTCACTTTTCTCCTATTCTTCTTCTGCATCAATGGTTGGTGGTGGTGGCAGGATCTCATTTCAGGATATGCTAAACCCTTTATTTCTGCACCCATCTAATAGTGCTACTTCAGTACAAGTAGACAAGATGAAAGGATCTTCTGATTATAGAGCTTGGCGTAGAACAATGGAGATCAACCTTTCCTCCAAACGCAAGCTTGGTTTTGTGCTTGGTACAGTTGAGAAACCAATTGATGATGAATTGAAAGTAGAGCTCTGGAACACCTGCATTGATATGGTAATTGCCAGCATCACTCATAATGTTTCTTCCAATGTTAAAAAATCTATTATGTTCATGACTTCTGCTAGGAAGATCTAGTTAAATTTGGAAAAACGATTCTCTCTAACAAATGGATCTAGGAAAAATAACTCCATAAGGATCTATTTAAGATTTTTTTTTTTTTTTAAAAAAAAAAAAAAAAAAAAAAAAAAACTCTATGCTAGTGAATGAATACTATAGACTACTGAAAGCTGTCTGGGAAGAGAAAGATGCTATGAACATGTTATTTGCTATATCTAATCCTAGTGTAGAAGTGCAAAATCTATTAAATTCTTTTAATACTCAGAGACAGGAAGCAAAACTCTTCTAATTTCTGAATGGAATGGATGAAGTGTATAATCCTCAGATAAGCCAACTGCTTCTCATGATACCTCTTCCTTCAGCAGAGACTGCTGCTGGTGCTGCTATGCAGCAAGAAGAGGCTCAGAGGGAGGTCTTGAACCTCAATAAATGTTCAAGTGTGTAACATCCCAATAATTCTCTCATTAAACCTGTAAATATCCTGAACAAAATACAAGAGAATTACTGACGTGCTACCACCACGTGTTTAAACGTTAAGGCTATTTCAGAATTTAGCAGCGGAAAACTAGTTCAATTAAATTGAAGTTTCAAACCAACAATTAAAAACCAAATTAAATCTTACAATTTGGAACCATTACGTCCCTTATTCAAAACCCAATTAACAAAGTAGCATATAAATCAAAGCAGAGTTTGAGAAAGTTTAATGTTTATGCGAGAAATAAATCATAATATAAGTAGAACCAACTTTCCACTCAATTACCCATCACTTGATGCAAGTCCCACTTTATGCAAATACCTGTGATTAATCTGCTCCCCAATATTACAAGTGTAAAAATTGGATCATAACAGGGTCATTCAAAGGCGAAGGCCATGACCAAAGAAAAGCACACAAAAGCACGCAATGAGCAACGCTGAGTACAAACAAGCTACAGAATATAAGAAGAAAGCATTCCTAGCATGCTACTAACAATCATTCATGACACAATTTAATTAAAGACTCAAACATTACTAGGACTTCACAATTTAATGACAATTTATTAATTTCATTATAATCATTGGATTAAGCAATAGACAAGGTTGTCTTCCTATGTTCCAATTTGGAACATCAATAAAAGACAAACCCCATGCCTCCTTACGGAAACATCAATAAACATCCAATGGCGACGGGCGCGACTCTGTGGCCATAGCTAGTATGAGATCTCATCTAACTCTTGATAATTTTTAAAAGCATTTGAAAACAAGAGACTCGTAGATCAGACGACCTCTAAAAAGTACACAGCTAATACCCTGTGAACCCCAACCCCTGATTGTCAATACTCTAGATGTGCACAAATCCAGAGATTTATTGCTCATCCATCTTACACTTTACGTGATTTAAAATTTTAGAATTGGTGTTGACTCATATGCAGCACAATAAAATCAATCAAATATCAAGCAATTCAAGTTTCCAATTCAATTCTTGATTCATTAGTGACAAGCAATATTTATTATTAGATCCTTTAACTACCTTGATGTATAAATACCTTGAGTGCATAAGGCACCCCAAATCCTTAACCTTGTTTTGAAAGACTTTAATTCTTCCTTCACTCATTCCATTTCTATAATCATGAACGAGTAATAAAATAATTCATTCCACATACTCACGTACCTTTGCCTCTAAGCGCATCTTGTAAATTAACGCATAAATAATACTTATAAGGTAGATTAATACACAACATACGAATATCACAATGTATAACCAAACAATTAAGCTCAGTCTTCTCTATACATGATACTAAGTTCTCGATACATCCCTAAACATGCTTCTAAAGGCAAGGTTTCGTAACTTGTACGTACCTTGAATAAACGAGTTGGTTGGCCACTTTAGATACTAGAAATCGCCTTCTATCAAGTCCTCTCCTAAACAAAACAACAATAACTAAATCAACACCCAAGCAAATAAATTTATAGCAATACAAAACTATTTTAAAATCTCTTAAACTATTGAAATAATGCCTTTAATTTATTCCCAATAGTCAAAGTTAATAATTCAATAGCTCAGTATAAGTTTATATGTTAAAATCATGAAAATATAGCTTATAACATAAAATTCCAGCAACTTTAAAGTGAAGAATATAATCCGAAAATTTAGTTTAAGATTATAAAACAACCTTATAAACATGTATACTTGAAATAATCATTATATAGTAGGTTAATATGTTTAAAACTCAAAAATACACCCATTTAATGTAGTTAGAGGCTTCAAAATAATAATTATAAATTTTGAAAATTTATTCTTGAGATTAGACTTTAAAGTAAGGCTTTGTAATCATAAAATACCCACAATCATTGTTTTATGAGATTAGAAGCATAAAAATATGAAACTAACACAATTTTAATTTTTTTTTGAAACTTTAATAAAATCTGAAATTTTATATATAATCAAAATAACTATGCTTTAACATAATTTAGACATAATATAATTAGATAACTTAATTAACGTGTTTTAAACCCTAAAACCATGAAAAATCAACATTTAAACCCTAAATTTTATACATACATAAATATGAAATTTTGTATTATAAATAAAACATAGTATTCTACATAAATTCATATTCTTTTATAACTCATATATATAATCAAACCATAATAATTAATAATCAAATGAAAAATTTACATAAAGCTTGAAACTTTAAGGGAAATTAAGCAAGAAAAGAGAGAAAGATAGAAAAGGGGAAGTGAACCAAAATCGGGGTTGCCGGCGTCGGGACAGCAGCAAGGCAGCGTCCGATGGTGGTGCAGTGGCGTCGGCAGCAATGCAGCAGTAGGAAGCAAGCAGTAAGTTTTTTTTTATTCTTTTCTGTTTTCGTGAAAGAGGAGGAGGAAGTGAGGAGGGGAAAATTACGTGAGGAGGGAGAAAGGGTTTGAGGGTTTTGGGGTTTTATTTGGGCCTTGGTTTCCTAATTTGATTAGGAGTAAAAACTTGTGGTTTGGGTTGAGTGCAACTACTTAGAATCGGGCTACTAAGTTAAAAATTATTTTTAAACTAGCCAAAAACTTACTAGTTTGATTAAAGTTTTATATAAAAATAATTTATATAATGAAATCGAAATAAAATAGTTGTATAAATAATAAATAAATATATTATAATGAAGTTAAAAATATGGGGGATTACAAAGTGATCCAATGGCTTTGTATAGCAAACCTGTTGGAAAAGACAGGTCATTTGTGTGTACATCCTATGGTCTTAAAGGTCATAGAAGTGAAAGGTGTTGGAATGTTATTGGTTATCCCAGTTAGCATTCTAAGCACAACCCCTCAGCACCTCTCAATAGATCTAAACCTATTGGTGGTCGGAGATGGACTTCTAGTCCTAAAAATGGTGGATCTCAAATGGCTGATGTGGCTCAGACCAGTTCACCCTAGCAGTTAGAACAACTAGCCAGAATGATGCCTAAGTTGCTGAATCAGACTAAAGGGTCTAAAACTGATGAAAACTAAAGCATTTCTTAGGTATGATCTCAAGTAATGCTGCAGTAAGCTCAAGTGAGTGGATCATAGACTCTGGAGTATCACATCATATGACTCCACATTTGAAGAATTTGAGTGAGAGCAGGAGGGTGTACAACACACCCAAAATCAATCTTCCCATTGGTGACAAAGCTGAGATCACTTACATGGGAAATTCTATACTTGAGATAGGTTTCACACTTGAAATTGTGTTGTGTGTTCCATTGTTCAAGCATAATCTTCTATCAGTGCAGAAATTGATTCACAATAGTCAGTGTGAAGTGCAGTTCTATCCAAGCCACTGCCTGATTCTTGATAGCAACAAAAAGAAAATCAGGGGCTTGGGAAGAATGAGTGATGGATTGTACTATCTAGTGAACCATCTCACAGACCCTTGGGCACAGGATATCTTGCTTAAATGTAAGATGACTGATTTTAGCTCAAATAGCAGCATTGACAAATTAAAGAAGTGACCAATGAAACAAAATCTCTCACTCTTTGGAATGACAGACTAGGACATGCCTCTCTTGGAAAACTGAAGCATATACCCTGTGTAAAACCTTACACTCAACAAACTGCTAAAGTTTGCATCACATGTCCTTTGTCAAAGTTCACTTAGCTGCCATATACTCTAAGTGATTCACATGCTCAAGAGCCTTTTGAATTAATTCATATGGATATCTGGGGTCCATATAAAGTATGTTCTATGAGAAAATACATACTGTTTCTGACCACAGTGGATGATAACAGCAGGAACACTTGGGTATATCTTCTTCAATACAAATCAGACTCTCTCAAGACTTAGGAAAACTTTCACTCATATGCTCGGACACATTTTCAGAAGAAAATCAAGTTTATAAGGTCTGACAATGCTCTCGAATTTGATGATGGCCCTTGTCAGTTCGTTACTCTTTGCCAAGCATGGTATTATTCATAAGACATCATGTGTCAAAAGACCTCAACAGAATGCAAGAGTAGAAAGAAAGCATAGGCATGTGTCGGAAGTGGCAAGAGCACTAAGGTTCGAAGCCTCTCTGCCTTTGATATATTGGGGAGAGTGTGTCTTGACTGCAACACACATTATTAACATACTTTCCACACCTGTTCTTGACAACAAAACTCCATTTGAGTGTTTATTTCATAAACCTCAGCTCCCAATTATGATCACTTGAAGGTCTTTGGCTGCTTGGCATTTGCCTACAATCCAGAGTATTTAATTGATAAGTTTAAGGCTAGAGGGGTACCTTGTCTTTTCTTAGGGTATCCAGCAAATCATAAAGGTTATAGATTAAAAAATTTGATAACAAAACAAATCTTTGTTTCCAGGAATATGATTTTCCATGAACATATCTTTCCATACCACACTTCCTCTCAATACTTATATATGCAACCCCTGTCTGACCCAATTACTACTGATTTCCTTGATTTTGCAGACACTGAGTCAGATGATACTCCACCTACCTCATCCGTTTCACACTCTAGCCCTTCAACTCAACCTAATGACAACACATATTTCACACCTCAAAACTCTCCCATACTAGCCTTGTAGGGAATATTTCAAGCATCTCACACTTGAGCCCCACTGTGATCATACATTCAAGCATGACGGCATCCAAAGGGAAGGAAGCTAGAGCAAAAGAGTCGCCAACAAGTTTTAGGAACTTGTAAACCATTCACGATCATAGAGATTGCTAACTCCATAGTGGTCCTGAATCATGACTGGATATTTGAGGATGATGGTACTAATCCAACCTAAAAGAGATTGAACCCGCCCTAAATAGGCCTCTACTTTGTTCTTCTCATATTCATTGTGTTTTCAATTAACGTACAATCAATATATTAATCCTAAACCTGTTTAATCTATGTTGGTTGATTATTAATGCAAAAATAAATCTATTATTGGTGATCACTTGAATTAAAATCATATTAACCTAAATAAAATTATTAATTATCTTATTAAGCGTGATTTCAAGTACAAATTCCCTTTAAACCTGCAAGAGAGGGTGTGATCAAGCAATAACATAATCATATCAAGCAACATAATAATATTGATACAACAAATCATCATAATATTAATATTTCTCATCAAAGCATAATAAAATTAACAAGATCCTAGGCATGATACTAACATGATTGATAACAAATCCTACCATGTCACTAAATAATAAAAATCAAAGCATTATCCCTAACATGATACTAGAAAGCAGTAAAATATTAAGAATATTAATTAACTCCCTAAACATGATACTAGGAATTAAAATAATAATCTACACATGATTCCTAAAGAAATAGAGCAATTGAATTACTCACTTTGATGCCTCGTACCTCTTTCTATTAAAAGAATACACCCATTAGTAACTTCAATGAAAATATTAAATTAAACAATAAAAGTAATATTAATTGAAATTAGATTTGGGACCAAACCCTCATCACTATCAACCTTTCACGTCTAGGTCTAAGGCAACTTCAAGCTTGGATAGTTGTATTCAAATCTCGTGAATGAGGAATGGTGTATTTTGAAAAGGCTAGGCTTAAAAAGAGAGAGAAAGAATGAATAAGCTTCTAGCTTAGAGAGAGAAGAGAGTAAATGATTGTTGGTGATTTGAAAATGGGGAAACCTGACCTTATTTATAGAGAAAAATCGACCATAAATGATAGAAAAGAGTCAGAATCAGACTCGGAGTAAAACTGGCTCCATCGCAACGCGACAGGACTATCGCGACGCGATAGCTCCATCGCATGGCGATAAGCCCATCGCGGCGCGGTGGTTGCTGTATGATAAAATTCCCGTACGGAGTCCTTCTCCTAATCAAATTAGGTTACTTGGAGTCTGTACTTATCTTTAATTAAACCGGATTTAATCTTTTAAAAACACTTGTTTTATTCCAAATAGACTTCTTTATCTTTTCTAAATCAAATATAATTACAATTAATAATCCTAATCCATTAGAACTTAAAATAACCCTTTAGAAGATTCTAGAATATTAGGATAAATCCTAATAACTTTAGGAATATAACTTAAATTAATGGACCCTCCACATGATCATTAGGTCGCCCATAAAACTCATTTCGGACCTAGTTTAGTATTTTGGCCATAACTTCCTTGTCATAACTCGAAATTGAGCTTATAATATATCATTGGAAAGCTCTTTTCAATCCCCATCCAACTACACAATTATAGGACCCATATCATGGAACAAACTAAACTTTATTGGACGTTTTTCATAAATAGAAATACGAAATGAACGGTTTTCGAAAATAGAAATGAATTATTTTTATTAAAACAGAAGAATTCACGAGACTCTTCAACTTTTCGCCTCATTCGATAATCAATGACATGAAAGACACTCATCACTGGGTTTGGTTTTTGGAGAGACACAATCAGGTGTCTACAAGCCTCACCAAACACTTCTTCCATTCCACCTCCAGTAAGAAAATCCACCAGAGATCATGTTCCACCTGTTTGGAGGAAAGATTATATCATGCTCAACAAACCATCCTTTCACATTTCCAATCTTACTGTAACTAATATTCAGCCGGATTTCAACTGTTTCTTGTCATCTCTGACCAAGGAAACTGATCCAATTCACTTTAAAGATGTTGTTAAGCACTTACAAAATATAACCCTGATGGTAGTATTGAAAGACACAAATCTAGGCTAGTCATTCTTGGGTGCAAGCAAAAGTATGGCATAGACTGCTCAGAAACTTTTGCTCCAGTTGTAAAAATGACAACAATTAGAAAATTAATTATTAGCGATTCCAGCTCTGGAAAACTGGTTTGCTGTGCAAATGGATGTCACCAATGCTTTTTTGCATGGTGATCTCTTAGAAAATGTTTACATGAAACTGCCTCAAGGATATACAAGACTTAGGAGCAGAATACAGCAGTGTGCAGACATCTCTCTAGTTCCTAAAGCTGATCCTTCCTTACTGTGCAAGCTAAAGAAATCTTTGTATGGGCTCAAGCAGGCTCCTAGACAATGGTTTCATAAGCTATCCTGCACCTACCTTACTTCAAATGAGCTTCACTCAATCCAAATCTTACAATCTTTTCACGCAGCTCAAAGATAACTCTCTCACCCTTGTTTTGGTCTATGTGGATGATCTTCTCATATGTGGTAATAACATGTTAGAAATAACCAATCTCAAAACTCTCTTGTCTGAGGTTTTTCATATGAAGGATCTAGGTCCTGTAAGATACTTTCTAGGTATTGAAATTGACAGATCAAAGGCTGGTTTCTTTCTCTCTTAAAAAAAATACACTACTGATATTCTTAAAGAGTTTGGTATGCTGCTCACCAAACCTTTACAGCTTCCCATGGACAGTCACCTAAAATTAACTGCTGATAAGGGTGACATTCTTCCTGATCCTGGCTTATATAAGAGATTACGTGGTAGACTCATCTACTTAACTATTACTAGGCTTGACATTGCCTTTTCAGTTCATATACTGGCTCAATTCTTGCACCAGCCCACTACAGTTCACTTACAAGCTGCAAAAAGACTGCTCGGATATCTAGTTGGTACTATATCTTAGGGTATTTTACTAGCTTCTAGTTCAGCTGCACAACTAACAGCTTACTGTGATAGTGATTGGGTTGGCTGCCCTATCTCCAGGAAATCAACAAGTGGTTATTGCATCTTCCTAGGTGACTATCCTATCTCCTGGAAAGCTAAGAAGCGACCTGTCACTGCTCGTTCATCTACAGAGGATTAATACAGAGCCATGACTCTTACTACTTGAAGGCGTCGTTCGGAGTGCACCTGCATTAAGCATATTGTGAACATGCTTGGCACTCATATGAAGTGGGAATTGACATAATACGATTAGGGACAAAGTAAAGTAGGGAGCCACCAACAAGTTTTTAAGGAACTTTGTAACACCCCCAAATCTCCCTCTACGGAAATACTAGTATAATATGTATAATTATACCGTAGAGATAGACTTAGGAGTGTTACCGCTGCGTGATTATGCAAGGCTACTCAAAATACTTAACTCAATAACAAAACTTGCACCAGAAACTCAACTTTCTTTTATTAATACTTATAAAAATAGTACCATTATTATGAGTACTCAAAATAAAGACAAGACCAACATTCCTAAACTAGGTAAAGCAAATCTCGGGACTCCTATGTGCTCATTCATGACTCCACCTGAAAATAGTCAACATTGCTTACCATTACGGTAAACAGGGCAAACCAAAACAAATAAGAAATACGGATTAGCAAATTATGCTAAGTACGATAAGTGCAAGATAATGTAAACTCAATTTATTTGCAAACATGCTTTTAAAATCAATTCCAATAATTAATCCAATAATTTCAAACTCATTATTCCAAAACCGATTCCAATGATTCAATATTCAAAATAATAGTTAATAAAACCAATTCCTTTATTAAGAACCAATTTCTTTTAATTCAATTCCTCACCCAAGTGTGCACACCCCCTAAGCTAGTCTCCTTATTACAAGGCTATTCTTGAGGAAAGACCCGGTCATCCAAAGTCCAAGGCCTTATCAATAAACCAAATCCGCATAGTGGGATTACCAACATGCTTATAAAGCATTAATAATAATAATTCAATGGTTCAATAAATCCTTTTAATATCTAATAAATTCCAATATAATTCAAACTCCTTTTTAATAATTCCACATACTTTTCAAAATTAATAATTCTTCCTTAAAAAAAAACTTTTATTTGATTCAACAAACCTTTAAAAATCAATTCCTTTATTAAAACACGATAAGTGATTCAAACCATTCAAAACATGATTTAAAAACAATCATTCAAAATACTTTTATTAAAATCAATACCTTCAAACGTAATTTATTTCAAAATCATAATTCAAATCAATTTAATTCAATCACCAATCAAATCATGTAAACATGTTATTCAAACCAATCACTTTCAAAGGTATCTAGCCACCTAAACGTACCTTGATCTTTGCTAGAAAAACCACACAAAAAGAACCTCAAGAACCTTGATTCCGAATATCAATTGATGAGTGGCATTTATGCCACAATTTAGTGTTCTCTTTACGGGTTTTTCCCTCCCATTTGTAGCTTGTTTGCCCCCTTTTCTCTCCTTTTTGTTCCTCTTTTCTTTGTTTGCCTTTCTCCTTGTTTTCTTTGTTTTTGTTTTGTAGGAATCAAGGCATTGGAAGAAGAGCAATTCACCCCCAAACTCCCCTGTGCGCGGGCGCGCAACACTGTGAGAACCCGCGCAGGAATGCTCCAAGAACATAACACAAAAGGAAGATTTTGTGCGCCTTGTGCGCGCTTTGTGTGCGGGCGCGCGACCTTGATGTGTGCGGGCGCGCAGCCCTGGGAGAACCCGCACAAAACAGCAGCAGAAGCAGAACCAAAACAGAAAGTTGTGTGCGCCTTGTGTGCGGGCGCACACTCTTCAAGCGCGGGCGCGCAGTATTGCTGGGAGAAGGCGCGCATCCATGGGTCTAATTTCCCGTACCCACATATCTGCGAGGGCGCACGCACAACTTCTGCGCGGGCGCATAGTGTTTGTGCGCGGGCGCGCACCGCTGAGTTGCAGTCTTTTTATTTCGTATTTTTGTATCTTTTAAAGGACCTATATATATAGGTCGTAGGGAGATTAGTGGAGCATCTATCATTACTTAGAAACATTTTAGCCCTAATCTAGAGAGAGAAAACTCCATTAGTAGAGAGAGAAAGTGTGGATTTCCATTGATGAACTTGGATATTGAAGAAGGAGCTTGATTGAATCTTTGTAAATCTTCATCTTCAATTAATGAGCAATTTCTTACTCTCTTTCTTTACTTTTGTACTTAGTTTTGTTTGCTTATTTTGATTTTCCTTCTTTGCTTATTGATCATGTTGATGCTTATTGATTTGATGATTGATATTGTCTTCAATATGATTTGTGAGTAGTCACCTAGCCAAGGGTGTGGGGATGGTGTAGTTGTTAATTGATTCATGCTTATGATGTTGGGGTTATGTTAATGGTGATTAAAGTCTTTGTATGTTTGATATTCTTTAATCTTCTTGCAAGTGCACATTGTTAGTTGATTAAAGGTGAATCTTTGCTAACAAGAAACGGAAGTTGACTTAGTTAAGGTTCATTGTTATCGATATTTCATTGATTGCACCTTCTAATATTTGGTTCTAGTGTGGAAACATAGAGGCTATGTTAGGAGAAATCGATTAACCCCGAAGGCGGTTAGATTGAGCTTTATTTCGATATTCTTGCATGCTTAGTTTACCATTGCTTTGCTTCCGTGTTATTTCATGATCAAATGGAAACTACATCTACCTACTTCCCTTGGTGTTTAGTTATATTGATTTTTAATCATTCTTAATCTTTAGTTTAATCTCTTAGTTAATCACACTTCTTGTCCCGAGGTAGCTTAAGTCTTAAGTAGTGAATGTGGTATTTATGCATGTCTCCTTGTGGTTCGACCCCTATGCTTTCCTTATACTTGTATTAGGTTTGTTTAGGTTATATAAATTGTATATGATCTAGGGATAGACAATTGACGACGCGTTTATTCCCTTGTCAAATTGGCGCCGTTGCCGGGGAAGACGGCTTCCATTGCTTTTTCATTACTTTATTTGAGACTATCTCATTCCTTGTTTGTTAGTATTTGCTACTACTTGTTACTTGTCAGTGCTTACGTTCTCCTTAGCTTTGTTGTATGAACAGAGGATGAACCCGCTCAAGGTCTTTGATTCCCATCGATCCGGAGCTAGAGAGATCTTTGTCCTTACTTCGAAGAGAAGCAAGAGCGAGGAGTAGAAATTCTCACACCCCAACGAAAGAAGGAGTAAGAGAATTGGAAGATACTCCACCATCTTCACCCTCAAGTGAAGACTTAGATAGCTCTAATTCACCTCGGAAATCAACCCCTTTTCAATCTTTAAATCCGAAAGTGAAGAAGGTTCTAAAATGGGAGAGAATATACCTATGAGTCGTCTTGGGGTTCCCGAAGCCTTTTGAGCACAAAGTGGGATCCTAACTCCTACCACTCAAGCCAACAATTTCGAAATCAAGCCCAATTTGATTGCTTTGATAGAGAGGAAACAATTCTCGGGTGGAAAATTTGAGAGCCCTCATGAGCATTTAAAAGAATTTGAGAAATATTGTGACACAATCAAAGCCAATGGGGTGACTCAAGAGTACATCCGCCTTAAGATGTTTCCATTTTCTTTAATTGGGAGAAGTCTAGAATGGCTAGAGAAGGAGGTGCCCCCTAACTCTCTCACAACTTGGGATCAAGTAACTACGGCTTTCTTGAGGAGATTTTACAACCATAGGAAGACCGCCGAGGCTCGGTCTTTGATTCAAGGTTTTCGCCAAAAGAGTGGTGAGACTCTAAGTGCGGCATGGGACCGGTACAAAGAGCTTCAACGTCAATGCCCACATCATGGGATACCCAAGTATCAACTCATCCACACTTTCTATGGAGGTCTATCACCTCAAGGGAGAACAAGCCTAGATGCCGCCGCCGGCGGTCCAATCATGAACAAAGGAGAGGATGAAGTGGAATGCATCATAGAGGAGGCCGCAAAGCATTATGATGATTGGTATGAAGGAGAAAGGGAGGCCACTTCTAGCAAGGGTGTCTATGCATTGGAGCAAGCCAACGCAATCAACAACCTTTCTTCCCAAATCTCCAAGATGGCCAAGCAAATGGACGAAATGATGAAAGAAAGGTCAAACCCTCATGGTAATACCTCCACTTCAACCAAGGGAGGCAATGGTATGACTACTCTTTCCCCCTCTTCTTATAATAAAATGCCTCAAGGATGCATGTTTTGCTCAAATTGTGAAACCTATGATCATGATACCTCCCATTGTGTGTATGCTTGTGAAGTTCAAACCCCTCCCTATGAACATGATGATAATGTAGAAGATGTCAATGTTATGAATGTTGCTCCTAGAATGGAAAATGTAGGGAACTTGAGGCCAAACTCCAATCAAATGGGGAATTGGAATCAAGGTGGAAACCGTGGTTGGAACCAAAGTGGTGGTGCTTATGGTAACCAATACCATGGTGGGGGAGGCCCTTCCAATTTCAATGGAAGAGGCTACTCTAACCAAAGGGGGTATGGTTATCAAAACCAAAAACCCAACTCCCGATACCATGACCATCAAAATCAAAATTTTGGTGATCAAGGTAACATGGGAAACAATAGACAAAGCAATGTTCCCAACCAAGGCACCGGAGGCAATAGGGGCCAAAATGTTTCTAACTATGCCCAAACCAATAGGCCTCCGGGTTTCCATCAATCCCAACTTCCTCCACCTCAACAACCTCTTCAAATTGAGGCCCCTCCTAATGATCCCGTGATGGCTAAGCTAGATGCCATCATGAAAATGCATGAGGAGGAAAAGAAGAGAAATGAGGAGGATAAAAAGCGAGCCAATGCTCATATGAAAATGCTTGAAACCCAAATTGCTCAACTTGCTTCTAATTCCTCTTCTTCTTCTTCTTCCTCTATCCCTAGTCAAGGAGTCAACCTAAAACCTTTGTATGCCATGACAACAAGGAGTGGAAAGGTAGTAGGGAGTGACCCCTTAGTTGAGGAGGAACCTCAAAATGAAGTAGAGTTAGAGAGAGGGGATGAGAGAACCAAAGATCCTTCTAATGTTGAGAAGGAGAAGGATGTTGAGGTGCAAAAGGAGAAAGAAACACCCCCTTGCCCCTAAATCTCCAACCTAGAGAGGAGAGACTACCTTTTCCCCAAAGATTTGTGAGAGCTAAGCTTGACGCTCAATTTGGGAAGTTTTTGGATGTGATTAGGAATTTGCATGTTTCCCTTCCTTTTGTAGATGCCATGAAACAAATGCCCCATTACTCTAAGTTTTTGAAAGATCTATTGAGTTGGAGAAGGGAGTGTGAAACGGTGAGTTTGACCGCCAATTGTAGTGCAATCCTTTCCAACAAACTTCCCGCCAAGTTGAAGGATCCGGGTAGCTTTTCCATCCGTTGTTCTATTAATGGCATTGAATTTGACAAAGCTTTGTGTGATTTAGGAGAAAGTGTGAGCCTCATACCCTACTCCGTCTACCAAAAGCTTAGTGTAGGAACCCTTTCCCCCACTAACATTACTCTCCAACTAGTGGATCGGTCCATTAAGTTTCCCATGGGTAAGGTTGAGGACATTCCCCTTAGGGTAGGAAAGTTCACATTCCCCGTGGATTTTTATGTGCTAGAGATGGATGAGGATGAGAGGATTTTTATTATCTTGGGTAGGCCGTTTTTAGCCACCTCTAGGGCCATCATTGATGTGAAGGAGGGTAAAATATCTTTGAAAATTGACAATGATTCAATTGAGTTTGATTTGAATAATGTCATGCAACAACCTTCCTCAAGTGGTGAATGCTTTAGAGTAGATGTTCTAGATACCATGCTTAGTGAATTTTCTCGTTCCCATTTGCATGCTTCTAACGATCCCCTAGAAAGCGTATTGTTGAATGATTCTAAGCTAGGTGCTCACAAGGACGACATTCAATTCTATGAGGATTTGCTACAGGAAAGCAAGAGCGGGTGCATGGATGAGAGCATGGAGGAAGAGGCTTTTCACACCCATGATCTCTTTCAAGTTGAGGAAAGAGAGGAGAGCACCAATGGTAAGGGAGCACCAAAGGTAGACTTGAAACCTCTACCTTTGGGCTTGAGGTATGTATTTCTTGGTTCTAATGAGTCTTTCCCCGTAATTGTTAATTCCAACCTAACGGAGGAGCAAACCTCCCTCTTGATCAATGTTTTGAAAAAACACAAGAAAGCTTTAGGCTATACCATTGATGACATCAAAGGTATAAGTCCTTCTTTATGCATGCACAAAATTGATCTAGAGGGAGATGCCAAACCCGTTAGGCAAAGACAAAGGAAGCTTAACCCTTCCATGCAAGAGGTCGTGCGGAAGGAAGTGGCTAAGCTTCTTGATGCGGGAATTATATACCCAATTGTTCATAGTGATTGGGTATCTCCCGTGCAAGTTGTGCCTAAGAAAGAGGGAATGACGGTAGTTCCCACTAGGCTTGTAACCGGTTGGCGCATGTGCATTGACTATCGCCAACTTAACACAAGTACATGCAAAGATCATTTTCCATTACCGTTCATTGATCAAATGTTGGAGAGGCTTACAAAGAATTCCTTCTATTGTTTCCTTGATGGTTATTCGGGATTTTTCCAAATCCCGATTGACCCCAAGGATCAAGAGAAGACGACTTTCACATGTCCCTACGGTACTTATGCGTATCGTAGGATGCCTTTCGGGCTTTGTAATGCTCCCGTAACATTCCAACGTTATATGATGTCTATTTTCAGTGATATGATTGAGGATGAGATAGAAGTCTTTATGGATGACTTCTCCGTTGGAGGAGCCACCTATGAAGATTGTCTATCTAATTTATCTCGTTGCTTGGAAAGATGTGAGAGGGCTAACCTCGTGTTGAATTGGGAAAAGTGCCATTTGTAGGAGTTTATAGGTACTACGCAGCGGAAATAATATATATGAATCATATTCAATAGAGTACCTAAACCAAGGATCGCATGCATAACACACAAGACACATAATCATACCTTTGAAGCGCGAATTCCATGAAGCTATTTGACAGGAAAATCAGGGAGAGAATAGAGCCCCAAGTGTTGCTCCTCTACTTAGTCCACGAGATTCGAACGAGCCGTCCACCAATACTAGATTGGTCGAGTGATTGAGGAAAACCGCGATCACCACCTTTTCGGACAACCGACCACCGCACGAACCACCACCACCACGAGACACCACCGCGCCTAGGAGGAGGAGAGAGCCGTGAGAGAGGGAGTATGAGAAGGGGTTGGTTTCGTGTTTGCTAATTAGGGTTTGATCTAAATGATCAGTAAATTCCTTACTTGCAAACCTAGGCACCTAGTCTATTTATAATCTCATTATAATTAGACTAGGGCACGAAGCCCAATAGCCTCTTAAAGCCCCATATGGCCGGCCACCTAGAGTGATGAGGCCCATGATGGGCCTCGTCCTCTAATGCTCGATCTAGCCCCTTTGTGTGACCTTATAGGATCCGTCCAATTAGGCTTTCGCCTATTTTACTAGTCCAAAGATCGTAAGTACCTCTAGCTATGGCAAAACGACGACCCAAACGTCCGGACTTAATTATCTCCATAATTTGATCCAATTATATATCTAGTAATTGCACACGACGAAGACATAACTCCTTCACCATTTTATGGTAGAAAGTGGGATTGTTCTTAGGCACAAAATTTCCCATGCCGGCATTGAGGTTGATAGAGCCAATGTAGAGGTCATTGAGAAACTTCCTCCCCCCACCAACGTGAGGGAAGTGAGATCTTTTCTTGGCCATGCCGGGTTCTATCGGCGTTTTATAAAAGACTTTTCTTTGATTGCAAAGCCTCTCACATCCCTATTGCAACAAGATAAAGAGTTTGTATTTGATGATGCTTGTCAAGAATCTTTTTGTAGGTTGAAAGAGGCCCTTTGCACCGCCCCTATTGTCCAAGGTCCGGATTGGTCTCTTCCATTTGAGCTCATGTGCGATGCAAGCGACGAGGCTATTGGTTTGGTTCTTGGGAAACAGAAGGATGGGAAGCTTCATGTCATACATTATTTGTCCAAAACTCTCAATGATGCCCAACGAAACAACACAACCACCGAGAAGGAATTCTTAGCGGTTATTCACTCATTTGAGAAGTTTAGAACCTACCTCATTGGTTCTAGGACAATTGTGTACACCGACCATTCGGATCTCAAATATTTGATAGGGAAGAAGGAAGCTAAACCAAGTTGTTGAGATGGGTTTTAGTTCTCCAAGACTTTGATTATGAAATGAGAGACAAGAAGGGAGCCGAGAATGTGGTGGCGGATCACCTTTCAAGGTTGGGCGGTGCAAGGTTCAAGGATGATGGTTTGCCAATAGAGGATGCTCTAAGGGATGATGTGCTATATGTTCTTGAGGTGAAGTCGGCTCCATGTTATGCGGATATTGTGAATTACTTGGGTTGTGGTGCCATACCTCTGAATTTCACTTCACAACAACGTCGAAAGCTCAAGCACGAGGCAAAGAGATATATTTGGGATGAATCGATTTTGTTGAAGAGAGGGGTTGATGGGTTGTTGAGGAGATGCGTCCCCAACAACGAGTTTCAAAGTGTTCTCCATATGTGTCATTCTTCTCCTTGTGGTGGGCATATGAGTGCTCAGAAAACCGCCTCAAAAGTTCTTCAATCAATGCTCTTTTGGCCTTCTTTATTTAAGGATTCTTGGATATTTGTCAAGACCTGCGATAGATGTCAAAGGGTGGGGAATATTTCGAGAAGGGATGAAATGCCACAAAACCCCATCCTTGAGCTTGAAGTTTTCGATGTGTGGACGATAGATTTCATGGGCCCTTTTATCTCCTCAAATGGGAACAAATATATTTTGGTTCCCGTTGACTACGTGTCCAAATGGGCGGAGGCCGTAGCTTCTCCAACAAATGACTCAAAGGTGGTGGTTAACCTTTTCAAGAAAGTGATCTTCCCAAGATTCGGTGTTCCAAGAGCGATTATTAGTGACGGGGGGTCACATTTCAAGCACCACACCTTCGTGCGACTACTTGAGAAATATGGGGTATCTCACAAGCGGGGGCTTGCTTATCACCCCCAAACAAGTGGTCAAGCGGAGGTCACAAATAGAGAGCTCAAAATGATCTTGGAGAAGACAGTTGCCAGAACGAGGAAGGATTGGTCCTCTAAGCTCATTGATTCTCTATGGGCTTATAGGATCGCCTTCAAGACGCCAATTGGGACCACCCCTTACAAGCTTGTATATGGGAAGAATTGTCATTTGCCCGTGGAGATGGAGCATCGTGCTCATTGGGCGATCAAGCAAATCAACTTGGATCTCCATAGTGCGGGGGAGCAAAGGCTTTTAGAGTTGCATGAGCTAGAGGAGTTGAGGTTGAGTGCCTATGAGAATGCAAGTATGTATAAGGCAAGATCAAAAGCGTGGCACGACGCTCAAATCATCAAGAAAGATTTTGTCAAAGGGCAAAAGGTACTCCTCTTCAACTCGAGGTTGAAGCTCTTCCCGGGCAAGCTCCGATCAAGATGGAGTGGGCCATACATTGTTACGGAGGTATTCCCGTATGGAGCATATGAAATTTTCCAAGATGGCCACTCTCCTTTCAAAGTCAACGGCCACCGCCTCAAGCCTTATTTTGAAGGATCCCCAAGTGATAAACCAATTTCAGTTACTCTAATTGATGTGCATCGTCAATTCCACCCTCCTTAATCATCTCGAAGAACGTCGAGCTAACGACGCTAACCAAAAGCGCTTCCGGGAGGCAACCCGAGTTTCTAACCTTCTTCTACTTTCTTCTCTTCATGTTGCCTTCATTTTTCTATTTACAACTTTGGATTATTGGGATTTGTGAGTTTTGATTGTATTTGAGTCTTTGATAAACGGTGCATCTAGCATGATTGTATGGAGTTTAGATGTGAAATTAAGGACTATTTTTGCAGGCCGTTTGGTGTTATATTTGGAGCTAAGTTGGGGTTTGGAGACTTGGAAGTGAGTGAGGAGCATTTAAAGAGAATCTTTTGATGAAGACCCTGTGCGCGGGCGCGCAGGCATGGGAGAACCCGCGCACAGGGAAGCTCAGCAAAACAGATCATGGTAGAAACTTGTGCGCGACATCTGCGCGGGCGCGCAGGCCTGGGAAAACCCGCGCAGATTGAAGGCAAAAATACAGATCATGGCAGAAACTTGTGCGCGACATCTGTGCGGGTGCGCAGAAGGGGGTTGTGCGGGCGCGCAAGCCTGGGAGAACCCGCGCAGATTGAAGGCAAAAATGCAGATTTTGGCAGAAGGTTTTGCGCGACATGTGTGCGCCATCTTCGCGGGCGCGCAGTTCACTTGCGCGGGCGCGCAGATCTGGGTTTATCGAGGGATATCATCCTTATTTCCCCGATTTTCTTCATTATTTTCACATCCCAAACACGATTCTCACTCTCTCTCCTCAAGAACTCAAACCCTAACCTCCTAAATCTCCTCTAATCTCACTTATTTCCTCGAAATTTCACCAAATCCCTTACATTCCCTCACTTTTCTCACAAATTCATCACTTTCCCCTCTCAAAATCATCCATTTTTCACCAAACTCGTGGTGGCTCTTTGGTGGTCGAGGTGGTGGTGCGTGAGGCTCTTGGAGGTCTTCAAGCTCTTCAATTGTGGTATAATCCTAATCCTTGAGTACTTGGTAGTCTTAATTCATTAGATGAGATCATGTTTTAGGATTGTCAAGCAAGAATTGAGCTTGTATGAATTTTGTGTGATTTTGAGATAGTTTAGCTTATAATTGTGGATTTTGTTGAGATTTTCTTGGTGATTTATGAGTATTGTTGATGAAAATTGTTGTTTTCATGAAATTTGGCTAGCAATTACTTGACTCGGATATTGAGAATTGTGTGAGTAATCACTAGTTTGATTTTGAGCATTGAAGATTGTTAATGTATGAGAGATTGAAAATGTATGTTGATTGAGAGTTTTGATGCTTGATTTTGAAATTTGCCTAGTGATTCTCCCTTTAGCGATTGAGTATTGCAAATTTTGGCCTGGATTATTGTTGTTCATAGTTGTTTCTTGCTTGTGATATTTGTGTCTTGGAAAGTTGTTGCTCCTAACCCCTTTTCAGGTAGCAAAATCAAAGGCTTCAATTGTTGTTGTTGTTGTGGGAAGGTTTTGGTATTTTTGAGTGTTGGAATAACTCCGTGGTGTTCTCGGTATCTCTTGGGGTTGTGAGTAAAGTTGGTGAAGATGAGTGGTAGGAGACGGAATAGGAAGGAGCCTAGAATATCAGTTGATGAACCCCAACCTTCCTCTCAAAATCTAAACCAAGCACAATCCTCTCTTCCCACCTTAAAATTTGTAAACCGACACCATGCTCCCATCCATCAAACACTCCTCAAACGCAAGCTTAACCCCACCCGGCACTACTATCAACGCTCAATGCGTGACTTGGGGATAGATGAGGACCTTCGGTCCCTTCTTGACAACCTTGGGATGAGTGAGTTCATCAAACGCCAATACCCAACCTTCAAGGAACCCACCTACGAGTTCCTAGCTTCCTTTGAGAAGGAACCCGTTGGAAACAACGAGTTCCAAATCTCCTTCCAACTCTTCAATGCCCGCCATGTCATCTCTCTTCGGCGTCTAAATGAACTCCTAGACTTTAACCCCGACGCCGATCTTCTTGCCCCATCCACCGAGCTCTTCCCCGAGTACGACGCTTTCCGTTGGTGGCGGACAATTACCGATATGGATGAGTTTAGTACTCGGTACTCGGTGGCAAGCCAAATTATCCATCCAGTACTCCGCATCCTTCACCGCATCTTGGGGTTTGCGGTGTTTAGCAAACAGGATTTGAGTAAGCTCTCTCATGAAGAGCTCTTCACTCTTTGGGTTGCCACAAAGGAGGAGTTGAGTGGGCGGCTCAACATGGGGTATTGGTTTGTGCTTGTTGTGAGGCAATCAAGAATAGGAACAAGACGGGAGAGATTGCCTTAGGAGGGATGATTTCAAGGATCGCCTCGAAGCTAGGTGGTGAAGTTCTTTTCCCTTTTTGCACAAGGGTGGGAAAAGACAGAGATATGTTCGTGGACATCTCTTACATGCGGAAGTCGGTCTTCATCCAACCGACCGATGATGTGAACAACTTCCACGATTGGTGCGTTGAGAGGGAGCACCATTGCATACTTCTATTCCCGAGCCGCACTTCCTTGGAGAGGAACGCAAGGAATGTGTGGAAAATTCCTAAGGACAATGGTGTCCTTCCCAACGCTCTTGGAGGTGAGCGAAACATGATCATCCGCGAGCGGCATCAACAGCAACAACAACAACAACAAGAAGAACAACAACAACAATTCCAACAACAACAGCAATTTCAGCAACAGCAGTTTCATCAACAACAACAACAATAACAAGGGTTTCAACTACAAGGTTTTCAGTATGGGGAGGGATCCCAAGGTTTGCGCGTCCCCTCCTCTAGCGAGGGAGGTATGGCCTCTTCCTCTTCTTCTTTTAACCTTGAGCGAGCTTTCCAAAACCTTTCAATGCAAGTAAACCGGTTGACGGAGGCCGCCGATGGGTACTCGGTTTACAATGCCAACATTTATGATTGGCATGTAAACCAAGGACACTTTGACCCACCGGTGAACTATCCGTATTTTCCGCCCCAACAAGGGCCGGTTCCTTCTCATGAAGAACCGCATGTTGACGGCACTTCCCGTCAACCGGTTTGGCCTATTGGTCCGAGCCTTAATCTCAAGGGGCCCCCCGAGTGAACTACCCCACCTCTGAGGGGTACGATTACAAGGCACCGGGGGGTGTGATTACCGTGGGGACCCCAACTACCCCATGTTCACATCCGAGCCTCTTGAGATGCCCCCTCCCTTTGACCCTCTTCCGGACTACCAACAAGAGTTGTACCGGAACCGCGGTTTTCCACCGGGTTACACCGGTGGTTGGGACCCCCATGGCCCTCCTATCGACGTCGACTACGAGTGGCGTCCTTATGGAGAGGGCTCTAGTTCTCACATGGAGGACTAGGGCCCTCGGGCCGAGTTTAGCCCTTCCTCCCACCCCATTCTCCACTTTGTTCAAACCGAGGACGGTTTTCCGTTCAAGTGTGGGGGGTGCTTATTTATTGTTTCATTTAAGGGCTTTGTTCTCATGGGGCGCAATTTTGGGCCAATAGGTGTCTTTTTGGAAGGTTCCTTCCCCTCTTTTCAAAAAAATGATGATGATGATGTTTTTAATGAAACCTTGTGTTGTTTTGGCTCCCGTTTTTTTCGAAAATCCAAATTCCCCTTTAATCCAAACTTTTTCTCTATTTTGTTTTCTCTTTATTTCTTTGTATATATTTCTCTTTCTACTAACCAAATATTTGCCGAGTTGTTTTGGACTTTGACATTTTGAAGGGCTTATTGGCGCATTCCCAAATTTTTCCGAGCAATGGAGTTTCAACGATTGTGGATTTGCGTTTGCTAAGCGTAATTGGGTGACAAATTCTCCTTCTCAACTCTTTAAATATTTGATTGGTTGCATAGCTTAGGTTAGTTTAGGAAGGAGTTGAATGGTTCGAGGTTGAATGATTTCGTTCTAAGGAACCTGGGATCGTTGATGTTGTATTCAACGATCATTGTATGTCGATTGGGATTTATATGATTTACATGCCTCATTTATGAACCTTTTTGATTTCTTCCTTTTTCTGTGTGTGTTGCTTTTCTTCTTTCCTTTATGTGACATTCATAATCATGACAAGAGAAAAATTTTTGAAAATTGAGAATTTGCTCGTTCATTTGGAAATGTGGACCTACATGCTTTTGTTATGACATATTTTTGAATGCTTACCTTCCTAGTTGAAGAGGGTCTTCCCGGTTTGAGAGTGCTTAGGGTTGAACTAGACACATTTTAAGCTAAGGTAGTCCGGTTTAGAACTCTTGAGGACGTTTGAACCCCTAGTTCACGGGAAAGTGGTAAGATGGTGTTGCTCTCCGTAGTGAATAGGATTCCCTTGGTTGGCAATTGCTTATTTTCATATCCCATGTGAGCGTTTATTGTTCAAGCCTCCATCACTTTTGTTGAGCGGCATTTTGGATCCTTAACTATGCGTGTCTTAATCCTTGTGTTGGTATCTAGCTCCCAAGACCGTGATCATATAACTCTAGAGGAGGAAGAGGGCATCTCTTCTCATTTTTCTTTGTTTCCTTGTGTTTTGTTACAAATTTGGTTTTTATTTTACATATACCTTCTTGCTAGCCATGTTGAGCCTTATTCCCCCTGTCTTGGTTAAACCACATTACAAACCTAGCGGCCTATGTTCTACCAACCCTTGTAGTTAGTGAAGCATCGGCTTGTGAGGTTCGAGTTTGAGAGTCTTGATTTTAAGCAAGGAAGTTGTGCAATTTGGTTCGAATGAGGTCTTGAAAGTCTATTCATGAAAAAGTGTGCAAAAGGTTTGGCAAGGAAGTTGTAATTTATGGAAACCAAACACCATTCAAAAAAAAAACGAAGAGGAAAGAAAGAAAGGAAAAAGAGAAGGAAAAATTGAGTTGAATGAAAAAAAAAAAAAAAAAAAAAAAAAGAGTAGTATTGTCATGTAATTTGTATTGAAGGTTGTGATTTGAAATTTAGGTTAGATTCCTATGTTGTTATTGAGAGACGGCCACTCTTATGCTTCACTTAGGAGTCTCCACCAAAGTTTTCAAATTAATTCCCTACCTTAACCTTTAGCCATGACATTACAACCTTAAATAAGACCCTTGGACTTTAGAGGGGCGTGGTCAAGGAAACGGTGGAGGGAGATGGATTTCAACCCTATGGAGAGAGTATGCATAGTTGAGATGTCGGGATAGCCTCATTGTTCCACATAAAATTATTTTTTTTTCCGGTTCCCTTGCGGAATCATGAGGAGCCAACTAGGGGATGAATTGAAGCTAGCAGAGAGAACGTGGACCGTCTTGGATGGGGCTAGGGCGGAGGATGAAATCATTAGTTCTCTATGCTTAGCTTAGGTTTGTCTCTTTCAACCTTGAGCATCTTAAAGCGTGTTTTCCCTCTTGAATTGAGAAGGTAGGTATTCTTTGATCAATGTCATTATATTTGAGTCCGAACTGAGCATTTCTCACCGTGGTACTTGATTGATTTTCTTGAACCTTGTCATGATGTGTTTGTTGTGTATGTTGTCTTTTGCCTTGGGTTCCTTTGCTTGAGGACAAGCAAGAAGCAAGTGTGGGGGAATTTTATGAGTGGCATTTATGCCACAATTTAGTGTTCTCTTTACGGGTTTTTCCCTCCCATTTGTAGCTTGTTTGCCCCCTTTTCTCTCCTTTTTGTTCCTCTTTTCTTTGTTTGCCTTTCTCCTTGTTTTTTTTTTGTTTTGTAGGAATCAAGGCATTGGAAGAAGAGCAATTCACCCCCAAACTCCCCTGTGCGCGGGCGCGCAGCACTGTGAGAACCCGCGCAGGAATGCTCCAAGAATAGAACACAAACAGAAGATTTTTTGCGCCTTGTGCGCGCTTTGTGTGCGGGCGCGCGACCTTGATGTGTGCGGGCGAGCAGCCCTGGGAGAACCCGCACAAAACAGCAGCAGAAGCAGAACCAAAACAGAGAGTTGTGTGCGCCTTATGTGCGCCTTGTGTGCGGGCGCACACTCTTCAAGCGCGGGCGCGCAGTATTGCTGGGAGAAGGCGCATCCATGGGTCTAATTTCCCATACCCACAGATCTGCGGGCGCACAAGATCTGCGAGGGCGCACGCACAACTTCTGCGCGGGCGCGCACCGCTGAGTTGCAGTCTTTTTATTTCGTATTTTTGTATCTTTTAAAGGACCTATATATATAGGTCGTAGGGAGATTAGTGGAGCATCTATCATTACTTAGAAACATTTTAGCCCTAATCTAGAGAGAGAAAACTCTATTAGTAGAGAGAGAAAGTGTGGATTTCCATTGATGAACTTGGATATTGAAGAAGGAGCTTGATTGAATCTTCGTAAATCTCCATCTTCAATTAATGAGCAATTTCTTACTCTCTTTCTTTACTTTTGTACTTAGTTTTGTTTTCTTATTTTGATTTTCCTTCTTTGCTTATTGATCATGTTGATGCTTATTGATTTGATGATTGATATTGTCTTCAATATGATTTGTGAGTAGTCACCTAGCCAAGGGTGTGGGGATGGTGTAGTTGTTAATTGATTCATGCTTATGATGTTGGGGTTATGTTAATGGTGATTAAAGTCTTTGTATGTTTGATATTCTTTAATCTTCTTGCAAGTGCACATTGTTAGTTGATTAAAGGTGAATCTTTGCTAACAAGAAACGGAAGTTGACTTAGTTAAGGTTCATTGTTATCGATAGTTCATTGATTGCACCTTCTAATATATGGTTCTAGTGTGGAAACATAGAGGCTATGTTAGGAGAAATCGATTAACCCCAGAAGGCGGTTAGATTGAGCTTTATTTCGATATTCTTGCATGCTTAGTTTACCAGTGCTTTGCTTCCGTGTTATTTCATGATCAAATGGCAACTACATCTACCTACTTCCCTTGGTGTTTAGTTATATTGATTTTTAATCATTCTTAATCTTTAGTTTAATCTCTTAGTTAATCACACTTCTTGTCCCGAGGTAGCTTAAGTCTTAAGTAGTTAATGTGGTGTTTATGCATGTCTCCTTGTGGTTCGACCCCTATGCTTGCCTTATACTTGTATTAGGTTTGTTTAGGTTATATAAATTGTATTTGATCTAGGGATAGACAATTGACGACGCGTTTATTCCCTTGTCATCAATCAATACTTCGCACTTTCAAAGTTTAATCACGAATACACCTTGCAAATAACATAACCATAAGGTTATCCCAACATAAACTCAAATCTAATGTGCATGGGCTATAAAACTCTTTTAAAATAATACTTTAATATAAAATTATAGCTTTGAAATAGGTATTTGTATTTTAGAAAATTAACCATGAAAAAGATAAAGGAATAGGATTAAAGAGAATTGAATTTTCGTTGGAAAGAATAGGCAGAACTTGCAGAGGTCATAACTCCTTCAATATAACTTCTAATTGGGTGATTTTTGAGCCTAACCTCAAGGATTTTTCGAGAGGAACAATCTTCTATGAAACGTCAATACCCCAAAAACTGACCAAAAGTGCCCGAAAACTGGTTTCAAAGATAAACGGGATGATTCGTGCAAAAAGAGGAGAAGAAAAGTATGAAAAGGTTTAGGGAGAAGAAGAAGAAGAAGAAGAAGAAGAAGAAGAAGAAGAAGAAGAAGAAGAAGAAGAAGAAGAAGAAGAAGAAGAAGAAGAAGAAGAAGAAGAGAATTGGGTTTTTGGTGTGAAGAATATGAGAAGTATGAAGGGGTATTTATAGGCTAGCTCATGCAAGAATTATGGCAAGAGAATGTGGGAAGAATTATGGTAAAAAGAATTAAGGAATTACTTAGAGAAGAGAATGAAAGAAATATGGAAAGTTTTGATATTAAGGTGATTGTGTATAACAAAAATATGGAAGGTATGTTGTCATGAAAAATAATATGGCAAGGAAGATTACTTGGGGAATAATCAAGAGAAATAAAAGGTAGAAAAATAAGATGATCAAATCTTTGTGAGATGGAAAATAGGAATTAAGGAAATAAGGAATTTGAGGAAGATAATTAAAATACAAAAATAACAAAATAATTAACCCAAAATTAGCATATGATGGCCGAAAATATTGAGCATATATATGCTCATATTTTTGGACCTCCACTTATAGTTTTAGGGAAATATTTGCTAGATTTTAAGGATTAAAAATGATTATGTAAATAATATATTTTGTATAAAATAATTAATTAGGAAAAATACCAATTATTCACTAAATAAAATAACTAAGAAAATCAGATTTTCTACACATAGAAAATCAGATTTTCTACACATAGAAAATCCGAAAATCATAGTTAATAATTTAGGAATTTTCGGGCCTTTTAAATAAATAATAAAATATAATTTTATTTAATTAAAATATCCGAAATATATATAAATAATCCGGTTTTTAAAATAAAATAAATGGATAATAAATCTTATCTAAAATCCAAAAATAATAATTAAGTTTTAAAATACTTTAGGCGCCGAAATTCAAATATCATTTTGGCTCCAAAATTCAAATAGTAAAATAAATTACTTAAATACCCTTTTTAAGATAATACTAATTAGAAAATACGTTTCAAAAATACGGGGTATTATAGGGAGGGTTTGGCGCTGTCACCAGGGCTGACACGAAATGAATTATTTTTGGTTTAAAGGCACAAAAAGAGGAAAATAAGTTATGGTTTGGGGAAATGGGCTAGGAATTGGGTTGGTTTATTAAATGTATTGGGATTGAATATGGATTTAAGCACTCCAAGATTAAATACTCAACCCGACCAAAAATGACGGTGAAAGGTCGTTCATCATCGGGTTTGGTTTTGGGGAGACATTTTTAGGTGTCTACACTACCTGTGAGGTAACTTGACTCACAGCTCTCTTGCAGGATCTTGGTCTGAAGAATCTGCCACCAACTGTTCTAAAGTGTGACAATCAAGCTGCACTTGCTATTGCTACTAATCCTGTTCTACATGAGAGCACAAAACATGAGGAGATTGATTGCCACTATGTTCGAGATCAAATTTCTAGGTACTATCAAGACTGAGAAGATTGCTTCTTCTAATCAGATTGCTGGCATTCTAAAGAAAGTTCTTCTTGTTGACGAGCTACATAATCATCATGTTCGCAAGCTCAGAGCTTCATCTTTGTCTCACTCACCAGCTTGAGGGGGGGGGGGTATTAAGGACAGCACACCAATAATTGGATATTTAGCTATTCAAATCCTCTATGTGCTGGCATTTTATTATTCTCTTTTTTGTCATTTAGTATTTTGTTATTTTGGTACAGAGAATGTGTTAGATTCTCTGTCAGCCAGCTAGCCTGCTTAGTGCATGTATTAAAGCTGTGATGGTGTAACAATTTTGATCAAACAATCATAATATCTTTCCTCTCTATTCTCTCCTCCTAAATTTCTCCTCTAATATTTCTTCTGCATTGAATCAGTAATATTAGATTTCTTTCAGTCATCATGTTCTTAACTTTTTTAAATTGATTTTATCTTCAACCATGAGCATCGACCTTTATATTATAAGATTCCTTCATTGTAAGTCATGTCAATTTTTTCAGGAATTTTCCACGTTTTGTGATAATAAAAGAATTTTTATGGTGCTACTTTTTCAACGAATGGGTCTGCGTATTTTCACTATTTGTAAACAAATAAATTATCGTCCAAAAAATGAAAAATTCCTCAATGTTATGAAATTTGAATCTGTTTACCCGGAACACATGATACATCAACTAGTAATGACCCGGCAATTCTAACTCAGACCCGATAACCCGACTCATTAACCGAAATTGACCCAAAAACTTCGACCCGAAACCCGAAGTTGACCCGACACCCGAACTGACCTGACCCAAAGTTAACCCGACCCGAAACTGACCCGAACAAACTCGAAACCTGAAATTGACCCGAACATACTCGATATTCGAAATGTCTCAAACTAAAATTACTCTATATTTTTTGACAAAATAAAATTACTTTATATAATTGGACTAAAAATGTCTGATGTAAAACATAACTCAAATTGTTCATCTTCAACGTAGCCAAGCTCATAAACCTAATTAACAGTTCTTATTACAACAAATTAACAATAACAAATTATTAAATTATTGATTTGAGCTTGATCCACATTTGGAACAACCCGAATAAAACCTGACTTGATTTTGACCTGGCCCGAACATATTTGACCCGAAATGACCTGATCCAAAATTGACCCGACTCGAACTCGACCCGATACTTGACCCGAATCATACCCGAAACCCAAAATGACCCAACTCGAATGTTAATTGACCCGAAATGACTCAACCCTTACCCGACCCAAACGACCCATTTTCTAGGTCTAACTAGTATTAGTTTTAAATGTTTTAAGTAAGCTTAATCGTATCATGGCATATTGCATGATTTGCATCCTCTCCTACTAATCATTCCTAATATGCATAAACCCTTGTATTGTTAGTTAGCACCCGACTAACTTAAACCGTAGCCAACTGTAGTTTTAGTTGGTTTATTAAACTAATACACTGATCTTAACTGCGACTATATAGTAGTATTTCCGTTATATGATACATCAAGAAACAAAATTAATCAACGAGAAACGAATAATGAATGGGAAACAAAGGGCCTGTTCACTTCAGCTTAATTTCAGTTTAGTTCAATTCTATTCAGTTCAGTTCAGCTCCAATCAATTCAGTTCAGTTTAGTTCAGCTCCAATCAGTTCAGTTCAGTTCAGAGTCTCTCATAAAATATTCATTTTAGCTTTCAGTTCAGCTCCAATCAGTTCAGTTCAGAGTTCAGTTCAGCTCCAATTAGTTCATTTCAGTTCAGTTCAGTTCAGCTCCAATCAGTTCAGTTCAGCTCACCTCAGTAAATGTGAACAAACCCTAAGCTAGTATCTCTTCGATCAAATCAACAATATAACTCTAAATTACACAGCAATATACAACAATATGTCTTCTATTTCCTTTCTTTTTTTAATAATATATTTTACGTTAAAAAAGATTTACAAATTGAAAGACAAAATAGTTGAAAATAAATCAAGCTGCACGTATGGAAATATAAATGTAGGCTAGTCATTGTAGATGCTCTTATGTATAAATCACACAAACATTAATTAGTCAAATTAAATTAGATGAATAATACGTACAAAAAGTCAAAACGTTTCATTAAATTTATTTAAACACGGAGGGAGTATATGTTATATGAAAACAAAGTCTAACGGGTGCTTTTGACTTTATTGAGATCTCCCTGTCCTTTAATTCTTACACTGAAACTCTATGTATGATTGAGTTTGAGCTTCGAGTTGATTATGTTGAGTATTAGTGTTATTTTCTTAATAGTTTGTATTTGATCATACAATATGTCATCTTAATTAAGTGTATTTATTTTATGATACATTGAAGTGTTTAAGTGTTTGTCGTTCTCCCAAGACTATGGGGGTATGTTAGAGAATATACATGATTCTCCACGCATTATTATATAATACAACATTTTTTCGTAATTGTGTTAATAATGGTATCAATAGTTATTCTTCTACTCAGGATTGTACATGCATACACTCTAGCTATATAAGAACACTCCGGTAATACACATCTCTATATACAATGCACTACTTGTAACATTTTTCACTTTTTAATAACAATATTCTAATTTGGTAGAGACTCTTACCATCCTTTAATTGACTAAAAGAATAATTTGGTTATAAGATATGAGTTTAATGATTAGATTAGACAAGTTCCAAACTAATTATAATTAATCAAAAGATATGCATGTGATAAGTGACTTAAGTAGTTGTGGGAAGGACAAGCTTAATTAAAAATAGTGGCTTTAATTTTTTATTTAATAAAAGAATATTATATCAAAAAAAGTGAAATAACTTCCTCAAGTATTGATAATGATTGTATAACTACCAGATATAATCATTAGAAGAAGGTAGAATACATTGCATTTGAGGATGTTAGTTGCCAACAAGAGGGAGGATGTCTGCTCTTAACAGTTAATTAGTTTGTACAAAACTATTCATTTGTTACATGCATGCATGTTTAATTGCTAAACATTGGCTCTTCAAATATTCAAAAGTTATTGTAAGAAATAAGCACTGCTTTAATAATAAATTAAACTTATTTCATCAATTTGAGCAATATCTTTTAGTCCCTTTGTTATTAGAATAAATTCTTGTTGGATTGATTATTTAATTTGAGATTGGTATTTTTAGGCAACAATTTTGAATTTGTTCGATGGCTTGATATGTTTCTTTTTGGTCATCAATTTGAACCTTTTGCCTTGATCTTCTTCCTAACTACTTACCGAGTACGAGTATTGATCAATTATTCATAGAGATAGGCTCATGGCTCAATTGGATTGTTCACACTATCTAATAGCTAGATATCATTTGTGTTAGTGTTTGTGCCGATAAGACCCATGCATCTGTGGGTATTTCCTTAGAGTTTGGCTTTGTAGGATTCTAGCTTAGGTGCGTCCTTGAATACGTATCTGTACAAGGAGATATATGAATAGATAGTATATTATACGGATTTTTTACCAAATGCCTCTGAGTTATTTTTTTATTCATCATATATCATTGTCACTAAATACCCTTAATGACTAACGGCAATAAACTCCGTGATTCATTAAGGCTAAAAAATGCCACGTGGCATATTCTAATTGGTTCATTTTTATAATTATTTTATTTAACAAAAACATTTTAAAAAGAAAATTTTTTAAAAAAATCAAAACCCAGCCATTCTCTACACCTCACACCAACCTAGTCCTTTGTCCCCCACCCTCCACCGACGGCATCGGCGACCACCCTTCTTCCACTTATCTCATATTCTCATGCCGTCGCCGCTTCTCTCCTTCCCAAAACTAGCTTCCCCCACTGCTTCGTCACCCCTCCCCCTACCATCTCTAGCCACTTTCCCCCTTAAATCACCTCGAAACCCTAAAACCAAAATCTAGACCTAGATTTTGGTTTTAGGGTTTCGAGGTGATCTAAGGGGAAGGGGAGAGGGAAATAGAGTGAGAAGTGGTGGTGCTCGTGCCAAAGGAGTGAGAAAGTACTGATAGGGTCGGGGTAGGTCGGCGCCGGAGTTGGGGAGCGGTGATGCTCGTACGTGCCAAAGGAGTGAGAAAAGTACGGGTTTTGGGGGGAAGCGATAGGGGAAGATTGGCGCCGGCGTAGGGAAAGCGTCGGAGTAGGGGAAGCGACGAGGGAAGGCCTAGCGCCGGCGACGGGAGGGTGCTCACCGGTCGCCAGTGAGGCCGCTGGTGGCAGTACTAAAGGGGAGGCTGAGGAGTGGTGGTTATTTATATATTTTTATGTTTTTTTAATTTTTTTAAAAAATAATTATTTCACTAATTTAATTAACAGCCAATCATATGCCGCCACGTGGCATATTTAGGTTATGACTAACGGAGTTAATTGCCGTTAGTCATTAAGGGCATTTGGTGACAATTTTGTTAAACTCAAGAGTATATGGTGAATTTGAAAATTTATATAGGTATATAATGAATAAAAAAATAACTCAAAGGCATTTGGTGAAAAAGCTGTATGTTATATGATGTACGATTTATAAATTTACATATTTACTTGTATCATTAGAAATTATGCGTGTCATTATACCAATGTATCATTTACCTATTTAGCGATATCTTATACATAAAGTCAATATTTACAAGTCCGTCATTTTCCAATGAACGTATACTTCGTTCATTTTCTAACTTTAATATTTTGACTTATGCACTATTTGCATACTCTATTTTGACTTGTTATATTGAATTGTTCTATTATATATGTTTAAGAAAAAATATATAGTATATATAATTATGTGATATCTTGTTCAATTCCCATCAATCATATCTATACTTTCATATTTATTGTAATTCTTATGTATTGATTATTTGATTCAATATATAAGTGATACAATAACTCATTGAAAAATTGACAAGTGCTAAATGAATAATGTTACAAGTAAAAAGAAATAGAGAACGGACTATGTGGCAATGAACTACACACCACCAAGAAATTGATGAAGTTACAATTCTCATTGTTGGTATTCAATGCTTGAAATTCTTGAATTTGTTGCATCTGCGTTTTGGTTTCTAGAGTGACTTAAGTAACTTAATTAACTACCTATAACCTATATACCAAAACAAAATATCTAGACGGAGGTTGTTTTCTATTTCTATTATAGAAAAAGTGGAAACGAAGAAATTAGCTAGACCAAATACTTTATTGGTGAACTAAAATTAAAGTTACTAAATAAATTAAATTATATATCCTCCATCTTACGGTTTATTGGTGAACTGGTTTTATGCTTATCTTGACTCCTATAAAAACTTCTGATTTTACTCAATTCAATATACCTGGACAACTAATTGATTAGACATGACTTAATGTTTGTTTCACTGAGAATCAATGCCAACAATAACCTAAACAATTATTATCATTAACAACAACTGAAACAACAACAATGTAATAACAATTAAAGAAAATACTCTGCAATAATATTAGTAACAACAACAACATCAGCAATAAGCCAATAACCATACTAATAATATTAGTTATATATAATGTTTATTGGCATTAATAATTTGTTGATATTAATACTAAGATATTCAAGTTCAACTTTCAAATAAATATATGAAGTTTTTTATTAAGATTTTGAATTTCAATCAATAATAAACCTTAGCTATGCCTATTATAGTTCTATTTATAATTGAGAAGAACAGAACAGATACGTAGTAATGGACAAACACAATGTCTACATTAATGATATGTTGTTTATGAAGTACTTTCTAAGGATCAAAGTCATAGACCTTATGCCAATTGTATCATAATTGTCGATTAATGAGTAAAATAATTAAGGTTAGTACGTTTGGTTTCGATACAATTTAAGTTATTTTCGGTTTAGATCACTTTGAGTATTAGGCCAAGTGATTTGAGGTTTGAATTTAAGTTTGATTCATCTTACTTCAGTACAAATTGAGTGAATAATTTCAGGTGATCATATTTGATCAACTTTGATAGGATGCGTGTATACAATGGTATATAATCTATATATTTATTGACATTTTCTCACAAGTTTATCAACCATGTGGCTCTCCTTTGTTCAAGGCCAAGTGAATTGAAAGCAATAAGTGGGAAATTTTAATTTAATTCTCTTTGCAAAATCCCTCCTATTTTGAGAGGAAATAAAGAAAATTGAAAATTTTATAAGAAAGGGCTTACTAGTTACTACACCCTTCTTTTCATATCAAATCACATACATTTCTTTCCCATTTCTTTCAACCAAATAAGGTGTCAAGTGTCAAGGTTTTAAGAATATTTCCTAAAAAACGAGATTGACTAGGTTGTCTTTTGTATAAAATTAGCTACTTTATTCAGTAGGATAAGCTTTACATTAACTAAGCTAGGTTGCCTTTAACTTATTACGGAGTATGAAATTAGCTTCAATTTATCTGAAACATTAGATTTATCGATCTTACGTTGTTTTTTCCCTTTCTTAAATTAGGATGATGTGAAAACAAATTTTAGATAGAAAAAACCTCACAAAAGGATGATATAAGCAAGAAGAGCCAGACAAATTTAAACGCTACAAGCTAAAGTTATGGTTTTGACAAAATATGCACTAAAATTGAGAGATTAGTTAGGTCTTGACTTAGTTTTCTTGGGTCACCATTGTTGTAGACCAAAGCAACACATAACATGGCAAAAAATGGGAAATGCTAATCATAGAACCTTAATGTTTAAATAGAGATCATGTATGATGTTAAGTCATTATTAGGCAAAAGAGAACAATTTAAATGCTCATGTGATTTCAGGACCTACTTATATGACCCCATGTTCTTTGATTAATTTTAGAATAATGTTTAAATTAGAAGATTGAATTCTTTGCATTTGGGCATATTGTATCATCATATGACTATACTTAATTAATTAAGACTTTAAACATGAGCAACTTGTGGCCACATGGTTCTGCCTCACTTTATCCCTTGACTTCCAATTTTGTAACTGTGTCAATAGATTATCATGTTTGTTAGACCTTCACTTTAGGCATCTTTTGACTAGGTAAACCATAAGTCCTTCATCGAGCTACAATTATAAAATTTGTATGAGATATCTACATAGATTTACAATAATTTATTGTAATAACAAAACGTGATTTTTAACAGAGTTAAGGTCAGCTAAGTTTTTTCATTCTCAAATTTATGAGAAAATGTTTACTTTTTATCTATATATGTGTATGCTAACGATAGGAATGAAACAATGATGGAGTAATCCCTAACAATCCTTGAGAAATGTTGGGGGTGGAGGCCATTATTAGGAAAATAGACTAAATTAAAATGTTTCAATCAATAAGCATTAAAAAGGAACACAAACATATATTGAGCTGTTTACAATAATAACCACGATTTTGATATGTTACTAAAATAATTTTTCGACAAAAAACCCTACAATGTTATACTTTCAATCTAAAAGCACTGAAAAGGAACAAAAACATTAAGCTGTTTACATCAATCACGTACGATTTTGATATTTAACAAAAACAATTTTTCGACTAAAACCCTACATTGTTCCTTTCATATTGTTTTGAAAATACAGCTTAATATGGATATTCTTAGCTAAAGTAAAGTTGAGACTGTCCAAGTTAAAATAATTGTTACTCCTTATTTATCCAATAATAAACTTTCATTTTATAACATTTTCATATTACTATATAAGTATATAACAATGTCAATATGACAATATGTCATGCAGTTTGATTAATATTCTTTTTTATTATACATGTCCACTTGAAAAAAACTCCTACAATGATATATAATAAGATTTGGCATAAGATTCTGCTGCCACATTTTCGCTTAAAATCCAATTAACGAACTAATGACAATTACAGGAAGAGGGGGCAAATGATCCAAGCCTGAGATATTGATGTTGGAATTAAATATATTAAACATCCGTCAAATAAGGAAACCATGACTATAATTAGAAGCAGGTGATCTTAGCATTATTAGTACCATTACTTAAGCCTCAGTTATTGGTTAATTATGTGAGAACAGCCAAACCGTAGTTAGTTGATCTGGTGATCTAGAATTATTCTTTTATACTACAGCTAAGCTAGTGAGTGTCTCGGACAATGCCACGAGTTGTTATTTTAATAATTTTTTTATTTAAAGAGGAAATTTGATGTCATTACATAGAAGTAATTGCATGCTATTTAGATAATAAATTTAATGCAATAACGCAAGCTAACTAAGATATCCATCCGTTCATAGATAGTGTTGAGAGAAGACTATCCTCACTCTTTGTATACCTTTTCTTTAAAAAAAAATAAAAAAAAAAACAATAACATAATTGAATACTTCGTAAAAATTTTAAGTTTGAAAGAAAAAAAGATTAAATTAACATAAGTTCTGCAAGGAATTGAACTAGCTAGCTAGGGTAAGAAAGATGTTTATAATACTCAGATCACTTATTATTCCCTCATTCTTGAATGCTCTAACTCCTCCAAGCAGTAACTTCGAAGAAAAATTAAATTATAATAAAAAAAATCAGTAAAAATTCAATTTAATAAAAATAATTTCAGTTAAGTAAAAGTGATTTAAGTTCAGCCAAAATAATTTAATTTGGCAAAAAATAAGGTGAAGTGAATATATAGGGTCTTTGTATATTGATACTGTGTGGAGTCCTTTACTAATTAGTCCAAATGTAACATTATTTTTTTAGGAAAAATTGTCAAAAATAATACAAATTTTGAGTGATCCGCTAAAAACAAGTCAATCTTTTAATTATTTATGAATAATACAAACGTTGAGAGATGTCCCCTTTAAACAAGTTACTAGATGAAGCCCGTGCGATGCACGGTTTGTTTGAATTATTTAAAACATTTTTTTTTTTTATTTATGTGTTAAAATATTACATATTTAGATAAAATTCCTAATATCAAAAGATAATATTTTATATTTAATTAGTTTAAACTTAAAAATCTCATTTGTCAATTTTGCTTACGTAGCATTTGAATTATTTAATTTTAAAAGAAAATAAAAATCTCTTATTTGATTGGATACAACTAAAATTTATAATCTTACATGGCGCGCTAAAAAAATTAAATTCTACGTGGCTCTCTAAAAACTCGAGAAAAAACTCCCCTTTATATATATATATTAGATTTTACCTACAACTTATTTAGCCGGTTAATTGTTTTATTTATCTTATAAAGTTTTTTAATAGTTTAAAAAAATATACAATGTTACGCGTTTCATATAACTTGTTCATGAGGTAACTAACCGGTTTTAACATGTTTAAAGCGGATACCCCTGATCAAAGTTTGTATTATTCAAAAATAATTAAAAGATTGACTTGTTTTAGATGAATTGCTCAAGATTTGTATTATTTAAAAAAAAAATTCCTTTTTTTTAATTTAAAAAAAAAACTTTTACTGGTACAAAAATAGTATAAATTGAATTTACAATCACAATTAAAGTGCACCAATAAAACTATTACAAGTTCTAGAAGTAGAAGTATTAATATTAAAAAAAAAAAAAAAAAAAATTACAAAAGCTAATGTAACGAAACATAATATTCTATATATAACAACATATCTCATTATTAAATTTATTTTTAAAATGAAGTACGTTTAAAAAAACTATGGTCAAAATTATTAGTACATATAAATAGTAAAATGATTTAAAACACAGGGAGTATCATTGATTTCGAAAGGCAAAAGTTAATAAGCACCTCGGGGCGTTAGATAAGAGAATTAAAAGTGGAAATATTAAAGTAAAATTAACATTAATTACACCGAACGACGCGTGATTTTGTCATACATTCCTAACTTAATACTCTTTCAACCAATAAAATTATTCCTTAACTAACGGCGCGGGGAGCTCGTTAACAAGATCCTTTTTCTTTTTTTTTTTTTTTTTTTTTTTTTTGTATGACTTGCCACTTTGCCAGCATCACCACAAACTGGGATCCATGTGGATTTACAAATTGTAATGTCTGCCACGTGGTCAACAATGGACCTACATTGTCGCTTCCAAAATATTAATGGAGGTTGCTTACAAATTTTCATGTTTGGAGTTAACCTTGTAATTTTCAAAATTAAACATAGTCACTATATATATATAAATGCAACCTTTGAAATTGAGAAACTAACCGTCAATAATATATATATATATATATATATATATATATATATATATATATATATATATATATATATATATATATATATATATATATATATATATATATATATATACATTTTATAATCTTTATTTAACTAATTGAAATTGTTCTCATACTTGTCATTAATCATTTATTGTGATATATAAGTTTAAAATATGCTTAGTTGAGTTGGTTTCTAATAACTTGGTTGGTGCAATAGATAGTGGGTTCTAATCCTACAACAAGCGCTTTTGTATTTATTTTTAGAATCAGAGAAGGAGTATGTTGCGTTGCTGAAGCGGGTTCAGAAATCCTCAATGACTCGGGATATTGGGGTTCAACTGCTGCACATATTTTCACTAGGATAGACTTTGCAATAGCTAGAGGGGTGGGCCCAGATTGTTTCTCGACTTCCCACTAATTTTATATAGGTTGTATGACTTTGTCTGTTTTTGAGAAATAATAATAATAATAATAATAATAATAATAATAATAATAATAATATTTTCACAATAAAAAAACTAATTAGCACCCCCGAGGTGTTAGAGAAGAGAATTAAAAGTGAAAATATTAAAAGAAAATTAATTACATCGATTGATGCGTAATTTTAACATGCAATTCAAAATTAATAATAAAAGTACTACTTTAGGTAATACTCCATCAATTAGTTATCTAAAGCCTCGTAATGCTTGTTAACAAGATCCATTCAAATTTCTAAACGATTTATTCTTTTCTCAAAAAGATTAAGAAAATAAAGCCACGTTTTTACTAATTTTCTTTGGAAGAAAACATGCACCTTAAGATTTTTTTTTTTTTTAAATGTATCTAAAATCTACTTTCCTAAATTTCATTTTAACTCACTAAAGTTACCTCTATGATTTTGTAATTTTATTCCCTTTTTTCAAAATAATTGTTTCATTTTAACCTACAAATTTGCTAAAGCGGAAATTTGACCAATAAAATCTTTATTTATTGATATACTACAAATACCGACATGACTTGTTTAATCTTATGTAACGTTGGGAGGCAGTAGGGGTATACATGGTGTACAAAAGAATCTTATACACAAACACCTTATTGGTTGAAAAGGAATCTTTTTAATTTGTGGGCCACCCTCATTCTCATTTGAATTTCAAACTTTTTTTTTTAAATTTTCAATTTTGAATTTCAAATTTATTTTACCTTTCAACTACCCACATTAATATAGTATATAATCCCCAAAAAAAAATAGTCTCTAATTTTTTTCTCCTCATTTTTTTCTCTCTCCTAATTTTTTTTCTGTTTCCTAATTTTTTTCCTCTGTCCAATTTTAACAGATTTCTCCCAAAAAAATTAGTCTCCTAATTTTTTTTCCTCTGTCCAATTTTTACTCTCTCCATAACGAATGAAGAATATTGAAGACATCTTACATTCTTAGTTTCTTCATGGAAAAATTTGACCCCGCTGCGATTTCTACAGATTTCTCCGGTGAAAATTTGAACAATTTTGTAATTTATTCCTGTTGTTTCTAGCCGTACTCGCGGTGGGTTACCATTATTAAAATAAATTTTAATGATAATACTTATGAAGAATAAACTTATTTGAATACAAGTTTGGTTGATGTTTCAAAAAAAACAAAGATTTGGAACTATATGCTGTAAGTAAATTAATTTGGTTAATGTTGATGTTGTAAAATTTTCGTAGAAATTGTAGCTGGAAATTGGTGTAATGTTTGCTGCCGGAAATTGAAATTGGACACAAAAAAATTTTCCGGAATTGTAATTGACATCAAACTGTCGCCGGAATTGTGGTGGGAGACACCAAAGTTTTGCCGAAATTGCCATAGATACATTTTAATAAATAAATTTCTTTTCACATAATGAACGTGTTGATACCCGTTAGTCCAATGGTCTAGAATACAAGCTTCGTGTGTTAATGTCTACAGGATACCACAGTTCGAACTCTGTGACAGTACATTTTTTTTATTTATTATTTTTTTTGGTCTTATAACTTTTCAATTTTACAGAATCATATTTAATTTTAAAATATCAAAATAACAAAAACATACTTTTTTTTTTTTTAATTTCTTTGAAGGGAACAAACTTATACCTTTAAATATTTATACTTTTTTATATTTAATAACTAATGTTTAATAACTATTTTATTTTTCTAAAAACAATTTGAAAAGTATTTTCTTAAGTAAAATTTTTTCAAATTTAAGAAATGTAAAAAGAGAACATCTTCATTTAATACCACCAGATTTAATAAAATATATTAATATTTAATCCAATGAATGTGCTGATACCCCCTTACTCCAATGGTCTAGACATTATTGAAATTGTGTATTATGCAAAGTCATTTAGTGTTCAAACCTTGCGACCTTAAAAAAACCTTTTTTAAAAAAAAAAATCCTTTCAAACATTTATTTATTTTAAAGAATCATTCTTCTGTTTATAAAATCTAAATTAATAAAAGTAATACTTTTAGATCTGCATAAACAATGTATTTATTTTAAAGAATCATTCTTATGTTTATAAAATCTAAATTAATAAAAGTAATACTTTCAGATGTGCATAAACAATGTTTTTTTTTTTTTTTGAATAAGCATAAACATTGTTTTAAACTCTAGTACACACTATAGTTATAAAAAACCAAAAGATACAAAACATGAATACTTATTTATAGAGATATTTTGGAGGGAATTTTCCCTCAAAAAAACAAAAATTTTATACTTATCCATGTACAAGTACGATGTACCCCACTTACAATGTACAATAAATGTAATCCATGTTTATTGATATGATATTTTAAAAAACCAAAAGATTTTGGAATTATTAATATTGACTATAATACATGTTTTGGATTTCAAATAATAAAACTTAAATAAAGTACTTACAATTTTGAACTCTCGAGGTAATACATAAAACCTACAATTTAAAGTTACAAAACGAATGACAAACATTTATATTTTTCAAAATATAAACATTACAACAATATATACATATCAAATAGATGAAATCATTACAAGGTAGCTATAAAAGCAACTGACATATCTGTAAACTAATCCATTTAGAAAGTGATGCACATCACAACACAAGAAATGTAAACAAATTATAGTTACGTATTGTTTTTAATACATATCAAACTTTAAAAATGAAGTACATGCATATTTTTTATTTTTATAACCCTAAATCCTAAACCCTAAATATAATGATATGAAGCAATAATGATCATTAAGTATTATTAGGCATCCTTTTGCATAAATACAATATCATATTCTCCTTTACAAAAATAAAAAATTCAAATGACATCAATATCAAATGTACAAAATAAAACACCATTTCTTTTATGATCAATAAGTTTTCAATTTAATTTACCTCCAAAAAAAAAAACGTGAAATTTTAATATTCGAAAATAAGAGGGACACA
The DNA here is from genome assembly GCF_948465745.1 of Chenopodium album. NCBI lineage: Eukaryota > Viridiplantae > Streptophyta > Magnoliopsida > Caryophyllales > Amaranthaceae > Chenopodium > Chenopodium album. The sequence goes on along the minus strand of NC_137846.1, from coordinate 41,522,575 downwards.
AATTACTATTCAAAAAAAAAAGAGGGACACAAATTACATTAAATTTAACCAATTTTATGGATATGATACTTACAATGCAAAAGCATCCAATTAAAAATTAGGAGGCATATTGTCTTTGATAGAATCATCAAATTCTTTTGATATAAACATATATGGTACAAATAAATAAATAATAGTATAACATATGTGCTGATACCCCTTGGTATTGTTAGTGAATACTTCCTTATTATTCATAAGTGTTCCGTGTTCGATTCCATACTACACCGTTTTTTTTTTTTTTTTTTGTGGTTTTATTTTTAGGTTTCACTCACATAATAGTCATAAATACTAATGTTAGTAATTATCAATAACACTATTTGAGGTTTATACTTATCCATGTACAAGTTGATGTACCCCCACTTACAATAAATGTAATCCATGTTTGTTGATATGATATTTTAAAAAACCAAAAGATTCTAGAATTATTAATATTGACTATAATACATGTTTTGGATTTCAAATAAAACTTAAATAAAGTAATTACAATTTTGAACTCCAATGATAATACATAAAACGTACAATTTAAAGTTACAAAATGAATGACAAACATTTTTATTTTTCATAATATAAACATTACACTACTATACACATATCAAATAGATTAAATTATTACAAGCTATAAAAGCAACTGACACATCTGTAAACTAATCCAATATAAAGTGATGCACATCACAACACAAGAAATGTACATAGATTATGGTTACGTATTGTTTTTAATGCATATCAAACTTTCAAAATGAAGCACATGCATATTATTAGTTTTATAACTCTAAACCCTAATAATATGAATCAATAATGATCATTATGTATTACTAAGAATCATTTTAGTATAAACAACTAGCTTAAGGCCCGTGCCATGCACGGTAAGTCTAATTTTCTTAAGAAAATTAATTATATCCAGCAAATTAAATTTGATAAAGCATACAAATCAAATATATAGAAATTATAATGTCATAATAATCTATATTAATAGGCAAAGCAACAAATTATCTAAAAATTGAATTTTTTTAGTCTGCCCGCACTCGAGAATTTTTCAGGCGGAGCTTGATCAGGCCTAGTGGTCATATTAGTGAATACTTAATTATAAATGCATTTTTAATAAACATAAAAAATCAATCGAACAACAAACTAAAATCTCCAAAAAAAATTATTAGGAAAAGTGCAAACATACACAAAATTACAAATAATATGTCACCTTTATATCTAAAAAATCATTTGTTAAACACAACATTTAGTTTATAGCTATACTATGCTCTATAAATCAATTTGTGATAATATGTACGTATAGTAGTAAAATTTCGTATACAAAATTATAATTAACTTGAATATATAGTTATATTTAATTGAAATTGAAAAAAAATATTAGCTAGAGGTATTTGAAAAAAATAAAATTAAGTGATATTTTAAATTAATTCTTTAACCTCTATTATATGAATCAATTTATTATAACTTTTTTGGTAAAATCTAATAATACTCCATTTAAAAGATTATGGACACCAAATAATTTCTTTAACCTCTATTATATGAAATAATTTTTATTTTTTTTTAAAGAAGTTGAAATAATTATTTAGGTAAATGTATATAGAATAATTATGGACACCAAATAAGAAGGAATATATATTTTTCATAAAAATAATATAAAAGATTTGAAATGATATTATTATAGAATCAAATATTAACAAAAAATAAAAAGTCAAAAGAAGAAGGGGAGTTTTGGAGGGAAAAAACAGCACCAAGATGTGACACGTGTCACTCCCGGTGTCTGTTTTAGTATGAAGTTATTGATATCATATTTTTCTTTACAAAAATAAATAAATAAATAAAAATGTACATAATAAAACTCCATTTCTTTTATGATCAATAACTTTCCAGTTTAATTTGCCTCCGAAAAAGAAAAATAAAAACGTGAAATTTTAATATTAAAAAATAAGAGGGACATAACTTACATTAAATTTAACCAAATTTATGGACATGGTACTTACAATGAAAAAGCATCCAATTAACATTTAAGGCATCATATTGTCTTTAATAGAATCCTTTAATTATTTTGACATAAACATATATGGTACATATAAATAAAAAATAGTAAAATATATGTGTTGATACCCCCTAGTGTAGGTGGTGAAAACTTCATTGTTGTTCATAAGTGTTCCGTGTTCAATTCCATACTACACCATTTTTTTTTTTGGGTTTTATTTTTAGGTTTCATTCACATAATAGCCATAAATACTAATGTTAGTAATTATCTATACAACTATTTGAGGTCTAGTTTCATAATATAAACAATTTTATTTTTCATAATGTAAACATTACACTAGTTTATTATTAGTAAATACATATCAAATAGATGAAATCACTACAAGTTATAAAAGCAAATAACACATCTATAAACTAATCTATTTAGAAAGTGATGCATATCACAACACTAGAAAAGTACAAAAAATATGGTTACGTATTGTTGTAAATAAATATCAAACTTTCAAAATGAAGCACATTCGTATTATTCATTTTATAATCCTAAATCCTAAACCCTAAACCTTACCCCCTAAACCCTAATAATATGAAGCAATAATGATCATTATGTATTATTAAGCATCATTTTAATATATACAATATCATATTCATCTTTACCAAAATAAAATTCATATGACAGCAACATCAAATGTACGAAATAAAACTCCATTTATTTTATGATCAATAAGTTTTCAATTTAACTTTAAAAAAACAAAAATGTAAGATTTTAATATTCAAAAATAAGATTTTACCCAAATTTATGGACATGATACTTACAATAGCAAAACATCCAATTAACATTTAAGGAGTCATATTGTCTTTAATAGCATCACCAACTTATTTTTGTATAAATATAAACGGTACAGATAAATAAATAATGACATTACGTATGTGTTGATACCTCCTGATGTAGTTGGTTAATGCTTTCTTACTATTCGTAAGTTATCGTGTTCGATTCCATATTACACCATTTTTTTTCTGGTTTTATTATAAACACTAATGTATCCCAGTCTAACTTTTAAAAACCAATAATGTTAGTAATTATGAATAAAACTAATGTATACCAATCTGATTTCTTTAAATTCCATAAAACAAGGTTTTTCCAAGTTTCAACAGCATCAAAATTGTATTTATAGCATCAAAAAGGTATTTAAAGGAGTAGTACAAATACTTGATTGCTGATTCATATCTAACATATTACTTAGTCATTCAAATCAGAAACATTGGATGTATACTGGTCGTTTAAGACCATATTCTCATAAGCACCATCATCAATGCCCCGATAATTCACCATCTGCCGGCTATCATTTGGAAATAGTTCATGATCGTGGGACAACACACAATTCTTAATGTAAAATCAACCATTTGAGAATCGTGCCTCAACACACACCTTGCAGTTTGTAGGAGGACATGATATCTTCTTTCCCGATTTCTATTTCCTCCTGTCTTTTACACCCATCTTACAAACCAATCTAATATGGGACATCATGTGACCTTTAGGCTCCATCTCCCCAACACCTAGACGATTTACTCCTTTTTCACGATACTCGTTCATTATTAAACTTGTTCGAACAAAAAATTGAAACCCTTTCTCAAAGGCATATATATGGCAAAACTTTGTAAATTCTTCATCACTTGCAAAATACATACCCACAGCTAGAGTACGGCTGGGTTGTTCTTCTCCGTTTGACCAATTCGGATAATCATATTCATTTATATTGTTATTAACCTCAACCTCTTCATTATCAATGTTATTAAACTCAGCCTCTTCATTGAGATCGAATGGCATTGTTGCTTCTTCTTTACATCGTTTGATTCTGCATCTCTGATTGAGTTAACCACATCGTTCATCACTTCATTAAGATCAATGTTCAAACGAGGGGACTGGTTTTCGCTTTCCATTTCACTACCAAAATGTCAAACACAGTACTGTATTTAATTTCAGATGCTAAAAAATAAAAAAAGATACTATAAAATAATATTTTATTTAATACTGACAAAATGATACTGCATATAACAAACAGGTCCTATAAAATAGTTTATTATTGACAGCAAATGAACATCGATTCCATTTAACAATTGATACCAGTACAACGGAACCCAGAAATACTCCTACACTTACATAACATTTCACAATAAACAATTATACCATAAACAAATCCCAAACCCAACATACAAATCAATCTAGTAATCTACACGATTTACCCTTTCAAATCAATCTTTATAACAATTCTAATTTTGACCCAAAATCAATTTCTTCAAAATCAAACAATGAAAAACCTAAATTATCAAAGTCATCAAATTAGGAAATTTTATCGAAATAATTCAACAACAAACAAGATTACCTCCGAATACTTGTAAATGATTGACGAAATTAACATCCACTTGAATAATTTTGTCACAATTCATTCCTTATTCAAATTGGTATGTTCTTCGTCAAGGAATTTTGGGGGAAAAAGATGGAATTTTGGGGGAGAAGATGGTATTCAAACCTTAATTGGGAAATTAATTGTGTATTGCTGCATTAATTGTTGCCGCCCATTGAAATTTTTGCCACTCAACTACATCACAATGGCGCCCAACCTGAAAGTATAGCCGCTCGTTTTTCCCTCTTCTTTTTTTCCTTTCCCTCTTCTTTTTTTAGTTTTCCTAACTTCAATGCTGACTTGGCGATTTTTGATTGGTGGTGTACAAAAACATTTTATACACCATGTGTACCCCTACCCTTTACCTGTAACGTCAAAGTGACATAAGTGAATAGTGTAAATATCAACAAAATGGGGATTTACTATGAAACGGAGAGAGTATTCAATACTCCCTCCGTATTTTATTACTTGATCTATTTCTCCTTGGCACATATGGAAAAACAAATATTTGATCAGTTTAATCTTTAATCATCAATAATATAAATTATAATAATTGAAAATTAATTAATAATCTATTCATTGAGATGATTTCAACAGGTACCCACAATACTATATTTTTTCTTATATATAAATTACAAACATTAGTTAATGTAAGTCATATGAATAGCACGTGCAAAAAGTGCAAGTGGAGCAAGTAATATAATACAAAGTAAGTACATAACAGAGGATTCTTCATCTAACAAGGACAAATTCTCTTGCCTTTTTGCCTCATGCAAGTAGCCATTGCACCAGCTAGCATAACCCAGCCTCCTCACCCACCACCCAGCCACCAGGCCTACCACCCGCGCCACTTTGTATTCTTAACCGATAGATCCTCCAAAACCCATTCTTCTAAACAATGATGTTAATTGATTAACTTCTAGTACCTTCCAACAAATTTATTAATATAGTTTAACATCAAGTGACTACTTGACTAAACTATTAACTCATGTACTTTCTCTTATTTTTCTTTTAGTTGCAAAGTTGTAACACTTTTCATTTTTTCAATGTGCATTTATAATCCGACGAATACATTTTTAAAAATTTTTTTAAAAAAAATACTCCGTACTTCGGATCTTTTACCACAACGGCTAATTTGACAAAAGTATTTACTAAAATGGCTAATTATAAAATTTAATTCCCAAACTAGCTAATTTATTAACTTGGAAGGAATTTATCTATTTCTTATTTTTCTTTGAACTGGTTTGGTTCACTTTATTGATTTTTTTTTTTTAATCTTTCTTTTTTGGTTTATTTTAATTTTCTTAAAGATTTTTTTAAGTTGGAAAATTTAAGCAATATACAAAAATGTAGAGTATGTAAACAGTGGCACAACCCTAATTTCGATCCCAAAAAAATCCCTTATTTTTCGTCTAGATCATATCAATCACAAAAATTTGGATTTTCAAGTAGTATTGTTGTATAAGACTATCACAAATTATACGGCGATAAGGGAAATAAAGTATTGTTCATCTTTTCCGGAGCAAATAAAATGATTCTATGGTCGACAATTTTATAACTCTAGTTATTTATAATCCAGACTTGATTGTTCCTACTTACTTTCTAAATTTTAGGCTTTTATCTTAATCTAATGCACCTTTTCTCCCTGTAAGTGCATTAGAAACTTTAGGCAGAAAAGGTTAGGTAGAGCCGAATCTAAGCGTTGGCTAGGTAAGCGTCTTGTAGTAAGAGGAGTAGTTATGAACCCTGTACACCATCCCCATGGGGGTGGTGAAGGGAGGGCCCCAATTGGGAGAAAAAACCCCACAACCCCTTGGGGTTATCCTGCACTTGGAAGAAGAAGTAGAAAAAGGAATAAATATAGTGATAATTATATTATTCGTCGACATACTTTAGACATTAATATATTTATATCTTTATGTGTTAAAAAAAAGAGTTTTTTTTTTATTTTTTTTATTTGGATGGAAGTTTGGATCTTTTTTTTTTTTTTTTTTTTGAGTGAACGTTTATGTTGTGTAACTTTTTAAAAAATTGAGAATTGTTGCAAATATATTATGTTGAATGTTATTATTCAAATTAATGATATTTTAAACTATGGCATTAGAATTCCCAAAGAAAAACAAAAATCCACAATTAAAAATAAAAAAATAATAAAAATAAAAATAAAATAAAAATAAAATCATAATATGAACCAAACCAGTTCAAAGGAATATAAGAAATAGATAAATTCCTTCCAAGTTAATAAATTAGCTAGTTTGGGAATTAAAATTTATAATTAGCCGTTTTGATAAATACTTTTGTTAAATTATCCATTTTGGTAAACTATCCCCGTACTTCTTATAAAAGTATAAATTGAAGGGAATCTAATATGATCTCACTATATTTTTCTTTAAACATAGATTAACAAATTTAGTCATAATAAAATATACACATAAATACATAATGTATAAGTTAACATGTTGCAAATAAAAAGAATCAGATGTCAAATTAGAGAAAATAATTAGAGAGAATGAATTTTCGTATCTTGCATTACGGTATGCACAATATATTTATACAACATAAGAATAAAGATTAGGGCTTATACATTGGCCCATTAGCTATACACATTATATGGCTTAACACCCCCCCCCCCCTCAAGTTGGAGCATGCAAATCACAAAAGCCCAACTTGCCAAGTAAATACAAGAATTGGTTTTTACTCAAAGCCTTGGTGAATATATCTGCTAGTTGATCAGTTGCCTTCACATAAGATGGACTAATAACACCTTCCTAAATCGCATCGCGGACATAATGACAATCAACCTCAATGTATTTAGTATGCTCGTGGAAGACCGGATTCTGCGCAATATACAATGCAGACTGATTATCACAAAACAAACTCATTGCACGGGGATGCGAGACTCCTAAACTTAGAAGTAGAGCCTTCAACCATTTCAACTCATCAGTGATTTTAGACATCGAACGTTACTCTGCCTCTGCAGAAGATTTAGCCACAATATCTTGCTTCTTAGTCTTCCAAGAAATAGGGGAACCACCAAGAAACACCAACCAACCGGAAATTGATTGCCTCGTCAAAGGACAACTAGCCCAATTCGAATCACACCAACCTGTAATATGTAAATCACAATTTGAACTTAAAAGGATTCCCTGACTCGGACATCCCTTCAAGTAACGCAGCGTACGGAGGGCGGCCTCCCAATGATCCTGTCGCGGTTGTTGCATAAATTGAGACAAGATATGCACCGCATAAGCCAAATCAGGTCTAGTAAAAGATACATAAATCAAACGACCCACAAGCCGCCGATACATTTCAGGATCAGAAATAAGAGGGGACTCTGATTTAGCCAGAGTATGATTCTGCTCAATTGGAGTACCTGCCGGACGTGCCCCTAGTAAACCAGACTCTGCAATAATATCAAGTGTATATTTCCATTGACATAAAAATATGCCCTCCGGACTTCATGCAACCTCAATACCAAGAAAGTACTTCAACACTCCCAAATCTTTCATATGAAAACAGTCACTCAAATATGATTTGAATGTTGAAATTGCAGAAGAATCATAGCCAGAGATTATTAAATCATCAACATACACCAGAACACTAAGTTGAATAGCCCTAGTTTGCAGAGTAAAGTGAGAGTAATCAAAGTATGATTGCAAGAAACCGTACCTTTTCAAAGATGTGGCCAATTTAGAAAACCAACAACGAGGTGCCTGTCGTAGTCCAGTCCATACAATGACTTCCGAAGACGGCACACCATACCAGGTTGAGAACCATGAAACCCGGGGCAGGTTTCATATAAACCTCTTCATCAAGATCTCCATGTAGAAAAGCAGTGTGGACATCCATTTGGTGTAATTCCCAGCTTTTTGCAACGGCAACAGCAAGAAAAGCACGAACAATAACCATTTTAGCTAGTGGAGCAAAAGTCTCGGTATAATCGATACCCTCAACCTGATGATTACCAAATATCACAAGACGGGCCTTCAATAGTTCAACAGTGCCATCAGAATTAAGCTTGACCTTGTATACCCATCGATATCCAAGAGCTTTCTTTCCCAGTGGTAATTTTTCCTGCACCCATGTTTCATTTTTCTCAAGAGCAGTAATCTCTTTTTGCATAGCCTCTTTCCACCCCGCATGTTGCATGGCCTCATTAAAATTACAAGGCTCAACAATAGTATCCACAACTGCAATAAACACACGATGACGCATAGAAAAATTATTACAATTCACAAAATGTGCTAAGGGATAAGGAGTACTTGAGGAACTTGGAGTAGACGGTGAACTCAGAGAGATAGATGGATTTGAAAGAGATATAGTATGTGCGACGTAATCACGGTGCAACCCGGGAGCTTTTCGTGGCCTTTGACCACGACCCAACTCAATAGAGGAAGAATCATTGTTGGTCGAGGAAGGAGCAGCAGCACTGCTGTCCGAGGAAGAAGCAGCAGCACTACTGTCCGAGGAAGAAGCAACAACGCTACTGTCCAAGGAAGGAGCAGCAACAGTAGGTACAGCAGTAGAAGCCCCAGCAAGGCTGCGGTGCAAGGAAATCGCCGCACGTGGCCTGTGGTTGGGGCTGTCAAAGCTGCTAGCAGGGGCAGCGTTAGGGAAGGAGGCAGGAGTTGTACGGTCGGCAGCAATAGCGTGGGATTGAGGCAGGGTTTCGGGCACAAGGGAACCTTCACCAACCTCTAGCACATACTCCAAATCATCGATAAAGTCATGATCAACACCAACATGTTCATTAGACATACTCTCGGTACCCACATTAGTAGAAACCGAACCAACATCTTTCACAAACGGGAATTCATTCTCATAGATTTAACATCACGGGAAACAAATATATCACCGGTTCCCAAATCATATAACTTCCAACCCTTTTTGCCATGAGGGTAACCCACAAACACACACTTCCTACTTCTAGGTGTAAACTTATCACCCTTAGCCTTTTGATTATGAGCAAAGTAGAGACAACCAAAAACGCGCATTTCATCAAAAGTATGTTCTTTGCCAAATAACACCTCATACGGTGTTTTATCATCTAGTAAGCGAGAAGGGGTACAATTAATCAAATACACCGCCCCAAGAACACATTCTCCCCACAAATCAATTGGCAAATTTCCTTGGAACATTAATGCACAACTCACATTTAATATATGTTGGTGTTTGCGCTCAACTCGACCATTTTGTTGTGGAGTACCAACACAAGAAGTTTGAAATAAAAACACCATGTTCATCAAAATAGGGAAGCATGTGTTTAAACTACGTACCATTGTCACTCCGAACATATTTCACAGACACATCAAATTGATTTTTAATCATAGCAAGAAAGGAGCAAAAAGAAGAATAGACCTCAATTTTGTCATTCAACAAGTACACCCAAACACCCCGTGAAAAATCATCGACAAAAGTCAGAAAATAGTGTGCACCACAAGTAGAGGGAGTTTTATACGACTCCCACATATCACAATGTATCAATTCAAAAATACGACTAGCACGACTATCACTTATATGAAAGCTATCACAGGTTTGCTTAGCTTGAGGGCAAATTTCACATGCTTTATGTAAAAATTTAGTACTAGAACTACCTCTAATAGCAGGGAGTAACTTGACAATACGTTCTGACGGATGCCCCAAATATCGATGCCACAACACAAATGGAGAGATCTCCGGACCCGTGACCGCACATACTTTTGGGATACGCCGAAAATAGTAGAGTCCATCTATTCGTTCACCGCCACCAATCAAGTTCCCCGAAATTTGTTCCTGTATAGCACATAAAGAATTAGTGAATCGTACATAACACTGAGAGTCATCAATCAATTTAGAGACCGATATCAAATTGCAATTTAATTGAGGGACGAATAAAACATGTTCAAGAACATCTGCAAGAAAGACACGACCCTCCTTTGTAGCGACTGCTTTAGCACCATCGGGAAGACCAATAGGGCATGGTAGAATAATTTGAACATCAAGTAGAGAGGACTCGTCACCCGTCACATGATGAGAGGCACTCATGTCAATAATCCAAGATAAAGATAAAGAATCACCAAGCCGGTTGTTTGACAAACAATCGGTGCTGAGGTTAGAGGAGGCCGCTGCCGTCGCGTGAGCAAGGACAACAGCAGACTGAGTAGAGGAGTTATGGGAGCAGGGCAGTGAGTTGCGGGAGCAGAGCAGGGAGTTTAGAGGAGGCTGATTAGTAGCAGCACACAAAGGAAGGGCAGTAGCGTGAAGCTGGGTAGTAGGCAGAGTCGAAGAGGCATAGTAACAACCGTAGCAGCGACGGACTAAGGCAGCGCAGTAGCTGTGGCAGCGCCGGACTGAGATGAAGCAGCTGCCGAAGAAGAAGAGCGTCCTTGGTGTTCATATTTGTCCAACCACCATTCGGGTAGCCCATGAACAAGGAAACAACCGTCATAATCGTGACCCGTACGATTACAGTGAGTGCAATATAAATTCGACTTCCGTCGTTGCTTGTGTAGAGAATTACCAGTGGACAAAGCATCAGTGTAATCGGAATTCACCATGATTGATCAAGTAGAAAAACTAGGAGAGTAGCATAAAAGTAAAATCAGAATTTTAGGGATAAAAATTCAGAAATTTAGGGGTTAGGAATTAGAATTTAGGGATTAGAATGTAGAAATTTAGGATTTATAATTTAGAATTTTAGGGATTAGAGTGATTTTGACTCCGATACCACGTCAAATTAGAGAGGATAATTAAAGAGAATGAATTTTTGTATCTTGTATTACGGTATGCACAACATATTTATACAACATAAGAATGGAGATTAGGGCTTATACATTGACCCATTAGCTATATACATTATACGGCTTAACATCAGATGAAATATTATCTGTGAAACAGAAGAAATAAACTTGATACTCTCTCTTAACATGATTTGTAAAATGGTAAAATTAAGAAAGAATAAAACACAAGTCAATAGATAATGCATAGATGAAGGATTACACAAGTGGTTAAAAAGTAGGTAAATCATGACTTTAAGCTTAATCAACTCGTCAAATATGAATGGATAAAATCATAAATTTCATGAAATGTGTAAATATTTAGTTAATTAAAACAAAAATTAAAAAAATGTATGCTTAAAACATGATCGATGATAACTCGTTTTACTCCGCCCCATGCACACAAGTCCACCACCAGCACGTCAGCACGTGCCTTTTCTGCCGACTAACCGTTGTTTCTGCATCTCTTCACCTTTTTTTCTGCTGCATGTTCTTCTCATTACAACTCCTTCTTAACTCATTATTACTTCATTATTTTCACTAATTTATCTATTTTTCAGAATTATTAGTTTAATATGAGAAAGATGTAAGTGAATATGTATAAATAAACATGTAGTGCACGTACTATAAATCAAACTGATGAGCTTGATGTAAACCATGATTGTTTTGGTAATAATGTAATTGGATTATCATTCATGCAAATTGAATAAAATTATGTTACTTAAATGATGATTAGTCTCAGTTCCATGAAGTTTTTTTTTTCCCTTATTTTGTGAGAGAGATAATATCATTTACACCATTAGATCAATAACTTGACTCGCATATACTATGAATGTACAGCGCGCTTTGTGTGTGGCTGGTCACACAATACGATCGCTTATAAAATAACAAAGTAACTCTTATAACACTAATCGAGTAAACCATGTAGTATTGACCGAATAACCCTTATCCCAGTAACATTGATCGAGTAGTCAATTAGGAGAGTAACATGTAGAATTAAATGGATTCGTTACCTAATAATTATATATACCATGATTAAAAATATAATTTTATCTTACAATTTTTATGTCAAATGATATTTTTTCAATTAGATTAATTTTATATCAAATTAAAGTATTACGGTCGAATAAACTTAATATATATGTACAACTACAATTCATATTCCAGATTGGGTTAATTATCAAATAATTGTGATTATTCAACTCAAATCATTTCTCTATATAATACTCCAAGAAAATATAATTTTGAGGCTGATAATCTATCTACAAATACAATTCAAATTTGATATTGGGTTACTTCATATTTAGATGTGTCAAAAACTAATCTATTGAATTCGATTCAAAAAAAAAAAAAAAAAAAAAAAAAAAAAAAAAAAACTCAATTTAAATACTACTCGTATGAACCCAATAATTTAGCATGACTTAACTTTAAATAAACCCAATTCTATTTGATCTCATCAAACTAGACCCCTTCTATCCGAATTAATACCTCTATATTTTATCAGGTGAGAATGTGAGATCGAATTTTTGATTTAATTAATTTTTGGAAATAATAAACATAGCCAATAATAACTTAGGGCTATGTATAAGAAGATCAAAAATAAAAGATTAAGAAAAAAATTAACATTAATTATATCGATCTATGCGTGATTTTGTAATAAATTCCCAACTTAGGGCCTGTTCTCATTGACTGAAATGAGCTCAACTGAACTGAACTGAATTAAACTGATTAGAGCTGAATTGAACTAAACTGAACTTATTAATTAGTGATTTTTAACTATGGATTAATAATCTTTAATTATTTATTATTATATATATGTGTATATACAAATATACATATTAAAATATTTAAGAAAAATATACTACATAATTAAAATATTTATGAAAAATATATTAAAAACATGGAACCCTAAAACATTTTAAACACATATACTATATAATTGAAAAATAAAATATTAAAATGACAAAAGAATACAAAATACTTTTTCAAAAATTCTCAAAATGAAAAAAAATAATAATAAATAAAAAAATAAAAAAATACTACATAATTAAAATATTTATGAAAAATATATTAAAAACATGGAACCCCAAAACATTTTAAACATATATACTATATAATTGAAAAATAAAATATTAAAATGACAAAAGAACACAAAATACTTTTTAAAAAATTCTCAAAATGAAAAAAAATAATAATAAATAAAATAATAATAATAATAATAAACAAAGAGTTGGCCAAGTCTTATTTAAAAACAAACTTGATCCTATTTTTACTCCTATTAGTTCGTAGAACTATTTACTCGATCGCAGACATTTCTGGAACACCTCTAACAGAGGGACAAATAGTCCATTTTGAAAGAACTTATTGTCAACCTCTTTCCGATATGAATCTATCTGATTCAGAAAAGAAGAACTTGCATCAGTATCTCAATTTCAATTCAAACATGGGTTTTATTTACACTCCATGTTCTGAGAAATATTTACTATCGAAAAAGAGGAAAATACAGAGTCTTTGGTTATTTGATTTGTTAAAGTTAGAAATGTTGGCGAATTCAATCAGGTGAAAGTAAAAGACGGAAAGAGAGGGATTCGAACCCTCGGTAAACAAAAGCCTACATAGCAGTTCCAATGCTACGCCTTGAACCGCCCGGCCATCTCTACTACACAACGATTATGACTCATAAACCGAAGAAATAGCGAGCCATTACTATACTATGTTGATATTTCTATTACTAACGATATTCGATTTTTGTTTGTATAAAATAGGTATGACTAGGATTAACGCACCAATACTATACTATTTGATTATAAACAAACTAATAATAGAACGTAACGAGTAGTAATGTAATAGAAGATTTTTTCGAAAAAATCTTTCTTCGTAGGAGTTAATTAAAATAAAAAACAAGTTTTTCCTTGTTATATATATATTTATTGATTCATATTTGCGAAGATGATGTTCCTATCTTTTATTCTATATCCGATATTTCCATATATAATATACCAACTTCGATGAATTAATTGAAACGAATCGAATCAACGGATTGATGGGTTTATGGTTTTTAGATTATAGACGATTAATGGATCCTCTTTGATCATGGTTCGATTTTTATTTCGACTAGAATTCCATAAAATTCTCAAAAAAAATTAGAAAATTTCCGTCTAGTTTTAAAGTGCTCACCAACAAATTTCTTGAATTTCCCACTTCTAGCTCGTCAAATAATGAAATATGGTATAATAGTCATTAAGTGAAATATGGTATAATCGTATAATAGTCATTATTATTATTATTATTATTATTATTATTATTATTATTATTATTATCTCAAAAACAAAAGCCATACAACCTACAATAAATTAGTGGGAAGTCGAGATACAATCTGGGCCCCCACTCCTCTAGCTATTGCAAATCCTACCCTAGTGAAGATATGAGCTGCAGCACGAGCCCCAATGTCTTGCGTCGTCGAGAACCTTTGAATCCGCTTCAGTAACGCAACAGCCTCTTTCTCTAATTCCCCAAGCGAAGAAAAGGAGAAGGGAATGAAACCATATCCAATCGCCTGACATCGAGCTTCATACTTAACCCGCTTCCGATGAGCTGCATCAGCCACAACCCGCCCAGGAATGAAGTCAGATAGCCCTGACTGTGTCAAAGGAGAAGACCCTGACATAAGCTTAAAAGTAATATAAGCTTAAAAGTATAAAATTTGGCTTTATATCATTAACAATATCATTAGACATAAATTGAACTGAAATGAACTAAACTGAACTTATTAGATCTGAGCTAAACAAAACTGAATGAATAAAAATTAATCTAATGAGAACAGGCCTTTAATTTCATTTTGAGAAATATATTTAAATTATACATAATAGTAAGAAATACATATTTCATTATCCTTGATAATCAAACTATATTACTCGTCAAGGAATTTTTTATTTTTTTCATTTATTTTGTTGACACAATGGCACGACTCCCCAACACTGACGCTACATTGTCGCCTAGAAGGCCCTCATTGTCAGCACCAGCCTTCAATTCCCCGAACCAACCACTTTCTTTACTCTCTTCTTCCTCCTTTATTAGTCAAACTCATCCAATTAATTTTACTCTTTACTTAGTACCTTCTTTTTACCATTCTTAATTCCTCCTTTTTTCTCGCTCCACTTCTTTTTAGTCAACTCTTTTATTTTAATTCATTTCATTCCTCCCTTCTCTCTCTTATAAAACAACCCCATTTCACAATCCCCTTTAATTGTATTGCATCCCCCCATCATTTTCACAAAAATCCCAAACCTCTCAAAAAAAATAAAACACCCAATTTTTTTTTTTTTTTTACAAAATTACAAAAAAAATGGATGATGATACATTCTATTACTCTCAAGACACCGATCTTGATTTAAGCTTTACATCCACAACTACAGATCGAACCTTCGGGTCATCAAGTGCGCGAAACAGTTTAGCTCGCAGCAGCTTAACCCTAAGCTTTAACGAGCGTATTTCAACTGGCGCATGTACTACATACACTCACCACCAAAACATTATCCGCCCTCACAGACGGGAAGACCCACACTGGTCAGCTATCCGCGCAGCCACAAACCTCTCACCCGACGGCCGTCTCCATCTCCGCAACCTCAAACTCCTACGCATCCTCGGCACGGGCAATCTAGGCCGTGTCTTCCTATGCCGTATTAGAGATTACCACCATTCTAGCCCAAATTCCCATTTTGCCCTTAAAGTCGTAGATAAAGATTCTTTATCTCCGAAAAAACTTTCACATGTTCAAACCGAAGCTGAGATCTTATCAATGCTAGACCACCCTTTCCTCCCTACGCTTTACGCGCACGTGGAGGTGTCTCATTACACGTGTTTATTGATCGATTATTGCTCGGGTGGAGACCTCCACTCGCTGCTTCGTAAGCAGCCGAGCTACCGATTACCGGCCTCGGCGGTGAAATTTTACGCCGCCGAGGTTTTGGTAGCGTTGGAGTATCTCCACTCGTTAGGGATAGTTTATAGAGATTTAAAGCCGGAGAATATCTTAATTAAGGAAGATGGTCATATTATGTTGTCTGATTTTGATCTTTGTTTTAAATCTGACGTGACGGCCAAGATTGAGAAACTTGAAGGTCAAGTTAATCGGACGGGTGGGATTAAATCTAGGAGGGATAGAAGGTTTGATCGGACGATGGGAGATGAGTTTGTGGCGGAGCCCACTGGAGCATTCTCGAAGTCATGTGTTGGGACCCACGAGTATCTTGCTCCAGAGTTAGTTAGTGGAAACGGTCACGGTAACGGCGTTGATTGGTGGGGTTTCGGGGTATTGATATACGAGTTGTTGTATGGGACCACCCCGTTTAAGGGGGTTAATAAGGAGGCGACTCTAAGGAATATAGCGTCTCCTAGAGACGTGAGATTTGGTTATGTGGAGGAGAGAGATATCGAGGATGATAAGGATATGGCCGCAGCTAAGGATCTTATTGAGAAGTTGTTGGTGAAGGATCCCAGTTTGAGGATGGGTGCTACTAGAGGGGCCGCCGAGATTAAGAAACATCCGTTTTTTAACGGTGTTAAGTGGGCGTTAATTCGGAGTTACCGTCCACCTGAGGTGCGTGGAGGGCTCGTAAGGAAGAGTAAGAGTCACGTGAGCGTGGTCCATAGGAGGAAGAAGTGGTGGTGGCGGAGTTTGAATCATTTGTTAAGGAAAAATAAAGGGTCTAAGGTTTCACATAATAATAGTAGTATCAGTTGTGGTATTGTCAATAATAATTAGTAAAAGTAATATATAATTAAAAATCTTTGATTTGTATTTTACCTTGTTTTATTAGATTTGAGGAAGAGATTGAGGCTTTGTATAAAAAAACAAGTGAGATGTTTGATCAATTTTGTGGATTTTGATACGTACACTTGTATTTTTGAGGTAGTTTAACGAAGATCTTATGTTCATGTATATGATATACAAAAAATTACAGAAATTAATTTTCATAAATGGATCTATATATTCTTTGCTTAATAATTTTTTGTTACATATTCAAGTTGATTAATGCATTATTGAGCGACTGAGCGTCATTTGGCTATTAATATGCATGCTGTGCATTTTTGGATCTAAAATTTTCTATGATTTGTTGTCAATATGCAAGTTGGTCTCATCATTTGCACCATTTTACAGTTGTTTTTACATGTATTAGAGTGGATAACCTTATATTAGCCGATGTAACTCTTTCTAGATTATTAACCATATTTATTTATACAGAAATTATATGAAATTATACATATAATAGCTCGGCTTTTCCCTAAAAAACGATAATATAGAAAGTATATAGTATATCAATATGATATCGTAGACTAAAATCAGTCTATTACATCAAGACGTGTTTAACGATATGGATATATTCAGAGTTGGTCGTTTTAGGTGTAGTTCGGACTTGTCTAGGACGACTAGAGATGGGTTAACACCCACGCCAATTAGGCCATTACAGCCAGTCATTGGAAATTTTGTTGGACAACCGTGCCTGCTTGGTAAGCTGAAGAGTTTGAACAAAATTGAGGTGTTTAGAGCTCCCTTAAATCTTACAGCATTTGTTCATCCTCTTTAGGGGTAATGCCCTAATCTATTATAGCGTAGAAGTATTTAAATCAAGAATATGCTTTAGAATGATGATTAACATATCATAATAGAATTACAATGACAATAATCTAGATTCTTTCAATGATGACAAATTTAATTAGTTGACTTTTCATTTTAAGCACCAACTTCAATTATGCAAAGAAGTTTTGCAATTGAGTTTTTAATTTGTTGAAGTTGAGACATAAAACTAATCTCTCTCAAATCTTTATTAGTAATTACAGATATATTTAGCGACAGTCCCATACCCATATCCATATCCACCACATACCTCCCGGGTACATATCAAATTCATACCCAAACAGCTAGCTAGGTGGATTATAAACCTAAATCCATATACCGGCCTTACTACATAGTACATACCAATATTGCTGAGGCTAATGCATACGCAAGTCACTCTTGGAAATATCATCATTGTAAGTCAAACCTCACAATTGTGATGTATAATCCTTACCACTAGACCAAGTATTACTTGTACTATGTTGCAAAATGACATAAACTATTATTACACACACTATCTCATACTACGGGTTTGCCACATTATAGTCATATGTATACAAGTGTGTAACCATAAGAGATTTAATACCCTTGTCACAAATTAAATTATTCTTACTCTACCTTATATATACCACGTGTTGGCCATTTTGCCACATTATAGTCATATGGATACGCGTATGTATCCACATGAGATTTTATACCTTTGCTGCGAAATAAATTATTGTTAATCTATCTCATATATTACGTAGCAAAATTTCTCCTCTATTATTATTGATTTCATATGAATATGAGTGTGTATTCAATGTATCCTCAAGATACTATCATACTATATACCTTTGCCACGATATAAATCATTGCTAATCTACCTCATGCTACGGGCAAAATTGTGCCGCTTTTATTATGTTCATATGAATAAGGCATGGAAGACGGATTTTTTCAGGATCAATTGATTTCAAGTCTGAGGCATGTCGTTCAAAGAATGTTGCTCCATAACATGAATAAAATGATGCATTTACTTTCTCTGTTACTTAGATGCCAATCAAAAGAAAAGGTTTACCATTTAGCCAACAAGATAAAAGTACCAATTTATTGACCTCCTTACCAACCAACCATTGTATTTGAATTCCAAGTATTTGCAAATTTTGGTTACTCATTTTCAGGGTGAGTACATTGTACTTGACTGATGCACAACATTAATGCTTTAAAATTGAAAGCATTGCATATTTGTACAATTCAGTCAATTAATCATCAATCACTTTCAAAATTGCTGGAAAAAAAAATGTAATTGATTAGTAGTTCAATTATTTTGTTAGTATTATTTGTGGTATCAATTGATACACAAAACATAATAAAGTTGCAGAGTACTCGTATTTATTTTCTTATACGGTAAGTCTGTACTATTTTCATTTCATAATTATCTTCGTTTTTTTTAACTATATTTGTTTCTCAATGCAAATCTATGGCCATAATTATCTCTAATTAAGCATTAGAAAAATATAGTACTATTTGACAAGAAATTCAAATTAAGAGGTTGATTGGAAAATCTTTGTATTCAAGGTAATAGGCTCTACTATTAAAACAAAATCGTAACCAAAATGTGAATCAAACAATCATTTGATTTTCATTATACAACAGAAATCTTGTCTGATTGGAACAATAATTTGGATATACTTTGGAAGACAATACCAGATGGGCTTCCATGTACCAAACATTCAAACCATCTTGAATGATACTCATAATAAAGTATTTTTAAAAGGAAAATGATATATGCAGCCTTAAAAATGAAAAGAATTGACAATAAATAAACATTTTTTACACTAATTTACTCGTGAATTATAGATAAATTTCCAACTTAATACTAAAAAAAGAAGTATATAGCATTACCCTTTTAAAAATAACTTGTAACAAAATAAATAAGCAATTTCAAAATAAACTATTTCCTCTATTTTATATGGAGTAATAGTAATATAGTGCATGTATCCAATTTCCCAAAATGTTGTGAATGTTTTTCTAAGTTATGCCCCCAAACTTCTTCTATTTCTAAACTGTGTCCATGCCTTTTCAAACGTCTAAGTTGTACCCTCAACCTCACTAATTTTTATTAACAATAACCTTTGACGTTAACAATAACTTTTTTTTTATTATTATTTTATTTTCTGATTTTTTAAATTTTTTTAAAGTATTAAACCAATTAGAACGGGACACGTGTCAAATTAATAACGCCACGACACCATTGTTGATAAAATAACTTAACTTTCGTTAGCGGATATGACTGTCAAAGGGTATTGTTAATAAAATATCGTGAGGTGGATGGCACAACTTATAACTTTGAAAATGTATGGGTACAACTTAAAAACCGAAGAACTTGGGGGACATAGCTTAGAAAAACCCTTTTTTTATTTTTGCTTTACATAGTTATACTACAGTACCTTTTCATATAAAAGACCCTTATATTTCTGAAATTTTCAAGGTATGCCAACGTGTACCATGTGCATGATACACCCAAAAGAACACTACATGTCTACACATATGTATAAAGAACACTGGCAAAAAAAGAACAGACATTTGCAAAAACCGTGAACATAATAATTTTTTTTGAGTTTGTTCATTATCTTCTTTGGGTATGGATTATATGTTCTTCACATTATAAAGTATGTTCCATGATATATATAGATAAAAAATGTTCTTTAGATTTCAACAATAAAAATAATTCTCTCTGTTTTTAAATACTTGCTGCATTTCTCCATATACAAAGTTTTAATAGAAATAAGATAAAGTAATAAAATAGGGGTAGTGTGATAAGTGGAAAAATAAAAAATTGTAAAAAGCAAAAGTAATTGAGAGTTTTGATAGAGAGAGAAGATGAACCACTAAAACGGTTGAAAGTGAAAAGTGAAGCAATTATTAGAAAGTGTTATTTTACAGGAAATTTTGTCTAGAAATACCCTAAATATAGGGTCATTTGTGAACAACTACCCGTTTTTTTTATTTGTTAAGAACTACCCAGAAGTTAAGAAAAGTTTGGGTAGCACAACCCATTAACGTTTTCTGTCCAAAAAAACGTTAATGGGGCCCACTTTTTCACTTTTCCCACTAAATTAGCTCCCTAATTACCTTCCCCTAAACCCTAGAAATTAAAACTCCAAATTTAGACATCCTATCAATTACAATGACCAATTAGACATTCTATCAATTACAATGGCCTATTAGTAATTAAAATGCAATTGAATTCAATCTCAAAGTCAAAAATAACCAAAACCTAAAACTCAATTGAACCCCTAAACCCTGGAAATCAAAACCCCCAAATTTATTTGAACCCATAAACCCTAATCCGAATCACTAATTTACACCTTAATTATATTAATTGCGTTCAATTAAAACTTGTAAACAAATACAATAAACAATGAATTAAAAGGAAAGTGTGAAACATTACTTAAATAATTGAGAATTTGTGTTCAATTGATTGAGTATGATCTCTTGGATTTTTGAGTGAGAATGGAGGGGGAGTTAATTAGGGGGGGGAGAGAAGGTAACTAAGGGAGTTAATTAAGTGAGAAAAGTGAAAAAAATGGTCCCAATAACATCTTAATTAGACGAAAAATGTTAATGGATAGTGCTACCAAACGTTTTGAATCTTCTGGATAATTATAAACAAATTATAAAAAAAAAATTGATAGTTGTTCACAAATAACCCTATCTTTAGGGTAGTTTTAGACAAAATTTCCTATTTTACATGAATAATATATCCTTCTATGCTCATGTTAGTTTATTCCTTTATATACTTTTAGGTATTATATTTATTTTATTATTGTGTTATTTTCTTTTATCCCTTAATAATTATTCAGACTTGGAGGATATTGGCTTGGCAAAGGTGCCTAAAATAAATGTATGAAAATAAAGTATGTTGCAAATGTTAACATAAAGCATTGCCCAAAAAAAAACAGAGCGTTCCGATAATAACAAACTGGCTGATCCCTACACAAACAAAATTTTCAAACCTTCCCCAATCCCCTCAACATTATATTCAAATCAAGCAGTAATACTAGAATTTAATTGCGCTACAGATAAGCACAACACACAGGGAAGCACAATTTTGATTCGAACAAACCCTACAGTCGAGCACAATTGGTTTAGCCTATATGCAATTGTCTCCCTCTCAACAGGATATGCTTGAACATTGCCCTTCCTCAGATGGTACGGACAGGATGGCATCACATCAAAACTTCAGCTAACTCCTACGTGATTGCAATCCCCTGGAATAAGCTCATCGCCTTCTCATTCCTCGTCCACGACCGCCGAATCCACCTGCACCTCGTCCTCTACCACCCATAGCAGCAGCATCACCTTGAGCACTCTCTGACTGCATTACACGAAGAAAAAGAAAATCACTTAATACTGTCCCACAATAATCTGGGTCCACAAAAGTTTCACATTTTCCCTCCTAAAATTGACAAGGCCCTTAATGTGGGGACGTCAACATCAAAGCCTGGCACTACACTAACATATGAAGCAGCTGGGCAAGAGCTGTAGCTAGTTGGGAAAAAGAACCGGTCATTTTCCCTAAGTGAGAACAGTGCATGTGTAGATTGAAGTGGATTTGTGCTACTACTCAAGGATAAAACATAATTAAGTGCTGGAAATATCAACAAGACATGTTGAGTTGTTGATAAAAATAATTAATACAACGAATAATCATCAAAATATATTAAACAACAAACCAGTAGAGTCGCCAATATCATGATTTTTTTACCTTGGGATTCTTCACTGTCTCATCAACACTCAAGACGAGACAGGCTGCCTCGGTAGCTGCATTAATTGCATTAATCTGGAACAGCATAATGTTAGCACAATAAAAAGAAAAACAATTTGCTTTGTCAAGCACAAACAGACATAATACATACTTTAACAACTGCTGGCTCCCAAACAAAATTGGCAAAGGAATCAGCTATGCCTCCAGTGTTGATGTCCACCCCATAATTAGCACCCTCCCCTACAAATAAACAGTATAAATTAAGATACCATTCAACAATTTATCAGACTTAATCTTTTTGAGATATCACTGGGTCAAACACTCAAACCATCAAACATAGAAATAGATGCAACAGTACCAGAGGGAAGCGCATGCTTCTGTCTCAATTTGTTCAGCACATCTGTCGCATCAAATCCAGCATTGTCACAAAGTTGTCTCGGGATTACCTGATATAAGGAGAATTTGAATGTAAAGGGAGAAGTATTCCAAAATATAAGCAACCAGATTTGAGGGAAAAAAAAAAGGGTAAAGGAAAATGGTTAAAGTTTGCAACATCTTTTACGAACATACTTCCTCTGTCCTTCAGGTTTGAAACAACTGGGTTAGCACAAAGATTAAGGAAGAACTAAAAAGGGGGTAGGGTGATCCAGCTTTACCCATGTGATTATAAGAAAGGAGATCAGAGAAAAGCTAATAGAATAGGGCAAAGTTACAACTTCAAATGTAAAATGTCTCCCAGAAGAGAATTATTGCAATAGATGAGAAATTTCTACAAAAGGCAACTGTTGCAATAAATCAAGGAAGTATAGAAAAAGAAGAGGAAAAATTTATGGCACATCCACAACTAATATCTATAGCAAGTTAGCAACACAATAATGCAATAATGAGAAGCAAGAAACGGTTGGAGCTGCAAAGTCTCCAATGCAGGTCATGCCTCCATGAAAGAAAAACATCTATATAGGAAAGAAGCTTTTTAAAGCGATTAGATCAAAAGCAAGATCAAGACGAACCTCCAAAGCTTTGGCATAAGAGTTTATGAAAAGCTGAGATTTTCCTGCTATAGTCCTGGCATGCTGCCTTAGGTGTCGGCTTATTTCCATCTAGAAAAATTAAATCCCAAGTCAGCACAGAAATTGATACTAGACTACAGCAGAATTAACTCTATTGTAATATCACTTACATCTATGGCCCCACCACCAGCAACCACTGTAGAGTTCTTAACAGCTCTTCTAACTATCATAATTGCATCGTGCAGGCTGCGCTCAGCTTCTTCAATGAACTGAAATGACAAGCAATTAATATCAACACAAATAAGAGAACATAGCAAAATTAAACAGCATACTAGGCAGTCCACCACTCACCTGATCAGCTCCACCACGAAGAACAATGGTGGCTGTATGACCAGAAGGACATCCACTGAAAATATTAAACCTCTCATTTCCAACTTGCTTCTCCTCAAATATCTCACATGTTCCAAGAACCTTTTCAAAGTCCAAGATTACTCAGTATACAAACAATTTAAATCTGGTTTATATGCTAATGGAAGCAATCAAACTAATCACACCTCATCAATTATATTGTTGACTGATGTTTGGACAGTTCCACCAGTTGCAGCAGCAACACGTTGTAGATCTTCCTCAGCAACACGGCCAGCACAGAATATATCTCTATCCGCAAAATACTACATATAAGGAGAATTCAGCATGGCTGTGAGTTAATATTAAAATCAAACTGTGAAGCATTCAACTACAATATCACTCAAAATGAATACATACCAACTAGGACACAGACAAAATATGAAATGGATACAGAAAATGGAAAAGGCAAAGTAGTAAGATATAGATACAACATAGTACTAATACAATTAGATTTTATTTTTCCCCTGGTAATCAATCTACATTTTAGATCGAGTAAAGCAAAAAGTTGGGTACTAAACTTTGGCATTTGTTGCAAATAGGGTACTAAACTTCCAGTTGTTGAAAACTAGGTACTAAACTTTGTATTGAACCTGCCTGAGTTTTCTAGCAAAATTACCTGAAGTAACTGGTTACTACAGTGTTTTTTTTTTTTTTGGCTAAATTATCCGCTTCCTATGCAAAGGAGCAACAGGAAACTTCAACAAGGAAAAATCCTGCGTAACACTATGTTTGGATAACAATTGTGAAGGGAAAGGGAGGGGAAGGAAAAGAGAGGTGAGGGGAGGGAGAAGATAGCCTTTTATTTTCCTTTTCAAATCTCTCCAAACAAAGGATGGGGCATCCTTTCTTTAATCTTCTCTTCCTTTCCATCCATTCCTCAACTCTTGCTGTTAGAATGGTTGTCAGCATTTTTTTGAATACAATATTAGAGTAGTAGCCTTCGTTTTGTTTACCAACCCATCTGACAATGCTACATTTCAATTCTGACCAAAATTAGCTGCTACTATATAGTGATTTTAGGATGTCTATGATGTACTTACTACTTACTGCTAAGTATGCTAATTAGGCAGTATTTGTACTTGATACATGTAACAGATTTGTTTTATCTTCTCCAGCACCAGTCCCTATTACTACTACAAAAATGTCAATTAACAATATGGTTAGAAATAGCTATTAACAACGGTTGTCAACTGCTGTAGATGCAAGCAATTAAGAGAGGATCATTCTACAACAGTTGCGAGGAATCATGTCACTTGTATTCATTTTTCTTTCCTACATGACCATTGTCTTCCCTTCCCTATAATTAGTGACGAACTTAACAACTTAGATAATCGTTTCAACCTATGTCTCAAATGCTTGGTTAACCAGCTACAACAGGTCAAGAATGATCAGTACAAAGTTTAGTACCTAAACTGCAACAACTCAAAGTTAAGTACTGAATCTGCAACAAATGTCAAAGTTTTGTACCCAGCTTTGTGCTTTACTCAATTTAGATCTCTCAGAAAATGTTTCTGAATATAAAGGATAAGAAAATGGCAAAAGCAAATTTAGCACGTAGCTTACTGCCAAATCCATAAAAATAATTACAATGTGCTTGGAGCCCAGGAATAAAATGAGAGATTCTCCACAATAAAGAGAGATGGCAAATTTTAAAAAAAATCACCAGGAAATCATTACAATGTCGAAATTATAATAGTAGACAGATGAGCAAGGGGAGAAAAGAACTTTTTATGTTTTCAATCCATTGGAAAACGTACTACATTGTAACATATATATAGTGCAAACTAGGCTAAAAGTAAGGAACATGACCCCATGATCATTAGATCATGCCTAACATTAATCCACTAAACCCATTACTCTTATGACTCTATAACATAAACTAATTACTTAAGATATCATATTCCAATACATTAGGATTTAACTAACCACTAACAATTTGGAGCAAATATTCCAACATAAAAATCCTAAAAGAATGCAAAAGGCGAAAGAAATACGCACCAACTGATAGGAGACGCAATATAAACTAAAGGAATGCAATGATCCAAATTCATGAAAATAGTTTATACAGAGGTCCAGATGTATGCAATCCAACCCTTGCAAGTAAAAGGCTATTATAGAGAGAATATATCCAATCAACAAATCACCCACATACAAACATTATTTATAGACAAAAAAAAAATTGTACTTTAGAAACTTATAAACAAGTTTAATTGAATACAACTTAGAAAGTAGCTAACAATAATAATCAAGTGATGTAAAAGTAGACTACTTAAGAATGCTAGGAAGTGACATTACAAACAGCAACAGCAAAAATTAATATCAATGTATCACAAATTTAGATAGGAAATTTTGTCCAAAACTACCCTAAAGATAGGATCATTTGTGAACTACCCGTTTTTTTTTTTTTTTTTTTTTTTTTTTTTTTTTTTTTTTTTTTTAATTTGTTAAGAACTACCCAGAAGTTAAAAAAAGTTTGGGTAGCACTACCCGTTAACATTTTCCGTCCAAAAAAAGTTAATGGGGCCCACTTTTTCACTTTAATAACTCCCCTAATTACCTTCTCTCTCCTCCCTACTTAACTTCCCCTAAACCCTAGAAATTAAAACCCCCAAATTTAGACATCCTATCAATTACAATGGCCAATTAGACATCCTACCAATTACAATGGCCAATTAGACATCCTACCAATTACAATGGCCTATTAGTAATTAAAATACAATTGAATTCAATCTCAAAGTCAAAATAACCAAAACCTAAAACTCAATTGAACCCCTAAACCCTGGAAATCAAAACCCCCAAATTTATTTGAACCCATAAACCCTAATCCGAATCACTAATTTGCACCCTAATTATATTAATTGCGTTCAATTAAAACTTGTAAACAAATACAATAATTGAGAATTTGTGTTCAATTGATTGAGTATGATCTCTTGGATTTTTGAGTGAGAATGGAGGGGGAGTTAATTAGGGGGGAGAGAAAAGGTAATTAGGGGAGTTAATTAAGCGGGAAAAGTGAAAAAGTGGGCCCAATAACGTCTTAATTGGACAGAAAACGTTAATGGATAGTGTTACCCAAACGTTTTGTAACTTATGGGTAGTTCTAAACAAATAAAAAAAAAAATGGGCAGTTAGTTCACAAATGACCCTATCTTTAGGATAATTCTAGACAAAATTTCCATTTATATATGGTGAGTTAAAATAAAATAGAATATGAAAAAAGACAAAGTAATCCAGGGTATCACGACATAAGAAAAAGAGGGAGAAGGAAAGGATAGGAGATGATACACAAAATTTACCTCTTGTGATCATGCCACTCTTTCTTTACAAAAAGTCATGCCTTCTATAAGCTCTAAGTAGGGTAAGTCTTACCACAACCTCATCATTGATTCTTCTTAGGTCTACCTCTTCTTGACATCAAAATGCCTACTCCGTCTAACTTATCATAAAGACATGTCGCCTCCCAAGTTATCTCTTATTGATTCTTTTCTAGTATGATTGCATCTCCAAGCATTCTCATCTTCACCACCAAGTAAATGCAATATTGAGTTCTCTTGACCAGTTACAACTAAACCCTATTATAAGTAATTTAATAGCTATACAACATTATTTGCGCCTAAATATATTTTGTCACCATTCACCTTAGAAAATATTGATTATAACATATAGCTACGCTAAACTAACGGTGCAACTTACAATATCTTCACAATCCCACATTCTCAAGCATGATTAACCTCAAGCAATGTAAAATTCAAAACCAATATCCATCTTAAATATTCATTGACATCCCTCCTCCCTAGTTCGTCCCTTTTTAAAATTCTTTGACTCTTAAGGCATCTTCCATAGTTCTAACATGACATATATTGTATTCACTTGTCACATAGCTCACATAGATGAAACCCAAACATGACACGTTCCAATGGATTGCAATGACGAAGGGATTCAAAACTTGTCTATCACAACATGAAAGAGTATTGCTCAATTTGGTCATTATTAAACCAGATTACCAGGTGAATGCATTACAAGAAAAGGATAAATAATAACATCAAAAACAGGCCTCAAAAGTCAATACCTGTGTGGCTAGGTCTCCAATTGCCAACCGTGAAAGAACAATTTTAGCACCAGTCTGCACACATTTGTCTAATTTGTCATAAATAATATTCCATTCCGCATCAACAATTGACTGATATTGGGATGGATCTGAAAGCCTGCAGCAGAGAAGAGTGAGCATGAAGAAAAGCAAATCCATACAACATATAAACATAAATTTATAAGCCACATCTACCTTATCTCTGCATTTTCTTTCTCAGATTTCAGTTCCAACTCAATGTTCAACAGAAGTATCTTAGGTGAAACAAACTTCTTAGGCTGTTGTTCAAAACCAGCATAAGAAAACGTCTTCTTAAACGCTACACCGTTGACAAGAAATGAATCTCGCATATTGCCTCCAGGTACCTACATGAAACCCAGCCATATTAGCCTCATCTCACAATCAGGCATCCAGAAAATGTTAACCAGAATTCTTTTGAGCATATAAAAAGGGTCAAATATATGTACATGTTCACAAATGCATTTGTGCGGGATATATGTCAGAAAAAAGATAATAAGATCATTAAGCAGTATCGGAGCAAGTGATTGCTGAAATTTGCGAGCAATTCCTCGAGGGATAAGGTGAGGAGAAGTGTAACTTCTAACAGAGGTCCAAAAGCTGGTCACATTTTTCTGAAAGGCAGCCTGTCATTGGCGCCCCTTCTTTCAAAATTGAAGATCATTTCACTAAGTTCCTTCAGCATGGTTCCAAAGATCAGTTTTATTTAATCCCCAAGCACACCACAGATTGATTTGTTTCCCTGGCCTTGTATTAATCTGAATGGTAAGGTAATAACAGCAATTACTTGTGCACTTCAAATCTCTTCCTTAGGCAATAAAACACATTAAGGAGCTAATAAAAAAATTCAGGTTTTGCAAGATAGTCAAGTTGGCAGTGGCACTCCTACAGAATGAAGAACTTGCTACCATTCATACTATTGCTTTTCCTCAATAATATCTTTGTGGGTAAGTGGGTCAGTGGGTCTAGAGTAACAGTTGTTTAATCTGGAACAGACTTTAAATCAACTTGACTATCTAAATTGAGAAGTAGTCGACATTTGCATAATTAAATAACGCTTTATTAAACCCCATAGACCAAAACATTACAGAATACAAAATCCACCATAAAACTACAGAGATGCTAGATGCACTATTTCACTTCACCAAAAACCATATTCCTACTTGCAATTGCTGACCCAAAACAGAGATTTTGCATCCACAATAGCTCCAACAGACATAAAGACAAAATCACAAGCACACTAGCCATTTCTAGTTTGAAACTACAGTTCACAATAATAAATGTAAGTAATGAATGACCATGACCAAAAACGACCTGGCTAGTTTGCATAAAAACTTAAGAAATTCATTGATAACAGAAAAGAAAAATAAAGAAAACATCAAACATAAAGAGTTAACAACCAAACAGCAAAATAAGAATGTCATTTTTCCAACTTATCAACACAACCCTCCAGAACCCAAACCTAAAATGATACACTCTCCCAGAGTTTTTTACAAATAGAAAAAATTATCAAATAATAACTTCTCAAAAATTGTATCTGTCCTCAATATAGTAAGGAAAAAAAATATATATTTCTCTATAATCTTGTGCATTTAGCACAGGTATATACAAGTAGTACTGATAAATTTGGCAGGCTTGTGCATAAAGAAAGTCACTCGTATATGAAAGTACCAACTAAATTGTGCAGTATCAGAAACAGGAAGTCACAGTCGGTATCACCAATCATCTGGCTGTATATTTTATATTCTAATTTGAGATCTTTTAAATCAAATTCTTTGAGTAATACAACACTCTGGGAGGGGCAAGTAAAATAAAACTTGGAGAAGGGTAAGTAAATTGAAGGACTGCATATTTGCCTCTATAATTCTGCAGATAGAATGCAGATTGTGCAGTGATCAGAAGTTGCAGACAATCAGAAAGCTCACATCATATAAATTCACTAAGTTACCAATAGAGATAATTACCTTTTTAATTCCAATCATGCTCAACCTGTCATCAACTCCAACAGCAAGAACCGCATCAACAACCATGTTTGCAAAGAAATCTTTTTCTCCGCCAATAAGCTTTGAGCTGAGTGTTGTCGCTGCACACTTAGCCAATAAGCCTTTCTTTTCTTTTAAACTCTTTCCTTCAATACTGACAGCCAAGTCTTTAACCTTCTCAATAGCCTGCAAATATATTAAATTTCCAGAGAATATTGATTCAAGTATTAGACTCATCATGTAACAACAAGAAGATTAAACAACAAAGATAATGCCAAATTACGATGCAATACCAATTGAGAAGCAATTCGATAACTTCGAATCAAATTCTGTGGATGGACTCCATCTTCAACAAAAGGCTTTGCCTCCTTCAAAAATTCACCAGCTAGTAGTACCACTGTTGTAGTACCATCGCCAACCTACAAATAACATTTTTAATAATATATGTAAATAAATCATCCATATTCAGATAACCAAATAATAATCCAACCATTTCATCGATTTATCAACACAACCAATAATTCAGGTTATTATGTAATTGCATCTACCAAAAATGAAAAGATGTTATAAAGCAGAATAAATAATTAAAATGAATTTTACTTAAAGTTAATCAGGTAGGGTTGTATAAATCAATCAATGCTCACCTCATATAAAAAAACACCATGAGAAAAATGATGAAAGAGTTTCAAACAAAAACCATGATCTAAAAAAATGAAATCCCAGAATCAACAATATGAATAATATCAACAGCATACACATACATTTATAAATAATTATAATACTAATTATCAAACTTAAATCAATGAAAAGTTCGCAAATTTCATCCCATCTACTTCCAAAACTGAAACAAGTCTAACTCCAGCTCAATTCAACTTATACTAGTATAAATGGAAGTATTTTAAACAAGGGCATATCACAAAAAAACGTCGAAGAATGAAAAGAAAACCCCTAATCCAAACCCTAATACTAACAATTATAACCCATATAAACCCTAGTTCTAGAATAATCAAAACACCAACCCCAACATAAACAATAATAATCAAATTTACTCAGGAAACACCCAACCAAACCCTACACTTCATCAGAATTAAATCAGTAATTTGTTAACACACTTCATTCATCCACTTCAATTAATCAAAAAATCAATCCAATCACTAAATCTAGCTAAATTAAGACAAATTAACAAAAATGCCACACATTTCAACAAATAAAATCTCCAAATAACTTAGAAAAATTAGTGAAACGAAAAGGGGTACCTCAGAATCTTGAGAACGGGCGATATCAACAAGGATCTTAGCAGCAGGATGAATAATATCAAGAAGCTTCATAATAGTAGCACCATCATTAGAAATGGTGGTATTACCTTTATCGTCATGGATGAGTTTGTCCATACCACGAGGACCTAGAGTAGTGCGAACAACATCAGCGATACCAGTGCAAGCGTTGATGTTGCTAATTAGCTGCGCTTTGCCTTGGGAAGTGTCAGTGCCTTCTTTGAGGAGTATGATCTGAGGCTGCATCATCGCCGCCATTGTTGGAGAGGAGAGAGAAAATGGGGAACTAGGTTTTGTAGAGAGTGAAGGAGAATGCAAGTGTATGGGAGAAAGCGCAGGTTTTTTGGTTTTGTGTTTTTTGAACGAGAAGGTGCCGGTTATTTCTAGAGGGGGTGTTCAATTGCCTAACTAGTTTCTGGCGAGGGCTCTACTCAGGGTCATTATACTCCTTTTTTTAATTTTTTTTTTTTTTTTTTTTTTTTTTTTTTTTTTTTTTTTTTTTTTTTGACAATGGTAAGAAAAAAAAGTAAATATGAAAACACTCTACACGTGGGAAATTCCTAATGCGTTTGGAAGAAAGGATGGAAAAAAATAAAGGACTAGTGTTAGGCCCAGGCGATGCCCCGAGTTACTGCATTATTTCCATGACAAAAATCTTTATTAATATTTAATTTTTATTGAATGACATGTATATAGTAATAGCTTTGTGGCTAACACATTGGAATTTAAACTTGAGGTTGTGGGTTCAAATCTTGTAAGAACCATATTTTAAGACATAGAGTAAAAATCAGATTAAATGAGGAGAACGCCACGTGGCACCTAAACTTCTTTAGGAACGCCTTGACGCTGCTTGATTTGCCTCCCGAAAGATATGATGAATGCTCCAGTTATCGAAATTTGCTAAGAAGAGAACAAATGCCTTTGATAATATGATTAATTTGCCATGTTGTTGACCAGATGCCTTATTATGATATTTTTGATCTCATGCTCAAGAGATAGAAGAATGTCTTTATGAAGAGCCATGACCTTTGTTATGAAAACCTTGGTGGTACTGAGGTTGAAAGTGCGAGCTCCTAAAACTGTCCCACTCGTCAAAATTGAGTTTGTAAAAATTTGTTAGTGGCGCCTCCCAAACAACCATGATAGTGTTTGTTGGAGAATGGGAAGGAGGAGTAGATGAGGATCACCAAATAGGAGATCCTGAGGAAGAAAAGGTGTCGGTAAGAATTCTATAGTGCACTCATTGAACGCAAATTGCGCTTGGAGGTAAATTCTGGAGATATCAAAGGGTTCTTGGCGGAAAATTATAGAATTACACTCTTTCCAAATACTCCAAATAAGGAAGATAAATTTCCTAATACTCTAAATAAGGAAGATAAATTTCCTAATAGTTAGTTTATGTTTTTTAAGCATAAAAGTGCTTCAACTAAATTAGTGTAGGTTTAATCGAAAAAAAAATCAGTGTAGGGAACTGTGCAATCCAACCAATACTTAACTAAGGTATGTTCCAAACATCTCTAGAATGTATGCAAGAGAGAAAGAGATGGTTCATTATTTCACTATGAACATTACATAGACCACTAGAAGGAATTACGTTTCTTTTCTAAAGGGTATCGCGAACGCTTAGATATTATGAAGAATTTGCCACAAGAAAATTTAGAGCTTATGCGGGATATTCCATATCCAACGATGTTCCCATTTATCATCAAGATTATGGGCAAGCCATATGGCGGATTTTACTGTAAAATTGCCAGATGAAGTGAGACCCTACACCGGCATATCTAGCATCATGCTACTTGGTAAGGGAATTCCTTATATTTGTGAAACGATATTGTCTTGGAGGAAGAAGCATAGCTTTTGTCTATCCCATTGTTTGTTGGGGAGAATGAAGTCTGACACTTTTATGTCTAACTCAACTTGATTTGGATCCACACGAATTAGTTCAAGTAAGCTTTGGTTGGTGGCCCAATTATCAATCCAAAAGTATACATCCATTCCATTTCCAATCTTCCATCGAATTCCTTTTCTTAGAATTTCCCTTTGGGCAAGTATTTTCTTCCAAATACTGAGAATCTTTAACATTTGGAGTGCATTCAAAGAAGGATTTATTGTAGAGATATTTATCTCTAATGAGTTTAACCCATAGACTATTAGGTTCAGAGATAATTTTCCAACCTAACTTTGCAATATATGCATTGTTAAGAGGTAGTGTTCACTAGAGACCTAGCCTACCTGCATTTTTTTGGTCTACAAATCTTATCCCATGCGATAAGGGGAATATTGTTTTTATCTTTCTCTTATCTCCAAAAGAATTTTCGGTGAAGAGAGTCTAACTCTTTAGCTACATCATTAGGAAGGAGGGAAGATGAGCAGAGGTAACTAGGTAAAGCTTCAAATTACTTTGGATAAGCGTATGTCTACCTCCCTTTGATAAGAAACCCGCTTCCCAATGTTGGATAAGCTGTTCAGTTTTTTCCATGACATTTTTATAATCTTTCTTCATAGTGAAGAATGTTTACTATTTTATATTCGTAGGTTTTGTATAAATACTCTACCTATTGATAAATAATAATCATCAAGGAATACAAAGCCATTCTATTCTCTCCTTCACCCTAATTTGTCAAAGGAGAGCATAGAATGGCTTTGTATTCCTTGATGATTATTATTTATTAATTGGTAGAATATTTATACAAAACCTACGAACATAAGATAGTAAACAATCTTCTTAAAAGATATACTACCATAACTATATATCCTAAAGATATATTCACTAAATAATATCTTAATCTAAATATCCTAAATATATTATTCTCTTAATGATATCTTCGGAAAATATATCACACATATATTTCTTATATCTCATATCTCTAACATCATGAATAATCAGTTAAGTGGTTTAAGTACTATGTCATATGTATACTACATGAGTATTTTTGAGTTTTGACATGACAAGGTATATATATTTTCTTTTTGTAATACCATGACATTTTAAAACTTTTTTTACTATATGATTATTAGAGTCCAATTTAGTTACGATTTTCTTTATTTTATCAGTTTAAGTTTCTAAAAATAGATAATTAGTTTGTTACATATAAAACAAAAGAATTTAATAAAAAAGATTTTCATTATTACTAAAATCTAGATATTTACACTCTAAATCCTTTAATTATTTTCATATTATTTTATATCCTTTATTTATTTGCAAATTAACCCTTTTCTTTTCCTATTAATACCCTCTAATTTTCACATTTCAATACACCAAAATAATCCTATAAGACCTCTCTCTAGACATTCTCTCTAAAAATCCTTCTCTAATCTCTTGCTTTAGTTGAAATGTCTCTAATTTAGCTTTATTTTAAGTTATTAGCTTATAAAAAGCATCATCTAGTTAAACTACTATTTATATTTTTATTTAAGTACTATTATTATCTCTAAATTCCTATTAAAAAAACGCAAAAAATAAGTATTATTGTTATTTCTTATCTTTGTTTAAACAAGAAAAATTATTTAATTGCTTAAGTATTCCTAGTCCATATTATTAAAAAAAAATGTTTATTTGTTCTATATTGAATTGGTAAAGATCTAGCTTTAATTTTCAAGAATTAACTCAAGTTTATTTTCTTTAATAAAAAATCCAAAAAAAGAAGTTCATTAGTTTTATTTTCACTTGTTTCTCTAAATAAGTTAATATCCAAAAAGTTACAAATATATCACTTAGGTTTCTTTTGATCCGATTTAATTGAGGTATTCTCATCCTTAATTTTGGTAAGACCAAGGTGTTATAAAAAAAATAGCTACATCTAGCTCAAGGTATTATGCTTTTTCTTTACTCAATTTTCTTAATTATTATTATTATTATACTAACTAATGTGTTTGTTTCCATGTGATATTACCAATAGGAGTAATAGAGATATTATGTGCTAAATTAGCCCAAATCTTTCATTATTCCATATTAGAAAGCCAAGCTTACTGGCTAGGTGATAGGATATGGGAGAAAATGGGGGTTAATTGCATTTGCATTTTATCTTTATCCTTAATATAAAGACCTAAGGAAGTAAGAGTTTATGTAAAAGGTTAATAAGAGCAAGGAGTAATTTACAACGTTCTAGAGTTCGCGAAATTAACACATCTTATGTTCTTAATCAGCTCCTATTCTTTAGCTCAAATTATAGGATTTTTCAAAAACTCTCCAACCGTACCTCACAATAATTTTTGCAATTTTTATATGATTTATTATGAATTTTCTCGTTCAAGCTGTTTAAGTATAAAAAGGGCACGTTTTTACTTTGAATTCTTTTTAAAAGAACTATCAAAATTGCACTAAATTATTTTAAGAAATGAATGGTGTCATGAAACCTATTTTACACTATATTATGTAATTTAAACTTATAGTTTTAATTGTTAAATGCTCTTTACAAAAAAAAAAAAAAAATTAATTTTATCTAAAGATGACTTTAGAAATAAAAGACCTTTTTTTTTTATAACTTTAAATTTATTTTAAAATGATTTTAGAAATAAAAGAGTTTTTTTAGAATTTTAATCTTATCTAAAGATGATTTTAGAAACAAAAGAGTTTTAAGATGACTTTAGAAATAAAAGACGTCTTAAGAAACTTTAAACTTATTTTCAGACGATTTTAGAAATAAAAATCTTTTATAATTTTATGAACATTTTATTTCAAACCCTTTCGTTACACAAGAATGAATCATAATATTGCATGTTAGTTTAGATAATTAATGATAATTAATATAAGGTAATGACCTCATTTCCAAACATGAGGTTAAGATTAATTATTTAGATGTATAAGGTTGTAATAATTTTCCATCTCTATAAAAAATAAGCCTATCACATTGTAATTTCCCGATGGATTAATGATATGTCTATTTTATATAGTGATTTACCCCCATCCCTTGGTCATAATTAGGAGTATTTTTGGCTCTTTAGAGCCACTTTTATTACTAATATGTGCTTTCTAACGTTTTCGTAGTTCTGGTATTATTTTATAGGAAATTGCAGATTTGGTGCATTTTCCTGGAATTATTGGAGTCACTACAAGCGTTAGAGGGTCTTGACAATCTTTTATAGCCCAAGGCCGGTTAGAATCATCGAACTGATGATTAAGGGCTTGACATTGAAGAAATGAGGTAACGGACCGAGTTATAAAGCCTCAAAGAGGAAATCCGGTTTGAGCCGAGTTGTTAGCCCAAAACGAAGTCCAAAGTCTTGCCCAAGAGCTCGCCTAATCGAGTGATGATCCGCCCGAAGGCGCGCCCGACCGGGCGAGGCTGAGAAGAAGAATCATGCTCGTGCCCGACCAGGCGCGAGAGAAGATCCCCATCGAGAAAAGGTGGGCCCGCCCGGGCGAGATAGGCCCTGACCGGGCGTGTGTTTTGGAAAGAAGTTTTGTCATTTTCTACTTAGTTTCTAATTAGGATTTTTAAGCTTTGTGTATACGTTTTGTTTAGTTTTGATACGATTATCTCTCTTTCATTATTCTCTCTTACTTAGTTTTAAGCTTAGACTTCTCTCTTGTTTCTCTCTCTACAACTCTTGGCTTTATACAATTCATTATTTCCGTTAATTTGGGTAACGATTTCTTCTCCTTTTATTTTTAGTAATTTAATTGCTTTGATACATCATGTTTTGCTTAATTGTTTTAATTAGTTTAGATTTTATCATGTGTGAGTAGTTTTGTTTCTAGGGTTGTAGGGATCCATAAATAATATGAAAGGGTAATTTATTATTGTTAATTGTCAATGCTTGATTAATTTCCTATTGATTTATTCAATGCTATGCAATTAGATTAGGCCTGATTTAATTTTATGAGTTATGCAATATTGATTTGAGATTCGAGAAATGAGAATTGATGTTTAGGCTTAGTTTCAATAGGCATGTTAATTTATAAATGGTTAAGTCAAGATTCGAGAGATGCGATTTAATACTGGTAGATTAATTATGTGATTGTAATACGTAGCGAAGCCCTTTATGATTTGATTAATTGATGCATTGATGATTGATTATTGTGTTTTACCCTGGATTATTATTTATTAGTGAACCTATGCCCTAAGCTTTTATTATTTGATTTCCCCTACCTTAATCTCCTTAGTTTAATTCTTCTTACAACAACAATTTGGTTACTTAATAATTTCGATTATTTTAATTAATTAGGAATAAATTGACTTTTTTCCCTGTGGTTCGACCCTAATTCCCTATCTGCTTTAGCTAGAGGACTTAGGAACTATTTTTTATTAGGTGATACAACTTTATCCTGTCAATTAATTGACAATCGAATATGATTAAATAGTTTAATTATTATTCCCTTGTATTTGGAAGTAAAGCCTTGACAGGTGTCGTGTTTTATTTGGCTAATTCCATTATCCTAAACGCATAACCCTTGAAACATTACAAAAATTACCCTCGAGTGATTTTAAACCCAAAGTGAGATTATATAATGAATGCTTATCGTTTCACTCCAAAAAAATACCTTGACCCACTAAAAAAGTCGTCAATTGGGACACATTTGTTAATTGTCTTGTTCAAAAGACATTTTTGGTAATCAATAATCGGGGTGATTTGCCTCAACCAAGGTGGTTCATTTTACTTTTATGAGTGAATCCGTCAAAGATCACTAAAATTCCACTTACAAAAATGATGCTTAAGTCAACTACCCAAATTAAAAAACCTAATGAAATTGGTTATTTAAGAGATGGTACTTGTCTGAACTATGACGGTTTTGATATGTGAGTGGATTCAATTCCCACTATGATTGGTACGTAGTGCAACTTCGGTACTCAAACCTACCTTATATAAATTATTATATCTCCATGACATAATTTCATTTTGTGTGACTAACATGCCTTAAAATTTGACTTTATTTATTATACCTACTGTTTTGGGTGTTTCTTGGTCCCTCAGGAGAGTTACGTCACCAAGACTGGTCCGGCGCTATGTACCTGCAAAACACGGAGACTCTGGTTGGTAGGAGCTCCGCCTCCGACGATCAAGTTAGTATTGGTCGTAGAAGATGAAAAGGTGCGAAAAAGGTAAAAGTGAGATCTTGTCGGATTCCGAGATTAGGTGTTTTCTCCGATGTGAGAGAATGTAGGGTTGTTTTTCTTTAATAAATGAATTGTAGGTGCCCCAAAATGGGGGGAATCTCCCTATTTATAGAGTCATTGGTAAATGTGCCCCTGATTGGGTCATTCTGACCTAATCTTGATGGGTTGCGCCGCATTGCGGCTTTCCCGGGATTTAGGCCCTGAAGACCGTCCTTTTTCCCGAATTTTGGGAGCGCCACGTGTCAAATAGGGATAGGTCCACTTTGGCCTTATCTTGGGCTGTCACGTGTCGTCTACTGGCTGGACCACGTGGCATGGGTAATTTTTACCCAAAACATTTGCCTCTCACAGATGTGACGTGGCACACCACGTGGCATCTGTGACACATGTCACTCTACCACTGATTGAATGAATTTAACTGTGAATTTTAACCATTCACATTTTGGGGAAATTACGGGAATGCCCCTGAAATTACCCCTCTATAAATACATCTTTTACCCCTCTCATTTTGGATGTTTTCAAAAATTCTAGAGAAAGAGAAAGTTTGAGACCCGCCTGCGTTAATCACAAACAACCCCCCTTTTTCTAGCTCGCCTGCCCAGCCGGTTAACCTCGCTTGTATTATAGTCAAGCAGAACACTTCCAGCCCGCTTGCTGCA
Organism: Chenopodium album; assembly: GCF_948465745.1. Lineage (NCBI taxonomy): Eukaryota > Viridiplantae > Streptophyta > Magnoliopsida > Caryophyllales > Amaranthaceae > Chenopodium > Chenopodium album. The sequence continues at coordinate 41,483,543 of NC_137846.1, read as the reverse complement.
GCCGGTCAACGCTTGATCCTTTTCAGAGTCTAATTGTAAGGTACCGTCTCTACCCTTTTCAGCTCATTCTTGCTTTTTTTGTTTGTGCATTTACATTCAATACACAGATTCATCAACAACACACACGACATAGCCTAGGTCAATAGTCAGCCGGTCTCTTGGTATGGCTGAGTCTAGGACTGGGGGTGCCGGCTCTTGGTGTATGGAGCAGTCTTGTACATCCCCAAAATCGACCATCTTTGTGTCTGTGCATGACACAATGGCTCGAACTAAACAGACGGCCACCAGACGACAAATGAGAGACGGTACTTTGGAGGTACCGTCTGATGAAGTCACTCCGGTTGAGGGGGAGGACATGCCAATTGATGCTGGAGATTACTCCCCTTCTAGGATCCCCAGAACTCCAAGTAGTGGGATTTTAGCTGACTCTGAGGGTGGAGACGGGGAAGAGACCATCTCCAATGACAATGTGCAAGAGATGGAGGCTGAAGGTGGAGACGGGGAAGAGGCCGCCTCCGCCTCTGGTTCTGATCAAGAGGGTTCTCAGGAGAGAGACGGGGGTAGCACCACCTCTGGGTCAAACTCTGAGGATAGCAGTGATGATGACCTTCCCCCGCTTGAGGACAGCGAGGTGGAAGAACGCAAAAAATGGAAAGAGAAGAACAACCCGGCTGAGATCCATGTGTCAGCCAAGGATAGAGCTGCTATGGAGAAGGGTTTAAACAATTTTAAGCTCAAGTACCCTCTTAGAGGCGGATTCAACATCCGGGTGCTGCCTGAATTAGGCACCATTGCCTGGGAAGACGAACAAATAAACGTCGACCGCTATTTCAGCTGTTATGAGGCGGCATTCTTAGCCGGCCTCCGTTTCCCTCTTCATGATGTAGTAAAAGCCATCCTTCAAGGATATGGCCTGGGCGTATGGCAGTTGACTCCAAAATCCTAGGACAACATTCTAAGCTATATCGCCGCTTGAGATTGGCAAGGGCTCCACCCCAGCTGGGAGGCGTTTGCACACATGCATTACCTCAGTCGAAGCCCAGGCGGTTGGCGAGCGTGGTACACTCTTACCACATACCCCAAATACCAAACGACCTTAGACAAGCTGTCTAAGTGGGATAATTGGAAGGAGCGCTTTTATCTGGTATCTTCCTCTAAGAAGAGAGAGAACCGTGAGTACAGATGGTACAATAGGAAGCCTGACCTTCTAGGTCAAAAGTGTAAATTCCCTGCTATCCTAGATGAGGACTATGAAAAGATCATAGAGGCAGGGTTTTTTTGAACTTGAAACAGACACCCTCTCAACCGGGGAACCAATAAGTGTCCCAAAGAACTGGATACCTAAGCACCAATGGTGGAGAGATGAGGCGTTTTTGTTCACCTGCGGTCTTAGTACAATGTTTGATAGACGTACGTTAATCGTGCACCCGACAGTTATTATGCCGGCTGTAGTGCTTCTTTGTTAGTTTAACTTTTGTTCTTTTGTATGTACTTGACAAATGTTTATTTGCAGAGACGGGTAGGAACATGGTTTCGTAATATAAAACCCCCAAACGTTCTGCAGTTCAGATTCGCAAGGACAAGGCGGAGAAACAAAGGGCTGAACTTGCAGCCAAGGGTTAGGTATGTACCGCTTGTTCTAGTTACCTTGTTGTAGGGAATATTTCAAGCATCTCAAACTTGAGCCCCACTGTGATCATACACTTAAGCATGGGGGCGTCCAAAGGGAAGGAAGCTAGAGTAAAAGAGTCGCCAACAAGTTTTAGGAACTTGTAAACCGTTCACTGGATAAAGGTTACACCCGTTCACGATCTAGGAGATCGCTAACTCCATAGTGGTCTGGAACCATGACTGGATATTCGGGGATGAAGGTACAAATCCAACCTAAAAGAGATTGAACCTGCCCTAAAAATAGGCCTCTACTTTATTCTTCTCATATTTTCGAAAAAAGTTTCTCACGCGACAAGGCAACTGAGAAAATCGAATTCACCCAAACCTTGAATTCGGACTTTCGAAGGATGCGACCCCCAACCCACGGGGGGAGCACAAACACAGCACTTTCTGACCAACATGCAATCAATAGATTAACCTTAAACCTGGTTAATCTATGTTGGTTGAATATTAATGCACAAACAAATCTATTATTGGCGATCACTTGAATTATAATCATATTAACCTAAACAAGATTATTAATTATCTTATTAAGCGTGATTACAAGTACAAATTTCCTTTAAACATGCAAGAGAAGGCGTGATCAAGAAATAACAATAATATATCAAGCAACATAATAAAAATCATCATTATCATAATAATATTCAATAAAGCATAATATTATTAGCAAGATCCTAGGCATGATACTAACAAGATTAATAACAAATCCTATCATGTCACTAAACATTAAAGATCAAAGCTTTAGCCCTAACATGATACTAACATGATAGAAGGAAAGAATAGGAAGCAACTATACATGATATTAGAAATCTTAGTTATTACCGTAAACATGATACTAGGAAGCAATAAAACATCCTAACATGATACTAGGAATCAAAACAATCAAAGCGTGATTTCTATATCAAAATAATAACAATTAAATTACTTACTTGGATGCCTCGTATCTCATTCTAATAACAAAATACACAAGTTAGTAACTTCAAGAAAAATATTAAACAAACGATTAAATTAAATAATTGAAATAGAGATTTGGGACCAAACCCTCAGAAATTATCAACCTTTAACGTCTAGGGCGAAGGCAACTTCGAACTTGGTTAGGTGTGTCTTGAATTAATGTATGCGGAATTTTGTATGAGGGAAGGTTTAGAAAAAGAATAGAGAGAATAAGCTTCTAGCTTTTAGAGAGAGAAAGAATAGAATTAGATGGTTTCTGGGTGATTTGAAAACGGAGGTCTAGGACCCTATTTCTAAGAAAATAGTCCGAAAACCGATAGAAAGAGTAAGAATTCGAATCGGAATAAAATTGGTTCTTCGTCTGGCGACAATTAAAAGATAAAACGCGCTTTGTACGGAATCCTTTTCCTAATATAATTAAGTAATTAGAATCCGCGTTAAATAGTTTTAAGATCATATTTATCATAAACACTTATTTTATTCCAAATAACACTCTTTAAAATAATAATTATCAATCCTAATTCTATTAGAATTTAAAAGAACCTTCTAGAGACTCTAGAAAATTAAAATCAATCCTAATAACTTTAGGAATAATAATTAATAGGCCCTCCTTTAGATCATTGGGCCACATATAAAATTCATTTTGAGCCCAATTTAGTATTTTGACCACAACTACCTCATTGTTCATCGGAATTGGGCTTATAATATATCGTTGGAAAGCTCTTTTCGAGCCCGATCAAACTACACTATTATTGGACCCTTATCATGGATCAAACTAAATTGGACTGGCTATTATCATAAATAGAGTATAAAAAGAAATATTTTCAAAAACAGAAAGAGAGATATTTTAATAAAAACAACCGCATCACTAGACTTTTCACACTTTCACTCCATTCGATAATCAAGTGACGTGAAAGGTATTCATCACTGGGTTTGGTTTTGGGGAGACACATTTGAGTGTCTACACAAGCCCCCACTTTGACTGAGTTTGGAGAAACGTAAGTTTCGAAAATGAAAGTCAAAGAGCGATAGGGATGGAGAATGATTCAGAACGTTCTGCGATCCTAAATCATTCTTGTAATGCCGATACATGCAAACTAGCATTAGTTAAACAGATAAAAGAGTTAAGAAACGCGTATCTTACATTGTCGAGCACACGTCTCTAAAGTAACCGATTCTTGTTGCATTATTTGTTGTGACAACCTCCACAGTGCCTCGTGAATGCCATCGTCGAAGATCGTTGCTTGTAACCATCTTTAACTGCTTATGTCAATCCTCCACATCCTAGGGAACATCGTCGAAGGTGACTGTGCCTCGCCATCTTCAAGGGTTGTGGCAGCGCCTCGCCACGGCTGTGCCTCGCCGTTATAGACAATCTCCTCTTTACCTTGGGACATCGTCGAAGACTGCTGCTTGTAGCTATCTTTAGGGTTGCTGTGACAATCTTCCACATCATAGGGAACACCGTCTATCATTGCTGCTACATCTCGAGCTATTTTCTTGAATCATGGTGACAACCTTCCCAATCATAGCAAATGTTGTCGAAGACCGCCCATCTCGTGCCATCTTCTCAAATCTAGGTGACAACCTCCACAATCTTAGAGAACGTTGTCGAAGACCGCCCATCTCGTGCCATCTTCTCAAATCTAAGTGACAACCTCCACAATCTTAGCGAACGTCGTCGAAGACCGCCCATCTCGTGCGACCTTCTCAAATCTAGTGATAATTTCCACCATCCTAGCAAAAGCTATTAAAGACCGTTTCATCTCGAATCGTTCTTTTCTCAAATCAAATAATAACTTCCCCAATCATAGTGAAAGCTATCGAAGGCCGTTTCATCTCGAACTGTCCTTCTCAAATCTAAGCGAGAGACTCTTTTGGAGCCTTCTATTGAAAGCTTCTTCATCTTGAATCTTCAAATCTTCTTGTCCTTACTTTTAGGAGTAATCGACCTTTCTAGCTTTGGGAAGAACTTTATCTTAAGATTCTTCGATCTTCAAGTCAATCTCTGTAGAAATCTCCATCCTAGGGATCCTTTGTGATTATAATCAATCACCACTCAAATCAGTTTTCAAATTCTCTTAATCAATATGCAATCGATAATTTGATCATCAATCAAGATTGTAATCGGGCCGACTACTAATCAAATATCTATCAATTGCTCAAATGTTCTTCAAAAGGCTTGAAATCAAAGTCGTGAGACCATCGAAGGCCGGCGCGAAAAAATCAAAGCCGTCGCGCAGCGACAGGTCTGTCGCGCCGCGTCAAAGAGTATTGTGATGCGCTAAGGTGTATCGTCCTGTGCCGGGGTGCATCCTTCTGCATTGTGCTTTAATCTAAGTCCGAGATTTTTTGCTCATTCATTTGTGCTCAATCCAATTGCATGTGATTGTACCTGCATCTATATTCTTGGACTATATGACTTTGCTCATGTTTATAATTATCTTAGGGTTGATCTAAGGCTCGGTGTTACTCAACTTAATGTGCAAGACCACATATGACTTAGCATGACTTAAGGTGATTGACACGTGTGTTAGACTCAACTTGATGTGATATGACATGACATGACTCAATGTGCATGACTCGTGTGTGCATTGTATTGTGATATACTTGACTCAAAATGTAGAAAAGAAAAAAAATTTCGTCATTTTTGTGGAGGGTACCGACTTTCTCCCGAGAAAGAAAGACGCAAAAAGAAAGGAGTGAAGTGTTTGAGGTGCATGTTGAATGAACTTAGTCAAACGCATGTGTTAATGTTGTATCTCATAGTGCAAAGGATTAGTTCATCCTAGGCTATCTCAATTGTTGACTTGATGATGCAAGTATTTAGGTAACTTAGGCATGGAGGATAAGCACTTCATACTTTGTGATGCAGTGATGAGTGAGTGATGAAGGACTCTAAGATGACGAGGCATGCTTCAACGTCGTGTTGAGATTTCATGACAAAAGGTTCCTAAGGGGAGGATTATTTCTCTATGTATCTGTGATGTGTGTGAAAGTGACACTAAAGCTAGGCTGCAAAGGCTAACGGTATGGAAAAATATTATTTCAAGAAGAGTCAAATGATGGTGACTCTTAGGCTAGGTAAGCTAATGATGTAGGGATCAAGCCCCCAAGTCTAGCTCTAATTGGATAGGGATGAGCATAGGAAATCCCTTGATATGATCATGCATGAATGTATATATGAATGAATGCATTTTATTACGGTCGCACCCTAATTTGAGGTTGCCTACGTATCCGTTAGGAATCAGGCCAAACGTAGCTCTAGCCGAACCTCGCACAAGTGTGTGTATACCTCAAAGAGGTCTTTTGAGGGTTGTAACGTGGTTAGGCTATAAGTTAAAGAAGAAAGAGGCTAAAGGCTCAAGACTCTAGATAAGCCCCCAAGGTGTGCAACCTTGCTTTTGAAATCTTTATATTTTTATGCTTGAGGTTTCCTCACTTTTTAACTCTCTTTTGTTTATATTTTGCTCTCTCTTTTTTGCTTTATTATTTTTTCAAATTCAAATCTCTTTTTTATAAGCGTGGGCAATCCTGATCATGCGGTCTATCACTCACTTGGCATTCATGTTTCTCAGGCACGGTACCGAGCACTCGATAAGAGACGCAATCTGAGACGTGTTCATATCAAAGACATTGGAACACTTGCCCTTATGCACACTTTTATATTTTTTGCTTATTTTGAATTTTTTTTTTTTTGAGATCTAGGTAAAATCACTCAAGCTTTTGTATTTGCATAAGTTGCACACCATCCCTTCCCAAGGTTAGGTAGATGTGGGTTGAAAAAATAAAGGACTATCGTTAGACGAGGCTCAAAGTGGTTTGTCAAGAAATGATTGTATATTTGAAGGTGATATGATAGGCTACAAGGGGTGCCTCAAATCATTGGTATACCTTGTGCTTAGTTCGGCATGGATTTTTTTTAAAATTTTTTTATTAATATTTTTTTTAGAATGGGATGCAATGATCATATGCAAGAAAAGAAATGCTCATTTATTAAAAGGAAAAAAGAAAAATCCTACAAAATAAATCTAAGGAAAATAAAAGGTGCCTATGCTAGACTTATTGGGGGAAAGGAAGAATCGAAGAAATAGAAAAAAGAGTCACGAAATCTTGTTGTTGAAGCTCGCCTCGTGTCTTGTGCTTTATCATCACTCGAACTTGGCTAGGTGTGTCTCGAACTAATGTATGCAGAATTTTGTATGAGGGAAGGTTTAGAAAAAGAATAGAGAGAATAAGCTTCTAGCTTTTAGAGAGAGAAAGAATAGAATTAGATGGTTTCTGGGTGATTTGAAAACGGAGGTCTAGGACCTTATTTATAAAAAACAGTCCGAAAACCGATAGAAAGAGTAAGAATTCGAATCGGAATAAAATTGGTTCTGTCGTCTGGCGACAATTAAAAGATAAAACGCACTTTGTACGGAATCCTTTTCCTAATATAATTAAGTAATTAGAATCCGCGTTAAACAATTTTAAGATCAGATTTATCATAAACACTTATTTTATTCCAAATAACACTCTTTAAAATAATAATTATCAATCCTAATTCTATTAGAATTTAAAAGAACCTTCTAGATATTCTAGAAGATTAAAATCAATCCTAATAACTTTAGGAATAATAATTAATAGGCCTTCCTTTAGATCATTGGGCCACATATAAAATTCATTTTGAGCCCAATTTAGTATTTTGACCACAACTACCTCATTATTCATCGGAATTGGGCTTATAATATATCGTTGGAACGCTCTTTTCGAGCCCAATCAAACTACACTATTATTAGACCCTTATCATGGATCAAACTAAATTGGACTGGCTATTATCATAAATAGAGTATAAAAAGAAATATTTTCAAAAACAGAAAGAGAGATATTTTAATAAAAACAACCTCATCACTAGACTTTTCACACTTTCACTCCATTCGATAATCAACTGATGTGAAAGGTATTCATCACTGGGTTTGGTTTTGGGGAGACACATTTAAGTGTCTACACTTGTATTTTATTTTAATTTCCAATTATAGGCGGCACTTGTAGACACCCAATGTGTCTCCCCAAAACCAAGCCCAATGATGATCACCTTTCACGTCATTTGATTGTCGAACGAGGTGAAAGTGTGAAAAGCCTAGTGATGTGGATGTTTTTATTAAAATATCTCTCTTTCTGTTTTTGAAAACATTTCTTTTCATACTCTATTTATGAAAATAGCCAGTCCAATTTAGTTTGGTCCATGATGAGGGTCCAATAATAGTGTAGTTGGATTGGGCTCGAGTAGAGCTTTCCAACGACTTATTATAAGCCCAATTCCGATGAATAATGAGGAAGTTATGGTCTAAATATTAAATTGGGCTCGAAATGAATTTTACATGCGGCCCAATAATCTAAAGGAGGGCCTATTAATTATTATTCCTAAAGTTATTAGGATTGTTTTATTTGGAATAAAATAAGTGTTTTATGATAAACCTGATTTTAATTTGATAAACACGGAATTTTCTACTTAATCATATTAAGAAGAGGATTCCGTACAAAGCGCGTTTTATCTTTTAATTAGCGCCAAACGACAATGTCTGTCGCCTGGCGCTAATCCTATCGTCCGGCGACAGATGCCAGTTTTATTCCAAATAGGACTTGATTTGTTTTCGGACTATTTTTCTATATATAGGGGTCGTATCTCCCCATTTTCTATCATCATCAATCATCAACCATCAACAATCTCTCTAAAGCTAGAAGCTTTCTCTCCCTCTATTCTTCTTCTAAACCTTCCCCTCACAAAATTTTGCATACATTAGTCTTGGACACACCTAGCCAAGTTCGAAGTTGCCTTCGACCTAGACGTGAAAGGTTGATAATTTCTGAGGGTTTGGTCCCAAATCTTTATTTCAATTATTTGATTTAATTGTTTGTTTGTTATTTCCCTTGAAGTTACTAACGCGTGTATTTTGTTATTAGAAAGAGATACGAGACATCGAAGTAAGTAATTTCTTTTATTAATCTTTTGATACAGAAATCATGCTTAGATTATTTTGTTAATTCCTAGTATCATGTCATATCATGCCTAGGATCTTGCTATAATTATCATGCTTTATTGAGATTATGATTGATGATGATTGTAATTATGTTGCTTGATATTATTGTTATTGCTTGATTACGCCTTTTGTGAATGTTTAAAGGGAATTTGTACTTGTCATCATGCTTAATAAGATAATTAATAATATTGTTTAGGCTAATATGATTATAATTCAAGTGATCGCCAATAATAGATTTGTTAGTGCATTAAATTTCAACCAACATAGATTAAACAGGTTTAGGGTTAAACTAATGATTGCATGTTAGTCAGAAAGCACACATGAATATGAGAAGAATAAAGTAGAGGCCTATTATTAGGGCAGGTTCAATCTCTTTTAGGTTGGATTTGTACCTTCATCCCCGAACTTCCAGTCATGGTTCCAGACCTATTGGAGTTAATGATCTCCTGGATCGTTAAGGGGTGTAACCTTCACCCTGTGAACGGTTTACAAGTTCCTAAAACTTGTTGGCGACTCTTTTACTCTAGCTTCCTTCCCTTTGGACGCCACCATGCTTAAGTGTATGATCACAGTGGGGCTCAAGTGTGGGATGCTTGAAAAATTCCCTACAGTTTTTTGGCGACTCCACCGGGGAGGATTTCTATTTTAATTCCTAAAATTTATTTTGGCAATGATTTAGAATGAGTGGATGAGACTCGAAAAGTTCTAAGTATTTCATGTGCGTAATTTTGATTAACATTGTGGCATATGCATAAAAAGGTCCGCATTGGAAAGACCATCCGAAATGCGTCAAAAACATAGGATTCTTACACGTAGGAAATTAGGGAAATATCTTTCACAACTAAAGTCGAAATAACACTGCGAAAAATTGGAAAATTCAAGAACAGAAAGCTGCCGAGGCATGTAGGAATTAGCGTTGAGAAAACAGCGTCATCGCCGAGTGATGGCTCTCTCGCCTGGCGACAGTACTTGTCGTCTGGCGACAGAGGCATCGTCTTGAGACAGACGCTATTTTCTCGCGCTAAATTCTTCCAATACCGAGCCAGAAATCTACCTTCTTGCTTCGACTAGTTTCTAATACTGTTTGCTCGGTTTTACTTCCTAATTGAGTTTTTCCCTTTTTTCTGAAACCCATATGTGTTCTACGTATGGCCATAACCCTTTGGGGATTTATGCTCCATCTACCCAATCGAACGCTCTTGGTAACGAAGGGTACATCCGAGTTTGTTGAATTCACCAAACTGTGGAAGCGAGTTTAACTCGCGGGGTCCCATCCACTCGCGCCAACCCTTCCAAAGGTAAGGCTTCCACGCGGTGCATCAGGACTCATAACCATGGACCCTCTTTGACCATATCTTGAAATTTAGAGAACTAGAGCCATGGTTAGGTTACAAACTCATTGCATCATATTGTGACTATTTGACTACTTGTGCATTATTTGCTCGTGCATAACCTATATGTGTTTACACTAACCGTTTGTTTGACTTGTGAATGAGTTTAAATGAACTAATTAATGACTAACGGACTTTGCTAAATTAATTAATTAATTAATAAATGATTAAAGTCTAAATAAATTGATCAAACTTGACTTAGTACGACTTTAGGCTTGTCCCTTAGAGCTAAAATACTGGAAATAGTTCCAGACCAATGTTCCAGCAATGGCGCAGAGGTTTGGATTGTAGCGCCACACGCTAGTGATTAGCGCCAGGCGACAATGTTGTCGATTGGCGCTGATCCTTAGCGTTTGGCGACAGTCCTGTCGTCCGACGGCAGTACATGTTTTTGCTCGAGTCTTCATGACGAGTCTAATTAATCAATTTGCTTAATCGGTTTAATCAATTTATTAACGACAATAGTCATGTTTAGTCCTTAATTAAGGCACATAGTCCCATGGTCTCATACAAGAGTCAAAGCATGTACTCACAATCACTATTAAAGCACACACCTAATATATATGTCACATTTTGACCATGTCTAGAGAGTCTTGTATGCGCGTATTTTCCGTCATTTTTTTAGGGGGGTAAGTCGGATATTAAATCCTCCAATTAAACCATACTTGTTTGAACCCTTAATTGATCCTCAAAAATACACCCTATTTTTTGCTTTTTTGTTTTTAAAACCAATAAAGTCAAAGTCAATTTGAGTCAAGTCGTTAAAACAAATAAATGGTTTAATTTACAGCGCTTGGTCAAGAAAGAAAGGGCGATTAATCAAGGACAACACCTTTGTTCAAATACTACTTTTTGACAAACCAGTTAGTCGGAAAAGAAAAGCTAAGAAGATAACGACGTCTCAGGAAGAAGTTAACGAACTTAGGAAGGACGTGGCCAACTTAACTGAATTGATAAAGACCATGGCTTTTCAAATCAATGACCCTGTGAAGCAACAACAAATGGAGCTCATGCAAGAAAGCTTGGGCAAACTCTCCAATGACTATAGATTCCAGGGCATTAGCTCACAAGGGGTTCTAGTGGACAAGGAGCTTCTTCCGTAGAAGTTCAATGCCAATGACATCCCTAGGTTCAAGGCAACAAACAATCCTTATTTCCACCTAAGGGCTTTCGAGACCATAATGAATATCAAGGGGATTGATAGGAAAGTCTTTCATTCATTGTTTTCTCTATCTCTTGAAACCGTTTGTCAACAATGGTTCTTTTCCCTTGACAAAGAGAAAACCTCTACTTGGGATGCTATTGTAAACGCTTTTATTGATAGATATAAATGTAATATTCAAGTTGAAACTGATCATAGGGAACTTGAGATACTTAAGCAAAAAGAGAATGAAGGTTTTAATTCTTTCTTTAATAAGTGGAAGGAAACCTCTGCTAAACTGATTGAGGTACCTACTGAAAAGGAATCTGTGAGATTATTCATAAAGAATCTCTAGGAAAAGTATTCCAAACATCTCAAATACCAAAGCAACTTGAATACTTTCAAGGCCGTTTATGACATTGGAAATAATATTGAAGATGACCTTGCAAAGCAAAAAGCTGCTAACACTAACTCCAACAGTGGCTAGAAAGGAAAGAAGAACGACAATCCTTCTTCTTCCAAAACCACCCACTCAAATAATGTTAGCACCTTTAATCTGCCTCACTATGAACAATCAAAAGAAACCATTTAGGAGAAACTTTACTCCTATTGGTATAAGTTATGACACCGCATTTGACCGTCTTCATGCAAAAGGTCTTATAACTCCTATTCGACCATTTGGGGATCCACCAGTCGAAAGGAGAACGGCTAATTGGAATCCCAATGCACACTGCAAAGACTATCAAGGTAGGGGCCATCTTACTGAGAATTGCTGGAAGCTAAAGGAAGCTATCCAAGACTGGATTGATAACAATAAACTCCCAGTGCCTCCTGCAAGCAAGAAGCCAAGCATCAACAGTGCACCACTTTCTGACTCCTTGGCTATTTCTGATGAGGAAAATTGTGTTGACCCATCATCTTTAATCAAACCAGTCAAAGAAACTCATGCCTTTGAAGAAGAAGAGGAAATCTTTTTCGATGCCATGAGTGATGGGGCCCCAATTCAACAACTGGCCACTAAAGAAGACGTTTTACTTCTCATATATATAATAGGGAAAACAATAGGCATGTGCAGAAAAGTTCTTCAACGCACAAAACTAGAACAAATTAAACATGTCAATAAAAAGGTGACACCTATAAAGACACTAAGAGGAAGCCATTTTCTCTCCAAGTAGTCGAAATACCCAAAAGGAGCAATAAGTCCTACACTCCAATTGGGACCACATATGCAAATATGTTCAAAATGCTCTCCGAGAGTGGCAAGATCAAACCTCTCGAACCGAGACCATTTGAATCACTAAAGAGGAAAGATAGATTCTACTGTCCATATCATCAATCAAGAGGATACACTATAGAACATTGTTTTAAATTCAAAGATTTAATTTAAAAACTGATTGATAATAAAAAGTTAGTCCAAATTCCTCAAGAGAAAGATGCTACCATTAATGGATTTTGGGACAGTGAGGACGTCTACCTCAAGGATATGGAGGAAACCCCACTCGCCACAATATATCCAGTGGAGGACATTTGGGATGAAGAAGATTCACCCATAGACGTTCTCATAAGATCTGGGAGAATGCAACCTCCTATTACTGCACAACAACCTATTCCTACTACTCAGCAAGTTCCCATACCCATCATAGAAGACAACGATGTTGTCAAGCAACTGAAAAAGACTAAAGTCGAAATGAATGTATGGAAACTTTTAGCCACATCCCATTAACAACGGATGGCAGTGATGAATGCTTTAGATAAAATAGGAATAGATTCCGAAACCACTCCTGAGGGGTTGGTTTACTTTCTCACAAGTGATCTTCCTAGTCCCGTCAATTTGATCACCTTTTCTGACAAGGATCTACCTTCAGAGGGTGACAAACATAACAAAGCCTTAAATCTCACAGTAGTCTGCAAGAGAATGAATGTCCTAAATACTCTTGTAGAAAATGGATCATCAATTAATGTCTGTCCACTCCGAACTGCGAGAATGTTGGGAATAAGAGATGAAGACTTGTCTCCATCTACACAGGGAATAAGAGCCTACGACAACACTCGCCGCCAAGCTCTTGGAACCATCACCATGAATGTAACGGCAGGAGTCATAGAACATGCTACTACTTTTCAAGTGGTAGACATTAAAGCATCCTCCAACTTGTTGTTGGGACGCCCTTGGCTTCATGACCTAAAGGCCGTCCCTTCATCCCTTCATCAACAAGTGAAGGCCATAGTGGGAGGAATCCCTATTACGATTGATGCTTCACTAATGAGAATCAAGGCCATCGAGAATCCAATCATAAATGTGGAGCATGATGAAGATGACGAAGATTTGTGGGGCTTTAACGAAGAGGTCTCCTTAATCGAGGAAGATGAAAGGACCCCTCTTCACTATGACCTCCATTCCAATATGACAATAAATGCTATCCTTAGAAAACAAGGACACTTTCCTGGAATGACTCTTGGAAACAAGAAAGGGATAGCAAAGCAAATGGGACTACCTGGCCTCCCTAAATTGGACACTTTTGGACTTGGTTTCGAACCGATTCCAGAAGACCTTAAGCGAGCCCGGGAAAAAGCAAATGCACGTAGGAACGCTCGTACCCAGAAGAAAGTAATCTCAATGGATCATTATCCTCTCACCCTAAATGGACAATTCATGAGAGAAGGAGAGGATTATCCATGCTATGAATTTCCTGAACCCTTTGTCAAGAATGGGATAAGACAACCTGGGTTCGAAATCTTCTTGGATTGCAACTTTCTAGATGATGTCCCAACTCCTGTCCATAAGAAGAAAGCGCCTCCATGCTTTGACTTCAATGTCATGGGACTTCTCTTTGGGCATGAGAAGAATGAGCCAACATACATTAAAGATTACTCCTTGCTCATTCAAACGGTACTACAAAGTGATAATTTTGATCCTTCTAAGCTTATCACTCCAGCAGAAGGGCTAGTTCAAGGATGGCGAAATACCGTGAAGGTGACTACTCCAAGTGGAAGAAAGATCTTCATAACGACAGGACAAGGACCAATGTTCGAAGATTCATCTGAGTCAGAGTCCGAGTCAGAGTCTTCCCCTATTGAGTCTTCTAAGTCTCTAACTATAGCACCTTCCCCCAATTCTTCTGTTTTAGCACCATCTCCTAGAATAGTCAGTAGTTAAGTCCCATCGGACATATCTTTATTTGATGTAATGGTTTCCAAGTTTAATAATATGTCTTCATTTGCTTACTCCTCGTGTCACTCTTTAACCTAAGATGACGAGCATTGCTTAACTAACAATGAAAATGACAAAGAAATAATTAAAGCAATGGAAACACTTGAAAATAGAACACCAGTAATTGAAGATACTGAAACGGTTGATATCTCAAAAGATCCAACCATTAAAAGAGAAGTTAAAATCGGACTAACACTTAGTAAAGATGAAAGAACCGATTTAATTAATCTACTAAAAGTGTTTATCGATGTATTCGCTTGGTCATATGAAGATATGGCAGGAATAAATAGAGAAATAGATCAACACACAATACCATTAATTCCAGGAATGAAACCTGTAAAACAAAAGTTATGTCGAATGAAACCCGACGTAGCTCTTAAAATAAAATAAGAAGTACAAAAATAGATAATTATAGGTTTTATCAGGGTATCCAAATACCCCGAATGGGTCGCAAATGTGGTCCCAGTTCCAAAAAACGATGGAAGGGTAAGAATGTGTGTCGACTATTGAGATCTAAATAAGGCAAGTCCAAAGGACGACTTCCCTTTACCACACGTTGACATTCTAGTAGATAATACAACAAATCACGCACTTCTCTCGTTTATGGACGGATACCGGGGTATAACCAGATCCTCATGGCAGAAGAAGACATGGAGAAGACGACATTCATAACACCTTGGGGCACTTACTGTTACACGGTGAAGCCATTCGGGTTGAAAAATGCGGGTGCCACTTACTAACGAGCAGCGACTGCCTTACTCCATGACATAATGCACAAGGAAGTTGAAGTTTATGTAGATGACATGATTGTAAAATCAAAGGATCGCCTAGGACATTTGGTAGCCTTAAGAAAATTCTTTGAAAGATACAACATGAGGTTAATCCCATCTAAGTGTGCTTTTGGAGTCACCTCAGGAAAACTCTTGGAATACGTCATTAGCTCTAGAGGAATAGAGATAGACCCAACCAAGATCAAGGCAATCATGTCAATGCCGCCGCCCAAAACCGAAAAACAAATTCGGGGATTCATTGGCCGGTTGCAATATATAAGTAGGTTCATATCCAAATTAACAACAGTATGTGAACCAATATTCAAGAAGCTCAAGAAGAATGTGCCAATAATATGGGACGACGAGTGCCAAAAAGCCTTTGAAAAGATCAAAGCCTATCTCGCTAATTCTTTTGTATTAGCACCAGCACTCCCAGGAATCCCTCTTAGGTTGTACTTAACGGTCATCAAGGAGACAATGGGGGCTATGCTCGCACAAGAAGTAGAAGGAAAAGAGAATGCCATCTACTATCTGAGTAAAAAGATGCTCGAGTATGAAATATGCTATACACCACTTGAGAAATTGTGCCTCGCATTAGTGTGGGCCACAACCAAGTTAAGACATTACATGCTCGTTCACACAGTCTTCGTAGTGTCTCGGATGGACCCACTTAAGTATCTCTTCGAGAAATCTACACTAAATGGGCGAATCTCAAGATGGATAGTCAATTTAACCCAATTTGATGTAAGATTCATGCCTCAAAAGGTTATGAAAGGATATGTGGTCTCGGACGTCTTAGCGGACTTCCCAATAAAAGATTCGACACCAATACATGAGAATGACTTTCCAGACGAAGACTTGATGGTCACAGAAGATGATACTTGGACTCTATACTTTGACGGAGCCTTAAACCAAAAGGGATGTGGCGTAGGGGTATTATTAGTCACCTAAAGAAGAACATATTTCAATCTCCATAAAGCTCACTGTAAAACATGTAGCACTCTTTATCGAAAGAAACATTATTTGTCGATATGGAGTCCCACATGAAATGATAAGTGACAATGGAACTCACTTTCAAGCAGAATGTGAAGAATTGCTACAAAAGTATGGCATTTAATATCATCATTCCTCCCCATACAGACCTCAAGCAAATGGTGTAGTTGAGGAAGCTAATAAAAATTTAAAGACTATCATTGAGAAAATGATAGAAAATTACAAGGATTGGCCTGACAAACTCCACTTTGCTCTTTGGGGTTATCGCACGTCAATACGCTCATCAACAGGAAATACGCCATTTTCGTTAGTCTATGGAATGGATGCCGTACAACTTGTAGAGCTAAACATACCTTCCTTACGCATTGCGTTGGAAAGTAAACTCTATGAAGTTGAATGGACTAGAGCAAGATATGAGGAGCTAATTCTACTCGATGAAAAACGACTAGAAGCTCTACATCATACTCAATGCTATCAAACTCGTATGGCTAGACACTTCAACAAGAAAGTCAAGACAAGAAACATCAAAGTAGGACTTTGGAGTTAAAAACATTAAGGAAAAATGTTTTGGATCCAAGAGGCAAGTTTAGACCTAATTGGTCTGGACCATATATTGTCAAAACTATCATATTAGGAGGTGCTGCAAAACTAACTGATATGGATGGCAATGAATTCTCAAACATGACAAATCTTGACCAACTTAAGAAGTACTACCCATAATCACTTGAGTAGGATAACTCAGGAGAGCTACGTTTGGCCTGATTCCTTAGGAAAGGATACGTAGGCAACCCTTGTAGGGTGCAGCCACTTTAATCTTTGCAAATTTCGCATCCCAGCATTGACAAGTCAACTCAGTACAATCGGCGCGAAAAATTCAAGACCAACGCATTCCAGAATATCTGTCGCCTGACGACAGACATCAACGTCGGCTGACAACTGCAGCGTCTGGCGACAAGATGTAGCGCCAGACGAAAAGGAGTAGCGTCTGGAGACAGACTTAAAACCGCGATGCCAATTTTTCTGCGATAATCCGGGCAAAGTTCGGTGTATCTCGGAAATTTTCGACTTCCGTACTCGAATAATTTTCTGGAAAATTATTAAAGTGTTTTCATTGCTTTAATAGAAATTAAATGTAAATGTTGAATTAATTTAAAAAGCTAAAAATTTCATTAATAAAATAAAGTAAAAATTACATTATTAATGGAATTTAACTAAAGCTTAATAATAATTTAACTTGAAAATGTCTAATAAATCAGAAGTAAAGCAACGCTCTAATCTGTCTTCTCTTTCCTAACCCTCTTCTAATTCTTGTCAGCATTTTCTTCGTCATCCATCACTTTTACTAGCAAGCATCCCTTAGAGGATCTGCATTCAATCTTGGTGTCGATAGTTTCCCCTTTAGCTATCACTCCATGTTTCTTCTCTACCCACACTTTCTTTTCTGCAGAGTCAGCTTTTCTTTTCTCCTTACTCTTAGCAGTATTTTTCTTCTTAGGCATAACAGGAGTCTTGAATTCAACCTTTTCACCTAGGCGTTCCTTAATAGGAGTTTTCTTGTCTCCAAGACGATTCTTCACATTGGTCTTATTTTGAACTTTGTTCTGGTCCTTTTTAGATCTACCACGTATCCATTGCTGCACATATTTAGACAAAGAAAGAGGATCCTTTTGGGTAACAACTTCCCATAAAGGCCTAGCACTCCAATAATTATCAAACCTCTCCATGTCTTGTGAAACAGGAAATTCATAAGGGCGATGAAGATCACTAGAAGGAATGGTTTGAGCAAGGCCATACTGTCTTTTTACCCTGCAGGGGTTATAAAAGGTCAACTTTGACAAGCTAGGAAGACGGCAAAAGGGTTGTTTGTTGACACCAACCATCTTCTCAATTTTCCACCAAAGAATGACCCACTTGATGGCAAAATCACAAAAGGCAAATATTTTGCTCCACTGTTGGCGGCCCATCTTTATGGAAAAGCGTTTCTTTCACCTTACAAAGCAATTTGGCGTATACTTGTCAATATTATCAGGAGGAATAATTAATTCTAGCCTCTCCATTAGCCACATCTGCAAAAATTCGATGCAAATAATTAGTATTACTATACAAAAATATATATTTTTGATTTTTATAATTAAAAATATTATTTTTCTACCTGTAATAAAATTGGAGAACCTCGAAGAGGTGCTTTTGGATTTTTCTTTAATTCATCTAAACTAAGCATAGTTTCTCCAACGATTAAAGGCATTGGATTCCTCCCTGATTCAATTTGTTCCATAACAGATACTAAAATTGCTTGACCTTCACGAATATTACCACTAATGAGGAGATATTGGCTAAACATGCAAAAGAGGAAAGCTCTCCTCCTATAAACATGAAAAGATTCGGAATGCGGTCTATCAAAATAATGGCGTGCAAATTCTTTCAGATTAACTACATTCCCCTCTACGATATTCGTTAGATCACTGTCCTTAAGATTAAAGAAACGCTCAAAGTCTTTATAATAATATTCACTCACATTAATAATTACCGCAAGATCTAAAGAGGGGAAGCCTAGAATGGCACCAAATTCTTCCGGTAAAGGACTAATTTCATCATAGCCCAGTCTAAAGCAATGGGTGTCTAGATCCCAATATTCTAAGGCGGTATGAATGAAATCTATATCTATGTCTACCCCCTTAATACCATAAATACCTCCCAAGTGAAAAAAGTCAAGCTCTTTTATCTCCTTCGCAGTCAAAGACCAGCACCACTCACGAGTAAAATCACTAAAACTCTTAGACATGATTGCTTGATGAGAGTTAAAACTATAACTTTTTAATCTATTCGAAATATACAAAATCGAAAGATTTGGGGGCTATTTATACACAAAACTGGTACAATTCGAATCCCGAAAGGATTCGGAGAAAAAGGGATCAGCGCCAAGCGACAGGTGCAGCGCCTGGCGACAAAGGTCAGCGCTTGGAGACAGAAAGCCGACACGATGCCAGCTTGACGCGCTATGCAAACCGTGTTTTTTCGACTATGACTCGATTTTGTACATTGACTTTATGACCTCTTGTCTCAAAGCCTTATCCAACATTATCTCAAACACTCTTTTCGATTAATTTGAGCTTAATTAATTTTAGGCTTATGTTAGTCAAAGTTTATTTTATTTTTCATTTTTTCTTTTGGCGGAGAAAGTTGGATACACTCCATTGATAATAAAAATGACGAAATTTTTTTGCGCAAAATTGTCAAAATTAGTCACAATTTTTCACACACTCACATGCACATAAAATTGGAAAAATAAAAAATGTAGAGATAAAATAAGCATAAATAGATAAAAGTATGTATATACAGTATGTCTAACATAGAGTCATATAATACAAACTAGCAAAGTCCTACAAAGTCAAATAAAAATAAATACAGGTACATCTACGGTATCCGAGGACGCAAATGGGGAGAAACTCCCAAAGCGTCAAAGAACAATGTAGATCGTGGGGTATGCTCCTCACTAGCTCCAGGCTCACCCTAACGCTGAATCGCTAACGGCTGAGGCTGCTGTGGCTGCTGCGACGACGAGCCAACCTCGTACGTCCTACCACTCCCTATAGGAGCCGATGTCACGCCTACTTGGCCTTTTGGCCTAACATGAGCACCCTCAGACGAAGAGCCCGAACCCTCCGATCTCTCGGTAGGAGCCGTCTCCGACCGGCCACCCTCGCCCCTGGAAGAGGTACGACGACGTCTCGAGCTAGACCAAGATCTCTCTCTACTAGCCTCGGGTCTCGTCCGAGTATGTGGCGGAGGAATAGGCTGCCCTTGCAAAAATAAATCAAGTCAGATGCAAAAATAAACAAATAAAACATGTGATAAGGATAAGAGAAATACCTCTGTAGCAGTGTCTTCACAACGACAGGAAGCTCGATCCCTCAATCTCACTAGCTGGTAGCGAAAGGCGTCCATACCCCTCGCCATCCTCGTTACCACCTCGCGAGTAAACTATCAAGAGACAAAGTTAGTAAAAATCAAAGATATATAAGTAAATAATGAACAAATGACTCACCCAAGTCTGATGTCGAGGTATAGACTTCTCGATGAAACGATTAACTGGAGGAGCCAGTGGAATCATCTCCTAAACCGGGCCATACATCCCCTGATAGGTGATGGATACCGGTGGAGGAACGAACTCTGTACACGTATCCTGGCAAAACAAATCCAAATTATTAGTATCTACTTGGGGGCTATCTAAAGGACAAACACAGGAAACGAGGAATACCTCTCCTCCCTCTGGCAAAACAGGTGGTGGAGCCAGAAGTGACAATATCGTCTCCTGATAACACTGCTCCGCTCGGGCATGAGTCCGCTACGGTGTACCCGCAGGTGACCTACTCGCCAAAGTTCTCAACCTAGTCTGGTAAAACATGTGCCGAGGAGGACGAGCGGGAATGACAAAAGCCTCCAAGGAGTGTTGAATAGCCACACTCTCACCTAAGTACACTATAGCATCGTATGTCCCCTAAAATTACCGATGTTGAGCAGTGTACTGTGCAGCCGGCGCAGGAATTTCCAAGTCGGCCCACGGCCGAAACTCTACAGTAGGCTCCTACAAAACGTATATTCATGAGATAAAATCCTACAAAAAGATACTAAGAGACAAGTATTTAAGGAACATACTGAGAGGATCAACTCTCAAACACGAACAGTAGTAGCCTGGTCATTGAGGCGGCCTCCCCAACTGGCAGCAACGGGGAGCTCGCGTGGTGAAGGTCTCGTCGGCGTAAGAGACGGAAAATACTCGTAGAACCAGATCTACGAGGACAAAGAAGTGTCAATAAACGCTAATATAGATTTAGAACTAATTTTAATGAAGTAAATAATGTATACCTCTACGAGTCTTCAAAAGCTGGAAAGTGCGATATCTCCCTCGAAGGAACCTTGACGACTGGAAAGTCGTAATCCGATTAGGAAGTCCGCGTAGGCCAAGTTGGCCCAATCATACAACCTGGACCATATGAAGGTCGCGAAGAGCAGGCAAGTAGTAGAGTAAGACTCGACTACCTCTGTCGGGTGAAAAGGTCCCTAACAGCAAAATAAGAGAAAAGATGCGCACCCGCTGCTCTTGAGTGGTTGCACCATCCTGAAAAGCCGCCACGAGCATGGACCGACGGATACATCGAGAGCTGAGATGCGTCGGCTCAGCCTCACTACGAGCCCAAACAGCGATAGGGCCCAATAGCTCCAGTACCACTGGATAAAAGACTGTGATCTCGCTATCAAATGGAAGCACGACCGAACGAAACTCCAACCCCGTAATGAGACTGAAGTCGGAAGGGGTAACAGTCATCTCACCCTAGGGAAAATGGAAGGTGTTGGTGGTGTTCTAGAAGAACTCCACCAAAGTTCAAACCACGTAGCGGCTCGACCCGAAAGAATACAAAGCCCGAGTGGCTCGGAGCAGAGGAGTCAAGCCACAGGACTCCCACAGGCGACGCAAATCGTCATGGTCGCGAAAGGAAGTATCGTACAAGGAGCCGATAGCGTCGTTTCTAGAACCATGGCTACAAACTCTCCCACTGTGAATCCCACGCCGAACGCGCTCCGAGATATGGAACTCGGGCGCAAAGTACAGAGTGCGCTCGTCCCACTCTGGGAACTCCCCTAGAGAGGAAGAAGTCCCTACGCCGGCATCAATAGGATCGTCCTCTCGATGAGCCTCCCTAGAATGAGAGCCAGAGCCGCATCTTCAAGTCATGCTATATTATGCAAAGTAGCAGTAAATTAAGGGTTCTATAGTATCTAAGGTTCGCCTAGCCGCATGATACTATGTTCGCCAAAAATAGAGTACGTAGTACTAAAACAGAGCACAATTTAAATACGTGCAGAAATAGTGTTATTTTAGCAATCAAACAATTTCTTGCAATATTATGACAAATATTGTGACAAATTAGATAAGAATAGCTAGCAAAAATGCAAAGAACAAGCCGCATTGTTCTCACAAACTCAAGAGGCTCAACAACGGCAAATCGCTCATTTCTTCACCAAATTGAGTCAAACAAGTCTCAAAATGCTCCCAAGGCAGTATATAAACATAATCAAGCAATTTCATGGCATAAGATTCAACAAACAAAGCAAATTAAGCAATAAAAGTTTCGAATTTCCCAAAAATTCGTGAATAAAGCATGCAAAATTCAGCAAAACCGAAGTGAGTTTGAAGAAAACTTACATGGATCGGGAAATTAGATGAAATAAGCTTTGATTTGCAACAAATTTGAGTGAATTTAGTTGAGAAACGGAGGAGAACGAGCAAGTTAAACTTCCGAGCGAAATCACGAGCAAATAGCAACATCAACGGCGAAATGAAGAAGAAAGGCGTTTTATTCGGAAAACCCGACATCAGCGCCAGACAACAAGTTTTTTGCCAGGCGCTAATGCCTGTCACCTGGCGACTGAGCTGAATCCTGGCGACAGATCGTAGCAGCGTGCGCTGGTGCGGCGACAAGATGCGTGGCCCCCATAAATGATTATGCGGACTTTATACAACAATTTCAGGTTCCTTGATACGCCAGTTAGCCCCTATAAGCAATTTGACATGATTTAGTAGTCGGCTCGATTACAATCGCAATAAGTGATCGACCTGATAAATGATTGTCTCACTTAGCTTAAAGCGCCTAAGTATTGGCTCATTGCAGGCACCGAAGTAATGGTTCACAAATAAGCACAAGCGCCGAGGTACCAACTCATTCATAAAATGCGCCGAGGTACTGGCACAGCAGCAAGATCAACATCTATAAAGTAAAGCACTGAGGATCAACAAGCGGTGGTCTTCGATAACTTTCTCGGGAAGGTTATCACCATAAAACTGAAGATGGCTACAAGCAGCGGTCTTCGACGATGTCCCAAGGTAGAGAGGAGATTGTCTACAGCGGCGAGGTACAGCCGTGGCAAGGTATGGCCACAACTGAAGATGGCGAGGCACAATCACCTTTGACGATGTCCCAAGGTAAAGAGGAGATTGTCTATAGCGGCGAGGCACAACCATGGCGAGGTACTGCCACAACCCTGAAGATGGCGAGGCACAGTCACCTTCGACGATGTTCTCGAGGCACTGTGGAGGATTGTCACAAGAAAGTGAAGATAGCGAGGTACTGTTACCTTCAGATGGCGTTCACGAGGCACCGTGGAGGTCGTCACCAACAAAATAAAGCAACAAAATCGGTTACTCCAAAGACGTGTGCTCGACGGTGCAAGATACACGTTTCTTAACTCTTTTATCTGTTTAACTAACGCTAGTTTGCAGGTATCGGTGTTACAAGAATGATTTAGGATCGCAGAAAGTTCTGAATCATTCTCCGTCCCTATCGCTACTTTGACTTTCGTTTTCGAAACATGCATTTCTCCAAACTCAGTCAAAGTAGGGGCTTCTGTAGACACCCAAATATGTCTCCCTAAAACCAAACCCAATGATGAACACCTTTCACGTCATTTGATTGTCGAACGAGGTGAAAGTGTGAAAAGTCTAGTGATGTGGATGTTTTTATTAAAATATCTCTCTTTTTGTTTTTGAAAACTTTTATTTTCATACTCTATTTATAAAAATAGCTAGTCCAATTTAGTTTGGTCCATGATGAGGGTCCAATAATAGTGTAGTTGGATTAGGCTCGAGAAAAGCTTTCCAACGATATATTATAAGCCCAATTCCGATGAATAATGAGGAAGTTATGGTCTAAATATTAAATTGGGCTCGAAATGAATTGTATATGCGGCCCAATGATCTAGAGGAGGGCCTATTAATTATTATTCCTAAAGTTATTAGGATTGATTTTAATCTTCTAGAATATTTAGAAGGTTCCTTTTAATTCTAATGGAATTAGGATTGATAATTATATTTTAAGAGTTTTATTTGGAATAAAATAAGCGTTTTATGATAAACCTGATTTTAATTTGATAAACACGGAATTTGCTGCTTAATCATATTAAGAAGAGGATTCCGTACAAAGCGCGTTTTATCTTTTAATTAGTGCCAAACGACAATGTCTGTCGCCTGGCGCTAATCCTGTCGCCTGGCGCTGATGTTTGTCGCCTGGCGCCAGATGCAAGTTTTATTCCAAATAGGAATTGATTTGTTTCCGGACTATTTCTATAAATAGGGGTCGTATCTCCCCGTTTTCTATCATCATCAATAATCAATCATCAACCATCAACAATCTCTCTCTATTTTCTCTCTAAAGCTAGAAGCTTTCTCTCCCTCTATTCTTCTTCTAAACCTTCTGTCTCAAAAAATTCCGCATACATTAGTCTTGGACACACCTAGCCTAGTTCGAAGTTGCCTTCGTCCTAGACGTGAAAGGTTGATAATTTCTGAGGGTTTGGTCCTAAATCTTTATTTCAATTATTTGATTTAATTGTTTGTTTGTTATTTTCCTTGAAGTTACTAACGCGTGTATTTTGTTATTAGAAAGAGATACGAGGCATCAAAGTAAGTAATTGCTTTTATTGATCTTTTGATCAGAGATCATGCTTAGATTATTTTGTTAATTCCTAGTATCATGTTTAGGGTTAACTAATATTTGTGATATTATGAATGTTTATGATGTTTCCTATTCTTTCTTTCTATCATGTTAGTATCATGCTAGGAATAAAGCTTTGATTTTTATTACCTAGTGACATGCTAAGGTTTGTTATTAATCTTGTTAGTATCATGCCTAGGATCTTGCTATAATTATCATGCTTTATTGAGATTATGATTGATGATGATGGTTATTATGTTTCTTGATATTATTGTTATTGCTTGATCACACCTTTTGTGAATGTTTAAAGGGAATTTGTACTTGTCATCACGCTTAATAAGATAATTAATAATATTGTTTATGCTAATATGATTATAATTCAAGTGATCACCAATAATAGATTTGTTTGTGCATTAAATTTCAACCAACATAGATTAAACAGGTTTAGGGTTAACCTAATGATTGCATGTTAGTCAGAAAGCGCACATGAATATGAGAAGAATAAAGTAGAGGCCTATTTTTAGGGCAGGTTTAATCTCTTTTAGGTTAGATTTGTACCTTCATTCCCAAACTTCCAGTCATGGTTCCAGACCTATTGGAGTTAACGATCTCCTGGATCGTTAAGGGGTGTAACCTTCACCATGTGAACGGTTTGCAAGTTCCTAAAACTTGTTGGCGACTCTTTTACTCTAGCTTCCTTCCCTTTGGACGCCACCATATTTAAGTGTATGATCACAAATGGGCTCAAGTGTGGGATGCTTGAAATATTCCCTACATCACTTTACCGACTGTATGCTCATTGTGCAATTGCATTTCAGGAGGCTCCTCGATCTTTCCAAAAGCTCATCAAGCGGAAGCCGGATGAGGAAGTCAACAAATCCGCTAAGTCTTAGAAGGTGTCCTCAATTTAGACGGCTCCTGAAGCTCCGGTTGGAAGACTCATCTCAAGATCGGGGGG
The DNA here is from genome assembly GCF_948465745.1 of Chenopodium album. Taxonomy (NCBI): domain Eukaryota; kingdom Viridiplantae; phylum Streptophyta; class Magnoliopsida; order Caryophyllales; family Amaranthaceae; genus Chenopodium; species Chenopodium album. Next base: position 41,457,945 of record NC_137846.1, on the reverse strand, counting down.
AAGAGCATCAGTCTGAAGGGCTTCGGCCTAGGTATAGACCTAGGCAAGAAGTTTGGCACCGAGGTGGTGTCCAGAGCAGGCAAGCAGTCCAAAGCGGCTCGCAGCTCTACGGCGGCTGTGGGTGATGACAACCTGTAGATTATTGATCAAGGTATGGCTAGTCCTTTCAGATCACCGTTTGAGCTTCTCTGGCCCATGCGGGAGAAATCTCACTCACAGCAGACTTCTGAAGGTTCTTCAGGCAGCCGTCTACAGATAGGTGCCGTCTACACAGCTTACTTACCCAATCTTAGTTATGATGCAGATTCCCCCCGTTGGCCGGATGTGCAGCAATACGCCAAGTCCATGCTTGGGGCCATTCCTAAGAAGGAGAAGGATGCCATTTCTGGCATAGAGACGTTCAACCTTGAACGGATCATGGCTCTCTTGTCTGAGGTATGACTTTTCCAATAAATTTCATTAAGTATGATACTGCTTGAGCCCCTAACACTCCGTTTAGGTCCATAGGCTATGTTGAGGGTTGATGGGTTGAAGAGGCCATGGACCCGCAAGCAGAACGAGGTAAAACGAGCAAATAAATCTGCGCGAGACTCCGCAAATGTTGCTTAATACCAAACTACAATAAATGAACTTGAGACTAAAGCGTTTGAACTGACGCAAGAGGAAAACATCAGGCGCTTGACGGTTGAGCTGGAGACTACCAAGAAGAAGGCTTCTGACTTCGAGGCTGTGCTCAAAAATGCCCAGGCGGACCTCAAGGCTCTTGAGGTTGTTGACAAGGAGAACACTAATCTCCACGCAGATGTCAACTGCCTGAAGAATAAAATGGCCTACGCCAGGCGAACTTCAAGATAACGCTGGAAGCCGAGCAGGTTCAGATCGTTGAAGAGAACGAGTCCGACTGCAGAGACCGTATGAAGATAGCCTGGGAGGCCTTACACCCGAGGAAGGAGTAAGGTATCTGGGCATTGGCTTATTAGTATGCTGATGAAGTTATCAACGCCAAGGACGAGGGCAAGCCGGATCCTGGGTCATTCGACGCCTGGGCCAACAGGGAGGTCGATGAAGGGCCAATTCAAGCTGCAGGCGGAGGAGAGAAAGAGCAAGAACCAGAAGAAGCTTAAGTGAACTCTACTCTACCACCGCCTGAGAAGACAAGAGAGGGGGACCTGGCTGCGCCACAAGTTTAAGCTTGTTGTTTTCTGTTCGGCTTTAAGCCATCTGCATTTCCAGCCTTTGTGCCGAGTATTAGAATGTAATGAATCAACAATCTATTTGTTTTTACTCGGATGGTTATCTAGTCAACATTTCCTCCCAGCTAATATGGCCGGGTTTTATTTATGAAAGTACCGACCGAGTCGGTTTTGATTCAATTTGCTTCAAATTTTTTCATTTTTTGGTGTTTGCATATGTATGTGAATTTGCCTAACTTATTAAATGCATACGACAAACGACTATACATGCCCCTAGGCGGCTATGTGGTTAGTTTCAAAACTTGATTGATTGACTTGGGAACCTTTGATACTTTAAAGAGTATGAGATGTTCTCAACAATCAATCACATTAGTGATTACCCCAAACTAAGCACACAGCCGTCCAACTAACGGATCAATTGGTTTTGTACCGTCTGGGGTACTTGCAATCCAATTGTATTCGATGTCCGTTTGCCCCATTGGGAGAACTTGTACAATTTCGAAAAATAATCTAAGTTAGAACTTCGGCCGGTCACTGGCTGATGTCTTTCAGTCATTCGGTTCCCGTAGACTTAGTCGTTCTGTAGATTACCCAAGTCAAACGGCTATGAGTTGACCAATTAGGTCGTTCAATCTCTGCCGTCTGTTTATGTTTGTAGAGCACTGTTACCTAAATGGGAGATGCTCTCTATGACGACTCCACCCGGTCGTCGGACACCTTACTCATGGCGGAGCAGGCAAATTTATAGTATAAATTATCATCTGGCCATTGGCTTCAAAGGCGGCTCTTTAGCCATATTATGCATGTACATAAAGCAATAGATTACAGAATTGAAAATAAAATGCAAATTTTCATTGATAGGCTTTTCATTTACAAAAATTTATAGCACTTAGAAGTAGTATTTTTTAAGATTGTCTACATTCCAAGTTCTGGACAACCACCTACCGTTTGGGGTTTCCAGGCGGTAGGTGTCGTTCCTTACTTCTTCATAAATCCGGTAGGGACCTTCCCAGTTAGAAGTTAACTTTCCCTACTCATTGGCCCTACCGGTTGCCTCCATTTTTTGTAACACAAAGTCACCTTCTTTCAGGGGCCGTTTTTGTACTCTTTTGTTGTAGGCACGGGTCATTCTTAGCCGATAAATATCAGGACGTAAGGCAGCATTGCCCCTGCGTTCCAAGAGTGAGTCCAATGCTAGCCACATGGCCTCCCAGTTTGCCTCTTCATCATATAGCATGACTCGTAGGGTTGGCTCATAATGTTCGATGGGCAAGACAGCTTCAGCACCGTATTTCATGAGAAATGGGGTTTCACCGGTTGCCCCTTTTTCAGTTGTCCGGATGACCAAGAAGACGTGAATTAATTCTTCTGCTCATAAGCCACCGGCTCTTTCAATTTTCTTCTTAATGCCGTTTGAGATGAGTTTGTTGAGGCTTCAACTTGACCATTTGCTTGGGGTTGGCCGACTGATGCAAAATAATGTGAGATCCCTTGATCTCCCAACCAAGTTTTTAGCTGAGGCGTTTCAAACCGAGGGCCATTGTCAAAAACCATAGACATAGGTACCCCAAACCGGGTGATGATGTTCTTCCAAATGAAATAGATGATATCCTTAGTCTTGATATTTTTGACCGCCTCTGCCTCAACCCACTTGGTGAAATAATCCACAGCCACCAGAATGTACCGTTTTTTGCCTGGTGCAGGCGTATACAGTCCCAAGATGTCCATGCCTCATTTAGCAAACGGGACTGAGCTATGAATTGCTGTCAGGTCAGTGGCCGGTTGATGGATGAGCTTGCCAAACCTTTGACATTTGTCACATTTTTTGACCATCTCCATGGCGTCTGACTCGAGAGTAGGTCAAAATAGCCCTGCCACCTGGCCTTGACAGCTAAAGATCTATCGCCTATGTGCGAGGCGCAGTATCCCGCATACAATTCTTCGAGAACTTCCTGCCCTTTTTCTAGGGTAACACACTTCAACAGAGGTTTTAAGAAACGTGCTTTGAAGAGTTCTCCGCTTCTTATCTCGAAGTTTGCAGCTCGTTTCTTCATGACAGCCGCTTCCTGTGGTGAGTCAGGCAGTGTGCCGTCTTGTAAGTATGCCCGGATGCCATCCATTCAGGTAGAGCTTCGGCCAAGTACTCCAATGGGTTCTTCTTCAATAATACTTTGTTTTTCCATAACTTCCTAGAAGACTGACCGAGGCGTATCATAGGAGGCGGAGGATGCCAATTTTGACAGTGCATCTGCCTGATTGTTTTCTGATCTGGGCGTTTGACTCAGATGGAAGTCTTCAAGTGTCCCAGCTTCAGCCTTGACCGCCTGGAGGTATTTGATCATAGCCGGATGGGTGGCCTCATAGTCACCATGGTAGTGGCTTACGACCAATTGCGAATCAAAACAGGCGTCAATTTTGGTTGCCCATGCCACCTTACACATGCGAATACCGGCTTTCAGGGCCTTATATTCTGCCTCGTTATTTGAAGCCTGGAACTTGAACCGTAGTACATACTCATATTTATCCCCCTCAGGAGATTGACAGATTATGCCTACACCATAGCCGTTCATAGTAGAGCTCCCGTCTACATACACTTTCCAAACCTGATCAACATTGTCCGGTGCAACCGGCCTTGTCATTTCGACAATGAAGTCGGCGAACGCCTGACCCTTCACTACCTTTCTTGGTTCGAAAGTGACTTCAAGACTCTGCATTTCAATAGCCTATTTGAGCATTCTTCCAGATGACTCCAAGGTTATCATTGGCCGTTTGAGTGGTTGGTCTGTATAGACCATAACCTGATGTGCCAAGAAGTAAGGTTTCAACTTCTTGACAGCCATGTAAAGATCAAGGCCAAAATTTTCAACCATAAGGTATCGTAGCTTAGCATTTTTGAGTACATGGCTAATGAAATAGACGGGAAGCTGAATGCCGTCTCTCTCAGCAAGGAGAACGACACTGAGGGCATGATTTGAGACGGATAAGTACATGTAAAGCGTCTCTTTGGGCAGAGGGCTAACAAGCCTTGGCAAAGAGTGTAAGTGTTCTTTCAATTTCTGAAAGGCTGCCTCAGCATCATCCCCCCCATTCAAACCTTGTCTTCTTTCTGATCTCCTGGAAGAAATAGAGGCACTTGTCACTTGACCGGCTGAGGAATTTCCCCAAAGCCGCTAGGCAACCGGTTAGTTTATGAACTTCCCTTACAATACGAAGGGACTTCATGTCTATCACCGCCTGTATCTTCTCCAAGTTGGCCTCTATCCCCTTTTGATTAATCAATAATCCGAGAAACTTCCCAGACTCAACAGCAAAGACACACTTCTTGGGATTGAGCATGACCTTGTGCCGCCTGAGTGTGGTGAAAGTTTCTCTGAGGTCAGCAAGATGATCCGTCTATTGCTTGGATTTGACTATCATGTCATCAATGTATGCCTCTACATTCCTCCTAATCTGATTAACGAAGATAGTATTAATCATCCGTTGGAAAGTAGCAGGCGCATTTTTCAAGCCAAATGGCATCACAGTATAAAAGAATAACCCTTGATTAGTGACGAAAGCCATCTTCTCTTGATCTTTTTTCTACAGGGGTATCTGACGGAAACCTGAGTAGGCATTCATAAAACTCATCAAGGCATGCCTGGTTGTAGAGTCGACCAACCTGTAGATCTTTGGAAGCGGGTAACTGTCCTTTGGACATGCCTTGTTCAAGCAGTGTAATCTACACACATGCGCCAGGTACCATTCGGCTTCTCTGCGAGCACAACATTTGCAATTCAATCAGGGAAATTACATGGACGAATGAACCCAGCGTCTAACAGCTTTTTGACCTTGGTAGCTGCCGCCTGACTTCTTTCCTCACCGTGATTTCTAATCTTTTGTCGGATGGGATTCTTTTTAGGGTCAACGGCGAGTTTGTGGACAGTGAGATCCGGGCTGATACTTGGCATCTCCTCCACTTCAAAGGCAAATATGTCTTTGAATTCCTTCAGCAGGAGGTGCAAGTCTGCACCCAACCTTTCAAAAGCAATCGTTCCTACCTTAACAGTTCGCTTTGGACGGCTGTCATCTAGAGGAATATCAATGTGATCGCCAGCCAGCTAGGGACGGAGTTCATCTGACCATTCCCCGGTCAGTGATTGATATTTCTTTTCTTTCTTTACCTCCACCAACTGATCAACTTTTCTTTTCTTTCCTGCTGCTGGTGGGGCTGGGTCAGAGTCCTTGACATCGTCAAGGTCTATTGGCTCCTTCACAAGGCCGGCTGCAGCAGCCGTTGGTTTGACGTTTGAGAGATAGCACTCCCTTGCCGTCTTCTGATCCCCGTTCAGGGAGTCAACAGAGCCATCATCCTTTTCATATTTTAACAACATGAGAGCTGGGATGATGACGGCCTTGCACTCGTTTAGAGTAGGATGGCCCAGAATAATGTTGTAAGCGGTCAGCTCCTCAACCACCAAAAACTGGACGATCATATGCCGCCCTTTTCCCTTCTCCCCCGGCTAGATGGGTAAGTCAATTTGTCTGACTGGGTGCACGACCCCTCCTCCGAAACCAACAAGAGGGTGGGAGACGTCGCACAAGTTGTCCAGCTTGTACTTCAACTTGGACAGACACTTGTAGCTGATGAGGTCAGAGGAGCTACCCGTGTCTATAAGGATCCGACCAACCAGTTGGTTGGAGACCTTACATTCAATGACAACTGGGTCATCATGCGAGCGGCGGACTTTGCCCCTACTGAAAGGCTAAAGTCGTATCACTTAATTAAAAGTAATTCCTAAGTTCCTCTAACTATGCAGATAGGGAAGAATGGTCGATTCACAGGGAAACAAGTCTTCCTACTCCTAATCAATTAAAATAATCTAAATTATTAAGTAACCAAATTATAGATATGATGAAATAAACTAAAGGAGATAAAAATAGGGAGAAATCAATGAATAGAAGCCTAGGGTATAGGTTCACCAATAAATAATATTCCAGGGTAAAACATAATAATCAATCATCAATGCATCAATTAATCAGATCATATAGGGCTTTCGCTACGTATTACAATCACAGAGTTAATTTACCAGTATTAAATCTCATCTCTCGAATCTCGACTTAACCATTTATAAATTAGTCTGCATATTGAAACTAAGCCTAAACATCAATTCTCATCTCTCGAATCTCGAATCAATATTGCTTAACTCATACAAATTAAATTTGCGCAAATCTAATTGCATAGCATTAAATCAATCAATAGGATATTAATCAAGCATTGACAATTAACAATAATAAATTACCCCTTCATATTATTTATGGATCCCCACAAACCCTAGAAAAAAAAACTACTCACACATAATTAAATCTAAATTAATCAAAGCAAATAAATAAAACATGATGAATTACAGAAATTAAATTACTGAAATTAATAAGGAAGAAATCGTTACCAAAGTTTACGGAAATAATGAGTTGAATTAAGGAACAAAGTTTTAGAGAGTGAAAAACAAGAGAGAAGTTTAAGCTTAAGAGAAGATTAAACTAATGAAAAAGAGGTAATTGTATCAAAAGCTAATAAAACGTATTTATACAAACTCCTAAAAATCCTAATTAGAAACTAAGTGAAAAACGTCGAAAACGCTCCTCGAAGACACGCGCACGATCGGGCGAAGCATCGCCAGGCCGGGGCCGCCTTTTTGTCTTCGAAGCTTCTCTCGCACCCAGCCGGGCGCGAGCTCAGGCGAAGAGTTGCCCATTCCTTCTTCTTCCCTACCCGGCTGGGTGAGCCTTTGGGTAAGGCCCTATTCGGACGGGCGAAGCTACTTGGACTCTTGATTCGGCTCCAATTCTTTAGCCCAATGTGGATTTCCTCTTTGGGGCTTTAAAACTCGGTCTAATGCCTCGGCTTCTCCTATATCGAGCCCTTAATCACCGGTTTGATGACTCCAATCGGCCTCGGGCTATGAAAGATGGTCGTGGTCTTCTAATGCTCGTAATTACTCTAATAAATCTGGGAAAATGCTCCAAGTGTGCAATTTCCTACAAAACTCAACCAAGACTACGAAGGCACTAGAAAACACAAATTAGTAATAAAAGTGGCTCTAAAGGGCCAAAAACACTACCAATTATGACCAAGGGACGGGGTAAATCACTATATAAAATAGACATATCAAACTCCCCCAAACCAAACCTTTGCTTGTCCCTAAGCAAAGATCTCATCAATGAATAAATAAAACATGCCTCAACCCAAATAATCAAAATCAAGAACAATCAATTCAAGGCAAATCTAACAAACATGATTCAACATCAACCAATCTCATCCACTCAACCACTCATCCTCCCTAACAATTGTCAAATAGAGCAAATCACAATAGCATATAGAATTCAAGACTAGTGCTCACACACTCAACTCTCATTTATGTGACGAGTAAAAGATGTACTCGATCGCTCTCCATCCCAACCCCTTTATATGTGAACAATGCCCTCCCAACTCACACTCTCGTGTGTTTAAGAAAAATGCACTCAACCTAATAGTCGACTCGGAATATGTCAAATCATTCCTTGCATTGATAAACAACTAATTTCACATTCACACAACTTTATACACAAAGGTCGAAAGGTCTTTAAAGCTTATAATGTACGGCTAGGGTAAAAGGTAGAATAAATTTGGGAAAATGTGAGAGTAAAGCCATGCTTAAGGGAGCCAAATCCCAATAAAACCCAAGGTCAAAAATAAATAATGACCAAACAACTCCAACATACTCAACTCTACCAAAAATTCACCAAATACAACTCCAGTCATAACAATAATTCCCAACACTTATAATTTCACTCATAAAATATAGCAATGTAGAACTTGAGTGAATAAACAAACTTTAACTTTCAAACTTGATCTTTTTCATTGAAACTCATTTTTTTTTTCCTTTTAATCAACCTTCTTTTAGAACATTTGAACTCTCAACAATTTTTTTTCTTTTTGCTCTTTCTTTTTTTTTTTTTTTTTTTTTTTTTTTTTTTTTTTTAAGTTCACTTATTTTTATTTGCTTTTCTTCCTTGAACTTTTTTACCATCATGCTTTATTTTTTTCAAAAAATTTCAACTTTCAAAACCATCAAAAAACAAAACACAATCAAGAACAAAACAACTTCTCATAATCACCCAAATTGTGCAAACAATAAGCACACCACAAACCCCCACACCTCACTCACTAATAGCTCCCCCAAGCCAAGCTTGAGACTAGTAACCAATAGGGCAAAATCGGCTTGTAATGTGGCTAATAAACAACAAATAGTCAAGACAACAACATGGGTACCAAGAAGGGAACAAATGTATCTAAAATCATTTGAAGGTCACCTAAAAGAACAAACGCCTTCGTCCTCCTCAATATGCATAATAATGAGTCATACAAACATTACTCAAAGTTGCAAACCAATACTCAAACTCATTGACATATCAGGAACTAGCACACATTTCCTAACCAAATTAACTAGTCAAGCACTATATTCACAAGTAGTTGGGCAAAAGTGACGCATGTTAGGGTATCCAAGCAATCAAACATCAGATCATGGCTAACCTATCCACAATGTTCATCATCATATACCAAGAATCAAAACAATTTTTAAGTATGGGGCATAGGGAAGCATGATTTATAATTCATTGGAACGTATTTTTGCATTTTTTTGATTTTTCAATTTTTTTTTGTATTTTTTCATTTTTTCAAAGTAATAAAAACTACACTAGAAAGCAATAAATCTATACTAAAACACACCAAAAATAAGAGAAAGAGAAGAAGAAAGAATATGTAAATTTTTTTGAAATTGGTGTAGAAATGTAGAGGATGAAGAGAGGAGATAGAATATGTAAAATTTTTTGGATTTGGGTGAGAATTGGAGAGGAGATCTTAGAGAGAAGGTAGGGGTTTTAAGGTTTTAAAGAGAGAAACAATGGAGGAAAGAGAAATAAAGAGGAAAGAAAGAAGAAGGAAGAAGAAGAGAAATGGAGCCGGCGAGTCGCGCCCGGTCTGGCGGACTCGTGCCCGATCGGGCGATCTAAATGGATTAATTTTGATGCTCTCGTGCCCGGTCTGGCAAGTTCCTCCTCTTGCGCCCAGTCGGGCGGATCCTCGCCCAGTCGGGCGAGAAATTTGGACTGTACTCGTCACTTCTCGTGCCCGGTCGCGCGCGCCTTTGCCGTGTCGGGCGAAAATTGTTGAATTTTCCACCTTGCTCTCGCGCCCGGTTGGGCGGAGCCTCGCCTAGTCGGGCGAATTTCTTCCTTTTTAGACTCTCTTCTCGCGCCCGATCAGGCGAAGCATCGCCCAATCGGGCGCGCTACAGTACTAGAGTCCGATTTTTGTTCTTTTCTTTTCTCCAAATTTGGCTTACTCTTTTCCTCCAAACCTGTACAAAAACTCATTAAATTCCCTCCCCTCTCCTCACACTAGAAAAAGAAAGAAAGAAAACTAAACTAAAAGGCAAGAAAATACGGGTTGCCTCTCGCAAAGCGCTGGTTTATCTAGGTCTCGCACGACCCTTTTACCACATGTCTAGAGTTTAAGACCTTTGGCCTATCGCCTGGTCGGGGTCACCCAGTCGGGCGATCTTTAGGCCTCGACCTTGCTTCATGACACGCCCGGTCGGGCGCCAATTCGCCTGGTCGGGAGGATGTACCTTGGCTTGAACTAGTGGTTCTTCGCTACTGCTCGCAAGGGAACCCTTTTTGGCCTTTAATTGTCTTGGTTTTTCACTTGATTGAGCAATTGCAACTCGATCAGGTGGAACTCTCACTATGGGCACGGTATTCGCAACTTGCTCACTTTTCTACACTTTCTCATCTTCAAAGCCAAGCCCTTCACAGTATAGGGCTCTTTCTATTGCATCCACTTCCTCTTTCTATATGCTAGTTTTTCCTATACAAGATGCAACACAAGATATTGCCTCCAAGGGATCTTCAACAAGAGCTTGGGGCTCTTTAGAACAATTATTATCCACCACATCAATTCTAAAACACTTCTCCTCTATCATGGGGCTTTTAGGGACATTATTCAAATTAAAAATAATATTATCATTCCCTATCGATAGTGTCAGTTTACCACTTTTCACATCTATAATTGCTCTTGCAGTATGGAGGAATGGTCTACCCAAAATAATTGGGGTTTGCAAATCCTCCACCATATCAAGAACAACAAAATCAACAGGTATATAAAATTTACCTACTTTAACAGGAACATCCTCTAACATACCTAAAGGGTATTTAAAAGAACGGTCGGCCATTTAAAGAGTAATATTAGTAGCTTTTAATTTACCAATATTTAGCTTAGAGCACATAGATAATGGCATAACACTAACACTAGAACCCAAATCACATAATGCGTTATCAATAATCAGATTGCCAATATGAAAAGGGATAGAAAAACTACCCGGATCTTTCAGCTTAGGTGGAGATTTATTTTGTAGTACAGCACTGCATTCTGCAGTAAAGGCGACTGTCTCTACCTCACTAATAGATCTTTTCCTAGTCAAGATTTTATTCATGAATATAGCATATGCAAGAATTTGTGTAATTAACTCTGTGAAAGGAACTGTTACTTGCAAGTTTTTCACCATCTTCAGGAACTTACCAAACTGCTTATCCAATTTAGTCTTCAAATGTCTATAAGGGAAAGGAAGTTTGATAACTGGCTTTTGAACATCGTTATTCTTATCTTGAGTTGCGACCTTCCCTGGAGTTGTACCCTGCAATGTATCATCAGAGATATTAGTACTATCTTGGAGCCCTGCAGGGCTAATAGCGACATTGTTTTGTTTAACAGAACCAAGATTAGCATTTTTCATTAAAACAGGTTCATCATCTCTGGGCATAAGGGGTCCATCATAGTGTGAACCACTCCTCAGAGTAATTGAAAAAGCTTGATCTATAGGTCTGATTGGCTGTGATGGTAGGGCTCCTTGTTGGCGGGCTTGTAAGGTAGAGGAAATCTGCGCAGTTTGATTATCCATGATTTTATTATGAGCAATGATTGAATCAATTTGAGCATCCCTACTCTCCATGTGCTTTTGCATACTTAATAGCATCGCTCTAATTTCTGACAAAGTAGGGTCAGAGGATGAGGATGGTTGTGATTGGGTTTGGCCAGAGTTAGGATGGTAATATTTCTGCTGTGGTTGTTGTGGTGCTTGTGATTGTTGTGGGGGCAACGGGTTTTGAACATTGTTGCTCCGGTAAGAAAGATATGGATGGTTCCAGAACCCAAGATTGTAGGTGTTCGAGTATGGGTCGTTCTGCCTATAAGCTTGAAAGGCATTAACTTGCTCCACGGGACTCCTGCAATCTTGCTCCCAATGACTTACAATTCAAAAAATTTCACAAAAAGCATCATTAGAATTATTATTAATAGCAGAAACATTAGCTATATTTGCAGCACTAAGATTATCTAATTTCTGACAAATAGAGATTAATTGAGCTTGTAAGAAGGATACGGAGTCAACACTATGTTTCCCTTTGTTAGAAAAACCTCTAGGATTCCCATGTTGGGAATTGTGAATTGCTATATCTTCGATAACTTGACCTGCATCATCAACATTAAGATTCATAAACTTCCCACTGGCTGCAAAATCTAAAATTGTTCTAGATGAATTTCAAATCCCATTGTAAAAGGCTTGGATCAACTGCCACTGTGCTAAATTATGGTGGGGACACTCTCTCTGTAGATCCTTGAATCTTTCCCAAGCCTTATATAAAGTTTCATCTAGCTCTTGGGCAAAGTTTTGAGTTGCACTCCTTAGTAAAGTCGTCCTCTCTGCAGGGTAATATTTGTTATAAAAATTCAAAACAAGAGTCTCCCAGTTAGTAATACCAAGCGCAATTCTATTCAAACCATTAAACCACAATTTAGCTTTTCCACATAAAGAGAAAGGAAAAAGGATCTCCCTGATTTGGTCTTGTGTGACCCCAACTTGCCTAATGGTATTGCAATATTGACAGTTTTCTGCAATATGAAGATTTGGGTCTTCACCCTTAGCTCCACTGAATTGCTTCCTTTCTATGATCGTGATAAACTGGGGCTTAATCTCGAATTGCACTTCATCAAGAGCCGGAGTAGGATTGAGATGTGGAAAATCCGTCAGTGACGGCTGCGAATAATCGCTGACCTTTTTAGGTGGATTTCCTGTCATCTCTGATTCTGGTTCTAAAGAAATTTCTGAATCACTGGAATCCCTAGGAATATCACCACCAGAACCTGCCAGTATTTGCCTGTTCAAATTCTTTTGTCTATGAAAAGAACGATCAATCTCAGGATCGAAAGTGATGTAACCTGATCTGGAACACCTGGGCATAAACAAAGAACTAGACGACAAATATGAGAACTGTCCCAATGAACTCACGTTCTCTGGGACGAAGGAGAATAATCTAGACTACAAAAAACAATTAGAAATAAAAATAAAACTGCTTCCCCGGCAACAGCGCCAAAATTTGACAGGCTAAAGTCGTATCACCTAATAAAAAGTAATTCCTAAGTTCCTCTAACTATGCAAATAGGGAAGAAGGGTCGATCCACAGGGAAACAAGTCTTCCTATTCCTAATCAATTAAAATAATCTAAATTATTAAGTAACCAAATTATAGATGTGATGAAATAAACTAAGGGAGATAAAAATAGGGAGAAATCAATGAATAAAAGCCTAGGGTATAGGTTCACCAATAAATAATATTCTAGGGTAAAACATAATAATCAATCATCAATGCATCAATTAATCAGATCATAAAAGGCTTTCGCTACGTATTACAATCATAGAGTTAATTTACCGGTATTAAATCTCATCTCTCGAATCTCGACTTAACCATTTATAAATTAGTCTGCCTATTGAAACTAAGCTTAAACACCAATTCTCATCTCTTGAATCTCGAATCAATACTGCATAACTCATACAAATTAAATCTGCACAAATCTAATTGCATAGCATTAAATCAATCAATAGGAAATTAATCTAGCATTGACAATCAACAATAATAAATTACCCCTTTATATTATTTATGGATCCCCACAAACTCTAGAAAGAAAACTACTCACACATAATTAAATCTAAATTAATCAAAGCAAATAAACAAGACATGATGAATTAAAGAAATTAAATTACTAAAATTAATAAGGAAGAAATTGTTACCAAACTTGACGGAAATAATGAGTTGAATTAAGGAACAAAGTTATAGAGAGAGTAAAACAAGAGAGAAGTTTAAGCTTAAGAGAAGATTAAACTAATGAAAAAGAGGTAATTGTATCAAAAGCTAATAAAACGTATTTATACAAACTCCTAAAAATCTTAATTAGAAACTAAGTGAAAAACGTCGAAAACGGTCCTCCAAGACACGCGTCCGGTCGAGCGAAGCACCGCCCGGCTGGGCCCGCCTTTTTGTCTTTGAAGCTTCTCTCGCGCCCGGTTGGGCGCGAGCTCGGGTGAAGAGCTGCCCATTCCTTCTTCCGCCCCGCCCGGCTGGGCGCGCCTTTGGGCAAGGCCCTATCCGGACGGGCGAAGCTACTTGGACTCTTTATTGGGCTCCAATTCTTTAGCTCAATTCGGATTTCCTCTTTGGGGCTTTAAAACTCGGTCCAATGCCTCGGCTTCTCCTATATTGAGCCCTTAATCACCGGTTTGATGAATCGAAACCGCCTCGGGCTACGAAAGATGGTCATGGTCTTCTAATGCTCGTAATTACTCCAATAAATCCGGGAAAATGCTCCAAGTGTGCAATTTCCTAAAAAACTCAACCAAGACTACGAAGGCACTAGAAAATACAAATTAGTAATAAAAGTGGCTCTAAAGAGCCAAAAACACTACTAATTATGACCAAGGGACGGGGGTAAATAACTATATAAAATAGACATATCACCTATCATTCTCAATGATGAGGACGTTTGGGAAGGTGCTGCTGGCAGACGCTTGACCCTCATCAACAGCATGGATCATCTTCTTCAGATGATCCTTAGTGCGCCGGATGGTCGGACCACCAATTGCGAATCATCCTACTATGGTGTAGACCGGCTCTTTGTCAGTGTCCGAGCTACTAGTAGGTTGGGCAGTCTTGGACGACTGTCCCGGATTCGTCTTGACAGTCGCTTTGGACTTCAAGACGTAAGGTTTTAGCCCCCCTTTGTCAGCCAGATGGTCCAACGTCCACTTGAGGCTATATTAGTCGCTGCTGTCTGATGAGTAGCATTTATGCCACTCTTTTATCCTTTTTTTTTTATCGAGAATTCTCCCCTCATTTACGCTTGTTTGGGCCTTTTCATAGCGCTTTATCTTCGTTTTTGTGATGTTTTGTCTTTCTTAGCCTTTTCTCCCTTTTTCTTCTTTCTTTATCTCTTTCCTCCTTTTCTTTGCTTATGTTGTGTATGAGTATTTGTGCAGGTTGAATGAAAGGCGTACATTACCTTTTCCGAGACTTCGCTTATGCTTGGGATGCTTTGGAATGCCTTGGAAGAGATAAAGAGTCCAGAATGAAGAAACTTTGAAGGTTCGGATAAGATTACTGGAGCGGCCGCTCTCATCTATAGGAGCGCCCGCTCCCATCTATAGGAGCGCCCGTTCCTACCTGAAGGAGTTCTCGCTCCCACCGGTAGGAGTGCCCATTCCTATCATGGTGAGCGCCCGCCCCCTGGGTCGTTGATTTTTTTTTGACCCTGTAGAGCGCCCGCTCCCCCCCGATGGAGCGGCCGTTCCACTGGGTATTCCGTACTCTTTTATTTCTTTTTGTAGACTTAATTTAGGGAAATGAGGGGGGGTATAAATACCCTTATGGTTATAATGAGAGGATTATTCAGATTTTAAAACCTAATCTAGAGAGAGAAAGTAGCTTATTCTTCAAGTTTTCTTCATTGTATTCAAGATTTTGTTCAAGGTTATTTCAATGCAAAAGTTTCAAGCTTTCATCTTTAATCAAGTTCCTCTTTAGTAATCTCTTATCCTTTCTTTTAGTTTGAGTTATTTGCTTTGTTATTGCTTATTTCATCTATCTCTTTAGTTGAACTTGTTGGTATTATTTTTATTAGTTTTCAATCATGTTTAGTTTTGTGTTTATTGAATCCTTATTTGGTTTTGCTATAATGGTTAGTTTCTCTTTCCTAGGCTTAGTTTTTAGCTAGGGGAAGGGGGTGATAAACATGTGTTAATGTTGATGATTGATGATGACTTGATTGAAATCATGCCATAAATTGATGAAAGATATAATTTTTCATAGCTTGAGATTATTAGTAGCACATTATTTGATGTTCCCTAATTTAAATGCATGAGAATGATTTTGGATTAGACTAAGATCGCCTTTACTTTGATGATTGCATGAAAATGAATTATCTAAGTAGAGTTTTATGTATTGTGCACTCTTAATCCCTTGCCATAATTAGTGACTAATTGGATGCATGAAAATGATTCGATTAGAACAAGACTTAGTTCATTGATTTGCTTAAGCAATTGCATGAAAGTGAGTTGTTTGAGTAGAACTTAGCATTCTATGGCATGCTATTCAAGACAATCTTCATTGTTCATTTATGTTCGATCATGTTTGACACCCCCATACCCCTAGCATTTGTCTATCTTTGATTAATCCTTTTTGTCTTCCTTTCTTAAGTGCTTATTTACTTAATCAAGAAAACCAACAAAAATATTCCCTCGTTTACTCTTGCATTAGTGGAATTGGTGTATAAACTCGTGTGCTTCCTTTGGGTTCGATTCTTTGATTACCCATATATTTGCATTAGGGTAGTAAAGTGTTTATAAATTTATAATTTCATTAGGGTAGTAGTCCCAACAACCTATTAACCCGCGATCAAATTTTGGCGCCATTGCCGGGGAAGTGGCTTGTTTTGCATGTATTTTTGCTATTGTTAGAGTCATTTTATGTGCCTTTCCTTTTTGTTTTGCTTGCTTTATCCTACTTGTCATTGCTAATTGTTCGCTTAGATTTGGTGGATGCTTAGGAGATCTCAAGGTCCGCCCACTCATAACATTGACCATGAGATCGACCGAACATTGAGACCAGTCCGTAGGCTTTATCAAGAAGAGGGAAGAGGTCTTGGTTCTATTGTTGATAGTGGGAGTGACTCTTGTTCTTCAAGTTCTCAAAGTGAGACAATGGCGGGAGAAGAGGATGAAGTTTTGTTTCGTGAGTTTGGAAATCCGAAGGATTATAAGCTCACGGGAGGGATCCTGCTTCCCGTCACGGAAACCAAATTTACCATTCATCCCCAATACACAAGGATGGTACAAGGGGAGCAATTTTCGGGTTCTCCAAGTGAAGATCCCATTAAGAACCTTGATAGATTTCTCGAGCTATGTGCTATGATTCAAACCAATCAAGTTTCTCAAGAGTACATCCGAATGCATCTATTTCGCCAATCTCTTTCGGGTAGAGCTAAGAAGTGGCTTAAGCAAGTGAGGCCAAATTCTCTCACAACATGGAGAGAGATAGTCAAGGCATGTTTGAAGAGATTCATTTCCGAGGAAAAGACCGCCGAGATGAGAAGGAAGATTGCATCATTTGAACAAGAAACGGATGAGAGTCTTAGTGAAGCTTGGGAAAGATTCAAGGAGTTGGTACAAGCATGTCCTCACCATGAATACAATCAAAGCTTGCTCATGCGATTCTTCTATGATGGATTGGAACCCATGTCTAGAGCTAACTTGGATGCGGGGGCGGGTGGACAATTGATCAAGATCCCCCAAAACCAAGTTGAGGCAACGATCGAAGAAGTGGCGAAGAACTACTCTTGGGGTGGTAGAAGGAGGAATGCACCGAAGAAAAGTGGGATGTATGAATTAGAGAAGGTTGACCAATTGCAACATCAAATAGAGCTTTTGACCAAGGGGCTGGCAAAGTTGAACACAAGTGTTAATAGTGGGTCGAGCTCCTCTCAAGTCAATTCCTTCTCATGTCAAAATTGTAGTGGTACAAACCACGATACATCTTATTATGGAGGCTTGAGCCCCGAACATGTCGCGGCTTACAACTCAAGGCAAGATGGATATAGGGGAAGTGGTGGAGGAGTAGCTTGGAGAAAACCACCACCCGGATTTACACTTCAACCTTAACAATGGGGGCAACAAGCCCAATCATCATACAATTCCAACTCGCAATATCAAAACCCACCTCCACTTCAAAACCAAAACCCGAAGGGTAACTACCTAAGAAACAACCAATGCAACAACCAAAACCAATACAACAATCAAAATCAAGGGTCTCAAAGGAGTCAAGATCAAGCATTTCGATCCGATTCCACACAAACCCAAATTCTCCAACAACTCCAAGCCATGAATCAACAACTCCAAGCCACTCATCAACAAATGCAAGAAGTCAAAGCTCATAACAAGATGGTTGATTCGCAATTAGCTCAATTGGCCGAGAGAGTACCTTTCAACTCACCTTCTACCTTACCCGGGCAACCACAACCTAACCCCTCTCACAACTTGAAACCCGATTCTTGCAAGGAAATTACATTGAGATCAGGCACATCTTATGAAGGGCCTAAAGAGGGAGAAGAGAAAGAAAGTGTGAGGGTAGAGAAGAGAGTTGAAGAAGACAAAGGCGTTGGGAAATGAGAGAATGTAGAGAAAAAGAAGCACAATGATGAGAAAACAACCTCAATTCCTAGTGAGACTAGGAATTTAGATGAGCCGGTTCCTTTTCCCTGGAGGGTTGCGGAGAGAAAATTGAATGATAAATTCACAAATTCCTAAGTGTAAAATGAAGAACTTACACATAAGTCTCCCTTTCATCGAGGTTGTTACCCAAATGCCTTCCTACTCCAAATTTCTCAAGGATATCTTAACCAACAAGAGGAAGCTCAATGACGAGCTCATTACCCTCCTTCATCAAGTTAGTGCACTCGTTCAACACAAGATGCCAAAGAAAGAGAAGGACCCAGGAAGCTTTACTTTACCGGTTAAGTCGGTAACATGGAACCTAGGGGTGCCTTGGCGGATCTAGGAGCAAGTGTTAGCTTAATTCCCCTCTCCATTGCACAAAAGCTCAATATTGAAATGATACCTACAAGAAAAACAATTCAACTAGCCGATCTCTCGGTTAAGCTCCCTTGTGGTGAACTTGAAGATGTTCCTATCCAAGTTGGGCATATCTATGTGCCATGTGATTTTGTAGTGATGGATATGGAGGAAGATGTTGATACTCCTTTGATCTTGGGTCGTGAAGCTCTTAAAACCTTGGGGCGGTCATCAATTGCAAGAACAACACCATTACATGTGAGGTGGCCGATGAGAAGATTGCCTTTGAGTTCTCCAAGTTACTCAAGACCCCCATGGTTGAGAAATGCTACCGAGTCGATATTGTTAATGAGGAGTTAGATCGTTTGGGGAGGGTAGTGATGAGGCCGCAAGATCCAATGATTGAAGCTCTTACTTGCAAGGAAGAGTTTCATTCACTAGAGGCTAAAGATTTCGTCATGGTTATGGAGGAAACCTCGAAGGTGGATGAGGTTGAACAAGAAGTTGAAATCGAGCTTGAACAAGAAGAGGAGAAAATGGAGGAGAGTTCTACGCCTCCTCCCAAGGTAGAACTCAAACCCCTTCCCCCTTCTTTAAAATATGCTTTTCTTGACAATGAGAGAAAATACCCAATTATCGTCAATGCTAACCTTGACGAATTTATCTGGAAAAATTGCTTGATGTTTTGAGAAAATATAAAGATGTTATAGGGTATAACATTGATGATATCAAGGGTATTAGCCCTTCTTTGTGCATGCATCGTATTCATCTTGAGGATGATTATCCACCTTCATTGAACCTTAAAGGAGGTTGAACCCCAACCTCCAAGAGGTTGTCAAGAAAGAGATTTTGAAACTACGTGAAGCGGGCATCATTTATGCTATCTCCGATAGCAAATGGGTTAGCCCGGTTCATGTAGTTCCAAAAAAGGGTGGAATGACCATCGTCAAAAATGAAGGAGGAGAGGAAATCTTCACCTGGACAGTGACCGGGTGGAGGATGTGTATTGATTATAGGAGATTGAACAAAAATACAAAGAAGGACCATTTTCCTTTCCCATTCATGGACCAAATGTTGGAAATACTTTCTCACCATGCTTTCTTTTGCTTCTTGGATGGGTACTCCGGATTTTTCCAAATCCTTACCCATCCAAGTGATCAAGAGAAAACTACTTTCACATGTCCATATGGAACATTTGCATACCAAATAATGTCATTCGGGTTATGCAATGCTCCTTCAACTTTCCAACGATGCATGACTTCTATTTTCTCTAAGATGCTTGAAAAAGAAATTGAGGTATTCATGGATGATTTTAGTGTTGGTGGCTCGTCTTTTGACAATTGTCTTTATAATCTTGAAAAAGTTTTGAAAAGGTGTCAAGAGACGAGTTTGGTTTTGAATTGGGAAAAATGTCACTTTATGGTTGAGGAGGGTATTGTTCTTGGCCATAAAGTTTCAAAGAATGGCATTGAGGTTGATCCGGCCAAAGTTTCGGTGATAGCAAAGTTGCCCCCTCCTACCTCCATTACGGGAGTGAGAGCTTTTCTTGGGCATGCCAGTTTTTACCGGAGGTTCATTAAAGACTTTTCATCAATCGCCAAACCTTTGACCGAATTACTCAAAAAGGATGTTTTTAACTTCAATGAGGCTTACCTTGAGGCGTTTCACAAGCTCAAGGAAGCTCTCATTTCCTCTCCCGTTGTGCTAATATGCGATGCTAGTGACTTTGCAATAGGTGCCGTGCTTGGGCAAAAGAAAGAAGGAAGATCATATGTCATCTACTATGCAAGTAGAACGCTCGATGAAGCTCAAAAGAATTTCACTACAACAGAAAAGGAAATGTTAGCGCTGGTGTTTGCATTTGACAAGTTTCGATCTTATCTTATTTTCTCTAAGGTTATTGTGTACACGGATCATATAATTGTCCAATATCTCATGACTAAGAAGGAAGCAAAGCCACGACTTATCCGTTGGGTTCTCTCCCTCCAAGATTTTCACATGGAAATGAGGGACAAAAAGGGAGCGGAGAACTACGTGGCGGATTATAGACACCCAAATGTGTCTCCCCAAAACCAAATCCAGTGATGAATACCTTTCACGTCATTTGATTATCGAACGAAGTGAAAGTGTGAAAAGTCTAGTGATGAGGATGTGTTTTTATTAAAATATCTCTTCTTTCTGTTTTTGAAAATATTTCTTTTCTTACCCTATTTGTGAAAAACGTGCATTCCATTTTAGTTTGGTCCATGATATGGGTCCAATAATAGTGTAGTTAGACGGGGTTTGAAAAGACCTTTCCAACGATATATTATAAGCCCAATTCCGATGAATACTGAGGAAGTTATAGCCAAAATACTAAACTGGGCTCGAACCGGATCTTACCTACGGCCCAATGATCATGTGGAGGGTCCAAAGGTTTAATCATATTCCTAAACTAATTAGGATTTATTAGAAGCTTCTACGAGTTTCTAAAAGATCTTAATTATCCTTTTTGAAAAGATAAAATCAAAGAGTTTGAAATTGAATAAAAACTTTCCTTTTTTAAAACTTTCCTTTTTTAAGTCCTAATTCTATTCGAATTTAAAGATGTTCAAAGACAATCAGATATTATTTTTTTGCCTCATGATTTTTATCCAAATCTTATATGGTTGGATAGATCTTGAAATTATCTTTCCAATGATATATTATAATATTAATTCCGAGCTATAACGAAAAAGATATAAAAGGAATACGATTTTATCTCCAAAACTGACACCATCCCACTATTTCGGCCATATATTTTTATCTACAAAAGATTTTAATCTAATTCCAATTGGGTTGCAAAGTAGACTTCAAGAGCTTTCCAACGACATATTATATTCCTTAATTGGACTTCTGGATCAAAAGATATGATAAAAACAAAATCCATAAAAACTGTCTTGCAGCGCCAGACGACAGGCTTGTCGCGCGGCGCTGCACTCTGTCACGCGGCGACAGGGGCTATTATGGTGACAGCGTCGTGTTTTATTCCTTTTCGAACTCCGATTCCTTTTTTATCATATCCGAACTGTTTTCATTATAAATAGCGTCCTTAAACCTCCCTTTTTCAATCATCAACTCTTATCAAGAAATTCTTGATATTCTCTCTCTCTTTCTAACCTTCCCTCTTACAAAATTCCTCATACATTAGCACTAGACACACCTAGCCAAGTTCGAAGTTGCCTTTGCCCTAGATGTGAAAGGTTTGATATTTTTGAGGGTTTGTTCCCAAATCTCTATTTCAATTATTTAATTTGATTGTTTGATTTTATATTTTCCTTGAAGTTACTAAAGTTTGTATTTTGTTATTAGAAAGAGGTACGAGGCATCCAAGTAAGTACTTTAATTGTTTAATTTATCTTATGATATAGAAACCATGTTAAGATTGTTATTTTGATTCCTAGTATCATGTTAGGATGTTTTATTGCTTCCTAGTATCATGTTTAGGGTTAACTAATATTTCTAATATCATATCAATAGCATGTTAGTATCATGTTAGGGCTAAAGCTTTGATTTTTATTGTTTAGTGACATACTAGGGTTTGTAATTAATCTTGTTAGTATCATGCCTAGGATCTTGCTATTAATATTATGCTTTAACATGATTTTGATTTATTATGTTGCTTGTTTATTATATTTATTGTTATTGCTTGATCACGCCTTTTATGCATGTTTAAAGGGAATTTGTACTTGTAATCACGCTTAATAAGATAATTAATAATCTTGTTTAGCGCTAATATGATTATAATTTAAGTGATCGCCAATAATAACTTTATTTGTGCATTAATATTCAACCAACGTAGATTAAACAGGTTTAGGGTTAACCTATTGATTGTATGTTAGTCAGAAAGCGCACATGAATACGAGAAGAATAAAGTAGAGGCCTATTTAAGGCAGGTTCAATCTATTTTAGGTTGGATTTGTACCTTCATCCCCGAACACTAGTCATGGTTCCAGACCTATTGGAGTTAACGATCTCATGGATCGTTAAGGGATGTAACCTTCACCCTGTGAACGGTTTACAAGTTCCTAAAACTTGTTGGTGACTCTTTTGCTTTAGCTTCCTTCCCTTTGGACGCCACCATGCTTAAGTGTATGATCATAGTGGGGTTCAAGTTTGGGGTAATGCTTGAAATATTCCCTACACGGATAATTTGTCTAGGCTTCCTTTTGAGAATAAGGAAGATGTGCCAATCAATGAGGAAATGGGATTTGAAACTCTTATGGCTTTGGCTTCGGCATCTAGCCCATGGTATGCCGATATAGCAAATTTTCTTGCTTGTGGGGTCATTCCCCATGGTGGCCAACGTTGCATAAGGATGCTCTTAAGTTTGTGTTGAGATGCGATACATGTTAGAGAAGTGGTGGCATAACCAAGAGAGATGAAATGCCTCAACAAAACATTTTGGAAGTTGAGCCTTTTGATGTGCGGGGTGTCGACTTTATGGGGCCTTTTGTTTCCGCTTGTGGGAATTTATGTATCTTGTAAGCTGTTGATTAGGTAACTAAGTGGATTGAAGCCATACCTTCTCCTACCAATGATCATAAGGTTGTGCTAAAGCTTCTAAAGAAGACCATTTTCCTCGATTTGGGGTTCCAAGGGTGTTAATTAGCGATGGAGGCTCCCATTTCGCCAAAAAACAATTTGAAGCTCTTCTCAAGAGATATGGAGTTCATCACAAAGTTGGTCTTCCCTATCATCCTCAAACTCAAGGGAAAGTGGAGGTGTCGAATCGAGAAATCAAGAACCTCCTTGAAAGGATGGTAAACAAATTGAGGAAAGATTGGTCGCTCAAACTCGATGACACGCTATGGGCTCTTAGAACAGCATACAAGACTATTATTGTTACGACCCCTTATCGGTTAGTCTATGGGAAGCTTTGTCATTTGCCGGTGGAATTGGAATATAAAGCTTGGTGGGCTATTAAGGAGCTAAACATGGATATGTCGTTGGCCGGAGAAAAGAGATTGCTCAAGCTCAATGAACTCGAGGAGCTTAGATATGACGCATATGAAAACTCGAGGCTTTACAAGGAGAAGACCAAAAAGTGGCACGACCAACATATAAGAAACAAGAACTTTAAGATAGGAGATAAGGTGTTGCTTTTCAACTCAAGGCTTCGTTTGTTTCTGGGAAAACTCAAGTCCAAATGGTCGGGGCCTTTTGTTGTATCAAAGACTATTCCTTATGGTTCTTTTGAGTTAGATGCGGATGGAAACAAGTTTATGGTTTATGGTCATCGATTGAAAGACTATTTTTGCAAGGAAGAAGTTGGTCTCGTTGAATGTTTAAGGCTTGATCCTTTAGATCCCAAGCCCCCTCCTTGATGAGACTTTTCTCATGGTCAAGCTAGCGACCTCATAAAGAAGCGCTTCTCGGGAGGCAACCCGAGTTTCTTTTCCTTTTAATTTTGTGTTTTAATGGTTTGGATTAATTTTGGAATTGAACATATGAATTTTGTGTTGTTTGCTTTTGTAGGGTGGAAGTTGAATTGAGAAATGTGGCTAAGTGAAGGAAAAGGATCGAATTTCACTCCTCAAAACAGCCTAGAGGAGCGGCCGTTCCAAAGGAGAGGAGCGCCCGCTCCAGTTCTGGAGCGCCCGCTCCATGCAGGTGAAGTGCCCGCTCCATCAAGTAACTTTTTTTTTTCATATTTTCGGCAGACCGCTGGAGCGCCCGCTCCACTCTAAAGGAGCGGCCGCTCCTAATATGAGGAGCGCTCACTCCATACAATTTCAGCTAAAAAAATCGAATTTGAAGGCCGATTTCCCCTCTTTCCCCTCATTTCCTCACTTCACTTTCTCACTCAAACCCTAACCCCCCTTCTATCTACCTTTATTCCTCACATTTTCTTCTTGTGTTGGTGAAATTCGGTTTGGTTTGTTACGTTGGTAATTATATGGTGTTCATGTCTCTTTAATAACTTGATTTTTGTATGATAAATCCTTGGAAGTGATTTTGAACTTACTCATGTATTCGCAATTTTCCTAAAATTATTTATGGAGTAGTCTTATGACACCATATAATGCCTTAATTGGGTGGTTGATGTGAATTTACCAAATTGAGATTGTGAGATGAATTTTTGAAGTTGGATTTTTGGTTGTTGTAGGTACTTGTTCTACGGAAAACATTTGGATAAGTTGTTTGTTGTTGCTATAATCATGTCTCGCCGATTCAGAGATTTGTTGCCGGGTTCTTCTTCCCGAAAGTCTCAAAAAGCCACTTCCTCCCAAGCACCATCCAAGTCTACTTCAATGCCCAACCCTCCCCAACCATACACAGTTCAATTTGGTTCTCAATCCTAAAGCAAATGCTATGAGGAATTATCTAAGCGCCATGTTTGCTCCACAAGATTCTATGACAAGTCCTGTCGTCAAACATTGGGTTTTGACGTGGACATCCAAGACATGGCGGAATCTTTGGTTTGGGATTCATTCCTCTCTATCACGATTCCTTCGGTATTCACCAATACTCCTGAGGACGAACCTAAGCCTCCTTGTACCTACCGCGAGCTTACATTGGAGTTCCTCTCTTCTTTTCAACTCCAAACTACAGAGAGACGAGGTGTAACGGAGCTCGAGCTCCATTTTCGAATATTTAACAAGCAAAGGAAGGTCACCTTGAAGGAGTTGAACAACATGTTTGGGTGGGATAGAGTGGTGGAACACCATCACCCAAGGGACTACAAAATTTCGCTCACGCTCGGTAAAAGCTTTGGAAATCATCCATCCGGGCCTTCGCTACTTTCACAGGATGATGGTGCACGCTCTTTTCTCATGACAAGAGCTTGGAAAGGTTATCCAAGAGGAGCTCACAATGTTATGGTTGGCCACCGATGGATATCTCAACTATGATACAAAGGTCAATTTCGGTGCCATCCTTGCCGACCGGTTCCATGAAACAAAGTTGGGGACTTCCCTTACCGGCGACATTCAATGCGGCGGTATGATCACGTGGATAGCATATAAGCTCGGATTTGGAGAGGAGTTGGCTAAGCTAACCCCAGTCGATGAGGTTCCTTACTTGAACCTTGGCACTCTCATACAAGTCGGGATGATACGCGAGGTTACTTATCGTGTTGGTGGTGTCGATGCGCGGATTTGGATGGTCCGCGATATATCATGGTGCGCACTACCCAACCCTTTCATCTCCAACGAGCAGCCGGATGACGTGAATCAATGGGAAGTTCCCCGCTGCAACATTAGTGAGCTCTTTTGGACTCCAAGGGAGCAAGATCCCCAACATTCTCGTCACTAACAACAGCAGCAACAACAACAACAGCAACAATAACATCAGTAAGATCATCATCAACAACATTTTGAGCACCATCAGTTTCAATTTGGGGAAGGATCCCGACCTTTGCACGTCCCCTCCTTTAGTGAGGAAGGTATGAATTCTTCCACTTCCCCTTTTAATATTGAAACTCCTTTTCAAAATCTTAGCTTGCAAGTAAGCCGGTTGGCGGAGGCCACCGATGGTCACGGGGTTTACAATGCCAATATTTATGATTGGCATGTAAACTAAGGGCATTTCGACCCTCCCGCGAACTATCCCTATTTTCCGCCCCAACAAGGGCAGGTTCCTTCTTATGAGGAACCGCATATCGACGGGACTCCCCGTCAACCGACTTGGCCTTATTGGCAAGGGCCATCCTCTCAAGGTGGCCCCCGTGTGGATTACCCCACCTCGGAGGGGTATAACTATCGGGCCCCGGGCGGGTGTGATTATCGTGGGCATCCCAATTACCCCATGTACACCCCGGAGCCCATAGTGATACCCCCTCCTTTTTACCCTCTTTCGGATTAGCAACAAGAGCTATACCGGAACCGTGGTTTTCCACCGGGTTATACCAGTGGATGGAAGCCCCATGGACCTCCTATCGACATCGACTACGAATGGCGTCCGAGTGGAGAAAGATCTAGCTCCCACATGGAGAATTAGTGCCTTCAGGCCTATTTTTGCCCTTTTCCCCCCCTGCCCCTTTTTTTTTCCTATTTCGTTCAAACCGAGGATGGTTCTCTGTTCAAGTGTGGGGGGTGTTTCATTATTGTTTTATTCTAAGGGCATGTTTTATGGGGTATATTCATTGTCAATGGGCGCTCATTGCAAGTTTTTCTCCTCTTTGTTGATGCTCACTTCCTTTCTTTTCTCTAAAATCAATGTTTTGATGATGGTTTCATTGTGTTGGCTCCCAAAGAGAAAAATCCAAATTCCCTTTTAATCCAAACCCTTTTTCTTTTCTTTGTTTCTCTTTAGTAGTTTCTTACTTTGTTTATTTACTTTGATCTTTTGTACATAACTCTTGCTACTAACCAAATATTTTCCGAGTTGTTTTGGATTTTGTCACTTCTGTAGGGCTTATTGGCGCAATTCCCGGGGTGATATAAGCAATGGAGCCCCATTTGATATGGAAATGCGATCTTATGCGCTTTTGGGTGACAAATTTCCTTCTTAACTTTTTAAATATTTGGATTGGTTGAGTGTAAGTTGGAGTTGATTGTTCGAGGTTGTATGCATTTGATTCTACGGAATCTGGTGATCGTTGGTATGATGTCGAACGATCTTTGTTTGTCGATTGGGAATTAAATGTTTACTTGCCTCCTATGCTTTTATTTCTCCATGCCTTTAAAAAAATAAAAATAAAATAAAATAAAACGATTTTATTGTTTCAAGGTAAACCATGAAAACCTTAGTTTTTTCATTTCATTTTAAGCATAATAAAAGACAACCTGTGTGAATGAATGTCTTTCTTACCAAGTGTGAAAAGTTTGCATGCTTCGGGATTGCCATCGGTTGACTTTAGGAGATTCATGCTAAGGTAGCCGGTCTAGAACTCGTATGGCCCATCGAACCTAATTTCACTTGTTTGTGGTAAGAAGGTGTTGCTCTCATTAGGAGATTTAAAGCCCTAAAGGTAGTTTTTGTAGCCCGATGTGAGTTTCATTGTTCAAGCTTCCAACATTTCTTTGTATGAGCGGCATAGGATCCTTACCAAGGCTTGCTTAAATCTAGAAAATGGCGTCTAACTCCCAAGATCGCGACCGAACTAATTTAGGGATGATAAAGAACATTCTTTCAGTCGGTGACTATTTTGTTTTCTAGGTCTAGATTCCATCTTATTATTTTTTTTTGTTGCATTTGCCCCCTTTGCTTCCCATGTTGAGCCTTTTTCCCTCCTTGATTTTAGCACATTATAAGCCCATGGCCTTTTATTTTACTTTCACCCTTAGGATCGTGAAATTCAAGCCTCGAAAGCTTATGCATGTTTTGATTGGAAATGTGTAGGATAGTGGCTCTTATTGGAAAGTGAGGTTGTGATGTTGTGAATATTTGTTCAATAAAAGCAAGTGAAAATCTTAGAAAAAACCATCTTTAGTTATAAAAGGCGAGGTCTAAAAAAAAAAAAGAATAAAGAGTTGTTGAATGATGATGATAGGAAAAGATGAAAGTTCAAAATGTTTGGGAATGGGATTCAAAGTTGTGGCAATATAGTTTGAAGATTGGTAGAGGTGTAATTTTGAAAAAGAGGCTTGATCACCCTTCATTTCACGATTAGGCTAAGCACCAATTTCCAAATTTTTCCACACCCTTACCCCCTAGCCAACGCTACAACCCTATCAATGTTCTTTTGACCTAGGTTGGTTGAGTCTTTAGTCGATGGCGGGAGGGAGATTTCAAGTATAGTGAAGGGCATGACTTGGTAAGATGTCGGGTTTTCCCACTTTATATTGATTTGATTTTTGTTCCGACTCCTTCGAGGAGTCATGAAATACTACCTCCAAGGGTGAATTTGAATCTAGATGACAGAACGCGGTAAGAATGTATGGAATGCGGGGGGAGTGGTGCATGTTAGAGTTATCTATGCTTAACATGGTTTTTACTTCAATCAACCATTGGCATCCCCTTGCATGCTCTCTTTTACTACTTAGAAAGCTTGCCATCCACTTGTGCTTGTTGTCTTTAAAAGCTTGACTTGATTATGATTTGCATTTGCTTATTGATCCATCATCTTTTTTTCTCCTTTTTGGTTTGTCCTAAATGCGATTTTGTGAGAGTTGTGGGGTAAACTCTTTGGAAACCCTTACGAGATCACAACTCGTCCTTATTGGAGACCTTGAGGTTCAAATGGCTTGTTGCTTATGCTAAAAGCAAATTCGGTTTTTTATTTATTAGCTTTAACTCTTCTAGTTTTCTTTGCTTGAGGACAAGAAAAAGGTAAATGTGGGGGATTTGATGAGTGACATTTATGCTACTCTTTTATCCTTTTTTTTTACCGAGAATTCTCCCCTCATTTGCACTTGTTTGGGCCTTTTCATAGCGCTTTATCTTTGTTTTTGTGATGTTTTGTCTTTCTTAGCGTTTCCTCCCTTTTTCTTCTTTCTTTATCTCTTTCCTCCGTTTCTTTGCTTATGTTGTGTATGAGTATTTGAGCAGGTTGAATGAAAGGCGTACATTACCTTTCCCGAGACTTCGCTTATGCTTTGGGATGCTTTGGAATGCCTTGGAAGAGATGAAGAGTCCAGAATGAAAAAACTTTGAAGCTTCGGATCAGATTGCTGGAGCGGCCGCTCTCATCTGTAGGAGCGCCCACTCCTACCTGAAGGAGCGCCCACTCCCACCTGTAGGAGCGCCTGCTCCTATCAGGGTGAGCGCCCGCCCCCTAGGTCGTTGATTTTGTTTTGACCCTGCAGAGCGTCCGCTCCCCCCCGATGGAGCGACCGCTCCACTGGGTATTCCGTACTCTTTTATTTCTTTTTCTAGACTTAATTTAGGGGAATGGGGTGGGGTATAAATACCCTTATGGTTGTAATGAGAGGATTATTCAGATTTTAAAACCTAATCTAGAGAGAGAAAGTAGCTTATTCTTCAAGTTTTCTTCATTGTATTCAAGATTTTGTTCAAGGTTATTTCAATGAAAAAGTTTCAAGCTTTCATCTTTAATCAAGTTCCTCTTTAGCAATCTCTTATCCTTTCTTTTAGTTTGAGTTATTTGCTTTGTTATTGCTTATTTCATCTATCTCTTTAGTTAAACTTGTTGGTATTTTTTTTATTAGTTTTCAATCATGTTTAGTTTTGTGTTTATTGAATTGGTTTTGCTATAATGGTTAGTTTCTCTTTCCTAGGCTAAGTTTTTAGCTAGGGGAAGGGGGTGATAAACATGTGTTAATGTTGATGATTGATGATGACTTGATTGAAATCATGCCATAAATTGATGAAAGATATAATTTTTCATAGCTTGAGATTATTAGTAGCACATTATTTGATGTTCCCTAATCTAAATGCATGAGAATGATTTGGATTAGACTAAGATCGCCTTTACTTTGATGATTGCATGAAAATGAATTATCTAAGTAGAGTTTTATGTATTGTGCACTCTTAATCCCTTGCCATAATTAGTGACTAATTGGATGCATGAAAATGATTCGATTAGAACAAGACTTAGTTCATTGATTTGCTTAAGCAATTGCATGAAAGTGAGTTGTTTGAGTAGAACTTAGCATTCTATGGCATGCTATTCAAGACAATCTTCATTGTTCATTTATGTTCAATCATGTTTGACACCCCCATACCCCTAGCATTTGTCTATCTTTGATTAATCCTTTTTGTCTTCCTTTCTTAAGTGCTTTAGTTTACTTAATCAAGAAAACCAACAAAAATATTCCCTCGTTTACTCTTGCATTAGTGGATTTGGTGTATAAACTCGTGTGCTTCCTTTGGGTTCGATCCTTTGATTACCCCTATATTTACATTAGGGTAGTAAAGTGTTTATAAATTTATAATTTCATTAGGGTAGTAGTCCCAACGACCTATTAACCCGCGATCAGTGTCATGGCCGACTTCATCATGGAAGTGGCAGTATTTATTTTTGTTCCGTGACTGGACGAAACTCTTCATCGGATTTAGCTTCTTAATGGCCAGCCGGTCATTTATCTCCATGAGGATGGAGTAACAATCTTTATTAAACTCGTACCGTAGAACGTATGGTTTAAATTCTTTCTTTTTCTTCTGGGTCGGCTGATCAGATTCATCAACCACCCAAACTTCTTTTCACTTTTTTGCTCTCTTCATCTTTTTGAGCTGGCTGAGTAGACCGACTCTCTTTTTGTTTGTCAGACTTTTTTGGAGTCTGACTGATGGCTGGACGAGCAGAGGTCGGTGGCTTGAATAAAGCTCTCCGCCTCCATTAACGCCTCTTGGAGGGTGAAGGCCCTCTTCCGGATGAGGTCAAACTTAAAGGTTGACCCATCTTTCAGGCCCTTGAATAAGTCTGTATAGGCAACCTCGTCAGACAACCCTTGAATATGGATTCTCACCAGTTTGAACCGCCTGACGTAGGAGCGGAGTCCTTCTATCTCTCCCTGCCGTATGGTGCTCAAGTCGAGACTTGTTTTCTTGGCAGGGATGTTCATCGAGAAGTTGGAAGCAAATAAGAAGGCAAGCCTCCTAAAGCTATCAATGCATCCGGCTGGCAAATTGCAAAACCATTGTTGGGTTGTACCCTTTAAGGTAGCCGGGAAGCATCGGCACCACATAACATCTTCTAACCCCTGCATGTGCATAAGGTTGGTGAAGGCCATGAGGCGGTCCTTAGGGTTGGTGGTACCATTATAGGAGACATTCTTAACCTTAGCCGGCTGTGCTACCTCAGTTATTTCCTTGGTGAATGCAGAGGTTTGTTCACCAAGTCTGAGCAGACGGAGCTGCCAGTCCAAGGGCTGGACATTGTGTGCCGCCTGACCTCCAAAGAGGGCCGCTGCATGAATGGTGGGACATACTGCCCGTATGGCGTTTGAGGCACATACGGGACTAACCCAATCAACTGAGGGCTAGTATAGACGGACTTACCGCCTGTATGGCTCTCATGCAAGGATTGAGAATTCCTTGCAGATGTATTTTTGAAGCTGTTTGGAAAGCTTGATGCAGATGCTGACTCAGACATTTGTTGGCTCCGGTTATGCTCGATAGTGTGTCAAGAATCGGATTAGGTTTTCTTACTGCCATCCGGCTAAACAGCTCGGATGACTTTCCTTTTGCCTGTCTGAGGTAGAAGGATCTTGGACCAGTCAATGACAGGCATAGTCTTCTCCTTTGGATGTAGAGTAGGCTGCCTGTCTCTGACTGACATTCTCGTCTCAGCTTAAAGAGTCTTTTAAGACGACTAACCCTTGCTAGAGCTAGTCGTCCTCTTGTTGATCAGGTCTTTGATTTCACCCTTGAAACTTGTCATGAATTTCACAAGTTCGTCTCGGGTGATTTGAGCCTGACCCCGTGCCGCCTGGGTGTTCCCAGGCGATGGTCCAGCAGACTTGCTGGGACCGGCTTCGTTGTTAGTCCGTTCAAGTCTATCCTTGGAACAGATGCACTTAGAGATAAGTGGCCCATCAGGGGCCACATAAGTTTCGACTTCACAGTCGTTATCTAAGTCATGGTTCGTATAGACCTCCCCGTCAACCGTAGGCTGGTTGGGATCAGGTGGCGGTATAGAATCTTGAACCATATTAGAGGTACTCTCCCCACAGATGGCACCAAATGTTTTGGGTGTTTCTTGGTCCCTTGGGAAAGTTACGTCACCAAGGCTAGTCCGGCGCGCTCTGTACCTGCAAAACACGGAGACTTCGGTTGGTAGGAGCTCCGCCTCCGACGATCAAGTTAGTATTGGTCAGAGAAGATGAAAAGGTGTGGATCGGAAAAGGTAAAAGTGAGATCTTCTCGGATTCCGAGATCAGGTGTTTTCTCCGATGCGAGAGAATGTAGGGTAGTATTTTTTAATAAATGAATTGTAGGTGACCCCAAAATGGGGGAAATCTCCATATTTATAGGGTCATTGGTAAATGTTCTCCTGATTGGGTCATTCTGACCTAATCTTGATGAGCTGCGCCGCACTGTGGCTTCCCCGGATTTGGACCTTAAAGGCCGTCTTTTTTTGCAAATTCTGGGAGCGCCACGTGTCAAATAGGGATAGGTCCACTTTGGCCTTATCTTGGGTTGACACGTGCCGTCTATTGGCTAGACCACGTGGCATGGGTAATTTTTACCCAAAACACCTACGATAAACTCTTTTTTAAACAACGCAATAGTAATAGCCCATTCTTTAGAGCGGAAGAAAAGACGAGTTCCAGACATTCGATTATCTTAGCTTTAATTCCGAACCCAAGACTATGCCTTATTTCTTTTTTTATGGAGTTAGCAGTTAATTTTTAGTTTTATTTCTTAAAATTGACTGTTTTAAAATCCATCTTTATTAGGGTACAAATAAGGTGGCGACTCTAAGTTTTTCATTAAAAGTCTTAGGATAATTTAGAAATTAGCACCACAAAAAACTCAAAATTTCATTATAACACCAAAAAAAAAAAAAAAAAACACATAAATTAACTTCACCACCACTTAATGCATTTTTTGATGGAATCAGTTAGTGGGGCCCTTAGAAGACACATGTCAAGTGACTAATGGTTTAAATAAAAAATTCACAAAAAAAAAAAAAAATAAAAAAAAACAAAAAAGGAAAAATTGTTAAGAATAATACGTCCTTTCACAAGTTTTCCAAAAATAAAACGACCTTTTGATTATTTCAGAATAAAACAACCTTTGACATGCATCTTCCCAAAATATAATGTGACCGGTTGATAACCTAAGCAATAGGTTAAATTAGACACGTGGCATGTTGTGATTGGTTGGCCTTTTTAAATTTTAATAATTAACTTTATTTAAAAATAATATTTTTGTAAAATCTCCCCTTCCCCACCGTTCCATCCACCCTATCACAAAAGCGCTCAACTCAAAGACTCTCTCCCTAACAGCAGACCACCCCTCCCCCGTTGACCATACACCAATTCTAGCATCTTCCCTCCCCGGTGATCATCAACACTACACTATCACCGCTGTACACCAATCCCACACACCCTCCTATAAACCATTGTAATAATCCCCGCGAACTCATCCCAAAACTTCGATCCACCTTAGGTTAGCCATTAAAACGGAGCACCCAAAACCCCACCCTAACCAGCAAACCAGCACATTGATCTCAAAACCCCATTCGTGACCCTCTTTGCCACGACTCTATAAACCAGAATTAATGATTAATTAAGTATCCGAAAAAGGGAATAAATAACTTAAGATTTATTAATTGGGAGAGAGAAAGAAAACCTAAGTGGAAAAATGAGGAAACAAGATGGGTTTGATACTTTCATGAACAGGGGAAAGTAATGTTGTGTTTGAGCTCATTTTTTCTGTAGATGATTCTTCCATTTCCACCAAATTTGATACAAAACCCATAATTTTTGTTTAGGAACTTGATTGATTGATTAGGAAAAAAAACTAAGGCTAAAATGCTTAGACTGCTGAAAATTGTGGTTATCAAATGGTAGAGCAGTAGAGCACACCAAACAATAACAATTGATGTTGTGTGCAGCAAGTTGCCTATGCTATCGAATGGTGACCTGGTTTCTAAAAGAGTCAAGAACTCAGGGGTACGGTGGAGTCGTGGAGAAGAGGGTTAGAGGTAGGAGTTTCTGCAACCAAAGGTGGGGAGGGTGGCAGAGTCGATACAACATGAAGGGGAGGTGGTGGTCGGTGCAGTAAGGTAAAGGTGAGGACAGGGGATGGAGAAACAACAGAGCAGGGGGAGGGGTATTTTTTTTAAGACATAATCTTATTAAAAAAAATTTAATTGTAAGATTATTTTTTATTTAAATATTTTTTTAAAAAATCCTAGAGAATCACAATGTGACATGTGTCTAGGTTAACCGGTTTAACAGGTTAACGGTTTTTTAATTCTATTTTGAGCGGATGCAGGTTAAAGGTCGTATTATTTCGGAATAATCAAAAGTTCATTTTATTTTTGGAAGACTGGTGAAAGGTCGTATTATTATTGACAATTTTTCTAACAAAAAAACCTAAACCCTAACCCACCCAGCCCATGTAATACCCCGAATTTTTGAAAAATACTTTAATAATTTCTTATAATTTAATTTGGAGCCAAAATGATTTTAAATTTTGGCGCCAAAATTATTCGAACAATCAGCTATTTTCATATTTCTAAATTATAATTTAATATCTTAGTCGGTCCATATTTTATCTATGTTGTACGTCGTTTTGAACTTAACTATATTATTTCCGAATTAATAATATTTAACAACCTTAACTAGTTATTATCTTATGATTCACAACTAATTTTGATTTTAATATTATCTAAAATATTTTATAGTTGTATTTTAATGATAAACTGATTTAATTATCAAATTTATTACTTTCTTGATGATTTTCTTATATTATTAAAAAAAAAGTACGTACAATTATGTGGCCTAAAGTTTGGATGATGATAATTTTTTTTTCTTAAGTCTTAAGTAGCTAATTCTTGATAATCTTGATTTCAATCCTTACTTCTACCAAATCAACACTTATCCTATATCTCTCCTCATCTTTTCATTTATTTTCCACATAAATTAACCTAGGCTAAATTTCATTTACATTCACTTAACTAATCTAACTTATCTTAATAATTCTACAATTTCTTGAACTCTATCTTTTCCACCCTTAATCACCTATAAATAGACCCTTAATCCTCCTCATTCACTCACACCAAAAATCAGAAAACCCTCTTGAGAACTCTCTAACACACGCCCTCTTCCTCTCTTTCTTTCTTGCTTGCTTAAACAAACACAGCAAAATGACCATCGTACCATTAACTAGTCGCTGCCACCTTATTACTGCCCATCTTTTCCGCCTATCACCCTTTCGGTGCAACCAAAGTTAGCTCTCGACCACTTATCCACAACACCCAACATTGCTGCCCGCAAGGTGCTGCGCTTCCCCTGTACACTTACCTTACTTACCACAAGCTTAATATTTTTGTTTCATAATACCCATAAGGCCATAATGATACGTACTCCTTTTCCTTCATTATTACTTTTAACTAATAATACTTCCTCCGTTAATGGTTAATTGCAACAAAGGGGTATTATTTGTGAGATATAAAATATTCCTTTGTTGCAACTAACCATTAACGGAGGAAGTACTATGATATACTACGGTATTAGTACATTTATTACTCTAAAAGTAATCTATAATGTTTTACACTAATATTACTATGATAATACGTACTACTATAATTCATTATAAAGGTTTGGTTTTATAAGTTAATATTTTGGTATTTCATGCACAAGTAGAGTATTATTCATAGTTTTGTGTTTATTTTGTTAACCTTATATTAATTAAGGTTATTTTAATAATGTAGGAGGAGTTCCCCAACCGTGGTCAAGTTTAGTAGTCATACCTTAATTTTACTCGTGATCAAGGTACGTATAGGTGGCTAGGTCTTTAATACAATTTTTGAATGCGTGTTTTGGTAAATGTTTGTTTGAATAAATGTTGCGTATGAATATTTAAGTTAATGATTTTCATGATGAGTTTAAATATGTAATGTTACAATTTAAAGGTTTGATCTTTAAAAATGTTGATTAATAAAAGTTGTTTAATTTATAAATCACTTGATTGAATTAATTTGCAGCTCATTATGAGACTAAGTATTTGATATTTTAATTGTCCCTTTACCCAGGACTGGTTAAGTAAGACCATGAGCTTTATATGATTTGGTCTTTCCTCGAGTATAGTTTAACTTGCTTTGGGGGGTGTGCACACTTAAGTGATGAAAATTGGTTTTAATTTGGAAATATATCTCAAAATTGGAAAGTTTATAAATTGGAAATCTATTGGTTTAGAAAGCTTCTATTAATGGATATTACTACCCTTAAAGGTTTAACTTTTGGAAAGTCTAATTTTGTTAAGTGACGTGTGGCAAGTTTGAATTTAAATGGTTATTTCGAAAGCATGTTTGCCTAGCTAATAAAAGTATTTACATACCTTGCACTTACAAGTACTTAGCGTTTTGCTAATCTATTTTCCTCTTTGTTTTGGTTCGCCCTATTTACCATTTTTGGTAAGCAGTCTTGATTTCAGGCGTGGAGTTGTTCGTGAGCATGCTTGAGTCGGGATTGAGATCACATAGTTAGGAGTTAATTTTATTTATGACTGGACAAGTTTTTATTAAAGTATTTTGAAATAGTTATTATGGCTATTCATATTATTATTAACAAAAGTTTGTTATTTTTCCATTGCAATTTAAGTAATTAAATAAGCCTTAAGTTTTCACGTGGCGGTAATACGCCTAAGTATATCTCTACAGTATTTGTATACGTATAAATATAGTATTTACATAGAGGGAGATTTGGGGGGTGTTACAACCCACCACCTACCCCTGCCGCTGACTACTGCCGGCATCCCCTACTCCTACAAAAACCAGCGAAACCACCCAACTACCACCCCCTGTAACCGCCATTCCACCTCTTCCCCCTCCCTGAAAACCACCCCAAGCTCTTAAACTACCACAAAAACCACCCAACCCTTCAGTCCGCCGTGAAATCCACCCCTATTTCCCTTATTCAGCTGTCGATTTCTTTTGCTCAACCATATTATGTGGAGGAATTGAAGAATGTTTCCGAATCAGCATGCTTTTTCCGGCCATAGGGCGGTAGCCGATAGCTTGCTTGTCCGCTTTCCTCTTCATGGCTTTGTCAGCGCTTTTTCTCGTTCTTGGTTTTTGGGGAAGGGGAAGAGGGGAAGGGAGGGTTTCGCCGATTTTATTTGGGGTAGGGGTGACGGCAGATTGGGTTACGATTTCGGCGCAGCTTAAGAAGGTGGTATCAGTGGTGGGGCTAGCTGGGTTTGGGTTACAGTTAGGGTTTTTTTCTTTTTTTTTAAAATTTATTTTTCTTTTTATTTATTTTTTTCAAATCAATTGGTATTTGACACGTGTCTATTATGGCCCCATTAACGGATTTCATCCAAAAATTCGTTACGAGGTGGTAAACACAAATCTTTAAGTTTTTTTTTTTTTTTTTTTTTTTTTTTTTTTTTTTTTTTTTTTCTGGTGTTATAATAAAAAGGTTTTTCATTTATTTATTTATATTATTTGTTGTTGTTGTTGTTGTTGTTGTTGTTGTGGCGTTATAATCAAATTTTGGGTTTTTTTGTGGTGTTATTTTCTAAACTATCCAAAGTCTTATCAGACACCTAAGTGGAACCTCTTTAGACTAATTTATTGTCCACTAAAAACCAGCTACCACAACTTGTTTAACTTCTTTAAGGACAACTTCTTACTATTTTATTGTGTTACGTTAAAGAGGTTATCAATTTTTTTTTAAATCGGTAACAATATGGGCGACCCCTTAATACTTTAGAACAAGATAGGGGTATTTGATTTGTTGCCTTGTTGGTATAAATAACAATATTTACCTCAACAGGTGTAAGTCAAATGATTTCAACTAAAAAAAAGGAAGACATATATATTAGTTACATCTATTTTAAATAATTCATGACCAAGTAACCCCGGCCACAACGTGTGGCCAACCACATATGAAATTTTGTGTTAAAAAATATTTTTCGAACCATTATTAAGCATCAAAATTCATGTCTAAGGTGTATGCAGTACCCTAAAATTATTAGCTTATTTTGTTTTTCAATTGTTATGAGAAATTTCTTGGAAGTGATATATTTATGGGAAAAATCATTAGCTTAAAAGTTCAATAAATTTGTTGATTACATATTTTAAATAGCTCTAAATTCTAGGTATGAGCAAATAAAAGAAATGAGACTAATTTTGTTGTTATAGATTGTTGTATAAAATTGAACATTAAATCTTTAACTATATGAACATAACTAACTCTTTATAATATATAACACTGTTGACATAAGTTGTGTCATTGGTCTGGAATAATGGTGATTAAAGGTGAACTATAATGAACATAAGGTCATGAGCTGAAATATCAATGCTAACAATTGTTGATTTTTGTTTGAGGAATAATAAATAGTGATCTTTAATAATATGACATGGCGACACCTCAATCCCGCTTTGCCATTGAGTTTTAATAATATATAAACTAGTGTGTGGCCTGAGCATTGCATCGGGTTGCTAATTTAATTAAACTTTGTGATTACATGTATTTAATATTTGTATTGTCTTTTTTTTATTTTTTTTTATTTTGTAATTAGACCTTGTGATTTATAATTATATACATTAATTTCGTATTTATAACATGGTTGATAATTGGCTTAGATGGTTAAATAACCATCCTTCTTATAAGAGGTTAGGTGTTCGAATCTCTTATATGGAGTAATGTTAATTGATTGGGTAATGTGACATAATGATTAAGGTTGACTGAGTGGTGATGTGACATAATAAAGGGGTTTACATAGCACATAGACGTTTTTAGGAATGCCTTTTAACATATTAACTAGTTTTAAAGCCCGGGCCCCGAGTTACTGCATTAATTCTATAATTAAAATATTTATTTACATTAGAATGCCATCTAATGTGGTGATAGTTTAGTGGCAAATACTTCAGTTTTTAAATTAAAGGTTGTGGGTTCAAACCTTGTACAATTCACATTTTTAATCACGCTACGTGACAAATAGGCTTGCTTAGGAACTAAGGAGGGCGCCACGTGGCATGTAAGCTTGTTTAGAAATGTCTTTTAGTATATAGTATAGATATATAAAAATATAAGATAGAGCAACATAACACTAATGGTTGTATTTAGGGACTTGCTTGGAATATTTAAAAGCCTCTATTTTATTGATGCGGATATTCAAAAGTCTCTAGTTACTATTAATAGTGTTATAAAATGTTCGAAACTGAACTTGCCCCACCAAACCAAATAATGGAGGTTCAATCATTGAGTCGAGTAATTTTAAAAATGGGTACTCAGTCCGATCTACTTTAACTCGGTCCATAAAATTTTAAAAATTGATCTTGGATGGTTGGATCGGTTACTTTTTGTTTAAAATCATAAATAAAAGTTTTTTTTTAATGTTTAACTAGTTTTTGGCCCTTTTTAAAAAAAAAAACAAATTAAGTGAAATACAAATATTGATTAGTTACAATTACTTTGATATTGGTGGTTTTATAATAAGAAGTATCATTTATTTATATATTGTAACTATTATTGAGTACGAAATTCATTATTCAATATTTGGTAACCTAAATTTTATTTTATATCAGTTCTACCTTATGGGGGTCAATAAAATCCCATCATCCATTTTCAAACAATTCATTCAGCCATGGACAAGTTTTTGTGGGGTCAAAAAACTTCTAAACGGATGGTCGACTGGAAGAATTGAGCTTATATTATGTGTTTAACGATGCACTTCTTGGAAGACAAGGGTAAAGAATTATTCAAGCACCCAACTCTTTTCTCGAAAGGGTGATGAAGGCAAAGTACTTCTCAAAATGATCTTTACTTCAGTCTTCTTTGAGTTCCGTTAGTAGTTTCTCTTTGAAGAGTATATGGGGTCTAGATATTTAATTGAGAAGGGAGTGTTGTGGAGGGTGGGGAATTGTTCCAATTTTGATGTTTGGTGTGACTCATGTCTTGCGGATTATTATGGTCGTTTTGCAAATAGTGAAAGGGTGGCTAAGATTAACAATGCAAGGTGCAAGATCTTATTGACTTCGATACAAAGGACCGATTGGGAGTTTGGTTGAAGAGTATTTCAATGAACAAGATGTCAAGAGCATTCTCTCCATCCCTTTGAGCAATATTGAGTTGCAAGATGAAATAACGTGGGCTTAATCTATGAATAGCGAGTATATGGTTAAAACAACTTATATGTTGGGTAAGAAATATAACCTAGATGATTTTCATAACGCTTATGTTGATATATAGTCTTTGGGTGTCTTTCCAAAAGTAAGGCACATCTTGTGGAGGTTATGCACAAATACTCTCCTTGTGCGTGATCTTCTACATAGGCGTCACAAATACTCCCCTGGTGACAAAATATAAGTGAAAGTGTTAAGCTCGCTATCTTTGATTGCCTGAAGGTTAGATAGCTTTGGGAAGATTATGGTTGTGTGAGTATGACTAACTTGAGTAAGGGTGAGAATTTGTGCGACATGGTGGAAAGTTGGAGGAGTTTGGATGCAAAAACAAGACATAAAGGGATTTCTTGGCCTGGTGAATTTGGATTGTGTGTAATCATAAGGTGTTTGATAATAAAGTCACCCAAAATGGTGTTCTCTTAGAGTGTGTACACATGTTGGTAGAAGAACATGACAAGTATTCAGCTAGAGTTTATAACAAAGGAGAAAGAAAGTTCAAAAGTTTGTCATCCTCCCCCTCCAGACTTTATTAAGATTTATGTGGAAACTTCTTTGTCAACAGA
This sequence comes from Chenopodium album, assembly GCF_948465745.1. Classification (NCBI taxonomy): domain Eukaryota; kingdom Viridiplantae; phylum Streptophyta; class Magnoliopsida; order Caryophyllales; family Amaranthaceae; genus Chenopodium; species Chenopodium album. Next base: position 41,417,553 of record NC_137846.1, on the reverse strand, counting down.
GGGATGGGCGGGCTTGGGGCAGTAGCTACTAGCCAGGGATCTGTAGACACCTAATTGTGCCTCCCCAAAAATTAAACCCAGTGATGAGTACCTTTCACGTCATTAAATATTGAGTAAGGTGTAATGTTGAAGAGTCTCGTGGTTTCTTCTGTTTTTTAAAATGTTCTAATAATTCATTTCTTATTTCGAAAATCATTCATTTTGTATTCTATTTATGAAAAACGCCCAATCCAGTTTAGATTGGTCCATAATATGGGTTCAACAATTGTGTAGTTATATGGGGCTTGAAAAGAGCTTTCCAACGATATATTATAAGTCCAATTCCGAGTTATAATAAGGAATTATGACCAAAATACTAAACTAGGTCTTAAATGAGTTTTTATGGGCGACCCAATGATCATGTGGAGGGTTCATTAATTAAAATTGTATTCCTAAAGTCATTAGGATTTATCCTAATCTTCTAGAACCTTCTAGAAGGTTATTTTAAGTTCTAAAGGGATTAGGATTAGTAATTATAATTATATTTGATTTTGAAAAGATAAATAATTCTATTTGGAATAAAACAAGTGTTTTTAAAAGATTAAATCCGGTTTGATTAAAGATAAGTACGGACTCTAAGTAACCTAATTTTATTAGGAGAAGGACTCCGTACAAAAATTTTATTGTACAGCAACCATCGCGCCACGATGGGCTTATCGCTATGCAATGGATCGAATTTTTCTCCGAGTCTGATTTGGACTCTTTTCTATCGTTTACGGACGATTTTTCTCTATAAATAGGCTCGATTTCCCCCGTATTGAGATCATCAACAATAATCTATTCTCTCTTTCTCTCTCTAAGCTAAAGCCTATTCTTTCTCTTTCTCTCTTTATTCTGTTTCTAAGCCTAGCCTTTTCAAAATACACCATACGTCCATCACGAGTCTCAAATACACCTAACCAAGCTCGAAGTTGCCTTAGACCTCGACGTGAAAGGTTGATAGTTCTGAGGGTTTGGTCCCAAATCTAATCTTAATTATTATTATTCTTATTGTTTGATTTAATATTTTCATTGAAGTTACTAACGTGTGTATTGTTTTGATAGAATGAGATACGAGGCTTCAAAGTAAGTAATTTAATTACTCAATTATTCTTTTGATATAGAAATCATGTTTAGGTTATTTTATTAATTCCTAGTTTCATGTTAGGGTGCTTTTATTGCTTTCTAGTATCATGTTAGGATTAAAGCTTTGATCTTTATTGCTTAGTGATATGCTAGGTTAATTAGTATCATGTCTAAGTTCTTGCTAATATTATTATTATGCTTTGATGAGATTATTATGATGATGAATTGTTGTTTCAATATTATTATGTTGCTTGATGTTGTTGTTGTTATTGCTTGATCACGCCCTCTCTTGTAGGTTTAAAGAGAATTTATATTTGAAATTACGCTTAATAAGATAATTAATAATTTTGATTTAGGCTAATATGATTTTAATTCAAGTGATCACTAATAATAGATTTGTTTGTGCATTAATATCAACCAACATAGATTAAACAGGTTTATGGTTGATTTATTGCTTGTATGTTCATAGAAAAGCGCACATGAATATGAGAAGAACAAAGTAGAGGCCTATTTAGGGCAGGTTCAATCTCTTTTAGGTTGGATTTGAACCTTCATCCTCGAATATCCAATCATGGTTCAGGACCACTATGGAGTTAGCAATCTCTGTGATCGTGAATGGTTTACAAGTTCCTAAAACTTGTTGATGACTCTTTTGCTTTAGATTCCTTCCCTTTGGAGACCACCATACTTAAATGCATGATCACAGTGGGGCTTAAGTGTGGGATGCTTGAAATATTCCCTACATTTTTTGGCGACTCCAGTAGGGAGGAATTCTATTTTAATTCTAAAAATTTATTTTGGCAATAATTTAGAATGAGTGGATGAGACTTGAAACGTTCTAAATATTCATGTGTGTAATTTTGATTGACATTTGCATAAGAATAAAAGAGTCCGCATTAGAAAGACCATCCGTAATGCGTCAGAAACATAGGATTTTACATGTAGGAAATTTGGGAAATTTCTTTCACAACTAGAATCGAAAAAACGCTGCGAAAAATAAAAAATCTCGAGAACACAGAAAGCTGCCGAGGCATGGTTTCATTGCGGCGCAATAGAGCGATGACTCTATTTTTCTCGCGCCAAGGTTTTCCAATACCGAGCCAGAAGTCTTCCTTCTTGTTTTACCGATTCGAGTACTGATGATCTATTTTACTTCCTGATTGAGTTTTTTCCCTTATTTTCCGAAAACCATATGTGTTCTACATGTGGCTTTAGCCCTTGGGAATTGACGCTCCATCTACCCAATCAAACGCTCCATGCAACAAAGGGTACATCCGAGTTTGTGAATTCACCAAAATATGGAAGCAAGTTTAACTTGCGGGGTCTCATCCATACGCGTCAACCCTTCCAAAGGTAAGGCTTCTGCGTGATGCATCTGGACTCATAATCATGGACCTTCTTTGACTACCATAATCCTTGAACTTTAGAAAACTAGAGCCATGGTTAGGTTGCAAACTCATTGCATCATATTATGACTATTTGATTATTTGTGCATTTTTTGCATGTGCATGGCCTATGTGTGATTAAGCTAACCGTTTATTTGATTTATGTTTAATAATAAGTCTAAATAAACTAATTAATGACTAAAGGACTTTTCTTAATTAATTAATTAATTAATTTGGATTATTAAAGTCTAATAATATTTGACTTAACATGACTTAGCATGACTTTAGGTTCACCCTTTTCGAGCAGAACATTGGAAATAGGTTCAAACTGACATTTCATTTATGACACTTAGATTTGGCTTGTGCCGCGAACCTTCAGGTTTCATCGCGACAAGGCTCTGTCGCAACGCGACAATCCCGTCAGTCACGCGATGGTCCAGTTTCTTGCTCAAGTCTTCGCGTAGAGTCTAATTGGTTAATTAATTAAATAATTGAGTCATAATTTGGTCTTTAATCGAGTCTAAGAATTTTTGTGACTGCCACTAACGGTCGCTAAAAATAGCAAAAACAGTCGCTAAAAATAACTGCGACTATCAACGGTTGTAAAGTGGTGGTCGCTATTTCCATGTCGCAAAAAAACAATATTACGACTGGTTGGCGGTCGCAAAAAAATTGTGACCGTTTTCTTTATTTTCAATGATCGGCACAAAGACAGTCGCAAATATAACTAATTGTGACTAGTAGTCTGGCGGTCGCAAAAAATGCATTTTGCGACGGCTATAGGCGGTCGCTAAAATGTTATAAAAAAACAGAAACAAATGATGCGGTACCCTAAACCACCAAAACCCAGCCTGCATTCACACCGTAAACCACCTATATCTGGTACCACCACAACCGCCTACCCTAAACCACCTCTACCCACCACCACTACCAACCTCCCACCCTAAACCACCACCGCCAATCTTAACCCACCATCGTCGCCAATCTTAACCAAAAAACCCTCAAATTAAACCAAAATTCAAAACTTCAATCAAAATTAACAAAAAAACCCCCCACAAAATTACCCACCAAAAACAAACCACAAAATCAAACCCAAAATCAAAATTGACAAAAATCAAACCCAAATTCAAAACGAAAATAAAAACCAAATTTAACAAAAATAAAACCCAAATTAACAAAAAATCAAAACGAAAATCAAACCCAAAATGAACATAAATAAAAAAAAAAAAATCAACATTCGAACATGAAAAGTCGAACAAAAATCAAACCAAATTCGAAAAAATCAAACCAAATTCGAAAAAATCAAACAAAAAAAAAATTATAAATACGATAATAACATACCTCATTCCCCGAATGGACTTTGAATTTAACCTTGAATTTGGTTTATAAGGCCAAATTCGACCATGAAAAGTCTAGATCTAGCCTTTTCATGGTTGAATTTGACCTTAAAAACCATTAACTTGTTTAACCATGAGCTTGTGATGGTGGAGATTGTGGCGGTAGGCATGTGCTTGTGACGGTGGAGGCTATGGAGGTGACGGTTGAAGGTTAGTGTCGGTGACCGAATTTTCGAAGCTTCTTCGTGCGATTTCCGACCTAGTTCTTTGAATTTTGTCTGACTTCCGGCGATAAAAGTCGGAGAATAAAGGAAGGAGAGGAGGAAAATGGAGGAGATAAGGAAAGAAGGAGAAAAGAAGGAATGATGGAGGGACATGAGAAGAGAGAGAAAGGAGAAAGAAAGAGAAGGGAAGATGGCGGCTGATGAGTTGAAACATTATTAGGGTTAGGGTGAGTGGGAACCCCTATATATACTCCATATTTAAAATAAAAAAAAAACTAATTACGACTGCTAAAAACAGTCAAAATCTGCGATTGTTTTAGGCGGTCGCAACTAATTTATTTTTATTTTAAACTATTTTTCACATGCATTTTTTTAAAAAAGAACTATTCAATTATGCTTGCGACGGTGTAAATGGTAAAAAACGGTCACAATAATTGCGACCGCCTCAAAAACGGTCGTAAAATTACGACTGTAAAAAAACGGTCGCAAATTTCTAGTTTTGCGACCGTAAAAACGTCATAATTTGACCGGATTTTAGTAGTGGTCAAGCATGTCACTTTCACTCACTAATCAATAGCACACACTTTGTATATGATTTTCACCATGACCATGTCTAAGAGTCTTATGTGTCTTGTGTGCGCCTTTTTCGTCATTTTTTTTGGGGGGGTAAGTCGGATATATTATATCCTCCTAACATAACTATGTTATTTTAAACCATAACTTGATTTCCCAAAATATGCACCCATTTTTTTGCTTTTTTGTCTTTTAAACCAATAAAAGTCAAGGTTAATTTGAGTCAAGTCATTAAGTCAATGGTTTAATATTACAGCACTTGGTCAAGAAGAAAAGGACGTTTAATCAAGGATAACACGTTTGTTCAAGTTCTACTCTTCGATAAACCAATCTGGCACATCAGAAAATTCGTGATCATGGCCACTCAAGAAGAAGTTGATGAGTTGAGACAAAACATGACTAACCTTACTGAGATGATGAAGACTCCTGCTCTTCAACTTAATGACCCTACCAAGAACCTTCAGCTTGAGCGCATAGAAGAGAGCCTTAACAAAATTTCCAATAACTGCAAGTTTCAGGGAATTAACTCGCAAGGGGTCTTAGTGTACAAGGAACTTCTTCCGCAGAAGTTCAATACAAATGATGTCCCTAAATTCAAGCCCACCGATAACCCCTACTTTCACTTGAGGTCTTTTGAGACCATAATGAGCATCAAGGTAGTTGACAAGAAGATCTTTCCTTCACTTTTCTCACAATCACTTGAAACCGTTTGTCAACAATGGTTTTTCTCTCTAGACAAGGAGAAGGCTTCTCCTTGGGAAGCCATTACAAACGCTTTCATTGATAGGTACAAGTGCAACATACTAGTCGAGATTGACCATAGGGAACTCGAAATGCTGAAACTGAAGGAAAACGAGGGGTTTACTCCCTTCTTCAATAAGTGGAGGGAAACTTCGGCTAAAATGGTTGAGGTCCCTACCGAAAAGGAATCTATAAGGATGTTCATCAAGAACCTCTAAGAAAAGTATTCAAAGCACTTGAAATACCAAAGTAATTTGAATACTTTCAAGGCCGTCTACAACATAGGTATCGATATTGAGGATCATCTTGTAAAACAAAAAGCTGCTAACAACAACAACAACAGTGGCTGAAAAGGAAAGAAGAATGATAATCCTTCTTCTTCCAAAATCACCCACTCAAACAATGTTAGCACCTTTGACTTGAATGAGGTCCTTGCCATGAATAATCAAGGGCAAAATCACCTTCATTCTAAAGGACTTATAACTTTTATTGGACCTATGGGCTATCCACCAGCCGAAAGAAGGACGGCCAGTTGGAACCTCAATGCGCACTATAAGTACCACCGAAAGAAGGATGAAGAATACCATGTTGATCCATCACTCCTTATTAAACCGATTGAAGAAACTCATGTTATTGAAGAAGAGGAGGAAACTTTCTTCGATGCCATGAGTGACTTTCCCCAAACCGAGGAGCTTGCCTCTAGAGAAGAGGTACATATCCTCATGTATATGGTAGGGGAGTTAATGAAGCTACTCCACAATACCATCAGGCAAATGAAATTAGCTGAAAATAGGCGCATCGTGAAAGAGATGATGCACACTAGAACTACTGAAAGAAAGCCATTCACTTTCAATGTGGTCACACCTCCCAAAAGGAATGACAAAGTCTATACACCTATTGGGACCTCCTACGAAAAGTTGTTCAAAATGCTCTTTGAGAATGGAAAGATCAAACCTCTCGAGCCAAGACCATTTAAATCACTGAAAAGGACGGACAGATTCTATTGTCCATACCATCAATCTGGAGGACCATACTATAGAACATTGTTTTAAATTCAAGAATCTCATCCAAGGATTCATCGACAGTGGAAAGCTTGTCCGAGCTAACTCAGAGAAGGATATGAGCATCAATGGAGTTTGGGAAAGTGATGACGAAGACGTCTACCTTAAAGATGTAGAGGAAACCCCACTCTCCATAATTTATCCCGTCGATGACATTTGGGATAAGGAAGATTCATCCATAGATGTTCTCACAAGATCGGGAAGAATGCAACCTTTCATCATAAACCAACCTATCCGTACCACTCAACAAGTCCCAATACCACTTATAGAAGACAATGATATTTTCAAACAACTTAAGAAGACTAGGGTTGAGATGAATGTATGGAAGCTATTAGCCACATCCCACGAGCATAAGCTCGCAGTAATGGACATTTTGGAGGATAGATTCAGAAACCACTCTTGAGGGATTAGCTAACTTTCTCACTACTGATCAACCTAATCCCATCAACTTTTCACCTTTTCTGACAAGGATTTACTTCCTGAAGGTGATAAACATAACAAGGCCTTGAACCTCACCGTGATTTATAAAAGGATGAATGTCAAAATGACTATGGTAGATAATGGGTCAGCGATCAATGTTTGCCCACTCCGAACTACAAGAATGTTGGGATTAAAAAATGAGGACTTGTCTCCATCAACACAAGGCATAAGAGCCTACGACAACGCTCGTCGTCAAGCTCTTGGGACCATCACTATGAATGTTACGGCAAGAGTCATTGAACATGATACTACTTTTCAAGTGGTAGATATCAAAGCCTCATTCAACTTATTGTTGGGACGCCCTTGGTTTCATGACCTTAAAGTCGTCCCTTCATCTCTCCGTCAACAAGTCAAGGCTATAGTTAGAGGAATACCTGTCACAATCGATGCATCCCCCATGAGAATCAAAGCGGTTGATAAACCGATTATAAATGTGGAGCATGATGAAAACGATGAAGATTTATGGGGCTTTAATGCTGAAGAGGTCTCTTTAATCGAGGAAGATGAAAAGACCCCTCTTCACTATGACCTCCATTCGAATATGACAGTTAACGCTATTCTTAGGAGACAAGGACACTTTCTTGGAATGACTCTAGGAAAGAAGAAAAGGATGGCAAAGCAAATGGAACTACCTGGCCTCCCTAAGTTAGATACTTTTGGACTTGGTTTCGAACCAACTCTAGAGGATGTTAAGCGAGCTCAGGAAAAGATTATTGCACGGAGAAACGCTCGTACCCAGAAAAGAGCAATCCCAATGGATCACTACCTTCTCACCCTAAATGGACAGTTTATAAAAGTGGGGGAAGATTATCCATGCTATGAATTCCCTAAACCTTTTGTTAGAGATAGGATAAGACAACCAGGGTTCGAAATATTCTTGGATTGCAATTTCTTAGACGAGATCCCAACTCCTATCCACAAGGAGCTAGTACCTCCATGCTTTGACTTCAATGTCATGGGTCTCCTCTTTGGCTACGAGAAAAATGAGCCTAAGCGTGTTGACGACATCTCCGTTCTTATCCAAACGGTATTGCAAAGTGAAAACTTTGACCCCTCGAAGCAAATTACTCCGGAAGAAGGATTTGTTCAAGGATGGTGAAAGAACATGAAGGTGACTACACCAAGTGGAAGAAAAACATCCATCACCACAGGACAAGGATCAATGTTTGGTGAGTTTGAATTGTCTGAGTCTAAATTCGAGTCTTCTATTATTGAGTCTTCTAAGTCTCTTATAGTTGCATCTCCTCCCATATCTCCTAGTTTAAAACCTACTCCTAGGACAGTCTGTAATCTAGTCCCAACGGACATTTCTCTTTTCGATGTGATGGATTCTGAATTTAATAACATGTTTCTTTCGCTTACTCCTCGTGTCATTCTCTTACCCAAGATGACGAGCATTTCTTTGCTAACAACGAAAATGATAAAGAAATAATTAAAGCAGTGGAAACACTTGAAAATAAAACACCGATAATTGAGGACACCAAAACGGTTAATATTTCAAAAGATCCAACTATCAAAAGTGAAGTTAAAATTTGTTTAACTCTTAATAAAGAAGAAAGAACCGATTTAATTGATCAATTAAAAGAATATATCGATGTTTTTTCCTGGTCATATGAAGATATGCCAGGAATAAATAGAGAAATCGCTCAAAACACTATACCATTAATTCCAGGAATAAAACCTGTATAACAAAAGTTACGTCGAATGAAACCCGATGTAGCTCTTAAGATAAAAGAAGAAGTTCAAAAACAAATAACAACCGGTTTTATCAAGGTAATACCCCGAGTGGGTCGCTAACGTGGTACCAGTTCCTAAGAAAGATTGTAGGGTAAGAATGTGTGTCGACTACAAAGATCTAAATAAGGCAAGTCCAAAGGACGGCTTCCCTTTACTACACATCGATATTCTGGTATATAACATAGCCAATCACGCACTTCTCTCATTTATGGATGGGTACACAAGTTATAACCAGATCCTCATGGCCGAATAAGATATGGAAAAGATTACCTGTATAACACCTTGGGGCACTTACTGTTACACGATGATGCCATTCGGGTTAAAAAACACAGGTGCCACTTACTAAAGAGTAGCAACTGCCTTACTCCATGACATGATGCATAAAGAGGTTGAATTATATGTGGAAGACATGATTGTAAAATCAAAAGACCGTTCAGGACACCAAGTAGCCTTAAGGAAATTCTTTGATAGATTAAGAAAACACAACATGAGGCTAAACCCATCAAATTTGTAGGGAATATTTCAAGCATCCCACACTTGAGCCCCACTGTGATCATACACTTAAGCATGGTGGCGTCCAAAGGGAAGGAATATAGAGTAAAAGAGTCGCCAACAAGTTTTAGGAACTTGTAAACCGTTCACAGGGTGACGGTTACACCCCTTAACGATCTAGGAGATCGTTAACTCCATAGGTCTGGAACCATGACTGGAAGTTCGGGGATGAAGGTACAAATCCAACCTAAAAGTGATTGAACCTGCCCTAAAGAGGCCTCTACTTTATTGTTCTCGTATTCATGTGCGCTTTCTGACTAACATGCAATCAATAGGTTAATCCTAAACCTGTTTAATCTATGTTGGTTGAAATTTAATGCACAAACAAATCTATTATTGGAGATCACTTGAATTATAACCATATTAGCCTAAACAAGATTATTATTTATCTTATTAAGCGTGATTAAAACTACAAATTCCCTTTAATCCTGCAAGAGAGCGCGTGATCAAGCAATAACAACAATAATATATATCAAGCAACATAAAATAATCATCATCTTAATAATCTCAATAAAGCATAATAATATTAGTAAGATTCTAGGCATGATACTAATAAGATTAATAACAAACCCTATCATGTCACTAAGCAATAAAAATCAAAGCTTTATCTCTAACATGATACTAACATAATATTAGAAAGAATAGGAAGCATCATAGAAACATGCATGATATTTGAAATATTAGTGAATCCTAAACATGATACTAGGAAGCAATAAAACATCCTAACATAATACTAGGAATCAACAAAATAATCAAAGCATGATTTCTATATCAAAATAATAACAATTAAAGTAATTAAATCACTTACTTGGATGTCTCGTATCTCTTTCTAATAACAAAATACACGAGTTAGTAACTTCAAGGAAAATAATAAACAAACAATTAAATTAAATAATTGAAATAGAGATGTAGGACCAAACCCTCAAAAATTATCAACCTTTCACGTCTAGGGTGAAGGCAACTTCGAACTAGGCTAGGTGTGTCTAGAACTAATGTATGCGGAATTTTGTGAGAGGGAAGTTCTGAAAAAGAATAGAAGGAAAAAAGCTTCTAAATTTAGAGAGAGAGATGATTGTGAATTATTGATTCTTGATGATTGTTGATGATTGAAAACGGGAAGATACGACCCCTATTTATAGAAAAATAGTCCGGAAATAAATCAAGTCCTATTCGGAATAAAACTGACATCTGTCACCAGGCGACACACATTAGCGCCAGGCGACAGATGTTAGCGCCAGATGACAGACCCTGTCGTTTGGCGCTAGTTAAAAGATAAAACGCGCTTTGTACAGAATCCTCTTCTTAATATGATTAAGCAGCAAATTCCGTGTTTATCAGATTAAAATCAGGTTTATCATAAAACACACATTTTATTCCAAATAAAACTCTTTAAAATATAATTATTAATCCTAATACTATTAGAATTTTTAAAAGAACCTTCTAAATATTCTAGAAGATTAAAATCAATTCTAACAACTTTAGGAATAATAATTAATAGGCCCTCCACTAGATCATTGGGCTGCACATAAAATTCATTTCGAGCCCAATTTAGTTTAAGCCATAACTTCCTCATTATTCATCGGAATTGGGCTTATAATATATCGCTGGAAAGCTCTTTTCGAGCCCAACCCAACTACACTATTATTGGACCCTTATTATGGACCAAACTAAATTAGACCGGTTATTTTCATAAATAGAGTAAGAAAAGAAATATTTTCAAAAACAGGAGATATTTTAATAAAAACATCCTCATCACTAGACTTTTCAAACTTTCACCTCGTTCGATAATCAAATGACGTGAAAGGTATTCATCATTGGGTTTGGTTTTGGGGAGACACATTTGGGTGTCTACAGAATCCCCCACTTTGACTGAGTTTGGAGAAACGCAAGTTTCGAAAATAAAAGTCAAGGTAGCGATAGGGACGGAGAATGATTCAGAACGTTCTACGATCCTATATCATTCTTGTAACGCTGATACCTGCAAACTAGCGTTAATTGAACAGATAAGAGAGTTTAGAAACGCGTTTCTTGCACCTTCAAGCACACGTCTTTGGAATTACCGATTTTGTTGCTGCATTATTGTTGGTGACGACCTCCAGAGTGCCTCATGAACGCCTTCTGAAGGTAATAGTGCCTCGCTATCTTCATTTGTTTGTGACAATCCTCCATAGTGCCTCGTCAACATCGTCGAAGGTGACTATGCCTCGCCATCTTCAAGGTTGTGGCAGTACCTCGCCACGGCTGTGCCTCGCTGCTGTAGACAATCTCCTCTCTTCTTTGGGACATCGTCGAAGGTGACTGTGCCTCGCCATCTTCAGGGGTTGTGGCAGTGCCTCGCCACGGCTGTGCCTCGCCACTATAGACAATCTCCTCTTTACCTTGGGACATCGTCGAAGACCGCTGCTTGTAGCTACCTTCAGTTTTATGATGATAACCTTCCCAAGAAAATTATCGAAGACCACCACTTGTTGATCCTCAGTGCTTTACTTTGCTCTTTGCTTGTTGTATTGATGCCTTGGGGGTGATGACAATCCTCTCTTCTTTAGGAATAGTTGCCAACACAACTCTTGAATGATGTACGACAATCAAATTTAGGGAAAAGTTGTCAATTCCACGTAACAATCCATCCTAGGAAATGTTGCCATGATGAAGCGACAATCTGTATCTCGAAAATTTTGCCAAAATCCAATTTTGGGAAAAGTTGCCAATGCTTCGTAACAATCTGTCATAAGAACCTTGCTACGGTCGACAATCCACGTCTTGGAATATAACTCTTGAAAGCAATCCACCTTGGAAATTTGCAAATATTATGCGACAATCCTTTTGGGAAAATATTGCCACAATTGACAATCCGCGTCTTGGAACATTTGCAAAAAAGAGTTGATCGACAATCCACTTCGGGAAAATTTGCCACGTACTGAAATGAGTGACAATCCACGTTGGGGAACCTTTTGCCGAAATTAAGATGAATAGAGACCTACGACAATCCTTTGGGAAATTTTGCCATAGGGAACTGGGTGTATGACAATCCAATCTCGGAACAATTGCAAAGGATTTAATGAATATATGAAAATCCGAACTTGGAAAAAATTGCCAAACAGAGAATAAGAGCAACAATCCATGCTTGGAAATATTGCCAGTTTGAGATAACAATCTAATCTTGGAAAATTTGTCGTTGAAGAATGATGCTCGACAATTCACTCTTGGAAATATTGTCAGTTTGAGATGACAATCCAATCTTAGAAAATTGTCGTCTTGGTGATGTGCTTCTTTGTGAACCATTACTTCGGTGCTTGCGATGAGACAAAACTTAGGCGCTTTAAGCTAAGTGAGACGATCATTTGTCAGGTCAATCACTTACTGCGATTGTAATCGAGCCGATTACTTAATCATGTCAAATTGCTTATAGGGGCTAACTGGCATACCAAGGAACCCGAAATTGTTGTATAAGGTCCGCATAATCTAATATGGGGACCATGTATCTTGTCGTCGCACCATCGCGCGCCGGAGTATGCTGTCGCCGCAATTTCTCTTCCGTCGCCATGCGACACAGACCAGCGCCAGGCGACAATCTTGTCGTTTGGCGACAGAGTAGGGTTTTTGAAATAAAAACCCTTTCTTCTCCATTTCTGCTGCTGCTGCTGTTCGAGTGCTCGGTTTCGCTCCGAACCTTCAACTTGGTCGTTTCCTATCAACCAAATCTGCTCAAATCTTTTGCAAATTAGAGCTCTTCATCTCTAATTTACCGATCCATGTAAGTTTTGCTCAAACTTCTCTTATCTTGGAAGAATTTCATGTGTTTATATTTGCGGTTTTTCGAAAAATCGGGGAATGTCCTTGCTCGCTTGCTCTTTGGAAGTGACAGCTTCCCATGCCTTGAAACTCTGTCGAAAACCTTATCCTTCAAGATTTTACCGAGTCCAAGTTAATTTCCGTAGAGATCTTTCATCTTGGGAAATTCGCGATTATGACCAATTACGAGGTGTTTGATCAAAATCCGGATGTGCTCAATCAATTAGGCTGATTGTCAATCTAACTGTGATCAGGCCGACTCTAGTTGATTTGCTAAGCCATTTGCGTCTTTTTGCTTCAAATCTTTTGTAAAGGTTACTTGTACCTGCATTCATATTTTGGACTATAGGACTTTGCTCATCTTTTTTAGGGTTGACCTAAGGCTTAGTGTTGCTTGATTCATTGTATAGTACACGTATGACTTGTCATGACTTGGCTCAAAGCGTTTTGACATACATGGCTTGACGTGACTCAAGGTGTAAACTTGACTTAATGATGACTCACGGCGTGTGACTAGTGTGTGCAAAGTATTGACTCATGAGACTCGATGTGTACATGAATTATGTGTGCATTCGACTCGAAAACGCAGAAAAACAAAAATTTCCGTCATTTTTGTGGAGGGTACCGACTTTCTCCCGAAAAGGAAATACGCGAAAAGATAGGATTAAAGTGTTACGATGCATGTCGAATAAGCTTTAACAAATGTATATATCGATGTCGTATCTTAGGGTGTATAACATCCTAGGCCATTTCGATTGTTGATTTTGGATGAAAGTACTTAGGAAACTTAGGCACGGAGGCTAAGTACTTCATACTTTGTGATGCAATAAGAATTATGATAATGAGTGATCTTGATATGACAAGGCGTGCTTCATCGTTGTGTTAAGATTTCATGACAAAGGGTTCCTATAGGGAGGATTATTTGTCTATGTATCTGTGATGTGTGAGAAAGTGACACTAAAGCTAAGCTGCAAAGGCTAACGATATGGAAAAATATTATTTCAAGAAGAGTCAAATGATGGTGACTCTTAGGCTAGGTAAGCTAATGATGTAAGGATCAAGCCCCCCAGTCTAGCTCTAAGTGGATAGGGATGAGCATAGGAGATCCCTTGATATGATCATGCATGAATGTATATATGAATGAATGATTTTTATTACGGCCGCACCTCGATGTGAGGTTGCCTACGTATCCGTTAGGAATCAGGCCGAACGTAGCTCTAGCCAAACCTCGCACAAGCGTGTGTATACCTCAAAGAGGTCTTTGAAGGGTTGTAACGTGGTTAGTCTAAAGGTTGAAGAAGGAGAGGATAAAGGCTCAAGACCCTAGATAAGCCCCCAAGGTGTGCAACCTTGCTTTTGAATCTTTGTATTATTATGCTTGAGGTTTCTCACTTTTGAGCTCTTTCTTTTGTTTATATTTTGCTCTCTCTTTTTTGCTTTTGCATTTTTTTATTTTGAACCTTTTTTTATAAGTGTGGGCAATCCCGATCATGCGGTCTATCACTCACTTGGCATTCATGTTTCTCAGGCACGGTATTGAGCACTCGATAAGAGATGCAATCTGAGACGTGTTCTTATCAAAGACAGTGGAACACTTGCCCCTTTTCACACTTTTATATTGTTATTGCTTTTTGCTATTTTGAAATCACTCAAACTTTTGTATTTAGAATTTGCATAAGTTGCACACCATCCCTTCCCAAGGTTAGGTAGATATGGGTCGAAGAAAGAAAGGTCTATCATTAGGCGAGGCTCAAAGTGGTTTGACAAATAGCGATTGTATATTTGAAAGGTGAAAGGTGAAAGGTGATATGATAAGCTACAAGGGGTGCCTCGAATCATTGGTATACCTTGTACTTAGTTCGACATGGAGTTTTTTTTTTTTTTTTTTAATGCAATGATCATTTTCAAGAAAATAAATTCTCATTTTATTTAAAAAGTGAAGGGTAAAGATTCTACAGAATAAAATCTAAGAAAAATAAAAGGTACCTATGCTAGACTTATTGGGGAAAGAAAGAATAAAAGAAAATAGAAAAAAAAAAAGGTCACGAAATCTTGTCGTTGAAGCTCGCCTCGTGTCTTTTGTTTTATAGTCACCCAGTCTTCTTGCCATTTAGAGGTGTGGGAAGCTTGTTATTATCAATTAGATATTGGATGACTTCTTTTAGCTTCCAACAGCTCTCAGTAGTATGACCCCTACCTTGATGGTACTTGCAGTGCACATTTGGATCCCAATTAGGCAACCTCTTCTTAGGTGGGGGATCTTGAATAGGTCTAATGGAAGTAATGAGTCCTTTGGCATGGAGTCGGTCGAAAGCAGTATCATAGCTAATCCCAATAGGAGTGAATTCCTTTCTTAGTTGCTTTCTAGGTCCTTGATTATCCATGGCTAAGACTTCATTGAGGTCAAAGGTACCAACATTGTTACTAGAGTAGGTGTTTTCAGAAGAAGGATGGTCGTTCCTCTTTCCTTTCCAGCCACTGTTGTTATTGCTACTAATCTTGGCCTTCTTGTTGCTCGGAGGAACATGAAGGAGATTTGAATCAATGTGGTCTTGAACACGATCCTTGAGGGCGAAACATTATTCAGTGGTGTGACCATGGCCTCTATGATATTGGCAATAGGATTTTGGGTCCTAATTGGAAGATTGTTTCTCAGGTACTGGATTTGGAATTGGACCAATAGGGTGAATGAGACCTTGACCCTAGAGGTAGTTGAAAGCTTTGCTATAAGTCATTCCTATTGGTGTGTATTCATCAATGGTCCGTTTTACCCTTGGCTTAGGAGAATTGAGTTTTTCATTAAATCCTTGGAGGGAGGAAGAGGAAAAATAGTGATCCTCCTTTTTGTCCTTTCGGTTTTGACAATGAGAACCTTGTTCGATAACCATTATCCGGTTTGCTAGTCCTTCTACTGCACCCATAAGCATGACAACAATATTGCGTAGTTCATGAACGTCCTCTTCTAGACTTGACGAATTTTCCCCAGTATTACTTAAGAAAACTTCTTCACTGGCCATTATTACGACCCTTTCTCTTCTATCAAAGAGTGATACTTTAACAAAAAGTTTTGTCTTGGTTAAACACTTTTCTCTCCTCAATCAAGTGCTGCGGAAAAGGGAAGTTAGGGGTAAGTTTTTTTTTTAAATTTTTGATTCAAGCTCTATTCAACATGCAATAGATGGGAAAAGAACATGGAAGGAAAAGAAGAATGATATGGGTGAAAGAGAAATATGGGAGAATTAGGAATAGATAGACCCTCAACTCAAATTACGAAAATAATGACTCACGCACGAACCTAAGACATGGTAATAATGACATATACACAAAGTGTGTGCTAAGACTAGTGAGTGTGGATGACAGGTTTGACTCTTGTGTGAGACCATGGGACTATGAGCTTAGACTTAATTAAAAACATGACTACTTTCATTAATAAACTGGTTAAACCGATTAAGTAAACTGAATTATTAGACTCGTCATGAGGACTCGAGCAAAAATACGGACTGTGACCGGAGCAGCAGGACTGTCGCCAAACGCTAAGGACCATCGCCAGACAACAACATCGTCGCCTGGTGCTAGTCACTAGCGCGTGGCGCTACAGTCCAAACCTCTGCGCCATTGCTGGAACAATGGCCTGGGACTGTTTCCAGTATTTTTACTTCAAAAGGACAAGCCTAAAGTCGTACTAAGTCAAGTTTGATCAATTTATTTAGACTTTAATCATTTATTAATTAATTAATTAATTTAGCAAAGTCCTTTAGTCATTAATTAGTTCATTTAAACTCATTCACAAGTCAAACAAACGGTTAGTGGAAACACATATAGGTTATGCACAAGCAAATAATGCACAAGTAGTCAAATAGTCACAATATGATGCAATGAGTTTGCAACCTAACCATGGCTTTAGTTCTCTAAAGTTTAGGATATGGGTTAGTCAAAGAGGGTCCATGGTTATGAGTCCGGATGCATCGTGTGGAAGCCTTACCTTTGGAAGGGTTGGCGCGAGTGGATGGGACCCCACGAGTTAAACTCGTTTCCACGGTTTGGTGAATTCAACAAACTCGGATGTACCCTTCGTTGCCAGGAGCGTTCGATTGGGTAGATGGAGCGTGAATCCCCAAAGGGTTATGGCCATATTTAGAACACATATGGGTTTCAGAAAAAAGGAAAAAACTCAATCAGAAAGTAAAATCGAGCAAACAGTACTAGAAACTAGTTGAAACAAGAAGGTAGACTTCTGGCTCGGTATTGGAAGAATTCAGCGCTAGAAAATAGCGTCTGTCGCCAAACGATGCCTCTATCGCCAGGCGACAGAGCCATCGCTCGGCGATGATGCTATTTTCTCAGCGCTAATTCCTACATGCCTCGGCAGCATTCTGTTCTTGAATTTTCCAGCTTTTTCGTAGCATTATTTCGATTTTAGTTGTGAAAGATATTTCCCTAATTTCCTACGTGTAAAAATCCTATGTTTCTGACGCACTACGGATGGTCTTTCCAATGCGGACCTTTTTATGCATATGCCACAATGTTAATCAAAATTACGCACATGAAATACTTAGAACTTTTTGAGTCTCATCCACTCATTCTAAATCATTGCCAAAATAAATTTTAGGAATTAAAATAGAAATCTTCCCCAGTGGAGTCGCCAAAAAGCTATAGGGAATATTTCAAGCATCCCAAAGTTGATCCCCACAGTGATCATACACTTAAGCATAGTGGCGTCCAAAAGGAAGGAAAGCTAGAGTAAAAGAGTCGCCAACAAGTTTTAGGAACTTGTAAACCGTTCACAGGGTGAAGGAGATCATTAACTCCATAGGTCTGGAACCATGACTGGAAGTTCGGGGATGAAGGTACAAATCCAACCTAAAAGAGATTGAACCTGCCCTAAAGAGGCCTCTACTTTATTCTTCTCGTATTCATGTGGGCAATCTGACTAACATGCAATCAATAGGTTAACCCTAAACTTGTTTAATCTATGTTGGTTGAAATTTAATGCACAAACAAATCTATTATTGGAGATCACTTGAATTATAACCATATTAGCCTAAACAAGATTATTAATTAGCTTATTAAGCGTGATTACAAATATTAATTCCCTTTAATCCTGCAAGAGAGCGCGTGATCAAGCAATAACAACAATAATATATATCAAGCAACATTAAATAATCATCATCTTAATAATCTCAATAAAGCATAATAATATTAGCAAGATCCTAGGCATGATACTAATAAGATTAATAACAAACCCTAGCATGTCACTAAGCAATAAAAATCAAAGCTTTATCCCTAACATGATACTAACATAATATTAGAAAGAGTAGGAAGCATCATAGAAACATGCATGATATTAGAAATATTAGTGAATCCTAAACATGATACTAGGAAGCAATAAAACATCCTAACATAATACTAGGAATCAACAAAATAATCAAAGCATGATTTTTATATCAAAAGAATAACAATTAAAGTAATTAAATCACTTACTTGGATGCCTCGTATCTCTTTCTAATAACAAAATACACGCGTTACTAACTTCAAGGAAAATAATAAACAAACAATTAAATTAAATAATTGAAATAGATATTTAGGACCAAACCCTCAAAAATTATCAACCTTTCACGTCTATGGCGAAGGCAACTTCGAACTTGGCTAGGTGTGTCTAGAACTAATGTATGCGGTATTTTGTGAGAGGGAAGTTCAGAAAAAGAATAGAGGGGGAAAAGCTTCTAAATTTAGAGAGAGAGAGAGATGATTGTGAATTATTGATTCTTGATGATTGTTGATGATTGAAAACGGGGAGATACGACCCCTATTTATAGAAAAATAGTCCGGAAATAAATCAAGTCCTATTCGGAATAAAACTGGCATCTATCGCCAGGCGACGGATGTTAGCGCCAGACGACAGACCCTATCATTTGGCGCTAATTAAAAGATAAAACGCGCTTTGTACGGAATCCTCTTCTTAATATGATTAAGCAGCAAATTCCGTGTTTGTCATATTAAAATCAGGTTTATCATAAAACACCTATTTTATTCCAAATAAAACTCTTTAAAATATAATTATTAATCCTAATACTATTAGAATTTAAAAGAACCTTCTAAATATTCTAGAAGATTAAAATCAATCCTAACAACTTTAGGAATAATAATTAATAGGCCCTCCTTTAGATCATTGGGCCACACATAAAATTCATTTCGAGCCCAATTTAGTTTAAGCCATAACTTCCTCATTATTCATCGGAATTGGGCTTATAATATATCGCTGGAAAGCTCTTTTCGAACCCAACCAAACTACACTATTATTAGACCCCTATTATGGACCAAACTAAATTGGACTGGTTATTTTCATAAATAGAGTAAGAAAAGAAATATTTTCAAAAACAGAAAGAGAGATATTTTAATAAAAACATCCACATCACTAGACTTTTCACACTTTCACCTCGTTCGATATTCAAATGACGTGAAAGGTATTCATCTTTGGGTTTGGTTTTGGGGAGACACATTTGGGTGTCTACACAAGTGTGCTTTTGGAGTCACCTCAGGAAAACTCTTAGGCTATATCATCAGCTCTAGAGGAATAGAGATAGAACCAACCAAAATCAAAGCAATCATGTCAATGCCACCGCCTAAGATCGAGAAACAGATTCGAGGATTTATTGGCCGGTTGCAATATATAAGTAGGTTCATATCTAAACTCACCACGATATGTGAACCAATATTCAAAAAGCTCAAAAAGAATGTGCCGGTAATATGGGATGAAGAATGTAAAAAAGCCTTTGATAAGATCAAAGCCTATCTCGTTAATTCTCCTGTGTTAGCACCCGCACTTCCGGGAATCCCTCTTCGCCTATACTTAACGGTTACCAAAGAAACAATAGGAGCCATGCTCGCGCAAGAAGTAGAAGGCAAGGAAAACGCCATATACTATCTAAGTAAGAAAATGCTCGAGTATAAAGTACGCTATACACCTCTCGAAAAGTTGTGCCTCGCAATTGTATGGACCACAACCAAGCTAAGACACTACATGCTTGTCCATACAGTATATTTAGTATCTCGAACGGATCCCCTAAGTACCTTTTTGAGAAATCCACACTCAACGGGCGAATATCTAGATGGATAGTCAACTTAGCCCAATTGGATGTAAGGTTCATGCCTCAAAAAGCTATTAAAGGATCGATGGTTTCAAATTTCTTAGCAGACTTCCCGATCGAAGACTCAACGCCAATACATGAAAATGACTTCTCGGATGAAGACATAATGCTCACGGAAGATGATACTTGGACATTATACTTCGATGGAGCATCAAACCAGAAGGGATGTGGTGTATCACCTAAGGAAAAACAAGTCCCAACCTCAATCAAGCTAGATTTTGACGTTACCAATAATGCTGTAGAATATGAAGCATGTGTGGTAGGCCTCGAAACTGCTTTGGCCTTGGGAGTGAAGAAACTTCGGATATTTAGAGATTCTTCCCTCATCATTAACCAAATCTCCAAAAGATGGAAATTAAGAAGTGAAAGTTTGGCTCTTTACCAAACATATTTGGAAATGCTTACTGATCAACTCGAGAAAGTAGAATACACCTACTTACCAAGAGAAGAGAATCAGTTTGCTGATGCCTTGGCAAGACTAGCCTCGATGGTTAGGATTTCTAAAGAAATTGAGCAGCTGCCTCTAACAATAGAGAAAAGGCATAAACTAACTTACATTCAAGCTATCGAAGATGAGGAAGTAGTCCAAGAAGAAGAAGAAGAATAACCTTGGTATACTGACATCCTCAATTATGTCACCCACCTCATGCTGACAAAAGAGCTAAACGCGCTCTAAGACTTTTAGCTTCCCAATTCGTGCTCATAAATGGTGAGTTTCACAAAAGGGTACGTAAAGGTAGAGCTCTCTTATTCGTAGACAAGAAAGAAGCTCAAAGGGCAATGAAGATAATCCACGAAGGAGCATGTGGAACCTATATGAATGGCAAAATGCTAGTCCAAAAGATAATGCGACAAGGATATTATTGGACTACCATGAATAGGGACTGTCATCAATATGTGAAAAGATGCCCTAAATGCCAAATATACGTTAACTTACAACATGTTCCACCATCCTTCCTTTACACCTATACATCTCCATGGCCATTCTCGACATGGGAATAGATATTAATGGAAAAATAACCCCTCTTGGAACAGGAAGCCATGAATACATCCTCATTGCAATAGACTACTTTACAAAATGGGTTGAAGCAGCCTCATATGCAAAACTCACGGCAAAACATGTAGCACTCTTCATCGAAATAAATATCATATGTCGATATGGAGTCCCACATGAGATGATAATTGACAATGGAACTCACTTTCAAGCAGAATGTGAAGAATTGCTTCAAAAATATGGCATTCAACACCATCACTCTTCCCCATATAGATTTCAAGCAAATAGTGCAGTAGAAGCAGCCAATAAGAACTTTGAAAAGATGACTGAAAATTACAAGATTGGCCTAACAAACTCCATTTCGCTCTCTAGGGTTATCCCACGTCAATCCGTTCATCCATAGGAAATACGTCGTTTTCCCTAGTTTATGGAATGGATGACGTACAACCTGTAGAATTGGAAATACCTTCCTTACGGATCAGGTTGGAAAGTAAACTTGATGAGGTTAAATGGACAAGAGCAAGGTATGAGGAGCTAATTCTACTCGATGAAAAACGGGTGGAAGCTCTACATCATACTCAATGTTATCAAACTCGCATGGCTAGACACTTTAATAAGAAGGTCAAGACGAGAAATATCAAAGTAGGAGACTTGGTGTTAAAAGCATTAAGGAAAAATGTTCAAGACACAAGAGGCAAATTTAGGCCTAATTGGTCCAGACCATACATCGTCAAAACTATCCTATCAAGAGGTGCCGCAAAACTAATTGATATGGATGGTAATGAATTCTCAAACATGACAAATCTTGACCTAGGCAACCCTTTACCTCTCTCTAATAACAAAATACACGCGTTAGTAACTTCAAGGAAAATATAAAATCAAACAATTAAATTAAATAATTGAAATAGAGTTTAGGGACAAACCCTCAGAAATTATAAACTTTCACGTCTAGGGCGAAGGCAACTTCGAATTCGGCTTGGTTTTTGTAGATCTCGTGTATGCGGAATTGTGTTTGTGAAAAGCAAGGGAGAATTTAGAGAGAATTTAGAGAATAGACTGATTGATGATGAGAATTAATTGTTGATTGTAGCTGAATAAAAAGGGAGGTTCAGGACCCTATTTATAACCCAACAGTCCGAAAATAGGTAGAATTTGATAAGGAATAAAACTCCACGCTGTCGCCGCAAAACCAACCTTGTCGCTTGGCGACAAGCTCTGTCGCGTGGCAACAAGGCTTGTTGCGTAGCGACAGGACTGTCGTTTGGCGACATCCTGGATTCCTACGCGCTTTTAAACACGGAGTCCACTTATCAATCAAAATTGACTTATAAAGTCCGTATGAAAACTGAAATCGTATTTTCATAAAATAATATTTTATTCCAAGTAAAACTTATCAAAATATAATTATTAATTCTAATTTTATTAGGACTTAAGAGAACCTACTAGAGAATTCTAGAAGACTATCATTAATTCTAATAACTTTAGGAATAATAATTAACATTGGGCCCTCCCCTAGATCATCGGGCAGCATGTAAAGATCAAACCGGGCCCAGTTTAGTATTTTGGCCATAACTTCCTCATTATTCATCGGAATTGGGCTTATAATATATCGTTGGAAAGCTCTTTGCAAGCCCCATCTAACTACACTATTATTGGACCCTAGTCGTGGACCAAACTAAACTGGATTGGCTATTTTCATAAAATAGAGTTTTTTTTCGAAAACAGAAAGAAAGAGTTTTTAATATAAACTAACCGCAACACCTGACCTTTCACACTTTCTCCTTATTCGATTATCATTCGACGCAAAAGGTATTCATCACTGGGTTTGGTTTTGGGGAGACACAAATGGGTGTCTACACATACCGGTGCAACATTGTCACCACGACGACATGAGGCTCGGTGACTCAGCCTCACCAACTGGTACCGGAAGGCGTCTATGGCTACTGTCATCTTAGTCTTCACCTCCCGTGAGAACTGCAAAAGCAATAAAGTCAGAAGAAATCAAGAATACACGCTGATACCCAGTTTTGACATCGAGGGATGGATCTCGAGATTAGACACCACTCCTAAGTGGCAGGAGGCACCATCTCCTTAATCGGGCCGTATATCCCCTGGTACACAATGGATGTACATGGAGGCACGAACTCAGTTAGTTGCTGTAACCTACAAAAGTAAACTCCAACAATTTAGTATCATTAGGGGCTACCAAGAAAGACAAATCAAAGGACTTAAAATAAACCACCACCTCCTCCTCCTCCTCAACGCAAGGCGGTGGAGCCAACCGCGACATAAGCCTCTCCTCATAAAATCGGCCCGGATGGCTAAAGCTCCGCCAATCCGCACCGATCGGCGACGAATCCATGTGAGCTCGGATACGCGCTTGGTCCATCATATGTGCTGGAGGACGAGAGGGAACGACGAAAACCTCTGAGGAGTGCTGAAACACGACTCTCTCGCCAGATACACCACGGCGTCGTATGTCCCCCATAAGTAAGGCCTGTGGGCGGTGAATTGGTAAACTAGCGCAAAACTGTCCAATCCTACATATGGACGGTAAACGACATCGAAACCCTGCAAAGTGGACATCTATGAGTAAAAAATCTTGCAAAGAGGTCAGAAGAAATAATGATGACGTAAAGAGATAATCCTAACCGCGAGAAGCGCCTCTCGCACATGAGTAGTAGCCACCACACTAGGAAAGCGGCCTCCCAAGTTGGCAGCAATGGGGAGCCCCTAGGTAGAGACCGAGCTAGCGCGGAAGACGGGAAGTACTCGTAGAACCAAACCTGTGATGACGGAAAAGCTTAAGGGTCAGCAAAGGCTGACGCGCAAGACATCTAATCCCATTGAGTAAGAATAGAGTATACGTCTACAATCTTCCAGAAACTGGAAAAAGTGACCTCCTCCTCAAAATTCCGGTGACGATAGGCAAGTCGCAGCCTAAGTAGGAAGTTGGCATAGGCCAAGCTGGCCCAATCGAATGTCCCGACCAATCGAAGGTCGCGGAGAATAGGATGGTAGTAGAGTAGTGCCCGATTACCCTTGTCAGGAGAGAAAGTCTCTGATAGAAGAATCAAAACAAAGATGCGCACCCGCTGCTCTGGGGTGGTCGCATCGTCTCGAAAGGCCTCCACCAGCAAAGACCGGCGGAAAGACCGATGACTGGTCCCTACTTATCTGGTCTCAGCGCGCGCCCTAACAACGATAGGACCCAGTAACTCGTAAACCTCCAGCGAAGTAAGGGCAAGATTCTTACCGAGAGGAACTGCATTAGACCGGAACTCTAGTCCAGTGATAATAAAGAAGTCGAGAGGGGTGACCGTCATCTTACCCCAAGGAAAGTGAAAAGTGTTAGTGGTGCCCTAGAAGAACTCCACCAATGCTCGAACCAAATAACGGCTCGACTACAAAGGCTGAAGCGCCAATGTAGCCTGGAAGAAGGGAGTTAAGCCGTAGGACTCCCAAAGCGCGGACAGTTCCGAGTTATCTCGGAGGTAAAGCTCATACAGCCGTCTAATGTCAAGGTTGCCCAAGCGATGGCAACAAACCCGATCGTAAACAACGCCGCGTTGTATGTGCTCCGAGATGTGATGGACAGGCGAGAAGTACAGAGTGTGTTCATCCCACTCAGGGAACTCCCCAGACTAGTGGAAGTAGCCTCACCCGTGTCGATGGGCTCGTCCTCTCGGTGAGCCCCATAAGAGCGTGAGCCAGAACCTCAACGTCAAGCCATACTAAATATGTTTAACACATAAGAACAATAAATTAAAGGTTCTATAGAATCTAAGGTTTTCCTAGCCGCATGATACTATGTTCGTCAAAAAACAGAGTACGTAGTACTAAAATAGAACATAATTTTGACTCGAGCAATAACAAGATTTTTGAGCAACCAAACAATTTCTTACAATACTATGACAAATATTGTGACAAATTAAGCACAAAAATCAAGCAAAAACATGTAGAACGAGTCACATTGTGCTCACGAACTCAAGGTTTTCAACAACGGAAAATCGCTCATTTCTTCATCAAATCAAGCCAAACAAGTCTCAAAACACTCACAAAGAAATATACAAGCATAAACAAGCAAATTTTGTTGGGTTTCTGTGAGTCCGACCCACCGCGGAAGGAAAACCGAGCCAAGACCACACTCATAATAATTATAACCATAAGCATAATTAACATAAACACAAGACTAAGTAAGAGATTATTACCTTTGTAGAGTGCTTCGCTCACTTAATTGAGCTCTTACTTCGAAAGCCCTTTAGCTTCGCTCACACGGAGACCTCCTTCGAAGTCCAACCGCAACGCGAGCACCGAACTCGGTCTATTGCCTTGGAGTTAGAAAGGCCCGACCTCAAAACCCAAGTAATTAGTGTTCAAAGGTTTTCACACTGTGATGCCCTTTTCAACACTTACACAAGTGAAGAATCCCAACTCCCAAGGTTGGTATTTATAGGCAAAGGCTCACAAATTCCCAACATCTTTCCATGTAGGAGATTTTGATTTTTCCATTTTATTTTAAATCTAAAATAAAATAAATAATCAAGCTACTAATAAATCAACAAGTGTCAAGCTTACAAGAGAGGTTAGGTAAGGACCATTTGGAGGAAGGGGGGACCAAACTTGCTCCCTACTCCCTCTCTAAAAACCGGCCAACTCACCTCCTCACTCCCCTCTTGGCTTGCGCCACATGGCAGCCCCACTTGGGCACCAAGGCACCCCAAGTGGGCTGCCATGGCTTGCTGCCACCCTTCGCCCAGCAGGCCTAGCACTTGTGTGCGGGCTGCTGCAGCCGTGGGCTGTTGCTAGCAAGCACACATGGCGCGGCCATGCTGCTGCGGGCTGGCGCGCCATGCGTGCTGGCCTTTGCGGCATGGCTGCTAGACCATGCGCGCACATGGCTGCGGCCAGCCTTGCTATCATAGATGCGCTAGCACGCATCAGCTAGCCTAAAATCGGCTTGGTGCGCATGCTAGCCATCATGCTAGGCCATATACCCCCAGCACTCGGTTTGCTCAGGGCATTCCGATGCAAGGGTTATTTTGGTCATTATGTTGATTTATTAGTAATTTTCTCATCTCGTCTTTTATTATTTTCAACTCGACTTCTGACGCTCAGTTTCGACGCTCCAAGCTCGAATTTCTGACGTCTAAATATTAATTACTCGGTCGACACATTAATTCCTTCTGAATTAATTCTTCGCTTTGGTTCGTTAGTTGCTTGGGTGTGACCCGAAAGGTTCAGTCAAGATTAAGTTGTAATATCAATTATACATTAATATTACTGATCGGAAGCAGCCTCCACCCAGGCATTCCTATCACTTAACCTCACTGAATAATTATCTTTCTAATAATTCTGAACCCTCTATCATAATAATACACTTGTTCAAAGGACACCATTCCTTTCAAATTCATGGCAAAAAAATTCAATAAACAAAGCAAAATAAGCAAGTTTATTTTCGGATTTTCCGGAAATTCGCAAAGAACATGCCTGAAATTCTTCCAAATTAGGAGGAGTTGGAACAAAACTTACATAGATCAGAAAACTAGGGATGAAGAGTGTCGATTTGCAACAAATTTGAGAGAATTTGGTTAGAAACGAAGGAGAACGAGCAAGCTGAAGTTTCGAAGCGAATTCGAGTGAAATGAGGCAAACAGCGAAAAAGGGAGAAGTAAGGGGTTTAAATCCAGAAAACGCGATTCTATTGCGACGCGATAAAGTAATCGTGCCATGATAGCGTTGTCGCGACGCGATACACCTAGTGCGTCGCTATGACACGTGGCGGAATGCGTTGGACCTCCTTTCTTCAGCGATGCAATTCCTGGGCCCCATAATTGGTTTATGTGGACCTGTTTCAGCATTTTGGGCTCCTAGGTACGCCATTTAGCCCCTAAAAGCAATCGACATGATTAGTAGTTGGCTCAATTACAATTATGACTAGTGATCGGCTTGACGACGATCATCTCATTGACTTAAAGCGCCTGAACATTGGCTCATTACAAAACACAAGCACCAAGGTATTGGTTCATAAGCAAGCACAAGCGCCAAGGTATCGGCTCATTACATCTAAAATGCGTTGAGGTACTGGTAGAGCAATTACACCAAAGTATTGGAAGAGCACGCATTCAACATGATGAATCATCAGCAAAATGAGGATCGTAAGGTATCGAGGTCTTCGATGATTTTCACTTTGGTGTGAAGATTGTCAATCAAATTGGTCGAGTCAAGGTACAGATGAGATTTTCGGTGATGTCCCAAGGCACAGAGGAGATTGTCTACAATGGCGAGGTACTGCTGTGGCGAGGTACGGCCACAAAGCTGAAGGAGGTGAGGCACGGTCACCTTCGACGGTGTTCCCTAGGATGTGGAAGATTGTCACAACAAATGAAGATAGCGAGGCATTGTTACCTTCATATGGCGTTCACGAGGCATTATAGAGGTCGTCACAATAAAATGCAACAAAATCGGTTACTCTAGAGAAGTGTGCTCGACGGTGCAAGATACACGTTTCTAACTCTTTTATCTGTTTAAATAATACTAGTTTGCAGGTAATGGTGTTACAAGAATGATTTAGGATCATAGAACGTTCTGAATCATTCTCCGTCCCTATCGCTACTCTGACTTTTGTTTTCGAAACTTATATTTCTCCAAACTCGGTCAAAGTGGGGGCTTCTGTAGACAACTGATTGTGTCTCCCCAAAAACCAAACCCAATGATGAGCCTTGTGAGTATCGAACAAGGTGAAATGTTGAAGCGTCTCCTAAATTCCCCTATTTTCTAAAATGTTTTAACAATTCATTTCTTATTTCGAAAATTATTCATTTCGTATCCTATTTATGAAAAACGTCCAATCCAATTTATATTGGTCCATAATATGGGTCCAATAATTGTGTATTTGGATGGGGCTTGAAAGGACCTTTCCAATGATATTTTTTTGGCCCAATTCCGAGTTATAACGAGGAAGTTATGGCCAAAATACTAAACTGGGTCCTAAATGAGTTTTTATGGGCGGCCCAATGATCATGTGGAGGGTCCATTAATTTTAATTGTATTCCTAAAGTCATTAGGATTTATCCTAATCTTCTAGAATCTTTTAGAAGGTTATTTTAAGTTCTAAAGGGATTAGGATTAGTAATTATAATTATATTTGATTTTAAAAAGATAAAGAATTCTTTTTAGAATAAAACAAGTGTTTTAAAAAGATTAAATCCGATTTGAATACAGATAAGTATGGACTCTAAGTAACCTAATTTGATTAGCAGAAGGACTCCGTACGGAAATTTTATCGTACAACAACCATCGTGCCGTGATGGGCTTATCGCTATACGATGGAGCTATCGCATCGCGATAGTTCTATCACGCCGCGATGGAGCCATTTTTACTCCGAGTCTGATTCAGACTCTTTTCTATTGTTTACGATCGATTTTTCTCTATAAATAGGGTCGATTTCCCCCGTTTTGAGATCATCAACAATCATCTATTCTCTCTTTCTCTCTCTAAGCTAAAGCTTATTCTTTCTCTTTCTCTCTCTATTCTTTTTCTAAGCCTAGCCTTTTCAAAATACATCATACGTCCATCACAAGTCTCAAATACACCTAACCAAGCTCGAAGTTGCCTTATACCTCGACATGAAAGGTGAATAGTTATGAGGGTTTGGTCCCAAATCTAATCTCAATTATTATTATTCTTATTGTTTGATTTTATATTTTCATTGAAGTTACCAACGTGTGTATTGTTTTGATAGAAAGAGATACGAAGCTTCAAAGTAAGTAATTTAATTACTTAATTATTCTTTTGATATAGAAATCATGTTTAGATTATTTTATTAATTCCTAGTATCATGTCAGGGTGCTTTTATTGCTTTCTAGTATCATGTTAGGATTAAAGCTTTGATCTTTATTTCTTAGTGACATGCTAAGATTTATTATTAATCATGTTGGTATCATGCCTAGGATCTTGATAATATTATTATTATGCTTTGATGAGATTATTTGTGATGATGATTATTTGTTGTTTCAATATTATTATGTTTCTTGATGTTGTTGTTGTTGTTATTACTTGATCACACATTCTCTTTTAGGTTTAAAGGGAATTTTTATTTGAAATCACGCTTAATAAGATAATTAATAATTTTGATTTAGGCTATATGATTTTAATTCAAGTGATCACCAATAACAAATTTGTGTGTGCATTAATATCAACCAACATAGATTAAACAGGTTTAGGGTTAATTTATTGATTGTATGTTGATCGGAAAGCGCACATGAATATGAGAAGAACAAAGTAGAGGCCTATTTAGGGCAGGTACAATCTCTTTTAGGTTGGATTTGTACCTTCATCCCCGAATATCCAGTCTGATAGGAATGGTGTCCTTCGAATAAGTATATTATTCCGATATAGGGTTCGGAATTATTAGAAAGCTAACTATTCAGTGAGGTCAAGTGATCAGAATGCCTAGGTGGAGGCCGCTTCCATTCAGTATTATTAATGTATAATTAATATTACAGCTTAATCTTGACTGAACCCTTCGGGTCACACCCAAGCAACAAACGGACAGACATGACAAATTAATTCAGAAAGCATTAATGAGTCACTCGAGTAATTAATATTTAAACGTCGGAAATTCAAGCTTGGAGCGTCGAACCCAAGCGTCGGAAGTCAAGTCGAATCAATAAAGAACGAGACGTAAAATTACTAATAAATCAACAATTTACCGAAATACCCCTAGGATCGGAATGCCCGGAGCAAACCGAAGCCTAGGGGAATTTGGTAAAAGCCGAGGTGGCTAGCAAATGCACCAAGCCGAGCCTAGGCTAACTGATTCATGATAGCACACCACGGCTAGCATGGTGCTAGCCACGACAGCCGGTCAAGGGCAGCAGCTAGCTGGGCCGAGGCTACAGCCACATGCCGCGCCTTGGCTGCAGCTGCTGGGCCGTGGCAGCAGCCCAAAATCGGCTGCCTTGGTGCTCCTCTTAAGGTGCCACGTGGTAGCCGGGGATTGGTCATGTATGGGGATAGGTGGTCGGCCAAATAGAGCTCCTTGGGGATCAAGCTTGGTCCCCTCCCCTCCTTGTGGTCCTCACCTAACTGTTCTCCTAAATATGCCACTTGTTGATTTATTAGTTTCTTGATAATTAATTTTATTTTTGATTTAAAAATAAAAGGAATAATCAATTCTCCCACATTAATGGAAGAGCAAATCTCACTCATGCTTTTCCCTATAAATACCCAAGTTGGGGTATTGGGAAAGTCACTTAAGTAAGGTGTTAGAAAAGGCATCTCCATTGAGAAAACCTTTAAACACATATAATTACTCGAGTTTAGGTCGGGCTTAGCTAACCTCTAAGCATTGGACCTTTGTTGGGGTCGTGTTGTGGGTGGACTTCCGTTGGAGGTCTTCGTGCGAGCGAAGCTAAAAGCTTTCCGAAGTAAGAGCTCTTATAGTGAGCGAAGCACGCGTCAAAGGTATTAATCTTTCATTAATTCTTGTTGTTTAAGTTAATTATGTCTTGTGATTATATTAATTGTGAGTGTGGTCTTGGCTAGGGTTTTCTTCCGCGATGAGTTGGACTCATTGAAACCCAACAGTGGTATCAGAGCCAGGTTCATTTATTTTTATAATCATAATTTTCAAGGTATTTTTATGGCTTAATTTTTCTGGTTTTATGTTGCTAATTAGATTAGTAGCTCGGTTTTATTATTTTTAAGCCCGTATTAAAGCTGTCTTCATACCAGAACCCAGATTTTTGCCCAAAAATAGTGAATTTTGGGTGGAAAACGTGTCCTAGAAATGATTTTTCCCTTTCAGCACTGTGTTTTTGGCCAAAATCCGACCAGAAATGCCTTTTTCGAGGGATTTTTCGTTTTGACGAAAAATTTTAAGTCTTTCTAACCTTGAATCCTAATGGCATATTTATGGTGGTTATATATTTGGTTCTTTCCGTAATTATTCTGCAATTTTAAACCTCTTTAAGCATGGTTACTTTGTAGTAATTGGTGCTTGAAAGATTGGTTCATATTTTCACATAATTGCAAATCCATTGCATTAAGTGTGAAAAATTTGTGCTTTGATGCTTCTAAGTACTAAAGATTCAATCGTTAATTATCTTAAGTGATTGAAACTTTGAGTTACTAAATTCCATGAAATTTTGGTTGAACGTTTGATTTAATCATGTATTAAGTTGATTGGAATCTTAAAGTTTGAATCTTGTGGTAGAAATTTCATTTATCATCATATTGGATCATATAATTTTTCAAGGATTCACAAGTTAAAGTTGGAATCTTTAATTGAATATTTGTGTTCATAATTCCAACTCCCCTTTATTTTGTCAAAATCTCATGATTAATTTAAATTAATAGTGAGTTATTACCCTTGTTCATTTTGTTGCATCAAGTTAAACCAATTTTTATTAAAGAATGGTTTTTAGAAATAATTTTGGGTATGTGCACATTAATGAATTTTTTAATTTAAGTTGGACTTGTATTAATTTTTTCATTTTTGGCTCATTTTGTTAATTCTAAAATTAATTTAGAGTTAATTAATTAGTCACGCAAAATTGAGGTTAAAAACCCTGGGTGTTACACGAAAATCAAGGGCAAAATGCCCCTTGGCGAGTCGGGCTGCATAGCAGCCCGCATGTGGCTACTAAGGGCAGCCTCGACAAGGGTGCGGCCTGTGCGTGGCTGCTGCCACAGCCAGCAAGCACGGCCTACCAGCCGAAGCAGCAGCATCACCATGGCGCGGCAGCAACGCCGGCCATGTGGGCTGCTGCGCATAGGCTCGGCTGCCGTGGTTGCTTGCGTGTGGTTGAGCCTTGTGGTGTGCGTTGCTTGATGTGGCTTGGGTGTGCTTGTGGGTGTGCTACGAGCTTGTGGTACGATGTGCACAACAGCAAGCTTGCGTGGCCTTCGTGGCTTGTGTCGCAAGCACGCCCCGTAGGGAGTCAACGCTTATGCGGCATTCTTGGCTATGGGTGTGACGCTTGGCATGAGTCACGGCTGTGCGCATAACCCCTCACTTAGCACTTGTGCCTCGTTTTAAGGCTATGTTTATTTGCAATTTTGCCGTTTTAATTATTTTAATTAATTATTTTGGTTTTAATTATTTTAATTAAATTTTGAGGCTAGGCCTCGGTTTTGAGCGGCATTGGCAAAATTTTGGGTTTACCGACTTAATTAATTGGATTAATAAAGATGGATGCGGAATTTAATGGGAGCTTCAATTTTAATAGCGCTAAATTTACATAACAACTTTGACTAGTTTTAATTAGGTATGTTAATTGGATTAACGACCTAAATTAGTTACTAGTTTACGTGTGTTTTATGCATTGTTACTTGTTTATTGTTGTAAAATGCATGGGGTATTCACAAATAGTGAATGGATGAATGGAATGTATATTCTCTCACAGGTTTCATAAAAATGGCAACTAGTGGGGCCCAATTAGGATAGAAAATACGGACTGCGATCCGTGATGTATTTTTGTAAATCTAAATACGGTCTGCGAACTGTTGAGTATTTTTGAGAAAGGAATGGTGTCCTTCGAACAAGTGTATTATTCTGATAGCGGGTTCAGAATTATTAGAAAGCTAATATATTCAGTAAGGTCAAGTGATCGGAATGCCTGGGTGGAGGCCGCTTCCGATCAGTAATATTAATATAATTAATATTACAGCTTAATCTTGACTGAACCCATCGGGTAACACCTAAGCAAATATATGCGAACCAACTCGACGAATTAATTCGGAAGAAATTAATTCGTCGCCTGAGTGTTAAATATTTAGACGTCGGTAATTCGAGCTTAGAGCGACGAAACCGATCGTCGGAAGTCGAGTCTAAAATGATAAAAGACGAGACGCGCAAAAAAATAATAAATCGACCATATTCCCGAAAATACCCCTAGCATCGGTGTGCCCCGAGCATCCGAATGCTAGGGGCAAGACGAGCTAGCACACCGTGCTAGCAGCCCTGGCCAGCCGCGACTAGGCACAGCAGCAGCCGCGCCATGCCACGGCAGCAGCCGCAGCAGCTGGTGCGGGCTGGGCTCGGGTCAGGTGCGGGCTGGCTGCGGGCCAGGTGCAGGCTGGTGCGGGCCAGGCTCGGGCTTGGATCGTGGCTTGGCTCGGGCCATAGGGCCGTGGGTTAAGGGGAAGTATGGAAAATGGGAGTAAGTGAGTGAGGACATGTGGCACAAGGAGAGTATTGAGTGGGGAGCAAGTATGGTCCCCTACTCTCCATGTGGTCCTCACCAACCCATCTCACATGGTAATGCCACTTGTAGATTTATTATTAGTTTGCAATTTTAATTTAATTTAGCTTTAAATTAATTTGTGGAATTTCATGATCCCACATTGATGGGATAGAAATTCCCACTCATACTTTCCTCTATAAATACCAACTTTGGGTTTTGGAGTAAAGTGCTTGAATGGGAGTTAAAAAGAGCATTCCATAATTTTTGGGAAAACTCTTAAACTCACATAACACTCGGGTTTGGGTCGGACCTTGCTAACCCCAAGGTAGTAGACCTTAAAGTTGTGTTCGCCCATTTGTGGGTGGATACCGTCGGAGGCGCGGCGCTTGACATACTAGTAGCTTTCAAGTTAGAGCCCCGGGTTTTGGGCGAAGCTCGCTACGAGGGTAAGATTCGTTATCTTTTCTTTGTGAATATTTATTTATGCTTTGTGATTTTAATTATTGCGAGTGGTTCCTCGGGAGGGGTTATTTCCGCGGTGAGTCGGACTCACCAAACCCCAACAGCGGTATCGGAGCCCCGCTCGTTTATTTTTATAATCATGTTTTTCAAGGTTTATTTTTAGCTTAATTTTCTGGTTTATGTTGCTAATTAGATTAGTAGCTCGGTTTTATTTATTTAATCCCGTTTTTAATGTCGAATTTGGCCCAGAACCCAGATTTTTGCCCAAGACTAGTGAATTTTAGGTGGAAAACGTGTTCTAGAAAGGGTTTTACCCCTTTGGCATTGTGATTTTAGCCAAATTCTGACCAAAAATGCCTTTTTCAAGGGGTTTTTCGTTTTTGACGAAAAATTTTAAGTCTTTTCTAACCTTGAAATTAATGGCATAAATTGTTGATTATATGGTTGATTATTTGCATATTTTTCTGCACTTTTATGTCCCCTTAAAGCACACTTACTTGGTAGTATTTGATGCTTAAAGGTTGATTTATTTTCACATAATTGCAAACTAATTGTTTTTTAGTGTGAAAATTTTATTTTTGAATCTTCCTAAGTGTTAAAGATTCAATCTTTATTTGTGATAACTGATTGAAACTTTGAAAACCACTAAATTCCATGTTATTTTGAGTTGAACTTTGTTGTTTTAATCATTTTGAGTTGATTAGAAACATAAAGTTTCGATTTTTGTGATAGAAATTTGGTTATCTTCATGTTGGAAGATATAATTTTCAAGGATTCACAAATTTTAGATGTTGGAATTTACATTTAAACATTAAAGTCCATATTTTTCAAACTTCCCTTTACTTTGTCAAATTCTCAAGTTTAATTTAAAATGATTAAATTGAAAGTGAGAAATTACATCAATTTTATTTTGCACCAAGCTAAACCAATTTAATTAAAGATGGTTCTTGGAATTATTTTGGTTATTGTACTTTGAAAATTTTATTAAGTTAGACTTGTTTAAAATTTTATTTTGCTCACTAAATTAGTTCTAAAATTAATTTAGAATTAATTATTTTTGTCTCGCGGAAAAGGGATCAAATCCCAAGGTAGTGGCACGCAAAACGAGGCAATGCACCACCATGGCGAGCCGGTGGTTGCGCCGCCTCGATTGTGGGCCACACACGCGGCAGCAGCCACGCACAGCAGCAGCTCACGCGCGGCAGCAGCAGCCACGCGCGGCTGTGCTGTGGCAGCGGCTCGCGGCCGTGTGCCGTGGGTCGTATGTTCGTGGTCTTGGCGTGTGCGTATGCTTGGTGCGGTGAGGTGATTAGCCGTAGTAGGCTTGATGTTAATTATTTTGCCGTTTATTTATTTTAATTAATTTTGTTCATTTTAATTAAAATTTTGGGAGGCTAGGCCTCGGGTTTTGAGCGGCATTGGCAAAATTGGGTGCTACCGACTTAATTAATTGGATTAATTAAGGAAATGCGGAATTTAGTGGGAGCTTCAATTATAAAATGACGTAATTTATATAATCGGTTAAACAACTTTAACTAGTTTTAATTAGGCGTGTTAATCGGATTAACCACCTAGATTAGTTTCTAGTGCGCGCGTTGTTTGAATGCATTTTACTTGTTGTTAATTTTGTAAATTGCATGGGCCATTCACAAATAGTGAATGGATGAATGGAATATATATATTCTCTCTCTCTCACAGGTTTTATGAAATGGCAACTAGTGGGACCCGACTAGGATAGAAAATACGGACTACGTGCCGTTATGTATTTTTGTAAATTTAAATACGGTCTACGCACCGTTAAGTATTTTTGTACTTTAATATTTAGATTATTCCTAGTTATAGACACTAGTTTTTTGCATAGTTTGGTTTAGTCTTGAAGACGGCGTACCTTGGAAGACAAAGCCTTGAAATGCAAATGAAGACCTTTTGAAGATATGAAGATTCAAGGGGTCATGCTAGTTGCCAATATGCATCTATTATTTCGCTTTATATTTTATGGATGTGTGTGAAATATTCGTTAGGTGCATGTTTAGGTTTTCTTGATGTTGCGATGATTAGTTAAGTTCACTTAAATCAACCAACATAGAAATCCTAGGTCCCTAATAATATTGAGTCAAACTTGCCTTTCCAAAACAACACTTACTAACCGGACGATGGTGATGGTAGGCTACGCCAAAGCGAGGTGCCATCACTCCTCTAAGGGGCATAAGGCACACCGGATGTGCACGTTGGTTTTGGTTTAACTCATCGGTATGAGTGAGGAGTCCTCACATACCGTGGCAAAAGAGACACATCGTCAAAGATGCATTAGATGCGACGATTGTCTAACCAAGAGTGGCTTAGAGCCATTAGCAAGGCAATGCTTACCTAGAAGATTGAGTGTTTAAGACAAGCCAAAGCATGCTTAACCACTCTTTGTTTCTTCGGATCTTGGAATCGCCTTATTTTCACAAAATAGGGACAATTTTTACGTGTAAATAAGACGTTAAATACGTATTGAAAATTTGCATGAATAAAATTCAATCTTATTTAAATATTTTTGAATGGTTTTTCATTAAAATTCTTTCAATTGTAGAATCATGTCTTCAACTATTAACAACGACCTTATGTACCCGGAACTTCTCGAGAAGTTACCATTTTTGCTCAATTTTGTGAATTTCAAGGAATGGGAAGATGAACTCCGAAAGACTCTCAGGAATTGCTACCTAGAGCATATCTTGGACACTCCGATCCCGAGTTTCTACTCGAAAGGGATCATGAGTGATGAAGCTCATGAAGAATGGAGTATAGATTGCAAGAGAGTTTCCAAACTCATGGAAAACTCCATCCCGGATCAATGGAGAGGGGTTTTCTCCGGCGATTTTCCGGACATGATGCTCAAAGCTCTTGAGGATGTAGTCAATATGAGGGTCACCAAGAGTGCTAGGGGCAATTATGATGGTCATGTGGAGGATGTGACAAGGTCACTCTCCAAAATGAGGATCAAGCCACCGCAAGAAGGTTGTCTCTCGAAAGAAAGACAAGAGGTATGGGGAAAAGTCTACAATGCGAGACTTAGGCCCGGAATGCCACTTCAAGCTCATGTAATTAACATGACAAGGTTATTCAACCATCTGGAATTAATTGGCAAACCAGTGGAAGACGAGCAAGCGGCTCTCATGCTTCTTAGCTCTCTTCACTCAGGGTATGTGGGACTTAAGATGCGTCTCACCGCCAATAGGGATACACTGTCCTTAAGGGAAGTCATCCAAGAGCTTCAAAAGACCTATTCTTGCAAGAAGGCTAACTTTGCCCTTAGACCAAGGAAGAAGGAGTTCAAAGACAAAAGGAAGATGCGCTGCTTCTATTGTGGTAACCCCGGACACTACAAAAGAGAATGCAGCATGTATTTGGATGATGAGGCGAAAGGAAAAGTAACCTCAACCTCAGGTATCATCTTATTCACTTGAATATAAGCAATTTTAAAAGGTACTAGATACCGGAAAATTGACTCACAACACATTCCTTTTTCAGGAACCAAGTGAGCGGTGCTTTTTTAAGAGGAATCGAGTTCACAAGTAGGATGGAAGTGATCTATCCAAGAGAAACTTGTATATCTCATGTTTTGTCTAAAGTAGAACTTATTTGGTTTTATCTACCATACTTTGATGTAGTTCCGACGTTGGACGTCATTCTCATCAAATCGAGACCTTTTGTTTTGATGTCTTGAACATATTTATGGAATGACACTTTCATGTGTTTTTTAGACAAATGTTTGATACCAATACAAAGAAAGCTAAGACTACACAGTCTAGTCAAACTTACTTGTGGCATTGTCGCCTTGGCCACATTAACATCAAACGCATCAAGAAACTTCTACAAGAAGGTATTCTTGACTCATTTGATTTAGAATCCTTTGAGAATTGCGAAGGATGTTTATTAGGCAAGATGATAAAGCAACCATTCTCCAAGTTAGGAGAAAGGGCCGGTGACTTATTGGGACTTATACACACCGATGTATGTGGACCAATGAGTACACCCGCAAGAAGTGGTTATCGGTATTTCATAACCTTCACGGACGACTTTAGTAGATATGGTTATGTCCATCTAATGTCGCACAAATCTGAATCGTTTGATAAATTCAAAGAATTTCAGAAAGAAGTTGAAAACCAACTCGGCAAGAAAATCAAGGCACTTCGATCGGATCGAGGTGGCGAATATTTGAGCTAAGAGTTTGATGACCATCTGAAAGAACATGGAATACTTTCAGAGTTGACACCTCCGGGAACTCCTCAGTGGAATGGAGTATCTGAAAGGAGGAATCGAACCTTGTTAGACATGGTCCGATCAACTATGGGTCTTAGTGAACTTCCAATCTCTTTCTGGGGACATGCACTTTTAACTGCGGCACTCACACTGAATCGTGCTCCGTCAAAAGCAGTGGAAAAGACTCCATATCAATTATGGACTAATAAACCGCCAAGGTTGTCTTTTCTCAAGATTTGGGGATGCGAAGCATATGTCAAGAAACTCATTTCTGACAAACTTCATCCAAAATCTGATAAGGTTTACTTTGTGGGTTATCCAAAAGAAACCAAAGGGTATTACTTCTACAACAAATCCGAGAACAAAGTGTTTGTTGCTCGTGATGGTGTCTTTTTGAAGAAGGAACATCTCTCCAAAATGACAAGTGGGAGGAAAATCGAACTCGACGAAGTTCGAAAGGACGAGCAACAAGGACAAGTTGACAATCAAAGTGCTTACCAAGCAGCTGTTGACGTTGGTCAAACTCAAAATATGCAAAGTCAAACTGACAATGCAAATGCTCAGTCCATTGCCCTACGTAGGACGACTCGGCCAAGATCTCAACCTGACAGATCTCGGTGTTGTATTAACCGAAGATCAGGACATCCTAGTAGTGGATGGAGATGAGCCGGCAACCTACAAGCAAGCTATGACGAGCCCTGACTCTGCAAAATGGCAAGAGGCCATGAAATCCGAAATGGACTCCATGTTTGAAAATCAAGTATGGGACTTGGTTGATTTACCCGTAGGTTACACACCTATCGGATGTAAATGGATTTTCAAGATGAAAACCGACAAAGATGGAAATGTATTTATTTACAAAGCAAGGTTGGTAGCAAAAGGTTACAGGCAAATTCACGGCGTTGATTATGATGAAACCTTTTCTCCAGTTGCCATGCTTAAGTCCGTTCGAATTCTTCTAGCGATTGTTGTATATTACAATTATGAAATATGGCAGATGGACGTCAAAACCGCCTTCCTCAATGGGATTTTGGATGAAACTGTGTATATGACACAACCTGAAGGTTTTGTCGACCAGAATAATCCTAAGAAGGTATGCAAGCTTAAGAAGTCCATTTATGGACTAAAGCAAGCAAGCAGAAGTTGGAATCTGCGATTTGATGAAGCCATCAGTAAGTTTGGTTTTATCAAGAATCCAGATGAGTCTTGTGTCTACAAGAAGGCCAGTAGGAGTGACATCGCCTTCCTAGTCTTATATGTCGATGAAATTTTGCTCATTGGAAATAGCATTCCATTGCTGGAGTCTGTAAAGACTTGGCTCGGGAAATGTTTTTCAATGAAAGACTTGGGAGAAGCTCAGTACATATTAGGCATCAAGATCTATAGGGATAGATCAAAAAGGATGATTGGAATGAGTCAGAGTACTTATATCGATAAGGTACTGGCTCGATTCCAAATGGAAGGAGCCAAGAGAGGGCACCTACCCATGTAACATGGCATAACCTTAAGCAAGAAGCAGTGTCCAAAGACACCTGATGAGCGAGAAAGGATGAGTCAAATTCCATATGCTTCGCTTATCGGATCGATCATGTATGCCATGATATGTACTAGGCCGGATGTATCGTATGCCTTGAGTGCTACGAGCCGATACCAATCAGACCTAGGAGAGGCGCATTGGACTGCGGCCAAGAATATTCTGAAGTACCTGAAAAGGAACAAGGATAAATTCCTGGTCTATGGTGGTAAAGATGAATTGGTTGTTGAGGGATATACCGACGCAAGCTTCCAGACAGACAGAGACGACTTCAAGTCGCAATCAGGATACATATTCTGTCTCAATAGAGGAGCGTTTAGTTGGAAGAGTGCAAAGCAAAGCACAACCGCTTATTCTACAACTGAAGCCGAGTACTTGGCAGCATCTGAAGCAGCCAAGGAGGTAGTTTGGATTCGCAAGTTCATTGATGAACTTGGTGTTGTACCCTCGATCAAGGGTCCAATAGACCTCTATTGTGACAACAATGGAGCTATTGCTCAGGCTAGAGAGCCACGAGAACATCAGAAGGTCAAACATGTCCAGAGGCGATTTCATATGATTCGGGAATGGAAGTCAGAAGGTGAAATCAGAATTTGTATAGTTGGAACGGATGATAATGTAGCCGATCCACTAACTAAACCTCTATCTCAAGTGAAGCACAACAAACACATTGAGGCAATGGGAATCAAGCATGTTGCGAACTGGCTTTGAATTCCATTTATAGTGTTTTAATCAAATTTTGAAGAATGTTGATGTAAAGCACCATGATGAACCATTCAGTTTTTGGAGTAATTAAAATTTTCATGCAATTTAAATCACTCCGTCTCTATTTAATTGTGGTTTAGAATTAAATAATGAGTCCATTCGTTAATAAATACTCAAATAGGGTATCAAGTCAATGGCTTGGATAAAGAAACACCTATTAAGTGAACGTTGAATATTTTAATCGAAAATTATCCCTAATCAAGGTCGCATTTTGTGGACGAATAATGACCATTAGAGATTAGTGTGTAGTATGATTTGTAACACCGTTTCTTGTGCTATGAGGATACAAATCATTTGCACAGGTATTGGTTTAGAACCATACTGGACAGACCTATGAGGATGCTTTAAGAGATTAAAAATCGTCATAAATATTTTCTCATTATTACTATCGGAACTCTTTTCCTTTGACCATGAGTAGTGGGAGATCTCTTGTTTGAGTACTGGTCCGCTTTGGTATCCGCCAAACGTCTGCCGTAATTGGGGATTATAAAGACAGATATCGGGCGGGTGAGTCCTCTTAGTAAGAGAAGCTACATTACAAGACTGGAAATGTCCCCCTACTAACAATAGGGAACATGTCTTGTTGTTTACAAGGCCTCTCAAAGAGCGAGACTGTGAAAAATGCATGGCCGTGCTCAGATGGATTTTAGAAATCATCTGCTTATTGAAAGTCAAACTCGGATTTCGAGAAACACTTCTGGACGTAACAGAGATGACTAGTAATCTTACTCTGTAGTTCATGAAGAGACATGAAGATACATAGGATAAGGGCTATACACTAAATGCACACTTGTCCGGAAGGACAAGTGGGAGATTGAAAGGAATGGTGTCCTTCGAACAAGTGTATTATTCTGATAGCGGGTTCAGAATTATTAGAAAGCTAATATATTCAGTAAGGTCAAGTGATCGGAATGCCTGGGTGGAGGCCGCTTCCGATCAGTAATATTAATATAATTAATATTACAGCTTAATCTTGACTGAACCCTTCGGGTCACACCCAAGCAAATATATGCGAAACAACTCGACGAATTAATTCGGAAGAAATTAATTCGTCGCCTGAGTGTTAAAAATTTAGACGTCGGTAATTCGAGCTTAGAGCGTCGAAACCGATCGTCGGAAGTCGAGTCTAAAATGATAAAAGACGAGACGCGCAAAATAATAATAAATCGACCATATTCCCGAAAATACCCCTAGCATCGGTGTGCCCCGAGCATCCGAATGCTAGGGGCAAGACGAGCTAGCACACCGTGCTAGCAGCCCCGGCCAGCCGCGGCTAGGCACAGTAGCAGCCGCGCCATGCCACGGCAGCAGCCGCACCACGGCAGCAGTCGCAGCCGCACCAAACCGCAGCAGCCGCACAGCAGCAGCTGGTGCGGGCTGGCTGCGGGCCAGGTGCGGCTGGTGCAGGCCGGGCTCGGGCTTTGCTCGTGGCTTGGCTCGGGCCATAGGGCCGTGGGTTAAGGGGAAGTACGGAAAATGGGAGTAAGTGAGTGAGGACATGTGGCACAAGGAGAGTATTGAGTGGGGAGCAAGTATGGTCCCGTACTCTCCATGTGGTCCTCACCAACCCATCTCACATGGTAATGCCACTTGTAGATTTATTATTAGTTTGCAATTTTAATTTAATTTAGCTTTAAATTAATTTGTGGAATTTCATGATCCCACATTGATGGGATAGAAATTCCCACTCATACTTTCCTCTATAAATACCAACTTTGGGTTTTGGAGTAAAGTGCTTGAGTAGGAGTTAAAAAGAGCATTCCATAATTTTTGGGAAAACTCTTAAACTTACATAACACTCGGGTTTGGGTCGGACCTTGCTAACCCCTAGGTAG
Organism: Chenopodium album; assembly: GCF_948465745.1. Taxonomy (NCBI): domain Eukaryota; kingdom Viridiplantae; phylum Streptophyta; class Magnoliopsida; order Caryophyllales; family Amaranthaceae; genus Chenopodium; species Chenopodium album. The sequence goes on along the minus strand of NC_137846.1, from coordinate 41,375,393 downwards.
TAGACCTTAAAGTTGTGTTCGCCCATTTGTGGGTGGATACCGTCGGAGGCGCGGCGCTTGACGTGCTAGTAGCTTTCAAGTAAGAGCCCCGGGTTTTGGGCGAAGCTCGCTTCGAGGGTAAGATTCATTATCTTTTCTTTGTGAATATTTATTTATGCTTTGTGATTTTAATTATTGCGAGTGGTTCCTCGGGAGGGGTTGTTTCCGCGGTGAGTCGGACTCACCAAACCCCAACATTTTGTACCTTAATATTTAGATTAGTCCTAATCGTAGATACTATTATTTGCATAATTATGGTCATGTCTTGAAGACGGAGGTTCTTGGAAGACGAAGCCATGAAGTTGCAAAAGCCGTCCCTTGAAGACTCAAGGGGTCATGTTAGTTGCCAAATGCATCTTTATTTATGTTTTCGACATATATATTTATTATTTATATATGTGTGGTTCATATGTTAGATGCATGTTTAGGATTTCGAATGTTGCGATGATTAATTAAGTTCACTTAAATCAACCAACATAGAAATCCTAGGTCCCTAAAATATTGAGTGAAATTTCCATTCCAAAACAACACTTATCGACCTATTGAGAGTAGTGATGGGCTACGCCAAAGCGAGGCATCACTATTACTCCCTAGGATACGTAAGGTATGATGATGGGTTTGCCAAAGCAAGACATCGCATAGATGTTGGTTTTGGTTATACTCAACGATATGAGTGATGGGGTCCTAACATGTCGTGGCAAAGTGGATAAGTTGTTGAGAGAGCGTTAGATACAACGATTTATCCAACCAAGAGTGGCTTGGAGTCATTAGCAAAGAGTTGCTTACCTTAGAAGATTGAGTGTTAAGACAAGCCAAAGCATGCTTAACCACTCTTTGTTTCTTTGGATATTGGAATCGACTTATTCTCACCAAATGGGGACAATTTTAATGTGTGAATAAGACGTTTAAATAATTTTGATTAAAATGCATGATTTCAATCTTATTTAAGTATATGAATGGTTATTCATTTCAAATTCTTTCAATTGTAGAATCATGTCTTCAACTATCGACAACAATCTAATGTGCCCGGAACTTCCCGAAAAGTTACCATTTTGCTTGAATTTGGTGAACTTTAAGGAATGGGAAGAAGAACTCCGAAATACCCTCCAAAATTGCTACCTAGAGTATATTCTGGATACGCCCATCTCGAGTTTTTACTTAAAAGGGGTTATGAGCGATGAGGCTCATAAGGAGTGGAGTTATGATTGCAAGAGAGTCTCGCGACTCATAGCAAACTCCATTCCGAAACAATGGAAGGGGAAATTCTCCAACTATTTTCCGGATATGCTCCTCAAAGCTCTAAGGGATGTGGTCAATTTGAGGTTCACGAAGAGCGTCAAAGGAAACTATAACGGTCTTGTGGAGGAGGTAACTAGGTCACTCTCTAACATGAGGATCAAGCCACAGCATGATGGGTGTCTCACCAAAGAGAGGCAAGCATGATGGGTGTCTCACCAAAGAGAGGCAAGAAGTATGGGCTAGGGCTATAGTTCAAGACTTAGACCCGGGATGCCACTTCAAGCCCATGTGCTTAAGATGACAAGGTTTATTCACCCACTTGGAGCTAATTGGCAAACCGATGGAGGATGAGCAAGTAGTTCACATGCTTCTAAGCTCACTCCACTCGGGCTATGTTGCATTAAAGATGCGACTTACCGCCAAACGGAATAAACTGTCCTTAGTGGAAGTTATCCAAGAGCTTCAGAAAACCTATTCTTGCAAGGCGGTTAAGTTTGCTATGAGGCCTAAGAGGAAGGAGTTCAAGAACAAAGCTAAGATGCGCTGCTTCTATTATTGTAAGCAAGGACACTACAAGAGAGAATGTAACATGTATCTAGAAGATGAGGCGAGAGGAAAAAGAGCCTCAGTCTCAGGTATCATCTTTACACTTGAATATAAGCAATTTATAAGGTATTAGATACCGGAAAATTGACTCACTATGTGCTCCTATTTCAGGAACAAAGTGAGCGGTGCTTTTCAAATGGATATGAGTACACAAGTGGAAGATGAAGATAATCTATCCAAAGAAAACTTGTAATCTCATGTTTTGTCTAGAATTAAAACTTGTTTAGTTTTATCAACCATACTTTGATCTCATGGCGTTGGACATTGTAGGGAATATTTCAAGCATTACCCCAAACTTGAACCCCACTGTGATCATACACTTAAGCATGGTGGCGTCCAAAGGGAAGGAATGAAGCTAGAGAAAAAGAGTCACCAACAAGTTTTAGGAACTTGTAAACCGTTCATAGGGTGAAGGTTACACCCCTTAACGATCCAGGAGATCGTCAACTCCAATAGGTCTGGAACCGAGACTGGAAGTTCGGGGATGAAGGTACAAATCCAACCTAAAAGAGATTGAACCTGCCCTAATAATAGGCCTCTAATTTATTCTTCTCGTATTCATGTGCGCTTTCTGACTAACATGCAACCAATAGGTTAACCCTAAACCTGTTTATCTATGTTGGTTGAATTTAATGCACAAATAAATCTATTATTGGCGATCACTTAAATTATAATCAAATTAACCCTAAACAAGATTATTAATCATCTTATTAAGCGTGATTACAAGTACAAATTCCCTTTAAACATGCATAAAAGGTGTGATCAAGCAATAACAATAAATAATCAATATCAAGCAACATAATAATAATCAACATCATATAAATAATATTCTCAATCTCAAAGCATAATAATATCAGCAAGATCCTAGGCATGATACGAACAAGATTAATAACAAACCCTAGCATGTCACTAAGCAATAAAAATCAAAGCTTTAGCCCTAACATGATACTGACATGCTATTAGGAAAGAAAATAGGAAGCATCCTAGAAATCATAATTGATATAAGCAAATCACCCTAAATATCATAATAAGGAAAGCATCCTAACATGATACTAAGAACCAAAATAACAATCTTAACATGATTTCTATATCATAAGACCAATTAAACAATTAAAGCACTTACTTCGATGCCTCGTACCTCTTTCTAATAACAAAATACACACGTTAGTAACTTCAAGAAAAAGTATAAAATCAAACAATTAAATTAAATAATGGAAATAGAGATTTGGGTCCAAACCCTCAGAAATTATAACCTTTCACGTCTAGGGCGAAGACAACTTTGAACTTGACTAGGTGTGTCTAGATCTTGTGAATGCGGAGTTTTATTTGTGAAAAGTTGGGCTAGAAAAAGAGAGAGAGAATATGAAGAATTCTTAAAGAGAGTTAGTGATATTTGATGATTCAAAACGGAGGTTTCAGGAGCCTATTTATAACGAAAATCAGCCGGAATATGATAAAAAAGAATCAGAGTTCGAAAAGGAATAAAACACGACGTTGTCGCCGCGCAACAGAGCCTGTCGCCAAGCGACAGGCCTGTCGCCAGGCGACAGCCTGTAGTGCGGCGCTGTAGGCAGTTTTTCCACACGTTTTCCTATTTCTGATAAAATTTAACGCACGAGGTGTAAAACTGTAATTTTATTTAAAACACTTTTTTATTCTAAATAAAATTCAAAAAAATCAATTATCAATACTAATCACATTAGAATTCAAAAGAACCTTCTAGAAGATTCTAGAAGACTATAATCAATCCTAATTGCATTAGGAATCATAAATCACAATGGGCCCTCCTCTAGATCATTGGGCCGCATATAAAAGTCAAACCGGGCTCAGTTTAGTATTTTGGCCATAACTTCCTCAATATTCATCGGAATTGGGCTTATAATATGTCGTTGGAAAGCTCTTTTTGAGCCCAATCCAACTACACTATTATTGGACCCTTTCCATGTACCAAACTAAATGGAATGTATGTTTTTCACAAGTAGCGTAAGAAAAGAAATATTTTCAAAAACAGAAAGAAGAGATATTTTAATAAAAACATCCCCATCACTAGACTTTCCACACTTTCACCTCGTTCGATAATCAAATGATGTGAAAGGTACTCATCACTGGGTTTGGTTTTGGGGAGACACATTTGGGTGTCTACAGAAGCCCCCACTTTGACTGAGTTTGGAGAAATGCAAGTTTCGAAAACAAAAGTCAAAGTAGCGATAGGGACGGAGAATGATTCAGAAAGTTATGCGATCCTATATCATTCTTGTAACGCCGATACCTGCAAACTAGCGTTAGTTAAACAGATAAACGAGTTAAGAAACGCGTATCTTGCACCGTCGAGCACACGTCTCTGGAATAACCGATTTGTTTTGTTTGCTGTTGTAACAACCTTCCACAAGCTAGGGAACGCCATCCTGCTGCTTTTGACGATCTCCCTCAAGCTAGGGGATACCGCCTGAAGACTGCTACGCTTGTAACTGCCTCTAATTTCCGCTGTGATAGTCTTCTGCAAGCTAGAGAATCCTATTGAAGACTGCTTCGCTTAGAACGATCTTCTACCGCTTTGTGACCATCTTTCGCAAGCCATGGAACATGATCGAAGATAACTTCGCCTGAAATCACCTCAGTTGTTTGTGACAACCCTCCACAAGCTAGGGAACGCGGTCGAAGATATCTTCGCCTGAAGTCATCCTCATTTGTTGCGATAATACTCCAAAGAACATCACCGAAGACCAACGCTTGTTGATCCTTTAAAGTTCGCTTGAACTTGATTTTGTTATGCCAGTGCGTCGGCGCTTTTGCTTGCTTGTGAACCAGTGTGACGGTGCCTTTGCTGTTTATGAACCATTATGTCGGAGCCTCTGTTGTTAACGAACCATTATGTCGGTGCCTCTGCTATTTACGAACCATTATGTTGGTGCCTCTACTATTTACGAACCATTATGTCGGTGCCTCTGCTGTTTACGAACCATTATGTCGGTGCCTTTAAGGTGAGCCAATGTTTAGGCGCTTTAAGCTAAGTGAGACGATCATTTATCAAGTCGATCACCTATTGTGATTGTAATCGAGGAGATTACTTAATCATGTCAAATTGCTTACAGGGGCTAACTGACGTACCAAGGAACCCAAACTGCTGTATGAGGTTGAAATAATCGTTCTGAGAGACCCAGCGTTCTGTGGCCGCTGCAAAGTCTCAGTCGCCGCATTTTCTTCATGTCGCTCGGCGCTGCACTCTGTCGCGCAGCGACAGAGTTGTCGTGCGACGCTGCTGTCGGGATTTCTGAATAAATCCCCTTTCTTCCTCATTTCGCTGCTACTGCTTTTTTTCATTCGAGTTTCGCCACGAAAACTTCGAATTGCCCGTTCTTGCTCGTTTCTCAACCAAATTCGTTCAAATTTGTTGCAAATCGAAGCTTTGTTCATCTAGTTTGCTGATCCACGTAAATTTTCCCAAACTCACTCGATTTTTGGTGAATTTTACACATTTTTATTCACAAATTTCTTGAAAATTTGAAACTTATATTTGCTCAATTTGCCTTGTTTGTCAAATTTTATGCCATGAAATTGCTTGATTATGTTTGTATATTGCCTTAGGAGTATTTTGAGACTTGTTTGACTCAATTTGGTGAAGAAATGAGAGATTCACCATTGTTGAACCTCTTAAGGTCGTGAGAACAATGTGGCTCGTTCTTGATTTTTTGATAGCAATTCTTGTTCAATTTGTCACAATAATTATCATAATATTGCAAGAGTTTGTTTGACTGCTTGAAAAATGCCATATATGCTTGAATTGAAATTGTGCTCTATTTTAGTACTACGTACTCTGTCTCTTTTTTTTTAATATAGTATCATGCGGCTAGGCGACTATAGAGCCTTAATTTTTGTCAATTTTGCATAACATAGTATGGCTAGACAACGCGGTTCCGGTTCTCAGTCCCGAGACATATGACGTGAGCACGAGCCCGTTCAGAAGGACGCGGATCCGTCCACCTCTCTCGGTCCCTTCCCTGAGTGGGATGAGCGGACACTGTTCTTTGCCCCCGAGCATCATATTTCTGAGAGGGTGCGTCGTGGGATTGTTGGTGGTAGGACCCGTAGCCACGGCTTTGGCAACGAGACCATTAGTTCATTGTACGACAAATATTTTCGCAATGAAGAATTGCGACTGCTCTGGGAGTCTTGTGGGCTGACTGCCCTATTCCGGGCTACGCAGGCCATGTACTCGTTCGATGCAGGCCACCATGTGGTTCGCGCTTTGGTGGAGTTCTTCTGGGATACCACCAACACTTTTCACTTTCCTTGGGGTGAGATGACTGTCACCCCAGCCGACTTCAGTCTCATCTCGGGACTGTAGTTTCGCTCGACTGCGCTACCGTTCGACAGCTCTATTAGTGTTTCCTCTCCTGTGGTCGAGGAGCTGTTGGGTCCGATCGCTGTTCGGGCCCGTGCTGAGGTGGAGCCCTCACGATTTAGCCCCAAGTGTATTTGTCGGTCGACTCTGGTAATGGCTTTTGAAGACGATGCGACCACCCGAAAGCAGCGGGTGTGCATCTTTGCACTCATTTTGCTGTCAGGGACCTTTTCTCCTGACAAGGGTAGTCGGGTGCTGCTTTACTACCTTCTTGCTCTCCACGATCTTCAGCTGATCGGGACTTACGATTGGGCCAGCTTGGCCTATGCTGACTTTTTGCGAGGATTGCGAGACTCCTATCGACACCGGTCTTATATAGGAAACATCGCACTCTCTAACTTCTGGAGAGTTTTAGAGGTACACTTCATCTCTTTAAAAGCTAGCTCTAAACTCTCATTAGCATCTGCTGATTTCCTCTTTGTCTTCGTAGATCTGGTTCTATGAGTACTTTCCTTCGCTTGCGCCGGCGAGACCATCTCCACGCAAGCTCCCTGTTGGCACCTGTTGGGGAGGTCGCTTCAGTAACCAGGCGACTACTGCCCATGTTCGAGAGCTGATCCTCTCGGTATGTCCATTTTGAATAGTTGACATATTTGTATTGCTTTTGGTAGAGCTTCATCTTATAGACATTCTTTGCAGGAACCTGAGGTATTATACCGGCCATGGGATGGTCTGGTTATTCTTGTGCTGGCTGCGCAGTACACCGCTGAGCATCACTACTTTCAGGGGACGTATGAGGCGGCGGTGTACCTAGGAGAGAGAGTTGCTATTCAGCACTCCTCAGAGATTTTTGTTGTCCCTGCTCCTCCGCCTCGCCACATGTTCCATGATGCGATACTACTTAATTTATCGGAGAGATCGCCTGCTGGCACCCCTTGGCGATCTCATGCTAGTTTGGGGCGATGCTATAAGGAGGATTTGCTGCCATTGTTAACTCCGGCCCCTGTCTTGTCTGAGGAGGCGGCGGTATGATTTTTGTCTTTTATCTCTTTGCTAAGTAGCCCCCAAGTGGAATTTTATTCACTTTGGTTTGCCTTTTTGTCAGACCGAGCCTACTGAGTTCGTTCCCCCCCGTATGTCCATCCACTATTAGGGGACATACGGGCCTATTGAGGAGATGATCCCTCCGGCTCCCGAGGATCAGCGTTTCATTGAGCGATCTATCCCTCGTCACCAGACTCGGGTGAGTTATTTACCTGCTATTTGTTTATAGCTGTCTTGTTTTGTTACTGACTTTATCTCTTTGACAGTTCTCGAGCGAGGTGGTTAAGGCGATGGCGAGGTGTTTAGACGCCTTTCGGAGCCAGCTAGTGCGGATGAGGAACGTGGCTTCCTGTCGTCGTGACGACACTGCTCGCGAGGTAGCTTTTCCTCTTTATTTCTGCTTTGTTTATATTTTTATTTTCTTTGCATCTGACTTGATTTCTTTTTTTGCAGGGACAACCTATTCCTTCCCGTACTCGGATGAGACCTGAGGCTCGGAGAGAGCCGGCTAGGTCTAGCTCGAGGCGTCGCCGCACTACTTCTGGTGGTCGGGGTGGCCGATTTGATGCTGCCCGGACCGAAGCGATGGAGGGCTCGGGTTCTTCTTCTAAGGGTGCACAGGCTGGGCCCATGGGCCAAGGAGAGGCGACATCGGCTCAAGGAGGTGGTGGGACGTACGAGGTCGGCTCGTCATCGCAGCAGCCTCCGCAGCCTCAGCCTTTGCTGATTCATCACCAGGGAAATCTTGGGTGGACTGGTCCTGAGTCGAGTTTCCCTACTCCTGGCGAGACCGGAGCTGGTGGGAGCATACTCCTCGATCTGCGCAGTTCTTTGATATGATGAACATTCCTCATCATCTACGTCCTCCAGCGCCGTAGTTGTACCTGTGTTTATTTATTTTGAATTTTATAGGACTTTGCCTGACTGACTCGTTTATTAGCTATATTTGTTAGACATGTTTGTATATACAGACTATCATCTATTATGACTGTATTATCTTTGCATTTATTTTTCATTTTTATGTGCATATATGTGTGTGCAAAAAATTTGTGATTAATTTTGCGCAAAAAAATTCCGTCATTTTTATTACTAATGGAGGGTACCCGACTTTCTCCCCCGAAAGAAAAAAATGAAAAATAAATCAGACTTGAAACAAACCTAAATTTAATTAAGCTATAATAAATCCAAAGGGAAAGAAAATATATTGATTAATATATATGGGTATTTGAACAAAGGGCGTAATAGTAAAGTCATCGTACGAATTCGAATCATAGCCAGAAAAACGCGGTTTGCATAGCACGTTGAGGAAGCGATGCAGCGCCGCGTGTCGCCACGCGTTTTGCAATGTCGCCGAGCGCTGCTGCTGTCGGCAGGCGATAGGTTTGTCGTTCGGCGCTGCAGTGCGCTGCCTCCGAATCCTTTCCGGAGTCAAACTGCATTGATTTTGTAAATAAATAGCCCCCTAATTTGCCGATTTTCTGTATAATTCGAACAGATTAATTATAACCTTAGTTTCGCAACAAATAATCATGTCTTTAGTCACTAAGAGTTTTAGCAATTTCACTCGTGAGTGGTGTCGTTCTTTAACTGCTAAAGAGAGAAAAGACCTCGACTTTTTTCACATGGGAGGTATTTATGGTATTAAGGGGGTAGATCTTGACATGGATTTTATTCATACCGCCTTAGCATATTGGGACACAAATACACATTGCTTTAGACTGGGGTGTGATGAAATTAGCCCTTTACTGGAAGAATTTGGTGCCATCCTAGGCTTCCCTTCATTAGATCTCGCGGTAATCCCTAGAATAAATGAATATTATTATAAAGATTTGAGCGCTTCTTTAATTTAAGAGACAGAGATCTAACCAATATTGTAGATGGTAGTGTAGTCAGTCTAAAAGAATTTGCACGCCACTACTTTGATAGACCTTATTCTGAATCTTTTCATGTTTATAGAAGAAGGGATTTTCTCTTTTGCATGCTAAACCAATATCTTCTCACTAGTGGTAGAACAAATGAGGGTCAAGCAATTATATTAACTGTTTTGGAGCAAATTGAATCTGGAAGAAACCAATGCCATTAATTGTTGGAGAGACTATGCTTAGTCTTGATGAATTAAAGAAAAATCTAAAAGCACCTTTTTGGGGCTCTCCAATTTTATTACAGGTAGAAAAATAATATTTTTAATTATAGAAATTAAAAACATATTTTTGTATAGTAATATTAATGTATTTGTATTGAATTATTTTTTTTTTTTTTTTTTTTGCAGATATGGCTAATGGAGAGACTAGAATTAATTAGTCCTCCTGACAATATTGACAAATATACTCCAAATTGTTTTGTGAGGCGAAAGAAACCCTTCTCTAAGATGGGGCGCCATGAGTGGAATAAAGTCTTTGCTTCTTGCAACTTTGCTATCTAGTGGGTCGTCCCATGGTGGAAAATAGAGAAGATGGTTGGTGTCAACAAGCAACCCTTCTGCCGCCTTCCAAGCTTAACCAAGATGACTTTTTATTATCCCTGCAGGGTAAAAAGGCAGTACGGTCTACTTCAAACAATTCCTTCCGGGGATCTCCGTCGTCCCTATGAATTCCCTATCTCACAAGAAATAGAGAGATTTGACACATATTGGAGCGCTAGGCTTAATGGGGAGTGATTACCCAAAAGGTTCCTCCTTCCTTGCCCAACAACGTGAAAAGATGGCTTCTTAATAAGCCTACCAGGGACATGAAGAAAAATCAGAGTAAAACCAATGTGAAGAATCGTCTCGGTGACAAAGTGATTCCTGTGAAGGAACGCTTGGGTGAGAAAATTGAGTTTAAAACACCTGTGATGCCTAAGAAGAAAAGTACTGCAAAGGATAAAAGGAAAAGAAAAGCTGACACTTCAGAAAAGAAGGTTTGGGTAGAAAGGAAACATGGAGTCCTAGCTAAAGGAGAAACTATATACTCTAAAATTGAATGTAGGTCCTCTAAGGGATGCCTACTAGCTAAAGCCATAGATGATGAAGAGGAGACAGATAAAAATTGGAAAAGGTCAAAGAAAGAGAAGAAAGATTGAATCATTACTGAACTTCCAATTTATTAGACTATTTTAAAAATTTAAAGTCAATTTTATTTTATTAGAATTCCATCAATAATGTAACTTTATCTTATTAATGAAATTTCAGCGTTTTTAATTAAATCAACCTTTTACATTTAATTTATTAAAGCAATGAAAACAAATTAAATTATTTTATTTTCCGAAAATTTTATCAAGTACGGGAGTCGAAAAGTTTCCGAAAAACACCGAAATTTGCTCAGATATTCCCAGAAAAGTGGCGCCGCTGTTTTGCGTCTGTCGCCAGGCGTTGATGTCTGTCGCCGAGCGACAGGCTCTGTTGCTTTGTGCTGCATCTGTCGGTAGGCGACAGACCTCTTTCCGTGGCGCTGCTATTCCGTCGAATTTCTTCTTGTTTTTGAGATGCGAGGCTTGTAAAATTTAAAGTGGCCGCACCCTGTAAAGGGTTGCCTACGTATCCTCTCTTAAGGAATCAGACCAAACGTAGCTCTCTTGAGTGTCCTACTCAAGTAATTATGGGTAGTAATTTTTAAGTTGGTCAAGGTTCGTCATGTTTGAGAACTCGTTGCCATCCATGTCAGTTAGTTTTGCTGCACCTCCTGATAGGATGGTTTTGACGATATATGGTTCGGACCAATTAGGCCTGAATTTGCCTCTTGGGTCCAAAACGTTTTTCCTTAATTCTTTTAACACCAAGTCTCCTACCTTGATGTTTCTTGTCTTCAACTTCTTATTAAAGTGCCTAGTCATACGAGTTTGATAACATTGGGTATGATGTAGAGCTTCTGGTCTCTTTTCATCGAGTAGGGTTAGCTCTTCATATCTTGCTCTAGTCCATTCGACTTCATCGAGTTTACTTTCTAATACAATGCGTAGAGACGGTATTTCTAGCTCTACAGGTTGTTCGACATCCATTCCATAAACCAAGGAGAATGGAGTATTTCCTGTTGATGTGCGGATTGACGTGCGATAACCCCAAAGTGCAAAATGGAGTTTGTCAGGCCAATCCTTGTAATTTTCTGTCATTTTCTCGATAATAGTCTTTAGGTTTTTATTAGCTGCCTCAACTGCTCCATTTGCTTGAGGTCTATAGAGGGAAGAATGATGGTGTTGAATACCATATTTTTGTAACAATTCTTCACATTCAACTTGAAAGTGAGTTCCATTGTCACTTATCATCTCATGTGGGACTCCATATCGACAAATAATAATCCTTTCGATAAAGAGTGCTACATGTTTCGCAGTGAGTTTAGCATATGATTGTGCTTCAACCCACTTTGTGAAGTAATCAATTGCTACTAAGATGTATCCATGACCTCCTGTCCCAGGAGGGGTAATTTTACCGATAATATCAATTCCCCATGTAGAGAATGGCCATGGTGAAGTGTAGGTGTAAAGTAGAGACGGAGGAACGTGTTGTAAGTTAGCGTAAATTTGGCACTTAGGGCATCTTTTTACATATTGATGACAATCCCTATTCATGGTAGTCCAATAGTACCCTTCTCGCATTATCTTTTGGACTAGCATTGTTCCATTAACATGGTTTCCACAAATACCTTCGTGGACTATCCTCATAGCTCTTTGGGCGTCTTTTTTCCCTACACATAAGAGAGCTCGACCCCTAGGTACCCTTTTATGTAACTCGTTGTCTATGAGTACGTATTGGGAAGCCAAGAGTCTTAATGCTCGTTTTTCTCTTTTGTCAGCATGAGAAGGATATTCTCCTTTGGTGACGTAATTGAGTATATCTGTATACCACGGTTCTTCTTCTTCTTCTTCATCTTGGACACTTCGTCATCTTCTATGGCTTGAATGTAAGCCGGTTTATGCCTTTTCTCTATGGTTAGAGGCATTTGTTCAATTTCCGTAGGAATCCTGACCATTGAGGCTAGTCTTGCCAAAGCATCAGCAAATTGATTTTCCTCTCTAGGTAGATAGGTGTATTCTACCTTTTCCAGCTAGTTGGTGAGAGTTTCCAAATAAGTTTGGTAAGGGGCTAGACTTTCACTCCTTACTTTCCATCTTTTGGAAATTTGGTTGATGATCAACGAAGAGTCTCCGAATATTCGCAATTTCTTCACTCCCAATGCCAAAGCTGTTTCAAGGCCTACCACGCATACTTCGTATTCGGCAGCGTTATTGGTAACGTCGAAATCTAGCTTTATAAAGATTAGAACATGCTTTTCTTTAGGTGATACTAATAGTACTCCAACACCACATCCCTTTTGGTTTGAGGCTACATCGAAGTATAAAGTCCAAGTATCATCTTATGTGACCATCAAGTCTTCATCTGGAAATTCGTTGTCATGTGTTGGCGTCGAATCTTCTATTGGGAAATCCGCTAGGAAGTCCGAAACCACATATCCTTTGATAGCCTTTTGAGGCATGAATCTTACATCGAACTAGGCTAAGTTGACTATCCACCTTGATATGCGCCCATTGAGTGTAGACTTTTCGAAGAAATACTTAAGCGGGTCCATTCAAGAAACTACAAAGACTGTATGCACGAGCATGTAATGTCTTAGCTTGGTTGTGGCCCACACCAATGCGAGGCATAATTTCTCAAGCGGTGTTTAGCGTACTTTATACTCGAGCATTTTCTTACTTAGATAGTAGATTGCGTTTTCTTTACCTTCTACTTCTTGCGCAAGCATAGCCCCCATTGTCTCCTTGGTAACTGTTAAGTACAACCTAAGAGGGATCCCTGGAAGCGCTGGTGCTAATACGAGAGGGTTTGCGAGATAGGCTTTGATCTTTTCAAAAGCTTTTTGACACTCGTCGTCCCATATTACCGGCACATTCTTTTTGAGCTTCTTGAATATTGGTTTGTATATCGTTGTTAATTTCGATATGAACCTACTTATGTATTGCAACCGGCCAATAAATCCTCGAATTTGTTTCTCAGTTTTGGGCGGTGGCATTGACATGATCGCCTTGATCTTGGTTGGGTCTATCTCTATTCCTCTAGAGCTTATGACATATCCCAAGAGCTTGCCTGAGGTGACTCTGAAAGCACACTTAGATGGATTCAACCTCATGTTGTATTAACTTAGCCTTTCGAAAAATTTTCTTAAGGCTACTTGATGTCCTAGGCGATCTTTTGATTTCACAATCATATCGTCTACATACACTTCGACTTCTTTGTGCATCATGTCATGGAGTAGGGTAGTTGCTGCTCGTTGGTAAGTAGCACCCGCGTTTTTCAACCCGAATGGCATTACTGTGTAACAGTAAGTACCCCACGGTGTTATGAATGTTGTTTTCTCCATGTCTTCTTCTGCCATGAGAATCTGGTTGTACCCTGCGTATCCATCCATAAATGAGAGGAGTGCATGATTTGCTACATTATCTACTAAAATATCGATGTGTGGTAAAGGGAAGTCTTCCTTTGGACTTGCCTTATTTAAATCTCAATAGTCGACACACATTCTTACCCTTCCATCCTTCTTCAGAACTGGGACCACATTTGCTACCCATTCGGGGTATTTGGATACCCTAATAAAACCTGCAGTTATTTGTTTCTGAACTTCTTCTTTTATTTTAAGAGCTACGTCGGGTTTCATTCGACATAGCTTTTGTTTTACAGGTTTCATTCCTGGAATTAGTGGTATAGTGTGTTGAGCTATTTCTCTATTAATGCCTGGCATATCTTCATATGACCAAGCAAATACATCGATAAATTCTTTGAGTAGATTAATTAAATCGGTTCTTTCTTGTTTATTAAGTGTTAATCCGATTTTAATTTCTCTTTTAATGGTTGAATCATTTGAGATATCAACCGTTTCAGTATCCTCAATTATCGGTGTTTTCTTTTCAAGTGTTTCCATTGCTTTAATAAGTTCTTTGTCATTTTCATTGTTAGTTAAGAAATGCTCGTCATCTTGGGTTAATGAAGAACACAAGGAGTAAGAGGAAGAAGACATTTTATTGAATTCTGAAATCATTACATCGAAAAGAGAAATGTCCTCAGGGACTTGATTGCTAACTATCCTAGGAATAGAATTAGAAACAGGGGGTGCTATGGCTAAGGACTTAGAAGACTCTACAGGAAAAGACTCAGACTCAAGACTCAGACTCTGACTCAGACGATTCTTCAAACATTGGTCCTTGCCCTGTTGTTAATGAGATTTTTCTTCCATTCGGAGTAGTCACCTTGACCGTCTTGCGCCATCCTTGCATTGAACCTTCTACTGGAGTGATAAGCTTCGAAGGGTCAAAAGTTCTCGCTTTGTAGGACTGTTTGGATAAGCAAGGAGTTATCCTCTACATATTTCGGCTCATTCTTTTCACGCCCAAAGAGGAGTCCCATGACATTAAAGTCAAAGCACGGGGGTGCTCTCTCCTTGTGAATAGGAGTCGGGATCTCATCTAGAAAGTAACAATCCAGAAAGATTTTGAACCCAGGTTGCCTTATGCCATTTACAACAAAAGGTTCAGGAAATTCATAACATGGATAGTCCTCTCCTTCTCTTATGAACTGTCCGTTGAGAGTAAGAGGGTATTGGTCCATTGGGATTTCTTTCTTTTGGGTGCGAGCGTTCCTACGCGCCTTAGACCTTTCCTGGGCTCTCTTAAGATCTTCTTGAGTCATTTCAAAACCAAGTTCGAAAGTATCTAACTTAGGGATGCCAGGTGATTCCATTTGTTTTGTTATCTCCTTTTTCTTTCCTAGAGTCATTCCGGGAAAGTGTCCTTGTCTCTTGAGACTAGCATTTACCGTCATATTGGAGTGGGGGTCATGACAAAGAGGGGTCCTTTCATCCTCCTCGATTAAGGAGACCTCCTCACTAAAGCCCCACAAGTCTTCGTCATCTTCATCGTGCTCCACATTAATGACCGGATTTTCAACAGCTTTAATCCTCATAGGTGAAGCATCGATTGTAATAGGGATCCCTCCAACTATAGCTTTTACTTGTTGGTGAAGAGATGAAGGGACTGCCTTGAGGTCAAGAAGCCAAGGGCGTCCCAACAATAGGTTGAAGGAAGCCTTAATATCTACCACTTGGAAGGTAGTGGTATGTTCTATTACTCTCGTCGTTACATTCATAGTGTTTTTTCCAAGAGCTTGGCGACGGGTATTGTCGTAGGCTCGTATTCCTTGTGTTGACGGGGTTAAGTCTTTATCCTTTATGCCTAACATCCTCGCAGTTTAGGTTGTGTAGAGATGGGAGGTTGCATTCTCCCAGATCTTGTGAGGACGTCTATGGGTGAATCTTCTTCATCCCAAAAATCGCTTACAGGATATACGACTGAAAGTGGAGGTTCTTCCATATTCTTAAGATAGACGTCTTCGTCATCGCTGTCCCAAACCCCATTAATGCTCATATCTGGTTCTTGTGGGATTTGAACTAGTTTCTTGTCATCCATGGCATCGAAAAAGGTTTCCTCCTATTCTTCGATAGAATGAATTTCTTCAACAGGTTTGATGAGAGATGAAGGATCAACATGGTCTTCTTCATCAGAGATAGCCAAGGAATCGGAGAGAGGTGCATTGTTAATACTTGGCTTCTTGCTTGCAGGGGGCAATGGTAGCTTATTGTTGTCTATCAAATCTTGGATAGCTTCCTTAAGCTTCCAACAATTCTTAGTGAGATGGCCCCTACCTTGGTGATACTTGCAATGTGCGTTAGGGTTCCAATTGGCTGTCCTCTTTTCAACAGGTGGATCCCCGAATGGTCCAGTAGGAGTTATAAGACCTTTTGCATTCAGTCAATCGAATACGGTGTCATAACTCATACCAATAGGAGTAATAAAGTTCCTCTTAAATGGTTTCTTTTGTCCTTGGTTGTTCATAGCAAGGACTTCACTCAAATTAAAGGTGCTAACATTATTTGAGTGGGTGGTTTTGGAAAAAGAAGGGTTGTTGTTCTTCTTACCTTTCCAGCCACTGTTGGAGTTGTTGTTAGCAGCTTTTTGTTTAGCTAAGTCATCTTCAATATTAATTCCAATGTCATAGACAGCCTTGAAAGTATGAAGATTGTTTTGGTACTTAAGGTGTTTGGAGTACTTTTCTTGGAGGTTCTTAATGAACATCCTTACAGATTCTTTCTCACTTGGTACTTCAATCATCCT
This sequence comes from Chenopodium album, assembly GCF_948465745.1. Classification (NCBI taxonomy): domain Eukaryota; kingdom Viridiplantae; phylum Streptophyta; class Magnoliopsida; order Caryophyllales; family Amaranthaceae; genus Chenopodium; species Chenopodium album. The sequence continues at coordinate 41,358,991 of NC_137846.1, read as the reverse complement.
AGCAGAGGTTTCTCTCCATTTATTGAAGAAAGAAGTGAAACCTTCATTCTCTTTTTGTTTAAGTATTTCAAGTTCCCTATGATCAGTTTCAACTTGAATATTGCATTTATACCTATCAATGAACGCGTTTACAATTGATTCCCAAGTAGAGGTTTTCTCTTTGTCAAGGGAGAAGAACCATTGTTGGCAAACGGTCTCGAGAGATAAGGAAAATAAAGAATGAAATATTTTTCTATCAATACCCTTAATATTCATTATAGTTTCAAAGGCTCTTAAATGAAAATAAGGGTTATCAGTTGTCGTAAACTTTGGGATGTCGTTGGCATTGAAATTCTGCGGAAGAAGCTCCTTGTCCAGCGAGACCCCTTGTGAGCTAATGCCCTGGAATTTATAGTCATTAGATATCTTGCTCAAGCTTTCTTGCATGAGCTCCATTTGTTGTTGTCTCACAGGGTCATTGATTTGGAGGGTCAAAGCCTTCAACACCTTAGTAACGCTAGCCATTTACTTCTTGAGCTCGTTGACTTCTTCTTGACTCGCCATTATCTTCTTAGCTATTCTTTTCCGAGTGATTAGTTTGTCAAAAAGCTGAACTTGAACGAAGAGGTTATCCTTGATTAAACGCCCTTCCTTTCTTAACCACGCGCTGTAAATTAAACCATTTATTTGTTTTAATGACTTGACTCAAATTGACTTTGACTTTACGGGTTTATAAAGAAAAAGGAAAAGAAAAAAAAAACAAAAATAGGGTGTATATTTTTGGGAATCAAGTATATGGGTTCAAATAAGTGGTTTAATTGGAGGATTAATATCCGACTTACCCCCCTAAAAAAAATGACGGAAAACACGTGCATACAAGACTCTCTAGACATGGTCAAAGTGTATATACATATTAGTGTGTGCTTTATTTGTGGGTGTAAGTGACATGCTTTGACTCTTGTGTAAGACCATGGGACTAAGTGCCTAGACTCAATTAAGGACTAAACAATGGTACTGTTATTAACAAAATAATCGAACTAATTAGCAAACTGTTTAATTAGACTCGTCGTGATGACTCGAGCAAAATCTTGAACCGTCGCCGAGGCAACAGGATTGTCGCCGCCCATTGCAGTGCAACGCCAGACGACAGAGTTGTCGGTCGGCGTTGCATAGCAGAGTTTGGCGCTACAACCCAGAGTTTTGCGCCACTAATCTGGGACTGCTTTAAGTATTTTTACTCTACAGGGACTGACCTAAAGTCGTACTAAGTTAGTTTGATTAATTTATTAGGCTTTAATTACTCTAAATAATTAATTAATTAATTAGGCAAATTCCTTTTAGTTATTAATTTATTTAGACTCAATCACAAGTCAAACAAACGGTTAGGAAAAATATATAAGGTATGCACAACAACTAATGCACAAATAGTCAAGTAGTCACAACATGATGCAATGAGTTTGCAACCTAACCATGGCTCTAGTTCTCTACAGTTCGGGATATGGGTTAGTCAAAGAGGGTCCATGGTTATGAGTCTGAATGCACCGCGCGGAAGCCTTACCTTTGGAAGGGTTGGCGCGAGTGGATGGGACCCCGCGAGTTAAACTCGCTTCCATGGTTTGGTGAATTCAACATTCTCGGATGTACCCTTTGTTGCTCAGAGCGTTCAATCGGGTAGATGGAGCATGAATTCCCATAAGGTTATGTCCATATGTAGAACACATATGGGTTTCAGAAAAGTGAGAAAAACTCAATCAGGAAGTAGAATCGAGCCAACAATGCTAGAACTGGTCGAAATTAGAACTCATATTTCTGGCTCGGTATTGGAAGAACGCAGCGCCAGCCAACAGAGACTGTCGCCGCTATATTGCCCTGTCGTCTGGCGACGGAATTATCGCTTGATGACAGAGCCATATCTTCGGCGACAGGCTCTGTTTTCTAGACGTCAGTTCCTACATGCCTCAGCAGCTTTCTGTGTACGTAAAATTTTCCAATTTTTCGCAGCATTATTTAGGTTCTAGTTGTGAAAGATATTCCTCAAATTTCCTACGAGTAAAAAATCCTATGTTTTTGACTCATTACGGATGGTCTTTCCAATGAAAACATTTTTTATGCATATGACAATAATGTTAATCAAAATTACGCACATGGAATACTTAGAACTTTTTGAGTCTCATCCACTCATTCTAAATAATTGCCAAAATAAATTTTAGGAATTGAAATAGAAATCCTCCCCAGCAGAGTCGCCAAAAACTGTAGGGAATATTTCAAGCATTACCCCAAACCTGAACCCCACTGTGATCATACACTTAAGCATGGTGGCGTCCAAAGGGAAGGAAGCTAGAGCAAAAGAGTCGCCAACAAGTTTTAGGAACTTGTAAACCGTTCACAGGGTGAAGATTACACCCCTTAACGATCCAGGAGATCGTCAACTCCAATAGGTCTGGAACCGAGACTGGAAGTTCGGGGATGAAGGTACAAATCCAACCTAAAAGAGATTGAACCTGCCCTAATAATAGGCCTCTACTTTATTCTTCTCGTATTCATGTGCGCTTTCTGACTAACATGCAACCAATAGGTTAACCCTAAACCTGTTTATCTATGTTGGTTGAATTTAATGCACAAATAAATCTATTATTGGCGATCACTTGAATTATAATCAAATTAACCCTAAATAAGATTATTAATCATCTTATTAAGTGTGATTATAAGTACAAATTCCCTTTAAACATGCATAAAAGGTGTGATCAAGCAATAACAATAAATAATCAATATCAAGCAACATAATAATAATCAACATCATAATGATAATATTCTCAATCTCAAAGCATAATAATATCAGCAAGATCCTAGGCATGATACGAACAAGATTAATAACAAACCCTAGCATGTCACTAAGCAATAAAAATCAAAGCTTTAGCCCTAACATGATATTAACATGCTATTAGGAAAGAAAATAGGAAGCATCCTAGAAATCATAATTGATATAAGCAAATCACCCTAAATATCATAATAAGGAAAGCATCCTAACATGATACTAGGAACCAAAATAACAATCTTAACATGATTTCTATATCATAAGACCAATTAAACAATTAAAGCACTTACTTCGATGCCTCGTACCTCTTTCTAATAACAAAATACACACGTTAGTAACTTCAAGGAAAAGTATAAAATCAAACAATTAAATTAAATAATGGAAATAGAGATTTGGGACCAAACCCTCAGAAATTATAACCTTTCACGTCTAGGGCGAAGGCAACTTCGAACTTGGCTACGTGTGTCTAGATCTTATGAATGCGGAATTTTGTTTGTGAAAAGTTGGGCTAGAAAAAGAGAGAGAGAATATGAAGAATTCTTAATGAGAGTTGGTGATATTTGATGATTCAAAACGGAGGTTTCAGGAGCCTATTTATAACGAAAATCAGCCGGAATATGATAAAAAGGAATCAGAGTTCGAAAAGGAATAAAACACGACGCTGTCGCCGCAAAAGCCTCTGTCGCCGCGTGACAGGCCTGTCGCCAGGCGACAGGCCTGTGGTGTGGTGCGGTACTGCAGGCAGTTTTTCCACACATTTTCCTATTTCTGATAAAATTTAACGCACGAGGGGTAAAATTGTAATTTTATTTAAAACACTTTTTTTTATTCTAAAAAAAACTCAATAATCAATACTAATCACATTAGGATTCAAAAGAACCTTCTAAACGATTCTTGAAGACTATAATCAATCCTAATTGCATTAGGAATCATAAATCACAATGGGCCCTCCTCTAGATCATTGGGCCGCATATAAAAGTCAAACCGGGCCCAGTTTAATATTTTGGCCATAACTTCCTCATTATTCATCGGAATTGGGCTTATAATATATTGTTGGAAAGCTCTTTTCGAGTCCAATCTAACTACACTATTATTGGACCCTTGCCATGGACCAAACTAAGCTGGAATGCACGTTTTTCAAAAATAGGTTAAGAAAAGAAATATTTTCAAAAATAGAAAGAAGAGATATTTTAATAAAAACATCCTCATCACTAGACTTTCCACACTTTCACCTCGTTCGATAATCAAATGATGTGAAAGGTACTCATCACTGGGTTTGGTTTTGGGGAGACACATTTGGGTGTCTATAGACGTCATTTTGACTTTGATCACAAGACTTATATTTTATGTCTCGCTTATATTTATGGAATGACACGTTTATGTGTGTTTAGACAAACATGTTTATAATGATACCAAAGCTAAGAGTCAAACGTACTTGTGGCATTGTCGTCTTGGCCACATTAACATCAAACGCATCAAGAAACTTCTACAGGAAGGTGTTCTTGACTCTTTCGATTTGCAATCGTTTAAGAATTGCGAAGGATGTTTATTAGTCAAGATGATTAAACAGCCATTCTCCAAGTTGGGAGAAAGGGCAGGAGACCTTTTGGGTCTAATACACACCGATGTATGTGGACCAATGAGCTTTGCCACAAGGGATAGACATCGATATTTTATCACCTTCACAGATGACTATAGTATATATGGGTATGTCTACCTCATGTCGCACAAATCTGAATCGTTTGAAAAGTTCAAAGAATTTCAAAGTGAAGTTGAAAATCAGCTTGGCAAGAAAATCAAAGCCCTTCGATTGGATCGAGGTGGTGAATACTTGAGCCAAGAATTCGATGACCATTTGAAAGAAAAGGGTATACTTTCATAATTGACACCTCCAGAAACTCCACAATGGAACGGAGTATTCAAAAGGAGAAATCGAACCTTGTTTGACATGGTACGATCTACAATGGGTCTTAGTGATCTTCCTATCTCTTTCGGGGGACACGCACTTCTAACTGCGGCACTAACACTGAACCGTGCTCCATCAAAAACTGTAGAAAAGACTCCATACGAGTTATAGACGAAGAAACCTCCTAGGTTGTCTTTTCTAAAGATATAGGGATGCGAAGCATATGTCAAGAAATTGATTTCTGACAAACTTCATCCCAAATCTGACAAGGTTTACTTTGTGGGCTACCCAAAAGAAACCAAAGGATATTACTTCTATGATAAATCCGAGAATAAAGTGTTCGTTGCTCGCGATAGTGTCTTTTTGGAGAAGGAGCACCTTTCCAAAATGACAAGTGGGAGGAAAATCGAACTCGATGAAGTTCGAGAGGATGAGCAACAAAATCAGATTGACAGTCAAAATGCTCAAACAGCATCTGTTGACGCCGGTCAAAATGTGCAAAGTCAAACCGACAATGCAAATACTCAGTCCGTTACCCTGCGTAGGTCTCAGAGGCCGAGATCTCAACCTGATAGATATCTTGGTATAGTATTAACCGAGAATCAGGACATCCTGGTTATGGATGGAGATGAACCGGCAACCTACAAGCAAGCAATGGCAAGCACGACTGTGATAAATGGCAAAAGGCCATGAGATCTGAAATGGATTCCATATTTGAAAATCAAGTCTGGGACTTGGTTGACTTACCCGAGGGTTACACACCTATCGGATGTAAGTGGATTTTCAAATTGAAAACCGATAAATATCATGCCTTTTTTTCTTTTAGAACGGGTAGGGAACCTGAAGTCTGGCAGAAAATCCGAATCATAGTATTCATTTACAAAGCTAGATTGGTAGCAAAAGGTTATAGGAAAGTTTATGGTATTGATTACGATGAAACCTTTTCTCCAATCGCAATGCTTAAATCCGTTCGGATCCTCCTAGCGATTGCTGCATATTACAATTATGAAATATGGCAGATGGACGTCAAAACCGCCTCCCTCAATGGGATTTTGGAAGAAAATGTGTATATGACACAACCTGAAGGTTTTGTCGACCAAAACAATGCTGGGAAAGTTTATAAGCTTAAAAAGTCCATTTATGGGCTAAAGCAAGCTAGCAGGAGTTGGAATCTTCGATTCGATGAAGCCATCAGTAAGTTTGGTTTTATCAAGAATCCAGATGAATCTTGTGTTTACAAGAAGGTCAGTGGGAGTGACATCACCTTCCTAAACTTATATGTCGATGACATATTGCTCATTGGAAACAGCAATCCGATGTTAGAGTCTGTAAAGGCCTGGCTCGGAAAGTGTTTTTCAATGAAAGACTTGGGAGAGGCTCGGTACATATTGGGTATCAAGATCTATAGGTATAGATCGAAAAGGATGATTGGATTGAGCCAAAGTACTTATATTAATAAGGTACTGGCACGATTCGGCAAGGAGGAGGCCAAGAGAGGTCACCTACCCATGTCACATGGCATAACCCTAAGCAAGAAGCAGTGTCCACAGACACTTGATGAGCGAGAAAGGATGAATTTGATTCCATATGCTTCGCTAATTGGATCGATCAAGTATGCCATGATATGTACTAGGACAGATGTATCGTATGCCTTAAGTGCTACGAGCCGATACCAATCAGACCCAAGAGAGGCCCATTGGACTGCGGCCAAGAATATCCTAAAGTACCTGAAAAGGAACAAGGATAAATTCCTGGTGTATGGTGGCTCAGAAGAATTAGTTGTTGAAGGTTATACCGACGCAACAGAGACGATTTCAAATCGCAGTCTGGATACTTGTTCTGTCTAAATGGAGGAGCATTTAGTTGGAAGAGTGTCAAGTAGAGCACAACTGCAGATTCTACAACTGAAGCCGAATACTTGGCAGCTGCAGAAGTGGCTAAGGAGGCTGTTTGGATTCGTGAGTTCGTTGGTGAACTTGATGTTGTACCCTCTATCAAGGGTCCAATAGCCCTCTATTGTGACAATAATGGAGCTATTGCTCAGGCCAGAGAGCCAAGGGAACATCAGAAGGTCAAACATGTCAAACGGTGATTTCACATGATTCGAGAATGGAAATCAAAAGGTGAAATCAGAATTTGTAAAGTTGGAATGGATGATAGTGTAGCTGATCCACTTACTAAACCTTTGCCTCAAGGGAAGCACAACAAGAACGTTGAGTCAATGGGAATCAGGCACGTGGGAGACTGGCTTTGATTTCCCTGTTTAGTGTTTTAGTTAATTTTAAACATTTTATTGTAAGGCACTAAGAAAAACCATTCAAGTTTTGGAGTAATTTAAATTTCATGCAATTTTATCACTCCATTTGCTATTTAATTATGGTTTAAGATTAAATAATGAGTCCATTCGATTATGAGAATATTCAAAATAGGGTATCAAGACCAGTCTTGATAAGGAAACACTTATTAAGTGAACATTAAATATTATAATCGAAAATTATCCCTAATCGAGGTCATTTAAAATGATGGATGATTAATGACCATTTGAGATTAGTGCGTAGTTTAGTTTATAGCACTGTTTCATGTGCTACAAGGAGATGATTGTCATAAATCATTTGCACAGGTATTGGTTTGGAACCATATTGGATCGACCTATGAGAATAATTTAAGAGATTTAAAAATCGTCATAAGTATACTTCTCATTATGGCTATCGGAACCTATTTCCTCGACCATGAGTATTGTGAGTTCTCTTGTTTGAGTACTAGTCCGCTTTGATGTTGTCAAACTTCTGCCGTAAAAGGGGATTATAACGGCAACACTCGGGTGGCTAGGTCCTCTCAGTAAGAGAAGCTACATTACAAGACTGAGAATGTCCCCCTAGTAAAATAGGGAAGATGTCTTTGTTGTTTACAAGGCCTCTTGAAGAGCGAGACTGTAAAAATGCATGGCCGTGCTCGGATGGATTTTAGAAATCATCTGTTTATTAACAGTCGGACTCGGGATAACACTTCTGTACATAAAGGATGACGAATAAATCATACCTTATAGTTCATGAAGAGACATTAAGCGACATAGGAAAAAGGCTATACACTAAATGCGCACTTGCCCGGAAGGACAAGTGGGAGATTGATAGGAATGGTGTCCTTCAAACAAGTGTATTATTCCGATAGAGGGTTCGGAATGATCGGAATGCCTAGGTGGAGGCCGCTTCCAATCAGTAATATTAATTATACATTAATATTACAGCTTAATCTTGACTGAACCCTTTGAGTTTCACCCAAGCAATAAACGGACCTACACGATGAATTAATTCGGAAAGAATTAATTAGTCACTCGAGTAATTAATATTTAGACGTCGAAAATTCGAGCTTGGAGCGTCGAATCCGAGCGTCGTAAGTCGAGTCGAATCAATTAAGGACGAGACGGTAAAATTACTAATAAATCAACAATTTACCAAAATACCCCTAGGATCGGAATGCCCCGAGCAAACCGATGCCTAGGGGCATTTGGTAAAAGCCGAGGTGGCTAGCAAATGCACCAAGCCAAGCCTAGGCTAGCTGATGCATGATAGCACACCACGGCTAGCATGGTGCTAGCCACGATAGCCGGCCAAGGGCAACAGTCGCAACCAAGGCCAGCAGCTAGCTGGGCCGAGGCTACAGCCGCAAGCCGCGCCATGGCCGCAGCTGCTGGGTCGTGGCAGCAGCCAAAAACCGGCTGCCTTGGTGCTCCTCTTAGGGTACCACGTGGTAGCCGGGGATTGGTCATGTATAGGGATAGGTGGCCGGCCAAATGGAGCTCCTTGGGGATCAAGTTTGGTCCCCTCCCCTCCTTGTGGTCCTTATCTAACTCTTCTCCTAAATATGCCACTTGTTGATTTATTAGTTGCTTGATAATTAATTTTATTTTTGATTTAAAAATAAAAGGAATAATCAATTCTGCCACGTTGATGGAAGAGCAAATCTCACTCATGCTTTCCCTATAAATACCCAAGTTGGGTATTGGGAAAATCACTTGAGTAAGGTGTTAGAAAAGGCATCTCCATTGAGAAAACCTTTAAACACATATAATTACTCGAGTTTAGGTCAGGCTTAGCTAACCTCTAAACATTGGACCTTTATCGGGGTCGTGTTGTGGGTGGACTTCCGTTGAAGGTCTTCGTGCGAGGGAAGCTAAAAGCTTTTCGAAGTAAGAGTTCTTGTAGTGAGCGAAGCACGCGTCAAAGGTATTAATCTTTCCTTTATTCTTGTTGTTTAAGTTAATTATGTCTTGTGATTAAATTAATTGTGAGTGTGGTCTTGGGTCGGGTTTTCTTCCGCGGTGAGTTGGACTCATCGAAACCCAACACAGTCATGGTTCAGGACCACTATGGAGTTAGCAAACTCTGTGATCGTGAATGGTTTACAAGTTCCTAAAACTTGTTGGCGAGTCTTTTGCTCTAGCTTCCTTCCCTTCGGATGCTACCATGCTTAAATGCATGATCACAATGGGGCTCAAGAATTGGATGCTTGAAATATTCCCTACAGGATCATGAAGGCCACATTTTGTTGCTGCAACACTTAAGATTCGAGCTCACTAGTCACCATTAGTTGCTAAAACAAAGGCCACGGAGCTGGCTGCTAGACTTGGGCGCAAATATGGGTATGAAATGGTCATCCTTGAAACTGACTGCCAATTCCTAGTTAATAGGCTGGACAAGGTTGTCATTTTCCTCCTAGAGCTTGACATTGTGCTTGGTGACATTTTATCGTATTGCTCTTATGCCTGTTAAATGGTCTCATGTAAAGAGAGAGGATAATTTTGTGACCCATCATCTAGTGAAACTTTTTCCATTTGGCCATGAACAAGTGGGAAAGCGGTTAACCACGATATTACTCCATGTGGTATTGATAAACAATGTCAATTCGGATAACCAGATGAAGCTTGGGTCGGGTCTATTCGGGTCAGGTCAACTCCAAATCGGTTCATGTTCGATTCGGATAAATTCGAATCGGGTTCAAAATGGGTTTGACCGGATTAATTTCAGGTCGGATGAATTTGGTTCGGGTTAATTTCAGTTCGGATGATTTCGGTTAAGTCATGTTTAGTTTGATTAAGATAAAGTTGATTTAGTATTTAGTCAAACCCGATTCAAATCCTTTCCGTGTTTGTCTAGATTTTGGTGGAGTTGACCAAGTTCAATATCTAAATAAGGTCATTTTAAAAGTAGAGTAATTATTGAATTTTTGCCTTATTATTGTTTCGATATCAAGTTATTCATGTTATTGCGTGGTAAATTATTACGAATTGCGAAGAATTAGTTTTCTCATTCAATCAATTCTTTTGTAATATTTATCTTGGAGCCAAATTCAAATTGAATAATTATCGATGAGTTATCATACGTACGTACATAAGTGAGACAAATAATAATGAACTAGTGATAGACTGATAGATGATAGTCACATATGGTGATATACAAAAAATAATAGGAAAATTTGTAAATAATAATCCCAACTTTGCTCCATTTTCTTTTAATAATCCTAACTTTGAATTATTCTGGAACAATTCCAACTTTGGGGGTTTTTTGCTTTCGTCAATCCCAAACCGGTCAACAAAAGTCAATGACCAACTATCACAAGTTACGTGACACGTGTAACATTGTGACTGGTTCAAAAAAGAAAAAATTTAATAAAAAAAAAGAAAAAAAAACTTCAAAAAAAAAATGAAACCCCCTCCCAGCCCCTCCACCACCGCCCACCGGAATTCCAAACCCCAACCGCCCCAATCCCTCTTACCTCACAGGAAAACCCACCCAAATCCTCCCGACCCCACCGAAATCCACCCCAACCTTCCCGCCGTCTTGCCGCCACCTCCTCCGATCCCTTCCCGTAAAACCCCCTCTCTGTCCTCGAAAAACCACTAAAATCCTCCCCCGCTGCTCCAAAAGCCCACGAAACCCCTCCCCCACCCTCGAATCACTAGGCCCAGGTGATTCAAGGGTGGGGGGAGGGATTTCGTGGGCTTTTAGAGCGGCAGGGGAGGATTTTAGTGGTTTTTCGAGGATAGAGAGGGGGTTACAAGAATGGGGGTTGTGATTTAAAGGGAAGGAGGGGGAGTGGCGGTGACAGGACGGGAGGAGGGGTGGCTGGCCGGCCGTTGGGAGGATTTGGGTGGATTCTCCGGTGGGTAAGGGGGGATTAGGGTGATTGGGTTGAGTTTCCGGTGGGAGGTGGGTGGTCAGGGAAGGGGTGGGGGCAGGGTTTTCTATATTTTTTAATATTTTTGGCTAATTAGAACTCTACACGTGGCATTAATGAAAAAAAATAACTTTTTTAACTGATAGCCGGTCAAAGGGATTGAAGAAAGTAAACAGCCCCCAAAGTTGTGATTATTCCAGAATAATCCAAAGTTGGTATTATTAAAAAGGAAAAATTGAAATAAAAAATTCAACCTTTGCACATTCTTTCCAAAAACATTCAACCTCAATTTATTCCAATAAAAATTCAACCTTTAAACCCCCCCTTCGTTAATAGGTCCATTTGACCTTTAACCTATTAAACAGGTTAATTTTTTTTTTTAATTCTCTCACTTTCCTTCTCACTCCTCTTCTCTCTCTCTCCTCTCTCCTTAAAAACTGAAATCACCCAACACACCACCAGTACACCACCAATACCACCAGTACACCACCAACACAACCAAAACACCGGACCACCAGTTCACCGCCAGTACACCAGTAACACCAGTCAACCACTCTCTCACCACCACAACCCATCTCGTAACCACTCTCACCACCACCATGGCATGAAATCCCACCATAATCATTCCAAACAACTCGCACCAACACCACAACCCGTAACCCATCCACCACCACTAAAATCTGAAACTCGAACACACCCAATTCATAGCCACAACCAAGATCTAAAACCCCTCCATAACCACTGAAAACCAACCTCAACCAACTTTAACAAGGTGCGGTGGTTGGTTGTTAATTAGTGTGGGTTGGAGCAGGTGCGGCAGGTGCGGGTTGAGGTTCGGTATTAGTGGTTGAGCGGTTTGGAATCGGTGGTGGCGGCAATGGTGGAAGCTGGGGTAGGCATCTGGGTTCGTGGAGGGGAGGTGCAGTGTGGGTAGGCCGACGGTGGGTGAGTTGGACTCCGACCGCCCGAATTCTGGGGTGGGGAGGGGAGTTGCGCGCAAGGGAGGGGGAGATGGAGTGGTGGCAGGGGAAGGTGGTGGTGGTGGAAAAGGGGTTTCGAAATTTTTTTTGTTTTTTTTAATTTTTTTTTAATAATTAAAAAAATAATTGACCAATTAATAGCTAACACGTGGCATATAACTTACAAAAACCGGTCATTAATAGGTAATGGATCTTTAGATGAAGGGGGTATAAAGGTTGGATTTTTACTGGAATAAATTAAGGTTGGATTTTTTTGAGAAGAAAGTGCAAAGGTTGGATTTTTTTTATTTCAATTTTTACTTAAAGAAAATGGAGCAAAGTTGGGATTATCATTTACAAATTTTCCAAAATAATTTCCTCTTTTTAAGGTACTACTCTTTAATTATTTATTCTCATGAAGCTATGAGTATTATTAACTTACTTTATTACTAATTCAATTTGTATAAGATATTTTTTTAGAGTTTCGGACTTTCCAACTTATCAATAATTAGTAAATTTGTAAATATATAGTAGTATAAGAACTTGAAAAAAGGGTCAATAATAGGTTAAGTTTAAAATTATGGCTGGGTTAAAATCGGCTGGGTTAATATTGGATCGGTTTAAAATCGGGTCGGGTTAATATCAGTTCGGGTTAAAATAGATCAGATTAAATCGGTTATTTGTCGGGTCATTTTTGGATTGGATTGAGTTCAAGTCGAGTCAAATCGGTTTGATTTGAGTTCAAGTCGGGGCATATTGGGTTCGGTTTAAGTTCAAGTTGGGTCAAATCGGTGTCGGGTTAAGTTCAGATCGGGTTAAATTTGGATTCGGATAAAGTTCAGGTTGGTTATAGATCAGATTTGAGTTCTGAATTTCTTGAGTCAAATCATATCGGTTACAATTCGAAAGGATAATTTTTTTCAAATCGGTTCGGTTTTGACACCTCTAGTATTGATGGATAATTTATCATCTATATAATCTTTTCTCATATGGTTTCTTATCAAAAAAAAAAACTATATATTAATGAAATTTCACCGTTGATAAATATTTCGGCTATTTCACCAAATGCCACTGAGCACTTTAATCATTCACCAAATGCCATCAAGGTTTTCAAAATTCACAAAATGCCACTGAGTTTTTAAAAATTTTACCGAGTGCCATTAATGACTACGACTGTTAACTCCGTTAGTCATTAAGGCTAATTATGCCACGTGGTGGCTTATGATTGATTGTTTATTAAATTAGTAAATTAATTATTTAATAAAAAATTAAAATAAAAACACCCACCATGACCCAGCCCTAACCACCGTATGTTACTGCCACCACCCTATCCTTGCCTCCAGCCAGTCCCCACCATGGCGGCGACCCAACCCCGAACAACCGCGCCGGCGACCCAGCCTAGCCAGCCCGCGCTGACGACGTAACCTAGCCACCCTTCCCGCGATTCGCAAACTCTCTTTCTCCCTCGAAAATCCCTCCCCTCCTCACTGCCGGCGACCAAAGCCCCCCTCCCCACGCTGGAGAACCCAAATCAGTTCATCCCCTCCGAGCTCCATCCTTTCAACACCTTAAGCCGAAATAGCGCAGAACCCTAAATTAAAATCTCCAAAAATCGAAATCTGGGGTTTCGACACCTTAAACCCCAATATCGATTTTCCTGAATTCGAATCCCCTTCCACTCACCACTGCCGGCGTCCAATAATCCCTCCCTGCTCCGGCGAACCCAAACCGCTTCTTCCCCTCCCATCTCCACCCTGAACCACCACGCTTAAACCCCAAAATCGAAAACCTTAAAATCGAAATCTAGGGTTTCGATTTTGGAGGTTTCAATTTTGGGGTTTTACGGTGTCGAGGATGGTGGTTTAAGGGGGGAAAGGGGGTGGAGATGGTAGGGGGATGGATGAATTAGCTTCGCCGGCGCAAGGGATGGGGGCTAGGCGCCGGTGGGAGGGGACAAAGGTGTTTTTAAAGTGGAGGGAGGGGTTTTAGCACTATTACAAAAAATCCCTATCGAGTCGCTTGTAAATGACCTAACGAGTCGCCTCAAAGGCGATTCCACAGCCACCGACACGATAGCTTCCAACTTTAGGAGTTGCCTTTGAGGCGACTCGATAGCTTTTATATAAGTCGCCTATTAGTTATTAGCCGACTCTTTATGTTAAGCTATTTTGTCGCTTGTGTTGAAAGAGGCGACTCCATAGGTTAATCTATTATGTCGCTTGAGTTGAAAGAGGCGACATGTAAAAAATCAATATTTTTTTCCAACTATTTTTATTACCTCATATAATGTCAATGTTTATGCTACTTAGCATGCTTGATCTCTGGTTCTTTGTCTGGAAGGTTGAAGTTCTTGCCATTATGGCTAAGTTTCTTTATATTTATATATGATATTGTAACTATTTTAAATATATTGTAAGAACCACCCTATCAAGTCACGTCTTACGTATTAGGTGACTTATAGGTAGTTATTATATAATAAAGCACCTACAAGTCGGACTTTTAGAGTCGCCTGTATATAAGGTGCAACTTGTATACATTTCGGGTCGCCTCATACTTATTAGGCGCCTTGTTAAGTTGGGAAAAAGTTCAACAAAGCACTAACGAGTCACCTAATATACATGAGGTGACTTGATAAGTTTACAAGTCGCACCTTATATGCATGTAACTATACAACCCGACTTATTCGGTGGCTTAAATTAGATTTTCAATAACACCTGTATATAGGGTGCGACTCATTAACCTATCAAGTCGCCTTATACATATTAGGTGACTCATTAGGTGAGAGTCATACCTAACAAAACTCACCTATTGAGTCACCTAATGTGTATAAGGCGACTCGATAGGTTTTTAAATTGCACCTTATGTACAGGTGACTTTGAAAATCTAATATAAACCACCAAATAAGTCAGGTTATTGAGTCGTATGCATATATGGGGCAACTTGTTAACCTATCAAGCCGCCTCATATATATTAGGTGACTCGTTAGGTGCTTTGTTGATTTTAACCCTAACTTAACAAGTCGCCTAATAAGTATGAGGCGACTCGATAGGTTTATAAGTCGCATCTTATGTACAGGTGACTCTAAAACTCCGACTTATTAGGGGTTTTTGTAGTAGTGTAGGGTGGGGGGAAGGTGGTTCTGGGAAGGAGAGGGTGGCGATGGCATAGGGTCAGGGGGAAGGGTGGCCGCCGACACCGAAGAGGACGTTGGTCACCGGTGGGGGTGGGGGCAAGGGGTTGGGCTGGTGTAGGGGCGGTGGGAAGAGTGGCTGGGGTTTGGTTTTTTTTTTTAAATTTTTTATGTTAAATAAAATAATAATATAATAAACCAATTAGAATATGCCACATGGCATAATTAGCCTTAATGACTAACGGAGTTAACTAGCATTAGTCATTAATGGCACTTGGTGAATTTTTAAAAACTCGGTGGCATTTGGTGAATTTTAAAAATTTTGATGACATTTGGTGAATTATTAAAGTACTCAATACATTTGGTGAAATACCCGTAAATATTTCGATCTAATTGTTACCTTATAGGCTTATATGTCGTGCCATTAATCTATTTTCATATTTATGTTTTTTCTTTTTGCCCCTTTGAAGCTTTTCACTTTTACGCTGCACCTCTCTCTCTATCTCTCCTCCATTGAAGCGTATTTCAAGTTCTCCATTGAAGCGCCTACTGAGCTTTCTCTTCATCATTGAACCAGCTTCGGCGGTAAGCTACTTTTATTTCTTTTTTTCCTTTTCTATAATCGAATTTCAATTTCACAATCTAGGGTTTATCGTTAATTTAATTGTCAGTATAGTCAATTTAGGGGTTCTTCTAAGCTGTATTATTGGTTGTAATTACTGAGGTATGAATGATTATAGTGAGTAATTTTATTGATACTCTTTAAGAGAGAAGAATTTTATGTGATTTTGGAGCCTAATTTGATAATTGAATCAAATTTAATTGCTAATATGTTGCAAGATTTTGTTTATAACCCTTAAATGTTAAGATGAAAGTATGAAATTGGATCTTTTCTCCCTAATCCCAGGGCGTCCGTCTTGGCTCAGGGAAGGGTCTAATTGGAATCGGAATTGAAATTATCTACATTTTGATTGTTATCATTATTAATTGACAAGAATTAGCTCATTATTTGATATTAATCAATTGGTAGTCTACAGTAATTGATGGTTTACAGTGTTATCACATTGTGTGTTTGATGAAACTGGATTATTTAATCTAACTAAATATTAAAGCCAATGAATAAATATAAGAGTAAAGATGTAAAATAGGATGGATTTGACTTTTTCAAATGTTTATTTAAAGAAAAACTTTGTTTAATCCTCATCCAGTCATCCACTTCAAGCAAAATTTGAAAGACAGAATTCCATGATAGTGAATAGAATAGCAAGTCAACAAAATTTCTCTCCATAACACATTTTTTTGGTTTGTATGAAAGATTATTATGTTTATTTTTATTTTATTTAGTACGCGGTCGGTGGTGCCCTATCACTCTTTAAATCCTGGATCCACCACTGCTTTCTACCATCTTTTGTCATGTATTTTCTTCACTTATCTATTTTGTATGTTTTCTTTTTTTATTTGAATTTTCCTGTTGATTTTTACTATCTTAGTCACATCTGAGGATGATGGATTTTTCGTGATATGATGTTTGTATTGGTGAAATCTTGTTGTTAAACATATTCTATTAGGTTTTTTGTTGGCTTTGTTTTGTTGTTGTTATATGTCCAATTAGTCTATGCCCTGTGCTTAATTGTAGTTGAAAAATCATCTTATCGTCTTTCCAATGTGTTATCGATTGAATACTATGTTTTGGGTGATTTGTCTTTTTTTTAAGGAGGGAGCAGAGTAGAAAAGGGCAATAAAGGTCATAATTACTATATATAATCTATGAATTTGATTGAATATGAAATTGAGCTTTTTTTAATTGAATTTGGGAGCTGGAGGAAATATTGGCAGCGGTGGATTAGAGATCAAGTGAGGGAATTTGATCTGACATTATAATCACAAAACAAAAAATGTCTCATTGCACAATTAGAGTCGCACATCAACACAAGAGCACAAGTCAAATCCATACAACACCCCAAAAAAAAAAAAAAAAGCACAGAAAACCATACATCACTCCAAATCAAAAATCAACTTATTCATACCTAAAAACTAATCAAAAGATCAAAAAACAAGGGAAAAATTGAAAGAACTTGAAGCGATTGCTTTTTAATCTAGTACTTGAACAAGATTTAAGAAGTAAAATTGAGTAAAGAAAATAACTATAAAAAAGCCCTAAAAATTATAAGTTAACCGCATTAGTTCATATTGTTGGAGGAGAAGATAGTGTATTAGGTTAGTTTCTAACCCCCGATCTATGTTACTCGGACTCTTTCATTTACCTCATGTGCCCGTGTCGACACGACACGTGTCGGACACCGACACCAACACTTGGACACTTCATTTTTAACTAATAACACAACTTTTTTCAAGAAAATGGGCGAGTTCGATGCTTGGACACCCGTGTCTAATTTGACACTTCATCCGAGTCCAAGTAACATAGCCCCTGATACCTTATGACGTTTGATGATTAACATGGCCTCAATACTATTGGACCAGTTTAACCATTCAACCTATTTTGGCATGAATGTGCTTCTGACCATTCTGTGTTAAGATGGAAAACAATAAAATGGCCTTTTTCTTCCTGTGTCACTGTGTGCCTACCTTCCTGACATATATTAGGAAGGGCCTAAATTTAGAAGGAAGGTGAGCTGAGTGAGAGAGATAGATTGTGAAAGGTTATATGAGAGGTAGATGAGTAGAAGGGTTTAGGGGTAAAGGGGAGAAGGATGGAGTTCATTTTTCGTTATTTGGATCACAATTGGGCCATTGGGAGATGGAAAGGGAGAAAAGAAATAGAAGAATTGGGAAGTGAAATTTAATCTTTTGTAAAACAATTCTTGCTATCCCAAATGATATCAGGCTTGATTAGTGCTCCAACAAAAGTGGCAATAGTTAGATCCCTACCTTATTAACCATGTTTTACTAGCCCACCCTTGGAATGACTTGCACCTTAATTAAATCAGTATGGTACCTGAGCTAGAACAAGTAAAATAAAATTTGTTAGCTAACATTTCAGGAGAGCAAACAGAGACAATACAACTGCACCATTTTGTCAACCCAGGCGGAATGTGGAGCATTTGGGTTGGACCCCTGCTTCCCTGCTGATTGCTTGGTGCTTCGAACGCCACAGTTGTTGCTGCTGTAAGATCCAATTCCCACTTTCCAATCAGGGTGTATCAGTACATGTACTGTTTGCTAAGAATTAGGATTTGTTTACTTTCTATCTTATCCTTTTCCGGTTTTCCCCCTTTCCTTAGCCCAGTCCAATTATTGTCTATATAATGGTAAATAGATCCCGTCCTTTCCTCCTCTCTGTCCCTTCCATTCCCTCCAGATTTTTTGATATAAAACCTCAACTGATATATAATTTTTAGTGCTTTTAGCAAGTAGTACTACATAGTACATGCAAGAACTTTAGAGGAATCTTCTTGGCCTTATTTTGCACATTTAGTTGACTCTATTAATTTTTAGGTTTCAATAAATATGTTTCCCTAGTATGGGCATTTCCTTGCTATTGGAGTACAAATGTAGGTCAATGGAGGGTGGACATTGCTAATTATTTTATATTATTGTATTATTTGATATGTATATTTGTTTATTGATTTGAAAAATTGATGACACAAGAGTTGTGATAGATCTTAGAATCATAACCAAATTGCGTTCCATCGTTGTAGCTTTTGATTCTATGAGGTTTGAATGTGTTTTCATGGTTCTATTAAATTAATTCCAACTCACTGAAGATTCTGTTAGGAAAGCTTATTTGTATTGGATTTACTTTGTGTTAGTTTTGGTTTATTCCCTTGGAAACGAAGAAATTACTACCTGCCCATTGAGGATATATTAGATTCCTTCTTGATATGCTTGAAATTTTAGCTTAATAACTTGTAACAATATTCCCTTTCCGTGTATGTGAAAATATTTCAATTTACCAACATTAGGCAATTTGGTTTTGGTTCTGCTTACCATATTCTTTATATAAATCCATTTTGTGAGGCTGGAACCATTGTTTTGTACGATTAGAAGCCTTTAACAAACATTATTGTGATGAAAAAGAAAAAGAATTTTTGGGACAAAACCGTGTCTTGATGCATACTTTGAAATTTATCTCTTCTTTTCTTCTTTGTTACCAATCTTTTGCCTGGCTAAGCTTTGATGCTTCGTTGTGATTTTTGCTTCTAGTACTAGTATATCTAAGGGTGAAGTGTTAGAATGTTTTGATGGTAGCCTTTTTTATTTGAATTGTATCATGTATTAAGTTTGTAAAGTAACATAGAGAGTTGATAGACCAGCCTCCTAGTTTTTTAAAGACTCCTTCCTGCTGGCTGTTTATTTATGTTTGAAGGATTTTCTTAATCATATGGCTAACAGGATTATAGGAGTTCTTACAGTGACAACCTCTAGAGCCTAAACTGGTCCATAGGGCTGTATATGTCTTCATATACTCTGCTTGTGGCACTTACTAATTCTCATTTTGAGTGTTGTTTACTTTTGGTGGAAGTCTTTTTTGTAGCTTATCTAGATAACTCTCCACTTCTTGGGCTGTTTGTAATGCATGCCGTCTTTGGTAAAGATGACATAAATTGGCTCTCAATTATGTTCTATGGTGCTAATTATTAATGTTATTTGTAACATTGTACTTGTATATGAATGCTTCTTTCGTAAAGGTGTATGTAGATCTATGATCCACGAGAAACATTCCTTATTCTGAATATATGCTGTTGGGATAGCTGTTTATGTGCTGGTGTGGTTGCTTGTTTGTTCTAATTAGAAATAGATTAAATGATATTTTTATTAAGTCCCTTGGAGGTAGACAGGTAGCAAGAGACTTATGCTTGCCTTTTGAATTGTACCATTGACAATATGTCCTTCAGCCTTCATAGTATCTTACTGTCAGTGAGTATGTGGTGATTTGAGTTGGTTTTATCATTTACATTGAGGCCTTGTTTGGTTGGCTAAATATTTTGTGGGAAGTCAAAATTCCCATGAATTTCATTTTCACCCTCTTGTTTGGTTGACACAAAAAAGTGAATGGGGGCAATGAAAATTCATGGGAATTTTGACTTCCCACAAAACATGGGAATCCACTTACCTTACCCCCCCGGGTAAGTTGAAATTCCCATGGGAATTTACTTCCTCCATTCTTAACCAAAGCAATTTGTTGAATTCCCATGATTTTGATGATGGAATTTATTTCCCACAAATTGAAATTTCATGGGAATTTACACTTCCCTAACGCACAAAATGACCCCTGACTCTGTTTTATCACGCCGGAGTCCTGACCGTTCTTAATGTCCTTGGATTTACCAGCTAGGCTGTTATGTAATTGTCTGTGCATCTCCCTTAACCTGGATTTCCTTTTGCTGAAGAAAATGAGTTTGACAATATCAGATGTTTCACATTATATTTAGCATAGTGTTTGGAATTACATTATTGTTCTTAAGTCTTTTTATAGCTCTATGATGAGTAACGCATTTACATCTGATCTTTCCTTTAGGCTGGAGCCTTGTTGTATGCATTGACATATAAGTATATAACTATGATGAATAAGGCATATACATTTGATCCTTCCCCTAGGCTGGAGCCTTGTTGTAGGCATTGACATATTGACTATGAAGAGTAAGGCATTTTATATCTGATCTTTCCCCTAGGCAGGTGCCTTGTTTTGGGCATTGACATATTGATATAATGTGGTATATAGTTATATACAGACATGGGACTTGTTACAAATGCGGCATGTTGCTAGAGTAGCTTTAGTTCTGAGCCCTTTGTGACCCCTCAAAACTCACCATGGCTAACTTGATATTGCAAATGGTATTGAAATATTTGCTTCAAATTACAGATATAGGTTGCTGTTTTTTTTTTCCCTTCTGTTTTGCTCTTTAGTGAATCAGTTAATTGACAGCATTAATTTATTACAACTTCCTCCATTTACTTATAATTTGCTCACTTGGCTTTACATCAATACCAATGTATCCCATACAATTATGTGAAGGAAAAGGTAAGTTGTGGTAGTGACATGCACACAGTGTATGTGAGAGTAAAATGGTGGGTCCATTGTCTAAATATGGTAAGTTTAAAGAGTGTAGATTTGAGAAGAAATTTTTGAACAAGCAAAGTTAGTATTTTTTTTTTTTTTAAAAAAAAAACAGGGGGAGCATGCTACAGGCCTAGAGCTCCTTATAAAAAAAAAAAAAAAATATAAGTAAAGCTAGTAAATTAGAAAGTACTTTGCTTACTTTGTTTGGAATGATGGCATTTTACTTTCCATTGGTACTGTAACACAACTGTGGTGCTTTTTTTAATTTTTTCTTTGTAATATTTTTACAGCAATTGTTGCATCGGTGTGTGTGTGTGTGTGTGTGTGTGTCGGGGAGGGGGGGGGGGGGGTGGGGTGAGGGAAAATATTCATGCCTTCCATGGTTATCATATGAAATTTGTGAAATTCATTAGCTAGATCCGGAGCTTTTTTTGGTCCACATGATAAGCACTATACTTGTGTACTTAAATAAATCTAGCCCTAGGGAAGAAGGAAACCTTGTATATATATGTATATATAATAACATCTAGGGTCTTATATGGTTCTACACATGCTGTTCTTATCACTATGCTGTATCAATCCATTGAAATCATTTTCCTTTTGAATTTTATTCTGCAGATATTGATACCTAGCCCTTGGCCTATGTGATGGAGATAACTAGTGAGACAGTGATTAAGAAACCGAAGCGGTTAACATCAGTTGTCTGGAACCACTTTGAAAGAGTAAAGAAGGCTGATATATGTTATGCTGTTTGTGTACATTGTAATAAGAGGCTAAGTGGGTCAAGTAATAGTGGAACAACACACTTGAGAAATCATTTGATGCGATGTTTGAAGCGATCCAATTATGATGTTTCTCAGCTGCTTGCTAAGAGAAGGAAGAAGGATAACACCGTTACTCTTACAAGCTATAACTTTGATGAAGGGCAGCCAAAGAATGAACATATTCCAGTTGCTGCTATTAAGTTTGAGCCAGGGCCTAAAAGGGAAGAGGTTATTTCTATTGGGAGTACGAAGTTTGACCAAGAGCGAAGTAGGATGGATCTTGCTAAGATGATCATATTACATGGTTACCCTTTGGCCATGGTTGATCATGTTGGCTTCAAAGTTTTTGTGAAAAATTTACAGCCAATGTTTGATATTGCAACAAACAGTTCACTTGAGCTGGACTGCATTACCATATATGAGAAGGAGAAGAAGAAAGTTTATGGGACCATAGGCAGACTAAGTGGCAGGATTAGTGTTGCTGTTGATTTGTGGAATTCACCTGAGAATGCTAGATACTTGTGTCTTACGGCCCACTATATTGATGAAGAATGGAAATTGCAGAAGAAGATACTAAATTTTATCATGATTGATGCTGCTCATACTGAAGATATACACTCTGAAGTGGTTATCAAATGTCTGATGGATTGGGACATAGAGAGGCGCCTTTTTTCCATGACATTTGGTGATCTTTTCACCAGTGATGATATTGTTTCCAGAATTAAAGACCATTTATCTCAAAATAGGCCTCTTCTTAGTGATGGTAAGTTGTTCGATGTGCGATGTGCAGCACATGCTCTGAAGTTGCTGGTTGGAGATACTATGGAAGTACTAAGTGAGGTGATACACAAGATTAGAGAAAGTATTCGTTATGTGAAAAGTACACAAACAATGCAGGGGAAGTTCAACGAATTAGCCCAACAAGCTGGAATAGATAATCAGAAGAATCTACTAGCTGACTGTCCTACACGATGGAACTCGACATCTGTGATGCTTGAAACAGCACTAACATACAGAGCCGCATTCTCTCTATTGCAGGAACATGATTCTGCCTATACGGCAGGTTTATCAGAAGAAGAGTGGGAATGGATGAACTCTATTACGGGCTTCTTGAAGCTTTTTGTTGAGATAACCACTTCAATTACCAGCAATAAATCTCCTACATCAAACATATACTTCCCTGAAATTTGTGATGCTCATTTACAGCTTATTGAGTGGTGTAAGAGCTCTGATGAATTTGTCAGATCTATGGCTCTGAAAATGAAAGCTAAGTTTGAAATTTATTGGAATAAATGCAGTTTGTCATTAGCCATAGCAGCTATCTTAGATCCCAGGTTCAAGATGCCATTGGTGCAGTATTACTACCAGGAAATTTATGGTAGTAGTGCAGAAGACCACATTAAAGAAGTCTCTGATGGGGTCAGAGAGCTTTTTAACGAATATATGATTGGTTCTACATCAGTTTCATTTGATCATGGTGTTGGAAGCAGTTCCAGCGGTATTGGGAGTGACTCTAGGGATAGATTAAAAGGCTTTGACAAATTCCTGCATGAAACTTCACAGGGTAAAAATTCAGTTTCAGACTTGGATAAATATTTGGAGGAACCAGTCTTTCCCCGTAATTATGATTTCAACATTTTTACATGGTGGAAAGTTCATACGCCAAGATATCCTATCCTTTCCATGATGGCCCAAGATGTTCTTGGGGTTCCCATGTCAACTGTCACATCTGAGCTAGCTTTCAGAACTGGAGGCAGGGTTCTGGACCAGTACCGTAGTTCTCTAAGTTCAGATACTGTGCAGGCTTTGATATGCACACAAGATTGGCTGCGAACAGAAGTAGAAGGTATTATATATGATTTTATCGTGTTCTTTTAAAGTGTCCAGTTTCTGTTTACTGATTGCTATTTTTTTTTTTTTTTTCTGAACTAGAATCCAGCCCAAGTATTAGTGCTGTGCCTTTGTGCATTGAAGCCATCTAATGCTCATACTATGGTATGTGTTTCAACTTGGTTTCTTTCCAATGCTATTGCTTGGACTTCTTGCGATTACTCTCACCACCCCTCCCCAACCCCCCGCGCGCAAACTCCTATTGAAGTCTCCGTGCTGTTGGTGGTTGTTGCTAATTTTTTGAATAATATGATTGAATTGTGCCTGCTTCTGGCCGCCTTATCTTTAGAATTATATATGCAATGCTAAGAACTTACTTTCATTTGTAGGGTCAGATGGCAAAATGCGTACAAATCTGGCTGTAGGTGAACAATTCAGATTTGCTTGTCTGGACTAAACTTCCGATGCTATTAGAATTTAGGTTTAGGTAATTGCTTTCTACCGGTGGGAAGCGATTTGTACAAATTGCTCCTTTTTTCTAACCATTGTGGAGAATGAAAATTGAATTAGCATTCTTAAAGGAAATTTTAATTTTATTATATCTTTCTTTTCTTGTTTCTTGTGCATTGTGATCATGTTATTACTGGGTATAAGTTACTACCCAGAAAGACCAGATAAGGTGTAGCTTTTAATAAACGCAATATATTACATGAATACTCAGTATTTGTTTACCATTTCCATTTACTTAATTTCTCTTTTATCCATCTGAAGTCTTGCTACTTCTTCCACCACATACACACACCCAGTTTATTTGTTTGTTTGGTTTTATTTATTTATTTATTATTTATAATTTTTTTTTTTATTTTTTTATTTTTTATTTTTTTTTTGTATGTGCGCGAACGCATGTTTCTGGTTGCCATTTCACAAAACAAAAAAATGTGCCTATAACATTACTACTTTTACAAAATAAATTAAAAAAGAAAAAAAACTATTTTAACGTTAATAGTAAATTTAATATGAAGTTTATTTGTTTTTTGGTATAGAAAACATATAAAGAAGTAAAGATAACACAAGTTCATTAAAAAAAAAAAAAATGTTTATTATAAAATAAGGGGAAAGGGAGAATAAGAGAGAGAGAGATGTAGAGAGGTAATTGTGTTGTCTTTTTACATCCATTTCATGAGTCACCTATATATATACATGATAGAACATTGTAACCTATATGGAAAATGAAGAGTCCATTCATGAGAGGGTTAATGAGACCTAATGACATATGGAGGGTTACAAGAATGTTATTACTACCATACTTAAGGTAGTCATAAAAGAGATATTTACAAGTTATAATGGTCATTCATAATTAACATATTTTATAACACTCCCCCATGGATGGACATTATCTAAAATAGATTTAATGCGCATATATGCTGCCTCATTAAAAACCTTTCCAGGAAAAACCCCGTGGAAAAAAAAAAACCATGAATAAGGGAAAAAGAGTGCAGCGCGCAAATTACTCCCCCTCATTATTATATCACTGAAGATCTTTGAGACGACGCAATCCAATACGATAAGCTAACTTTTTAAATGTTGCTGTCGGAAGAGCCTTAGTGAATAAGTCTGCTAAATTCTCACTTGAACGAATCTGCAATACATTTATATCTCCATTCTTCTGAAGATCATGAGTGAAGAAAAATTTGGGTAAGATGTGCTTTGTTCTGTCGCCTTTGATGTATCCTTCTTTAAGTTGAGCAATACAAGCCACGTTATCCTCATATAAAGTTGTCGGTGCCTCTTTCCCATGATAAACCACAAACTTCTTTTATATGTTAAACTACCGACCTTAACCATACACATTCACGACTAGCCTCGTGAATTGCTAAAATCTCAGAATGATTGGAAGAAGTAGCTGCAGTACCACCATATGTGAACACATATCCAGTTTGTGACCGACCATTATGAGGATAAGATATATAACCTGCATCTGCAAAAACAATCAAATTTTCTTTGGACAACTTTGGGAAAAATAAACCCATATCCTTCGTACCTTGAAGGTAACGAAGTAAATGTTTAATCCCATTCCAATGCCTTCGGGTTGGACATGAACTAAACCTTGCTAATAATTAACCGAAAATGATATGTCGGGTCGTGTATGACTTGCAAGGTACATTAGTGCTCCAATTGCACTAAGATATGGTACTTCAGGACCAAGAATTTCTTCATCATTAACCCCAAGCAGAATTTTGTCTTTCCTAGATCTTTCATTTCAAACTCTTTCTTTAAATAATTGACAGTCACTGAAATCTCTTCAGGAGTTCCAATGATATTCAAATCATCAACATACACTGCAATTATAACAAATCCCAATCCAAATTTCTTTATAAAAGTACATGGGCTGATAGGATCATTCTTATAACCTTCTTTCAACAAATACTGACTTAGACGGTTATACCACATACGCGCAGATTATTTCAATCCATAAAGAGATTTATTCAATTTAATACAGAAATGTTCTCGAGAACTAGATATTGCTGCTTCTGGCAGCTTGAATCCTTCTGGGAGCTTCATGTAAATGTCATTATCCAGTGGGCCATATAAATAAGCTGTGACTACATCCATCAAACGTAAGTCAAGTCCTTCTCTTATTTCCAGACTAATCAAAAATCTAAAAGTAGTTGCATCCACCATAGGAGAATATGTCTCCTCATAATCAATACCAGGTCTTTGTGAGAATCCTTGTGCAACTAAGCGTGCCTTATATCTTACAACTTCACCCTTTTCATTTCTCTTTCGCACAAAGACCCATTTATATCCCACTGGCTTTACACCTTCAGGTGTACGGACTACAGGTTCGAATACTTCTCTTTTTCCAAGAGATTTTAATTCTGCTTCAATCGCTTCTTTCCATTTTGGCAATCATTTCTTTGTCTACATTCTTCAATGGACTTTGGTTCATGATCCTCATTATTATCCATAACATCTAATGCTACATTGCATGCAAAAACATCATCGACGTCGATTTGATTTCGGTTCCATGTAATTCCAGACATGATATAATTTGTTGAAATTTCTTCATTATCAGGTACCTGAATTTCTTCTTGTATCATGTCTAAAGTCTCTTCTGGAGATCCTTCGGAAATTATTTCTTCAATTTGACCATCATCAATCAATGCTCCTTTTCTTTTCCGAGGATTCTTATTTTTGGAACCTATTGGTCTTCCACGTTTCTGACGTGGTTTAGACTCATTAGCAAATTTATTTTGTCCTTCCGGGACATCTATTTTAAATGGAGCATTTACAGCTAGAATATGTGACTTGGTCACTCTTTTTGGGTCAGCAAACGATTCTGGCAATTGATTCGCTAAACTTTGTAAATGAATTATCTTTTGAACTTCCAGTTCACATTGTTTAGGTTCGAGGATCAAGATAGGATAATGATAATTCATTCCATTTAATTTCCTTTTCCAGCTCTCTCTTTTCTCCCCCTAATGATGGGAAAAGTGACTCGTTAAAATGACAATCTGCAAAATGAGCCGTAAATAAATCCCCTGTTGTAGGCTCAAGATATTTAATTATTGATGGCGATTCAAACCCAACATATATCCCCAACCTCCTTTGAGGACCCATCTTAGAGCGGTGTGGTGGAGCTATTGGAACATAAACCGCACATCCAAAAATTCTTAGATGGGAAATATTTAGTTCCTGACCATAAACCAATTGTAATGGGGAGAACTTGTGATAACTTGTTGGCCTAATGCGAATTAGTGCTGCTGCATGTAATATAGCATGTCCCAAGCAGAAATTGGGAGATTGGATTTCATAAGCAATGGACTAGCAATTAACTGAATACGTTTAATTAATGACTCCGCCAGACCGTTTTGTGTATGAACATGAGCTACAGGATGTTCAACATTTATCCCAATGGACATGCAATAATCATTGAAAGCTTGAGATGTAAATTCACCAGCATTATCAAGCCGAATAGTCTTAATGGGAGTATCTGAAAAATGTGCCCGTAACTTAATCAATTGGGCAAGTAATCTCGCAAACGCCAGGTTACAAGTTAATAACAAAGACACATGTGACCATCTAGTTGATGCATCAATTAAAACCATAAAATATCTAAATGGTTCACATGGGGGATGTATGGGCCCACAAATATCTCCTTGTATACGTTCCAGAAAACTAATTGATTCAAAATTAATTTTAGCTGGTGGCGAATTATTAACTTGCCTTCTGAGCAAGCAGCACATGAAAAATTATTATGAAGAATCTGCTGGCTCTTCAAAGAATGTCCACATGAATTCGTAATTATTTTTCGCATCATTATTGAACCGGGATGGCCTAACCGGTCATGCCAAACAACAAAATTATCAGTAAACTTCTGGTTTACTATAGCATGAGTTTCAATAGTATTGATTTTTGTGTAGTACAAACCACTAGAGAATGTAGGGAGTTTCTCCAAAACATGTTTTGTGCCTTGAGTTATATTTGTGATTTGAAGGAATTCGTTATTTTCTTCATTGATTGTCTCAATATGATAACCAGTATTGCGAATATCCTTAAAACTTAATAAATTTCTTTGAGACAATGGGGAGTACAAAGCATCAATTATTTTAATTTCAGTTCCCCAAGGCAATTTTATAGTGGCTCTTCCGGAGCCCTCAATGATATTTGTACTACTCGATATGGTACTCACATTAATCCTTTTCATCATCAATTTAGAGAAATATTTTTTATTTCTAAGTATTGTATGAGTAGTTGCACTGTCAGCAAGACATAATTCTTCACCATTCATAGCAAACTGAACTTGAGTAATATCCATGTTCTTCATGAAATAAAATATATGTCAAGATATTAAGCATAAAAATAATGATGATAAAATAAATAAATCAATAAAACACTGAATAGTTCATAAAATCATAAAGCAAAAGTCCTTATTACAACCATAGAAATTAACATAAGTAAATAACTAGATAAAGTCTAATACTTAAAGTTGACACAAAAAAAAATATAAATTTAATTATTCCCTTCCGGGGCATTGAAGAAATCACCAACTTCTAAATGAGTTGTACTGCCAAAATAAAAATTATTCCCTTCCGAGGAAGTAAGGAAATTAGCAACATCGAAATGATTTGCATTGCCAAAATCAAAATCACCTTCACCATCTTCAAGAACAAGGTTTGCCGCAACTTTCTTTCCTTTCTTCAATGATTCTTGGTAAAGTTCAACAAGATGCTTTGGAGTTCTACAAACCCGAGACCAATGACCTTTTCCTCCACAACGGTAACATATATTGGTATCACTTTTCTCTTTATCATCCCTACGTTCCCACTTCTGGTGGGAATGTGAGTTTGTGAAATGACCTCCACGACCTCTACCATATCCACGTCCACGACCCCGGCCGCGCCATTGGCCACGACCGCGACCTCTACCTCGACCACTACTGCTGGAGTGGTCTCTGTTTTTAGTTTCTTTCCCGTTATGGGTTGTCACATTCGCTTCAGGGAAATGGAGTAGAGCCAGTAGGACGTGATTCATGATTTTCATTAACAGCTCGTTATTTTGCTCAGCCACAAGAAGACAAGATATTAATTCAGAATATTTTTTAAAACCTTTTTCTCTATATTGTGTCTGTAGGAAAATATTATTTGCATGGAAAGTGGAGTATGTCTTTTCAAGCATTTCTGCATCAGTAATATTTTCTCCACATAATTTCAATTGAGAAGTTATTTTAAACATAGCTGAGTTATATTCACTAACAGATTTAAAATCTTGCAATCTCAAATTCAACCATTCATAACGAGCTCTAGGGAGTATCACTGTTTTTTTGGTAGTCATACCTTTCCTTTAGATTACTCCAAAGGATTTGTGGGTCTTTCACAGTTAAATATTCATTTTTAAGTCCTTCATGGAGGTGATGGCGAAGGAATATCATAGCCTTTGCCTTATCTTGGAGTGTTGCTTCATTACCCTCCTTAATGGTTTCACCAAGGCCTTTAACATCTAGGTGTATTTCAGCATCTAACACTTATGATAGATAATTCTTTCCGGTAATATCAAGGGCCACAAATTCAAGCTTGGTAAGGTTCAACATATTTCACTATACAAAATAACAATACAAGATTAAATAGCATACAATAAACATATACTATATGAAAACAATAATACTACTGTTAATGATTTAATCAAAGGGGATATCATGAGTTATACAATTCTTAACATATTTACAAGACATATTAGTAGTCTAAGCAAAATAGTCATCAAACTAAAATAATATAATCCGAATTATTAGAAAAGAAAAGTAATAATTTAGAAGAAAAGCAAAATAGTCATCAAACTAAAATGGTCAGGAACGAGGGTGAAGGTGGAAAGCATTTGCTATAAATTCCTATGCTTGTTAATATAAAACATTTGCTAGCATACTTACGGACAATATAATTTCTAGCATCAATATTTGATACGTGTTAACTAATAATATAATTTCTAGCATCAATATTTGATACGTGTTAACTAATGTTATAAAATGAATACCTTTGGACTTTTTTCTTGGCTAGTATACTTACGGAGTGAGCAATGTAATAGTTTCGTCTAGAGTATGGTGCTGATAACGTATTATAAAATAAGGGGAAAGGGAGAATAAGAGAGAGAGATGTAGAGAGGTAATTGTGTTGTCTTTTTTACATCCATTTCATGAGTCACCTATATATATACATGATAGAACATTGTAATTGTTTCGGGGTTTTTTGTGATTCCCTCGGATACTGGTCACGCTCTGCTGACAAAGACTCGGACACCTGCAAAATAACGAATATTCCGGTGTTCGGAATATTCGCCTCCGACGCTCAAGTTAGTGAACGGAAACGGAAAAGGCTAGAGAGAGAAAGTAGAGAGAAGTTGGAGCTCTTTAATGCTCTATATTTATGTTATGTCACAATCCACCCCTCCCATCATAAATGATTGGGGTATTTATAGGGGTAGGAACATGTACCCCTCTAGGGTTTATGCCCTAGAATTTCGTGACATGATTGGCTGCGCAATCAGAGGTCGCCACGTGTCGTGGGGGGCGCCGTTTTACGGCTTTCAAGGTTTTCTCGGGATTTGGGCCTGAGGTCATCAGGGCCCTTTTCTCTTTATGATTGCAGCATTGGGGCATTTAGAGATGGCTGACAGGTGTCATCATGACAAGTGGACACGTGTCTCACTCTCATAGGGCCACGTGTCGCCTGTTTATTGGGCCACGTGTCACTATGAGATTGGGCCACGTACCTGGGGTATTTTTACCCTAAACATTTGCCCCTCAGAGGGGGTGGCTCGTACACTTACTGGCCGCCTCCTCTGATCTTGCGCTCTGGACGTCCTGGTACTCATGGTTGGGTTTGCTTCCCATATGCCCTGGACGTCCATATACTTTTGGCTCAAGGCTCTTTTTGCTACGTGGACGTCCATATATTTTGCCCTGGACGTTCTCGTAGTCTGGAATGAGCTTGGCTTTTTGCTTATCTGGACGTCTATACTTTGTACTGGACGCTCTCGTACTCTGAGAGGCTTAACCTCTGAATTCATGTGGTCGCCCACTTATTTCAAGCTGGACGTCCTCATACTCTGGGAGGAGTTGATCTCCTAACTGCCCAGAACGACCACATCAATGAGACTGGACGTTCTGATACTCTAGGAGGAGTTGATCTCCTAATTGTCCAGAACGGCCACATCAATGAGACTGGACGTTCTGATACCCTGGGAGGAGTTGATCTCCTAATTGCCCAGAACGGCCACATCAATGAGACTGGACGTTCTGATACTCTGGGAGGAGCTTATCTCCTAACCACCCAAAACGGCCACAGCAATGAGACTGGACGTTCTGATACTCTGGGAGGAGCTTATCTCCTAACCACCCAGAACGGCCACCTATCTTCTTTGGGGTAATCTGGGCTTCCATGATTTCAGACGTACTTCCTGGCTTTCTAATCATGCTTCGTACGTCTGAATTCCTGTTTTAGACTAAACGTCTGAGAACTGGGCGGACGTTTTTCCTTTTAGATTTTCTCAAGTTTTGGAGACTAAGTGTTGAAGGTGTAAAATTCTTGAATTTTCCACTTATTTCAATTCACTTTAACGTGCCATTAGTTGTTCGTCTGGTCTTTTTCACAAGTTAACAGAACCCTAACGTCGTCCTGGCCCTTTCTTCGAGTAATTTCTCAAGAAATTACCTTTTGAATGTTTAGGCGGGAAAAATGATTTTACCATTTTACCCCCATGAATTCATTATATAAATATGGGGAGTGAATTCTCATTTTCACACTTTATCCAATTGTGAATTCTAGAGAGAAGGCAGAGCATTCTAGTGAGAGAAAGTTACTTTTTCCTTAATCTTCAAGAGCGCCGCCGTGAGTTTGAGTTTTCCGGTCAACTTTCAAGAGCTTCACCACCACCTTCAAAGTTTTCAGAACGTACTGAGGTAGGCCGCCTACATTTCCCTTTTTTTTATTTTTTCCTTGTTTTATCTTTCTTTTACTTCAATTCTGGATCCATACTCGGCTTCGTCCGACTCTTCTCATGAGGCCGGCCGTTCGCCTAGGACTGAGGAATCTAGAGTGGACGGAGAAGAGTTGTCTCCTCCTTGGAGTGAGTCTATGTCTGATGCGTACATACTCACCCCCACTTATTCTTCTCTGTCCCAACAGGCAATGGCTAGAACAATGCGTACGCGCGAGCTTCACGCGGCCAGGAACCCAGACGGGAGTCTGGTTAATCCTAGGGTCCCTTATGACCCTAGTAACCCAAGTACAATGGTGGAGACCGACTCCACCACCCAAACAACGACCGCCTCCACTGGCTCCCATCATTTGGCCGTGGAGGTCACTTCTTCTTTCGAGGAACGCCTTCAAGCTGAAGGCGCCTCGTCCGCCCCTGCTCCGGAACTTAGGTTCCCTCATTTCGCCAGCTCGGTCATGGATGGGGCCGAGCTGGTAGCTTGTAAAGACAACCCTTCTGATCCTGGGGCGGACGCTTCTGGTTCGTCCGTCCCCACTTCTTCTCAACCTCGGCCTCAACTGGGTGGGGCGGACAGACCCTTAACAGGAATCTCAATCCGCGAACCGTCCGCCCTGCCTATTCGCAACGCCCCTCCTTCGGGAAATGAGGTGGACGCTGCCAAGGATAAAGGCAAGCGTCCAATGTTCGAGGAGGACGCTCCTTCTTCAATGGGCGTTCCAAGCTCAAGGGGCCGAAGCTCGGCTGAGGCAACAGATTTGGACAGAGTGTTGTCTTCGGAGTTTGGGAGTGCCCCTTCTCACCAAGTGGAAGAAGAAGAAGTTGAGAAAGAGGCCGTGGGTGAGACGGCCGAAGGCGAGGCGGCGGCCGAAGAAACCGTCGCCAACATAGATAACTTCAGGGACCCGTACGCCTGTACAGTTGGGGAGACAACCCTTAAGTTTTTAAAGAAGGATTTTGAGAAGTACAAGGAGTCCCTCCATTTGGGGGAGGGATTCGAAATTCAAGTCCCCAGGAAGGCCATTGCTGTGGCTACCTGGGATGAGGAGAAGCCGCGCAAACGAGCGTTTTGCGTCTACAGGGCCGCCTTGGATGTGGGGCTCCGCTTCCCTCTTCACCTATTCGTTCGGACTGTCCTGGACGAGTACGACATCGGCCTCTTCCAACTGATGCCAAACAGTTGGTTGAACATTTTTGGGTACTTAGTGACGTGCATCGCTAAGAAATTTACGCCAGACTTTGCGGTCTTTTGTGAGATGCACTCACTCACCCGGCTGGAAAAGGAAGTGGATGGTTGGCTCATCTTGAGTGCAACCAGGGATTACATGGTCGTGGTCGACCGTGTCAGTAAGTGGAGGGACTGGAAGCACCGCTTCTACCGTGTCAAAACTCAGGACCCGGAGTTCAACCTCCGCATGAACAGGTGCCGTCCAGAGCCTATTCAACTCGGACGCGGAGACCACAAGCCTGACAAGCCGCCCATCCACCCAAGCCACGAACACCAGCTCGAGTACTTCAAAGTTAATCGAGTCAGGCGGGGCAACAAAACTGAACGGGTCCCTAGCCATTGGGTTCCTCTTGCCAATTGGCTTAGGGACCCTATCTTCATGTCTGCGTACGGCCTGTACCAGATAATGCCCCAAGGTGGACACTTAGATATATAAACTTTTTTGTACGCACATAGAGTTTTTTAGAAAAATATTCTAACACTTTTGCTTTTTGTTTTTGCAGCGGAGGCGTACGCTATGCTTGAATCGGCCCAAAAAGCAGAGGTTGAGATGTCCGAGGTGGACTTGGCCAGATACAAGGCTCGTTTCAAGATGTACGAGCAACTCAAAGAGGTAAACACTTAGTTTATTTTTTGAATTTCTCATTCCTTAATGTGTCCGTTCTGCTATATTGGGAGTAACCTACTTCCTGAGTTTGCACGGACGCTTTATGTCCGTTCTCATTCCTTACTGTGTTCGTTCTGCTATATTGGGAGGAACCTACTTCCTGAGTTTGCACGGACGCTTTATGTCCGTTCACGCATACTGGAAGGGAGCTCCTTTCCCAAATCGCACGGACGCCATCAAATTTTTCTAACTTGGTATTTTTGCAGACCTCCTCCTCTACCCCGAAGGCCAGGCAGAAGCAGCCGGCCACGTCCACTCTTGATGCGAACGCATCCAAGAGGAGAAAGACGATTGCTTCCAAGCCGTCTTTTCAGGCAGCGGCAATGGCAAAGTTGCAGACTGCTACAACGCAGTCTAAAGGAGAACAACCCCGGCTGACACAAAGCGGGGCCTCCAAGCCCATGGAACCTGTTGCTGATCAGGTCCATGAAGAGTCCGTCCCTTCGGACGGTGGGGATAAGTTAACCCCAGAAAAAATGACCGGTCGCTGGATCGGGACGATGCTGGTCAACCAGCCGTCCAGCGATGCTGATGAGGGTCGTCCGGATGAGGGGGAGGCTCCTTTGCCGCCTCCTCCCACCAATCTTTCTCCTCCAAGCTTCTCCACTGGTTAGCCTTCTTCTTTCTTACTTTTTTACATCTTTATTTACTTGTGAATTTTAGCTAACTCTTCTTACACGGTCGTTCGCAGATATCTCAGAGGAGTTGCAAATGAGGCTGCCCGGCCAGTCACTGACTGGCGCGGACAGGAAGGCCATGCGCGAGGCCATGGTTCGCGCGGTTCCCCAAGCCCAGCGTGATAAGCTGCGGGGAATCAATGAGGGCTTCCTCGGCCCTATGCTCAACTGTACTGCTGAGGTACGTCTCCTTTTCTCTATACCTTTTCTTTCCAACACTTAGCAAATTCTTCTATATTTGACTAAGTTTCCTTCTTCTGTCCGCAACTCTTCCTCCGCCTGAACACCTTCCTTGAATGGAAGGATAAAGAGAACGAGCGGCTGAAGCAGGCTTGGATTGAAATCAGGAAGGCCGAGGATGCTGTAACTGGGACGGCCGCCGTCCAAAGGGTACACTTTGAGACCCAAATAACCGCGCTGTTCGACAAAGCGGCGCGGCAAACAGAGGACCTGGTCAAACTGGGCAAGGCACTCGAACAGGAGTCCTTGGCCAGGGAGGCCATGAGGGTTGAAAGGGACGAGGCCGTCCTGGAAAAGGAGAAGTGGAAGCTGGGCTTCGAGGCGTCCGAAGCCTTGAAAAGTGAGCTGAAGTTGGCCCAAGCCAACCTTAAGTCTGCTCTAGATGAAGCGGACGCGCTGAGGGTCGAGGTGGAGACCTGAAAGAAGTCCATTACGGACTATGAGGAGCAACTTAAAACTCCTCGGCCGATCAGTGTTGAAGAAATCATCCGCATTGAGCAAAATGCTGAAGACAGGCTTAAGGCATACTTCTTTGATGCCTTCAACTTGATGGTAGACGAAGGTGAAGCCGCCTATTACGAGGAACGCTTCAAGAAGCGGCTTCAGTACGTCTGCCTTAAAGAAGAGGCAAGGAAGGCCGACATGCCTCCTCCAGAACTAGTAGTTACTTCCCCCGAGTCCGGAGAGGACAGGGATGAGGAGGAGGAGGAGGTGGACAACAAGGCTGCCCCGGCCAAGGACGCCAAGACAGCGGAGGAGCCTGCCACAGATAACACGGCTAAGTAGAGCTCAGGTCCTCCAGCAGCCGTCTGCTCAGCTTTCCTTTTCTTTTCAGCTTACTGTGTACTTAGCTTATTTTGTACTTCTCTTTTTTTGTTCTTCTTTTGAGGCCGCCTGTTCGAGCGGTTTTGTAAACATTTCGGCCGCCTTTGTGCGGTCTTATTAATGAAAATTTTGTCCGCCTTTTGAGCGGCTTTTACTTCTGTTTCATACTTAGCAGTTTTTTGCAAATTTTTCTGCTTTTTGCAAGTTTTCCGTACGTCTCAATATTATGCCTTTTCGTACGCTCCTAGGGGTATGCCCCTTTATTCGGTGTTCGCCTAGTCCATTCTCTAAGTGGTTTGATTAACTTGGTAGTTTTTATGCCTTAAAAGGGTATGACGACAAGCAAGTTAATCAAATCATAGTAATGATTGCCCTTGGACTAGGTGAAGCACCGAATCAATTTAATTGGCCGTTCGGCTATCATTGTACGAGTAGTCCGTTGAATCTATCGCTCGGACGCACCCTAGAAATCCCAAGTATTATCTCAACTTAGAGATTCCTTGCTCGGCCGGGCTAAATGCCTAGGTATGCCCTTGCCCTATTTGTAAAGGACACTTGTTTTCTATACAAGTTCGGAATACCTTGCCTCAATCGTCCGCCTAAAGTTGGGCGGACGCATTGATTAAGTCAGTTTTTTTTTTTTTTTTTTTTTTTTTTTTTTTTTTTTTTTTTGGTGTGGCCGAATTGCTATATTGGGAGCAACCTTGCTTCCTTTTCACTTCGGCCATTTATTAGGAATGGTAAGCCGTGTTGCCATATTGGAAGCAACTTAGTAAATCATTTCATTCGGCCTTTAATTATAAATAACAACAAATAATTCAACAATGCCTGACTTTTCATTAATTTTTGTCATAAGTACATTGTTGTGGCCGTATGGCTTTAATTACAAGGCTCGGTCAGTAGACCTAGCTGTATAAACAGCTTTTTGGCTAAGTACTTAAAGAAACAAAACTCAAACATGATACTTCTTCAAGTTATCAGTGTTCCATGTCCGTGGGATCTGACGGCCATCAATTGCCTCAAGGCAATATGTGCCGTCTCGGACTTCTTCCCTGATTCTGTACGGCCCCTCTCAGTTTGGAGTCAACTTGCCGTCCTCATTGGCACGACCAACAGCTTCCATTTTTCTCAACACTAGATCCCCCATTTTGATCGGCCGCTTAGACACTCGGCGGTTATATGCCCTTGTCATCCTTAAGCGATAAATTTCATGCCTAAGCGCCGCATTGCCCCTAGCTTCTGGAAGGAAATCTAGGGCGGTCTTCATGGCCTCCCAATTGGCCGATTCATCATAAAGCATTACCCGCAAAGTGGGCTCGTACATTTCAATTGGGAGTACAGCATCAGCTCCATAGACCAAAAAGAATGGAGTCTCCCCTGTAGAACTCTTTGCTGTTGTCCGTATGGACCATAGCACATTGACCAACTCGTCTGCCCATAGGCCGCCTGCCTTTTCAAGCTTGCGCTTGATCCCATTTGAAATCAACTTGTTATAGGCCTCAACTTGACCATTGGCTTGGGGTCGGCCAACTGAGGCAAAACAATGAGTAATGCCTTGGTCTCCCAACCATTCTTTGAGTTGACGCGTCTCAAACTAGGGTCCATTGTCGAACATCATTGACTGAGGTACCCCATACCGAGTGATTATGCTTTTCCAAATGAAGGCTGACACATCCGTCCATTTAATGCCCCGGACGGCCTCAGCTTCAACCCATTTAGTGAAGTAGTCTACTGCCACTAGTACATATCTTCTCTGGCCGGATGCAGGAGTATACGGCCCCAAAATGTCCATGCCCCATTTGGCAAAGGGAAGCGGACTACTGATGGCTGATAGACTATTAGCTGGACGATGAATAAGGGTTGAAAATCTCTGGCACTTGTCACATTTTTTCACCATTTTCATGGCGTCCGACTTCAGGCTCGGCCAGTAATATCCCAAATGTGTCGCCTTTTCAGCTAAGGCTCGTCCTCCAATATGCGAACCACAATGCCCCTGATGAAGGTCATCCAACACATCATGCCCTCTTTCAGGAGTTATACATTTAAGGTAAGGCTTCACAAAGGCTCTTTTGAATAGCTCCCCATCTTTCATCTCAAACCAGGCCGCCTTCCTCTTCAATAGCCAACTCTCTTTCGGATCGTCCGGAAGTATTCCATCCCTTAAGTAGGAAATAATTCCGTCCATCCAGTTTGAACTTCTATCTATTATCTGAACGGGCTCGGCATCAATGCTCCTTTTTTCCTTTACTTCCCAAAACACTGATCTTGGAGTATCACATGACGCTGAGGAAGCCAATTTGGAGAGGGCGTCCGCTTGATGATTCTCTGAACGGGGAACTTGCTTGAGAGAAAAAAGCTCTAGGCCTTCGGCCTCATTTTTAACTAGCTGCATGTACTTCATCATGGCCGGCTCCCTGGCCTCAAAGACACCATTGACTTGGTGGACTATTAGCCGGGAGTCCGAGCATACTTCAATTTTGGTTGCCCCGGCCGCTTTACACATCCTTAGGCCGGCCAACAATGCTTCGTACTCAGCTTCATTGTTTGACGCTTGGAACTGAAACCTCAACGCGTACTCATACTTGTCTCCCTCAGGAGATTCACATATAATACCAGCGCCACACCCGGTCGCTGTTGCACTACCATCCACAAACACTTTCCAGACTTGGTCCCCGGCCGGCTGAAGATCAGGCCGTGTCATTTCAGCTAAAAAATCCGCAAAGGCTTGCCCCTTGATTGCCTTCCTTGGTTCAAACACAAGATCAAAACCTCTGAGCTCTAAGGCCCACTTGAGCATGCGGCCACTTGCGTCTAAAGTTGAGAACGGCTTCTTCAAGGGTTGGTCTGTATAGACCACAATTGAATGTGCTAAAAAGTATGGCCGCAGCTTCTTTGATGCCATGTACAAGGCCAGGCCAAATTTTTCAATTGGGGGGTACTTCAGCTTAGCATTGTGAAGTACATGACTGATAAAATACACCGGGACCTGATGGCCGTCCCTTTCAGCAAGAAGGACGGCACTTAGAGAGTGTTCGGAGATGGCAAGATAGATATATAGCTTCTCATTCTTGAGCGGACTGACGAGGCGAGGCAATGTATGCAAGTGATTTTTCAACTGTACGAATGCTTCCTCGGCCTCCTTTGTCCACTCGAACATGGATTTCTTTTTAATGGTTTGAAAAAAGTAACGGCACTTATCCCCTGATCTTGACAAAAATCTTCCAAGGGCTGCTAAACGCCGGTCAGTCTTTGCACTTCCTTGATTGTTCTTGGAGACTTCATGTCAAGGACGGCTTGAATTTTTTCAGGGTTGGCCTCGATTCCACATTGATCAATCAAAAATCCGAGAAACTTGCCGGACTCAACACCAAATACACACTTCTTTGGATTTAACATCATCTTATGCCGCCTGAGTTCGGCGAACGTTTCTCGTAGATCCTCGAGATGGTCGGCCGGCTCTTTTGACTTGACAATCATGTCATCAATATATGCCTCCATGTTCCGGCCGAGCTAGTCCCTAAAGACTGTATTAACAAGCCTCTGAAATGTAGCAGGAGCATTCTTGAGGCCGAATGGCATAACCTTGTAACAGCACAACCCCTGCTCGGTCACAAACGCTGTTTTCTCTTGATCTTCTTCCCACAAAGGAATTTGATGGAATCCGGAGTATGCGTCCATGAAGCTCATAAGGGCGTGTCCGGCCGTAGAGTCAACCAAACGGTCAATCTTAGGCAAGGGGAAGCTATCCTTAGGACACGCCTTGTTCAAGTCCGTGTAATCCACGCACATCCTCCAAGTCCCATTCGGCTTTTACACAAGAACTACATTGGCCACCCAATCTGGGTAAAAGCATTGCCGAATGAAACGGCGTCCAGCAGCTTTTTTACCTCTGCTACGGCCGCCTGATTCCTCTCCTTCCCATGATTTCTCTTCTTCTGGCGGACAGGCTTTATCAAAGGATTCACGGCCAACTTGTGCACGGCCAGGTCAGGACTTATTCCTGGCATTTCACCAACTTCAAACGCAAACACATCTTTGAATTCCCTTAACAGCTAAACCAACTCATCCCCAAGCAATTCCAAGTCTATAGTGCCGACACTAACTGTCCGTTCTGGGTGGTTGGAGTCAAGCACTATATCCTGGTGGCTGCCGGCCGGCTGGGGCCTCAACTCATCTGGCCGGTCGACAGTCATTAGTTGCTAGGCTTCTTCTGCCCTGGTCGCCTTACGCTTCTGGCCGACCTGGTATGCTGGGAGTGAGGTTCCTTCTTCCTTAATCTCGGAAAATTTTGGGCCGCATGCTGTTGGCTTCACGGCCAGCTGATTACATTTCTTAGCCATTTTCTGACTTCCTTGAATTGTTCCAATTTTTCCGTCCGACCTTTCAAACTTCAGCAACATCAAATGGGGCACTATGACCGCCTTGGCTGCATTGAGAGTAGGGCGGCCAAGGATTACATTGTACCCAGTCAACTCTTTTACCACAAGGAAACGGACAACCATGTCTCTTCCTTCTCCCTTCTGCCCGAAACGGATGGGAAGGTCAATCCGTCCGACTGGATGAATGATATTCCCCCCAAATCCTACTAAGGGGTGAGTTATATCTTGGAGAGCATCTTCTGGGAAGCTTAAATTCCTCAAGGCAGAGAGACTTATGATATCGGCCGAACTGCCCGTATCAATCAATATCCGTCCCACCTTCAAATTTGCTATTTTCATTACAAAGACCATGGGATCATTGTGCAAAGCTCTGACCTCTCCACGGTCAGCCTCACTTATGATCACTTCAGGAAATGGCTCGGCCTTAACAACGTCCGTTTGCATCACATTTGACAGGTTTTGAGCGTCCTGCTTGATTCCTTTCATGGTAGGGCCGCCTGAAGCAAAGCCTCCTGATATGACGGCCATAAAACCTGAATCAGTGCTATTCCCATCATCTTCCTTGTCATTCTTCTTTTCACTTTGTTGCTTTTTCTCGCACGTGTTGTCTGTCCGCTTGAAGGTGAATTTGGACTTGGTCACATAGGGTTTCAGCAGACCCTTGTCGGCCAACTTATCCAACAGTCTCTTCAAGTTGATACACTCATTCGTGTCATGACCCACATCCTTGTGGTAATGACAATACTTGTTTTTGTTTCTGTACTGGGCCGAGCCTCTCAAAGGCTGAGGCTTCTCAAACTCAAACTTGTCTTTTATCTCCATCAAAATGAAGTAACCATCCTTGTTGAACTCATACTGAGGCTCGTACGTCTTGCTTTTCTTTGACCTGGGTTGCTTGTCATCAGCTACCCAGATTTCTTTTCTTTTGTTTCCTTCTTTCTTTCGACCGGCCGAGTCTTGCTGAGAAGATTGCTTCTTCTCAGCCCCCTTGGCCGGCTGTTCTGATTTGGTGAGCGAACAAAAATCCGCGGCCTCAATATAGGCTTCGGCTTCCCGCAATACACCTGCGTATGACCGAATCTTTTTTCTGACCAAATCAAACTTAAAACCATTATGCCTTAATCCCCGGAGAAATTCTGAGTAAGCCATTTCGTCCGGAAGATTATGAATTTGGGCTTTTTCTTGGTTAAACCTTTGGACGTAGGAGCGTAGTCCTTCATTCTTTCCTTGGACAATTGTAGCCAAGTTGAGACTTGTCTTTCTTGGTGGGATGTTGTATGAGAAGTTTCCCACAAACAACAAACTGAGGGTGGTAAAGCAATTGATGCATCCGGCTGGGAGGCTGTTAAACCAGTCCTGGGCCACCCCTTTGAGAGTGGCCGGGAAGCATCTACACCATGTAGCATCATCTACACTTTGCAAGTACATCAAGTTCCTGTACGAGGTAACATGCTCTTCTGGGTTGCCCGTACCATCATAGGCACCCACTAGTACACTCTTCACTTTTGCTGGTTGAGGGGATACTAGTATGTCTTGCGAAAACGGAGGCGGCTTATCTCCCAAATTCAACAAACGCATTTGCCAATCAATAGGCTGAGGCTGAGCGGACGTTCCAGCCAGGTAGGGAGTCTGGCCGAACATCTGACCATACGGCCCATATTGCCCAAAAACTTGGGGAGTTGGTTGTATCAACCCATTGAGTACTTGAGGGGGCTGATATGGCAATGGCTGAATTGGACGGGGAGTAATAGTATGGCTCTTGCTGGAAGCAGCCGTGTTGGTGTATTGGGAGAAAGATTGGTTGGAGACTTCCTCCGGCATGGTTGGGGTAGAGGCCGTGTCAGAGTATGCGGCCCTCTC
This sequence comes from Chenopodium album, assembly GCF_948465745.1. NCBI lineage: Eukaryota > Viridiplantae > Streptophyta > Magnoliopsida > Caryophyllales > Amaranthaceae > Chenopodium > Chenopodium album. The sequence goes on along the minus strand of NC_137846.1, from coordinate 41,317,049 downwards.
CCTTTGCCTGTGCCGAATGTAATCCCTTGCGTCTTTGAAACGCTGTGACGGCTCAGTCTCAACTCTTTTTGGCTGTCTGCCCCTCCCCCCAGCCGACTGTGTTTTCGCCAGCAGGCTAGAGAAGTTGGTCCGTGGGACTCGGGGAGACCTTCCATGCGGACGGCGGAATGGGGTGTTACCAGCATCAGTTGCGTTGGTCTTGTTGTTGGCTTTCTTGGAAGTGCCTCCAATCCCCTTTTGCTGGGTAGCCGCCAACTCCTTGCAGAGCTTAGTCAGCTCGGCCATTAGGGTAGCTGGGGTGACAGGAAGTTGTTCGGCCTCTTCAAATGAGGCGGTCAAAGGATTGCTTGAGTGTATGGTAGTACGTATGTCCTCTACATATCCATCCTCGCCTGGACGAGGTCCAGAATTAGGTGTCTGACCATCTATTGCCATAACGGACGAGTATCCCCATAGACGGCGCCAAATGTTTCGGGGTTTTTTTGTGATTCCCTCGGATACTGGTCACGCTCTGCTGACAAAGACTCGGACACCTGCAAAATAACGAATATTCCGGTGTTCGGAATATTCGCCTCCGACGCTCAAGTTAGTGAACGGAAACGGAAAAGGCTAGAGAGAGAAAGTAGAGAGAAGTTAGAGCTCTTTAATGCTCTATATTTATGTTATGTCACAATCCACCCCTCCCATCATAAATGATTGGGGTATTTATAGGGGTGGGAACATGTACCCCTCTAGGGTTTATGCCCTAGAATTTCGTGACATGATTGGCTGCGCAATCAGAGGTCGCCACGTGTCGTGGGGGGCGCCGTTTTACGGCTTTCAAGGTTTTCTCGGGATTTGGGCCTGAGGTCATCAGGGCCCTTTTCTCTTTCTGATTGCAGCATTGGGGCATTTAGAGATGGCTGACAGGTGTCACCATGACAAGTGGACACGTGTCTCACTCTCATAGGGCCACGTGTCGCCTGTTTATTGGGCCATGTGTCACTATGAGATTGGGCCACGTACCTGGGGTATTTTTACCCTAAACAGTAACCTATATGGAAAATGAAGAGTCCATTCATGAGAGGGTTAATGAGACCTAATGACATATGGAGGGTTACAAGGATGTTATTACCATACTTAAGGTAGTCATAAAAGAGATATTTACAAGCTATAATGGCCATTCATAATTAACATATTTTATAACAATGTTATAAAAATAAAAATTAAAATTAAGGAAAACACACTTGTTTAGTTGTAAGAGCTTCTCCATTGTGCTAATTTCCTTTTGTAGCTAGTTTATTCTTCGACGGTTAGCTAGTAACATGTTATTAAAATGAGCTCATTATTCTTAACCAGTTAAGACACGCGCTGCAATGCGTTTGTGACTTTGTGTGCAATATAGAAACCTATTAGGCTCTATTGTCCTCTTTATCCTAATAAAAAACAATAAATATTAATGTGCGCTAAAGGTTTTATGTCTTCGTCCAGTGGAATTACTATATACATAAATAGGATCCAATTAAGGAGATAATTAAGTTCGTTCATTTGGGTCGTCGTTTTATCATAGTTAGAGGTATTAACAATTTTGCGTTATTAAATAGGCCAAAGCCCAATTGAACGGATCTTATTAATCCACACAAAGGGCGCAAATTTTTGGCTGAGGTCGTGCCCAGAAATTGAACATTTACTAGAAAAAAAAAGAATATTTGCTAGAAAAAAATAAACATTTATTTCTGAACATTGCATTATATAAAAATGAACATTTATAGATAAGAGTAAAATAAATAGAATATGAAATTGAAAAAAAAAAAAAGATTGTACATTTATCAATGCATTACAATGTTTTGTACAGGTTTGTTAAGTGTTACCAAACTATCAAACTTCTGTCGCAAGGGTCAATTTTCTATTTTTACTCTAACTTGGGGTTTTGTTATATGCTTTTTTCATTTTTAATTTTTAATTTTTAATTTTTATTTTTTACAGAGAATATTCTCTCTTAAGAAATCATAATCGTCATGTAAGGTGAAGTTTCCCCACACTTCTTGCCTATCCAGAGTTCCCATTCACGTGAAAAGAATTGATAAATAAAAAAGGGGCTTTATAATTGCTTTCTTGTGGTTAAAGTACTTAAGGGAGGAGTTTCTACTTGTATCTTTGCTAGTTGGCATGCATATTCTTTTTGGTTGATTCAGTTCCTAGGAGGTACACTATTGAATACCCCGTATGAGCATTCTTGCTAAACTCAAGAGCACCAAATGGAAAAAGTATAACTGAACATAACGCTAATGTTAATTGAACATCCTTTATTATAAAAATGAACATTTTATACAACTGGACAAACACAAAAATTTGTATTAATTAAAAAAAGAAATGAGCATTTATTTTTATAAGAATGAACATCATACAACATAAAAATGAACATTTATTTTATAAGAAAGAACATCATAATGCATGAAAATGAACATTTTTTTTAGACAACATGAAATGAACATTGATTATTGAGAAATACAAAATTATTGTAAAATATGTTTAGTTAGAAATGTTCATTTTTGTTATAGTAAATGTTCATTTTACCAGCGACCTCAGCCATTAACAACTGGTAGTATTGTAGGGTTTGGGCTTTGCTTCCTAGTCTAATTATATGATTATAAATAGACTAGATGCCTAGTGTTGAACATAACATTCAATAATCATTAGATCAAACCCTAATTAGCCTCAAACTCCCTCATTATCTCACGTACGTACTCCTTGCGGCGGCGGCGGTGGTTAGTGGTGGTGGCCGGTTGTTAGCAAAGGTGGTGATTGTGGAGCATTCCTCCTTCATCTAATCAATATAACATTGGTGGACGGCTCATTCAAATTCCGTGGACTAAGTAGAAGAGCAACACTTGGGGCTATATTCTCTCTCTAACTGATAGTCAATTGCAACGTGGAAATCACGCTTCAAATGTGATTACAATCTATGGATATACTAGTCTATATGTAACATAATAATAATATCATATATTATAAAATTTTCACATGATAAATCACTTAACATGCTTGTCTAAACTAAAATATTGAATATTCTTAATTGAGCCACTAAAATATCTCATTTTTTTATTCATAATTAGAAAATATCGTATATTATTCATTACCATCTATAAAATATCATATATTCTAAATTTGGTATGAAAAATTATTCAAATCTTATTTTAATCTGGAAAGAAAAATCATATTTATTTTCTTTGATTATCCTAACTAATTTAGGAAATTCTACCAGAATTACTATCCAATCAAATAAATTTAAAATCAATTTTTTCTAAAATAATTATGGGATAATCACCATTATTTAGTCAATTATTATCCATTTGGAATATTAGGATAGAATAAAAAAAACCATTATAATTGATTAAATTATCATTTTAGAAAACAATTGATTTTAAAATTATCTGATTGGCTAATAATTAGGATAAAATCTCCTAACTTAGTTAAGATAATCATGGTTAATAAATATGATTTATCTATTTAGATTAAAATAAGATTTGATTCTATCTCATACCAAATATAAAATATGTGATATTTTATAGATGGTAATGAATAATAAACGATATTTTCTAATTACGAATTAAAAATATGAGACATTTTATTGCCTTAATTAAGAATATTCAATATTTTAGTTTGGGCAAACATGTTGAGTGATTTGATTATGTGGCAATTTTATAATATGTGATATTATTATTATGCAATATATAGACTAGTATGATCCATAGATTCTAATCATATTTAATCAATTCCAAACGTTAAATCACATTCAAATAATAATTGACCCATAATTAAATTAATTCTCCCTCTTAATTGATTATAAAATTGTGAACATATACCTCAAAATAATCGTATCATTATGATCAAATGCGTTCATGCAAGAGGCTAACTGATACCACTGTAGGAATTTAGGTACTCTAAGCGGAATTTCATAAATCTCATTCATACGCACATAAAACAGGATCGCATGCATAACACACAAGAATCACATAATTATACCTTTGAAGTGTTATGTTATGTTATGTTATGTTCAACCCTAGGCACCTAGTCTATTTATAATCATAATATAATTAGATTAGGAAACAAAGCCCAAACCCTATAATACTACCCATATAGCCGGCCACCTAGAGGGAGAAGGCCCATCATGGCCCTCTTCTTCTTATGCTTAATCTAGCCCATTTGTTTAACTTTATAAGATCTATTTAATTGGACTTTGGCCTATTTAATAGCCCGAAGATCGTTAGTACCTCTAGCTATGATAAAACGACGACCCCATGAACGAACTTAATTATCTCCGTAATTAAATCCATTTATATATCTATTAATGACACTTTACGAAGACATAAAACCTTTAGCACTCATTAATATTTATTGTTTTTAATTAGAATAAAGAGGATAATAGAGCCTAATAGGTTTCTATATTGCACACAAAGTCACAAACGCATTGCAGCATGTGTGTCTTAATAAGGATAATAAGCTCATTTTAATAACAAGTTACTAGCTTACCATTGGAGAATAAACTAGCTACAAAGGGAATTAGCTTAGCAATGGAGAATCTCTTACAACTAAACAAGTGTGTTTTTTTTTTTTTTTTTTTTTTTATTTATTTTTTTTTTATTCTTAGCAATATTCCAAATGGATAATAATTGATTAAATAATGGTGATTATCCCATTATTATTTTAGGAAAGAAATGATTTTAAAATTATTTGATTGGCCACTATTAGGATAGAATCTCCTAAATTAGTTAGGATAATAATGGAAAATAAATTTGATTTATCTTTCTAGATTAAAATAAGATTTGACTCAATCTCATACCAAATTTAAAATATGTGATATTTAATAGATGGTAATGAATAATATACGCTATTATCTAATTACAGATTAAAAATATAATATTATTTTAGAAATTGCGTTGGCTTAATTAAGAATATTCGATATTTTAGTTTAGGCAAGCATGTTGAGTGATTTTATTATGTGACAATTTTATAATACTTCCTCCGTTACACATTATGTGCAACAAACCTTGCTGCACGTTTCCCAAGACAAATTTTGTTAATGGCTGATTAACAAAGTGAAGGGTGTGTGATTAAGGGTAGGAGAGAGAAAGGAGGATAATTAATTAATGGCCACCACTACCAACTGCCATAGCCTCCCCGACACCACCTACCAGCAGCAACATCCACCACCACCCACATTCAACCACTCGCCGCTACCCCGTAACCACCACCACGCAATACCGTAACCACCACCATCACCCTATACTGTAACCACCACCACCACCACCACCATGATCCGAAACCCCACCAGCCAAATCGCAGTACCATACCATTCAAATTGCAGAACCCCACATCCCCCACCAGCCAAATCGCGGAACCCTACCACCTAATGAGCGATATCCCGAAACCCCACCGCCAGTATAACATCACCAAACCCCAACGACCACCACCTGAAACCCAACCACCAGCGAAATCCCGAAACTCCACCACCAGCGGAATCTTGAAACCCCACCTTGTATTCACCCTTTTAGCAGCAAATTGAAAGTCACCTCGCGAAAGGAACCCAACCTACCTCACTCACCGTCCTTGTAGTCTGTAGCGAATCGAAATCCACCACAAACAACAACACTTCAATTTAGATCTAATTTTGGTCGCTTTTCTAGCATCGCACACCATTTCTCTCTTTTTCGTTTCGATCTGAGATCCTTGTATTGAGACAAAGAAGAATGCGACTAGTGGTGGTTTCGGCGGTGATAAAGAAGATGAAACCTAGAATAAGATTAAGAAGACGGTGTTGGTGGTTGTAATGGTGGCTTTGGTTTCAGTGGTGTGTTGTCAAAGGTATTTGTGGTGTTGGTGGTTTGGTACGGTGGTTTTCATGGTGGTTGGTGATGATGGTGGTGGTGGCACCGTGGCAGTAGTAGGCAAGAGACAGAAGGAGTTGTTTAATTATTAATGTTAAGTAATCTAATTAATTTAAATTAGTAACTTAAGTTATGATAGGAATGGTGTCCTTCGAACAAGTGTATTATTCCGATAAAGGGTTCAGAATTATTAGAAACCTAGTTATTGAGTGAGGTCAAGTGATCGGAATGCCTAGTTGGAGGCCGTTTCCGACCAGTAATATTAATGTATAATTAATATTACAACTTAATCTTGACTGAAACGATCTGACACGACGAATTAATTCGGAAGGAATTTATGAGTCGCTCGAGTATTAAATATTTAGACGTCGAAAATCGAGCTAGGAGCGTCGTAACCGAGCGTCGCAAGTCGATTTGAATTAATAAAAGACGAGACGGTAAAATCAATAATTAATCAACAAGTTACCAAAATATCCCTAGCATCAAAATGCCCCGAGCAAACCGAGTGCTAGGTGCACTTGGGATAGCATGGTGGCTAGCATGCGCACCACGCCATGCTTAGGCTGGCTGGTGCGTGGTGCGACATGCTGGCGCACCAATGCTAGCATGCGCACAACAGCAGCATAGCTAGAAGTGCCAGCTGGCTACCAGCGCGCTAGCGTGCTAGCACTGCTAGCAAAGCGTGCATAACATCAGCAGCTATGGCGTGCGAACTAGCGGGCAATGATGCTGGCAGCAGCACCCAGCAGCCTGCATCAGTGTGAGGTTTGTTGGGGCTCGCTGCTGGGCTGCGCGACCAGCTGGCAGGCCCAACCAAGGGGGCCAGGCAGCTAGCTGGGCAGCCTTGGTGCCAAGGCTGGCAGTGCCAGCTTGCGTGGGCTGGTTAGCTTGGTTTGCCTTGTGGGAGGCGGTTTTGGGGATCCTTGGGGAGTAAGGATTTTGGTCCTTCCTTGTGGTCTTCACCTAACCTCTCCTTGTGTAATTGCCACTTGTTGATTAATTAGTTGTTTGCTAATTTCTTTTATTTTTGATTTAAAAATAAAGAGGGAAAATTGATTTTACCAACTTTCCCACATTGATGGGAGAGTGGAATTCTCTCATGACATTCTCTATAAATACCCACTTTGGGATTTTGAGAAAGTCACTTGAGTAGGAACTCAATAAGGCATCTCCACTTGAGAGAAAACCTGTAAGTTCATATAATACTCTAGTAGTGTTTTGGTCCGACTTGGCTAAACTCCAAGTAAGAGACCGGCCCGGGTTGAGTTGTGGATGGATATCGTTGGAGGTCTCTGCGCTTGCAAGACTTGGCTTTGAAGTAAGAGCTCCGAGTGAGAGCGAAGCACCCGGCATGGGTAAGATCGTCTTTTCTCTCTTTCTTGTTATTTATGTCGTTTTAGTTATATTAATTGTGAGCGGGTCATGGGGTTGGGTTTTGTTCCGCGGTGAGTTGGACTCATCAAAACCCAATATCGGTATCGGAGCCTTGCTCATTTAGTTTTATACCTAAAAATTTTCAAGGGTTTAAAAATGATTTAATTTCTAGTTATGTTGCTAATTGAATTAGTAGCTCGATTTTATTAATTTTAATCTTTTTTTATTAAGAAGTTTGGCTTCAGAATCCAAATTTTTGCCCAAGATTAGTGAATTTTGGGTGGAATAGATGTTTTGGAAACATTCTGTCCCTTTTAGGGTAATTTCAGCCCAGAAATGCTTGTTTCGAGGGTTTTTTCGTTTTGACGAAATTTTTTAAATCTTTTAACCTTGAATCTTAATGGCATATTAATTGTGATTATGCATTTGGTTCTTTCCTTTATGCTTCTTCAATTTTAGACCACTTTTGAGGTAGCATAATTACTTGGTAGTAATTGGTGCTTAATAGTTGGCTCAAATTTTCACATAATTGCAAATACATTGCTTTAAGTGTGAAAAGTTTGTTTCTTGAGGCTCATAAGTACAAAAGATTCAATCTTTAATTATTTTAACTGATTGAAACTTTGTGTTACTAAATTCCATGTATGAACTTTTTGATATAATCATTTATTAAGTTGATTGGAATCCTAAAGTTTCAATCTTGTGATAGAATTTTAATTAATCTTCATATTGGAAGATATAATTTTCAAGGATTCACAAGTTAAAGTTGGAATCTTTATTTGAATATTTGTGTTCATAATTCCAACTCTCTCTTTAATTTTGTCAAATCACATAATTAAGTTATGTTGGTTAAATTAATGTTGAGAATAGCCCTATTCATTTTGTTGCATCGAGTTGAACCAATTTTATTAAAGAATAGTTCTTGGAAATAATTTTGGTTTTGTGCACTTGAATGAATTTATTAAGTTGGACTTGATATATATTTCATTTTTTCTCATTAAATTAGTTCTAAAATAAATTTGGAATTAATTACATAAGTCACGCAAAAATTCAGAATTAATTCCGAGAGTATAGTACGCAAACCAAGGAAAAACCACCCTCGGCCAGCTGGGCTGCACAGCAGCCCGCATGTGGCTGCCAAGGGTTGGCTGGGCTTGGTGCGTGTGCCACCCAGGTGCATGGCTGATGCGCAGCATGGCGCAGCAACATGCATGGCTGTGCGCGCCTTGCGTGCCACGACTGTGCGTGTGTGCGTGCGTTGCTTGCTGCGGTTGTGTGTGTGTGTGCACTGCTTGGTGCATGTGGGTGGCTGTGTGTGTGTGGGTGTGCTGCTTGCTTGCGGCATGGTGCGCGCACAACAACAAGCTCGAGTGGCCTTTGTGGCCATGAGTTGCAAGCACGCCCCGTAGGGAGCACAACGCGTATGCGATGCTTTAGGCTATGGGTGTAACACTAGGCTCGGGCCACAGCTGTGCGCGCGACCCCTCACTAGGCACCCTTGCCCCGGTGTCTTGCACACCAAGCCGAAAGGCTTGATGTTAGGGACTTTGGGGTTTTAGGGCTATGCTAATTTTTTGCGTTTTGCCAATTTTAATTATGTTTAAATTATTTTAATTAAAATTTTGGAGGCTAGTCCTCGATTTTTGAGCGAAACTTGCAAAATTTTATTTTGGCAAAATTTTTGGGTTTACCAGCCTAATTAATTGGATTAATTAAGATGGATGCGGAATTTAGTAGGAGCTTCAATTTTAATTGCGCTTAATCATATAATTGGTTAAACAACTTTGACTAGTTTTAATTAGGCGCGTTAATCGGATTAAACACCTAAATTAGTTACTAGTTTACGCGTGTTTGTGCATTGTTACTTGTTTATCATTGTAAAATGCATGGGCCATTCACATATAGTGAATGGATGAATGGAATGTATATTCTCCCACAGGTTTTATAAAATGGCAAGTAGTGGGGCCCAATTAGGATAGAAAATACAGACTGCATTCCATCATGTGTTTTTGTAAATCTAAATACGGTCTGCGAACCGTTGAGTATTTTAGTACCTTAATATTTAGATTAGTCCTAATCGTAGATACTAGTATTTGCATTATTTTGGTTATGTCTTGAAGACGGAGGTTCTTAGAAGACAAAGCCATGAAGTTGCAAAAGAAGACCCTTGAAGACTTGAAGACTCAAGGGGTCATGCTAGTTGCGAAATGCATCATTTACTTATGTTTTCGATATATATTTATGCTTATATATATGAATAATATGTTAGATGCATGTTTAGGATTTCGAATGTTGTGATGATTAATTAAGTTCACTTAAATCAAACAATATAGAAACCCTAGGTCCCTGAAAATTGAGTAAAATTTGCCATTCCAAAACAACACTTACCGACCTATTGAGAGTAGTGATGGGCTACGCCAAAGCGAGGCATCACTATTACTCCTAGGAAACTTAAGGCATACCGGGTATGCTTGTTTGTTTTGGTTATACTCAACGATATGATTGATGGAGTCCTAACATGTCATGGCAAAGTGGATAAGTTATTGAGAGAGCATTAGATTATCTAACCAAGAGTGGCTTGGAGCCATTAGCAAAGAGTTGCTTACCTTAGAATATTAAGTGTTAAGACAAGCCAAAGCATGCTTAACTACTCATTGATTCTTTGGATCTTGGAATCGATTTATTCTCACCAAATGCGGAATAAGACATTTAAATAAGTTTGATAAATATGCATGAACTCAATGTTATTTAAGTATCATGAATGGTTTTTCATTTCAAATCCTTTCAATTGTAGAACCATGTCTGCAAATAACTTAACCAACCAATTCTTGTTGCGCTCAATTCTCGGCAAGGAGAAGTTGAGTGGGCCAAATTTTCTTGATTGGCAAAGGAACTTGCGTATAGTTCTCATGCAAGAGCAAAAGGAATATGTCCTTGATGAGGAAATGCCCGAGACTCCCAATGAGGAAGCGACTCAGGCTACCCTAAACCGATGGCAAACTGCCAATCGGGATGTCAAATGCATCATGTTGGCCACTATGTCTCCCAACCTTCAGAAAACTTTCTTTGAGAAGGAGACAACTTTTGAGATCATTTCTGAGCTTCAGAACGTGTTCTAAGAGCAGGCCCGAACTGAAAGGTTTGAAATCCACAGGCAGATCCTTGAGAGTAAGCTCAAGAAAGGAGAGCCGGTCAGCCCACATGTACTCAAAATGATAGGATTATTTGAGAACATGGAAAGGCTTGACGCAGGGTATTCAACCGAGATGACAATTAAAATCATTCTCCACTCGTTGCACAAAGGCTATGATCAGTTCAAGATGAATATAGCATGCACATCATAGAGAAAACCCTCATCGAAATTCATGGTATGTTGAAGCAAGCCGAGCAAATGCTCAAAGATGAGGGGAAGCATGATATGCTCATGATAAAAAAGCACAAGCCGTTCAAACGCTCAGGCAAGAAGAAGAAAGGCTTCAAGGGGAAGGGTAAGAAGACCTTTCTGCCTAAGCCAAAAGCTACCAAAGATAACAAGGACAAGAAGGTAGCATCTTCTAAATCTTATTTCGAATGCTTCTATTGCAAGAAGAAGGGACATTGGAAGAGAGATTGCCTGAAATTCAAGGAAGATAAGAAGAACGAAACTGTTGCTTCTGTATCAAGTTTATTCGTTATAGACTTAAACTTCACTAGCTCAGCATCATGGGTATTAGATACCGGATGTGGCTCACACCTTTGTTCCAACTCTCAAGGAATAAGGAACACTAGGAGGCTAGCGAAGGGAGAGGTTGAACTCCGGGTCAGCAATAGAGCTAGAATTGCGGCCGTATACGTAGAAACTCTTAGTTTGTCTTTGCCTTCCGGGCTAGTTTTGGAACTTGAAAACTGTCATTATGTTCCTAACATTACCAAAAACATTATTTAAATTTCTACGTTGGACGCCAAAGGTTTTGAATTTCGAGTAAAGGACAATGAATGCTCGTTTTATCTCGATAATGTTTTATATGGTATTGCACATTCTGAAAATGGTCTTTATGTGCTTTCGTTAGATAAACAATTTTATAATGTTAATAATACCACCAAGAAAACTAAGACCATTGAGTCAAATGAGACGTACTTGTGGCATTGTCGTCTTGGCCACATTAACATCAAACGCATCAAGAAACTTGTACAAGAAGGTGTTCTTGACTCATTCGATTTACAATCGTTTGAGAATTGCAAAGGATGTTTATTAGGCAAGATGATAAAGCAGCGATTCTCCAAGTTGGGAGAAAGGGCAGGTGACTTGTTGGGCCTAATACACACCGATGTATGTGGACCAATGAGCATAACCACAAGAAACGACCATCAATATTTTATCACCTTCACAGACGACTATAGTAGATATGGATATGTCTACCTTATGTCGTACAAATCTAAATCGTTTGAAAAGTTCAAAGAATTTCAGAGTGAAGTTGAATATCAGCTTGGCAAGAAAATCAAAGCCCTTCGATCGGATAGAGGTGGTGAATACTTGAGCCAAGAATTCGATGACCATCTGAAAGAAAAGGGTATACTTTCAGAATTGACACCTCTAGGAACTCCACAATGGAACGGAGTATCTGAAAGGAGAAATCAAACCTTGCTGGACATGGTAACGATCAACAATGGGTCTTAGTTATCTTCCTATCTCTTTCTGGGGACACGCACTTCTAACCACGACACTAACACTGAACCGTGCTCCATCAAAAGCTGTGGAAAAGACTTCATATGAACTATGGACGAAGAAATCTCCAAGGTTGTCTTTTCTTAAGATGTGGGGATGCGAATCATTTGTCAAGAAATTAAAATCTGACAAAATTCGCCCCAAATCTGACAAGGTTTTCTTTGTGGGCTACCCAAAAGAAACCAAAGGGTATTACTTCTACATCAAATCTGAGAACAAAGTGTTTTTTGCTCACGATGGTGTCTTTTTAGAGAAGGAACACCTTTCCAAAATGACAAGTGGGAGGAAAAACGAACTTGATGAAGTTCGAGAGGACGAGCAACAAAATCAAAATGACAATTAAAGTGCTTAAACAGCATCTGTTGACGCTGGTAAAAATGTGCAAAGTCAAACCGACAATGAAAATGCTCAGTCCGTTACCCTATGTAAGTCGTAGAGGACAAGGTCTCAACCTGATAGGTATCTCGGTGTTGTATTAACCGAGAATCAGGACATCTTGGTAGTGGATGGAGAAGAATCGGTAACCTACAAGCAAGCGATGGCGAGCACCGACTCTTCTAAATGGAAAGAGGCCATGAGATCTGAAATGGATTCCATGTTTGAAAATCAAGTTGGGACTTGGTTGACTTACTCGAAGGTTACACACCTATCGGATGTAAGTGGATTTTCAAATTGAAAACCGACAAAGATGGAAATGTATTCATTTACAAAGCTAGATTGGTAGCAAAAGGTTACAAGAAAATTCATGGTATTGATTACGATAAAACCTTATCTCCGGTCGCAATTCTTAAATCCGTTCGGATCATCCTAGCGATTGTTGCATATTACAATTATGAAATATGGCAGATGGACGTCAAAATCGCCTTCCTAAATGGAATTTTAGAAGAAAGTGTGTATATAACACAACCTGAAGGTTTTGTTAACCAAAACAATGCTGGGAATGTGTATAAGCTTAAAAAGTCCATTTATAGGCTGAAGCAAGCTAGCCAAAATTGGAATCTACGATTCGATGAAGCCATCAGTAAGTTTGGTTTTATCAAGAATCTAGATGAATCTTGTGTTTACAAGAAGGTCAGCGGGAGTTACATCTCCTTGTCTTATATGTCGATGACATATTGCTCATTGGAAATAATATTCCGATGTTAGAGTCTGTAAAGGCCTTGCTTGGATCAATGAAAGACTCGGGAGAGGCTCAGTACATATTGAGCATCAAGATCTATAGGGATAGATCTAAGAGGATGATTGGATTGAGCCAAAGTACTTACATTTATAAGGTACTGGCTTGATTCAACATTCAAGAGGCCAAGAGAGGTCACCTACCCATGTCTCATGGCATAACCCTAAGCAAGAAGCAATGTCCGAAGACACCTAATGAGCGGGAAAGGATGAATCAGATTCCATATGCTTCGCTTATTGGATCGATCATGTATCCCATGATATGTACTAGGCCAGATGTATCATATGCCTTGAGTGCTACGAGCCGATACCAATCAGACCCATGAGAGGCGCATTAGACTGTGGCCAAGAATATCCTAAAGTACCTGAAAAGAAACAAGGATAAATTCCTGGTATATGGTGGCTCAAAAGAATTAGTTGTTGAAGGTTATAACGACGCAAGCTTCCAGACAGACAGAGACGATTTCAAATCACAGTCTGGATATGTGTACTGTGTAAATGGAGGAGCATTTAGTTGGAAGAGTGCCAAGCAGATTACAAGGGATAAACCTAGGTCGTTGGTATCTAAGTTCCCTGATCAAAACAAGATTTGTACAACCAAACCCAACCCTAGGTATAGGGGTAAGTCCGGGTCGAACCCTAGGGAATGTGGTATTTACTACGGTCTTAAGCTAAGCTATTCCGAAGGTTAAATGAGGGTTGGTCTAACAAGCCTAACAACGCAATTAAACGATTACTAGAAAGATATGAAGAATGGTAGGGAGTTGGGATTCATATGCATTCATGATAGGCACGTTAATTGGAAAAAGAATCGATCAAGCATACAATGCGAAGGAAAGCAAAAAATGCAATCAAAATCACTCAAAGATCTATTTCCTAGGGTCAAGCTAGATGTCTCTACAAATGACTTCAAAGGAAAATCGCAAATTAAGATCAATCGATAATAATAGCTTCCAAATCAATTGTTCGTTTTATTGAAACCTATTATGCAATCTAGCACGATAGTTGAGGTTGATCACTCCTCAAGACATCAAACACATGCACAAATTTCACTAACCAATTTAATCACAAAGATGATTAATCAAATTCCCCCAATTAACCATGAATTATCACTCATACATGCTTCACCCTATCCCCAACAGGTAATCTACTCACTACACATAGAAAATTTGAACAAAAAAGCTAATCTAATCACAAATTTCATCATCAACATAGTAATCAAAATATGCTCAAACTTATCAAAATCAAATCAAACGAACAACAAGTAATTCAATTAAAATCAAAAATCAAACATTAAATTGCATTAAAGAGTAAAGAATTCTTACAAAACTTTGATCAAAATCAAAGAGGAAGAAGATTGAAAGTAGCATTCATCAACATCACCAAGTTTCTCTCTCTAAAATCTAAGTACAAATATTCAAAATCAAGAGCTTCTCTCTCTAAAATTTCATTAAAAACTAAATCTAAAGCTTAATTCTAAGATATTCTAAGATGATCCTCTCTCTAGAAATGAAGGAAATCTATATATAGTAAACCTAACTAAGGAGAAGTTAGTTAGACGTCCAAAAGAGACCTTAAAAGGCGCGGCCTCTCACCCCTAATCGCACCTGCAACAAAATGGGTACGGAAACAGGGGAGAGAGAGTGCGCGACCACTCCTCCTGCACGCGCGGCCGCGCCCTAGGAGCAGGGCGTGTGCCTTGGGTGCGCTCAAAGATGCCCCCGTGCGCTCCGGATGATGCATGTTGCTAAAGCAGTCTCTTGCACTCCTTTGCTTTTGAGCTTCAAGAGGGGGAACCGAGGTGCATCTTTGGCCTTGAATACCCCGAGAGAACGCCAATGAGCTTCTCGAACATCACCAACTTCCTAAAATCAAAGAAAAACAAACAAGTAAAGAAGAAAAATGCAAAATAAACTAATAAATGCAAGAAAATAAAGGAAGCAACTAAGGAAAATGCAAAATAGAGAAACTACAAGTAAAGCTAAAGAAAAAGAGGTAAAAGAGAAGTAAAAGTAATGAAAAATCATCCTAAAAGAAGCTAAATGAGTGCCATAAATGACACTCATCAGTAGAGCACAACTGCAGATTCTACAACTGAAGCCGAATACTTGGCAGCTGCTGAAGCGGCTAAGGAGGCAGTTTGGATTCGTAAGTTCGTCAGTGAACTTGATGTTGTACCCTCCATCAAGGGTTCAATAGCCCTCTATTGTGACAACAATGGAGCTATTGCTCAGGCTAGAGAGTCAAGGGAACATCAGAAGGTCAAACATGTCAAGCGGCGATTTCACATGATAAGGGAATGGAAGTCAGAGGGTGAAATCGGAATTTGTAAAGTTGGAACGGATGACAATGTAGCCGATCCACTTACTAAACCTCTGCCTCAAGTGAAACACAACAAGCACGTTGAGGCAATGGGAATCAGGCACGTTGGAGATTGGCTTTGATTTTTCTGCTTAGTGTTTTAATTAATTTTGAACATTTTAATGTAAGACAATAAGATGAACCATTCAAGTTTTGGAGTAATTTCATGCAATTTTATCACTCCGTTTCTATTTAATTGTGGTTTAGAATTAAATATTGAGTCCATTCGATTATGAGAATATTCAAAATAGGGTATCAAAACCATTCTTGGATAAAGAAACACCTATTAAGTGAACATTGAATATTATAATCGAAAATTATCCCTACTCAAGGTCATTTAAATGATGGACGATTAATAACCGCTTGAGTTTAGTGTGTAGTTTGATTTATAGCACCGTTTCTTGTGCTACAAGGAAATGATTGTCATAAATCATTTGCACAGGTATTGGTTTAGAATCATACTGGATCGACCTATGAGAATACTTTAAGAGATTTAAAAAATCATCATAAGTATACTTCTCATTATGGCTATCAGAACCTCTTTCCTCGACCATGAGTATTGTGAGTTCTCTTGTTTGAGTACTAGTCCGTTTTAATGTTAGTTAAACGTCTACCGTACATAGATATTATAACGACAACCCTCGTGTGGCTAGGTCCTCTTAGTAAGAGAAGTTGACAGTACAAGACTGGGAATGTCCCCCTATCATCGATAGGGAACATGTCTTTGTTGTTTACAAGGCCTCTCGAAGAGCGAGACTGTGAAAATGCATGGCCGTGCTCAGATGGATTTTAGAAATCATCTGTTTATTGACAATCAAACTCAGATTTTGAGAAACACTTCTGGACGTAATAAGGATGACGAATTATCTTACCTTATAGTTCATGAAGAGACGTTAAGTGACATAGGAAATAGGCTATACACAAAAAACCGCACTTGTCCGAAAGGACAAGTGAGAGATTGATAGGAATGGTGTCCTTCGAACAAGTTTATTATTCCGATAGAGGGTTCGGAATTATTAGAAAGCAAATTATTCAGTGAGGTCAAGTGATCGGAATGCCTAGTTGGAGGTCGCTTTCGATCACTAATAGTAATGTATAATAATATTACAGCTTAATCTTGACTGAACCCTTCTGGTCACACCTAAGCAACTAAAGATCTGACACGATGAATTAATTCGGAAGGAATTAATGAGTCGCTCGAGTATTAAATATTTCGACATCGGAAATCGAGCTAGGAGCATCGAAACCGAACTTCGCAAGTCGAGTCGAATTAATAAAAGAAGAGATGGTAAAATCAATAATTAATCAACAAGTTACCAAAATACCCCTAGCATCGGAATTCCCCGAGCAAACCGAGCGTTAGGGGCACTTGGAATAGCATGGTGGCTAGCATGCGCAACACACCATGCCTGACTGGCTGGTGCGTGGTGCGGCATGCTAGCGCACCAATGTTAGCATGCGTACAACAGCAGCATAGCTAGCAGTGCCAGCTAGCTACCAGCGCGCTAGCGTGCTAGCACTACTAGCAAAGCGCGCATAACATTAGCAGCTATGGTGGGCGAGCTGGCTCGCAATGATGCTGTCACCAGCGCCTAGTAACCCGCATCAATAAGTGGCTTGCTGGGGCTAACAACTGGGCCGCGCGACCAACTGGCAGGCCCAACCAAGGGAGCCAGGCAGCTAGCTGGGCAGCCTTGGCGCCCAAGGCTGGCAGCGCCAGCTGGCGTGGTTTTTGAGGGTTTAAGCTGATGCTTGCCTTGGGCTGGTTGGCTTGGTTTGCCTTGTGGAAGGCGGTTTTAGGGATCCTTGGGGAGCAAGGATTTTTGTCCCCCCTTTATGGTCCTCACCTAACCTCTCCTTGTGTAATTGCCACTTGTTGATTAATTAGTTGTTTGCTATTTTATTTTATTTTTGATTTAAAAATAAAGAGGGAAAATTGATTTTACCAACTCTCCCACATTGATGGGAGAGTGGAATTCTCTCATGACATTCTCTATAAATACCCACCTTGGGATTTGGAGAAAGTCACTTGAGTAGGAACTCAATAAGGCATATCTACTTGAGAGAAAACCTTTAAGTTAATATAATACTCGAGTAGTGTTTTGGTCTGACTTGGCTAAACTCCAAGTAAGAGACCGGTCGAGGTCGAGTTGCGGGTGGATACCATAGGAGGTCTCTGTGCTTGCAAGACTTGGCTTTGAAGTAAGTGCTCCGAGTGAGAGTGAAGCACGCGGCAAGGGTAAGATCGTCTTTTATCTCTTTCTTGTTATTTATGTTGTTTTAGTTATATTAATTGTAAGCGGGTCATGGAGTCGGATTTTTTTCTGTGGTGAGTTGGACTCATCGAAACCTAACAAATGATGCTAGTAGTTCTTAAACAGGGGGTATTATAGGAATTTCATTTAAAAAAACTTATCAAAAAAGGAAAGAATAAGTTTATTGCACATAATGTGTAGTTTCCCTTTTTGGCAAATGTTGCACATAATACGTAACGGAGGAATTATATGATATTATTATTGTGCGATATATAAACTAGTATGGCCCTTAGCTTCTAAATACGATCTGCACATCATTATGTATTTTTGTAATCTAAATATAGTCTGCGTACGGTTAAGTATTTTTGTAACTTTTATTTAAGCAAGTAAAAAGAATAATTATTTAAAGAGTCTAGTCCAAAGAAGCCCATGAAGTAAAGGCCCAAATGAGCAAGTTGGATGGAGATCCATGAAGGTTCGAGTGGTAGCATTTCAAGTCTAGTTTCTTAGGACTAGGAGCATACTATTATGCTTTAGTAGATTATGCGTGCTAGGTTTTATTTATGTTGATGATGATGCGCTAGAGTTTACTATTTTAATCACAACGTAATAAATCTAGATTCCAGTAATATTGATAATGCCTTTTCAATTAAAAACCCAACAACCCTTCGATCACAAATGATGGGTCATGCGGTCATGCCAAAGCTGGGTGTCATTTGTTATCTTAGATAAATTGGGGGAAATCAAGTTTTACAATTTTAATTGGTTATGCTCAACAAGATTACCTAAAGAGTTTAGAATATTGAAGCAGAGTGTAATAATTAGGCATGAGATAATCAATTATTCAACCAAGAGTTGCAATTAGTAAATAGTTTACTTACCTTGAAAATGTAATGGTTCATGGTAGGGCTAAAGTCTGGTCAATTATCACACGAATAAAGGATCTTGGAATTATTGGGACAATTTAATTATTGAATAAAGTGCTTTAAATTAACCTATTTAATTTATTTATGATGCTTTAATGTTTATTAAACATAGTTATTGAACTTTGCCTTATTATGTCGTAGATAGGTAGCTGTAGCAATGACAACATTTCTATTTACAATCTTTGACCTTTCCATGAGAAGGATAGGTTGACATGAGAAAACTTTTTTAACTGGGAAAGAATGCTCAGACTGGTTTTGAAATATGAAAGTAGGGAGGAAGTCATTGACACCCCATTGCATGCTGTATTGCCAGAAAATTCTATTGGTGCTCAAAAGTGTATGCATAAGGAAACTCTCGACAGATATGTCGAAATTCAGCCATTTTCTAGTCTCTAGTGATGTACCAATCACTTGCTTGATGCTAGAAAGTATGGAGCCTGTCTTCAAAAGAGTTTTGGACACAAGGATGCATACTTCATCATGCAAGAACTTAAAGCCTTGTTTAAGAAACAGGCACGAGTTTAGAGGTATGAACTCCATTAAGAGATTCTGAACTATAAGATGGAGAAAGGTGCAACAGTTCATGATCATGCTTTCAAAATAATTGGCCTTATTCAAAATATGGAAAAATTGGGGCACCCATATAGCCAAGTTATGGTTACTAATATTATTCAAACTCAATTCCAGATTCCTTAAATGATTCATCATGAACTTTAACATGTCTTAGGCTAATAAGACATTGGATGAGTTGCATGCTATGCTGATTAGTGCAGAGAAGCAAATCCCTTAGGAAAATAGGAAAGAGGTTCTTATGGTCCAGGAGAGAAAGAGGTTCAAGAAGAAAGGGGAAAGCAATAAGGGTAAGGGCAAGAAAGTTTCCAAGACTCTTGAAAAGCCCAAGGAGACTCCAAAGCCTAGGCCAACAGCTGAGATAGAATGCTTCTACTTCAAAAAGAAGGGGCATTGGAAGCTGGTACGACTGTAGCGTGTCTACCAAAAATATACCTAACTCTTAACCTTCTAGAAATTTAGTAGGGTAAGCTAGGGTCGATCCACAAAGAATTGGATTATCAAATTAATACTTGTGTACGTTAGAAACCCCGTTTTGACAATAAATTTAAGAGAAAAATACTACACACTAAACAAAATAATAAAACTAGCTAAGGTTTCTCAAATCAAATATAATGA
Organism: Chenopodium album; assembly: GCF_948465745.1. Lineage (NCBI taxonomy): Eukaryota > Viridiplantae > Streptophyta > Magnoliopsida > Caryophyllales > Amaranthaceae > Chenopodium > Chenopodium album. The sequence continues at coordinate 41,297,197 of NC_137846.1, read as the reverse complement.
AAAAGGGATCGGAAGATATATTGCATTGGAGTATCAGTTACTGTTCATCAAATTATACGAACCACGTTTATATCTTAATGTTAACCTATGAACACAACCAAGCATTCGAAACTTCCCTTAATTGGAAATAAACCAAACAAGCTCTCGGAGTATTGTCTAACTAACTAATAATCTAGAATAAGCTCTCTAGACTCGATTAATTAGCAGCATTAATAACAAGGAAGTAGTTAAATGTTAACTTGAGCCACAAATCTCACAAGCTCGGACTTGTGCAACTCAAAGGGTTGATAATCTTAGGTATTATGAAAAGTTTTAATCACTTATCAAACACCTAATCACACTAGGTATCAACTAGGACAATTACGGATCACAAGTTAATAGTCTAGCAATTAAACTAGCAAATTACACTAAAGATGGCCGGTCTAAAATATAATTTCACTAGTTCATAATAATCAAATGGAGAATCAACCCAATTAAGAAATAAAACATAATGCCCAGGATTTAAAATATATATATTCTCACAATACAGTAATCCAATACTTAGTGTCTGTTCTAATTGAGCTGAACTGAGCTAAACTAAACTAAACTAAACTGAACTTATTGGAGCTGAATTGAACTGAATATTTTATGAGAGAAGGAAACGAAGAACTAAACTGAACTGAACTTATTGGAATTGAACTAAACTGAACTGAATTGAAAATAATCTGAAGAGAACAAGCCCTTAATATATCTTTCTACCCATAAGAAGTTTAGCTTGACATATTAAAAATTGGAAGAATAATAACAAAAACCAAATGAGAATCCATGAATGAACTGATTATACAAGAAAAGCAATGAAAAATAGAGTAGAAAATGTGTAATTAATCATGAAATACTCAAGACTCCAAACACCAACTGTAAACAAATGCTAATGACCCACTAACAAATTATACTCCTACTCTGACTTATGAAAGAAATAATTAGCAAAACTATGAAAATCCAATTCTGCTAAAACGTCAAATACTACTCTACTCCTCGTTCTTTCTCCATTTTCTGCCAGAATTTTCAAGATTCTCCAAAGGAATACCCGAACAAAGCTCTAGTTCTTCCTCCGTTTTCTGCCAGAAATTTCGATCTTCTCCGTTCGTTGCTAGATAAAATTACTCTCCCTAAATCTAGAGAAAAATTCGCCAATGTTGTTGCTGAACATAGCTAGGGGTGTTCATTCGGTTTTCGGTTTGGATTTAGCCCAAATCCAATTCGATCCGAAATATATTTCGGTTTTTAATTTTCAAATCCAATCTGATCCAAATTACTTACCAAATCCAATCCGATCCAATCCGAATTATAATTCGGTGATTTGGATCCGATTCGAAAATCCGAATTAAGATACGTTGGTAATTTTTTTGGGTCTAATGCGATTATAAAAATAAAATTGCAATAATAAAATTTCAATTCTTGAAAGTATAGTAGTACATGATTTATACAAGTATTGAAAACATATGTTTACATGATTAATATTTTTTTAATCGTAAACATAGGTTAACATGATTAATATTAACAATATTTTTTCGTAAAATAACGCTTTCATAATTCGGTTATTTCGGTTTTTTGGATCCGAACAAGGTCAATCCGATCCGATCCGAAAATCCTAATTTAAAAAAAAATCAATCCGATCCGATCCGATTTAAAGTTCGAATCCGATCCGAATTGATAATTCGGTTTAGATTGCATTGGATTTCGGTTTTTATCCGAATAATGGACACCCTTAAACCGAGCCCCGAAAAATGCCCCTTTTTATACTCTAAGGGCTTGTTTGGTTCACCTTATTTTTACTTATTCAAACTTATATGATCTGGTCTGATATATGATCTGATCTGATCTGAATGTCAGATTTGACCAAACTTTGACCTTTAATATACGATAATCTATACGGAAAAAATATATCAAGTGGGGTCTTGTTAGATTCGTAATAATGTGTATTTTATTAATATGTGATTTTCATAATTTTTTTCATTGTGAAATTGAAGATATTCAGCGATAAAAAACTACACATAAAACGATGATATGATCTGAACTTATTTTTTCTGAAATAAGTAAAAATAAGGTGAACTAAACAAGATTAGAAACACCCAATTGATTTTAGCTACTTTGGATTTGTCGCCCCAATCATTATCTGATTTCACCTCTATCATCTATTGCTTGATAATTTGTTACCTGCGAAAATCGGTGGAGGTTTTACTTTGTGGCTTACCTGGAGAAAATTCAAGTTAATATTCTATATTAACAAGTTTTGTTGATATAGGGTTGTCAACGTCATTTTGCACTGAGAATCTGGGGGTAAGTCAGGAAAGAAATGCGGGGCCATAAAATATTCCGTTTTCCAAACCCTAGTTCACCTCCGTTTTCGCATTGACGAGGATTTTAACTTCCATATTCTTCTGTTTCTGCAATTTAAATAACCCTAGATTGGCAATTGATTACCCAAATTTGGTATATTGACTTCATTGGCAATTTAATACACAAATTTGGTAGTTTAACTTTCGAATAACCGTCAGCCAAATCCCTAATTCAGCCTCAGCTTTATGGGCTAATTAATTGAATCCCCAATTCCTCCTTAGCGATGAGAAGGTGGTGTTTATTATGGTTTTTTAGGTGAACTCCTTTAACTAGGGCAGTCGATTTCGCTTAGGTAAGAGGTGAATTCTTGCTGGGCTCAAAGAAGAGGCATGAGCTAAGGTGTCGATTTCGCTTGGATGATAAGTGAATTCTTCCTGGGCATGGAGAAGAGGCATGAGCTAAGGCAATTGTATACTTGTTGCTGTTTTGAGCTTGTTTACCATACAATCAGGAGTAGCAGGACCCATATTATTATTTGTTGAATTTTGTTTTCGATGGACCCGAGGATAATTTCGGAGGAATTATTGATTATTTTCTTTGGCTGAATTAATGGTTTATCTCTCCTCCTTAAGTTTGTCAGAGAAAATGAGAGGTGACTATGTTAACTCTACCGTCAAGTGCAGTCATATTACAGAAATACCATACCGTAACAGTGGAACGGGGTTGTAAACACCTAATTGTGTCTCCCCAAAACCAAACCCAGTGATGAGTACTTTTCACATCATTTGATTATCGAACGAAATGAAATGTGAAAGGGTCTCGTGATTCCTCTGTTTTCAATAAAAATACTTGTTTCTGTTTTCGAAAATCTTTCTTTTCGTACCTTATTTATGGAAAATGTCCAATCCAATTTAATTTGGTCCATGATATGGGTCCAATAATATTGTAGTTGGATAGGGCTCGAAAAGAGCTTTCCAATGATATATTATAAGCCCAATTCCGATGAATACTAAGGAAGTTATGGTCCAAACATTAAATTTTATGATAAATGAGTTTTATGAGTGACCCAATGATCAAGTGGAGGGTCCATTAATTATCATTCCTAAATTCGTTGGGAATTGCTTTAATTTTCTAGAATAATCTAGAGGGTTATTTTAAGTTCTAAAGAAATTAGGATTAATAATTATATATTTTTAGAAAAAATAAAGAATTTTAGTCGAAATAAAACAAGTGTTTTAAAAAGATTTAATTTGTTTTGAATGATAAAGTACGGGCTCTAACTATCCAATTATATTCGAAAAAGGACTCCGTAGGACAAAAATTATCCAGCAGCACCATCGCGCTGCGATAGGCCTGTCGCCCCGCGACAGCGCCATCATGTCATGATAGCCTTGTCGCGCTACGATGGGAGCAGTTTTACTTCGATTGGAATTCGATCTTCTCTAATTGTTTTCGGACATTTTTCTCTATAAATAGGGTCGTATTTTCCCATTTTCAATCATCAACAATCATCTATTCTATTCTTTCTCCCTCTTTCTAAATCCTGCCTTTTTAAAAACACCATTCGTCCATCACGAGGCTTAGACATACCTAGCCAAGGTCGAAGTTGACTTCGCCTTAGATGTGAAAGGTTGATCATTTCCGAGGGTTTGGTTTCAAATCCCTATTTTAATTGTATAAATTAATTGTTTGATTTAATATTTTATTGAAATTACTAACGTATGTATTGTTTTGATAGAAAGAGATACGAGGCAACAAAGTGAGTAATTTTATTGGTATATATCTTTAGAAAGCATGCTTAGATTATTTTAATTCCTACTATGATGTTAGGAAGTTATTTATTTTTTTCTAGTATCATGATTAGGTTGCTTCCTATTTTCTTCTATCATTTTACTATCATGTTAGGATTAAAGCTTTGATTTTTATTGTTTGGTGACATGTTAGGATTTGTTATTAATCATGTTAATATCATGCCTAGGATCTTACTAATATTATTATGCTTTGATGAGAATATTATGATGATGATGATGATTTGTTGTATCAATATTTATATATGTTGCTTGATATATTATTGTTATTGCTTGATCACGCTTTCTCTTGTAGGATTAAAGGAAATTTGTACATGAAATCACGCTTAATAAGATAATTAATAATTTTTTTTAGGCTAATATGATTTTAATTCAAGTGATCGCCAATAATAGATTTGTTTGTGCATTAATATTCAACCAACATAGATTAAACAGGTTTAGGATTAATATATTGATTGTATGTTGATCGAAAAGCGCACATGAATATGAGAAGAATAAAGTAGAGGCCTATTTAAGGCAGGTTCAATCTCTTTTAGGTTGGATTTGTACCTTCACCCCCGAATATCCAGTCATGGCTCCGGACCATTATGGAGTTAGCGATCTCATGGATCGTGAAGGGGTGTAACCTTCTTCCTATGAATGGTTTACAATTTCCTAAAACTTGTTGGCGATTCTTTTGCTCTAGCTTCCTTCCATTTGGACGCCACCATGCTTAAGTGTATGATCACAATGGGGCTCAAGTGCGGGATGTTTGAAATTATTCCCTATAGTTTTTTGGCGACTCCACTGGGGAGGATATCTATTTTAATTTCTAAAATTTATTTTGGCAATAATTTAGAATGAGTGGATGAGACTCGAAAAGTTCTAAGTATTCATGTGCTTAATTTTGATTGACATTATTGGCATAAGCATAAAAAGGTCCGCATTGGAAAGACCATCCGTAATGCGTCAAAAACATAGGCTTTTTGCACGTAGAAAATTTGGTAAATATCTTTCACAACTAGAATTGAAAAAACGTTGCGAAAACCGGAAAATTCAAAGAACACAGAAAACTGCCGAGGCATGTAGGAACCGTCGCTGAGAGAACAAAGCCCATCGCAGTGTGATGGCTCTGTCGCGGCGCGATAGCAACATCGTAATGCGACAGGGCCATCTCCCCGCGATGGTCCTTGTTTTCTCGCGCCATGTTCTTTCAAAATCGAGCCATATGTCTGCCTTCTTGCTTTGACCGATTCTAGTATTGTTTGGCCGATTTTACTTCCTGATTGAGTTATTCCATCTTTTCTGAAACCCATATGTGTTCTACATATGGCCATACCCTCTAGGAATTCACGCTCCATCTACCCAATCGAACGCTCATTGCAACGAAGGGTACATCCAAGTTTGTGAATTCACCAAACCATGGAAACAAGTGTAACTTGTAGGGTCCCATCCATACGCGCCAACCCTTCCAAAGGTAAGGCTTCCCCGCGATGCATCTGAACTCATAACCATGGACCCTATTTTGACTACCCTTATCCTTGAACTTTAGAGAACTAGAGCCACGGTTAGGTTGCAAACTCATTGCATCATATTGTGCTTACTTGACTACTTGTGCATCTCTTGCTTGTGCATAGCTTGTATGTGTTTATGCTAACTGTTTGTTTAACTTGTGTATGAGTCTAAATAAACTGATTAATGAATATATAGGATTTTTTCAATTAATTAATTAATTAATAAATAATTAAAGTTTAATAAAGACGAATAAACATGACTTAGCACGTCCATAGGCTTGCCTTTTTTTTTAAAAGAAGAACTCTGGAAACAGGTGCAAACTAATGTTTCAGTAATGACGCAGGAGTCTGGCCTGTGGCGCGACGCGCAAGTGTTCATCGCGACGCGATAGCAATATCGCGCTGCGATGGCTCTATCGCGACACGATAGTGCCATTGTTTGCGCAATGGTCTAGTTTTCTACTTATGTCCTTGCACCAAGTCCATTTCATTAATTTATTAATAATCGAAGTCATTTTCAGTCCTTAATCGAGTCCAGACACATAGTCCCATGGTCTTACACAAGCGTCAAGCATTCCACTTTCACGCACTATTTTAAAGCACACACTTTATGTATGTTTCACTACGACCATGTATAGAGGGTCTTGTGCGCGCGTGTTTTCCGTCATTTTTTAGGGGGGTAAGTCGGATATTAATCCTCCCAAACATAACCATGTTGTTTAAACCATTAAACTTGATTCCCAAAAATGTACCCCATTTTTTTTGCTTCTTTCCCTTTTAAAACCAATAAAAGTCAAAGTAAATTTGAGTCGAGTTATTAAAAAAATCAATGGTTTAATATTACTGCGCCTGGTCAAGAAGAGAAGGACAGTTAATCAAAGATAACACTTTTGTTCAAGTTCTACTCTTCGACAAACCCATTAGACACAGAAAAAAGTTTGTACTAATGGCTTCCCAACAAGAAGGTGATGAGTTGAGGCAAAACATGACTAACTTGACCGAGATGTTCAAAACTCTCGCTCTTCAAGTCAACGACCCTACTAGGCAGCAACAACTTGAGCCTATGGAAGAAATATTGAGCAAAATTTCCAACGACTACAAGTTTCAAGGAATTAGCTCACAAGGGGTCTCGGTGGATAAGGAACTTCTTCCACAGAAGTTCAATGCCAATGACATCCCTACATTCAAGTCAACTGACAATCCCTATTTCCATTTAAGAGATTTCGAAACTATAATGAATATCAAGGGAATTGAGAGGAAAGTTTTCCATTCGTTGTTTTCGCTATCTCTAGAAACCGTTTGTCAACAATGGTTCTTCTCCCTAGATAAAGAGAAGATCACTTCTTAGGACTCTATAACAAACACTTTCATTGATAGATACAAGTGCAACATTCAAGTTGAAATCGACCATAGAGAACTTGAGATGTTGAAGCAAAAAGAAAACGAAGGATTTACTTCCTTCTTCAACAAATGGAGAGAAACTCCTCTAAGATGGTCGAGGTTCCTATTGAAAAAGAATTTGTGAGGTTGTTTATCAAGAACCTCTCAGAAAAGTACTCGAAACATCTTAAATACCAAAGAAACTTGAATACTTTCAAGGTCGTCTATGACATAGGAATCAATATAGAAGACAACCTTGCAAAACAAAAAGCTGCTAGCAATTCCAACAGTGGCTGAAAAGGAAAGAAGAACGACAATCCTTCATCTTCCAAAACTACCCACTCAAACAATGTTACCACCTTTAACTTGAATGAGGTCCTTGCCATGAACAATTAAGGGCAAAAGAAGCCATTTAGGAGTAACTTCACACATATTGGAATGAGTTATGACACGTCATTTGATCGACTTCATGCTAAAGGTTTCATAACTCCTATTGGACCTTTTGGAGATCCACCAGTCGAATGGAGGACGGCTAGCTAGAGCCCCAATGCACATTGTAAATATCACCAAGGAAGGGGCCATCTCACTGAGAATTGCTGGAAGTTGAAGGAAGCTATCCAAGACTTAATCAATAGCAACAAGCTTCCATTACCTCCTACAATCAAGAAGCCAAGTATTAATAATGCTCCACTTTAAAATTACTTGGCAATTTCTGATGAGGAAAATCATATTGATCCATCATCCCTTATCAAACCAATTGAAGAAACTCATGCTATCGAAGAAGAGGAGGAAACCGTTTTTGATGCCATGAGTGATTGCCCCACAGGAGAACAACCTGCCACTAAAGAGGAGGTGTGGCTCCTCATAAACACAATGAGGGAGGCAATAGACATATGTCGCGAGGCCCTCGACCATGCAAAGATAGTTCAAAATTTAAGCGTGTCATTGAAGAAATGATGCCCACAAAGAATACTAAAAAAAGCCATTTTCTTTCAATGTAGTTGAACCACCCTAAAAGAATAATAAGTCATACACACCTATTGGGACTTCTTATGTAAACATGTTTAAAGTTCTCTTCGAGAATGGGAAGATCAAACCTCTCGAGCCAAAACCATTTGAATCATTGAAAAGGACAGGTAGGTTCTACTGTCCATACCATCAATTAGGAGGACATACCATAGAACAATGTTTCAAATTCAAGGACCTAGTCCAAGGTTTGATTGACAGTAAAAATTTGGTTTAGATTCGGCCAGAAAAAGATGTTAGAATCAATGGAGTTTGGGAAAGCGATGATGAAGATGTCTACCTCAAAGACATAGAAGAAACTTCACTCTTCACGATTTATCCGGTCGATGATATTTGGGATGAAGAAGATTCCTCTATCGACGTCCTCACAAGATTAGGGAGAATGCAACCTCCCATCACGAATCAACCCATTTCTACCACTCAACAAGTCCCTATTCCAATCATAGAAAACAACGATGTTGTCAAACAATTGAAAAAGACTAAGGTAGAAATGAATGTATTGAAACTCCTAGCCACATCCCACGAGCATATACTCGTAGTAATGAATGCCTTAGCAAAACTAGGGATAGATTCAGAAACCTCACCTGATGGTTTGGCTAACTTCCTTACTAGTGATCTTCCCAATCCCATCAACTTCATCATTTTTTCTGACAAAGATTTACCTCATGAAGGTGATAAGCATAATAAAGCCTTGAACCTCACAGTGGTTTGCAAAAGGATGAACGTTCCAATGACCCTCGTGGATACTGGGTCGGCAATTTATGTTTGCCCACTTCAAACCGTGAGAATGTTAGGAATAAGAGATGAGGATCTGTCCCCATCAACGCAAGGTATAATAGCTTATGATAATACTCGTCGTCAAGCTCTCGGGACCATTACTATGAATTTCACGACATGAGTCGTTGAGCATGCTACTACTTTTTAAGTAGTAGATATTAAGGCTTCTTTCAACCTATTGTTGGGACGCCCTTGGCTTCACGACCTTAAGGTCGTCCCTTCACCAACAAGTCAAGGTTATAGTTGGAGGAGTTCCTGTCACAATCGACGCTTCCCCTATGAGAATCAAAGCGATTCATAAGCCAATTATAAACGCGGATCATGATGAGAATGGCGAAGACTTATGGGGCTTTAATGCCGAAGAGGTCTCTTTTATTGAGAAAGATGAAAAGACCCCTTTTCTCTATGACCTCCACTCAAACATAATAGTCAATGGTATTCTCAGAAAACAAGGACACTTTCCCGGAATGACTCTAGGAAAGAAGAAAGGAATAGCAAAGAAAATGGGACTGCCTGCCCTCCTTAAATAAATACTTTTGGACTTGGTTTCGAATTGACTCCGGAAGACTATAAGCGAGCCCGGGAAAAGTTCAATGCACGGAGAAATGCTCGTACCCAAAAAAAGGTTATTCTAATGGATCATTATCCCCTCACTCTAAATGGACAATTCATAAAAGAGGGTGAAGATTATCCATTCCATGAATTCCCCAAACCGTTTGTCAAAGATGGGCTAAGACAACCAGAGTTTGAGATATTCTTATATAATGTAATTTCTTTGATGAGATCCCAACTCCTATCTACAAGGAGCAAGTACCTCCATGCTTCGACTTCAATGTTATGGCTCTCCTCTTTGGGTACGAGAAAAATGAGATTAAGCGTGTCGATGACGATTCTGCGCTTATCCAAATGGTATTACAAAGTGAAAACTTCATCCTAAAAATCCCATTACTCTAGGGGAAGGATTAATTCAGGGATGGCGAAAGACTGTGAAGGTGACTATGCCGAGTGGACGAAGAATCTCCATCACCACAGGACAAGGACCAATGTTCGATAAGTTTGAGTCGTCTGAGTCTGAATTCAAGTCTTCTGTAGTTGAATCTTCTAAACCTTCTATAGTTGTGTCTCCTTCTATCCCTTCTAGTTTATAACCAACTCCGAGGATAATCAGTAGTCAAGTCCCGACGGACGTATCTCTTTTCGATATAATGGTTTCAGAATTTAATAACATGTCTTCTTCCGCTTACTTTTCGTGTTATTCTCTCACCCAAGATGATGAGCATTACTTTGCTAAAAATGAAAATGATAAAGAAATAATTAAAGCAGTGGAAACACTTGAAAATAAAACACCGATAATTGAAGACACCGAAACGATTAATATTTTAAAAGATCCAACTATTAAAAGAGAAGTTAAAATTTTTTTAATCCTTAATCAAGAGGAAAGAACTGATTTAATAAATCTACTAAAAGAATTTATCGATGTTTTTGCTTAGTCATGTGAAGATATGCCAGGAATAAATAGAGAAATTGCTCAACACACTGTACCACTAATCCCAGGAATGAAACCTGAAAACAAAAGTTTCGTCGAATAAAACCCGACGTGGCTCTTAAAATAAAAGAAGAAGTGCAAAAATAAATAACCGCAGGTTTTATCAATATCCAAATACCCCGAATGGGTCGCAAATGTGGTATTGGTTCCTAAGAAGGATGGTAGGGTAAGAATGTGTGTCGACTACAGAGATCTAAATAAGGCAAGTTCAAAGGACGACTTTCCTTTACTACACATCGACATTCTAGTAGACAATACAGCAAATCACGTGCTTATCTCGTTTATGGATGGATACGCAGGATGTAACCAAATTTTCATGGCTGAACAAGACATTGAAAAGACGACCTTCATAACACCATGGGGCACTTACTGTTACACGGTGATGCCATTTGGGTTGAATAACACGTGTGCCACTTACCAAAGAGCAGCGACTGCTTTACTGCATGACATGATGCATAAAGAGGTTGAGGTACATGTGGACGATATGATTGTAAAATCAAAGGACCGTCCAGGACACCAAATATTCTTAAGGAAATTCTTTGAGAGATTAAGATAATATAACATGAGGCTAAACCCAGCCAAGTGTGCATTTGGAGTCACCTCAGGGAAACTCTTAGGATATGTCATTAGCTCAAGAAGAATAAAGATAGATCCAACTAAGATCAAAACAACCATGTCAATGCCGCCGCCTAAAATCGAGAAACAAATTCGAGGATTTATTGGTCATTTGCAATACATAAGTAGGTTCATATCTAAACTCACTATGATATGTGAACCAATATTCAAGAAGCTAAAAAAGAATGTACCTGTAATATGGGACGACGAGTGTCAAAAAGCCTTTGACAAAATCAAAGTCTATCTCGCTAATCCTCCTTTATTAGCACCTGCGTTTCCAGAAATCCCTCTACAATTGTACCTAACGGTTACCAAGAAACAATGGGAGCTATGCTAGCACAAGAAGTATAAAATAAAGAAAATGCCATTTACTACTTAAGCAAAAAGATGCTCGAGTATGAAGTTTGCTACACACCACTTGAAAAATTGTGCCTCGCAATAGTGTGGGCCACAACCAAGCTAAGACATTATATGCTTGTCCATACATTGTATATAGTATCTCAAATGGATCCTCTAAGGTACCTTTTTGAGAAATCTACACTCAACGGGCGAATATCTAGATGGATAGTCAACTTAGCCCAATTTGATGTAAGGTTCATGCCTAAAAAAGATATCAAAGGATCAGTGGTCTCGGAATTCCCAACATATTTCCCGATTGAAGATTCAACACCAATGCATGAAAACGACTTTCTAGACGAAAACTTAATGGTCACGGAAGATGATACTTGGACATTTTACTTCGATGGAGCCTCAAACCAGAAAGGATGTGGTGTAGGAGTACTATTAGTATCACCAAAAGAACACGTTCCAATCTCAATTAAGTTAGATTTCAACGTTACCAACAATGCTGCGAAATACAAAGCATGTGTGGTATGCCTTAAATCCAATTTGGCATTGGGAGTAAAGAAGCTACGCATATTCGGAGACTCTTCTCTCATCATCAACCAGATCTCTAAAAGATGGAAAGTAAGGAGTGAAAGTTTGGCCCCTTACCAAACATATTTAGAAACCCTTACCGACCAACTCGAGAAGATAGAATATACATATTTACTAAGAGAAGAAAATCAATTTGCTGATGCCTTGGAAAGACTAGCCTTGATGGTTAGAATTCCTAAGGAAATTGAGCAAATGCCTTTCACAATAGAAAAAAGGCATAAGCCAGCTTATAGTCAAGCCATAGAAGATGATGAAACCGTTCAAGAAGAAGAAGAAAAGGAAGAGGAACCTTGGTACACTGACATCCTTAACTATGTCACCAAAGGAGAATATCCACTTCATGCGAACAAGAGAGCGAAACGTGCTCTAAGACTTTTGGCTTCCCAATTTCTGCTCATAAACGATGAGCTACACAAAAGGGTATCTAAAGTAAGAGCTCTCTTATGTGTATGCAAAAAGGAAGCTCAAAGAGTGATAAGAATAATCCACGGAGGAGCATGTGGAACTCATATGAATGGCAAAATGCTGGTCCAAAAGATAATGTGCCAAATGTATTATTGGACTACCATGAATAGGGATTTCCATCTATCTGTAAAGAAGTGTCCTAAATGCCAAATATACACTAACTTACAACATGTTCCACCATCACTACTTTACACCTATACATCCCCATGGCCATTCTTAATGTGGGGAATAGATATCATTGGAAAAATTACCCCTCCTAGGATAGGAGGCCACGAATACATCCTTGTTTCAATTTATTACTTCACAAAATGGGTTGAAGTAGCATCATATTCGAAACTCACCGCAAAGCATGTAGCACTCTTTATTAAAAGAAACATCATATGTCGATACGAAGTCCCACATGAAATGATAAGTGACAATGGAACTCACTTTCAAGCAGAATGTGAGGAAATACTGCAAAAATACAGCATTCAACATCATCACTCTTTTGCATACAGACCTCAAGAAAACGGTGCAGTAGAAGCAACCAATAAAAATTTAAAAACTATCATCGAAAAGATGATAGAAAACTACAAGCATTAGCCTGACAAACTCCATTTTGCTTGTTGGGGTTATCGCACGTCAATTCGTTCATCCACAGGAAATACGCCATTTTCCTTAGTATATGGAATGGATGCCGTACAACCTGTAGAATTGGAAATACCTTCCTTATGCATTGCGTTAGGAAGAAAAGTCGATGAGGTTGAATGGACAAGAGCAAGATATGAGGAGCTAATTCTACTCGATGAAAAGCGAGTAGAAGCTCTACGTCATACTCAATGCTATTAAACTCGCATAGATAGACACTTTAATAAGAAGGTCAAGACAAGAAACATCAAAGAAGGAGACTTGGTGTTAAAAGCATTAATGAAAAATGTTCTAGACCCAATTGGCAAATTTAGGCCTAATTGGTTTGGACCATACATAGTCAAAACCATTCTATCAGGAAGCGCTGCATAACTAACTGATATGGATGGTAATGAGTTATTGAATATGACGAATCTTGACCAAATTAAGAAATTCTACCCATGATCACTTGAGTTTTATATTCAAAAGAGCTACGTTTGGCCTGATTTCTAAAGAAACGACACGTAGGAAACCCTTTACGGGCGCGGCCACTTTAAATTTTACAAATACCGCATGTTTACATTAGTACATTGAATCAGAAATAGCATCGCACAAAAATTCAAGCCATTGCACCACGACAGAAATTGTCGCACCGCAATAGGAACGTCACGCCGCGATGAATTTTTATTTCCAACGTTGCAATATTTTCGTCAATCTGGGCAAGTTTTAGTTAATTTAGCAAAATTTCGACTTCTGTACTCGTATTATTTCTTTGAAATTATTTCAATTTGTTTTCCATTGCTTAAAATAAAATAAAAGAATTTTTATATATAAGTTGATTTAAAAGCTGAAAATTGCATTAATAAATAAAGTAAAATTATTACATTATTGATGGAATTAAAGAAAGTTTTAAATAAAATTGACTTAAATTGGAAATTATCTAATAAATTGTAAGTAAAGCAATACTCTAATCGGCCTTCTCTTTTTTATCCCTTTTCCAAATATTGTCTGCTTCCTCTTCATCATCCACGTCTTTCACCAGTAGGGGTCCCTTAGATGATCTGCATACAATCTTAGTAGAGATAGTTTCTCCTTTGGCCATTACACCGATCTTTTTCTCAACCCATGCTTTCTTTTCTGTAGAGTCAGCTTTTCTTTTTTTCCTTGCCTTTTACAACACTTTTCTTTTTAGGCATCATAGGAGTATTGAATTAAACTCTTGAACCTAAGCGATCCTTAGGAGGAATTTTCTTATTTTCTAGGCAATATTTAACGTTTTCTTTGTCCTTGTTCATGTTCCGAACTTTGTTCTTGTCCTTTTAAGATCTACCAAGTAACCACTGCTTCACATCTCTAGACAAAGGAGGAGGAGCTCTGTGGGACACAACTTCCCATAAAGGCCTAGCGCACCAATAGTCATCAAATCTTTCCAGATCTTGAGAAATAGGAAATTCATAAGGACGGTGAAGATCGCCTGAAGGAATGGTTTGAGCAAGACCATATTGTCTCATTACCCTAGAAGGGCAATAAAAAGTTAACTTTGATAAGCTTGGAATACGGTAGAAGGGTTGAGCATTAACACCGATCATCTTCTTAATTCTCTACCAAGGAACGATCCACTTGATGGAAAAGTGGTGAGTTTCAAATATTCTACTCCACTCCCGACGCCCTATCTTCATAGAGAAGCACTTCTTCCTTCTTACAAGGCAATTAGGAGTATATTTTTTAATATTGTCAGGAGGGCTAATTAGCTCTAGCCTTTCTATTAGCCAAATATGCAAAAATTCAATACAATAAATTATTATTACTATACAAAGTTATATATTTTTTATTTTTGTAATTAAAAATATTGATTTTCTACCTGTAATAAAATTGGAGAGCCTCAAAGAGGTGCTTTTGGATATCTTTTTAGTTTATCTAAGCTAAGCATTGATTCCCCAATGATTAGTGGCATGGGATTTCTACCGGCATCCACTCTTTCCATGACACAAGCTAAAATAGCTTGACCTTTATGCATACTACCATTAGTGAGCAAATATTGGCTAAACATACAAAAAAGGAAAGCTCTCCTCTTATAAACATGAAAAGATTCTGACTTTAGTTTATTAAAGTAAAAAGATGCAAACTTTTTAAGATCAACTTCAGTGCCGTCAACTATGACTTTCAAATCATTACCCTTGAGGTTAAGAAACCGCTCAAAATATTTGTAGTAATATTTATCTAATCTAGGAATTACTGGGAGATCTAGAGAAAGGAAGCCAAGAATGGCACCAAATTCTTCCGGCATAGGGGAAATTTCATCATCTCCTAATCTAAAGCAATTGGTATCGGGATCCCAATATTCTAAGGCGGTATGAATAAAATCTATGTCAACATCTACCCCCTTTATACCATATAAAACCCCCAAATGGAAAAGGTCAAGGTCTTTTCACTCTTTAGCGGTCAGAGAACGACACCACTCACGGGTTGTATCACAAAAATTCCTAGCCACAACTACTTGATTGGGAATTAAAAGGCTAAAATTTTGTTGGTTCGAATAGTGCTGGAATCGGCAGATTTGGAGGCTATTTATAAATAGAAATCGACGCAACTCGAATTCCAGTCGAATTCGGAAAAACAAAATTGTCGCGCCCGCGACAGCCTTTATCCTATGCGATAGATAAAAGTGCTATACCGACTGCATTTTTTTCGACTTTGGCTCGGATTTGTACTTTGGCTTTACGGTTTCCTAACCCCTCAAGCCTTATTCAATCTTACTTTTGCTTTTATTTTCCCAATATTGATTATTTTAAGTTTAATTAAGCTTATTTTAGCCAAACTTCATTTTATTTTTTTATTTTTCTTTTTGGGAAGAAAGTCGGATACCCTCCAAGATAATAAAAATAATGACGGAAATCTTTGCGCAAAATTTATCACATTCTTTTCACACACTCACATGCACATAAATAACAAAAAATGAAAAATTAAATGCAAAGGATAAAACTACATGGTAATACTAGTATGAATATACATAAGAGCCAATAATATACAAAGTCCTATATATAGTCAAAATAAATAAGCATAGTTACAACTATGGCGCCGGAGGACGAATGCCAAAAGTATCATAAAACTGCAGAGTCTGCGGAGTCACTTCCTTTCCAGCGCCAGCCTCTCTAGTCGTAAGGATCGAAAAAGTAGGGCCAGCCTATCCCGCCTCATCCTGCTGAGTCTCTTGTCGCTGTGGCTGCTGCGACGACGAGCTAACCTCTTACGTCCCACCGCCCGTGAAAGGAGCAAGTACCGGCGTACCTTGACCAGGTGGCCTTATCGCCGTACTTTCGGAGGAAGAGCCAGAGTCCTCCAAGACAACTGTATGATCCGACCCCTCTCGATCGTCCTGGTTCTCAACCGAGGTACGACGGCACCGCGATCCCGATCTCTCCCTCCTACCCTCTTGCCTCAAACGAGTACGAGACTGAGGAACAGGCTGAAATCAAACAGTAAGCTAAGTCTAATAAACTGCCATCCCGATGGCATAATGCCTGATGGCTCAATCTCACCAGCTGATAACAAAAGGCATCCATAGCTCTCACCATCCTCGTCATCACCTCGCGAGTAAACTACCAAAGGAAAAGATTAGAAATAATCAAAATATACATACATGCGAAAATAAGAGATGAACCTACCCAAGTCTGATGTCGAGGGATCGATCTCTCCACTAGGCGCCACTCCTCAAGAGCTGGGGGCATCATCACCTCGACCAACCTATAAGACCCCTGATAGGTGATGGACATGGTCGGAGGTACAAACTCCGCAGCTTGCGGAAATAAAATTTCAAGAATTAAACATCGTTAGGGGTTACCAAAGTAAAAATCTAAAGATACAAAGCACACCTCCGTTTCCTCCGATATCAAAGGTAGTGGAGCCAAACGCGTAAGTACTATTTCGGGTGGCTGAACCTCTGCCAATCAATGCCAGCTGACGACGAGTCCATAAAAGTCCTAAGACTCGCCTGGTCCATCACATGCGATGGAGGACGAGTTGGAACGATGAAGAACGCGAACGAGTGTTGAATCTCAACTCTCTCGCCCAAATACACCACAGCGTCGTACGTCCCCTAAAAGTAGTGCTGCTGAGCTATATAAGGAACAGCCCGCACGGGAACATCTAATCTGACCCATGGACGGAAAAAAGGCTCAGGATCTTGAAAAAGAGAGATATTCATAAGAGATAGTCCTATAAAGAAGAATAAGCAGAAATAGTGGTAATAATTCGTACCGCTAGAATCGACTCTCGCACGAGTCCAGTAGCAACCATGCCAGGATAACGGCCTCCCCAACTAGCAGCGATGGGGAGCCCTCGAGGCAAAGACCTAGTCGGAGACAAGGTCGGAAAGTACTTGTAGAACCAAACCTGTAATAACAGGGAAGGATCAGCAAAAGCTAGCTAACTTTGAACAGTCGATTCTATTAGAGGAAAACAAGAGTATACCTTTATGATCCTCCGGAAACTAGAAAGGGTGACCTCCTCGTCATACCTCCGATAGCGACAAGCGAGGCACAATCCAAGCAGGAAGTTAGCATAGGCTAAGCTGGCCCAGTCAAAAGTCCTGACCCGTCTAAGGTCGCGAAGAGCAGGGAGGTAATAGAGCAACGCTTGGCTACCCTTGTCAGGGGAAAAACTTCCTGACAGAAGAATCAGAACAAAGATGCACACCTGTTGCTCCGGGGTGGTCGCATCATCTCGGAAGGCCTCCATTAGCAGAGACCAGCGGATGGATTGACCGCTCATCTGTCCCGCCCTAGACTCAGCACGAGCTCGGACGACAATAGGACCTAGCAGCTCGTCCACCTTTTGTGAGGTAAGAGTAAGGTCCCTGCCAAGAGGAACAACAGTTGACCGAAACTCCAACTCGGTGATAACAGAGAAGTCGAGGGTAGTGACAATCATTTCGCCCCAAGGAAAATGGACCGTGTTAGTGGTGTCCCAAAAGAACTCCACCAGAGCCCGAACTAAGAAACGACTCGACTACAAAGAGTAAAGCGCCTGCGAAGTTCGGAGTAGAGGAGTCAAGCCGCATGACTCCCAAGGCGTGAGCAGCTCTACATTGTTGCGAAAGTAGGTGTCGTACAGATGCCCAATGTCACTGTTGCCTGAGCTATGGCAACGAACTCGATCATCGATGATGCCACGCCGAACGTGCTCCGAAATGTGAAAGGTGGGCGCAAAGTACAGACTACATCTGTCCCACTAAAGGAACTCCCCAAGACTGGTTGACATACCTTCGCCTGTGTCAACAGTCTAGTCCTCTCGGTGAGCCCCACGAGAGCGTGAGTCGAAACCACGACGTCGAGCCATACTAATTGTGTTCCAAACATGAAAGAAGTAAATTATAGGGTATTATAGTATATACGGTTCGCCTAGCCACATGATACTATGTTCGTCAAAAACAGAGTATGTAGTACTAAAATAGAGCATGTTTTTGGGTTCAAGCAATAAAAACATTTTAGAGCAATTAAACAATTTCTTACAATATTATAGCAAGTATTGTGACAAATTAAGCACAAAGAGCAAGCAAAAACATGAAGAACAAGCCACATTTTGTTCACGAACTCAAGTTACCCAACAACGGCAAATCGTTTGTTTCTTCACCAAATTGAGCCAACAAGTCTCAAACACTCCTAAGGTGATATACAAAAATAAACAAGCAATTTCATGGCAAGAAATTTGACAAACAAAGCAAAACAAGCAAGAACAATTTCGAATTTTTTTAAAATTCGCAAATAAACATGCAAGAAATTCTTCAAAATTGAGAGGAGTTGGAGCAAAACTTACTTAGATTGGCAAAGTAGAGATTGAGAGCTTCGATTTGCAAGAAGTTTGAGCGAATTTCGTTGAGAAATGAGCAAGAATGAACGGTTTGAAGGTTTGAGCGAAAACTGAGCAAGAAATGACGAACAACCGAAATGAGGAAAAAGAAGGGGTTTTATTCCGAAAAACGCGACTCTATCGCGCCGCGATAAAATTATCACGTTGCGACAGGACTGTCGAGTCGCAATGATACGTGGCAGCACGCGTTGACTCTCTTTCCTTTAACGATGCAATTCTTGAGCCCCATAAGTAGCTTATGTGGACTTTAACCAGCATTTTGGGTTCCTTGGTACGCTAGTTGGCCCCTATAAGCAAATTGACATGATTAGTAGTTAACTCGATTACAATCGCAATAAGTGATCGGCCTGACGATGGTCATCTCACTTTACTTAAGCGCCTAAGTATTGGTTCACAAGCAAACGCAAGCGCCGAATTACTGGCTCATCACAATGCGCCGAGGTACTGGCATAACAAAATCACAGAAAAGCATCATCACAGCAAGCGTTCAAGCGAAGCATTAGCAAATTGACGGTCATTAAAAGTAGTGGTCTTCGACGACTCTCACTTAGGTGTAAAAGTTGTCAATAAAAATGATCAAGTCAAGGTATAGACGAGATTTTGGAGACAGCTACAAGCAGCGGTCTTCTACAGCGGCGAGGTACTGCCACAAAATTGGAGATAGCTACAAGCAGCAATCTTCGATGATGTTCCCTAGCTTGTGGAGGATTGTCACAAAGAAAATGAAGATGGCTACAAGCAGTCACCTTCGACGGTGTTCCCTAGCTTGAGGAAGATTGTCGCAGCAAAAGTTGAAGATGGCTAAGCAGTCACCTTCGACAATGGCGTTCACGAGGCACTATGGAGGTCGTCACAACAAAACAAATGCAGCAACAAAATCGGTTAAACCAGAGGCGTGTACTCCACGGTGCAAGATACGCGTTTCTTAACTCTCATATCTGTTTAACTAATTATGCTAGTTTGCAGGTATCGGCGTTACAAGAATGATTTTTGGATGTTTTTCTCTATAAATAGGGTCGTATTTTCCCATTTTCAATCATCAACAATCATCTATTCTATTCTTTCTATCTAAGCGAGTAGCTTATTCTTTCTCCCTCTTTCTAAACCCTGCCTTTTCAAAAACACCATTCATCCATCATGATACTTAGACATACCTAGCCAAGCTCGAAGTTGTCTTCGCCCTAGACGTGAAAGGTTTGATAATTTCTGAGGGTTTGGTTCCAAATCCCTATTTCAATTGTTTAAATTAATTGTTTGATTTAATATTTTATTTAAGTTACTAACGTGTGTATTGTTTTGATAGAAAGAGATACGAGGCAACAAAGTGAGTAATTTCATTGCTATATATCTTTAGAAAGCATGCTTAGATTATTTTAATTCTTGGTATCATGTTAGGATGTTATTTATTGCTTTCTAGTATCATGATTAGGTTGCTTCCTATTTTCTTCTATCATGTTAGGATTAAAACTTTGATTTTTATTGTTTAGTGGCATGCTAAGATTTGTTATTAATCATGTTAGTATCATGCCTAGGATCTTGCTAATATTGTTATGCTTTGATTAGAATATTATGGTGATGATGATTTATTGTATTAATATTTATATGTTGCTTGATATATTATTGTTATTGCTTGATCACGCCCTCTCTTGCAGGATTAAAGGGAATTTGTACTTAAAATCACGCTTAATAAGATAATTAATAATTTTATTTAGGCTAATATAATTCTAATTCAAGTGATGATCGCCAATAATAGATTTGTTTGTGCATTAATATTCAACCAACATAGATTAAACAGGTTTAGGATTAATTTATTGATTGTATGTTGATCGAAAAGCGCACAAGAATATTAGAAGAATCGTGAAGGGGTGTAACCTTTTGCCTGTGAACGGTTTACAAGTTCCTAAAACTTGTTGGCGACTCTTTTGCTCTAACTTCCTTCCCTTTGGATGCCACCATGCTTAAGTGTATGATCACAGTGGGGATCAAGTGTGGGATGCTTGAAATTATTCCCTACATGGGTACTCATTAGCGCTTCATTATTAAATGAATAAAATGCAAAAACCAAGGCATTTATTTTCCATTTTTCCATTATATTAACAACTCTTGTTAATATGTGATATTAATGGGGACAACCTCACTTACCCGCAAGAAAGAGATATCCATGAACTACCCTTTCTCTTTTGTTTTAGCTAGTAAGTAGTTGATGTACTCCAAGGCCCACTTGGCTATTTGCAATATAACATTATTGGGTTGACACACATGTAAGTTGATCAGTCTTGTGACCTTTGCTTCGTTTAATCCGAGTTGTAATAAAATATCACTTTGATATACCGTAATCTTCCTTCTTACAAAAAAATAAATGAAATAGTAGTAACTCATGTCTCGGGAAGAAAAATTGCTTAATAAACCCTAAAATCATTAAAAGTCAATATAAAATAAAGAGTCTAATAGATAAAATAATGTACTTTTATGATCTTATCAAACTCCTCCAAGCTATAATTTTACTTGTCCTCAAGCAAAAACATGAAATTACAAAGGAGCTAGACTCTTGATTTAACAATATGCAACCTGACATGTTACAATTATTCCACTTTGCTCAATAACAGCTTCAAGTCAAGTACATATGCAGATTGAAGGAAAATCATTTTTATGAGTTTACAAAGCTAAATTCCAACTCTTAAAACAATTATAGCCTAATTTCCAATTAACAAGGTGGCAGAATAACTCAAAAGTTCATTAGGACTTGAATTAAGGATGAAATGGGGACAAGGTAAAGTGAGGTTTGAAGAGTATATATGAGTGTGATGATAAAGAGTAAGAACAGGAGCGTAGAAATTAACATCATGTATACAAAATAAAATCTCATTCCACAACATTTGAATCCTTTTTTTTCGGTGTGTTTCATGACTCTTAATGCCATGTATATGTCAAGCAATCCATGTAACGAGCTTTCAACCAGTGACTCCCGGTCCAATTGGCCTAAGGTACTAGGTTTTAAGATACCCCTACGGATTTACTGACTCAAGTTACTCATTCAAGACACATAAACATCACACGTACATATAAGGGCTTAACTGATATTTTTTTTTTTCAATTTTTTTTTTCACTTTACTACTTTTTTTAGAGCGAACATTGGTTTGTAGAGCCTTCAATACGAAACTTTTTGAATAAAACAACACCGAATCAAATCATTATAATAACAATAATCTACTTCACACTGCATATGCTCCACTAATCTGATCTCAGAGAATGGTAAAGTTTATTTTCAGATAATGACTCATAAGGGTAATCAGAATAGGCCAATTAGATTGGTTTTTTTTTTTTTTTTTTTTAACATGTTAGTGGTAAGCTTTGACACTTGCAAATACCTTAATGCCTAAATCATTTCTTTCTTATTACAACACCAAAATATTGACTTCCTTCGGGCTAGTGACTAGTTAAAGAAATAGTTTTTCAAAAATATTTTTATTTTTCTGCCTGCATACATACAAATGTATAAGCCAAAGTTGAGCATTGTAGAGTGGATATTGAATCATATATGCAAAGCAATGTCAAAAAAACTCAAAACTGCCAGACTCAATACCATACCTAGAAACAGAACTAAATTCACTCCTCCCAAGCTTAATTCACACATTGCCCTCAATGTGTGACCGTGAAAGAATATAAGAAAAGGATGAATAAAGGATAGATATAGAAACAAAAAAGGAAACAAGCTCATCGGGGGAGGTTAGCTAAGTGTGAACACTAACTATATAATTTCCCTATTGGCATCCCCCCCAAGCTTGGACCAGCTCATAATTTCTTGCTGCAAACACTTTCGGATATAAGCAGGTGTTATTTTAGCTCAGCTTTAACTTCACCACCAATTGGTTATGTCCAGCCAATCTCAATATCCTGCAACAAATGACACTAAATAAAAGGAGAATTAGTTTCCTGACTATTATTAAGGGCTTGAAAAATAGAGCAAATGAAATTTCCGAATTGATTATTTTTTTGAAAATTTGACATTTGCTACCACTAAAAACACCACGTTTACATTTACTACCTGTTTACTCTTTTTTTTATACCACCCAAAATCGTATAATTAAAATTTCACTACCGCTTAACGAAATTCGTTAAGGTTCTGTTAAGTTTATTAAAAAAAAATAGCCACCCTTAACTGCTAGCCCCATCTTGTCAGACATCCCTCCCCTTTCCCCCTACCGGTGGTCGACGCCCAAAGCTTCGGCCGGAAACCCCCCTTTCCATTCCCCCCCATCGGAATCGACCCCCCTTCCCGTTCCCCTCATCGGAATCGACCCCCTCCCCTCCCTCCCCCCACCCAAAATTGGCACCCCTAACCGTAAACGACCAGCCCAAAACCACCCTAAACGGGTTTTAGGGTTTCGTTGATGGTAGTTTAGGGTTGTGGTTTAGGGTTAGGGGTGGCTGAAAAGGATAGAGGAAGGGGGAAGGGTCGATTCCGCTAGAGGGAACAGGGAGGGAGCTGATTCTAGTGGTGGAAATGGGGAGGGATGGTTCTTGGTTCGAGGTGGAGGTAGGGGTTGGGGCAGCAAGAAGGGAGAAAGGGAGGGGGGTTGGCTGCGTAGGTGGGGGAAAGGGAAAGGGGTGGGTCTCCCGCCGACCGTCGGTAGAGGGGAGGGGTGGCTGATGGGGAGAGGCTAACAGTTTAGGGGAGGGAGTGGCCTGGGGTTTCGACCTTTAGGGCAGCATTGATGGGGGATAGGAAGGTGATAGTGAGGTCGCTGGGGATAGAGGGGTGGCTGGAAGGTGGTTGAACGGTGGTTGGGCCCCATTAATGAAAATAGTAACGGTTTAAAGCATCAGATAGTTAAATTTAATAGTGTGGGATATGGGTGATAGTAAAGTAAAAAACATTTAAATAGGTAGCAAATGTGAAACATGGTGTTTTTAGTGATAGCAAATGTCAAAATTTTCTATATTTTTTTTTCAAGAAAACAGAAATATAAAATTGAAAATAAAATGATGAGAAAACAAAGTTAAAAATAAACTATCAGAAAATATTACTAAATTTGTGCTGCCTCCCAAGAGCACTTTATTTATCGTCATTAGCTCGACGTCTTTCTAGCATGCTAGTCGTCAAAATTTGGAGCTTCTAGCTCCATCACTTCAATATTTTGGACCTGATAACCATTATAGTACGTGTAATGCCCCATATTTTCATACGTATTTTCCTAATTAATTAATTAATTATTTTATAAAAAGGGTATTTTAGTAAATTAACTTACTATTTGAATTTTGGCACCAAAAATATTTTGAAACCTAATTATTATTTTTAGATTTTTGGATAAGATTTATCATCCAATCATTTTATTTTAAAAACCGGATTATTTATGTATTTCGGATATTTTAATTAAAGAAAAAATTATATTTTATTAATTAATTAAGAAGTCTGAAAATTTCCATTTATTTAGATAAGAATTTCGGATTTTTTATGTATAGAAAATGTGATTTTCTTAGTTATTTATTGGTGAATAATTGGTATTTAATTAATTAATTATTTATTCTATATTATTTACATAATTATTTTTATTCCTTAAAACCGAGCAAAAATCTTCCTAAATATTACTAAGGAGGTCCAAAAATCTGAGCTATGGGAAGCTCAAGATTTTCGACCCTCTTGTGTGATTTTAGGGGAAATTATTTTGGTAAATTGTATTTTTAATTATCTCCCAAAAATCTTTTATTTTCCTTGATTCCATTTTTCCATCTTCTTATCATCATATTCCTACCTTTTATTTCTCTTGATTATTCCCCAAGCAATCTCCCTTGCCATATTATTTTTCATGACTACACACCTTCAATATTTTTATTATTCTCAATCTCCTTAATATCAAAACTTTTTATAATTACTTATTCACTTCTCCAAGTATTTCCATAACTCTTCTTGTCGTAATTCTTCCTACATTTTCCTACCATAATTCATGCCCATACTATCCTATAAATACCCCTTTATTTCATGACCAAACACTCACACAAATTCTCTTAATTCTCTCTCATATTCTTCTTTTCTTTTCTTTTCTTTTTCTCCTCCTTTTGTGCGCCGCCACCTCCGGCCACCTTGACCACCCACGACTGCCACCAGCAGCCGCCACCTGGGCCGTCAGCAGCCACCACCGGTCACCCTTGCCGCTACCTCTCCTCCTCTTTTTCCTTTGGTTTTCTATATTTTCTTCTTCTCTTTTCTTATTTAATTAATTATAATTATTATGGGGTATTTATAAAAATTATTATAACTAGTTTTAATTAAATAAAATTATATTTTTAATGATGTTTATGAGAAATAATTTAAAAGGTTCATGTACATTTAGTTGCGGGGTTTTTAATTTAATTATTGTGATTATTTGTTAACCTTATATTAATTAAGGTTATATTTAGTTGTAGGGTGTGTTCAATCAAGGTTCTTGAGTTCTTTTGTGTGGTTTGCTAAGCAATGATCGAGGTACGTTTAGGTGGCTAAATACCTTCAAAAGTGATTGGTTTGAATAGCATGTTTTATATGATTTTATTGGTGATTGGATTAAATTGACTTGAATTATGATTTATGAAATAAAGTATGATTTTATTTTAATGTGTGTTTTAATAAATTGATCTTGATATTATGATTTTATTGAACTAGGGTTTATGAAATAAAAAGTATGACTAAAGGATTGTTTTTAATAAATAAATTAAAGGTTGATTTTATATCATGTCTTGATTAATTAAATTATTAATCATGTTTTAAAGGTTTGATTTTGAAAGCATGTGAAATTTAATAAAAAGGAGTTTGAATTATATTGGAATTGTTAAAAAGGATTTATTGAATTATTGAATAATTATTATTAAAGCTTTATGAGCATGTTAGTAATCCTACTATGCGAATTTGGTTTATTTAATAAGACTTTGGACTTTGCATGACCGAGTCTTTCCTCAAGAATAGCCTTGTAATATAAGGAGACTAAGTTGGGGGTGTGCACACTTGGGTGAGGAATTTGGATATTTAATGGAATTGATTTTAGAAGGAATTGGTTTTATTAATTATTATTGAATTATTAGAATGGTTGAAATATTGGAATTTGGTTTTGAATCATGAATTAGAATTATTGGAATTGGTTATAAAAGCATGTTTGCTACTAAAGTGAATTTAATTATCTTGCACTCATCGTACTTAGCATATTTTGCTAATTCGTATTTTCTACTCCCTCCGTCCCTTTTTTACATTCTTGTTTATAAATTTACAAGGGAATTAAGGAACTAAGAATATAACAAATAACAATAAAACAAAACACAATGAGAAGTACAAAACATTAAATGATGTCTTTGAGTAAAACAAAGATAGATTAATACTTAATGATGCCATGTCATCAATCCTTTGCAAAAAAAAAAAGGACCAATAACATGCTCCTATTGGAAAATTAAGAACCAATCATATTCATCTAAATTTAGGCACAAGGATTCTGAATTTTTTTAGGGGTAAAATAAGAGTGAGAATAGGAAAGTAAGAGTGAGCATTAATTACAAAACAAAATAAGAGGGATAAGTTGGGATATTTGGAAAAAAATACTTACTAAAAAAGGAAAGGAGGAATATAATTTTGGAATACCCAAAAAGAAAAACAGGAATGTAAAAAAGGGACGGAGGGAGTATTTGTTTTGGTTTGCCCTGTTTACCGGTATAGTAAGCAGTGTTGACTAATTTCAGGTGAAGTCAATATGTGAGCATTAAGAGTCCCAGGAATGTCTTCATCTAGATTAGGAATGTCGGTTCTTGTTTTTATCTATGAGTGCTCATGATAATGGTTATTATTATGGTTTATTAATAAAAGAGTATTAAAGTTTCTGCTGCAAAGTATTGGTTTTATTTAGTAAGTTTGGTAGCCTTGCGTAATCACGTGGCGGTAATACGCCTAAGTCTATCTCTACGGTATAATTGTACGTATTTTTCTAGTAATACCATAGAGGGAGATTTGGGGGTGTTACAGTACGGCTTGAGTCAATGGTCGTTCACCTTGAATTCCTTCCCTATTTCCTCACTTCAAGTCTGCACCGCACCCCGATCATACACCTTAGTGACAAAAAATGGCCGAACACATCGAGAACAAAGATTACCAGGAAAAGGTTTGAGCCGAGAATGGTACAAGAGAACTTTCTACCGCATTGTAATGCGCTTATCATGGAATGCCTTAGTCTTCTCCTTATAAATTCTTGCGTTCTCAAAAGCATCATTTCGAATTTCCTTAAGCTCTTGTAACTGAAGTTTCCTTTGCTCACTTGCTGCATCCATCTCCATATTGCATTGCTTCACAACCCAAAAGGCTTTATGTTCCAATTCTACCAGAAGGTGACAAGGTTTGTTGAACACAGCCTATATTGAGACATCCCAATTAGCATCTTATATGCTGTTTTGTTTACCTACAAAACATCATTAAGGCGGAGGCTCCAATCGTTTTAGTTTGGATTCACAGTTTTCTCGAAAATGGACTTGATTTATTGATTGGAAACTTCTGCCGGTCCATTTGTTTGTGGGTGGTACGTTGTAGAAACTCTATGGAACATAATATACTTCTTTATAAGAGCTCCTACTATGTTATTGCAGAAGTGTGTCCCCTTATCATTGATGGTGTGGCCCTTGGGAATCCATATCTAGCAAAAAAATCTGACTTTAAAAATTTTGCAACAACTTTAGAATCATCAGTATGGTGGCTATAGCTTCCACCCATTTTGAAACATAATCGACAATAAGCAAAGTATATTGAAAACCGAAAGAAGAGGGGAAGGGTCCCATGAAATCCATATCCCAAACGTAAAAAATTTCACATATTAAAATGGGAGTTTTGGGAATTTGATTCCTAGGACCTAGTGTACCTATTCTTTGACAATTGTTACAAGCCTTACTGTAGGCGTCATTCGAAGCACGTCTACGTTAAGCATTTTGTGAATATTCTTGGCACTCATAGGAAGTGGGAATTGACATATATGATTAGAGACAAGGAAAGTAAGGAGCCACCAACAGGTTTTTAAGGAACTTGTAAACAATTCACGTCACGGATTATTTAAGGCAACCATGATTAAGGGACAATGAAAGGCAACAACGATTAACCCGTGAAGGTTATACCCTAGATTAATAATCCATGAGATTACTAACTCCATATGGTTCAAAACCATGAAAGGAGGATCGGGGGTGATGGTACGAAGTGAGTCATGATGTCATATTCGCCTGTAATGGCCTCTACTCAATTCTTATTGTAAAAAGTATTTCATGCGATCTCAAAAGTAAAGCATGCAAACAAAGATTTATTTTGCTCCAAACTAATATTAGGCTAAATTGGTTGAATGAATATTAATGCAACACATAATTGTAAACTATTGTGATCACTTCGATTAAACAAAAAGATTAAAAAGGATCGTAAACCAGTCGTCCAAATTATCTTATTAAGTGTTATATTCAATTACATAGTCCCTTTAAACATGAAATATAGTGATCAACAATAAACAATAGAATAAACATCAACATTGGAAGCAATTTAACAATAATATCGTGAGTCAAATCAAATTATAATAATAACTCTTATCATGATACTAGCAATAAAGAGTAAAAAATAAGAGTAATTAAGTGAATAAATTACTCACGTTCCACGTTTCTTTAAATCACTACATCATTAATAAATTGTTAGTAACTTCAATAAATAAATAAATCAAATTGAAACAATTAATTAAAATTAAAAGTAGAGTAGATTTGGTCCAAACCCTCAATCGGTTCTACCTTTCACGCCTTGGTTTGGTGTATAAGAGAGGAGAGAATTGTTTGGTCCCTCGAAACTAAGGAAATCAGCCTCGTATTTATAGAAAAAAATATGAGGGGTGAGGTACGGAACCCTAAAATTGTAGCGATGCGGAAAATCTAAACCTAAAAATTACTGTGTTACGGTGCAAAACATCAGGACACAGTACAGAGTGCCGTGACATGTAACAACCTGCCACAACGCAACACTTATGCCATGACGTGGTAAATTCCAGTTTTTATGCGTTTTTAAACTATGATAACTTTTGATCCGTAACTCGAAATAAGGCATATTATATATCGTTGGAAAGCTTATCAATTCTAATTTTAACACAATTAAAATCATGTAAAATTTTTATTTGTATATTTAAAGATATGGCCGTTTTAGTAAAAGGGTGTTTGTTTTGGGCCAAGTTTAGTGTTTTGCTCATATATTCTTTGTTTCAAATCGAAATTGGGCTCATGATATACCGTTGGAAAGCTTATTTCAAGGCCTATCCAAAAAAAATAATATTTTGACCAAAATTATAAGGCCATAAAATCATTTTAGCTCAGTTTTGTGATGTGGACACGAAAAGTGGAAAATAAGTTATGGTTTGGGAAAATGGGCTAAGAATTGGGTTGGTTTATGAAATTTATTAGATTGAATATGGATTTAAGCACTCCAAAGATTAAATAATCAACCTTTCAAGTAATGGTGATGAAATTTTGTTCATCATCGGGTTTGGTTTTGGGGAGACATTTTTAGGTGTCTACACTTACAGATTTCATATGCATCTTTGAAAATTGATGGCCAGTAGAAACCACTCTCTAGAACCTTGAGTGCGGTCCTCTTAGGACCGAAATTTCCTCCATAAGCATCAGAATGGCAGAAAGTTAGTATAGAAATTAATTCAGAAGCAGGTACGCACCTTTTAATTAGTTAATCAGCACAATATTTCCAAAGATATAGGTCATCCCATATGTAGTCTTTTGCTATGCTTTGCATTTGGTCCTTTTGTGCTTTGGTG
Organism: Chenopodium album; assembly: GCF_948465745.1. NCBI lineage: Eukaryota > Viridiplantae > Streptophyta > Magnoliopsida > Caryophyllales > Amaranthaceae > Chenopodium > Chenopodium album. The sequence continues at coordinate 41,267,568 of NC_137846.1, read as the reverse complement.
TAGCTGGCTAGAAACTTCCCGGATACTTAAAAATTCACCAAATCAGCATACCATAAAGTTCTTGAGCTCAAGGCATGAAGTTGCTCGTCAGGGAACTCTTCATTGATTGGAGCTTTACCTTCATCAGCTTCAACAACTAACCTGCTCAAATGATCAGCAACACTATTGTCGAAACCTTTTTTTATCTCTTATTTCAACATTAATTTGCTAAAGCAATAAAATCCAACATATTAGCCTAGGTTTTGATACATCCTTTGACCATAAATATTTCAGTGCTGCATGATTAGTAAACACAACAATTTTAGTACCCAATAAATAAGACCTAAATTTCTCTAAAGTAAAAACTACAACTAAAAGTTCTTTCTTAATTGTAGTATATTAGCTTGAGCGACATCCAATGTCCTCGAGGCATATTAGATTGCATGGGGAACTTTTGCAACTTGTTGTCCTTACACTGCACCCACGACATAATTAAAAGCGTTGCACATCAGCTCTAACGGAAGGTCCCAATTAAGAGGTTATAGAATAGGTGCAGTGACCGAATTGTCTTTCAGCTTGTAAAATTCTTGCTTACAACCCTCATCAAAGTGGACCTCTACATCCTTTTGGAGTAGTCTGCATAGTGGTTGCGCAATCTTTGAGAATCTTTTAATAAACCCGCAACAGAACCCTGCATGACCAAGAAACGAACATACTTCCCACACAGAGGCGGGGTAAGGCAAAGAAGAAATAAGATCTATTTTAGCTATATCAACTTTTATTCCTTTAGAAGACACAAAATGGCCTAAAATTATACCTTGTTTAACCATAAAATGACATTTTTCAGTATTAAGCACAAGGTTTGTTTCAAGACAACGTTTAAGAACCAAAGTGAGGTGTTCGATCTAAGAAACTATTAAAAGAATCTCCGTGTAAAGTAAAATCATCCATGAAAACTTCTATAAAATTTTCAAGATAATCTGAAAGGATGCTTACCATACATCTCTGAAAAATCGCTAGAGAATTGCACAATCCAATGGCATATGACAATATGCAAATGTGCCATAAGGACATGTGGGAACGTCGTTTTATCTTGATCCTTCGGAGCTATATGAACCTGCACTTAACCTGAATATCCATCAAGAAAACAGTAATAAGCATGACCAGCAAGACATTTTACCATTTTATCATTAAACGGTTAGGGAAAATGATCTTTTCAAGTCATAGAATTAAGTTTCATGTAATCTACACAAACTCTCCTTCCATTTTTCACTCAGATGGGAACCATTTCTCCCTTATCGTTTTGCACCACTGTCACTCTTGACTTTTTGGGACCACAGGACTGACCCAAGGGCTATTTAAGATAGGGTATATCACCCCTACTTCGAGAAGCTTTAATACTTTTTTCTCACCACTTCCATCATAGGTGGATTAAGTAAGTCGTCGTTGTACTTGTCTCACAGGTTTGGCTCCTTCTTCTAATAAGATTCTATGCTGACACATAAAGGGACTAATCCCTTTTATATCAACAACTTTCCACCCTAAGTTTGTTTTATGCTCCTTGAGGCCTTGCACAAACTTTTTCTCTTGAGTTCGAGTTAGATTACTCGCGATTATGACTAGAAGAGTTTCATTTTCTCCCAAAAATGCATACTTCAAGTGGTCAGCTTTAGTTCCACTTTAGGAGGCTGTACAATAGAAAGCAAAAGTCTGTTTGATGTGACAGAAAGTTTCATAAAACGATTTGCATACCTTCCTTATTTATTTGGAAGCACTTCCAGGGAAGAGAAATCTTCCTTGATCTCATCTTCAAGCTTAAAATGTTCCTACAGGTCAGTATATTTCTCTTTTTCCACAGGTTCATTCAAAATAACACCTAATGCATTATGACTAGAGAGAAAAAAATACTTGCTCAGTTAATGCATCAATAACATCTATACTAGATACATATTCACAATCAGAGGGGTATCTCATGGCATCTAATAAATTAAATTGGATAACCTCCCCATCAAATTCCATATCCAAAACCCCACTTTGAACATCAACTTTGTTCTAGATGTTTTTAGAAAAGGCCTACCTAATAAGATTGGTGCTGCATTAGAAGATTCGTCATTTGGCACATCTGTAGACACTTGATTGTGTCTCCCCAAAAACTAAACCCAGTGATGAGTATCTTTCACGTCATTGATTATCGAACGAGGTGAAATGTGGAAGAGTCTCATGATTTCTCTATTTTTAATAAAAATAGTTCTTTCTGTTTTCGAAAATCTTTCTTTTCGTACCTTATTTATGGAAAATGTCCAATACAATTTAGTTTGGTCCATAATATAGGTCCAATAATTGTGTAGTTGGATGGGGTTCGAAAAGAGCTTTCCAACGATATATTATAGGCCCAATTCTGATGAATAATGAGGAAGTTATGGCCAAAATACTACATTGGATCTTAAATAAGTTTTATGGACAACCCAATGATCAAGTGGAGGGTCCATTAATTATTATTTCTAAAGTCATTAGGAATTATTTTAATTTTCCGGAATAATCTAAAAGGTTATTTTAAGTTGTAAAGAGATTATGGTTAATATATATATATATATATATATATATATATATATATATATATATATATATATATATATATATATATATATATATATATATATATATATATATATATATATATATATATATATATATATATATATATATATATACATATAAAGGGGAGTTTTTTCTCGAGTTTTTAGAGAGCCACATAGGATTTAATTTTTTCGACGCGCCATGTAGGATAATAAATTTTAGTGTTAGCCAATTAAATATGAGATTATTAATTTCTTTTAGAATTAAATAATTTAAATGACACGTAAGTAAAATTGGCAAATGAGATTTCCCATTTTAAATTAATTAAATATAAAATATTATCTTTTGATATCAGAAATTTTATCTAAATATATAACAAATTTTAGCACATAAATATATATATAAGAAAAATTATTTTAAAAAATTCAAACAAAATGTGCATTGCACGGGGTTCATCTAGTTATATTAGGAAAAGGACTCCGTACGGTAATATTTATCATGCAGCACCATCGCGCTGTGATCCATCGCGTCGCGATATGCCTATCACATTGCGACAAAGCCATCGCGTCGCGGTGGGAGCAGTTTTACTATGATTGAAATTCGATCTTTTCTTATCGTTTCCGGATGATTTTTCTCTATAAATAGGGTCGTATTTCCCCTTTTACAATTCATCAACAATCATCTAACTATTCTTTTTCTCTAAAAGTTAGAAGTTTATTCTTTCTCTCTCTTCTAAGCCTTGCCTTTTCCAAAAACACCATATGTCCATCACGAGACTTAGACACACCTAGACAAGCTCGATGTTGCCGTTTCCCTAAACGTGAAAGGTTGATAATTTCTGAGGGTTTGGTCCCAAATCTCTATTTCAATTATTTAAATTAATTGATTGGTTTAATATTTTATTAAAGTTACTAACGTATGTATTGTTTTGATAGAAAGAGATACGAGGTAACAAAGTGAGTAATTGAATTGCTCTATATCTTTAGAAAGCATGCTTAGATATTATTAATTCCTAGTATCATATTAGGATATTATTTATTGCTTTCTAGTATCATGTTTAGGCTGCTTCCTATTTCTTATATCATGTTAGTATCATGTTAGGGCTAGCTTTGATCTTTATTTATTTGGTGACATGCTATGATTTGTTATTAATCATATTAGTATCATGCCTAGGATCTTGCTAACATTATTATGCTTTGATGAGATTATTATTGTTATGATAATGATTGTTGTGTCAATATTATAATGTTGCTTGAGCATAATCTATATGTGTTTACACTAACCGTTTGTTTGACTTGTGTGTAAGTCTAAATAATCTAACCAATGACTAAAGGACTTTTCTAAATTAATTGATTAATTAATTTGAACCAATAAATATGCCTAAAATTGAGTCACAGTTTCTTTGAGTCAACCCGGATTTTTATTCCCGTATACTGCACAAGCGTCAACGTGTTATGGTTATTACCGAAGTTCTAGAAAGAATTACGAGTCGTACAACCGATGGATCTGTAGCCCCGAGTTTTATCTTTCATTTGGCATTGGTTTCGTCCAATTCGAACTCACAGATAAAAATTATGACCAAAATACCACAGCTTGTCCAGTTTAGTGTATATGCATGAGGTCTTAATTTGGTCTTTAATCAAGTCTAGTCACATAGTTTAGTCACATGGTCATGACACGAGTCTTGAACATATCACTTTCACTCACTAGTCTTAGAACACACTTTGTACATACTTTTCTCACACCATGACCATGTCTTAGGTTCATGCATGAGTCGTCTTTTCCGTCATTCGAGTTGGGGGTCCATCTTATTTCGGAAATTTCTATAGCTTCCCACATTCTTTCACATCACTTTTTCATACATTACATACCTCACACATTTCTTCCATAACACTTTCCACTTTCATCTTACATACTTTCTCCATACATATCATTCCTCTCATTCTTCCATGATCTCTTCCCATCTATTCATGTTGAATCGAGTGTAAGTTAAACAATTAACAATAAGTATCCATAACTTCCCTTTACACAGCACTTGGTCAAGGAGAGAAGGGCGCTTAATCAAGGATAACACCTTCGTTCAAGTTCTACTTTTCGATAAGCCCATCAGACACAGGAAAAAATTCGTACTAATGGCTTCCCAACAGGAAGTTGATGAGTTGAAACAAAACATGACTAACTTGACCGAGATGTTCAAAACTCTCGCTTTTCAAGTCAATGATCCTAGTAAACGACAGCTTGAGCTCATAGAGGCTTAGCAATATTTCCAATTATTATAAGTATCAAGGAATTAGCTCACAAGGGGTCTCAGTGGACAAGGAACTTCTTCCGCAGAAGTTCAACGCTAATGACATCCCTAAGTTCAAACCAACTAATAACCCTTACTTCCATTTAAGAGCTTTCGAGACCATAATGAACATCAAGGCAGTTGATAAGAAGGTATTTCCTTCGCTATTCTCACTATCTCTTGAGACCGTTTGTCAACAATGGTTTTTCTCCCTAGATAAGGAGAAGATTTCTTCTTGGGAAACTATTATAAACACTTTCATTAATAGATACAAGTGCAACATCTAAGTTGAAGCTGATCATAGGGAGCTTGAGATGTTAAAACAAAAAGAAAACGAAGGATTTACTTCCTTTTTCAACAAGTGGAGGGAAACTTCTGCTAAGATGGTAGAAATTCCTACTGAAAGGAATCTCTGAGGATGTTCATCAAGAACCTCCAAGACAAGTACCAAAAGCATCTGAAATATCAATGCAATTTAAATACTTTCAAAGATGTCTATGACATGGGTATTGATATTGAAAACGATCTTGCAAAAAAGAAAGCTACTAACCATAGTAACAACATTGGCTTGAAAGGAAAGAAGAACGATAATCCTTCTTCTTCCAAAAACACCTACTGATAACAATGTTAGTACCTTTGACCTTAACAAAATTTAAGCCATGGATAACCAAAGACCTAAGAAGCAACTAAGTAAAGAGTTCACCCCTATTGGGATGAACTACGATACTGCTTTAGATCAACTCCACGCCAAAGGACTCATCACTCCTATTGGACCTCTTCAAGATCCAGCACCCGAAAATAGGTCACCTAACTGGGATTCTAACGCTCATTGCAAGTACCATCAAGGTAGGGGGCATACTACCGAGAGTTGTTGGAAGATAAAAGAGGTCATCCAATATTTGATCGATAATAACAAGCTTCCCATACCTCTAGCTGGCAAGAAGACGAATGATGATAGAGCGCAAGACACGAGGTGAGCTTCAATGACAAGATTTCGTGACCTCTTTTTCTATATTTTTAGTCCTCCTTTGCCCAATAAGTTTAGCATAGCATTCCTCATCTTCCTCATTAGATTTATTAAGAGTTTGTTTTTTATCCTTTTTCATTTTAATAAAATAAGCATTTCTTTTCTTGCATATGATCATTACATCGCATTGCATTAAAAAAATAAATAAATAAATTTCCATGTCGAACTAAGCACAAGGTATACTAGTGATTTGAGGCACCACTTGTATCCATATCACATCACTTTCACCTTTCAAATTTACAATCCTTTCTTGATAAAACATTTTGAGCCTTGTCTAACGAAATATCTTTCTTTTTTCAACCCACATCTACCTAACCTTGGGATGGGATGGTGTGCAACTTATGCAAGTACTAAATACAGAAGCTTGAGTGATTTTACATAGATCTCAAAAATTAAAAAGCAAAAAATAATAAAAGTGTGCAAAAGGGCAAGTGTTCCAATGTCATTGATATGAACATGTCTTTGATATGAACACCTCTCAGATTGCGTCTTTTATCGAGTGCTCGGTACCGTGCCTGAGAAACATGAATGCCAAGTGAGTGATAGACCACATGATCGGGATTGCCCACACTTATCACAATAAAAAAAATGCAAAAGAAAAAAAAAGAGAGAGCAAAAATATAAACAAAAGAGAGTTCAAAAGTGAGGGAACCTCAAGCATACAATACAAAGATTCAAAAGCAAGGTTACACACCTTTGGGGGCTTATCTAGGGTCTTGAGCCTTTATCCCCTTCTTCTTAAACCTTTAGCCTAACCGCGTTATAACCCTTAAAAGACCTCTTTGAGGTATACACACACTTTTGTGAGGTTCGACTAGAGCTACATTCGGCTTGATTCCTAACGGATACATAGGCAACCTCACATTTGGGTGCGACTGTAATAAAAATGCATTTACATTCACATTTACATTCATACATGATCATATCAAGGGATCTCCAATGCTCATCCCTATCCATTTAGAGCTAGACATGGGGGTTTGATCCCTACATCATTAGCCTACCCAAACTAAGAGTCACCATCATTTGACTCTTCTCAAATACTTTTCCACACCGTTAGCCTTTGCAGCCTAACTTTAGTGTCACTTTCACACACGTCACAGATACATGACTAAATAAACTTTCCCATAGGAACCCTTTGTCATGAAATCTTACTACAACGTTGAAGCATGCCTTGTCATATCAAAATCACTCATCATCATAATCATCATTGCATCACAAAGTATAAAGTACTTAGCCTCCGCGCCTAAGTTACCCAAATACTTTCATTATCGAGTTGTAACACCCCCAAATCTCCCTCTACGGAAATACTAGTATAATACGTATAATTATACCGTAGAGATAGACTTAGGCGTATTACCGCCGCGTGATTACGCAAGGCTACTCAAACTCACTAAATAAACCAATACTTTGCAGCGGAAAATTTCAAATACTCTTCTCTTATTAAGAATAGACTATAAATAGTAACCATTGTCATGAGTACTCAAAATAAAACACAAGACCAACATTTCCTAATCTAGGTGAAACCATTCCCGGGACACCATATGCTCAATTATTGACTCCACCTGAAATTAGTCAACACTACTTACCATTAAGGTAAACAGGGCGAATCAAAACAAAATAAGGAATACGGATTAGCAAAATATGCTAAGTATGATAAGTGCAAGATAATTAAACTCAATTTATTAGCAAACATGCTTTTAAAATCAATTCCATCCTTTCCAATGATTTAACCAATAATTCCAACTCAAAATTCCAAAACCAATTTCAATAATCAATATCAATAGTCAATTCAATAAACCAATTCCTCTTTAAAACCAATTCCTTTTAATCCAATTCCTTTAAAACCAATTCCTCACCCAAGTGTGCACATCCCCCAAGCTAGTCTCCTTATGTTACAAGGCTATTCTTGAGGAAAGACTCGGTCATACAAAGTCCAAGGCCTTATCAATAAACCAAATCCGTATAGTGGGATTACCAACATGCTTATAAAGCATTAATAATAATAATTCAATGGTTCGATAAATTCTTTTAATATCCAATAAATTCCAATATAATTCAAACTCCTTTTTAATAATTCCACATACTTTCAAAATTAAAACCTTTTAAATAGATACTTGAGAATAAAATCTCATATTAATAACTTTTCAAAATAACTCTTCCTTGAAAAACCTTTTATTTAATTCAATAAACTTTTTAAAATCAATTCCTTTTTTTTTAAACATGATAGATAATCCAAACCATTCAAAACATGATTTAAAAATCAATCATTCAAAATACTTTTATTAAAATCAATACCTTCAAACATAATTTATTTCAAAATCATAATTCAATCCATTTAATTCAATCACCAATCAAATCATGTAAAACATGCTATTCAAACCAATCACTTTCAAAGGTATCTAGCCACCTAAGCGTACCTTGATCCTTGCTTAGCAAAAACACACTAAAGGAACCTCAAGAATCTTGATCGAACACACCCTACAAATAAATATAACCTTAATCAATATAAGGTTAACAAATAATCACAATAATTAAATTTAAAACCCCCAACTATATGTACATGAACCTTTTAAATTAATTTTCATAAACATCAGGAAAAATCTGATATTATATAATTAAAACTACTCATAATAATTTTTATAAATCCCCCATAATAATAATAATAATAATAATAATAATAATAATAATAATAATAATAATAATAATAATTGAATAAGAGAAGAGAAGAAGAAAAGATCAGAAACCAAGGAAAAGAGAAAAATTGGATTTGCGTTGGAAAGAATAGACAGAACTTGTAGAGGCTGTGACTCCTTCGATATAACTCCAAATTGGGTGATTCTTGAGCCTAACCTCAAGGATTTTTAGAGAGGAACAATCTTCTGTGAAACATCAATACCCTAAAAACTGACCAGAAGTGCCAGAAAATTGGCTTTAAAGATAAAGAAGATGAAGAATGTGAGAGGTATGGAGGGGTATTTATAGGCTAGCTCATACAAAAATTATAGCAAGAGAATGTGGGAAGAATTATGGCAAGTAGGGTTTAAGGGATTACTTGGAGAAGTGAATAAAAGAATTAAGGAAGGTTTTGATATTAAGGTGATTGTGTATAATTAAATATGGAAGGTATGTTTGTCATGAAAAATAATAAGGAAATTGGAATTACTTGGGGAATAATTAAGAAGAATGAATGGCAAGAAAATATGATGATTGGATATTAAAAAGATGGAGAAATAGAATTAAGGAAAATAAGAGATTTTGGGAGATAATTAAAAATACAATTTTACTAAATAAATTCCCCTAAAAAAATTCAAAACAGCTGAAAATATTGAGCTTACCATAGCTCAAATTTTCGAATTCCTCTAGATATATTTAGGAAGATTTTGCTCGATTTTTAAGGAATAAAATAATTGTATAAATAATATAGAATAAATAATTAAATAATTAATTAATTAAATACCAATTATTTACCAATAAATAACCAAGAAAATCAGATTTTCCATTCATTGATAATCCGAAATTCCTTAACTCTTTATTAGGAATATTCGGCCATAATAATTAATTAATAAAATATTATTTTGCTTTAATTAAAATATCCGAAATATCTAAATAATCCAGTTTTTAAAATAAGATAAATGGATAATAAATCTTATCCAAAATAATGATTAGTTTTCAAAATACTTTTGGCGCCAAAATTCAAATATCATTTTGGCTCCAAATAATAAATTATTAAAATACCCTTTTTATAAAATAATTCCTAATTAATTAATTAGAAAATATGTATGAAAATACGGGGTTATTACATGAGTCATAAACTAAGATAGTCTAGGATGTTACAATCCTTGCACCATGAGATACAACATTAATCCATACATTTGATTAATCTCATTCAACATGCAACATCCAACACTCTACACTTCTTTCTTTTCACGTGTTTCTATTTCTGTAGAAAGTCGGTACCCTCCAAAAAAATGATGGAAAGTTTTTGCTTTTCTGCATTTTAAGTCGCACGAGCACAAACACAATGCACACACGAGTCTTGTACAATGAGTCATGTCATATCATATTGAGTTGAGTCTACACAGATGTGTCAAATCACCATGAGTCAACCTCAAGTTGACTAAACACAGCGAGTAAAAAACAGCATGCCTTAGGTCAACCCTAAGAAAAACATAAGCAAAGTCCTATAGTCCAAAACATAGATGCAGGTCCACTAAGTCCCAGACGGACAAGTGATCTTTACAAAGATCTAAGGCAAAAGACGCAAGTTTTCAAAGACATGCAAAACTATCACTTCCAAGGTGTGGAGATGAGAAAATTTGACAAGACGGCTCAAGGCATAGTGGTCCCAGCACACCATCGCGCCGTGATGAAGCCATCGCGTCGCGATAGCCCTGTCGCACCGCGATGGCCCTATCGCGCCGCGATGGTTGCACCTTTACTTCGATTGAAATTCGATCTTCCCTGATCGTTTCTGGATGTTTTTCTCTATAAATAGGGTCGCATTTCCCCATTTTTAATCATCAACAATCATCTTTCTATTCTCTCTCTCTCTTAAAGCTAGAATCTTGTTCTTTCTCCCTCTTTTTAAGCCTTCCCTTTTCAAAATATATTATTCATCCATCACGAGATTTAGACACAGGTAGCCAAGCTCGAAGTTGCCTTCGCCCTAGACGTGAAAGGTTGATAGTTCTGAGGGTTTGGTCCCAAATCTTATTTCAATTTTTTGATTAGATTTACTGTTTAACATTTTTATTGAAGTTATTAACGTGTGTATTGTTTTGATAGAAAGAGATACGAGGAAACAAAGTAAGTTGTTTTATTGCTATATATCTTAAGGAATCATCCTTAGATTATATAAATTCCTAGTATCATGTTAGGATGTCTTTATGATTCCTAGTATCATGTTTAGGGTTTAACTAATATTTCCAATATCATCTATGTTTTTAGTATCATGTTTAGGTTGCTTCCTATTTCTTATATCATGTTAGTATCATGTTAGGGCTAAAGCTTTGATCTTTAATACTTAGTGACATGCTAGGATTTGTTATTAATCTTGTTTGTATCATGCCTAAGATCTTGCTAATATTATGCTTTGATGAGATTATTATGACGATTGTTGTCATTTATTATATGTTGCTTGATATTATTGTTATTGCTTGATCACGCCCTCTCTTGCAGATTTAAAGGGAATTTGTACTTGAAATCACGCTTAATAAGATAATTAATAATTTTATTTAGGCTAATGATATTTTAATTCAAGTGTTCGCCAATAATAGATTTGTTTGTGCATTAAAAATCAACCAACATAGATTAAACAGGTTTAGGATTAATATATTGATTGTATGTTAGTCAGAAAGTGCACATGAATATGAGAAGAATAAAGTAGAGGCCTATTTAGGGCAGGTTCAATCTCTTTTAGGTTGGATTTGTACCTTCATCCCCAAATTTCCAGTCATGGTTCCGGACCACTATAGAGTTAACGATCTCTAGGATCGTGAAGGGGTGTAACCTTCACCCTATGAACGGTTTACCAATTCTTAAAACTTGTTGGCGACACTTTTGCTCTAGCTTCCTTCGCTTTCGACGCCACCAAGCTTAAGTGTATGGGGCTCAAGTGTGGGATGCTTGAAATATTCCCTACAACCTCCATGCTTCGACTTCAATGTCATAGGTCTCCTCTTTGTGTACGAGAAAAATGAGTCTAAGCGTGTCAACAACAATTCCACGCTTATCCAAACGGTGTTACAAAGTGAAAACTTTGGCCCTACAAAGCTCATTACTCCGGCGGAAGGATTAGTTCAAGGATGGCAAAAAACTGTGAAGGTGACTACGCCAAGTGGAAAAAGAATCTCCATCACCACGGGATAAGGACTAATGTTCGATGAATTTGAGTCGTCAGAGTCCGAGTCTGAGTCTGAGTCTGAATTCAAGTCTTCTGTAGTCAAGTCTTCTATATCTTTTATAATTGTGTCTCCTCCTATCCTTCCTAATTTAAAACCTACTCCTAGGATAGACAGTAGTCAAGTCCCAACGGACGTATCACTTTTTGATGTAATGGTTTCAAAATTCAATAATATGTCTCCTTCCGCTTACTTCTCGTGTCATTCTCTCATCCAAGATGACGAGCAATGCTTTGCTAACAATGAAAACGATAAAGAAATAATTAAAGTAGTGGAAACACTTGAAAATAAAACACCAATTATTGAAGACATCGAAACAGTTAATATTTAAAGGATCCAACTATTAAAAGAGAAGTTAAAATTGGCTTAACCCTTAATCAAGAGGAAAGAACCAATTTAATAAATCTACTAAAAGAATTTATCGATGTTTTCTCTTGGTCATATGAAGATATGCTAGGAATAAATAGAGAAATTGCTCAACACACTATACCACTAATTCCAGGAATGAAACCTGTAAAACAAAAGTTACGTCGAATGAAACCTGACGTAGCTCTTAAGATAAAAGAAGAATTCAAAAACAAACAACTGTAGGTTTCATTATGGTATCCAAATATCCCGAATGGGTCGCAAATGTGGTACCAGTTTCTAAGAAGGATGGTAGGGTAAGAATGTGTGTCGACTACAGAGATATGAATAAGGCAACACCAAAGGACGACTTCCCTTTACCACACATCGATATTCTAGTAGATAATACAGTAAATCACGCGCTTCTCTTGTTCATGGATAGGTACGCGGGATATAACCAGATTCTCATGGCTGAAAAAGACATGGAAAAAACTACCTTCATAATACCTTGGGGCACTTACTATTACACGGTGATGCGATTCGAGTTGAAAAACGCGGGTGCCACTTACTAAAGAGCAGCAACTGCTTTACTCCATGACATGATGAATAAAGAGGTTGAAGTATATGTGGATGATATGATTGTAAAATCAAAGGACCGTCCAGGACACCAAATACCCTTAAGGAAATTCTTTGAAAGATTAAGAAAATATAACATGAGACTAAACCCAGCCAAGTGTGCATTTGGAGTCACCTATAGGAATAAAGATAGATCCAACCAAAATCAAAGCAATCATGTCAATGCCGCCGCCTAAAATCGAGAAACAGATTCGAGGATTTATTGGCTGATTGCAATACATAAGTAGGTTCATATCTAAGCTCACAATGATATGTGAACCAATATTCAAGAAGCTTAAAAAGAATGTACCAGCAATATGTGATGATGAGTGTCAAAAAGCCTTTAATAAGATCAAAGCCTATCTTGCTAATCCACCTATATTAGCACCTGCGCTTCCAGGAATCCCTCTTCGGTTATACCTAACGGTTACCAAAGAAACAATGGGGGCTATGCCTGCACAAGAGGTAGAAAGTAAAGAAAACGTCATCTACTACTTAAGTAAAAAGATGCTCGAGTATGAAGTATGCTACACACCGCTTGAAAAATTGTGCCTCGCATTATTGTGGGCTACAACCAAGCTAAGACACTATACGGTGTATGTAGTATCTCGAATGTATCCTCTTAAGTACCTCTTTGAGAAATCTACACTTAACGGGCGATTATCTAGATGGATAGTTAACTTAGCTCAATTCGATGTAAGATTTATTCCTCAAAAGATAATCAAAGGATCAGTGGTTTCATAATTCCTAGTGGATTTCCCAATTGAAGATTTGACACCAATGCATGAGAGTGACTTTCCGGACGCAGACTTAATGGTCACTGAAGATGATACTTGGACATTATACTTCGATGGAGCCTCAAACCAGAAAAGATGTGGTGTAGGAGTCCTACTAGTATTACCTATGGAAGACCACGTCTCAATCTCAATAAAGTTAGATTTCGATGGTACCAACAATGCGGCGAAATACGAAGCATGTGTGGTAGGCCTTGAAACTGCTTTGGCATTGGGAGTAAAGAAGCTTTGAATATTTGGAGACTCTTCCCTCATCATCAATCAGATCTCCAAAAGATGGAAAGTAAGGATTGAAAGCTTGGCTCCTTACCAAATATACTTGGAAACCCTTACAGACCAACTCAGGAAGGTAGAATACACATATCTACCAAGAGAAGAAAATCAGTTTGTTGATGCCTTTGCAAGACTAGCCTCGATGGTTAGAATTTCTAAGGAAGTTGAGCAAATGCCTTTGACAATAGAATAAAGACATAAACAAGCTTACATCTAAGCCATAGAAGCTGATGAAATAGTCCAAGAAGAAGAGGAGGAAGATGAACCTTGGTACATTGACATCCTTAATTATCTCACAAAAGGGGAATATCCACTTCATCCTGATAGGAGAGCAAAACGAGCTCTAAGACTTTTGGCTTCACAATACGTGCTCATAAACGATGAGCTACACAAAAGGGTACCCAAAGGCAGAGCTCTCCTATGTGTAGGCAAAAAGGAAACTCAAAGGGTGATGAGAATAATCCACGAAAGTACGTGTGGAACTCATATGAACGGCAAAATGCTGGTCCAAAAGATAATGCGCCAAGGGTATTATTAGACTACCATGAATAGGGGTTGCCACCAATATAAGAGAAGGTGTCCTAAATGCCAAGTATACGCTAACTTACAACATGTCCCTCCATCTCTACTTTACACTTATACATCACCATGGCCATTCTCAACATGGGGAATAGATATCATCGGGAAAATTAGCTCTCCTGGGACAGGAGGCCATGAATACATCCTTGTTGCAATTGATTACTTCACAAAATGGGTTAAAGCAGCATCATATGCGAAACTTACCGCAAAGCATGTAGCACTCTTTATCGAAGGAAATATCATATGTCGATATAGAGTCCCACATGAAATGATAAGTGACAATGGAACTCACTTTCAAGAGGAATGTGAGGAATTGCTGCAAAAGTATGGCATCCAACATCATCACTCTTCTCCATACATGCCTCAAGCAAACGGCGCAGTAGAAGCGGCAAATAAAAATTTAAAGACTATCATCGAAAAGATGTCAGAAAACTACAAGGATTAGCCTGACAAACTCGATTTCGCTCTTTGGGGTTATCGCATGTCAATTCGCTTATCCACAGGAAATACGTCATTCTCCATAGTTTACGGAATGGATGCCGTACAACCTGTAAAATTTAGAAATACCTTCCTTACGCATTGCATTGGAAAGTAAGCTTGATGAAGTCGAATGGACAAGAGCGAGATATAAGGAGCTAATTCTACTCGATGAAAAGCGATTACAAGCTCTACATCACACTCAATGGTATCAAACCCGCATGGAGAGACACTTTAATAAGAAGGTCAAGATAAGAAACATCAAAGTGGGAGACTTGGTGTTTAAAAGCATGAAGGAAAAATGTTCTAGATCCAAGAGGCAAATTTAGGTCTAATTGGTCCGGATCATACATCATCAAAACCATTCTATCAGGAGGTACCGCAAAACTAACTGACATGAATGATAACGAGTTCTCAAATATGACGAATCTTAACCAATTTAAGAAATTCAACCCATGATTGCTTGAGATTATACTCAAAAGAGCTACGTTTGGCCTGATTCCTTAGGAAAAGATATGTAGGCAACCCTTTACGGGGTGTGGCCACTTTAAATTTTACAAATTTAGCATTTTTACATCAGCACGTCGAACCAAAATCAGCATCGCATAAAAATTCAAATGAACGCGCCGCGACAGAAATATCGCGCCGTGACAGGAACATTGCGCCGCAATGGATCTTAATTTTCGACGTCGAAAACTATTCGTTGGTCTAGGCAAGTTTCGGTGAATTTCGAAAATTTTCAACTTCCGTACTCGAATTATTATTTTCCAAATTTTTTCAAGTTGTGTTCCACTGCTTAAATAAAATAAAAGAATTCAATATAAAGAGTTGATTTAATTTTTAAAAGCTGAAAATTGCATTAATAAATAAAGTTAAAATTACATTATTGATGGAATTAAAGAAAGCTTAAATAAATTGTAAACAAATTAATGCTCTAATTGGTCTTCTCTCTTCTAATTCTTTTCCAATTCTTGTTCGCTTCATCTTCATCATCCTCCACTTTCACCAATAGGGATCCATTAAATGATCTACAAACAACTTTAGTAGAGATAGTTTCCCCCTTAGCTAGTACACCAATCTTTTTCTCAACCCACACTTATTTCTCTGTAGGGTTAGCTTTTCTTTTCTCTTTGCCTCTAGATTACTTTTATTTTTAGGCATAATAAGAGTCTTGAATTCAACTCTTGAACCCAGACGATCTTTAGGAGGAATTTTCTTATCACCTAGGCGGTCTTTAATACTCGTTTATTTGTGTTTCGGACTTTGTTTTGTCCTTTTGAGATCTACAAAGTAGTCACTGCTTCACATCTCTAGACAAAGGAGGAGGAACTTTGTGGGAAAAAACTTCCCATAAAGGTCTAGCATACCAATAGTCATCAAAGCTTTCCACATCCTGTGAAACTAGAAATTCATAAGGGCGACGAAGATCTCCTAAAGGAATGGTTTGAGCAATACTATATTGTCTTTTTACCCTAGAAGGGTAATAAAAAGTCAACTTCGATAAGCTTGGAAGACGACAAAAGGGTTGAGCATTGACACCAACCATCTTCTCAATTCTCCACCAAGGAATGATCCATTAAATGGAAAAGTCACGAGTTTCAAAGATTCTACTCCACTCTCGACTGCCCATCTTGATGGAGAAACGCTTCTTCTTTCTTACAAAAAAATTAGGAGTGTATTTTTCAATATTGTCAGGAAGGCTAATTAGCTCTAGCCTTTCCATTAGCCAAATCTGCAAAACTTCAATGCAATAAATTATTATTACTATACAAAGTTATATATTTTTTATTTCTGTAATTAAAATTATTGATTTTCTACCTGTAATAAAATTGGAGAACCTCAGAGAGGTGCCTTTGGATCTTTTTTAGCTCATCTAAGCTAAGAATTGTTTCTCCAACGATTAGTGGCATGGGATTCCTCCGACATCCACTTGTTCCATGACACAAGCTAAAATAGCTTGGCCCTTATGCATACTACCATTAGTGAGAAAATATTGGATAAACATACAAAAAAGGAAGGCTCTTCTCTTATAAACATGAAAAGACTCCGACACGAGCTTATTAAAATAAAAAGATGCAAACTTTTTAAGATCGACTTCGGTGCCTTTAACTATGACTTTCAAATCATTTCCCTTGAGGTTAAGAAACCGCTCAAAATCTTTGTAGTAATACTCATTCAACTTAGGAACTACTACAAGATCTAGAGAAGGAAAACCAAGAATGGCACCAAATTCTTCCGGCAAGAGGAAATCTCATCATCTCCTAGTCTAAAACAATGGGTATCTGGATCCCAATATTCTAAGGTGGTATGGATAAAATCTATGTCAAGATCTACCCCCTTGATACCATATAAACCTCCCAAATAGAAAAAGTCAAGTTCTTTCCTCTCTTTAGCAGTCAGAGAATGACACCACTCACGGGTTGTATCACAAAAGTTCCTAGCCATAACTACTTGTTTGGGAATTAAAAAGCTAAAATTGCTATTAATTCGAACTATGCTGGAATCAGCATATTTGGGGGCTATTTATAAACGGATATCATCGCAAACTTCATCCCAATCGAATTCAGAAAACTTAGAATTATTGCGCTGCGATAGAATTGTCGCGCCGCGACAGCCCAGATATTGTACGATAGAGGAATGCGCTATGCTAGCCGCATTTTTTTCGACTTTGACTCGAATATGTACTTTGGCATTACGGTTTCTTAACCCCTCAACCCTTATTCAATCTTAATTTTTGGCAACTTTTTCAAACACTTCTCCCATATTGATTATTTTAAGTTTAATATAATATTAAGCTCATTTTAGTCAAACTCCATTTTATTTTTCATTTTTCTTTTTGGGGGAGAAAGTCGGATACCCTCCTAAGATATTAAAAATGACGAAAATGTTTGCGCAAAGATTTGTCACAATTTGTTCACACACTCACATGCACATAAAATGAAAAAATAAAATGCAAAAGATAAAACTTACATAGTAATACTAGTATGTATATACATTGCATCTAACCAAAGCATAAGAGTTAATAATATACATATAAAAGCAAAGTCCTACATAGTCAAAAATAAACAAATACAGGCACAAAGTTATGGCGCCGGAGGACGAATACCAAAGGTATCATAAAACTGCAAAGTACACGGAGTCACTTCCTGACCAGCGTCAGCCTATCTAGTCGTAGGAATCGAAAGAGTAGGGCCAGTCCATCCTGGCTCACCCTACTGAGGCTCCTACGGTTACTGGGATGACGAGCCAACCTCGTACGTCCCACCAGCCGTGAAAGGAGCAAGTACCGGCGTACCTTGACCAGGTGGTCTCATCTCTACACCCTCGGAAGAAGAGATCGAGTCGTCTAAAACGACGGTGTGGTCCGACCCCTCTCGCTCGTCCTAGGTCTCCACCGAGGTACGACGGTGCCTCGATCCGGATCTCTCCTTCTTACCCTCTGGCCTCGAACGTGTACGAGTCGGAGGAACAGGTTAAAATGAAACAATAAGCCGAATCAAATAAAAGAATAAAAAAAGAGAAACACAATACAACACAAGAGAGACATACCTCTGTCGCACCACCATCACGATGGCATGATGCCTGATGGCTTAACCTCACCAGCTAATAACGAAAGGCGTCCACAACTCTCGCCATCCTCGCCATTACCTCGCGAGTAAACTACAAAAGTAAAGGATTAGAAACAATCAAGATATACATATAGATCAAACAAGAGATAAATTAACCCAGGTCTGATGTCAAGGGATCGATCTTTCCACTAGACGCCATTCCTTAAGAGCCGGGGGTAACATCTCCTCGACCTGCCATACGATCCCTGATAGGTGATAGACATGGTTAGAGGTACAAATTCTACGGCCGCTGTTGCAGCCTGCAAAAATAAACTCCAACAATTTAAAAATCGTCATGGTATACCAAAAGACAAATCCAAAGATGCAAAACAAACCTCCGCCTCCTCCGATATGCAAGGTGGTGGAGCCAATCGCGGCAAAAGTCTCTCAGCATAATACTGGTTTAGATGGCTAAACCTCTGCCACTCCACAGCGGCTGGCGACGAGTCCATGTGAGTCCTAAGACTAGCCTAGTCCATCATATGCGATGGAGGGCGAGTCGGAATGATGAAATCTTCGAGGAGTGCTGAATCGCAACTCTCTCGCCGAAATACACCACAGTGTCGTACGTCCCCTGGAAATAACGCCGCTGAGCTGTATACTGGACAACCCGCATAGGATCATCCAATCCAACCCGTGGGCGGAAAAGGGGCTCAGGCTCCTGTAAAAGGGACCTCCATAAGTCAGAGTCCTGCAAAGAAGAATAAACAGAAGTAATGATAATGATTCGTACCGCAAGAAGAGACTCTCGCACGAGTCCGGTAGCAACTATGCCAGGAAAACGACCTCCCCAACTAGCAGCAATGGGGAGCCCTCAAGGCAAAGATCTGGCCGGAGCCAAGGTCGGAAGATACTCGTAGAACCAGATCTGAAGTTACAGAGAAGGTTTAAAGATTTGTAAAAATTAGTACGCACGAAACAGTCAACTTTAGTCGACAAAATAGGGTATACCTCTACGACCCTCTAGAAACTAGAAAGGATGACCTCCTCATCATAGCTCCGGTGACGACAAGCGAGTCGCAATATAAGCAGGAAGTCAGCATAAGCCAAGCTAGCCCAATCAAAAGTCTTGACCAGTCAAAGGTCGCGGAGAGCAGGGAGGTAGTAGAGGAACGCTCGGCTACCCTTGTCAAGGGAGAAAGTCCTTGACAAAAGAATCTAAACAAAGATGTGCACCCGCTGCTCTAGGGTGGTCGCATCATCTCGGAAGGTCTCCACTAGCAGAGACCGACAGATGGACCGACTGCTCATCTGTACTGACCTAGACTCAACACGAGCTCGGACAACGATAGGACCCAGCAGCTCGTACACCTCTAGTGAAGAAAGAGTGAGGTCCCTGCCAAGAGGAACTACAGTCAACCGGAACTCCAATCCGGTAATAACAAAGAAGTCGAGGAGAGTGATAGTCATCTCGCCCCAAGGTGAACGTGTTGGTGGTGTCCTAAAAGAACTTTACCAGAGCCCGAATTAGGAAACGGCTCAACTACAAAGAGTAAAGCGCCTGCGTAGTCCGGAGCAGAGAATTAAAGCCACATGACTCCCAAAGCGTGGACGGCTCCACATTGTTGCGAAAGTAGGTGTCATACAGGTGCCCAATGTCGTTGTTGCCTAAGCCATGGCAACGAACTCAATCATCGGCGATGCCACGCCGTACGTGCTTCGAAATGTGAAAAGTAGGCGCGAAATACAGATTGTGCCTATCCCACTCAGAGAACTCCCTAAGACTGGTAGACGTACCCTCGCATACATCGACAGGCTCTTCCTCTCGGTGAACCCCGCGAGAGCATGAGCCAGAACCACGACGTCGAGTCATACTAATTATGTTCCAAGCATGAAAATAGTAAATCAAAGGGTTCTATAGTATCTAAGGTTCTCCTAGCCGCATGATACTATGTTCGAAAAAAACAGAGTACGTAGTACTAAAACAGAGCATGTTTTTTGTTTAAGCAATAGCAATATTTCTGAGCAATCAAACAATTTCTTACAATATTATAGTTAGTATTATGACAAGATAAACACAAAAGCCAAGCAAAAGCATGAAGAACAAGCCACATTTTGTTTACAAACTCAAGGTGTTCAACAATGGAAAATTGTTCGTTTCTTTACCAAATTGAGTCAAACAAGTCTCAAAACAATCCCAAGGTGATATACAAGCATATACAAACAATTTTATGGCAAGAAATTTGACAAGGAAAGCAAATAAAACAAAATGAGTTTCGATTTTTTCGAAAACTCGCGAACAAACATGTGTAAAATTCGTCAAAAATAGGATGAGTTTGAGCAAAACTTACATAGATCGGCAAACTAGATATTGAGGGCTTCTATTTGCAACAAATTTGAGCGAATTCGCTTGAGAAATGAGCGAGAATGGACGACTCGAACTTTTCAAGCGAATTCTTGAGCGAAATGAACAGCAGCGAGAAAATGAGGAAGAAAGGGGTTTTATTCTGAAATCGCGATTTTGTCGCGCTGCGATTAAATTATCGCGTCGCGACAGGACCTGTGCATCGCGACGACACGTGGTAAAATGCGTTGGCTTTCCTTTCTTTAGTAATTCACCTCTTGGGACCCATAAGGAGCTTATGTGGACTTTCAACAGCATTGTGGGTTTCTTGGTATGCCAGTTAGCCCCTATAAGCAAATTGACATGATTAGTAGTCGGCCTGATTGCGATCGCGGTAAGTGATCGGCCTGACGACGATCATCTCACTTTACTTTAGCGCCTAAGTATTGGCTTATCATAAGCACCAAGGTATTGGTTCACAAGCAAGCGTAAGCGCCAAGGTACCGGCTCGTTACATCTACAAATGCACCGAGGTACTGGCACAGCAAAATCACAACAAAGTATTAACACAACAAGCATTCAAGCGAAGCATCAGCAAACTGAGGATCACAAGGCAACGAGGTCTTTGATGACTTTCACTAAGGTGTAAAGTTGTCAATTAAATGATCAAGTCAAGGTATAGATGAGATTTTGGAGACAGCTACAAGAAGCAGCCTTCGACGATGTCCTGAAGCAAGGAGGAGATGTCTACAGCGCCGAGGCACTGCCGTGGCAAGGTACTGCCACAACAACTGAAGATGGCTACAAGCAGCGATCTTCGATGATGCTCCCTAGCTTGTGGACAATTGTCATAATAAAACAACTGAAGATGGCTACAAGCAACACGTTTGGTCCCTAATATTTTATATTTTATTGAAGTTACTAACGTGTTTATTGTTTTGATAGAAAGAGATATGAGGCAACAAAGTGAGTAATTCAATTGCTCTATATCTTTAGAAAGCATATTTAGATATTATTAATTCCTAGTATCATGCTAGGATGTTATTTATTGCTTTCTAGTATCATGTTAGATTTTATTAGTTCCTATTTCTTATATCATGTTAGTATTATGTTAGATTTTATTAATTCCTATTTCTTATATCATGTTAGTATCATGTTAGGGCTAAAGCTTTGATCTTTATTTATTTGTTGACATGCTAAGATTTTTTGCTAATCAAGTTAGTATGATGCCTAGAATCTTGCTAACATTATTATGCTTTCATGAGATTATTATCGTTATGATAATGATTGTTGTGTCAATATTATAATATTGCTTGATATATCATTGTTATTGCTTGATCACGCCCTTTCTTGCAGGTTTAAAGGAAATTTGTACTTGAAATCACGCTTAATAAGATAATTAATAATTTTATTTAAGCTAATATGATTTTAATTCCAGTGATCGCCAATAATAGATTTATTTGTGCATTAATATTCAACCAACATAGATTAAACAGGTTTAGGATTAATATATTGTTTGTATGTTAGTCAGAAAGCGCACATGAATATGAGAAGAATAAATTAGAGGCCTATTTTAGGGTAGGTTCAATCTTTTTAGGTTGGATTTGTACCTTCATCCCCGAATATCCAGTCATGGTTCCAGACCACTATGGAGTTAGCGATCTCATGGATCGTGAAGGGGTGTAACCTTCACCCTGTGCATGGTTTACAAGTTCCTAAAACTTGTTAGCGACTCTTTTGCTCTAGCTTCCTTCCCTTTGGACGCCACATGCTTAAGTGTATGATCATAGTGGGGCTCAAGTGTGGGATGCTTGAAATATTCCCTTCGGTTTTTTGGCGACTCTACTGGGGAGAATTATTTATTTTGGCAATAATTTAGAATGAGTGGATAAGACTTGAAACGTTCAAAGTATTCATGTGCGTAATTTTTATTGAGATTAATGGCATAAGCACAAAAAGGTCCGCATTGGAATGACCATCCGTAATGCATCAGAAACATAGGATTTTTACACGTAAGAAATTTAGGAAATATCTTTCACAACTAGAATCGAAAAAATACTGCGAAAAATCGGAAGATTTTGAGAACACAGAACGCTGCCGAGGCATGTAGGAACTATCGTGAGAAAATAGTGCACATCGCAGTGTGATGGCTCTGTCGCAATGCGACAACTTTGTCGCGTCGCGACAGGGTCATCTCCTCACGATGGTCCCTTTTCTCTAGCGACAAGCTCTTCCAATACCGAGTCAGAAATCTGCCTACTTGCTTCGACCGATTCGAGCACTGTTTGGCCGATTCTCCTTCCTGATTGAGTTTTTCCTTCTTTTTTGAACCCATATGTGTTCTACATCTGGCCATAACCCTCTGGGAATTCACACTCCATCTACCCTAGAAAACGCTCATTGCAACGAAGGGTACATCAAAGTTTGTGAATTAACCAAACCATGGAAGCAAGTTTAACTTGTGAGGTCCCATCCATACGCGTCAACCCTTCCAAAGGTAAGGCTTCCGCGCGATGCATCAGGACTCATAACCATGGACCCTCTTTTGACTACCCCAATCCTTGAACTTTAGAGAACAAGAGCCATGATTAGGTTGCAAACTCATTGCATCATATTGTGACTATTTGACTACTTGTGCATCTCTTGCTTGTGCATAGCTTATCTGTGATTAAATTAACCGCTTGTTTGACGTGTGATCATAAATATGCTTAAATAAACTAACCAATGAATAAGAAACTTTGCTAATTAATTGATTAACTAATTTGAGCTAATAAATAAGTCCAAAATCGAGTCATATTTCCTTTGAGTCAACCCGGATTTTTATTCCCGTATCCTGCACAAGCGTCAACTTGGTTTGGTCATATCCGGTGTTCTAGGAAGAGTTACGTGTGGTACAACATATGGATCTGTAGCCCAGAGTTTTATCTTTCATTTGACATTGGTTTTGTTCAATTCGGAGACACAGATCAAAAGTTATGACTGAAATACTACAGCCTATCCACTTTAGTGCATATACATGAGGTCTTAACTTAGTCTTTACTCGAGTCTAGTCACATAGTCTAGTCGCATGGTCATAACACGAGTCTTAGCATGTCACTTAATTACACTCACGAGTCTTCACGCACTTTGTATATGTGTCACCATGACCATGTCTTAGATTCATAAATGAGTCGTCCTTTCCGTCATTTGAGTTGGGGGTCCACTCTATCCCTAAACTCTCCCATACCTCTCCATCTACATCATCTTCCCACTCTCCACATGCTTTCCTCATACATATCATTCCCCTCATTATTCCATGATCCATTCCCATCTATGCATTTTGAATCGAGTTTGAGTCAAATAATTAACAATAAACATCCATGACTTCCCTTTCCACAGCACTTGGTCAAGGAGAGAAGGGCGATTAATCAAGGATAACACTTTCGTTCAAGTTCTACTCTTCGACAAACCCATTAGACATAGGAAAAAGTTCGTAATAATGGCTTACCAACAAAAAGTTGATGAGTTGAGATAAAACCTCAATAGTCTAACTGAAATGATGAAAACTATTGCTCTTCAAGTCAACGATCCTAGCAAGCAACAACAGCTTGAGCGATGGAAGAATGCCTTAAGAAAGTTTCCAACGACTATAAGTATCAAGGAATTAGCTCGCAAGGGGTCTCAGTGGATAAGGAACTTCTTCCGCAGAAGTTCAATGCCAACGACATCCTTAAGTTCAAACCAACTAATAACCCTTAATTTCACTTGAGAGCTTTCGAGATTATAATGAATATTAATGCAATTGACAAGAAGGTCTTTCCTTCATTATTTCACTATCTCTTGATACTGTTTGTCAACAATGGTTTTTCTCCCTAGAAAAGGAGAAGATCTCTTTTTGAGACTCTATCACAAACGCTTTCATTGATAGGTACAAGTGCAACATCCAAGTTGAAACTGACCATAGAGAACTCAAGATATTGAAGCAAAAAGAAAACGAAGGGTTCACCTCTTTTTTCAACAAGTGGAGGGAAACTTCCGCTAAAATGGTCGAGGTCCCCACTGAAAAAGAATTTGTGAGGATGTTCATTAAGAATCTCCAAGACAAATACCAAAAGCACTTGAAATATCAATGTAATTTAAATACCTTCAAAGCTGTTTACAACATAGGAATTGATATTAAAGATGACCTTTTGAAAGTTGACAATGCGAAAGGAAAGAAGAACGACCATCCCTTTTCTTCCTCTCCCATTAATGAAGTCCATGCTACATACAAACACCTCTAAACAACTAATCCAAAGGTCGAAAATAGTGTTCACTTCACTTGGTATGTGTTACGAGACAGCCTTCGAAAAGCTACACCACAAGGGACTAGTCATGCCCGTAGGACCTATCAAAGACCCAGTTCTAAAAGCCAGGCCACCTAAGTGGGATCCTAATAAACACTGAAAATACCACCAGGGAAGGGGTCACGACACTGAGGAGTGTTGGAAACTCAAAGAAGCTATTCAAGACCTGATCGATGACAATAAAACTTTCAAGCTTTTAGCTATCGCGGAAGATCAAATATCTTTTGAACCTTCTCTCCTTATTACACCCGTAGGTGAGCCCATGATCGAGGTAGTCTATATAACCTCAATTGATGAAGTTACCATGATTGAGGAGGATGAAGGAGTTTTCTTAGATGATACCAAGGAAAACTCGACGAGTCTAAAAGAAGACGTTCACAAACTGCAGGATGTCATTACCATGCTCTTGAATATGGTGGAAGGCCTAACGAATCGGATGTCAGTCATCGAACAACGATATCATCTCAAGGACTGGAAGAATGAAAAGAACAACCACCTTTCATCTTCTTCCCGTCAAGAACACAAGGAAAAACTCAATGCTCCTAAGCCACGGGCAAAACGAACCATTGACGAATATACACCAATAGGAATGACTTATAATGAAGCTTTCGACTATTTTCATGGTCGAGGTCTTATTCATCCCATTGGTCCAATCCAAGATCTAGAACTTGAGAAACGGTCTCCCAATTGGGATCCAAACTCCTATTGCAAATATCATAGAGGCCATGGTCACACCACTAAAAAGTGCTTCACCCTCAAAGATCAAATTCAATACCTTATTGATTCAAATTGCCTTCGTGTTCCTCCGAGCGACAAAAAGGTCAAAATTAATAACAATGATGGCAAGAGCAGGAAGAACGATAATCCTTCTTTTGCTTCTTCCTATCAAAATAGGAGTTACATTGATAAAAATGTCTTAAAGACCAAAGAACTAGAAAGAAAGTTCACCCCAATTGGGATGAGCTACAATATTGCCTTTGATCAACTCCTTGCTAAGGGACTCATCACTTCAATTGGGCCTATGCAAGATCCTCCTCTTAAAAGGAGAACACTAGAATGGAACCCAGACTCCTAGTGCAAGTACCATCAAAGCAATGGTCATACTACAAATCAATGTTGCAAGTTTCAAAATCTCATTCAAGACCTCATCGATGCAAACAAGCTTCCATTCCGTCCAACTGGCAAGAAGACCGAGTGATGATAAGCACAAGACACGAGGCGAGCTTCAACGACAAGATTTCGTGACCTCATTTTCTAATTTTTTTATTCCTCCTTTCCCCAATTAGTCTAGCATAGGCATTCCTCATCTTCGTCATTAGATTTATTAGAGTTTGTTTTTTTTTTATCATTTTTCATTTTAATAAAATGAGTATTTATTTCCTAGCATATAATCTTTGCATTGCATTAAAAATAAAATAAAAATAAAAAATAAAAATCCACGTCGAACTAAGCATAAGGTGTACTAATGATTCGAGGCACCTCTTGTAGCCACATCGTATCACCTTTACTCTTTTCAAATATACAATCCTTTCTTGGAAAATCACTTTGAGCTTCGTCTAATGATTGGCTTTTCTTTTTTCTACCCATATCTACCTAACCCTAGGATGGGATGGTGTGCAATTTATGCAATTTTCAAAAAGAAAAAAGCTAGAGTGATTTTACCAAAATTTCAAAGAGCAAATAATAATAAAAGTGTGCAAAAGGGCAAGTGTTCCAATGTCATTGACATGAATATATCTTTGATAAGAACACGTCTCAAATTGTGTCTCTTATCGAGTGCTCGGTATCGTGCTTGAGAAACATGAGTGCCAAGTGAGTGATAGAATGCATGATCGGGATTGCCCACACTTATCAAAATAACAAAAATGCGAAAGCAAAAAAAGAGAGAGCAAAAATATAAACAAAAGAGTGTTCAAAAGTGAGGAAACCTCAAGCATACAAATACAAAGATTCAAAAGCAAGGTTGCACACCTTGGGGGCTTATCTAGGGTCTTGAGCCTTTATCCCCTTCTTTTTCAACCTTTAGCCTAACCACGTTACAACCCTTAAAAGACCTCTTTGAGGTATACACACACTTGTGCGAGGTTTGGCTAGAGTTACGTTCGGCCTGATTCCTAACGGATACGTAGGCAACCTTACATTAGGGTGCGGCCATAATAAAAATGCATTTACATTCATACATGATCATATTAAGGGATCTCCAATGCTCATCCTTATCCATTTAAAGCTAGACTTGGGGGCTTGATCCCTACATCATTAGCCTACCCAGCCTAAGACTCACCATCATTTGGCTCTTCTCAAATACTTTTCCACACTGTAAGCCTTTGAAGCCTAACTTTAGTGTCACTTTCACACACGTCATAGATACATGACTAAATAAACTTTCCCATAGGAACCCTTTGTAATGAAATCTTAATACAACGTTGAAGCATGCTTTGTCATATCAAAATCACTTATCACTTGTAATCATCATTGCATCGCAAAATATGAAGTATTTAGCCTCCAAGCCTAAGTTATCCAAATACTTTCATCATCGAGTCATCAACTAGGATAGCCTAAGATGCTATAATCCTTGAACCATGAGCTACAACATCAATGCATATACTTGACTAAGCTCATTCAACATGCACCGCAAACGCTCAAACACTTCACTTCTTCCTTTTCGCGTCTTTCTTATTCGGGAGAAAATTGGTACACTAATAAAAATAACGGTAAATTTTTGCTTTTTCTGCATTTTCGAGTCGCACGAGCACAATCACAATACAACGCACACACGAGTCATGCACATTAAGTCATGTAGTATCATCACATCGAGTTGAGTTTAACATATGTGTTAAAACACATTAAGTCACACAAGAGTCAAACATACTAAACCTTGAGTCAACCTCAAGTCAACTAATCACAATGAGTCAAGCACACCAAGCCTTAGGTCAACCCTAAGAGAAACACCGGCAAAGTCCTTTGGCAATCTTTGATTTTATAGGATACACAGCATCAAGCTCTTTGTTTAGAGACGCGTGGACATATCATTCAAAGCTCTTTGTTTAGAGGCGTGTGGACATATCATTCAAAGCTCTTTGTTTAGAGACACGTGGACATATCGTTCAAAGCTCTTTGTTCAGAGATGCGTGGACATATCATTCAAAGCTCGTTGTTCATAGACGCGTGGACATATCATTTAAAGCTCTTTTTTCAAAGACACGTGGACATATCATTAAAAGCTCTTTTGTTCGGAGATGAGTGAACATTCCTCAAAAAAGCTCAATTGTTCAGAGACGAGTGAACATTCTTCAAGAAAGCTCGGTTGTTCAAAGACGAGTGAACATCAACAGCGGCAAAGCACGACCACAACATCAACAGCAGCAAGATGGCGTTCACGTGGCACTTTGGAGGTCATCATAACAACATACAACAACAAAATCGGTTACTTCAGAGACTTGTACCCGACGGTGCAAGATACGCCTTTCTAAACTCTTTTATCTGCTTAACTAACGCTAGTTTGCAGGTATCGGCGTTACAAGAATGATTTAGGATCGCAGAACTTTCTGAATCATTCTCCGTCCCTATCGCTACTTTGACTTTTATTTTCAAAAATTACGTTTCTCCAAACTCAGTCAACGTGGGGGCTTCTATAGACACCAAATTGTGTCTCCCCAAAAACCAAACCCAATGATGAATATCTTTCATATCATCAAATATCGAGCAAGGTGAAATGTTGAAGAGTCTCGTGAATTTCCCCTTTTCTAACCTTTCCTAAAATGTTTTAAGCCAAAATCATTCATTTCGTGCATTTAAGCCCAAAATAATTCATTTCGTGTGCCTTAAAATCTTACTTTTCGTATCCTATTTATAAAAAATTTCCAGTTCAATTTTGGTCAATGATATGGGTCCAATAGTTGTGTAGTTTGATGGGGATCAAAAAGAGCTTTCCAACGATATATTAGAAGCCCAATTCCGATTAATAATGAGGAAGTTATGGCCAAAATACTAAATTGGATCTTAAATGTGTTTTATGGGCGGCCCAATGATCAAGTGGAGGGTCCATTAATTATCATTCCTAAAGGAATTAGGAATTAATTTAATCTTCTAGATTAATCTAGAAGGTTATTTTAAGTTCAAAAGAGATTAGGACTAATAATTATATTTTTATTTGATTTAGAAAAGATAAAGGATTTTAGTTGAAATAAAATAAGTGTTTTATTAGATTTAATCTGATTTTAATTAATGATAAGTACGAACTCTAATTATCCAATTATGTTGGAAAAAGGACTCCGTACAACAATTTTTATCGTACAGCGCCATCTCGTGGAGACAAGCCTATCGCATCGCGACATGCCCGTCGCTGTGCGATAGCCCTGTCGCGTCGCGATGGGAGCAGTTTTACTCAGATTGAAATTCGATCTGTTCTAATCGTTTCCGGGCAATTTCTCTCTATAAATAGGGTCGTTATTTTCCGTTTTCAATCATCAATAATCATCTATTATTTCTCTCTCTCTCTCTCTCTCAAAGCTAGAAACTTATTCTTTCTCCCTCTTTCTAAGCCTCACCCTTTTCAAAATACACCCTACGTCCATCACAAGACTTAGACACACCTAGCCAAGCTCGAAGTTACCTTTGCCCTAGACGTGAAAGGTTGATAACTTCTGAGGGTTTGGTCCTAAATCCCTATTTCAATTATTTAAATGAATTGTTTGATTTAATATTTTCCTTGAAGTTACTAACGTGTGTATTTTTTTGATAGAAAGAGATATGAGGCAACAAAGTGAGTAATTCAATTGCTCTATATCTTTAGAAGTATGCTTAGATTTTATTAATTCCTAGTATCATGTTAGGATGTTATTTATTGCTTTCTAGTATCATGATTAGGTTGCTTCCTATGTCTTATATCATGTTAGTATCATGTTTGGAATAAAGCTTTCATCTTTATTGTTTAGTGACATGCTAGGATTTGTTATTAATCATGTTAGTATCATGCCTAGGATCTTGCTAATATTATTATGCTTTTAAGAGATTGATGTTATGATGATGATTTGTTGTGTCACTATTATTATGTTGCTTGATATATTGTTTTTATTGCTTGATCACGCCCTCTCTTGCAAGTTTAAAAGGAATTTGTACTTGAAATCACGCTTAATAAGATAATTAGTAATTTTGTTTAGGCTAATATGATTTTAATTCAAGTGATCGCCAATAATAGCTTTATTTGTGCATTAATAATTAACCAACGTAGATTAAACAGGTTTAGGATTAATATATTGATTGCATGTTGATTGGAAAGCGCACATGAATATGAGAAGAACAAAGTAGAGGCCTATTTAGGTCAGGTTCAATATCTTTTAGGTTGGATTTGTACCTTCACCCCTGAATATCCAATCATAGTTCCGGACCATTATGGAGTTAGTGATCTCATGGATCGTGAAGGAGTGTAACCTTCACCTTCACCCTGTGAACGGTTTACAAGTTCCTAAAACTTGTTGGCGACTCTTTTTGCTCTAGCTTCCTACCCTTTGGACGCCACCATGCTTAAGTGTATGATCACAGTGGGGCTCAAGTGTGGGATGCTTGAAATATTCGCTACAATTGCACTTGCATTCTCCTTTGGATTTCTCTCTAGAGCTTTCTCACTATGTTAGCTAACTGAGAAACTTGGTTCTCCAAGTTCTTTAGACCACTTCTCTTTTCTTGCTGAAAATTCAAAGTATTGTTAGCCATTGCCTTAACGATATCTTCCAGAGACATGCTACCAAATTGTGATTGAGAAACTTGTTGATTTTGAGGTCGCGGCTAATATTGGTTGTTGATGAAAACTAGGTGGAGGGAAGATGCTTGTTGTTGCTGGAAGGCTAGTGGTCTAAGGTTGGAGCTACCTGTTTGCTGGTGAATAGTGACGGACCCACTCTTGTACATGGTGGGTCACGCGACCCAGCAAAAAACAGAGGTAATAAATGTTAAACATGGCAAATAATAATCATATGTTCCCACTAGTCTAGTGGTTGAGGCATAACATTTCTAAGCAACAAACATGGGTTTGATACCCACGAGTAGAATTTCCTTTGTTTATTTTTTATTTGTTAATTAACTTCATCCCACAAAGGCTCAATCCTACCTTTTTTTTTTTTTTTTTACCTTCTTAGTTCTTACTAGGTAACTTGTTGAAATTTAATTTTTATTTATTAACTTCATCCCTCAAATCCTACCTTCTTAGTTCTCACTAGGTAACTTGTTAAAGCTCATCGTTTTAAATGTTTTTGGTAATTTCATTGGTTATTTGTCATTATCCGTCACAAATCCTCCTTCTCCTCTCTCACAAGATATTTAATATTTTTTAAGTGACTTTTTTATTAGCTTTTAGGATATTTATGTTCCATTAATTATTGATTTGTATGCGGTCGATGGGAGATAGTGACCCAACACCCGTTAAATCCTGGATCCGCCACTGCTGGTGAACATTGTCATACCTCGGATTTGAATGATCTTTCCACCCTGGATGGATTATAAGTTTGGGAGAACGTATCATAACGTCTTTGCCAATGGAGTTCACTTGTTCTTCTTGCGTTGCATAGTGGGGCACATATTAGTTGGGTGTCGTACTATTTAACAGATGCCACATGCTTTTTCTTGCCCTTTTTCGATCATTACTCGCTCCACTAAGGAAGTGAGTTTAGCTACTTGTTGTGCGAAATTAGAACTCACCACTTCATTAACTTGACGTACAGAAGTGTACTTGATATTTTGACGTCCTCGATACTGAGAGTTTGCTTCCATGTTCGCTATCAGCATCTTTGCATTTGCGGGTGTCTTAATAACCAATGCTCCGCCACTTGCAACATCACTTGAATTATAATCATATTAACCTAAACAAGATTATGAATTATCTTATTAAACGTGATTACAAGTACAAATTCCCTTTAATCCTGCAAGAGGGGCGTGATCAAGCAACAACAATAATATCAAGCAACAATAATAACAACAATCATCAATCATAATAATCACAATAAAGCATAATAATAATAGCAAGATCCTAGGCATGATACTAACAAGATTAATAACAAACCCTAGCATGTCACTAAACAATAAAGATCAAAGCTTTATCCCTAACATGATACTAACATGATATAAAGAAAGAATAGGAAGCATCATACATGATATTAGAAATCTTAGTTATTACCCTAAACATGATACTAGGAATCATAAAGACATCCTAACATGATACTAGGAATCAAAATAATCTAAGCATGCTTTCTATATCGAAAGAATAACAATTGAGTTACTTACTTGGATGCCTCGTATCTCTTTCTAATAACAAAATACACTCGTTAGTAACTTCAAGGAAAATATTAAACAACCAATCAAATCAAATAATTGAAATAAAGATTTGGGACCAAACCCTCAGAAATTATCAACCTTTCATGTCTAGGGCGAAGGCAACTTTGAACTTGGCTAGGTGTGTCTAGAACTTGTGAATGTGGAATTTTGTAGGAGGGGAAAGTTTAGAAAAAAGAATAGAGAGAGAATAAGCTTCTAGCCTAAAGAGAGAAAAGAGAATATATGATTGGTGATTGTTGGTGAATGAAAACGGGGAGATACGACCCCTATATTTAGAAAAATAGTCCAAAAATGATAGAAAATACTTCAAGTTCTATACGGAATAAAACTGGCATCTGTCACAAAGCGACAGGCACCAGCGCCAGGCGACAGACATTAGCGCCAGCCGATAGACTCTATCGTCTGGCGCTAATTAAAAGATAAAACGCGCTTTATACGGAATCCTTTTATTAATATGATTAAGCAGCAAATTCCGTGTTTATCAAATTAAAATCAGATTTATCATAAAACACTTATTTTATTCCAAATAAAACTCTGTAAAATATAATTATCAATCCTAATACTATTAGAATTTAAAAGAACCTTCTAGATTATTCTAGAAGACTAAAATCAATCCTAATAACTTTAGGAATAATAATTAATAGGCCCTCCTCCAGATCATTGGGCTGCAAAAATTCATTTCGAGCCCAATTTAATATTTTGACCATAACTTCCTCATTACTCATCGGAATTGGGCTTATAATATATCGCTGGAAAGCTCCTTTTGAGCCCAATCCAACTACGCTATTATTGGACCCTTATCATGGAGCAAACTAAATTAGAATGGCTATTTTCATAAATAGAGCACATTTTCAAAAACAGAAAGAGAGATGTTTTAATAAAAACAACCGCATCACTAGAATTTTCACACTTTCACCTTGTTCGATAATCAAGTGACGTGAAAAGTATTCATCACTGGGTTTGGTTTTAGGGAGACACGTTTGGGTGTCTATAGAAGCCCCCACTTTGACTGAGTTTGGAGAAACGCAAGTTTTGAAAACGAAATTCAAAGTAGCGATAGGGACGGAGAATGATTCAGAACGTTCTGCGATCCTAAATCATTCTTGTAACGCCGATACCTACAAACTAGCGTTAGTTAAACAGATTAAAGAGTTAAGAAATACGTATCTTGCACCGTCGACCACACCTCTCTGGAGTAACCGATTTATTGCTGCATTTTTGTTGTGATGACCTCCACATTGCCTCGTGAATGCCATTGTCGAAGATCGCTGCTTGTAGTTATCCTCGATTGTTTGTGACAATCCTCCATAGTACCTCGGGAACATCGTCGAAGGTGACTTCTTGTAGCCATCTTCAGTGCTTTTCTTGAGTATTTGCTGTGTTGATGCCTTGGGGTGATGACAATCCTCTCTTCTTTAAGAATAGTTGCCAACACAACTCTTGAATGATGTATGACAATCCGATTTAGGGAAAGTTGTCAATGCCACGTAACAATCCATCATAGGAAATGTTGCCACGATGAAGCGACAATCCGTATCTCGGAAATTTTGCCAAAATCCAATTTTGGGAAAAGTTGCCAATGCTTCGTAACAATCTGTCATAAGAACCTTGCTATGGTCGACAATCCACGTCTTGGAATATAACTCTTGAAAGCAATCCACCTTGGAAATTTGCCAATATTAAGCGACAATCCTTTTGGGAAAATATTGCCACAATTGACAATCCGCGTCTCGGAACATTTGCAAAAAAGAGTCTACTGAAAATCCGTCTCAGGAAAATTTGCCACTACTGAAATGAATGACAATCCACGTTGGGGAACCTTTGCCGAAATGTTAAGATGAATAGAGACCTACGACAATCCTTTGGGAATTATTCCATAGGGAACTTGATGCGTGACAATCCAATCTCGGAAATATTGCCAAGGATTTTATGAATGTATGACAATCCGAACTTGGAAAAACTTTCCAAATAGAGAAGGAGCACGACAATCCATACTTGGAAACATTGCCAGTTTGAGATGACAATCCACTCTTGGAAAAGTTGTTGAAGATTTGATGAATGAATGACAATCCAAACTTGGAAAAACTTGCCAAATAGAGAAGGAGTACGACAATCCATGCTTGGAAACATTGCCAGTTTGAGATGACAATCCAATCTTGGAAAAATTGTCGAAGATTTGATGAATGTATGACAATCCAAACTTTAAAAAACTTGCGAAATAGAGAAGGAGTACGACAATCCATGCTTGGAAACATTGCCAAAGGGGAAAATCTAATCTTGGAAAATTTGTCGTTGAAGAATGATGCTCGACAATTCACTCTTGGAAATATTGTCGTTTTGGTGATGTGCTTGCTTTTGAACCAATGCCTTAGTGCTTGTAATGAGCCAATGATTAGGCGCTTTAGCTAAGTGAGATGATCGTCGTCGGGCCGATCACTGATTGCGATTGTAATCGAGTCGACTATTAATCATGTCAATTTGCTTATAGGGGCTAACTTACGTACCAGGGAACCCAATCAATCAATATGACCATTTGACTCTATTTGATTTGCTAAGTTGTTTGCGTCCTTTTGCTTCAAAATTTTTGTGAAGATCACCTGTCCGCTTGGGACTTAGTGTGCTTGCATTTATATTTTGGACTATAGGACTTTGCTCATGTTTTTCTTAGGGTTGACCTAAGGTTTGTTATACTTGACTCATCGTGATTGACTTACTTGAGGTTAACTCAATGTATTTGGACACGACATGACTTAATGTGCATGACTCGCGTTTGCATTGTATTGTGATGTGTTTGATCTAAATGCAGAAAAGCAAAAATTTTCCATCATTTTTGTGGAGGGTACCGACTTTCTCCAGAAAAAGAAAAACACAAAAAAGAATCGAAGTCGGTGTTTGAGGTGCATGTTGAATGAGCTTAGTTAAATGTATATGTCGATGTTGTATCTCATAGTGCAAAGATTAGTTCATCCTAGGCTATCTCAACTGTTGACTCGATGATGAAAGTATTTGGGTAACTTAGGCACGGAGGCTAAGTACTTCATACTTTGTGATGCAATAAGAATTATGATAATGAGTGATCTTGATAGGACAAGGCGTGCTTCATCGTTGTGTTAAGATTTCATGACAAAGGGTTCCTATGAGGAGGATTATTTGTCTATGTATCTGTGATGTGTGTGAAAGTGACACTAAAGCTAGGCTGCAAAGGCTAAGTGTATGGAATATTTTTTTGAAAAGAGTCAAATAGTGGTGACTCTTAGGCTAGGTAAGTTAATAATGTAGGGATCAAGCCCCCAAGTCTAGCTCTAAATGGATATAGATGAGCATTGGAGATCCCTAGATATGATCATGTATAAATGTAAATATGAATGTGAATGAATGCATTTTTATTACAGCCACACCTTAATGTAAGGTTGCCTACGTATCCGTTAGGAATCAGGCCGAACGTAGCTCTAGCCGAACCTCGCACAAGTGTGTGTATACCTCAAAGAGGTCTTTGAAGGCTTGTAACGTGGTTAGGCTAAAGGTTAGAGAAGAAAGGTGATAAAGGCTCAAGACCCTAGATAAGCCCCCAAGGTGTGCAATCTTGTATTTGAAATCTTTATATTCGTTGCTTGAGATTTCCTCACTTTTGAACTCTCTTTTGTTTATATTTTACTCTCTCTCTTTTTATTTTTGCTTTTGCATTTTTTTTTTCTTTTTGATAAGTGTGGGCAATCTCGATCATGCGGTCTATCACTCACTTGGAATTCATGTTTCTTAGGCACAGTACCTAGTACTCGATAAGAGACTCAATCTGAGACGTGTTCTTATCAAAGATATATATTCATATCAAAGACATTGGAACACTTGCCCTTTTGCACACTTTTATTATTTTTTCTTATTTTAATTTTTTGAAATTACTAAAGCTTTTGTTCTTTGAAAATTGCATAAGTTGCACACCATCCCATCCCGAGGTTAGGTAGATGTGGGTGAAGAAAGAAAGGTCTATCGTTAGATGAGGCTCAAAGTGGTTTATCAAGAATGGATTGTATATTTGAAGTGTGGAAGGTAATATGATATGGCTACAAGGGGTGCCTCTAATCATAAGTATACCTTGTGCTTAGTTCGACATGGATTTTTTTATTTTTTATTTTTTATTTTTTATGCAATGCAATGCAATGCGATATGAAGGATTTATGTCTTCGTCGTGTGCAATTACTAGATATATAAATGGATCAAATTATGGAGATAATTAAGTTCGTACATTTGGGTCATTGTTTTATCATAGCTAGAGGTACTAACGATCTTTGGGCTAGTAAAATAGCCCAAAGCCCAATTAGACGGATCCTATAAGGTCACACAAGGGGTCTAGATCGGGCACGAGAGGACAAGGCCCATGATGGGTCTCATCCTCTAGTATGGCCGGCCATATAGAGTAAGTTTAAGGGTTTTGGGCTTCCTAACCCTAGTCTAATTATAATGGGATTATTAATAGACTAGGTGCCTAGGGTTTGCTAAGTTGTATGCAATTATCTGATTAGTGTGATCAAACCCTAATTAGCAAACACGAGACAACCCCTCTTAAACTCTCCTCTCTCTCACGACACTCTCTCTCCTCCTCGGCGCCAGTGTGGTGGTTCGTGGTGGTGGTGGATCGTGGTGGTCGGCTCAGTCCATTAAAGGTGGTGATCGCAGTTTTCCTCAATCACTCGACCAATCTAGTATTGGTGGATGGCTCGTTCGAAGCTCGTGGACTAATTAGAGGAGCAACGCCTGGGGCTCTATTCTCTCCCTGATTTGTCAATCAATTGCTACATGGAATTCACGCTTCAAAGGTATGATTATGTGTCTTGTGTGTTATGCATGTGATCTTGGGAGTAGGTACTTTTATGAATATGATTCATAATTTTCTGTTGTGTAGTACCTATAAACTCCTACAATGGTATCAGTTAGCCTCTTGCGTGAACGCTCTTGATCATATTAATACGATTAATTTGAAGTCCATGTTAATTTTATAATCAATTAAGAGGGAGAAATTAATTTAATTATGCATCAATTGTTATATTTAATGTGATTAAACTTTTGGAATCGATTAAATGCGATTTAATTATGCTCAAAATAGCCATGAAGAGGACCGAATTAAGCCCTAGGTCATTCGAAATTTTCGAACCCTAGAACCCTAGTTTCGGATTTTCGAAAACCCTAACCCTAATTTTGAATTATTTCGAAAATTCCTAGCCCTAAAATGTGATTTTTGTGCTTGATTTTGATTTAATTCAAATTGTTTTATGCTTCATAATTTTAATCGAATTGATTTATGTATAAATATGTTTTGTATATGATCATCGATTTCATTTTAAGAGTTAAAATTAAATTGGGATTAATTTTATGATGAACCCTAATTTTAAAATTGAATGATGATTTAATTTTAATTTTTGGACTGATTTGATTTAATTTTGATAAAAGTTATTTTAATTAAATTGAAAACCAATAAAAAAAATTGTTTTAAGGTCGGCAGCCGCAGCTGGGTGGCGCAGCCACGGCGGCTGCCGACCTGGTGGCAATCCAAGAGGGAGGGGAGGGGAGGGCGGCGGTCCAAGGTGGCTGGGGCAGCAGCTGTGCAAGTGTTGCACGCTGCTGTCATGGCTGCCACTGCTACAGGGTGTTGCTGCCTTGCGGCAGTGGCTGTTGCGAAGCAGCCAGCCACCGTGGCTAGCCTCGCTAGCCAACCATGGTGGTCAGCAGCCGTGTAGTACGGTTTTTAAAAAATAAATAAATAAATAAATAAAATAAAATTTTGTTTTGAAAAATATTTCAAGATAATACAAAATTATTTTATTTGGATAAAATCTTTTATTTTAGGATAAAATCAAATCTTGCAAAAGTTGTTATATTCGATATTATCCATATTTAAAGTTGTTAAATTGGTACTTATCTATAGTGAAAGTGGTTAATTTTGGATAAGATTGATTAGGATATTCTGAGCATATTCCAAAAGGATAATAATTTCCTTAAATAATGTGATTATCCCATAATTAGATTAGGATATAATTGATTTTAAAATTATTTGATTGGCTAGTAATTAGGATAGAATCTCCTAAAGTTGTTAGGATAATCATGAAAGATTAAATATGATTTATCTTTCTAGATTAAAATAAGATTTGATTCTATCTCATGCCTAAATTAAAATATATGATATTTTTTGATTGGTCATGAATAATATGTGATATTATCTAATTATGATTTTAAATATGAGATATTTTAGAAAATGCGTTGCCTTAATTATGAACATTCGATGTTGTAGTTTAGACAAGCATGTTGAGCGATTTATTATATGGCATTTTTATAATATATGATATTATGTTGCTATATATAGACTAGTATGGCGCATAGATTCTAAAATACGATCTGCGCATCGTGATGTATTTTTGTAATCTAAATACGGTCTGCGTACCGTTAAGTATTTTTGTAACTTTTATTTAAAGTAAATAGATTAGTTATTTAAATAGTGTTAGTCCAAAGAAGCTCATGAAGTGAAGGCCCAAAGGAGCAAGGTGGATGGAGATCCATGATGATTCAAGTGGGAGCTTTTCATTTCTAGTTTTCTTAGGACTAAGGGGCCATGCTATGTCATGTTTTATTGCATTAGTAGATTATGCATGTTACATTTTATTTATGTTGATTGATGATGCGCTAGAGTTCACTAAATAATCACAACATAAATGAATCTAGGTCCCGGTAATATTGAGATTGCTTTTCCAATTAGATACCTAACAATCCTTTAATAGTAAGTGATGGGTCGGCCTTAGCAGAGCGTCACTTGTTATTTTAGGTAATTTGGGGTGGATCACGTTCTACATATTTAATTGGTTACGCTCAAAGAGGTTACCTAAAGAGTTTAGAACCTTGAAGCAAAGGGTAATAATTAAACATGTGATGGTTAATTATTCAGCCAAGAGTTACAAGAGTTGTAATCAGTAAAGAGTTTACTCACCTTGAAAATGTAATGCTTGATGGTAGGGCCTTAGTCCGGTCAACTATTACACAAATAAAGGATCTTGGAATCACTTAAAATTCAATTGGGATCATTTAATTATTGAATAAAGTGCTTTAAAGATACCTATGTAAATAGTTTATGGTACTTTAAATGTTAAATTAAACATAATTATTAAACTTTGCCTTATTTTGACATAGATGGGTAACCGTAATCACAATGACAACAACATTTACAATCTTCGACCATTCCTTGAGAAGGATAGGTTGACAGGAGAAAACTTTTCCACTTGGGAAAGAATGCTAAGGCTCGTTCTGAAATCTGAAGGTAGAGATGATGTCATTGACACCCCATTACCAGGACCTCTGCCAGAAACTACAACTACAGCAGAAGCCAAGAAGCACAAGGAAGCTCATGATAGAGCTGTACCTATCACTTGCTTGATGATTGCTACCATGGAACCTAGTCTTCAAAAGCGTTTTGAAGATCAGGATGTGTATACAATCATGCAAGAACTCAAAGCTTTTTTTAAGAAACAAGCTAGAGTTGAAAGGTACGAGCTCCATCGTGAGATTCTGGATTGTAGGATGGAGAAGGGTGTCACAGTTCATGATCATGTTTTCAAAATGATCGGCCTTATTCAAAATATGGAGAAACTGGGGCACCCATACAGTGATGAGATGGCAACTGACATCATTCTCCACTCACTTCCAGAAAGTTTTAACCAGTTTATCATGAACTTTAACATGACTGCGACTGCAAAGACTATGAATCAATTGCACGCAATGCTGGTTAGTGCTGAAAAACAAATCCCTAAGGAACCTAAGAAGGAAGTTCTTATGATTCAAAAGGGAAAGGGGTTCAAGAATAAGGGGCAAAAGGCTAGTGCCAAGAGCAAGGGCAAGCAAGTTGCTAAGGCTCCTGAGAAGCCTAAGGCGAATCTAAAACCCAAGGCTGCAAGTGAAAGTGAATGCTTTTACTACAAGAAGAAAGGGCATTGGAAACGCAATTGCCAGAAATACCTTAACTTCCTCAAGAAGAATGGAGCATCAACCTCAAGTATTATGTTATAAACATTTTAACTTTCACTTAGGTATGTGATACCAAGTTGTAGTGCATAACATTATGAATGTTGCGCAGGAACTGCAAACAAGTGAGGCTAGAATGGAAATGGAGCTTAAAGATGCGCTAGAAGTGTTCGAGTGACCAGAGATAGCTTCATAGTTTTATTTTCTGATCAGTTTATCATGATTTTAGAACAATTTCTAGTTTTTGATGAGACAATTTTTAGTGTTAGTTTGAATACTGATTTGTTTTTACTTGGCTTTGACAAGTGTTGAACCATGACCAAGGTAATAAATTGTTTTCATTTTGCTAGATACGAGTTAAATTTTGTTTTATGACATTGATAAAAGTAGATCCCAAAAGCAAAATTAGATGATTTAAAGTAAACTTACTTATAACAAAGTAAGATTAGGTCACATAAACCATTTTGCACATCCAAAGTTATATTGGGTGGACTCTTATTCTTATATGATTATGAATCACTTGAGAATTAGAAGTCATGCTTGATAAGGTAAGATGACCAAGTTGCCTTTTAGTTGAAAGGGTAAAAGAGCTAATGACCTTTTGGAACACAAGCATATGATGTGTGTGAACCAATAAGGTCAAGAATTCGCAAAGAGATTTAACTATTTCATTGCTTTTACTAACGATTTAAGTAACTATATCAATAATTACTTAATGAAGTAAAAGCTTGGAATCATTGAAAAGTTCAAGAATTCCAAAATGAAATGTAAAATCAGTTTGAGATAAGCAATTTAACACCACAATATGATTGTTGTGATAAATGTTTAACTCAAAATCAATGATCATCTAAAAAGGGATTGTTGAATTAGTTCACAATCCAGAAACATTACAATGTATGTTTATGAAGAAGGAATCAAACTTTGCTTGCCATGGTTCAATCCTAGATTAGCTTTAATGATTTACAAATATCGTTTTGAGGATATGCATTTACAACAACTATTGCGAATATACTAAATAGGAAACTTAACCAAAGCAGTAGAAAAGATGTCATAAGAGTTATGATTTGGAAATGTTCCAAAAGTTATCCTTTCTAAACAGTATTAAGGGTTATGAAATCGATGTAAAATGTTTACAAAGATGACATAATGCATCCTAAATCAGACAAATAGCTCTTCATGAATTATCCCATGGAAACTAAGAGGTATTATTCCTACAATCGCGAAGAATAACAAAGTGTTTGTTGCTCACGATAGTGTCTTTATAGAAAGAAATCTCTTCCTACAAAGCCAAGTGGGAGTAAAGTTAGATCTCGATGAGATTCCAGACGAGCAACAAATGGATATGGATAACACTACATCAGAGACGAAGGCATATGAAATCAGTTAATTTGATAAACCATATGTCGAAGCAAGCTAATTCCACTAGCGAGGCTTCTATCGTCCCACTTGAATGAAAGGCTTCAAAGAGTTGAAGAGAATAATTCTATTGTTGCTCATACCTATTGTAGGTTACTTGGGATCAAAACAAACAGTTTGTTAAAATCTTGAGAAAAGGTGGATTATAAAATTTTCCTATTAGAATGGTTAGAACCCATGCCCTACAAGCAAGCTTTGGATAAGTGCCAACTCAAGAAATGGCTTAAAGCCAAGAAATCTAGTATGGATTCCATGTCTGTAAAGATGTATTAGTCCATGATAGTCTTACAAATAAGGTCAAACCTATCAGTTGGGTAAGCCTATTCGGATTATTCTAGTTTTGGAGATCAAAAATCACCTTCATGAAATGTTCTTGATGGATGGATATGTATATGAAACAACCTAAGAATTTTGAAATCCAGAATTCACAGAAATTTTTGTTAACTTCAAAAATTCATTTAATGGATTGAAGTAAGCATCAAGGAGTTGGAGCATTCATTTCGATTAGGCAATCAAACAGTTTGATTTCCTTAGAAAACGAAAAGGAATCTTGTAGAGACAAGAAGTTTAGTGGGAGCAATTGATATACTTAGTCATGTATGTAGATGACATACAGTTCATATGAAATAACATATCAATGCTTGAATTAGTCAAGCAGTGGTTAGAGAGTTGTTTCAATATGAAAGACTTAAGAGATGTTGAGTACATATTGGGAATCATGATCCATGAAGTGAATCTTGAAGAATGATTGGAATGAATCAAGAGACTTATGTTTATAAGGATCTTGACAAGTTCATGAAGCAAGACTCTAAGAGAGGATGTTTTCCCATGTTTCATGGTATTACACTCAGTAAAACTCAGTTCTTTCAAAAGCTAGTAGAGTTGAGTTGTATGTATAATGTGCCTCATGCTTTTGCAAAAGGGTCCATTATATGTACTATGATATGTATAAAGCAAAATGTTACGTATGACTAGTGCATGTGTAGCAAGTTTTCAAGTACATTCAGAATAAGCATACTGAAAGTTGCCAAGAGAAAATCCTTGAGTACTTGAGAAGGACTAAAGGAATATTTCTAGCTAATAGTGTTAAAAGTAAATAAGTTGTGAAAGGTGCAAGTTTACCAAATAGGCAAGATGACTCTAGATGTTGATCTAGATGCATATTCGTGTCTGTATGAAGAAGGACAGTAAGCTTGAAGAGTTCAAAGCAGAGTACTGTTGCATACTCAATGTCAGAATATGTGTATTTAGCTACAGTAAGAGTAGTTAAGGAGGAAGTTTGGATCAAATTGTCTTGTGACTAAAAGGACACCTTTGCCAAAACAAAGGAGTTAGGGTCACATCACAAATCCAAACAAATAGATATGAGATATCACCTCATTTATGAGATCAATGACAAGCGGAATGTTGTGATCTGCAAAGTTTTATTATGAGTGAGAAATCACTAAACCCCTTCCATAGACTAAGATATGAGAGTCATATTAAAGACTTGGATTGAAGCAAGTTATGTAATTCAAGTTGTATATGTTTTGAGAAAACATGTCACATAAGGAATGCATTAATTTGCAGAATTATGTTTAAATAGAAATTATTATTTCTCTTATTAATTATGGTTTTGGAAATTAAATAAAATGTCCAAAATAATTATGAATTGATGGGCTCATCAGGTTGATGATCTGGTGAATGAAACCCCACAGGTGAACAAAACTGATATATTATTTAAGTTCCTAGTTAGAAATCATTAAAGTGGACATAAATGATTTCAATGAATGGACTAGCATGTAAGATTGATTGGATAGCGCAGTTTCATGGGCTATAGGGGCATAGTGATGCTCGGTCAATCACTTGTGTTTTGGGTGTTTTTGTCCCTTGGGAGAGTTACAACTCGAAGACTGGTCCTGCTGAATCTGTACCTGCAAAAACAACGGAGACACCGATTGGGTGGTGCTACGCCTCCAACGCTCAAGTTAGTAACTTGAAGGAAAATAAAAAGTGCGGAAATTTAGGTGGGGATCTGCTTGGATTCCAAGCTCAGGATTTCTCTGATGAGAGAGAAAGTAGGATGTAATAAATGATAGTAAATTTCTGAATGTCCCCCATTTTGGGGGAATATCTCTCTATTTATAGGGTCATTGGGAAAAGTGCCCCTCCCTAGGTCATTCTGACCTAGGACTGATGGGCTGCGCCGCCAAATAGCGAATTTTGGGGAATTGGGCCCTTGAAGGCCGCAATTCTAAGGAAGTATCTGGAGAGGCCACGTGTCAGCTGGAGATTGGCCAAGGATGACCTGCCAGCCTCTGACACGTGGCACCCCCTCATTGGTCCACTTGTCTAGGGTAAAAATTCCCTAAACATTTGCCCCTCACAGGTGGCACGTGGCGCCTGTGACACGTGTCATCCCATGAAGGGTGAACAGTGAAAACGGCTATTTTTTGACAGAGGTGACGGGGATTCGTGCCGTTTCACCCCTATAAATAG
This sequence comes from Chenopodium album, assembly GCF_948465745.1. Lineage (NCBI taxonomy): Eukaryota > Viridiplantae > Streptophyta > Magnoliopsida > Caryophyllales > Amaranthaceae > Chenopodium > Chenopodium album. The sequence goes on along the minus strand of NC_137846.1, from coordinate 41,223,277 downwards.
GGATTTACCCCCCCTCTCCTCTTCACATTTTTACAATCCTTGACTTTTTAGAGAGAAATAGAGTTTTCTAGAGAGAGGTGCGCTGATCCCGGCTGCGTTTAAGCAAGTCCAAGATTTCCGTGTGCTCTTTCGAAGTCACCCGGTCACTGGTTACTTTGCCGTTTTCAGATTTTCAGAACTCAAAGTAAGGTAACTATTCGTTTCCTTCTTTAAGTTTTCTTCTTTTTCTTTTTCTTTAGCCTGTATACACTCGTTTCCGGCTGTATACATTAATTTTTCAAAAAATAAAATGAACTCTCCATTTGCACACACGGCACTGCCTAGGACGCTCAGCCGGTCACCAGGGATGGCTGAGTCTAGAACCGGGGGTGCCTTGTCTGGAGTTTCTGGAGTACTTTGCTCATCTCCGGCTTCTTCCCTCTCTGTTCCTGTGCAGGACACAATGGCCAGAACTAAGCAAACGGCTACCAAGCCGGATGCTACTGAAGCATCGAAGGATGGCGAGCCATCTAAGGCTGCAGGTGGTGATGCAGTCGCAGGGGAGGAGCTGACGAGGGTCGACTCCAAAGGTAAGATAGAGATTCCTTGGCCGCTTGATTTTATGCGCGCCAAGACTATAACTGACCCTTCCGGGGGTTCCGTGAGTAGCCAGCAAAGAATGAATGCCAAATACGCTGCTAGTCTCTCAGCAAGTCCTTCTTATGCTGCAGATGCTACTTTTGGGCCCCCAGACCTGGCGGGGTTTTGCAAATGGATGGTGAGGACTCTCACCCAAACGGAGAAGAACTCCATACCCAACCGCCATGAGGTCGACTTCGACCAGATTCTGGGGCAGCTGGCGGAGGTAAATGAAACTTGCCCCTTATCTTTTTCTTTTCAATTCATTTCATTTTTCTTCATTTTTACTAAGTATGTAATTTCCCGGATGACCTTGCTCAGGTTATGGTCCGGGTGGATGGGCTCCGGGTGCCATTCCGGAAGAAGTAAGAAGAGGTAACTGATGCCAAGAAAAGGGCTCAAGCCAACCTCAACTCTACTGAATATGCATATATTAACTTTTATCTTGAGATTAAAGCCCTAGAGTTGAAACAGGAGGAGCTGGTAAAGACCTTGACGGCTGCTAATGATGAGGCTAACAGCCGGATCAGCGACCTGGAGCTCCAGCTGAAAACTGTCGGCTCAAACCTCAAAGCCTTGGAAGGAGCTGACAAAGAAAATGCTAATCTAAGGAAGGACAAGTCCCGACTGATTGCTGAGCTTGCCACTCTGAAAATTCAGCATGAAGAAGAGCTCAAGGCTAAGCAGGGACGGCTCATCAAGGAGAATGAGCGGGATAATGAGATCCGCCTCCGGATGGCTTGGGGGCTTCTCTACCCTGAGGTAGACTTTGAAGTCTACAAACTGAGGTACAACTACGCCACTGAGGCATATGATGCCAAGGTTCTTGGGGATCCTGCTCCGCCTCGCTTCAAGGACAGGGCCTTGGAAAATGGTGCTGAGGTTTCGGACGTAGAGGAGCCAGACTTAGATGAGATAATGAAGGAACTGGGCACCAAGGACAGCCAGCCTGAAGAGGCTGTGGTTCCGGATGATGTTCCTTCTACCACTCCAGCCCAACCAGAACAGCCGCAAGCGTAGCTCCCCTCCTTCTCTGCGGCAGTATGCCAACCACTTTTTTTTATTTTTCAGCGGCTGTATGCCAACCTTTGTTTTTCCGGCCTGTGCGCCGAGTATTTTTGTAACTTCTTTTTTTATGTTTCTCTGTATACCGGATGTGGATCCGGCTGACAATCATTCCTGGCCTTGAGCTAGTTTAATTTATTGAAGTGTACCGACTCAGTCGGTTTTCTTATACTTGCACAATTTTTCAATTTTTTCAGTTCTTTTTACTTTTGCATATATACTCAATATATACTTGTGATTTTGCCTATCTTATGAAAAGCATGCGGAAGGTACAAATCCGGTTGTCCTTGCCCCTAGACGGCTGTGTGGTTGGTTTAATCTAAAAAAGGATTGATTGTCTTGGAAACTTCTCATACTTTAAAGAGTATGGGATTTTTGTAAGACAATCAATCACAATAGTGATTGCTCCAAACCAAGTATACAGCCGGTCAAATGACAGGCATACAACCTCTGCCCCAGTCGGTATCAAACCGCCTGGGTATTCTTTATAGCTATTACGCAAAAAAGGGTTTGCCCTATAAGTGCGCAACTCGAAGAAAATTTTACTAAGTAAAAACTTATGATGGTACTCTGGCTGATACTTGCAGGCAGCCGGAGTTTTCACAACCAAAAATTACTTAGGAGAAATAACATGGTCAGACAGCTATGAGTTGGCTGGTCTAGCCACTCAATCTTTGCCGCCTGCATGGGTATATAGAACGAGCAAGATGGTTGTTCTCTGCGATGATTGCACCCGGAGGGGTGTCGCCGGACGCCTATATCCATAACAGGATAGACAAATTTGTAAAAAAGACAACCATCTAGCCTTTGGCTTCTGGTCTAGTTGGATAGCCACTAAAAGGTTTTGTGCTTAGCTTAAGGATCCGGCCATTGGCCTCTTGTCACTATGGAATTTTGATTTTATATACTAAGTATCAAACTTAGTTTTTTATCTGGCCATTGGCCTCAAGTTATTCACATATTAGATTTGCTACTAAACTTCACAACATTTGTATGGGTAAACCCAGACGGAAATAAAAAGATAATAAATGAAACAAAAGCATTTCTCATTAATACTTCTTGTTACAAAAAACTTTACAATACTCAAAAGTAGTACTTTTTTAAGTTATCTACATTCCAAGTTCTAGGCAGGCGTTTACCGCCTGGGGTTTCCAGGCGGTATGTGCCATCCCTAACTTCTTCATAGATCCGGTAGGGGCCTTCCCAATTAGGAGTTAGCTTTCCAAGCTCATTGGCCCTACCGGTTGCCTCCATTTTCCGTAACACAAAATCATCCACTTTCAAAGGACGTTTGTGCACTCGTTTGTTGTAGGCTCTCGTCATTCTAAGATGGTATATCTCATGTTGAAGGGCAGCATTTCCCCTGCGTTCCGGGAGGGAGTCCAATGCCAGCCGCATGGCCTCCCAATTTGCCTCTTCATCATAGAGCATCACCCTGAGCGTAGGCTCATAGTGTTCAATGGGTAAAACGGCTTCAGCTCCGTATACCATGAGAAATGGGGTTTCTCCGGTTGACCCCTTGGCAGTTGTCGGATGGCCCAAAGGACATGAATTAACTCTTCAGCCCATAAACTATAGGCTCTTTCAATTTTCTTTTTTATGCCGTCTAAGATGAGTTTGTTGAATGCCTCAACCTGACCATTTGCTTGAGGACGGCCGACTGAGGCAAAGTAACTAGAGATACCCTGATCTCCTAACCAAGTCTTGAGCTGAGGCGTCTCAAACTGAGAGCCGTTGTCAAATACCATAGACATAGGTACCCCAAACCGGGTGATAATATTCTTCCAGATGAAAGAGATGACATCCTTTGTCTTGATATTCTTAACTGCCTCCGCCTCCACCCATTTGGTGAAATAGTCCACAGCCACCAAGATATAGCGCTTTCCGCCTGGAGCAGGCGTATAAGGACCCAAAATGTCCATGCCCCATTTAGCAAACGGGACTGGGCTGTGGATTGCCGTCAGATCAGTAGCCGGGCGATGTATCAGCTTGCCAAACCTCTGGCATTTATCACATCTCTTCACAAATTCTTTGGCGTCTGCCTCAAGGGTAGGCCAAAAATAATGCCGCCTGGCTCTGACGGCTAGGGACTTGCCGCCTATATGGGAGGCGCAAAATCCCGCATGAAGCTCTTCGAGTACCTCTTTCCTCTTTTCTGGGGTAACACATTTTAACAAGGGCTTGAGAAAACCAGCCTTGAAGAATTCTTCGTTTCTCAACTTGAAGTTAGCTGCTCTCTTTTTCAGGACGGCTGCCTCCTGAGGTGAATCAGGGAGCGTGCCATCTGCAAGATACGCCCGGATGCCATCCATCCAAGTAGAACTTCGATCCAGGATTCCAATGGGCTCTTCATAAATGCTTCTTTTTTCAAGAACTTCCCAAAAGACTGACCGAGGCGTATCATGGCAGGCGGATGATGCCAACTTTGACAGCGCATCCGCCGGGTGGTTATCTGACTGGGGCACTTGATTCAATCTGAATTCCTCAAGTGTCCCATCCTCATCTTTGACAGCCTGAAGATATTTGATCATAGCTGGATGGGTCGCTTCATAAGTGCCCTCATACTGGCTAACAACCAACTGAGAATCAGAATGGGCGTTAATCTTTGTTGCCCCTGCTGCCTTACACATGCGGATTCCGGCTAGCAGGGCTTCATACTCCGCCTCGTTATTTGAGGCCTGAAACTTGAACCGTAGTGCATACCCATATTTATCACCTTCTGGAGATTCACATACAATACCTGCACCACAGCCGTTCTTTGTAGAGCTCCCATCTACATACACCTTCCAAACCTGATCAACATTATCCGGGAGAACCGGACGAGTCATTTCAACAATGAAGTTGGCAAACGCCTGACCTTTCACTGCTTTCCTTGGTTCGTAGGAGATTTCAAGACTTTGCATTTTAATAGCCCATTTCAACATTCTGCCGGATGACTTCAGAGTGGACATTGGCCGCTTGAGGGGCTGATCGGTGTAGATTACAACCGGATGTGCCAGAAAGTATGGCTTCAACTTTTTAAAGGCCATATATAGAGCAAGACCAAATTTCTCCACCATGGGGTACCGGAGTTCAGCATTTTTTAACACATGGCTAATGAAGTATACTGGGAGCTGAGTACCGTCTCGTTCAACAAGGAGAACGGCACAGAGGGCATGGTCTGAGACGGCTAAGTACATGTACAACTTCTCTCTAGGCAAAAGACTAACAAGCCTTGGCAAAGAGTGCAAGTGTTCTTTCAATTTTTGGAATGCCGCCTCAGCATCATCCCCCCATTCAAATCTAGTCTTCTTCATGATTGCTTGGAAGAAGTAAAGGCATTTGTCACCTGACCGGTTGAGGAATCTCCCCAAGGCGGCCAGGCAACCGGTGAGTCTCTGAACTTCCTTAACAGTGCGGGGTGACTTCATGTCAATTACCGCCTGTATCTTCTCAGGGTTAGCCTCTATCCCCCTTTGATCAATCAGGAATCCGAGAAACTTCCCAGACTCAACACCAAAGACGCATTTCTTAGGATTTAACATAACCTTATGTCGCCTGAGTGTGGTGAAGGTTTCTCGGAGATCAGCAAGGTGTTCCGCCTGCTGCTTGGATTTGACTATCATGTCATCAATGTACGCCTCTACGTTCCTCCCAATTTGACTAATGAAGACTGTATTAATCATCCGTTGGAACGTAGCCGGCGCATTCTTCAAGCCAAACGGCATCACAGTATAACAGAATAACCCCTGATCAGTGACGAAGGTCGTCTTTTCTTGATCTTTTTTCCACAGAGGTATCTGATGGAAGCCGGAATAGGCATCCATAAAACTCATCAAGGCATGACCAGCTGTTGAATCGACCAAGTTGTCAATTTTTGGAAGTGGATAACTATCCTTTGGGCATGCCTTGTTGAGATCTGTGTAGTCTACACACATCCGCCAGGTACCATTCGGCTTCTTTACAAGCACAACGTTTGCCACCCAGTCGGGGAAATTACAAGGCCGAATGAACCTGACATCCAACAACTTTTTTACTTCGGCAGCTGCCGCCTGACTTCTTTCCTCACCGTGGTTCCTCTTCTTTTGCCGGATGGGCTTCATTTTTGGATCCACGGCAGCAACCGTCCCAACCTTAACAGTTCGCTCTGGACGGCTATCGTCCAGAACAAGATCAATACTTTCACCAGCCGGTTGGGGACGGAGCTCCTCTGACCGTTCACCGGTCAGTGATTGCTATTTATTTTCTTTCTTCACCACCACCAGCTCTGCAGCTTTTCTCTTTTTACTGGCTGCTGGTGGGGGTGAAGGAGCATCCTTGACATTGTAAAGGTCTATTGGTTCCTTCCCTTGGCCGTCTGAGGCCACAGTATCCTTGACGGCTGAGAGGTAGCACTCCCGGGCCGTCTTCTGATCCCCGTTCAGGGAACCAACAGAACCATCATCCTTCTCATACTTGATGAGCATGAGAGACGGGATGATTACCGCCTTTGCTTCGTTGAGGGTTGGCCTCCCAAGAATGATGTTGTAGGCGGTCAACTCCTCAACGACCAAGAATCTGATGACAATATGTCGTCCCTGGCCTTTCTCACCCAACCGGATGGGTAAGTCAATTCGTGCGGCTGGATAGACCATCCCACCCCCAAAACCAACCAAGGGGTGGATGACCGGATGCATGCTGCTGGAGTTGTATTTCAGCTTCTGCAAGCACCGGAGGCTGATAATGTCCGACGAGCTGCCGGTGTCAATAAGGATCCGTCCAACCAACTGGTTGGCAACCTTACATTCAATGACGACCGGGTCGTCATGCGGACGGCGGACGCTGCCCCTGTCCTTCTTAGTTATGAGGACGTCTGGGAAGGTGGAACTGGCAGACGCCAGCTCATCATCATCATCCTTGTCCATCTTTCAAAGATGGCTCTTGGTGCCCCGGATGGTAGGGCCACCACATGAAAATCCTCCTGCTATAGTGTAGACCGGATCCTTGTCGGTATCCGAACTACTAGTAGGCTGGGGGGTTGCCTTGGAGGACTGACCCTTGTTCTTCTTTTTTGCCCCAGCTGGGGACTTAGAAATGTAGGACTTTAGAAGTCCTTTGTCAGCCAGACGGTCCAACATCCGCTGTAAACTGAAGCAGTCGTTGGTGTCATGGCCAACCTCCTCATGAGGTCCTTCACCTCCATGAGGATGGAGTTTCAGTCTTTGTTAAACTCATACCGGGGAACGTATGGTTTAAACTCTTTTTTCTTCTTCTGGGACGGCTGCTCAGAATCACTGACCGCCCAGACTTCTTTTCTTTTCTTGCTCTCTTCTTTTTTCTTTGCCGGCTGAGCAGACCGGCTCTCTTTTTGCTTGTCAGACTTCTTGGAGTCCGACTGGCTACCAGGCGTGCAGAGGTCGGTTGCTTATATATAGCTTTCCGCCTCCCTCAGGGCCGCCTGTAGCGTAAATGCCCCTTTTCTAACAAGGTCGAACTTAAAAGTCGACTCGTCTCTCAGACCCTTGAAGAAGTCTATAAATGCTACCTCGTCAGACAGCCCTTGGATCTGAATTCTGACCAGGTTGAACCGTCTGACATATGAGCGTAGCCCTTCTCTCTCTCCCTGCTTAATGGTGCTCAAGTCTAAACTTGTTTTCTCAGCAGGGATGTTCATTGAGAAGTTGGTGGCAAACAAGAAGGCTAGCTTCTTGAAGCAGTCAATAGATCCGGCTGGCAAGTTGCCAAACCATTTTTGGGCAATGCCCTTCAATGTAGCCGGAAAACAGCGACACCAGGTGGCATCGTCCCAACCTTGTAAACACATTAGGTTGGTATATGCCATCAGGTGGTCTTCTGGGTTGGTGGTGCCATCATAAGCACCAACCAAAATATTCTTAACCTTGGTCGGCTGAGCCGCCTCGGTTATATTGGCTGCAAAGGCAGACGGCTGTTCGCCTAGCCTCATCAGCCGGAGCTGCCAGTCCAGTGGCTGGAAATTGGTATATGCCGCCTGACCTCCGAATGGGGGTGGCTGCATGAACTGGAGGCCATATTGCCCATACTGCGCTTGGGGTGCGTATGGCATAGACCCTATCATCAGCTGAGGTTCGGTGTTGAAGGATTTACCGCCTGTCCGACTCTCATGCAAGGACATAGAATTCCTTACAGAAGCTTCCTTGAAGCTGTCTGGAAAGCTTGAGGTAGAAGCTGACTCAGACTGTTGCTGCCTCCTTCGATTGATGACTTCTCTAGCATCGAAGGTAGGCGTCTTTTTGGCCTCCGGCTGGGGTTGCCGAGGCTGCCTCTGGGGCATCAGAATCTTGGACCAGTCAAGTTTTGCGGCTGCCTTCTCCTTTGGATGAGGAGTTGGCTGCCTGTCCTTGACCGGCTTCTTCTTCTACCCATCATTGGGAGTCTTTTTAGCCGGCGGACTCTTGCTAGAGCCTGCCTTGTTGTTGATCATCTCCTTGATTTCACCCTTGAAGGAGTTCATGAATTTCATGAGCTCATTCCGGGTGACTGGGGCTTCTCCTCTGGTCTTCCGGGTTTCCCCGTCTGACCTCCCAGTGGGCCGGCTGCTTGGACCCACCTGGTCTAGATTTCGCTCCAGTTGATCTCTGGAACGAATGGATTTAGAGATGAGGGAGCCATCTTTGGTTATGTAGGTCTCCACATCATTGTCTTCTTCTTCTTCCTCCTCCTCAGTGAATACCTCTGGCTGAGGCTGAGGCGGAGGCTGAGGGATTTCAAAATTTTCCGGTTGAATAACCGGTTGCAAGTCTTCTTGGTTACCCGTCTGAGTAACCGGACGTAGAGAAGTTGAATCGAGAATTGGTACAGAATTTTGGACCATCTTGAGGTACTCTCCCCACAGACGGCGCCAAATGTTTTGGGTGTTTTTGTCCCTTGGGAGAGTTACAACTCGAAGACTAGTCCTGCTGACTCTGTACCTGCAAAAACAACGGAGACACCAATTGGGTGGTGCTCCGCCTCCAACGCTCAAGTTAGTAACTTGAAGGAGAATAAAAAGTGCGGAAATTTAGGTGGGGATCTGCTTGGATTCCAAGCTCAGGAGTTCTTTGATGAGAGAGAAAGTAGGATGTAATAAATGATAGTAAATTTCTGAATGTCCCCCATTTTGGGGGAATATCTCCCTATTTATAGGGTCATTGGGAAAAGTGCCCCTCCCTAGGTCATTCTGACCTAGGACTGATGGGCTGCGCCGCCAAATAGCGAATTTTGGGGAATTGGGCCCTTGAAGGCCGCAATTCTAAGGAAGTATCTGGAGAGGCCACGTGTCAGCTGGAGATTGGCCAAGGATGACCTGCCAGCCTCTAACACGTGGCACCCCCTCATTGGTCCACTTGTCTAGGGTAAAAATTCCCTAAACAACTTGGATATGCATGAATAATGCATGATCGAACTATTGACCTACTTTGAAGTTCAACTGTAGAGCTTCCGGATATATTAGTGGATTCCTTTGACATGAGTGGAACATTGATTCCATTTAATGATTGATTTAACCGTGGTACACTCAAACGTCTACCCGTAACAGAAGATTATAAAGTGTGTTTCCCGGTTATTTCAAAAGTATAGTAGGAGCTTTGGTTGCTACAAGATTGGATTGAGTCTACCTATTAAATTAGGAAATGTGTCATGGCCGCTTGAAGAGGGAGAATTCAGAAAATACGTGGCCGCGTTCAAATGCATTACTCAATAATCATTTGGTTTTGTAATTCTAACTCGGATTTCAAGAAATGATATGTAGATTAATATGATCTCGAAATGTAATGCAATCATATTATCAAATGGACACGTATTGACTTAAGGAATTTGAATATTGCACACTTGTCTCAGACAAGTGGGAGATTGAAGGATTTATGTCTTCGTCGTGTGCAATTACTAGATATATAAATGGATCAAATTATGGAGATAATTAAGTTCGTACATTTGGGTCGTCGTTTTATCATAGCTAGAGGTACTAACGATCTTTGGGCTAGTAAAATAGCCCAAAGCCTAATTGGACGGATCCTATAAGGTCACACAAAGGGTCTAGATCGGGCACGAGAGGACAAGGCTCATGATGGGCCTCATCCTCTAGTATGGCCGGCCATGTAGAGTAAGTTTGAGGGTTTTGGGCTTCCTAACCCTATTCTAATTATAATGGGATTATAAATAGACTAGGTGCCTAGGGTTTGCTAAGTTGTATGCAATTATCTGATTAGTGTGATCAAACCCTAATTAGCAAACACGAGACCAACCCCTCTCAAACTCTCCTCTCTCTCACAGCACTCTCTCTCCTCCTCGGCGCCAGTGTGGTGGTTCGTGGTGGTCGGCTTAGTCCATTAAAGGTGGTGATCGCGGTTTTCCTCAATCACTCGACCAATCTAGTATTGGTGGACGGCTCGTTCGAAGCTCATGGACTAAGTAGAGGAGCAACGCTTGGGGCTCTATTCTCTCCCTGATTTGTCTATCAATTGCTACGTGGAATTCACGCTTCAAAGGTATGATTATGTGTCTTGTGTGTTATGCATGTGATCTTGGGATTAGGTACTTTTATGAATATGATTCATGATTTTCCGCTGCATAGTACCTATAAACTCCTACACGATAATCATATGCAAGAAAATAAATGCTCATTTTATTAAAAGGAAAAGAAAGATCCTACAAAATAAATCTAATGGAAAATAAAAGGTGCCTATGCTAGACTTAATGGGGATAGAAAAAAAAGAAAAAGAGGTCATGAGATCTTGTCGTTGAAGCTCGCCTTGTGTCGTTTGCTTGATCATCACCCGGTCTTCTTGCTAGCTAGAGGCAATGGGATCTTGTTTACTGCTATGAGATCTTGAATGAGATTTTGAAATCTGTAACATTCATCCGTGGTATGACCATTTCCTTGATGGTACTTTCAATAAGAGTTAGGATTCCATCTTGAACATCGCCTTTCTGGCATTGGATCTTCAGTAGGGCCAATAGGTTTGATTAATCCTCGATCATGCAGACGATCGAAAGCAGCATCATAAGTCATTCCAATGGGCGTGAACTCTCTTTTTGGTTTCTTTTTAGATCCTTGATTATCCATAGCTAAGACATCATTTAGGTCAAAGGTACTAACATTGTTACTAGAGTGGGTGTTTTTAGAAGAAGAAGGATTGTCGTTCTTCTTTCCTTTCCAGCCACTGTTGTTGCTAGTGTTAGTAGCTTTTTGCTTTGCAAGGTCATCTTCGATTTCAATACCTATGTCGTAGACGGCCTTGAAAGTATTCAAATTATGTTGATATTTCAAATGCTTCGAATACTTGTCTTGAAGGTTCTTGATGAACATCCTTACAGACTCCTTTTTAGTAGGGACCTCGACCATATTAGCGGAAGTTTCCCTCCACTTGTTAAAGAAAGAGGTGAACCCTTCATTTTATTTTTGCTTTAGCATCTCAAGTTGTCTATGGTCTGTTTCAACTTGAATGTTGCACTTATATCTATCAATGAAAGTGTTTATTATTCCATCCCAAGTAGAGGTCTTCTCTTTATCAAGAGAAAAGAACCAATGTTGACAAACGGTTTCTAGAAATAGTGAGAACAAAGAGTGAAAAATATTCCTATCAATTCCCTTAATGTTCATATAGTTTCAAAAGCCTTTAAGTGGAAATAAGGATTGTCAGTTGGCTTAAACTTAGGGATGTCATTGGCATTGAACTTCTGCGGAAGAAGCTCCTTGTCCACTAAGACCCCTTGTGAGCTAATGCCCTGGAACCTATAGTCATTGGAGAGTTTGCTCAAGCTTTCTTGCATGAGCTCCATTTGTTGTTGCTTCACAGGGTCATTGATATGAAGAGCCATAGCCTTCATCATTTCAGTTATGTTAGCCACGTCCTTCCTAAGTTCGTTGACTTCATCTTGAGACGCCATTATCTTCTTAGCTTTTCTCTTTTGTCGAATAGATTTATCAAAAAGTAGTACTTGGACAAAAGTGTTATCCTTGATTAAACTCCCTTCTCTCCTTGACCAAGTGTTGTGGAAAGGGAAATTGGGGTAAATTTTATTTTTGACTTCAAGCTCTATTCAACATGCAATAAATGAGAAGAGATCAAAGAAGAATGATATGGATGAAAAAATGATGTTGATAGAGAAATATGGGAGAATTAGGAATAGAATAGGCCCCCAACTCAAATGACGGAAAAACGACTCATGCATGAACCTAAAACATGGTCATGGTGACATATACACAAAGTGTTTGCTAAGACTAGTGAGTGTGAGTGACATGCTTTGACTCTTGTGTGAAACCATGGGACTATGTGCTTAGACTCAATTAAAAACATGACAACTGTCATTAATAAACTGGTTAAACCGATTAAGTAAACTGATTAATTAGACTCGTCATGAAGACTCGAGCAGAAAACTGAAGTCGCCGGAGCAACAATACTGTCGCCAGACGCTAAAGACCAGCGCCAGACGACAAAATTGTCGCCTAGCGCTAATCACTAGCGCATGGCACTATAGCCCAAACTTTTGCGCCATTGCTGGAACATTGGTCTGGGAGTGTTTCTAGTATTTTACTCTAAAGGGACAAGCCTAAAGTCGTACTAAGTCAAGTTTGATCAATTTATTTAGACTTTAATCATTTATATTAATTAATTAATTAATTTTGCAAAGTCCTTTAGTCATTAATTAGTTCATGTAGACTCATTCACAAGTCAAACAAACGGTTAGTGTAAACACATATAGGTTATGCACAAGCAAAGAATGCACAGGTAGTCAAGTAAGCACGATATGATGCAATGAGATTGCAACCTAACCATGCCTCTAGTTCTCTAAAGTTCAAGAATGGGTTAATCAAAGAGGGTCCATGGTTATGAGTCCGGATGCACTGCGCGGAAGCCTTACCTTTAGAAGGGTTGGCGAGAGTGGATGGGACCCCGCGAGTTAAACTCGCTCCCAAGGTTTGGTGAATTCAATAAACTCGAATGTACCCTTCGTTGCCAGGAGCGTTCGATTGGGTAGATGGAGCGTGAATTCCCAGAGGGTTATGGCCATATGTAGAACACATATGGGTTTTAGAAAAAAGGGAAAAAACTCAATCCGGAAGTAAAACCGAGCAAACAGTGCTAGAACTAGTCGAAACAAGAAGGTAGATTTCTGGCTCGGTATTGGAAGAATTTGGCGCGAGACTACAGTGCCCGTTGCCAGACTATGTCTCGGTCGCCAGACGACAATTACTGTCGCCAGGCGACAGAGCCATCGCTTGGCGATGGCGCTGTTTTCTCAGCGCTAATTCCTACATGCCTCAGCAGCTTTCTGTTCTTGAATTTTCCAGTTTTTCGCAGCGTTATTTCAATTCTAATTGTGAAAGATATTTCCCTAATTTCCTACGTGTAGAAATTCTATGTTTTTGACGCATTACGGATGGTCTTTCCAATGTGGACCTTTTTATGCATATGCCACAATGTTAATAAAAATTACGCACATGAACACTTAGAACGTTTCGAGTCTCATCCGCTCATTTTAAATCATTGCAAAAATAAATTTTAGGAATTAAAATAGAAGTCCTCCCCAGTGGAGTCGCCAAAAAACTGTAGGGAATATTTCAAGCATCCCGCACTTGAGCCCCACTGTGATCATACACTTAAGCATGGTGGCGTCCAAAGGGAAGGAAGCTAGAGCAAAAGAGGCGCCAACAAGTTTTAGGAATTTGTAAACCGTTCACAGGGTGAAGGTTACACCCCTTCACGATCCATGAGATCGCCAACTCCATAGTGGTCTGGAACCATGACTGGATATTCGGGGATGAAGGTACAAATCCAACCTAAAAGAGATTGAACCTGCCCTAATAATAGGCCACTACTTTATTCTTCTCATATCCATGTGCGCTTTCTGACTAACATGCAACCATTAGGTTAATCCTAAACCTATTTAATCTATGTTGGTTGAATTTAATGCACAAACAAAAGTATTATTGGCGATCACTTGAATTATAATCATATTAACCTAAACAAGATTATTAATTATTTTATTAAGCGTGATTACAAGTACAAATTCCCTTTAATCCTGCAAGAGGGGCGTGATCAAGCAACAACAATAATATCAAGCAACAATAATAACAACAATCATCAATCATAATAATCTCAATAAAGCATAATAATAATAGCAAGATCCTAGGCATGATACTAACAAGATTAATAACAAACCCTAGCATGTCACTAAACAATAAAGATCAAAGCTTTATCCCTAGCATGATACATGATACTAACATGACATAAAGAAAGAATAGGAAGCATCATACATGATATTAGAAATCTTAGTTATTACCCTAAACATGATAATAGGAATCATAAAGACATCCTAACATGATACTAGGAATCAAAATAATCTAAGCATGCTTTCTATATCGAAAGAATAACAATTAAATTACTTACTTGGATGCCTCGTATCTCTTTCTAATAACAAAATACACGCGTTAGTAACTTTAAGGAAAATATTAAACAAACAATCAAATCAAATAATTAAAATAAAGATTTGGGACCAAACCCTCAAAATTATCAACCTTTCACGTCTAGGGCGAAGGCAACTTCGAACTTGGCTAGGTGTGTCTAGAACTTGTGAATGTGGAATTTTGTAGGAGGGGAAAGTTTAGAAAAAAGAATAGAGAGAGAATAAGTTTCTAGCTTAAAGAGAGAGAAGAGAATAGATGATTGGTGATTGTTGCTGAATGAAAACGGGGAGATACGACCCCTATTTATAGAAAAATAGTCCGAAAACGACAGAAAATACTTCAAGTTCTATACGCAAAAAAACTGGCATCTGTCACCAAGCGACAGGCACCAACGCCAGGCGACAGACATTAGTGCCAGGCGATAGATTCTGTCGTCTGGCGACAGACTCTGTTGTCTGGCGCTAATTAAAAGATAAAACGCGCTTTATACGGAATCCTTTTATTAATATGATTAAGCAGCAAATTCCGTGTTTATCAAATTAAAATCGGATTTATCATAAAACACTTATTTTATTCCAAATAAAACTCTTTAAAATATAATTATCAATCCTAATACTATTAAAATTTGAAAGAACCTTCTAGATTATTCTAGAAGACTAAAATCAATCCTAATAACTTCAAGAATAATAATTAATAGGCCCTCCTCTAGATCATTGGGCTGCATTTAAAATTCATTTTGAGCCCAATTTAATATTTTGACCATAACTTCCTCATTACTCATCGGAATTGGGCTTATAATATATCACTGGAAAGCTCCTTTCGAGCCCGATCCAAATACGCTATTATTGGACCCTTATCATGGACAAAACTAAATTGGACTGGCTATTTTCATAAATAGAGCACATTTTCAAAAACAGAAAGAGAGATGTTTTAATAAAAACAACCGTATCACTAGACTTTTCACACTTTCACCTTGTTCGATAATCAAGTGACATGAAAAGTATTCATCACTGGGTTTGGTTTTGGGGAGACACATTTGGGTGTCTACAGTCTATAAGACTAAGTTCAACTCTAATGGAAGTGTGAAAAATTGCAAAGCTAAAATTGTTGCTAGAGGTGATAAACAGATTGAAGGAAAAGATTATAAACACACTTTCAGTCCTATTGCTAAATTTACTACTGTGAGGGTTGTCATTTCCTTGGTAGCTACTTTTGGTTGGGATATACAACAAGTTGATTTGAACAATGCTTTCTTACATGGATATATTAATGAGGAGGTTTACATGGCACCACCTCAAGGTTATTCTAAGGCCACTCTAGGAAAGGTTTGTATGTTGAAAAGGTCTAATTATGGGCTTAAGCGAGCCCAAGGTGCTGGAACAAGGAATTGAGTAAGTTTTTTCTTGATTTTGGCTTCACTCATTCCCAATAAAATTATTCCTTGTTTATTATGAAGAATAGTACCTCTTTATACAATAGTGGTTGCTTATGTGGATGATCTTTTGATCACTAGAACTGATGTTGCTGTAATATAGACTCTAAAGACTGCTATGCACAAGGTTTCCATTATCAAGGATCTATTGGGGATAGAGGTTTCTAGATTTTAATCTAGGATTCTTTTGAAATAGAGAAAATATATTCTAGATTTGTTAAGAGTGCTCATATGGAAGGCTGTCACATAACAAAATTTCCTTTGCCAAAAGGTTTGAAGAAACTAAGTAAAGATGAAGGCACATTGCTTGATGATCTTGAGAAATACAGGAAGATTATAGGGAATCTTATCTATTTGAATCTCACTCGGCCAGATATCAGTTATGTTGTTCAGCAATTGAGTCAACCATATATAGCCCTAGGGATCCTCACCTTTCTACTGCAGTGCATGTGTTGAGATATCTTAAGGGTACTCTTCATTATGGATTTATTTTATCCTGCACAGAATAACTCAAAAATTACAGGCTATAATGATATACATTAAGGCACATGTTTTGATTCAGCCAGGCAGGTCCTTATCTGGTTATTGTATCTTTCTTTACAATGCTTTGATATCTTGGAAGACCAAGAAACAGAAAGTTGTGTCCAAAAGCTCTACAAAGGCAGACTATAGAAGTATGAGTTATACAACAAATAAGGTTGTTTGGATGGAAAGATTACTTCATGATTTGGATATGGTATTTCTACACCTATTCCCTTATATTGTGACAATATTTCTACACAACACATTGTAGAAAGTCCTTGTTTTCATGAGAAAACAAAGCATTTGAGGTCTAAGTCACAAAAATTGAATGTTCATTTCATCAAAGAAAATTTTCAATTTGGTTTTGTTAGTTGAAACGAACACAACAAGAGGGAGGGGTGAATTGTAGTTGAGTTCCTAGTGACTACTTTTTCAAAATATAAAACTAAATATAAAGGAACTTTGCAACACACACAGGATTTTACGAAGAAACCTTCCAGGGCCCAACTGGAAGTAAAACCTCGACCCTTCTAAGGGATTTCCAGATAAAAACCAATCCACTATAATAGGGCAAACACCAAGTTACAAACCTATTATATGACAGACCTTTGCTCACAAGTTCCAAATAGAACCTGCTACACAGTAGGACCCTATCCTACCCAACTCAAGTTCCAAACTTGAATTCTCTCGTCCTCTCACAGTACTATTTCACAGCTTTTACACTCAAAGCTATCTTACCTGTATGCAATATATTTTTCATACACACACACCCAATAACCCAACCAATTACAGAAAATATAACACCTAGAATATGTTAGGCAAGCAATGCACGAATCTCGAAACAACTATGACAAGATTAAAGCTTGGAAAACTTACACAAATTAACCTCAGAGATTTCTTCACGCAAAACACACAAAAAACGTATGAAAATATGATCTCTACTATATATACAAGATTAACTCATATAGCAAGTAGGGTTTTTCAAAAGATAAATAAGTTAATTTAACTAAATCACAAAATAAAGTTTTATGTAAATCTTTTAAGAGAAAATCTTTTCGGAAAATAAGATAAGATAAGTTGTAGCAAAACGAATAATATCTTTTGATAAAATCAGATTTTAAGAAACAAATTATCTTGAAGATCTTTGCTTAAAATCTTTCTTTTATCTTTTTCCGTTTAATTAAATTTGCCAATTATCTTGTCATGCCTCTAATAAGTTTCGTGCATATCTACTTAACATATTTAACAATAAATCTAGAAGATAAAATCTTAACTAAATTAATATTGATGTGCCGCGTTTCTGTAATACTGAATTACTTGGGCTTCACGCAGACCAGGATCAAGTTCCTGCTGTCACTCGTTCTTCAGTCTTCAACTGGAACTTCGCAGACTAAGTTCCTTCCAGAACTTACTGTCTTCAACATGCATCATCCAAGTTCCTGTTAGGGAACATTCCTGTTAAGGAACTCAGTTCTTGTTAGAGAACTCTTCTTCTATATTGTTTGACTTTTCTTCAAAGGTCTCTTCATGTCTTCTTAGCCTAAGTTACTCTTCCACCTCCAAGGGCAACTTCACCTGTACTAATCAAACACTTATAAACCTTTATTAATTGAGTTTGCTTTAGTTTAAGGTCATCATCATCAAAACCTTTAAGCTTCAACAATTTCCCCCTTTTTGATGATGACAAACTTAAGCAAACTCTTTTGAAAAGTTAAAACAAATAGAAGGACGTATTTTTGGATTTTTGTTTATTGACAAGAAGTAAACACACAACTGAAATTAAAAACAGAAACAAGAAAAACAAAAATAAACAGAACAGAAAATAAAACTAAGCTACTGGCACCATATCAGAAGAAAGTTCTAATACTTTCTCAACTGGAACCCAGAACATCGTCAGCCTTCAAGTTTGCCTTTTCTTTTCCCCGTTTTGGCATCATCAAAAAGTCCTGCTTTTTCAAGTTATTAAGCATCTAGCCACAGCCCCACAAGCAATTCATCGAGTGTGGGAAACTGAAGGCAGCGCTGCTAACTTCCCTTAAGTTAGTTCCACTTTCCTGCTCAAGTTACTTTTCATAACATACATATACACACATGTTTCTGCCAAGTTCCAAAAATATTCATTAAAACCAAGAAATGAACATCCTGCTGAACAATTAAAAATATTACAAACCAAAATGAATTGTTCACAAACTAAAACAGAAATTAAACTTGTCCATGACTGAAATAGAGAAATAGAGAAGTGGCTAGGCTAAGGTAGGCTGAAAGATTTGAAGTGAGGTTGGGCGGAGTTAACTCTGAAGGAGTTCAAGAATCTTCTTATTGTCTTCAATGTTTTGCTTCACATACTCCTCCAATTTATCTTGAAGACTCTTGAGATCCTTCTAGAACTCCAACTTTTGCAGTTTGAGACTGCCCTCAAGACCTTGTACCTTCCTCTCAAGTTTCTGCACCTGTTCTGTAACTGCCTTAAGTTGTTTTTCCGTAATTTCAACTCTATCCATAAGTTCAGCCACCTGTCCAGCAGTCACATTTTCTTCATCATCATCCAGCTCTAGAGGCTTCTTCATACTTGTTTTAGGAGCAGTGCTAGCTGAGAGACTCGTGCTTTTCCTTACAGGTTTAACAGGAACTTCTTTCCCTTTTCTCTTCCCACCTGCTGCCTTTTTCTCTTCTACTCTCCTAAAATTCCCATTCACTACCTCCAGGCTAATACCCTGTAGTGTCTCACCATTTATCACATTTTCTGGTTTGTCCTCCAATGCCTCATAAATTCCTTTAAGCTTCACACCTAGAAACTCAAACACAGTAGAGAGCACAGCCCCATAGCCCACTTTGTTCTTTCTAGAAACACAGTGTGCTAGATGTTGATACATCAGAGAAGGAAAATTTATTTTGATCTTTTTAGAGAGACAGAAGATGATAGCCAGATCCATTAAACATGCTTGACTCTTTTTTTGAGTTCTAGGTAAAATTGTTTTTCTAACAAAGTTAAACAACAACTTGTTCAAAGGGCTTAGATCATTATGACTCATAACATTCTTCCCCCTTTCTCCTCCCAAGGACTCAACTATATCACCACTTAAGTAATCACCAACCTTCACAGTTGTTTTTCCTTTGACATACAATTCATAACCCCAAGTAGGTACTCTCAGAATTGTCCCTAATTTTTCAACATCAAACTCAATTTTCCTTTTATTAACTACGCTAGAAATCTTTCCTTGTTTAACTTGGAACTTGCTACAAAACTCATTCATAGCAATTGGATACAGAACATTATTAGATGCAGTAGTTAACAAGTATTCCCACCCTTGAAATTTGATTAAATCAAGAAATTCTAAAAACCTAGACTTCTTGCACCAGGAAACATCGAGTCTATGTCCAACAACATACCTTTCGGCACTTGCAAGAAGTTCCAATTGATCATCATTCTCTTCTTCCTCTCTCTCCTCCGTCTCGTTTTCATCACTTTCCTCTTGATCATCTTCTTTCTCCTGCTGAACCCCTTGTTCCAACTCCTCAACTTCCTGTATTTGCTCCTCAAGTGATTTTTCTTTTTCTTTCTTTTGTTTCCATTCTCGAACTCTTTCAAGCACACTTGAATTAGCAGTTTCTTCCTTTTCATTCTTGCTTTCTTCTTCTTTAGGGTTTGAAGTCAGGGGGTTGGGTTTTTCAGCGGGCTTGGGTGTTTCGGAAGTGGTTTTGTTTGTTTCGGAAGAGGGTTTGTAATTCACCATTGCTAGAGGAGAAGTTTCTTCTTTAATTGTAGTTTCCAAGTTATGTGAGTTTTCTGAAGATACAATTTCAGCAATGATAACCATGGTTTTAGATGGTGGTTTTGAGCTTTGATTGTTTTTACTGGAGAGGGTTAAAGTGATTTGACAGTAGAGTAAAAAGGTGGGTGAAAGATGCTTTTATATTGAATGAAGCGGTGTGATGGAATTTGATGGGTTTTACTGTTTAGTCATTTAATGGAACAAGTTCAATTAATTTTTGCAAATTAATTTTGGCAGGATGTATTTTCCAAAAATCGTTTTCTTTCCAAATTCATTTAATTTCCAAAATGAGTTTTATTTTTAAAATACACGTATTGGAACACGCTTTCAACACACATGCAATGTACATTACTAATCTCTTAAGAAATTAAGTGTTTAATGAACTAACCTTCAGTGATTAACAACGGTGATACTTCAGCTATGTTCAACACACCAAGATTGCGCTATATGTTCTTTTTGCTTTATTTACATTATTTTTTATTTTGCCATATCTTGGAACTTCAAAAGCAATCAAGTCAGCTTGATCATCTCAAGTTCCAATCTCAATTTCTCAAGTCTTTCTCTGTTCAAGGGCTTGGTTAGAATATCAGCAATTTGATTTCAGTTTGACAAAATTCTAACTTAATATTCCCTTGCTCCACATTGTCTTTTAGAAAGTGATGCCTAATGTGGATATGTTTTACCTTTGAGTGTTGAATTGGATCTTTAGAAATACAAATAGCACTAGTATTATCACAGTAAATAGGAACACATTCAAAAATAATACCAAAATCTCTAACCTGTTGTTTTATCCATAAAACTTGTGAACAGCATGCTGCTGCTGCCACATACTCAGCTTCAGCTGTGGATAATGCAACTATATTTTGCTTCTTGGAACCCCAAGAAACTAAACAAGGTCCTAAAAATTGTACCATACCTGAAGTACTTTTTCTATTAACCAAATCACCTGCAAAGTCGGCATCAGTAAAGCCATTTAATTTAAATGAATCACTTCTAGGATAGAAGAGACTCAAGTCATCAGTTCCTTTCAAGTAGCGAAGGATTTTCTTTACTGCTATCAAGTGGGATTCCTTTGGATTTGCTTAGAACCTGACACATAGACCTACACTAAAAGATATGTCAGGTCTACTAGCTGTTAAGTAAAGTAGAGAGCCAATCATACCTCGATACATAGTTTGATCTATGCAAGTTCCAGTTGGATCTTCATCCAACCTAGTTCCAATACCCATAGGAGTCTTATTGGTTTTTGCATTGTCCATCTTGTACTTCTTGATCAGTTCCTTGATATATTTTTGTTGATGGATCATGATTCCTTCTTCAGTTTGTTCGATTTGCAAACCGAGGAAGAAGTTTAATTCACCCATCATACTCATTTCAAATTGTCCACTCATTAGGTCAGCAAAATACTTGCATAAAGATTCGTTAGTTGCACCAAACAAAATATCATCAACATAAATCTGTACAACTAGGATATCAGTTCATTTGATTTTAAAAACAAAGTTTTGTCAATTTTACCACGTTTAAAACCATTTTTCAAAAGGAACTTAGATAATCTTTCATACCATGCTCTAGGAGCTTGCTTCAACCCATAAAGAGCTTTTTCAAGCTTGTAGACATGGTTTGGGAACTCTTGATTCTCAAATCCAGGAGGTTGTTCCACATAGACTTCCTCATCGAGAAATCCATTTAAAAACGCACATTTAACATCCATCTGGTACAGCCTAAATCCCATGTAAGCAGCAAAAGCAATAAGTAAGCGTATAGCCTCTAACCTGGCTACAGGATCAAACGTTTCTTTATAGTTGATTCCCTCCTATTGATTGAAACCTTGTACAACAAGTCTAGCCTTGTTCCTGACAATAATACCATGCTCATCTAGCTTGTTCCTAAACACCCATTTTAAACTAATTGGCTTCTTCTTGTTAGGTCTAGGTTCCAAATGTCAAACTTTATTTCTTTCAAACTCATTAAGTTCAGCTTGCATAGCATTAATCCAGTCAGCATCAGTTAAAGCTTCAACATAGTTTTTAGGTTCCATAGAGGAAAGGAACGTATAGAATGCACAGAAGTTCCTAAGTTGAGATCTCGTCTGAGTTCCTTTTGTGATATCGCTCACGATTGCATCCACTGGATGTGACTTCTGATGTTTCCAAGGCTTTGGTGTGAAGTCCTTGATTGGATACAGTCTTTCTTCATTGTTATTGACTGGTTCTTCAGTAGGAACTCCAACTTGATTCTCAGTTTGCACTTCTGCAGGAACTTCCTCATTCAATATATTCTGTTCTGGAACTTGTGGAGTTCCTGCTGCATTCTCCAATGTAGGTCCTTCATTTGCTTCTGTATTTGCTTCATTTTCACCTTGCTACTTCTGTAATGATGTTGATTCCTCATCTGGATCCTGTTTTCGCACAAGACCAATTTCAAAATCATCATCACAATCCTGTACATCAATAAATTGTTCAGTTTCATCAAATATAACATGTACAGATTCCTCAACTCACATTGTTCTCTTATTATAAACTCTATAAACTTTACTATTAGAGGCATATCCTAAGAAAACTGCCTCATCACTTCTTTCATCAAACTTTCCCAAGTTCCTTTTTCCATTATTGTGAACGAAGCATTTACAACCAAAAGATTTAAAGTAAGAAATGTTAGGTTTTCTCCCTTTCATGAGTTCATAGGGAGTTTTGTTGGTGATGGCTCTAACAGATACTCTGTTAAGGATATAACATGCTGTGTTCACTGCCTCTGCCCAGAAGTTCCTAGGCAGTCTGCTTGAAATTAGCATTATTCTAGCCATGTCTTTAAGGCTTCTATTCTTGCGTTCCACAACTCCATTTTGCTGTGGAGTTCTTGGTGCTGAGAAGTTATGATCCATTCCATGCTCTGTACAGAAATCATCAAACTTGGAATTTTTAAATTCTGTACCATGATCTGATCTGAGATGTACCAATGGATTACCTGTTCTTCTATGTTCTTTCTTTACAAAAGCAACAAATTCATCAAACGTTTCATCTTTACTGACAAGAAAGAATACCCAAGTATACCTTGAAAAATCATCAACAATTACCATAACATATTTCTTACCACTTCTACTTTGGATTCTCATTGGTCCATAGAGATCCATATGAATAAGTTCCAAAGGCCTTTTGGTGCTTACCATCTTTTTGGATTTAAAGAAACTCGAGTCTGTTTTCCTCTAACACAAGCATCACATACCTTATCATATAGGAACTTAATGCAAGGAAGTCCGTCCACTAATTCTTTAGATCTCAGTTTATCAAGTAAAGAAAAACTTGCATGACCAAATCTCTTGTGCCACAATAGAGGATCATCCTCAATAATACTGAGACATGTCAGACTGCTATTAGGAACCTCATTAAGATCCACAACATATGTGTTCCCTTTTCGAGTTCCTTCTAAGATTGTATTCCCAGTGTCATTGTGGATGATTCTACACTTATTAAAAATAAAGCTAACAGAGTTACCTTTGTCACAAAACTGTGAAATACTTAACAAGTTGTGTTTGAGGCCCTCGACTAAAAATACATTATCAATAGCATGGGAACTAGACCTTCCTACTTTGCCAATAGCAATTATATCGCCTTTCATATTATCGCCAAAGGTCATAGTCCCACCATAGTAGGCATCCAGTGAGAGAAATCTAGATTTATCCCCAGTCATGTGCTTAGAACAACCACTGTCGAGGTACCAAGTGTTGTTCCCCCTCCCTGGAACCTGCATGAAGAATCAAACGTTAGTGTCAGGAACCCAGGTTTCCTTGGGTTCCTGTGTAATAGGAGTGGGATTAATTTTCTTAACCCAAATCTTCTCTACAAACTTTTCATTCTTCTATGTACTCTTTTCTTTCTTAGGACATTTAACCTGCTTATGTCCTGTATTACCACAGAAGTAACAAACAATACTACTAGGAAAATTAACATACTTCTTTTCTTTCTGGAACTTCTTCTTAAAACCTAAACCCTTTGTTCTTTTAGTCAGAGCATTATTGATCCAGTCAAGAACTCTATACTCAACAGGTTGTTTTCCTTTTCTAACCTTCTCAAGTTCCCCCTCAAGTCTAGCTTTCTCCATTCTTATATTTTCCAAATTAAATTTCAATTTTTCAAAATTAGCATACTGAGCTAGTGGAGGAACTTCAGAGTTAGGAGTATCAATACCAAGTTTTAACAAGGACATTTCCACGTTCAAAAGTATATTATCATGTTTCAATTTTTCTATAGTCTCTTTTAAAACGATGTTATCATCAAAAAGACTAAAGAACCTGTATTGAATGTCAAACTTCATATTATCAACCCACTCACTATTTTCTCTGTAAGTAGTTAAAGCTTTGTCACTTTGCTGTTTAGCTCTATGTAATTCTTTAAGTTCTTCTTGAATGTCTAAAACAACACATATTAGTTTCTCCTTAGAAAAATGTCTTAATTCATTTTGAGAGAACCATACCTCAGCCTCAAGCTCCTTTAGTTTGGCCTTTTCATCAGTTTTGGCCATTACACATAGATGCGCAGTTTCTTCATGAGGTTGGTCTTCTTCCTCTTCTGAATCTGTGTCTCCCCAGGCAGCTAGCATTGCCTTCTTCGCATTGTCCTTAGTAAAGTGTGGCTTATAGACTTTGGACTCCTTGGATTGCTCCTTTCCTTTAGTCTTTCATTCCTTAAATGGACAGTCCTTAATGAAACAATCTTTTGCTCCACACTTGTAACAGGTAGTGTCTCTAGAACTTGTGAACTTCTTGTTCCTATCAAACATCCTGTTATTCATCATCTTTTTAAATCTTTTGACTAGCATCGCCATCTCTTCTTCATCAACTTTCGAGTCCTCTGAATCTTGAGCCTTTAGAGCAAGGCCTTTGTTTTTGGAACTTTCAATATTGGAACTCAGGTGTAGTTCATGAGTCATCAACGATTCTGCTAGCTGTTCCATATTGAACTTGGTGAAATCCTTTGCTTCCTGCATGGCAGTAACTTTGGATCTCTAACGTTCATCTTGCGGTAAGCTTCTTAAGATCTTTCTAGCCTGTTCATCAATAGGAATGTGCCTGCCAAGGGAACTCAGTTCATTAATTATATCATTAAACCTAGTAAACATTTCTTCTATGGTTTCCTTTGACTGCATTTCAAACCTTTCATATCTAGACATTAATAAATCAATTTTAGAACGTTTTACCTTATTTGTGCCTTCATGAGTTACCTCCAGTAGATCCCAAATCTGTTTAGCAGACTTACATCCCATGATACGATTATGTTCATGAGGTCCAAGTCCACAGTGTAAATATTTTATTGCTAAAGCATTCAATTCAAGTTTCTGATAGTCCTCTTTGTCATATTCAGAAATGAGTTTAGGAACTACCTAGTTTTTATCATTGGTCGCAATTACCTCAAAATCACCAGCTTCAATAACACGCCAAACCTGGTAATTTTCAGCCTTGATGAAGATCTCCATTATGTTCTTCCAGTAGGTGTAAAACTTACCGTTGAACATAGGTGGACGTTGGGTGGAATACCCTTCTTCAAGTTTCTCCTTGTAGTTCATTTCTCCTCAGGAACTTACTCAGCAAAATTATAAGCTTACACGTGAGAACCTTGCTCTGATACCAATTGTTAGTTGAAACGAACACTACAAGAGGGGGGTGAATTGTAGTTGAGTTCCTAGTGACTACTTTTTCAAAATATAAAATAGCAACACACACAGGATTTTACGAGGAAACCTTCCAGGGCCCAACTGGAAGTAAAACCTCGACCCTTCTAAGGGATTTCCAGATAAAAACTAATCCACTATAATAGGGAAAACACCAAGTTACAAACCTATTATATGACAAACCTTTGCTCACAAGTTCCAAATAGAACCTGCTACACAGTAGGACCCTATCCTACCCAACTCAAGTTCCAAACTTGAATTCTCTCGTACTCTCACAGTACTATTTCACAGCTTTTACACTCAAAGCTATCTTACCTGTATGCAAAATATTTTTCATACACACACACCCAATAACCCAACCAATTACAGAAAATATAACACCTAGAATATGTTAGGCAAGCAATACACGAAACCCGAAACAAGTATGACAAGATTAAAGCTTGGCAAACTTACACAAATTAAGCTCAGAGATTTCTTCACGGTAAACTCACAAAAAACTTATGAAAACATGATCTCTACTATTTATACAAGATTAACTCATATAGCAAGTAGGGTTTTTCAAAAGATAAATAAGTTAGTTGAAATAAATCACAAAATAAAGTTTTATGTAAATCTTTTAAGAGAAAATCTTTTCGGAAAATAAGATAATATAAGTTGTAGCAAAACGAATAATTAATATCTTTTGATAAAACCAGATTTTAAGAAACAAATTATCTTGAACATCTTTGCTTAAAATCTTTCTTTTATCTTTTTCCGTTTAATTAAATTTGCCAATTATCTTGTCATGCCTCTAATAAGTTTCGTGCATATCTACTTAACATATTTAACAATAAATCTAGAAGATAAAATCTTAACTAAATTAATATTGTTGTGCCGCGTTTCTGTAATACTGAATTACTTGGGCTTCACGCAGACCAGGACCAAGTTCCTGCTGTCACTCGTTCTTCATTCTTCAACTGGAACTTCGCAGACTAAGTTCCTTCTAGAACTTACTGTCTTCAACATGCATCATCCAAGTTCCTGTTAGGGAACATTCCTGTTAAGGAACTCAGTTCTTGTTAGAGAACTCTTCTTCTATATTATTTGACTTTTCTTTAAAGGTCTCTTCATGTCTTTTTAGCCTAAGTTACTCTTCCACCTCCAAGGTCAACTTCACATGTACTAATCAAACACTTATAAACCTTTATTAATTGAGTTTGCTTTAGTTTAAGTTCATCATCATCAAAACCTTTAAGCTTCAATAGGTTTTCTTAAAACTGTTCATGTACAATTAGCTTTGCAACTTGTTGATCTGATGACTAAAGCATTAGGTTTTGATCAACATAGGTTTCTTAGCTCGAAGATTGGTACTGTTTGTCAGCCTCTAGTTCAAGATTGGATCATAGCTGCTCCATCTTGAGAGGGGGGTGTTAAGATGTTGATATTTTTTATACAGATATGAAGTTGCTGACTAGAAAAAGTTTGCTACAGTTAGCCGCATTTCTAGGAAGTTTGTTAGAAGTTAGTTGTTGTAATAATGATGTATTTGAAAGGTTGTAACACCTCATAATAAACTAACTAAACATTTTCACAATTTTCTGCTTTCTCTCTCTTAACAGAACCTTTCTTCTTCTATTTCTCTCTCTAAAATTCTCAGATAATTATGAGATTTCACATTTTTACTGAATTGAATTTATTTTTACAGAATTGAAATTATTTTCGTTAAATATTATTTTTTAAGATGAAGTAAACAGAACCTTAATAAACTATTTTGTACTTAAATAAAATGAACTAAGCACAATCTTACTACTTGTAGTTTAATACTACGTAGGACCTAAGTTATCGGGTATAGCCGTATAGCATACTTCATAAAAAATGATGTGTCGTGGGACCAAGAAATGCTTTGTTTCCTTTGTATGAATGGTCATATATTGTGCACATTTTAGATTAAACTTTCTAGCCTCTCACCCTTTTGCCTTTCTTAAAAGCTTTGGCTTTTGTTTTGGTCGCCACCACCCAACATGCAACTAAAAAGGTTCCATTTAAAAGTTCCTTCAACAATCTTTGGTTATTAAAAGATAAAAGGAATAACCTTTGCTATTGTATTACTACTATTTGATGAGTGACATTTTTGGCACTCATTTGGTTCCTTTTTGGATGATTTTTATTTCTTTTTATCTTTCTTTTCTTTAGTTTCCCTTAGTTTTATTCTTGTTTTCTTCATTTCGTGCTTTTTGTAGTTAGTTTCTCTATTTCGTGCTTTTTCTTGTTTACTTGCTATTTTTCCTTTTTACTTGCTTTTTATCCTTTGATTGTAGGTTGTGATTGATTATCCAAGGATTCCCGGGCTTCCTTTCCATAGTTTTCCATTGATTTTCATGCCTAAAGCTTGTGCAAGAAGTTTCAAGTCAATGAGAGGTTCAAGGAGCATGCTTCAAAGTCTTGTTTATGCCTTCCTCATGGCTCATTTTCTTCAAGAAATTCAAGGAAGTTGCTGCCTACCTTGTCCTCCATCATCATCATCTAGGATGCGTGCACCTCGTGAGCAAGGGCAAAGAAGAAAGGAGGAAGCTGCAGCTATGTGCGGGCGCACTTGAGGAGTGTGCGGCCGCACATCTGTCGTGTGCGGCCGCACATCAGGTGTGTGCGGGCGCACATTCCTGGGTACACTCCTTCGAGCGCCCGCACCAACGTGGGTCTATTTTTGGACGTCTTTCCCAACTTCCTTTTGGGATTGTTAGTTATTTCATTCCTTTTATAGAGAGAAGTTTGGATCTTCATAGGGAGAATTAGATTAGATTAGATTTTAGAGAGAGAAAACATTAGTTCTTAGCATTTTTAGAGAGAGAAAGTGTGGTTTTGATGATTGATGATTGAAGATTGCTTCATTTGATTTGATTTCTATCAAGTTTGTAAGGATTCTTTACTCTTTAATGCAATTCAAAGTTTGATTTCATTAGTATTGTTGTTTGATTTGATTAATTGATAGTTGATTGATTTTGTTTGTTTCAATTTGATTTCAATTGATGAATTTGGGAATGATGATTAGTTTAGCTTTGATTTTGTTGTTCTTTATGGATTGTGAGTAGTTTATTTGCTAGGGTAGTGGTGAAACATGTATTGATGATTAATTGAGGTTAATTTGGGGGAACATTGATTGAGTTGATGATGTGATTAAATTGGTTGATTGATTACGTGCATGTGTGTGTTTGATTTAGGCTTGATCACCCTAGTTATTCACACTAGATTACATTGTAAGCTTGCTATGATACGGACCATTGATTAGTAAACTTGCAATTTCACGATTGAGGTGCTTTGTGACGTTCCCTAGGTAGTGTTTAGCGTAGTTGACGCTAGTTAGACCTCTAGGTGAACCATCTTAGTATGCTCTTTTGGATACATGATGATTTTCCTTCATATCGCTTGACTTAGTTGGTTTACCCTCCCAAATTACCGTTTCCATTATGATTGCATGTGGATCCATTGCTCTAGTGTCTTAGATTGATTTTATACAAGTTTGCATTACCTAGTTTAGCCTTAGCTCTACCTCAAACCCCTTCTTGATTCCGAAATAGCTTGATTTAGACATCGTGCACTTGATATCCATTCCCTTGGGTTCGACCTTGACTTGCCACTACGCTAAATAGGGGTTAGTTAAGCTATAAATTTTATTTGATTGGGTGGGGTGGTAGCCCAACGACCTACCGTTCTCCTTCCCATCAAAATGGCGCCGTTGCCGGGGAATGGTGCTTGAGTGCATGTTGTTTTTGAGTCTATTTCATTTTGATAAAATACAAAAAGATTTTACATTTAGGCTACACTTGTAGCCGTGCTACTAATATTGTCTTTGAGTTTTGTGTGTGTAGATCCCAAGTCATGGGAGGTAGTTCAAGAGTTACCTTGAAGGAGCTTGGAGTGCCCGGGGCTTATAGGTATGAGAGCGCCATAGCTCCACCTATATCACCGGAGAATGACTTTGAAATAAAGCCGGCAATGATCACTCTTATTGAGAGGAGACAATATGGTGGGGCGAAGAACGAGAGCCCATTGAACCATCTTAAGGAGTTTGAAAAATATTGTAACACAATCAAGATTAATGGGGTGTCTCAAGAATTCATCCGCCTTAAGTTGTTCCCTTTCTCCCTCATAGGAAGATCTTTGGAATGGCTAGATAAAGAGATGAAGCCCAATTCATTGAAAACTTGGGATGATGTCACCAAAGCTTTCTTGTTCCGTTTCTATCCTCAAAAGAAAACGGCGGAGGCAAGAGCTTTGATTCAAGGGTTCAAGCAAAAGCCTAATGAAAGCCTTTATGAAGCATGGGAAAGATTCAAGGATTATCAAAGGGAGTGTCCACACCATGGGATTCCTACCTATCAAATCATACATATCTTTTATGGTGGGTTGAGTTCTCATGGGAGAGCAAGTTTGGATGCCGGAGCCGGAGGCCCAATCATGAACAAGACGGAAGAAGAAGTGGTTGATGCTATTGATGAAGTAGCTCGTCATTATATGAATTGGCAAGAAGTGGAAAGAGAACCAACAAGCAAGGGTTACTCGATCGAACAACTTAGTGTCATTAATGATTTGACCACTTTGATTGCGGATTTAGGGAAAGAAGTTATGTCTCTCAAGGAAAAGCTTGAGAAGCCTCCTTCCCAAGCTCCAATTCTTCCCTCCCAAATTAAGGGGAGAGGTACATCTTCTCACTCTAACTCCAATCTTTCAACTTGTTGCATGATTGTGGAATGTTGGCCATGTCAATTATGTGGAATGAATGATCACAATGCTTCTATGTGCCCAAATGTTTCTTGTAGTGAATGTGATGCAAGTGAAATGGAACACATGAACTATGTCAATAATCATGCTTGTGAACCTAGAAATGATGTTCAAAGGAATATTGGAAATAGAAATTATCATATGAATCATGATGATTATAACCAATATGGAGGTTATAGGAATCATGATTGCCAAGAGATTCATGGTAACTATAACCATCATGGTTGTAATGGTCATGGTCATGGCTATAGACATGGGGATCATAACCAAGGTTATGATAACTATGGTCAACAAAGGAGCCAAAATGAAACTAGGGGTAATTGGAATAATCAAGCTAGGGGATATTTTCAAGCAAGTTTTCAAGATGGTTCCCCAATTGATTTAGTTCCAAATGCTCAAAGTTTAAATGATAATTCCCATGACCAATCATTTCCTTCTAGAGAATTTTTGGAAAGTGTCATTGAGAAACAAGCCAAGACTTTGGAAATGTGTATGGTTTTGAATGAAGAGAAGTTTAATTACATGTTGGCTTATAACAAAGATTTGAGTGAAAAACTTTCTCAATTGACTAGTATATTCAAGGAATATGCGCACTCTTCTTCTTTGATTCCACCTAGCCTAGATTCTAGGAACCCTATGGATGCCATTGTTACTAGAAGTGGTAAGGTCCTTGAGGGAGGTGTGCCTAAGAAGAGTGTTGCTAATGAGAGAACTAGTAAGAATTCCATTGAAATTGAAGGTGATGAATGCCCCTTGAGCGAAAATGTCGGTGAGGAACAAGTAGAGAAGGTGATAGAGAAAGAGAGAGAGGTTTGCAAACAAAGGCTCCCCTATCCTCAAAGATATAATAGATATAAGTTGGATGAGCAATTCGGGAAATTTGTAGAGATGCTCAAGCAACTTCATTTAACTCTTCCTTTCACCGATGTTGTTGAACAAATGCCAAATTATGCTAAGTTCCTTAAGGAGATTTTGAGTGGAAAAAGGACTTGTGATGTGGTGGAGACCATTAGCCTTACCGAGCATTGTAGTGCAATCATCATGAATAAGATGCCTCCTAAGTTGAAGGATCCCGGAAATTTTTCCATCCCTTGTGCTATCAACAAGACCCAAATTGATAATGCCTTATGTGATTTAGGAGCTAGTGTTAGCCTTATGCCATATTCGGTTTATCAAAGATTAGGTCTAGGAGAACTTCTACCTTCAAAGATTACCTTGCAATTAGCCGATAGGTCAATCAAGATTCCTAAGGGAAAGGTAGAAGATGTGCCTTTAAGGGTTGGAAAATTTGTTATTCCGGTTGATTTTGTAGTGTTGGACATGGATGAAGATGCTACAATACCTATCATCTTAGGTAGACCTTTCCTTGCTACATAGGGGGCTATGATAGATGTGAAAAGTGCTAAGATATCTCTTAAGATAGGAGAGGAAGTAATTGAATTTGATTTGAATGAAGGAATGAAATATCCTTCCTCTTCTTTAGAAAATTGCATGAGAGTCGAAGTGCTTGATAATATTGTGAATTCCATGCATGAGCACTTGCTCACATCTGACGATCCTCTTGAGTGTGTCTTGTTGAACAAGGAAAAGATAGGTATCTTAACCAAGGAAGAGCAATTGTATGAAAATTTGCTTAATGAAGGCGATATAGGGAGTGGAGAAGAAACTTGCATGGGGATATCAAGTCAAGATGCTTTGCAAGTGGCCTCAACCAAAGAAGGTAAAGGTGTTCCCATGGTAGAGCTAAAACCTCTACCATCACACCTTAGGTATGAATTCTTAGGCCCTAATTCTACATATCCCGTTATTGTTAGTGCATCCTTGAGTGAAAGCCAAGCTCAAGCGTTATGTGGTGTTTTGAGAAAGCACCAAGGTGCTTTGGGGTACACAATTGATGATCTTAAAGGCATAAGCCCCGCCTTGTGTACACACCACATAACACTTGAGGAAGGCACCCTTCCTTCTATTGAACGACAAAGGAAACTACATCCCCAAATGGGAGAAGTAGTCAAGAAAGAGATCACCAAGCTTTTGGATGCGGGAATTATATTCCCCATTTCAAGCTCAAGGTGGGTCTCTCCCGTGCATGTCGTTCCTAAAAAGGGGGGTATGACCGTAGTTGAGAATGAGAAAGGTGAGCTCATTCCAACTAGGACGGTCACCGGTTGGAGGATGTGTATAGACTATAGACGTCTAAACACATCAACCAAAAAGGATCATTTCCCTCTCCCTTTTATTGACCAAATGCTTGAAAGGTTGACTAGGCACAAATTCTACTGCTTTCTTGATGGATATTCGGGATTCTTTCAAATTCCTATTCACCCTGAGGATCAAGAAAAGACAACCTTCACATGCCCCTATGGTACCTTTGCATATAGAATAATGCCCTTTGGATTGTGTAACGCTCCGGCGACCTTTCAAAGGTGTATGATGAGCATTTTTGGGGACATGCTTGAAGAGGAAATGGAAGTCTTCATGGATGATTTTTCCGTGGGAGGTGTTTCATTTGAGGATTGCCTCAAAAATCTTGAAAGATGCCTAGAGAGATGTGAAAAGGTCAACTTGGTGCTTAATTGGGAAAAATGCCACTTCATGGTGGAAGAAGGGATTGTTCTAGGCCATAAAATTTCCAATAAAGGCATCGAGGTTGACAAGGCTAAGATTGAGGTAATAGAGAAGTTGCCTCCCCCGGTCAATGTGAAAGGGGTAAGGTCATTTTTGGGTCATGCCGGATTTTATAGAAGGTTTATCAAAGATTTTTCTCTTATTGCTAAGCCCTTAAATGATCTTCTCCAAAAAGATGTTGATTTTGTCTTTAATGATGCTTGCTTGGAAGCTTTTAATAAATTGAAGAAAGCTTTGACTTCTACTCCTATTGTCCAAGCCCCTAGATGGGATTTGTCATTTGAGCTCATGTGTGATGCAAGTGATACGGCTATAGGAGGTGTGTTGGGTCAAAGAATTGACAAGAAGCTCCATGTCATCTATTATATGTCAAAGACTCTCAATGGTGCTCAAAGAAATTACACAACAACGGAAAAGGAATTCTTGGCTATTGTTCATTCTTTTGAGAAATTCTGTTGTTACTTGTTGGGGTCTAAGACTATAGTTTTCACCGATCATGCGGCTTTGAAGTATCTCTTTGGGAAAAAAGAATCCAAACCGAGGTTAATTCGTTGGGTCCTTGAGCTTCAATCTTTTGATCTTGAGATCCGAGATAAAAAAGGTGCTGAAAATGTTGTTGCGGATCATTTGTCTAGACTTGAAGATTTTCAAGTTCAAGACGATGGGTCTCCTATAGAGGACCGGATGTTGGATGATTCTTTGTATGTTATCAATATGAAGGAGCTCCCTTGGTTTGCCGATTTGGTGAATTTTCTTGCTTGTGGGGAGTTCCCTCTTTCTTTTTCCAACAATCAAAAGAGAAAGCTTAAGAGAGAAGCAAGGCACTATGTATGGGATGAACCAATCTTGTACAAAAGAGGTGTGGATGGATTGTTGCGCCGATGTGTGCCAAATGAGGAAATACCAAATGTTTTGAAGATGTGCCACTCGGATCCTAGTGGTGGTCATATGGGTGTTTCAAGAACGGCCTCTAAGGTGCTTCAATGTGGATTATGGTGGCCTAACCTCTTTAAGAATGCTTGGGAATATGTCAAAAGTTGTGATCAATGCCAAAGGACCGGGAATATTTTGAGGAGGAATGAGATGCCCCAACAACCAATACTTGAATTGGAGATATTTGATGTTTGGGGTATAGATTTTATGGGTCCTTTTCCATCTTCTTATGGGAATCAATATATCCTTGTTGTCGTTGATTATGTGTCAAAGTGGGTGGAAGCCATTGCTTCTCCCACTAATGATCATAAAGTGGTGATGAAATTGTTCAAAAAGATAATATTCCCTAGGTTTGGCATCCCCAAAGCGGTTATAAGTGACAATGGCTCGCATTTTGTGCACTACGCTTTCCGGAAGATGTTGAAGAAGCATGGAGTGAACCAACGATTTGGTCTTCCTTATCATCCTCAAACTAATGGGCAAGTTGAGGTATCTAATCGTCAAATTAAGTTAATTCTTGAGAAGACGGTTGCAAGGAGTAGGAAAGATTGGGCAAATAAGCTTGATGATGCTCTATGGGCATATAGAACGGCTTTCAAAACTCCTATTGGTACCACTCCTTATCGCTTGGTTTATGGGAAATCTTGTCACCTTCCGGTTGAGCTTGAGCACCGCACTCATTGGGCTATTAAAAAGATCAATTTTGATTTGGCTAGTGCGGGTGAGCAACGTTGGTTAGATCTTCATGAGTTGGAAGAGCTTCGGTTGGATGCTTATGATTGTGCTAGCTTGTATAAAGCTAGAACTAAGGAGGTGCATGATAGGCTCATTGAGAAGAAAGAGTTTGTTCCGGGGGATAAGGTGCTTCTTTTCAATTCCAAAATGAGGCTTTTTCCCGGAAAATTGATGTCTCGTTGGACCGGCCCTTTTATTGTTCAAGGGGTGTTTTCAAATGGTTCCATCGAAATTTCTCCCTTGGATTTTTCAAGAACTTTTAAGGTTAACGGACATAGACTAAAGAGGTATTATGATGGAGTGTTCGTGGGGGTCATTCATGACATGACTCTCTATGATCCGCCTTGAAAGAGGTGGAGGATATCTAGCTTAAGACTCTAAATTAAGCGCTTCACGGGAGGCAACCCGTGCTTTCTAACTTTTTCTTTCTTTTTCTTTTGGTTTTTCTTTGGGTTTTGATGATGTTTTTGTGATCTAATTTTGTTGTGTTTGATGTTGTAGGATGGTTTGAGTCGAATTCCAACAATTTTGATGCCAACTTTGAGGTAAACTTGTCCCAATTCTTAAGTTGGAAATGTGGGTAAGAATGGAGAATGGTCAATACTTGTGTTTATTTTCATGATTTCAAGTTTTTCTTTCTCCAATATAAAGTGTAGCTACTGCCTATGTGGTTCCTCATGACCATCATGGGGTGTGCGCACATGATGAGGGAGGAAGAAAATCGGGAAAAAAGAGCCCAGTTTTTGTGCGCCCGCACACCAGCACTGTGCGGCCGCACACGAGCACTGTGCAGGCGCACATCTCTCTTGTGCGGCCGCACATTGCTGGGTGTACGTGGGGTGGTTTTCCCTCCTCTCTTAAGCACGATTTTTCCTTTTCTCTCTCTCCTATTTCATTCTACTTCCTCCTTAAGTCTATTGTGGTTGCTCATAGTTGCTCTCCATTCTCCTCATAATATTTTTCATTTTTCCTCATCAAAATTCTCCATAATTCTCATTACTTTGCTCCCCAAGTCTTCATTCTACATCCTTAAGGTAATTTTCTCACTCCTAGTTTGAAAATTTTGGGTACTTTTTAATTGAAACTTGTTGGTATGATTGTTGGAGATGTTTATGTGTAGTGGTGTTTTTCTTGCTTAATTGTTGTGATTTTCAATCAATTGAAAGTATAATTGCATGTTTTATGTGATAAAGTTTCAATTTTCATATCTCATGAGAATTTAAGCATGACTAGTACTACCCTCTTACTCTCCACCATTAATACCACTTGTTTTTATGATGATGATTATGGAATTGTTGATGATGGTTTTGTGAAATCTAATTATGATGATGATATTACTTGAGCATTTACGAATTTTGGCATGAACCTTGTTGGATTTTCATTTTGTTTAGTTTTAGGGTGTTTTGTTGATGTTGATGGTGATAATGGAGAAAGTGGTTGTTGGTAGTATGGTATATAGTTGCTTTTGTTAATTGTGAATTGGGGTAATACTTGTGTCAATTGTGATGCTTTGATTATGCATTATTCATCTCTATTGAACTTTTGCTTAACTCATGTCATATTGTCCTTTTATTTTTCCCCATGTACATGATTAATTTTTGGCACACCATTCCTACTATTGAAATCATTTTCTTTGTGCTTTATCTTATAGATGGGTGGTTCAAGACAAGCTAAGCGCGCAAAGGTTACAAATTCGAGGAAGACAATTGATCCACCTTCTTCCATCAAAGAAACTTATGGCATCAAGTTCACGGTTCAAGAGCATTGGGATAGATTTGAGAGTCTTTCTTCACGGAAATTGTATTCTACAAGATTCTATGATCGAGACACCACTACTCTTCTTGGGATAGACGCCGATGTGCGGATGTTAGCTCGAAATTTGGGTCTTGAGCTATTCATTGACCTTAATGCTCCCACCTATGCAAGGCTCACCTATGAATTCCTATCTTCGCTCGAAGTGCAAGAAGATGGTGACGATAATGAATGTCCAACACTTACCTTCC
Organism: Chenopodium album; assembly: GCF_948465745.1. Taxonomy (NCBI): domain Eukaryota; kingdom Viridiplantae; phylum Streptophyta; class Magnoliopsida; order Caryophyllales; family Amaranthaceae; genus Chenopodium; species Chenopodium album. The sequence goes on along the minus strand of NC_137846.1, from coordinate 41,186,764 downwards.
AAGTATTCAATGAAGACTATTCTATTCCCCTTTCATTCCTAAACAAGATGTTTAACTTTCCGGAACCTATTGATGGCAAGCCTTTGATCTATCCGGCCTATGAAGCTCTCCATCGCAACCATAGGTATGATGAGAATGATTGGTGGGATGATATTTCTATTGAGGATACTTATTGTGCCCAAACTTCCAAATCGGCCTCTATAGTCCATGGAGCGATGCGCTACTTTAGCCGCATACTTACTTATGCATTTTTCTCCAAGGAATCTCTTGGAGCTATTTCTCAAGAGCAATTAAGTTGGCTATGGTTGGCTCATCGATATAGGGATGATATGTTGGAGGACTTTGATGTAATTGATTTTGCTAGGCATTTGCTCGACCGCTTCATCGATATTCGTGACGGTTTCTTTCTCTCGGGAAGCATTCAAATTGGGGGTATGATCACCCTCATCGTGCTATCACTTAACAAAAAATATGCTTCCATGATTGGAGATCTTGTGGAGATTAAGGATGTGACTGGACTTATGATCCAGCAAACCCTGCTCCTTTCCCTTCCCCTGAGACTGAGGGGAGATGGGGTCGTTCAGGGCCCCCTGTCTTGGATGACTGGTCTGACTATTTTGCTGCTGATGCCCTTAGGAGGTTGGGTAAGGCTAAAGAGAAGGAAGTTGTTTCGTCAGGTGGGGGGAGTACTAATTCTACCCCCTACTTTAGCGCCGAGTGAGCCATTTTGGCTACCCCTCCGTATGCATGCTTTATGATTGTGCTTTGTGTTTGCCCTATGGTTGGGTTTAGCTTGGGGGAGGGGTGGCTCATTTCTAACTTAGGGGAGTTGGTTTAGGTTGGTTATGGTTTGCATGGTTCTCCTCCTTGTTAAGTGGTTTACTTCGCATTTTTCCTTCTTAGCCTCTATGTCCTCTGTCTGCTCTGATGTCTCTGTGATATTTTATCTGCTGTTTCTTTGATGATGACTCGCTCTATTCTTTATCTATCTGCTCTGCTATTACTCTGATGATTCTTGTTGCTGATGATGTTTCCTGATGTTTCACTGTCTCTGATATATATTTTTCATTTCCTGTCGTTATGCTGCCGAATTTTCGGCTGTTTTCATTTGGAAGTTACTAACAATTTTATTTGTATATAGATTCTTTTATTCACTTTTTCTCACTTGGTCTTTGGTCAAAGCTTTTGTTTATGGAATGCAACGAGGTGGCTTCTACTTACTTCGTTTATTTTTGCTAAGCTTGGAGCCGGTGAGATCTTTCTTATTTTTCTCTTTATTTTTCTTGGTTGCATAGAATAGGTTTAGTTTAGGGGATGTTGAATGGTTCGAGGATGAATGCTTGTTAACACGTACTGTGTTTGGGATCGATGACAATGATGTCATTCGATCACTTGTCTGTCGATTGGGATTCTAATGTGTTTAACTTGCATTCTAGTGCTTTCATGTTATCTCTCCTATTTTCCTTTTCTATGTTCCATTACTTCGCTTTTATTTTCTTTTATTTTCTCTTTCTTTTATTTCCTTTCTTTTTCTTTGTGATATAATTTTGAGGCTTTAATTTTCACTTTTCTTTTGAATTGGACCTTGTACATTGGACTTTGTCTTTTGCATGATTTTCTTCCTAGGTTGTAAAGGTATGCACGGTTTGAGACTATGTTTGGTTGACTCTAGGATAGTGTATGCTAAGATAGTTGGTTTGAACTAGAGGGATCATGAAGCCGGATTCTACTTGTTTGTGGCACGTTGGTAGTTGCTTCCCATAGTTGATTCGACACCATTAGTGAGTTTTTGCCACATCCTTGTGAGGTTACTTGTTTTTCTAGCCTTCAACATTCTTTGATTGAGCGGCGTGGATCCTTGACTATGCATACCTAATCTAATAAAGCTTGATGTATGATTCTCAAACACGAGACCGAACTATCTAGGAAGGACAGAGGCACATTTTTCGGGGTGGTATCTTCATTTTTGTTATACTTTGTTACTTTCTCTATTTTTGGGTTTACATTTGCCTTCTTGCAACCATTTGAGCCTTATACCTTCTTTTCAAGCCACATCTTTAGTTCCTTGGATGATTATTAATTCTTTGGCCTTTTGTTTCATTTTTCTTTCTTTTCTTGGTTTTTGGTGAAGCAATTGATCATACTTGATGGAGTTTGTGGTGGAGAAGTTGATATGTTTGGTTCTTATGAAAGCATGTTTGTGTTTTGAATTCTTTGTGAATAATGGCAAATGAGTATGAGTAAAAGCCGTCCTACATTATAAAGGGCATGGACATATAATAAGTGCAAAAGTTGAAAAAGCCGTCCAAGGTTACAAGAGGCGAGGACAATGCACTATCTTTATAAAAAAAAAAGAAAAAGAAAAGTGAAAAAAAATGAAAAATTCGAAAATATTTTGATGTGAGTTTTCTCCCTTTTTGAGCATTGAGGACAATGTTTCATTTAAGCTTGGGGGAAGCGTTCTCACGCTTTTTGTATATATTTTTGTGAGTATAGCTTCGAGTAAGCTTGGGGGTGTTGTTTTTGTTTGGTGACAACTTAGTCTTGGTGTAAAGATATGCGCAATCTTTGCTTCACTATTAGGAAAACCACCAAATTTTTAAATTTTAGTCTACCTTCACCCTTTATGCCTTACGTTACAACCTTGGGGAAAGACCTTTTGACCTAGATAGTTGAGTCACTATTCGAGGGAGGGCATCATGGGTCATTGCCTAAGGAAAGGGGATGCATAGTCAAGATGTCGAGCAGCCTTAAAATACTTCTTTTCCGGTTCCTTCGAGGAATCATTGGGACACTCACTAAAGGGAGATTTGAGACTAGTGGGAAGAACGCAGTAAGATTGTTTGGGATGAAAGTGAATTGTGATAACTAGTTCCTATGCCTAGCATACCCTATGTTTCAATCAACCTTGGATATCTTGAAACGTGCATACCTTAACTACTTGAGAGAGATTGTCATTCATTTGCTTTATAGTCTTTATTTTGATTCATTTCGTAAAGGTTTATTTTTCTTTCTTTTTCTTCTATGGTTTGCCTCATTGATGTTTGGTGAAGAGTTATGGGTCAAACTCTTAGGATACCCTTACGAGACCTCACTCGTCCTCATAGGCGACTTTGGGGTTTAAAGGGCTTGTTGTAGCTAAAAACAACCGTGATTCCTACGACAATGAGTCTTAGTGTACATTCTTTTCTTAAGACTTTCTTTTTCGTTTTCAATAAAATTTTCATCCTCTCTTTTTCTTGCTTTGTTTTGCTCGAGGACGAGCAAAAGTTTAGCTTGGGGGAATTTGAGGAGTGACATTTTTGGCACTCATTTGGTTCCTTTTTTGATGATTTTTATTTCTTTTTATCTTTCTTTTCTTTAGTTTCCCTTAGTTTTATTCTTGTTTTCTTCATTTCATGCTTTTTGTAGTTAGTTTCTCTATTTCGTGCTTTTTCTTGTTTACTTGCTATTTTTCATTTTTACTTGCTTTTTATCCTTTGATTGTAGGTTGTGATTGATTGTCCAAGGATTCCCGGGCTTCCTTTCCATAGTTTTCCATTGATTTTCATGCCTAAAGCTTGTGCAAGAAGTTTCAAGTCAATGAGAGGTTCAAGGAGCATGCTTCAAAGTCTTGTTTATGCCTTCCTCATGGCTCATTTTCTTCAAGAAATTCAAGGAAGTTGCTGCCTACCTTGTCCTCCATCATCATCATCTAGGATGCGTGCACCTCGTGAGCAAGGGCAAAGAAAAAAGGAGGAAGCTGCAGCTATGTGCGGGCGCACTTGAGGAGTGTGCGGCCGCACATCTGTCGTGTGCGGCTGCACATCAGGTGTGTGCGGGCGCACATTCCTGGGTACACTCCTTCGAGCGCCCGCACCAACGTGGGTCTATTTTTGGACGTCTTTCCCAACTTCCTTTTGGGATTGTTAGTTATTTCATTCCTTTTATAGAGAGAAGTTTGGATCTTCATAGGGAGAATTAGATTAGATTAGATTTTAGAGAGAGAAAACATTAGTTCTTAGCATTTTTAGAGAGAGAAAGTGTGGGTTTGATGATTGAAGATTGCTTCATTTGATTTGATTTCTATCAAGTTTGTAAGGATTCTTTACTCTTTAATGCAATTCAAAGTTTGATTTCATTAGTATTGTTGTTTGATTTGATTAATTGATAGTTGATTGATTTTGTTTGTTTCAATTTGATTTCAATTGATGAATTTGGGAATGATGATTAGTTTAGCTTTGATTTTGTTGTTCTTTATGGATTGTGAGTAGTTTATTTGCTAGGGTAGTGGTGAAACATGTATTGATGATGAATTGAGGTTAATTTGGGGGAACATTGATTGAGTTTATGATGTGATTAAATTGGTTGATTGATTACGTGCATGTGTGTGTTTGATTTAGGCTTGATCACCCTAGTTATTCACACTAGATTACATTGTAAGCTTGCTATGATACGGACCATTGATTAGTAAACTTGCAATTTCACGATTGAGGTGCTTTGTGACGTTCCCTAGGTAGTGTTTAGCGTAGTTGACGCTAGTTAGACCTTTAGGTGAACCATCTTAGTATGCTCTTTTGGATACATGATGATTTTCCTTCATATCGCTTGACTTAGTTGGTTTACCCTCCCAAATTACCATTTCCATTATGATTGCATGTGGATCCATTGCTCTAGTGTCTTAGATTGATTTTATACAAGTTTGCATTACCTAGTTTAGCCTTAGCTCTACCTCAAACCCCTTCTTGATTCCGAAATAGCTTGATTTAGACATCGTGCACTTGATATCCATTCTCTTGGGTTCGACCTTGACTTGCCACTACGCTAAATAGGGGTTAGTTAAGCTATAAAATTTTGTTTGATTGGGTGGGGTGGTAGCCCAACGACCTACCGTTCTCCTTCCCATCACTATTCTATAGCAGTCTATTCTCCTCATTATAACAATTTTATGGACTCCTTTTTTCATGTCCTTTGTGGTTGATAATTTATAATGTATTTTACCACTAAGTTAAAGAATCTATCTTTGGAGATGATGTGCCATTATAGACTTATAGGTTAGAGTAGAAGAGTAAAAGAGACCACGTTGTACTCTTATAACTTATAAGTATGGATGCTTTTGGTTGTTAACTATGGTCTTCGATTCCTATTTTATAGTAAAGTTTGAATTTTTACATTGTATAGTTACTCATATTTTTTCGGTCTTTTGTGATATACTTAAAGAAACATACATTCGCACAATATTTTGATTTATTCGGTTCGATATATAACTTTTAATATCCAAGTGTTACAAAAGTTTATTAAGAGAGATAATTAAAAATATCAATACTGCTATACTAAAGTAATTACTGGTATTATCCTCTAATATACGTGTCACTTTCTCAACAAAAATTTTCCAAACCAAAGTTTGTTATTTTTTTTTACATTTTTTTTATTATCTTCTAAAAAAGGTTTGTAACATATTCTTGAACGTAAATATGAAGATTAAATATTGCTTCAAATTGGTAAATATCTCTTAAATTATTAAAAAAAATAAAATACTTTTAATAATTTAAAAATAAAAGGTTTGTTACTATAAACTTTTGATAGGTATATGTGTCACATTAACAACAAAAAAATTTCCGCAAATTATTTTTCTTTTTTTTTTCGTTAAAAAATTACATGATAATAAAAAAGTTACAATAATTTATGAAAAAAAAAATATTAAATTTTTTTTTAAGATAGACATTAAATGAATTTAAATTTCAAAAAAAAAAATGTTATATAACTCATTCCATTTAAACTAACTTTATTTTAATTGACTTTAATTTTATGATTTACAAGTCTTATTACTATATAACCGTGCATGACACGGGGCAAAAACTAGTTAATAGTATATATTGTGTTTTGTGCAAATTTAAAACTTTAAATTGAATATTTTAATGTAAAACTCTAAATTGAAAGATAAGATAATATATCAATGTATTCACTGCTAGAACTCATCATGTGTTTGGTCTAAGGATCCACAAGAGAAATACTATCTCCGTTAAATGTTAAGTGCAATTTTGGGGTATTATTTGTGAGATATAAAATATTCTAAAGTTGCACATAACATTTAATGGGGGTAGTATAAGATACAAAGGAGGATGGAGAGATTTGGAATTATGGTCTATCACATACATAAATCCTCAATCTTAATCATTAGATATGTATATCGCGCATTCATGTTTAATTCAAACTTTGACTTGACATTATAAATAATTAAAATATCTAATAATAATACTTCTATAATAATAAATTAATAAAAAGTGTTGGGTGGAAAGACGTGTCAATTTACTTATTTATTTTGTCTACCGGGTCTTATGTGACATAATCTACCCAATTTAACAAGTATGAATTATATGATGAATTGTGTATTTGTGCATACCCACTGTTTTTTTTTTTTTTCGAGGGTGAGGTTTAAAAAAGGGGACAGAGCACATAAGAGTATAAGACCTTTCACTTAGCTATTTCCCATATTTATGGCAGTATAATTACCAACAATCAACATAGTAGTACAAATTAAGCAAAACAAATTATACTAAAAAAGAAGGTTTTTTTATTGACCTAAAATTAGGATTTTGTTAATCAAAGTTCCTAGAATGGAAAATGTATACGTCACATAACAATAACACACTTTCCAGAAACAATCAATTTTATATTTTTATTCAATTCATTCATATAAAATCTCCATAAATAAAAAAAATAAAAATAAAAATAAAAATAAAATAAAAATAAAAATGGTGGTATCTCATGCATGGCTTCTTTCCATTGGAACCGTATAAAGCTTACACGAGGATCCCATTTTCTCTCATATTATGTTTATGCTCTCTTCTTTTGCTTTTTCTCTGCCACCCCAGATTCTCTCTCTTTTTTTTGAGACCCACTAATTTATATTCGCTTTCCAATTCTTGTATGTTCTTCAATTTTTCTGGGGTTTGATCAATTTTCAACTTTTGTTGAATTGATCAAACTAATTTACAGCAATTTCTGGCGCTTTTACCATAGGGTGAGACCTAAATTAATTAATTTTGGTTGCTTAGTTTTTTTGGCATTGTTAATTTTATATTATATGCATTTTTTTTTTTGAGGTGGGTGTTTGTTGTTTTACTTGAATTTTAATTTTTTTTGGGTTAGAGGTTTATTTTGGATGTTTGTTTAATTGGGTATTGTTTTATAGGTGTTTTTATGTGGTGCGCATTTGTTGTTTTTATTGATCATTGGTTAATTACTTGATTACAGTTAAATTTTCAATTTTTTGTTTTTAAATTTCATGAGTGCTGTGAATTATGTTTTGTTTCAACTGTATGTTTGAGCTTTTTATTGAGAATATTTTGATAGTAATGATTTCTTATAGACTTGTCTAACGGGTGGAGTGGAGAGCATATCGAATTATTTCGGGTTTGGATCATTTTCGGGTTGTTTTAATTTAATAGGAACCCATTTAATTGGTTTTTTTATTTTCTTCTGTCTTTGTATTAAGGTCTTTTTGTACGTGAAAACTGATATTTGTTGAAAGTACAAGAGAGCAAACTTAATTGGGTTTTCAAGGATTTCTTGTGTGCTGTTTTTCATAATTCATTACAGTAGCTAATTCTTATGTAACAATATCTAGTATTATTTGATTGTGTGATGATTTTGGACTAAGATAATATCTGTGAAAGCTGAATGTTCATTGCTTTAGATTATAAATGTAGTAATTATCCTAGGGGTGAATTATATATTAGATTCTTTGTGGGTTACAGATTGAGCATATGCCTGGAAACAAGTATAATGGTAATTCGAATGTACCGTCGAGTAGAATATCCAGGCTACTGGAATTGAGGCAGTTAAAGAGAACAAGCAGGGCTAACAATGAATTTCCGGATAACAATAGCCCCGAGCCTGGTGGTGGGCATGATTTTTCGCATGTTGAAAAATACTTAGCAGATGCTGTGGCTGGAAGTCCTACACAAAGGCTGTTAGTGGTTGCTAACCGTTTACCGGTATCTGCTGTTAGGAGAGGTGAAGACTCTTGGTCATTGGAAATTAGTGCTGGAGGGCTGGTTAGTGCTCTTTTAGGTAATCTTACGCTTTCATTTTGATCAGTGTCAATTCTGGAATTATGTGCATGGAACTATATTGTAGCAAGCTTCCTAAAGTTCAATTATTAAGTAGAATTTTGAATTATATGCAAAAGGTGTAAAGGAATTTGAGGCAAGGTGGATTGGATGGGCTGGTGTTAATGTTCCTGATGAAGTCGGACAAAAAGCTCTCACAAAGGCTCTTGCAGAGAAGGTTTGTTATTTTGACTGATTACTGGATCATATGTACTTTCTTTGCGAGGATTCCTTCTGCATGACATTTAGTATTACTGTGCTATGAGCTTTCTCATGTGATTGCAGAGGTGTATACCTGTTTTTCTAGATGAAGAGATAGTGCATCAATATTATAATGGTTACTGCAACAACATATTGTGGCCTCTTTTTCATTATCTTGGTCTACCTCAAGAGGATAGGCTTGCTACCACAAGAAGTTTTCAATCTCAGTTTGCTGCTTACAAGAAGGCGAATCAGATGTTTGCTGATGTAGTAAATCAGCACTATGAAGAAGGTGATGTTGTTTGGTGTCATGATTATCATCTCATGTTCCTCCCAGAGTGCCTAAAAAAGCATAACAGCAATATGAAAGTTGGATGGTTTCTCCACACCCCATTTCCTTCCTCTGAAATCCATAGAACCTTGCCATCTCGTTCAGAATTGCTCCGTGCAGTTCTTGCTGCTGATTTGGTTGGGTAAGTCATCCTTTATTCACTATGTTTTGTTAATGTTTTACATGCACAAGCTATGGTTTTTATTGGTCCATGTCATATATATCACAACTTCACAAGTTTGAGTCTGATCCTAGTTTTATATCATCTACTTCATCCGTTCTTTTTAGTTGGCTTGTTTTGACTTTTGACACTATTCATAAAATTCTACTTCGACTACCTTTTTTGTGATTTATAGTTATAATTAAACATAGTCACGTGGGATCTTGTTAGAATTGTTTTAATAATATTTTCACTGGTACTCAATGCATGCAATGCGTGCCGATATTTCATATATTTATGTACATTAATCCTTGTAGAGAAGATATAAATAAATCCAAGGTTAACAATGTGTAATTAAAAAGATCAAAGAAAAGTTTTTCAACAAATGAATTATACTCCTTATTCATATGTGCATAAGTAAGTTGTCTAAATATATGTGTCTCGGAACCCCTGTCTTCTGATTGACAAAAGAACTGGGTTCTAATATGTGCTTATGTTATGTAACTGGAGTTTAATAGGATGTAGTGTAATAAATTATTTGATGGATGGCTGCTCTATAAATTATCAACTGCTCATAGTTTGGATTTTTGTGTCGTCAATTTGTCACAACTCATTTCTGTTATTGTGCTGTTACACAACAGTTTATTGGGTTCTTGTTGGTGCTTGCTTCTGTTTGTAAAGCTGTGTAGTTTTAGAATAAGCAAATAAGTAATCACATTGTTGAAATTGTGTTGTGATTATATTTAATTTTTAATTTTTTTTTATTTAATTTTTTTTTTTTTATAATTAAGTATTATCTATTACGCAGCATTGATTCATTATTACAGCACTTTAGTGTATCATAATTTGTGGAATCTAAGTATGGTACAAGTAACATTTGATGGAGGACATAAGCATTTAAGACATGATCTTATGGTTGCTTCATTCACTTGATAGGATTCTTTTGCTTGCTGCATAACTATAGTATAGTAAAAAATCTATCCTGGCTTAGTGCAAAATACTGTATCTTGGTAAAAAGTAAGTGTTTTTAGTAGCATTGCAACAGGTTGATATCTCTAGTTTTCATCATTTTACTAATTTGGGGAGTGTAAATGCTAATTCGAATTTTATTAAATATGTAGTCACAAATTGGTCATTTTGTCAAATAGTGGTTATACATCACTGGTTTTAAGGGAAGTATACGTCCACATATTCAGCAATAGGGGTTGTTACCATGCTAATATTATTAGCTCTGACCTCTGAGTGGGTACAGAAGTTCTACAAATATCTGGTTGTAGATTATATGTTCACAAACTCGTCTTCTGGAGTGGTGCATTATTAAATGTATTTTTTGACGGCAGAAAATTATATCTGGGCATCAACTGGATACTTATGTGTAAATATTGACTGTGATTAAACTGTAAAGATTCAGCATTCAAGTTGCATTACTGTTCAAATTTTGTTAACTCTACTATCAATGTTGTTCCTTGCAGTTTTCATACCTATGATTATGCTAGGCACTTTGTTAGTGCTTGCACTCGTATTCTTGGGCTTGAAGGCACACCTGAAGGTGTAGAGGATGATCAAGGAAGATTGACCCGTGTGGCTGCTGTATGTTCAAGCAATATGTTTTTTTTTTTGTTAGCTTGTTGATTTAGAGTTGGCTGATATCATGCTTTTTTTTATAATGTCTAATTTCATGTTATAATAATTTTCTTGTTTCTGTTGATAATTTCCAGTTTCCTATTGGGATCGATTCTGATCGTTTCATTCGAGCACTTGAAGTTCCTCAAGTTCAAGAGCATATCAAGGAATTAATGGAAAGATTTGCTGGTCGGAAGGTAAGTTGTTGTCTATTTTGAGCTCAGTTCAGTGTCTTCTTGTAAATTTATCATTTATAACATTTTAATTTTTTGGCGACTGCCAACTCCTGTATTTTCTAAATGACTTTGATGAAGTTAATGAATTTGTGTGGAATCACCTCTTTTGTGCAACAAAGAATATTAAGTGCAGCATAAAGATTCAATGAAGTATGTAATAAAGAGTTGTTGTATAACAAGGGTGTTTAACTGTTTACTCACAATATAACTTAAGCTGTTACAGAGTTATAGAAGAGAGCTATGGAGTACAATTTTTTTTAGACAGAGTAGAGTTCAGTAGACAGCCTCATTTCCTAGCATAAGCTGTTATGTAATTTTAGCAGAGAGTTACAATCTGATTGGTTTGATCAGTTGATATCAATGGCATCATATAGGTGTTTCATATCAATGAATAACCAGATTCCACGTTATATGTTGAGATTCAGATGTCTTTGATGTACAAAAAAAGAGGAATTACTTAAATAAATAAGATGATTGGTGAGATTTTGTAGACGGATTTGGGTAAATCCTCCATTTGCTAATTTTGAAGATCTGTTCTGCTTCCACCCGGCTTTTCTTGCTTGAATGCTACTTGCCAACAAAATTGATTGCTTTTTTTGGTGGTAGAGATAATAGTCATTGCCAGAAGTTGGAATTTGTATTGAGGATGCCATTGGATGATAAAACTCAGTATTAATTATACATTCCTATCACAAGGCCAGTGTTACCTGAAACTCTGGAATGCAGTACGTCTGCTGCATAGAATGGGTACAGGAACAACATTCACTGCCCAGTTTAGTTAACTTATTTAAACTTATACTAGTGTGCTGTATTTGGAGCTGAGTGGCAGGGGAATTTGTGAATCAGATAACATCATGCCAGACTGATAATGTCAATTGGTGCTGCAAAGGGCTAATCAATTTTTGGTGCAGTGTTCATCAGTCTGGTTTTTGGTGCATATGTGCTTATCTTGGGATTTGTAGTATATCTATGCCATCCTAGGCTGCTACTGCTTGTTATCTTCTTCCTAATCGTCTATTTGAATTGTGTCAATTTATCACTATGCTACACAAGTTTTCATTCTAGTGGTATATGAATTTCACTGTGGCAGGTAATGCTAGGTGTTGATCGGCTTGATATGATCAAAGGAATTCCACAAAAGATACTCGCCTTTGAAAAATTTCTTGAGGAAAATCCTTACTGGCGGGATAGAGTTGTTCTTCTCCAAATCGCTGTTCCAACAAGAACAGATGTTCCTGAATGTAAGCTCCGCTCTAATAAAACCTCCCCTCCCCTCCCATCCCCTACGTCCCACTTAAAAAAAAGTTTAAATAAGCATATATGTTTGCGGGCACTCACATATACATAACATTACGTGCGTGTATAGCTCTAATAGGAAAATTTGTCACAAACCACCTTATAAGAAACAAACATTGTTATAAATCACCTTGTAAATTTTTTATATTAAAACAAATATGATTTTAAATTTTTTGTCGCCTTTACTCAGATTATGGTCGTTGACCCACTATTCCGGTGTTGACCCCTACATCATAACCCCACCACTGCGACCTGCACCAGCGTTGCTGACCTATCAGCTGCCAACTCGAAACCATCCTTAGCGGCCCAAAACCCTACACTAACCACCCAAAACCACCCACCCAACCAGAAACCACCCCTCACCGGCCAGAAAACCACCCTAGCCACTCGGAAAACCGGCGCTCTCACTCCATGAAGACCACCATACAACCTCCTCTTCCCCTCCCCCACCTATGAAACCTTCTTCCCTATCTTTCTCCTTCTCGCATCTCTTTCAGTGGGGGATGGGGAAGGGGAAGTGGTGGCTGAGGGTTTCGGGGGTGAGGGGAGGGGTGGTGTGGCTGAGGATTTCGCGGGGAGGGGAAGGGGTTTCTAGGGTTTTGGGGGGAAGGGGGTAGGGGTTTTATGGAAGGGGAGGAGTTTTCTAGAGTTTAGTTGGGTAGGGGGGGGGGGGGGGGGTAAGGGGAAGGGCAACTGTGGGGGGGGGGGGGGGGGGTTGGGGCGGCTGGGTGTTTAGGGGGAGGAGAGGGGTGGCAAGTTGGTGCTAGGCTAGCGAGTGGTGGTTTCGGATTGAAAGGGTGGTTAGGGCATCAAAGCTGGTGTAGGTGGGGTGGTGATGTAGGGGTTAACGTTGGAATAATGGGTCAACAGCCATATTCTTGGCTCTTGACAAAAACTTTTTGAAATTAGGTCTGTTTTAACAAAAAAACTACTAGTATTATAAGTTGGATTTTCACAAAATTTGTGTTTTATAAGGTGTTTTTAACAAATTTTTGCATTTAGTAGATAATAGCAATATTGGTACATATATACACCATTGGTCCTCTTTACTATAAATATTTTCTAAGTTCTTATAGGTTCAATGTGGAAATGAAATGTAATTGTATGCATACATTGAATGTTACTGTTGTACATTATGCTGGTTGAGGTTTTGTTCAACATGATGACTGAATAGTTTGTTTGATTGATGTCTGCCATCAAGTTAATTGTACCGTGTGCTTTTATGTAATGTTCAGCTGTGTATCATGTGGCTGGCTTAAATTATCATTATGTATTAAGTTTAGAACCTTCAAGAAGCCATACAAGGGATGCTTTTTTTTTTTTTTTTTTTTTCTAATCTTTAGGAAGTACGGTACACTAATTGATATGATGATAAGCTGAATACTTTCAGCTCAATGGTTAAAAATTGCTGAGGTTGGGGGTGATATCTTCTGGGTAAGTAGTGAAAGGTATCAGTTGTCCTTTACTGTGATCCATCCCCTATTGTCCTATTATAGGTTGGCACATGTAGCTTAGGCTGATGGTGTTATGAAATATGGAGTTTCCGCATGTCAGCTACTTCTGAGTGTTCTGACTCCTGATAAATTTTGTGTTGTTGACATGAGATATACAAAAAGCTACCATGGAAGAGAATCAGTTGTACTTTTATTTATTTATTTATATATCTAATTTATCATTATTATTATTTTTATTGTGATATTTCAAAAGATGATGCAATTTTATAGAGGTAATGCAAGTATATTTGGAACATTTATCATTATCCGATTTGTCCTGTATTTTTACTGTTGTCTGATTGTTATTTGTGCTCCATAAGTTTCTGAAGTTTATGTCTTTTATTGCTCCATGACTACATTCTGGTGTGTATCTTTATCTTTTCTCTTTTTTTTTTAATCTTTTTGCAGATCAAAAACTTACGAGTCAAGTTCATGAAATAGTCGGACGCATTAATGGGAGATTTGGAACTTTATCCCGTGTTCCTATACATCATTTGGTCAGTTTTAAACTCTTAATATGTTTTTTTTTTTTTGGTATGTAGTATCAATAATCCTTGATAAGATGCTTGAGTTGCTATGGGATTTGGGATTTTACCTAATCTATTTCCTTATTTATTATTTTCCAATTTTAGTTCTGAAAAGGCTTTGTCTTTCTGTAAAAATGCAATGTTTGTGGCCTTATCTGGGGTAAAGAAATTATATACACCTGCAATATCTATGTAATATTTATTTTCATTATTTGATATTTCTGTATGATTTATATCATTTGGGGGTACCAGGAACAATGTAATCAATGTTGTACCAAGTATTGAAGCTTTTTGTTGGATTTCCAGTCCTTGATAACCATGTGTTGTTATTGTGTTACGGAGGATAGAAATTTCACATTGCTGGTTTCTCTGAATGAAATTGAATTTATTCCGACTAAATATATTAGAGTGGGACACAAAAATGAAGCTGCTTGTTTCTTAACTTGGTTTGATTCCTTTGATATGCTTTCCCATGATTCATTCTCTGTCTATGCTGTACACCATCAATGTTGAGTAGGTTGTAGTTTCCTTACATTGTCCTATGATTAAGGACCAAAATTGAGAAGTGCTTCTTTCTTAGATTCTGTTGCTGTTACCCAATTGAACAAAGTGACATAAATTGGTTTAATGGATGATACTTGTGAAGGCATCGATGACTAGGTATAACTTTGTAGGGATACTTTGGAACTGCAATGACTATCTTATTAAGTTTAGTAGGTCTAAATCAAAGTGATATGGGTATGACCATCGTAAAAATTATCAGCTACAAAATCAAAGTACTCAAACATACAAGTATATCTCAAATGGACACACCTTGCTTGGTAACACACATGAGCTACCCCTGGCAATCCTCTTGTTAAAATGTGTTTAAGAGGATTTCAGAGAGAAAGAAAAGAGAGTGTTGTGAAAGTGATGTACTGATAATTTCCTTAAATAAAATGTAAGAAAATTTTTGATGTGCCAAATTTTGGTCTATCTACAGGCAACCTTAGGTTTGATATCTCCTAAGTCTTCAAATATTGATTAGCCATTCATATGTTATCACCTGTCATGCTGAGGTTGGTCTTTGCATCTTGGCAAGTGAGGTTGATGCCTTCCCATTTGGTTAAGAAGGATACTACTGACATCTTCTTAAGCCTTAGTTCATCTTTAAATAGGATATGACTTTTTTAATAGAATGTCCATTGACCATTGACCACTGTCCATTGACCACAAACATGTACTAGCTGAAGCTAGAGTAGCAAGCATTGAGTTACTGTGCTCCTGTTTATACCTGGTCAATGTGGCATATAGTTGTGTGCTGGCTAGGGTTGGGTGTTGCAGTAACTCACAACTATGTCCAGATTAATGTTCTGTAATATGCATAAACTTCTCATTGGGGGCGGAAATAATACAATTTATTGGAATTTGGAAATATTTAAAACTTATGTATCCACTCAAGCATACATTTCTGTATTTGTCTCATTTTTTAAAGGGAATTGCTGGGCATGACCCTGTGAATCTCTTTAGCCTAATTTGCTGGATACATCTGTATTTTGTGGCATATAATTATTCCACCTGTAGTTTTTACCCAAAGCTGAAGTAGGTGTATGATCTATTTGCAGGATCGTTCTCTGGACTTCCATGCCCTTTGTGCTCTATATGCAGTGACTGGTACAAGTCTCTTACTGACATCTTAACTCTTAAGTATTTAAATTTTCTTGGGTTTTTAATTTTTTGCTCCAAGTGTTATCCATGTGTTTGTTGAGGTTTTTATATTTTATATTTGGTTGAGAAGCCAGATTTTGTTGCTAAAGTTAATACTTGCTGTACTATCCTGAAACATGGTTTACAGTAATTTGGTTGGCATGGTTGACAATCTTGATATTGGTAGAATCATCTCGCCTTCCTTTATGATGACTGTTCATCTAGGCGTACTTTCTGCCCATTGCATGCATAATGTAGAGCAAGACAAGGAATTCATGTGTATAATGCACCGTTACAAGTGAACAACTGGGACTAATGCAAACAGTCTAGGTTCTGTTTTGAATTCGTTTAACATATTACACTTTTAGGCAGAATTGTTTATTTTATATCAACTGAGGTTTAGCCTATCTTCTACAAAATTAATTATTTCCATAGAACTTTATAGAACACATGGTGCTACGAATGGGTTAATTGAAGATGAAGATCAAGAGAAAGGCATTGTTGATGCAGTTGTTCACATATACCTGATTTTTTATTTTTAGCATATGACTATATGAGAGGATTGAACTCTCTTAATACCAAATAAGATATACTATAAAAATGCAGCCTACCAAATTGCTGGTTACCCTTTCTCAATGTCCTCTATATATCTTCTTTCTTTCTCCCTTAGTGTATTCCTAGCTGTTTGACGGTTTTGTTTGGTCTGGTTAGGACCCTGAACTCACAATAATATACATGTCTACTATGTCTATCTTGCTACTTATATAGGTTAAAATTGAGATCTATATCTGATGCACAACCATGCTACGTACACTTGAACCTCCCACCCAACCCTGAATATCGATCAGAAGTATTTTTTATCTCGTAGGTCTAAGGGAATTACTGCTAAGCTCTTAGCTCACATGGAACTGGGTAGTAAGGAGGATTACTTTTCTGTACAAGCTATATCAAATTTCAGCTACCTTCTAACTGCATGTTTATGTCAAGTTTCAGATACCATCTAACTACAAACCATTTCTTCACAGATGTAGCACTGGTCACTTCATTGAGAGATGGCATGAATCTTGTCAGCTATGAGTTTGTGGCTTGCCAAGATGATAAAAAGGGCGTACTCATTCTTAGTGAGGTAAGTCCTAAGATTTTTATAGATACATAATATATATGCATGCCTCATGTACCAAAATGAACCCTGACATTTCATTTTAATGGAAACAAAGTGGATGGACACTTCTGAGGTTGATTTGACCAATTTAGCAGAAATTATTGTCATATGAAACACATGATAAACTTCCTATTTTCTGAACATTACAATTTGGGTTTTGTGGGACATTCACGGACCGTTTTTGTTTTGTTTGCTAATATTCATTGAATTCCAAGTATATGCTTATGAGGGCTGAAATCTCACATAGTCTAAAATTTAGTCTAGTTCTGAATATTATCAGTAATGAATTTTGCAATTAGCCTCTGAATATGTGCCTCTCTGCTGTGTCACTCATGTGTTGCTTTGCCTTTCTTTCACTATAAATCAAACACTCCAATTTGTTCTGGTACCCTCACATAATGCATGTTCGAGCACTGACACACACACACCTTGGAAGTTTGAATTTATTATTCGCTAAACCGAATGAACCGCCAGTGTAGGCATTATAAGAAAATGCTCCCCTTATTCTTGATAGGCTGTTCCCAAAGATACGTTCCTTTTTCTCGTCCTTAATGGCTGAGTTCAATTTAATTCTTTTATGTGGAAAGTTTGCTGGAGCTGCACAATCTTTAGGAGCTGGAGCTCTTTTGGTAAACCCATGGAATATCACAGAGGTAGCTGCTGCAATTGGTAAAGCCTTAAATATGTCAGATGAAGAGAGAGAGAAAAGGCACCAAATTAACTTTTTACATGTTACAGAGCATACTGCTCAGGAGTGGGCTGAATTTTTTGTAAGGTATGTGTTTATAGATTCATTTATGCTTTTAGTTTATTACTAGTGTTAAATTTCCATGGGCATCAAATTCATTCATTGTACACTTGCAACTTCATCCAATTATTCTAAAGATGAGGTGGTGAAAACTTTGTTGTTTGATAAATGCATATCATTGCCCTGGTAATTGAAATGCTGTTCTGAAACACTGATTCTTTGACATGCTGCATTCCTCCTAACTAATGTGCTCCAAACTGATGCATAACATAAAAAAACTCTTAATGAAGTTTAATGTAGAAAAAAGGAAGAAAAATAGAGAATGTTCAAATGAGATTTCAGTAAAAACAAAGGACCTCTCTATCCATGACAAATTAATGATAGTTTTATTAAGGAATTTTTTATTTTTTATTTTTTATATTATTATTATTATTTTTTATTTTTTCATGGTACAGGCTGTTTCCTGGGCAGAGTGCCCTTGAATCTGCCCATGTCAATGAAATAGGAGAATGGACAGATTTTCTGTGTTGCAGTGCTTTTATGCCAGTTATGTGATGTTTGTGTTTGAAGAAGAA
This sequence comes from Chenopodium album, assembly GCF_948465745.1. Classification (NCBI taxonomy): domain Eukaryota; kingdom Viridiplantae; phylum Streptophyta; class Magnoliopsida; order Caryophyllales; family Amaranthaceae; genus Chenopodium; species Chenopodium album. The sequence continues at coordinate 41,168,633 of NC_137846.1, read as the reverse complement.
AACTTATTCTTGCTTCCTTGTTTTCTGATTTGCTGTGGGACAAAGTAATATAATTAGTATTGTTATGCGCTAAGACGGCTGGGGCTTTTTACAAGTTACTCGATTAGGAAGATACAATTTTTTTGGTTTAATCTGTAATTTTGGTTTTGTGACTAATTTCTCTGCACTCCATTTTTCCAGCTGTAAAAATGAACAAATAAATTTGGGAATTTGATATTGCTTAAATTTTGGCTCAATTGTTTATCATTTCAACTGTTGCGCTGTTTTGTAGTGAGCTGAATGACACAGTTGTAGAGGCTCAATTGAGGATAACACAAATTCGCCCTGTACTTCCAGTTGACTGTGCTGTAAACAATTTCCTGAATTGTAGCAATCGACTACTCATACTGGTATTATACAGTTTGCATTTTGTTTACACTTTCCTTTTCGCTTGATTTCGCTGCAAGTTTGTTTCAAGCTTGCTAATTGGATCAAATTCTGTATGTAAATGTTATACTCCCTATGTCCCACTATTAAGTACTCATTTTGCATTTTTCACAACTTTTAATGCAAATGGGTAAAGCAAATAGATGTTTGCCAACTCATTAATTTCTATTTATGTGCATAAGTACAAACCTAAAAGGACAAAGTACAGTGCAATAATTACAAAAAGGAATAGCGGGTGGGAATCTTGGGATATACCAAGGGATTAAATTGGGACATAAGGGTAAATTGTCCGAAAAAAAATTCTATAAAAAAAAAAATTGGCACTTAATTTTGGGACACCCGACTAGGAATACTAGCACTTCATAGTGGGACGTTGGGAGTATTATACAAGTAACTGTTCTTATGTTCCTTGCTCTATAAAGGGACACCCCTAGATTCAGCTTTCTGTTCTCTAACTTTTCACTAGAGTTTAATGCAGCCTTTTGTTTTTGATTCCAACCCTGCCACCCACAGAAATGGACTAAATTAATAAAAGTTCACTACTTTTTTCCTAAGTCAATTGGAAGTGCCTCACGTGTCGTGTTTTCAGAATGCTATTCCTTCGTAGTCAATGCTGAAGTAATTAGTCTATAGACCATTTGAGTCATGGGAATCGTTTGCTCTGCATCAAGAAGTTAACTATAGAGTACCTTTTGAGATTTATATTTCAATTATTTTATGATCGTTTTTTAGAGAAGTCCATCTTTTAATAGTCCATCTCTTCCATAACCATTGGATGTAAACAGTTATTTAGAAATTGTATACTGACCTACTACAGCTGACTTTACTGACGTGTCTTCTTTATTTCAGGGATTCAATGCTGCCTTGACTGAAGCAATTGATACTCCTGGTAGAAGGGGTGGAGACCAAGTGAAAGACATGAATTTTAAATTGCATCCAGAGCTGAATGGTCCTCTGAGTGTGCTGTGCAATGATCCAAAATCAACAATCGTGATCCTCAGTGGAAGTCGCAGAATTGATTTAGATAATGTATTAACTTATCCTAAGCTCTTTAATTTTATTTTTTTCCTGCTTCTATGATTGTAGTCTAGCTAGAGTAGAACTTTATTCATTTTGCTAATATTTGAGGAACAAGTTGTCATCATGTTAGGCATGAGATTGGACATGGTTCTTAATCCTAACATGTATATTTTCTGGTTCTAATCTTATTTGTCTAGAATTTTGGGGACTATGACATGTGGTTGGCAGCAGAGCACGGAATGTTCTTACGGCATACAAGAAGAGGAGATTGGATGACGACGATGCCTGAGCATTTGAATCTGGATTGGATTCCCAGTGTATATGTACTACTTCTTGTCCCTGCCTCATGATTGAAAGTTTCACAGAGTCTTCTGAGCTTTATATGTATATATATTATGTCTAATTTCTGTAATTACTCCTGTTTGATTGATTTTTATGTAGCATGTATTTGAGTATTTCAAGGAAAGAACTCCTCGTTCGACTATTGAACTTCGTGATACCTCCCTTGTATGGAATTATAAATATGCTGGTATGTTTCATGCCCTAGTTAGTTTTCAAGCTTGGTAACTTTCGTTTTCTTATATATATATTGATGTATATTATGATTCGGCCTCTGCAGATTTCGAGTTTGGAAGATTGCAAGCAAGAGATATGTTGCAGCATCTTTGGACTGGCCCTATTTCAAATGCATCCGTAGAAGTTGTGCAAGGTAGTAGGTCTGTTGAGGTTCGACCAGTTGGTGTTACAAAGGTGATTTTTCTTTTTTTAAATAATCAATTTATCATTGCTTTAGATATTTATTTGTGGGAAGGCATTTACATATGTAAATTCTTTCCATTTGTGATTCTGAATGCAGGGCTCTGCTATTGATCGCATATTGGGGGAGATAGTGCACAGTAAACCATTGAAATCACCAATTGATTATGTCTTATGCATTGGTCATTTTCTGGAGAAGGTAAAATCCTAATCTTTGATCCCAGCATTTTTCATGGTTGCTGTAACTGGGGAAAAAAAATGCTGTACTGGATTTTTAATTCCTTGGGTCATAACAGCCCCTTCATTAAACCCTCCTGTTCAAGAGATCCTACTTTGTGCTGTTTTATTCTTTATTGCCATTATTGGCTTTCCAGCAGTAAAACAGGATGAGTGTGAAATGATTTCATGTTCAATCTATTAATCTCTACTAAGTAATGATAGCAGGATTGAATCGACTTATATCACATACCTCGTATATGAATCTTTTGGTAAATGGTCATGTATAGTTAGGAAGACTAAAGTAAGTTACACATCAAATGAGCTGTTATACTTGGTGAGTTTAGATGACTAACAGAGGTCACAAGTTGCTCTGTGCCAATTCTATAAGTATATTATTGTATTTGTTGTGTTACTCTTCCCTGGACTATCTTTTAAGTGTGATGATTGATTTGCTTAAAGCCAATGATCAAAGAACTCAAGGGGTGTCACTATCTGAGGTTTGAAGTATTTATGGGAACAAGTTGAGACGATTTTATTTGTGTATCTATTTAAACTACATCACCTTAAAGTCAAAGGCATTGGCTATTGGGTAAGAATCATGCAACCTCATCATAAATGTTCTTAGTCTCATGTAAGCTTATTTAAAGAATGATAAATTGACCTGTTTGCCCTTTCAAGCTTGGTGAATAAGGTTAAGGTTAAAAACTTAAAATGCCCTTATTTAATACATAGAAGTCTATCAGCAAACCAAAGCTTTAAAACCCCAGACCCCAGTTAGGAACAGGCTGATGGTGCATAGAAGTTAGATGCGTTATGTAGAAGTTAGGGTTTCAACATGCACAGGCAACAGAAAGGTCATTGTATCTGTGATTGCATATAGACAAAACAAGGTGTCATAAATACTTCAGAAGAGGGAAGAAATAGAAATACTAAAAAGAATCAAGTTATATTAAGAAGTCCTATTTTTGAGGCCATTGCCACCGACTTGTTCTCTGATTTCACAAATTTTTCCTATAATTAGTTTTGATAATTCCTTTCACATCACTCTTTCTTGATGAGGACATCTATGCCTCACTTTTCCACCTCCTTTCAATTTTTTTGGAAAGCACCAAAATTGAACTTGTGAGCACTCATGTTCATTGTTTTTTTAGCCATCCATTCTCTCGCATACGTTTATATAGCTTACCATATTCTTTCATGCAACAAAGTATGATGGGGACTACATGAGTAGTTTATGGTTGAAATTCCTTGCCCATTTACTAAGGAACTTCACTCCTTATTCCTCACCTATTAGTGTTATAGAACCACTTCATTTTCTTTTTATATATTTCTTCCCAAAACTCCTTTTATTAATTAGATCTGAAATAATTACTGCTAGCATGATTGCTTCTCATCTCAGCGAAATTGTTTTGCCAACGGATATATGTTTCAGTGTACTAAATGTCACATCCAAGTCATTCATGTTGACTCAGTACCAACCCAACAGAGAAGCCAAAAATATCACAACTCAAGTAAATCTAGTAACTGTTCATTTTAGCATTAAACCTTTCAGTTATAATCTGTTTTAGGTCTAATTTCCTTTCTGTAATGTTCTTTCACTTGCTCTTTATTTCCCCATCCAATAGGCTACCATGTTTCATATATTGTCAGTTTCCTCGATACATTTACGCTGAAGACTAAAAATGCAGTTGTGGGCAACTTGTTATCCATACTATGAAACAACTATTTTTTTTTTTTTTTTTTTTTTTTTTTTTTTTGAAGAAAACTATGAAACAACTAATGATTCCATGCAACTGGCTGATGAATGATTTGCGCAGAATTAGTCTGCGTCTGACATTGTTTAGAGTCTTCTCTTGCGTGTTACTTGATGGAACCCTGTGCGCATATATTTTGCGCTTTATTTTTATTGAATTTGACATTTAGCTTCAAACTATGCTGGAAAATGATAGAAAGCATGTTCAATCTGTTTCAGGGCTCCCCAGCCTTCAGACAATAACATCATTTACTGGAATTAATGTGGTGTTTTTTTTTATTTTGTCCAGGACGAAGATGTGTACACTTTTTTTGAGCCAGAGCTTCCCTCTGACAATGGGAATCACCCAAGAACGAAAGCATTTGATACTTCAAAGTTTCCTGAAAGACCACCACCAAAGCCTCCAGCCAATAGAGGTGGATCAAAAGCATCGCATGGAAAGACCCAACGTTCAACCCCAAACTCAGAGAAGATGTCAAATCATAACGGTGGGGTCTCACGGAAGCAATCATCAGAGAAGACCTCCTGGAACGTGCTGGACCTTAAGAAAGATGACTATTTCTCCTGTGCTGTCGGGAGAACTCGGACCAGTGCTCGTTACACAATAGGATCTTCAGATGACGTTGTCTCATTTTTAACAAGATTAGCTGAAGCATCTTTGTCCGTATCATGAACTTCAAAATCCTGACCTTATACCCTAGTCTCAATTCTTTTAGCGCTGTTGATTCTTGCTACCTATAGGGATATTGAATAATTAGAATGATTGTAGAGCCTAGTACAAGGCATGTCTGACAGTTAAAGAGTTGCTAACTGATTCTAATAGTCATGAATTTCGATTATCATCTTGTATCATGACGACTATAACTCACACTATTTGATCAATCTATATTAGAGAAGCACTTACCCCTATTAAAGATGTTTATATACGGTGTGCCTACAAAAAAGGATACGAAATATTAAGTATCAATTTTGAAGGAGAGAATATGGAAGAAGCTGAATGGTTTAAGGAGAAACTACTATCAAAGCCGGGCAAAGAAGTACTCATCCAGGTGGTGTCACAGGCAATTCCTACATACGTATTCATGCTTTACTGTGTTGCTTTTGGTGGGGGTCAAGCTCGGATGGCCAAGGGTGGTCTCAGATTTATGGACCAGTACTTCAATCAAGTTTTACTAGCAATACAGGTGTGGCGAATATACAATGGAGGTGACTTGTTGCTGCATAAAATATATTGATACGAGTTGGTCGAAAAGCAATAAGCATTAAGGAAAATCAGAAGCCAAAAAGGATTAAGATACTTGGAATATCATAAACTAAGGTCTAAGTGAATCAAAGATGCAAATATCATAGACCTAACATAGTTCCATTCTATATTTTTGACATGATCCAATTAATACTAATTAACTTAATATATTGGAAGATAGTGAACACTGATGTTCTCATCATAAGGGTTCATGTTCAATGTATCATCAGCATGGCTAAGTACCTTGGTAACAACCTCCTTAAGCTCGTCTCTTGGATAGTCTGTATTATTCAGGCAAGCCATGATAAGATTGTCAACTTTGATACTGTTATCATGAGTGACCAACATCGCCGTGATACTGAAACCAAAGCCATATATCTTTGATTCTTAGGATGGAACCGGAAGAGTTCAATTCCAACTCCATAGGCAAATAACAAAACTTGGAACGATATTCAAACTAAGCATCCATTTCATGATTAGGATTGTCTTCTTTATGTAACGTCAGCCTCCCGTTATTACCTATGTCTTTACACAATTGTCTTCAACATTTGCTGAGGATTTCTGTGTTTTGGACGATGAATTGAAATAACTATTGGTAATTACGGTAGCATGGACAGAGATAATGTAAAGAAGTAATCTAGTTCTGGGCTTAAAAGTTACTTGGGAATCCCATCTAAACTAGGAGTCATGGGTGGTGAGGAAATCTGCAGCCACATTTGGAGGCAGGAGTTCCATAGCTATAGACTCGAGCCGTGAAAATTTAGTCTAAACTGATGTATCCTATATCTATACCAACAAGCCTTTAGCATTTGATGGAACAAAGAGTCAATGATGGCTTCTACAAAGAGACTAGGAGGTTTGCGAATGCTTAGACTGTTTCAGAAGTCATCAGAAAGGACACGCGGAAGCCCCTTGGTGAAAATGTTAGCAATTTGTTATCGGGGATGAACATGAAGCACCCGTACTTCATCACGTTGACCTTTACATGAACAAAGTGAATGTCCATCTCAATGTGTTTGGTGCGTTGATGTAGCACCAGATTACCCGAAAAATAAATCGCACTTACATTATCACAATAAACCTAAGTTGCCTTAGAGATAAGACAATGTAGCTCAAGTAATACATTACGAACCCAACATGATTTGGAGACAACTTTTGCAACACGTCTATACTCAGCCTCAACACTAGACTTACATAAATTATAAGATAATGTAGCTCAAGTAATAAATTACGAACCCAACATGATTCGGAGACAACTTTTGCAACACCTCTATACTCAACCTCAGCACTAGACTTAGATAAAGTAGGTTCATTGGCGCTTAGACAACCATGAGACCAAGTTGTAACCAAGAAAAACACAATAGCTAGATGTGGAACGACGGTTGTCCAGGCAACAACCCCAGTTGGCATCCGTATATGAGAAGAGAGATTTAAGCGAAGACTTACAGAGATGCATACCAAAATCAATCGTACTTTGAATAATATACCGAAGGATGCGTTTCAAAGCTTCCATGTGCCTGACTCGGGGAGCATGCATAAACAAACAAACTTGTTGAACCGCAAATGAAATAACATGCCGAGTAAAAGTCAAGTATTGCAATGCAGCTGCTAGACAACGATACTCAAATGGATCATCATAGAGAGCTCCATAGTCGGCGTCCAGTTAATTTCCTTTTGTGTCAACAGGTGTATAGCACAACTTACAAGTAGCCACGCTCACACGCGCAAGAATCTTTGCAGCATAATTCCTTTGGGATAAGAAAACACCGTCTTTATTGCGAGAGACGATAATATATACCCAAAAAATAGCTCAAATGTCCCAAGTCCTTCATAACAAACTCATAGTTAAGAAGGGACATGATAGAACAACGCAAAGCATCTGAAGAGGCCGTAAGAACAATGTCATCCACATACAAAAGAATATAATTAAGCAATGTCGGCACAACGATGATAAATGAAAGAATTATAAAATTTACTATGTAATAGATAAACCAATGGAACCCACGTAATCAGGTAGCCTATCATTGATATTAAGCTCAGGGTGCTTGTTTCAAGCCATAAAGAGAGTTACGCAAAAGACAAACATGATCCAGATGAAATGGATCCCAGAACCCCATCGGTTGATACATATACACTGTTTCATTTAAATTCCCATTCATAAATGCATTTTTAACATCCAGATGGTGAATGGGACAAGAGTGAGACTATGCAATGCTAAGAACCACCTGAATAATCGCCGGCTTTACAATCGAACTAAAAGTCTCATCATAATCAATGCCTTCCTATTGAGTTTTTCCATCACCTACAAGACGGGCTTTATGCCTCTCAAAAGGACCATCATAATTCATTTTATGCTTAAAAATCCACAATGACCGAATAATATGCTGGCGGTGTACGTGTGTGATTGGGTGTCTGGTTTTCGGTAGGGATAGAGATTCTAGAAAAGTGTTGTGGCTGGTGGAGGAGAGGGTGGTCGTGAGTGGGGTTAGGTTTATTTTATTTTTAAAAAATATTTTAAGTTTTTTTTTTCTAATTTTTAAATTTTTTTTAGTTTTTTCCCAACCCATTACGTGATGACATGTGTCACCTTAATCTGTCATAACAAGTTAGGTGACTGGTTAGAACCATTGAGCGAATGACCCTAAAGTTCGGATTATTTATAAATAATCCAAAGTTGGGATTATTTTGAGCGAACAACTTAAAGTTGGAATTATTTTTATTAATTTTTCCTAAATTAATAGGCAAATTAAATTTATCTAATAAAAAGAAATTTATCTTTGTACTTCCGGCCATAAATTGCCTACCATTTTAGGTTTCCCTGTTTTCAAATTAGAACGTTAGCCGACCATTGAGGCGACATTTTTGAGAGTTTAGCCTGTCCATATAGGCGGCTTAAAATGCAAAAAATGCCCTCCATAAAGGTGGCTAATTTTTTTAAAGTGGCCTATTAGTTGCCTAGGTGACGTTTACTAGTAGCAATGGTGGCGGTATCTTTATCATCTCTTTCTCTCTTATTAGTATCTGGAGCAGGGGCTTTGGTTTCAGCTGGCGGGACTGGGAGATTTTCATTGAGGTTAGGGACAACTTGTGGAATTTCGACGGCTTCAACGGGGTTAGTGTTTCGGGCTTGATTTGTACTAACTCGGGCTGGTTGTATTGTACCACAAGGTATGTCATTACGCTCTACTACGAAATATATATGTGAAAATGACACATTACTCAAAAATGTATTAACGCCATTATATTAGTGTTCCATTTTTGAGTAATGAATAATTTGATAGTTGAATTTAAATTTAAAATTTGAAAAAGCAAAACTGCCTTTTGAGTAATTTGAGCAAATTGGTGCTGATAATGTGTTTTACACAAAGGATTTCAAAGAGATTAAAAGAAAGCTTTTAAATACTACGATAATTGTTGTGTATTTTTTCCTCTATTTATGCGGGGATTTATAGTACCCCTACATGAGCAGTGTTTGCTCGATATATTAAACATGTAGTGAAATGTCTAATCGAGCATGAGGTTATGAGCAGCAAAATTTATATCTTGCATGGGAAGCTAAGCGGTGATATTTGGCAGTATTCTTCATCTGTTCATATTACGCATACGATGCATTTTACAACAACTTTTTCCCTTTTTTTTATCTCAACAAGTAGCAATACGAAAGAGGGTTTACATAATTGAGAGACTCTTTACAAAAAGCCCTGGCCCAAAATGAACCGCGATCCATACTTAGCCCGTTTTCAAGTTTAGGTCCAACTAATTTCAAAAATAAAAACATTTCTAATTTCTCGCAATACCCCATCCACCCCTTCCAAGTTTAATTTGTCTCTCTCTATAAAAGAGAGACATGCACACATTAACTTAGAACATACCACGCTTGTTAGCTTAGCTTTGCTTGAAATAAGTTTCAGTCTCTCATCCTACATTAATTTCTTGTTGTTGATACTTTGAAGTTTGAAACTATGAAGACAATCGAGACTGTTGGGTTAATCTCCCCAAATCACAATTAGTTAGGTAGTATTATTATTAGTAGTAGTAATAATAATAATGGTGTAGAAATAAAGGAAAAAAAAAAGTGAATGCATGCATGTAGTTGGACGGTGGAGTTGTAGTAACTTAGTGGACTTAAAAGTCCAACTTGGCAGAGAGCTTCTTTATGAGCTCATTGACTTTGCTTCTTAGCATTTACTCCCAAGTAGGTGGAATTGCTTGAAGCTTGCTAAGGAAGTTGATTTGGCTTTTGCTATATATGTTGTAGCATATTGCCATGTGAAGTGAGGTGTGTAGCAAGAGAAGTAGAAGCATACTAGCAAAAGAAGTAGCACATAGCTATAGTAGTAAGGGAGGAAGTGACGGAGAGATGAATACAATATTAGTGTGAGGGGTATTTTAGGATTAGTATAAGTACCAACGTTGAAGGGTACTTAGTGTAGACTATTCTAAAATACATTGTGTCTAATATTGTAATTGTAGTAGTGGTCATTGTACTCCCAATATTATTGCTATTAAAGTTGTTTTCGTCCGTGGAGATCCGGACCGTGGTTTTTCCCCTTATTGAGGAGGGGTTTTCCACGTAAAAATCTTGTGTGTTGTTTTATTGTTGTTTAGTATCTTATTATTCTTACCGATATTGTGTTTATCTATTGCTCCGGTCCCCAACAACTGGTATCAGAGCCGAGGTTAGAAGATCTGTCGTAGGGGGAAAAGCAACGCGTAGCGGAAGAACTGATAAAGTACGATGGGCACGAGTGGACCAAAATTTGAAATTCCCTTATTCGATGGGAAAATCAATTTTATGGTATGGAAGAGCACCATTGAAGACTTGTTGGTGCAACAGAATTTGGATGAAGCTTTAGAGAAGGAGAAACCCGCAAACTTGGACGATGTCGCGTGAACATCCAAGAAGAAGAAGGCGGTGAGTACGATCCGGTTGGCGATTGCTTCGGAGATTAAGTATAATTTTCTAACTGAGAAAGATCCAAAGGTCTTGTTAGAAAAGTTGCAGAGCATTTATGCTTCAAAGTCGTTAACCAACCGATTGTGTTTACGGTGGGAGTTGTACTAGTTAAAGATGGAGAACGGTACAAATTTGCAAAACCACATCAACAGTTTCACTCAGTTAGTGTGCCAATTGTAGAATGCCGATGAGAAAATTCCGGATCAAGAGCAAGCCCTCTTATTATTGGCCTCACTACCGAAATCCTACAGGTCGATTGTGTAGACATTGCTTGCAGGAAGGGAGAAGATTACTCTAAATGAAGCAATAACAATTGTGAGGGAGAACGGGGGTATGATGACACAAATTGATGGAAGTGTCTCATACAACCATGATCAAGCACTAGGTGTGGAAGGTTCCGAGAGAGGGAGGAACAAGTCAAGGAGAGATGACCAAAGGAGTAGATCAAAATCTCAGCCGAGAGATTATAGCAATGTTGAGTGCTATTATTGTCATGAGAAGGGTCATCTACAATTTAATTGTCCAAAGGTGAAGGAAGATTTGAAGACCTTGAGGCAGTCTCAAAGAAAGATGGGCAAAATGAAGGTGGATGATGAAGGTGGTTCCTCTAATGTTGTATGTGGTGACTATGATGATGAGTTCACTACCAAAAAAAGGCCATCCTTAATGGGCAAAAACTGCCCATCCGTAACGAGCAACGGCCATTACGTATGCGGCCGTTACGGATGGATTTTTTTTATTTGTAACGGGCATCGTACGTTACGAATAATAGGTTATTCGTAACGGTCTTTTCAGGTGCCCGTTACTAATAACCCATTATTCGTAACGGGCACTTTTTTGCCAGTTACAAATAAATAAGTGTTGTATTTAAATATGTACTTATTTGTAACGGGAAATGCAAGACATATGCCCGTTACAAATAAGTACTTATTCGTAACGGGCAACACTAATGCCCATTACGAATAAGTACTTATTTGTAACGGGCAATTCTCCCGCCCGTTACAAATAGTCTGTAAATTAATTTTTTTTTAATTAAATTTTGGTAGCATTTATTTGTATTTATAATTAATATATATTAACCTGTGATAATAAACCTGTTCATGTACATATATACCTGTAAATAAACAATTATACCGAAAAAACATACGTTGAAATTAATATTTATAAAAATATAAATAATACATTACAAATAAAAACTTGTTTAAGTTTATCCAACACATACAACAACACTAATAATATTACATTGTTCTACCTAATAGTTACGCATTCAATAAATATTTAGATCTAAAGTATTGCGCCCATTGTTCTCGAACCACCGCATTCAACTTGGGGCTTGTCTTGGACAAAAATCCTTAAAAAAAAAAAAAAAAAAAAGAAAGAACAGATGAATGAGGTTACAAAATAAAAATTATAGAAATAAAACTCATAACATCCATAATAAACTTGTTGGACCAAATTATAGAAATAAAACTCATAACATCCATAATTAACTTGTTTTTTGGTTTCTATGAATCGAAATTAATAAAATAAGACCATTTTCTCACTTTTGAGAGCATATAGAGCCAAAAATGCTTCAAAATTGCCTAAGGGACTTCTATCTTTCCCATCTTTCATGTGTTGGTCCAAATTATAGAAATAAAACTCATAACATCCATAATTAACTTATTTTTGGTTTCTATGAATTGAAATCAATGAAATATGACCATTTACTCACTTTTGAGAGCATTTAGAGCCAAAAATGCTTCAAAATTGCCTAAGGGACTTCTATCTTTCCCATCTTTCATGTGTTGGTCCAAATTATAGAAATAAAACTTATAACATTTATAATAAACTTATAATTTGGTTTTTATGAATTGAAATCAATAAAATATGACCATTTACTCACTTTTGGAAGCATTTAGAGCAAAAAATGCTTCAAAATTGCCTAAGGGACTTCTATCTTTCCCATCTTTCATGTGTTGGTCCAAATTATAGAAATAAAACTCATAACATCCATAATTAACTTAGTTTTTGGTTTCTATGAATTAAAATCAATGAAATATGACCATTTACTCACTTTTGAGAGCATTTAGAGCAAAAAAAAGGCTTCAAAATTGCCAAAAAAGCTACTAACCTCCTCTAAGATCTACAATTAGGTTTTTTGGCAATTTTGAAGCCTTTTTTTGGCACTCCAAGTGAGAAGTAACAATCTCATACATATATCTCATAATGTAGTAGCCACACTCAATGCCTCCTTATTGTTGAGCACACTAGCATATATAACAAATAGTTAAACATTTTGCTTTCAAAGTGAACAATGTATATCAATATGGGGTGAGTATTGTATTTACCTCCATTTGTATGAATTGCAATTTTTGTCTATGTGATTTCAATTAATTCCCTGTGAGATTCGCCCGATATACTTTATAAGCCCTACAAAAATGATATATATTCTAACACTTAGAACAAAATAGTGTACAACACCACATACAATATGAAAATAGAAACTAGGGCACAATTTCAAGTTTGTGGCTCACGTCATCATGATTTCGGCAATTCTCATTTGTCATGGTTTTTCTTTAGGTAGCTTCATAGAGTCAAACTCATATGCTAAACCTAATTGTAGATCTACCACCACAAGAACCCAATGACCACTACATCATTTAAGAGGAAAACACAAGTTAGAGTATTGGAAAATTAGTGAAAAACATATCATTGATATAAATAAGTTTAGTGGAAGTATAAAAAAACATAGTTCGAACCTTGCTACATATGGGGCCACTATGAATTTGCAACGTTTACTAGTCTCTCTTACTTCATGCAAAAATGTATTTTTCACACATGGGGCCACTATGAATTTTCCTATGGTTCTCCAATTCAAGTACACTATGTAATTTATTTCTTAATTACATATGTACCCAGAGAACACATTAGGGAATGCTGACACGAAATTACCTTTACTACCGAAAAACAAGCAACCATTTACATCCTAAGTGAGAATACAATTCCAAGAACACTCACAAACGGGGAATATTCAAGATTTACTCCTAATGAGTAAATCTTGAACGGGTATCTAGGCCGCATATGAAGATATAATGCATAATAAATATTTACACATTCAAGATCAATCATGTCAAATAAAAGTAACCAAACACATAAACATGAGTTATTTACCTAACAAAGAATATTTGATATTTGATTCAAATAAATTATGCGCAAACAGTAAAATAGACCAACCAATGAAACTATACACTAAAAATATCCAAATAAAGTACAACATACTTCAAAATTTCCAAATACGAGAAAAATATTCACCTCTGCCTCTAATTCTTAGGAATTCCTCATATAAATTGCTTTCAACTTTCTTTAGCTTCTTGAGGCTTTAGTTTGGCTTTTAAAGCCCCCTTGTTCTATATTTTCTCACACTAATAGCCTGCTCAAATGCCTCTTTTCTTTAAACATAAAACCCAAAAATAAAAAATTACTACAATTTTCACCAAAAAAAAAAACACAAACAAAAAGGTAAAGGTAGTGAAAAAAACATAGAGCTTGCTGAATCAATCATAAAAATGGAAGAGATTTTAAAAATTACTAACAATTTTCATGAATTGAACATAACTCAGAACCATAGAGAGAAGACCGAGCTTCAACTGAACTGCGCTTGAATTACGCTTCCATTGACCGAGCTTCAACACAATTTTCATGAATTGAACAAACAAATTAATTAAAATTACTTAAGATTGAAAATTAAAGAACAACAATTAAAATTAAAATCTTAACCGGTATAATTTCATAAAATAATTCCAATTTAATAAAAAGATAACCAAACACTTAGATCTGATGCAATTTGACACATAGCAAATGAGAGAGTGAGAAAGAAAACCTTGTGGTAAGAATGTCCACACTGCAATTTTTTACTCTATACGTTCTACAATATCATCCTGAAATGAAATAGGGCAAAATACAGATGAATACAATGGAAAGTCCAAGATAAGGATATATGCAAATTGCCATTACAATGCAAGACCACCCTTTTGAAGATTCAAAACTATCTCATTTAAATATCAGTTCCTATCCTCTTACATAGTAACACTCATTCTTCATTTAACACGCCCAATTAACACACTCATTCTTCATCATCACTTGTTTTTCAAACAAAATGTTGCCCGGGATTCAAAATTTCAATGCTAATCACATAATCTAACGCACAATCAATCTTAGTTTCATATCAAGTTCAGAATCAGCTAAACAAATTGTCGTTAAAAGTTTAAGACTTCAACGAAATCAATTAACAAAATACACCACACCACAACAAAAATGCCAAAAATTGAGAGTAAAATCAGACCTTGGCCTTGCTGATAAAGGCGCCTGAGCTTGTCCTGACCTCACTAAACTGGCTATCCCAGACTCACTATCTGCCATAGCTGACCTCTTTAGTTCCTTTTTCTCCTACTCGAAATCAAAATCAAAATCAAAACAATTAAAGTAAAAATCAAAACAGCAGTAATACTAAAAGTAAAAAAAAAATGAACAGAAAAAATCAAAACAGTAGTAAATGGTCTAAAATAAATCAAATTAAGACTTACAATTGATATCAAATTATCACATTCTTCATCAGTCAGAAATTTCTCATATACAAATGCCCTAAATTCAAACAAAAATGATAAACCCACATCAAAAAATTAAAAGAAAAAAAAATGAACAGAATTGTTCTTCACCTGGCTAATAAAAAAATTAATTAAAATTACTTAAATTAAGGCTAACAAACTTAATAGATTTTATTTTTCTAAAAATTAAGGCTAACAAAAAAATTAAACTTATTACCTTGAGTAAATTAATCAAACGTTCTTGTTCTTCACCTGGCCGCAGGAAATAACCACGAGAAATCTTCACCGGAGTTGCGAGGGAGACCCGTCGAACTTGCAAGGGAGAAACGAGGGAGCTTGCGAGGGAGAAAGGGTAGTGCACCGGAGCTTGCAAGGGAGAAAGAGATGGAGAAACTGCGAGAGAAGGGAGGACCGACGATGAAGAAAGAGAGGTTCGACGACGGAGAAACAGAGGACCGACGACGACGAGAAAAGAGAGGACCACCGATACCGGAGAAGAGATTGTGCTTCAATGGGGAGCTCAGAGAGCAGAGAGCGAGTGTGAGGGGACGAATTGAAAAAAGGGGATTTAAAAGATTCTAGGGTTTAATTTTGAACATTTACTCGTAACGGACACTTTAAGTCCGATACAAATAAGTTGGTCAACCTTGTTTTGACTTTACTTTTTGTATCGGACAGAAAATGTGCGTTACAAATAACGTAGTATTTGTAACCGGTAGTTATTGCCCGTTACAAATAAATATTTATTCGTAACAGGCCCCTTTTTGTCCGTTACAAATAAGTATTTATTTGTAACGGGCACCTTTCTGCCCGTTACAATTACTACTTTTTCTACGCAGGTTCATACTTTTTTGTAACGGACCTTAATTTTGCCCGTTACAAATGATGTTATTGTAACGGTCAACAACATGCCCGTTACAATTAAGCCGTTACAAATAGACTTTTTTCCACTAGTGATTGTTGTTGACTCATTGTGATAAGGAAAGTGTGAGTCATGATAAGTGGGTACTAGATTTGGCCGCTTCGATACATGTGTGTCGAGACAAGGCGATGTTTGACACCTTACAACAAGAAAGTGAGTTTGGGAACATCAACATGGGACATAACCTCAAAGTTGAAGGCATGGGTAGTGTGCGGTTGAGGTTCCATGATGGTGTTGTTCGGACCATTCAAAATGTGAGGTTTGTACCTAGTGCACGTGCCAACTTGATATCATTGGGAGAGTTGACAAAGCACGGGCATAGGTACGTTGGTAGTGGAAGGTGGTGTAAGGTGTACCGAAGCAACCACTTGGTGTTGCAAGGTAAGAAGGCCAATAACAATATTTGTTATTTGAAGGGCCGAGTAGTTCAAGACCACAAAAACAAGACCGTGACAAATTTCGAAAAGAAGGTCCGTTTTTGTGATGCAGTAGAACTGTTTGGTGATTTGGGTCGAGGGAGGAATTTGTTGGGTTAGTCTCCCCAAATCACAATTAGTTAGGTGGTAGTATTATTATTAGTAGTAATAATAATAATGGTGTAAGAAAAAAAAAAAAAAAAAAAAGGTGAATGCATGCATGTAGTTGGACGGTGGAGTTGTAGTAACTTTGTGGCACTACTACAAAATTGGCCAAAGAGACCCAATATAAAAGACCTGTTAACTAGATAACGGCTCTCTTTGTTCCAAGAGACCGTTTATTATTAATAACGGGTCTCTAATTTCATTTGTTTGAGGGTAAAAATATTAGAAAGAACGGTTATCTAAGATAATGGGTCTCTTGCATTTTTTTAAATATCTTTTTTGGAATAAAAATAGTTAGAGACCCTTTATCATAGTAAACCAGTCTCTCTTTTTTTCTAAAAAGAAAAAAAAAATTAAAATTATTAGGAGAGACCTGTTATGCCACTTAACAGGTTTCCTTAGTCACAAAATAAAAAAAGAAACCCTAGCCGATTCAGCTCTCTTCATTCCGCCTCCATCTCCTTCCTCTTCCTCCTCTCCCTCTCTCTCCTCCCTTCTTTCCTTTCCTATCATTCCAATTTTCATTCTTTAAAACCGATTAGAATAATAACATTGAACACATACGCATACCACCATCACACTCTTGTATCTGTTCTTCTCTCTTTCCCCCCAAAATTTCTAGGGTTTCTGAATTATTTGATTTCCCGCTCATCGATTTTATTCCGAAGATCTTGCAATTTTTGTAGTTTTTTTTTTCGGTTGTCTTGGCTCGAGATCCAGACAAGTACCGAAATGGAGGAATTTGATTTTTAGGAGTTGGATTTCAATCAGTTTTGCTTGAGGTTTTATAGTTTTTTTATGCTGCTACAATAATTTTCAGGTAATTTTTTTTGGTCTTATCGTCATTATTACTATTTTTGATTGATTAATTTTTTTTTTTTTAATGTTATGTGTTTGGAATTATTTATGTATATACAATTTGAAAAAAGTGTGATTCTTTTTTTTTATTGGTCAAATTGCCAATAGTGTTCTGTTGGATACGGTCAATGAGGAAAGATACTATGGTTTATTCTCAATTTCTCCGATATTCGTAATATGCTGCATATTTTGATGTCACAAATGTATTATTAGTGTTGCAATTTGTTAGGAATTCAATATCTGACTATGTCTGTGAGGAGATGGTTCATGGTTGTAATTTGAGCTTTTTTTGTTTTACTACAGTTGGTCTTGATGTTGATGACGAGAGGATTGAGCTATTCATAACCCAAGTGAACAACAAGGATATTAACAAGCTTGCTGGTGGTGGTGGTGTTGCGTCGTCTTGACTAAGTGGTGTTAGAAGCATGCCTATTCCATCTTACCCAGTGTATTTAGGATTTATTATTAGTTGTAACAATGGTGATTTAGTGAAACAAATTAAATAAAAGAATGTTGGATTTATCAATGTTATTTTTGTTTAATGTTGAAGCTAATGGTAATTTACCACCAATTTGATATATAGCATATAATAATATAATTTTTTTTTAATTTATAATAAAACCAGAGAGACCCGTTAAGCTAAAAAAGTGGTCTCAGTTTTATGAAAAAAGAGACTGCCTATCTTAAATAAAGCAATCTATTTGCCAAAGAGACCGCTTAGCTAGAGACCGCCTCTAAGGCAGTCTCTTTGGCCTTTTTGAACGGGTCTCTTTGGGCTTTTTTGTAGTAGTGTGGACTTAAAAGTCCAACTTGGCATAGAGTTTCTTTATGAGCTCATTGACTTTGCTTCTTAGCATTTACTCCCAAGTAGGTGGGAATTGCTTGAAGCTTGCTAAGGAAGTTGATTTGGCTTTTGCTATATATGTTGTAGCATATTGCCGTGTGAAGTGAGGTGTGTAGCAAGAAAAGTAGAAGCATACTAGCAAAAGAAGTAGCACATAGCTATAGTAGTGAGGGAGGAAGTGACGAAGAGACAAATACAATATTAGTGTCAAGGGTATTTTATGATTAGTATAAGTACCAACGTTAAAGGGTACTTAGTGTAGACTATTCTAAAATACATTGTGTCTAATATTGTAATTATAGTAGTGGTCATTGTATTCCCAATATTATTGCTAGTAAAGTTGTTTTCGTTCGTGGAGATCCGGACCGTGGTTTTTCCCCTTATTGAGGAGGGGTTTTTCACGTAAAAATCTTGTGTGTTGTTTTCTTGTTGTTCCTTATCTTATTTATTCTTACCGATATTGTGTTTATCTGTTGCTCTGGTCCCCAATAGAGACTCCACAGAAACTCCAAACACTATTGCCTATCCGAAATCAAAATTGGAGTACTCTAAAATGTCGACTGACAAGAATGACAACATCAAGATTGAGTAGATCGCTTACGATAGTGAGAACACATCCATCGATGCGCTAGAAAATGCTGGGGCTGGCGTGGTATGAGTTTATTTTTGTTGTTCATTATTACACAATTCGGTAACATTCCTAAAACTTACACAATTTCGATATCTATTTTATTTGGTCAGAAATCAAAGAGTCTTCCACTTCCCCTGCATTAGATAATCTTAACTGATAAAAACATACTCCAAAAAACAACGTTGCATTTCAGAAAAGCAAGTTTAAATATCCGAGCATGTCAATTGATGGTGGTTCATCTTCAAACATAAAAACAAAAAGGGTCGTTTACAAACTTGAGAATTCATCAATGAAAGCACACAAATATGGTATTTACGATGGTATAAACATTTTTTTTGGGTAATTTCTAATGCAATTTTAACAATCTTTTGTAAAATCATAAATCAAACAATTTTTCACTAACTTCTACGTCACCAAGGATAAAAGATTGATATTACTCATACTAATGAGAATAATGAGAAGAAGCAAGAAGCTGAATTTTACCATTAATTAGTATTGTACAATATTAAAGATCTACAATTATATAGTGAATCTTATATTTTCAATGAATATTTTCAAAATCAGAAATTTTCTTCAGCCTCAATGCAGATTTTTGGGATAAGGTTTTTAAGATTTCTAATCAAGAATGATGGTGGGGATGGATATACAAATCAGAAAGAAATGATAAAGGAAACAAAAAGGGTATTTATAACTATAGTTTATTAAAGTATTCATTTTCTTGTAGAATCAGTATATAATATTTTCTAAAACTACATTTATTTTTTTTTTCCAGAAATCTGCCTGTCAACAACCCTCTCTATTCACCTGAAACTCCAAACCATAGCAGTGTTTTTGTTAGGTATAAGAGTGTAGCATAAACGTATGTAAATGGAGAAAATAGATAGAGAAATGCAAGATAACCAATAAGCTAGAAGGGACACACGAGCAATGAAATAAAATTCCACTATATTTACATATTTAAAAATATATGTACAAAAGACAATAATTGTTAGGGTGTATGATTACGAGATTACTCTCACAATAATAAATACTCATAAGGGAGTATTAGAAGGGTAGTGTGTACGGGATAATACCGGTAGTAACATCTAATTAGCCGATAATGTCTTCTAATACCAATAAAACAACTGATTAGTAAGAAAGCTCAAATATTCATAACGGCCTTTCTAAACGGCCACGTGGAGAGCTGCTTGAGACCACGTAGGCACCTGCTGCCTACGAGGTCGGTTTGCCACCTATCGTTATAGGTGGCACCAGCTTGGTTATTTCCTTATATATATCCAAGCAAATGTTCACCCAAAGGTACAATCTTTTTCTCTCCCTCTACACATCTAAAACACTTTCTCTCTCTCTTCACTCTTTCTTCTTATCGGATTGCTAACTTTAGCATCAGAGAGGTTATTCCCGGATAACCCCCGGGTTAGCTTGCCTGTGTTGACTGTGTAGGTGCGTAATTGGACGGTAAACCTTTACCAACCCACGAAGATTATCTGTATCGGAGAACACCCGGAACAGTTGGCGCTAGAAGGAGGGGATAGTAATAACTTCTATCGTCCAAATAACCTTCGCCAGTCATGGAAGAAAACCAGGAACACATAACACCGATAGTAGAAGCTGAAAACCGTTAGTATGATAGTAACACTCTGAATGTCAATGCGAACAAAACTGTCAATGCAGTACCCGAGATTGAAGTGGAGGATGAAACTCATCTTCTCCACAAGAATACCGTGAACACATTGGTAACACCTGAACGAAGTCCCGCACGGATACCGGACCTCCTGGAGGAATTTACCCCTGAGGAGTTAGAGGTAACGGCAAGGGTAATGAAAGCGATGTCCCGGAAAAGAAAGGAGGCTGAAGCTGCAGCCAATAGGGGACAAGTTGATACACCGGCCATTCCCGTGATTGTGAATCTGGCGAGCCAGTTCAACCAGGCAGACGAGCAACCGCCGCCACAGCCCCAGAATCGGGGAATAATTGTTCCAATTGAGTGTCAGCCAACTCATGGAACGCAGATAGAGGACTCAGGGTCCCGGCAGCAAGAGATCAATAACGGGCCGCTAGGACGTACAACCAGAGCCATAGTCAAGCCGAGAGTATCACCTTTCACCCAGGAGGTACTGGATCAGCAAATGGAAAGGATAAAAATGCCAGCATGTACCTTTGATGGCAAAGGAGATCCCAAGCGATACGTAACGGCGTTTGAAAGCCATATGTTGCTTTATACCGACACCGACGCGGTGTGGTGCAAGGTGTTTCCGACAACGCTTACGGGGCCAGCCTCGGATTGGTTTTCTAATTTGGAGAATGGATCGATTGATTGCTTCGATACCTTGGTCGAACTGTTTACCGGTCAGTATATTAGCAATAGTGCAAGGCAGAGAACTTCTGGAGAGCTTATGTCGGTCAGACAGAGAAGGGATGAGTCCCTTAGGGATTTCATAAGAAGATTTAACAGTGAGGCTAATACGATACCAAAATTACAGCAAGAAATAGCTGTAATGGCTTTAATGAATGGTCTGGGGGATAATGATTTCAAAAAATACATGGCAAGGAAGTCGTTCCCAAATTTAGGCGTGGCCTTTGGCAAGGCCTATGAATACATAAAAAGTGAGGAGTTGTTGAAAACTAGTAATCAGATAGCGGCATCAGAGCCCTCTCGAAGACAGAATGATGGCATTGCGCCTAATACTTATGCCGGTGGAATGAACAGACAACAACAACAACAACCAAGCCAGCCAAGAACCGGTAGGCCACCCAGAGGTCTTGGCCGGTACAGCAGTTACACGCAACTGAACACACCTAGGGCCGCAATATATTCAATAAATCAGCATAGAGAGGAATGGACACGACCGGCACCAATGATAACCAAAGGTCGAGACACGAAAAAATATTGCATGTTTCATAGGGATATTGGCCATTATACGGAAGAATGTACTCAGCTTAAAGAGAATATTGAAGACCACATTAGAAAGGGCCACCTGTCCCAGTACCGAGCTCAAGCAGGTGCCTACGGGCCAAGCCGGCAGCAAGCCCCGCAACCCAGGCAAAGTGAATATCGAAGGCAGGGTGACTCGTCCATGCAAGACGACACCTACCGGCGCAATTTCAGCGGAGAATACCGTCAAGGGAATAGTGCGGCAGGTCACAAGATTACAATAGAGGTTATTACCGGTGGTCCGGTGCATGGGGGATCAGTTAGCGGGGTGAAAAAGAGTTTGTCTGAGCACCGGCACACAGTGAATGCACTGGGTGTGGATGAACGACCAAGGCCTGCGTCTATGCCGTCAGTATCCTTATTGGAGGCAGACACCAAGGGTTTGGTATTTCCTTACGATGATCCATTGGTTTTAATTCTGACGGTCAATGGAGCTAACATCAAGCGAGTGTTGGTCGATGGAGGGAGCTCCGCTAACATCCTGTTTGCAGAAGCATTTGATGCAATGAGAATAGGCCGGAAGTACCTTACTCCGGTATCGTATCCTGTTATTGGTTTCAACGGATCCACAGTTAGGCCGGAAGGAAGCATAGCCTTGCAAGTTAGAATTGGCGAAGGCATGGCGGCCAGAGATGTTATGACGGAATTTTTAATAATTGATGTGCCCTCAGCGTATAACGCTATTGTCGGTAGACCCCTAATCCATGATGTGCAGGGGGTAGTTTCGACATATCATCTGACGATGGTATATGTTTCAAATTTGGGGAAGACATAACGTGTCAGAGGAGGCCAGATAATGGCCAGGGAGTGCTATGTGACAGCTCTAAAACAGCCTAACCGACAACCCCAGGCTAATCAGGAAGCGCAGAAAAGGGGGCGAGCCGCATCCACACATGACTTAGCAATGGAGAATTTCGATACACGCCCGGCAGCAGTTCCCCGCCCTTCGCCGGGAGGGGAGACGGTAGAAATTGAGTTGCAACCTGGGGTATCGGGAAGAACCGTACGAGTTGGGTCCGACATGGATATGGATACCCGTTGTCATTTGGTGGAACTTTTATGGGAGAACGCTGACGTGTTTGCTTTCTCGGCAGATGAAATGCCAGGGATTCACCCAGATGTTATAGTACATAAGCTGAATGTGGATAGAAATGCCAGGCCGGTTAGGCAGAAAAAACGAAACTTCTCGACAGAAAAGATAGAAGCAATACAAGCAGAAGTAAACAAGTTGCTAGCGGCGGGGTTTATTGAGCCTTGCACGTACCCTGAATGGTTAGCAAATGTGGTCATGGTAAGGAAACCGTCAGGAAAATGGAGGATGTGCGTGGACTTTACAGACCTGAATAAAGCCTGCCCAAAGGACTGCTATCCACTGCCCCGAATAGATAGGTTGGTAGACTCCACTTCCGGCCACGCTCTGCTCAGTTTTATGGATGCTTTCTCGGGATATCATCAGGTCAGCCTGTATGCACCAGATAGAATGAAAGCGGCGTTTATTACTGATGCCGGAGTATTTTGTTACAAGGCAATGCCATTTGGGTTACGAAACGCCGGGGCAACATATCAGAAACTGGTAGACAAAGTCTTTGCAAATCAGAAAGGAAGAAACGTAGAAGTATATGTTGACGACTCCATCGTAAAAAGCCGGTTAGCCACTGACCACGTTGCAGATTTAAGGGAGACATTTGAAACTTTGCGTCAGTACCGAATGAAGCTCAATCCGGAAAAATGCGTCTTTGGAGTTCGTTCGGGGAAATTCTTGGGGTTTATGGTTAGTGAAAGGGGGATAGATGCAAATCCCGACAAAATAGAAGCTATACTTAGCCTGCCGCAGCCCAAGTCAATAAAAGACATACAGAAGCTTACTGGACGCATGGCACCGCTGACGAGGTTTATTAGCAAATCGGCTGATAAGGCCTTACCATTCTTTGTAGTCCTCCGGTAGAATAAAAAATTCGTTTGGGGGGAAGAGCAAGCAAAGGCATTAGAGGTGGTCAAAAACCATCTAAGGTCCCTTCCGACCATAGCACGACCGGAACAGGGAGAGAGCCTGCAATTATACATCTCGGCATCTCCAAAGACGGTTGCGGCGGTGCTGATAGTAGAACGAAAGAAAGCACAAATGCCAATTTATTTTGTGAGCCATGTCCTGAACGCGGCAGAAAGAAGATACCCTCTGATAGAGAAGATGGCATATGCAGTGGTTATAGCGGCAAGAAAACTTCGGCCATATTTTGATGCACATACCATTGAAGTGTTGACAAATCAGCCGTTAGAGAAGTCTCTGCAGAAAATGGAGACGTCAGGTAGATTGCTCAAATGGGCGGTAGAGTTGTCGGAGTATGTTATAATTTACAAGCCACGAGTGTCGATAAAGGCTCAGGCATTATCTGATTTCATTGTGGAAACGTCCTACACCGAGGAAGAAGAGGTCAATGGAGTGTGGAAGGTTTCTGTTGACGGCTCCTCAGCATCAACAGGCTTCGGAGCCGGCATTGTCATAATGTCACCGCAAGGGGACATATTCGAGTATGCTATTAAATTCAAGTTCAAAGCCTCAAACAATGAAGCTGAGTATGAGGCAGCAGTTGCAGGAGTGCAGTTATGCATTGCGGCTGAGGCAAAGCGGATAGAACTCACGACTGACTCACAATTGGTAGCAAGTCAGTTTGACGGCACTTATGAGGCAAAAGAACAGACGATGATGGCCTACCTGGCCAAGTTGAAAGCAATAACCGCTAACTTGGAAACGTTTGAAATACAATTAGTGCCGAGAGCAAAAAACACACAGGCAGACGCCTTGGCAAAACTGGCAAGTTCAAGCTTCAATGATCAGGAACGTACTGTAATGGTGGAACTTCTGGAACGCAAAAGTATTGACCCCGACAACACTCCAAAAGAAGTGAATTGCGTGATTGATGGCCAAGAATGGTATGATGGCGTGCTAGCCTACAAGGTGCATAACGTCTTACCGACAGACAAAACAGAAGCACAGAAGATAAAGAAGGATAGCATCTGGTTTGTCATGTTCAAGGGAATGCTGTATAAAAGGGGATTCTCGCTACCGTTGCGAAGGTGTATATCGGCCTATGAGTCAGCTAGGCTGATAGAGGAAATCCATGAGGGGGATTGCGGAAATCATGCCGGAGGCCGGTCAATGTCCTTGGAAGCAATGAAAAGAGGGTATTACTGGCCGACAATGAATGCTGATACTTTAGCGTACGCGAAAAAGTGCGATAAATGTCAAAAATATGGGCCGGCAATCAACCAGCCGCCAAACGATCTGACACCAATTTTAAATCCGATACCGTTCGCACAATGGGGAATGGACATTATTGGACCTTTTACATCAGCAACAGGGAGCAGAAAATTCCTGATAGTAGGGATTGACTACTTCACCAAGTGGATAGAGGCTGAACCGGTAGCAAAAATAACAGCGAGTGAGGTTAAGAAGTTCATCTGGAAGAGTATATTCACCCGATTTGGCCTACCGGTTGCAATGGTGTTTGATCACGGCTCCCAATTTGATTGCAACCCAGTTAAGAACTTCCTCAGCATATACAAAGTAAAATTCGCATATGCGGCAGTCTGTCATCCCCAGTCAAACGGCCAGGCGGAGGCCGCAAATAAGCAGATACTAACGGCACTGAAAAAGAAGGTAGAAGATGCGAAGGGTTTGTGGGCAGATCTAATCCCAGAAATTCTATGGGCGAATAGAACAACAACAAGGGAAACTACTGGGGAATCACCATTCAACCTTTCTTTCGGCTCAAAAGCCGTTATTCCGGCTGAAGTAGGACTCCCTACATTTCGTGTTCAACATTTTTGTGAAGATCAGAATGACTTGCTCCTAAGACAGCAATTAGACTTCTTACCTGAAACTCGGCTTACGGCTGCCATCAGGTCATCAGCATATAAAAGTCGTATGAGTCAAGCATATAACAAGAGAGTCAATTATCGGCATATGGAAGATGGAGACTTGGTCCTTCGTCGAACGGCCGCAACAGGTAGAGGGAACGCAGATGGCAAGCTCACCACAAACTGGGAAGGCCCCTATCAAGTGTATGAAACGGTTCTCCAGGGATCGTATCGGTTGATGACTCTAGAAGGAGTACCATTAAAAACTGTTTGGAATACGAGTGTCCTCAAGAAATACTATGTTTAGAATGTGTTTTAATTTCTCATGTGTAGTACCGGCATGACATGTGGTCATGGTTTAGCTTTTTCTTGTTAAGTTCTTATTTTGTAGGCAAGCTCCATGCCTGTAGTTTGTTTTGACGATTTAGGCCTAGGCCGTGAATAAGAAAAGTATGTAATATAACATATGGAGCCATCCCCTACTTTCGATATGATCTGACAAACACCCTAGCTAGCTGTCTCTTTCATTCAAGTAAGGAGGAAGGTTGGATAACTATTGCGCCTCAAGGCAAGTTGAAATTGACGGTCTGATCCACTGTCAAATACTTGGCCTGCTAAAGGCTGCATACACGGGAAAATACCGGCAATAACAGAATGATAAGGAATTCCGAAATCAATTTCTACGGAAATTAATTGCGGAACTCGGGGGCATATGCCTAAGGTGTTAATGTGTTGGAATCAATTTCTATGGATAATTTGTTAGAACTAGAAATAGTTTAAGTAGCAGAACGCTATAAAATTTTGCGCGCAAATAAACAAACGAATATGCAATTATAATACAATTACAACCCACTTATAATACGGTTATAGAAATCGCAGACAAGCATATTAGTATTTACGACATTAGAATGAACACAGTAAAGAAAACGTGTAAGTTTCTTTGAAACAAAATCAACGGCAAAATCATTCGGAATTCAAGTACAACGGAGAAACCGTTTAGTTCAGTGCAGTTCAAATATACAGGTTCCCAAGTTCAAATATTGCAGATACGTGGTTAAGTTAACAGAAAATAAAAATTGTTATAGCATACACATGTGAAATCGACAGCCATCACCCAAAAAAGACAAGGGTCAGATCGGCCAATATACAAGTTTTAAAAAAAAAAAAATTCTTCAACAAAAACAAACATATGTTGCTCAACAGTGAGCCTTAGAAATTACAGACAAAGAGGACCCGCATGATTCCGGTGATGACTGCCCGCCCCATTAATCTTTCTTTGTTTCAGGCTCCTTTTGGGGGGCAGGTTCAGAGGTGCCGACAGCATTGTCCTCTTTGACAGGACTAGCAATAAGGGCATCAGCAAACTCCTCTTCCGGCAAATCGCGCGGATCCAGATTCTTCAGCACTTCGATTGGAGGGGGGTTGTCAAAGTAATCTCCTTCGTAGCTGGTAGGAGAGAGATGCATGTCTTCACTGTAAGCAGCCTCAGCTGCCTGCCATTTCTCCGCATCCCAGTTCTCGGCTTTGCAGACACAACGGTGAGCGGCTACCCACCCACCAGTATATCGGTCCACCAGCAAATTCCGGTAGTGGTCGGACTGCAGGAACCGGTTGACTGCTCGGCGCCTGATACCTGGATTCTCCTCCTCGGCTTTTTTCAAAGCTCCCTCCAACTTCGCCAGCTTTGTGTTCTCCATGGTCTTGATAGTGGCCTTGTGTTTCTCCTTCTCGTTAACAGCAGCTTGTCAGGCGTCATCACATTTTTTGAATTTCGTTTCGGCCTGATCATGACAGCGCTGGTAATAACGGTACATATGTACCACCTCGACCGCCGAATTAACAGTCTACATATAAAAAAAAAGAGAATAGAAAAGAAGAACAGGTAAGCATCAAATACACATAACAAAATAGTAACATAAAAAAAAATGATAATAATAGACAAGGGTCATGACAGCAGTTTTGTCTTACCCGGAGCATATCATTCATCATCTGACCACAAGGAGCTACCAGCTTGTCGACGGGTCGGTCTGCCGGCGTGGCTAAATCTTTCAGCATTCTCCATCCCATGCTGCCTCCGGTGTTGGGATCGTCACAGATAATAGACTCTCCCCGATTCACGTTGATGCGCGGATGCCACGGCTCGCCAGCACTGCCGCTAGGAACCAAGAACTCCTCAGCAACCTTGGTAGGAACCTTCACATGGGGAACCTCGATATAGTCCCCTGTCATCACAGGTATAAAGGCGTTCTTGCTGCTAGCAGACTTGCCCGACAACCGATTTTGTCAGTCCCTCAGAAAAGATTCTTCTGCCGGTACCAGCTTATCAGTCGTAACAACTTTCTCTGCAGCAACCACACTTGCCTTAGTAGGCTTGCGCAGAGTAATATTCAATCTTTTGGTACCGGTAGGAGCGTCATCCTCCAAATTCACGACGTTCACATTCTCAGTAGGCTTCTGCTGATTTTTAGCGGCCTCGTCTTGTTTATGCCTTTTGTTCTGCTCACAGCTTGAAAGGTCGCTGGATCTTTTCTAGGCATTTGATCCACCTCTTCTGACCGGAAGAGTGCGTGGAATTCTGGTCCTGCGTTGCTCGTTGGAAGTCATATCTTGTCGTCTTCTTTTCTTCCCCTTAAGAGCACGTGTGCAGTAGACGGGTAATGTATCGTAACCGTGCTTCGGGTTTGGAGGGCACTGAAATTTCACACTACCGTCAGGATGTAAACCCAAATTGGCAAAATCTAACTTGTTAATACCTGCAAGGCAACAAACGTGCAAGGAATAAATACAAATAACGAGAATGAGGAATGTTAAGTACTCTGAATGTAAAAATGCCGGTAGTCCATGGTTTTAAAGTAACTGATTTTGGGCATGCCAAATCTTTAAATCCATAGTTCAAAAAAAAAAAAAAAAAAAAAAAAAAAAAAAAAAGAGAAAAGTGAAAGAGTGAAGAATGAAACAAAGCTGTTAATTGGAGTAGAACCATACCAAATTTGTCAGTCCAGCAGAGACCGACATGAGACAAAGGGGCGTTACCCAAGATATAATTACAGTTGGGTAGCCACACCCCCGGTACAGCTTTGTTCTTACTACCAGCCTTTACATATGTACAGTCAAAAAACTTACTAGCATACTTCTCTATATCACCTAATCTTCTACGCCTAATGGTATCAAACATACTATGGGGGGGATAGAAACATCTGCGAACTTTGTAGTCCTCAGGAACGCTAAGAAAGTAGAAATTCTCCATCCAGCCTTTGCAACTGGTCAATTTCGGCCATACTGTACATTTACCCGGGGCCGTGAACAACGACCAGTACCCCGGTGACTGACTGTCTCTCTTTAGCCAGTTAAGAGTGCGAAACAGGTTCAGTGTGAGAGGGAAATCCATGAATATCATGACCCACACCAATGAGATAAGGTTCCGAATAGCTATGGGTGTTAACTGCGCCACGCAAACATTCCATGCTCTGAAAATTTTCTCGATAAAAGGGTGCAGCGAAAACCGTAAACCATACTCAAGATGCTTCGCATAAACTACAATATGGCCGTCAGGGTAATCAAGAGCAGTCTGATCCTCTTTAGGCAATTTGAGATCATAGCCGTCAGGAAGGTTGTAAAAGTGAGCACCAATGCGGCAGTACTCTTTATCGATAGCTTTCTGGAGCCATTCAGGGTCAACTTTTGTTGACACAACTTTGTACTCGGGCTTTACTACAAGGGGTTCTCGGTACTTTGGGTCGTCATTCTCAGAATCATACCCTTCATCAACACTTTCTTCTTTCAAAACGGCATCACTTCTCTCGGCAGCCTCACCCTCCCTCACTCTTACCGCCTGCTCACTCACCTCGGTATCCCGACTGCCACCTTCACTATCGGCTTCACCAGATTCCTCACCACCACTCCCATCTACGCCCTCATCTTGGCTGTTGCCCACACTCTACTCACCCATGTCCTCCAAGGATCTCTCTACAGACTGTACATGCTCTTCACCGACATCAGAGGTTTCCTCAATCACAGGTTCTTTACCGGCATGGCGTTCAGAGGTTTCACCCTCCCCGGGTTGGTAACTAATTCTTTTGGTTCTCGGCATCGCCCTTGCTTTACGACCTATCTTGCCTAAGTTTGACCCGTATTGAATAATCTCGAAAGTAGACTCCAACTGAGGACAAATGCTTATTGGGGAAACTGAGGTGATCTCAACGTCTTCTAAAATATTAGACCAGGTAGGCTGATAAGAGTTTTTAACTTCTTTCACTGGAGCTGGGGACAAGGGTGCAAACGGGTCAGCCTCGCCGGCCTTACCCGAAGTCGAGTTGTGAACAAATTCAGACATAAACTTAACAAACACAACCACAGACATGACACTAAGGCGAAACAGGCAATTGACACTCTAAATTACCAAAATAAATGAAAAGTTAGGGCTTTTTACCTCGTTGAATCGATTAAACTTCGCAGAACAGAACTAACAATAACACTGAAGTGAGAAAGTCGAGAAAGTTATATCTTCAACTAAGCAACTGAAATTATTCTCCCCTTGATGATGCGAATTGATCGACGAAACCCTAAGTGTGTTCACGGAAAAATACTTCGAAGAAATTTTTTGGAAATCAAGAGCAAATGAGGAAAATCCCTCTTTTTCGAGGCTTAAATACCCCCATGAACAGTGGCAATTGAAGTGACAGTTTGTGCATGCAATCCAACGGCTGGGGAAAAACGCCTTTTCATGAACTGAGACGCAGGATGAACGACACGTGCCCCACTCAATTTTTAAGTTTTCCCGCCCAGGCCAATTTTGAAAATTTTAAATTTTTTCATCAAAAATAATAATGCCTAAAAGCACTATCGGTACTTTGCTCACTTAGGGGGCAAATCGGAGATTTTTAAATCTCAGTTAATTTTTAAGTGATCAAAGCACTATCGGTACTTTGCTCACTTAGGGGGCAAATCGGAGATTTTTAAGTCTCAGTTAATTTTTAAGTGATCAAAGCACTATCGGTACTTTGCTCAATTGGGGGGAAAATCGGAGATTTTTAAATCTCAGTTAATTTTTAAGTGATCAAAGCACTATTGGTACTTTGCTCACTTGGGGGGCAAATGAGAGATTTTCAAATTCCAGAACGAGCTTTCCTTCCTTAACTTCCTCTCATAATTACAAGTGAGAACACCGGTTTTACCACCGTCCTCACTTGGGGGGCTAGTTGTACGGGATAATATTGGTAGTAACATCTAATCAGCCGGTAATGTCTTCTAATACCAATAAAACAACTGATTAGTAAGAAAGTTCAAATATTCATAACGGCCTTTCTAAACGGCCACGTGGAGAGCTGCTTGAGACCACGTAGGCACCTGCTGCCTACGAGGTCGGTTTGCCACCTATCGTTATAGGTGGCACCAGCTTGGTTATTTCCTTATATATATCCAAGCAAATGTTCACCCAAAGGTACAATCTTTTTCTCTCTCTCTACACATCTAAAACACTTTCTCTCTCTCTTCACTCTTTCTTCTTATCGGATTGCTAACTTTAGCATCGGAGAGGTTATTCCCGGATAACCCCCGGGTTAGCTTACCTGTGTTGACTGTGCAGGTGCGTAATTGGACGGTAAACCTTTACCAACCCACGAAGATTATCTGTATCGGAGAACACCCGGAACATAGTGGATTATATTACAAAGAGGAAGTTTGAGTATAATAAAGGAAATTTTGTGAAAAACTACCTATTATAGTCCAGAATTTGCGAGAAACTACCTATTAAAAGAAATGTTGTAATTAACTACCTAATTTTGAAAAATGTTGTAATTTACTACCTTAGGCCGGAATATGAAGTGATACCAAATTTCTCCGGTGTTGACTTGGTCATGTGACCATCACGTAACACTTAATGACCCCTTTCTTTCCCAAATCAACGTGTCCAATTCAACGTTGGACAATTTTGGTCAAACTTCATATTCCGGCCTAAGGTAGTAAATTATAACATTTTTCAAAAATTAGGTAGTTCAACGTTTTTTTTAATAGGTAGTTTCTCGCAAATTTTGGACTATAATAGGTAGTTTTTCACAAAATTTCCTATAATAAAACTAATAAGGTGAAAAGGTTGTTAAGTGTAGTTGAAGTTTTAACACTTTTTAGTACATATGGATCATTCAAATGATGGCCACACCATCATATATTTATAGGAGTACATAGGTCGATGATCAAAATAAATATCAGCAATTTTTCAATGGAAATTTTCTACCAAATTCCTTGGCTTCACCGACCTTAGTGGAGTTCTCTAGGTAATTCCTTTGACTATCGACACTAGGTGAAAGCTAGATTAAGTGCTAGAACTTTCTAGCAAATTTTGTATAATGCTCCTT
This sequence comes from Chenopodium album, assembly GCF_948465745.1. Lineage (NCBI taxonomy): Eukaryota > Viridiplantae > Streptophyta > Magnoliopsida > Caryophyllales > Amaranthaceae > Chenopodium > Chenopodium album. The sequence goes on along the minus strand of NC_137846.1, from coordinate 41,136,691 downwards.
TAATAAGCTTGTAAGAATTTGGGCCAAATTTAACAGTTTTGATTGAATTGATTGATGAATCTGAAAGCTCTGAAGGTGAAAGCTTGGAACAAAAAGGAAAGAACAATGAAAACACCACGGTAAATGTGTTATATTTATTCTCTGGTATTTTTTGTATATACATATAATACATGAGAAACTGATTTCTAATAACCTCTACAGCATTGGAAAATGTGCGATTAGAAGGGAAAAGGACTTTTTTACAACTTACTCCCTCCATTTTTAAATACTTGTTCCATTTCTCCATGTGCGGAGTTTTAGGAGAAATTGGAAAAAGTAATATAATATAGAGATAGTGGGGTTAATAGAAGGTAAATTGGAAGAGAGAGAATCTAAAAGTAATAAAATTTGGGCTCACTAGGTGAGAGAAATGAATTAAATAATATAAAAGCTTTCCAAATAAAAAAATGGAGCAAGACGACCGCAAAAGAAAAGTAGAGCAAGTATTTAAAAACGGAGGGAATACTTTGCAAAATGTCAAACAAAGAAGTAGTATGTGGTGGTGCAAAAATGCAATTACATAGTTCTTAGTTTCTCACGCTGCATTTTTTACTTTTTGTTTTTATCTTGCTTTTCGTCTTTTTAGTTTTTTCTAATTATATTTTTTAACTTGCTAAAGGCCCGTGCCATGCACGGTAAGTCTAATTTTTGTAAGAATATCTAACAAATAAAATTTGACAAAACATACACATTAAATATATAAATTATAATGTCGTAATCTAGATTAATAGGCAAGCAAAATATTCATCAAAATGGAAATGTGGGCTACCTACACCCGAAATTTTTTTCAGGCGGGGCTTGGTTTCATCAAAAAGGAATGGGAGTTTTGGAGGGAAAAAATAGCCCCAAGATGTGACACGTGTCACTTACGGTGTCTGTTTTAGTATTAAGTTATTGATGCTTTAAATACTATTGGGTTTCATTAGTTTTATGATTATCATTGTTTTCTAAATTCTTGTTCTTATTTTGAATATGTTATATTTAAGGAAAATTTGATATTAATGATCTAAATTTGCTCCATTTTTTTTTAATAATCCCAATTTTGAATTTTTCTAGAATATTTTGAACTTTGGGAGGTGTTTTCTTTCTTCAATCTCAGACTGGTCAACAAAAGTCAATGACTCGTTATAATAAGTTATGTGACACGTATCAAGTTGTTATTGGTCCAAAAAAATAACAAAAAATTATAGAAATTAAAAAATAAAGAAACCTCCGCCCAACCACCCCCCCCTCTGCACCAGAACCCAAACCCCACACGTCCCAATCCCCTTTCCTATATCGAAAAACCTACCCCCCTCATCTCGCTGGCCAATCGCTCCCTCCTCCCATCTCATCGCCCCTCTCACTTCCCCTTGAACCACCACCACTACCCCCATTCCCTGTAACCCCCTTTCCTCCCCTTGAAACACCCACGAAACCCCTCTCCCATTCAACTTAGTGTATTGGGATCTAAAGTGATGTAAAGTGGGAGAAAAGACGCGTTACGCTTCTTCTCCCTTAACTATAGTTTTGTCCCACCTGTGTTTTTCTGGTGATGAGGTTTTTAACAAGGTAGTTAGCATCTCGAGTGTGTTATAAAGAATGATGTCCTCTTTTACCTTCATTAGGTTTTTATCCCATAGGGTTTTTCCTAGCAAGGTTTTAACAGGGCACAATCTTCAATAATGGACATCCGAGGGATTGTGTTATGAAAGATAGTTATGTATGTCCATTAAGCCTTTGTTACTCTCCTTACACTTATTACTTTCGTTGTCACCCTTATGCATGTACTTCCTTTGTAACCCTCTTATTTAAATTTACTTCCCTAACTCTTCATAAAATTATGTCTTTACATTTTATATATATATAAACATATAAACATATATATATATATAAACATATATATATATATATATATATATTTATATATATATATAGGAAGGCTCATGTAAGAACCCTCCTCTATATAAGAACTCATTATATATAAGAATTAATCTGGTCCGTTGATTTGTTTTGATCGAACCGTTAATTTTCGCCCTTCAGTAATGGCATTTTCGTAGTTTTTGCAGCTCTCGTTTTCTTTTCCCTTATGTTTCCCGCATCAGTAAATCACATTTTTTCCCAAAAATTCAAAGCAGTTACTTGTTTCTCTCTCTTCCCAGTTTATTAGGGCGGAAATCGTCAATTGCATACTGGTAAGTTTGTCAATTTCATCCTCAAATTCTTCACGTTAATCGACTGTTTTAATATATAATGTTCGGTTCTTTTAATTTATTTTCAGTTTTTTGGTTCAACTCTTTAAATTATTGTTCGATTTTTTTGACTCAATTTTTTTTTCAATTTTTGTTTGATTTTTTCGGCATTATTTCTTAAATTGTGTTAGCTTTTCTGCTTAATTGTCAGTTTTTGTTGAATTATTTCGGCTTAAGTTTATTAGTTTGTGTTTGATTTTTTCAATTTCTTCATCAAAATTTCTGAAAATTTTAATGTTCGATTCTTTTGTCGTACATACTTCGTATTTTGTGAAGATGTCGAATTGTTTTAAACTGTCTACAACTTGATTAGTTAACCTTCCCTTGACATAATCTTTTTTATTTACTGGTGTTTGTACATGATTTACTGCTTATGCAAGCTTTTATGAAGTATGCTCACAAAAGAGGGGACTGTGTCTTCATCACTACAGCTTTGGGAGGAGTTGGGCATATTGTTGGGTAACTTGCTAAATTACATGGTTGCTGTTGCATACATTTTATGTATGATTGTATGAACTTAAATAAGAGCCATATTAGTTACTGAACTTTAATTATTTGCTATGATTTGATGTGCTAGTTTGGTAAGCATTGGTTGTAATGTGTGGTTTAGTTAGTGATGATCGTTTAACTTACTCTTCTGGTAAGAGTGTGTATATGTACTTGCTCTTAGTTTCTGTCGTTCCAGAGAATGGTAAAAATAATGTTGTTTTGGTCTACTCGTTAACTCTACCTTTTATGTTCTAAAGTTTATCCTTTTATGTTCTAAAGTTTTTTCTATATGTTCTAAAGTTTATTCTATGTTTTAAAGTTAAGCCAAGGTTTCTCGAAAAAGTTTAAGCCCTTATGTTTGTAGTCATTGGCATAGAATCACTATTATCATATCCACTTAGAACTTATTACTTTGATGTTCCTGATTGTAACTTGTAAGTTGATATGATATTATGATGGATAAGAACATTATACTTCAAGAGAGTAGTGCACATGGCAATTGGTTGGTTTAATTAGGCTAAGAATAATTCAAGTGGGCTATAATAATTAGTGATTAGGTTCTATGTAACTTGGGATTGAGCTGAGGCGAATGTAATTTTAAATAAGTATTATTCTTCAATTGTGTCGATGAGTTAGTTTAGTCTAGTGTAAGTAAAAGTTTGGGTTTAAATGTTTATATACATTAGCCTTCTACCTCAATAGGTAGAGCATTGTGCAAAAGCACAAAAGATGTGGGTTCAAATCTCACGCAAGTTCATGTATAACTAAGAAAAATTTAAATGTAGGACAAAAATTTTGAATATAAGAAAAAGTTTAGAACATAAGATGAAAAATAATTTAGAACATAAGCAGAAAAATTTAGAACATAAGATGGAAAAAAATTTAGAATATAGGGAATCATTTAGAAAATAAGTAAAATAAAAAAAAATTACATTAGCCTACTAGCTCAAAAGGTAGAGCATTGTGCAAAAGAATTAAAGATGTGAGTTCGAATCCCACGTAGGTTATTTGTAGAACTAAGAAAAATTTAAACATAGGACAATAATTTTGAACATATGAAAAAATTTAGAGCATAAGATAAAAACAATTTAGAACAAGGAATAATTTAGAACATAAGTAGAAAAATTATACAACATAAGCAGAAAAATTTAGAATATAGGGAATAATTTAGAAAATAAGTAAAAAAAAAATATTACATTAGCCTACTAGCTCAATGGGTAGAGAGCATTGTGCAAAAGCACACAAAATGTGGGTTCGAATCCCACGTAGGTTCATTTGTAGAACTAAGAAAAATTTATAACGTAGAAAATATTTTGAACATAAGAATGAAAAAATTTAGAACATAAGCCGAAAATTTTAGAACATAAACAGAAAAATTTAGAATATAAGATGGAAAAAAATTTAGAACATATGGAATAATTTAGAACATAACGTAGGAAAAAAATTTAGAACATAAGCAGAAAAAGTTTAGAACATAAGTAGAAAAAATTTAGAACATAAGATGAAAAAAAAAATTTAGAACATAGAGAATAATTTAGAACATAACGTAGGAAAAAAATTTAGAACATAAATTTAAAATTTAGAACATAAGCAGAAAAAGTTTAGAACATAAGTAGAAAAAATTTAGAACATAAGATGAAAAAAAATTTAGAACATAGAGAATAATTTAGAACATAAATACACTAGTTTTAGAACATAAGCCGAAAAATTAAAACATAAGATGAAAAATGAATTATAATATAAGGTATTAAAAAAGTTAGAACATAAGAAAAATAATTTAGAACATAAGTTGAAAAAAAAATAATCGTAGCATAGGTAAAAATTAATAACATAATTTAAAAAAAAAAAAAAATTAGAACATAGAAAATATTTAGAACATAAGCTGAAAAAATAATTTAGAACATAGGAACAAATTTAGAACATAATCTAAAAATAATTTAGAACATTAAAAATAATTTGGAACATAAGTACAAAAAATTTAGAATATAGGAAAAACTTTAGAACATAAGCTGAAAAAATAATTTAGAACATAGAAAAAAAAAGTTTAGAACATAAGCTGAAAAAAATAATTTAGAACATAGAAACAAATTTAGAACATAATCTAAAAAACAATTTAGAACATTGGAAAAATTTTGGAACATAAGTAAGAAAATTTTTCGAATATAGGAAAAACTTTAGAATATAAGTTGAAAAAAATTTAGAACATAGGAAAAAGTTTAGAACATAATTAGGGTTCTTACATAAGAAAGGGTTCTTATATAAGGTGGGGTTCTTACCGGATCCCTCCCCTATATATATATATATATATATATATATATATATATATATATATTTATATATATATATATATATGTATGTATAATATATCCTAATGAAAGTAAAAACGTGGACAAATTACCTCTACATTGATATTCTCTCATCACCTTTCTATTTTTTTCGTTCATTCCTCTAATTTATAACACCAATCAAATAATTATTGAAGACCTAGCCCTTATTATAATTTTACATTTGTATAATTATTTATTTAGTTATTTATTTATTTATTTTTGAATCAAACAGGGGAGGGCTTATTATTATTGCAAATTATAGTCCACCAAAGTTAGCATTTTCTTATAGTAATTTCTACTCCATCCGTTCCCTTTTGTTTTTACGTTTCATTTAAGGTATTCCTCCTTTTTTAGCCATAAATTTTGGACAATATTACCCTTGCCCTACCATTTAATACTCAAATGTCCTTACTTTTTCATGTGCAATATAATTGTACCTTTATTATTATTTTAGTGGTTTTTCAATACCAATTATTACTTTCTCTCTCCTCTCTTTATGCTTTCTTTACCCCCGGCCCACATGTACAATATTTTTTTTAAGATAGAATTGTACTTTCAATCATTGAATTATTCCAATTTATTTACATCTGCTTTACACAATTTCTTAATAATCGCGTATAATTCCAAACGTCAAAAACTATTGAGAATAGTGAGAGTATTATTAAGTGAAGGGGAAGGTTGTGATGTGCACACTTAAAAAGATCACAACGCCTCACTTCCTTTAAAAAAAGTCAATTAATTAGCAAAGAAAAAAATAATCAATTAACCAAGAATTATATATACGAAGTAATAAAAATCAATTACTTGAATTAATTCCATAAATAAATAAATTACTTTATTTATGGCTATACAAGTATACAACCAATCATACAATTCATAGTTCTAAATTATCAATCAATTCATTAATTATAAATTCATTAATTATACAATTAAAATCATCTTCTAAATATCAAATCTATTATTTTAAAACAGGAAACTTAAAAGAAAGTATAGAGTGCCACATCACCTATTTTTTCCTAAGTTTCTTTTTTTTTTGAAAGGTTTTTTGGTTTATCCTTCTATTTTCCTTCCAAACAACGCTTCATTCAAATCCCGTCAAAATTACCAAACGACGTTATTCCCCTTAACTATTTTAGTATTTTTGTAATCAATTGATTCCTAATTAGGCACTGTTATTTGAGCAATTTTCTTTCTCTCTCTTTTAGATAATCTCTTTAATTTTTCAAGGTTAGTTGTAATTTGTTCCCTTCTTAATTAATTCTCACATTTTTAGTAAATTTTAATTTTTATGTCTAAATTTTGACTGAAATTTTCAATTCCTTCATGTGTCTTTAAACTCTGATGTTGAGGTTGATGGACGAACCTAATTTACACTTTTAATGTAATAATCTATATATACTAATTTTACCACTTTTTCATTAATATCACGATGTTGAAAGTGCGTTTCTCTGTAATTTTTTGTAATGATTTTTTCGTATCGGTTATACAATTATATTTTATTTTGATGAATTTATTTATTTTAAAATTTTAAAAATGTGGACTCCGTATTACTCTACAATTTAAAATGTTTGTTGCTTTGTTTTGTTATGGAATTCGATTTATTGTATCTGTTTTTCATAATGTCAGAGGATGCAATAATTATATATAATTCAGTTTATGAGACAGTACATACTTTGAATCAAATATATGAACTTTGAAGTAAAAAGCAAGTAATTGATTATTGTAGAATTGTGGATCTTATTTGTGGGTAATAACATTGTCATGTTGAAGAACTTTGTAGATTGCTTTTCTGTCCCAAAACTAAATTAATTTAAAGGTGATGTTTTTTATTTCTATCTTTAAAAAAATCCGTTCTTTGTTTGCTTTAATGTTTTGTTATTTTGTGTCTTCAAAAAAAATGTTTTGTTATTTTGTTATGCTTATTATATTTGGTATTTAGTACTCCCTCCGTGTTTTTTTAAGGGTTATACTTATTAAATCCGGCCGTGTTTTAATAAGTGTTACATTTTCTTTTTTGGTAAAAAGCTACATTAAACTATTATATCTCTCTCCTCTCATGGTCCCCACCCAAACCCACTACTTTTTTTTATTATATCACTCCTCTCACATTCATCACTTTTCATTAAACTATTAACCCCACTATTTTTCTTTTATAATTTTTTAATACTTCAACTACCCCAGTAACCTCTTATTTTATTTAAGTCAATTAAATTGCCTAAAACTATATATCGGTCAAATTGTAACACTTAAAAAAACACGGATGGAGTATATTTTATCTCCTTCTTTTACTGGGTATTTTATAAGAATTTTTTTAGAATTTATCTTTCTTCCGTTTTTAGTATTTTGTACGGGTTCCACTTTGATAGTTGGGTTAATGACCCTTTAAAAAAAGGTTTTTTTCACTAGCATATTTAGGAATGGAATATTGAATTTTTGCTTTATGGTTTAATTATTTTTTAAAAAATATTGTATTTTTGATATTTGAAAATCCATATAGAAGATATGGTATAAATTTAATTTTATTGGCAATTGATTTTTGTACAATATAAAGAATATTGTGTTTAGTTAAACTAAATTGACTACTAATTGATTTTTGATACATTTGCTATAGTAATTAGATTTTGTTTGATGGGGGTATTGTCACTTTTTATGTGTTTATTATAGTTGAGTGCGTGGAGAGGAGGTTTGATTGGGTTTAGATATAAGTTTGAGTAAGAAAATATGCATGAATTCTTAATCTTAAATTTTTAGTTTGAGGAAATTTAATCCCAATGCCAAGAAAAAGCAGGTGAATCATGTCCAAAGAACACGTTGACAATTCAACTACATGGCTAATGAGTAGAATGTGCTAAGTGCTAACTCATTGATGAAATGGGTTGGGAGTTTAATGCTAGAGATATAATGGAAATAAAGGAGTAAATGAGTATGCTACTGGTCATGAGTTTAGGAGTTCATGAACATATCGTAAATTTTATACTCTGCCTTAATAATTGTCTTAGTAATGCTTATATTGATTTTAGGAGTTCGTTGGGGGAAATAGTAGTCAATAGATAATGGGTTATATAGCTTGCTGCTAAAAATGTTTATTGCTTGCTGTAGACACCCAAATGTGTCTCCCCAAAACCAAACCCAATGATGAGTACCTTTCACGTCATTTGATTATCGAACGTAGTGAAAGTGTGAAAAGTCTAGTGATGTGAATGTTTTTTTATTTAAATATCTATCTTTCTGTTTTTGAAAACATTTCTTTTCATACTCTAGCTATGAAAATACCTAGTCCAATTTAGTTTGGTTTATGATAAGATCCCAATAATAGTGTAGTTGGATTGGGCTCGAAAAGAGCTTTCCAACGATATATTATAAGCACAATTCCGATGAATAATGAGGAGGCTATGGATTATACTAAATTGGGCTCGAAATGAATTTTATATGCGGCCCAATGATCTAGAGGAGGGCTTATTAATTATTATTCCTAAAGTTGTTAGGATTGATTTTAATCTTCTAGAATATTTAGAAGGTTCTTTTTAATTCTAATAGTATTAGCATTGATAATTATATTTTAAGGAGTTTTATTTGGAATAAAATAGGTGTTTTATGATAAACCTGATTTTAATTTGATAAACATGGAATTTGCTGCTTAATCATATTAAGAAGAGGATTCCGCGTATAAACGTGTTTTATCTTTTAATTAGCACCAAACGACAATGTCTGTCGTCGGGCGCTAATGTCTGTCGCCCGACGCTGATCCTATCGCCGGGCGCTGATGTATGTCGCCCGGCGACAGATGCCAGTTTTATTCCAAATAGAACTTGATTTGTTTCCGGATTATTTTTCTATAAATAGGGGTCGTATCTCCCCGTTTTCCAGGATCAAGAATTAACAATTCACAATCATCTCTATTCTCTCTCTAAACCAACATAGACTAAGCAGGTTTAGGGTTAACCTAATGATTGTATGTTAGTCAGAAAGCGCACATGAATACGAGAAGAATAAAGTAGAGGCTTATTTTTAGGGCAGGTTCAATCTCTTTTAGGTTGGATTTGTACCTTCATCCCCGAACTGCCAGTCATGGTTCCAGACCACTATGGAGTTAGCGATATCCTGGATCGTTAAGGGGTATAACCTTCACCCTGTGAACGGTTTACAAGTTCCTAAAACTTGTTGGCGAATCTTTTACTCTAGCTTCCTTCCCTTTGGACGCCACCATGCTTAAGTGTATGATCACAGTGGGGATCAAGTGTGGGATACTTGAAATATTCTCTACACTTGCGTAGGAAATGTAAGCTGCCAAGTTGCTGAAAGGAATGGTGTCCTTCGAACAAGTGTATTATTCTGATAGAGGGTTCGTAATCAATTACGGAGTTAATTATCCAGTGAAGTCAAGTGATCGAAAAGTTGGGCTAGAGGCCATCTCCGATCAGTGGGATTAATTATTTTAATCTCACAGCTTTACCTAACTGAACCCTTCGGGTCACACCTAAGCGTGCAACCAAACTAAGGTGACGAATTATGCCGGAGGCCTTAATACGTCAAACAAGAGGAAATTCATTCCGATGTCGGATTCCGAGCTTAGAGCGTTGAAATCGAATCTCAAAAGTCGAGTCAAAATTTGGGAATTGGCGAGACGGGAAAGTCCTTCAAGTAACAAGTAAAAACCCTAGCCTTACAATGGCTGGGTTTACCGGCTTAATTAAGATGGATGCGGAATTTAGTGGGAGCTTCAATTATTAATTGCACTAAATTACATAATCGGTTAAACAACTTTGACTTGTTTTAATTAGGCGTGTTAATCGGATTAACCACCTAGATTAGTTACTAGTTTTCGCGTATTTATGCATTGTTACTTGTTTATCGTTGTAAAATGCATGGGCCATTCACAAATAGTGAATGGATGAATGGAATGTATATTCTCTCACAGGTTTTATGAAATAGCAACTAGTGGGGCCCGATTAGGATAGCAAATACGGAGTACGTTCCGTGATGTATTTTTGTAAATCTAAAAACGGTCTACGAACCGTTGAGTATTTTTGTACCTTAATATTTTGATTACTCCTAATCGTAGATACTAGTAGTTGCATAAATTTTGATCAAGTCTTGAAGACGGAGGTTCTTGGAAGATGAAGCCATAAAGTTGCAAAAGAAGACCTTTTGAAGACTTGAAAACTCAAGGGGTCATGCTAGTTGCCAAATGCATCACTTACTTATGCTTTATATATTTATGCTTGTGCTTATATATGAATGATAGTTTGATGCATCTTTAGGATTTCATTATGTTGCTATGATTAATTAAGTTCACTTAAATCAACCAACATAGAAACCCTAGGTCCCTAAGAATATTGAGTAAAACTTGCCTTTCCAAAACAACACTTACCGACCGAACGAAGGTGGTGATGGGCTACGCCAAAGCGAGGCATCACCATCTCTCCAAGGAATGCAAGACACACCGGGTGTGCATGTTGGTCTTAGTTGAACTCATCGGTATGAGTGAGGAGTCCTCACATATCGTGGCAAAAGTGATACATCGTCAAAAGAACGCATTAGATGCGACGATTATCTAACCAAGAATATCTTGGAGCCATTAGCAAGGTATTGCTTACCTTGGGGTAACAAGTATTAGGACAAGCCAAAGCATGCCTAATTACTTGTTGATCCCTTGGATCTTGGAATCGCCTTATTTTCACAAAATAAGGGACAAATTTTATATGTGTAAATAAGATGTTAAATAAGTTTGAAATTTGCATGAATTAAATTCAATCTTATTTAAAGTATTATGAATGGTTTTTATTTCAAATTCTTTCAATTGTAGAATCATGTCTTCAACTAATGACAACGACCTAATGCACCCAGAACTTCCCGAAAAGTTGCCAATTTCTTTGAACTTGGTAAGCTTTAAAGAGTGGGAAGAGGAATTCCAAAAGACCCTCCGAAATTGCTACTTAGAGCACATCTTGGACACTCTAATCCCAAGTTTCTACTCAAAGGGGATTATGAGTGATGAGGCACATGAGGAATGGAGTGTGGATTGCAAAAGAGTCTCGAGACTCATGGCAAACTCCATCCCGGTACAATAGAAGGGGAAATTCTCCAACTATTTTCCGGACATGATGCTCAAAGCTCTTGAGGATGTAGTCAATTTGAGGGTCACCAAGAGTGCCAGAGGCAACTATGATGGCCTTGTGGAAGATGTGATTAGGTCACTCTCGAATATGAGGATCAAGCCACCGCAAGATGGGTGTCTCACGAGAGAGAGGCAAAAAGTGTGGGCTAAAGTCTATAATACAAGACTTAGACCCGGGATGCCACTTCAAGCTCATGTGCTCAACATGATAAGGCTATTCACCCACCTAGAGCTAATTGGAAAACCATTGGAGGATGAGCAAGTGGCTCACATGCTACTAAGCTCACTCTACTCGGGGTATGTGGCACTAAAGATACGACTCACCGCCAATTGGAACAGACTGTCCTTGAGGAAGTTATCCAAAAGCTCCAGAAAATATATTCTTGTAAGAAGGCTAAGGTTGCTCTAAGACCAAAGAAGAAGGAGTTCAAGAACAAGGCGAAGATGCGCTGCTTCTATTGTAGTAAGCCCGGACACTACAAAAGAGAATGTAGCATGTATCTGGAAAATGAGGCGAAGGGAAAAGTAGACTCAACCTTAGGTATCATCTTTACACTTGAATATAAGCAATTTCTGAGGTATTAGTTACCGGAAAATTGACTCACTATGTGCTCCTGTTTTCATGAACCAAGTGAGTGGTGCTTCTCAAGTGGATATGAGTACACAAGTGGAAGATGAAGATGATCTATCCAAGAAGCTTTGTAATCTCATATTTTTGTCTAGAATTAAAACTTGTTTAGTTTTATTCACCATACTTTGATTTCTGGCGTTGGACGTCGTTTATATCATTAAGACTTTTTGTTTTATGTCTTGAATATATGGAATGACACGTTTTATGTGTGTTTAGACAAAATGTTTATAATGATACCAAAGCTAAGAATCTAGTCGAACTTACTTGTGGCACCATTATCTTGGCCACTTTAACATCAAACGCATCAAGAAGCTTCTACAAGAAGGCATTCTTGACTCATTTGATTTGGAATCCTTTGAGAATTGCGAATATTTACTAGGCAAGATGATAAAGCAACCATTCTCCAAGTTGGGAGAAAGGGCCAGTGACTTATTGGGCCTAATACATACCGATGTATGCGCACCAATGAGTACACCCGCAAGGAATGGTTATCGATATTTTATCACCTTCATAGACGACTATAGTAGATATGGATATGTCTACCTAATGTCGCACAAATCTGAATCGTTTTATAAATTCAAAGAATTTCAGAGTGAAGTTGAAAATCAACTAGGCAAGAAAATCAAAGCGCTTCGATCGGATCGAGGTGGCGAATATTTGAGCCATGAATACGATGACCATCTGAAAGAACATGGTTTACTTTCAAAACTGACACTTCTCGGAACTCCTCAGTGGAACGGAGTATCCGAAAGGAGAAATCGAACCTTATTAGACATGGTACTATCGACTATGGGTCTTAGCGATCTTCCAATCTCTTTCTGGGGACATGCAATTTTAACCGCGACACTAACACTGAACCGTGCTCCGTCAAAAGCTGTGGAAAAGATTCCATATGAATTATTGACGAAGAAACCTCCAAGGTTGTCTTTTCTCAAGATTTGGGGTTGCGAAGCATATGTCAAGAAATTAATTTCTGACAAACTTCAACCAAAATCTGACAAGTGTTTCTTTGTGGGGTATCCAAAGGAAACCAAGGGGTATTACTTCTACAACCAATCCGAGAACAAAGTGTTTGTTGCTCGTGATGGTGTCTTTTTGGAGAAGAGTAAAATATTTTAATGCCTCTAAAATAATTGATAAACACCTATTAACTGTTGTGGTATTATTGTTACTTTATTAGTATATGAGATCACACATGAAACATATTTTCTGGTATATTAGCAAAAACATATGATCAAATTTTGGAGTAGAGCATATCACCTTAAAGATAGAGAATATATATTTCTAAATTTTCTATTCCAAGTTCATCAATGAGAACCGATAGGCGATAGATTAATGTAGTGCATATAAAACGATTTTAGGACCCTACATTAAGATACCTTTATACAATTAACTAGTGAATTAGCCAAGATGGTGTGAAACTACCTAATTGCCCTAATTAAGCTAAACAATAGTTTATTCGTAGTGTAGTAGAGTTCATATAAGGTATTGATAGATATAGATAGAATTTTATATCATAGTCAGAGTTTATAAAGGTTTTTAATACCACACCTCCAAACTTAACCAAAAAAGTTACTCTTTGATATTCATGTAGTATAAAATAGGGCAATTGAATAATTTGATACTCATTGCCAAAAAAGGAGTAATTTGATAGTACTAGTTGTTAAATTGGACTCGTACATTATTGATAATTCAACTAGTGTGTTGCCTAGGCGATGCCACAAATAGATACATTGAATATCATATTATTTAGCTCGATTTTTTTTTATTTCATAAATGATTATCTTCAAAGCCATTTTTTTATTTTAATTTGACTAGTGTGTATTGTATTTTTTCTAAGTATTTATTTGAAATCATAAAGGTAACTTTTAGGGTTACGATTTGTTATGTCTTGCAATTAATTTCAAGCGATAATTAGTAATTAACATAAGAACAATTGAAAAAAATAGTACAAAATAATTATCCACTTATTCCAAGTTAAATATATATATATGTGTGTGTGTGGATTTAGAAAGTATAAGTAATATTTAGCAAAGATGGTAAGACTTCTATTTAAATTCTTGTTGGTCTCATGTTCAAACCTTATTGAAATGATTTTTTATTGTCAATAGTAGACTTGTAGTACATTTTTTGATGAGTAGATGACATGACATGTTCAAGAGATAAAAGAGGAAACACATGGCACATATACTTTTTTAGGAATGCTTTTTAATACAATAGTATAGAGTACATTTTTTGATGAGTAGATGACATGACATGTTCAAGAGATAAAAGAGGTGACACGTGACACATATACTTTTTTAGGAATGCTTTTTAATATAATAGTATAGATTCGTATTCCAATTCAAGCCAAAATTTGAACTTTTTACAATTGGAGAAACCCCTCGGTAGAAGTAGACATCCCCATCATCAATTGTTATCTTCCAAATTCCAAGTTTTCAGCAAAAACAACGTTACGTCTAATAATAAGGCTTAATTTTTTTAGGCGAGCACAATGAGTCTGTCAGGTTAATTAGGGCTCAAAGCTTAAGCCTCATTCATTGATTGATCATCCAATATATAGAGTACATAGTTTCCTAAAGTCTAGCAAATAATATCTTCAAGATATATCTTGAGCCTATAAACTAGGAAACTAAGTATACGATAATAATCACAAAGATATGATAAGAATTCCTAATAATATCCTAACACCCCCCCCCTCTCAAGTTGGAGCAGGTGGAGTGAAGATGCCCAACTTGCCAAGTAATAGATCAAATTGAGATTTGCCAAGAGCTTTGGTAAAGATGTCGGCCAGTTGTTCATGTGTAGGAACATAGGATGGATCAATCAAACCTTCTGTAATAGCATCTCGGACGAAGTGACAATCGACTTTAATATGCTTCGTCCGTTCATGGAAAATCGGATTCTTTGCAATGTGCAAAGCGGATTGACTATCACAAAATAATTTGATAGCCTTAGGATGTTGCAATCCCAAGCTCAAAAGTAGTCGTTTTAACCACTTCAACCCCATTGTGGTAGCGCAGATACAACGATATTTGGCTTCCGAAGAACTTGTAGAGACAGTCTTCTGCTTTTTGGTTTTCCAAGAGAGATAGGTGACTTACCAAGGAATATTAGCCACCCTGTCAAATATCTGCGTGTCAAGGGACACGCGGCCCAATCCGAATCACACCAACCCTACAAGGTTAATTCACTGACTGATCGTAGCAAAATACATTGACCCGGAGTTCCTTTCAAATATTTGACAACTCGTAAAGCTGCCTCCCAATGTTCAGTTCTTGGAGCATGCATGAGCTGGGACAAAATATGAACCGAATAGGCGAAATCGGGCCTAGTGACTGCAAGATATATCAACCTACCAACAAGTCTGCGATACGGTTCCGGCCAAGAAGAGGACCACTTGCTAAGCCAAGTTTGTGATTCTGCTCCATAAGAAAGTCGGTTGGCTTTGATCCCAATAATCCTGCTTCTGAAATGACGTCAAGAGTATATTTTCTCTGGCATAGGAACAAGCTCGAAGAACTACGAGCCACTTCAATTCCCAAAAAATATTTTAGAGTACCAAGATCTTTCATATGAAAACAATCACTAAGATATGCTTTGAAAGCCCTTAACGCAGCAGAATTATTACCAGAAATAATGAGATCATCCACATATACAAGGACATTAATTTTCACAGCACCCTTTGTATAAGTAAACAAAGAATAATGAGAGTATGATTGTCGAAAGTCGTATGCCTTCAAAGAGGACGTTAGTTTGGCAAACCAACATCTAGGAGCCTGTTTCAGACCATACAAAGATTTTCGATGGCGACATACCTTATTCGAATGAGATGATTTAAAACCTGGGGGGAGTTTCATATAGACTTCCTCTGCAAGATCACCATGAAGGAAGGCATTGTGGACATCCATTTGATGTAGCTCCCAATTTTTAGAAGCTGCAATAGCAAGAAAAGCTCTAACCCTGACCATTTTAGCAACCGGAGCAAATGTTTCAGTATAATCAATACCCTCCTTTTGATGATTACCGAAGACGATTAATCTGGATTTTAGCCGTTCAATACTTCCATCGGAGTTATATTTGATTTTATACACCCACTGACTGCCTAGAGCTCGTTTGCTGGGAGGGAGATCTTCCATTGTCCATGTGTCATTTTTTTCGAGAGCTTGAATTTCATTTTGCATTGACCGTCTCCAACCTACATCTTTCATGGACTCCTTAAAAGACCTTGGCTCTTTGCCGGAAATAATAGCTGCAATATAATTTCTGTAATGTGGAGAAAAAATGTCACAATTAATATAATGCGCTATAGGGTAATGAGTACCTGAGGGATGCCCTAGAGACGAAGTGTTAGGCGAGAGAGATAGAGATGGACTGTTTGTGATGATTGTATGCGTAACATAGTCTCGTAATTTGACAGAGTGAATTTTCTGTCCCATACCCTGGCCTAAGTCTGTGTGTTGAACAGTGTTCGAAGGCTACTAGGTGTCGTCTAGGGGCTGCCGTGACTGATCAGTGGGTTCCGCGCCCTTCCCGCAACCAGCAGGCTCCAGCCGCGACCTGCTCGCGGACTGGTCTGCCTGGGCTTCCTGCTGCCGCAGCAAAACAGGAGAGTCCGCACCCTCCCCGCGGCCAGCAGGCTCTAGCCACGGCTTGCCTGCGGACTGGTCTGCCTGGCCGTGGCTGCCCACAGCATGTTGCTGTGTTGTGGGCTGTTCATGCACCTGTTTTGGGATCTCTTGAGGCACATTACCTTGGCCTCACCAACCTCGTGAAACCCCATACTCACATCATCAAAATCATACTGTACATCTATATATATTGGAACAATTTTTTCCGGAATGATATTTGTGGAAATTGGATCAAGAAACGGGAAAACATCTTCGAAGAATTCAACATCACGAGACACAAAAAATTCCTTTGAATCAAGATCAAATAATCTCCAACCTTTCTTCCCAAACGGATAACCGACAAAGACACATTTAAGACTCCGACTTGCAAATTTATCACCTATAGTTTTTTTATTGTGGGCAAAGCAAAGACACCCAAAAGTACGTATTGTAGAGTAAGATGGGTTTGTGCCAAATAAAATTTCACAGGGGAATTATTGTGCAAGAGAGGGGAAGGAGTTCGGTTTATTAGATGTGCAGCCGCAAGGACACTTTCACCCCAAAAATATATAGGCAAATTAGCTTGAAATCTCAAAGCTCTACCTACATTCAAAATATGTTTGTGTTTCTTCTCAACTCGACCATTTTGTTGCGGGGTTCCAACACATGATGTTTGAAATAAGATGCCAGTTGCATTAAAGAAATCACGCAGGTGCCATTGTCATTTTGAACTATTTTAATTGTTTGAGAGAATTGTCTATCCACCATTGCCACAAAAGACATAAACATACGAAAAACCTCCGTTTTATCAACTAGCAAATAAATCCAAACAGCACGAGAAAAACCATCAACTATTGTCAAAAAAAAGAGCACCGCACGACGATGCATGTCTATAATAACCCCACAAATTACAATGAATTTTTTTGAATATTCTAAAGGCTTTATTCTCACTTAAAGGAAAACTAGATCTAGGGTGCTTAGCACGAAAACAAACTTCACATGCTTTATTTAAACTACCCTTACAATTATGAACGGGAGGGAGAAGTTTCACAACTTTTTCCGATGGATGACCCATGCGCTTGTGCCACAACTCTAACAATGCTGAAGATTCAGAAACGACCACATGTTGCACCGAAGCTCGTCCTTCGAATTAAAACAGTCCATCCCGCCTAACATTCGTTCCAATCAGCTCCCTCGACTAGTCCTGTATAGCACACATATTAGAGTTAAATTGGACAATGTAATTTGTATCATCGATCAATTGAGATACTGAAATTAAATTGCAACACAAATCAGGAAAAAATAACACATGGTTAAGGACAATTTTCGATGATAATCGAACTGAGCCTTCCTTTGTGGTGTTTACTGTTTTGCCGTTCGAAAGGCCTACCGGACAATGAGAGATGGTCCGAGTATCAAATAAACATTTGTCATTGCTTGTGACATGTCTAGATGCACCTGTATCAACGATCCACAAGTCGTTATCAAACTCACCGTTCAAACGATCATCGGGAATTTTTGTGTAAACAAGAAAACCGGCAATTGCTTTCCATTGATCCGATGTGAATATTTGAGATGAACCACCCGCGGAATCCACATTGCTTGAACTAGAACCACCGGCTGCTGTATCATTTGCCCGAGCAGGTGCTCGTCCTCTGGAGTTTTGCGGCTTGCCACGCTTTGAAGGGTTCGGCTACCACTTTGGTTTAATTCAAAGCAATCGAACACTAAGTGGCCTGTCTTTTTGCAATGTGTACAATGCAGCCCCGACCGATCAGGTTTGTCCTCGGAGTTATTTGCTTGCTTCCCTTTTCTTGGCGTAGTGCGAAGAGAGAACCCCACCGCTTCTGGTGGGTGTTCTGTGGGCATTTGTTTGGCCTGCCGAACGCGTTCATCATGCACAACCAATTGGTAGGCACGGTCAAGACTTGGCAGGGGATCTTGGGAGAGAATATTTGTGCGGGTTTGGGCATAATAATCAGTGAACAACCCCATTAAGAACTCATGAAGACGCGTATTTTCGCGACGCCATTCATGCTTCGGCCGGACCAGCAGCGCACTTCTCACAGCAAGAACAAGTAATTAGAGGTTCATGGCTATTCAATTCCTCCCACAAAGCCGTGAGTGTACCGAAATAAGATGCCACAAACATGTCCCTCGACTGCTCGCACTTCGCAATCGATGATTTCACATGTTGAATTCTTGCACCATTGACAATCGCAAATCGCATCTTGAGAGTCTCCCACAAACACTTTGCATCCTTGTATTTCGACAAAGTGCTCTTGACCTCTGGTTCAATTGTATTCATGAGCCATGAAATCAACATGGCATGTATAGTGTTCCAATCCGTTCGAGTGCACGGAGAGGAAGGGGTATTGATTGTTCCATTGAGAAAAACGAATTTCCGTCGTGCCTCCAACGCCGTTTGAATATCTCCGGCCCACTCATCATAATTTTCACCACGGAGGCGGGTCGGAGTAATGAAGTCTCCGGGACAGTTGTGAGGACCTAGATAATACAGAGATGTGATGTCTATGCGAGGTGGAGGTGGCGGTGGTAGATCATCACCGGCTATGGTGTTATTCGATTATGAATGAATTGTTTTGATTTTTTTCTTTTAGAAATCCTGAGCGACTGGTACCATGTCAGATTAATTAGGGCTCAAAGCTTAAGCCTCATTCATTGATTGATCATCCAATATATAGAGTACATAGTTTCCTAAAGTCTAGCAAATAATATCTTCAAGATATATATTGAGCCTATAAACTAGGAAACTAAGTATACGATAATAATCACAAAGATATGATAAGATTTCCTAATAATATCATAACAGAGTCTTACTTTATTATAAAAAATAACAATTCAAGGCCTCCTTCTATGCTCCAAATTCATCAGGCAGAACTATTATCTTTTTCTTTTCTAATAACACCTATGTAATGGGCATTTGCCATGAGAAATAGGGATACAGGGGATAAGAAGGTGGGGCAAGAATGATGAATTGGTGTATGAAATAAGGATAAAATAAGTGTTATTTTTTGTTTCGTATGAATTGAGGATACCTTTCTCTTGCTTACTTTTCATTAAGGGTAAGATGATCTTTTCATTTCCTTTTCTTATCCCTCCTCCTTAGACCACTCCTTCCTAGGTATAAGATTGGTAGAATAAGGGTTTTAACCCTTATCTCCATCCCGCCTAAACCAACAATGAATTTGTTATATCCTTACCTCCTTATCCCTATCCCTTCTCTTTTATTCCCTAAACAAACACCCCTAAAAGGAACAAAGAGTTCGACAACACATACATGTAGATCTCTGCTAAATAATACGTCTTCTAGTATTGCCCGTGGTGAAGACACTGCCCAAATAAGGTGATGAACAATAAATTCTTATTGCATTTAATTTTCTAAACTTTTTAGCTCTCTAACTCATCAAAGTTAATTTTTTTTTTTTTTTTTTTTTTTTTTTTTTTTTTTGACATCAAACTCATCATAGTATCATAAAGAGTGATGTGCCCTTAAATAGTCACAAATTTGTAGAGTTGTAATTTATTAGCAAACGACTCCTCATATTCGTTATTATCTATTTATATATACTTCTTCCATCCAATATTACTTGCAACATATTTCATATTCGTCGTCCATCTCATATTACTTGCAACACTTCCTTAAATGGAATGGTCCCACATATTTCTTTTATTATGTTTCTCACATACATTGGCACCCACTTAATTCACTACTTTATTAAAAAAATGAAAAAAAACCCTCATTTACATACTGAAAAAGCAAATGACCCACAATCAACTATTTACATTTAAAAAATATCCCACCAACAACTCTCCTACAATAAAAAACTAAGTTAAGTAAATTGCCTAAAACTAGGTGCCAGTCAAACTGTTGTAACTAATGTGGGACGAAGGGAGTATGAAAAAATGTTCTTACGAAAGTTTATCTGCCACATGACACTCTCTCTTTTGCTATGCAAATTCTCACTCTATATGAGCCCTATAAAATAAAAATTAGTAATGTTGTTAATACAAAGCCCCAAACCCATGACCTCAAATTTGGATGTTGGAGATTTAGGCCCTGTTCTTTTGCATTGAATGAATTTAAACTAAACTAAACTAAACTGAACTGAAATAAAATGATGAATGGACCTGAACTGAATTAAACTAAATTGAACTGATTGAACCGGACTAGACTGAAATAAATTAAAATTGATTACAAAATAAATAATTATAATATTAGAAATAATAATAATAATAATAATAATAATAATAATAATAATAATAATTGATAACACCTTTTTATATTCATTATTATATGTTATATTTGTGTGTTTTCATCATGTTTTCTCCGTATTTAAATCGTTTAGAGCTATAATTCTCTATATTTCGTTATTGCTCTTCTCGACTTTGTTTTGTTTTGTTTTTGTAGCATTTATCTTTTATTGCTAGGACTATTGAAGGTGCAAATGGAGTTGCTTGGATTTTGTGCAAGAGCTTGGATGTTGCGGAGCGTTTGGAGTGATTTCTAGCTTCATGAAGCATTGCTTTGAAGGCGTATTGCAACATGGTTGTGTGGCAATTTCACTCTCTACCATAATTTGGGTGCGATGACTTAATTTCACATGCGAAAGAGACAAAAATCAGTACCTATTGCCACCCATTAGCGTTACTCTCAAGCCTACCGCCACTCATTGGCGGTTTCCTGTTGTGATACTACATAATTTTACGTTTTGGAGTATTTTAAGAGTCCTAATCCTTGTCAAAATCCTTGTATTTATGAATATGAGTGAGTAGTTTTATAATCTAGGGTTAAGCTTAAGCCCTAGTCATGATTGATGTTTGATTTGTTCCTTAAATCCCCAATTTAATTGTTGATTGTTCTTGCTTAATAGATTGCACATATGCCAATACTAGATTAGGGATAATTAGTATTGTTATGATTCCATTGTCACTAGGACAATGAGAGTTGGGTTTTGGCGGAATTGATTATTTCAATTAAGAACATGAAGTTCTCCACGGGAGTAGGAAGAATGAATTGTTAGGAAATTAGGGTTTTATGATTAATGTCTTTGATTTGTATGATTCCACGAAAGTAGGCTTGATTGCAAATTAGAGAAGCCATGAATACTTGAGAGAGGTTTATGGTATTTTATAGGGTTGCCTTTCCTCTTGAACGATTTATTAGTTAATTTGGGGTAGGAATTTATCTTTGCATCAATTATGCTAGTGGTGACGCTTAACTCTAGGGTTTTTTTTTTTTTTTTTTTTTTTTTTTTTTTTTTTTTTTTTTTATCCTTGAATTCTTCTTGATTGTTATTGTTTGCTTTATTTAGTTTAGTTATTATAAATCTCTTCCGTTGATTTGGTTGCTTGCTTTGTAATTATTCAAGGCAGTGTAGCTAGTCTAAACCATTTAGTCTCTTGGATTTCGACCCTTACTTGCCCGACTACATAGTAGGAGAAATAGTTAGGTTATTTTGTTAGATACGCAACACGCCTATCAATAATTATTAATACTATTATTATAAATAATAATAATAAACATGATGATTATAAAAAAATATATACATATTAAAAAAATAATACTATAATAATAATAATAATAATAATATTATGATTAATTATTATGAATAGTAATAAACATGATAGTTATAAAAGAATATACATATTAGAAAAATAATACAAAATAAACATAATATTTATAAAAAGAATATTCATATTATAAAAATATTACTATAATAAAAATATTAATATAATAAAAATAAACATAATAATAATAATAATAATAATAATAATAATAATAATAATAATAATTAGGAAAAATTGAAAAGAATAATCCCACCTTTGACACATCTGTTCAAAATAATCCTACCTTTGCGTATTTCAGAAATAATCCCACATTTGCGTATTCCAGAAATAATCCCACCTAATACCCTCATCTTCCCAAAATAATCCTTTTTACCTTCAACCGGGTTAAATTTATTTTATTTATTTTAATTTTTTTTCCTTTAATCCCTCCTCCCTCACCTCACCCCTTCCATCACTGTCAACCACCTTCACACCACCACCACACACCAGCACCACCTCCAAAAGCTTACCCAACCGTCGCACAACCCCGACAACCGTAGCATTCACCTCGCCATTCACCCAAACCAACTGCTGAAATTGGCTTGATTTGAGTTGCAAATGCTGAAATTGAGAATAATAAATTAATAACGCTTCCCCTTCCCTCTTCCCCGACCAGAACCAGCCCTTTCCCCTGCCGGAGCCTGCCCACCCCTGCGCCTCCCCCCGTCTGGATCACCACCAGAATCTCCCAGATCCAGCCGCCAAGAACACCGCACTACATCTCCATCCTCTCACGACCAGCAACCCACAAAGCTGCTGCCGCAACATTCGACTATGATGTGCGATTCCTTCATTTCATGGGATTATTTTGCAACTTTCTTCTACTATTTTTAATTTTCTTTCAAATTTAATTTTTGTTAATTATTAATGAAATTATTTTGCAACTTTCTTCTACTATTTTTAATTTTCTTTCAAATTTAATTTTTGTTAATTATTAATGAAATTATTTTGCTTGATGATGATTTAATCAATGCATTAACCACACCAAACGTAGAGTAGTGTTTGGTAATTTGTGATCTTGAAATTTTGATCCATCAAATATGCTAGATTTTCTGGGTGGGCTTTTGTTGTCTGTTCGACAAGGATAGGGGTGGGGGGGGGGGGGGGGGGGAGTTGGGTAGGAAGAGGGAAGAGGGAAGGAGAAGGCGGTGGCGGTGGCGGGGCGTTTTAGGGCGATGATGGGGGTGGTTGTACACGGGCTGGGGCTGAGAGATTTTTATTTTTTTTAATTATTTAAAAATAGGACCAATTAAAAGGTGACAAGTGTCAAGTCACCTTCTAATACAGGTTATAAATTTCATAAATCGGTAAAGGATTATTTTGGGAAGATGGGGGTACAAGGTGGGATTATTTCTAAAATACGCAAAGGTTAGATTATTTTGAGCAAATGTGCCAAGGGGGGTTTATTCTTTTCAATTTATATTCCTTTTATAATTATTGTATTTATTATAATAAAAGGAATATAAATAATACTATAATAAACACAATAATTATAAAAGAAATATAAATAATACTATAATAATAATAAACAATAAAAATAATAATAAAATAATAATAATAATAATAATAATAAACATAATATGTATAAAAAGAATAAACGTATTATAAAAATATTACTATAATAATAATAAACATAAATAATAATAATAATAATAATAATAATAATAATAATAATAATAAGAAGAAGAAGAAGAAGAAGAATATAACTAATAGTAATATAAAATAATAATAATAATAATAATAAGTTGAACTAAAGTAAATTGAACTAAATGGATCTGAACTGAATTAAAATGAATTGAAAAATAAATCCAAAAGAACAGGGCCTTAGCCATTGGCCTTCCACAATCTTTAACTTTTTTACTCAAAACAAAAATATATGTACACATGAAACAATACATAAATTCACTTTATTAGTATTTAATGCATGAATAACTATAAATTATAACTTTGTTTTCGGTAAGCAAGTAAGCGCATTTCATTAATAGTTCAAAGAGTAAAAGTTTGTTTATTAAATTTTGTTAATGATAAGAGAAAAAAAATTCTTGATCGGATTTTTCTAAAAGATTCTTTATTAAATTGTCATTTATTAGATTTTGTTAAGGTTGTGGGTTTGAATCTTGTACCAAAAATATTTCATAAATTTTAATATGAATGTTGATGGTATGGATTGAAACTTGATTAAGAAAGAGTGGTATGTGACACATAAACTTTCTTAGAAACGTTTTTTTAATATATAGTATAGATAATGAGATTAAAATGACATATATCCCCGTCACTAATATCTTTTCACACATAAGGTATGTAATAATTGTTATTTATATAGTAAATTGGGACGTTGCCGGAGCGTATAATCTAGTTTGGTATTAAAATACACTACACATTTCAGGTACATTATTCATTTATCCCTATCAAAACAACTTTGCTTTTGTTTCAATCACCAATTTATTTATTCATTACTTCTTTTTCTCTTTCTATCCAACATTATACTTTTATTCACGTTTAATATTTTTCATATGTGTCAAAAATTCAAATGTGAAAAGTATTGAAGGACAAAGGGAGTGAACGAGTACGTGATATGTGTATTGATAGCTAGCATTTTTTTTATTGAATGGATTCTTCGCATTGGTTTCCATCCCAACAAACCAAATTAAGAAGTACGTACTACATATTTTCCAAGTAATGACACATTTAAATAAATCTAACAAGATTTCACATGATAATAGTCAGTATAATATTTTACATATACATTAATTAGAAAATATATTTAATGTTTGTGTAGTTAACTCCTAAAAAGCAAACATTGCAACCAAAACAAAACTTAGAAGTATAGAGTTTAAAACCATCTCCAATGATGAGACTCAACTTTGAGTATTGAAATACAAAATGAGTTGTTTTTTACCTCCAATGGTGAAACCTAACCCACTTCTCAATTTAGCAACTCATGTGAAGTCTAATTTCCCAATTTAGCAACTCATGTGAAGTATAACATACCGTGGCGTAAGTATATTGCTCTTTGGTGCTCATATCTTATGAATATTTGGTTTAATTTAGGGTATATTCTTTGTTTGATTAATTTATCTATTTTTTAAAAAATTAAATTTATTAACTATTATTTTTTTTTTGAGGGAAAATTTATTAACTATTATTATTTGAGCCTATTTTGAGCAAAAAGGGTTTATTTATTTCATCTTATTTCAAAAAAGTTCAGATGAGTGATAAATGATTTTTTACGTTATATTCTAGAGGTTTAAGCTTCAAACCTTGACAAGTGAGAAGGTTTGGGGGTGGAGATTCTCTACAACAAAATAATCATCAGAAGTTTGAGGTCTCTTTACCTTTTAAAAAATAAAA
Organism: Chenopodium album; assembly: GCF_948465745.1. Classification (NCBI taxonomy): domain Eukaryota; kingdom Viridiplantae; phylum Streptophyta; class Magnoliopsida; order Caryophyllales; family Amaranthaceae; genus Chenopodium; species Chenopodium album. The sequence continues at coordinate 41,111,264 of NC_137846.1, read as the reverse complement.
ATAATAATAAAAACATAGGGTGACAGGGGTAACATACTAACATATATGATAGGGACTTAGAATTTGTGCTTAGTATATGTCAATGATTTTTATATGTTAGTGCTAATAATAGTTTTTAACGGAATCCATTATATAAGCCATAGCAAATTAGCAATATCGAACAATGTAGATTGTTAGTGAGATAATATTCTCATCTCAATGTTTAAAAACCCTTTGATTATCTTAAACACCTTCTTTTTTTAAAGTGTGGAAATTTTAGTTTAATCTCCTCATAAATTACCACTTTGTAACTAAAAGTCCAATGAAATCAATGAAATTCAAACTTCAAAATGAACAGGAATGCGTAAAACATCTCACAAATGAAATAATTATCATATTATTATGGAAAATATTCGTTAAATAAGCATTTTTTAGTTATTTGCGCACAAGGCACAAACGAAAAAGACAAATACGTGGTACTATAATTTTAATTTAATTACATCGTATACTTAATACAACCAATTGTACATAGAAGTTTACCTAAATAATAACGACGAGGACTCATTTTGAAAAGTAGACTTTCTAAAGTATATTAATGTCACTTTCAATTTATGGTCCACCAAATTATATTTTAAGTTGTTTTTAAAAAAAAATAAAATTAAAACTTAAAAAAATTACAAAACATATTATAGTATTGATAAGGGCCTACACTTTTTGTCAAATGAGACTCAAAGTTGAATATCTAAAATTAGCAACTTTCTTTTAGAGTTGCTAAGTTTAGATACCAACTTATTGGTATCCTTTGTAAAAAATACTCTCTCTCTCCTAAAAAGACTCACTCAAGTCTCACCATTGGAGAGGGTGTAATGGTAAAGTTCAACTATGCCACCACAAGACTCACAACTTTGACGAGGCTGTGTAATCATATCCCATTTGGACATTTGAGGGAGAGAATTCCCCTCCCCTTGGTACCAACTTCGAATTAGCCTATCCAGGTAAGCTAAACCACATTGATACGTGTATGATTCTGATTAAAAAAATCGGGTTGATACGTACATGATTCTGATTAAAAAAAACACAAATGAAGGAAGCAATTAATTTCAAGTATTAGTTTTAGGCAGCTGAAATTTTTTTTTGGTAGTTAAGAAGAACTACTTTGACGGGTCGAAATCTCACACAGGTCAATCTGACTCTATTTACAAATAAGTTTTTTTGAAAGTGGGAGAGAAGAGTAAGAGATCCCCAATACACATGAACGGTAAAACTGTTAATGCCATTAGTGCTATACATACTCCAAATAGATTATGTAGTGGAACTATGTTGATGAAAATTATATGAAATTAAATTAAGTAAATATCTATTCTACACAAATATAACAAGATGTTATGAAATATATAGAAATTAGAGGATTAAGAGAAGAAGGTAATAAGAGAAATAGAATTACTACTTGTATATATAACTCTTGATAATATTTTTTTTGTGCATCATACAAGTAAATTTACATGGCTATTTATAGTAGTAAGAATTACTATTACATTGTGGGCTATAAACTTAGAGGGTGGCAATAAGGTTGGCTACTACATTAAATGCAATGAAGAAATTGGAGTGTGGACATTCATATCATAATTGATGACAAAATTAATTATCTCTTAACACTCCCCCTTGAATGTCCATACAAAATAGGGTATTTGTTGCCTCATTAAAACCTTGCTAGGTAAAATCCTTTGGATAAAAGCTATAGCTAAGGGAAAAGAGTACAACAATAATTTATTATATGCTTTAGTGTACTGCCTCATTATAAACCTTCAGGAAAAACTCATTGGGATAAAAACCTGATCGAAACCTGATCGAAGGGAAAAAGAGTACAGTGTATATAATGCTCCCCCTGATTTTAACATAGTTCATGAAGACGACGCATTCCAATCATGTGGACAATCGCTAAACACTCTTCGAAGGTAAGGACTTTGTAAACAAGTCTGCAAGATTATTACATGATTGGATCTGTTAGACATTTATCTTCCCTTCCTTTTGCAAATCGTGTGTAAAGAACAGTTTTGGGGATAGATGTTTAGTCCTATCACCTTTGATATATCCTTCAATTACTTGTGCGATGCATGCAGTATTGTCTTCGTAAATGATGGTTGGATTTTCAGTTACTTCTTTCATCCTACATTCTTCTTGGATATTGCCGATCATTGACCTTAGTCATACACACTCACGTCCTGCTTCATAAAGGGCAATCAACTTAGCATGATTTGATGATGTCACAGTCAAGGTTTGCTTTGTTGATTTCCAAGAAATTGCAGTTCCACCATAAGTGAACATATATCCAGTTTGTGACTTGGCATTTTGTGGGTCTGATAGATATCCAGCATCTGCATATCCGATGAGGGTTGCATCTTGCCTTGATTGATAAAACAAACCAAGATCTTTCATTCCTGGTAGATATCGTAGAAAGTGTCTTACTCCTTTCCAGTGTCTCTTCGTTGGTGCGTTGCTAAACCTGGCCAACAAATTCACAAAAAAAGCTATGTCGGGTCTAGTATTGTTAGCTAGATACATTAGAGCCCCAACTGCACTTAGATATAGTACTTCAGGACCAAGGACATCCTCGTTTTCTTCTCGAGGTCTAAATGGATCATATTTCATATTCAAAGACCGAACAATCAACGGGGTGTTTATCGAGGTCGCTTTGTCCATGAAAAAATGTCTTAACACTCTTTCAGTGTAGTTATACTGATGGACAAAAATACCATTATTTAAGTGCTCAATTTGCAATCCAAGACAAAATTTAGTTTGTCCAAGGTCTTTCATCTCAAATTCTTTCATTAAGTATTTTGCAGTTCTTTCAAGTTCATTTGGAGTTCCAATGATATTCAAGTCATCAACATAAACTGCAACAATTGCAAATCCTGATTCTGATCTCTTAATGAAAACACAAGGACTGATTTGATTATTCTTGAACCCTTCTTTCATAAGGTATTCACTAAGACGATTATACCACATCCTTCCATACTATTTTAATCCATATAGTGACCTTTTTAACTTTATGGAAAGCAAATGTCTAGGCTTGTGGTTTCTGGTAATTTTAGTCCATCTGAGACTTTCATATAAATGTCTGTATCAAGTGACTCATATAAATATGCGGTCACTACATCCATCAATCTCATCTTTAGTCCTTCTGAGACTATCAAGCTAACCAGAAATCTTAACGTAGTTGCATCAAATACGGGAGAATATATCTCCTCATAATCAATCCTAGGAATTTGAGAAAAACCTTTGGGGTACAAGTCTTTCCTTTTATCTAACAATTTCATTTTTCTCATTTCGTTTTCTCACAAATACCCATTTGTATCCAACTAGCTTTACACCTTCTGGTGTAAGGGTTATTTTGCCAAATACTTCTTGTTTTTCTAGTGACTTTAACTCTGTCTGCATTGCCTTTTTCCATTTTGGCCAATCATGCCAGCAACGACATTCTTGGTTCACTATCATTTTCATCAGATGCCATTTCAATTGCAATGGAATATGCAAATATTTCATTTACAATAACATCATTTCTATTCCAATAATTCCTGGTAGAACCAAAATTTATTGAAGTTTCATTGTTATCGATGTCATGGTCATCTTGTTCACTCCCTTTTGGATTATCATCTTTTTCTTTATTCTCATCTGTATTTTGTCTTTCTTGATCTTCTGTAAGGGGAATATTGTTGATCTCATCAGATCTTTTTAGTTTTCTTGGTTTAGAGTCTTTTGAACCAAGTGATCTTCCACGCTTTCGGCGTGCTAGAGATTCATTTTCAGTGATCTTATCACCAGATAGAATTTCAATACGTGCAAGGGTATTTTCAGCTGGTATATGTGATTTTGTCACTTTCTTTGTATCTATAAATGCATCAAGCAGCTGATTTGCAATGCTTTGTAAATGAACAATTTTCTGAACTTCTTGTTCACACATATTTGTTCGTGGATCAAACATTGACAATTATGTTGCATTCCAAATGATTTCTATTTCTTTCTTTCGTGGGTCCACTTTCTTTCCCCCTAAGGCTGGGAATACTGTCTCATTGAAATGACAGTAGGCAAATCTAGCCGTAAATAAATCATCGGTCATTGGTTCAAGATATTTAATTATAGAGGGTGATTCAAAACCAACATAATTCCCAGCCTTCTTTGTGGACCCATCTTTGTTCGTTGGGGTGGAGCAATAGGAACATACACTACACAACCAAATATTTTTAGATGTGAGACATTAGGTTCTCGACCAAAAACTAATTGTAGTGGTGAGAACTTATGATAAGCAGTTGGTCTCAATCTAATTAGAGTTGCCGCATGTATTATGGCATGACCCCAAGCAGATGAAGGCAATTTTGATTTCATCAATAATGGCCTTACAATCAATTGTAGTTTCTTAGTTAATGACTCAGCGAGGCCATTTTGTGTATGAACATGAGTGTAGGGAATATTTCAAGCCATTAACCCCAAGCTTGAACCCCACTGTGATCATACACTTAAGCATGGTGGCGTCCAAAGGGAAGGAAGCTAGAGCAAAAGAGTCGCCAATAAGTTTTAGGAACTTGTAAACCGTTCACAAGGTGAAGATTACACCCCTTAACGATCCAGGAGATCGTCAACTCCAAAAGGTCTTGAACCAAATGGGGTTCGGGGATGAGGGTACAAATCCAACCTAAAAGAGATTGAACTTGCCCCTAATAATAGGCCTCTACTTTATTCTTCTCGTATTCATGTGCGCTTTTTTACTAACATGCAAACAATAGATTAACCCTAAACCTGTTTATCTATGTTGGTTGAACTTAATGCACAAATAAAACTATTATTGGTGATCACTTGAAATTATAATCATATTAGCCCTAAACAAGATTATTAATTATCTTATTAAGCGTGATTACAAGTACAAATTCCCTTTAAACCTGCAAGAGAGGGCGTGATCAAGCAATAACAATAATATATATCAAGCAACATAATAATCATCACAATAATCATTATAATCATGTTAAAGCTAAAGCATAATAATAGCAAGATCCTAGGCATGATACTAACAAGATTAATAATAAATCCTAGCATGTCACTAAGCAATAAAGATCAAAGCTTTAAACCTAACATGGTACTAACATGATATTAGAAAAGAGTAAGCATCCTAAACATGATACTAGAAAGCAATAAAGACATCCTAACATGATACTAGGAATTAAACAGATTTAAACATGCAATCTACAAGAATAGAGCAACAAGATTACATACTTTGATGCCTCGTACCTCTTTCTAATAACAAAATACACGCGTTAGTAACTTCAAGGAAAATATAAAATCAAACAATTAAATTAAATAATGGAAATAGAGATTTGGGACCAAACCCTCAGAAATTATAATCTTTCACGTCTAGGGCGAAGGCAACTTCGAACTTGGCTAGGTGTTTCTAGATCTCGTGAATGCGGAATTTTGTAAGAGGGAAGGTTAGAAAAAGAGAGAGAGAAAGCTTCTAGCTTTAGAGAGATGATTGTTGTAGATGAGAATTGATGATTGTGGATCGTTGATTGTTCTTTTTGAAAACGGAGGTTCAGGACCCTATTTATAAGAAAACAGTCCGAAAATAGGTAGAATTTGATAAGGAATAAAACTCCACTCTGTCGCTGCAAAACCGACCTTGTCGCTTGGCGACAGGGTCTGTCACGTGGCGACAAGGCTTGTCGCGTGGCGACAGGCCTGTCTTTTGGCGACAGGGTCTGTCGCTTGGCGACAAGCCTGGATCCTACGCACTTTCAAACACGGAGTCCACTTATCAATCAAAATCGATTTGTAAAGTCCGTATGAAAACTTAAATCGTATTTTTCATAAAATAATATTTTATTCCAAATAAAACTTATCAAAATCTAATTATTAATTCTAATTCTATTAGAATTAAAGAGAACCTTCTAAAGAACTCTAAAAGACTATAATTAATTCTAATAACTTTAGGAATAATAATTAACATTGGGCCCTCCCCTAGATCATTGGGCCGTAAGTAAAGATCAAACCGGGCCTAGTTTAGTATTTTGGCCATAACTTCCCCATTATTCATCGGATTTGGGCTTATAATATATCGTTGGAAAGCTCTTTGCAAGCCCCATCCAACTACACTACTATTGGACCCTTGTCGTGGACCAAACTAAACTGGATTGGCTGTTTTCATAAAATAGAGTTGTTTTCGAAAACAGAAAGAAAGAATTTAATAAAAACCAACCGCAACACTTGACCTTTCACACTTTCACCCCATTCGATAATCATTCGACGCAAAAGGTATTCATCACTGGGTTTGGTTTTGGGGAGACTCTTTTGGGTGTCTACAATGAGCTACTGGATGTTCTACAATAATTCCAATCGACATACAATAATCATTAAAAGTTTGGGTTGCAAATTCCCCAGCATTGTCAAACCTTATTCTTTTTATTGTATGATCTGGAAATTGTGCCCTTAATTTAATGGTTTGAGCAAGTAATTTTGCAAATTAAAAGCAACATTTCTACTTGACAAGAGACTTACATGTGACCATCGTGTTGAAGCATCAATTAATACTATAAAATATCGAAATGGTCCACATGCAGGATTAATTGGTCCACTAATGTCTCCTTGGATCCTTTCTAAAAATGTTGGAGATTTAGTAGCAATTTTGTTCATAGATGGCCTTCTTATTAATTTGCCAAGTAACATGCAGAGCATGTTAATTCATTTGATCGAGGGATTTTGACATTCCTAATTGAATGTCCTACTGAATTTGCTATAATCTTGTGCATCATTCCTGTACCTAGATGACCTAAACGATCATGCCATAAAGTTAGCAAATTCTTATTATCTAATTTCTGGTTAGATATCGAATTTATTTTGACTGGTCGTATATCTATATGATATAACCCTGAAGAATATGCTGGCAATTTCTCATATATATGTTTCTTGCCATGTTTTTCTGCTGTGAGGCATAAATATTCCTTTTTCCCACTATCATTGTTTCTAAATGAAAACCATTTTGACGCACATCTTTAAATCTTATAAGATTTCTTCGAGATTTACTCGAATATGAAGCGTCATTAATGATTAATTTTGTTCCATTTGGGAGTATTATGCAAGTTTTTCCAAAACCTTCTATTAGTTTGGCTGATCCAGAAATGGTATTAACATTTGCTTGAAACATTTTTAATATTGAAAAATATTTTCTATCCTTCAGAATAGTGTGTGTTGTTCCACTGTCCAAAAGGCATTGAAATTTGGAACCAACTTCGGGCAGATCCATATCTTCATAAAATAATAAGTATAAGATTAGTTTAAGATAATTAAACTGGACTTACTTTATTAATAATGAGAATTAAAAGTACATAACTTGAACATGAAATACATAAAATAAAAATACATAAAAACATAATACATATTATAGTGATTGATAAAATTATCTAAATAAGATCGTTTTCTCCAAAGATAAATTCACCACCAGTTTCAACATTGTCTATTACGAAATCAGACACATCAAGGCTAGTTCCAGGGATATTTTCTTCAGTAACATAATTTGCTTTGGCATGTTTTTCTTTCCCTTTAATAGATTCCTGGTATAGTTCTACCAAATGTTTGGCCGTACGACAAGTACGTCCCCAATATCCAGTCATGCCACATCTATAACATGTGTCTTTTCCTTTTGTGGTGGCTTGATTTTTGTTTCCTTGTTGATGCCCCTTTTGAGTGTTGTTTCTAGGGGGGAAATAGCCTCTACCACGGCCATGAACACGTTCACAGCCACGTCCGCGGAAATTTCCATGACCTCTGTCACGGTTATTATATTTTCCACATCCACCTCTATGAGCAACATTTGTCTCGGGTGGATTTGAGCTTTCTACAGCAATTGTTTCATTGAATGCTTGAGACTTGGTTGGTCTTAGGTTGTGATTCTTCAATAGAAGATCATTATTCTTTTCAGCAACCAATAATGTAGAAATAAGCTCTGAATATTTTGCAAAACCTCTTTCACGGTATTGCTGTTGTAATACAATGTTGTTAGCATGGAATGTAGATAGTGTTTTCTTTATCATTTGCACATCAGTGACTGGTTGATCACAATATCTCAATATTTATACAATTTTATTTAGTGATGAATTATAATCACTGACAGATTTAAAGTCCTGAAATCTCAAGTTTGTCCACTCCTTTTGTGGTGGTTATATCTTCCTTTCAGGCTATCCCATAGTTCTTTGGGATTTTCCACCATTAAATACTTAGTTTTTAAACTGTTATGTAAATGATGCCTTAAGAGAACTATAGCTTTTGCTTTCTCTTGATCAGTAAGAACTTTAACTTGAGCAGGGGCATCTTTTTCGTTTCCTAGGATGGTAATTTCTTTGATTGTATGTTTCAATCCTTGAGCCTTTAAATTCATTTGGGTATCAACTGTCCATTCAAGATAATTATGTCCGGACAAGTCTAATACATCAAATTGTCTTCATCAAGTCTCCCATTTTTTACTACAATCATATAGATAATTATTATTAAGCCAATTAAGCAAGTGATAATTAAAGTAATCAAATTATAATCATAATAATAAGCCATTTAAAACATATTTTGCTTCTCCCCCTTGGGTTATTATTATGATTTACATAAAATTAAGCTAAAAAAAGCATGATAATTACTTTAGATAAACAACAACAACGATAATAACAACAGATAATATTAAAAAAAATAAATACTACTACTATAAGTCCCTCACCGACAACATAACGACAATAATAATAATAACAATAATATTAATGACATACATTAATGTTAAGACAAAAGGAATATTTATTATAACAAAATGCACTTATAATCTACCTAGAAGACAAAAAAAACTTGAAGTACTACGGAGATCACATTAATTCCCTTTATTGAAAAAAAAAACGGAACTTTACTTATGTAAAATGAAGAAAATCATCATTGCCCTTAATAAAACTACTAGGGCCATAATTAAAACTAAGTATAGCTTTAATTTCCTTAAATCTTCTTCAAAGGTAAAGGGGTGTTGTGGTTGTCGGTTGTCGACGGGGAACATGGTGTGTGGCCGGAATGAATGGAGGAAGAAGAAGAGGAAATAATTTGGGTAAAAGTGAGGAGGGATTAGGATTGTATGGTGAAATAAGGGGGGTGTAATCCGCTTTTATAGGGGTGTTTTATCCATTTTAGTTTTACACAACTGTAAAAATATCACACAATATTCTAGTAGACTGGTAAAGTAATTGCAATCAAACTATTAATATTTATAAACGTAAATAAGTATCACACTGGGATGCAAGCCGTAGTGGTTTGAGAACCCTAATTTATTCATGAGGTCAAGGGTTCGAAAACTGAAAGAAACATAAAAAGTGTGTAATCTAATATTAAATAAATACAAAGCTGCATCATTTTTTTCATTTTAGTAATTATGCACAAGTATGTAAGTATGAACATGATTTGTGTAACCATGAAAAATTATTCTATGAGAGCAACTCCAATGATTGGGAAAAAGGACTAGCTTGCAAATAATAAAAATCTTAAGCTAGTAGCTACACCATTGTTGAACATCTTGTTGATTAGCTTTAGCAAGCAAATCAGCTTTGTAGAGCTAATTTGCTTGGCAAATATTTATTAGATAAAAAATATTATTAATTCAAAAATAAATTAATTTACAACTAGCTTAACCATTGGAGCAACATACAGCTTGAATTGTTGTAGCCTAAGAAGATGATGTGGCACACCAAGCTATTAAATAAATTAGCCAACCATTGTAGTTGCTCTTAACATGCATGCAACAAATATTTCCACATGTAAAAGTAATTATATGTTACTTTCTATAACCATGCATGAGAGTAACCAAACTAAATATCATAAATATAGTATGTATTGATATCCTCATTTTTATTAACATGGCTAATTATGTAGAGTAATTTTGTGGAGAAATATATTGTGAGTTTCTGGTATAGAATATCTTTTATGGACAACTATAGAGCATACTCCTCAAAATATATTTTGTGAAAGAAATTGAAAATCTTTCTAAAATTGGATAATCGGTATAAGTATACCTGATTGAAGATGGTGCTGATAACGTGATATGAAATATATAGAAATTAGAGGATTAAGAGAAGAAGGTAATAAGAGAAGTAGAATTACTACTTGTATATATTACTCTTAGTAATATTTTTGTGTGCATCATAAAAGTGAATTTACATGGCTATTTATAGTAGTAAGAATTACTATTACATTGTGGGCTATAAACTTAGAGGGTGACAATAAGGTTGTCTACTACATTAAATGCAATGAAGAAATTGGAGTGTGGACATTCACACCATAATTGATGACTAAATTAATTATCTCTTAACACAAGACTATTTTTCATGGTGCGACCCAATATTTTTTGAGGAAAAATACAACTACAAATTGTGGATACCTTATAATGCCTATCTTAGGAAAAAAGCGGGAGTAGAAGCCAACTGCCCACCAACCATTGATTATTTGATTACAAAATAATAGTTTGAAAATTTTATCAACTAGTTGATGCAAAGAAGTTTAATCATGACACATGAACTCAGATGTATCATTGTTTTATACATATTATAACTAGTCAAGAGACTCAAGACAACTAACAACTAAGTGCTTGTTTGGTTGTCATGAGAATTAAATTCCCATAAGAATTTGCATTTCATGGGAAATAAATTCCCACATCAAATTCGTTCAAATTGTCCTAAAGTTGTTTGGTTGCCCATAAAGGAATTTGCAATTTCCATAAATTTGTTGACTTTATAAATTCCCATGAATTTTAACTAACTTTAACTATTTTTTGTGTTAATGTTTTTTTAATGAACTTCACCAAATTTTGAGAGGTAATTTTATACTTTCTTTTAGTATCAAATCATGAAAATTTTGATTGACCGGGGGGCTTGGTAATCAAATTCCTATGTTTTGTGGGAAGTTTTTTTTCCCATGAAAGTTAAAATTCCTACACTTTTTATATTTTTGGGCAACTAAACAACTACCCCTATCAAATTAACGTGAATTTCCAATTCCCACATTTTTCGTGGGCAACCAAACAAGTACTAACATAATAGTGATTTTGCATTGTCTAACCACTTTTCGGTAATTGACTATGGAAAAAGGAGTGTACCAAAAAAAAATGATGAGTTACTTATCCATTTGACATCACCAAATCATGCCCGTAAAAAAAAAAAAAAAAAAAAAAAAAAAAAAAAAAAAAAAAACCATTATGGTATCATGGAAATTGTGGGCTATAGTTATTAATTTTCGTAGATACGGAAAAGAACTGATTTTATCATATGTAATTCATATGGTGATAAGGAAATAAGGAACATCTTACTAGTTTAGGAACTGGTATGAGGCATGAGGAGTGAAGTAGCCTCTGTTATACTTGGCCACTTTTGTATATCTATGCATTTAATCGTTGCTTAATATGTTCTATTGTTGTAGGGGCTTGCAAACATTAATGCTGATCTTTGTGCGACATGTCATGCAAAATTTAAAGACTGTCATGGCCATTATGGATATCTAGCTCTTGTGCTTCCCGTTTTCAATATTGGATATATCGGTGCCATTCAAGATATTTTGAAGTGTATTTGCAAGGTATCTTCTCCGCTATATTTTTCAATACATTTTACTCTAGTATCAGGCATTTTCTCGATTCTCCTGTTGACCCTCTCTACGTTGATATTTGACATTCAGTTGGAGCATGCTGGCAAAGCATGTTAGTTTTTTGCAAGTTAAAGTAATTCCGTGCCTGCCTCCTGTACAGTAGGTAGTTTTTATTTCCGAGTAATAGATTGATGCAATTGACCTACATGCATAATGTAGTATAATTATGCCAAATTAATAAGTGCACAACTTTTTTGATTCAAATATATGATATCTTTATATTATGTCAAATTGGGAGAATCGTTAAGCTTTCGGTAGGGTAAGAGTCGAGGAGAGTGAAAGAGTATGGGTACTCTATGGCATAGCATTTGTGGCGATTAATTGTATTGAGATGAGAAATATGATGGAGTAAGTGAGTTAAAAGAAAATGAGAAGGCTGCCTTGAGATTTTGCTTAAAAATCTTTTTTTGCAGTTAATTTTAACTGAAGCTGCCTATTTTATCCATAGACAAGGCTGACTTAAGATTTTGCTGATTGTCTGAGATTTGGATCTTGTCGAGAGGCCATTTTTACTCTTGTTTTGGACTGGTTTAGCAATTCTATTGTCACAATTTTCTTTGTGGAGTTTTATGTGATTTAAGGTTGTCAGCTAAAATAGGCCTGTGCATATATTGTGCTTGAATACTTGGGAGAAAGGGAATTGGAGGAGAAATATCATATTGAGAAAGAACATCTTAAGGACCCAGTATTCAAATTGCTTCTAAGAGGTAAGATGATAGAAGAGAATTTGCTTTTCTTTAGGGGTTAATGAGAATAATTTTGAGAGCATTATAAAGGGAGTTCCTTCAATAAATGGTTTAGTGAAGAAGATGGATCATTCAGTGAGTTGGAAGTTGATGATTGGACCTATGAAGGTTGGTTTAGGTTCTGAAAAATTGGTGTGCAACAAGATCTCCTTCATTACGAAATGGCATTCACTAGTTACGCTGGATTCTGACTTCCTCTGTTTATCAAGATTAGGTATGAATTGCAAAGGGATTGGTAGGTTACTCAGACAGCGTTAAGCACTTCTAACACGAGTACTTAAAAATTCAATTATTAGGTCTTTAATCCAATACATTCATCTGTAATTGGGACAGGGGTTTGGAAAAAATTTTCACTATATAGCAACCTTTACTTACTCTTTTGACTTATCTTTAATGATTATCCACTTGTCATGATGGTTTTATATTAGATTCTTTGAGTTGAAAAGAAGGGTCACTCTATCTCTTGGGAATTTCATGAAACAAGGAGTCTGGAATAGCAGGAATTGTCAGATCTCTCTATTTGTAGATGTCAATGGCATTTGATGAGCCAGTGGAGCCTAATAGGATATTGGATTTGGATAGCATCTGCTTAAACTAATGACAGGAAATGGTTTCCTAGGCCAAACCGAGTTAAATCTGTTGTGGATTTGAGAAGTGGAGGAACTGGAAGTCAGGAAGCGTGTGAAAGCATTTCATCTGCGTTGTAGGCTGTTAGTCGCGTAACTGGATAAGCAGATTTGGAAGCTATAATCTCTGAGTCTTTGTAGGTGCACTCTTTCAAGTTGGAAAGGGTAAGAAGCTTCTGTGCGATAATTCTTTTACGGAAGTTGTTTGGAATTCTGTATTGGTAAGGATTAAGGAATGATAGAATTTTTATAATTGTGTGATAAACACTATTAAAAACCTAATTGTAGGTGTTATCACGTGTCTCTCTGGATTTGCTACAAGATATTCCTTGCAATAAAATCTTTTTGTTTGGTTGGTGCCTTGGTGGTCAGATCATCATCCCTCTGACTAAGCTTTGGTATATTTCATCTTGGCCTTAGTGCAGCATACATAGAGAAAACTCCTTTGAAGTTTAGATGTGGTTAGTGGGTGAATACTCTTTAAATGTATATCTAAAAAGAGGAGGTTCATAGAAAGGGACTTTTACTATGGAATCAACTAAAGACATGGTATAAATTGAGGGACCTAGGAACCTTACTTAGCTCCTATTAGAAACTAGAAAACATTGTATGCCCCTGATATGTTTCTCTTGCTTACTTCTATGTGCATGTACTGTTAGTCTGGCATTGATTGCTTGGTATACTCATAAACTCTAAGATTCTGACTTTTGAGTTTCCTAATTGTTAATTCATGAACTTAATATATTTTACCGTTGGATCTTCAACCACTTACTTTAGTTGACTTTGGTGTACGTATAAGAAGGAGGGGGGGAGAGGGTATAACTTTCCTTTCTTTCGCCAATTTGTGCATTTCTTTTGTCAACTGTTTCCACTCTGAAGAGCAAGGGGGTGTTGGTATAGATAAATAAAATGGAAAACATTGGAGAACCTGAATTTCACTTACTATGGGACTTATCGGAATAACCAAGCATATGATCTACGACCTACATATCTTATGTAGATTAGTTTTGGTTGGAAAGATAGGTGAAGGGCAATGTCTCAGGGCAATTGCATTCATGTAAAGTATATTTTGTTTTTGTATTTCTCAAGCTAAGCTATAAAGGTGGTTGTCGGAAAGCAACCAAGGGGTCGCTACTTACAAAAGAATGTTGGGAAGTTTGTTATACTTTGAAAGGATTGGCGAAATGTGCCACAGAAGGCTTCTGCTTGGCACTCATTGAGCCATTATGTCTAATGTCTTTCAAATTTGTATTTGATCAATACTTTCCATAACAGTGGAGTATATGATCCCATGCTGAATGTGGGTGGGATATACTGCAGAGGACGAGTTGTTTCTTTTATTCTTGAGTTCATTGTATGACCTTTTTTTTTCCTGGCTTTGCAGACATATAATTATTTAACCTCTCTAAATAATTATTTCTTGTTATCTATTTGGGCTACACCCCCATTGATAATAAGCAAAGGAGGCTGCCAGCCTGCCATAGGGTTTTCTATCTTTTAGGTTACCGTGATAACCGACACGGAACCACTTTTGCGGGCTATGCAGATCCTTTACTATGCGGTCACGGTGCAGTGATATTGGAGATTTTGTACCCTAGCTGCCATTATGTGTCGAAATAAAAGACTTCTTGGCGCTAAAATCAAACTCTCATGATCTGGTTTCTAGACCTTCTTCTCTTTAAGCTTTGAGTGAAGCCAGGGTTGATGGTTCTTTTTTAATTTTACTTTTATCTTTTGCAATGAAGAAGTGCAAATGGACATTAGCAAGATGGGAAATTTATTTTTGAGCTCTTTCTCATGTCTTTCTGCCTGTGTGTTTGTGTGGTTATATAAAGATTACATAAAATTACTTATTGAGTAGAAGTTTGTTTTTACTTGCTCGTCTTTCAAAATCTTGATTTGATTCTTTGTCATGCATGTCATCTGAACTTTATATACTTATTATCTTTCTGTTAGTCTTGTTCACGAATTCTGCTGCCAGAGAAAGATCGTTTAGAGTTTTTGAAGAAGAAGATGAGGAACTTAGATGCATTGCACAAAATTGATCTGAGGAAAAAGATTGTGAAGAGTTTTTCCAACAAAAACCAAATAGAGTGCTTCAGATGCGGATACATTAATGGTATGGTCCTACTTCCCTTATAGCTTGTATATGAGTGTAAATGCCTCTACGTTTTCCTTTTAATATCTGTATCTTTGTCTTCCTCACCCCGCTTTCCCTTCTTTCTGCATGGGTCTCTTGCAGTCTTGCATGTTTTTGAATTAGCAGCTACTATGATCAAATGGATACTAGAAAAAATTATCTTTGGAACGGTTTTTCCCCCCTTTTTACTGTTTTACACTGGAAAAAAACGGTTGTCTGGATTCATGGGAACAGATTCTCAGGGTATCCACTGGCTTACTCATTAAGGTTGTGTTTCTGAGTTTCACTAAGAAGAGAGGGGATGTCTGGGTGCTTTATATGGTTTTGTTTAGTGAACTTTTCCAAATCAAATATTCTCGAGAAAAGGATTGAATATTTGTAGACTATTCTTGGTTTTTTTTTTTTTTTTTTTTTTTTTTTTTTTTTTTTTGCGTAAATAAAAATAAAGGGATATGGAGTTAAATCCTTTTTAAGATAGTAGTTGAACAATTGAAAGCCTTGAATTGCACTTTATAAGAAATTTTAAACAAGCCCCACAAAACTTACTAAGTTATTCAGAGTAAATTCCCCTAAGTCTTAAAGATCAAAGGTTGAACGTAAGTTTTGGCTCAAAAAGATATCATCATAAATATGAGAAGAGTCCCCGAAATGGGATATGTTGTATTCCAGTACATATAACCAGGGTACAATATTGACAAGGAGAGGTATCCTAATTTATATTCTAGACAACCATACATACATAAATAATTTATGTATCTATTATTACTTTATCACACCCCTGTACTCGAAGTGGAAGGGAACCGGACTTTGAGACTGGACTGAAAACCTATAAGCACGGATGAAGGAGGCCTTTGGTGAAGATGTCTAAAAAAAATTAAGGCACATGTAGAACATGAATTGATTATGGGCCACCTATTCACGAACATAGTGGATCACCGTCTCCATGTGTTTGGTGTGCTGATGCTCTACAAGATTCAAGGACAATTAGACAACATTAACATCATCACACTATAATAGTGGCCTGGCAGTACTCTTTGGAGTTTGGAGTTTTAGTTTGAAAGAGGCAATGGCATAACTTAAAATCAGTTTGAAATAGAATGAATTGGAAAATTATATGCCTTTCAATTGTTTTATGTCAATATTAAATACCATGTTGTTTCCCCTGTTTCTCATACGAGGCTCTTAAAGTTATGTCTTTGCCTATTTCTTCTTAGATTGAGGCCTATGTAGGCTATTGGATGGCTGAATTTTGGTTTGTGAACTACGCTGCTTTTATGCATGCCCTTGATTCCTGTGGTGTAGTGGGGGAATATTGGAAGCACATACTCCCGGCTAAGTCTCTTCTTGCCGTTTTTGGCATTAGAGGGAGGGATGCTTACAAAATTTATTATAGTGCTGAGGACCACTCATCATTGAGAGGGATCATATTTAGCAGATATGGATTTATTGTCGCATTAACTTGCACAAATGAATAATGTTGTTGGGATACAAAAGTGGGAATTTCGGGTTTTGGAAAATTTAGGGTTTGACATAACTCTCTAGGATCATATAATCAGATTTGATGTCTAACAATCATCAAGGGATGGTTGAAAGAGATATGGTATTCTGCCAATGGTTGAAACTTGAAAGAGATATGGTATTCTTCCAAACTGTGTTGACCCTGTTCAACAGATTGTCATTTAAGTTATTCAGGCAAGGAGGAAGATGTGTGGATCAACTCAATCAAGATCTTCTGGAGTGACAATCAGGTTTAACGTTAGTTAAGAAATGCAAAAGTGTTTTGATCTAGCTCTTATGTATACTCATAAGGCTATGTTCTCTTTACCTGATTTTTGAAGCTTATTACTTAATTCTTATTGGAATTATACTAGATCATACAAGATCTTATTTTCCTTTGCTTATTGCTAGATATCTTTAATTTTGTATTATTGAAACTTTTGAAAATTAGATATATGGAACATACAAATTCCGACAAATCTAACAAGATCCCACTTGATAATATTTTTTTTCTTATATGTTGTTATACAAATATGGTCAAAGTTCTATCACATCAGATTAGATCATTCCAAATCTTCTTAGACTATGTTTTATCCACCTTGTTTCAGGAACTTATAATCAGACCAAATAGATTCAGACTAGATCTTATTTCTGTTTACTTGTTACGGAATATCTTTAATTCTGTTATAATGAAAATTTTGAAAATTAAATATTGCGAAAATACACATTGGGACGGATCTATCGAGATTCCACATGATAATGTTTTATCTTATGAATTAGCATAAAGATTAGATTAGACCAGAAATAAATAAATTCAGACCAGAAAGCCGTATTTCAAGTGAAGAGATCGAAGCCTTATTCTGATTTTTCTTAGACCACTTATTTTGATGATGACTTGTCCTCTACTTGTACTTGCTCTTTCTTTCTTTGATTTATTTTGTTTTTCTTGTTTAAGAGCTGAACTGTTAAAGCCTTAGGAAATAGCATCAATATCAATAGGGAGGAGTTACAGAAAAATATATGTACAATGTGGTTGATTGATTAATTCTCCTAATTTCAATGATCTAAGGTTAGTTGTTCATTTTGTTGTCTTGTTTCTGGTGCATTTCCCCTTCATAATTGTTAAGAGATTATGAAATGTGAATTGTTGAAGCTTAAAGGTTTTGATGATGATGAACTTAAACTAAAGCAAACTCAATTAATAAAGGTTTATAAGTGTTTGATTAGTACAGGTGAAGTTGACCTTGGAGGTGGAAGAGTAACTTAGGCTAAGAAGACATGAAGAGACCTTTGAAGAAAAGTCAAACAATATAGAAGAAGAGTTCTCTAACAAGAACTGAGTTCCTTAACAGGAACTTGGATGATGCATGTTGAAGACAGTAAGTTCTGGAAGGAACTTAGTCTGCGAAGTTCCAGTTGAAGACTGAAGAACGAGTGACAGTAGGAACTTGGTCCTGGTCTGCGTGAAGCCCAAGTAATTCAGTATTACAGAAACGCGACACAACAATATTAATTTAGTTAAGATTTTATCTTCTAGATTTATTGTTAAATATGTTAAGTAGATATGCACGAAACTTATTAGAGGCATGACAAGATAATTGGCAAATTTAATTAAACGGAAAAAGATAAAAGAAAGATTTTAAGCAAAGATTTTCAAGATAATTTGTTTCTTAAAATCTGGTTTTATCAAAAGATATTATTCGTTTTGCTACAACTTATCTTATCTTATTTTCCGAAAAGATTTTCTCTTAAAAGATTTACATAAAACTTTATTTTGTGATTTAGTTAAACTAACTTATTTATCTTTTGAAAAACCCTACTTGCTATATGAGTTAATCTTGTATAAATAGTAGAGATCATGTTTTCATAAGTTTTTTGTGAGTTTACCGTGAAGAAATCTCTGAGCTTAATTTGTGTAAGTTTGCCAAGCTTTAATCTTGTCATAATTGTTTCGGGTTTCGTGCATTGCTTGCCTAACATATTCTAGGTGTTATATTTTCTGTAATTGGTTGGGTTATTGGGTGTGTGTGTATGAAAAATATTTTGCATACAGGTAAGATAGCTTTGTGTGTAAAAGCTGTGAAATAGTACTGTGAGAGTACAAGAGAATTCAAGTTTGGAACTTGAGTTGGGTAGGATAGGGTCCTACTGTGTAGCAGGTTCTATTTGGAACTTGTGAGCAAAGGTCTGTCATATAATAGGTTTGTAACTTGGTGTTTGCCCTATTATAGTGGATTGGTTTTTATCTGGAAATCCCTTAGAAGGGTCGAGGTTGTACTTCCAGTTGGGCCCTGGAAGGTTTCTTCGTAAAATCCTGTGTGTGTTGCAAAGTTCCTTTATATTCTGTTTTATATTTTGAAAAAGTAGTCACTAGGAACTCACCTACAATTCACCCCCCTCTTATAGTGTTCATTTCAACTAACATGAATAGTTGCCCACAAGTTACCTAAAAGTCTATCGAGAGACAACCCTCTACTTGGAATCATCAACGTCATGATTTATGATAATAATATTAAAATTCCAGTCGATAAAGGAGAGGCTGGCAAAGGAGGAAATAAATTTAGATCCTGTGTACATCCATTACACTTTACCTTTTGTTTATGATTCTTAACTGTTGTCTGTTGGTTCTTGCTGTATGTGTGTCCTCCCCGGTTCCCCCTCCCCCTCCTTAATGCAAGAGGGGTTCTTGACAATGTTGAATTAGGATTTTTGAAGTAGTT
Source organism: Chenopodium album (assembly GCF_948465745.1). Classification (NCBI taxonomy): domain Eukaryota; kingdom Viridiplantae; phylum Streptophyta; class Magnoliopsida; order Caryophyllales; family Amaranthaceae; genus Chenopodium; species Chenopodium album. The sequence continues at coordinate 41,091,862 of NC_137846.1, read as the reverse complement.
GGCTGCTTCCTGCTGAACCTGATTCCAGACGCACCAAATCTCTGAATATATGAAGATGTTTAGTTTGGAAGTCTATACCGTTTTCAATGAGATCTTTTTCTTTCTTTTTTTTTTTTTTGCTTGTTTTTATGTGTTCATAGTAAAGTCTATCTTCTCCTATCGAGAAATTTCACTAATAGTTTCCAGCTAATTTTATATTTCAGGAAAAGTGAAGAAGGGTGTGTCTCAATTGGCTGTAGTTCATAGTTTCCCAAAGCACGCTATTGTTGATGAAGAAACATCCCCGAGTAATGTTATATATCCACATGATGCACTTTTTTTATTCAACCAAATGCTTGATTAGGTGAAGTCCAGTCTTTATTAGCCCAACACATATTGTACATGTATAAGCATGTATATGCTAATATAAATAGCAACCTCTATCAGAAAGTGAAAGCATATCTTGCTAAATACTACTTCCATTTTTCTTTGGTGTGATTGGCCTTGTTGACTTTCCATGAAAATTGTTGAAGAATAATAAAGAACACACACACAACAGTAATTTCTAGTGGAGCAGCTTAAGTGAGAGCTGACTTCTAGGTAGTCAACTGAAATTAATTGAAACAGAAAGTAGTACAATAACTGTTAATCAAAGGGAGTGGACGGCAAAAATCAATTAATTTTCTAGAGTTCTTTCATGGATGAAAGTGTTATCACCATCTTGTTCTAAGCTTGCAGGACTGTGAGCTACTCTGTATTGCTGATAGACCGGAGAAGCTTATATTTACCAATATATTAGTTCCTCCAGTAGTCATTCGTCCTTCTGTTTTTGTGGATGGAGGAACTCTAAGGTTGAGTTTTTAAACATCTATTTGTTCCACTGCCTTCTTCCTTCTTTCTGCCTTGTATTTTCTTTTTTATCCTTTTCTCCCATAAATTTGGGTGAACGTTCACTTTTGCATTCAAGTAGCATTCCAGTTTAGGTTTATTTTGATGTTTCCTCTACATTGCCAACACTTGGAGCAATGAAAATGATATAACTGAGAGGCTTAAGAGAATTATTCAAGCAAACATTGGCCTTCGTCAGAAATTGGAAAAATCAAATTTCTGGTGAGATAATTGTACTATTTGTTTTTAATGCTCTTCTTAGAAGTGGGTTACCTTGTTGATAAGGATCACATCTCTGTGTTCAAGATCTGAAATTTATATGACAAATTCTATGAGATAGGTACATGAAGCCTTTCATTTCATTACAAGCTTCAATGACTTTATATGTCTATGTGTACCCTACATAGACAAATATTTTTATTAGCTGATGAGGTTGGCCCACTTGGTCCCACTCTAATAGTTTTGAAATTTTCGTTTTGAAAAATTTTGAAATGAAAATTTTGAATTTCAAATTCTAAATTTGAAAATAATTGTACTTTGCGGATGAATTTTTGGGAGAAGAGGCTTAGGATGGCCGACGACGGTGGCTTAAGGGTGAGGGTCGACGACTGTGGGTTTAAGGCGATAGTCAACGGCGGTGGCTGGCTTGAAGGCGATGGTCAACGACGGTGGCTTTAAGCTGAATAAGGTGGCTTCAAAGAGAACGACGGTGGGTTTACGGCGAGGGTGGACGATGGTGGCTTTAAGACTACGGTGGAAGACGGTGGCTATAAGGTCAGTAAGGTGGTTGAGAGTAAAAGAAGGGCCGATGGTCGATGTAATGAAAAATTGATGTGGTTAAATGAGGGTCGGCGAAATCATACACTGATGTGGTACATAAGATGGTCTAGAACAACGGAGGGTGAAATAAAAGGTGCCGGTGAGCAATCGAAAGAGACGACGGCGACCTAGTGTATTGTTGTAGTATTGAAATTGTTTAGAAAAATTATGTAATGTATCATTTGTGTTATTTTAGTATAAAAATTTATTGTTTTAGAAGTATATGTAATATATTAGTATAAAAAAGAAGAATGTTTTATTTTAAAAATTCATATCAAATTCTTAGTTGTAGTTATGGACATAAATGACATAAATGACAAAAAATGTTATGATGTATGTTGGTCAATTTTGTTAATGTAATTCTTATACTAATTGTATAATATGTGATTTTGAACTTGAAAATGAAAACAGTTTGTGAATGTAGATTACAATTAGTGAATTTAGAAAAATTAATTGTTGTAGATCTTTTAGATGATGAATTCTGTTTAAGTATAGTAATTGAAAACATTTGAGAAGAAATAGTGGGTATGTGATCGTTGTTGAATTGGTGATATGAGTTGATGGTAGACATATAAATGGAGGAAGTGTTACCATTATGGTGATTTCAAAATAGGTGTAATTATTGTTGGATAGCAATATTATCATGAAAATTTGAATATTATAATGTTAATAAGAATTTGCACATGTAAATTTGGTGGAAAGTTGTATAGTACCTACAAGAGTACAAGGTATGGAATGAATTGGATTGATTTGTGGGTTATTAGGCCCAATTAAAAGGTTAGTTATTATATTTGTGGGTTAGGGCCTGTTCTCATCAGATTAATTAGAGTTTAGTTCATAAGAGTTTAGTTTATGTCTAATGATATTGCTAATGATATAAAGGCACATTTCATACTTTTAAGCTTTTATGACAATAACGATGATGATAATAATAATAATAATAATAATAATAATAATAATAATAATGACTATTAAACTTTTATACCATATTTCACTTAACGACAATTATACCATATTTCATTATTTGACGAGGTAGGAGTTAAAATATGATCGAGTTAGTTTTTAAATAAGACCGGGCCAACTCTTTTTTTATTTTTTTTATTTTTTACTATTATATTTTTTTTCATTTTGAGAATTTTAAAAAATGTTTTGTGTTCATGTGTCATTTTAATATTTTATTTTTTAATTATGTAGTATATGTTTTTTTAAATGTTTTGGGGTTCCAACTCTTCCAAATGGATGTTCCAATCCAATATTTTATTTTAATTTTTTTTTTTTGTAGTTTATATATGAAAGGGGAAAGTTGTTGGATAGTTTGAAAAAGAAAATCGGGGTTAAAGTAATGGGTCGAAATTCGGTTTGTAATTTGTCTTTTTGTTTATGTAATCCCAAACCGAATCCAATATGTAATCCATATATTTAATTTATTCCAAATCAATCCAATCCGAATTAAAAAAAAAAATCAAAATCAAAGTACTAATAGGGTTTGGTTTTGGATTTAGTTCGATTTTAATCCAAATTAGTTTCACCCCTAAGTAAAAGTAAGTTATAAATTCTAAAAATGTTAATGAGAAATATGTTGCTAGGCCCATTAAGGAAGTATATATAAAAAAGGTTGAATGTTAATGGGCTAGTGTATTAAAAGGATAGAAATTGTTGGACAAATGTTAATGGGCTAGTAATTAGGCCCATTTTTGTTTCCTATAAATGGTTGTTTATTTGATTTAAGTTTTTCTTTAATTTTTCTTAAGTGGGAGTAATTTTAGTATTATATATTTTATATCTGTAGGAAAAAAGCAGAGTATAGTTTGTGTCCCATATTATTACTATCCAAAATAGTTTAAAAGTCTATTTTCGTATTTAGAAATGAGATTTATAGGAGGCAAAGAGTGATAAATTTAATTATAAGCATAAAAATACTACATAACGATACGAAATGTCATTACAAAAGATTTAGTTACATAATTCATAATCTGCCAACAAACTATAACATATAAAAGAGTACCATATAATAACACACAAAAGGATGTTGGTAGATCAATACAAAGACTTATCAAAAGTATTTACCTTACCATTTTTCATTGTGAGCAAAAGGAAAAAGGGTAAGATAAATGCTAAGAAGATATAACTATTTTAAAACGTAGAACAAGATGATTGTTGTAGATGAGGTTTCCTAATGGTCATCAGTGAGATCAACAAACACAATTTTCCTCTGCCTTTTGAGTGAGAGTAGATTCTCATCTTCATCAGGTTGTTCAATTTTGACAATCCTGTCATCCACCTCAGGAAGTGAGATTAGCCTTTTACCATTTCCATTGTCTTTTAAGTCTGAAAAAAGCCAATTTCGTAAGTTGTAATGGTCTAGTTCCTCGTTGAACATCTTCTCTAGGCTTGGTGCAAAACCAGCCTTGGTGACCAATTTCCCAGTTTGAAAAGGGCCAAGATGAGTCATTACTTGACGCATGAACAACCAAAATGTAAGTTTCTCCCTGTATAATTGGGCCTCTTTGAACTCTTCGTCCGTCACTTTTTGTCTTGCCACTGAAGCTCGCGTCACCGGAGCTTTTGCCTGAAGGTCTCTTCCAACTATAAACAAAAAAGTAACCAAATTATTAGACAGGACAAGCATTAATGAAATTATAAGCAACAAAAACATAAATGCATATGATTGTCATGAATAAATGAAAGGTACTTTTAACCTTTAATGCCAGCATTATGGTTTCTTCCTCTAGCCATGGTGTTATTGAAGTAAGAATTTAGAAGTGTTTTTTTTTAATTTTTTAGGGAAGATGTGAGTTAGGGTTAATATCTAAACAAGATATGGTAATGGTTTATATAGTATCTAGGAGTCATAAATGTGATAGAATATTCCCGCGCAATAAATGAAGCTGATCATTGTAATGATTTGTTTTGTATATAAGGTAATGGAACATAGAATTGTTAAAGACGGTATGAAGTACAATATTTTAGTATTATGTCACAATTACCAATGACTACAATTTTTCCCGCCAATTGGAGTGTAGAATGTTCGTGAAGAGTAATAGTGAGATCACATGTGTTTACTCCGTATTGTTGCCATCCTAGTAATAACTAGGCAATCCTGACCCAGATCTGTTAACCCAACTCAAATGTCTTGACCCATGATTCGAATATAACCCAAGAACAATGACCTGAAATGGACTCGTAATTTGTATTGTTCTCGAAGTGACCCATACCAGACCCGAAAGTGGAGTTCATCGAATCCTAACCCGACATCCGAACTGACCCGACCCGACCCGAAACTGACCCGAATTGTTTGAGCCGAACGGACCCGATTCCCGAAATTGACCCGAACAAACCCGATACCTAGAATGTCCTGAACTTAAAATTACCTTATAATTGAACTTAAAAGGTCTTGTACCAAAAATTAGGGGGGAAACAAATTTGGTTTAAAATCGAACCAAACCGAAAAACAAATATGGTTCGATTTTTATTTTTTATAGTGGTTCGGTTTCAATTTGCAAAATCAAGAAACCGAAATTATATGGTTCGGTTTCGGAAAATTAAAAACCGAATAACCGAAATGGAACCGAATGTTTGGCCGATCCCTAAAAAACCCTAGCCGAACTCTACATAGTATATAAAGGAAAAAAAAACTTAATCTTTCTCTAGCCTCTTTCCGCCCTTTCTCTCTCCGTTCCTCTTCTCTTCTTTGCACTGCGATGGATCTGGATTGGTTTGGTTTGGTTTTGTTTAGTTGGGTTTGATTGGTGTGGTTTGGTTTGGTTTTTTTGCAAAATTTCATGTTTATGATGCTTGATAGGAAATTCGGTGCGGTTTGGTTTTTTTTTTTTTCCAAAAAACCAAAATTTAGGTGGTTTGGTTTGGTTCGGTTTTAAACTTAAACTGGTGCGGTGCGGTTTGCAAAATTCCAAAATCGAAATGAAGTGGTTCGGTTTCGGTTTGGCCAAAAAACCAAACCGAAAACCGAACTTCACCCCTACAAAATATATATTGCGTAATAAATTATTGATTTGAGGTTGATTCACAAAATAAACAACCCATACATGACCCGACCATATTTTGACATGACCCGAATATGACCTGAATATACTTGACCCGAATGGAAGTTATCTAAACTTAGGGTGTATTCTAACTTATTTTAGTTGTAATTTGAAATTTCGGTAACTGTTATCACGACATATTAAACATGAATTGAAGCTATCTGAACTTAGGGTGTGTTCTATTCACCTCATTTTGACTTTTCTGAACTTCTCTTAACTTATCTTAAGTTACCTGAACTTATCTGAACTTATTAGACGTTATTCAAAGTTATTTTAGTTGTAATTTTTACTTTAGTAACTCTTATCTAAATTTATTAAACTTGTACCGACTAATGTGAACTTGTTACACCTAAAATAAGTGAAAATAAGGTATACTAAACATACCCTTAACTGAATTTATCTAAACTTGTTACACCTGAAATACGTGGAAAAGAAGGTGAACAAAATAAATCTTAAGCTCGGATAAGTTCTCTGAAGTTTAGATACGATAGTTTATTAGTTTAGGAAAAATGAGTTTTGATAAGGGTTATCCATCTTTTTTACTAGCTCTATTAAACTCAGTAGATGAAGCCGGTGCAATGTATGGTTTGTTTGAGTTCTTTATATCATTTTTTTTGTTTATGTGCTAAAATTTGTTACATATTAAGATAAAATTCCTAATATGAAAAGATAATATTATATATTTAATTAGTTTATATTATAAAATCTCATTTGTCAATTTCCCTTAGGTTAAAGAAAATAATAATCTCTTATTCGTTTGGCTACGACTAAAATTTATAATCCTACATGGCGCACTAAGAAAATGAAATCCTACGTAGAGGTGTCAATTCGGATAACCGGATGGACTTTGGGTCGGGTCTATTTGAGTCTGGTTTGTTCGGATCGGATATATTCGGGTCAAAATTATTCTTTTAAGTCGGATCGGGTCGGGTCGGATCAAATTCAAATTATGGTCAACCGATTCCGGGTCGGATATGGGTTGGATCAACTCCAGATCGGTTCACTTTCGGTTCGGATAAATTCGGATCGAATTCAAAATGGGTTTAATCGGGTTATTTCGGGTCGGATGGATTTAGGTCAAATTGATTTCGGTTCGGATGATTTCGATTCGGTCAAGTTCGGTTTGATTAAGATAAGGTTGATCCGTACCGTTGATTCATCATTAGTGTTCAATTTCAATTAAATTTCTTTTTGTGTTTGGCTGGATTTTGGTCGAGTTGACCAAATTCATATCCAAATAAGGTTATTTTTAAACTAGAGTTATTATTGAGTTTTTACCTTATTATTGGGTTAATATCAAGTCATATCATATATTTTTATCCTTTGATTATTAATTACGAATTACAAAATTTTAGTTTTCTCATTTGATCAAATTATGTGTAATTTTAATCTTTGAGGCAAATTGAAATTGAATAATTATCGATGACTTATCATACTTATATAAGTGAAACGATAAATAATGAGCTAGTGATATATTGACAAATGTTAGTTACATATGGTGGTATATAGTATACAAATAAGAATGCCATCTTTTTAAGGTTATTATAAATCTTCAATTGTTCAATGTCATCTTTTAGATGAGACGAATATAAAACTTAGAAAGTAATTTTATATAATTGGTATGTACATGAAGTAAACTTGTTACCCTAGATTATTTATTTGTAGTAAAATAAGTTAACTTATTAGTAATTAGTAAATATAGTAGTATAAGAACTGGAATAAAAAAGTCGATAATTAATTGTGGGCGGGTTAATTCCGAATCGGCTAAAAATCAAATCGAGTTAAAATCAGGTCGGGTTGATATCAGTTCGGGTCAAAACATATCGGATTAGATCGGTTACTTTTCGGGTCAATTTTAGATCGAGTTGAACTCGGGTCGGGTAAAATCGGTTCGATTTAAGTTCAGGTTGGGTCAAATCGGATTCGGGTTGTGTTCAGTTCGGATCAAATCGGTGCCGGGTTAAGTTCGATCGGGTCAAGTTCGGATTCAGGGTCGAGTTCGGTTCGGTTACAGATCAGGTTTGGGTCTTGATTTTCTCGGATCAAATCGGATCGGTTACAATTCGAAACGGATAATTTTTTTCGGGTCGGTTCGGTTTGACACCTCTAATCCTACATCGTGGCTCTCTAAAATGCAATCCTACATTAGATTGGAATTTATAATTCCTAATTTAGCTTTATTGGACCTTATTAAAAACCTTTTAGAAGTTAGGAGACATTATAAAACTTATTGGAATTTGTTAGGTGTTATTTATGTTATCATAACCTATTGGACTATATTGAAGTTATAAAACTTTCTTTATACTTGTTAGAGCTTATTAAAGTTATTGAAATTTATTAGACTTGAAAAAACTTATGTAATTATAGTTAATTTTATTTCCATGTTTAGTTAACAAATATCTTCCAAATTATTTTATTTGATATATATTATACCTTTCATATTAGGTAATTCTTATTTTTCAAAAATGATTACATATAAAATCAACAACATAATATAAAAACAGACACCAAAAATGACACGTGTCAATTCCCGGTGTAGTATTTTCCGTCCAAAAAAACCCTTCTCTTTTTTGCTAACATTTTCTTTGGAAAGTTTGGTACTTCGTATAATATAACTATCATAGTATTATTTCAAATATTTTATACGTATCTTTTGTAGTAGATATATTGCTTTTATTTAATTGTAGTACAAATGTTATTATTGCAATCCAAATCATCAATATATATATAATTTTTTAAATTATATATATTTTTTAAAGATTTGACATATATAAAATATATATATAATTTAAAAAAAAAAAATTAGTCATGCAAAAGTAGGAAATAAGGGCTTATTTTATACTTGTAATTTATACTTGTATGTAACAAGTAATTCTTTTATCCTTTTTTCTTAATTATTTTATTAGATTTTGTAAAGATTTTTAGGCAACTTTGACAAGACTACTCTCTGGTTTCTCTTCCTACTTCCTTCTCTCACCTCTCTTCCACTTTGATTTTGCATTTCTCAAATTCTCACCGAGGGTTTTAAGAACGACATAGCGTATTGGTACGGCGGTCGGCAGCGGGTTGCTTTGCAGAACTACAATCAACTTTAAAACCTTCCTGAGACGTTGAGTGCATTGGCCAATTACTTTTCACAAATTCAGTTACACTTGCATCCACTAAACGAATTATGTAAGTAAATTACATACCTTTTAATTTCTATGAAATATTTATTATTGTCACCCCTATAACGTTGATGTTTGTGTATCGGAGGATTTGCATGTATGTGTATTTCACAATTGTGAGCTTTATTGTCTTAATTCTTCCCAATATACCCTTTAATGGAGTACACCAGTTTATGGGGTTGTGACGGTGAGCTATGTGATTTCAAAATCAGGTGTAATATACCTATTAAATATAGTATCAAGTTTTGGGGAAAAAGTAGAGAAGTTTAGTTTTCATTCACGGTGAGGTTCAAAAGCTTATTTTCTTAGGACATAGGAAATGGTGAAATTTGGGTTTTGTGTGTGTTTATTTAGGTGGGGATGGTGGAATGCAGAAGGTTGGAGAAAGGGTATTCATAAAAAGGTTAAATTGTGAACAAGGTAGTATTAAGAGTAAGTTGTTGGTCATTTAAAGTTGATTACAAGCTTTCTGTATGTGATTAAATTAATGTCGATGTGATACATGTTCCAGTGCATGTTTTGTTTATGAAGCTTATTTTAATCAAACAAAGTTTCAACAAAATAAGTAGGAATAAGTTCAAGGTGAAATGGTTTGCATAAAAATATTTAGAGCCTTCTTTGCTCAGCTTATACAGGCTTAAGGTGCGTTTCATAAATTAATTTTTGATGTTGTACCTGGATTTGTTTGAATGGAATACTGAAAAAAAATTAACTTAGTCACTTGTTGTTAATTTTTTTCAAGAGCTATATCTATTTGAAGAAATACCCACGAGTGTTTTTCAATGGCTTTAGGTGCGTTATTTTCTTTGGGAAGAAAGCATGAATGGGCCTTTTAGGGGACCACTTATTAGGGACAATAGACAAAAACACTGAACCTTTTTTTTCATAAAAGTTGGGAATAACATATTTCACTGAACTTCTTTTTCTGCTTCTTCTTCATAGACATTGCAATGTACTATTATTTATTAGCATTTAAGTAACTTATTTTTGTCGTATTTGTACTTTATAGCATGTTGTATAATAATGTGCCAAATATGGTTTTAATCCTCTCATAAGCATAGTCCTTGAGTCCAGAGTTATAATAATGTACCAAATCTGTACTTTATTGTGGTTTATGCAAATGATTGTTATTTTATCATGTTTTGATAATTATAATTAGTTCTTTTTTGGGGTGACCGTGTTTGCGTATAACATTGTAGGGAAGTCCCATTGATAGACCCGGTTGATTCAAATTGGGAGACAATAACATCTATTGCTTCCATTAATGCGGAGGCTACACTCGATGGGGAAGCACAACACATAGAAGTCAGTGAGGTATGAACCTAATTAATTTAGTTTGTGATTCTTAAATATTGGTAGTTGCTATTGGTAGATGCACAACATATAAATGGCTATGTCTTTAAGTGGTAGTGTAGGGAATATTTCAAGCATTATCCCAAACTTGAACCCCACTGTGATCATACACTTAGGCATGGTGGCGTCCAAAGGGAAGGAAGCTAGAGCAAAAGAGTTGCCAACAAGTTTTAGGAACTTGTAAATCGTTCATAAGGTGAAGGTCACACTCCTTAACGATTTAGGAGATCGTCAACTCCAATAGGTCTGGAACCATGACTGGTGTTTGGGGATGAAGGTACAAATCCACCTAAAAGAGATTGAACCTGCCCTAAAAATAGGCCTTTACTTTATTCTACTCGTATTCATGTGCGCTTTCTGACTAACATGCAATCAACAGATTAACCCTAAACCTGTTTATCTATGTTGGTTGAATTTAATGCACAAAAAACTATTATTGGCGATCACTTGAATTATAATCAAATTAGCCCTAAACAAGATTATTAATTATCTTATTAAGCGTGATTACAAGTACAAATTCCCTTTAAACATGCATAAAAGGCGTGATCAAGCAATAACAATGAATAAGCATCAAACAACATAATAATCATAAATCATAATTATAATCATAATAACAATCATAATTAAAATAATCATGTTAAAGCATAATAATAGCAAGATCCTAGACATGATACTAACAAGATTAATAACAAACCCTAGCATGTCACTAAGCAATAAAAATCAAAGCTTTAGCCCTAACATGGTACTAACATGATATTAGATAAGAGTAAAAGGCATCCTAAACATGTTACTAGAAAGCAATAATAACATCCTAAGCATGATGCTAGGAATTAATAAATAATAAACATGCTTTATACAAGAATAGAGCAATAAGACTACATATTTTGATGTCTCATATCTCTTTCTAATAACAAAATACACGCGTTAGTAACTTCAAGGAAAATAATAAGATCAAACAATCAAATTAAATAATTGAAAGAGAGATTAGGGACCAAACCCTCAGAAATTATAACCTTTCACGTCTAGGGCGAAGGCAACTTCGAATTTGGCTAGACGTTTCTAGATCTTGTGTATGCGGAATTGTGTTTATGAAAAGCTAGAGAGAGAGAAAGAGAAGATTGTTGATTGTAGATTGTAGATGATTATGATTGATGATTGATAAAAAACGGAGGTTCAGGACCCTATATATAAGAAAACAGTCCGGAAATAGGTAGAATTTGATAAGGAATAAAACTCCACGCTGTCGCCGCAAAACCGACTTTGTCGCTTAGCGACAAGGCTTGTCGCGTAGCGACAGGCCTGTCGTTTGGCGACAGCCTGGATTCCTACGCGCTTTCAAACACGGAGTCCACTTATCAATTAAAATTGACTTGAAAAGTCCGTATAAAAACTGAAATCGTATTTTAATAAAATAATATTTTATTCCAAGTAAAACTCATCAAAATATAATTATTAATTCTAATTTTATTAGGACTTAAAAGAACCTTCTAGAGAATTCTAGAAGACTATAATTAAATCTAATAACTTTAGGAATAATAATTAACGTTGGGCCCTCCCCTAGATCATCGGGCCGCATGTAAAGATCAAACCGGGCCCAGTTTAGTATTTTGGCCATAACTTCCTCATTATTCATCGGAATTGGGCTTATAATATATCGTTGGAAAGCTCTTTGCAAGCCCCATCCAACTACACTATTATTGGACCCTTGTCGTGGACCAAACTAAACTGGATTGGCTATTTTCATAAAATAGAGTTGTTTTTCGAAAACAGAAAGAAAGGATTTTAATAAAAACTAACCGCAACACCTGACCTTTCACACTTTTACCTTATTCGATAATTATTCGACGCAAAAGGTATTCATCACTGGGTTTGGTTTTGGGGAGACACATTTGGGTGTCTACAGGTAGCAACAATTATCATTTATTAAGCCTAATGCTTTAACATAAAAAAGAAAAATGATAACGTCATAAGTAAATTCTAATACGATAAACCATATTTTTAAAGGACTTGATTCACTCATGTTACACTGAATCATTCAAAAAAAAAAAAAAAAAAAAAAAAAAAAAGAAAAGGGAACAAATATAGAGATTACTTTGTACTCATAGATGGTGAACCACATACATTCCTGATAGGACTAATGATAGGAAAAATTCACAGAACCAACATACATACCTGATAGGCAAGTAATTCACAAAACCCACATACATACCTCATAGGACAAATGATAAACCAAGTATATACAAGAGAAGTAGTATAACTAAAAGAGAATACAGACATAAATGGGGATCATCTTATAGTGGAAAAGATGAATGTACTCCAGATTTAACTATTGCTCCACACTGGGGCTGCACTGCTGCAGTCAAGCATGAACTACTGGCAGAAGCACAACATATAACAGCCAACCTGTGTAATGTATTGTCAATGGATTTAATGTTTTCTTTATGTGAAGGATGTACACGAAGATTCTGTGTCTAAGCCAAAGACGAAGAGGAAATGGCGGAAGGGAGGGCCTGGAAGACCTCCTAAACCAGAATTTGAGAAACTAAAAGGAAAACAGGTTGGTGACAATTAACAGCTATACTTTGACAAATAATCTATGTCATAATGCAAGGATTAAGTTGTACTTGTGCTTACACTTTCCTTATTTTGCAGTACCCAACAATGAGAGTATATCCAAAGCTAGTATGTGAGCTTGTGAACAAATTGGGCCCTGTAAGACGCAAGTGGGTAAAGAGGGCAGCTTTCGGCTCACTATTAGAGTTGAGAATAGACTAGGTACATAGACAATTTCTTGCATGGTTGCAAAGTCGGTGGGACCATGATAAGGGAATGCTGAAAATTAGAGAAGGATATGATATTCCAATCGATGCCGATATGGTGGGTTGGATCACGGGAGTGCCTTCCGGAGAAGACACATACACCTTCCCCGAAGTGCTAGGTTCTGATCGGGAGGTGAAGGAGTACTATGACAATTATGGTAGGATGAATTACAACCTCGTATATAATGAATGCTTGTTGGAGACTAAGGACAAAGCAAAGTTCCTTCGACATTTCATCTTACTTACTTTTTCATGCTTGTTTTGCATGACTAAGAATAATTGGGTTTCTCCTAAGTTACTAAAGGTTGTAAAGAAGGAATTTGTTACTAAACAACAAACTTGGAATTGGGCAGACTATATAGAACGTTGGATTGTTTCCCGACAAAAACCGGATCTCCGAGACGGGATAAATACATCCGCTTTTGTATTTTTGGTAAATATGGAAGAAAGTTTTTATTCAAATTATTATTTAAGTTGTACATAAGTTATATATTTTTGCCTTACCAATTTACATTTTTATGGTGACCAAATTGCATACTTGGAGCGTATTAATGTGAAAGGCAAAGGCTTAAAGTGGGACTAGAATAAGCCCCGATTGGGAGCATGGACAAAGGCAGATGTTATGGCTGCCATTTTGGCAGACACGGGACCAAATGGCGATTTCGGGGCTGCTGAGGTAAAGTCTTATCTCCTTCGACTTACAATGTTACTTGAGTAAGATGTATTATATCTGCGCTATTTTTAATATATTCAAAATTACATAGGCCGTTTGGAACGTGGAATATGGTAAACCTTACCCAATAGGTGAGCCATTTAAGCGACCTAAATATCGAGAGGTCGTCCACTCAGAATCTGACGACGACGAGCAACGGGATGCCGCTCCGAAACCGCGGGATCTGAAATATGTCCGGAAACCGTGTAATCGTCGAGGTGTCCAAAGCCAACATGATGGTAAACTGAATCTCAGGTAATCGTTCACACCATGATACTCGTTTTCCTTTTTTTTTTTTTTTTTTTTTTTTGTGGCATTTAAGATTTTGGTTCAATTAATGAGCTTTATCTTTTAGGTGGAGAAGGCTTCGAGGACCACTGATTTATCCAAAAGAAAACGGAAAATCCAAGGCACATCCAAGGGAATTGATGATGAGGTAACAATAACGCATAACCTGTCATTTAGCTCATTAAACCATGTGCTTCAATATACTAAAAATACCATACATTGTTTTGTGGATAGTTGCAATTTGTTGGGTCCAGAAGAACATCAAAGAGACTTCAGAAAAATCAAAATAAGGACGCATCAACTCCACTTATTAGCAAAACGCCATCACACAAGTCGGTCCAGAAGAGTATTATAGAAAATGAGCCGGAAGATGAGAATTCCATGGATTCATACGAGTTTTTACACGGGATTGAAAAAAGGGAACCAATAGTTGATCACCTTAGCCTCAAACTCGCTAATGCTGTTCTAGCCAAGCCTAAGCCAAGGTATGGTTTTACTGAATTTTATGTTTCTCGCTTTGATACCATTAGAATTGATAACATTCCTCTAAAGAACACCATGCATATATTGACGGTTTGTGAGCATCTAGCACAAAACACATCTAACTATGACTGTGAAAATCATGTCACCCAACCAACAGTTAACCATTACCACCACGTACACACATGGCAACGTCATCACACCAAGTTGCACACATTTTGTCCCCCTGCCTAGCACCTGCCCGTCCCTCCTTGATTCCTGCAACTACCCGACCCCTTCCATGCACCTGCCCTCCACTCCCCTTTACTGTCCCCTGCCTCTTCCCTTGTATACCTGTAGCAAGCAACTCATTGTTGGAAGAGGAATCTGTATATCCAACAAGTGTAGGGAGAAAACTGAGCTTTTGTTTGAGAGAATATTAGGAAAATTCAATGAAGAATATAGAGCATATACAAGTGCATACCCTTATCCTCCTCATTCCATCAGGAAAGCCAGAGTTGAATGTGAATTGATCAGTATGAGAGACATTAGAGACAGTTCCTCACACTGGCTTCTTGGTAAGCACCTTGTACTTTGCACACGACAATGACTGTAGTACTCTGACCAAGTCTTCATCACCAAAATTTAACAAAACAAAGATTTCTGAATAACTCATGTGTTGAATAGAACCAGAGCAGCTGCCTAAAATGGTATACATTAGGTATAAACTATTAAATTCATAGGATACAGAGAGAGAGAGAGAGAGAGAGAGAAAATAATTAAACACAACATTCACTCTTACTTTATAGGTTCCAACAATGTATTCAATTGTTTTCTGACCAAACTTCCCATGAATGTTGCAACTTTCCAGTCAGTAAACCCACGAGAGCTTCTTATGTTTAATTTTCGTTTGATAGAATTACTTAAAATCTTCCACACACCTTATTTACAAATAGAAGCAAATATAAGTTTATTATAAGCTACTCAGAAAATTAACAAGCTAGCCTCAATTACTCGTATCATATTGTGATGCATCAATTACCATTTCATCAGGTAATACACAAGTGTAAATATGTTGTAATGTTTGTTCTATTTTGTAAGAAATCCCTCTTACTTCTACGTTGAAAATTTTTTGGTCACCTAATATTAAATAATATTAATATACATATATCAGTGACAAGGACAAAGTGGTCTTCCAAGCAAGGGAAATCAGTCTAACATGGGGCACTATGTGTTCTTCATTTCCCACAATGGGTTCATCCTGCTCCAGGTCCTTCATTATTTTCCCAACCTTAATTTAAATATATAATGCATTTCAATCACGACCAACTCTCTATAATACAAATTACTCACTAAATTACATGTTTTGATACACAGGTAATGTCTGCTCTAGCATATGTTCTCAATAACGAGAACATGGACGGAACTGAAACGGAGACATATATCATATCCCCAACTTTCTTGGTAAGTGTGGATTCTACTAATAACAAACCTAATATTTTTGCCGATTTGTTTGTAACTAAAACTAATATAATCAACCGGATTGTCTATTATGTAAATCGACGATAGACAGAGGCTTTGAGCAAAGCAATTGCCAATCAAGATGATGACTGTGTTTTCTCAATGGCATATCTCCAAATGCAGCACGACGTCTTGAAAGGGATCAACCTAAAGACTGTGAAAAAGGTTGTCTCGTGGATTTTCAATTCTTTTTTTCCCCCTCTAACAACCTTCTAAAATTACTACTCATTTAGAAATTTTGTTCAGTTATATTTGCCAGTTTTATATAAAGATAGATGGGTAGTGTACATGCTCATTCGGGAGACCAAAGTGATGTATGTCCTTGACAGTAAAGAATCTAAGTGCGACAAATGGCACGATCACACAGTCCCTTACTTGGTATGACATCGTCCATATCTACTATAATATTATTGTAAACAAAGGTACCACTAACATTCCTTTTTCAGCTTTCATGCAATGAAAGAATTCTCACCGAATCACAAGTGGGGGATGCTTGGAGTGCTCAACAGTGGGAAATGAAATACATAAAGGGTGTTCCACCAGAGAAGTTACGGGTGGACACTGGCATGATTTGCATGTTGTATTTACTTGGTGCTACAAGTTTCGATAACTATGAAAACTACATAGTGGTGAGCACTTCAAATCCAATTTCATACTATGTATATATTTTTATAACGTTGTTTCAAATATTAGTTACATGGCCTTTCAACAATTATCAGTGGTAATTATGGTTGATTAGCCTTACATATGTTGGTAATTGAATATATATATTGACTTATGGGTATAACTTTTTGTTTTATTCATTGCAGTCTTACAGGATCAACAATGCGGAATCTTGGAATCGCACATTCATGCTAGGGACCATACTCAACAATCGCTACAATGAAGTGCAACAGTCTTTACTTGAACTTTTGTGGCCAAGATCTTAGTGTACATCAAACTTGATCGGACGTTGTATATATAATGATAACGAATTCTGTCTCCTATGTTGGACTCTCTATAATTAGTAATGTTGTAGTTTCTATTTGGTGTTACATTAGGAAAATTACTACCCTTTCGGATTTTGGAACTTCCCCAACTTCACTTTTGAGATTGCAAAATGCAAACTAAGCTATGCAATATATGTGTGTGTGTGTATATATATATATATATTCACTTTTGTTACTGCCTTGTGGTATGAAATAATTTCATTGTTGGTTTAATTTTAATTTCCCCATCACAGTAATAGACTAATAGTACAGTTTAGAATTCATGTTTTTTTTTAAAAAAAAAAAAAAATACCTTAATAGTAAATTTGATACTAAAATTATTAAGTTCATACTTTTTTTTTTTTTTGACAGGAAGATGATACTTTATTATACACAGCCCGTTTCTAGCTTTTTGGTGGCCTATGAAAAATTAGGGCCCTTATTATCCAGTAAAGTAAGAAAATGAATTTTTTTTAACGGATTGAATTAAAAAATAAAAAATAAAAGTCAACTTACGATAAAGAAAAAAACAATACCTTTAAAATTAGGTATCCAAATCAACATACAAAACTTTGTCCACGAGCATTTATAGATACAAAATCACCAATAAGGCAATAATAATGTCCATATTAATATGATCAAACATATTTTTCTTAATACATAAAATGGCAAGACCATTTAGTCTTTCTTGTGACATTGATAACCTCAAAAACATATTAACTTCGAAAAACTACTTACGACTGATGCAACGGTGACCGGATCCCATTGAAAATCAAAGATGAAGAATACCATTTGAATAATTGAATTATCCCTGTTTTAGGAGATTACTGAGGTTGAAAATTGTAAAAATGAATTAACTACAGAATAAATCAATTAATTATGAATGAGAAAATATTATTTTGGAAGAAATAACCATAAATCATTGCAATTAAGATATTTTAGGGGAATTATTAGGAAAGAATAAAGGATTTGTAAGCTGAAATTTAGAAAAATGAACATAATAATATGGAAAAGCATGCAAGCGTACATACTGTAACATTTTTTTTTGAAATAGTACATTGCATATTGTAACATTAATTAGTTAAGATTTTTTTTTCCTTTTTTTTTCAAAAAAAAAAAAATCTGAAGAACATTAACTAAAACTCTGGCCTTCTTCATTTGGGCCCCGTGTGACGGCACCTGTTGCCCTGCCTTAGGGATGGCCCTGATTATACACCAATAATAACTGTTGCACATACATGTAACTAAGATGATTTAATAATGCAAAACTAAAATCAATACAAATGACATACGATTCATACTACATCGCTATTAATAATTTCAAAGATATTTTTTCATACATCAACAATACCTGCCTTACTAATTTTGAAAGTGCACCCATTATTATCTAATACGGGTGATGATAACAACGACATTGTTCTATCCCACACTTCAGTACTCTTATTGAACTTCTTTGACATAAATATCCTTGTACATATATTATTACACCAAATTCTTCCAAGTGCAGGTCGCACCTTCCTCCCGTTCGATATTATCATATTGCTACCACCTTCATAATCATTCCGGGACACTTCTATAACATCATTGACAGCTACAATAACAAGATCGTATTTCTTTGCCAACGATTTAAGTCCATTTGATACCACATTTACAATTGCAGTCCTTTCCATCATAGAATCTCTTGTGTTAGTAAAATGAAAACGACATATACTTGAAATAGAGTCAATGACAACAACTCGATACTGTCCTATTGTACCTATTGAGCTTTGCAAGAATGTTTCAAGCCATTGCACGGTTCCTACTAGATCATGAGGAGATTCCACCTTTTTCACTAATATTCTCTCCAACGGGTGCTGACCTTGAGTTGGTGTTGAACCAAAGACATGCGGGATCATTTCATTCATTCTGACCGATGGAAAATGACCGATTGAATGTATGTACACCGATGAAGATCCTAAACCCCCCATTGACGGAGCCAACTGAGCAGCTAACATCATTTGCAAGCACAATTGTGTCTTCCCTGTTCCCTCATCACCACATATCTCAGTGATGTGACCTGAACGAAACCCTTCATTCGACATATTGTCTATTGTAGAGCACCTAGTACAAGTAGTGTTCATTTTCAGGAGATGAAACTACTGACAACCCTCTTATTAAGATTTTTGCATATTTTCCATCTTATCACCCCCTTGACACACTTGTATATGATTGTTAGTTTGAATAAATAGGCTGCGAACCAGTGACAAATCAACTCACATCTCTATTGCTAACAACCATGTGAATCTATTATGTCTTATTCATGAAAAAATAATAATAATAATAATAATAATAATAAAAACCAAAATTATACACTTGTACTACTTTAAACATTAACAAAATAGGTCAATCTACTTTTTTTCTAAACCGGGATAAATTCATCCAAAACTAATGCATACTACTATTTTCTTGCAATTTTTTAAACCAAAAATAGCACATACTTGATAGAAAGCAAACAACAAAAGTATGTCGTACTCCAACCTTCTACATCTTACACTAACAACTACAACGACACTTTATAAACTACAATACTAATATTCATACTAATAATATTATAATCAATTACTATTATGTTCATCATACATATAATACTCTTCTATTGTCTTGAAAATAGTCTTCTAATCCATCCTATTCACCCATTCATGAGCCATCTATTCACCCATGTCTAATTGTTGATGATGCCAAGACTCCAACGATAAGTTGAGACCAATTAAGTTGGACACCTCTATTGTTTATCTTTTGTAATTCGATGTTCTTGGTACATTATCACCTTTCGCCAATTTTGACATTGTGCTATCTCGTACCCTCATGGAAGCCATTGACCGAAATGTGTCACTTATTATTTTCTGCACCATTTAAAATTACATACCATATTACACTCCTTTTATGACAAGAAAATGCAAAATACATAAAATTCACTAACCTCATTTTTCTCGATTTCCTCAGGGGTAAGTTTTTGCTTCTTCTTTTGTTGCGCACCCTTTTCAGATGGATTGGATTTCCTTCCTTTGTTTGCCTTCCCCGTATGGCACTTGTCTATAGGATCTTTTGTACAATCCTCACCTGGTAGTTCCGTAGTCCTAATAAGGTGCCTTTGGTTTTTTTTTCCTTAGGCCTCAACCTCCGCCTCCCAAAAACCTTTCTTTCGTTCAAATCCCAACTACCATTATTATCGATGTTCGTCCTGTCAATACCTATAGCACCCTCTAACATACTTCGGATATTGAGTGTTGCTTCCTTATACATGTTAATAGTGTCTTCATTGTGCATTGCAAGACTAGCTAGATAATTATTCCTTCGAGATAATTCACAGAATTTCTGAACACGAACTGACTCATCTGGATCATGGTATGACACTCGAACATCCTCATACTCTCGTACAACATCCTTCCTCCATCGACTCATGACGTACTTCTCTGGAATGAATTGAATATCCTCAACCTCAAGAACATGGATTATGTGCCTGCATAGAATTCCCCTAAACTCAAATAACTTACACGAGCAACAAAAGTCTCCCTTCACTGCATCTATACTTACGTTGAATGACTTCCATCTTTTCCTCCAGATTGGGGTAGGAAATTTCTGATCGACTTTGTAAAACGACACCGATCCTAAGCAACCTGTCTTGTTATCATTCACATGTTTTAGACCATTACACTCCTCTTTAACCTCAATAAATTTTGCATTAGTATAGGCTTTGTGAAAGACGTACTCAACTATGATACTTTTTTCCACATCAAGGGGCTTAGTCACACAGTCAAAGTTCATAATCTTTTCCTCTTCAATTTTATCTTTCATTGCTGCCTCGTACTGTTTCACAAACTGAGTCAATCCTATATTCAAACTCGCGTATGTTTTAAAAACTCTATTCATTCCTTCACTTCGTTGTGTGGACGACATTCCAGCCTAAAATGTGCCCCTCCAATGTCAAGGAGCCCAACGATCTCTTATTTCATACGCTTCATTCATCCAAGCATTTTTTTGCAACCCAAACTTTTGTATGATAAGTTTCCAAGCCTCATCAAACTCGTCATGATCAAGAAATTCATGCACAACTGCTCGTATGGCCACATCAATCTCCTTCCATTTAGCATGACTTCCAAGGCTCTTTGCAGCATTCTGTAGTAAATGCCATAAACAAAGCCTATGGGGAACCTTAGGAAATACAATTTTCACCGCCTTTCCGATTGCTCTACATTGATCTGTCAATATACCAGTAGGTGGCTTGCCCATGCATTCTAGCCATTGCCTAAAAACCCACACAAATGTTTCGGTATCTTCGTGTGAAATAAGGGCAGAAGCAAAAACTATTGATTTGCCATGGTGATTAACCCCAACAAATGGAGAAAATGGCATACGATACCTACAATAAGTAATTACATATAAACAAGGTTACCATATGCTTTCAATAAGATGCAACAACATTATACAATCAAATCATTATAATTTGCACCACTTAACAGTTCTTATTTGAATGCATATTTATGTTATATAACCTTTACACATTAGAATTTCAACTAAAACAATTCGAACAAGTACCAAAACTTTTTTCAAAGTAACAAAAGTAATTTTTCAGTAACAAAAGTTATTTTTAAGTATCAAACTTTAAATTTTTAATTCATATCGATTTGTTGAAAATGTAGTATCAAAGGTAATTATATCACCAAAATCTTTCCAAGAAGCCCTACTCCTAGCATCTGACCAGAATGCATTCATTAATCTCCCCTCTTCATCTCTTTGTATGGCACTATAGAATGTACTATCGAATTCCTTTTGCACACGAAAATATTCCTCCAATGCAACTGCATCCCCTTGAAACCTAGTTTGACGTCTTTCAAGGTTGACAATATTCCTAATGTCCCTACCTCATGTTGTAAGATATATTCTCATGTCCACCGTTTTCAACTAACGAGGCATTAAAAGATTTGTTAATACTTATCCCTGCCTTGTCTAAATTCATGACTCGATCACAAGTAGGTTCATCTACACTTCTATAATTCACCATTAAACGGCTACATGATGGATCAATTGGATGATTGTGATCCAATTTACAACCACGTACCTACATCTTCCCATCTACTAAACGAGCATCAACAAACACTTTGCACCCTATGACGTTTGACCCTTTGCTCTGTTTATACCCCCCCATTTTACATTTAAATCTTATTCGTTGCATCATATGGTACATTCTCTCATACTTCCCTACCCCAGTTCGAGTAACACCTTCGTTCTTGTACTCATCCATTAGTTTGCTAGTTTCAGTGAAGAACATGAAACCCTTTTTGAAAGCATAGTCGTGGCAAAATTGGGCATACTCTTCTCCTGATACAAAGGTCATTCCAACTTCTGGGTCATTTGCTATTCCCCGATCCTCTTCTTCACAGTCCTTAAACACCTCGTTTAGATCAATGTTTCTTTCTGAATTGCCCTCCACATTTGCCATTACACTACAACCCAACCCTGCACAGCACACAATTTAACTCATAAATATTTCCCCACTAATAAATAATTCCCCACTATAATCAAATAATATACATTTAATAATACATAATCATACCACTATAATTATATTCATACTAAAAAAAATATTTTCTCACTAACATTGCTTAAATTTAATTTTATAAACTCACGAGAAAGGTACATTATACATTATTAACTACAAATCAATAACTTCCATATTTTTTCATAAATTAAACCATGGATTGGAATTAAATCGCAAAACTATAATCATATCTTCTTCAACCCAATTATATTTCCTTGTAAACAACTTTTTCATCAAATATAACATATTACCTTATTACTCGCTATAACTATGTCAAATCAAGAGAAAAACTTTCAATTAAAAATACTTACTGTCAATGTCGCCCAATAAAGTTTTGAGCTTCTTACTTCAGCTTCGATTCAACAAATGACTTGAACTTCATTCACCAATACCGTAGAAATTGTTTCTAAAACTATAATAACATACCTTGGTCGACTAAGTAATCGTATGCTGAGAAAGGAGAATACCCTCTTCTAGTCGAATAATCGAAATTTTTGAGTATTATTTTTTAGGAAAATGGCGCCAAAATTTCATCCTTACCGCTGCTCTCTTCTTAGGCGAGAATCTCACTCCTTTTTACCGCTCAATTCTCTTTCTTTCTTTTTTTACAAAATTGACGTGTTGCCATTTCATTGGTTGTCTATGTGGGGCTACACATAGACTTTGTCTATGTTTATCTCCTCCCATTACAAATAAGAATAACATAATTTCATAAAACCTGACATAAGGCCCATACTCCGATGCTGTTATTGTTGTAGTTATCTAAATTTCTAGATCAAATTCTGAGTACAATTATGTTCTCTGAAGCTAGAACCAGAAAATGTTGTTATTCCTTTGGTGTTGTCGCTGGAAACAAATGGTTGGACTTTTTAGGGCAGAACTTCTCGCTGGGAGGCTTAGTACGATAGTGCGGGTTCACTTGCCTCTTTTGGTGTTTTCGTATGGCAATGCATTTCCTGGCTTATGTCTAAGTGTTAGTCAGCAACTCTGGCATGATTTATATTTTTTTTAGTTTGATTTAAGAGAGATCTTGGTTTTCTTATGGATATATATTTCCTTTGCTTCTCTTAAATATACAAGAGATCTTGGTTTTCTTATGGATATATATTTCTTATGGTTAGTGTATATGTTGGTAAAATACCTGTCGATTCCAATGACAAAATAGAGAAGATGAAAGGGAAAATACTTGATTAAAGATCTCAAACTCATAGTCACGCCGTGGAACATAATCCACTGCCTTAGAAGCGAAATACGCCACCACCGGTACAGGTTTCCTGATGACGCACGCCCCCCAAGTTTAACACAACTCTCCTCCGTAATTCGTGTACTCGAACCCGAAGAGTGGAATTGCTCAAGAACTGTTCAGATCTCAAAGGGTAGGTTTGTGTTTATGTGTTTAGGGTATTTCAATAATGAAATTAACATCACATTGAATAATTACCAAGGAGTTGTATTTATAGGAGTAATAACGAAAAGGAAATAATCACAAACCTCACACAAGCTACTTGCAAGGCCCAATACTCGGCTAGGCTGGCGATACTACATTGCTTGCTCCACCATTCCCTCATTAACTCCTTGCACACTCACTTGGTAACTCTCCGATTTGCATTTCAAGAATTGCAAATACTCCAACAATCCCCCACTGATGCAAAACGGACATGAGATCATGAAATCTGAACAATAAAATGAAAGGTTAGGTACTTAAGCACTAGTAT
Source organism: Chenopodium album (assembly GCF_948465745.1). Classification (NCBI taxonomy): domain Eukaryota; kingdom Viridiplantae; phylum Streptophyta; class Magnoliopsida; order Caryophyllales; family Amaranthaceae; genus Chenopodium; species Chenopodium album. The sequence continues at coordinate 41,067,553 of NC_137846.1, read as the reverse complement.
CCATAAGGTTTGAACTAATGCCTTAGTGACACAGGTATTCAACACTCTTATGGTGAGTATCCAAAGGTTTGAACTCCCAGGAGCGAAGAAGGAACATGTACCACATACTTCACCTTTTGAACTTCAGCAACTCCGCCACTCTTGGCCAACACCTTGGGATCTCATGAGTACTTCAAGAAAACTACACCACAATTTTCCCTTGAAGGAGGCCACCCCTCGTACTCACGTAGGTGTTCCGTCTGTGCATTACTTACACATTCCCAGCATATTTAGGGTCTTTCCCTACAGGCTTAAAACACATTCAAGCACCTTGCAAACCCAAGATTCTCTATGCAATGGAATAAGAACATTAAGAACGTAAAGTTTAACCCTATCAACTCGACGGTGCATCTATCAATCCACTGCTCAACGGGCTCTTAGGCTAGATGCATTAAGGGATACTCCCAACCTCAGTCATTCGGTACCACTATCGTTCCCTACTCGAGTAGTATCAGGGCTAGTGATCCTAATTCATTTAAGGATCACTATCGTCCCCTACTCTCAAGAAACTGGGCTAGTAGTATTAAGAGTAAGCAATGCTCAACCTTCCACCTTCGGTGTCATTATCAATCCTATTGTAAGGGCCACTGAGCTAATGGTCTTAAATCCACTTAAGAACCATTATCAAACCCTGCTCAAAGAATAACTGGACAAATGACATTAAGAGCCATGCTCAACCTTACTGAATCCACCTGGTCAACAAACCACTAAAAAGAGTTATAGATTCAATAAACATAAATGGTGTAAATCCAATAATGAGTCAACCAAAACAAGGCTCTAGACTCATTCAGAACAAAATTTCAACAAATTAAAACACTTCGGTGTGTCCATGTAAGTTGTCTCCATTGACCACCCAACCTGGGTTATGGACATATTAAGAGCACTTAAAGCTCAACCTGTAAACATCAAGCAACAAGTCTACCAAAGCATCTCATAACCATATAAATTAGAGGGTTGTCAAGACATATCACTTCCAAACGTAGACTCATCTTTTAAATCTTCGTCTCTAGAATAATTTAAAATACCCCACATGATCTTAACTATATTCCCTTAGACAATCAAGCACTTACCTGTGCTTCATCCTTGTATAAGGACCTGCTTGATCCTTCTTTACTTTCACATACATTGACATGAGTATCACCTCCACAAGATCTGTCTAACTTTGTCACTACATTTGTAGTTCCTGACAACATACATAGACACTTGTGAAAAATAATGTAGAGAACATGAGGATCAACTTACCCCCACAATGGACAAACTTCCAGAGATTAATTTTTGCAACAATCATCTTCTTGACACACGACATCCAATCTAATGAGCCTTTACTTCATAATGGATAGTGTATACCAATTTGATTTTGTAGCTCACTCGAAATAGAGCACCACCCTTCATCATGTAAAACCATACACTGAAGAGATTCAACTAATCATCGTTGTTCATTCAATCATCGTCTCTTAGAACTTACTGGACAGGTACTTGAGAAACTTTCTCACTTTAAGTTTCATCCTTGTACTAATCAAAACTCAAACAATAATTGAGTAATTCTCTCTTGACAAACAGAATGAACAATATAGTTCACAACAAAACCACTTCACGTCAAGAATAATTTGTTCATCATTTAGATTGCAAAACATTAGCACATTTGAATCAAACATCAAGGCCAAATCATAAAAATAACTCTGGCTTAAGCATGATAAATGTAATTTACCAAAACACTTTCTCTACATCACAAAAATGAGATTGATGCGTACCTTTATTAGGTCATTGGCTTACTTCCTAGAACCATTCTGCTTATCTCATTATCTTGTACTTGTTTCTTGGCTTTGAGACACATATACATCTTTATCTCAATAAACAACATGCATGTGAAGTTAACAACTTATGATCATTCTAGCATATGAACTCTATCAATGCGAACCATAGTAAAATCACACATGCATTAAGAAATTCAACACACATGCCAAGAAAAACTTAACATAACAAGTTAGGGTACTCAAATCTAACCCCCCACTCACCATTCATATCACAAAGGATATAACATCATGAGAAAAAAATACCTCATATTCTAAGTTGTCACCTGTGCATGCGTTTTAAATACACACCCTTGATTTACAATCAATCATGCTAGGAAGCTTAAGCAACCTTACTGCAAAACAGACAAACTTAGAACAAACCAGGTGAGTCATAAAAGTGGGTCAGCACCAAACTTACAGAATAAATCCTGATATCACAGTATCTTACCTTCAGCTCATTTCCAATCAACCACCTTTCAACTCACCTTAAAGATACTTACAACAGATGGATTTCTAATAGCAAGGCAAGATATACTCTTCTCAAACATATCAGACTCAAAGAGAGCGCACAACTCGCGTTAACATGCTTCTTTCCACAACTAGTCAATCAAGGTTTATTCACATGGTTCAGGATTTTTCATCCACCACTACTTGAATACATACCACACAACTAACCTCTACATACACCTTTCGATCAAGAAAGTCAACCCAAGATGATACACGACTAGTTCAAGCTTTAAACTAATACACCTTAGATGATGAACTCATCAACTTTACTGGCATAATAAAGCTTAGGAAGCAACAACAAACTCTATGAACGAGCAAAACTAACATGCCATGTCATAGGAAAACATATACTTGAGATATTTCACAGGATTTAACATATCAAGGTCATACATGATAAACTTAATAGATATTCAACATACACATCACCCACAGTCCCACAAGCCTTCATGCTTTACGTGAAACACCATATAAAATCAATTCTTTATCATTTGGAACCCCCACATTACACATACCACATGAGAATAATCATGACCTAGGTAACAAAAGTAGGGAATAACATCCAAATTCTTGGGTGAATTACTTATAAATAACTGAAACATACCTGCAATCCCCACAAGCCAAATATTCACAGAATATTAATAAACATTGAAGACATAGACACTTAATTTCTATCCTTACCGCATGTGGAGTTCACCATATTTAGTCTTGTACAACCTTACTAGTCCTTGTCAAACCATACCTTTTATTTCTGCTCTCAAGCATGGAGGAAAAACCGATCATACCTAGACCTTCAACAAGAAAGGTTAAATGATAGTCCTCTAGCAGTTAAACACAACTCAAGTTCAAAGATAAGCTAAACAAACCACAAGAATTAATAACAATAATTCTAAATCTCCTTTTCAAATTAAAAGGGAACATCACAAGCTTATCACATACTCCATGCTCAAACAAATGTTATTCCAAGGTTAGGGAAACAGTTCAACATAATACTATCAAAAGATAGAACAAAAAACATCCCTAATCAACTAGGAAAAATAACAATGTCCATAATCATACATGATTAAAACAAGGCATAAAACTAACAATAGCCATAGATAAAAGAATAACTCATGGAAATCTTCCTCCTCAACAATACTCACAAACATGAGTAAAACCAACTTCCTAGTTAGTCACAAAATCTAACTCAAATCACCCCCACATTGCTACATAATACATCATAATAATTAAATTACGCATACTTGGGGCACATATAATAAACATATTATATAAAGTTAGTAACTTAAAATGAGGTAATCAAATTAATTGAGAAGGAACTTAGCTTGTTCAACCCTTACGGCTACGGCATCTATGTGACGTTGATCACTCTTGACTGGAGTCCGCTACTCGCATAGCCATATAGCTCAAACTTTTTGCTACACGTACACTCTACCAAACTTGGCACGAGCTACCCGCAAACTTCATCAGGCTAACCCATTGCCGCTGCTAACTGGCACACGAACCCGCGTCCAAGAGTCGAACAACATCACCAAAAATTGATAAAGAAAGGTTACAGAGTATTATCAAATGATGATTGCGTCAACACCTCGACACCTCTGACCACCATTACAGTTGACTAAAGCACACTAACCACACGCATAATACCACTTAAGGCTTGAAATTTTGGTGGGGTTAGTCCCTTGTAAATCCAAGAATTCATACTCTGACACTAATCCATTAAAGTTCCTTGCTAGAATAAAATAGTGTAGCCGATTAACATATAAAATCATGGCTTTAGCGCATAGTTCTAATTTGCTAAAACAAACAAACATGATTCCCACCAAAAACAATATAGAATCAAGAGTGCTTTTATCATAGATCAGCCAAGAAATCAAGGGATAGCTTGACACTTGTCATGAGTATCGATGTATGCATTTAATCATGAAATTAAATATCCAAGCAGCACCTCTTCGATCAAAAAGCTTCCGAAATATATCATGTTTTTGGAACAGATTTAATCGTAGTGCCTAGTTTATGTCACATAAAATAATTTAATTCGGTAACTCAATTGCATCACCATGGCGTAAAATCTTGAAGCCCAAATCGGTATCCGAAATCTGACAATCAACTCGACTGTCCCCAACAAATAACAACTTTGTCGATTGCTTCGTCAATTACACCTCTAATAAGTCATAATTTTTTTATTTTTTTTTTTTTCAATTTTCTTGATACAAAAACTTCGTCCGAATAACACTTTTCCCAAATTGTTTAGGAATCAACAGTATAATAAATTAATACTATTTCACTTTTAAATTGTTGGTAAAATACCTGTCGATTTCAATGACAAAATAGAGAAGATGAAAGGGAAAATACTTGATTAAAGATCTCAAACTCATAGTCGCGCTGTGGAACATAATTCACTGCCTTAGAAGCGAAATACGCTACCACCGGTACAGGTTTCCTGATGACGCATGCCCCCCAAGTTTAACGCAACTCTCCTCCGTAATTCGTGTACCCGAACCCGAAGAGTTCAATCCTTGTCTTTAGCATTTTTTTTCTTCTTATTTCTATTTTAAAGTTTTTCCCTTTCCTTACTCATTTTCCTACAGGTTACTTTTATTTTTGAACGGTGCATTTCCTACAAGTTCAGTTGAGTTCAGTACTGTTGAGTTCAGTCAATGAGAACAGGCCCTCCGTCCCCCCCCCCCCCTTCCCCCGCGGGAAAAATCCTGGCTCCGCCACTGCTAGACTGTATACACGCCCGGCCCTAGGTTAGGCCAGGAGTGCAACCGCATGGCCTAGGGCTCGGAGGGGTCCCAAAAATAATTCAGCCCAATAGTCTTTGCATACTGCAGTTATATAATTTCAGTAATTTCCGAATTTCCACTATTCCCTGACTTCTTTAGTTTCCAAATTACAACAACATATTCAAGGCATATGATGTAGCAGGAGGTTCCAACTTCCTATTTTTTATCATACATACTGAAATTTCTCCTACTCCCAATAAATCCTCTGTTTTCCCAACTATGGCAATGGAGAAGAATTCCTATAAACCAGCCTCCATATCTTATAATAATTAATCAAGGAAAGTCCTTTTTTCATTTTTTTTTTTTTTTTTTGAGGATTCCCCGTCTTTTTTTATGAATGGTCTAATGATAATAAGAAGGAGATAAATGAGTTTTATTTTATTTCTTTGGTTATTTACGTAGAATCTTATAGGCTTGATGGAATAGATTTAAAAAGAAAATATAAAATTTACATTTGGTTCACGATTTTATTACCCTTCAACATTCATAAGACTTCTTAACTGTTACAGTGAATTTGGCTTCATAGCATGTTAATTAGCATCTAATTTAGGTTGGTGTTTTTTTTAGAGGAAGCTGATGATAGTTGAAGACTTAAAAAGTTTCTAATACTCCGTATTTCTGAAATTTTTTTCGTTAATTCTATTTCTTTTTTTTTACTAAAAAAAAAGGTTTACCTCTTGAAATTAGAAAAATAAAAAAAAGATACCGTTTTTAATAATAGCAAAATTAAATAGTGTTTAGTTTTATCTTTAGACTATGAGTTACGAGAGGCCCTTATAAATATTTTTGCCTAGCGCCCCTAAATTGTCCGAGTTGACATTGATTGTCTCTCCTCATTCTAAGAAAATGGATAAGGAGTTTTGAACTTGACTGTATCTCCTCATTCTAAAGAAATGGACAAGGAGTAGTTTTGAACCTATGAGCTCCAATGTCTTTTCACATGCTGTTACCATCTAGCCGCAATTATTTTGGCATTACAAACGTTATTTCCTAACAACATATCAAGTTTAGAATTTTGACGAAAAATGAATGAAAATTTAGCCTAATCAAACAAAACCTTATTTCCATCATCTTACTTTTTCCGTTTTTTTTTTTTTTTTTTTTATTTTTTATTTTTTACTTCTATTGATTTTTTATACTAATGTTAGCCATATCGAAGGAAGGATGATGCCAAAAAACTAACCAAAAATGGCAATAACATTAAGCAGTCATACACACGGATTTATGAGAGATCTCTAACGCAGTACGGTACTTCAAGCTGGTCAAAGAATTCGTCCCGGGTGGCTCATAAGAAAGTCTCACTGCACCTAATATTCGAACCCTATTAAATTTCGACTAATTTAAATTCAAGTCGGGTCAGAGTCTAATTGGAAGAAAGCTCTGCCAACAAATATTGGTGTGTTTCCAAGACTTGAAACCGAGATCTTAGTTAAGATGGAAGAACATCTTATTAAGTCTAGAACTCTTTATCTCCCTCTTATTAATAGATTTATTTTTAACTTTCTTCTATAAGAATATTTGATTACTTATTAGTAGAGGAAACAAAGGAAAAAATAGGGTTGAAAATGTATTTTTCTATTTACTAACCCACCAAAGGACTGTACCAACTTTATGAAACTTATTTTTTCTTTCCTTTCTTTTTTATTCAAATCTTGTTTACCAAACAAGTTATTCACATACAACAAATTTTTTCAACTCTTACAGTTTCTTGATGGGTGAAGTCTCTCACTGTTAGAAAGTCTTATTTTTAGTATTAGTCTACAATTATGGAGCAATAGGTTTTGTTGATCACAAATTGGTTTTATCAGGATTTATAAGGGTTTTAGTTCTTCGCCTACTTTTGATCCAATTAGGTAAACAAAAATTTTATGATAAACAATGTGTATTGTTATATACCACTAATGTAATAAACTACATGTACCACTATGCACCACTAATAACATTTATTAATTACATTTTAAATTTGTGCAATCTCAAATCAATGTTGGAAGTTAGCTAAATTGGTAGAATCCTTCATAAAATTTTTTGGATGTTCTATAATCAATTTTTTTCCAACACCCAATATCATTTTTATCTTTTTTTTTTTTTTTTCAATTGTTTGCTTGATTTTCAGCCGGGTCAAAATCTGTGAAGCTTAGCTCATACGTTTTCGTATTCATTTACGTTTTCATAAGTTTCCATCATTAAATTTTCCCTAAAATTATCACAATGCATGACTAGCATGAGGCTCGTAGTGATTCAGGATAGATGAAGAACATATCATTTACATAATCAAATGTGGACAAGTAATCATATCAAAATAATTTGAAATTCATCAAAACAAGAACGAAAGATATTCTTAAAATAATTATAAAAATGAAGTTTGTCGCGAAATTGCCTCTGGCTCTCATATGTTTTTATGGTCTTCAATGCAAACTAGTTAGTGAGATGTAAGCATTTTAAGGATGTAATTTTAAGGAAAAATTAGAAAATAACACCACAAAATTGTCACAATTTTGATTATAACACCAAAAAAAAAAAAAAAAAAAAAAAAAAAAAAAACTTTTATTATAACACCACCAAAAAACCAAAAATTTGATTTCACCACCACTTAACTTTTTCATCCAAAAACCGTTAGTAGGTCCCATATTGTACACGTGTCAATTATGCATTGGATTAAAATAAATAAAAAACAAAAAAAAAAAAAAATTTAAAAAAAAAACCCTTAAAATACCCAGCCACCATCGGCGCCGCCGTTTCCTACCGCCGTTCTCCAACCCAGCCTCCACCGCCATCACCCAATCCCAACCGACCACCCTCGACCTACAAAACCAGCCAGCCGACCACCCTTGACTATAGAAATCAGCCCAAACGTACCCACGAAATAACCAGCCCCGATTTGGTTCAAGGTGAGGGTGAGAGGAGTAGGGCGGTTAGCGGGTTTGGGTATGGGTGGGTCGGGGTTTCGGCGACGAATTTTGGTTGGGTTTGGTAGAGGAGTACGGTGGCTGGGCTGGTTAGGGTTGGGTTTGGGTGGTTTGGCGATGGATTCGGGTCGGGGAGACGATGATGGGGGCTGGGCTAGTTTGGGTTGGGGTCTGGGTGGTTCGGCGACGATTGCAAGTCTGGGAGACAGCGATGGGGGCTGGGTTGGGGTGCCGGCCGTGGTAGGGTCGAGTGAACGGCGGTGGAAACCAGCGTTGGTGGTGGTGGTGGTGGCTGGGTTAGGATTCTAGGGTTTTTCTTTTCTTTTTTTTTATTTTATTTATCCAATAGTTGATTGACACTTGTACTATGTGGGGCCCACTTAACGGTGTTTTTGGATGACAAAGTTAAGTGGTGGTGAAACCAAATTTTTGGTTTTTTTTTTGTGGTGTTATAATAAAAGTTTTTTTTTTTTGTGGTGTTATTATCAAAATCGTGACAATTTTTGGGTGTTATTTTCTAATTTTAAGAATGATTTTATCATGATATATGGAGCCTCTTTCCTCTTTCTCGTTTTCTCTTGACACAACTGGGTCGATGCCATTGCAAAGAATGAGGACAAATAAATACAGAAGAACATAGGGAAACTATGTATTACTTCCTCTATATCATAATGGATGTAATGTAGGGCGGTGACACATTATTTTAGAAAAGTTGGTAAGGGACCACATTTTGTTACATCAATTCTACCTTTTATCCCTTAAAAGTTGGTCCCCACCTTTTTGGTATGAAGGCCTTTTTGTATTTTTAGCTATAAAAATAAAACATTTCAAAATTAGTACAAGTATATACTTATACCATCTATTATGAAATTTTCATATTAGGAAAGTGTTGCATCTATTTAGAAAACGAGGAAGTATTATGTATATGGTTGAACTTGTTTTTCAACTAATTTTAAGAACTTATTATTTATTCTTATTAAAATCAGATCAGATCATACTAGATCAGATCAGACAATATTTTTTTTTTCGATTTGCTTAATGCAAAATATCTTAAATTATACACTTTTAAAAGTTATGAGTATTAGATATTTGAAAAGTACACATTGATTCGGAATAAGATCCACTTGTTACAGTTTTTCTTATACTACCGTTGTTCCTCAAAGTTCCTCACTCTTTCCATTTAAGTCTATTCCTTAAAGTTCCTCACATATTTGCTTTGTTCCTATTATGGTATACGACGGGAGTACATTAATGTAGAAATACAGTCAAAATTCAGTCAAATTAAAAATAGATGATCAAATTAGGTTAGACTAGACTAAAACAATTTAGATCTATCAGGCGAAGAGAACATATTTGGAAATTTTCTTAGCTTGTTGCATTTTGAGGATTTTGATTTCAATGGTATTGAAGAGATAATTTCATAACACATTTCAAAAGCTATTTACAAAAGTGCTTTGTTTTGGAGGAAATTATATATATTTTTTCTAGCACTTGTCTAACTTCTTCAATTTTTTTTGAAATAACTGGTAGAAAGGAAAATCACATTTTTGACGCCACCTTGAGAGTTGGTTTATATAATAGAGATTATTGACGGTACACATGCCAACCTCACTTAGGCATTTTCCTTCTCATTGTTCATATGGTCGTTAAGCCAACATATAAAAGAGCAATCTAATTCTATGGATTATACATTATAAATTAATTTAAGAAATAGCATCAGTTTAAGAAAAAAAGAGTTTTATAACATTATCATAATTAGTGGAGGAAGAATATTAACGGTTACCTGCATTAAAAATTAGCTATTGGGTTTGGGCAATGCTCCAGATTGCTGCAACAAAGAATTAGGGAGTACAATATTTAAAAACAGAGTTATATACACTACAAGGTACTAAACTTTGCAAAAAATATCAATTAAGGTACTGAACTTTTATTTGTATCAAATAGAGTACTATAACCTTCAGTATAGGTAAACTTTCCGTTTGCAACTTATTTTAGCCGGTTAATTCGATTTTTTTTTTTCTAAAAAAAAAAAAAAAATCCTCTGTCAGCAAATCAAGCCCGTCTTTGAGGTTCCCGTTCGGTCTGAATTTGTGGTATAATTTCCTCCATTAAAGTAGCTTCTTGAGGTAACACATTTATCCTTTTTATGATCAGCTGATATCAATTTGCAATCTAGGGTATAGCTTTAATTTTCATACAAGTCCACTAATCCTTTTTTGTGCTATGATTTTTTTTTTGGTTAATCTTCTTAATTAAGTAATTAATTAATTTTCTCATATTCGATTGATTAATCGAACTATTTCTTGATAAAGGAGTGGTGATGAAACTCTTTACGGATTTTCGCCCTTTTGATTTTGACCTAAGAAAGGGAAAAAGAGGAGAGAAGATGCGATGAATGGCGGAGAAGGTAATGGTGGTGGCGGATCGGAGTTTCTGGAATCAATTTGATGAAGCTCATAAACTTGTAAGGTATTTTCTCTCCTTCAATGTCTCTGAATCTACATCAGTTTCATTTATTGGTGTTCAATTTCTCCGAATTATAACGGCTGATTCGTTGATTGTCGTTGCTTTCATCCTTATTTAGGATTGATCAGTATAGTAGTTGCAAAATTTGTGAGCGGGAGGTTGTTGTTTCTATTGCCGAGGAATTGCGGCGGATCATCGATGTCTCATAATTACATCGGTTTGATTTGGTTCGAATTTTAATGTTGAGTTATTTTTGTAATCTCACTTGAGTATTTAGTTTTGATTCAATTTTTGGAGGATAATTTTTTGTTTGATTTTTTGATTAAGTAGGCTTTGTTGCGGATTGCAATTTGAATAAAAGATTGCAACTGACTGGGAAAAATTGAAAGTTCAGTACTTTCCTTAAATTTTGTCAGAATTTTATTTTTTCCTTTTTTTTTTTTTTTTTGGTTGTTAACCGGTAGTTGTAGGTGGGAAAGTTTAGTACTCTCCTTTGAGTACCTTACTTGATACAAATGAAAGTTCAGTACCTTGTGTGATACATTTTGCAAAGTTCTGTACCTAGTAGTGTATATATAACTCCTTAAAAACAATCTAGAAAAAAAGTATCAATACTAATTTATTTATTAAATAAGCATTGGAAACTTAGCTTCAGAAACTTAATACTTTTTTTTTTGGTGTTCTACCCGGTTCACCCTTTGGGTTAATCCGGATTCGAGGATCAGTTATGGGTGGTTAGGTTTCAATCCCCTCCCAATTGTTGTTATGGAGGATCGAACACAAGTACTCCCTACCAAGTGTAGTCCCAATCACCACTACACAAACATCCAATTGGTAGAAACTTAATACCTTATAGTTCGTATGTCAGTTGATTACTTTGAAAAAATATTGATATAGTTGAAATAATTACTCCCTCTGTGTTTTTTTAAGTGACACACTTTGACCGACACGTAGTTTTAGGAGATTTTGTTGACTTTAATAAAATAAGATGTTGGTGGGGTAGGTTGGAGGAGTGAGAAATGATAAAGTAAAAGAATGTGAGAGGAAGTGGGGACCATGAAAGGAGTGAGAAATGATAAAGTAAGAGATAGTGGGGTGAAGATATATTATTAAAATGTAAGGAATTTCTAAAAGAAGAAGTGTGTCACTTAAAAAAAAACGGCCGTTTAAGGAAAGTGTATCACTTAAAAAAAAACGGCCGTTTAAGGAAAGTGTGTCACTTAAAAAAAAACGGCCGTTTAAGGAAAGTGTGTCACTAATTTGGTTATAATTGATTTTTACTACTGATTTTACCTACTTTTCCTAATAGTATGGTTTTAACCTTTTTAACAATCTATTTGATATACAGTTACTAGGAGATTGACAACAAATTTTTTATTTTTTTCTTTTAGATAAGGTAGGTCATAGTCTTGAAAAAAGACTATAAAACAGTCTAATCCTAGCTATCAATTGGAAGAAAAGACTAAGGAACCATGAGTTCATGACAACTCAATTAGTCATGAAACAAAGTCTCCTGACCGGGAATTTAGACTTTAGCTGGCTTCTACGAAATTTCAAACTCATGCAACTACCAATTTTCCACGGCATGCTATTATGATCTGGGCGCCTATTTAAGACCCTTAATGTTAAATTAATCACAAAGGTATTTCTCTATATTTCTCATTCAATATAAACGGCCACATACAATATATATAACCTAGGTATACTTGGATGGCAAGGTCAAGATATACTCAAATATTAACAAAATATATTCACTATTATCTCCTAATATCTCATAATATCCCAATACCCCCCCCCCCCCCCAAGTTGGAGCATACGGGTCACAAATGCCCAACTTGCAAAGAAGAAACTCGAACTTAGCTTTTCCCAAAGCCTTTGTAAAAATGTCAGCCAACTGAACCGTTGTAGGAACATACGAAGGTATAATCGTCCCATCTGTAATCGCATCCCGAAAAAATGACAATCTGACTCAATATGTTTTGTCTGTTCATGAAACACTGGATTCTGCGTAATATATAACGCTGACTGACTATCACAATGAAGGTGCATCTCATCCTCATGTTTAACACGTAAGTCACTAAGAAGTCGTTTCAACCACTTTAATTCACAAGTCGTTGCATTCATCGAACGATATTCTGCTTCTGATGAAGAAAGAGCAACAGTAGGTTGCTTCTTGGTTTTCCATGACACTGGGGACAAATCAAGAATCACAAATCAACCACTCAAGGATCGCCTGGAGAGAGGATAACCTGCCCAATCTGAATCACACCAGCCTTCCAACTGTAAAGCACTATCGGATCTCAATAAGATTCCCTGTCCCGGGCTCTTCTTCAAATATCTAACAACTCGCAGAGCTGCTTCCCAATGATCAATCTTGGGATTTTGCATAAGCTGTGATAAAATGTGTACAGAGTATGCTAAATCTGGTCTCATAACAGACAAATAAATCAATCGACCTATGAGTCGACGATATTTCTCTATATCATGAAAATACTCTCCCTGTGTCAAAGCTAATTTGTGATTTTGTTTCATAGGGAACTCTACAGTTTTAGCATCTAGTAAAGCGGCCTCAGTAATAATGTCAATCGCCTATTTCCTCTGACAAATAAATATTCCATGTGCATTCCTGGCTACCTCTAGCCCCAAAAAATATTTCAATACTCCAAAATATTTCATCTTAAAGCAATTTCCCAAGTATGATTTAAAATTAATCATAGCAGATTTATCATTCCCTGCAATAATTAAATCATCGACATATACTAACACATTGAGCTGCATCTTTCCCTTTGTCAGAGTAAATAGAGAATAATCATAATATGACTGTTTAAAGCCATAAGATTTCAAAGTTGTGGCTAGCTTTGCAAACTAACATTGGGGAGCTTGTTTGAGACCATATAAAGATTTCTTCATCCTGCAAACTTTTTCAGAGTTGTTTTTTTATCAAAACTAGGGGGAATTTTCATGTATACCTCTTCCTCCAAGTCACCTTGTAGAAATGCATTGTGAACGTCCATCTGATGCACTTCCCAATTTTTCACTGCAGCTACGGCAAGAAATGTTCGCATTGTCACCATCTTTGCCACAGGTGAAAACGTCTCATTGTAGTCCAAACCTTCAACCTGATGATTGCAAAAAATTACCAATCTAGCTTTTAATCATTGCAGATTACCATGCTCATCATATTTATCCTTGTATACCCACTTGCTTCCTAGTGCCTTCTTCCCTGGTGGTAATTTTTCAAGGACCCAAATCCCTCGTGCTTCAAGAGCAGCTATCTCCTCGGCCATAGCTTTTCTCCAATCCTCATGCTTCATGGCTTCCTTAAAACTCTTCGACTCATTTCTTCCTGTGATCGCTGCAATATATTTTCTATGTTTTGCAAAAAATTGGTGAGTGTCAATACAATGTGTAATAAAATAAACAGGACCTGAGGTGAACTATGAGTTGATGTAGATGGACTTTTATTTCGGATAGTATGCGTCACAAAATCTCGGAGCTTCACCGAAGGAACCTTTGTTCTCATGCCTATACCCAAGGCCTCATTACCAACTGTTTGTTCTTGAGCCGCGGAGTTGCTTCGACTTTCTTGCTGCACTCGCTCTTCCTCAAGAGACGAGTGTTCATTACTCGTGTGCTGCCTAGAAATCAGAATAGACTTGCTGCTCCGAACACTCGGATCAGAAGTGCTGGCAGGATACTCCACGGCCTGGTCGTGGCCTGTGGGGTTTTCCCGCAGCCTAGTCATGAAGCCTTCTGCTGGCCTCGTACTACCAGCATCCCTGGCAGACTCTTCCGCGACTAGGTCGCGACCTGTGGAGTTCTCTCGTGGCCTGGTCGCGGAGCCCCCTGCTTGCCCCATATCACCATCATCATAGTTCTCTCTCCTCACGCAATGCCTATCCTCCAACCCCCACTCATCATCACTATCACATCCTACTTCACAATACACATAATTCCTCACCTCATCATTGTTCCCACTAGGAGTGAAGAACGGAAATAAACTCTCATCAAAAGTCACATCTCGTGAAACAAATATCTCCCGGGTCTCTAAATCATAAACCTTCCATCCCTTTTTCCCGAAAGGATATCCTAGGAGCACACATTTCCGACTACGACTAGCAAATTTATCACCCTTACTTTTTAAGTTATAAGCATAACACAAGCACCCAAACACCCGAATATACTCATATGTAGGTGGTTTGCCAAATAACATGTCACAAGGGGTTTTATAATCAAGCAATCGAGAAGGAGTTCTATTAATTAAATGACATGCCGCTTGCACACACTCCCCCCAAAATTTTAAAGGTAAATTTGCTTGAAATTGTAAGGGTCTAGCAACATTCAAAATATGTTGATGTTTTCTCTCAACATGCCCATTTTGTTGAGGCATGCCCACACAGGAGGTCTCAAAATAAATCCCATTGTCAAAAAAATACTCTTTCAAGGAATTGAATTCCGTACAATTATCACTACGAACCACTTTAATTTCTTGAGAAAATTGACGTCGAACAATCGCAACAAAATTAAGAAACATATACTCAACTTCTGTTTTATTTCTTAATAAATAAGTCCACACACCCCTAGAGTAATCATCTACTATAGTCTAAAAATAATGAGCACCACAAGACGATGGAGTCTTGTAAGGCTCCCATAAATCTAAGTGAACAAGCTCAAAAATTCGGCTAGCTTTTATTTTGACTCAAAGGGAAACTACTCCTATGTTGTTTTGCCCGAGGACACACATCACATGATTTAAATTTATTACTACTACGACTCACAAATGAAAGTTGTTGAAGTACTTTTCTCGAAGGATGCCCCAATTTTTTATGCCACAACTCTGTGGAATGATCCCCGTCTATCTTCATCGTCTTCACCATGGGAACACCCCGAAAATAATAAAGTCCATCTACTCGTTCACCTGCTCCAATCACGTTCCTCGTTGTGAGGTCCTGTATAACACAAAGTTTGTTAGTAAATTGCACAATACAATTAGATTCATCACTCAATTGAGTCACCGAAATTAAATTGCAATTTAATTAGGGTACATAAAGAACATTGTCAATTTTTAAACCCCCTTACTATATCACTGATCCAATTTTTGATGCGTTAGCATTTTTTCCATCCGGCAATCCCACCGGACAATGGCTCACATTGGTCAAAAGAGACAAATCACATGTTACATGATTCGAGGCCCCTGTATCGATGATCTAACCCAAATCATTTTTATCATAAACTTGGATTTAATGGATGTCAAGTAGTCTAACAATTGTTGAACTTGAATTGAAGTCATTCCCGCAAGACCACCCACATCAACGTGTGTGGCTTGAACCAAATTCTTATCACCATCCATTAATAATCAATTGAATTGTCACAAATAATTGTCACTCACAGGTTCTTTGAGAATAAAAAATTATTGATGTTTGTGAACTCTCACAATCTCTCAATGTTATGCGTAATAATGAATATTACGTATAATTGCAATCTCTAGAAAATTATTGTTGGATCAAACCTAAGCTCTTGATACCATGTTAAATTAATCACAAAGGTATTTCTCTGTATTTCTCATTCAATATGAACGGCCACATACAATATCTATAACCTAGGTATACTTGGAGGGCAAGGTCAAGATATACCCAAATATTAACAAAATATATTCACTATTATCTCCTAATATCATAATATCCCAATACTTATTGTAGACATCTACTTTTGGCCTCCTGTCTCGACAGGAAGTGCAATGACGATAAGTAAAACCATCTTCGTGTTGGATCAAAGTGAAGAATACTTATGGAGAACTGGTTAAGCCACAAAACACAAAAGACTAGCCCAAATTAAAGATAAAAGCCAAAACAAAGGTCCAATAAACTAAACCCGATCATAATTAGGCTTAAGCCCGTGCTTAAAATCCAATAATGACAGATTTAAGAGCACCTAGGTTAAATTTTAGTGCTGCAGCAGAAAAAGCCGCGCGCATTCGAAACAGTCGCGCTAGGCTGCCGCGCGCAGCTAATTCAGTTGCGTGCGACACCCAGCGCAACCTCCAGAGTTGCGCCGTGGAAGATTCAGAATTATACGGAAAATATAAAATCGAATCTTACCATAAAGCCGCGCGCAAGACAATTAGTTGCGCTGCCCATAGTAGCGCAACCTAATCACTTGTGCTGGGATGCCGCGCGCAACTCATCCTGTTGCGCCCGACACCTGCTGCGGCAGAATGCTCGTAACCCTAAACCTAATCATTCCCTATAAATAAGAGCTTAAACCGAGGCTTAAGGAGACAGAAAATAACCTAAAAAACTCTGGCAAAATACTTGTGAAACTTGTGCAACCTAGCCCCTTTTGTCCTAAACACTCACCCCTTTTGATGTTTTGTTACTAAGGTGGAGGCTCCCCAACAAGAAGGAGTCCATAAGTATTCTAAACGGAGATCTAGCAAAGTAAAGTGGTAAATTCCCGAGCACTTAGTTAAACCACATTTATTTTCTTATTTAAAAGAACCTTAATTAATTAATTAATTAGTGTTGTTTGATCACCTTTAAAATAATTAATTAACCAATTCCACATAGTATCTTGCGTTAAATAAATATTATAATTGAATTAAATAATTGTTGGTTGATCACTTAAGCCAAGGCGAATATTGTTTATTTTCTTGTCATTTTCACGAATTTGATTAAAAAAAGAATAACGACATTACGATGTAATTCCTACGTGAATTGGTACGTGTAAATAAAATCAACTAACATAGTTTTAGGTATCGCGTTGCATATATTGTTTGGTGATGAAATTGTAAAAAAGGAAGAGCTAGTAGAGGCTGCACTAGGGCTAGGATAACGATTCCCCTCTAAAGGGAACGTTATTTTAGTGCCCTCGCTCCCGAACTCATTTCTGGTTTATAGTCCAATTTGGGCATGGGTAAACTTATGATTCGTGTTAATTATTCCATGAACTCCACATGGAAGAAAGGCATGAGCGAGGTTTATGAGTTTTTCCTAAAACTCATTGGTGACTCCCTACTTGTTTCTTACCAAAAAGCGTAATGATAGAATCAATTCTAATTCAAGGTCCCCCAAACAGTCAGGAATTCAAATCCTACTGCACCCTAACAAGGGTAAAGTCCTAGGCTTTTAAAGGGTCATGAGCATTTAAGGAGAGGACCCCTTACGATGGGAATCCCCTCCTTACAATGGCGACTCCGCTGGGGACTTAGAGGTTACATGATTAATTCGTAGTTATGGTCCAAGGTTTCCAACACTAGGTTGCCTATGGGTTGTAACGAGAATTAACTTGGATAATATCTAGTTAGAGAGCAAGACTTGAATGCATAATATCTTCCTTTTGCACAAGATTAAAAACCAAACAAGCAACATTGCATCATGCATAAGCATAGCACACTTAAACCATTAGGGATTGGCTCATTGACTAGGGGTCGCCAACACTAGGCTTCTATCCCAAAATCAATAACAATCATCCCACCCATATCGCCAACAAAATGTTGGGAAGGCGATGCCATGAGGCAACACATTGAGTGATTGATTTGTGCGTCGTTTCTTAAGATATGGTACCTTTGGACACCCAAGCCTTTTTTTTTACCTTAAAACGACATTGCGTGAATCTTGACTTATGGCATGCTTATGTGATTATGTGACTATATGCAACGCGTTAGGATAATCTTCTTTATTTTTCTTTTTAGTTT
This sequence comes from Chenopodium album, assembly GCF_948465745.1. Taxonomy (NCBI): domain Eukaryota; kingdom Viridiplantae; phylum Streptophyta; class Magnoliopsida; order Caryophyllales; family Amaranthaceae; genus Chenopodium; species Chenopodium album. Next base: position 41,049,366 of record NC_137846.1, on the reverse strand, counting down.
GGTCTAGGTTCCCAATTACGAAGTTGTCTCTTCGTGATTTAGAGTCATATTCAAAGGATAGCAAAAAAAAAAAAAAAAAATCAAATAAAAAAAAACGATGACAAAAAAAAAATGCTCGAATTAAAAAAGAATCCTACGAGTAGGTGGCGCGCGCAACTCAGTGAGTTGCGCGACCCCCCCCCCCCAGCGCAAGAGATTCCGTTGCGCGCGACAGCCGCGCGCAACTGAGTCACTTGCGCGCGGCCATTAAACGAGTCAATTTTGATTTCTCAAAAAACAAATTGACTCGTCCGAACAATATCTTCATTGAAGAATTGTTAAGGGTGATGTTATCCGTTTGAATATATTTTGCGTCTTTTTTTTTCTCCCTTTTTAAACAAGTGTATCGATTTTCTTATCCTTTCGTACTCCTTTAGGGCCGGTTTCCAAGCTTGGGAAAGAGGACTCCCGGGCACTCGCATTCTACGTTTACCACCCAAAGATCAACCCCTTTCAAACCACTTTTCTTCGACAACTAATCCTAGTCCAACAACAATGCCAACCATCGAAGAATTTCAATAAGAGATTCTTCGTTTGAGAGAGGAAAAGGCTCAAGAGGCTGAGGAGAGAAGAATTAAGAAAATGGAAAAGGCTGAAAAGAAAAATGTTGAAACCTTAGCCTTGCAAGAAAAGATGGAACAATTATCCATCAAAGTAAAGTTGTTGGAGAAACTAGTTCTTCGTTCTACAATGGGGAACAAGTATTATGACGCAGAAAAGTTTGCTCCTCCCCAGGACTTGTTGTACCGAAAAATTTCGTAGCTACGGACTTGCCAATATTTAAGGTGACCAATAATCCACAAAATCATTTAATGTGTTTTACTGGCATTATGGAATTAAAGGGAGTTGATCCTAAGCTTTATGCTTTGACTTTCCCTTTATCCCTAGACCCAACCGCGAGAGAGTGGTACTATGGGCTAGATCCAAAATTCAAGGCAACATGGGAAGATGTAGTTTTGGCTTTCATTACCCAATATGAGAGTAACGTAGAGTTTAAGTCAACTTTACGTGAACTCGAGATGCTTAAGTTAGGCGACGATGAAGGTTTCCTTGCTTTCTATGGTAGATGGCGAGAAAAGGCGGCCCACCTTGCCCAAAGGCCGCCTGAACTCGAGTTAGTACAAAAATTCATTGACAACTGTCATGAAAAGTACAACAAACATCTACGTTACCTTGGTTTAGACACTTTTCAAAAGGTCTATTCTGCGGCTATTAGGATTGAAGATGATCTTGCTAAAGAGAAAGCAAACAAACCTCATCATCATCATCAACCTAAGAATAACTACAAGAAGGGGAATGATAATGCATCATCCTTTATTGACGTATTTGCGACTTCCACGCAATACAATAACACAAATCGATATAATGATCCTAGAAAAAGATGGACAAAAGAAAGAAAATTTGCTTCATTTCCTGTAAGCTATAAAGAATTGTTAGAAAAATTAAATGAAAAAGGCTTACTTGCACCAACAGGGCTAACACCACCCACTCCACCAAAAAGAAGATTTCCTCAATGGGATGGTAATGCTTATTGTGCTTATCATAGAGGCGTTGGACATGATACTGAACGTTGCTATGTCTTAAAGCACAAAATACAAGATTTAGTAGACGATGGGAGAATTCCCACGCCTAAACCTAACAATAATGCATCCCCCTTAGGGGTGTTTCACATCAATGAGGACCATATGAGAAGTGATATGTTCAATCCTTTGGACTATATCACACCTATAAGAGAACCTCTATCCACAATACTCATAGGGGCAACTAATGAAGAATGTGGACTATGGGACGACGACTTTCAAGACTTATATGTCTCTAAGTATGTCGCCGTCCCACCTCCATCTTGTTTACAAAATGAAACAAATGGAGCGCTTGATTGGGATCATTTTTTGGGGAAGTCGCAAGATTTATCGAATCTCTCCTTGGATGAACAATGGCATCAAGCACAACTCATGAAACATCTTGAAATGGAGTCACATCCAAATCCTCTAGAAGAAAGTTGGTTTGTGAGTCCTACAACTAACCCAAATGAGATAGATCATTTAACTCGTTCTGGGCGAGTCTACCAAGCACCACCACCAAATGGATCTTCGACCACACAAAATCAAACTCAAGGTCAAGTACAAAATCCAATACCACCTCCACTTGAGGTGGAAGATCCATTGGTCAAACAACTTCGCCAATCCAAGGCGAATGTTAGCATTTGGGAACTCCTAAGTACTTCTAAAGAACATAGGAATTCTCTCATGAACGCTCTAACGGCTTTGTCTGTAAGCACAGACACAACCCCTCAGGATCTCGTTAGCTTGCTTACTAGCGAGAAATCCGACAAATCAATCATTTTCACTAATGATGATTTGCCTTCAAGAGACACTATCCACAGCAATGCATTATACTTAACTGTGGGATGCAAGGGATACAATATCCCTCTAACTTTGGTAGATAATGGGTCAGCTGTAAACGTATGCCCATTACGAACGGCAAAATACTTAGGCCTAAATCTAGAAAAAGATTTTCAATCAACAACACAAAGCATTAGGGCCTATGACAATTCGAGAAGGTCGGTGTGTGAAACTATTAAGCTACCAATTACCACAGGCCCAATTCAAAAGATGGTTAAATTCCATGTTATGGACATAAAACCTACATTTAACCTTTTACTTGGACGTCCTTGGATACATGAGCTTGGTGCAATACCATCCTCACTGCATCAAATGATTAGGTTGAACTATCAAGGGCTTCCTATGACTATACATGCTTCTCCACTCAAAATAGCAATAAATGATCAATCACTCTTAGAAATAAACCATGATAATGATGAAGAGGACATGTGGGGATTCGCTGCGGAGCCAATCTACACAATTGAAATGGAAGAAGACTTTGAAGAACCATTCAAGCTTGATCCATATTCCACTCGGATAGTAAACAACATCTTACTCAAGAGTAGTTACTATCCTGGGATGCCTTTGGGAATAGGAATGAAGAAATCTCTCTTACTTTCTATCCCAAAGAAAAGCTTCTCCTTTTGATTGGGATATAAACCAACCAAAGAAGAATTGGAGTCTCACGATGCAAAAAACAAAGCACGTAGAGATAATAATAAGAAAGGGATAATCACTTTACTCCCATCCTATCAACAAACCCTTAATGGGCAATTCATTAGGGAGGGAGAAGATTACCCATGCTACGACTTTCCAGAACCCTTAGTTCTGGAAGGAATCAAGAAGCCTGGATTTGAAATATTTCATGATTGCTACTTCTTGGATGACGATCTTAGTATCGTTAAATCAAAACACCCAACTCCAGGGTGCTATGATGGGCAAGCATTTAACTTGCTATTTGGACTAGAGCAAAATCATGTCGCTACAATGATCAATCAAAACGCCATTCAAGATGAAGCTTTTGACCCAACCTCGTTGATCACCCTTTCAAATGAAACTTTTGAGCATGGATGGAGGAAATCTTTCAAATGAACCAATCACAAAGGCGATAAGCTGAAAATCGTCACAGGCAAAGGGAAGATGTTTGAAAAATCGGACGATGAATCTATTATAGACTCTAGGGAAGCTGAAAATCTAGGCATTGTGGCCATTACTGAGTCTTTATTTTCTAGTTCTAAGGACGAAGATCCCAAAAAGGATTCTTCTCTTGATGTACTCTCTTTTGATTTTAATAATATGAGCTCTATTTTCGAGTATATTCCTTCTCTTGAATCTTTCGAATGCTATAACAATCAATCTAATGAAGATGATAACATTAATAAATTGGTTGAACTAATGAATGAACGAGAACAAAAGAACCCTATCGTTGAAGAAACTGAAATAGTTAATATAGGAACTAACGAAAATAAAAGAGAAGTCAAAATTGGCTTAACTTTAAGTCCGGAAGAGCGATTGACCCTCATATTGACGCTCAAAGAATTCGAAGACGTGTTTGCTTGGTCATACAAGGACATTCCTAGAATAGATAGGGAAATTGCGGAACATACCATTCCCTTGAACCCTACCTCTAAACCAGTAAACAAAAACTTCGACGAATGAAACTTGATGTCGCATTAAAAATAAAGGAAGAAGTACAAAACCAGTTGGACGCAGGTTTTATTCGCGTATGTAATTACCCAGAATGGGTAGCGAACATCGTCCCAGTCCCTAAAAAGGATGGACGAGTTTGCATGTGTGTCGACTTTAGGGACCTTAATAAAGCTAGCCCTAAAGACGATTTTCCTCTACCACATATTGATATATTGGTAGATAACACGGCTGAACATGCGATGTTATCCTTTATGGATGGATATGGATATGCAGGTTACAACCAAATTTTAATGGCAAAAGAAGATGAAGAAAAGACATGCTTTATTACCCCTTGGGGTACGTATTGCTACACAGTCATGCCATTTAGTTTAAAAAATGCAGGAGCTACGTACCAAAGAACGGCTACGACTCTCTTGCATGATATGATGCACAAAGAAATAGAAGTGTATGTGGATGATATGATCGTAAATTCCAAAGATAGAATGGGACATATAAAAGCTTTACGCAAATTTTTCACTCGCATAAAAGAATACAAAATGCGATTGAATCCACAAAAATGCGCCTTCGGAGTAACTTCTGGCAAGTTACTCGGATACGTAGTAAGCACACGTGGCATCGAGATCGATCCCTCTAAAATAAAGGCAATTGTTGACATGCCTCCCCCTCAAACAGAAAAAGAAATCAGGGGATTCCTTGGAAAACTACATACATTAGTCGATTTATCAACAAATTGACTATGACTTGTGAGCCAATATTTAAAAAATTGAAAAAAGAAGAGAAACATGAATGGGACGATCAATGCCAAAAGGCCTTTGAGAAAATCAAAGATTATCTCAAAAGTCCACCAATTTTAGCACCACCAGTACCCAAACTACCTCTTAGGCTATACATTACAGTTACAGACACAGCCACAGGCGCCATGTTAGCACAAGAGGTAGAAAAAGTCGAGCGTGCAATATATTACATAAGTAAAAAATTCATCTAATATGAAACAAAATATAGCACCTTGGAAAAGACAAGCCTAGCATTAGTGTGGGCAACTAAAAAATTACGACATTATATGCTACCACACACTACTCATGTGATTTCTCAACAAAACCCGATAAAGTATTTGTTTGAACAACCATCTATACAAGGAAGGATATCTAAGTGGTTGGTGATGTTGGCCGAATTTGAGTTAAAATATATTCCTGAAAAATCAATGAAAGGAAAAGTAATTTCCGAATTTCTGGCACAACATCCAATCCAAACAAGTCGTGCAGAAACTACTCATCTTCCGGATGAAGAGTTTCTCATGACATAAGATGACAAATGGGTAATGTACTTCGACGGTGCGTCCAATAAAAAAGGATGTGGCGTAGGAGTTTTACTCATAAGTCTAGAGGGAGCACATACTTCAATCTCTGTTAAACTAGACTTTGAGGTTACCAATAATGCCGCAGAATGTGAAGCGTGCATTATTGGATTAGAAGCAGCAACTAGCATAGGTGTGCAAAAATTAGAGGTATATATGGAGATTCTAGTTTGATTATAAATCATATACTAAAAAACATGGAAAATAAAGAACTCCACAATCATATTATACCAAGCACACCTAGAGAAACTCATCAAGCATTTTGAACATATTGATTTTAAATATCTCCCAAGGGATGACAATCTATTTGCCGATGCGCTAGCAAAATTAGCCTCAATGATCAACATTCCAAATCACTTAAATATGATGCCATTATGCGTTGATAGAAGAGAAGAACCAGTGTTTTGCAACGCAATAGAGGAAATAAATGACATCGAAGGAGACACTCCCTGGTATGATCATATCCTCCAATATATTACCCATGGCACATATCCCGAAAATACTTTATCGAAAGACCAACGAGCCTTACGAAAACTTGCGGCCCAATATGGTCTATTAAATGATCAATTATGCAAAAAAGGACCTAATGGTCAAAGTTTATTATGTATAAACCAACTGGAAGCCATACGCCTTATGGAAAATACTCACAAAGGTGTTTGTGGACCTCACATGAATGGTAAAGTGCTTTCAAAAATAATTTCACGACAAGGGTACTATTGGTCCACTATGGAACATGATTGCATACAATATGTTAAAAAATGTCTAGATTGCCAAACGTTCGCTAATTTACAACACCTTTCACCATCCGAACTATACAATCTCACTTCCCCTTGGCCTTTTTCAACTTGGGGAATTGACATAATTGGAAAAATCTCTCCAACAGGAGTAGGAGGGCACGAGTACATATTAGTAGCCATCGATTAATTCACTAAGTGGATTGAGGCTGCTTCTTACGTGAATATCACTTCTAAACATGTCGCAAAGTTTCTCGAACGAAACATATTTTGTAGATATGGAGTTCCACATGAACTAATTAGGGATCAGGGATCTCAATTCAAAGATGAAGTTGAGACCCTCTTAACTCGTTATAAAATAAAACATCATCACTCATCCCCATACAAACCTCAAATGAATGGAGCTGTCGAGTCGACAAATAAAAATATAACAGTCATCATTAAGAAAATGGCAGATAATTATAAAGACTGGCTGAATAAACTACACTTCGCATTATGGGGTATAGAACGTCTATACGAACATCAATAGGAGTAACTCCATACTCCTTAGTTTTCGGAATGTACGCAGTTCAACCAGTCGAACTGGAAATACCGTCCCTAAGCATCGTACTTGAAAGTAAGCTACCGGAAGCTGAATGGGTAAGAGCGAGATATGAAGAGCTTTTATTCCTCGATGAACGATGATTAAGATCTTTGCATCATGTACAAGTCTACCAAAGATGCATTGCGTGTCATTTCAATAAAATAGTCAAACCTAGAAATATAAAAGAATGTGACTTTGTACTAAAGGAGGTTAGGGGTCCACCAACCGATCCAAGAGGGAAATTCAAACCCAATTGGATAGGTCCCTACCGCGTAATTGAAATCCTAACAGGAGGAGCTGTCAGATTAATGGATATCGGAGGAGATGAAATTCGCCAATTAATAAACATTGATCGACTTAAGAAATATTACATATGAAATTCGGATAAACTCGTTCACTCATACAACCAATTTTAATTAGCATTCAATGGAAAGATTCTAAGTGTTATACATTTTACCGAATAACATGGTAAAATACATAACACTTGGGGGGTAATTTAGAAATAATAAACCGTTCTAACCGTTCTAAGTGTTCAAACTTTTTTCGAACATCATGAAAAAATCTTCACACTTAGTGGGGTAATAATACATAATTGAAAAAAAAAAAAATTTCGAGACATTCGTAGCACAGGTGTCGCGCGCAACTGAATTAGTTGCGCGCGGATGTCACGCGCAAACAGATTTCGTTGTGCGCGACAGGCTCGCGCAACAATAGATGTTGCGCGCGCCACTTGATGATGAACTGCGAACCCGATTTTTTTTTTTACTTTTGAATGAAGTTGCAACTTCTACTTGCGGCAAAAAGAGGGTGTTTCTTAAATATAACTTATACTCGGAAAATAAAATTAAACTTTGATTTAATTCTTTTAAACAAGGTTTGATCAATTTTTCATTTAATTTCTACCTAAGAGATTAAAGAAAAATAAAAAAAAATACATAATAAAAAAAACATTAGAACTACGCAAACACCTGATTTCGTAATGTGAATACGTAGGCAATCTTTATGATTCGGTCATATCAAAATATAAAAATATAAAGCTCATTTTATTTCATTCAAATTTCAAAGAAAAGAGAGACCTTGTTGAACTAGATTGTAAACGAAAAAAAACATAGTAGTGATTACACTTTATGGCAAAACTTTGTAACACTCTAAGGTTTTACTATGTCCTCAATTGTCACGCACGATGGAGGAGTAGTTTCCATCGCAGTATTTTTAGAAACCTTAGAGCTTCCTCCTATGCTTTTCTTCTTGACCCATACATTGTTCTTCAATTTGGGAATTGGGGTCTTTTCAACCTTTTTTCCCTTTTCCGAAGATTTTGTTAGAGTCCTTTTTCGAGTTTGTTGCGAAGGTTCCTTGATTATCACACCTCGTTGTGCAGGTTTGGAGGGAGCTTTCCTTTTTGTTTCCTTCGAACGCTCCTTAGGAGATGAGAAGTCTAATTTTCTTCTCACCCCTTTGTTTTGGCCACTAGGAGGAGTAGTGGTGGCCGAATGCATCAAGGGCTTAGGTTGATTGCGAGCCGTGATGGCTTGATATTGAGATCGAGCCTTGTTTAATTCGCCCTTATCCGCCGCATTCATCCAAACTTTGTAAAAGGAAGATAATGCAATACTCGCAGTAGGATTTTGTACTACCCATCTAGGAAGACTTGACCAATACTCCATCCAACGAAAAATTCGCTCGGGTCTAAAAATCACATCTTTAGGGGCATCACAATCTTTCGGGGGAATAATTTGTTTCATCCCGTATTGTCTCATTACCCTGCAAGGAAAAATATAAGTAGTACTAGATAGGCCTAAAAGCCTAATGTAAGGGCAATTAAGACTATTCCCAACCATACTATTTATGTTCCACCAAGGAATCACAAAGCATATGTTAGGAACCCCATGACAGAAAAACGACGTCCATTCCTCTTCGTCCTTATGCTTATAAAGGATTCGACGTCCAGGGAATGTCCTTACTCCATTAGCCTCAAGGTTTTGTGGCTGATCAACAATTCGCAACCGCTCCATGAGCCAAATCTACAAAAAAAAAAAAAAAAAAAAAAAATCAATTTGCGATTTTTTTACACAAGCAGGTGACGCGCGCATCAAAACCAGTTGCGCGCGCCATCCGCACACAACACAGAAGATTGCGTTGGTCATGCTAGCGCAAATTCGTAACTTGCGCTGATAAACGACGAAAAAAAAACGTACGTGTAATAGAAGTGGACTTCCCGTGAAACCGTTTTCGTTAGGGTCTCCTCTAAGGCGATTTAAACAGAGAACGGTTTCCGCCTAAGCCAAAGGAGCGGGTGAATGACATCCCTCTATTTGCTCTACTATGGACACCATGGAATAATCTCCGTATTCTTTGCCTGTCCTAAGTAAACAATTAACAACAAGACAATAACATAAAGCACGAATTTTAAAGCGTTGTTTAGTCATGTTGTCACAGGGGGCGACAAAATGTTCAATAAATTGAATCAAGTTCACGCCTTCTTTAGTTCCAATGTTGGTCATATCATTGTCGGACAAGCCAAAAAATCTTTCGAATATAGGTTTGGGATCCGACAAGGTAGGCGAATAAGTCACAAGGATAGTATTTGTAGGGAAACCTAGCAAGGCCTCAAACTCACCGGGTAGAGGGACAATTTCGTCCCTTTTAAACAAGAAAAGATGGTGGTTAGAGTCCCAATGGTTGACTGCGGCATGAAGAAAATCAAAGTTAACCACTAGTTGCATATAATTCAATAGAGGGTCTAGGTGGTAAATTTTGAAAGCTAGTTTGTCCTCGGTCGAAAGGGAAGTGACCCATTTCTTCAAACGTTGTTCAAAGGTCTTCACCATTGTTCAAAAAAAAAGAGAGAATGAGAATTTAAAGAGATTAATTCTTTTTAGTTTCTTATATTACTAAGTGAATGAATGCGAGATGATCAAAAGCCTACACGAAACCACGTTTAAATAGACCCAAGAGGGGCAAATTTTCGGCAAATTCGGCTTAAAGGAAAGTTCACCAACTAATTCACATGCGCGCGACAGCCGCGTGCAACTCACGCAGTTGCGCGCGTCTTCCCTGTGCCAGCATATGAGTTGGGTTTATTTCCGTATTTTGGCTAACATAATGACGGAAATTTCACGAAATCTTAAGACGAATCATACGCTTGCCTTTTCTTACCTACTTTCTTATTTTCTTTTTATTTTCTTTTTAGTTTTTTTTTATTATTTTCATACTTTCTTATTTTTTTTTATTTTCTTTTTTTTTATTTTCCTACTTTCTTATTTTCTTTTTTTTTTTTATTATTATTATTTTCCTACTTTCTTATTTTCTTTTTTTATTATTATTTTCCTACTTTCTTATTTTCTTATTTTATTATTTTATTATTTTCTTTTTTCTCTTTTTTCTTCTTTTTTGTTTTCTTTTCGCCTTCCTTTTTTCAAGTTTTGGTTATTTTTTTCGAGGGGGGTAAGTTGGGAACCCTTTCCCTCCCTCGAAATTTTTTTGCTTTTAATAATAAAAATAATAATAATGTACACATGGAAACAAAAAATATAATAATGATGACATATAGACAAATGTTTTATATGTACAACAATGCAAAAATATATATATATATACATCTTTTTCCTAAAATAAATAACAAATATGTGTACAAAAGGAATCAGGATGCTCGGCGACTACTAGACGGCTGCTGCACATCCTGCAAAATCCAAAACGAAGATTAATACATGAAATGTAATAACTTCGTTGAAAAGAAAAGAAATAAAACTTACCGCGATCATCCAATGATCACGGCATGATAAAGTCACGAGGGCTCTCCGATAAGCAGCTCGGAAAGCACGTAAAGTCCTCACCATGCCATTCACGGTTTCCCGCGGAACCTGTTCCAAGAATACAAGGACAATTAGTAAACAAATGTATATGAAACAAAAAATAAATAGAAATGTTTAAGTACATATACACAAAAGACATACGGACTCAACCGTCTCCGGTACAAATGGTATCCCCTCATCATCCTCCGCTGCTGGAAAGGTCTCACGAATTACCGATCCGACAGCATCGGTATACGTGATCTTCACTGTAGGAGGCACCCAACCACCTAACTCAACCCGCTAAAATATACATGACAAAAAACGATAAAAGGGTCAAAGTTCCGAAAAATAAATAGAAACAAGGAAAAGAGAGAGTTAGAGTGCTAACCGAAACAAAAGCTGGAAAAGGAGTCAGCCTGGATGCTATAAAAGCCGGATAAGAAACCTCCGGCAGCACCAGCTGCTCCGCTGGATAACCAAGGATTGCCTGAGCTCGATTCTCTGTAGACAACAAGTCCGGATGTAACATCCAAATTGGAGGATCCGCAGGAACCAAAGGCTCCTCGGACGAAAGCTGCCAGAGAACACGCTCGCCTAAAAACTAAGCGTCTGTCCTCTGGAGCACCGAGAGTCCCAGATAGAGGGCCCGAAAATGGCAAAGAACCATGCCAGACCGGATAGCCTCAAGGACTCCGACGATCAAACTCCAAGGACGGAGATCGATCTATAAAACACAACCACATGAAAAATCGTCAGAAAATAAATAAAATCAAATAATGCACATGTAGTTGGAATACTCACCGACGCACGAGTCGCTGAAAGGATCCTCTGGCGAAAGTCGCCGGCAAAAGTGGCTCGTCTCTTCTTAATCGTGACCAATCAATGGCCGATAGGAAAACGAACAGCCCCAAGCACCCTGGGGGCTAAGAAAGGCAGGTACGAGTATCCCCAAGCCTGAAACCGAGAAAAGATAAGCCTAAAGGAAAAAAGCGAAAGTAATAACCGAAAGAAGCTTAAAACACGTACCTCAAGGATACGACCATGCCACGTAAGGGAGATCCGAGGCACCTCAGTAGCTGCTGCGGAATCCATCACCCGGGTCGCCTTGCCCATAGCTGTAAGCATACAAGCATACGACACCTCCGCCCAACTCAGGTCACCTACTTGCCCCAAATCGCTGAGGCAAATAAGTAACCCAATAGCGAAACGCTTTCCTCGATCACTCAAGATAGTGACAGAAAGAACGTGAGCAATGTATATCCGAGCCAGCTGCTCAGGTGTACACTGCCGATCAAGCTCGTCAGCCGACAACTCGTCGGCAAGAACCGAGTACGGATAAGACTGCGCGTACACGTGAAGGGCCGACGCAAGACGGTCCCCCACAAGGTCGCGCAGTCTCGATAAATCCCGAAGAGCCGCCAGCTAGGAGTCAATCCCGGAAAGTGCTACAATCTCCTTTGCCACCTTGGGAAAACTCCCAAAACGGGCTCGCAGGTCACCAGAGCCGTATAAACACATGCTAGGCTCACTGTAAATAAAAGAATAAAGAGAAAAAAAAACGGTTATGGTTTAAAAAGGAGAAACAAAGGAAAAGAGAAAGAAACAAAGGCGCGAAAAACTCACGATGCCTCGCCACCCTATAATCGAAACATGATGGTCTGGGTCCCACTTAAGGACCCTAGGGTCCTAGTTGGGAGGAGCCTCCCAAACCACATCCTCCTGGCGACGTCGATCGGCTGCGACGCGTCGCTCTCGAACCTCATGTCAAGGACGGGTCACCCTCTTCCGAGGGCGAACCGCCTCGTCCGGACCACCTAGGATCTCCTCAGCATCGACAAATGGAGGCAAGTCCATGCTATGATGGATAAAGTTTCTTTAATTAGTTTACTTTATTTCCTAAACTAAACTAATATACGTATTCTAGACCCATTTTGGCAGCATAACGGCTGCCAATAGGGCAAAACACGAAAATCGAATGCCACCCATACTTGGGGGCTATGATACCTACAGTTAAACTCAGTAAATGGGGGCTTCTAACACCCACAAAGGCCATCCTATACCGGTTTCAACTAAGTATTCAAGGGATTGTATTCCAAAATCTCAAAGAATCAACTACTTCTAGACGAATAACATTAATATAAACACAATTATCATCTACCAAACAATATTAAAGTTCGAATATGGAAAAAATAGGCTAAGTATACACTTCGCGCCAATTTTTCGGATTCAAAATTTTAAAAATATTAATTATGGAAGCAAAACTAGTTCCAATACTACAATTGCTGCATATATAATTGACAAGTATAACCAAAATGAGCAAACACAATAACAGAAAATCAAACCAAATTCGAGTACAACTGCAAAAAACGCACTCACACGAAGAAATGCTCATACAAGGTTCAATACTTAACCATTTTTCATGAAATTTGTTGCAAAACACTCCTCAAACATAGTATAACAACATGGAACAAACAATTTCAAGAATAATGAATCGAATCGAAAACCCCCAAATTCAAAATTTAGGGTTCAACGGTTCGAAAATCGTCCCAATTAACCCTAAATCAAACGAAAAATAACAGAAAACTTACATTGGATTATGGCAAATATGAATTAAGGACGAAATTTGCTTCCTTTAGCTTTAAAAATCGCAAGAAACCGAGCTATTTAGAGAGAGAAAGAGGCGAAAATAGATGAAGGAAGGAGAGAGAAAGCGAAATGAAAAATCGCGTTTTGCGATTTTCTTTTTGCTGAACTGAGTGTCGCGCGCAACTGAATGAGTTGCGTGTGACAGACCAGCACAACTCAGAAAGATGCGCGCGCCTGGCCAGCGCGACCCACTGAGTTGCGCGCGGATACTGGTCACAAAAATGATCGGAATCTTGATTTTGATCCGTTTGATCATTTTTAATGGTTTTTGCTCGCTATTAGACGTAATGGCACGCAAATTATCAAAATCTTTTTAAATTGCTTTGCATATTGTAGTTTGTTTTCTTCTTTGTTAGTTTTTTGCATCATTCTTGCATGCACACCGTGCTTTGTGCCTTCCCCAAGCATACATTTTGAATGTTTTTCGTAAGAGCGCCTTAAGACGTTCCGTGGTGGTGCTTTACGTAAAAGCACCCATAGACAGGTTTGTCATTTTACTGTACTGACGTTATAAATGTTCGGGTTTTCTTCTTTTTTCATGTCCGAAGGAAAAAGGAAGGCGTTTTCATGCAGCGTAAAAATGCAAATGACGTATCGTACGGCGCAAAATTGTACGGCGTAGGTGTTGCGCAAAATTTCACTTCAGCCCAAGCTTTGCGAGATCTACCTCTCGGAACTAAAAGGTAGAGAATTACTGTAGGCGTTAGCTCACGAGTTAACAGGCGCGCCGAACCATCAGGAATAGGCACTTCTTGAATGGGAGCTAATACGGTAGTTAGTTCGCTTACTAACTTACCGGACAGTTAGGGTGTCGAATCACCCCCTGTATAAAGAAGCGACGAGACGATGTCGCGCCTATGTAGTCACGTGCCCCTAGTTCTGAGACACGTGTACTCATCTTGTGGACAAAACTGCTGAGAGAGTTGCTGACTTTCTTCCCTCTCACTGGATTTGGATATATGCCTCTAGTCCTGAGACATGTATTTCTATCTTGTGGATATCCGGCTCGAATACCGGACCCGGCTCGAATACTGGACCATTTTGGCTCGAATACCAAAAACTCCTTTTCATCTTTTTTACTTTGTTAAAGTCAGGCTAGAGTTTCAATGACATATCGAGGGACTTTAGACCAACGATGACACGATTGAGAGGAAATCTTCACCTTTTATCCTTTTAAAACCGATCTCTTCTCATGACTTGACATCACCCAGAACACCTTTACTTGTAAAAGCGTTCTACAATTGCAAAGGATCAATCTAGATTCTTTAGCGCGTTAAGACTAGGGAAAACCTTTTTCTAGCCTTAATAGCTACTTGTTTCAAACACTTAGCGAACCAAGGATTTTTTCAACATCCTTAAACATTACTGAAAGATTCTTTATCTTAGAGAACTTCACAGAATGAGTCTCGGATTTATTTCCTTGACTACTTTGATCATCGTCTATTCTAGACTCGATCAAAGTGGGGGCTAACTATAGACATCTACTTTTATCCTCCTGTCCCGACAGGAAGTGCAATGACGATAAATAAAACCATCTTCGTGTTGGATCAAAGTGAAGAATGCTTATGGAGAATTGGTTAAGCCATAAAACACAAAAGACTAGCCCAAATTAAAGATAAAAGCCAAAAAAAGGTCCAATTAACTAAACCCGATCATAATTAGGCTTAAGCCCGTGCTTAAAACCCAATAATGACAGATTTAGGAGCGCCTAGGTTAAATTTTAGTGCTGCAGCAGAAAAAGCCGCGCGCATCTCAAACAGTCGCGCTAGGCTGCCGCGCGCAGCTAATTCAGTTGTGCGCGACACCCAGCGCAACCTCTAGAGTTGCGCTGCGAAAGATTCAGAATTATACGGAAAATATAAAATCGAATCTTACTATAAAGCCGCGCGCAAGATAATTAGTTGCGCTGCCCATAGCAGCGCAACCTAATCACTTGTGCTGGGATGCCGCGCGCCACTCATCCTATTACGTGCGACACCTGCTACGGCAGAATGCTCGTAACCCTAAACCTAATCATTCCCTATAAATAAGAGCTTAAACCGAGGCTTAAGGAGACAGAAAATAACCTAAAAAACTCTGGCGAAATACTTGTGAAACTTGTGCAACCTAGCCCCTCTTGTCCTAAACTCTCACCCCTTTTGATGTTTTGTTACTACGGTGGAGGCTCCCCAACAAGAAGGAGTCCATAAGTATTTTAAACGGAGATCTAGCAAAGAGAAGTGGTAAATTCCCGAGCACTTAGTTAAATCACATTTATTTTCTTGTTTAAAAGAACCTTAATTAATTAATTAGTGTTGTTTAATCACCTTTAAAGTAATTAATTAACCAATTCCACATAGTATCTTGCGTTAAATAAAGATTAGAATTGAATTAAATAATTGTTGGTTGATCACTTAAGCCAAGGCGAATATTGTTTATTTTCTTGTCATTTTCACGAATTTGATTAAATAAAGAATAACGACATTACGATGTAATTCCTACGTGAATTGGTACGTGTAAATAAAATCAACTAACATAGTTTTAGGTATCGCGTTGCATATATTGTTTGGTGATGAAATTGTAAAAAAGGAAGAGCTAGTAGAGGCCGCACTAGGGCTAGGATAACGATTCCCCTCTAAAGGGAACGTTATTTTAGTACCCTCGCCCCCGAACTCATTTCTGGTTTATAGTCCAATTTGGGCATGGGTAAACTTATGATTCGTGTTAATTATTCCATGAACTCCACATGGAAGAAAGGTATGAGCGAGGTTTATGAGTTTTTCCTAAAACTCATTGGCGACTCCCTACTTGTTTCTTACAAAAAAGCGTAATGATAGAATCAATTCTAATTCAAGGTCCCCTAAACAGTCAGGAATTCAAATCCTACTGCACCCTAACAAGTGTAAAGTCCTAGACTTTTAAAGGGCTATGGGCATTTAAGGAGAGGACCCCTTACGATGGGAACCCCCTCCTTACACTTATTTAAGTATAATTATAATCTAAGTTTATTTTATATATTATGAGTATTTTAAGACCGAAACATTATGGGTTCACCTTCCACACTAACATCACTCATCGTGGAGGGAAAACTACATAATAGGTTCATAATGGATGAAGACGAACGTCCTAGGGTTGCATATAACCAATTTAGCAATGAAATCCCAGTGACCTCCCTCGATGGAATCAATGATGAATCTCTGGGAGGACGAAGGAAGGTTATATGCAAGCAAATTATTCAAGCTTGTGAGGAATAGGGGATGTTTTAAGTGGTTGATCACGGTGTTGATCCCGAACTTGTTCATGAAATGGCTAGCTTGTCTAGGGAGTTCTCTGCTTTGCCTGATGACGAAAAATTGAGGTTTGATATGAGTGGGGGTAAGAAAGGTGGTTTTATTGTTTCTAGTCATATTAAGGTAACTCTCTATATTAGAGTTTGGTTAGGTTAAGTATGTTAATATTGTATTTATGTTATGTTTATCTTGTTAGGAGTTTTAGGCAAGTTAGGTTTCCTATTGTATTGTGTATATATATGTGATTATTATCAATGCAAAGGCTAAGCTGTTTTCTCCATATTTCCTTGAGTTTAAGATGGTATCATAGCCTCTCTAATTTTTAGAGATTTTTTCGATCCTTGGTTTGTTTTCTAATTAATTCCGCAAATTAATTTGTTTGTGAGATTAGGCTAATTAATTTCGCAAATTAATTTGTTTGTGAGATTAGGCTTCGATTTTTTTTTTCAACAAACACAATTCCATAAATTTCGTTTTTTTATTCCTTGGACGAAATTAGGGTTTCAAAGATCCCTAATTTGTTTGTTCGTTGAAATTGATTTGGGTGTTGCGATTTGTGGTGTTCGGTGTGTGTGGTGCGCATCTGTGTGTCTGTGATGCTGGTTTGTGCGTGTAGGGCTACGGGTCTGTGCGTGTGTTGTGTTTGTTGTTGCGTGGTGTAGTGCGCAGGAGTGTTGCTTGCATGCTGTGTTGTTGTTGCTGCTCGTGGTTTGTGTGTGGTGCTGCTGTGTGGGCAGCGCTGTTGGTGTGTGTTGGTGGCAGCGTGTGTTGCTGTGGTGTGCGCAAGGTGTGTTGGTGACTTGTGTGTTGTTATGTGTTGCGATTGTTTTTTTTTGTGCTCGTGATTTAGTGCGATGGCTGGTGATGACAACACACCTCCTCCTCCTCCTCCTCCTCCTAAGTACGAGCCTTTCACCGATTACTATCTTCATCCGAGTGAAGGTTCTCAATTGGTGATTTGTCCGGTGTTGCTTACTGTCGGCAACTATGAAGAGTGGTCGAGGTCAATTCGCAACAATCTTCGGTCCAAGAGCAAGCTCGGGTTTGTTGATGATTCTATTGTTCAACTCGATCCCAAGCATTCAGATTATCGCCAGTGGGGTATTGTTAATTCTACTGTTGTTGCTTGGATTTGTAATACTCTTGATGTTAGTATTCTTTCTACTGTTATTATTCCTGATGACGCTAAGACTTTGTGGGATGATTTGCGTGATCGTTATTCTCTTGGTAACGGTCCTCGTAGTTTTGAATTGAAACATGATATTGTTGATTGTAAGCGAAGAGGTCGTTCTGTTGCTGTTTATTATGGTGAATTGAATAAATTGCAAAATTTATTGTCTAGTTATGTGAAATTGCCTGCTTGTACTTGTTCCGCTGCGAAAGAATATGCTAAGTTACATGAGAATGAGTTGTTGCATCAGTTTTGTCTTGGTTTTGATCCTAAGAAGTTTGGTTCTGTTGTGTCTACTTTGTTGATGAGTGCTCCTTTGCCTTCTATGAATACTGCTTATGCTAAGGGTATTACTGATGAGCATAAGCAATCTCTGTCTGAGGCACATGAGACCTCTTCTTCTTCTGCGACTGTTAGTTTTAATGCAACAGGTACGGCTTCCGGTCGAACTTTCAAACGGATTGAGTGTACTTATTGTAAGAAGTTTGGTCATGATAAGGAGCATTGTTATGAGCTTCATGGCTTCCCGGGTGGGGGGCGTGGAGGTCGTGGTGGTCGTGGAGGTCGTGGTGGTCGGTCGTCTGGTAAGGACAAGGGTGAGTTTGCTAGTGCTGCTGGTAGCTCTCGTGGTAATAATGAGCCGGTTTCTGCAACTGATCGTGGGAGTGTTCCTACAATTTCTGATGCAAAGTGGAAGGAACTCATGTCTGCTGTAAAGGGTGTCAAGTCTGGTTCTTTGTCAGATGGCAATAAATTTGGTACGTATAATTCCACTGATTGGCTTATTGACACTTGAGCTTCAAATCATATGTCTGGTAATATTGATCTTTTCACTGATTTACATGACATCTCTTCGCCTGCTGGTTTGCCTTATGGGAAGAGCACGACGGAAACAAAGGAAGGAAGAGTTATTTTTTCTGATAATTTAACTCTTGATAATGTTTTATATGTTCCTACTCTTAAATGCAACTTGTTATTTGTGTCTCAATTGTTAGAAAAACAATGCTATTTTATTATGTTCACTGACAAGCTATGCATTATTCAAGACCACAGTTTGAGGAACCTGACTGAAGCGGGGGTCCAATGTGATGGGGTCTATATTTTTCGTCCGGTTCGTGCTCGAAATCTACAGGTGAACAAAATGGTTATTTCAGATGCAAGTTTGTTATGGCATAGGAATCTCGGGCATCCGTCAATGCAAGTTGTGAGCTCTCTTCCGGGAGTTTCTAGTAGTCGTAGTACTCATAGTAGTAACTCTGTTTATTATTTTGATTGTGACATTTGTTTTATGGGGAAGCAACCCCGGAACTCTTTTTCGTTAAATATGAATAAAGCATCTGGAATTTTTGATTTAGTTCATTGTGATATTTGGGGTCCGAATAAGATTGTTTCTAGTTGTGATGCTCATTATTTCCTAACCATTGTTGATGATTTTTCATGTGCGATTGGGTGTTTTTGATGGTTGGTAAATATCAAGCTTCTCAGTTGGTTCGTGAGTTTTGTGCTATGGCTAAGAGTCAATTTGGCAAGAAAGTGAAAGTGGTTCAAAGTGATAATGGCCAAGAATTTCTAAGTTTGGGGTCGTTCTTTGCACAAAAGGGCATTCTGCATCAAACATCGTGTGTTGACATGGCTCAACAGAATGGTAGAGTTGAGCGTAAACATTGTCACATTTTAAATGTGGCCCGTGCTCTTTGGTTTCAGGAAAAGTTGCCAAAGTATTTTTGGGGTGAGTGTTATGACTGCGGTGCATCTCATTAATCGCACTCCTACTCCGGTTTTGAAAGGTAAAACCCCTCATGAGCTTTTATTTGGTCAAATACCTTTATATGACAGTTTCCGAGTCTTTGGTTGTCTTGCTATGTTGCGAATCATCCTCAAGTTAAGGACAAGTTTGATTCTCGAAGTCGGCGGTGTATTTTTGTCGGTTATCCTCATTGAAAGAAGGGTTGGCGTCTTTATGATTTAGAGACAAATAAATTTTTTGTAAGTCGGGATGTACAGTTTTTTGCGGATAAATTCTCGTATCTTGAGTCACTTCCGGATGAATGAAGATTATTGTGGGAAAAATATTTCTCGAATCCGCTGATTTGGGATGAAGATACCGAATTTTTTGGGGGTTCATTTGATGTGCAAGGGGGAGGAGCTGCAACCGAAATAGCCCGCACCGCAGCCCAGCCGCGGCAGCTGCCGCCCAGCCACAACCAGGCTGCGGTACAGCTTGCTCGCCCCCCCATCGGGCGTTGGCAGTGGGCAGCAGCACCCACACCAGCAATCTACCTGGAGCGATGGAAACCCATCGGCCGCTGGAGCATGGCTGGGCGTACTAGTCAACCTTCTGCCCAACCCGATGGATTTCCATCGGCCGCTAGCAGCAGACCCTTGTAGCAGCAGGAAGGCTGCCAGCCACATCCAGCCACTGCTGGGCAGTCCTCGCCCCAGCCAGCCACGGCTAGGCAGTGCGACACAACCGCCACTGCGGGGCAGTCCGTTAGTGGTTCCCCGGCAGCCGGTGGTGGCCGATGAATGTGGTTTGCCGTCTCGTGAAGGTTTTAGTAGTGACGAGCGACCGAGTACTATTATTGAGCGAGAATTAGATGGTTCTAATATTTTTATTCACCCGGAACAATTGAGGATGAGTTCGTCAGAAAATTTGGGTCGTGGTCATCGTGAAAAACGACCTCCTTCATGGCATCGGAATTATGTTACTCATACTATCAGCACTGAAAATATAGACCCCTCCACATCAACTATCGACCCTCCTCAATCACATTCCTCGGGTAAACCTTTACCTATAGCTTGTCATGTTGAATATAATCTTTTTTCTATGAGACACAAGTGTTTTTTTTGCGACGATCACTAAGGGAAAGGAACCGTCTTCATTCAAAGAGGCGGTTAAAGACGTCGGTTGGCGTAAGGCTATGTAAGATGATATTGATGCTCAAGAACGCAATGGCACATGGACCTCTGTGGATCTTCCTCCCGGCAAAAGAGCGATTGGTAGTGGTTGGGTGTACAAAATCAAGTACACAAACAAGTCAAAGGTGGAACGTCTCAAGGCTCGTTTGGGTGTTTATGGCAACCGTCAGGTTGAAGGTGTTGATTATAATGAGACGTTCGCTCTAGTCGCAAAGATGACTACGATACATATCTTGTTAGTTGTTGCAGTATCTTTGAATTGGGAGTTACATCAGATGGATGTTCATAATGCTTTTCTTCATTGTGATTTGGATAAAGAAGTGTATATGCAGTTTCCTCCAGGGTGCGGTACACCGACACCTAGCAAAATTTGCAGGTTGCGGAAGTCTTTATATGGCTTGAAACAAGCCCTGAGACAGTGGTTTTCAAAGCTGTCGAGTGTTCTGCGAGCTTTTGGGTTTAAAAACTCATATTCTGATTACTCCCTATTTAGTTATGTACAAGGCAGTGTCTCTTTGCATGTTCTTGTATATGTCGATGACTTGATTATTGCAGGCTCCTCTCATGATGCTATTGTTAGGTTCAAAGCCTATTTATGCAAATGCTTCTATATGAAGGATTTGGGTTTGCTTAAGTATTTCTTAGGCATCGAGGTTACTCGGAGTCCGGAGGGTATCTTTCTTTCTCAACGAAAGTATGCTCTAGATATTTTGACTGAGGCAGGGATGTTGGGTTATAAACCCATTGACACTCCGATGGAGCAAAACCATCATCTTGCACATGCATCCGGTGAACCGTTTACTCAACCGGAACAGTATCGTCGTTTGGTTGGCCGGTTGGTCTATTTGTCGGTCACTCGACCAGAGTTGAGTTATTTAGTGCATGTTTTTGCACAGTTCTTGAGTGTTCCACATGTTTCTCATTGGGATGCGACCATTCGTGTCTTGCGCTATCTTAAGGGTAGTCTGGGACAAGGTATTTGTTGCGACCTACAACGGATTTACGCACAGCGTTTTGTGATAGTGATTGTGCGCCATGCCATTGACTCGGCGTTCTTTGTCAGGTTATTTTGTTTTCGTAGGTCGTTCCCCTATTTCTTGGAAGACTAAGACATCCTCGTCTGAAGCCGAATACAGGTCTATGGCTCTTACTTCTCGTGAGTTGAAATGGTTGAAAATATTGTTGTTTGTTCTTAGTGTTAAGCATTCAAATCCTATGCAGTTGTTTTGTGATAATCAGTTAGCCTTGCATATAGCTAAGAATCCAGTGTTTCATGAATGTACGAAACATATAGAGGTAGACTTTCATTTTGTTCGTGATGAGTTGATAAACGGTAATATTTCTACCTCATATGTTTCGACAGGTCATCAGTTGGAAAATATTCTCACCAAAGCTCTTGGACGTCAACAGTTTGGTTTTCCCCTACGCAAGTTGGCATTCGTGATTTACATGCTCCAACTTGAGGGGGAATATTAGAGTTTGGTTGGGTTAATTATGTTAATATTGTATTTATGTTATGTTTATCTTGTTAAGAGTTTTAGGCAAGTTATGTTTCCTATTGTATTGTGTATATATATTTGATTATTATATATGCAAAGGCTAAGCCGTTTTCTCCATATTTCCTTGAGTTTAACACTCTAGTCTCTACTACTACTGTTTTTATTTTTATTTTTTTTTGTATGCACTCTCTCCCTCTACTTTTGTAACCATATATAAAATGTATGTCCATGTTTTATGTTTACCTTTCAATTTTTATTTTCGTAGTTCACATATGTGATTGTGACTAAGGACATAATCGGTAAAACTAGTTGTAGTACTAATGAAATGTCCTATGTAGATAATTGTAAACTTTTCAAGGTTAGTTATCAAAGTACTCCGTAACTTATTAGTATTAGATTAGACGCACGTTTTACATAAATAACTGTTTTTTTATTTTTTATTTTCTTTCGACAATGTAGTATAAAGGAATAAACACCTGTCAAAATAGGAATACTCATATAATAATATAAACAATCCGTCGGTAGATTTTGCAAAAGTTTAGGAAAAATTAACAAAAATAATCCCAAATATTGCCTTCTTTCTCATTTTAATCCCAACTATATTTTAACCTAGAATAATCCCAACTATAAGGGGGCGTTTTTCAAAATACTCTCATTTACCTCTCATACCGGTTGTTTATTTATTTATTTATTTTCATTCTTTTCTTTTTTTTATCTTTCACTTTTCCTTATATCCCCACCATCTCCACCTGAAGGATTTAGCAGCTTTCCCTCTCTATCCTCCCCAATCCCCATCATCTCCATATAACACATTTTCCTCCATTGAATACTCTGTTTTTTTTTTTAATTAAATTTCAAAAATAAAGAAGTTATCACTTTTAGAAATTAATTAGTTGGATTGTTCTAAATAATTCCAAGCTTAATTTGTTAAAAAAAATTAAAAAAAAATCAACCCGTAATTGGATAAATGTTGACTCTCCAATTCTCAAAATGTAATTGTGGGTTACGATAGCTAATAGATCGAGGTTGGGTAGGTTTTTCGCCGGCTAGACATGGATGGAACGGTGGTTCTCTGTGGCTGGGCATAATGGAATGGTGGTTTCGGTGGCTGGGTTTGGCTAGAATGGTGGTTTTTGTGGCTGGGATTGGCCAGAATGAATGGTGGTTTCAATGGCTGGGTTTGGCTCGAATGGTGGTTTCGATGGTTGCGGGTGGCTGTATTTTGGCTAGAATGGTGGTTTCGGTGGCTGGGTTTGGCTGAAAAGTAGTTTCGATGGCGGGGAATGTCCGAATGAAGTTGTAGAGAGGGTGGTCAATGGTGGACAGTGAACTCTTATCAAAGAAGGAAAAAAGAGGGGTGTTTGTTATCTTTTATTATTAAAATAGCACTCAACATCAACTTCACACATCACTCTTTTTGCCTAAACAACAGGTTAAAAAAAGAGTAAGACTATTTTGAGAAGGATCACCCAATAGTTGAAATTATTCAAGGTTAAACTATAGTTGGGATTAAAATGAGAAGGAAGACAATAGTTGGGATTATTTTTGTTAATTTTTCCAAAAGTTTACTCTGGGGCCACAAACTGTTTTCTTTTCTTTTATTTTAATTTTTTAAAAAAAGCTTATAGCTAGTTCTCAGCTTAGTCAAATCACTAAAATTACTCGAAGCTATGGATGAAGATGCCTTTCGATGGGAAATCTTTTTGAGTTTTCAGGCCAGAAATAGATTATGTTCAATTTTTTGTTTTCTTTCATTCATCAGTTATGATGATGACATCAAGAAAAAGCGAAATGACACTCCTAAAGTTTAAAGCTCGTTTGTTTTATACGGAGAAGATAACTATAACTAATATATAAAGCTAAACTTTTAGCCCCAGGTCACGAGACAGTGATACTTGGCGTTCCAATTTTTTGCCAAGTGTCGTGCCACGTTGGATAGACTTAGATAGATTTTATAGGATAAAAAAAAAAGTTTAGAATTCCATTTACAATCAAATTTGGATAGAATTTTAGGATAAAATTGTTAGTTTAGAGTTTTATTTTAGGATACCAATATTTCATATGTACAAATTGAATTTTAATTTTATTCAAAAAAAATTTTTAGATTATAATTCTCAAAAATATCGTATAAATTTATTGTTTATATCATAATATTTTTTTGGAGCAGAGGAAGTAGTTCAAGACATAAAATATGCATTTTTAATATATACTAATCAGTTAAAATAGTATACTTCACAATCTAATATAATTTTATTGCTATGCAGACCTATCAATCAGGGTCGGGTCAAGTCATGAGTCATCTCAAATCGGGTCATTTTAGGTTACGGGCCAAACAATGTTTAACCCTTGTCCAAAGTTTTGGGTTCGGATCAACCCAACGGGCTTTGAACATTTTTTTTATTAATTTATTTTTGTCTAATTTTTGTAACGTATTTAATCGAACATTTTCACCAATAGTATTATTAGTCATTACATGCCTACTAGATAAAAAATCGTCATAAAAGCACATTAATTACTAACTAATTTTGAATCAATGATACTTCGTATATTTTAAAATTCGACATATAGATAAAAAATTTATCTTAAAATTTAATAAACATCCCGAGCATCGCACGGGGCACAAAACTAGTCTTTTATATAATTCTATTCGTGTTGTTCTTACATGGTGTATTTTTGTTTTGGACCTTGGCACATTGGATTACTTGCTTATTAATTTTGATACATTTTCTAAAAAAACAATCGTTAAATTCTAAGAGAACCCCAATAAACGTTAATGTACTCCCTTATTGTCAAATTGTAGGTCATCCTAATTAGCTTTTATAATTGAGGTGTGAAATAAATAGACCATGTAAATAGTATGTAACTTTTTTTTTCTCTCATGAGTTAGCCGTACCATTCTGGAATGAAGACAGTTTAAGGATTGTTGACCAGTTAACATTAGTAAATATGAGTTCGTAGACGATGAGAAAGCAATCGAAAGAAAAGCAGAAGCAGTTCAATTAGTCTAATCAATGAGCATGAAGGCTACCGATTTACTTTTTCTTCTTCAAATTACACCAACATCCCATCAATTTGACTCACGGTATTAGCAGGCATAAGAAGCAATTAATCAAGGAATAATCGACAAAAATATACACTTTCATACTCTTAGACAATATTTATATACAAGTTAGCCTCTCTTATGCGACTCTATTAGATCAGTATAGGAGACGAATGATAAAGCTCCTTGTACGATACGAAATAGCTTAGTTACTTGTATTTGTTATAGCTATAAGATGTTTGTTTAAAAATTCATATATGGATAATTTAATGCGCCATTTGTCAAAAATTAATTGTTATGTTAATGGTATAGTTTAAACCAGTGTTACTTAATTTACACTAAGCGAGTGATTTTCTTTACTTACTACAAATTGTTGATTTAACCATGAATCTATGACTATCGATATGCATGTCTTACCAGAATAAGATAGTAGCTAATTGGCGCGAGATGGTAGCTTTTATTTCATATATCCGATTAAAGAGAGGGATTACCCAAGGTGGCTAGATAAACCCAAAGAATGGCGGGTCGTGACTGAAGTCTATAGTGAGAAGATGATGGACCTTGCAACTACTCTTTTAGGGGTTTTGTCTGAAGTAATGGGCCTAGAAAGAGACACTATGACAAAGGCCTGTAAACAGTTGGACCAACGGATGGCAGTGTAATTCCTAACACCTACCCCCTAGTGTAGCTTCCACTACCTACACCTCCCCCTAAACGCAGCGTATAACATGCCACTAACCCCACTAACACTACAAAAATAAAAACTTTTTAGCAACTAAGTTTGGCAACAGATTTTTAAAAGGTTGCTAAATAGCAACGAATATAATTTTTTTCATTGTCTAATTAAAAGCGACATTTTATGATTAAGTTTTTTAATAATTAATGGCTACAAGTTTTTTATTTGTTGCTATTTAAAACAAATTGTCTTACTAGTTGTTACTAGATGGCATTATATTTTTCTCTTGTTGCCATATGGTAACAAACTATGGCAACAAATATTTTATTTGTATTGATTTAAAAACAAACAAAGGCAATGAATTTTTAAATTGTTGCCATTAGAAACAAGTCGTTTAAACTATTGTTGCTAGATGATAACGTATTTTTTATTTGTTGCCATTGGAAACAAATTGTGTTACTTGTTGTTGTTAGTTTATACGTAGGCCACTTTTTGCTATTATGTATAAAATTATTTGAAAACACCCTTCTTATTATTTGTTGCTATAATGACATCAAATAGAGACAGATTTCAATTTCGTCTCTAATTTAGAGACAGATTTTTGATTTTGTCCCTAATTTAGAGACAAATTTTTCAATTTCGTCTTTAATATTTCATTCACTTATTATAAATTATATGCATAGAAGTAAACAAATAGTTCTTGGTATAGTTGGTAAGAGATTCAACATGTGACTTTCAGGTCACAAGTTCGACTCCTACCAACTGCGATTCTTGAAAGTGGTGATTTAAAGAGCCTTACATGCAAAATCGAGCTGAGTTGACCAGACAACTAATATTTATGAGTTGTTGCTATTTTTATGAACCAACTTTAATAATTTGTTGCTATTTTTAGAAACCAACATTAATAATTTGTTGCTATCTTAGGAACTAACATTAATAATTTGTTGCTAATTTTAGAAACAACCAATGGTAATCTGTTGCCAAAGTTGGCAATGAATTCACCAAAAACAGCAACCATCATGGAAACTATATTTAAATGGATGCAATATTGCAAAAAAATTGCTTTGCAACTGGTAACCAAAATTCCATGGCAACAAGCCTTTTAGCAATAACAAATTTTTGTTTCCAACCCGTTGCTAAATAGAGTTGACAACGATTTTTTGGTAAATAGCAACGAATTTTTGGTGATGCTATATTGACTTAATTTTGTAGTAACCAATAACCGCAACCCACTAACCGCAGTTAAAAGTTAATAACCGCCCCTACCCAACCTATATATACAAAAAAAAACCCCAGCATTTTCTCTCTCTAAAACCTTCTTCTACAACATTCTTCCATTTTATCTCTCATAAAATTCAAACAAATTGCAAGAATTCCAGAAAAAAAAATTGCACAAAATTACTCAAAAAGTAGTACAAATGCCTGACATTCAAGGTGAAACTGCAGAATCGGAACAAGATTTAGCAAAAAGTAAGTAATTTTGTTAATTTTGTTCATTTTTTTTTGCAATTGTAGTACGATTTTATGTTGAAACCTAATTTTTTGTTCAATTTCTTGCGAATGTAGTGAAATTTCGAAGAAACACACTTCAGAGAAGAACATTGAAGATGAAACTGCAAAATCAGAACAAGATTTAATTAAAGAGTAAGTAATTTGTTAATTTTGTTCATTTTCTTGCGATTTTAGTGCAATTTTAAGTACGTAACCTAAATTTTGTTCAATTTATTGCAATTGTAGTATGAGTTTGCAGAAGAACACTTCAAAGAAGATCATTTTGCTAAATTTTTGTTAAATTTCTTGCAATTTTAATAAAAATTAACAAATTAGTAAAAATATTAACAATTAATTAAACAAAACAGAGATGCTGATGAGGAACCTCTTTAGTCAAGAGTAGAAAAATTGAAAAAAAAACCGCGAAAAGACTCCAATTGTAGATCCTGAACTTTTGAAAGATATTGCCAAAAGTGGTACGGATTTAAAAATGTCTCCAATTCCAAGGTATATGATCATTTACAGAACATATTATGTTCATTTGTTTATTATATAATGTTATAATAAGTTTGATTATATCATTGTTCAATAGGCTATTTGTATTTGATCATATTTTGATTATATCATTGTTCAATATGCTATTTGTATTTGATCATTGTTTAGTATGCTATTTGTATTTGATCATATATAATGTTGTGATGATTTTGCTTATATCATTAAAAATGATCATATTTGATACTTATAATGTTCATTTATAGATATAGTTATGATCATATATATGTATTTGTATTTGTTCTTTTGAGACTTAAACAAAAAATGTACATTTCATTGAAACATCTTGAACATATATGAATATGATAATAATCATCTCAATTGTATACATTCAAACTAATACTCTGTAATTAATTTATATTGTAGTGATGTACCATTTAGAGTGAAACACTTGCTTCAATTTAGAGATGGAAAATCTGAACCATTAACTCTAAAGAAGGTTATAGAACAAAATGAATTTGGTAATAGTTATCAAAGATACATTTTAAACAAGTAAGTTTATATGTATAAATATATTATATGCAATAATTGTACATTGTTTATATATATCAAACTTATTAAGTAATTGTTAAAATGTTAGTGAAAAAAAAAAGGTTCGAGTGAAATTTTTTATGTCAAAAACAAGACCACCAGAGACAAATCAACCAATAAGGTATAAAAACTTTATACCAAAATAACTAGTTCTCTTCCTCATTGTATAAATTAGTTCATACTTGAATGTCATATTATATAAAATAATTCTAATTTTTTTAGTGATCAAAGTGAGAATGTCTCTGGTACTCATAACACAACTGAAAGTGTGGCTGCTACTCATACCACAACTGACAAAGAGAGTAGGGATCAAAGATATGCTAATGCTCACTTTTGTATTCACAAGTGTTCATTTTACATACAAAATTTGTTCATTTTACATACAAAATTTGTACTAATAAAACATGTTCATTTTATTATAGATAAATGTCTATTTTGTGTATCATTTATGTGCATTTTTGTTTATAGTATTACTTAATACTGATTTTAACAAGCTAAAAGAAGTTCAATCAAAGGATCAGAGCAATAAAGAAAAGAATACTCCTGGCCAAAAGTAAGATAAATTAAATGTTCGTTTTCTATAGACTTATGTTCATTTTATATTGGTTTAGTCAAAGTTACAAATTCAAACATATTTTTAATATATTATCAGAAAACCCAAAAATGATGATCAAAAGAAGCCAAAAACAACAAACTTTAAAGGCGAAGATGCAACGAATACATTTAGACATAGAGGAAAACCCAAAGTATGTTCAAATTTAAATAACTAAATTAAATTAAATTAAATAAATAATGTATATATATGAAAATTTCATAATAATATCTCACATTTACAGGAAGTACAAAGAATCAACAATCGTAATTATGAAAAATCTTAAAAGAATGGAAAACGCAAGCAAGAAATTCAAGAAGGTAAATGTTCACATATATGTAATATTTCTATTTATTGTTTATATATAAATATGTTTATAATAATACTATTA
This sequence comes from Chenopodium album, assembly GCF_948465745.1. Lineage (NCBI taxonomy): Eukaryota > Viridiplantae > Streptophyta > Magnoliopsida > Caryophyllales > Amaranthaceae > Chenopodium > Chenopodium album. Next base: position 41,020,054 of record NC_137846.1, on the reverse strand, counting down.
TTTTTGCAGGTGAAGAAAAACAGAAGCAAAAAGGGCCTTTTGGAAAGAAAATCCCTGAAAAGAAAAATGTGGAAGATGTCTTAATTAAGACATCACAGATTAAAGGTAAAAAATAATAAATGTTTCATAATTATTACATAAAATGTTCATTTTGGATATGTATAGTTATTAATTTTAATGTTAAAGAAGATTAATCAATTTCAATTTTGACTAATTTAAATTTCATAGAAGGACAAGAGGAAAAGAGGCAAGAAATGGAGAAAAGCCCTGAAAAGAATACTGTGGAAGATGTTTTTTAAAAGTCAGCAGAGCAGAAAGGTAAAAAATGTAAAATGTACATATTTATTAAATAAAATGTTCATTTTTGATCTACATAATAAATAATGTTCAAAAAGATTAATAAATTTCAAATTTCCCTGATATAATTTTTATAGAAGGAGAAGGGAAAAAAGGGTCAGAAAATGAGAAAATCTCTAAAGAGAAAACTATGGAAGATGTCTCTCAAAAGACAACAAAGCTGAAAGGTAAAAATTTAAAATGTACATATTTATTAAATACAATGTTAATTTTGGATCTGCATAATATTTAATGTTCAAGAAGATTAATTGATTTCACTGATAAAATATGCATAGAAGGACAAAAGGAAGATATGCCAAAGGCAACACAGATAAAAGAAACTACTGGAAATAAGAATGGTAATATTCATTATGTAAAATGTTTATTTATATTGTATATAATAAACATTTGTCATTCTATTTACATAAATGATCATTTACTATTTTTTATTTGATCATTTAATATGCAGCAGAAATGACATATGATTATTATGAAATTGAGGATGAGACTGATCTGATATCTGAAGATATGGTTACTGCACGTGTAAATGAGGATCCAGCTCCATCATCTCAAAAGAGTGAACAATCAAGCCAAAGGAAATCAAGATACAAAACAGTTGTAAGAAAAAACAAAAATAAAACTCCTGTTGTGCCAAGTAGAAGAGTTACAAGAAGCCAAGGTAAAGATAATACTTTTGTATTTAATGTTAAATAGAACATTTTTAACTTTACTAACAAAAAGTTTAAAAACACAATAGATGTTTTGTTAGATGAATCTGTTGAGGGAGGCCAAAAGGAGGCAACTGCTGATCCTGCTGAAAGATCCGCAAAAAAAGGTTTAGAAAGAAGAATTTCTCCAAGGACATCTCCTATTCGAAAGAGAGCTGGTGCACCTTTTGCAACACCTAATCCAATAAAAAAAATGGTAGGTGCCCCTGCTGAATATGCTGCAACACCTATTAAAAAAATGGCTGGTGCTCCTGCTGAGAAAGTTGTAGAACAACAAGGAAAAAAGGGTAAATGTTCAATTGATTAAAATTTTGTTATGTATTAAAAAATATAAAATTTGTATGTAATATATAAAACTTTAAAATTTATATAGGTGGAAGAAAGAGACCTGCAGGACAACTGTAGAATACTTCTAAGGTTGCTGGCAAAATAAAAGCAGGTATATAATGATATGTGATAAAAGTTCAATTTCAATGTATAGAATAATCATATATAAAAACTGTTTTGTTCATTTTTTCATTTGATTAAAATTCATTTAAATACATGAATAATCATATATGATGACTTTTATATTAATGTCAATTTTCAGCTGCCAAGAAAAATGTTGGGAAGAGAAAAAAAAATTCAAGAAGTGACATCTGATGAACCATCTCAAGATCCTTCTAATAGTGGTGATGACAATGAAGAATCTGTCTATAAAGCTGAACAAGAACCTGTCAGTGAGGAAGAAGATGAATTAGAGGAGGAGGAGGAGGAGGAGGTTGAAATTAAGCCAAAGAAGAAAAAGGCAAAGAAGGAGGAGAAGGTATTGAAGCTAAAGGCTGAGAAGAAGGTGCAAGAGTTGGTTGTGTATAAGCCAAAAGGTGAGGGTAAGAGAAAAAGGAAACAAAAAACAGAAATAGTTGAGGCGGAGGAATTTGAAGAAATTGATGAAGAAGAGTTTCAAGAACAGAAAGCATCAACAAGAGGGCGGCATGTGAAGTTGATGCAATGGATCAAAAACATGAGTGTAGAACAGAAATTACAGATAGAGGAGATTGGATTAGGAGCCCTACTTCAATCCAGTTACCTCAGTTGGACCAAAGTTTCAGTTATTGGATTTTGAACAGTTTTGAAGAAAACAGTCAAACTTTTGAACTTCTAAAAAATCAATCGATTGAAGTGGAAGTAGAGGATGTTAGAGTAGTATATGGTCTACCAATGGGAGAAATACCCATTGTTGAAGCAAAATCAGAAAAACCAAGTGAGGATTTTGAAAATTTTATGAAGAATTGGAGAGGAAAATGGAATGGAAATATTCCTTCTGTAAGCCAAATTGTGGCAAAATACATTGACAAAAAGTTTGAGAAAGACAGACCTGACAATGAAGATTTCATTACAAACTTTTTGGTGGTGGCAGTGAATGCATTGATAAAGTGCATACAAAACAATCGGTGCCATTACAAGTTTCTCCATTCAACAATGCACAAGGAAAAAATTAAAAACTTGAATTGGTATCAATATGTGTTTGATTCACTGATGAAGAACCATGTTGATTGGAGAAAACAGTCAAGGAAGGGATTATACAAAGGACCCTTACAATTTCTGATGTTATGAATAATAAAGTTCATTTTTTAATAATTGTTCAAATCTGTTTTAATAATTGTTCAAATATATATTGATAATTGATCATATAAAATATTCATTTGTTGTTTGATAATTGTTCAAATCTGTTTTATAATTGATCATATATAATCTGATAAATGTTCATTTAATTCTTTTGTAGCTATTCTATTTTGATAGAGTTTAGAGATTGGGTAAAAAGCCACCAAGAACAATCCCAATTATTTCTGTTTGGAAACGGGACATGGTTCTTGAAAGAATAAAAAATGAATTGGAATTGGGACTTGGTAAAGGGAAGATACTTCCTAGAATTGTTGAAGAAGCTGAAATCAGTCCTGAGGTAAGTAAAATGAACACTTTAAAATACATAAATGTTTATTTCTTTAATATGAAATGTATTGTTTAAAATCTCATAATTTCTTTATAATATAGATTTTCATGAATGATTTCATTGATGTGATGATTGAAACTGGTCGTTCCTTGTCAAAACTATCAAGTAAACAGATGAAAGCTAAGGAAATATTCCCCGAAAATGACTTGGTAAAAAAAGTTGTTGAGGTTATGGGGAAAGTGGCAACAGAACCATCAATCTTAAGCCAAGATGAAGAAATCTATGGCTCGGAAGATTTCTTAAATGCGATTGCAGAAGCTGAAAGGGAATTTTTTAAAGCAACTGATATGGAAAAATACAAAAAAGGAAAACAGAAAAAGGAGGAGTACAATATCAACAAAGCATTCAGTTTGGGACTTACTCCTCCATCTCCACAAATTGGTAAGAACAAAATAAAAGTGTTTAAATATTATACTCAATATATCTAATGATATGTTTAACTAACAATTTTTTTGTAAAAAATGAAATCAGATCCAAGTCATCCAACATCTACAACAATGGGTGTTATTGCAGCTGAAGCCTCTGCTTCTGTAGCAGTTGAAAATCCTACTGGAAAATCTTCTCCTATAGGTAAATTAAAAAGAAAATAATATGTTCATAATTATTATATATAATGTTCATATTTATATTTGATAATGTTCATGTTTATATTTGTTAATGTTCATTTTAAAAACAGCAGAGTGTTTTTTTGGTAAATAGAGAATTTTATTACCAAAAGGAAAAGTTACAACTTACAAACCAAAGTTGCAACAGCAACAACCACCAAAAGACCTGAACCAGGCTAAACCACCACCAACAACCTATAAACAAGCCTAGCCACCTTCTAGGAAGGGTTCTAGGGAGGTCTAGAGGCACCTACTGGACTCAGATTCCCAGCCACCTTCCAGGAAGGGTTCTAGGAACCAGGACCAGACAAAGAAACACTACAAAACCAGCAGAATAAAGAATCTGCAAATAACAGGCTAAAACCAAAACAATAAAAAGCCAATAAAAACAAAAATTACAGGATTAGCAGATGTCTATCAGCCTTAGAGAATCTACAAGCTACAGCAAAAAGAATGTCTCTAATCACATTTCCTGTAGACTTGCAGCTTCCTGTAAAGATCACAGCAAAGCACATCCCTAAAAGCTTGTTCCTAGGTTTAGATTTCCTGCAAATCTTAGAGACCCAAGCTAATTCAGCATCAAACTGGTTAACAGTTCTCTTATATCCCAAGACTTTGAGAACTTGCACCCAAACATTTTTGCTAAAAGAACAATCAAAGAACAGGTGCTGCACACTTTCAAAACTCTGATTACAGAGAAAACAGACAGGGTCACAATTGATATTCCAGCTAAGCAATCTGTCTTTAGTCACAAGCCTGTTTCTGACAGCAAGCCAAGTAACAAATAAGCTCTTTGGAGAGGCAGCATTATTGCAAATCACCCTTCTCCATTCAACCTTGGGAACCTGTAAATTAAGACACTGATAAATTTTCTTGATCTTTACCTTACCACATTGCATTACAGAATCCCAGTTGCCAATAGTGTCAATGATAGCCCTGCATTTCAAAATTCTTTTGAGAACCCAAGAGCATTTCTTAGGAGCATCCATACCCCACCAAGGTTTGTTTTTGAAAGAATAGGTGTGGACCCATTTGACCCATAAACTATCAGCTTTGTGAGCCAGATCCTAGAGTAACTTGGTGATAGCAGAAAGATTCCACTCAGGGATAGAGATAACATTCCACCCACCCCTAACCTTAGGAAGACAAACCTGAGACCAAGAAACTAGAGATTTCTTTGAGGGGTTAGCTTTCCCAGTCCAAAGAAAAACTCTAAATCTTGATTCAATTTCTTTTAAAATCTTCTTAGGAAGGACAAAAATTTGAGCCCGATAGGTTTGAATACCAAAAAGGACACTTTTCACCAACTGTAATCTACCAGCATATGACAGAAACCTGGCAACCCATCCATTAATTCTAGCAGTTACCTTATCAACCAAAGGTTTGCACTGAGCAATAGTAAGTTTCTTTGAAGAAAGAGGAACCCCAAGGTATCTAAAAGGGATAATCCCAGGAGCAACACCAACCAAAGATCTAAGAATAGCCTGCTCATTCTCAGGTAAACCACCAAAGTAAACCTCACTCTTATCCAAATTTGCAGAGAGTCCTGAAGCTTCTGAAAACTTGGTGAAAGCTTGGAAAAGAAGAGTAACAGAGCCACAGTCATCCCTAGAGAACATAAGTAAATCATCAGCAAACATAAGATGAGTCAAGTTCATTTTCTCACATCTAGGGTGATAACTGGAATCAGGATTCTGCTTCAGTTCAAAAAGGCATCTGGATAAATACTCCATCCCAATTGCAAAGAGGAAAGGGGACATAGGGTCACCTTGCCTAAGGCCTTTTCTAGCAGGAAAAGGTTTGGAAGGAATCCCATTGATCAAAATAGAGAAAGTAACTGTAGAAAGACATCCCCTAATCCAGTTAATAAACTGAACAGGAAAGCCAAGCTCAGCCATAACAGTTTCAAGAAAACTCCATTCAACTGAATCATAAGCTTTTTTAAGATCCACCTTAAGCATACACCTTGGAGTGATATACTTGTGGTTATAACCCTTTATTAATTCAGTTGCAAGCAATATATTATCACCTATATGCTTGCCAGGGATAAACCCAGCCTGAGCACTATCAATAATCTCATGAAGCACAGAAGCCAATCTAGTAGTCAAAATTTTAGAGATCAGCTTATACAAGACTGTACAGCAAGCAATTGGCCTGTAATCTTTGGCATAGGAAGGATTCTGTACCTTAGGGACTAAGGTAACAGTAGTACAATTCCATTGCCTAGACATATTGCCAGTGTTAAAGAAATGCAGCACACCAGCATAAACCTCAGATTTCACAATATTCTAGGCTTTCTTAAAGAACAAGGAATTGGAACCATCAATACCAGGAGCTTTAGTATTATCAATTCCCTTAAGAGCCAAGTCAATCTCTTCAATAGTCACAGGGGCAATAAGGGAGTCTTGAGCAGTTCTAGATAACTGCTTTCCTTTCCTCATTGTATTCAGATCTACCCTAGGAAGAGCAGAAGCTCTAGAACCAAGAAGTTTCTTATAGAAACCAGTGATCTCATCCTCTATAGCAGCAGGGGTCTTGAGAAGAACATCATGTTCTGTATATAAAGTGTCAATTCTATTCCTGCTTTGCCTTTGCTTCATGACTGAGAAAAAATAGTGATTATTCCCATCACCAAGCTGCATCCAATCAATCCTAGCTTTTTGTCTATAAACACTTTCCTGGATGCCAAGCCAAAGCTTGACATTTTCAATAGCTGCCATCTCCTAATTATACAAACCAACATTAGTGGCATCATTAGAGATTTGTTGTTGAATATCATTAAGATGGTTCTGAGCAGAATCAAGATTTGCATTAATGTTCCCAAATTTCTGAGTATTCAGAGATTTAAGAGCAGCCTTAACATGCTTGAGCTTATACCAGATGTCAACCATAGGATTTTCAGAAGTGGAATTTTGCCAAGCAGTTTCAACAATAGACAAAAAATTCTCATGCTCAGCTAGAAAATTAAGAAACTTGAAAGGTCTCCCTTTCCCAGGCATCACATTAAAAATCTCATAGACAATAGGGTTATGATCAAAAAGAGAGGGGGGTAAGTACATTGCTTCAACATGACCATAACAGTTAATCCACTCTTGATTAACAAAACCTCTATCAATCTTGGAGAAAGTTCTAGGACCTATATGGGCTTTGTTGCACCAAGAGTAAAAAGAACCCTTGCTCTTAATCTCAACAAGAGCCAGGTGATCAATACAGTGCTGAAAGTCTCTAGTCTCATAGTCAGAAACAACAACACCATTCAGTCTATCTTTAGCAGACAAAATAGAGTTAAAGTCTCCAGTACATAACCAAGGCAAGAGAGTACTAGGCAGGTTTTTAAGCCCAGCCCATAACTGCATCCTGTCTTGAATAGTATGCAAACCATAAACAAAGGTAACCATAATTTGAGTCTGCAGATCCTTAGTGCTAAGCAAACAATGAATAAACTGCTCAGTAGAATGAAGAACATCCAAAGTAAGACACTCAGCTTTCCATCCCACCCAAATTCTTCCTTTAGGAGAGTGAGAATAGTTACAATGCCAAGACCAAGAGATACCCAACTTCTTCTGAACACTCACACTATTTTTAAGTTTAACTTTGGTTTCCAAGAGACACGTAACATCAATCTTTTGATCAGAGAGTAGCTTCTTGACAGAAACTACCTTCCCAGGGTCATTAAGACCCCTTATATTCCATGAGAGAACTATCATTTCCCTAAAGAGGGATTACCATCACCCCCGTTAGGATCATCAGTTTCATCAACAATATCAACAACATCATCACTATTATTAATCATAGGAAGATAAGTGTTTGAGCTTGAAACAGGAAAAGTAATCTGCCTGTTAGCTTTTTTCTTTGATTTTTTCCTAGGAACTTGCCAATCTTCTGGTTTCTGAATCTGAACATAAGGCTCTGGGGTAACCTTAACAGGTTCCGAGACTTTATTCTCAGCAGTTACTGTCTTAGGGACCCACACTTTCTTAACCTGAGCTTGTGCAGTCTTCTGATCACCAGTATGCTTCTTCTTTTGTATAAGCCTTTGAGGAACAGTACAGTCATGCCCCACCTTGTTACATTTCTTGCAAAATGGTGGTGTCCATTCAAATATAACCTTAATTTCAATAAATTCACCAGCATGGCTCTCAACCCAAACAGAGTTAGGCAGGGGTTTAGTAACATCAACTTCCACAAGAAGTCTAGCAAAAGAAACCCTTAACTACCTAGATGTACATTCATCAGCACAAACTAGGACACCAAGCAAACTACCAATTCTACTTAAAGTTTCAGCTCCCCAGCAGTTCAAAGGCAAATTAGGCAGCTTAATCCATAAGGGAATAGTTCTTAAAATCTCAGCATGAAAATCAAACTTATCAGACCAAGCTTTAACAATGCCTGGTTTACCAAAGAACATATGAGGACCAGAGCATAAAATGGCATTCTTATTATCAACAGATTTCAAATTGATTATAAAGTATCCCTCATCATGCCAAAAAATGTCTGGTTTAGCTATATTACTCCAATTATCAGCAACAAACTTAGAGACAGCAGAAAGAGTAGGGGAATAACCAACAACATAGAAAATAATAGCATTACCCCATTTCTTATTACCCTCACAAATATCAGCAGAGCTAAGCTTAGCAATCGATTTGCCATCTCTAATCTCAGGAGCAACGAAAGACAGAGAGGTACCTTTTGCATTGAGCTTACCCTTGAATAAATCCTTCCATTCTTCAGTAGTAGCCTCAGGAACTTGATTCGAGCTATCAGGAACACCAGAAGCTTCAGGAATAGCAGTAGAAGGAGCTATCGGGTTCTGATTTTGCTTAGAAACCAATGGAACAGTAACCGCAGAAACCCTAGTTAGTGTTCCATTGGATCTAGCTTGAGATTGAGCAATCGAACTTCTATAAGACCTTTCCAGTATCCTTACCGCACCTCTAGATATCATTCCACCAGATGGATGCACCAGATGTGGAGGAGGAGTTACTAGTTCATCTTCTTCAGCAATCGGTTCTGATGATGAGGTTCCAGATTTTCTCAGATTATCCAGAGTCTTATCAATAGGAGCATGATTAGTGTTTTGCGAGTGAAGTTGAAGATTTCTTCTTTCGAGCCATGATGATGAAGAAGCTAGATGTAAACCCGACCTAGCAAGCTGAAATCGCCATGGAAATCGCCTAGAGAGAAAGTCAACAGAAAGTCAACGCTTGCAAAACAAAAAAAAAACAGCAGAGTTAACAGATCCAAAGAGCACTGAAAATCAAGCCTCTGCTTCTGTAGAAGTTGAAAATGGACATTTGTGGGAACCAATATGTTCATATATAAATTACTTTTTATTTAGGGAAGAAAATATGAAAAAAATCAACGAGAAGTCAAATGAAACACAACCAGAAAAGAAGATAGATGAGAGGTATAAATTACAATCCTTTATTTTCTAATTATATTAAATGTTCATTTGTATATACATATATGATCACATTCAATCATTATATGTTCAGCTCATCAAAGAGGCCACAGCATCAATCCCAAACTCTCCCTCTTGCTTTTAGATCTCCATACATGGTCAAATACAAAGATCTTTTTAAGGAAAGAAAACAATGAATCAACTTGTATGTGACTTTGCTTATAGTGGAGAAGATGAAAGGTAATTTGTTCATAATACATTAATTTTTTTGTTAGTTCATCGGGAAATTACTCATTTATACATTGTTTAATGTTCATTTACAATGCACTTTTTATATCATGATTGACTCAATCTCATAAATAGAGCAGAAATGAAAACACTTGGAGATGATGTACAAATAATGAATTGTGTCATAGATTCATGGGCAACAATCCTAAATCATAAGAACACAAAAAACAAGATATATTTCTCAACAATGCCACATGTAAGTTTACATCAATTATTTTTGATATTTATTAATCAACAAAAGGATTTATTAATTAATGTTTACATGTATAAAAATGCAACAAATTATGTGCATAAATAGAGTCTGCAAGGAAGGTGCAACAATGGAAAAAAGGTTTAAAGAGTTCATAGAAAGAATAGACAATGAGTTGAAGTTGTACAAAATAAAGAGCATTGTAGGATACAAACAGGTAACAAAAACACATTTTTTTTTATAATTTGTTCAATTGAAATGAATTAAATGTTCACTAACAATTTATTTGTTGTTCAGATATTTTTTCTAGTAGCAACTGCCAATCATTTTTTCGTATTGTGCATCAATCATATGAAAGATACCATCCATATCATCGACAACAGAAAGCTACCACAACATGTGTCAGTGCCTCAAAAGTATCTCGACCAACCAAATATGATTGTAAGTTAAAATTTTATAACATTGTGATAATTGACTAATTGTTTATTATATAATATTTAAATGTTCATTTTATGGTTGATGAATGTTGAATTCTATTTTGACTATTGTTTAATATAAATGTTCATTTGCTGATTGATAAATATTCATTTATTGATTAATAAATGTTCAAAACAGTTAAAAGGATTGGCTGCATACATGAAACACATTGGGTATGAAGATGCAAGTTCTATTGAAAATTATCAAATTGTATTGGAAAAAATGAAATGGCGTAGCAATGCAGACTACACAACCTATGGAGTCTACATCATGAAGCATATGGAAACTTTCATTGCTGATCCTAATGAACAATGGATTTGTAACCTGAAAGCAAACAGTGTAAGTATATCAAATGTACAATTATCTAACACATAATGTTCATTTATATAACATAGAATTATTCTTAACTTATAATTCATTCTCATTCACAGCTAGACCAAATAAGGAAACTGAGGATGCAATACACAGCTAAACTGATGCTTTTTGAAGAAAACACTGAGTCTATGATTAACAGAAGAAAAGCAAGAAAGTTGGCAAAGTAGTAGTATAAAATGTTCATTTATAAATAGCAATATAGTCATATTTCATATATAGACTGTTAGTTATTATTTTACAAAGGTTTATATTTGGATATTTCTTTTTAATCAATTTTATGTACAAACAATATTACATATAAAATGTTCATTTATAAATAGCAATATAGTCATATTTCTATAAACATTTATCATTTCAAAAATGAACCTTTATCATTTCAAATATGAACATACAGCAAGTAATTATATGAACATTTATATAAACATAAATGTTCATATTTGATCATAAATTAAAATATAATCATTTATATGTTCATAAAATGTAAAGATTCAAAATAATAAAACTATGCTAATTGATCAAATGTGAACAAGTAATGTACATATATAAATTATACAATAATCATATGTTCAGCATATATATTAAAAAATTACAAGTGTTGATAATATTCTAAATTAATGAATTGTATTAACAATAACATTTGGAAGAAACACATTATAATACCAATAATGGTGTACAACAATATATGAAATACTACAAGTATGAAGTACTAATGAGATCTCTTATTTACCGCTATTAGCTAATCTCTTAGCTACATTAGTATCAAAAAAAGCTAAAAATCTTGTAAGAACAGTAGAACGTATAAAATTGTGAAGAACCAACATGATCAATTCTTGTAATATTTGAAGCACTTTCATTATTAGCCATTGAAGCACTAGCACCGGCTTGAACATTCTTTTGAGTAGAAGGAAGAACAGTAGAACGTATAGGAACTCTTGGAGCCCTAACAACAATATTATCATTCACAGAACCAACATGCACCCTTTTCGAAACATTTGTAGATATATGTCCACTAGCATTGGCTTGAACATTCTTTTGAATAGATTGAAGAGCGGTAGAACGTATTGGAACTCTTGAAGCACTACAAGCAGCATTATCATTCACAGAACCAAAATGGACCTTTTTATGGACATTTATAGATATATGTGAATCCTTTTCCTACACAAGAAAATTAAACATTATCAGACAATTAAATATTCAATTTCTAAAAATACAATAAATAAATAAAATGATATAACCTTAGCAATAGCAGAAATATCTGGATCAACAGATATATTAGATTGAAGAGAGCTTTCACCAGTAACAACAACATTATCATTCACAGAACCAACATGCACCCTTTTCGGAACATTTGTAGATATATGTCCACTAGCATTGGCTTGAACATTCTTTTGAATAGATTGAAGAACGGTAGAACGTATTGGAACTCTTGAAGCACTACAAGCAGCATTATCATTTACAGAACCAAAATGGACCTTTTTATGGACATTTATAGATATATGTGAATCCTTTTCCTACACAAGAAAATTAAACATTATCAGACAATTAAATGTTCAATTTCTAAAAATACAATAAACAAATAAAATGATATAACCTTAGAAATAGCAGAAATATCTGGATCAACAGATATATTGGATTGAAGAGAGCTTTCACCAGTAGCCTTTGAAATAACAAATTCAAAAATATTAATAATGTACATATAAAATGGAAAGTACAAAATTCAACTATTAAACATTTTTTAGATACCTAATCGACCTCATTAAGAACACTCTGATCAGAATCCTTTGAGCTAGAAGGCATATCTACAACCTACAAATTATTATTATAAATTAATTGTTTATAAAATAATGATACAATAAAAGTAAAATAAAGAAAATAAATAAATTAACATGATGTAATGGGTTTTCCAGCACAATCAAGTCAGTAGGATCATTTATAGAATTGGCATAACTAACTGCAAATCCATTCTCATCAAATTCCTAATAAAAAAAAAACATAATGTTATGTTTAAGATAAATAATGAAATATAAATATATAAATGTTCATTCCTGAAGATATAACTGTATGTAATGAATTAAATGAACATATATGAAAAGATAAATGATCATAATTACCTGTACAACAACTTAACCTTTAGCTCTAATATATGGAGTATATATTGCCTTTCTCTTCCTCCAATTACCCTTTGCTTTGTTGCATGCCTTCTCTAAGGCACTCTTTGGCCTAAAATTCCTCTCTCCAGCAGGCCTTGATTTTGGAGGATTTTTTTATTTCATGATCAACAATTTCAATACCTTCAGCAGGCTCACTAAAATCTATAGCACCAAAAACACTCTCAACCTTTTCCTTTAAAAGGTTAAAATAACAATCAACCTCAGCCCTTGTATTCAATGAATTTTAACAACTTGTTACCAACTTTACAAATTTCCTTAGTGTTTGTGACCTCCACACACTAGTAGACACAACATTAGTTCTCAAAGTTAGTTCTTCAATACCATGACTACACATAGCAGCTTTTGTCCAGCGTTTCATTATGTACTCTTGTGGAATATTGCGCACATAATGCAAATGATATACTCGTAGAGAATGAGAGCAAAGCAAACCAGTTTCACTAAAGAACATGCAAGTGCAAAAGATTGCATGTGTTTCTTTATTAAAAACAATTTCATGTTTAATGATGTCCTTCCCAGGATGCCAAAGATGATACGAATATTCAGGAAAACGCAAACTAGAATCTTGATGATCATATGCAGTACCTTTGATGAACTGCACTTCAAAAAGCACATAAGCTTGAATAGTATACGCAGATCTTGCATGAACTAAGATCCCAATGTTAGAAAAAGCTAAATGGCTATTTCCCCTCAAATTATTGAAATCTCTGCCACCTTCTTTGCTTCTCCACTCAGAAACAACATCAAGAAAAACATGATAAAAGTCACATAGACCTTGTGTCTTATTAAGTCTTTGAGAAACTGACTTATTAGTAGTTTCACTATGTTGAGAAGATAGAATACCACCAAACCAAAACTTCTTAGAATAAGCTGGACACCACATCTCCTTTATTTTGTACAAATCACCAACCAATCATCATTTGCACAATTATATTTCACCAACATTCTGTGAAGCAAAAATGAACATTTATCATTTCAATAATGAACATACAGCAAGTACTTGTATGAACATTAATATTAACATAAATGTTCATTTTAAACAATAAATTTAAATATGATCACTTATATAACCATAAAAATGTACAGATTCCAAATAATAAAACTATGCCAAATGATCAAATGTGAACACATAATGTACATATATAAATAATAAAATGATCAAATTTTCATAATTATAAAATAGACAGAAAGTATAAAATATACTGATATTACCTTTTCAAGAAATGCTCAAACTAAGCAGGGGTTTCACAATATTTCAATAAATAGCCAAACAATCTGTAAAACCATCCAAAGCTCTCAACGCTGCAAGATGCTTCTTCGAATTTTGTTCAAGATGCCATACACATAATCGATGATGGAGAGTTGAAGGGAAAATGTTTCTTATACCAGCTGTAATTGCTTGTGCTTGATCGGTCATGATAGTGATGGGACTTTTCTTTCCCATTGAATAGAGAAATGTATCAAATAACCAATCAAAAGAATCAGTGCGCTCATTAAGAATAAAACCCATACCAAACATCACATTGTTACCATGATGGTTCATCCCTACAAAGGGAGCACAAATCATTCCATATTTATTAGTTCTATATGTTGTATTAAAGACCAATAAATCTCCAAAGTAATGAGAATCTCTGAGCATTCTTCCTTCACGCCAAAAAAACTAACTAAAGCACCACTTTCATCTTGCTCAAAATCATAATAAAAATCTGCCTCATCTACATGTCTCTTTGCAAAATACTTTATCAACTGATTGCTATCACATCCATCGAGTTTGGCAGCTTTATCACATGATAATGCATTATACACATCAGAAGCTGTAAAAGTAAGGTTAGGAGAACCACCAACCTCCTTTTTTAAAGCCCTCAAAGAATCAGAAACTTTGACTCCACTCATTTTCAATGTAGAAATAAAACGAAGTTGTTCTTCATTAACACTCCTTTAAGACCTGATTAAATGCCTCTTTTCAACAGGAATCATATCATGATTATGAACTATTTCATGTCTTGAACATGTCCAAACACCATCATGATTAACAAAAAACTGTATAAAAGCATTACAACCAGTTCGAAAAAACATCAAGCTTCTCATAAGCCCTACGATTCCTACACTTATCATCCGTATAACCCTCATTAGAACAAACAAATCGTTTCTTCAATAAGGAGCCATCTCTTCTCCACTTACTCTTCCCAACTCGGACTCCAAAACCCTTCCTAAAAGCGTACTCATTATACATTTCATAAGCTTTGTTTTCAGATTTGAATCCTTTATGCAATAATTTTGTTTTCAGATTTGAATCCTTTATGCAATAATTCAGACTTATCTGCTTCTTGATAAACAACACCATCCTTTTTTCCCACTACATAAATATGTAAAGTAAAATTATGATCAACATCAAAGCATAAAATGTACAATAACAAAACAACAAATAATCAACTATTAAAAATTTTAAAATCTAATGTAATTAAAAATGATCATGTAAAAACAAATGATCATTTATCAATTGAAAATGAACAATAATAAAAAAAATATATAAGAAAGTCAGTAACAAACAATAAAACATATAATAATATAAAAATGATTATTTAGCATACTAAATTTGATCCAAAAAGCTTAAAATTGTTTAACCAATTAAACAAAACAAATTAAAACACATTAGAACATAAAAACAATTTAAATTAAGATCTAGCAAAACAAAATGCACTAAATGTGCTGCGATTTTTGCAATTTTCATGAAAAAATCAAATCAGTATACAAAATCAAAATAATTAGCGAAATAGAAAGCATCAAAATAAACTAATCATTTTCATTATACAAAGCATCAAAATCACAATCAACATGCAGAACAACAAAATTCGATTATATGAAATCAAAATTACAGCTGTATGAAATCAAAATTACAGCAAACATAAATCAATTAACAAAATACAGAACATCAAAATACAAACAAATCTAGAAACTATAAAAACAGAGCATAACATAAACAAAACAATGTAAAAAAAATAAAAAAATTAGGATCATAATAGCTCACATTGATGAACAAATGAATCAACTAATGAAACACCAGATGGAAGAACAGCTTCGCAATCTCAATCAAAATCAACAATGGAAGAATCGTCCATCAGGAGAAAACACAAATATCAAAATAAAACGAAAAAATTGGATGAAATCAAATTGAAGAGAGAGAAAAAATAAGAACAAAATCAATTGAGGAGAAAAAAAATAAAAGTTTAAAATGATAAATAAACATAGCTTAGGTAAAAAGTAAGATATTAAACAAAAAAAGGAAAATAAAAACTAACTAAAAATGGCAGAAAAAGAAAAAAGAAAAAAAAGGAAACATGAAAAATGTACAATATGACGTCGTGGAGAGGGGGGTGTAGGTATAGCACGCTACACTGAGGGGTAGTGTAAAAATTGTAATGGCAGTGAACTTCTACTCTAAATGCCCTAAGCCCAATCTAGCATTTGGGCTTAAAAGACATAGTGATCTAGGTACAATTACTATACTTCTACAAGACCAAGTTGGTGGGCTTCAGGCTACTAAAGATGGCGGGGAGAATTGGATCACAGTCCAACCCTTCAAGGGTGCTTTTGTTATTAATCTTGGCGACCATGCATACGTAAGTTTATTATTTCCTCCGTTCTTCAACAATTGTAATATATAACTTATTTAGAAGTTTCATATCAATTGAAACATTTCTCTATGTAGGAATTAAAGAGTGCCCCAAATAACAACAATGCCCTTACTAAAGTTGTTTTTTAACTTTGCTTTTCTCTTTCTTCATTTGTATAATACATGGGCGTAAATGACCAATCCTACCCTTTTTCTCTTTTTTTTTTTTAAAAAAAAATGTGCCCAACCCATATATTACAATTGTTAAGAATGGAGGAAGTATAATTTTGTTTTGAGTAGCACAACCATACTTGAGTAACTTGACAAATAATATGCTTGTCCATAATCTTGGGTAGAGGTTAATAGTGAAGTTATGACTAATAGTCACCTACTCACCTTAAAGTTTCAAGATCAAAACCCCATTGGACGTTCAAAGGGGTTTCTCTCAACTCCATTAGTACTTCCTCTCCTAATGGAATTTCGTTATGCATAGAGAAATGCAGACAAGGGGTAAGAGTATAATTATACGTAATTGCATATTCTGAATTTAGAGTAGTACTATTGGGTGATTTTCTCTACCATTGGATGATCAAAGAGTACCGTTGAACATTCAGTGGTACAATGTATGCATGTAGTGGTACTATATATACATTCAGTGGTACTAACTATGTGTAGAAATAGTATCACTAAATAGACGATGGTATTATATAAGCTTTCATGGCACATTTAAAAGTGATCCCACTTACCTGTCTCTCTCCTCCTTTCTCCTTTTCCCATGTACTTTTTAATATTTTTATATTTGTTATGAATTTGCAAATGCATAACAAAACTCCATTAGTACTTCCTCCACTCATATACCCCTCATGTATTAGAGGAGGGCCAATTTAACCTACATGACCGATTGTATTGAACAATCAGTTTAAGGCTTTGATTACCACCTTTTCTTATAATGAAACAATGAAATTACTTGACAAACTCTCCTTTCAACATGGATGAAATCCCTACTTTATAAAAAGTGGAAGAATACTTTTATGAACAGTGTGAAGACTATTATACCTCTAAAAATGTTTAATTACATTTTTGCCCCTCTTAAAATTTTGATACATTATACCTTTCCTTTCTATCTTTTCTGTATGGTTGTCTGCTTCATCTTCTCTAGTTTTCTCGGTAACGTTTATTCGTTTCTCTTTCTTTCTCTATTCTCTAATATCCAACTCTTCCATAGCACATCCTTTCATCTTTAATTATCTTCTCCTTCTCTTAGGTCATTTGTATTCTTGCTATCAACAAGGTATGTCGACCTTGGAAATAATTGGAATCAATTTGACGTAAAATAATTTATGACTCATATTTCAATCCACATGCATTCATTCAAGAAATGAATGGTGCTCATCCAATTGACCAATCGAAAATACTTTTGTTGTAGTTCGTGCGAGTGTTGAAGGATGAATTTGTCAAAATGAAATTTAGAAAACAATCGGTTGAATTTCATTTTAATTTCTGATGGTGGTTATGATTTTTAATTTTTGATTTTTTGGGTTTAGGCTTTGCTGAATAACCAAAATGTTAAAGCTTCAAGCTTGTTCTTGTTGGTGATGGTGGTAATTTTTCTATTTCAGTTTAGTTTATAATTTTATGAAATTTACTCCGTATATTGCAAGTATTGATATTAGATGTGTAGTTAAGTTCTTTCACCTCTCCTTTCATAAAAAAAAAAAGTTCTTTCACCTCTGATTCAAACTTTTGTCTGATGAAACTTATCTTGGAAGTGAAAATAGACCTACCCAGCTAAAAGTATAATGCCAGGCCAACACTAGGTGGGTCTTTACTACTACGTATTTGTTTACTACCTATTAGAATCTAATTGCTTTGAAAATCATATGTGAGTTGATGGGCATGAAAGTAGAGTTCTTGCTTGCTTCCATCAATAAACTTCTTGTCCATTATGTGGAATCTAAAGCAGTTGACGTATCAAACTTGCTGAAAGAAGTAATTAAGCGCGCGTTATTAGCAGGGGAGAGGAAGAAGTTGCTTGAGAATAACCTCACACAGCTCAAAGAGACCATGAAGAAGATCTCTTTTGAGATGGAGATTGAGCTACCAATGGCAAGTTCATGGAAAATGAAGGCCATGGTTAAGGAAATTGCTACTGAGTGTGGTAATTAACATTAAGATAATCAATTAATAAGAATTTTTTTTCTTCCAAAGTTAAGTAGTTTCTGCTAATTTTGTATAGTTAAATTCACCGATCATATCTATATAGCATTACCAACATATGGTGAAATGTCGGTGTTATAATTATATTTTGTATAAGTAGTAATCAGTAGCTCTGTTTTGTGGGCATGATTATCTAGAGCACAGTTAAAGTGGAACAGGAAATAATACAAGTGTAGGTGTCAAGGTGTGTAGGATACTTTTTCCTCCTCCATCTTATTGCCTTGCTATACAACTTAGTTGCTTGAAGTTTGGATCATTGCTTGGATGTGTAGGAAATACTACATTTGTTAACATGTATCTTCTTGGTGAATTTGAGAAAAAGTATGAATGTAATTTTTGTTAATGATTGATTGTTATTGCTATTTATTTGATTAGGGAGGTGAATAATTGATTCGAGAGGGTTCTGATTGTACAACTAATATTAGTGTCGAAATCATCCATTGGATTTCAACACTAATTTTATTGGTCAAAATTCAATTAAACCTTTGGCAAAAATCCACCTTGCAAAATTGAGGTTGTATTTAGTTAATTAAGCAAAATATTGTGCTATCAAATATCAATATGCCTTAGGAAGCTTATAATGTATTAAAGTTGAATAAGTACCAATTATTGTCATTTACTTTGTACAATTTATTTTATTTCTTTTCATATTTCGTACATTCATTATATGCCATTAATTCAATTCTGATTAAAACCCAACTCAATAAGTACTTGAGTTTGTAACTGATATTGTATGTATTCTTGTTCTTTGCAACTTCTCTTAAGGCTTGCATTTGAAGTAAGTACGGAGTACTGTACATTTAGCTTTTTCCAGTTGAAGAAATTAGATATTTGTAACTAAATCTAACTATAAGATGAGTTTATAGTTATAAATTGCAATAGCTATGTCGAGAATATTTGAAAATTAATCCGTATATATCTACATTGGGGTACTATGTCGTACATGATTTTGTGGCAATGAGAATGTTTATTCATCGCCTACAAAATTAGAATTCTCTATGTCAAGATAACTACTACTCCCTCCGTTTCATAATTAGAAGCCTATTTCTTTTTATTATGTGAGTAATAAATGTTAGAAATAGGCTTCTAATTATGAAGCGAAGAGAGTACGTATTCTACAGTTCTCTCACAACATAAAATTCTTCTATCGAAGTTCTAAACATTACATAACTACGCAAAATGATATAACAAAATACAATATTATGCACACAACCCTAAGACGTTAGCGCTAATTACTATAACTCTCTCTAAAGAGCTAGCTATTTCGCGTGCATCGCGCTTGTTGGACCCACTAGTAAAAGAAAAATTATTAAACTATATTTAGGATCAGTTACTTGAAAAATCATTAGAAAGAAATGTATAATAGCTTCGATCATAAATTTTATTTCAAAACTAACTTTACAATATGTATCACCTTATTTATTTTATACCCAAATCAGGCCAAACCATACAATTAAAGTAAATAAATAATATACACCTATATAGTAGTGTTATTAGTTTATGTTTTGATAAAATGTAGTAATGTTGTTATCATATGCTATCTCCATTAATTTTTATGTGCAACATTGGAGTATTATTTGTGAGATATAAAATATTCCAAAGTTGCACATAATATTTAACGGAAGTAGTATATCATTTTCAATTTAGAACACATCTACATTTCAACCAAGCCATCGATCTGAAATATTTTTGGTGATACTTTTATTATTTATCAATCTAAAATATTTAATGGTGATACTTTTTTTTATTTGAATTCATTTTGAGTTTAGTATCTTAGCAGTGGGAGATTCAAGAACGCAGATCATCAAGCAGTGGTAAATTACTGTAGGAGTTTATAGGTACTTTAATGCGGAATTTCACGAATCATATTCGTTCGCACCTAAACAAGATGTACAAGCATAACACATAAAGAATCACATAATACATACCTTTGACGCATGATTTCCACGTTGCAATTGACTACCAATTAGGGAGAGAATAGAGCCTCAAGTGTTGCTCCTCTACTTAGTCCACGAGATTCGAACGAGCCGTCCACCAATACTAGATTGATCGAGTGAAAGGGAAGAACCACTATCACCACCTTTATCGGACAAGAACAACCACCAGGAACCACCTTGAGAGGCGCCGGGAAGGAGAGGGAGCCGTGAGAGTGAGAGAGGTTTGAGGGGCTTGGTCTCGTGTTTGCTAACTCGGGTTTTGATCTTACTGATCAATTGAATTACACTGTATGTTATATGCAAACCCTAGGCACCTAGTCTATTTATAATCCCATTATAATTAGACTAGGGTTAGGAAGCCCAAAACCCTCCAACCTTCTCCATAAGGCCGGCCTTCATAGGGGATGAGGCCCATCATGGGACTTGTCCTCTCGTGCTCGATCTAGGCCCTTTGTGTGACCTTATAGGATCCGTCCAAGTGGGGTTTGGCCTATTTTACTAGCCCAAAGATTGTTAGTACCTCTAGCTATGATATAACGACGACCCAAATGTACAAACTTAATTATATCCATGATTTGATCCATTTATATATCTAGTAATTGCACACGACGAAGACATAAATCCTTCAATCTCCCATTTGTCTGAGACAATTGTACGTGCAATATTCAAATTCCTTAAGTCAATGTGTGTAGATTTGATAATATGATTGCATCACATGTCGAGATCATATAATCTACAAATCATTTCTTGAAATCTGAGTTAGAATTACAAAACAAATGATTATTGAGTAATACATTTGAGCGCGGCCACGCATTTACTGAATTCTCCTTCTTCAAGGCGCGATAACACATTCCTAATTAAATAGGTAGACTCAATCCAATCTTGTGGAAGCCAAATCTCTCACTCAACTTTTGAAGTAACCGGGAAACATCCTTTATAATCTCTAGTTACAGGTAGACATTTGAATGTACCACAGTCAAATCAGCCATTGAATGGAATCAGTGCTCCATTCATGTCAAAGGAATTCACTAATATATCCAGAAGTTCTATACTTGAACTTCAAAGTAGGTCAATATTTCGATCATGCATCATTCATGCATACCCATGTGATTGACCGAGCATCATTATGCCCCTATAGCCCATGAAACTACGCTATCCAATCAATCTTACATGCTAGTCCATTTTTTGAAATCATTTATGTCCACTTTAATGACTTCGAACTAGGAACTTAAATAATATATGAATTTAGTTCACCTGTGGGGTTTCATTCACCAAGTCATCAACCTGATGAGCCCATCAATTCATAATTATTTTGGACATTTTATTTAATTTCAAAAACCATAATTAAATAAGATTGAAACTTTGTTTCAATTGATAAACATAATTTTGCAAGTTAATGTATTTCTTATGTAATATGTTTTCTCAAAACATACACAACTTAAATTACATAACTTGCTTCAATCCAAGAACCTTAGTATGACTTTCATACCTTGTTTATGGAAGGGGTTTAGTAAGTATAATTCATGAAACATTCTCATAAATATGAATTTTGAAACTTCTAAATTTTATAATAATATTCATCTCCATACACTAAGAATCTTCCTTCATCCCTTTACTAGGAATTAGGAATTTCTAATTGTATTCCAATG
The DNA here is from genome assembly GCF_948465745.1 of Chenopodium album. NCBI lineage: Eukaryota > Viridiplantae > Streptophyta > Magnoliopsida > Caryophyllales > Amaranthaceae > Chenopodium > Chenopodium album. Next base: position 40,998,077 of record NC_137846.1, on the reverse strand, counting down.
TATTTCGATTGAAATCTATCATCACTTGTTCTTAAAACATGTGAATCAAATAGACGAATATAGTCCATGATATGCATGATGCATCCTTTGCAAAATGCATAAGGAGCATCACTCAAAACCTTAATTTCATCAACCTTTCTCAAAGTATTGAATCATTAATCAATGTGCCATGTTATATGGGATTGAAACTCTTTCAATATAATGTTGAACCTCATAAGAATCTTATCAATATAAGCTTCTTAACCAAACTCAAACATCCATCAAAACCTATCTCTATAGATTTTGAATCCCAAATGTACTCATATCCTCTTCAAGGGTTTTCATACAAAATACCTCAGCCATTACTTGACCCTTCAAGGAATGAATGATTTCTCTTTGTACTAGATCAAGAAGACTTTATAGCTCCCACTAAACATCTTGTATACATAACATCTTCATTTTATGAGAACATCAAACAATTTTGATTAACTCACAAAATTAAGAATATTAACTCCATGATGCTTTCTTTGATCCATAAATGAACCTCTTATACATCCTTATGATTATTGGATTTTCAAAACTATTCTGATTGTATCACATACAAATCTTCTTTCATGAACAATTTCAAGAAGGCATTTTGAAATCCATCTACCAAATCTTATAAGGCAGAAATCACTAAAATATCTTTAATAGATCTTTGCAACATGACTAATGTAAAGGTTTCATCGTAGTCATAGTCATACTATGAATTTGTTGAATCCTTTAACAAGTCTTTGCTTTGGTTAGAAAATATTTTTCTTTCTTGTCTATTTTGCTTACAATGGGTCTCACCCAATTAGGCAAATTAATCAAGTGTCATACACTTGCTTACTGTAGGGAATATTTCAAGCATTACCCCAAGCTTGAACCCCACTGTGATCATACACTTAAGCATGGTGGCGCAAAAGGGAAGGAAGCTAGAGCAAAAGAGTAGCCAACAAGTTTTAGGAACTTGTAAACCGTTCACAGGGTGAAGGTTACACCCCTTAACGATCCATGAGATCGTCAACTCTAAAAGGTCTTGAACCAAATAGGGTTCGGGGATGAAGGTACAAATCCAACCTAAAAGAGATTGAACCTGCCCTAAATAGGCCTCTACTTCATTCTTCTCGTATTCATGTGCGCTTTCTGACTAACATGCAATCAACAGATTAACCCTAAACCTGTTTAATCTATGTTGGTTGAATATTAATGCACAAATAAACTATTATTGGCGATCACTTGAATTATAATCATATTAGCCCTAAACAAGATTATTAACTATCTAATTAAGCATGATTACATGTACAAATTCCTTTTAAACATGCATAAAAGGCGTGATCTAGCAATAACAATAAAATAAGCATCAAGCAACATGATAATAATAAAAATAATAATCATAAAAACAATCATATTAAAGCATAATAACAGCAAGTAGGCATGATTCTAACAAGATTAATAACAAACCCTAGCATGTCACTAAGCAATAAAAATCAAAGCTTTAGACCTAACATCATACTAACATCATATTAGAAAAGAGTAAAAGGCACCCTAAACATGATACTAGAAAGCAATAATAACATCCGAACATGACACTAGGAATTAAACAAATTTAAACATGCTTTCTACAAGAATAGAGCAATAAGATTACATACTTTGATGCCTCGTACCTCTTTCTAATAACAAAATACACGCGTTAGTAACTTCAAGGAAAATTATAAAATTAAACAATTAAATTAAATAATTGAAAGAGAGATTAAGGACCAAACCCTCAGAAATTATAACCTTTCACGTCTAGGGCGAAGGCAACTTCGAACTCGGCTAGGTGTTTCTAGATCTCGTGTATGCGGAATTTTGTTTGAGAAAAGTTAGAGAGATGAGAGCATAGAGAGAATATTGATGATGAGAATTGATGAATGATTGTGAAAGATTGAAAACGAAGGTTCAGGACCCTATTTATAAGAAAACAGTCCAGAAATAGGTAGAATTTGATAAGGAATAAAACTCCACGCTATCGCTGCAAAACCGACCTTGTCGCCAGCGCGTGGCGACAGGCCTGTCGTTTGGCGATAGTCTGGATTCCTACGCGCTTTCAAACACGGAGTCCACTTATCAATCAAAATTGATTTGTAAAGTCCATATGATAACTGAAATCGTATTTTCCATAAAATAATATTTTATTCCAAATAAAACTTATCAAAATATCTAATTATTAATTCTAATTCTATTAGGATTTAAAAGAACCTTCTACAGAATTCTAGAAGACTATAATTAATTCTAATAATTTAGGAATAATAATTAGCATTGGGCCCTCCCCTAGATCATTGGGCCGCATGTAAAGATCAAACCGGGTCCAGTTTAGTATTTAGGCCATAACTTCCTCATTATTCATCGGAATTGGGCTTATAATATATCGTTGGAAAGCTCTTTGCAAGCCCCATCCAACTACACTATTATTGGACCCTTGTGGTGGACTAAAATAAACTGGATTGGCTGTTTTCATAAAATAGAGTTGTTTTTCGAAAACAGAAAGAAAGAATTTTTAATAAAAACCAACCGCAACACCTGACCTTTCACACTTTCACCTCGTTCGATTATCGTTCGACGCAAAAGGTATTCATCACTGGGTTTGGTTTTGGGGAGACACAACTGGGTGTCTACAGAAGCCCCCACTTTGACTGAGTTTGGAGAAACGCATGTTTTGAAAACGAAAGTCAAAGTAACGCTAGGGACGGAGAATGATTCAGAACATTCTGCGATCCCAAATCATTCTTGTATCGCCGATACCTGCAAACTAGCGTTAGTTAAATAGATAAAAGAGTTAAGAAACGTGTATCTTGCACCGTCGAGCACACGTCTCTATAGGTAACCGATTTGTTGCATTTGTTGAAGACCGCTCTGCTTGTAGTTGTCTCCTATTTCATCGAAGATGACTCTGCTTGTACTCATTCTCCGCCGCTTGTGACCATCTTCCACATCCTAGGGAACACGATCGAAGATAACTATGCTTGTAGCCATCTTCAGTTGTTTGTGACAACCCTCCACAAGCTAGGGACGCTGTCGAAGATATCATCGCCTGAAGTCATCATCATTTGTTGCAACAATACTCCGAAGAATATCACCGAAGACCAATGCCTGTTGATCCTTTAAAGTTCGCTTGAACTTTGCTTCCGCTATGCCAGTACGTCGGCACTTTTGCTTGCTTGTGAACCATTATGTCGGTGCCTTTGCTGTTTATGAACCATTATGTCGGTGCCTTTGCTGTGAGCCAATGTTTAGGCGCTTTAAGCGAAGTGAGACGATCTTTTTACCAGGTCGATCACTTGATTTAATTGTAATCGAGCTGATCATTAAATCATGTCACGTTGCTTAGAGGGGCTACTGGCGTACCAAGGAACCCAAATTGCTGCACAAGGTTCTCATAACCATATTATGGAGCCCTGTACTCTGTCGATGCTCCAGCGCTAGCCGGAACTGCTTGTCGCCGCCATTTCCGCTTGTCGCCAAGCGACAGGCCTTGTCGTCACGCGAAAAACTTATCATTTGGCGACAGGGTCGGGTTTTTTAAATACCCTCCCTTTCTTCTTCATTTTCCGCTGCTGCTGTTCTGTTTTTTCGCATTTACGCAAAATTTCAATTTTCTTGTTCTCGCTCAATTCTCAACCGAATTTTCTCAAACTTGTTGCAAATCAAAGCTTATTTCATCTATTTTCCCGATCCACGTAAGTTTTATTCAAACTCAAGTCGGTTTTTTCTGAACTATGCGTTCTTTGTTCACGAATTTTTCGAAAATTCAAATACGTTCTTGCTTAATTTGCTTTGTTTGTTGAATTTTATGCCTTGAACTTGCTTGATTATGCTTATACATTGCCTTGGGAGTGTTTTGAGACTTGTTTGACTCAATTTGGTGAAGAAATGAGCGATCCACCATTGTCGGACCTCTTGAGGCCGTGAAGAACAATGTGATCCGTTCTTTGTGTTTTTACTAGTTCTTCTTGTACAATTTGTCACAATATTTGTCATAGTATTGCAAGAAATTGTTTGGTTGCTTGAAAATGTTGATTATGCTTATATTGAATTTGTGCTCTGTTTTAGTACTACGTACTCCATTTTTTTGCGAACATAGTATCATGCGGCTAAGCGAACCTTAGATACTATAGAAATTTAATCTTTATTATTTGCATAATATAGCATGGTTAGGCAACGCGGCTCTGGTTCTTAGTCGAGTGACACACGCCAGGAGGACGAGCCTGTCGGCGAGGGTGAGGACCCCTCTATTAAACTTGGACCTCTTCCAGAGTGGGATGAGCACACTCTTTTCTTTTCTCCTGAGCACCATATTTCTGAGCGGGTGCGACGTGGGCTCATCAGTAGGAGGACTCGCAGTCATGGTTCTGGAAACAACGTCATCGGTACGCTATACAAAGCGTATTTCAGCAGAGACGAGGCGTTGCGACAGTTGTGGGAGTCCTGTGGGTTGACTCCCCTCTTTCGTGCTACTCAGGCCATGTACTCCTATGATGGGAGTAACCTCGTCGTCCGAGCTTTGGTGGAGTTCTTTTGGGACACCACCAACACCTTCCACTTTCCCTTGGGTGAGATGACGGTCACTCGTGCCGACTTCAGTCTCATCACAGGTTTGGAGTTTCGTTCTTCTCCACTGCCATTTGACAGTGATATTACTGTCTACTCACCGATGGTTTTGGAGTTATTGGGTCTTTTTGCTATTCGGGCCCGTGCTGAGGCTCAGCCGGGACAACTTAGTTCCCGGTGCATCCGTCGTTCCACCTTAGTAGCGGCTTTTGAGGATGATGCGACTACTCGCGAGCAGCGGGTGCGCATCTTTGTTCTTATTTTGCTGTCAGGGACCTTTTCTCCTAACAAGGGTAGTCGAGTGCTCCTCTATTACCTGAGAGTTGTTCGCGACCTTCACCTGGTCGGGACGTACGATTGGGCCAGCTTGGCCTATGCTGACTTTCTTCTGGGCCTACGACGTTCCTTCCGTCACAGGGCTTTGTCTGGAGAGGTCGCGCTGGTTGGGGAGGTCGCATCGGCCAGGTCGAGACTACATGTATTCGACATCTGATATTACTCTTTTTAGTGCATTTATCTTACATAACTGTTTTGTAGGAGCCTGACGTGGTATACCGACCATGGGTTGATTTGGCTGGCCGTGCGGTATACTATCGAGCGTCGTTATTTTCAGGGGACGTATGATGCTACGGTGTATCTTGGTGAGAGAGTAGCTATTCAGCACTCCTCGGATGTTTTCGTCGCCCCCGCTTGCCCGCCTCAACATATGTTTCATGAGGCGTTGATGCGTGACTCCGCAAGTCGGTCGTCTCTTGGCACTCCCTAGCGGTCTCATCTCCATTTGGAGCAGAGTTTTGAGGATGACTTGCTGCCTTTGCTAGCGCCGGCCCCTGTTTTGTCTGAGGAGGCAGCAATATGCTTTACTTTTTATTTTTCTTTAGGTAGCCCCCAAGTGAATTCTTGATCATTTGAATTTTATTTTATCAGGCTGTGCCTAGGTTTCGAAAACAAAAGTCAAAGTATCGATAGGGACGGAGAATGATTCAAAACGTTATGCGATTCCAAATCATTCTTATAACGCCGATACCTGCAAAACAATGTTAGTTAAACAGATAAATGAGTTAAGAAACGCGTATCTTGCACCGTCGAGCACACGTCTCTGAAAGTAACCATTTTGTCATTGCTGTTGTTGTTTGTGACAACCTCCACAGTGCCTCGTGAACGCCATCATTGAAAATAACCATATGTCGTCATCTTCAATACTCTTGGTGACAATCCTCCACAGTATTTAGGGAACATCGTCGAAAATAACTATATGTCGTCATCTTCAGGTTTGTGGCAGTACGTCGCCACGGCAGTGCATCGCCGCTATAGACAATCTCTTCTTTACCTTCAGGGACCGTCGAAGGTGACCCTACTTCGCCATCTTCAAAATTTGTGACATCACCTCGCCACGGCCGTATTTCGCCACTAGACAACTCCTCTCTATGTTGGGATATCGCCAAAGAATCATCCTGCATATTGACCCTTAATATATCTTTATCATTATTATTTTTATTGTTTTTCCAATGCTTCGGTGCTTTTACTTTGATGAACCATTATATCGGTGCCTTGCTATGAGCCAATACTTAGGCGCTTTAAGCTAAGTGAGACGATCTTTCATCAAGTCGATCACTTAATGCAACTGCAATCAAGCTGATTAAATCATGTCAATTTTGCTTAAAGGGGCTAACTGGCGTACCAAGGAACCCAAACTGCTAAAATAAGCCCACAAAGTCACAATGTGGGGCCCAGTATCTTGTCGCTGCTCCAGCGCTGGCCAGAGAAAACTGTCGCGAGCAATTGCATTTGTCGCCTCTCGACAGAGTCTGTCGCCTTGCGACAATTCTGTCGTTTGGCGACAGAATTGGGGTTTTAAAACCCGTCTTCTTCTTCTTTCTCATTTCGCTGCTCTGCTTCTTACGTTTCGCAAAAAATTTCAAAATACTCGTTCTTGCTCGTTTCTTAGCCGAATTCGCTCAAACTTGTTGCAAATCGAAGCTTTTCTCATCTATTTTTCCCGATCTATGTAAGTTTTGCTCAAACTCTACTCGGTTTTTAATGAATTGTGCGTTCTTGTTTGCGAATTTTCGAAAAAATCGAAAATGTTTTTGCTTAATTTGCTTTGTTTGTTGAATTTTATGCCTTGAATTTGTTTAATTATGCTTGTATATTGCCTTGGGAGTATTTTGAGACTTGTTTGACTCAATTTGGTGAAGAAATGAGCAATTCACCATTGTTGGACCTCTTGAGGTCGTGAAGAACAATGTGGGTCGTTCTTCGCATTTTTACTGCTTTTGCTTGTACAATTTGTCACAATATTCATCAGATGTTTGCAAGAAATTGTTTGTTTGCTTGAAAAATGCTTTCATGCTTAGTTGAATTTTTACTTTGTTTTAGTACTACGTACTTTGTTTTGCGAACATAGTATCATGCGGCCTAGGAGAACCTTAGATACGGTAGAGCCTTAAAATTAATTCCTTTTATATACTTTAGCATGGCTAGACGACGTGGTTCTGGTTCTCGATCGAGAGACTCGCGCCGAGAGGACGAGCCTACTAGCGAGGGCGAGGACGTGCCTTCTACTTCCAGGCTGGGTCTCATGCCAGATTGGGACGAGCGCACCTTGTTCCATTCACCGGTTCACCATCTGTCGGAGCGAGTCCGACGTGGTCTTGCGAGCGGGAGGACCCGTAGCCATGGCTCGGGTAACTCCACCATCAGTTCTCTTTACGACAACTTCATCAGTCGTGATGAGGGTTTTCGTCGTCTTTGGGAGTCATGTGGGTTGACTCCTCTTCTACTGGCCACCCGGGCCATGTTCTCATACGATGGGGGTAACCTCATTGTTCGTTCTTTGGTGGAGTTCTTTTGGGACACCACCAACACTTTTCACTTTCCTTGGGGTGAGATGACGGTCACTGCAGCTGACTTCAGCCTCATCACGGGGTTAGAGTTCCAGTCTACTCCTCTTCCGTTCGACGCCGGCATTACTGTCCATTCACCGGAGGTTTAGGAGTTGTTGGGGCCGATTGTTGTTCGGGCCCAGGCTGAGGCTCAGTCAGGACAGCTGAGTTCCCGATGTATTCGTCGCTGCACACTGGCTGCAGCTTTTGAGGATGATGCCACCACCCGAGAGCAGCGGGTGCGCATCTTTGTGCTGATTCTGCTGTCATGGACGTTTTCCCCTGATCGAGGTAGTAGAGTACTCCTTTACTACCTATCCGCCGTTCGCGACCTTCACTTGGCCGGGATATATGACTGAGCCAGCATGGCCTACGCGGACTTTCTACTGGGCCTGCGGCGTTCTTGTCGTCACAAGGCCTTGTCTGGAGAGGTGGCCCTTTCTAGCTTTTGGAGGGTCGTAGAGGTACATCTCTTTTCTTTTGAGATTTAACTCTAGATTAGAAATATAATCTTTACTGACTTTTGCCTTTTCATATAGATCTGGTTCTACGAGTATTTCCCCTCACTTGCGCCTGCGAGGCCTTCTCCTCGCGTGCTCCCCATTGCTGCTAGTTGGGGAGGCCGCAGAGGTCCACCGGAGGTGCTACGCCTTCGAGAGATGATCCTCTCGGTAGGTTTCTATAACATGCACTTTCTCTTTTATCACCTTTGGTATTAGTTCCTTATATAGGGATTTCTTTACAGGAGCCCAGCCCGGTCTATCGACCTTGGACTGCTTTTCCTATTCCTGCGCTGGCGGCGCAGTACACTGCTGAGCGTCGTTACTTTCTGGGGACGTACGACACGGTGGTCTACCTAGGGGAGAGGGTAGCCATTCATCACTCCTCAGACATTTTTGTAGTTCCTACTCCTCCACCTCAGCATATGTTTCATGATGCATTGCAGCGGGATCGTGCCAGTGGATCTTCTCGGGGTACTCCTTGGAGATCCTACGTACTCCTCGAGCAGAGTTATGAGGAGGACCTGCTACCGTTGCTAGTGCCGGCTCCTGTCCTTTCAGAGGAGGCAGCGGTATGCTTTTATTTATTTGATTTATCTTTCTTTAGGTAGCCCCCAAGTATTTTCCTAACCTCTTATTCTTACCAGGCTGGTCCTAGGGAGTTCATTCCCCCGAGGATGTCCATACGTTACCAGGGCATGTATGGGCTGATCGAGGAGCTCATTCCACCAGCTCTAGAGGGGGAGTAGTTTGTGGAGCGGTCTATTCCCCGTCACCAGACTCGAGTAAGTAACTTCACCTATCTTGTCTTTATATTTGCCTATAGTTGTTACTGACTTAGTTATTTTGCCAGTTTTCTCGCGAGGTGGTGACAACTATGGCTAGGTGCATAGACGCCTTTCGCAGCCAGCTCCTGAGGTTGTGGAACCGTGCTACCTGTCGTAGCAACGACGCTGAGGAGGTATTACTCCTTACATTTAGCATCTTTGTCTTGTCTTTTGCTTGCATTTGCTAACTTTGATTTACTTTTGCAGGGACAGTCTATTCTTTCTCCACGCACTCGGTCGAGACCCGAGACTAGGAGAGAGACTACTAGGTCCGACTCGAGGCGTCGTCGGACTACTTCCGGTGGTCGGGGTGGTCGTTCTGAGGCTGCCGCTGCAGAGGACTCGACATCATCTCCTGAGGATGTTCCGACTGGGCCGACCAGCCGAGGTGGGATGGGTGGTGGGACGTACGAGTTTGGCTCGTCGTTGCAGCAGCCTTTGCAGCCCCAGCCTCTTTCTGTTGGGTACCAGGGTGAGGTTAGGTGGCCTGGCCCTGAGTTGCAGTTTGCGCCGCCTGGTGGTTCAGGGGACGGTGATGGACATACTCCACGGAGTAGGACTTTCTTTGACGCTTTTGGCGTCCCTCACGATTTGCGTCCTCCTGCACCGTAGTTGTACCTGTATTTTTATTTATTTTGACTTTGTAGGACTTTGTCTATTTTTATTTACATGACTCATGTTTTAGACACTTTGTATATATATGCACTTATTATTTATTAAACATTTATCTCTTTTTGTTATTTTTATTGTGCGTGTGAGTGTGTGAGAAAGTGGAATTTTTGCGCAAAATTTAAAATTTTCCGTCATTTTTAATATTAGTGGAGGGTACCGACTCTCTCCCCCAAAAAAGAAAAATGAAAAAATGAAGGAACGAAAGTATAATCACTAAAAATAAGCCTAAAATTAATTAAGCTTAATAAAATAAAATAATAATAATAATGATAGTAATAATAATAATAATAATAATAATAATAATAATAATAATAATAAGGGAAAAAAGGTGTATGGATAAGAAAGGAGAAAATAAGGACAAGTCATGTCAAAGTCGAATTCAAGCAAGTAAGACACGGTTTTCAATGCGTAACAGCTGTCGCTGCGAAGAAAATACTGGCGCCACGTAATTAAGCCTGTCGCCACGCGACAGCTTTTGTCGCCACGCGACAGACTTGTCGCTTGGCGACAGAGTCACTTTTCCTATTTCTCACAGGAGTTGAATTCTGCCGTGAAAAAAAAGCTTATAAATAGCCCCCGAATCCTTCGTTTGCTGCATAATTTAACCAGTTTATTAATTAAGTAAATTAACTAGTAATCATGCCTTTAGCTAAAAGAACTTTTTGTGGATACATGAATGAGTGGTGTCGTCTTTTAACTTCTAAAGAGAAAAAAGAATTAGACTTTTTCCATATGGGGGGTATGTATGGTGTAAAGGGGGTGAGCCTTGACCTAGACTTTATCTATTCTGTCATAGACTATTAGGACATTAATACTCACTGTTTTAGATTTTTCCATGATGAAATATGGCCTTTACCGGAAGAATTTGGAGCCATTATAGGCTTTTATTCCACAGATCTTGCGGTAATGCCTAGAGTAAGTGAATATTATTATAAAGATTTCGAACGTTTCTTTGATCTAAGGGGTATGAATTTAAAAAATATAGTGCATGGCAATGTAGTTGATTTGACAGAATTGGCACGTTATTATTTTGACAAACCTAACTCTGGATTTCATGTCTATAAGAGAAGAGCTTTCCTCTTTTGCATGTTTAGCCAACTTCTTTTAATTAGTGGTAAAGATAATGAAGGCCAAGCAATAATCATATCTGTTATAGAACAAGTTGAATCCGGGAGAAACCCAATGCCATTAATTGTTGGAGAGACCATGTTGTGGCTAGATGCATTGAGAAAGAATCCGAAGGCACCTTTTCGAGGTTCTCCAATTTTATTACAGGTATAAAACAATACTATTCGGAATTAAAAATATTTTTACACTACAATACTAATCAAATATATGTTTACAGATATGGCTCATGGAGAGGTTAAAATTTATTAATCCTCCTGATGATATACACAAATACACTCCCAATTGCGTAGTCCGGTGGAAGAAACGATTTTTGAGGATAGGTCGCCGTGAGTGGAGCAAGGTGTTTGCTGCTGGCGATTTCACTATAAACTGGGTCATCCCTTGGTGGAAGATTGAGAAGATGGTTGGTTGTAATAGCCAAGCATACTGTCGTCTCCCGAGCTTATCAAAATTGACCTTTTATTTCCCTTGTAGAGTTAAGAGACAATATGGTCTTGCACAAACCATCCCTACAAGAGATCTCCGCCGTCCTTATGAATTTCCTGTGTCACAAGAAATTGAGCGTTTTGACAAATATTGGAGTGGTAGGCCCTTATGGGAGGTGATTACCCACTGGGTTCCACCTTGTTGGTCAAACAGTGTGAAACAATGGCTTGATGGAAAATTTCAGAAATCCCAGGTCAAAGTTGAGAAGACTGATGTGAAGAATCGTCTAGGTGACAAAAAGGTCCCTGCTAAGGAACTCCTAGGGGAAAGGAGTGAGTTCAAAACTCCTACTATGCCAAGAAAGAAAAGTTCTAAGAAAGACAAAGGAAAAAGGAAAGTTGACTCTACGGAAAAGAAAGCTTGGGTGGAGAAGAAACACGGGGTCTTAGCGAAAGGGGAAACTATCTATACTAAAATAGAGTGTACATCCTCTAATGGATGTCTCCTAGCAAAGGTTATGGATGAAGAGGAAGAGAATGTGGACAAAAATTGGAAAAGAATTAAGAAAGAGAAGAAAGATTAGAGCATTGCTTTTCCTTTGATTTATTAGACAATATTAATTTGTTTTAGTTAATTTTTTAAGCTTTTATTTCATCAATAATGTAACTTATTAATTAATAAAATTTCAGCTTTTATTTAAATTAACTTTACAATTAAAGCAATGAAAACAATTACAACATTTATTTTTCGGAGAATTAATTCGAGTACGGAAGTCGAACAAATTTCCAGAATACACAAAATTTTCCCAGACACTCGCAGAAACTTGGCGCTGTTACGCAGATGTTTGTCGCTGACAAATTGCCTCTGTCGCCTGGCGACAAAACTGTCGTCTTTCGACAGAGTCTTTTTTCTGGCGCCAGTCTTGCAATTTTGCAAATATGTATTTTTTAACTCTGGAATGCGAAATTTTGAAGAATTAAAGTGGTCGCATCTTGTCGGGGTTGCCTACGTATCCTTTGTTTAAGGAATCAGGCCAAACATAGCTCTCTTGAGTGTTTTACTCAAGTAATTATGGGTAGTATTTCTTAAGTTGGTCAAGATTTGTCATGTTTGAAAATTCATTACCATCCATGTCAGTTAAGTTAGCCGCGCCTCCTGACAGGATTGTTTTAACAATGTATGGTTCAGACCAATTAGGCCTAAATTTGCATCGTGGGTCCAAAACATTTTTCCTTAATGCTTTTAATACCAAGTCCCCAACCTTGATATTTCTAGTCTTGACCTTCTTATTGAAATGTCTAGCCATGTGGGTTTGATAGCATTGGGTATGATGTAGAGCCTCTAGTCGTTTTTCATCGAGCAGAATTAACTCTTCATACCGTGCTCTAGTCCATTCGACTTCATCAAGTTTACTTTCTAACGCAATGCGTAGAGAAGGTATTTCTAACTCTACAGGTTGTACAGCATCCATTCCATATACTAGGTTGAATGGCATATTTCCTGTTGATGTTCGGATTGACGTGCGATAACCCCACAGTGCGAAGTGAAGTTTGTCAGGCCAATCCTTATAATTTTTAGTCATTTTTTTGATAATTGTCTTTAAATTTTTATTAGCGGCCTCAACTGCTCCATTTGCTTGAGGTCTATAAGGGGAAGAATGATGATGTTGAATACCATACTTTTGTAGCAATTCTTCACATTCGGCTTGAAAGTGAGTTCCATTGTCACTTATCATTTCATGTGGGACTCCGTATCGACAAATTATGTTTCTTTCGATAAAGAGTGCTACATGTTTGGCGGTGAGTTTAGCATACGATTGTGCCTCTACCCACTTTGTGAAGTAATCTATTGCGACTAAGATGTATTCATGACCTCCTGTTCCGGGAGGTGTAATTTTTCCAATTATGTCTATTCCCCATGTAGAGAAAGGCCATGGTGAAGTGTATGTGTAGAGGAGAGACGGTGGAACATGTTGCAAATTCACATAAATTTGGCATTTGGGACATCTTTTTACATATTGATGACAATCCTTATTCATGGTAGTCCAATAATACCCTTCTCTCATTATCTTTTGGACTAGCATTTTGCCATTAACATGTGTTCCACATATCCCTTCGTGGACTACTCTCATAGCTCTTTGAGCATCCTTTTTGCCTACACATAATAAAGCTCGACCTTTAGGTACCCTTTTGTGTAATTCATTTCCTATGAGTACAAATTGGGAAGCTAAAAGCCTTAGTGCTCTTTTTGCTCTTTTGTCAGCATGAGGAGGATATTCTCCTTTGGTGACATAATTTAGTATGTCTGTAAACCATGGTTCCTCTTCATGTTCTTCCTCTTGAATCACTTCATCGTCTTCTATAGCTTGAATATATGCTGGTTTATGCCTTTTTTCTATGGTCAAAGGCATTTGCTCAATTTCCTTAGGAATCCTAACCATTGAGGCTAGTCTTGCCAAGGCATTGGCAAATTGGTTTTCCTCTCTAGGTAGATAAGTGTATTCCGCCTTTTCCAATTGATCAGTGAGGGTTTCCAAATATGTTTGATAGGGAGCTAGGCTTTCACTCCTAACCTTCCATCTTTTTGAGATTTGATTAATAATCAATGAAGAATCTCCAAATATCTGGATTTTCTTTATTCCTAAGGCTAAAGCAGTTTTGAGGCCTACCACGCATGCTTCATATTCAGCTGCGTTATTCGTAATGTCGAAATCTAACTTAATGGATATGGGAACATGTTCTTCTTTAGGTGATACTAGTAAGACTCCTACGCCGCATCCCTTTTGGTTTGAGGCTCTATCAAAATATAAAGTCCATGTATCATCCTCTGTCATCATTAAACTTTCATCTGGAAATTCGTTCTCTTCGAAAGGCGTCGAATCTTCTATTGGGAAATCTGCCAGAAAATCCGATACCACTGATCCTTTGATTGCCTTTTGAGGCATGAATCTTATATCAAATTGGGCCAAGTTTACTATCCACCTTGAGATACGCCCGTTAAGTGTAGATCTTTAGAATAGATATTTGAGAGGATCCATTCGTGAAACTACGTAAACGGTATTTACAAGCATGTAATGTCTTAATTTAGTTGTGGCCCACACCAATGCGAGACACAACTTCTCCAGTGGTGTATAACGTGTCTCATACTCGAGCATTTTCTTACTTAGGTAGTAAATAGCTTTTTCTTTATTTTCTACCTCTTGTGCAAGCATGGCTCCCATTGTTTATTTTGTGACGGTTAGGTATAACCTTAGGGGTATTCCAGGGAGTGCTGGAGCTAATACGGGAGGATTCAAGAGATAGGCTTTAATCTTTTCAAAGGCTTTTTGGCACTTGTTGTCCCATATAATTGGTACATTCTTCTTAAGCTTCTTGAATATTGGTTCACATATTGTGGTTAGCTTGGATATGAACCTACTTATGTATTGCAACCGGCCAATAAATCCCTGAATTTGCTTTTCGGTTTTGGGCGGTGGCATGGACATGATTGCCTTGATTTTTGTGGGATCTATCTCTATTCCTCTAGAGCTTATGACGTATCCCAAGAGCTTTCCTGAGGTTACTCCGAAAGCACATTTGGAAGGGTTTAACCTCATGTTATATTTTCTTAGCCTTTCAAAGCACTTTTTTAAGGCTATTGGGTGTCCTGGGCGGTCTTTGGATTTTACGATCATGTCATCCACATAAACCTCCACTTCTTTATGCATCATGTCATGGAGTAGGGCAGTCGCTGCTCGTTGGTAAGTGGCACCCGCGTTTTTCAACCCGAATGGCATTACCGTATAGCAGTAAGTACCCCAAGGTGTTATGAACGTTGTCTTTTCCATGTCTTCTTCATCCATAAGGATTTGATTGTATCCCGCGTACCCATCCATAAACAAGAGAAGCGCATGATTTGCTGTATTATCTACCAAAATATCGATGTGTGGTAAAGGGAAGTCGTCCTTTGGACTTGCCTTATTTAGATCTCGATAATCGACACACATTCGAACTCTACCATCTTTTTTTGGAACTGGGACGACATTGGCGACCCATTCGGGGTATTTAGATACCCTAATAAAACCTGCAGTTATTTGTTTTTGCACTTCTTCTTATTTTAAGAGCTATGTCGGGTTTTATTCGACGTAACTTTTGTTTTACAGGTTTCATTCCTGGAATTAATGGTATTGTGTGTTGAGCTATCTCTCTATTAATGCCTGGCATATCTTCGTATGACCAAGCGAATACATCGATAAATTCTTTAAGTAGATTAATTAAATCGGTTCTTTCATCTTTACTTAGTGTTAGTCCGATTTTAACTTCTCTTTTGATGGTTGGATCTTTTGAGATGTCAACCGTTTCTGTATCCTCAATTATTGGCGTTTTATTTTCAAGTGTTTTCATTGCTTTAATTATCTCTTTGTCATTTTCATCATTAGTTAAGAAATGCTCGTCATCTTTAGATAAAGAAAAGCAAGAGGAATAAGGGGAAGAAGACATATTATTAAATTCTGAAATCATTACATCGAATAGAGAAATGTCCGTTGGGACTTGGTTGCTAACTATCCTAGGAATAGAAATAGAAGGTGGGGGTGCTACAACTAAAGATTTGGAAGACTCGATAGGGGAAGACTCTAACTCGGACTCTGACTCAGACGATTCCTTCCATTGGCCCTTGTCCTGTAGTTACTGAAATCTTCCTTCCATTCGTAGTGGTTATCTTCACTGTTTTGCGCCATCCTCGCTCTTGGTCTTCTATTGGAGTGATGAATTTCGAGGGATCAAAGTTTTCACTTTGAAGGACCGTTTGAATGAGCGAAGAGTTATCTTCCGCGTGTCTTGGCTCATTCTTTTCTCTTCCAAAGAGGAGTCCCATGACATTAAAGTCAAAGCAAGGGGGTGTTTTCTCCTTATAAATTGGAGCTGGGATCTCGTCTAGAAAGTAACAATCTAAAAAAATCTCGAACCCTGGTTGTCTTATGCCATTTACAATGAAGGGTTCAGGAAATTCATGACAAGGATAATCCTCTCCTTCCCTTATAAATTGTCCATTTAGAGTGAGAGGATATTGATCCATGGGTATTTCCCTTTTTTGTGCACGAGCATTCTTCCGTGCTCTCGATTTTTCCTGTGCCCACTTAAGATCTTCGCGAGTTGGTTCAAAACCAAGTCCGAAAGTATCCAACTTAGGGAGGCCAGGTAATCCCATATGCTTAGCTATTCCTTTCTTCTTTCCTAGAGTCATTCCAGGAAAGTGTCCTTGTTTTCTCAGAATAGCATTAGTTACCATATTTGAGTGGAGGTCGTAATGAAGAGGGGTCCTTTCATCTTCCTCTATTAAGGAGACCTCTTCGCTAAAGCCCCACAAGTTTTCATCATTTTCATCGTGCTCTACATTGATTAGCGGATTTTCTACCGTTTTGATCCTCATAGATGAAGCATCGATGGTGATTGGAATTCCTCCAACTATGGCTTTCACTTGTTGGTGAAGAGATGAAGGGACGGCCTTTAGATCATGAAGCCAAGGGCGTCCCAATAGTAAGTTAAAAGATGCTTTAATGTCCACTACTTGGAACGTAGTGGCATGTTCAATTGCACCCGCCGTTATGTTCATGGTGATTGTTCCTAATGCTTGACGACGTGAGTTATCGTAGGCCCTTATCCCTTGAGTTGATGGGGATAAATCTTCATCTCTTATTCCTAACATTCTCGCGGTTCTAAGTGGGCAAACATTAATTGCTGAACCATTATCCACAAGAGTCATAGGAACGTTCATCCTTTTACATATTACTGTGAGGTTTAGAGCTCTGCTGTGTTTGTCACCTTCCGGTGGTAAATCCTTATCCGAAAAAGTGACCAAGTTGATTGGACTTGGAAGATCACTCGTGAGGAAGTTAGCAAGTCCCTTAGGAGTGGTGTCCGAATCTATGCCTACTTTAGCCAAGGCATCCATGACTGCAACTCTATGCTCTCGGGATGTGGCTAAGAGTTTCCATACGTTCATTTCAACCTTAGTCTTTTTTAGCTGTTTGACAACATCGTTGTCTTCTATGATTGGTATAGGGATTTGCTGGATAGTCGGCATAGGTTTTGTTAAAATGGGAGGTTGAATTCTCCCGGACCTGGTGAGGACATCTATGGGCGAATCTTCCTCGTCCCAAATGTCACTTACTGGATAGATTGTTGATAGAGGAGTCTCTTCGATATCTTTGAGGTAGACATCCTCATCATCACTGTCCCACACTCCATTGATCGTAGCATCTTGTGGGAGTTGAACCAGTTTCTTTTCATCAATCAATCGTTGAACCAAATCTTTGAACTTGAAGCAATTCTCTATTGTATGTCCCCCTGATTGATGGTATGAACAATAGTATTTGTCCATCTTTTTTAGTGACTCAAATGGTCTCGGTTCGAGAGGTTGAATTTTACCATTCTCGGAGAGCATTTTGAACATATTAGCGTATGACGTCCCAATTGGAGTATAACATTTGTTAATTTTTCTTGGGAGTGTCAATTACTCGGAGAGAAAAGGGTTTCTTCTCCTTGGGTGGAGGTCTATTCTTGAGTAACTCATTTTTCTCCCTTAAAGCCTCATAGGTTTGGAACAACAACTTGTACATTTCTGACAATATTAGTGTTAACACATAGACGTCTTGCTTAGTTGCAGGTTCTTGGTCATGAGATTCAAGAGCATCTTCGAAGATTTCTTCTTCAATAGTCTCGATAGGCTCTATGAGACTAGATGGGTCCACTTGATTTTCTTCGTCAGAAATGGCCAAGGAATCCGACAGCGGTGCGGTGTTGATGCTTGGCTTCTTGCTTGCAGGGGGCAATGGAAGCTTGTTACTATCGATCAAGTCTTGAATGGCCTCCTTTAGCCTCCAACAATTTTCCGTAGGATGGTCCCTGCCTTGGTGATATTTACAGTGTGCATTTGGGTTCCAGCTAGCCGTTCTCCTTTCGACAGGTGGGTCCCCAAATGGTCCAATGAGAGTTATAAGACCTTTTGCGTGTAAATGGTCAAATGCGGTGTCATAACTCATACCAATAGGAGTATAGTTCTTCCTAAATGGTTTCTTTTGTCCTTGATTGTTGTTCATTGCTAGGACTTCATTTAGATTAAAGGTGCTAACATTGTTTGAGTGGGTGGATTTAGATGAATAAGGATTGTCGTTCTTCTTATTTTTCCAGCCACTATTTGAATTATTGTTAGCAGCTTTTTGTTTGGCGAGGTCATCTTCAATATTAATACCAATATCATAGACGGCCTTAAAGGTGTGTAGGTTGCTTTGGTATCTAAGATGTTCAGAATATTTTTCTTGGAGGTTCTTAATGAACATCCTGACAGATTCTTTCTCACTAGGTACTTCAACCATTTTTGCAGTGGTTTCCCTCCATTTATTAAATAAGGAAGTGAAACCTTCATTTTCTTTTTGCTTTAGAATTTCAAGCTCTCTATGATCAGTTTCAATTTGGATATTGCATTTATATCTTTCAATGAAAGCACTTACAATAGACTCCCAACTAGAGGTATTTTCTTTATCAAGTGAAAAGTACCACTGTTCACATACAGCTTCTAAAGATAAAGAAAATACAGAATGAAATGCTTTCTTATCTATCCGCTTAACATTCATTATAGTTTCAAATGCTCTTAAATGAAAATAAGGGTTATCGATAGCCTTAAATTTAGGGATGTCATTGGGATTGAACTTCTGCGGGAGAAGGTCCTTATCCACCGAGACCCCTTGTGAGCTAATCCCTTGGAATCTAATGTCGTTGGACAGCTTGCCCAAGCTTTCTTGGATTAGGTCCATTTGTTTCTGTCTTGCAGGGTCACTTATTTGCAGGGATAAGTTTTGCAATGTCTCAGCCAAGTTGGCTACCTGTCCCTTGACTTCATTAAGTTCTTCTTGACTAGCCATTGTCTTCTTAGCTTTCCTTTTCCTACTAACTGGTTTGTCAAAAAGTAAAATTTGCACAAAGGTGTTGTCCTTGATCAAACGCCCTTCCTTTCTTGTCCACGCGCTGTAAGTTAAACCATATTTGTTTTAATACTCGACTCTAATTAACTTGACTTTATGGGTTAAAATTAAAAAGAAAAGGCAAAAATAGGGTATATATTTTAAGGGAAGATTGTTTTAAAATTGGAGGATTAATATCCGACTTACCCCCCTAAAAAAAATGACGGAAAACACGCATGCAAGACTCTCTAGACATGGTCATAATGTGACAAACATGTTATGTGTGTGCTTTATGAATGTGTGTGAGTGACATGCTCTGACTCTTAATGTATGACCATTGGACTTTAAGTGCCTAGACTCAATTAAAGACTTAAACGTGGTTTGAACCATTAATAAATTGATAAACTGATTAGCAGACTGTTAATTAGACTCGTCGTGATTACTCGAGCAAGAAAACTGGACTGTCGCTAAAATGACAGGACTGTCGCCACTGTTTAAAGCCTGTCGCCAGACGACAAAACTGTCGCCAGGCGACAGACATTAAACTGCAGCGCCACAGTCCAAATTTCTGTGCCATTGCTGGAACATCAATCTGGACTGTTTCCAGTAATTTTACTCTAAGTGGACATGCCTAAAGTCGTACTGAGTCAAATTGATTAATTTATTAGCCTTTAATTAATTCAAGATTGATTAATTATTAGACAAAGTCCTTTTAGTCATTAGTTAATTTATTTAGTCTTAATCACAAGTCAAACAAACGGTTAACACATATATAATATGCACAAACAAAGATGCACAAGTAGTTCACATAGTCACAATATGATGCAATGAGTTTGCAACCTAACCATGGCTCTAATTCTCTAAAGTTCAAGGATATGGGTTAAGTCAAAAGGGTCCATGGTTATGATTCCGTATGCATTGCACACAAGCCTACCGTGAGGGTTGGTGCGAATGGACGGGACCCCTCGAGTTCGTGATGAAATCGAACTCAACTCCATGGTTTGGTGGATTCACAAACTTTGCACGTACCCGTTGTTGCACATATAGTGGATATTCAATTGGGCAGGTGAAGCAGGAACCCCCAGAGGGTTATGTCCATATGTAGAACACATATGGGTTCAAAAAAGTGAGAAAAGAACTCAATCAATAAGTAGAATCGAGCCAACGGTACTAGAAATGGTCAAAACAAGAAGGCAGATCCCTGGCTCGGTATTGGAAGAACTTGGCGCCAGACTACAGGGACTGTCACCGCAAATAAGCCTATGTCGCCAAGCGACAAAACTGTCGCCAGGCGACATAAACTTTTTACGGGCGACAAGCCCTGTTTTCTAGACGCTAGTTCCTACATGCCTTGACAAGTTTCTGTGTTCTTAGAATTTTCCAGATTTCGCATCGTTTTTTCGATTCTAGTCATGAATGATATTTCTCAAATTTCCTACGTGTAAAAATCCTATGTATTGACTCATTGGTCTATCCAACGAGAACCTTTTAATGCATATGACAATAATGTTAATCGAATTACGCACATGAAATACTTAGAATTTTTCGAGTCTCATCCGCTCATTCTAAATAATTGCCAAAATAAATTTCAGGAATATAAATAGAAATCCTCCCCAGTGGAGTCGCCAAAAACTGTAAGGAATATTTCAAGCATTATGATCCCAAACTTGAACCCCACTGTGATCATACACTAAAGTATGGTGGCGTCCCAAAGGGAAGGAAAAGAGAGCAAAAAAGTCACCAACAAGTTTTAGGAACTTGTAAACCCAAAAGACAATCCAAAAGGACCATCAACTCCATAAGGTCTTGAACCAAACAGGTCCGGGGATGAGGGTACGAATCCAATCTACAAAAGAAAGGACCCGCCCTATAAAATAGGCCTCTACTTTGTTCTGCTCGTATTCATGTGCACTTTTCGAATAACATACAAACATTATATTAAACCTACCCTGCTTATCTATGTTGGTTGAATATTAATGCACAAATAAAACTATTATTGGCGATCACTTGAGTTAAAATCACATTAGCCTAAACCAAATTATTAATTATCTTATTAAGCGTGATTTCAAGTACAAATTCCCTTTAACAATCATAAAAGGTGTGATCAAGCAATAACAATAAAATAAATCAAGCAACATAATAATAAACAATAATAATCATAATCATCATGATAAGGCATAATAAAGCTTAACAATAATAGCAAGATCCTAGGTATGATACTAACAAGATTAATAACAAATCCTAGCATGTCACTAAGCAATAAAGATCAAAGCTTTAAACCTAACATGGTACTAACATGAGATTATGGCATTAGAAATAACAAAAGGCATCCTAAACATGATACTAGAAAGCATTAAAAACATCCTAACATGATACTAGGAATTAAACAATAATAAGCATGCTCTCTACATTGTTAATAAAATAGAGAGTAAGCTAATCTACTTGCTTTGAAGCCTCGTACCTCTTTCTAATAACAAAATACACAAGTTAGTAAACTTCAATGAAAATAATAAAGAATAATTAAAGAATTAAATCGAAATCAAATTAAATAAAGTTTTGACTATTTTGGACCAAACCCTCAAAAATTAACAACCTTGCACGTCTAGGGCGAAGACAACTTCGAACTTGGCTAAGAGATTCTAAGTCTTGTGAATGCGGAATTGTGTTTAGTAAAAGCTAGTTTAGAAAGAGAGGGAGAAAGAATTAAGCTATATTGCTTAGAGAGAGAATAGAGAGAATTGATAGTAAGAATTCATGAATGAAAACAGAGATTCGGGACCCTATTTATAAGGAAATAGTCCGGAAAATCACAGAATTTGATAAGGAATAAAACTACACGCTGTCGCCAGGAATTGACTCTGTCGCGACGTGACAGGGTCTGTCGCAAGGCGACAGCCTTGTCGTTTGGCGACAACCTGTTTAAGCACGTTTTCTCCACGCGGAATCCGATCTTTAATCAACTTGATCTACGGAATCCGTACAAAAGATAAAATACGTATTTTCAAAGATAATAATAATAATAATAAAATAATGATGTTTTATTCCAAATAAAAGTCTATTTTAAAATAAATAATTATTAAATCTAATAATATTAGAATTAAAAAGAACCTCCTAGAAACTTCTAGAAAATTATAATTAATCCTAACAATTTTAGGAATAATAATTAACATTGGGCCCTCCTCTAGATCATTGGGCCGTATGTAAATAATTAACCGGGCCCAGTTAGTATTTTGGCCATAACTTCCCCAATATTCATCGGAATTGGGCTTATAATATATCGTTGGAAAGGTCTCTTCGAAACCCATCCAACTACACTATTATTGGACCTTAATTACGGACCGAACTAAAATGGTTTGGCTATTTTAAAATAAATAGAGTTAATTTCAAAAACAGAGAGAATAGAATTTTAATAAAACTAAACCGCAACACTTGACTTTCAAACACTTTCACCTCATTCGATTACGGTTCGATGTGAAAGGCATTCATTACTGGATTTGGTTTTGGGGAGACACAAATGGGTGTTTACAGGTTAATGATCAAGGAAGAATCTCCGATTATTCGAAGTTTCTTTACACCCAATGCTAAAGCTGTTTCGAGGCCTACCACGCATGCTTCATATTCTGCAGCGTTGTTGGTAACGTCGAAATCTAATTTTATTGAAATTGGAACATGCTCCTATTTAGGTGATACCAATAGAACTCCTACGCCAGATCCCTTTTGGTTCAAGACTCCATCGAAGTACAAAGTCCAAGTATCATCTTCCGTGACCATTAAGTCTTCATCTGGAAATTCATTGTCGTGTATTGGTGTCGAATCTTCTATTGGAAAGTCCGCTAAGAAGTCTGAGACTACGGATCCTTTAATAGCCTTTTGGGGCATGAATCTTACATCAAACTGGGATAGATTGACTATCCATCTTGAGATGCGTCCGTTAAGCGTGGATTTCTCGAATAAGCACTTGAGAGGATCCATTCGTGATACTACGAAGATTGTGTGAACAAGCATGTAATGTCTTAACTTGGTTGTGGCTCACACCAATGCGAGGCACAATTCCCGAGTGGTGTATAGCGTGCTTCATATTCGAGCATCTTTTTGCTTAGGTAGTAAATGGCGTTTTCTTTCCCTTCTACCTCTTGTGCAAGCATAGCTCCCATTGTTTCTTTGGTGACTGTTAAGTACAACCTTAGAGGGATTCCTGGAAGCACTGGGGCTAATACGGGAGGATTGGCGAGATAGGCTTTGATCTTCTCAAAGGCTTTTTGACACTCGTCGTCCCATATTACTGGCACGTTTTTCTTAAGCTTTTTGAATATTGGTTCACATATTGTTGTTAGCTTAGATATGAACCTACTTATATATTGCAACCGGCCAATAAACCCTCGAATTTGCTTCTTGGTTTTGGGCGGTGGCATTGACATGATTGCTTTGATCTTGGTTGGGTCTATCTCTATTCCTCTAGAGCTTATGACATATACCAAGAGTTTGCCTGAGGTTACTCCAAAAGCACACTTGGATGGATTCAACCTCATGTTGTATTTTCTTAGCCTCTCGAAGAATTTTCTTAAGGCCACTTGATGTCCTGGACGGTCTTTAGATTTCACAATCATGTCGTCCACATATACTTCGACTTCTTTGTGCATCATGTCATGGAGTAGGGCAGTTGCTGCTCGTTGGTTAGTGGCACCCGCGTTTTTCAACCCGAATGGCATTACCGTGTAACAGTAAGTACCCCAAGGTGTTATAAATGTTGTTTTCTCCATGTCTTCTTCGGCCATGAGAATCTAGTTATACCCTGCATATCCATCCATAAATGAGAGAAGTGCATGATTTGCTGTATTATCTACTAAAATATCGATGTGTGGTAAAGGGAAGTCGTCCTTTGGACTTGCCTTATTTAGATCTCGATAGTCGACACACATTCGAACCCTACCATCTTTTTTGGAACTGGGACTACATTTGCAAGCCATTCGGGGTATTTGGATACCCTGATAAAACCTGCAGTTATTTGTTTTTGTACTTCTTCTTTTATTTTAAGAGCTACGTCGGGTTTCATTCGACGCAACTTTTGTTTTACAGGTTTCATTCCTGGGATTAGTGGTATAGTGTGCTGAGCTATTTCTCTATTAATACCTGGCATATCTTCATATGACCAGGCGAATACATCGATGAACTCTTTAAGTAGATTAATTAAACCGGTTCTTTCATCTTTGTTTAGCGTGAGTCCGATTTTAACTTCTCTTTTAATAGTTGGATCTTTTGAGATATCAACTGTTTCAGTGTCCTCAATTATTGGTGTCTTATTTTCAAGTGTTTCCATTGCTTTAATAATTTCTTTGTCATTTTCATCGTTAGTTAAGCAATACTCGTCATCTTGATTTATAGAAAGACACGAGGAATAAGGGGAAGAAGACATTTTATTAAACTTAGAAATCATTAGATCGAATAAAGAAATGTCCGTTGGGACTTGATTGCTAACTATCCTAGGAGTAGATAATGAAATAGAAGAATTAGAGGGAGGTGCTACAACTAGAGACTTAGAGGACTCGATAGGGGAAGACTCTGACTCAGACTCTGACTCAGACGATTCTTCAAACATTGGCCCTTGTCCTGTAGTTATTGAGATCTTCTTTCCGTTTGCAGTAGTTACCCTCACTGTCTTGCGCCATCCTCGCACTAAATCCTCTGCCGGAGTGATGAGCTTGGACGGATCAAAGTTCTCCCTTTGTAGGACTGTTTGAATGAGTGAAGAGTTATCCTCTATATATCTTGGCTCATTCTTTTCTTGCCCAAAGAGAAGTCCCATGATATTAAAGTCAAAGCATGGGGGTGCTTTTTCTTTATGGATAGGAGTTGGGATTTCATCTAGAAAGCAACAATCTAGAAATATTTCGAACCCAGGTTGTCTTATGCCGT
Organism: Chenopodium album; assembly: GCF_948465745.1. Lineage (NCBI taxonomy): Eukaryota > Viridiplantae > Streptophyta > Magnoliopsida > Caryophyllales > Amaranthaceae > Chenopodium > Chenopodium album. The sequence continues at coordinate 40,973,197 of NC_137846.1, read as the reverse complement.
TTACAACAAAGGGTTCTGGGAATTCGTAACATGGATAATCTTCTCCCTCTCTTATGAACTGTCCATTTAAAGTAAGGGGGTATTGGTCCATTGGGATTGCTTTCTTTTGTGCGCGAGCATTTCTACGTGCTTTTGATTTTTCCTGGGATCGATTTAGATCTTTGAGAGTCAGTTCGAAACCAAGTCCGAAAGTATCTAATTTAGGGAGGCCAGGTAGTCCCATCTGTTTTGTTATCCCTTTCTTCTTTCCTAAAGTCATTCCAGGGAAGTGTCCTTGTTTTCTCAAGATTGCATTGGTTATCATGTTGGAGTGGAGGTCATAGCGAAGAGGGGTCCTTTAATCATCCTTGATTAAGGAGACCTCTTCATTAAAGCCTCACAAATCTTCGTCATTCTCATCGTGCTCCATATTGATTAGTGGATTTTCTACTGTTTTGATCCTCATAGGTGAAGCATCGATTGTAATTGGCACTCCTCCAACTATGGCTTTCACTTGTTGGTGAAGAGATGAAGGGATAGCCTTGAGGTCATGAAGCCAAGGGCGTCCCAACAGTAAGTTGAACGAAGCCTTAATATCTACAACTTGGAATGTGGTGGCATGCTCAATTACTCCCCTCGTTATGTTCATAGTAATTGTGCCTAATGCTTGGCGACGTGAGTTATCGTAGGCCATTATCCCTTGTGTTGATGGAGATAAATCTTCATCTCTTATCCCCAACATCCTCGCAGTTCTAAGTGGGCAAACGTTAATTGCCGATCCATTATCTACAAGAGTCATAGGGACGCTCATTCTCTTGCAAATTAATGTGAGGTTGAGGGCTTTGTTGTGCTTGTCACCTTCCGGCGGTAGGTCTTTGTCGGAAAAGGTGATAAAATTAGTAGGACTTGGGAGATCACTCGTGAGGAAGTTAGCCAACCCCTCAGGAGTGGTGTCCGATTCTATCCCTACTTTAGCTAAGGCATCCATGACCGCAATTCTATGTTCTCGGGATGTAGCTAGAAGTTTCCATACGTTCATTTCGACCTTAGTCTTTTTTAATTGTTTGACAACATCGTTGTCTTCTATGATTGGTATGGGAACTTGCTGAGTAGTGGGAATAGGTTGTGTAGTAATGGGAGGTTGCATTCTCCCGGATCTTGTGAGGACATCTATGGGTGAATCCTCTTCATCCCAAATGTCGCTTACTAGATATATTGTCGAGAGTGGAGTTTCTTCGACGTCTTTGAGGTAGACATCCTCGTCATCACTATCCCAAACCCCATTAATGGTAGCATCTTGTTCTTGTGGGATTTGAACTAGTTTCCTGTTATCAATCAATCTTTGGACCAAGTCTTTGAACTTGAAACAATTTTCTATAGTATGTCCTCCCGATTGATGATATGGACAGTAGTACCTATCTGTCCTTTTTAGCGATTCAAATGGTCTCGGTTCGAGAGGTTGAATTTTACCATTCTTAGAGAGCATTTTGAACATGTTTGCATAAGAAATTCCAATTGGAGTGTATGGCCTATTGCTCCTTTTGGGTGTGTCAATTACTTGGAGGGAGAATGATTTATTCTCTTTAGGTAGAGGTCTACTTTTGAGTAGTTTGTTTCGTTCCTTTACAACCTCCATGGCCTCGCGTAATAATTCTCTTACTTCCAATACAACCTGAATAAGGATACACACTTCTTGTTTAGTCGCAGGTTCTTATCCACAAGGAAAATGATCTTCGGCATCCTCGAAGATTTCCTCCTCTTCTTCAATCGCTTCGATAGGTTTAATGAGGTTTGACGGGTCAACCTGATTTTCCTCATCGGAAATAGCCAAGGAATCCGACAGTGGTGCATTATTGATACTTGGCTTCTTGCTTGCAGGGGGAAATGGAAGTTTGTTGTTATCAATTAAATCTTGGATTGCTTCCTTTAGCTTCCAACAATTTTCTGTGAGATGACCCCTATCCTGATGATACTTGCAATGTGCATTGGGGTTCCAGCTAGCCGTTCTCTTTTCGACAGGTGGGTCCCCAAATGGTCCAATGGAAGTTATAAAACCTTTTGCATGTAAGCGATCGAATGCGATGTCATAACTCATACCAATAGGAGTAAAGTTCCTCCTAAATGGTTTCTTTTGTCGTTGATTATTCATGGCGAGGACTTCATTCAAATTAAAGGTGCTAACATTATTTGAGTGGGTGGTTTTGGAAGAAGAAGGATTGTCGTTCTTCTTGCCTTTCCAGCCACTATTAGAGTTACTGTTGTTAGCAGCTTTCTGTTTAGCTAGGTCGTCTTCAATATTGATACCAATGTCATAGACGGCCTTGAAAGTTTGCAAGTTATTTTGGTATTTGAGATGCTTAGAATATTTTTCCTGGAGGTTTTTGATGAACATTCTCACATATTCCTTCTCACTAGGCACCTCAACCATCTTTGCAGAAGTTTCCCTCCATTTATTAAAGAAGGAAGTAAAGCCTTCATTCTCTTTCTGCTTGAGTATTTCAAGTTCCCTATGATCAGTTTCAACTTGAATATTGCATTTATATCTATCAATGAAAGCGTTTACAATTCACTCCCAACTAGAGGTTTTCTCTTTATCAAGAGAAAAGTACCATTGCTGACAAACGGTTTCTAAAGATAGAGAAAACACAGAATGAAAAGCTTTCTTGTCTATTCCCTTAATATTCATTACAGTTTCAAAGGCTCTTAAATGAAAATAAGGGTTATCCATTGCCTTGAATATCGGGATGTTGTTGGCATTGAACTTTTGCGGAAGAAGATCCTTGTCCACCAAGACCCCTTGTGAACTAATGCCCTGCAATCTATAGTCATTGGATAGTCTGCTCAAATTTTCCTGGATGAGCTCCATTTGCTGTTGTCTCACAGGGTCATTGATTTGAAGAGTCAGATTCTTCAACATTTCAGCTATGTTAGCCACTTGTCCCTTGAGTTCGTTGACTTCTTCCTGACTTGCCATTATCTTCTTAGCTTTCCTTTTTCGACCGATTGGCTTATCAAAAAGTGAGATTTGAACGAAAGTGCTGTCCTTGATTAAACGCCCTTCCTTTCTTAACCACGCGCTGTAGATTAAACCATATTTGTTTTAATGACTTGACTCAAGTTGACTTTGATTTTTATGGTTTTTTAAAAAAAAGCAAAAATAGGGTGCATATTTTTGGGAATGGGTTCAAACAAGACAAGTGGTTTAATTGGAGGATTAATATCCGACTTACCCCCCTAAAAAAATGACGGAAAATACGCATTCAAGACTCTCTAGACATGGTCAAGGTGTGACATACATGTTAGGTGTGTGCTTTATAGGTGAGTGCAAGTGACATGCTTTGACTCTTATGTATGAACATGGGACTAAGTGCCTAGACTCCATTAAGGACTTAAACATGGCTAGAGCTATTAACAAATTGGTTAAACTGATTAGCAGACTGTTTAATTAGACTCGTCGTGATGACTCGAGTAAGAATCTGGACTGTCGCCAGAACAACAGAACTGTCGCCACACTTTGAAGCTTGTCGCCAAACGACAAATCTGTCGCCAGGCGACAAGTAGTAAACTGCGGCGCCACAGCCCAAACTCCTGCGCCATTGCTAGAACATTAATCTGGGACTGTTTCCAGTAAGCTTACTTTAAGGGGACATGCCTACAGTCGTACTAAGTCAGATTAATTACTTTATTAGTCTTTAATTAGTCAAATTAATTAATTAATTAGACAAAGTCCTTTTTAGTCATTAATTGGTTTATTTAGACTTAAACACAAGTCAAACAAACGGTTAACACATATAGGGTATGCACAAGCAAAGAATGCACAAATAGTTCAAATAGTCACAATATGATGCAATGAGTTGGCAACCTAACCATGGCTCTAGTTCTCTAAAGTTCAAGGATATGGGTTAGTCAAAGAGGGTCCATGGTTATGACTCCGAATGCATCGCGCGGAAGCCTTACCTTTGGAAGGGTTGCCGCGTATGGATAGGACCCTGCAAGTTAAAAACTTGCTTCCATGGTTTGGTAAATTCACAAACTCGGATGTACCCGTCGTTGCCAGGAGCGTTCGATTGGGTAGATGGAGTGTGAACCCCCAGAGGGTTATGTCCATATGTAGAACACATATGGGTTTCAGAAAAAAGAGAGAAAAAACTCAATCAGAAAGTAGAATCGAGCCAATAGTGCTAGAAATGGTCAAAACAAGAAGGCAAAGTTCTGGCTCGGTATTGGAAGAACTTGGCACTAGACTACAGGGACTGTCGTCGCAAAAGTACCCCTGTCGCCAGGCGACAGAAGCACTTTACCGGCGACAAGCCCTATTTTCTAGACGCTAGTTCCTACATGCCTCGGCAGGTATCTACGTTCTTAGAATTTTCCAGATTTTGCAGTATTATTTCAATTCTAGTTGTGAAAGATATTTCTCAAGTTTCCTACGTGTAAAAATCCTATGTTTTTTACTCATTTCGGATGGTCTATCCAATGAGGACCTTTTTTATGCATATGACAGTAATGCTAATCAAAATTACGCACACGAAATACTTAGAACTTTTCGAGTCTCATCCACTCATTCTAAATCATTGCCAAAATAAATTTCAGGAATTAAAATAAAAATCCTCCCCAGTGGAGTCGCCAAAAACTGTAGGGAATATTTCAAGCATTACCCCAAGCTTGAACCCCACTGTGATCATACACTTAAGCATGGTGGCGTCCAAAGGGAAGGAAGCTAGAGCAAAAGAGTCGCCAACAAGTTTTAGGAACTTGTAAACCGTTCACAGGGTGAAGGTTACACCCCTTAACGATCCATGAGATCGTCAACTCCAAAAGGTCTTGAACCAAATAGGGTTCAGGGATGAAGGTACAAATCCAACCTAAAAGAGATTGAACTTGCCCTAAATAGGCCTCTACTTCATTCTTCTCGTATTCATGTGCTCTTTCTGACTAACATGCAATCAACAGATTAACCCTAAACCTGTTTAATCTATGTTGGTTGAATATTAATGCACAAATAAACTATTATTGGCAATCACTTGAATTATAATCATATTAGCCCTTAACAAGATTATTAACTATCTAATTAAGCATGATTACACGTACAAATTCCCTTTAAACATGCATAAAAGGCGTGATCAAGCAATAACAATGAATAAGCATCAAGCAACATGATAATAATAAAAATAATAATCATAAAAATAATCATGTTAAAGCATAATAATAGCAAGATCCTAGGCATGATTCTAACAAGATTAATAACAAACCCTAGCATGTCACTAAGCAATAAAAATCGAAGCTTTAGACCTAACATGATACTAACATCATATTAGGAAAAAATTAAAAGGCACCCTGAACATGATACTAGAAAGCAATAATAACATCCTAACATGACACTAGGAATTAAACAAATTTAAACATGCTTTCTACAAGAATAGAGCAATAAGATTACATACTTTAATGCCTCGTACCTCTTTCTAATAACAAAATACACGCGTTAGTAACTTCAAGGAAAATTATAAAATTAAACAATTAAATTAAATAATTGAAAGAGAGATTAGGGACCAAACACTCAGAAATTATAACCTTTCACGTCTAGGGCGAAGGCAACTTCGAACTCGGCTAGGTGTTTCTAGATCTCGTGTATGCGGAATTTTGTTTGAGAAAAGTTAGAGAGATGAGAGCATAGAGAGAATATTGATGATGAGAATTGATGAATGATTGTGGAAGATTGAAAACGGAGGTTCATGACCCTATTTATAAGAAAACAGTCCGGAAATAGGTAGAATTTGATAAGGAATAAAACTCCACGCTGTCGCTGCAAAACCGACCTTGTCGCCTGGCGACAAAGTCTGTCGCGTGGCGACAGGCCTGTCGTTTTTGGCGACAGTCTGGATTCCTACGCGCTTTCAAACACGGAGTCCACTTATCAATCAAAATTGATTTGTAAAGTCCATATGAAAACTAAAATCGTATTTTCCATAAAATAATATTTTATTCCAAATAAAACTTATCAAAATATCTAATTATTAATTCTAATTCTATTAGGACTTAAAAGAACTTTCTAGAGAATTCTAGAAGACTATAATTAATTCTAATAATTTTAGGAATAATAATTAGCATTGGGCCCTCCCCTAGATCATCGGGCCGCATGTAAAGATCAAACCGGGTCCAGTTTAGTATTTTGGTCATAACTTCCTCATTATTCATCGGAATTGGGCTTATAATATATCGTTGGAAAGCTCTTTGCAAGCCCCATCCAACTACAGTATTATTGGACCCTTTTCGTGGACCAAACTAAACTGGATTGGCTGTTTTCATAAAATAGAGTTGTTTTTCGAAAACAGAAAGAAAGAATTTTTAATAAAAACCAACCGCAACACCTGACCTTTCACACTTTCACCTCGTTCGATTATCGTTCGACGCAAAAGGTATTCATCACTGGGTTTGGTTTTGGGGAGACACAATTGGGTGTCTACACTTACAGACTTAGAATCTATTTAAGAATTCATGGTTTTTAAACCACTTGGAGTTATAACTTGTCAAATTATCTTTATCACTTGCATAATCATCATGTTCCAAAATAAATATTTTAGAACTCTTAGTCAATATGAAATCATATTTCTTTGGCTAAGTTTTACATATGCTAGTCATCATTATGGGTTTTTATGCAACAATTGAAACTTATACAACAACTTTGTTTAGTGTTCAATGAGAAACGACAATAGAGGATGTGCACTTGGAATGTACTACCTTCAACACATGGTTATTATTCCCATTACACTTAATGATACCACGCGTTGTCATTTGTAACATGAGTGAATCATGCTCATATTGTTGCTTTTATTCGATTATTTCTCGAATTATTTCAAGATTTTTGAATTCACTTTTCTTGAACTTTTCAAGGTTCTCAAACTCTTTCGAGATTCTTATACTCCCACTTGACTTTTTGAAGAGGCACATTTAGCATAGGGTGAACCAACCATGGTTTGTACCATGTTTGTTTGTTGCTTTTCTCAAATTCTTTCGAGATTTATACTACTCTCACTTGACCTTTTGGAACAATTTTTCATAAGGGCACCTACTTGAGAAACAAAAATTTTGTGCTAAGTATGGTTTGTGTAGTAGTACCCCGTGCTCTATATAGGAATCGAACGTGCATTAAACGATTTAATACAACTTTTATTCCTTATTTTGTAGAAAGACTTTATAAGAACTTTTCTTATCCATATCACATATAAAGCTTTTACTACATTTTGATTTGACCTATGTATCTTTGTTTAGTTTTGTAGCTGATCTTAAAAGTATATCCCTTGAATAATGGTTGGAAGATAGGGTATTTTCATCCATTATCAAAATATATCTCATATAGATTGATAGCTCCTTTTTATGAACACTTCATAAGGTTTTCTTTCGGAGTTTGTTGTAAAACGATTTCACAACTCTTGGATGTTTATCAAGGTCTTGGCTTAAATTCTCATTATTACGATCATATCGCAATATTTTGAATGTGTTGCCAAGTACATGTCCTGACTTAAATTTTGACAATTACAATCATATTGTAATGTAATCATTATTTTGTCAAGTTGATACTGAACTTCATACTGAACATTTTGAACTTTTCAAAATTTTCACTCTTATGCTCCAACTAAGCACAAGTAGTGATCGTATCACAAATAAAGTTAAATTGTCCGTCTCTAGCCTTTGAACCTTTGGTTTTCTTACATCGATATGTATTCAACCTCGAGTTCACATCATCATTTCTCTAAATGGTGACTTTGTCAAAATTTCAAATTAGAATGATAATTACATATATCAATAGATTCACAATCTAATGATATTGAAAACCCATCCCTTTGGATCTTCCGCATGCAAGGTTCATTTTTCATTCGAATTGATTGACATATTAGAGACAATTTGTACATGTAGAAATAGTTTAATTATTTCTATCATATAGAACTTTAAACCTATTTAGCAATTCAAAACACATTATGACTCAATAAAGCATAGAATAACATTTACTCCATGTTTTTGAATCTTCAATGCTTAGTCATTACTAACATTGAATGGGTATGTTTTGATAATGGCAAGAATGAATAAAATTTATTTAATTCTAGCCAATAACTAGGTATGGTGAAATATAGGTTCTACTTGTAAAGTTGCAACTTTTGCTTCCAGACTTGTAGATTCTATTTGTGAAGTAGCAACATTTGCTTCTAAACTTGTAGATTTACTTCTTTCTTATCCATAAATTTTTCCTTTAGTTCTACCACATTGTTCAATTACAAGACATTGTATGTCCAAGAAGTAGTAATATGCTAAATACATTTCTATAATATACTTCTTAAATTGGAACATTTTCATTCTTTTACCTTCCAACTGTATGAGGTAGTTTCTAATTAATTGGAATTGGTCCATTTAATTGGAAACATTTGTTGTTCATAACAACTTTTAGCATATAAGTAGTTTTAGGTTTCAGAAGTTGCAACTTGTTTGCATTTCTTGGCCTATAACTTTCTTAATGCAATCCTCACATCTTAAACCTTTCCCTTTGAGCCACTTAGAACATTTCTCTTAGGTTCAAAGTGATACTTTGCTTAACTACTTTAAGCGCATTTCATGATTTTGCCAAGTCTATTCAATCATTATTCGTATTGGAGTTTAATCAACTATTTAACTCTTATATAAAGTGGATGAAGAATAACGTCATTTGATCAAATTTTGATCATAAAGATTTCCAATCACTTTCTTATATCCAATCATATTGAAGATAACAGATTTTATTGGTTTCTATACTTGTCTTTTAGAGGGTTTTTACCTCCCATCTCATTATATCCTTTGAAACACTTTTCAAAATGAAGATGTGTTGGTATTTTACTCAAAAATTTTGAATAAAACCAACTTTAGACAGTTGACATGGGTCTCTAAAACTTGCCTTTTAGAATCATCTTAGCAAAATTAGAAACTAGGTTTATGGATTATCTTAGCAGATCATCAAGCAGTGGTAAATTACTGTAGGAGTTTATAGGTACTTTTATGCGGAATTTCACGAATCATATTTGTTCGCACCTAAACAGGATGTACAAGCATAATACATAAAGAATCACATAATATATACCTTTGACGCGTGATTTCCACGTTGCGATTGAATAACAATTAGGGAGAGAATAGAGCCCCAAGTGTTGCTCCTCTACTTAGACCACGAGATTTGAACGAGCCATCCACCAATACTAGATTGGTCGAGTGAAAGGGAAGAACCACTATCACCACCTTTATCGAACAAGAACGACCACCACGAACCACCACCACCACGAACCACCTTGAGAGGCACCGGGAGGGAGAGAGAGCCGTGAGAGTGAGAGAGGTTTGAGGGGCTTAGTCTCGTGTTTGCTAACTCAGGTTTTGATCTTACTAATCAATTGAATTACACTATATGTTGTATGCAAACCCTAGGTACCTAGTCTAATTATAATCCCATTATAATTAGACTAGGGTTAGGAAGCCCAAAACCCTCCAACCTTCTCTATATGGCTGGCCTTCACAGGGGATGAGGCCCATCATGGGTCTCATCCTCTCGTGCTCGATCTAGGCCCTTTGTGTGACCTTATAGGATCCGTCCAAGTGGGCTTTGGCCTATTTTACTAGCCTAAAGATCGTTAGTACCTCTAGCTATGATATAACGACGACCCAAATGTACGAACTTAATTATCTCCATAATTTGATCCATTTATATATCTAGTAATTGCACACAACGAAGACATAGATCCTTCAATTACGACCATAATCGGTTGTCAATTGCCACATTCATCAATGTAGACCAAGAGGCAACTGTGTATCCCCTAAAGATTGAGGAGGGAGATAAGGCAATTCTAGAAGAGCCCATTCCATTTGCGGAGTTATATAAGATGCATTTTGTTAAGCACCTCGAGCGAGGAAAGGTCAAGCAATTGGCTAAGGAGCAAAACTTCCTGAAGAGGACTTAAAACAAATGCTTCAGGGAAAAAAATGTCAAATCCATGGAAGAGCTACTTGCATAATCAAAGCTTGAATCAATAACATAGTACTAAAACAGACACCGGGAATGACACATGTCACTTCCTGGTGTCGTTTTTTCCCTCTAAAAACTATTTTCTAAAATTAAATGTATTCTATTTTTATTTTTCCTTTTATATCTTTTTGATTGAGAACTTTTTAAAAATAATATAATTATATATATCTTTTTTATATATGATAATAGCAATTAATGATCTTATTACTGATGTTGATATTATTTCCTCAAAATGATTTTTTATTATTTATTACAATCAATGGATTTAATTTATATTTTATAGCACGAAATAAGAAGAGAAAAAAACTTACACGCATCGAATTGACTTTAACACATAAATCTATATCTACTAGCTTAGGCCCCGTGCCATGCACAGTAATTCTATTTTTACAACTCATGTTTTAGATAAAAAAAAAATTAAAAGATAAATAAAACCAATCACATAACAATTTGGAATTCATTAGAGCATGCACAATTATTGAGGAAATCTAAAATTCTTTCTTCTTTGATTTTTTTTTATTGATTTAATTATTTTATCTCACATTTCACGAAGTTTCATCTTTCTTGTTATCAATTAATTTTTTAAAAAAGAACCTTCAAAAAAAAATTAGAAGTTGGTAAAATTATTACAGAATTAATTTACATAAAATTAATTCAATTTTTATTGTTTCATAAAATTTCAAATCAATACTATGTATAAAAATATTTTTTTTCCAACGAATCCACTATTGTACAACTATAATGGTAATTCTATCGTTAATTTTGTATGCATGTCCCGTTATTTTATAATAAAATTTTAATTTTATACATTACTAAAAAATGATGGTCAATTAAAGTTTTAGTAAATGAATATTGAAAAAGGTCCAACGTGTCATTTATTTAATAACGAAGGGGTATTAATTTTTTGGCAAAATCTAATACTTTGTATAAAAGATAATTATTAAAGATTTGGAATAATAATATTTTAGGTAAATATGTATAAAAAGATTTGGAATAAAATTATTATAGTTGAATTATACAAATTAAATATTGTAGACACTCAAATGTGTCTCCCCAAAACCAAACCCAGTGATGAATACCTTTCACGTTGCTTGATTATCGAATAAAGTGAAAGTGTGAAAAGTCTATTGTTGCGGTTATTTTTATTAAATCTCTTTCTTTCTGTTTTTGAAAATCTACTTTATTTATGAAAATAGCCAGTCCAATTTAGTTTGATCCATGATAAGGGTCCAATAATAGTGTAGTTGGATTGGGCTCGAATAGAGCTTTCCAACGATATATTATAAGTCCAATTCCGATGAATAATGAGGAAGTTATGGCCAAAATACTAAATTGGGTCCGAAATGAATTTTATATGCAGCCCAATGATCTAGAGGAGGCCTATTAATTATTATAGCTAAATTTGTTCGGATTGACTTTAATCTTCTAGGATAATCTAGAAGGTTCTTTTAAATTCTAATAGAGTTAGGATTGATAATTATATTTTTAATGAGTTTTACTTGGAATAAAATAAGAGTTTTTAATAAAACCCGATTTTAATTTGATAAACACGGAATTTGCTGCTTAATCATATTAGGAAAAGGATTCCGTACAAAGCGCATTTTATCTTTTAATTAGCACCAAATGACGGAATCTGTCGCCATACGGCAGGGTCTGTCGCCTGGCGCTAATGTCTGTCGTCTAGCGCTAATTTCTGTCGTCTGGCGACAGACGCCAGTTTTATTCCATATAGAACTTGATTTCTTTTCTATCAGTTTTCGAACTATTTTCTTATAAATAGGGTCCTAGACCTCCGTTTTGAAATCATCAACAATGAACCAAGAATTCTCTAATTTCTCTCTTCTCTCCTTAAGCAATATAGCTTATTCTTTCTCCCTCTAGATTTTCTAAACTAGCTTTTTCTCAAATACACCATACCGCACACATTAGTTCTAGACACACCTAGCCAAGTTCGAAGTCTCCTTCGCCCTAGACGTGAAAGGTTGATACTTTCTGAGGGTTTGGACCCCAAATCCAATTTCTAAACTGTTAGTTTAGATGAACTACTACAAGAGGGGGGGTGAATGGTAGTAGGTTCCAATCGCGGAACTTAAGCGGAAATAAACAATTAAAGCGTAAAAGAACTTAAAGCACACAGCAAGTTTTACGAGGAAACCATCCAGTGCCTAACTGGAAGTAAAACCTCGGCCCTATTGGGACTTATAAACAAATTCCACTATAATAGGCAACTCTCCTAGTACAACCTATTACACAGAACTTTGCTTTGCAAGTTCCACCACGGACACTTGACTCTATGATAGGACACTTCCTACCAGACCTAAGACACTTCTTAGGACCCTTTTTCTCCCCTTACCCAGGACACTTCCTAGGTGACCCAAGACACTTCTCAGGTTCCTTTCACTCACTGTGCACTCACAGCTACCACTCGAATTTTACGAGATTTCAAACTCATCACTTGCGTGAATTTAAGAGAATTCACAATCTCACCCCAAAATACAAAACACTCAAAACCCTTTTTCCCATTACAAGATCTCATTGAATATCCCTAAATACATATCTATGAATAAAGAGATAAAACTAATATGTTGGACACTCGAGACCAGTCTGGAACTCACTGGACGTACTGTAACCAAAACCTGATAGGAACTTTGACCAGGAGAACTGACTTAGGTTCGTGGTGAAGGATAAAACCATTAAGCACGACCACTACACTTCGTCAGCCTCAACTTTGAATGAATACTTATGAGCATATTTATAGTACACTCGAAATATTCATTTCATCTTGAAAAAGATAGATTTTCTGAAAAGATAAGTTTAAAAGATATTTTCTAAAAACAAGTTTTCCGAAAATATATCTTTTTGTTAAGAATAAAATCTGTCAATAATAATAAGATAAACTTAACATAAAATCAGATTTTATTTCAATCTTATCTTTTAGTTTAAAAATACTTTTTAAACAAAATTTATCTTTTTCCAAAAGGGATTTATTAGAAGATAAATATCTTTATTCAGTAAAACCAAATCCCTAAAAGATATGCACGTATAAGGTAAATATATATATATTATTAAAACCGACTTTTAACAACGTGCACACTTAAGTTCCTATTAGGTTCCTGAACTCTGACAGTCTCCGAGTTCCTGACAAGTCAGTTACTCTAGTTTCATTGACTGTTTGGAGTTCACCTTGGTTCTATAAAGACTTGTTCCAGACCGACTTTTATGTCCAACATACTTACATGAATCCTAGAGCAATATACTTCTATTTCTCTGTCTTCATGTTGCTTCTCTGAAACTCTTGTTCTGGAATCCTGTAGTCTTGATATATTCTGGATCTTAGGGTTTGCCCCAGCATTACACCAGAACCAGGTCGTTACACCCGTTTTGAAGTTCCTGTTGAGGAACTTCGGGAAGTTCCATTGCTGGAACTCTTCTTCTGTTCTTTACTCGTCCTCATGGATCTTCCAAAGTTCCTTTGTCCCAGTTCCTACTTCAGCCCTCTACGCTTACTGAACCTGCCAACATCACAACACTAGAAAATCCTTATTAAAAGGAAGTTTGCTCAATTCTTAGTATCATCATCAAAACCTCATAAGGGTCAACATAAACTCTTTTCAATTATTTAATCTAATTGTTGATTTAATAATTTTATTGAAGTTTACTAACGTGTGTATTTTTTTATTAGAAAGAGGTACGAGACATCAAAGTAAATAATTCGATTACTTATCTATTATTTCGATGTAGAAAGCATGTTTAGATTTAATTAATTCCTAGTATAATGTTAGGATGTCTTTATTGCTTTCTAGTATCATGTTTAGGGTGCTTCCTATTCTTTCTAATATCATGCTAGTATCATGTTAGGGTTAAAACTTTTATTTTTATGGTTTAGTGACATACTAGGATTTGTTATTAATCTTGTTAGTATCATGCCTAGGATCTTGCTAATATTGATAAGCTTTATGATTATGATGATTGTTATGATTGTTGTAATTATTATATTATGTTGCTTGATATTTATATTTGTTGTTATTGCTTGATCACGCCTTTTATGCATGTTTAAAGGGAATTTGTTCTTGAAATCACGCTTAATAAGATAATTAATAATTTGGTTTAGGCTAATATGATTTTAATTCTAGTGATCGCCAATAATAGTTTTGTTTGTGCATTAATAATCAACCAACATAGATTAAACAGGTTTAGGGTTAATCTAATTATTGCATGTTAGTCAAAAAGCGATAAAGTAGAGGCCTATTTTTAGGGCGGGTTCAATCTTTTTTAGGTTGGATTCGTACCTTCATCCCCGAATATCCAGTCATGGTTCCAGACCACTATGGAGTTAGCGATTTCATGGATCGTGAAGGGGTGTAACCTTCACCCTGTGAAAGGTTTACAAGTTCCTAAAACTTGTTGGCGACTCTTTTACTCTACCTTTCATCCCTTTGGATGCCACCATGCTTAAATGTATGATCACAGTGGGGTTCAAGTTTGGAATGCTTTAAATTATTCCCTACAAATATTCTAAAATTATTTTGGCAAAAAAGAAAAGGAAGTTTTGGAGGGAAAAAATAGCACCAGGATGTGACACGTGTTACTCCCGATGTTTGTTTTAGTATTAAGTTATTGATTAAAAGATAAATAAAACTAATCACACAACAATTTGGAATTCATTAGAGCATGCACAATTATTGAGGAAATCTAAAATTCTTTCTTCTTTGTTTTTTTTATTATTTTAATTATTTTATCTCACATTTTACGAAGTTTCATCTATGTTGTTATCAATTAATTTTTTTTTAAAAGAACCTTCAAAAAAAATTAGAAGTTGGTAAAATTATTACAGAATTAATTTACATAAAATTAATTCAATTTTTATTGTTTCATAAGATTTCAAAGCAATACTATGTATAAAAAAAAAAATTCCCAACGACTCCACTACTGTACAACTGTAATGGTAATTCTATCGTTAATTTTGTATGCATGTTCCGTTATTTTATAATAAAATTTGAATTTTATACATTACTAAAAAAATGATGGTCAATTAAAGTTTTTGTAAATGAATATTGAAAAAGGTCCAACGTGTCATTTATTTAATAACGAAGGGATATTAATTTTTTTGGCAAAATCTAATACTCTGTATAAAAGATAATTATTAAAGATTTGGAATAATAATATTTTAGGTAAATATGTATAAAAAGATTTGGAATAAAATTATCATAGTTGAATTATACAAATTAAATATTCTAAAATCGTTTTGGCTAAAAAGGAAAAGAAGTTTTGGAGGGAAAACACAACACCAGGATGTGACACGTGTCATTCCCGGTGTCTGTTTTAGTATTAAGTTATTGATTGATTGATGACTATAACTAAATATTATATTAAAGGTGAAATTGGGATTGACATGTGATATCTTTTTTAAAAAAAATTATCCGCCAAAATGATAACTTTTTTTTTTGTGTTTTTGTCAAAGCTTGTTAGAGAATATTTAATGCGAAGTACTATGAAATAATATTTCCCTACATATAACTTTGTGACATA
The DNA here is from genome assembly GCF_948465745.1 of Chenopodium album. Taxonomy (NCBI): domain Eukaryota; kingdom Viridiplantae; phylum Streptophyta; class Magnoliopsida; order Caryophyllales; family Amaranthaceae; genus Chenopodium; species Chenopodium album. The sequence goes on along the minus strand of NC_137846.1, from coordinate 40,957,656 downwards.
ATCCATCTATACACATTATTAGTAGTGCATGTAATACTCCCACTATTTTCTTTAGTATAATATATTTATATTTTTGTAATTATGAATTTTTCATCATCTTATCTTGCAATTAGATAGTTTTCATAATTAAATATAGTGTTAAGCTAATAATAAAAAGTATGTGAAAATTACCTTGCATGACACGGGACCTAATCTAATATTATGAGATAATTTATAGTCAGCATATTTTAATAATTATAATAAACTAAGTTACTATAAATAATAATTATTGCAAAAGAATAGATTTTTAATGCAATAAAGATGATATGTAAAATAATAACGTGTATTTTTATGAATAAGCTTGGTTGTTTCAAGTGTTGTATTTGTAGAACCTCAATGAAGTTATAGTACTCCATATAACTTTGGTGACCGTCGTGATAAGTTATTAGCTAATAAAGTCACTTGCGTTTAAGGTGGTTTTGTAAGAAAATTAGGCCATCAAAGTACTTGTCATTGAGTGTAATTTTTCCAATAAAATATGTTTGAAAATTAGTCGCCAAAATACTTTTCATTTAATGTAATTTTTCCAATAAAATATGTGTATATGTATTTGAATGTTAACATGTTTATTTCTAGCAAAGTTAAACATGTTACTATGCCAAAATATAATAAAAAAACGATTATATAATTATTATCATGGACGATATCATGTAAATTAACTAGACAACATACAATCAATTCATTATATTAATTACCTTTACCTTCTAGTCTACTTTTCCAATAAACATCGAGTATGAAACAAGTCGTTACTTCCGAATTTCACGCCAGCATGATCAAAGAAAATACTTTAAATCCTGTGTACAACAATTCATCTACGAAGAAACACCTCCAAAACACAAATAAATTAAGGCGTTCATATATGATATGATGATGTGACACGAATTATATGATATGTGAGAACTAATAAAGAATATTCATCATTTACCAAAAAATTATTAGTACTAACTTCAATCCAGCCAGCAATCTTGACAAAAATTCATTTTATTGTAGAAAAAGAAGTAAATTCCACCTACTGATATTCTTTCCGCTTCTCTCTCTCTCCCTGTCTCTCTCGAACCTTAACCTCCATTAGTGAATCTTGACAAAAAAGAGGTATGATCAAGGATTATAAATCTAATGGATTGCAGTGAATTCAGTTCATTAATAAGGATTTATGCAAGATCGCAACAATTATCAAATTTTCAAATACAATCAGATAAATTAGATGGAATCATCATCACGGTTACAACAAATGGTTAGACCATCTTTGTAAAAAGGTTGTAATTTCAGCGACATGAGATAGAGATGTCCCATAATGCAAGATTTATATAACGATCATAGTTTTGATGAATAAAACTTTTATTTGATTCAATTTGATGTTATGCATTAGTTTTCAAGTGAGTGCATTGCCTGAGTTGTTTGTTATTTTTGTATTTATTGTTTGGAGGTTTCCTGTTTTTCCCCTACTTTTTATAATGAAAAAAATACATCGGACACTTATAATGTTTGAAATTAGGTACTATTTTTCATTGAATGTTAATACTATAATGTATCAAATCCATACATGTGAAATTTGTCTTCGTCGGACCTTTGAACAATATTCTAAGTATCTTTCAATTACTTTGGTAAGTTTGAGAAAGAGTTCCATGTCAGCGATATTCTTATGTGCCTCTTGTATTCTTGGTTTGAATATGAAGAATTTAAACCCATTAGAGACAGTCGTTTTTAAAGCTGCCACACATACATCACTACAAACCAATGGCGATTCCAGGATTTTGCCCTTATGGGTTCGGATTGTCAGCTCGAAGTTATTGATCATATATAAGATAATATATTTAACTGATATACATCGATAAATATAATATAATACGTGTACAAAGTAAAAGTATGATGTTGTAAAATAAAATTTAAGCTTTGATTTTAATGAAAAGGAAGCAAAAAAAAAAAAAAAAAATTATAAAAATTAACAGGCTAGTATATAAAATGTTAAACAAAAAGTATGATTATGAAAAAATATACTTCCTCCGTTTTTTTATTATTGCACCGTAGGGTTGGGTACAAATATTTTGGTAGTGGAAAAAAGTAAGAGAGAGAAAGGTAAAAATACAAAATTGTCCATGTGAGATATTGATAAATTAAAGGGTAAGTGTGAAAAAGTAAGGGTATGTTGGGTATTTGTAGTGTGAATACAAATAATTTTTTTCCTAAAGAGGAATGGTGCAATATTTGTGAAATTTCCTAAAAAGGCAAGTGGTGCAATAATAAAAGAACGGAGGAAGTATACAAAGTATTTGTATATGCTTTGATTTTAAGGAATATTAAAAGCAGTATACTGGTAATTAAAAATAAAAAATAGCCAAAACTAATCGTTAAAAAAGAATGTTAAAAATGTGAAGTAAAAATAACTTGTTCAAAAAATAGAAATGGCTTTGGCAGGTTTCGAAACCGCGCCAACTAGCTAATGAAGGTATTTCAGAACTTTCAGTAGGAGTGCTTGACCGCTGAACCAAGACCACGCATAGTAATTCATGGCAGCTTGTCACGTGCCGACTACTTTGCCCTAGTCACGCACCGTGCGCCACCCGCTTACAGTCCGTCGTAAGACGAGTCAGGTTTTCTCCCCTTGGCACTACTCCTTGTGCCCACATAGCACAACCCTTTGTGCTGCTCAAATATGTTTGATAGCATTTCCCCTTGGTGCTAACAAGTCCCCTTGGTTGAACTAAGCACTCACCCTTAGTGCCTTAGTCCGAACTTACGACTAAGTGTCGTAGACAATTGAGCACACAAGCTATCACCCTTGCTAGTGTGCCCGATCACTCACTTGGCACCCTCGTGCCTTAGTTTTCCTCACACTCTCTAAGTGTTTGAAGGAAAGTATTGAGTTGCAAGAGAACACAAGTGCTTTTGGAAGGCTTTTTGTATTACTCTCAACTTGAATGTACTAATGAGGCCTTGGAGTCTATTATAGTGCTCCTCCCTACTTACAAGGATTATCTAGAATATTCCTAACCTCCCCAAATGGAGGGTTATAGACTACAAAAATCTAGAGAGTTCCCACCTCCTTAAGAACTACATACATGGAGGTTTCTACAAGCTTCCTACCTAGAATGCTAAGGATTACCCTAGAACATTTCAGAAACTTTACATACAAGTGTACATACATAGAAGAACCTAGAAAACTTCTAAGACGTACCAGACCTTCCTTGATTATTCTAGAGTCATCCACTCTAGAATAGTCTTCCAAAGAACCCCATAGATAGCTCTGGAACCTTCTAGAAGATTCCCTCGTTTTCCAGACTACCTGCTGCCAAAACTTGTAATTCGGGACCTCATATGGGAAAACCAACACCACCATGGTATTCCTTGGCCCAAAATACGGTGGACCCCCAAATTTGGGCCCATTTGGACTTTGTTTAGGTCTCTAAATGACCCATTATTATGTTACTGTCATTTGGGTGTTCACTACGAAAATAGCACCAAATCAAAATAAAGCTCTTTAGGGGAAAGTACTCACCTGTGCACCAAGGGCAAGCCCCTTAGCCACAATTATGCCCTATCACCTGGTGACCCAAATGACGCCCATGGTTGGCAAGGGAGACGACCCGTGACATTCTCCCCCACCCAAATTCTTGTCGACCTCGGCAAGATCACCCGTTGGAGTACGTACCCGCGAGTCGGTCTAGCGCACCACTCGACCCTTGGATGCTTCCGTGCGCCGTTGCCCCGTCTCTCCTATTGACTCCACACTTGAGCCTTATTGTCCCACCACATGGAAAACCTTGATGCATTGTCCTTAACATCGTTGCTGCTTTTGTCCTCCCATGGACCGCATCTTGACGCCTTTGCCTCATCGCCCACCAAGCTTTCAAGGACGAAACCTTCACCTCGCGCTCCTTGAGTTGAGCGAGCTTGATGCCTATCTCGTTCCCTTTTGATGTGATGGTTATTATGCCATCACTCACTCGAAAAGGTAGGACCTTGTGCAAGAACTCCATGCCTAGCACCACATACTCATCATCAATGTCGACCACAAAGAAGTCAACTTTTCCCTTCCACTTCCCCAAGCGGACAGGGACTCCCCATGCCCTACCATACACCGGCGTGGCCCTTGAATTGATGGCCTTCATCTCGCCATCCACTCTTGTGAACTTCACCCCTAAGGCCTTGGCTTCCTCCTTGGCCAAGAAATTGTGCGACGCTCCCGTGTCGACAAGCAGCCTTGTCGGTACCTCGTTCACTTCCCCACCTACGACCATCAAGCTACTCCCTTGCTTGACGCCTGTCCCATCAGTTTTTGAGGATGCCTCACCCTTGGGCACATCTTCCTCAAATCTCGTAGCATTGAGGAGCTTCATGCGGGCTAACTGGGCCTTCCCCCCAGGACCATTGCCCCCATACTCATCTCCGGAGTTGGCTCCTCCTCACTTGCGATCATGCATTCCATTTATGCCGCACCGGGAAATTCCTTGCTAAATGAGGACCCTCACAAAGGTAACACTTGAGAGGCTTTGAGGGCTTACCTCCGTCTCGGTCGTCCCCCTTGGACTTGGCCTTGTCCTTGCCATGATCCGCATACTTGGCCTTTGGATGCGATGCCTCCTCATGTAATACCCCGTATTTTTGAAACGTATTTTCTAATTAGTATTCCCTTAAAAAGGGTATTTTAGTAATTTAATTTACTATTTGAATTTTAGAGCCAAAATGATATTTGAATTTCGGCGTCTAAAGTATTTTGAAACTTAATTATTATTTTTGGATTTTAGATAAGATTTATTATCCATTTATTTTATTGTAAAAAATGGATTATTTATATATATTTCGGGTATTTTAATTAAACAAAATTATATTTTATTATTTATTTAAAAGGGCCGAAAATTCCTAAATTATTAACTATGATTTTCGGATTTTCTATGTGTAGAAAATCTGATTTTCTTAGTTATTTTATTTAGTGAATAATTGCTATTTTCCTAATTAATTATTTTATACAAAATATATTATTTACGCAATCATTTTTAATCCTTAAAATCTAGCAAATATTTCCCTAAAACATAAGTGGAGGTCCGAAAATATGAGCATAGATATGCTAATATTTTCAGCCACCATATGCTAATTTTGGGTTAGTTATTTTGTTAGTTTTGTATTTTAATTATCTTCCTCAAATTCCTTATTTCCTTAATTCCTATTTTCCATGTCACAAAGATTTGATCATCTTATTTTCCTACCTTATTTCGTCTTTGATTATTCCCCAAGTAATCTCTTTTGCCATATTATTTTTATGACAAACACACTTTCCTAAATTTTATTATTCTTAATCACCTTAATATCAAAAGTTTCCATATTTCCTTATTCACTTCTCCAATTAATTTCCTTAATACTTTTTACCATAATTCTTCCTACATTCTCCTACTATAATTCCCTCATTCATGAGCCTATAAATATCCCTTCATACCTCTCATATTCTTCGCACCAAAAACCCAATTCTCTTCTTCTCTCTTCTTCTTTTCCCTAAACTTTTTCATACTTTTCTTCTCCTCTTTTCATACAAATATTATCCTGTATACCTTTAAAGTCAGTTTATGGGCACTTCTGTCAGTTTTTGGGATATTGATGTTTCACAGAAGATTGTTCCTCTCAAAAAATCCTTGAGATTAGGCTCAAGAATCACCCAATTCGGTTTTATATTGAAGGAGTTATGAAATCTCCAAGTTCTGCCTATTCTTTCGAACGAAAATTCAATTCTCTTTAATCTTATTCCTTTATCTTATTCATGGTTAGTTTTCTAAAATACAAATACCTATTTCAAAGCTATAATTTTATATTAAAGTATTATTTTAAAAGAGTTTTATAGTCCATGCACATTAGATTTGAGTTTATGTTGTGATAACCTTATGGTTATGTTATTTGCAAGGTGTATTCGTGATTGAACTTTGAAAGCGCGAAGTATTGATTGATATTCGGAATCAAGGTTCTTGAGGTTCTTTTTGTGTGGTTTTTCTAACAAGGATCAAGGTACGTTTAGGTGGCTAGATACCTTTGAAAGTGATTGGTTTAATTTGAATAACATGTTTTACATGATTTGATTGGTGATTAAATTAAATTGATTTGAATTATGATTTTGAAATAAATTATGTTTGAAGGTATTGATTTTAATAAAGGTATTTTGAATGATTGATTTTTAAATCATGTTTTGAATGGTTTGGATTACTTATCGTGTTTAAATAAAGGAATTGATTTTAAAAGGTTTGTTGAATTAAATAAAAGGTTTTTTAAGGAAGAGTTATTGATTTTGAAAAGTTATTAATACGAGATTTTATTCTCAAGTATCTATTTAAAAGGTTTTGATTTTGAAAGTATGTGGAATTAATAAAAAGGATTTTGAATTATATTGGAACTATTGGATATTAAAAGGATTTATTGAACCATTGAATTATTATTATTAATGCTTTATAAGCATGTTGGTAATTCCATTATGCGGATTTAGTTTTTTGATAAGGCCTTGGAATTTGTATGACCGGATCTTTCCTCAAGAATAGCCTTGTAATATAAGGATACTAGCTTGGGGGGTGTGCACACTTGGGTGAGGAATTGGATTAAAAGAAATTGGTTCTTAATAAAGGAATTGGTTTTATTAACTATTATTTTGAATATTGAATCATTGGAATCGGTTTTGGAATAATGAGTTTGGAATTTATTGGATTAATTATTGGAATTGATTTTTAAAGCATGTTTGCAAATAAATTGAGTTTACATTATCTTGCACTTATCGTACTTAGCATAATTTGCTAATTCGTATTTCTTATTTGTTTTGCTTCGCCCTGTTTACTATAATGGTAAGCAGTGTTGACTATTTTCAGGTGGAGTCATGAATGAGCATATGGGAGTCCAGGGATTTGCTTCACCTAGTTTAGGAATGTTGGTCACGTCTTTATTTCGAGTACTCATAACAATGTTACTATTTTTATAAGTATTAATAAAAGAAAGTTGAGTTTCCGCTGCAAGTTTTGTTATTGAATTAAGTTTTTGAGTAGCCTCGCATAATCACGTGGCGGTAATACGCCCAAGCCTATCTTTACGGTATAATTATACTTATTATAATTGTATTTCCGTAGAGGGAGATTTGGGGGTGTTACACCTCATCCTCCTGGTCGCCTTCCTCGACCCTTTTGCCTTTGTCCCTTCTCGATTCCTTCGGGATCTCGATCAAGGACTCCGCCACGGCTATTGCCTCAGCAAGTGTTTTCACGTTCCTTCGTTCTACCTCTTGCTAAGCCCATCGTTGTAGACCCCCGGTGAAGTAAATGAGTTGGTTCTCCTCCGATAGATTGTCGATCTCAAGCATGAGGGATGTGAATTGCCTGATGTACTCCTTGATGGTGCTAGTGTGCTTCAAGTTACGTAGATTCATCATGGAGACCTTCTTTGCATTCTCCGGGTAGAAATGACGCTTGAAATCTTTCTTGAACTCGTCCCATGTGCTGATGGAACAAGTCCCCTTCTTGATGTCTAACTCTCGACACCTCCACCAAAGGACAGCATCCTCGCCTAAGTACATTGTGGCGGTGTTGATTTTTGATGCATCGTTATCCAACTTCATTGCGTCGAAATACCTTTCGACGCTCCATAGGAAGTTGTCGATCTCTCGAGCATCCCGCTTCCCATGGTACTTCTGTGGCTTTGGGACCTCCATCTTTGACCCCTTTTGGATAGTGACACTCCCGGTCACTACAGTCTTCTTGCATAAAATGACATCCTCTTTCACCGACTCCACCTTGGTTCGGATGTACCTTAGTTGCCCAAGCAACTCCTCCTTAAGTTTCGCGACTTCGTCGCGAATTGTTTCCAACGCGCTATTGACGAGCCCAAGAGTCTCGTCCCTTAAGTCTTGAGTGGCAGTGTGTGCGGCATTCACTTTTACTTCGAGCTCCTCCACAGAGTCCGAGAGTTGCTTGATATCATCATGCATGTCCGCCACAGTACACTTTACCCTTATGAGGCGGGGTTCCAATTTGGAGGGCAAGGTTCTGGGCACCGATGGTTCCCTTGACGGGTCCCTCGTGCTCTTCTTCTTAGACCTCCTCGTTGGTTCCTCTTCCTCTTGCACAACTTGGCTCGTTGGAACCTCTTTGTCGCCAGCCATACTTATATGAACAATAAGAATGAAGCGACATACCTTTTGTTGCCTAGCTGCCATCCCTTCGTAACTCCGAACAGCAACGCCTTGAATTTACGATATCGATCCCACACGACAATCGTAACCTTGCTCTGATACCACCTGTCACGTGCCGACTACTTTACCCTAGTCACGCACCATGCACCACCCGCTTACAGTCCGCCGTAAGACGAGTCAGGCTTTCTCCCCTTGGCACTACTCCTTGTGCCCACGTAGCACAACCCTTTGTGCTGCTCAAATATGTTTGCTAGCACGTCCCCTTGGTGCTAACAAGTCCCCTTGGTTGAACTAAGCACTCACCCTTAGTGTCTTAGTCCAAACTTACGACTAAGTGTCGTAAACAATTGAGCACACAAGCTATCACCCTTAATAGTATGCCTAATTACTCACTTGGCACCCTCGTGCCTTATTTTTCCTCACACTCTCTAATTGTTTGAAGGAAAGTATTGAGTTGCAAGAGAACACAAGTGCTTTTGGAAGGATTTTTGTATTACTCTCAACTTGAATGTACAAATGAGGCTTTGGAGCCTATTTATCGTGCTCCTCCCTACTTACAAGGATTATCTAGAATATTCCTAACCTCCTCAAATGGAGGGTTCTAGACTACAACAATCAAGAGAGTTCCAACCTCCTTAAGAACTACATACATAGAGGTTTCTACAAGCTTCCTACCTAGAATGCTAAGGATTACCCCATAACATTGTAGAAACTTTACATACAAGTGTACATACATACAAGAACCTAGAAGACTTCTAAGATGTACCAGACCTTCTTTGATTATTCTAGAGTCATCCACTCTAGCTAGAATAGTCTTCCAAAGAACCCCGTAGATAGCTCCGGAACCTTCTAGAAGCTTCCCGCATTTTCTGCACTACTTGCTGCCAAAACTTGTACTTCGGGACCTCATCTTAGAAAACTGACACCACCATGGTCTCCCTTAGCCCAAAATACGGTGGACCCCCAAATTTGGGCCCATTTGGATTTCGTTTGGATCTCCAAATGACCCATTATTGTGTTACTGTCATTTGGATATTCACTAAGAAAATAGCACCAAATCAAAATAAAGCTCTTTAGGGAAAAGTGCTCACCTGGGCACCAAGGGCAAGCCCCCTTAGCCACAATTATGCCCTGTTGCCTAGTGACCCAAATGACGCCCATGGTTGGCAAGGGAAACAACCCATGACAAGCTGGTTTTATATTTAACCTATATTTTTCTTTTCTTCAGATTATGAATTTTTCCCAAATCCAGTATGGGTTCAGCTGAACCCACTGAACCCATACTGGAATCGCCACTGCTACAAATAGGTTGTGATTGAATTGATAACCTCCGATCCTACATGTGATCGATTACACTAGGTTTTTGAAAGAAATTTAATGATCTTTGTGATTTTTTTTCTTTTTGTTTTGAAGCAAAAATAAATCTTCAAGCCACAATGTAACCTAAAAACTAAGCAGCACACACACACAAATTATTATAAATTTATAATTGAACTCGGACAACCAGGGCCGCATTTGGCCTTGGGCAGGAGGGCTCCTGCCAGGGCCCCAAATCACAAAGCCCAGATTAGCATTAAGTAAAGTAAAAAAATAAAATAAAATAAAATAAATATTAGGCTCCGTTCTCTTCACCTCATTTTTGCTGAACTGAAATTATTTTTATTGAAACAAAATTATATTTGCTGAACTTAAATTATTTTTACTGAAATTGAATTAATTTTACTAAACTGAAATTATTTTTGCTGAACTGAAATTATTTTTACTGATTTTCTATTATAATTCTTCTTTAAGAAAACTGAATTTTACTGAACTGGATTTAATTTTACTGAACTGAACTTATTTTTACGGAACTGAAATTATTTTTACTTAATATTAGGGCATGTTCACATTTAGTGAACTGAGCTGAACTGAACTAATTGGAGCTGAATTGAAATGAACTGATTGGAGCTGAACTGAATTGAACTGAGCTGAAATAAATATTTTATGAAAGAGGAAATTAAGAGCTGAACTGAATTGAACTGATTGGAGCTAAACTGAATTGACTAAACTAAAATGAAGTGAACTGAAATTAAGTAAACGTGAACAGGTCCGATGTTGCATGGACAATTCCCATGACTTCTCCATCCTAATTAAACTCTTCAACTTCCCTTCTTTAACAATTAAATCTCCATAAAATCCCATTATCATCGGTATTTTGATTCTCCAACGTTTTTCCGATTGTTTCTCCAAATAAAATCCATTCCCCAAATTGGTTCAAGATGAATTTCTCCATTAACGGTCTTCTCAATCTTCAATTTTCAACGGCATTAGAAGCTCCAAAATTACCTATAAATAATCCTTGTTTTATTGTTCTTCACATCTCAATATCTCATCAATTTCTCCTTTTTCTAGTGTTAATTAATCATCCTTTATTTTGGAAATTTAGTTCATGAACTGTTAATTGATATTTGATACTCGGTACTCCAAGAACACAATTTTTTAAGAAGATAATGAGAATTGCAAATTTGCAGATTGCTGTCAATACTAAAATCATTGGGGTAAATTTACTGCTCTCTCTCCTTTTTTTTTTTTTTTTTTTTTTTTTTTTCTGGTTAGTTGTTTTTTATGTTCTTTAATTTGTTTTACTTTTCTTCTTCTTGCGAATTTTGAGTTTTTTTTTTAATGCATAGTCAATACTTCATATTTATAGATTATACTACCTCCGTTAAATGTTATGTGCAACTTTAGTGTATTATTTGTGAGATATAAAATATTCCAAATTTGCACGTATTATTTAACGGATGTAGTATAACACTTTTAAAAGACTGAAAATGTGATGTATTGCAATTTAATTATACAATGTGATTTTCAGATTATCTTATTTCCTTATTTCACACATAATTTTCTGATAAATTGACTAAGGATCTGTTCAATTTAGCTTAATTTCAGTTCAGTTCAGTTCAGCTTCAATCAGTTCAGTTTAGTTCAGTTCAGCTCCAATCAGTTCAGTTCAAGTCAGCTCCTAATTTCCTTCTCTCATAAAATATTCATTTCAGCTCAGCTCCAATCAGTTCAGCTCATTTCAGTAAATGTGAACAGACCCTAAGTGATATTCAATCAGAGTTCTGACTATTATTGTCTAATTTTAGATTAAAAAAAGAGATTATTAATTTATTATTTACTAATTTTACTATATTCTGAAATGTGAATTTTTAGTATGTTTGTCAATTATATACAATTGCACTATTAGGCTCCGTTCTTTTCACCTTATTTTTGCTGAAGTGAAATTATTTTTACTGAAACAAAATTATATGTGCTGAACTTATATTATTTTTACTGAAGTTAAAATTATTTTTGCTGAAGTGAAATTGTTTTTACTGATTTTCTATTATAATTTTTCTTTAAGAGAACTGAATTTTACTGAATTGAACTTATTTTTACTGAACTGAAATTATTTTTATTGAACTGAACTTAATTTTACTGAACTGAATTTATTTTTATTGAACTGAAATTATTTTTACTTAATATTATTTTTTTAAGGTGAAGAGAACAGGGTCTTAGTCTATTACTATAGCCAAAAGAATTTCATACGACCAATCTTGTGACAGGGTCTTAGTCTATTAGTCTATTACTATAGCCAAAAGAATTTCATACGGCCAATCTTGTGACAATAAGGCAGAATGTCTTCCACCCAATACTCTACTAACTCAAGCCAATACTTCTAAGTTCTAACATTATGCATTTATGCTTCTTTTCTACTACCTTTGAATTTTGTGACATTGTAAATAATTTTGTTTGAATAATGTTATACTGCGTATATTGTAGGTGATCAGGTTGTTGGCTTGCCGATTTGTATTATATCGAGGCTAATTTGAGTGTTTTTATATCGGCATTCAATATTCAGGTGCTATCATTCTATACTTTTTGTTCTACTCCTTATTATTCTATCGTATAATGTTGCCGCGAAAACATGCATCTGGTTTTGAAAAAAGGAAAAAGAGAAAACAGACACAAGAATTAATAGAATCACAAAAGGGAGCAACAGATAAATTTTTTTCTAGACGAGAAGAGGAGTCTTCTAGAAGTGATGGATTGGGTGTAGAAACAGATAGTATCCAACAATCTAATGAACATTTGAATGATGATAATCCCATAAATGAAAATGCTGCCAATTTAAATGATGACAATTTCGTCGATTATGATGCTACCAATTTGAATGATGACTATGATAATATCCCTGACTCGTCAAATGTGGATGTAGGTATCGATGAGTTCATTCCTCCTTTTGATATCTATCATCCTAGAAATTGGGGTGTACTCCATACCAAAACAAGAGACATTTTAATTGAAAAAGGGCCTATTAGGGAATTGAATCTCACATTTCCTGTAGATGGTTTTTCTAGGCATCTGTCATATGCTTATTTTTCCAGAAAGTTGAGTAATGGATCGGAGAAACTTTAGATAGAAAATGGTTGGTTTACTCTAAACATGTTGATAGAGTATATTGTTTTTGCTGTAAATTGTTCACTTCTCAAAATAACAAAAGTTTTTTAGCCAATGATGGAGTGAATAATTAGAAGCATTTAAGTGAAAGACTCAAACAACATGATAATAGTGTTGAACATTTGACTAATATGAATACGTGGAATACAACGAGAGTAAGATTAAATAAGAATAAAGGCATTGATAAAGAGTTGCAAGAAGGAATCTCAAAGGAGAAAGAACGTTGGAGATAAGTTTTAATAAGAATAGTTTATGTTGTTAAATGTCTTGCTAAACATAATCTAGCTTTTCGTGGATCTAGTGGAAAACTCTATGAGGATAGTAATGATATATTTTTAGATTAATTGAAATTAAATGATAGCTGAATTTGATTTGATATTGCAAGACCATGTTAAACGTATTCAAAGCCAAGAAATTCACTATCATTACCTTGGTCCCTAAATTCAAAATGAGTTGATTTCGCTTTTAGCCCACACTGTTAGAATTTCAATGATAAGAATTTCAATGATAAGAATCAGTAAAGAGGCAAAATATTTTTCTGTAATCCTTGATTGTACCCCAGATGTGAGCCATCAAGAACAAATGACTTTGATAATACGATGTGTAAATATGTCAAATGATAAGATAAAGATAGAAGAGTTATTTTTAGAGTTCTTAAAATTAAAGTAGATGATACATCTGGATTGGGACTTTTTAATGAATTGTTAAACGTATGCAAGTCTCTTGATTTAGATGTTGATGATGTGAGGGGTCAAGGTTATGATAATGGCTCTAATATGAAAAGAAACACCAAGGAGTTCAAAAAAGATTGCTTGAAATAAATCCAAGGGCTTTATATATGTTATGTGCTTGTCATAGTCTTAATCTTACTCTATCGGATATGGCTCATTCTTATGTTAAAGCTGTTTCTTTTTTTGGAATGGTGCAATGCATATATACATTATTTGCAAGTTCTACTAAAAGATGGAAGATCTTAGTTGGTAATGTTCCGGGCTTAACAGTGAAATCTTTATGTAATACTCGGTGGGAGAGTCGAGTCAAAAGTGTTAAATCCATTAGATTGCAAGCACCTCAATTAAGGTTGGCTTTGTTTGAACTTTACAATTCCAGTGGTGATGATGCTAAGACAAAAAGTGAAGGTGAAAGTTTAGCTAATTCTCTTACAAGCTTTGAATATTTACTTGGCATGGTGATTTGGTATGAGATCTTATTTGCTATTAACATTGTGAGTAAGAAATTACAATCTAAATCTATGTGCATTGGAGCTACTATGAAAGAAGTACAAGGTATAATATTGTACTTTGAGGAATATAGAATTAAAGGCTTTGAATCTAGCATGGATGTTGCCAAAAGCCTTGCATTTGATATGGATATAGAACCAACGCTTCCAATAAAGCGTCGTAGTTTTAGAAGAAGGCAATTTGATGAGAACGAAAATGATGAAGATATACAATCACCCGAGAAATCTTTTAGATTAAATTATTTTTTGGTGGTTGTTGATATGGCAATAACTTTTTTGAAAAATAGATTTGAGCAATTAGAGGTATTTGAAAGTATTTTTGGATTTTTATTTGATGCAAAAAGGTTAAAATCATTGAATAATGATGAATTAAAAAAATCTTGCTCAACTTTTAAGACTGAATTTTCTTATAATAATTTGTTGGATGTTGATGCAGATGATCTTTTTTCTGAACTAAAAGTGTTGCAAATGACTTTGCCAAATGATTTTATGTCAGCATTTGAAATTCTCGAGTTTGTCAAAGCTACCGATTGTTATCCAAATGTTTCAATTGCTTATCGACTCCTTTTAACTATGCCGGTGACAGTTGCATTTGCTGAAAGAAGTTTTTCGAAATTAAAGTTATGGAAAACTTACTGAGATCGTCAACGTCACAAGAAAGGTTAAATGGCCTAGCCATAAAATGTATTGAGAAAAATATGTTAGAGTACATTGATGTAGACACTATTATAAGTGACTTTGCATCTAGAAATGTTCGTAGAAGTTGTTTTGTTTGAGTATTTGAATATTAAATAAAAATTTCAACTTTTGTTGTACGGAAGTTTATGTTTTTATTAGATTCGTTGTCAAGCTTAATAAAAATTATTAGTTATGTAAAAGCAAATTTATTTTTTTGCATACCCATGAAATTTAATATTTTTATACTAATTGTTAATTAGGGCCCCAAAGTTTAATTTCACTCTTAAGCCACCGAAATCTCAAAAACGGCCCTACGGACAACCTAGGGGCCTATTAATGCTTCATCTAATGCCATTATGGTGTGTTAGGGGATTGTAAACTATTGTTATGAAGAAAAAATGTTCATCAATCAATCAATATTTACAATAAATAGAGGACTCATAGTTAGTTTAGAATTAGGATTCACAAGTTATCTCATGCAAACTATTCAATCTAGTAGATCTTTACGTATCATTAGAGTAAAAGATACTCCCTCCGTTCCACAATGATGTTCTTGTTTGAAATCTTTGACTTTTTTAAAAAAAGAGAGAACCTTCTAAATTTCTCTTAATCTATAAGAGTAAATATAGTCATGTGGGATCTAGTTTGATTCGTTTTGGTGAGTAAATTATTAATCTCTAACTTTTATAATTTTTGCTAGTGTGAGATTAAAGATATTTACGGTCAAAGTTGGATAAAAATTTGCATCGATTTACGAAACAGAAACATCATTCTGAAACGGTGGAAGTATTTACGGAATCCCATGCAAATACATATAATAGGCTTATCCCAATATGCTTATTTTTTTTTTACCAAAAACAAGTTAGTTTAGGATTCTCTTTTTCCAATTTAATCTTTGACCAAAGACTCAGCTCGTTAGTAGTTCCTTTCTTACAAAAATAAAAATAGTAAGACATATTAGTTTAGATTTCTCTTTTTTATTGTTAAAAAATAATTACTTAAATACTTTTCTCTTTTTTAATAATAAAAAAATATTATGTTTTCTTTTTTTCATAAGACATATTAGTTTAGGATTCCCTTATAATTGTTAAAAAAAATTAATTAAATACTTTTCTCGAAAAATCCTTCTTTTATATATTTAGTTAGATTTAATTTGTTGGATTCAGGTTTTTTTTAAATGTCATATGATTTTTAATAAATTGATTTTACTATAATAAAAAAAAATTCCCACCTAGTGATGGAACTTATTTACTTTATCCAAACTGCAATTAATGTTTATGAAATCACAATAATATAATCTTAATGATATGAATAGGACGTTAATTATTTTTATACTTTTACCCTTTACGTAGCAAGTACGCCGCTGACTTTGATTGATTGTTTCCGTATTTTTTGGAGGCCGCTTAAATTGACTAAACTTTATATAATTTTGGCAAGTCAATGGAACTTCGTACTGCATATATCAAATCATCCTCACAGATAGCCATGAAAAAATTCAATAACGAGCCATAACATTTATACAACAGACCACCCAAGTCCCAAGGTTGTAAATATAATCAAGCACAAAAGAGTAAGGGGGCGTTTGGTATAGTAGTTTTAGATGTAGGAAACAGATTCAATTAAGTGTTTTCATTTCTACTTGTTTGGTATGAGTTAAAAGTAACAAATACTATTTTCAGAGGGTAACAAAGTAACCCAATTTGTTACCCTTGACAAACTAGTGGAAACAAAATATGTTTCCTTACTCAATCACAATCTCCTCAAATTGTTCCATTCCACTAGGATACCAAACATATAATAAAGGTAACGTTTATCATTACCCTTTTCCTTACTTATTGAATTCTTTCCGTTTCATTTACAATGTTTATACCAAACACCCCCTAAAAGTATTAATAAAAACAAAGAATAACAATGGCGCCAACAACAGCAGTTGTGACACCCACAACACTAGCCAAAGAAAAAACACTAAAAGATGGTTACATTATAGATGAGAGGGACAAGGCTAAGGTGGCCCATAATGAGTTTAGTGAGGACATTCCGGTGATCTCATTGGCCAGACTCACCGAGGAGTATCCCGGGGGAAGGAGGGAGGCAATACTGAAGAAGGTGGTGGAGGCGTGCGAGGAATGGGGGATATTCCAATTGGTGGATCATGGCATTAATGTCGAGCTCATCAATGAAATGAGTAAGTATTCGAAGGAGTTTTTTGCACTTCCTGATGAACAGTAGCTCAGGTTTGAGATGTCTCCAGGAAAGCATAAGGGTGGATTCCTTATCTCTAGTCATCTAAAGGTAAACTTAACTACGTTGTTAGTTTTCATGCTCGAAATTGTCTTCAAAATTTTCATACCATATAGTAAGAGGTTACAATATAATTATCCTTTACGTGTAAGTAATAAAAAAAAAGTTGAGATTGATACTGTTGGTACATGTTGTACTAAAACTTCCAAGATTCTAAATGGAACGTACATGTTAAACTATATTGATTGCTTGACTAAATTAAAATAATATCGATGTATTATTAAAAATTTGATCTGCCACAAGCGGCCTAGTAAGCCGCAATATACCCCGTCAAAAGAAAAAGCCGCAATATAAAGTCATCCGTACGCATAAATCAGATCAGAGCTAAGTAGCCAACATTATAAGGTTAGTTGGTCAACATCACCTTCAATCATATGAAGTAATTTTTCCTGTTCAAAACTTGAAGTCCAAAGTCAAACAAAAAAATACTCCAAATCAAACCAAAGGCTTCAAAAGGGAAAAAAATCATTTGGATAAACTTACTTATTTTACCCGTAAATTTGTTATTTTCATTTTTATGATCTCCAACGCACACTTTTTTATTTTCAGTAATTTAAATTCTTGATTATTTATTGATAAAAAATTATAAAAAAATATTAATATTTCGAAAATATAAATTGAAACGGTGATGATGCTTCTTATTTCTAATGAAAAAATATATCATCGCGTTTTTTAACTTTGAGAAACTAAGACGCAAATAAAATGGTTATTAAGACCGATAGAGTTTTTATAAAAAATAAATTATAGCCAAGGGTGATTTTAAGGAGAAAGACCTACTTCACCAATTACCTCTTGTATGTTAATCCAATTCAGCGCCCTTAGTGGGATTTGATCCTATTACCTTAAAATTATAAGGCCAAATCTTTATCACTAACATTGTCGGGTGTCCAATTCCATATATACATGGTTCATATTCCAAACAACTCTTACTTCTGACCTGTTCCAAAGTACCATATAAATAAATTTTATTTTGGAGAGAACATAGAGAAATTTATTTGAAGTATGCTAGTTGAAATCTTAGACTTTCAGAAAGACATAATATCACACATTCACTCTAGTGTAATACTCAGACATCTCACATCTTAACATGGTGGAAAACATAATGAAACGAACTGTAACAGGGAGAGGCAGTAGCGAATTGGCGTGAGCTGGTGCTCTTCTTTACATACCCGGTACAAGGGAGAGACTACTCGAGATGGCCCAACAAACCTGAGGAGTGGAAGATCATGGTTGAAGCCTACGGCGAAAAGATTATGAACTTGTCCTGCAAGATGTTTGAGTTGTTGTCCGAGGGTTTGGGGTTGGAGAAGGATGCTCTTGCAAAGTCCTTGGGTGATCTTAACCAGCATTTGGTGGTTAACCATTACCCTAAGTGCCCACAACCTGATCTTGCCGTTGGGCTCAAACGACACACGGATCCAAGCTCCATTACTTTGCTTCTTCAAGATCATGTTGGTGGGTTGCAAGCTACAAAGGATAATGGAAAAACTTGGATCACCGTTCGCCCTATCAAAAACGCTTTAGTCCTTAATCTTGGAGATCATGTCTATGTAAGTTAACTCTAACATCGGTTCTCATAAACAAATTCTTTGATAAGACGGTCTAACTTGACACTTTTTCTCACTTCATGTATTTCGTTACACAAAAAATTAAAAGTTTATTTAATACGTATAAGTGACCATTGCAAAAGGAAAAAAAAAGTTGATAACTTTTCACATATTATGCTTTGCTATATTTTTTTGTGTAACAATTTTATAGTGTAACTAAAACATTTTAGACTACTAGTAATTAAACCGTCCAATCCAAGACCTATTACAATAAACATTTGCTTTAGTAATTTCGTTTTTACCATAAAAAAAATAAAATAAAATAAAAAAATCATTGATGTCTCATCGTTTCATGAGCAGTATATGAGCAATGGAAGATTCAAGAGTGCTGATCATCAAGCAATTGTAAACTCGGAAGAGACTCGAATGTCGTCATGTCGATAGCAGTATTCATGAATCCAGCGCAAGATGCAAAGGTGTATCCTGTCAGCTTAAAAGAGGGAGAAAAGTCATTGTTGGAAGAACCCATCACATATGCTGAGATGAACAACAGGCACAAGACTAGGTATCTCGAAATTGTGAGACTCAAGAAGTTGGCAAAAGAAGAAAATTGGTCCCAAGAAGAACTTGATCTGATCTTAAGCTCAGCCAGCTTAATTAAGTCAAGGCAAAACTACAAACAAAGCTTAAATAATTGAATCAAATATGTGTGCAATGTATTGTGTTCATAATGTTCACCTATGGCACAATGCATCCTTATCGTGCAATGAGTAATAAACGTGACAAAATCATTAATAACTAACTCTATAAAAGCACATCGTGATGACAGGCATAAAAAATAAAAAATGGTAATTGACGTTTCTTTATTTTTCTTAATTCTTTTTATTGGCATTTTATTAAAGATTTTGTAACTTATATTGTGGTGAAATTCGCATGTTATATAAGCAATAAGTGCACGTAGTACTTCCTTCAATTTGAGATATTATAATCTTGGTAAAACAAACATAATGTGACGTGTATATTAAATTTTCATATTAGAATGAATGAGTCTAACAATAAGAAGGAGATTTTGGTGCACTTACAAGTTCAAAAGAGGTTCCTTAGTACAACCAATTGATGATAGTAGGAGTAACTCCTTAGGATTATAAAGTTATCCATTCTCTCCTCATTCTCCAATGCAGGATAACTCACATGTGAGTTAACGACAAGTAGTTTCAACCCTCCCTCTCACATTTAAGTGCCCTTAGAATTTGGAGCTAACGAAAATGTAACAATCCTAGCAGGGGTTGAACATCCTATTGAGGCCCTTATCCACTTGCTTGATTAAAGACCAGCTTAGAAGAGACCCAACAACCTTGACTCTAATACTATTTTAAATTTTTATATTAGAATAAATGGGCTTAGGCAACCCAACAACAAGGAATAGGAGATTCTGGTTCATTTACAAGCCCAGAGGAGGTTCCTTACTAAAATCACTTTGTGATAGTAGTAGTAAATCCTTAGGCTTTTAAATATTCCTTTAAATACCTAGACTCGTATTTAATATGGTATTAGAGTCAGGCCACAACTTGGGCCTAGCTTTAACATACTATGTGCCGAATTAAAATGCATATCACATGTGAGAGGGAGCATAAAGGTTTGACCCCATGAAACATCACATGTGAGTATTCTAGATAAAAAGGAATCACACACGTGAGGGGGAGTGTTGAAAGTTTGAAACTCTATCCTACATTGATAAAAGAAGAGAGAGGTGTTCATTTTATTTACCTAAGGGGCTACTCCTATATGATTTTAAGGTGGAATCTTCTAGGGCTTTGTGAAGTGGACTCTCTCACCTCTATATGGGCATGACCCAAACCCGTATTTGACATGGTATTAGAGCAAATTGGGTTGCGAATTGGGTAGCAAATACTAAATTCACTCATATATTTTTTCTTTTTGAATGTGATTAAACGTAACCGAAAAATTCATTTGAGAAATAACAAATTAAAACATCATATCCAAATGATTTTGATATTGTACAATAACCATAAAGCCAAAACTTCTAAAATTGTTTTCGGAATCTCAATTATACGACATTCAATTTCACATTCAATCAAATTGATCTATAACACATAGTCAACCAAAACCATGAAGATGATGTTAAACCAAATTAAACTGTGGGACCATGAAGAGCAGTTGACATAATTATTCCCCTCAACCTTAGATAATTTTTCAAACAACAAAAGCATTCCCAGACTGAAATCATTCCCCTCAAGAGGGCATCCAAGTTCATATCTGGGAGAACAAAAATTTGTTCCTACCATTTTTATACTGTATTTTTAAGATCAAATATTGTATAAAAAATTACAATTGTTGAAAATTGAAATAAAAAATATCATTCCTACAAAACTATTCAAATATACTATTAGGTGATATTTTTAACATATACTATATTTCAGACTAACTGTACAATATTTTTAACTTCAAAATACAACATGTAGTACTGAATGTGCAACAAAAAAAATAATTTGAACAACAATTGTTTCTACCAGATATTAATTAGAAATTTTACGTTCCCCTCAAACCCTTTTTGAACATAATCTAAGAAAAAAAAAATTCCAATTGTCATACCAAACCATAGTTGTTAGTTGAGACGAACACTACAAGAGGGGGGGTGAATTGTATGTGAGTTCCTATTGCTACTTTTTGCAGAATATAAATAAACTGTAAAGGAATTTGCAATGCACACAGATTTTTACGAGGAAACCTTCCAGGGCCCA
Organism: Chenopodium album; assembly: GCF_948465745.1. Taxonomy (NCBI): domain Eukaryota; kingdom Viridiplantae; phylum Streptophyta; class Magnoliopsida; order Caryophyllales; family Amaranthaceae; genus Chenopodium; species Chenopodium album. The sequence goes on along the minus strand of NC_137846.1, from coordinate 40,936,458 downwards.
ACTGGAAGTAAAACCTCGACCCTTCCTAAGGGATTTCCAAAACCAAGATACTTCACTATAATAGGGCAATCCCAAATTACAACCTATTATACACAGACCTTTACTCACAAGTTCCACATTGAACTTGCTACACAGTAGGACCCTATCCTACCCAATCTAAGTCCCAAACTTATATTCACTCGTACTCCCAAAGTACTCTCTCAGCCTCACACTAAAAGCTTACACACTGTATGCAAAATATAAATTACACACTCACCCAAGAACCCAACCAATACAAAATATACGACACTAGTATATGTTAGGCAAGCTATGCACGAAACCCGAAACTAATATGACAAGATGATAAGCTTGGCAAACTTACACAATTAAAGCACGAGTGATTTCTTCAAGCATAAACTCACCAAGACTATGAAATGAGATCTCTACTATTTATACAAGATTAACTCGTATAGCAAGTAGGGTTTTTAAAAGATAATTATGTTAATTTTAACTAAATCTCAAAACACGGTTTTTAAGTAAATCTAGTCTTAAAGAAAATCTTTTCGGAAAATAAGATAAAGAAAGATTATCAAAAAGAATAAAATCTTTTTGATATTCTGATTTTAAGAAATATTTATTTAGAAAATCTTTTCTTAAAATCTATTTTTTTTTTTTATCTTTTCCTTTTTATTAGATTTGCCAAGCTCTTGTCACGCTTCTAATAGGTTTCATGCATATTTTACTTAATATATTTAACAACATATCTAGAAAATAAAATCTTAACTAAGTTAAGTTCCTACGCCATTTTATTCTGCACTCGAAGATTGCTTGGGATTCATGCAGACCAGGACCAAGTTCCTGCTGTCTTCAAGTTCCCGTTAGGGAACTTAGATAGTTCTTGTTAGAGAACTAAGTTCCTGTTAGGGAACTCTTCTTTTATCTTGTTTAACCTTCTTAAAGTATTCTCTTCGTGTTCTTCTTAGTCAAGGTTACTCTTCCACACCAAGGTCCACTTCACCTGTTCTTAGTCAAACACTTAAAGAAATCTTTAGTCAAGTTTGCTTGAGTTTAAGTCTATCATCATCAAAACCTTTAAGCTTCAACAATTTCCCCCTTTTTGATGATGACAAACTTAAGCAAACTCTTTAGAAGATTAAATAAAACAAAAGGTTCGTATTTTTTATTTTTGATTTTATGAACTGAAAAAAAAAACACACACAACAGAAAATAAGACAAAACAAAAGCAAAAATAAGAAAAACTTAAAAATAAAACAGAACTCAAAATTAAACTAAGTAAAAAACTACTGGCATCAAATCAGACAGAGGTTTCTGATACTTTGAGAAAGTTTTGATACTTTCTCAACTAGAACCCAAAACAACTTTAGCCTCAAAGTTTGCTTCTTCTTTTCCCCCTTTTGGCATTATCAAAAAGTCCTGATTTTTCAAGAGCATTAAGCATCTAGCCACAGCCCAACAAGCAATTCATCGAGTGTGGGAAACTGAAAGCAGCGCTACTAACTTCCCTTAAGTTAGTTCCACTTTCCCCCACAAGCTTTCATAACATACACATACACACATGTATAGGCAAAGTTCCAAAACATTCATAAAAAAAACCAAACAATTAACATCCTGCTAAACAATATTACAAACCAAAATAAATTGTTCACCCAAAACAGAAATTAAACATGTTCATGACTAAATAGTAAGAAGAGAAATGTCTAGGCAAAAGTGGGCTAGAAAGGCTGGGATGAGGATAGGCTGGTTTAAGTCTGTAGGAGCTCAAGAATCTTCTTGTTGTCCTACAGGTTCTGCTTTATATACTCCTCCAGTTTATCTTCAAGACCCTTGATAGTCTTCTGGAACTCCAGCTTCTGTAGTTTGAGACTGCTTTCAAGACCCTGCACTTTCCTCTCAAGCTTCTGCACCTGCCCTGTGACTGCCTTGAGCTGCTTTTTAGATACTTTAGCTCTATAATTAAGCTCAGCCACTTGCCCTGTCAACACATTCTCCTCATCATTATCAAGTTCTAACGGTTCCTCTAAACTTGTCTTAGGAACTGTGCTGGATGACAGCCTCCTGCTTTTCCTGACAGGTTTCTCTGGAACCTCTTTCTCTTTTCTCTTCCCCCTGCTATCTTTTTCGCTTCCACTCTCCTTATTTTCCCACTCACTACTTCTAAACTAATTCCCAGTAGTATTTCTTCATTTATAACATTCTCAGACTTCTCCTCCAATCCACCATAGATCCCTTTGAGCTTCACCCCAAGTGACTCAAAGACTGTTGACAGCACAGCTCCATAGCCCACTTTGTTCTTTCTAGGAACACGGTGTGCTAAATGTTGATACATCAATGAAGGAAAGTTTATCCTGATTTTCTTACAGAGACAGAAGATGACAACCAAGTCCATCAAGGAAGCCTCTCTCCTTTTCTGAGTTCTGGGCAATATTGTTTTTCTCACCAAGTTAAATAGCAATTTGTTTAAGGGACTTAGATCATTATGACTCATAGTGTTCTTTCCCCTTTTACCACCCAAGAATTCAACTATATCACCTCCTAAATAATCACCTACCTTCACAGTCGATTTTCCCTTAATATACATTTCAAACCCTTCAGTAGGAACTTGCAGAATTGTTCCCAATTTCTCAACATCAAATTCAATCTTCTTTTTATTGATAATACCAGAAATTTTTCCTTGTTTTACTGAAAATTTACCACAAAATTCATTCATAGCAGCAGGATATAGAGCTTTCTTTGATGCACTAGTCAACAAATACTCCCACCCTTGAAACTTAACCAAATCAAGAAATTCCGAAAACCTAGCCTGTTTGCACCAAAATAAATCGAGTCTATGATCTACAACATACCTATCAGCACTTGCAGTAAGTTCCGATTATTCATTGTCCTCCTCCTCATCTTCACCTTCATCCTCTTCCTCCTCTCCCTCCTCAATACTGTTTTCATCATCTTCGTTCTGAACTTTTTGCTCAAAATCCTCTACTTCCTGAATTTGATCTTCAAGAGACTTTTCTTTCTCTTTCTTCTCATTCCATTATCGAACTCTTTGAAGAACATCTGAACCAGTTGTTCCTTCCTTTTCGTTCTTATTCTCTGTCTCTTTTGAATTAGACGGTGAGGGTTTCGAACTTTCTGAGGTTTTGGGCTTATTGGAAGAGGAATTGTAGTGAACCATTGGTAGAGGTGAGGTTTCTTCTTGAATTGTGTTTTCAGAGTGATGGGAATTCTCAGATGAAACATTTTCAGCGATGATAACCATGGTGTTAGATGATGGTGGTTTTATGCTTAGATGGTTTTTTTACTAAAGAGGGTTAAATTGATTTGACAGTGGAGTGAAAAGGTGGGTGAAAGATTCCTTTTTATATTTAATGAAGGGGCGTGATGGAAACGAGGGGTTTAAATGTTTTAGTCATCAAATTGAACAAGTTCAATTGATTTTAAAACAATTTAAGCAGGATGAATTTTTCAAAAATCTTTTCTTTCCAAATTCATTTTATTTTCAAAAATAATTACTTTCTGAAAATACACATAATTGGAACACGCTTTACACAGACATGCAATGTACATTACTAATTGCTTATACAATTAAGTGTTTAGTGAACTAACCTTCAGTGATCAACAACGGTGACACTTCAGCTATGTTTAGCACACCAAGATTGTGCTAAATGCTCTTTTTTCTCTATTTACATTGTTTTTTACTTTGCCATATCTTGGAACTTCAGAAGCAATCAAATCAGCTTGATCATCCCAAGTTCCAGTCTCAATTTCTCAAATCTTTCTCTGTTTAAGGGCTTGGTTAGAATATCTGCAATTTGATTTTCAGTTTGACAAAATTCTAACTTAATATTCCCTTGTTCCACATTTTCTTTTAAAAAGTGATGCCTAATGTGGATATGCTTTACCTTTGAGTGTTGAACTAGATCCTTTGAAATACATATAGCACTGGTATTATCACAGTAAATAGGAACACATTCAAATATAATACCAAAATCTCTAACCTGTTGCTTTATCCATAGGATTTGTGAACAACATGCTGTTGCTGCCACATATTCAGCTTCAGCTGTAGATAATGCAACTGTGTTTTGTTTCTTAGAACCCCAAGAAACTAAACAAGGTCCTAAAAACTGTACCATACCTGAAATACTTTTTCTATTAACCAAATCATCTGCATAGTCAGCATCAATAAAGCCATTTAAATCAAAAGAATCACTTCTAGGGTAGAATAGACTCAAGTCATCAGTTCCTTTCAAGTATCGAATGATTCTCTTTTCTGCTATCAAGTGGGATTCCTTTGGATTGGCTTGGAACCTGGTGCATAGACCTACACTAAAAGATATGTCAGGTCTACTAGCTGTTAAGTAAAGTAGAGAGACAATCATACCTCGATACATAGTTTGATCTATGCAAGTTCCAGTTGGGTCTTCATCCAATCTAGTTCCAATACCCAAAGGAGTCTTGTTGGTTTTAGCATTGTCCATCTTGTATTTCTTGCTCAGTTCCTTGATATATTTTTGTTGATGGATCATGATTCCTTCTTCAGTTTGTTTGATTTGCAGACCGAGGAAGAAGTTTAACTCCCCCATCATACTCATTTCAAATTCTCCACTCATTAGGTCAACAAAATACTTGCACAAAGATTCGTTAGTTGCACCAAACAAAATATCATCAACATAAATCTGTACAACTTAGATATCAGTTCCATTTGATTTTAAAAACAAAGTTTTGTCAATTTTACCACGTTTAAACCATTTTTCAAAAGGAACTTACATAATCTTTCATACCATGCTCTAGGAGCTTGCTTCAACCCATAAAGAGCCTTGTCAAGCTTGTAGACATGGTTTGGGAAATTTGGATTCTCAAATCCAGGAGGCTGTTCTACATAGACTTCCTCATCAAGAAATCCATTTAAAAACGCACATTTAACATCCATCTGGTATAGCCTAAATCCCATGTAAGCAGCAAAAGCAATAAGTAAGCGTATAGCCTCTAACCTGACTACAGGAGAAAATGTTTCTTCATAGTCGATTCCCTCCTGTTGATTGAAACCATGTACAACAAGTCTAGCCTTGTTCCTGACAATAATACCATGCTCATCTAGCTTGTTCCTAAACACCCATTTTAAACCAATTATCTTCTTCTTGTTAGGTCTAGGCTCCAAATGCCAAACTTTATTTCTTTCAAACTCATTAAGTTCAGCTTGTATAGCATTAATCCAGTCAGCGTCAGTTAAAGCTTCAACATAGTTCTTAGGTTCCATAAAGGAAAGGAACGCATAAAATGCACAAAAGTTCCTAAGCTTAGATCTAGTCTGAGTTCCTTTTGTGATATCCCTCATGATTGCATCCACTGGATGTGACTTCTGATGTTTCCAAGTCTTTGGTGTGAAGTTCTTGATTAGATATAGTCTTTCTTCATTGTTGTTGCCTGGTTCTTCAGTAGGAACTCCAACTTGTTCTCAGTTTGCACTTCTTCAGGAACTTCCTCATTTACTATATTCTGTTCTGAGTTTTGTGGAGTTCCTGTTGCATTCTCCAATGTAGGTGCTTCATTTGCTTCTGTATTTGCTTCTCCTACATTTTCAACTTTCTGCTTCTACAATGATGTTGATTCCTCATCTGGATCGTTTGCGAACAAGTCCAATTTCAAAATCATCATCGCAATCTTGTAAATCAATTAATTGTTCAGTTTCATCAAATATAACATGTACAGATTCCTCAACACACATTGTTCTCTTATTATATACTCTATACGCTTTACTATTTGAGACATATCCTAAGAAAACTGCCTCATCACTACATTCATCAAACTTTCCCAAGTTCCTTTTACCATTATTATGAACAAAGCATTTACAACCAAAAGATCTAAAGTAAGAAATGTTAGGCTTTCTTCCTTTAATGAGTTCATAGGGAGTTTTGTTGGTGATGGCTCTAACAGATACTCTATTGAGAATGTAACATGTTGTGTTCACTGCTTCTGCCCAAAAGTTCCTAGGCAATCTGCTTGAAATCAGCATTGTTCTAGCCATGTCTTCAAGGCTTCTGTTCTTGCGTTCCACAACACCATTTTGCTGTGGAGTTCTTGGGGTAGAGAAGTTATGATCCATTCCATGTTTAGTGCAGAATTCATCAAACTTGGAGTTTTCAAACTCTGTTCCATGGTCTGATCTGAGATGTATCAATTGATTACCTGTTCTTCACTGTTCTTTCTTCACAAATGCAACAAACTCATCAAACGTTTCATCTTTACTAACAAGAAAGAATACCCAATTATACCTTGAATAATCATCAACAATTACCATAACATATCTCTTACCACTTCTACTCTGGATTCTCATTGGACCACAGAGATCCATATGAATAAGTTCTAAAGGTCTTTTGGTACTTACCATCTTTTTAGATTTAAAGGAAACTCAAGTCTGTTTTCCTCTAACACAAGCATCACACACTTTATCATATAGGAACTTAATGCAAAGAAGTCCTTCCACCAATTCCTTTGATCTAAGTTTACCAAGCAAAGTAAAACTTGCATGGCCAAATCATTTATGCCATAATAGAGGATCATCCTCAATAACACTAAGACATGTCATACTGTTGTTAGGAACCTCGTTGAGATCCACAACATATGTGTTCCCTTTACGAGTTCCTTCTAGGATTATGTTCCCAGTGTTATTGTGGATGATTTTACACTTATTGGAAATAAAGCTAATAGAGTTACCTTTGTCACAAAATTGTGAGATACTTAACAGATTGTGTTTGAGACCCTCAACCAAAAATACATTATCAATAGCATGGGAACTTGACCTTCCTACTTTGCCAATAGCAACAATATCTCCTTTCATGTTATCACCAAAGGTCACAATCCCACCATAATAGGCATCCAGTGAGAGAAATCTAAATTTGTCTCCAGTCATGTGCTTAGAACTACCACTGTCGAGGTACCAAGTGTTGTTCCCCCTCACTAGAACCTGCATGAAAAATCAAACGTTAGTGTTAGGAACCCAGGTTTTCTTGGGTTCCTGTGTAACATGAGTGGGGTTATTTTTCTTAATCCAAATATGTTCTACATGTTTTTCATTCTTCTTTATGCTTTTCCCTTTCTTAGGACACTTAACCTGCTTGTGTCCTGTGTGTCCACGGAAATAGCAAACAATACTACTTGGCAGATCTACATACTTCTTTTTCTTTAAAAAGTTCTTTTTAAAACCTAGTCCCTCTATTCTCTTAGTCTGAGTTTTAGCAATCCAATCTGAAACTTTATATTCTATGGATTGCTTACCTTTCCTAGCTCTCTCAAGTTCCCCCTCAAGTCTTGCCTTATCCGTTTTTAGATCTTCCAAATTAGATTTTAATTTTTCAAAACTCGGATAATGCATAAGTGGAGGAACATCAAAGTTAGGAGTATCAACACTAAGTTTTAACAGAGATAATTCCACATTCAAAAGTATGTTATCATGTTTCAGTTTTTCTATAGTTTCTTTTAGGACACCATTGTCATCAAAGAGACTAAAAAACCTGTATTGAATATCAAACTTCATATTGTCTACCCATTTAATGTTTTCCTTGTAAGCTAACAAAACCTTATCACTTTGCTGTTTTGCTTTATGTAATTCTTTTAGTTCTTCTTGAATGTTCAAAACAACACATATCAGTTTCTCTTTAGAAAAATGTCTTAACTCATTTTGAGAAAACAATACCTCAGCCTCGAGTTCTTTCAGTTTGGCCTTTTCATCAGTTTTGGCCATTAGACATAGATGCGTAGTTTCTTCTGAAAGTTGGTCTTCTTCTTCTTCTGAGTTTGTGTCTCCCCAGGCAGCAAGCATAGCCTTCTTTACATTGTCCTTAGTAAAGTATGGCTTATAGACTCTGGAATCCTTGGAGTGATCCTTTCATATAGTCTTTCCTTTATCACCTTCCTTGATTGGACAGTCCTTGGTAAAATGATCCTTTGAGCCACACTTGAAACAGGTAGTGTCTCTGGAACTTGTAGCCTTCTTGTTCCTATCAAACTTCCAGTTGTTCATCATTCTCTTGAATCTTCTTACTAGCATTGCCATCCCATCTTCATCAACTTCTGAGTCATCTGAGTCTTGTGCCTTAAGTGTGAGACTCTTGTTTTTGGAACTTTTATTATTGGAACTCAGGTGAAGTTCATGAGTCATTAGGGAACCTGCTAGTTGTTCCATATTGAACTTAGTGAAATCCTTAGCTTCCTGCATTGCAGTAACCTTGGATCTCCAGCGTTCATCATGTGGTAGACTTCTCAAGATCTTTCTTGCCTGTTCATCTATAGGAATGTGCCTGCCAAGGGAACTTAGTTCATTAATTATATCATTAAATCTTGTAAACATTTCTTCTATGGTTTCCTTAGACTGCATCTCAAACCTTTCATACCTAGACATCACTAAATCAATTTTAGAACGTTTCACCTCATTAGTTCCTTCATGAGTTACCTCTAACAAATCCCAAATCTGTTTAGTTGTCTTACACCCCATAATACGATTATGTTCATGGGATCTAAGACCACAGTGCAAATATTTAATAGCTAGAGCATTCAACTCAAGTTTCTGATAATCTTCTTTATCATAATCAGAAATAAGTTTAGGAACTACCTCGTTTTTGTCATTGGTTGCGGTTACCTCAAAATCACCAGATTCAATCACACGCCATACCTGGTAATTTTCATCCTTGATGAAAATCTCCATCCTATTTTTCCAGTAGGCATAAAACTTACCATTAAACATAGGTGGACGTTGGGTAGAATACCCTTCTTCAAGTTTCTCCTTGTAATTCATCTCTCCTCAGGAACTTACTCAGCAAAGTTATCTGCTTGCACGTGAGAACCGTGCTCTGATACCAATTGTTAGTTGAGACGAACACTACAAGAGGGGGGTGAATTGTATGTGAGTTCATATTACTACTTTTTGCAGAATATAAATAAACTGTAAAGGAACTTGCAATGCACACAGATTTTTACGAGGAAACCTTCCAAGGCCCAACTGGAAGTAAAATCTCGACCCTTCCTAAGGGATTTCCAAAACCAAGATACTTCACTATAATAGGGCAATCCCAAATTACAACCTATTATACACAGACCTTTACTCACAAGTTCCACACTGAACTTGCTACACAGTAGGACCCTATCCTACCCAATCTAAGTCCCAAACTTAGATTCACTCGTACTCCCAAAGTACTCTCTCAGCCTCACACTAGAAGCTTACACACTGTATTCAAAATATAAATTACACACTCACCCAAGAACCCAACCAATACAATATATACGACACTAGTATATGTTAGGCAAGCTATGCACGAAACCCGAAACTAATATGACAAGATGATAAGCTTGGCAAACTTACACAATTAAAGCACGAGTGATTTCTTCAAGCATAAACTCACCAAGACTATGAAATGAGATCTCTACTATTTATAAAAGATTAACTCGTATAGCAAGTAGGGTTTTCAAAAGATAATTATGTTAATTTTAACTAAATCTCAAAACACGGTTTTTAAGTAAATCTAGTCTTAAAGAAAATCTTTTCGGAAAATAAGATAAAAAAAAAATTATCAAAAAGAATAATATCTTTTTGATATTCTAATTTTAAGAAATATTTATTTAGAAAATCTTTTCCTAAAATCTTTTTTTTTTTTATCTTTTCCTTTTTATTAGATTTGCCAAGCTCTTGCCACGCTTCTAATAGGTTTCATGCATATCCTACTTAACATATTTACACAACATATCTAGAAAATAAATTCTTAACTAAATTAAGTTGCTGCGCCATTTTATTCTGCACTCGAAGATTGCTTGGGCTTCACGCAGACCAGGACCAAGTTCCTGCTGTCTTCAAGTTCCTGTTAGGGAACTTAGATAGTTCTTGTTAGAGAACTAAGTTCCTGTTAGGGAACTCTTCTTTTATCTTGTTTAACCTTCTTAAATTATTCTCTTCATGTTCTTCTTAGTCAAGGTTACTCTTCCACCACCAAGGTCCACTTCATCTGTTCTTAGTCAAACATTTAAAGAAATCTTTAGTCAAGTTTGCTTGAGTTTAAGTCTATCATCATCAAAACCTTTAAGCTTCAACAATAGTCAAGAATCAAGATCACACATTTTCTCATACTCCACCGCACAAATATTTCATTTGTACCAAACCAATCTCTTAGATCCCAGTTTGAATTCTTATCCCTCTTCAAGTTATTTAGTTATTTTTGAACTAGGCCATCCAAACCCATTTTGAGCTCACACAATTTGGACTCGGGTTCAGATCATCATTGAACCATTTAAATCATCAAATAATACGCAAAAGAAAAAGAATTGAAAATTACCAACAATATCAAAATTGAACAATAAAATATGCAAAAATTAGACCCAAAATTATCAAAAAAATTAGGCTTGTAAAGTAGAGAGAAAGAAGACCTTGTAAAGTTGTAATCACTGTTAATCGAAGGCAAGGCCGACTTTAGTGGGATCTTCAATGGCTTTGTAAGCTTTGTCATCTCGTTCACTTCAAACTTGTCATTGATAAATTAGTTAATTGAACTTGATGTCTACTAAAGTACTCCATTTTCTTGAATAAAGCCAATTAAAAGTGAGAGATAAGCAAAAAAAATGTTAGAATTAAATTTAAATTGAGGAATAATATTATGAAAATATTATCCCAACTTTGAAATGATGCCAAATTATGGCAGCAACTTTAAGAAATTGAAGATTGAAAGCAAAGGCGAAAAGGTTACACATACAATCAATGTATGTAGTCCCCACGTACAATTTGACATGGAAGCTTTTAATTGGTTGTTCAATTAGGCCCCAAATTCCATTAATATTGAAATTTTGTTTGAATTTCAAATGAAATTTTGATTAATTTAATATTTGAAATTCAAATAATTTTTCATTTCCAAACAACATATTTTATTTGTGAAATTATTAAAAAAAAAATATATTGTTCATTTTTCACCACCATGAACAGTAAATCTTGGACCATGGATGAAAAAATAAAATAAATCTCCAGACTAATTTTTTCAGAATTTTTTTTATTTTATTTTTTACACCACACAAACTCATTTTATTAAGGAGAAACAAACTCCAAATCAGAAATCTCTTGAGGATATTCCTCAAGCCACACCCTCAACTCCTCAAAGTTGCTACTGGATTTTGCTAGAGCATGTGCAACCATATTACTCCCTCCGCGTTTTTTTAAGTGTTACACTTATCAAATCCGGCCGTGTTTTAATAAGTGTTACACTTTCTTTTTTTGACAAAAAACTACATTAAAATATTATATCTCTCTCCTCTCATGGTCCCCACCCAAACCCACTACTACTTTTTTTATTGTATCTCTCTTTTCACATTCATTAATTTTCAATAAATTATTACTCCCACTATCTTTCTTTTACCATTTTTTAATACTCTAACTACCCCACTTATCTTTTATTTTATTTAAGTCAATTAAATTGCCTAAAACTATGTGCCGATCAAACTGTAACACTTAATAAAACATGGAGGGAGAACCTCTTTTACAAAGGAAAAAGAAACATGCTCACACAAATTAACAAGAGAAAGAATATCCTTTATCACATGGCCAAAGTCAGTAGGAGTAAGACCCTTCTTTAGATGATGAAAGAGTTTTATATTGTCAAACTCCAAACAAACTTTCTGAAACCAGCCTCCATAGTTGTAGCTAGAGCACATCGCATTGCAGCCGCTTCACCCACGTCAACAGAAACGATGCCCCGATTTTTCACACACATAGCAACAAGAACATCCCCAACCGAATCTTTCACAATGATTATTAATGCATGTTGATAAATTAGCTTATTCGAAACATACCTTGGAATCTTGAATTGCATACAATGCATTTTCGAATTACCCATGTTTGTAAACATGGGTATGTTGGGATTTTGTAAACATGGGTATGTTTCGAATAAGCTAATTTTTTCACAATGATTGTTCACAATGTTTACTAATGCATGTTGATAAATTAGCTTATTGGAAACATACCTTGCATACAATCATTGTGAAAAAATAAAATAAAATAAAATTCTCAAATAAGATGAATTTTGTTTTTGTTAAATTATATTGGGATTTTGTTGATAAAACAATCATAAGTATTGAAATGGGTCTTCTTCCACTATATATATACCGTAGTACTCCGTATTAAAGTATTGAAATGGATCTTCTCTTCTTGTTCTTCCTGCCATTTTCTATTGAATTTGGATTTTGGGTTGAAATACAATAGTTATTAAAGGGACAAAAGTATCCAAAAAAATACTTTTTTTTCATTTTTTTTACATGGTAAGATAGGGGGTAAATTGAAGATTTAAAGGACCTCACTAATGGCTGAAAATGGTTTAAAGTCGTGGCAGAAAATGAGAAAACCCCCAATAGTTTCGAACACTTTAATTTGCAAATTATTTAGTAACACAAGCTGATATGTTTGGTAAGTACATATCTTAAAGATACATGTGTTGACATAGTATTTATCCCGCAATCTTGGTTATTAACGTTGAGCATAAAATTGCATTAATGTTAAAATTGTGTCGAATATGATTCATCGCAAGCACATAATTTTCCCTATATACAAAAGTTTTTGTATCTACCCTTACAATGAATTGGAGATTCAAAGGACATTAGTAATGGGTTGGACAAAAAAAGTTTTAGACTTAAGGGTGCGTTCTATTCACCTGATTTTTAATTATCTGAACTTATTATCTGAACTTATCTTAACTTATCTGAACTTATCTTATAATACCAGAACTTATCTGAATTTATTAGCCCTTATTAGAACTTATTTTAGTTATAAATTAAACTTGGGTAGCCCTAATTAATCCTTTTCACAACTTATCTGAACTTATTTTTCCTGAATCTGAACATATTAATCCTTATTTGAACTTATCTGAAATTATTAACCCTGAAATAAGTGGAAATAAGGCGAACAGAACAGGGCCTTAAGAATAAGATGTAGAAAATGCATAAAAAAGGCCCGTTCTCTTCAAATTATTTTCAGTTCAGTTCAGTTTAGTTCTTAATTTCCTTCTCTCATAAAATGTTCAGTTCAGCTAGAAAAACTACAAATATCATCACAAATTAAGGATAAAGGAGTAAAACTAGCAGCATTCTTCTTCACGCCTTGCACCACATTAGAAGCGTCACTTTCAAGCACAATTGAGGAGAAGCCCAGCCTCTTAGCAATCTGAAGGCTGAAGCGACACGCACCTGCTTCAGCAATATCAGCAGCCCATCCTGCGTACTCCTGCTTCACAACAGCAGCCAACACCCCACCTTCGGCATCCCTGATTACAATCCCAAGCCCCGTAACACTTCCCACATGTACATCACAATTGACTTTCACTATACCTGTTGCAGGACTAGACCATGAGTTACCAAATTGTAGTCCAGCCGACCTCTACCCCATAAAGACTCTCTTAGCATACTCACCATGGTCAGCAACGAACTTTGACAAATTTGCAGCAATACTAATTGGGCATATGCTTGCATTTTCAAAAACGACCAAGTTCCTACACCACCAAGGAGCCCAAGCCAGCGTAGCAAAGGATCGCAACTCATCATTATTAATCTGGGAAGCAACCCAAGCCAATCTGTCAGCAAAATTCGTAGAAGGGGCTTGCAAAATAATATGAGTAAAGTTGCTAGCATCCCAAATCTCCCTGACAGCATTGCACTCAAAAGTAGCGTGGATCACCAATTCATCTCCATTCCCACAAATCGAACAAGTCATATTATCAATCAAATGACGGTAATGTAACCTTTCCCTCACAGCAAGGAAGCCCTTGCAAGCCTTTCATAAAAAATGTGAGAGTTTTGGTGGCCCCTAAAGATGGGCAACGGGCCGTGCCGTGCAGCCGCGGGCCGTGCCGTGCCGTGCCAATATATATATATATATATATATATATATATATATATATATATATATAATTGATTTATTGTGTTATAATAATTAAATAAGTTTATATAAATTAATCCATTTATAGAAACTTATTTAATTAAGTTTATTTATATTAACTTATTTTATTAAGTATATTAGTTTATATAAATAAACTTATTTATTTATTAATTAAATAAGTTATATAAACTTAATTAATTAAGTTTTATTTGGGCACGGGTCGTGCCACGGGCCGTGCCGGCGTGTCGTGCCAGCGTGCCATGCCGGCGCGCCGACGACCGTGCCCGTGCCGAATTTTAATTTTTTGTTCACGGCATGGCCCATGGCCCACAAGTGGGCTGCCATGTCGTGCCGTGCCGGTGGTCGTGCCGTGCCGGAGTCGTGCCGCCCGCGTGCCGGCACGGCCCGTGCCCATCTTTAGTGGCCCCTTAATCCCCCAAATGAGTCTTCACACATCCGAATTTGGCTGCATTTTCCTTGATGCTAAGCACTGCTTGCTTAGCTAGTACCCAAAACGCATGGAGTACTCTCCATTTTTATTTGGCCACCAATACATGATGTCTCTGGTTGTTCAATAGGACAATGGAATCGACAATATTAATGCTTGGCCAGCCGCATTAAAATTGTCATGAATTAAATCCCCACGCCAAGCCATAGCTTCATAGTCAATTAAATCGCACACATGCAACTCCATATTACTCGAGCTCACAGGAGATGCACACCAACAGAAGAGTTTCCCAGTAACCAAGCTGCCTCCCATACAAGAATACTACACCCATTTCCAACTCTCCACTTCAACCCGTCAAGTAGCAATGACTTAGCGCCCCACATACTTCTCCACGTATAATTAGGGTCATAACCCCGACTAACCTCTAAAACATCGCAATTTTTAAAATATTTTGCTTTCAAAACAGAATGTAGAAGAGTAACATAATTATGATGGAGACGCCAACATTGCTTCACCAATAGAGCCTGATTAAAAACACGGAGGTCGCGGAAACCCATACCACCAAGGGCTTTCGGTTGGCACATATCCTCCCATTTTTGCCAATGAAGTTTCTTTCTAGACGCGGTAGACCCCCACCAAAAACAAGACAACATAGAGTGAATGGCATCGATAATACCATCCGGGATCCTCAAAATACTCATCATGTAAGTCGGGATTGCCTGAGCCACTGATTTAATCAAGACCTCAGCTCCTTACCGGGAGTCGACAACAATTTTTCCTTCCATCCCTGCAATTTATTCCATAGGTGTTCCTTTATACCTGCAAAAATAGCTCTCTTTGATCTACCAATAATCATTGGCAACTCAAGATATTTCTCATGTCTGTCCACTTCCCTAACCTCCAAAGTATCCACAATTTCTTTCCGGCGACTTGCACAAACTTTTTTTACTAAAAGTCACTTTAGTTTTGTTTAAATTAATCATCTGGCCCGAAGTTCTTTCATATTTGCTAATAATATTAGCTATCACAGAGCACTCTAGAGTATTTGCTTCAGCAAAAAGAATACTGTCGTCAGCAAAGAATAAATGAGACACACGGGGAACACCCTTACAAATTCTAGCACCATGAATCAAACCATCCCTGGCCGCCTTATTTAGCAGAGTAGAGAAAGCATCGGCACATAATAGGAATAAATATGGAGAGATCGGGTCACGTTGACGAAGACCCCTACTCGGAATGACAGAGCTCGAAATCTGCCCATTTATCTTGAAAGCAAATTGAACACTCTATAGACAACTCATAATTCTGCCAATCCAATCACCCGAAAACCCCATTTTATCCATAACTCTCTCTAAGAACACCCATTCCACCCTGTCATATGCTTTGCTCATGTCAAGCTTCAAAGCAACGCTCCCATCCTTACCCTCCCCTCCTCTCTTCATAGCATGAAAAATTTTGAAGGCAACAAGAGCATTATCAGATATGAGGCGACCCGGAACAAAAGCACTCTGATTAGGGGAAATCACCTAATCCAAAATACCCTTTAATTTATTAGCGACCGTTTTTGACACTATTTTATAAATGACATTACAACAGCTAATAGGTCTAAATTCCGACAGATGAGACGGATTATCACATTTCGGAATAAGGACAATACCTCCAATAAATTTACCTCTCCCCTCCACCATTGCTTCACAAAAGCTATAATATCAGGACCAACAACATGCCAGAATTGTTGAAAAAATAGAGCGTGCATACCATCAGGGCCGGGAGCTTTGTTCGGGTGCATTTGGAAAAGAACATTTTTAATCTCCTCTGCAGACGACTCAATATCCAGCATTGCATTCATGTCATCCGTAACCACCCTGTCTATCCCCTCCAAAGCATCCTAAAAACCAGTCGGAGAGCTAGTAGCAAAAAGATTAGAAAAATAAGCAGAAATAACTCTCTCCATATCGGCATGTTGCTCAAACCACTCCCCGTTCTTATCTCTAAGCCCTTTGATTCAATTCTGAGCCTTCCTTTGACTAGCTTTATGGTGAAAATATTTTGTGTTTTTGTCACCATCTTTAAGTTCATTTGCTCTCTCTCTTGCATACCAGTACGATTTCTCCTTCCTATACAAAGCTTCAAGCTCTACAGACAAAGAGTTGCACGCTGCCAGCTTTGCTCCATCCATTACTCCCCCTTTTAGCACCCTCATCTTCTCTTCTCCTTCCTTTATGCGCTTCTTCAATAAAACATCATAAATAATACTCTTTAAATCAATAAAACATCATAAATAATTCATTTTAACTTATTTAAATACTTTAAGAAATACTTATTTAAATTAAAATATGTATAAAAATACGGGGTATTACAAAAATTGGACCAAAAAAAATTAGCCAAAAAAATGAGAGAAGAGAGAATGGGGTGGTTGAGAATGTGGGTGCATTGATTATGCCTGGAAAATACAAATCTGATTTGAAATTTGATTTGAAATTTTAATTTGTATTTTGAATGAAATGTTAAAAATATATTATTATTGAGCCCCAAAGAAAATACCTATCACACAATGCCATGTCCCTGGTTTTTATATGGCCCACATAAACCTGTATTATGTGTAGTTTTTATGTTTAACAAACGAAGGGAGTGAGTACTCCGTAGAACCTAATTTTTCCCTCCGTGTTTTAATAAATATTACGCTTACCAAATGTGGTCGTGTTTAAATAAGTGTTACACTTCTTTTTTTTTGGCAAATAACTACATTATAATATTGTATCTCTCTTCACTCATGGTCCCCACTTAAACCCACCACTACTTTTTTTTTTTTTTTTATTAATTCTCTCTGAGGGGTTCTCAGGCTCTAGCTACTAGAGGCATGATAAATTAGAATAGATGTTTAATAAAAAAAAAAAAAGTCATGAGCTTCCAATAGAGATAAAGAATTCAAAGGAGATAAAGAAAGAAAAAAAAGTCATTTCTCCATTATCAATTGAAACACCAAAAAGAGGGATAAAGTAGCTAAAATTTTTCCATATTTCCGGTAGCGAGAGGATCGACACTTTCATCAATTAGTTGAAGATGGAGGAGGAGGCATCAATCCAAGGAGCAATGATGAAGCTTTCAACTACATCTAGTAAGTTATAGTATATATTTGACGTCATTGTTAGGGAATTGACATCCTAAATTTTAGATCCATAATAATGAAAATTGTAAGTAATCATTGAAATTGGTGGCCAGGAAGAAATACATGTTGTAGTTGAGGTGAAAGTATGTATATTTGCTAGGTGTAATTTTATAAATATTTAATTATAATGTTGTTTCATTGTGGAATAATTAGCGGTAATAAAAATACAATAAAATAGTTAATTAGTATTGGTTAAAATGGTTGTTGGTGTTTAATTATGATGTAAGTGAAAAAAAAAATAGAAGTATAAGAAATTTCGAAGTAGTATTTCTATGTCTTATAAACCAAAACTTATATATGTACAAGCATGTGTTTATGTTGGGGGTCGATGAATTGAACAGTTACATTCTTCTTTTGTGTAGATCTAATTGTGAAGGTGAAATTGTGTAATGAATTAAACCACGATTGACTTGATGATTAGTGTTGGTCTACAATTGATGTTTGTTGGTATGAAGTTGGTTTTACGAATTAAAAGATATACATTTGTTGTATGTTGGTATAAATTTGTAATCAAAGTATTTTAACATATTAATTTTGAGCTTTTAAGAAAGTATAATGTATTGATTTTTAGTAATTGAGAAAGTATATTGTGTAAGTATGCATAATAATATAATGGCGTGAAAAATGATAACCTCTTCGTTTCAAAATAAATGTCCCATTTGACCTTTTTTGCGTTATTCACAAAATCATGTTGACCAATGTTAGTGATTCACATATAAGAAAAAAAATGTAATTATACATGGAGTTGTTAGAACCGTTTTAATATATAGTTTCTAGATATCAATTTTATTCAATTTATATAAACTGCAAAGATATTTTTTTATCAAAGTTTTGCGTTGTCATCATATATGTGCTTAGTTTAACTGTGACATTTATTTTAAAATAGAGGGAGCATAGATTTGGGCGAAAATACAAATATTTATTTAAACGCTTCTCTTTCATTATTTATAAAATAATCACTTTACCTTAATATACAATGATAAACTTTTATATTTTCATTTCATATGCTAAATTTTTTTTTTCCATTTCTATCATCTTCATTTTTTAGTTTGAACAAATTTGAACTCATTCTCTTTCATTATTTATAAAATAATCACTTTACCTTAATATATAATGATAAAATTTTATTTTCCCATTTCATATGCTAAATTTTTTCCCCATTTCAATTAGTTTCATCATTCAGTTTGAACAAATTTAAACGCAGTCTCTTTCATTATTTATAAAATAATCAATTTACCTTAATATACAACGATAAAATTTTAGTTTCCCATTTCATATGCTAAATTTTTTTGAACGACTTTCATTGCTAATATTTTGTATTTTGTTTTAAATCCTAAAACGAAAAACCTTTTTTAAAAAAAAACCTTTAATTTATGTCGAAATTGTATAATCCTTCCCTTATAAAAAAAATTACATACACTATTTTTTTAGAGTAGACGGTTATATCACATTTCCTCGAAAAACAAATAATTAAAAAAACAAACAGTTATTTCCATTCCCAAGGTCCAAGCAAGAATGAAGTTTATTGGAACACATACATGAATTACCTCTGCACAAATCCCTGATGAAATCAAGTATTAAAAGAAGAGGATACACTTCTTATTCCATTCCTACGTTCGTTGAATCTAGTCTTTGATAATTTCCTATAAATTGCACTACCTTCCAATAAGTTTCATACCAATACAAACTTTACATTCCCGTGGGATGGTTATGCTCTAACACTACCGTGGTGAATTTCCATTCCCCTTTACTTTTGTCAAATGTGGCTGTAATTTTAGCTTTACAACCGGTAACTTCACTTCGTATAGGGTTTGACGGATCCTTCCCCCTAGGAACAAACTTTCCTTCTTTCTTACATACTAGCCTCAACCTTGTGCAATCATATTTATTACCACATAAAGCACCTTTGACATTTTTTCTACTTCTGATTTTCATTTGGAACCCATTTTGTTTTCTGAATTCATAATTATACCCAATGACTTCTTCATAAGACGCAAAAATCATCCTACACATGGAGGAGCAAGTTTTTCAAGGATAGGATGACTTTCATTAGTTTTATTTGTATCATCATCTCTCAACAAATTAAATGTGATGCTAAGTATGATAATTATCTACAAAGATGTACACCTATAGCCATGCATTGATCTGTGACAATACCCCACTTGGAGCTTTTCCCGACATACAAGCTAGCCAGGTCTTAAACAACCAAATATAATTATTTGTACCTCACCAGAAATTAGAGCACACGCAAGCAATATCGATTAACCATGATGATTCACGCCTATGAATGGACAAGAATGCATCCTATACCTATTTCTTAAGTATGTCGTATCAAATGACACTACATCTCCAAAATCACGATGTGCAGCTCTACATCTCTCATCAGCCCAAAATACATTTTTAAGTGTACTACCATCGCTTGTGTCATACATGTAAACGCAAGCAATATCGATTGACCATGATGATTCACGCCTATGAATGGACAAAAAGGCATCCTATACCTATTTTTTAAGTATGTCGTATCAAATGATACCACATCTCCAAAATCACGATATGCAGCTTTACATCTCCCATCAGCCCAAAATACAATTTTAAGTGTACCACCATCGCTTGTGTCATACATGTACAAAAAAAGATTGTCTTTGGTAGACATATCCATGAAATTCTTCATAGCAGAAAAGTATCCTTCTTCAAGGCACAAACGTTTGTGCTTAGAAACCAAATTTCTACAATCATTCTCACAGAAGGGAACTGCACCAAATCCTCCGTATTGTATAGCAAATGTAGCAAAATTTCTTCCAATATGTACTCCCGCCTTTTCATTAGTTAATACATTATCCTTGTTATGTGGACTAATGAATCTATAATTTCACAAAAATTTGGAATTTGAAGGGTCTATGGGATGGTTATGCTCTAACACTACCGTGGTGAATTTCCATTCCCCTTTACTTTTGTCAAATGTGGCTGTAATTTTAGCTTTACAACCGGTAACTTCACTTCGTATAGGGTTTGACGGATCCTTCCCCCTAGGAACAAACTTTCCTTCTTTCTTACATACTAGCCTCAACCTTGTGCAATCATATTTATTACCACATAAAGCACCTTTGACATTTTTTCTACTTCTGATTTTCATTTGGAACCCATTTTGTTTTCTGAATTCATAATTATACCCAATGACTTCTTCATAAGACGCAAAAATCATCCTACACATGGAGGAGCAAGTTTTTCAAGGATAGGATGACTTTCATTAGTTTTATTTGTATCATCATCTCTCAACAAATTAACATTTCATTCACTTCGTCACGAATAAAATCCGGTTCCGAATTAATATCAACGACCATATTGAAACTATCGTATTCACTATCTTCGGCTTGATACTCCATATTAAGATCTATTGTTGATGGTACTACTTTAGTAATATGACTCTCATCCATTTTCAAATTTCTGCATACAATATACATTATAATTAGTCAAATCATTATTAAATGGAGAAATTGATAAAGCTGTTTACTTTTTTTTTTTTTTGCAATAATAAATCTGTTTACTTGAATAATGTTTCAACAATTGAAGACTTTTTTTTTTGGTAAAAATATAAATATTATTCTTCTACTTTTTTTTCTTTGTTTGAAGAAATACTGTTCTTATAATGCTTAGTTTACAGAAATATTGTTCTTATAATGTTTCAACAAAAAAATTTCTTTTTCTGACATAGTATAAGGCATTCTTCCTTTTTTTTTTTAAGAAATAATAATCTTATAATATTTAGTTTCTCATGATAATGCTTTTCTCCTATTATTTGTTTTTATCATGTAAATATTATAGGGAGTTGTTTCCTATTATCTTGTTCACTATTGTAGCTATAATTTTTTTTTTTACAAAAGTAGTCAGTTTTGTAAATCTTTTTTGATTGTTTGACATAAAATCGTTTTAGAATAATTATCAAATAATCGTTTTTTAAACTAGTTTTGTGTTGATTTTATTAACTATCAAAAGATTGTTCTTATTATTTTAAGTTATCACATAAGTAAATGATTTAATATAAACTATACGTGTGTAGGGAATATTTCAAGCATCCCAAACTTAAACCCCATTGTGATCATGCACTTAAGCATGGTGGCGTCCAGAGGGAAGGAAGCTAGAGCAAAAGAGTCGCCAATAAGTTTTAAGAACTTGTAAACCAATCACTGGGTGAAGATTACACCCCTTCACGATTCTAGAGATCGCTAACTCCATAGTGGTCTGGAACCATGACTGGATATTCGGGGATGAAGGTACGAATCCAACCTAATATGATTGAATCTGCCCCAAAATTAAATAGGCCTCTACTTTATTCTTCTCATATTCATGTGCGCAATCCGATCAACATATAATCATTACGATAGCCCTAAACCTATTTAATCTATGTTGGTTGATTATTAATATACAAATAAATCTATTATTAGCGATCACTTGAATTAAAATCATATTAGCTTAAATCAAATTATTAATTATCTTATTAGGCGTGATTTCAAGTACAAATTCCCTTTAAACCTGCAGAAAAGGCGTGATTAAACAATAACAATAATATGTAAATAATCAAGCAACATAATAATTATTGACACAACAAATCATCATCATAATCTCAATAAAGCATAATAATATTAGCAAGATCCTAGGCATGATACTAACAAGATTAATTACAAATTCTAGCATGTCACTAGAAAGATTAAAGCTTTATCCCTAATATGATACTAGCATGATATAAGAAATATGAAGCAACCTAAACATGATACTAGAAACCAATAAAAACATCTTAACATGATACTAGGAATTAATATAATAATCTAAGCATGCTATAGAGTAATTAAATTACTCTCTTTGTTGCCTCGTATCTCTTTCTATCAAAAGAATACACACATTAGTAAACTTCAATAAAATATTAAATCAAACAATTAAATTAAATAATTAAGGGATTTGAGACCAAACCCTCATAAATTATCAACCTTTCACGTCAAGAGCGAAGGCAACTTTGAGCTTGGCTAGGTGTGTCTAAATCTCGTGAATGACGCATGATGTATTTTGAAAAGGCTAGGCTAGAAATCAAGAGATAGAAAGAACAAGCTTTAGCTTAGAGAAAGAAGAGAGAGATGGTGATTGTTGGTGAATTGAAAACGGGGAATAACGACCCTATTTATAGAGAAAAACGAGTGAATACGATTAGAAAAGAGTCAGAATTTGAATCGGATTAAAATTCTTTCTATCGTGCAGCGATAGATTTATCGCGTCGCGATGGCTCTATTGCAGCGCGATAAGACAGTTTTTTGCGGATTTTGTTTTTATCATATCTTTT
The DNA here is from genome assembly GCF_948465745.1 of Chenopodium album. Lineage (NCBI taxonomy): Eukaryota > Viridiplantae > Streptophyta > Magnoliopsida > Caryophyllales > Amaranthaceae > Chenopodium > Chenopodium album. Next base: position 40,913,624 of record NC_137846.1, on the reverse strand, counting down.
AATCTAAAAGTCAAAATAAGTCATATAATATGTTGTTGGAAAGATTTTAAAGTCTACTTTCTAACCCAATTAGTATCAGATTAAAACCTTTTGTAGAATAAAAGATATGACAGAAATAGTGGAAGTGTATCAGTTTTGGATAGAGTTTCGTATTTCTTTCATATCTTTTTCGTTATAGCTCGAAATTAATATTATAATATATCATTGGAAAGATAATTTCAAGGGCTATTCAACCATCTAAGATTTGGATAAAAAAAAGTGAGGCGCAAAAATAATATCAGAACATATTTCATTTCGAATGGAACAAGGACTTTAAAATTTTATTCAATTTCAAACTCTTTGATCTTATCTTTTCAAAAAGGATAATTAAACTCTCTTAGAAACTTATAGAAGTAACTAATTAATCCTTATTGATTTAGGAATGGGATTAAGCCTTTGGAGCCTCCACATGATCATTTAGTCGTAGGTAAGGCTCGATTTAGGCCCAGTTTAGTATTTTGGCCATAACTTCTTCGTTATAACTTAAATTTGGGCTTATAATATATCGTTGGAAAGCTCTTTTCAACCCCATCCAACTATACCATTATTGGACCCACATTATGGACCAAAATAAACAGGTTTAGACATTTAGATAAATAGAGTACGAAAAGAAAGATTTTCGAAAGCAAAAAGAACTATTTTTTTTTATTAAAAACATTTTAGAAAATAGTGGGATTCACGAGACTCTTTCACATTTCACCTCATTCGATAATCAATGACGTGAAAGATATTCATCACTGGGTTTGATTTTTGGGGAGATTCAATCAGGTGTCTACAACGTGCTTTTAAAAAAATTATTATCAACATAAAAAATAGTTTGCACTCACTAACCTGATGAGATAAACTCCTACAAATTGTTAGTGGAAGGTCAACATCAAACGAAGCCAAATTATAGACAATGCTAAATACCGCCATCAAAACTTATCAAACCGTCATCATTTCAAGCAAAGAGACAATCTTGCCCTTATTAAAAATTTCTTCCAACACCCAAGTCAACCACCACCAATCATGACACCGGTACAACCCACGTCACCACGTTGACACAACCCACAACCACCGTGTCAACCACCACCATCTACACCAGAGTGCCACCACGACCGCGATTCCCAAAAAGATGAAACTAATAATGATAATTAACTATTACTAATAATAATTAATTATAACTCCCCAAAAAAAGCAGAAGTAATAATTTTTAAATAATTTCAAAAAAAAATATAAAATATATAACCAGTGGCTAGTAACCGGCACTGAAAGTTGGTTGCCCGACATCGATAACCGGCGACCAAATTCATTTGGCTGCGACGGTCAATCTATTTTGACCGCCGGTTACCAGCAGCGGGCAACTAGTGTTTAGCGCCGATTACCAGCCACCGAAAAAAAAAACCTTCCACCATGAAACTCCTTTTCATCCATTCCGCCACCACTTGAGATCCGCGCCGCCACTTTTGATTAGTTCCTCGCCGCCACCAACAGTTGTCAGAAACCTATACTATATGGTTGTGGTGGTTATGTGGAAAAAGGTTGGTGGTTGGGGTGGTTGATGAGAGAAAAAATAAAGGACAAAAAATGGGTTAGTTTTTAGTGGGGAAATAAGGACCATTTACTTAAAATGATGGCGGTTTTGATAAATTTGGATGGCGGTGGTTTTTATTGAAGCTTGAATTATGGATTATAGTATTTTGATAAGAAAAATTATGTAAGACTTTGTCAAAAAGGAAGAATAATTATGCTTATTGGAAAATTAGATTGCAATAATGATTTTATGGTGTTGTGTGGACCAAATAAACTTCTTTTTTTTAAAAAAAAAAAATTACACTTCAATGCCACATCATTGCCACCTCATCCGGGTAAACTACCCAAATGGGTAGATGTTCCATCACTAGATCAAACCTTTTATTTTATTTAAATATTATAAAAATTAATAATTATTATTCAAAAAATTCAAACATCAATTTTACATAAACATATATTTGATCATCAAAAGCATTTACTATCTCCGTTACATATTAGTTGCAACTTTGGAATATTTTATCTCTCACAAATAATACTCAAAGTTGCAACTAATATGTAACGGAGGTAGTAATAAAGAAGATAGATGTCTATATGTACCTTAACCGTTGCTCCTTAAAATAAAACTACTAGATCAACGCTATACTTGCTCACGAGAAAGTCCTAACAAAAATAATATAATCTTAATTAAATCTGAATATACAATTTATTATATGGTAAGGAATTTTTTACTTCATCTTCAAATTAAGATATCATCAAATAATTTTTTTTATTGCATGTATTCTTAAAAATTCAAAAATTATTTTACCAAAATCCATTTTTATTTTTTCCTAAAATTTGGACAGCTTAATTATATAAATAGTTTTGTAAAAATCCAAAAATATATATGTATATATAATAGAAAATTTTATAATTTAACTATAAAATTT